>NW_024037069.1:20044030-22696821 GCF_015706575.1 Patiria miniata
TCAATCACAGCGCGTACTTTGAACTTGTGGTACAAGCTATTGCCATCACAAGCAGATTGTTCCGTCTGAATAGTCTCACACACAGGATTGTTCCATTTCAACTGCAGTTTTCCTTAATGCCTAACTCCGACCTTCCCCTTCGCCGTTGTGATGTGTTTTAACCAATCTTTTTAGTTTTCTGTGCTGCTTTGATACTGGCTGAAGTTTTGTGCAGTCTACAGCAGCCAAATTGTTGTGAAGAAGTATTTCTCTCGCGGAAAATATATTTCCAGCTCCCTTGTTAACCATATTAAAATATTTTCTTCCATCAATTATTCTGTGAAAGCTTCAGTCAGGGTCCTTTTCAAAAGTTGAAGATAATCAGATAGACTCAAAAGGTTGGCATCCCCGGTCACACACCAAACCGGTTGGAAAGATTAAAAGTGAAGATAACCATTTTATTTTGAATATTTTGGCACGAGCGGGAACTTTTCACCCTTTTTCTTTGTCATCAAAGTCATTGTTCCTATGGCGCCGAAAATTAAAGCGTTCGTGACATTATGGAAAAAAAAGGTCGTCTGCCCTGACAACACGCAATGGTGTGTCTGAAGGTAAGATAAAGATGTCGATGAAGGAACTGTTTCATATAAACATCTTCTTTTTTTTTAGTAAAAAGTTCTTTGGCCTACATAGGCAGTACTTTGAACTGTATTTTGAACTGTATTTTGAACGCCTATGTTGACATCACCGGTTGGCAGTTCTCTTAGTACAGTATGCCCAGCGTACCACTGACAACTCAGTTCAACCAGTCTACTACGCGTACAGGATATACTACATATTGGTTTTCACAAACCTTGAGCTGCGACAGTGCGAGGATTTGCATATCAAAAGCTGAGATCAATCTTTTTTACTCATCAGTTTGTTAATAGCGGGTCAACATGGAGCTGTTAGGGCTGGATTTGTCGATGACTTGGATTCTGCTTATTGGTGTCATACTCATGTTTGTATGGTATGTACAACTGGTCACTGAATACTGACTTCTTCTGAGTGACTTTTACTAGGCCTACGCACATTACCGTCGAGCATATATATATCTTTTCGTTCCTCCATGGCCCAATGAATACATTGTATATATTCCGGCATTGTACTTTGAATTGTGTGCAATTGTTACCAAGTGCAGTATATGACCATATGACTAAGTGTAGACCCTATTCATGTCATGTTCACGCCATGTATTTCTCATGATTTTGGGGGTATTATTTTTAAGTAAATAAGAATGGACAACAGATCCGTAGGCCTACTTGGTACTGCATATTCCAGAAAACCACCGTTCCCTCTGAGGTGGTATACATGTACATGTACGTGTTGTTGTAGGCTACAGTGTAAGTTGTGAGATTCATGCAAACAGCAGGCATATAAAGCGTGGGAATGTGTGGGGTGGGGTGTGGGTGGGGGTGTGGGTGTGGGGGGGGGGGAGCTTGTTTCCGACGACACTGGACATTCGTGCTGGTCCCAGAGGGGCCCACCGCTTTGTACCTGACTTATTGACTGACTGACTCCCCGACTCAACTTGTGAATTACAGGGGCCTAGCAATCGCTGGGGGTGTTAAAGTAAACATTTCTTGAAAAGGGTACTCGCACATCCGTGCTGACATGTAGACACTTTAATTTGTTCTCCGGACACTTGGCCTTTCGTAAAATCAAATGGGGAGGGGGGGGGGCTAATTACATCATCAGATTCTGTTAAAAAAGGCAAAATATATATATATATATTTTTTTTTGGGGGGGCTTAACGCTGGTGAAAAAAGGGCACTTGAGAATGGGAAAGGGCAGTCTTTACAAAGTAATTGGAAGGGGGGGGGGGGTAAAATACCCCCTTGGCGGCCTACGCCACAAGCTGAATTTGACTGGTTACCTACCTCACTGATCGACAATCGATTGCGAATCAAACTGGTTGTAAATTGTGAATTAGACTGGTTATCATATATCGCAGTGATGTAACTTGTGAACTTGACTGATTACTAATCACTGACTGTCAATTAGAGCATCTTAATTATCACTGATGTGCAGTAATGACAATCAGTCAAAATCTCCACGCTTAGGGCCTACGGCAGAAAGAGATTGTTCATTTCCATTATATTACCACTATACAGCTCTTTCTACGAACTTTAGCATTCCGAATCAAAAGTTGAATAGAGTTTGATGCCCTCTTGGACCAACATTACTGAGGTTGCCTGGTCATGTTTAAGGAAATGATAGGCCCAGCCATACTAGGAGTAATACCACAATATCCCGCTTCTTACACTGTAATTGAAGGAAAACAAATTCGAGGCCAGTTTTAGTGTCAAAAAATAGCCAACTTTTTGCCCCTTTCCTCAGACCAAAATCCGTCTGGATGGGTTTTTGGCATGAATGTCACTGTTACGCCCCAATTAGGGCAATGGTGGCACCTATACTTGGAACTGTCCCAACAATATAGTATGGGAATTCCTAACTATAGTTGGGACGATGTTAGCTGCATTTGCAATGGGACAGGAGACTAACGCAGCAGTAATTCAAACTAATCGCTCCTTCAAAGTGTACATATATTTTTTGCAATTATTTTGAAAATTAGCCTTATTGATATTGACGAGAGAACGAAAGTGGTCAAGTTGATGCCGTAATGTAAAGAAGATGACCTTTGTTTATTTAGTCGACGATCTTAGACAGATTTATTTCAAATATTCTTGCTGTTGTTTTGCCTTGTTTTATGTTCTTGTTGTTTTATTTTGACTTGGCATACCCTCTTTGCAGAGCTTTGTCTTTTGTTTCTATATTCCAGGTATGATTGGAGGTGTCATCAATATTTCCAGAGACGAGGCATCCCTGTAGCTGACTATGTTCCCATCTTCGGCAATAATTTGCAATTGCGTCATGTAAGATGAAAATTAGTCTTTTAAAATTTATTAGCTAAATTATTGTGAAGCTCCGTAAAGCCGGGGTAAATTTTTCTTCGATCATTCGTACCTAATGAGGGACACTTTTTTGTCGTTAAAATGTTGCAGGGTTTTGTTTATCGAAAGCTTTCACACCTTATTGTGCCGACTTAGATTTAATTCTTTAAATGAACCATATTGAGTAAAATTATGTGCAACAAATTCCGTGCAAATTAAACTTTTACTAAGTTTCACTTAATATCGTACAATGCTTTTCCACAACTCTTTTATACAGGGTATATTGAAGGCGTTTGCTGAATACGAAAGGAAGCATGGCAAGGTGGTTGGGTATGGCACAGACATCATTTAATTAATTTAATTTCATTCATTAAGAACTTAAAATATTTTAAAACAAACAATGTATTCATCGACTGGAATATATCGAGAGGAATGATGATGTTTGTGCTTTCGTGGAAATTCCTTTTTTAAAAACCCTCAGATGTAGCCTAAATCGTTGAGGAAGTATCCATCAACTCACTTTTTATTTGCCTAGTTGTCCCATAGCGCAGCGTTTGTTATGGTGTAAAATCGAGGACACCCACGTGCAACATCATCGATGAATTGAGGACAGGAACCACAATCGAGGACGACCTCGATTAGAAAACGTGCACAAAACCAATGAGAGCTGTTGCAAAAAAGTGAGAGTATAAACAAAGGAAAAGGGAAGAGCAACAATGTACACCATAAAAAACGTGTGTGTACATGTTTGCGGACAGCAACATAACTTTTGACTTGTCAATATTATCACTGCGTACTGAAACGTCGAAGTTGTTACTTCCTCCAGGACGTACGATTTTCGGCGCCCCATTCTGATCATCAATGAACCTGAAATTCTCCAGCATATCCTGGTCAAGAATTTCTCCAACTTTTACAACCGCCGGGTAAGGCTTTTAAATTTGTCGGTTCTTGAAAGTTTATACTTATTTCTTTTAGTTCGTTGCGTTGTAAGAAGACATTGCGACCTTGGTTAATATCCGATTGAAACATGATACCATTAATTGGTATGCAAATAATGAATGGTTATGAGTTCAACGATCAGAATAATTTCATGAGGTGACAGATGGAATGTTTTATTCCACGAGGCGAAGCCGGGCTTTTTTAATGGAACATTCCATCTGTCACCGAATAAAATCATTCTTTTCATTGCTCGGATGTGAAATATTCATTATTTGTTTTATTCAACGCCAGAATAAATCCTCGTCATCTGATTGGTCAGAGCCACCAATAGTGTGACCGCGCAATTGAACTTCCCTTTACCGTGGAATGGATCTTCCCTTTTTTGCCGTGCGACCTGGCCGTGCGTTGGGACGAATAATTCAATGACACGTGCTCAGCGATACACCAATCAGATGATGAGGACTTATTCAGGCGTTGTATAATATGAATACAAGTTATAAGATGGAATTTTGCGTCGGGGTGATATAAATCAAATTAGGTTTTGCCCTTCATCGACGTTTTTTAAGCACTGTATACTCAGTGTGTTACCTTCCGAGTGAAAGTTGGAAAAAATCACTCGGGTGGGACTCGAACCCACGACCTCCTGCTTTCTAGTGCAGATGTCTTGCCACTCGACCACCGAGCTAACGGGATCGGTTGGCCGGTTCGAATCTGATGTACTGATGAATACAAGTTATAAAACTTTGTTATTGAGATAAGGAGATACGTTCTTAATTATGGACAGAATGAGTTGGAGCGTGGTTGATATTTCTGTGAAGTATTTTCAAAGAAATCAATAGTAACCTAAAATGGTCAGGCTCTGTGTTAACACCATCTTCTTCTGTCTAGAAACATGTGGTAATTCAATCTGATCGCACACAAGCCAGTCGGGGCATGTTCTTCCTTGAAGATGAAGAGTGGAAGACGGTCCGCAACACCCTGACGCCGTCATTCACTGCAGCTAAGATGAAAAACGTAAGGTGAACATTTTCCTGTCAAATTGTACAAATAACTTTAAGATTTAAGAAGTTTAAGACTTTGTTGCGACCCTAATAACAATAGGATATGATTGAGGTCGCTCTATAAAAACGTCATTTTCTTGGAACAGGAAAAAAACATCGCGTTTATTTCAACAAGTATTATAATTATATTCATCATTCTTAAAAACAAACATGAATAAATTGTTATTTTTGAAATATGGCAGCATTTGAACAATCTTCAAAAACATATGAATCCCGTCTGTTTGCGCCCCCATATGCCCTGTGACGTCATACCAACAAGCAACTGACGGGCCAACCAAATTGTCAGCATCTTTTGCATGTTATAAGACCCACATTAAACAGTATAAGTCAGTACTTTTTATAGCATTCGTATTTCCACAAGATATACATGCAGTGCAGAAGAGAACAAGTTCCTGAAAGAAGACATATCACGTGACTACAACGTTATATTTTGTAAATAAAATTTCAAATTTCACACGGTCATAGTGTATCCGCTCCGTTCACAAGTACCCCCTCACCGGCAAAGAAAGTACAGTTGGGGGTGACCGACCGACGCCATTTTGCCAGACTGCAATTTTGCCAAGAAGAAGCGCGGCCACTGCATGTGCATAGTACAAATCCCCTGGTGTACGTGCGTCACACACAAGGAACGGTGCGCGTCAACCAGCGAAATATCCCGCCCATGGGACGTCGTTTGTAGTTAAAAGGGCGCCCTCTTCTTTTGCGCACGGAGCCTATAGCCTATATGTTGTTTTCTGTTGTCTTTGACAATATTATGCAATCTTTTACAGATGTTTCCACTGATTAACGAGTGTTGCGATACTCTACTGACAAGTATAAGCGAGGCACGAGAGGGAGGCAAAGCTGTCGACTGCAAGATGTAAGAAAATGATATCACCACCCTCTTTATGGGCGTGTCATTTATAGGGTATCCACAGAGAAGCAGGGGAGGAGATTTTTAACCTCAACCCCAGAAATAATTCTCCCTCTATAGGTGTTTTGGTGGACTGGAATGACCAGCTTACTGTACTCTGAGTTAGTCGCTCAGTTTAATCATCGTAAAGTTTTGAGTCAAGCTGGACTGGACAAGTCTAGTTCAACACCCCAATTTTGGAAATAGCAATCATGTCAGTTTTGTGCTCTCGTTCTTTAAGATATGGTAAAAAAACAGGAGCACTTCCGTTATACCTACCGTCGCTCACCAACCACGGGGCCAAGGTGGGACCCTCGGTAAACAAAAACAAACAAATAAAGATAGAGTAATATAAGAAAGATCTGTCCTACCTGGGCCCAATTTCATAGCGCTGCTTAACAGCCGACTTTGTGCGTTACCGAGCCTCCATCTATTTCATAGGGACTGTTAAGCAGTAAGCACAGCAAAAGCACGCTTAACCCCAGAAGAAAACTTTGCTTAAATCAGTGACGTAACAATAGAAATCTCCATGCGCGCGCAACTGTAAGCACATTCACGGCATGAAGTAGTGCTTAAGCAGCAGCATGATTTTCTGCTATAGTAAGCACAACTTTTCTGCTTACTGTTAAGCAGTGCTATGAAATTGGGCCCTGGTCGTTAAACCTGAATGTTTTGCATCATTCAAGGTTGTTTGGTGGCTTCACCATGGACGTGATTGCGTGCTGTGCCTTCGGTCTGAGTGTGAACTCCCAACAGGACAAGGACAATCCGTTCGTCAAGAATGCAAAGGTTCTACTTGACCCCAGCCGCTTCAGAGGAGCTTCAATCATCCTTATGTGTGAGTATGATAGTCTGGTCACCAGGTCGTGGTCCGGCAACTTAACTCTGCACCGTACCAACTGGTCTGGCTGACGATGCCCACGCCGTTTGAAGCCACCATCCGCCATCTTGGGTCGACCATGACGCACGCGCAGTAAAAGCTTCAAGTGTTGAGGAACCATGATAGGCGTATTGTCGCAAAGAAGAAGAAGAGAGAATAGGATGGGTAATCAAAGAGCTCGCGTCGATCCGCTTAATATATAACCAACAAATTAATTAAACAAATGTCTAACTCTAGAATTATCTTCGAATACAGATTGAGTTTGATCACCATGAAAATAAATGTGGTAATGTGGTTAAATCATAATAACATCAGATTTTTCATAGCGTACATTTAATAATGGGGAAACATCTCTCTCTCTCTCTTTCTTGGTAGCTATGCTCCCAATCTTAGCACCGGTGTTTACTTACTTTGGATACGGCTTAGCTTTTGAGCCGGAGGCTGTCCAGTTTTTCCAGGGCGTAACGGAGGCTGCGTGCAAGCTGCGCTTAGAGGAGGGTGCCAAGGCTTCTAAAGTAAGTCACAAACGAGTCGCTCTTGAGTCGATCATTACTTTGCTGACAGCTGATAAAATAAAACAAAAACCATTTCATTACATAAATCTGCCATTAGTTGACAATCCATGCTATCCTTAAAGGTCATGATTTTGTTGCAATTTTCCGTGCTTGTGGTACAAAGAGTCTAAGATTTATCATAACCACGTAAAGGATCATTTGAAGTTATGCCTGGGAAAAAAAGTACACTCTAAACACATCTGGGTCAGATTGACGTGGAATGTTGTAACCCTTTTTCCGGTCGAAAATGACACTTATTCTGGGTCATTTTCCGGGTAAAAAACGACACTTTTCCGTGTCATTTTGCGGGTCAAAATTACACTTGCATTTTTCGGGTCAAAATGACGCTTTTCCGGGTTATTTTTTCCGGATAAGGGTCATTACCCGGTAAAGTGTCATTTGTGACCCGGAAAAAGCTTGAGCTAAATAGAACCCGTATTACCAGGATGGTTTGATTTTTTTTTTAGAGTGCACCAACCAAGTATATATTGACAGTAACGTTGCTCAAGGGAAGATAGGACTGGTATTAAATACCTTGTAAAATTATTCATCCTTAAATGGAATCGATTGGAAGAAACCTAATATTAAAGTTTAGGGTGTCTGCGGGCAAAATAATTTTTTAACGTGCGTCAGCAACAGAATCTACTTGACCGTAACAATTGTGCATACGTTTTATCTGCTTTTTCTCAAACTGTATACTATCCACAAATTGAGCTTATATCCACAAGTTAGTTGTTAGTTGCATCCTCCTTAAGATTTGGGAAAAATATGCACAAAAAGAGACTGATCCTACGTGTGAATGTTAAGTTTAGCCCCAATTTTGTCAAAGGCCTGCAGGATTACCAGTTACTATTAATATTCATCTTCAAACGATTGACACCGGAGTATCAACTTCCTACTTTGTTGATTGGTTCCCATACACAGCATGCCGATCTACTTCAGCTGATGCTGAATGCTCACCATGACACTGATGTGGATCAGGAAGACACGCCCACCATAGGGGACGGCCCAAAGAGGGGCGTGGTCCAACGCAGCCCCTGTCAACGGAAAATATTATGGCTCAGGTGATTACAATTTTGTCATAGTACCAGAAGAACTTCTATTGGAATTGTTGATTGATATCAAACATCCCTGATGAATACAGGTTACCAAACACAGTGTCATGTGACACGAGTCACATGACATAGCTTGTGACTGGTTCGTGGCCGACTACAGTTGAGCAGTGTTGAAAACACTGGCAGTATCAATGATATTTGGGCCCAGTAGATCGTAGCAGTGTTGCACTGTCCAAGAATGACGTCACTGTTTATGGTTTATTACCCTCATTAGTCGCTCACTTTTTTCCTGGCTGGGTACGAGACCACCAACACGCTGCTGAGCTTCACTGCATTCCTGCTGGCTACCAACCAAGACGCGCAAGAGAGACTGAACGCTGAGATTGACAACCTCGATCCCACGAGTGGCAACATTGGCTATGACGTCATTGGCAAGATGGAGTACCTGGACATGGTGATCAATGAATCACTGCGCATGTATCCTCCTGTTATCTTGTAAGAATACACAATTTGAAATCTGCGTTAACTTACCATTTGGAGATTGTACAAGCCACTTTTAATTTTGCTTGTATTTTTTATTCATAAATACCTAAGACAGTTTACCCACTCCTATTGGTCGAGAGCCCGTCACGTGGCGGTTTTAAACGGTTGATAAAGACCGGCTGCCTGGTCTTGAACACTTGACCAGTGTCACATGAAATCTGGACTCCTATGAAATCCGGTGCCAGTACCGTGTTATTGGTTGAATGTTCACAATCCTCACGTGGTCATGCGCGACATATTACATTGATTCAGTATTTCATAGTCCCAAATTCGCACTACACCCGACAGCTGCGTTCTGCGTCACATCACACAGTACGTGCGACGCGCGCTAATCTCTGTATAAGGAGAGGACCATACCATAGCATAGCTAGAGGGGTGTTTCAAAAACATGAAGTAAGCTCGTTGGACGAAATCGTTGGAAATGTATAATTTTTTTTTTACATGTATTAACTTTTATATAGTTGATTTTTTGACCGAAAAGGTATTTATGAATGGAATAATATGTGCTTGGCTCATATTAAACACTATGTTAAGAGCGGTTGGAGTGATCTGGATGCTGATAATTACCTGAGCCAAAGGCGAGGGCAATTATCAGCATCCAAACTCCAATCGGTCTAAAACAGAGTGATTAAAACCGGCAAAGAGCACATTTATTCCCTTAGTACTGCTGCTGGCTGATAACACTTTTACAAGGTCAAAACTTCATTATTAAGAAAAATGGTCTAGCACAACAGAAGTTAGAACTGTGAAGGTCATGTCGGTTAATTTTGTGAATTAATTTCCTTTTTGTCAAGTATTGATCGGCAGTGTAACCAGAAATCAACGTTTGATGGCCTAGTCATCGAAAACGGCATGCACGTGTTTGCGAGTGTCTGGAACATTCATCGCAACGAGGAATACTGGACGGACCCCGAAAAATTTGATCCTGAAAGGTAAAAGAAATGTCTCCAGATTCTTTTTCAAATTCCAGAAACTGCAGCCAAGATATGGTTACTTAGAACATTTTTGAACGTCCCGCAATTATTCGCATATAGGGGATGAGCTAAAATTTAGTTAAGGTTGGTGGATCACAGATTAATGTTAATTGTTGTAAGCAGTTTCGTGATCTCTACAAAATTTACCAAACAAAATCCTTCAATTTAAATCAAACGAAACACATCTTTTCTCTAATAATATACATGTTTGAGATCACGCAAAAATATATTGTATGTGTTCTACCATAGAAGAAATCGCCTACCCTGTGTTGCTCTGTATAGTTATTATTGCAATTTTGTAGCATTTACTTTTTTATTTTTCAGGTTCAGCCCTGAGAACAAGGCCTCCATCAAACCTTGCACCTACATGCCGTTTGGCTTCGGTCCAAGAATCTGCTTCGGCATGCGCTTTGCCTTGCTGGAAGCCAAGATGGCGCTGGTCCGTGTACTGCAGCAGTATCGCTTCGATGTCTGCTCGGAAACCGAGGTAAGACAAGAGGGAACACTACGGCCGTTTCTCAAACCCGGCTTTGTCTTTAGTGTCCGGCTCCAACTCCGTTGGCAAACTGCATACAGGTAGCTGGACACTGGGGACGAAGCCGGGGTTTGATAAACGGCAAATGTGCAATGAAGTAGCTTGTCTGCGCATGCGCGTTGAGGTCCGTGACTATACTTGGTTACAGAAAAACAAGGTCATGAGCTATCTTGATGCTCAACTTAGACGCACGAAATGATAAGCATTAGGGTCGACAACTTCTATTTTGAACGTTGTGTACCGAAACGTTGGGAGTGATCTGGTACACGGTACCCTGTGGAGACATGTGCACAATTGAAACAAAAGATTGTATACGTCTCCACAGGGCAATGTCTATAGTTGAATACGTCTCAGCAAGGTTATCACAAATAGATATTATGGATTTACTCAAAATCTAGGATTTTCCAAGGTGTGTCGCCAGAATCGTCGCAAATTGAAGTATTTCATCAACTTGGATATTAAGTCGGAATTTCAGCCCAGGAAAAAAAATCCTGGTTAAAAATAGGAGCATTTTGAAAGTACACTTTCAAACTTGAAAACTTTAGTACACGAGAACAAAAAAATGACTCCACAAGGATGCCAATTCCAGTACCTGTGTAGTGGAGTGTGAAAATTCAAAATGTGCCTTGTTTGTTGAATTCAGTTTTTTCTCTGTTTCTCTGCGTTGTTACCTTTCAGATCCCACCTGCCCTGGGCACGGGACTGCTCCTCACCCCTAAGGAGATGGTGTTGAACATCATTCCCAGGAACTAGGTGACTGGATACCCCACCCAATGAGAACTCTTGTCTTGATGATGCAAGACGTTGTTACGTCCGCCAAGGAGGTTACGTTTCCACCGGCGAAGGTTTGCCTGTGAACATGATAACTCAAAAATTTATGGACGGATTGTCATGAAACTTTCTTTAGGGTGGTCCTTGGTACAAGTACAAATCGTCATTAGATCCGGATCTGCGTCTGGATGCAGGATGTTTTTAAAGACCATTTTATACAATGGAGCGAGTGGAAAGTAAACCAACACAGGCATAACTCTGTTTAACTACAAACTATTTGAGTTTTAGGATTTGTTTTCGCAATCACATTGTGCATTGGTGCTGTGTGTAATGGTGGGGAATTGTTTAGCCTTGGTGGAGGTGTGCGCTTTCTGAGTGCTTTCTAGTTTTAAATAGATTTACTTGCGACTGCTGAATGTTCAATCATCTCGAATAATAAATCGAAATGGTGTAAACTATTTTGCGAGGTGAGAAAGTACGTATGTTTTGGCGATTGTTGAAGGTGAAGACATGTTGATGTTAATCTGTAAAACTTCGCTTGAATTGTAACTGACACCTTTTTAAAACAATATTTATTTTTTTATTTTATTTTTGGTATAATCATAGAGAAAGGATAAAATCTAACATGACATGCTGACAAGATACTATTGAAGAGAGTGTTGTAGTATATTGCAATTTTGATACTGTTGAAATCGAAATTTTAGCTTTCAATTTTGCAATATTTTGCTTTTAGCGTGATATAATAATTGGCTTAGCCTATAGACTTTTAAATGTTTCTATACATTTTAGTTTTCGTTTGTGTATTTGTTTTACTTAAGCAAAATATGGTGTAATTTCATTGTATTAGCTGTAACAACACTGCAAACGTATGCAATTAAAATGACCGATGATTTGCAGAGCATTGTCACCCATTGACTGCAAAACGAAGCTTAGAATTAAAATGATCATTAAACGGATAATTCTGACTAAAGCAGACATATTACAATATTGAGTACTTTATTTTGTTTTCCAAGCACTTTATCGGAGTCAACCCTTGTCACACATTGAAACGTTTATCTGTAGATAAACCCAGCTAAAAATGGGTCAAAACATGCATAATTCTTTTTATGGGCTTCATGACCTTTATGATTATCATCAACTTCTTCAAAAAGTTTTCAACCCAGACGACCTGCGAGTGAGCCGACGTTATCAACAACGATTTGTTTGGATAAAAGTAGGGACTTTGGTTCCCGCGCCCACCTTTTGTTGTTTAAGTTCATGTACTTTGCCAAAGAGATTTCAATAATAGTAGTCACCAAAGGTTGTCCACCCTGAACATTTGCTTAGATAGTGCGAACCAGTGGCGTAGCCAGGAATTTTTCAGTGGGGGGCGCTGGGGGGGGGGGGGGGGGGGGCTGGAACATTTCATGGGGGATCATGTAGATCAATGATAATTTTTTTTTTAGAAACTCAAAATCTCAGTGGGGGGGGGGCGACTGGGGGGGGGGGGCGACAAGGTTTCATGGGGGCTATCGCCCCCCACGCAACCCCCCCCCCCTGGCTACGCCACTGGTGCGAACTGTTATACAAACAACCACGCTTATTGCAGGATTCGTGCGCTTATTTGGGGTCCTAGAAAGGTGGTTTTCATGCCAATTGTCGTGCTCCTCTGAGCCTGTGGTCTTTTTGGTAAACGAAATATACTGAAAAAAAATTTGAGGAAACATTGCAGGCTTGCAAGACTTAATGGCATTGAAATGGTATTCACTCAGCTAATTTGCGTTGACGACTTAGTCGACAAGACCCAAATTCGCTCCCAGCTTACCATAGCCGACTTTAGAGCACCTGCACCACAACCATTCATTCAGTGCTTTTCGACAAGCAAGTATAAGTTATTCTATAGTTTGTTTTGCCGTCTATACTGGCGGTTTTTTTTTACTGGTACCATTTATCACAAATTTGAGTAAACTGCTTCAAACCATCCAATCATGCACAATATGTGGTGCAATGGCCTACAGTTTGATAAATGGGACCAGATCAAAAAACAGGCATAACTTTCTTATTCGTGAACATTATGACCTTGATTGTCACATCTCATGAATGCTTAAAAGTTCAATGAGCGAACTTTGCAAAGGGTTATAGAAGTATCAGAAGATATCCAAAATGTAATCATGTCCAAATAATTTGGGGCCATGTGCTATTCCGTGCTTACGGAAAAACCCACAGAGATTGGCTTGGGTGGTAGATAGAGGAACATTTTTTTATTAGAGCTGCCGGTTAATATGAGCTTGAACTGTCAAATCTCTTAAGTTTTGAAGTTCGAGTCGAATGTAAAAGGTTGTTTGCCCAAAGTGCATTATTTGAGCACTGCAGTATAGTATATGTGTGTGTGTGTGTGTGGTTTTTGTTTTTCAATAACTCACCCTTTTCAAGTGTATTTCAGTTAAAGGTAACTCGGTCATAGTTCTTTTTCCGAGATAACATTGACAAAGTATATAATTGACAGTGTTGAATCCGTCTGGCACATACATTTGTTCAAGCACTTGACTTCTACCAATGTGTATTTAAAAAACTGAACATGACATTATGAGTTGAAAACCGCTGCGTAACCACTCCTTTTTGAGGGATCTGCATATAAACGACTGCGAGTTTATTTTTTCGATGACCAGTTGCCGACTTGATCGCACGCCTGTCTTGAACTTAACATCATGGAGCTGTTGGGGTATGATTTGTCCATGACTTGGATTCTGGCGATTGGTGCTGTGTTTTGTGTATCTATGGTGGGTATGGAACTGTTATTTTTCCACTGGTGAAACAAACAAGATAGGAATGGCTTTTTCTTTGAGGTCTAAATGAATCTACTCATCAATACTTATGGGTAGATATTCATAACACATCGCATCTTTTATTGTTTCTTTTTGTAATTTGCCTCTAAAAAAGGTCTTGCTGAGGCTATAATATAAGGCCATTTTAATATGTTTTGTTTAATTCGCTTAGCTTTACAAACTTTGCTATGCTAATACCAGGTTATTCCATTGTTATTTGCTAGCAAAAACTTGCAAACTCATTATTTTCTTAAGAAGCTGCTATGCAGGAAGCCAGCACTGTAACTTTTCTTTTTCATTGCTGCAAGCGCCCTCCGTAGCTTTTCAACTTCATTTTTGTATTTGTATTTTACTGATCTCTTTCTTCTATTGCAGGTATGATTGGTGGTGTCATCATTATTTCCAGAGACGAGGCATCCCTGTAGCTGACTATATTCCTATCTTTGGGAACAGGCTGCAATGGCGTGAGGTGAAATGACAATCTTTCGGTTAATTAAAATCTTCAATTGGCAAACATTGCACTCAGAAGATCCATGCAACACTCACAAAACCTGTTTTGGCATGAAATAAAGGTTGTTGTGCTGACATAATCGTAAAGCGGAGGTACCAACGAAATTGAAAGATGTAAACAAAATTTGATTTTGGTTTTATGTTTTTGTTTTACTAAAGTTGGTTTTGCACCATGATATATGTTTGTTTCTTGTACATCTAATCTACTCTGACAAACCGTCCGATCTTGATAATGATGTGCACACGCAGTTGGAGGATCGGCCGAGTTCATTTGTGATAATCTGGGAGTACAGAGAAGCACGGGACACCTCAATACCGCTGCAAAATTATGGCGCATGTCTTTAATCAAAAGCACATTCTCGTTTGTGATAGCCTGCCCTGATACAAATCCAATTACATAACAGCTTGTAGAGTCCATATTCTGGTCAAGGTAATGCGCCTATCAATTGTTTCCCCACCCCTCCCCCGGGCTGCCCCGCCCAAGGCGTGGGGATTGTCACTTTTTATGGTGACAAAATCCCCACTCCTCGGGTAAAATTTAAGTGACAATCCCGACATACATATGTGGGGCGCACTAGTGATTGCCTTTCCATGTAGTACGCCAATGTTAACAAGGTAATTTGAGTGACCAAAATCCCGACCCTGGGGCATGAAAAACGTGACCAAATCCCGACATCGGACCTGGGGTAGTGAGGGGGGGGGGGGGGGGTAGGGGGAAGGGGGGAACATTTGATAGGCGCATAACCATTATATATTTTTTTCTAAAGCAACGGCAAACTCCACCCGCAGAGCCTCTTCCATTGACCGTTATAATGATTTGACATTTTCCTGCTTATTTCTGATTTTGTCGGATGCAGGGAATTTGGAAGGCTATGGACGACTATCACAAGAAGCATGGAAAGGTGGTCGGGTGAGAAATTAAGATGAAATACAGAGAAGACCGAACACATTTCATAGAACATAGCAGAGACAACAAGTAATCCAGACAGATGTCTGACTGAACATCTGAGCTTGCAAAAGTTACAGATGTCTGACTGAACATCTGAGCTTGCAAAAGTTACCATGCAGGGTAGATGTATAAAGCCCTAAAAGCAATGAAATGATTGCATATAAGAACACAAGATCAGTTTAATTTTGGGCAAGTGAAAGAAATCAATAGGATACACGCACTAGTCGGCATAAGTAAGTCGGCAAAGGGCAAACCCTTCCAGTTACTTACAGACAACATCAGTAAATGTTGTCTTCTATTGTGACATTTAATTACGACGACGAATACTGCGCAATTTTTGTTTCTCATGTCATCGCTGACATTGTTGATGTTTCAAAATTGTTTTAATTTTCGTTCAGGATGTACGATTTTCAACGCCCAATTCTGATTGTCAGTGAACCCGAATTCCTGAAGAGTATCCTGGTCAAGAATTTCTCAATTTTCCCAACCATCGGGTAATGTTTATCATATTTATAAGATACCTATTAGCACTGTTTTCTCGTAAACCTGCAGAGGAAACCTGTCATGAATATATATAGAAAGCGAAGAATATCACTTTAGAAATCAGGATGATATTAGGACTGATAAAAAAACAACAAGGACCTCGCAATTTGGACAGGAAACCAAATTCACTGTAAATTTATAGGGAACACTAAAAAAAACCCAACAAAACATCAGTACATTTCCCGATAGTTAAGGAATATTCTGATAAGACCGTTACAGAGTATTAGCATTTGTTAATCGTTTTATTTGTCCCTGAGAATTTCCTCGGAAAATTTGCAAATAAATTTCCACTTGGTACACTCCGTAAGCCTATAAATATAAGGATGCGAAGGCTGGGGTTCGAAATTTGATGAAGTTTGATCCAAAACATCCTCCAATTTTCTCTTCCACTTGACAAAAAGCCTTTACAATACGAGACCGGTGCTCACCCCACATGTAGAGGTTCACGCAGTCTCTTTGAGAGGAAGTGTGAAGAATACGATAACGGATCGGCGGTGATTACAATCAGTCTATCATCTTTCTTTCCAATACAGAATCCGCCTATGGTTATCTTGGACCCATCCCCAGTCGGCAGAGGCATGTTCTTCTTGGTTGATAACGACTGGAGAAACATCCGCAACACGCTGACACCGTCATTCACCGCAGCTAAAATGAAATATGTAAAGTATTATTATATTCCCTCCAGCACTCAACAATATTTCAAATCATGACAAAATTAAACAGATTTCTTTTTTTTGTTTCTTAAATTAAAACTATTAACTCCTCGAAGGGGTAGTTCGCACTCAATCCCTAAAAAAAAATGTGCAGATAGAAAACGACGAACAGCGGTTGAGTTTTATTGTAGGAGTGAAATATTCTAGACGATGATATTGAACTGAATTGAATTGAATGAGCTTTGTTTACGGAGCACAATGCTCAGCCGTGACAAACCATTTGTGGAGCGAATGAGTATTACCTGTCACGACGCCATTTTGGCGGTTCAAACATAATACAGACGGAACTTCATAGGTAATTGACGTCAGTTTACCCGTTGATATACCTCCGAAATTATAGGCCTACCATTTTTTCCTCAATCTTTTTGATTGGGAGAGAGAAAAATAGTACTCCGTAGTACGTCGTTCCCCTGAACTTGATATTTTCATTTATGTCTTGTCATCACAGATGTCTCCACTGATCAACGAGTGTTGTGATACTCTACTTACAAGTATCAGCAATGCACGAAGTGAAGGCAAGGCCATCGACTGCAGAGCGTAAGTTGGATCATTGAGCAAGGACCCTATGGTCGGATAGGGTCTGTGATTTAGCGCAAGCCTTTTGGCGATAGCGTCCTCTTTGCATCATATTACGGTAAATTGTATAGAGAGGGCATAGCGCAGAATCTCCGCCCCTTCAGAAAGAGTCTTTTTTCTCTCAGAAGGTTTTTAAAAATGGAAGTCCCCCTCATGAAAAAAAAAATTATATATCTAAACTGTTTCTCCCGCCCCTTACCCTCGGCCATCCCTTTAAGAATGGACTGAGAAAATACAAAATATCGTACTAGGGACACTACTAAATGCTCATCCGCTCAGAACTGCTTATTATATACTGCATCAATTCAGGTTGTTTGGTGGCTTCACCATGGACGTGATTGCGTGCTGTGCCTTCGGTCTGAGTGTGAACTCCCAACAGGACAAGGATGATCCGTTTGTCCAGAATGCTAAGCTTCTCTTAGACGGCAGGGGCTTCAGAAGTATTTCGGCCTTTATTCTGTGTAAGTAGTCTGGTCACCAGACCTGATTATCGATGCTGTGTTTTGTCACATTGTGACATTTTTGCTGTTAACCAAGAAATGTATGCGGTTCTTTTCTGACACGTGCGCTAAACTTCACCGGGCTGTTTGGGTGCTAGTCGTGATTCCAGTCGCACATGTTCCGTGAGTGCATCGCATGCTGGAAACAACATGTGTGTATTGGTGCTGTGTTCAAGCACTACACATGACGTGTACTTGTACATTGAATCGTGTGACATCATGGACACCGAGGCTGGGGAAAACGTCCTAAAAGACTTAGATTTACCGACTGGAAATACGTATGCGTATGACCCAATGTCCGCCGCGTCAGCCTGAGTAAGTAACCGTTATTTGTCTTTTCTCAGGAACAGTGCGACGTTAAGTTAGTTGCTTTTCCACCAGACCTTTGAAATAGGATAAGTAAACAATCTTACACTTAGAAATTTCGGCGCTTCGGTACGATGTGCCCCTTTAAATTCGCTTCTCAAACGCTTGTGAAGGAAACGCGGATGCCGCAAAGCATTGTTGGTAGGTCAATTTCCTTACGTATGTACGTAACTATATTGCGTAAGCATTTGTCATACGCGGACGGAGGTAGTGTCCGGTTCAACAGAATCCAAGGTCGCTAGCGCCCTTGAATACGGTTATTTAACAATGATTTGGAATGTGCGGATGTTCGATGTTGATTGTTTTATATTCTGACAATAGACAACTGTCTTTTTTCGCAGCTTCCTTTCCATTCCTGGCACCCGTGTTTGCTTACTTCAGAGTTGGCTTATTTTTCGACCCATCGGCTGTGAAGTTTTTCCTTGGAGTGACGGAGTCTGCGCTCAAGATGCGCAATGAGGAGGGTGGCAAATCCTCCAAAGTAAGTCACTTCCAAAGTACGCAGAAAAACAAAGTGAGTAATTTGACTCAATATCGTAACAATTGAGTCATTTTGTCCATGTAGTGAGACACTTTGAGCCAAAGTGTGTCACTATACGGACAAAATTACTCATTTTTTTACGATAATGAGTCGAATTACTCACTTTGTGTTTTCTGTGTAAGTCACTTCCGTAAGTCCTTTATTGTTTTGGAAGTGGTTAATTTATTATCGAGCATCCTTTTCCTGATATATCAACAGAGCAGTTTTGCAATAACGGGAGAAAAATGTATTCAATAAGTATATTAATGGAAGGCGCGAAAAGAAACACCACGCACAAAAAGGTGGGGAATTATTCTGTCTGGCATCATGCTAATTAAAAATTAATTCATTGGAATTAAAATTTCATAATATTGTTGTTCAGGTAAAATACTATCATCATAGTCATACACAATGCAATGTCTCATTATATCTTTGGAAAATGTAAGAATACATATACGACACAACATTGGCAATTAATCCTACTTCTCAAAACTGTACAACAATGAAAAACTTCAACGACGTGGAACATGGGGATCCACTTGTGTATGAAACCCATTAACCTTTGTTTGTTGACTACACATGGTTCTAATATTTGACTGGTTCGTTGGTTCCCATTTCGTAGCGTATTGATCTCTTGCAACTGATGCTGAATGCTCACAATGACACTGATGTCGATCAGGAAGACACGCCCGTCCCAGGGGACGGCCCAGAAAGGGGCGTGATCCAACGCAAGCCCCTGTCAACCAGAGATATTATGGCTCAGGTGATTAAAGTTTTATTCAACTTGGCACCGCAAGCTCTAGGCTCTAGGTGTAGGAATTTAGTATACAGAGCAACCGACTTGCTTAAACTTCAATGGTGCCGATTAAAATCATGGCATTATGGACACTTAGGAATTTCAAACCTGTTTGTTTATTGAAAAAGGCGGTGAGACTAATAAGATACCATTTTCGAGTGGTACGCACCGTAGGTCGTACGTGCGCTCAATGTTTTTTGACCATTGGGGAGCTCTTCTCAAAACAAAGGACGTTATGGCTTTGAACTGTGACCACCGAATTCGTCTACGGGTACAATTTTTCGGTACAATTTTTCGTAACACCCCAACACCAATGCAGCAAGTAACAATTTGCAAATGTTGTTAATGACTATACCAGGCGGTTCAGTTCTTCCTGGCTGGGTACGAGACCACGAACACGCTTCTGACCTTCACTGCTTTCGTGCTGGCTACCAACCAAGATGTGCAAGAGAAACTGCACGCAGAGATTGACAACCTTGATCCCACGAAAGGCAACCTCGGCTATGACGTCATCGGCAAGATGGAGTACCTGGACATGGTGATCAGTGAAACACTGCGCATGTATCCCCCGTTAGCCTTGTAAGAATACGAATTTTGAGTTATTCCCTGTGAAAATATTTTTTTTTGTCAAGTGACATAACATCGATTCTCTATCCTCTTATCTTTCAATTATTGTTTTTATAACATTAGGCCTAGGTCTACATAAGAAAAGTTTTACGAGGCAAACCTCAGAAACACTCAGACCTGCAGCTGATTTGTTTGTTTAACTTCAATGGGTTCGACCTTAATTTTTTTGTTCACTAGCCAGCCGGGCTACTGAAACAGACTCTTAACTAGCCCGCGCGCATTTTTACTAAATAGCCCGCCTGTTTTTGTTTTGGGAGTGTCTCATAAACAACAATGTGCATACATGTAAAACGTGTATCCTGAGGCAATCTTGTCAGTGTTAACATATCTAATAATTTAACGCTAAACAGTTAATAAAATGAGACAGCAATTGACGCAGGTTTGCTTTCTGAATTAAATAATTTATTTCTTCCTGTCCTTTCATCTTTGCCGTAGCCCAATAATGTTTGACTAACCAGCCGGGCTTCTTAAAGGGAATATACATCATTTGCTTTTGCTGTAATTTTCAGCAATGGATGGAATTGGGGGGGGGGGGGGGTTGGAAATATATAGCAAATATAGTAAGACTGACTTTTTTTGAGGTTTTGGGTTCGAAAATGTTATAAAAAACCAAGAAAAACAATCATTTTCCTGTAGTCTGGTTCCCCGACTCCATATAAGAAGAAACAGAGCAATTTACATACATTGGGGAATTGTAAGGTCAGGGAACCAGTCTAGCTGGCTTGTACCCGTTCATAGGTGTGTAATCGATTGCAAACAAGTGCGATGGTCAATGGGGGCCAGTATTTGAAAAAAGCCACTTTTTTTCCAACGCTGGTCGGCCGACCAGCGTTGGAAATTGATACAAAAATACCACTTTTCTTGAAAATGACAGTATACCAGGTGCCATGATTTTACAGGATGCTTTACACTGTCATTCACTAACAGTCCAGCAAGGTATTTCAAAATGATTTGGTAGTTTTATTTTTTGATGTTTGCAAATGTTGTATTTTCCCTTGAAGGAATAATTTGACTAGCACGCCGCTGTTTTGACTAGCATTTGGCTTATTCATTCTTCGAGTTGATTGCAGTCTCGATAGCGGGCAGCAACTTTTGTATTACCTTTTCTATAATTGCCTCAACCTTCTTCGTTTGGCTTTTCAAATACTATATTTTGTCTTCTGAAAACGATTTTACTAGACTGAAAATTATTAAGATATAATGATATCCACAGTTCATCTGCGAATGCCCATGATAACATTTACTGAAATGTTTTTTTTCTCAGTCTTAACCGGGTCTGCAATGAGACAGTATGTTGCGATGGCCTCGTCATTGAAAAAGACATCCACGTGTTAATTTGCGTCTGGAACCTTCATCATAGCGAGGAATACTGGAACAACCCGTACAAATGTGATCCTGAAAGGTACAATTAGATAATATAAATACAAATCGTCAAAGCTCTGTTGAATGTTTTGGATTGCGGTCCTGTGATGTGGTATAGGTTTTCCCGGCCAATTTCCTACAATGTTCATATGATCACTTCTGAAAATCGGTGATTCATTTTCGACTGAATTTGAGAATCGTTTTGAACGCACGTTTCTTTTTCGCTATACCAAAACATTCGATTCCATTTCAGTTCAATCAATTAAGTGATTGAGCAGCACCTTTCGTTTATGTCCATTAAGATTCGTTTACAGGACTTCTTTTTCGCTTTTTAGAGGGCTATTTCAAACATTCACCATTCTATTTCAATTTGAGTTTAATGCCATTGGCACCAGATACAATGACGGGTTTCTTTTTCATTAACCGTCAATCAAATTAGCTGTGCCTGAAATCAATTTAGAAAAGGTATGCTTGCGTATAATGCACGGGTAACTTAAATGGCCGTTTGTTTCTCAAAACCGAATGCACAGACAATGAAAACGGTTAAACTTTCGTTGAATTGAAATGGGATTCAAGACAAATTCAGACGAAAACGAAGGACTGATTTTCAGAAGTGAATGAATATTTCAGGAACGCGTTCAAATTTCAGATTCGCGATAGAGAGATATTCGCATATACTCAACGGTCAGAAGATTGGTCACAATATTGAAATAGTGGTGCAAAGTTCACATGTGTCAAGGAGCATTTACCGGATATGTTAGTTTCTGTTTGCTGGCTAATTGCAGTGCACACTGGATATACCTTTACATTTAAAAGGTTTCCCAAGATTTAATCATGGAATACCTGAGAGTATAAATGATGGGATTATTTGAAATTTGATTTAATTGTTTGGGTTGCCATTTTAGGTTCAGCCCTGAGAACAAGGCCTCCATCAAACCGTACACCTACCTGCCGTTTGGCTTCGGTCCAAGAATCTGCTTCGGCATGCGCTTTGCCTTGCTGGAAGGCAAGATGGCGCTGGTCCGTATGCTGCAGCAGTATCGTGTCGATGTCTGCTCTGAAACCGAGGTAATGCCAGATGAATACAATTAAATCAAGTGATATGCTTTACGCATGTGCGTTGAGCTCAGAGACTTTACTTGGATGTAGAAAAAAACAACACAAATGTTGTCTTGCCTACTCTGGAGGGATACATACAGCGAGAGAAGAAAACAGAGATTCATAAGTAGTTTCGTTATACCTTTCGGTTGCTAAATCACGGAATGTACTCGCTCAAAAGTCTGCCTTGCTTTGGCAGGCATGATATGGTTGAAGATAACTATCAACCAGACGATAGCGCCAAGGTCTTATAAAGGGGGTCTACCCGATGCTCCCCAATACCTATGTTCCCCAATACCGATGTTCCCCGAAATCCTTAGGGTTAGGGTTAGGGTTAGGGTTAAGGTTAGGATTAGGGTAAGGATTTCGGGGAACATCGGTATTGGGAAACATAGGTATTGGGGAATTTAGGTATGTACCCCTTGTAAAGTCTAATGTGATTATCACTGTGAATTATTTTTCTTCAGATTCCGGTTCCGCTTAGCAAGACTGGACTTATTGCTCCCAAGAAGCTGATGTTAAACATCCTGCCGAGAAACTAGATCAGTAAAAGCACCTGCTCGTGTTTTTTTTCTTCTGATTTTCGAAGCATCACTTTCTGTTTGGTTTTTCCCCCTCCACTTTCTATTCATGCCCCTAATCGCCAAAACATGGGTACACCCCTTCCCGTATATGTTTAAAGACAGTTAAGTATAGGTTTTCCCGGCCAATTTCGCAAAAATAGCATTTGAATTCATCTTGATAATGGCCAATTTGAAGCGAAGTAGCGCCCTGCTGTCATTCCGGTGGTTCGTATTAGATTTCAGGCGTTCAAATTCGTTTTAAGACCTTACATTTTCATGTTTTACACATCCTAAAGTGAAGTTATGTCGTTAGGTTTAAGTGATCATTCAATTCAGCTGGCGGTTTGGTTTAGGGTTATTTGCACGAGATCCTTGTTTTCGTTTTGCATTCAAAATGAAAGTCAACAAATTAGGTATACGATGCGAGTCTTTTCATTTCTTTCACCTTTTGATTATTTCTGCTTCATGTCGTGGTCCATTTTTGTGTTTCTGGCCCCTCCTCTTGGCAGGATTTCCCGTCTGCCAGGTCTCAGATACGTGGCTACAATTGACCTGCAGCAGTAGATCTGTTTATGCCAAGATTGTCTGCACGCGTTCAAGATAGTCTTGGGCATTGCCATCGAAAACTTTGATGATGACCACGGTCTACATTTGACATTTTCATGTAACGCCCATGAGCTGGCATATTGATATTTCTAGTGCTTCAATCTAACAGTTTGCATGGTGATCAGAGTAGTGGCAGATTCTTGTGGAAGACAAGACAGAGTCTTGTAACAAAAACACTCCACTTAACAAACAACGGAACGACAAGGACCTATTTCGAATTACTTTGCTTACTTTTCACATATGCTTGCTTAATGTAATTCGAATGACCAAACTTACAAAGCTTGAAGCTCCGGCGAATTTGCATGCTCGTTTGTGCAATTTTAATTTGAATGTCCTATTTTTGAAATGGCATGATTAAAATGTAAAATCGCATGCTCCTAATGGGAAATTGAGTGGTGTTTTTAAGTAATTGAATGTTAATCTCAACGTGCATTCAAATTGTGCGAAAATGGGTGATTGGTTGCCAATTTGGCCGCCAAATCTGCTAACTTGGCCGGGAAAACCTATACAATTAACTTTTGTGATTAAGTACAATTAAACCTTTGTCGAATGTCATCTGAAATATAGGGTTTTAAATGGGTCTAATTAGGTCAATATATCACGAAATCTCCTTTAATAGTCGGTGTTTGAAATCAAAATGAAGGTTATGTTGCATGGGTCTAAGATAATCATTTGTGTCAAAGTTATGTACCAACGCTTGTAAATGCCTTGATAGAACTGAATTCTCAAATCGTCTGAATCATCGGTTTGGAAACTGATATGACCTGTAGTTTTAATGTGAATATGAAAACTGTATGAAATGATAGTAGGCAAATTTTGAGGAATTACATGTTATTTCAGTAAGATGTAATCATTTTGTTAAACCATATTTAGACAGTGTGGTGTAATCTTGCTTAATTTTTTTCACATATTAAATTTGAATTCTTTACAATTTCATTACATACTATTTCTTAACTATTTAGATTAATTTGCTTTATTGTACTTCGTTTGTAGTCGTGTGTATAGTCTCGTTAAATGATCGATGCTCTCAAGTAACATTCCAGTAATTGATAGTAGTATAATATTGTTTAACACCATTTTCACCAGGTAGATAGAATTGTTGTTTTTGCCTTGGGTGAACGTTTGCATCCCATTTGTTCCATTTCCTGAATTGTTCTACATATCAAACTTGAATGTTGCTTATTAATAATAACACTAATTCACATCCAATTTATCGTGATAATTTGCATTTTATTAGGCTGTAGATTGCTTGATATTATTCCTTTGATAAATTGAATTGACATTTCGTCAAATTACGTCAAGATATTTGTCTAACACAAGTGTCAAAGTTGCGTCAAAAGTTTATTCTAAGGAAAGTCTCTTTTATAAAACATCCAAAAGAAGCATAGTCCATCGGACACATTTTTCATTGAAAGCACTCTGAGACATTTCAACTTTGATTTCTTCCAAAGATGTTCATCTTTGCATTATTTTTAAACTCTCATTGTGATGTTTTACCGGTAGTTATGTAATTATTTATATTGTAATGCATACAGTTTTTACCTCTGTCTATTTTTAAAAATGTTTTTTTTTTTTATGTAAACCTGCCCAAAATTTAGCCTTTTAATAATAATCTAATCAAGATTAGCTATATTAGACATTGACCTCGATTTCATGATGTAATGTTTACTGTACAGGGAGTGCGTTCGATTACTTCCCCCAGCTTAATCGCGCCTGGCTCCTCTCGTGATGACAGACATGCGCAGTGGAGCTAAATAAACGAATGGTTTCGGGTAAAGTTCGTGCAAGAGCTGGAAAGTTGAACTTTGACATGACACTGATGAGGCGCCCGCCGGACGTCACGTTGGCAGCCATGATTATTGCATGGCCTTATGGGATACTTACCCAAGTAACCGGCTCGGCGAGTCGGTTACTTGGGCCAGGCTCGAGAAAACGCGAGAAGTCACGTGAGAGGTAAATCGAACGCTGTCGCGCTTGCACGAGTAAGCGCGGGGAAGTAATCGAACGCACTCTTTGTGTGACACCGAGATTAGTACGTGTATTATTTGTATTTGGACACAAAACGCACTATAGACCCTTAGCATCAAGTAGCCATGTTTGAGGCATTTTGTGTAGTTTTTAATGAATGCATAAAGGTCTACCCATGCACACCCCAAGAATGGCTGCAAAGCTAATGATCTATGAATTTATTAGATTGACATTAGATTTACTTGTAATTAAATTTCACATTTTGGAATTAAAATTCCTTTGACATAAACTAAACATCAGCTATTGTATACGGTACAAAACGGTAAAAATTAAACAAGCGGCTTGTTCAAAGCAGTCTTGATGAAGAGTGAATTACGTACCAAACTAGAAGTGCGAGATATCTGGTATAGGCTTCGCATAATGTGAATTAAAAGGACTGCGCAGCCTAACAACAAGAACGAATAAAAACTGGTTCCCGATCGCTCTACTCTGTACAAGCCAACATCGAAAAGAGGAATGGCGACCAGTCAGGAAGTGATAGCAACACCAAGCTTATTCATCCTTTACTTAATTAGTAATCGTGATGTGGAAAAGCACCACACAACGATAGTAATGTCTCATATTGTCAATGTCAAGGATACTTATTTTTTTTCAGCAAAAAAAAATAAGAATACTCGGAAAGATATATCATCAAACAATAAGGGTACACGTTAAATGCAACGGACATGGGTAAACAATTTCCTTAATTGGTCAAAACTAGTCTAAGATTAAAATAATACTAATAATCGTAAAAAAAAAACCCGGCTACGTCTCAGACTCAGATGAAGTAGGCACAGGAGTCTAGGTGTGGTTGCAAACAATTATGAGTTGGATGGTTAGTTCCTTGGAATGGCCTTCAGATTTATATTCTTGGGTGACATGAGACCTGCCTTGCCAACAGTTGGTGGGATCTGAAGAAAAATGAAAAGATATCATAATAAAGGTATTTAGTTAAAGGTATACTAGAATGCCGACGCAGACAGCCTAATTTAATATTTCCCCTCTGAACAGATTACCCTTCTCAGTTAGGGTTCGCTTAGTCTACAAGAACATCCCCCTTCTGAAAAAAAACCCACCGGGTAAAAAGAATATTTCTCCAGGTATCTGACTTTTTTCATGGTATAACATGTCGTATTGTGGTTTGGTAACCGAACTACCTCGGTTTCTGAGCACACATCGAAGCGATACTGCTGCATCACACGGACCAGCGCCATCTTGGCTTCCAGCAAGGCAAAGCGCATACCGATGCAGTTACGAGGACCGAGGCCGAACGGCATGAAGGTGCACGGTTTGATGGAGGCCTTGTTCTCAGGGCTGAACCTGAAACAATGAGATGTAAAATTGTGGAAAAGAAGTGACATCTGTTTGACCTTTAAATTTGAATGTTATATTATCAGCCAACGGGCAAAGGAAATAAAGTACGTGGGATTAGAGTATCTTTTGGCCGAAGAAAAACCTAGGTAGAAGTAATAAAAATCATCAAGATTGCAATCTTATATGTTAAAATTAATGAATGTAGTACAAATTATAACACTAGAGATGAAAAGTAAAAACAACTTGACGTTGTTCATCAGTTACAAGTTGTCACAGTCTGTAATAAGTGTTGGCAGGTTGGAATGACAAGGGTTATGACTGGCTGTCTCATTCTGTGACAGGCTGTGACAGGATGTGACAGGATGTATCTGTAGAATACCGTGAACAATCCTTGACAGGATATCCCGCACAGCGATATGGTTAGTTGTGACAAGTTGTGATTGTAACACGCTCAGACTTGTTATAGATGCTTCGGACAAATTGTGTCTGCCTTTCACGGATTGTAAAGATAGGTTCGGACAGGTTGTGACACGTCGTGATAACTTGTGACAAGTTGTGGTTGCCTATTGACAGATGAATACGACAGGTGGGTGACAGGTTGTAACATAGTTGGATAGTTTGTAACAGTTGTGTGACTATTAGTGACACAAATTGAGGAGGCATTACCTCTCGGGATCAAACTTCTCGGGATTGTTCCAGTATTCCTCGTCATGATGAATAGTCCAGACACTGGCAATCACTCCCACACCCTTTTCAATGGTGAGGCCCTCGTAGGTGATGGTATCATTGCACGCACGATCAAACCTACACAAAGGGAAGCACTTCATAGACAAATATAAACAAATAGGCGGGCAGCCGAATTCTCATATAAGTATGTTTCAAATCTGTAAATGATTATATTGAACGTCGGAAAATATTAAATGCATTGTTCAACCCGGAGTTACCGCCTGTTTCATATTAATTTTTATTTATTTTATTTTATATCTTCGGACAAAAATTAAAAATCTATTTAAAAGAAAAAGTGAAATTGTCCTGGTCTAGACAAAAGACCAGGACAATCATTTCGTGTTCAGGGGCGTATCACAGTCATTTTTATTGGGGGGGGAGGAATTTTTTTTAAAAAGGGCACTTGTACATCCGTTGTGAAATGTAGACAGATGTACAAATTATTGGGGGGTTAGCCCGTTCAAAAAAGGCATATGAATGGAACAAGGCAGTCTTTACAAAATATTGGGGGGGGGGGGGGGTAAATACCACACTTACCCCCCCCCCCCCCCCCCCCCCCCCCCCGCTGGTTACGCCTATGGTGTTTATCTCTTAACTGCGGATGTATACCTAGAAAGTTAAGATTCCCATTAGAAAAGTAGTCCTTCAATCCAAGTGGAGTGTAAAGTGTTTCTTACATGACTGCTGGGGGATACATGCGCAGTGATTCATTGATCACCATGTCCAGGTACTCCATCTTGCTGATGACGTCATAACCGAGGTTGTCACGTGTGGGAGCGAGGTTGTCAATCTCAGCGTGCAGTTTCTCTTGCGTGTCTTGGTTGGTAGCCAGCAGGTAGGCGGTGAAGCCCAGCAGCGTGTTGGTGGTCTCGTAACCAGCCAGGAAAAACGTGAGCGACTGATGAGGACAAGAAACAAAAATAGTGCAATGCATTCTTTGACAATTAAAGCGTTGCAACGTGTTCTGTGCCCGAATGCCATTGAGGGAGCCATCGTATTTACGTGCCAAGCAAACTCGGCCGGGAACCAGTGATGGGGAAACTGTGTCACACTAGACTATGTCTGGTAAACTGTGATGGTTTAGCAAAGCTTTCCTCAGTAACGTTGGTAGTGTGCATGGAATAGCTCAAAGAAATCGTTTGCGGGCAGTGAAAAAAACCCATTTAGTTTCGTTAAAAGTTCTATAAAATCTCCATTAACTAATTGTAGGCAAACCCCAAACCCCTCGATAAATACAGACAGCATTCTCCTTCGATGACCGATAGGCATATAGGCTATCTCGCTTCTCAAAGTTTCCGATGCGCAATTAAAACCCTACTACAAATTCACCTGCGCCATGACATCCTCTGTCGACAGGAGCTTGCGTTGGACCACGCCCTTTCCCTTGGCTTTGTCTGAAGAGGGCGTGTCTTCCTGATCAACCTCGGGGTCATTGTGAGCATTCAGCATCAACTGAAGAAGATCAACGCGCTGTCAAATGGAAGCAGCAGCGATAACATCTTAGGTTCGTGCTCATTACAATCTTACATTTCTATACGAAGAATTATAAGATTGCAAGGACACGTTCCTGATAAACAAAAATTACAATCTGCTTTTGTCAAGCCTTGCTTAGTTTGATATACCCCTCTCTTTTAAAGCTCTCTATGTTGGTTGACGTCATGCACTCAAGTCCACAACACGCATCGCAATGCAGGAGTCATTTTGCAAAAGGAAAACGAGCTGAAAAAGGAGTGAGTGTTTTTTTCCCAAAGATACAATTAACACCAACACATTAAAAAACTAAAGACTATTGGTTAAAGTGCATGCAAGGGACCTCTTATTAGTCATTTTTGTAAAATTAATACATCTTACGAGGACAAAATCATGGGTGTCGCGAGGGGGGGGGGGGGCAAGGGGGGCACTGGGGGGCACTTGCCCCCCCCCTAGAAAAGCAAAAAAAAAGGAAGAAAAAGAAAAGAAAAAAAGAAAAGAAAAAGAGGCGCGAAGACAAAGTGGTGTAAATTTAATGAGTTCGGGGGGGGGGGGCAAAATGTCCCTGTCCCCCTCTAAAACTGATAAATCGAGAATGTGTTGAGAAATACAAGCATTTTTTTTTTTTTTTTTGCCCCCCTCTAGAAAAAATCCTGGCGACGCCCATGGACAAAATCACTGTCTTCTTGAAAACAACGCCCTCTTTGTGGGCAGCTCTTTGTTCCTCTGTGATATACATGAGTATAGACACTTTTATACATTTGTTGTTACATAGTTTTAAACAACAAAACCTATCCTCGATGAGGGCGCTATGTGCAAGGGTCTATTGGATGACTGATCTCTGAGGGCGTAAATAAATAAACAGGCCAAAAATCTATCTGCCGAGCTCATGAATTGATATATATTAGAGCGTTCTGAAAGGCATTGAAGGGCAGAGCACCTCTAGCATGGACTTGGGGCTTCCAACTCTGAGCATATTGGATGCAATTGGGTCCGAAAGTGGCGCTATTTAGCCATGTGCTGGAGGAATCCTTTTTCAAAATTGGCTACTTTTCCAGTTTGGGAAATAATCGTTTTATGGGGTGGTATGTTTTATTATCATTTTTCTGTGCAGCCTGAACACCTGTGGGTTCTGAGTATTTTTAAAAGGATTTTGAAGTATGGGTTTAAGTTCATGTACTTTGCCAAAGAGATTTCAATAAAAGTAGTCACCAAAGATTGTCCACCCTGAACATTTGCTTAGATAGTGCGAACTGTGATACAAACAACCACGCTAATTGGCAGGATTTGGGGTCCTAGAAAGGTGGTTTTCATGCCAATTGTCGTGTTCTTCTGAGCCTGTGGTCTTTTGGGTAAACGAAATATACAGGAAAAAAAATTGAGGAAACATTGCAGGCTTGCAAGACTTAATGGCATTGAAAAGGTATTCACTTAGCTAATTTGCGTTGACGAATTTAGTCGACAACACCCCAACCCCATCTCAGTTTACCATATAGCCGACTTCAGTCGACAAGGAAACATCCCTGCAGAGCACCCGCACAACAGATTCATTCAGTGCTTTTCAACAAGCTAGTATTTTATGATCTGCACCGTCCATACTGACGTAGTAAATGTTTAGTGGTACCATTACCCAACATTTGAGAAAACTTCTTCAAACCATCCATGCACAATTATGGAGTGCCATTTGGTCATGTGGTGAAATGGCCTGCAGTTTGATAAATAGGACCATATCAAAAACAGGCATAACTTTCGTATTTTTGCACATATGACCTTGATTGTCGCATCTCACGAATGAGTAAAAGTTCAATGAGCGAACTTTACAAATGGCTAAGTGAGTATCAGAAGATATCCAAAATGTAATCATGTCCAAATAATTTGGGGCCATGTGCTATTCCGTGCTTACGGAAAAACCCAAAGAGATTGGCTTGGATGGTAGATAGAGGAACAATTGTTTTTATTAGAGCTGCCGGTTAATATGAGCTTGAACTGTCAAATCTCTTAAGTTTTGAAGTTCGAGTCGAATGTAAAAGGTTGTTTGCACCACAGTGCATTATTTGCGCACTGCAGTATAGTATGCATGGGGGTGACCACAAATTCGTAGCCTTGTGGAGACTCACACACAATAGTGAACAAAACATTGTGAAGGTCTCCACAGCGCAATTTCTATAGATGAATAGGTCTCCACAAGGTTTTCACGAAATAGATATATGGGTTTTACTAAAAAAACTAGGAATTTCCAAGGTGGGTTGATCCGTCGCAAATGGAAGAGTTTTAGAAAAGGGATATTAATTCCAAATTTCAGCCAAGGAAACTCATTCTGGTTAAAATAAGAGCATTTTGAAAATTCACTTTCAAAATTGAACACTTTACTACACGGGAACAAAGAAATGTCTCCACAAGGATACACATTTTGGAGTGGGTGTGTGTGTGTGTGGTTTTTGTTTTTCAATAACTCACCCCTTTCTTAAGTTTTGAAGTTCGAGTCGAATGTAAAAGGTTGTTTGCCCCACAGTGCATTATTTGCGCACTGCAGTATAGTATGCATGGGTGTGTGTGTGTTTGTTTTTCAATAACTCACCCCTTTCAAGTGTATTTCAGTCTAAAGGTAACTCGGTCATAGTTCTTTTTCCGAGATAACATTGACAAAAGTATATAATTGACAGTGTTGAATCCGTCTGGCACATACATTTGTCCAAGCACTTGACTTTTACCAATGTGTATTTAAAAAACAGAATATGACATTATCAGCTAAAAACCGCTGCGTAAGCATTCCTTTTTGAGGGATCTGCATATAAACGACTGCGAGTTTATTTTCGATGACCAGTTGCCGACCTGATGGCACGCCTGTCTTGAACTGAACATCATGGAGCTGTTGGGGTATGATTTGTCCATGACTTGGATTCTGGCGATTGGTGCTGTGTTTGTGTATCTATGGTGGGTATGGAACTGTTATTTTTCCACTGGTGAATACAATACAAGATAGGAATGGCTTTTTCTTTGAGGTCTAAATGAATCAACTCATCAATACTTATGGGTAGATATTCATAACACATCTTATCTTTTATTGTTTCATTTTGTAATTTGCCTCTAAAAAAAGGTCTTGCTGAGGCTATAATATAAGGCCATTTTAATTTGTTTTTTTTAATTCGCTTAGCTTTACAAACTTTGCTATGCTAATACCAGGTTATTCCATTGTTATTTGCTAGCAAAAACTTGCAAACTCATTATTTCCTTAAGAAGCTGCTATGCAGGAAGCCAGCACTATAACATTTCTTTTTTCATTGCTATGCTGCAAGCGCCCTCCGTAGCTTTTTAACTTCATTTTTGTATTTGTATTTTACTGATCTCTTTCTTCTATTGCAGGTATGATTGGTGGTGTCATCATTATTTCCAGAGACGAGGCATCCCTGTAGCTGACTATATTCCTATCTTTGGGAACAGGCTGCAATGGCGTGAGGTGAAATGACAGTCTTTCGGTTTTTCAATTGGCAAATATTGCACTCAGAAGATCCATGCAACACTCACAAAACCTGTTTTGGCATGAAATAAAGGTTGTTGTGCTGACATAATCGTAAAGCGGAGGTACCAACGAAATTGAAAGATGTAAACAAAATTTGATTTTGGTTTTATGTTTTTGTTTTACTAAAGTTGGTTTTGCACCATGATATATGTTTGTTTCTTGTACATCTATTCTACTCTGACAAACCGTCCGATCTTGATAATGATGTGCACGCGCAGTTGGAGGATCGGCCGAGTTCATTTGTGATAATCTGGGAGTACAGAAGCTCGGGACACCTCAATACCGCTGCAAAATTATGGCGCATGTCTTTAATCAAAAGCACATTCTCGTTTGTGATCGCCTGCCCTGATACAAATCCAATTACATAACAGCTTGTAGAGTCCATATTCTGGTCAAGGTAATGCGCCTATCAATTGTTTCCCCACCCCTCCCCCGGGCTGCCCCGCCCAAGGCGTGGGGATTGTCACTTTTTATAGTGACAAAATCCCCACTCCTCGGGTAAAATTTAAGTGACAATCCCCGACATACATAATTATGTGGGGCGCACTAGTGATTGCCTTTCCATGTAGTACGCCAATGTTAACAAGGTAATTTGAGTGACCAAAATCCCGACCCTGGGGCATGAAAAACGTGACCAAATCCCGACCTCGGGCCTGGGGTAGTGAGGGGGGGGGGGGTAGGGGGAAGGGGGGGGGGTGGTAAATTTGATAGGCGCATAACCATTATATATTTTTTTCTAAAGCAACGGCAAACTCCACCCGCAGAGCCTCTTCCATTGACCGTTATAATGATTTGACATTTTCCTGCTTATTTCTGATTTTGTCGGATGCAGGGAATTCGGCAGGCTATGGACGACTATCACAAGAAGCATGGAAAGGTGGTCGGGTGAGAAATTAAGATGAAATACAGAGAAGACCGAACACATTTCATAGAACATAGCAGAGACAACAAGTAATCCAGACAGATGTCTGACTGAACATCTGAGCTTGCAAAAGTTACGGATGTCTGACTGAACATCTGAGCTTGCAAAAGTTACCATGCAGGGTAGATGTATAAAGCCCTAAAAGCAATGAAATGATTGCATATAAGAACACAAGATCAGTTTAATTTTGGGCAAGTGAAAGAAATCAATAGGAAACACGCACTAGTCGGCATAAGGAAGTCGGCAAAGGGCAAACCCTTCCAGTTACTTACAGACAACATCAGTAAATGTTGTCTTCTATTGTGACATTTAATTACGACGACGAATACTGCGCAATTTTTGTTTCTCATGTCATCGCTGACATTGTTGATGTTTCAAAATTGTTTTAATTTTCGTTCAGGATGTACGATTTTCAACGCCCAATTCTGATTGTCAGTGAACCCGAATTCCTGAAGAGTATCCTGGTCAAGAATTTCTCCAATTTTCCCAACCATCGGGTAATGTTTATCATATTTATAAGATACCTATTAGTACTGTTTTCTCGTAAACCTGCAGAGGAAACCTGTCATGAATATATATAGAAAGCGAAGAATATCACTTTAGAAATCAGAATGATATTAGGACTGATAAAAAACAACAAGGACCTCGCAATTTGGACAGGAAACCAAATTCACTGTAAATTTATAGGGAACACTAAAAAAAACCCAACAAAACATCAGTACATTTCCCGATAGTTAAGGAATATTCTGATAAGACCGTTACAGAGTAACAGCATTTGTTAATCGTTTTATTTGTCCCTGAGAATTTCCTCGGAAAATTTGCAAATAAATTTCCACTTGGTACACTCCGTAAGCCTATAAATATAAGGATGCGAAGGCTGGGGTTCGAAATTTGATGAAGTTTGATCCAAAACATTCTCCAATTTTCTCTTCCACTTGACAAAAAGCCTTTACAATACGAGACCGGTGCTCACCCCACATGTAGAGGTTCACGCAGTCTCTTTGAGAGGAAGTGTGAAGAGTACGATAACGGATCGGCGGTGATTGCAATCAGTCTATCATCTTTCTTTCCAATACAGAATCCGCCTATGGTTATCTTGGACCCGTCCCCAGTCGGCAGAGGCATGTTCTTCTTGGTTGATAACGACTGGAGAAACATCCGCAACACGCTGACACCGTCATTCACCGCAGCTAAAATGAAATATGTAAAGTATTATTATATTCCCTCCAGCACTCAACAATATTTCAAATCATGACAAAATTAAACAGATTTCTTTTTTTTGCTTCTTAAATTAAAACTATTAACTCCTCGAAGGGGTAGTTCGCTCTCAATCCCTAAAAAAATGTGCAGATAGAAAACGACGAACAGCGGTTGAGTTTTATTGTAGGAGTGAAATATTCTAGACGATGATATTGAACTGAATTGAATTGAATGAGCTTTGTTTACGGAGCACAATGCTCAGCCGTGACAAACCATTTGTGGAGCGAATGAGTATTACCTGTCACGACGCCATTTTGGCGGTTCAAACATAATACAGACGGAACTTCATAGGTAATTGACGTCAGTTTACCCGTTGATATACCTCCGAAATTATAGGCCTACCATTTTTTCCTCAATCTTTTTGATTGGGAGAGAGAAAAATAGTACTCCGTAGTACGTCGTTCCCCTGAACTTGATATTTTCATTTATGTCTTGTCATCACAGATGTCTCCACTGATCAACGAGTGTTGTGATACTCTACTTACAAGTATCAGCAATGCACGAAGTGAAGGCAAGGCCATAGACTGCAGAACGTAAGTTGGATCATTGAGCAAGGACCCTATGGTCGGATAGGGTCTGTGATTTAGCGCAAGCCTTTTGGCGATAGCGTCCTCTTTGCATCATATTACGGTAAATTGTATAGAGAGGGCATAGCGCAGAATCTCCGCCCCTTCAGAAAGAGTCTTTTTCTCTTAGAAGGTTTTTAAAAATGGAAGTCCCCCTCATGAAAAAAAAAAATATATCTAAACTGTTTCTCCCGCCCCTTACCCTCGGCCATCCCTTTAAGAATGGACTTAGAAAATACAAAATATCGTACTAGGGACACTACTAAGTGCTCATCCGCTCAGAACTGCTTATTATATACTGCATCAATTCAGGTTGTTTGGTGGCTTCACCATGGACGTGATTGCGTGCTGTGCCTTCGGTCTGAGTGTGAACTCCCAACAGGACAAGGATGATCCGTTTGTCCAGAATGCTAAGCTTCTCTTAGACGGCAGGGGCTTCAGAAGTATTTCGGCCTTTATTCTGTGTAAGTAGTCTGGTCACCAGACCTGATTATCGATGCTGTGTTTTGTCACAGTGTGACATTTTTGCTGTTAACCAAGAAATGTATGCGGTTCTTTTCTGACACGTGCGCTAAACTTCACCGGGCTGTTTGGGTGCTAGTCGTGATTCCAGTCGCACATGTTCCGTGAGTGCATCGCATGCTGGAAACAACATGTGTGTATTGGTGCTGTGTTCAAGCACTACACATGACGTGTACTTGTACATTGAATCGTGTGAAATCATGGACACCGTGGCTGGGGAAAACGTCCTAAAAGACTTAGATTTACCGACTGGAAATACGTATGCGTATGACACAATGTCCGCCGCGTCAGAAGTAAGTAACCGTTATTTGTCTTTTCTCAGGAACAGTGCGACGTTAAGTTAGTTGCTTTTCCACCAGACCTTTGAAATAGGATAAGTAAACAATCTTACACTTAGAAATTTCGGCGCTTCGGTACGATGTGCCCCTTTAAATTCGCTTCTCAAACGCTTGTGAAGGAAACGCGGATGCCGCAAAGCATTGTTGGTAGGTCAATTTCCTTACGTATGTACGTAACTATATTGCGTAAGCATTTGTCATACGCGGACGGAGGTAGTGTCCGGTTCAACAGAATCCAAGGTCGCTAGCGCCCTTGAATACGGTTATTTAACAATGATTTGGAATGTGCGGATGTTCGATGTTGATTGTTTTATATTCTGACAATAGACAACTGTCTTTTTTTCGCAGCTTCCTTTCCATTCCTGGCACCCGTGTTTGCTTACTTCAGAGTTGGCTTATTTTTCGACCCATCGGCTGTGAAGTTTTTCCTTGGAGTGACGGAGTCTGCGCTCAAGATGCGCAATGAGGAGGGTGGCAAATCCTCCAAAGTAAGTCACTTCCAAAGTACGCAGAAAACACAAAGTGAGTAATTTGACTCAATATCGTAACAATTGAGTCATTTTGTCCATGTAGTGAGACACTTTGAGCCAAAGTGTGTCACTATACGGACAAAATTACTCATTTTTTTACGATAATGAGTCGAATTACTCACTTTGTGTTTTCTGTGTAAGTCACTTCCGTAAGTCCTTTATGGTTTTGGAAGTGGTTAATTTATTATCGAGCATCCTTTTCCTGATATATCAACAGAGCAGTTTTGCAATAACGGGAGAAAAATGTATTCAATAAGTATATTAATGGAAGGCGCGAAAAGAAACACCACGCACAAAAAGGTGGGGAATTATTCTGTCTGGCATCATGCTAATTAAAAATTAATTCATTGGAATTAAAATTTCATAATATTGTTGTTCAGGTAAAATACTATCATTAGTCATACACAATGCAATGTCTCATTATATCTTTGGAAAATGTAAGAATACATATACGACACAACATTGGCAAATAATCCTACTTCTCAAAACTGTACAACAATGAAAAACTTCAACGACGTGGAACATGGGGATCCACTTGTGTATGAAACCCATTAACCTTTGTTTGTTGACTACACATGGTTCTAATATTTGACTGGTTCGTTGGTTCCCATTTCGTAGCGTATTGATCTCTTGCAACTGATGCTGAATGCTCACAATGACACTGATGTCGATCAGGAAGACACGCCCGTCCCAGGGGACGGCCCAGAAAGGGGCGTGATCCAACGCAAGCCCCTGTCAACCAGAGATATTATGGCTCAGGTGATTAAAGTTTTATTCAACTTGGCACCGCAAGCTCTAGGCTCTAGGTGTAGGAATTTAGTATACAGAGCAACCGACTTGCTTAAACTTCAATGGTGCCGATTAAAATCATGGCATTATGGACACTTAGGAATTTCAAACCTGTTTGTTTATTGAAAAAGGCGGTGAGACTAATTAGGAACCATTTTCGAGTGGTACGCACCGTAGGTCGTACGTGCGCTCAATGTTTTTTGACCATTGGGGAGCTCTTCTCAAAACAAAGGACGTTATGGCTTTGAACTGTGACCACCGAATTCGTCTACGGGTACAATTTTTCGTAACACCCCAACACCAATGCAGCAAGTAACAATTTGCAAATGTTGTTAATGACTATACCAGGCGGTTCAGTTCTTCCTGGCTGGGTACGAGACCACGAACACGCTTCTGACCTTCACTGCTTTCGTGCTGGCTACCAACCAAGATGTGCAAGAGAAACTGCACGCAGAGATTGACAACCTTGATCCCACGAAAGGCAACCTCGGCTATGACGTCATCGGCAAGATGGAGTACCTGGACATGGTGATCAGTGAAACACTGCGCATGTATCCCCCGTTAGCCTTGTAAGAATACGAATTTTGAGTTATTCCCTGCGAAAATATCTTTTTTTTGTCAAGTGACATAACATCGATTCTCTATCCTCTTATCTTTCAATTATTGTTTTTATAACATTAGGCCTAGGCCTATATAAGAAAAGTTTTACGAGGCGAACCTCAGAAACACTCAGACCTGCAGCTGATTTGTTTGTTTAACTTCAATGGGTTCGACCTTAATTTTTTTGTTCACTAGCCAGCCGGGCTACTGAAACAGACTCTTAACTAGCCCGCGCGCATTTTCACTAAATAGCCCGCTTGTTTTTGTTAGGGAGTGTCTCATATACAACAATGGGCATACATGTAAAACGTGTATCCTGAGGCAACCTTGTCAGTGTTAACAGATCTAATAATTTAACGCTAAACAATTAATAAAATGAGACACCAATTGACGCAGGTTTGCTTTCTGAATTAAATAATAATTTTTTTTCCTGTCCTTTCATCTTTGCCGTAGCCCAATAATGTTTGACTAACCAGCCGGGCTACTTAAAGGGAATATACATCATTTGCTTTTGCTGTAATTTTCAGAAATGGATGGAATTGGGGGGTTGGAAATAAATAGCAAATATAGTTACACTGACTTTTTTGAGGTTTTGGGTTCGAAAATGCTATAAAAACCAAGAAAAACAATCATTTTCCTGTAGTCTGGTTCCCTGTCTCCATATAAAAAGAAACAGAGCAATTTACATACATTGGGCAATTGTAAGGTCAGGGAACCAGTCTAGCTGGCTTATACCCGTTCATAGGTGTGTAATCGATTGCAAACAAGTGCGATTGTCAATTGTGGCCAGTATTAGAAAAAAACGCTGGTCGGCCGACCAGCGTTGGAAATTGACACAAAAATACCAATTTTCTTGAAAATGACAGTACACCAGGTGCCATGATTTTACAGGATGCTTTACACTGTCATTCACTAACAGTCCAGCAAGGTATTTCAAAATGATTTGGTAGTTTTATTTTTGATGTTTGAAAATGTTATATTTTCCTTTAAAGGGAATATACATCATTTGCTTTTGCTGTAATTATCAGAAATGGATGGAATTGGGGGGGGGGGGTTGGAAATATATACCAGATATAGTTACACTGACTTTTTTGAGGTTTTGGGTTCGAAAATGCTATAAAAACCAAGAAAAACAATCATTTTCCTGTAGTCTGGTTCCCTGACTCCATATAAGAAGAAAAAGAGCAGTTTACATACATTGGGGAATTGTAAGGTCAGGGAACCAGTCTAGCTGGCTTGTACCCGTTCATAGGTGTGTAATCGATTGCAAACAAGTGCGATGGTCAATTGGGGCCAGTATTTGAAAAAAAGCCCAGTTTTTTTCCAACGCTGGTCGGCCGACCAGCGTTTGAAATTGATACAAAAATTCCACTTTTCTTGAAAATGACAGTATACCAGGTGCCATGATTTTACAGGAAGCTTTACACTGTCATTCACTAACAGTCCAGCAAGGTATTTCAAAATGATTTGGTAGTTTTATTTTTTGATGTTTGCAAATGTTGTATTTTCCCTCTAAGGAATAATTTAACTAGCACGCCGCTGTTTTGACTAGCATTTGGCTTATTCATTCTTCGAGTTGATTGCAGTCTCGATAGCGGGCAGCAACTTTTGTATTACCTTTTCTATAATTGCCCCAACCTTCTTCGTTTGGCTTTTCAAATACTATATTTTGTCTTCTGAAAACGATTTTACTAGACTGGAAATTATTAAGATATAATGATATCCACAGTTTATCTGTGAAGGCCCATAATAACATTTACTGAAATGTTTTTTTTCTCAGGCTTAACCGGGTCTGCAATGAGACAGTATGTTGCGATGGCCTCGTCATTGAAAAAGACATCCACGTGTTAATTTGCGTCTGGAACCTTCATCATAGCGAGGAATACTGGAACAACCCGTACAAATTTGATCCTGAAAGGTACAATTAGATGATATAAATACAAATCTTCTAAGCTCTGTTGACTGTTTTGGATTGCGTTCCTGTGATGTGGTATAGGTTTTCCCGGCCAATTTCCTACAATGTTCATTCACTTCTGAAAATCGGTCATTCATTTTCGACTGAATTTGAGAATCGTTTTGAACGCACGTTTCTTTTTCGCTATACCAAAACATTCGATTCCATTTCAGTTCAATCAATTAAGTGATTGAGCAGCACCTTTCGTTTATGTCCATTAAGATTCGTTTACAGGACTTCTTTTTCGCTTTTTAGAGGGCTATTTCAAACATTCACCATTCTATTTCAATTTGAGTTTAATGCCATTGGCACCAGATACAATGACGGGTTTCTTTTTCATTAACCGTCAATCAAATTAGCTGTGCCTGAAATCAATTTAGAAAAGGTATGCTTGCGTATAATGCACGGGTAACTTAAATGGCCGTTTGTTTTTCAAAACCGAATGCACAGACAATGAAAACGGTTAAACTTTCGTTGAATTGAAATGGGATTCAAGACAAATTCAGACGAAAACGAAGGACTGATTTTCAGAAGTGAATGAATATTTCAGGAACGCGTTCAAATTTCAGATTCGCGATAGAGGGATATTCGCATATACTCAACGGTCAGAAGATTGGTCACAATATTGAAATAGTGGTGCAAAGTTCACATGTGTCAAGGAGCATTTACCGGATATGTTAGTTTCTGTTTGCTGGCTAATTGCAGTGCACACTGGATATACCTTTACATTTAAAAGGTTTCCCAATATTTAATCATGTAATACCTGAAAGTATAAATGATGGGATTATTTCAAATTTGATTTAATTTTTTTTTGGTTGTCATTTCAGGTTCAGCCCTGAGAACAAGGCCTCCATCAAACCGTACACCTACATGCCGTTTGGCTTCGGTCCAAGAATCTGCTTCGGCATGCGCTTTGCCTTGCTGGAAGGCAAGATGGCGCTGGTCCGTATGATGCAGCAGTATCGTTTCGATGTCTGCTCTGAAACTGAGGTAATGCCAGATGAGATGAATACAATTCAATCAAGTGATATGCTTTACGCATGCGCGTTGAGCTCAGAGACTTTACTTGGATGTAGAAAAAACAACACAAACGTTGTCTTGCCCAATCTGGCCCAGAAAGCGAGAGAAAACAACAGAGATTCATTACAATACTCAACCAAAAAATGAAGCCCCCCTTAATACTTGCTTGTCTAACTCAAAAACTACTGGGCACATCTTCCTCAAACTACGACTGATCAGTACAGACATTCCTTAGCAATCCCGCCAAAGTCGTTGTTTGGCCCAAAACAGTGATAATGTGTAAAAAATTATGCAATTTATGAGAAATGGTACCGAAAAAAGTTGCACTTTTGTGTACGTGCAAGGTGAGTGTGAACCACAACCTGCACGAAAACCAAAGTGCAACTGTTTTCGGTATCATTTGTCATAAATTGCATAATTTATTTGTACACATTATCACTGTTTTGGGCCAAATAAAGAGTATGGTGGATTGCTAAGGAATTTCTGTACTGATTAGTCGTTATTTGAGCGAGATGTGCTCAGTAGTTTTTGAGTTAATCAAACAAGTATTGGAAGGCGGGGACTTTCTTTTGACGTTGAGTGTAGTTTCGTTACCTTTCGGTTACTAAATCACGGAATGTCCCTCAAAAAGTCTGCCTTGCTTTGGCAGGCATGATAAGATTGAAGAATACTATCAACCAGACGATAGAGCCAAGGTCTTATAAAGTCTAATGTGATTATCACTGTGAATTTGTTTTCTTCAGATTCCGATTCCGCTCAGCAAGACTGGACTTATTGCTCCCAAGAAGCTGATGTTGAACATCCTGCCGAGGAACTAAAACCACCTCACCGTGTGTGTTTTTGTTTTCTGATTTTCGAAGCATCACTTGTTCTCTAGGGGCAGTTTTCACGATATTTCTTTTAATTATTTTGAGCCTTTTGTAGACTTTTTCTCGATGCCCCTTATCGCCAAACATGGGTACACCCCTTCCCGTACAATATGTTTAAAGAGAGTTAAGTACAATTAAACCTTTGTCGAATGTCATCTGAAATATAGGGTTTTAAATGGGTCTAATTAGGTCAATATATCACGAAATCTCCTGTAATAGTCGGTGTTTGAAATCAAAATGAAGGTTATGTTGCATGGGTCTAAGATAATCATTTGTGTCAAAGTTATGTACCAACGCTTGTAAATGCCTTGATAGAACTGAATTCTCAAATCGTCTGAATCATCGGTTTGGAAACTGATATGACCTGTAGTTTTAAGCATGTGAAAACTGTTTTGAGGAATTTTGAGGAATTACACGTTATTTCAGTAAGATGTAATCATTTTGTTAAACCATATTTAGACAGTGTGGTGTAATCTTGCTTAATTTTTTTCACATATTACATTTGAATTCTTTACAATTTCATTACATACCGTATTGTACTATTTCTTAACTATTTAGATTAATTTGCTTTATTGTACTTCGTTTGTAGTCGTGTGTATAGTCTCGTTAAATGATCGATGCTCTCAAGCAACATTCCAGTAATTGATAGTAGTATAATATTGTTTAACACCATTTTCACCAGGTAGATAGAATTGTTGTTTTTGCCTTGGGTGAACGTTTGCATCCCATTTGATCCATTTCCTGAATTGTTCTACATATCAAACTTGAATGTTGCTTATTAATAATAATACTAATTCACATCCAATTTATCGTGATAATTTGCATTTTATTAGGCTGTAGATTGCTTGATATTATTCCTTTGATAAATTGAATTGACATTTCGTCAAATTACGTCAAGATATTTGTCTAACACAAGTGTCAAAGTTGCGTCAAAAGTTTATTCTAAGGAAAGTCTCTTTTATAAAACATCCAAAAGAAGCATAGTCCATCGGACACATTTTTCATTGAAAGCACTCTGAGACATTTCAACTTTGATTTCTTCCAAAGATATTCATCTTTGCATTATTTTTAAACTCTCATTGTGATGTTTTACCGGTAGTTATGTAATTATTTATATTGTAATGCATACAGTTTTTACCTCTGTCTATTTTTAAAAATGTTTTTTTTTTTATGTAAACCTGCCCAAAATTTAGCCTTTTAATAATAATCTAATCAAGATTAGCTATATTAGACATTGACCTCGATTTCATGATGTAATGTTTACTGTACAGGGAGTGCGTTCGATTACTTCCCCCAGCTTACTCGCGCCTGGCTCCTCCCGTGATGACAGACATGCGCAGTGGAGCTTAATAAACGAATGGTTTCGGGTAAAGTTCGTGCAAGAGCTGGAAAGTTGAACTTTGACATGACACTGATGAGGCGCCCGCCGGACGTCACGTTGGCAGCCATGAATATTGCATGGCCTTATGGGATACTTACCCAAGTAACCGGCTCGGCGAGTCGGTTACTTGGGCCAGGCTCGAGAAAACGCGAGAAGTCACGTGAGAGGTAAATCGAACGCTGTCGCGCTTGCACGAGTAAGCGCGGGGAAGTAATCGAACGCACTCTTTGTGTGACACCGAGATTAGTACGTGTATTATTTGTATTTGGACACAAAACGCACTATAGACCCTTAGCATCAAGTAGCCATGTTTGAGGCATTTTGTGTAGTTTTTAATGAATGCATAATGGTCTACCCATGCACACCCCAAGAATGGCTGCAAAGCTAATGATCTATGAATTTATTAGATTGACATTAGATTTACTTGTAATTAAATTTCACATTTTGGAATTTACTAAAATTCCTTTGACATAAACTAAACATCAACTATTGTATACGGTACAAAACGGTAAAAATTAAACAAGCAGCTTGTTCAAAGCAGTCTTGATGAAGAGTGAATTACGTACCAAACTAGAAGTGCGAGATATCTGGTATAGGCTTTGCATAATGTGAATTAAAAGGACTGCGTAGCCTTACAACAAGAACGAATTAAAACTGGTTCCCGATCGCTCTACTCTGTACAAGCCTACATCGAAAAGAGGAATGGCGACCAGTCAGGAAGTGATAGCAACACCAAGCTAATTCATCCTTTACTTAATTAGTAATCGTGATGTGGAAAAGCACCACACAACGATAGTAATGTCTCACATTGTCAATGTCAAGGATGCTTGCACGAAGCACATGGAATCAACCACAAACTTTGCAAGAGATTTATCTTTTCTGCAGAAAAAATAAGAATACTCGGAAAGATATATCATTAAACAATAAGGGTACACGTTAAATGCAATGGACATGGGTAAACAATTTCCTTAATTGGTCAAACCTAGACTAAGATTAAAATAAACTAAAATCGAAAAAACAAACAAACACCGGCTATGTCTTAGACAGACTCAGATGAAATAGGCAAAGGAGTCTGGGTGTGGTTGCAAATATGATTTGGACGGTTAGTTCCTTGGAACGGCCTTCAGATTTATATTCTTGGGTGACATGAGACCTGCCTTGCCAACAGTTGGTGGGATCTGAAGAAAAATGAAAAGATATCATAATAAAGGTATTTAGTTAAAGGTATACTAGAATGCCGACGCAGACAGCCTAATTTAATATTTCCCCTCTGAACAGATTACCCTCCTCAGTTAGGGTTCGCTTAGTCTACAAGAACATCTCCCTTCTGAAAAAAAAACAACCACCGGATAAAAAGAATATCTCTCCAGGTATCAGACTTTTTGGTATGGCATAACAAGTCGTATTGTGGTCTGGTAACCTAACTACCTCGGTTTCTGAGCAGACATCGAAGCGATACTGCTGCAGCACACGGACCAGCGCCATCTTGGCTTCCAGCAAGGCAAAGCGCATACCAATGCAGTTACGAGGACCGAAGCCAAATGGTAGGAAAGTGCACTGTTTGATGGAGGCCTTGTTCTCAGGGCTGAATCTGAAACGATGAGATGTAAAATTGTGGAAAAGAAGTGACATCTGTTTGACCTTTAAACTTGAATTTTATATTATCATCCAATGGGTAAAGGAATTTAAGTACGTGGGATTAGAGTATCTTTTGGCCGAAGAAAACCCTAGGTGTAGAAGTTAATAAAAATCATCATGAATTGCAATCTTATATGTTGAAATTCATGTATGTAGCACAAATTATAACACTAGAAATGAAAAGTAAAACAACTTGACGTTGTTCATCAGTTACAAGTTTTCACAGTTTGTAATCAGTTTTGGCAGGTTGGAATGACAAGGGTTATGACTGGCTGTCTCATTCTTTGACAGGCTGTGACAGGATGTGACAGGATGTATCTGTATCTGTAGAAAACCGTGCAAACTCCTTGACAGGATATCCCGCACAGGGATGTGGCTAGTTGTGACAAGTTGTGATTGTAACACGTTCAGACTTGTTATAGATGCTTCGGACAAATTGTGTCTGCCTTTCACGGATTGTAAAGATAGGTTCGGACAGGTTGTGACACGTCGTGATAACTTGTGACAAGTTGTGGTTGCCTATTGACAGATGAATACGACAGGTGGGTGACAGGTTGTAACATAGTTGGATAGTTTGTAACAGTTGTGTGACTATTAGTGGCACAAATTGAGGAGGCATTACCTCTCGGGATCAAACTTCTCGGGATTGTTCCAGTATTCCTCGTCATGATGAATAGTCCAGACACTGGCAATCACTCCCACACCCTTTTCAATGGTAAGGCCCTCGAAGGTGATGGTATCATTGCACGCACGATCAAACCTACACAAAGGGAAGCACTTCATAGACAAATATAAACAAATAGGCGGGCAGCCGAGTTCTCATAAAAGTATGTTTCAAATCTGTAAATGATTATATTGAACGAAGGAAAATATTAAATGCATTGTTCAACCTGGAGTTACCGCCTGTTTCATATTATTTTTTATTTATTTTATTTTATATCTTCGGACAAAAATTAAAAATCTATTTAAAAGAAAAAGTGAAATATTCCTGGTCTAGACAAAAGACCAGGACAATCATTTTGTGTTCAGGGGCGTAGCACAGTCATTTTTATTGGGGGGATTTTTTTAAAAGGGCACTTGTACATCCGTTGTGAAATGTAGACAGATGTACAAATTATTGGGGGGTTAGCCCGTTGAAAAAAAAGGCATTTGAATGGAACAAAGCAGTCTTTACAACATATTGGGGGGGGGGGGGGGGGGTAAATACCCCACTTACCCCCCCCCCTTTAAAAAAAAATTAGAAAAGTAGTCCTTCAATCCAAGTGGAGTGTAAAGTGTTTCTTACATGACTGCTGGGGGATACATGCGCAGTGATTCATTGATCACCATGTCCATATACTCCATCTTGGCGATGACGTCATAGCCGAGGTTGTCACGTGTGGGAGCGAGGTTGTCAATCTCAGCGTGCAGTTTCTCTTGCGTGTCTTGGTTGGTAGCCAGCAGGTAGGCAGTGAAGCTCAGCAGCGTGTTGGTGGTCTCGTAACCAGCCAGGAAAAAAGTGAGAGACTGATGAGGACAAGAAACAAAAATAGTGCAATGCATTCTTTGACAATTAAAGCGTTGCAACGTGTTCTGTGCCCGAATGCCATTGAGGGAGCCAGCGTATTTACGTGCCAAGCAAACTCGGCCGGGAACCAGTGATGGGGAAACTGTGTCACACTAGACTATGTCTGGTAAACTGTGATGGTTTAGCAAAGCTTTCCTCAGTAACGTTGGTAGTGTGCATGGAATAGCTCTAAGAAATCGTTTGCGGGCAGTGAAAAAAACCCATTTAGTTTCGTTAAAAGTTCTATAAAATCTCCATTAACTAAGTGTAGGCAAACCCCAAACCCCTCGATAAATACAGACAGCATTCTCCTTCGATGACCGATAGGCATATAGGCTATCTCGCTAAATTCAATATCTGTTGCGAGCAATACATTCAAAGTTTCCGATGCACAATTAAAAAACCCTACTACAAATTCACCTGCCCTATGACATCCACTGTCGACAGGGGCTTGCGTTGGACCACGCCCTTTCCTTTGGCTTTGTCTGAAGAGGGCGTGTCTTCCTGATCAACCTCGGGGTCATTGTGAGCATTCAGCATCAACTGAAGAAGATCAACGCGCTGTCAAATGGAAGCAGAAAGCGTGACATCTAAGGTTCGTTCTCTTGATAATCTTACAACTCTACACAAAGAATTTCAAGCGTGCAATGTAACGTTCCTGATAAACAAAAATTACAATCTGCTTTTCTCAAGCCTTGCTTAGTTTGATATACCCCTCTCTTTTTAAAGCAAATTTTAATAAACAAGGCGAGATATCCTTTCAAAATGAGACGCCATTTTTCTTTGAAAGGTTTATTGTTTCTCTCTATTTTGGTTGACGTCATGCACTCAAGTCCTCAACACGCATCGCAATGCAGGAGTCATTTTGCAAAAGGAAAACGAGCTGAAAAAGGAGTGAGTGGTTTTTTTCCCCAAAGATACAATTAAAACCAACACATTAAAAAAATAAAGACTATTGGTTAAAAGTGGATGCAAGGGACCTCTTATTAGTCATTTTTGTAAAATTAATACATCTTACGAGGACAAAATCACTGTCTTCTTGAAAACAACGCCCTCTCTGTGGGCAGCTCTTTGTTCCTCTGTGATATACATGAGAAGACACTTTTAAACATTTGTTGTCATACATTTTTAGACATCAAAACCTGTCCTCGATGAGGACGCTATGTGCAATGGGTCTATTGGATGACTGATCCCCGAGGGCGTAAAATAAATTGGCCAAAAATCTGTCCGCCGAGCTCATGAAATGATATCAAATGATTCTATAATGTCATGGAGTTCTGAGAGCCATTGAACGGCACTGCACCTCTAGCCTGGCATTGGGGCTTCCAATTCGGAGCATATTGGGTGCGATTGGGTCCGAAAGTGGCGCTATTTAGCCATGCAGTGGATGGATTCTTTTTCAAAATGGCTACGTTTGGGAAATAATTGTTGGATGGGTGGTCTTTTTTGATTATCATTTTTCTGTGCAGCCTAAACACATGTGAGTTCCGAGTATTTTTAACTAAGAATTTTGAAAAATGGGGATTTATCACTGGTGTATTATGGGAATTCATTGACTTGGTTACACCCCTGAGAGTCGGTCACCTACCTGGGAGGCCTGTGCGCCCTCTGCCGTTCGCATTTTGCACGCGGCCTCCGTCACGTCCGTGAAAAACTTGAGGGCGTCAGGTGCAACCAAAGATATGTTCAAGAAGGCAAACACACGTCCCATGAACGGAACAACAGCTGCAAAAATAATTAAAACAAGTCAGGTGTATTTACAAACACAAATGCCCCGCAACCGTGACTGTTTCCCTGACATAACACCACTCTTTTAACATCAACTTACATGTACCTTGGTCACATGGAACGTTCATTGACAGCATTAGTGTCTTCTGTATGTTTTATATGAATTAATCCCTAATCCCTATGATCTCAGAATAAATACAAGATTTCTATTGTTTTAGCCACTGTGACTTTGACCCTTGACCTTTTGACCCCCAATGCGATAGGCCTATTTGGATTACCAAGAACGATCCACAAACCAAATTTGAAGTTCACATGTATAGTATTTCTCAAGTTATCGCGCTGACAAAATTTCTTTTGTTTTAGCCACTGTGACCTTGACCCTTGACATTTTGGCCCCAAATGCAAAAGGCTTCTTAGGATTGCCAAGGACAATTCACAAACCAAATTTGAAGTTCATATGTAAAGTATATCTCAAGTTATCACGTTGACAAAATTTCTATTGTTTCAGCCACTGTGACCTTGACCCTTGACCTTTCGGCCCCAAATGCAAAAGGATTCTTAGGATTACCAAGGACAATCCACAAACCAAATTTGAAGTTCATATGTAAAGTATATCTCAAGTTATCACGCTGACAAAATGTCTATTGTTCAGCCACTGTGACCTTGACCCTTGACCTTTCGGCCCCAAATGCAATATGCTTCTTAAAAATATATAAAGAATGAACTTATATATGAAACATATGTAATATGAAAGATAAACGGTTACATGACATTTTTTTCATGTGTTGTATTCAGGTGATTTCACACGTAACACACTACCAGTAAACAGCAAAATGTTCAATTTAAACTCATTTTTCAGGAAATGGCTTTTCTTAAAAAGTTCTCTCCGTCAATCAAATACTTTTTAAAAAGAAAAACTAAAAAGAAATCGTCCTTTACTGCTTTACTCACTCAAAATCAGGAACAAAGGATTAAACCTGTTGAAATTCAAAAGCCTCATTGCGTTCTTAACGAACGGATCATCCTTGTTCCCCTGGGAGTCAACCTCGAGACCAAAACCGCACTTGGCAATGACGTCCATTGTGAAGCCACCGAACACACTGCAAAAAAGTTATAGGATACCAACACTTTCTCATGCCCTATGTCGTACGCTAAAATAGCTTCGCTGGTACCCACGCCTTATTTAAGGGCAATATGGTTTCCGGTCTCAATTCCATAGCTCTCATTGGACAACATTTTTACAGATTTGTTCAAAGCGTTACAATTTCTCCGGGCGTATAGAAGAAGGTACATGTACATGCATGTTGACGGTAATAATCTGCGTGCATATACAACATCTTAAATGCATGTTAACGGTAACAATGAATTTCCCACACTGCTCTGAGTTTCCTTCATTTGTTCACGTTAGGTTTCCCACAATGCTTTGCTTTTCCTTCAGAATATTTCGTGACAGACATAAGCCAACACCAACTATCTGTCATAGGGAGGATGCCATACCATATCCAATTTTTTTTTTAAATATAAAATTGCCTCATCTCCCCTAGTGAATGATAGGTGTTGGTGCTGTGATTTCAGCAAAAATGTCAAATGTCAGGGAGGTGGGGGCAGTTGACCTCCAGAAACCGCCTGTCCCCTACCACAAAAATCAGTTTGCTATAATTATGATTGGAAACCAGCAACATGACATCAATCTACTTCAAATCCGGTTTTTATACAAAGGAATATTCAACAAGAGTGGTGAAATGTAATGTAAATTAAAGGTAACTGTCGAATTAATACTCAGTTTCTCAAACATCACACAAAGATTCGGTTTTTATGGGGGAAACCCCAAATCTTACACTCTGAAGTCGATGAACTTGTCTCCCTCTCGCGCCTTACCGATACTCGCCACCAGAGTATCACAACACTCATTGATCATCGAAGACATCTGGACGTGAAAATGAGAAGAAAAAAGTCCTGAATTATTATTGACAAGTCAAGAAAACCTTGGCTGGCTGTCTCCAGTACTCCTTCCGGAAATAGTAAAAAAAAACAATAGGAAAAAAACCCCAAATTTTTCGAGAAATCAAGCATCAAAGAGTCACGATATGAGACGGACGGAGCCCCCTTTTTTTGTGTTGGTCATTGTGTTACCAGAATCTCTGGAATTCTTTTGAGATATCTAGGGGGATGTGTTGAAATAGGTAACAATAGTCTAGGGTTTTCATTGGGTATAGGGAGATTTTTTTCGGGGGGGGGTACCCCTACGTCTTATATCGTGCTGGGTATAAAGAGTCCAGCTGTGCCATCTACGTTTATAGCAAAATGATACAAAGCGTCTTTACTCTCATTGTTTAGGAAGCTGGTCCCATATGCCTTTTTAAGGTGTCGGTAACCATACGATCTTCTTTCCTTTCACCTCCATGGCCTGGGTTCCAATTCAGACTAACACATGGATTGATTTCACTCTCTAAACCGATGGTTTTGTCCGGAAAGTTATTTAGGTTTCTCGTTTAGCCTCTAAAACCAGAAAGACTTATTTTCCTTTTTTCCCACATGTTTTCTAAAAATGCCACCAGCAATTATTAGGAAACATCGGCTTCAGCATCAAAGAGGAATTGAAAACAAAATTCAATAAAATATAAAGACAAAGGTATGCCTACTTTCGGTTATTTTGGAAGGTCTGCCTCATTACCTTTTTCATTTTGGAGGCACTGAATGACGGAGTGATGACGTTGCGCGCATCTTTCCATTCCTCATTCACAAGCCGAGTCATGCCTCTGTTTAAAGGTTTCTGAGATATCGAGGGAATCTAGAGAAAGCAACATGTATATTATAAGAATAGTTTAGGGACAATAGTATGAAAATAATTTTAGAATAGTTTTAAGAATTATATATTATTATATTATATGTCACTTCGCATGAGTGCATATAGAAACAAAAACAGTCATATTAGGGCGCTGTGCGCAAGGTGCATCTTATCATACTTCACCCGACACACATAAATAGAAATAAAGGCATGCTCGACAAAATGCAATCAACAATTTCGACAAATCGTTGTGTCGAATTTGTTTAATGCATTGTGAAATATTCGTAGCCATACATTTTTTTGTATAGGGAGAACGGCCCCACTTGTAGTCCGGTCTCCCTATAACATTTCTGGTTACGACTTTTGTATAGTGCATAATATAGAAAACTATTATTCAAACGGACACGTGAATTTTTAAAATTTCGTTTTGACGAAAGGCATTTCTGGAATTTTTTTCACAATTATGAAAACGTTTCCTGATTATTCTCTATTTTTTCTATTTCCCAGTCTTCATTCTCTTTCCTCAGAAAATGACTATCTCACCCGACGGTTGTAAAAACTCGAGAAATGCTTGACCAGGATGTTCTTCAGAAGATCAGGGTCGGCGATAATCAGGACTGGCTTACGGAACACGTACGTCCTAATATTCATATTTTTCAAGAGATACAAAATAAATAAATAAACTGCATGCATACTATGGGCGTCGCAGGGGGGGGGGGGAGGGGCGCTGACCCCCCTCCGAAAAGCAAATAAAACACACACACAAAAAGGAGAAAAAAAAGACGAGGTGCGAAGTCATATTGTTGTTAATTAAATGCATATTAACAACATGAGCGTCCGCAGGGGTGTAGGGAGGGGGGGGGGGGGGTGCAGCGGCGTGGCCACGGTTCTTAACCTATAGGGAGGCGTGTGCGTGTGTGTATTGGGGGGTGCTTGAAGTTACAATGGACCGGAAGGGCGCCCAACAATTTCATCTCTGCTGAAAGGTAGATATGTTTTTTTCATCGGACAACCGACCTCCGTAAAATCAAATAGTGATAAGGGGGGGGGGGGGGAGGGCCGTAGCTACGCCGCTGGGTGGGTGGAGAAACTGTCTCTACCCCGCCCACCCTCGAACAAATGATAAATTGATAATATTTTAGAGAAAGTACCAGGAATTTGAGAGCTTTGCCCCCCTATAGAAAAAGATCCTGGCGGCGCCTATGTACATATATACATCAAACCATGATACCCACACAAGCACACATACATGAAAATGTTTTGCCAGTTTTTGAAATAGATCGGCCTAAGCAATTAGAGAAACGATTACTACGAAACCTTCAAATGCCAGTTATAAATGCTTATTTAGACTACCTTACCCGACAACTCTTCCGTACTTCTTAACATAATCGGTGAAAGTTGTCTGGATTCCCTGCACGAGTTAAAAAGTGATGAAAAAAAAAGAAGAGAAAACGTCATATTGCAATATGATTCCATAACAATTATTGCAGTCGGCGGGTCGCACTGACAGGCTCTGCCTTTTTATCGGATTGCAGTTTGTGTCGGGAGATTTAAATTTAATATTTGGCTTTGACTTCTGAATTGGTGTCTGTGACATGACAAAACCCAATATTGAATATCACAAATTAAATTCAAAAAAATCCTAGATTCAGTAGCGTATCCTGCTTTCCATGCCGGGGGGGGGGGGGGGGACCGCACACCAGCGCCGAAATGTAGACATGGTTTTTTTTTTTTATCTCAGGACACTTGGCCGCCGCAAAATCAAAAAGCGCGGGGGAGGGGGGTACCCATCTTCCAAATGGGGGCGCTCTTCAAAACTGACCATTCATGCTATTCATGTGTGTAGCGCTAGTGTCTGGCAGCTCCACGTTTTTGCCCCCCGTTCTTTTCACATTTCTATATGCTTCGGTTACATTTATTTATCATTTTGGCACCATGTGAATGTTGGAGACTCGGTGATCATCATGGTACTGCCTGATTCTCTTGTGATCATTCTGATTTTGAGCATATTTTGCATTTGCAATTTTTCATCATGCCATTCCCTGAGGTACAGAACTGTAACGTTAACGCCATGCCACCAACCGTCTTTTGTCATTGACTATCCGCTTGACTCGTCCTGGACAAGACGTGACATTCATCTCACACAGGCTCATCAAGATGGACAATCGAGTTCAGCTGCTCTACAAAACAAACTGAGTGAATCTTCAGCTGGTGTTGCGGGGACTATCCTATTGTCACCAAGGTACTGTTATATAACAATGGCCTCTTCTGGCCCGACATCGACGACCAACATGTTACGTTCTGATCGGACTTTTCTCCTCGGTCTTAACCGTGACTTGTCTTCCCAAAGTTGCAAACTATCCAGGGAGGTGTGCCATGAAATCTCAAATCTTAAACTTCTCAGGTTACCCTGCATAACACACAACACTAAACCTACATCACCTCGTCGTCGTACTCGACGTGCTTACAAGGGTGGTATTCGTAGGAAAAGCAAACATGGCCTGCCAATACGTGTGATTGTTGGCCGTCCTAACCCCACTGAAAGTTATCACCCTGATTTTGTAGATGAACCCCCAAGATCCCACCCTATTCATCAGAACTTTAAGTTATCATCCCCAACCTTGACGATCATGTTAGTTTTTGCATGCTTAACGCACGGTCTCTTCGCAACAAATCCACAGATTTTCAGGACTTTGTCATAGAAAACAACTTTGACATCGTGGGTATTTGCGAAACCTGGTTAACTGAATCCGATGAAGCAACCGACTTAACTCCTTGTGGTTATGAATTCAAACACAAACCCAGAGCATGCAAGCGAGGAGGAGGAGTTGGCGTACTTTTTCGGAAGGAACTGGACATTTCAGTCAACACGTCTTTTGATTACCTGAGTATTGAGATTTTGTCAGCCACCGCGACCTCCAATAGTACCAGCCTTGACGTTTACATCATTTACCGACCACCGTCCGGTCAAATGGCATTTTCTTCGTTTCTGAATGAGTTCACGCTTTTGCTTGATGACCATATCTTCAGACCTGCACTGCTTGTGATTTGTGGTGACCTTAACATTCACCTTGACAATCTGGAGGCGTCCAATACAAAGACGTTCAACGACTTACTGAAAGCACACAGTCTTTCCCAGTATATTCAATCGCCAACCCATGAACGCGGTCACATCTTAGACGTCTTCATCTCCCGCACCTCTGAAAAACACATTTTTTCAGACCTCCAACTTTTGCCAGGCATCTCTGACCATTCAGCCATTTCCTGTCGCCTGCATGTTCGCAAGCCATGCCCAACTCGCACACAAATTGAGGAACATCAGTGCAATTGACAGGAAGGACTTTGCTGACGATCTCCGTCAGCATGACATTTCGTCGGATGTTTCTACTGTCTACGAAGCCGTTGACCAATACAATGTCACACTTGGTCAGCTCTTGGATACATATGCGCCAGCCAGAACTACATCTATCAAGGTGCCACAAAAAAAACCCCAAAACGGGATACGCTGCTGCACCCACAGAAGATGCCTTTTACTGAGCAAGTGCCCCTTTTTGGTGATGCCCCCACCCCAGTTTCAAAACCGTTCCCCCGCCGCTAGTATTAAACTATTGATCTTTAAACATAAGTGACGGAAAACTGATTGCAAATTCATATTTTTGTCTCTGAGATCATTTATGGTAGTTTAAAAACGTCATTTGCCAAACCTGTTTGTCCACGGACGGCTTTATTCCATCTGTTTGAAGGAGCTTCGGAGCTTGATTTGAAGATGAAAAACACTACACTAGACTTACACGTGGACAACAGTGCTTTCGGTGACTTGGGTTCCAACAAGCATAAAAACACAATTCTTGCGATTTTTCAAAGATTTTTTTGACACGTAAACAAAGTTGAAGGACTATACTTTACTACATTATATATATATATATATATATATATATAAAAACAGTTCAAATAAGTTAAGTATAAGTAGGTTAAAATTCCTGTCAAAAGTGTGTTTCCTTCTTTTTGCACCACATATACATTGCACTTCTAGTTTTTTTCCCTTCTTTTAGAGTATAAAGGTACATGTAGCAAAAACCTTTCACAGACACTGTGTAAATAATGTAAGGGCAGCGGGTCAATTCTCGAGTGAAAACCACGGCACGGCATTTTTATTCACAGATCTGAATTATAAAGATAGCATGCAGAGACTTTAGGGGCCATTCAGAATTTTCAATGTTTTAAAATTTCGATCTTTTTTCCAAATTGTGGGTGGGTGGGTCAAGCTAAATAATTGAAAATCGAAATTCACTTTCCATAGAAAAAAAGATAAAAAACAAAGAAAGATAGATCTTTTGACTTGCCTGAACTATGCGCAAACGTTCCAATATCGCGATGCGTGTTTCTTTTTCAACTTCGTCCCCTGTATGAATTGTCAGTGGCGTAGCCAGGAATTTTTCGGGGGGGGGGGCGCTGGGGGGGGGGGGGGGGGGCTGGAACATGTATGGGGGGGCGTCATGTAGATCAATGATAATTTTTTTAGAAACTCAAAACCTCAGTGGGGGAGGCGACTGGGGGGCGACAAGGTTTCATGGGGGGGGGGGGGTGGCTGTCGCCGTCTGTCGGTCTTCTATGCTGTTATGTTTACTTTCAGGTACCTTCAATGGTACTATGTTTAATTAACCTGTTCATTTGTTTAATTAAACTAATAACGCACATATAGTTGCCAAATATGGCACTAACAAGTTTGAGGTCGGCAATTTCGTCTTTAAAAATCTGGGTACGTCGGGTTACCGTACACACAATTGTCCTGGAAACAACAGTACCAAAGTACAGAAAGTCGTACACAAGAGCTCCCCAGCCAGTATCGCTGACGCCATTATGATTCCAAAGTTTCTCACTGTGTCACACAGTGAAATATCTAAACAGCGTCGTTGTACATTTGTATTGTGAACACATAAAAGCATTCAAGTCGCGTTCTTGCACACTTTTTGCAAGTCAACATAGATATCCTTGAACCACTGCCCCTGCTTTGCATAACAAGTGCACATGAATGAACGATTCGACTTTTATTCAAAGAAATTTCTATGTACAGTCACCAGACTCTATTCAGTGAAGTCCCCGTCAAAACGAAAGTAATCAATCCACGTGCATAACGCACGGCTACACCATCGTACAGTGTGGCAGGGACACCAACAAGTAACACAACAACTAAACATTTTTTAAAAAAATGATAAATATTCTGATTGAATTTCGTTAAAAGATACTTGTTGGTGAGGTATCACATAATTTTATCACATAAAAGAGGAAGACCGACAACTTCACGCCGTCACTGAGCTAGACACACATGTACATGGTGTTCAAGTACATGTACATGTAAGTGCATGTACATGTACATGTTCAGTTTTTTATTAATCGAAATTAGGGGTGGGTGGGTGGGTCAAAATAATTTGGAAAAAAAGTCGAAATTTTAAAACATTGACAATTCTGAATGGCCCCTTAGACTGTTTAAATCTTACACGACGCCATTGCAGTATGTTCCCAAAGAAGGGAATGTAGTCGGCCACAGGGATTCCTCGTCTCTGGAAATAATGATGACACCACCAATCATACCTGCAATAAAGAAAAAAGACAAAGCTTTCCAAAGAGATGGTGCCAAGTCGAATTCTTCACAATAAAACAAGAAAAGAAACATACAAAAAAAACCAAGAATAAATGGAATAAAATTTGTTTAAGGTCATCGACTTAATAAACCAAGGTGCGTGGATCTTCTTTAACCTGTACATAGCTTGACCAACTTTGTTCTTTGGTCACCATCACTACAGGAAGGGTCACCTTTTTCTCAATGGTAACCCACATGGGCGTCGCCAGGATTTTTTTCTAGAGGTGGGCAAAACATATTTCCCCCAAAATGCCTGTATTTCTCAAGATATTCTCGATTTATAAGTTTTAGAGGGGGACAGAGACATTTTGGGGATTTTTGCCCCCCATTAAATTTACACCGATATGACTTGGCGCCTCTTTTTTTTCTCTTTTTCCCCCTTCCTTTTTTTTGGGTGGCTTTTCCGGGGGGGGGGGGGGGGCAAGCGCCTTGCCCCCCCCCCCCGCGACGCCCATGGTGACACACAAAATGGTGGCAAAACTTGTACTGCGTGTAAGTGTGTATAGACATTTGTACATTATGTCTATAAATCCTGCTTACAAATCCTGCTCATAAAAAGTATCAAACTCTTCCCTTTCCCGATTTTCGTGTTAAGTAGACCTACAGCATTTAATGCCGGAGGAACAATCTTCAAGCAGTTTCATTCTTCATAATTGTACACATAATCTATGGTGCTGGGATCCAACAAAATGTCAAATTGTCACAATAATTCATTTGCAGCAAGCTACATGGTACACATATCAAGATTTCCAAAGAGGAAGCTCCTTACCATGCTAACAAGAGCAGCACGCCGACAACCAACGTCCACGTCACAGACACGTCTAGCCCAAACAGCTCCATGCTCGCTCACCATGCACGAGGAAACTTGACTGTTTGAATAATTTGGAGACACAGCTAGGACTAGCTTTGCGCAAGCATAATGTGCTGGGCCAAAGGTGTAGTACGCAAATCTTGTTTTTCTTTTTAGAGAGTCATGTTTAAAAATAGAAGGTGTTGTCATCCGTAGACTTGATTCAAGTCAGTAAACGGTCTTGGTTTGTGCGTGACACTGTCGATTATAGACCTTGTGCGTTAAGGCGGAGTCATCAGGAGGGCAGGGGCTTTGTATATCACTGGGATAGGCTCGAGTAAATCTTGTGTGCATTCATTATAATACAATTAACATGACAAAGAACACCCTCTGACGTATCTGCTACGCATAAAGTCTATTGACCTTAGATTTCTACCTATTTATAAGTATGATGAATTGTGAACACTTTTGTGTGATGATGAAATAATATAGCGCCAGTTTCGACAGCTCCCCCTTTACATATAGTCGCCCCCATTGGAGATTTGCTCGTCTTTTTCACCAGCGATCCTTTATTTCACGAGTGCCCCTTTTTAACGTCTTTACTTTTGCCTGTGTGGGAGGGAATTCTGCCATATACCCACCCCTCCCCCTTCACAACGGTCCGGGGGCAAATATTTGTGGGGTACCACTGTTCCCTTTGTATGGGTACCCCATATGGTGTCGTTACACCGGATGACCGGTGAAAAAACCCTGTCTAAATTTCAACACGAATGTACAGAAATTGGGCGTCCCCGCTGTAACGCCCAGCCCCCCCCCCCCACTATGGTGAGAACGCTTGCTATGCTGCTAATGAAGTAAACGACGCAAATTAATTCTGTCTCCCACTGTTCATTCATTCTTACATGTAATATAATTTAATAAAAGTATCTCTTTTGCAGTCTTCCGTTAAATCACGCACTCCTACATTGCTACATTTAAAAAAAAAAATGAACACATATACCTGCAGGATAGTGCTATAATATGATGTCGCGATACAAGGTATTTATAGCACACTGAATTGATCCAAACACTCCAGCATGTACGCTGCTGTTTTAATGATGTCCAAGTGTTTGCCAAAACTGATCGAAGTTGTTTTAAGCGATAGATGCAATGGTGGAGATATGGACTTCGGTCCAATCATGTCGATACGCATATTAGAGGGTTTCTTCGTTGAAAAGCATTATTTGAATTCACTTTTCAATCAACAAATATCCTTCGTTTTTGCTGTCATAATCAGACCTAATCTTGAATAGTTTATATTTACAGCTTAGATTTACTTCTGAATATAATTAAATTTAGAATTCTTGATTAAAATATTTTGACATAAACTAAATCATAAGATATTGTATAGGGTCAAAAATTAGTGTAGGCCTACATTAAATCAGCGGTTTGAGCAAAGCAAGTATTAAGGTTTCATAAAAGCACTTAATGAAAAGTGAATTAAGTAACAGACTGGAAGTTATGTCGTCGGGTCAAAGCAGAAAGGACTTATAAGCCCTATTCAGCATTTTCCAGTATTTCAAGATAATCGAGTTTGAAGATTCACACTGCTTTGAAAATTGCAAAATGTTATTTAAATAGTTTAAATTATGCATATTGTTAAAGGGGGTTCTTTAACTTAACAGTTAAGTATTACTTGCCATATTTGTAACTTAATTATTTAATTACAGCTAATTAAAAAAAGTAAGACCTTTTGGTGCTTCCACACTGAAAGAAATGACAAAAGGACAAAAGGGTGCGTGCAAAAAGGTCCTACAAGCTCTTAAGCCCTTTTTGCATTTCCCAACATCAAACAGAAGGTCTTTGCCTTACTGATTGTATTAGTTTTTAAGGCCCTGTAATGACTGCCTGTTTAAAGGGAAAAAGGCTTATGAGCTTATAAGGCCTTTTTGCTCCCAGTTGTATGCCAAGATCAGTATAAGTCCTTTTAAAATTTCTTAATTACTCCTTAATTGGATGAATAATTAACATAAAACCTCTTTGGGATAAAGACTGTACTGAAAGTAAACAGTTACCATCAAAAAACAAAAATGGACCTAAAGCATGGTATAAGCCCTTTCTGCTTTGACCCGACGATGTGGTATATAGCTTTTTGTGTGAACAGATAGGAAGGGAGCACTGCGCAGCCTAACGAGAACGAATAAAAACTGGTTCCTTATCGCTTCACTCTGTACAAGCCTACGTTGGAAAGAGGAATGGGGACCAGTCTAGTGGTGAATAGCAATACCACTCACTAGTTTACACATCACTTATAATAATTGTGATCTAGAAAAAGGAGCCGCACAATGATCGTAATGTATCACATGCTCAGTGTTAATGATGTAGACTGTGCGCGGACCACATGAAATCACCCACATATTTCGCGAGTGACGAAATTTTTAAGCATGCAGCAAAAATGACTACTTTTTAAAACTACCAGAATAAAATTGCCTTGTGGAACTCAATAGATAAAGGTGGATATGCCAATTTACCTTATTGGCCAGAATATAGAAATACAATCAAATTAAATTAAAAAAAACCCTAGCTGTATAAGATTTAGACAAGATAAAAGGGCCGTGGGCATTTATTTCAGGATTTATTTCCGTGGGATGGCGTTCAAGATTATATTCTTGGGTGCAAGGTGACCTCTCTTACCAAGAGTTGGTGGGATCTGCCAAAACAAACAAGGAGAGATACAATGCCAATTTTAATAAATATGATAGTTAAAGTTACTTATCTCATACTGCTAACAAGCAAAATAAGTTGTTTATTTGAATGCTGACTCTGTTTAGGGTTCACTTATACTACAGGAAAATATCCCCTTCTGAAAATTTATTCAACAGGGGATATCTTCATGTAGTATTTGCGAACTCTTGAAAAGGAAGCATTTACTGGCTGCCAACATTTTGGGTAAAAAACACAGAAATATGTATTCCGTCAAGGTACCTGACTTTTACCATAATGGGAACACAAGAAGTAATGTGGTCTGGTGTGGTAACCTTACTACCTCGGTTTCCGAGCAGACATCGAAGCGATACTGCTGCAGTACACGGACCAGCGCCATCTTGGCTTCCAGCAAGGCAAAGCGCATACCGATGCAGTTACGAGGACCGAAGCCAAACGTTTGGAAACTGCATGGTTTGATGGAGGCCTTGTTCTCAGGGCTGAATCTGAGTTAATGAGATTTAAAATTGTGGAAAAGAAGTGACATTTTGTTCGACCTTTAAACTTTTGTTCAACATTAAAACTACTGTTATATTATCAGCCAATGGCAAAGGAAAGTACGTACTAAGGTTTTAGACTAAAATTGACAAAAGAAAACCTAGTTAGAAGGAAATAAGGCCAAAAAAATAAATACTCGGTCTCTGGTCAGCGCGCGCGTCGATTTTAATCATGCGCGTCAACCTTTTTTTTCTTCTTCAAATTAACACGGAAGCTACAACAGCGCCCTTTATTGCCGCACCTTCTCAAATTTTTGAACCAAGGAGCACCAAAGAATGGGGAAATTGCCCCAAGGCAAATGATAAAGGGCACCAAGGCAAATTATGGAGGACACCAATGTATAATGAGGACACAAAAAAGCAAAATAGTACCCATCTTGTCTGTGCAATTTAAGCTTGAAAAAAAAAGCCACCAAAAAAAAACAAAAACAAAAAAAACGCGTCGCCGCATGAATTCCGGAACTTCGGTCTGACCAGAGACCGACTATGTTTTTTGGCCTTAACATCATCAAGTATTGCAATCATGCAGTATTAATGTTAAATTCATGTTAGAGTCACACAATTACAACTCTCGAGATGAAAAGTAAGACAAGTTGACATTGCTCATCAGTACAATTTGTTACAGTACAGGTTTTGGCAGTTTGGTATCGGGTTTTCGTCCTTACATTTACCCGACAGGTTCCCTACCCCATCAATCATTTCATAACTGTTGTGAATGAACTTCGGGCATGTCTTATTGTCACGCCAGCAGCCATTGCGATCATGCTATTTGCCTAGCGCTCTCTTGCGGCCAACTAAACTTTTTTTAGCACAGCGCGCACCATCAAGAAAAATTGCGCGCTGCTTTTAAACTATGCAAAGGGCGTAACGGCGCTTTATTTGTGTTAGATAGCTGGCTTTCCGGGCGTATTGTATGTATTGATATAGTTTTTCTGTAGGGCTAGCTGCGAAATAACTTTGATTTCGATCCAACGTCTCGTTGAATCAACACCATCATTTTCTGCGAGCATCGCACACTCCTCTTTACTGCCAATTTTGGGTGCGGCTCCCTGTCAGCAGCGTCACAATTTTATCCGGCGTTGCCGGTATTGCAGTTGATTCTGCATTATTTTCTTCCGCTGCTTGCTGCTTCATCGATTTTAACATCGAGAACGGAGAGGAAGGCGTGAACGTAGATCGTCCCAAGTGGTGAGTAAATCCCCCTTGTGTGTTGTTTTTATTTTTTTATGCCACAATCTTTTTATGCCGCAATCTGGACTTAATTGAATGTTTCTTTGTAGACCTACTGCCAGATATAAGACGGTTATAAACAGACACGGCCGGAAATGTATATTTGCGATCACGACTTTTGTATTTAACAAAATAATAACTGTTGAATTACATCTGTTTGTCGTGACGTTCAGTTATTTTGTGAATCAGCAATTCGCTTATGATTCACTAAAAAAAAGTGGCAATAAAGGATTGTCTGTTGATTTTATTTTATGCTTAGAACATTTAAACACAATTCCTACTCTTAATATTTTTCGGCAACTCTGGAAAACAATGTTAACATTTATTGTATTTTCCTGTATCTACATTTTCCTTTTGAAACAAATTACCTTTTGCAACACAAGAACACGCAAACTTTAACTTAATCTTAGTGGTGCTATAATTCATGTTCACATTTATTATTTGAAATAGACTTCCCCATTTTCCCAAAAATATCGGTTTTCTTTAATAAAATGCTATCTTCAGAAATTTGTTCTAGAGCATAGTGGCTATCAATATTTCATTATTATTCAACATTATTTGGTGAACAATTCATTTTTATTCTCGGAATTAAATTGCATTATAAATATTCTTATTCTTGCATAGTTGCCATTTCAAATGATAATTCCATTTGAGCAACGTGGTAAAACACTCTTTCAATAACTGATGTATTTATAAAAATATTGTTGGATTTAAAAATAAGGAAAACAGTGTTTTCCCAAATTACTTTGAATTTAATAATGCATTTAATAATGTACTTTGATCTGAAACGCTATTTTCCCATAATTCATAAGTGATTTATTGTTTGTATGTATTTCAGATCCTTGGATTGACAGTTCATAGACTTTTCCCTTTGTCTGTCGCTCTTTAAGACTATCGTTCAAATATATACTAAACTAAATTTAGACTATCGTTCACTTTTGTAAATACCCGATATAATTTGTACATATTTTGTCTCATGCATTTGCTGTAGATATAGTTTGAGACAACCAGCCAATTTCGCTTCACCCAAATTTCTTTTAGTGGAACCACTCGGATGTGCGGAGAGTGACACATTTTACTAACTTTATTTCGCTCTCCACGGTTACACAAGGGTTGTGACTGGTTGTCTCATTCTGTGACAGGCTGTGACAGGATGTGACATATTGTGGCAGATTGTGACAAGTTGTGACAACTTGTGACAAGTTGTGACAAGTTGTGACAAGTTCTGATTGTGACAGGATGTGGCTTATCTATGCTTCGGAAAAAAATGCCTAATGACAGATGAAAAGAAAAGGTGGGTGACATGGTTGGATAGCTTGTCACAGCCTTGTGACTAAGTGACACAAATTGATGAGGCATTACCTCTCGGGGTCAAACGTGGTCGGATTGGTCCAGTATTCCTCGTCGTAATGCATAGTCCAGACACTGACCAGCACTCCAACACCCTTTTCAATGACAAGGCCCTTATAGGTGATGGTATCGTTGCACATACGATCAAACCTATTAAGTTAAACGTCAGTTATAAGCAGATAGTCACATTCTCATTTAAGTGGTTTTAAAGGGCCAATGACATGAATCTTACTGGGGAACATATTTTGTGCAACTTTCTACTCCTTTTAAATGTATGGAAACTAATAACATCCCTTTTCGTGAATTTGATTGAAAAGTTCCAATTTTTTTTTTTTAAACATTTACAAATTTCCATGTTTTTCATGACAAATGTGTGAGCAGCACTTGCTGTGATGTCATTTCAGGAAGACACTGTTCACTTTTCTGTCCTCATTTGTGAGAAAACGTTGTTCACTGGTTCACTGTCATGTACTGAAACAACAATCAATCATCAAAGAAAAGACAATTGTCAACAGAAAAATATCCAAAATTCTAGCAAAGTTGGGTGCTGAAATAGCTGTATCATTTAGGTTTCTGCCTGAAATGACGTCACACTTCTGCTCATGAATATCGAAATTTGCATAAGCATAAAAACGAAAAAGGCACCAAAGTAGGCCTACCCTTAAAAATGGCAAAATGAAAATTGAAAAGGAGACACAAAGGTGACATTGATTTAACAATTACATTTAGATGATCCCTTTAAATGTTTACATGTTTATACATTGAACGTCGGAACACACTTCAATGCATTGTTTGAACAAAACAATAATATCGGAACATTTAACATTTCCATCTTATTAGCCACATTATCATCAAATTTATAAAGATCATCAGATTAATTGTTCTAAAATCAATGTGTTTTCTTAAATTTTGCGGAAGAACACATAGAAGTAAAGAATACTTCAATGGTTTCTTACACGACTGTTGGGGGATACATGCGCAGTGATTCATTGATCACCATGTCCAGGTACTCCATCTTGGCGATGACGTCATAGCCAAGGTTGTCTCGCGTGGGAGCGAGGTTGTCAATCTCAGCGTGTAGTTTCTCTTGTGCGTCTTGGTTGGTAGCCAGCAGGTAGGCAGTTAAGCTCAGCATCGCGGTGCTGGTGTCGTAACCAGCCAGGAAAAAGATGAGCGACTGATGAGGAAATAAAAAAAGGAATGACACTCTGTTCAAGTGCAGGTTTAATCTACACCTAAAGAATTCTAACGAAGTTTTGGGCCAAATTGTCATTGGAGCTGCCATGTCGGGAACCAGCCAGGGGCAACGGCATGTCGCATACAAAAGAGAAAAAAAATAAGAGTCTACCCTAACCTGTCTGCTTTGCCAAAGTTTCTTCAGCAAATTCTTTGCGCTTTTTAGAGACTCAACGACAGTTTTCATGAGTTTCATACGTTCCATGTCATATTAAAATACAGGCAAACACTACCGTGCCCTAAGGCCAAAAAAAAATTCTCCGGTTTCTGGTATGGAGCTTGCCCAAAAAGTGGTACAGCGACGCGGCTTTTTTTTGCCTCAAATGTCGGCTGATGACTGCAAATAGTGCTCGACTAAGAGAGTCCAGAGAGGCCATAAGCTTATTCTCGATCATAACCCCATCCAAAAACACGTTAAAATTGTGCAGCAGCAGGATTCCAGTTAAACCAGTGCGTTTGGCGGTTTTGAGACATCATCTTTCATTGAAAAAAAAAAACTTTTTCATTTTGCCGATGCGCATGGCTACGGCGACGCGCGCGCATACCAGAAACCGGAGCCTTTTTTTTTTGGCCTAACGAAGAAGAACAACATTCTTCTTCCGAAACCAACGAGAAAATTATCATCTAGTCAAAAGCGCTAGGCTGATGTTCATTAAAAACCATCAGCAAACAAATTCACCTGCGCCATGACATCCTCTGTCGACAAGGGCTTGCGTTGGACCACGCCCTTTCCTTTGGCTTTGTCTGAAGAGGGCGTGTCTTCCTGATCAACCTCGGGGTCATTGTGAGCATTCAGCATCAACTGAAGAAGATCAACGCGCTGTCAAATGGAAGCAGCAACGATAACATCTTAGGTTCGTGCTCATTACAATCTTACATTTCTATACGAAGAATTATAAGATTGCAAGGACCTGTTTCCGATAACACAAATACGCTGAAAACATATTACAATCTTTTTTCCTCAAAAACTTGCTCAGGTGTAAGTTATAGTTTCTTTGACGACAACTTTTTATAAACAAGTCCAAAAGGCTCAGTTCTTCCCAAGATACAACGAAAATTTGCTTCGAAAGGTTTACTCTTTCTGTATTTCTCAAAATTGCAGAATTTCTCAACTGCAGGAGTTATTTTCCAAAGAAAGTGAGATGAAAAAGTATGAATTTTTTTTCTCCAAAGGAGAGTGAGGATTCAGTAAAAAGCAACCAATGCCAAAAAAAAAAAAAAAAAAAAATTGATTTGTTAAGGCAAAATCATAAACCTATTGGATAGAGCGCCATCACAGAGGACAGGGCTTTGGGCCTCTGTTATACGCTCGAGTAGCCATTTTGAACTTTCATTGTCACTAAATTTTAACACAATAAAAGCCTGTCCTCGGTGAGGGCGTTGTGTACATGGGGTCGGAGTGAGTATACGGGTGCAGGCCGGTAAATAGGCTTGAAATTGCCTACGCCGGCCAAATCACGATTAAATTCTTCGGTATTAGAGCATTTTATGGGCTATGATCTTGAGGGTTTGTAAAAAAGGAAGGTGGAAGCTGTGCACAGGTCTGTGAGCTTGCATTTCTGTGAAATCTGGATGAAATTGGGCCCCAAAAGTGCCTTATTTTGCAATGGAGCGTAGGCATCGTTTTTCAAAATGGCGATAGGCTTCAGGACTATATTTAGGGGTGATCACCTTCGCATGATCATGATCACCTTCGCATGATCACCTTCGCAAATTTCTTCCAAAAGTTAACAGATTACCCCCTCCCTCCCCCCCGAAAAAAAACCCAGAAAATGAAAGATGATGAAATAAGCTTTAATTTGATGCATGTCTTGAAACGCCTTGGAGAGGTGTCAGTATTTGTCCTGAATTTCTGAAGTGGGAGCATTTATCATTGGGGTCTATGGAAGTTTATTTACTGGTCTGTAGCCATACATCGCCTACTTACCTGGGAGGCCTGTTCGCCCTCTGCCGTTCGCATTTTGCACGCGGCCTCCGTCACGTCCATGAAAAACTTGAGGGCGTCAGGTGCAAACAAAGATATGTTCAAAAAGGTAAATACACGCCCCATGAACGGAAAAAGACCTGCAAAAAAATGGGGGGGGGGTTGAAATGTTTAAAATATATCATTTTGTGGTTCGATTGGCTGGGGTCTTTTTTGAGTGAACTTAAACACCAAGAAGGAAAACATTATTCGCTTCCCAAAATGATGCGACGTTGTTCACTTTTCTGTTTATGAGAACAAATGTCAATTTACAATAATGATAAATCAACTTTAACCCTAAAAATGGCGGTCAAAACTCAACCAAAAGAAGTGTCCACAAAATTGAGCACGTATAACACGGTATCGTTATGTCATTGAAATACTGCAATTAACTAAGGACTTCCGTAACAAACATCGGTTAAATAATGAAGGCTTACAAATGTTGTAAACCTGTAGTCACGTGACTAAACACGTTGACATACAAATTAACCGGCACAATACAAATGACAAGAAACTACATGTATGTTGAAATTAAACTCATTTTCAGGAAAAGTGCCCTTCTTAAAATGTTATCTTCAGTTTCTTTCTACAGCGGAACTTACTCAAAATTAGGACTTTCGGACTCAGCCTGCTGAACTCGAAAAACTTCTTTGCGTTCTTGACGAACGGATCATCCTTGCTCCCCTGAGAGTCAACCTCGAGACCAAAACCGCACTTGGCGATGACGTCCATGGTGTATGCCCCGGACACACTGAGAAAAGAGGATGGGATTTGGATGCCAACATTTTTCCCATGACATTACGTCGATCTAGAACCTTCCTTTGCTAGTACCCACGTCTTATTTAGGCGCAACGGCTTCCCTTTTCAATTCCTTAACTCTAATTTGAAAGATTCCATTTAACAGATTTGTATAGAAAGTCACAGTTTCTGCTGGCTTACAAAAGCTACATGCATTATTAGCGGTAATACGTAAGTTTCCCACAATGCTTCGCGTTGCCTTCGTGAAAGACATTAGCCATCAGCTTCGTGAAAGATATTTGTTACATATCATAGGGAGGATGGCAGTACCAGATACAACTTTTGGTCGGTATATACGAGAAAACATGTGGAACCTTGTTGATGCATACAATTGCCTCATTTTTTTCGTAAATGTTATAAAGGGGAGTATTTTACTAGTACTAGTTGTGAGCTGTTGGTGCTGTGATTTAAAAACAAATGCCAAATGTCATGAGGTGGGGGCAGTTGACCTTCTGAAACCTCCTCCCCCCTACCACAACCATCAGTTTGCTATAATTGTGGTTGGATACGAGTGAACAAACCAGCAACACGACATAAATCTACTTCGTAAACTGTTTTTTGTTTGTTTTATACACAGGAATCTCTAACTATCGAATAGTTATAACAAAATGTAATCGAAATCGAATCTTCAAAAAGTTTATCAGATATCACAAGGTCAAAGATTCTTCGATCTTTTATGGAAGAAACAAAACTTACACCATAAAGTCGATGGACATGTCTCCCTCTCGCGCTTTACCGATACTCGCCAGCAGAGTATCACAACACTCATTGATCAATGGAGACATCTGAATTTAAGTGAAGAGAAAAAAACACAAACCCCGAAATAATCGACAAGTGGAGGAACCTAAGCGTCGTCATTTCTGAACTTAAGCTACACGTCTCCACCACTTCCTCTCCGAAATTGGTTGAAAAACATACTTTACATCAGATAGAAAAAAAAGGATTTCTACGAATTACAGGTGTCCACGTGCCTGTTAATTCCATGAAATGTTTATGAAATCTAGAATTTCTTAAATTGTATTAAAATCAATGTTTTGTCCGGAAAATCCATCTAGTTTTTTTCCACTAGGCTCTGCAACCTGGGACATTTATTGTTTCTTCTTTCCACAGGTTTTCTAAGTGCCATCAACAATTATAAGGAAATATCGGCTTCAGTATAGTACCAGAAAGGAATAAAAATTGATAGAATGAAAAGAAAGACAACGTTATGTCTACTTTCGGTTATTTTGAAAGGCCCACCCATAATATTTACCTTTCTCATTTTGGAGGCACTGAATGACGGAGTGATGACGCTGCGTATCTCTTTCCATTCCTCATTCACAAGATCAGTCAAGGCCCTGCTTAAAGGTTTCTGAGACATCCCGATCCTCTACAGAAAGCAACAATGAGGTTTGTTATAATTTTATCGTGAGCTTGGATACTGTAATTGCATGGTCTTGGACGGCCACGTCTGGACAATAAAAAGGTTTGTTATACTACAGTGAATTTGTATTGGTCCATCATCGATCACGTGTCATGCAATAAACACGCATGTACAGCGATTGCGCGCGCGCGTGGTACATGAGTGATGTTCTTCCCCACGTGGTACATTACCTTTTTCTTTGCTGCTTTTGAAAATGTCGTTTCCAACGCGTTGTATTTTATTTGTGTGACTTCATGTACGAGGTTGTAGCTACGCTGGTACTACGTAAATCAATGCATTTTTTTTTTATACGAGATGTCCTATTGGGGAGTGTGAAGCAATATTTGTGCAAATGTCGTGTCTAGGTTTTATTATATGTCTGTGGGAGTGACACCGTGCAATGGAAGTTCTATTCACCGCGCGCAATAGAACTTCCATTGCACTGTGCGCTGCGCGCCACGCGTGCACCATGCGTTGGGACGAATAATTCAATGACATAATTATGATCAACGATCCACCAATCAGATGACGGGGATTTATTCAGGTGTTGTGTAAAACAAAACAATCGTTGACTGCTGTGATATGGGATATGACGTTTTAACCCCCTTCGGGGCGCATAGCACCCTCGGCGATGCGCCCTTCGGGTGTTAAAAACGTCATATCCCACATCACAGCAGTTAATAATTGTTAAATGGTACATGTATAAGAGTACTATGATAGTAAAAAAATAGTAGGAGGATTACACAATGGTACAAGAATAATCAAAATAGTATGTGGACCCCGCATGAGCAGACATTAAGGTCTTTCACAAGCACTGAATTGAAATAACAAAAACCTGTCCTCATAGAGGGCGCTCTCTGAGGACAGGTAAAAAAAAAGGTACTACAAAATACATGTATACTCAAAACTTTCGACAAATTGTGAGTGGTAATCCGTTCTTCTGACTATGATTTTTTTAAAGGCGCATTAATTTTGATGTTTTTGCAAAAGTTATTTCTTGATATTTTCTTACAAACGTTACAGTTAAGCAAATGTTTTTCCTAATTATGCCTGATTTATTTTCATTGTCTTTATTTCTCAGTCTTTATTCCTGTTTCTTCAGCAATTGAAATGATTATCTTACCCTTCGATTGTTGAAACTCGAGAAATTCTTGACCAGGATGTTCTTCAGAAGATCAGGGTCAGTGATTATCAGGACTGGCCGATGGAAATCGTACGTACTAATAATTTATATTTGTCCAAAAATAATAACTAAATAATAAAATAAATAAATACACAAATTAAAAAATACATTTTTTTTTACTCGCAAAGGACACATATTATTGCTTCCTTTGAGTAAAGAAAGTGAAATAATATACAAAAATGAATAAAATAATTTCTGAGTGCATTGTGAACAATGTAAAATTATAATAAATAACAAGAATACAACAGTTAGAATAATTAAATAAACAAGAGGGTAAACACAAAATAAGCGAAATATGATGACATTATGCGACGTCACCGCGATTTCCCAATCGGCTGTGTAGTACAGTGTCCTGCCAAACTAGTTAACCATGGTGACGAAGCATACCAGATCACAAAAATTAAAACCAAAACAGACTTAGATGTAGCAAACAAGAAAATGTCATGCAAATAAAATAACCAACCCCCTTGTCTAAGGGGGAGGGGTAAGGTGGGTAAGGAGGAAATGCCACATAAACACCTGTCTGTACAATGTGGTATCAGTTTTTGAAATAGTACGCCCAAGCAATAAAAATGAATTACTATAATATTAAAAAAAAACATGGAAATGCCAGTTATAAGTGCTTATTTAGACTACCTTACCCGACAACTCTTCCGTACTTCTTAACATAATCGGTGAAAGTCGTCTGGAGTCCCTGCATGTCACAAAAAATTTAGAGAAGAAAATAAACTATATTTCGATGTGATATTCTAAAAGAAAACTTTTATTTGACGGGTGGCACTGAGACTTTCTGGTTTTTCCCAGAATTAATACTGATGGAAGTTTTGCACGTCGGGGAGACGTAAATTAACAAGCCAGTGTGCCCTTCTGAAATGACGTCTGTTACAGTGCAAAACCCTATATTGAATTTCAAAATTTAAAATTCAAAAAATAATATCCTTGATTCTTCAAGAATTTAGTGTATTTTTTTGTCTGTTCACAGGTCTGATCAAGGTAAGAATGTTGAAGATACAAAGCTGCGTATAAAGTGGCGGAAAGAGAGATTGAAAGAAAGTATAGACTACATGTATTGAAAGCTTACACGACGCCACTGCAGTGCATTCCCAAAGATGGGAACGTAGTCAGCCACAGGGATGCCTAGTCTCTGAAAATAATGATGACGCCACCAATCATACCTGGGTAAAAAAAAGAAGCTTTCTAAAGAGGATATGCCAAGTCGAATTCTTCAAAATCAAATAAAAACCATAAAACATAACATCACGAATATTTGGAATAATTTTGTGTATTAAAGGTCGTCGCCTAAATAATCCAAAGGTGCGTCTTCTTTAACTTATAAACATTACGCCACGGTACCAACTTAACAAACTTTGTTCTTTGACGCCATCAATATGGGTAGTGTCACCAATGTCCGTTATTGGCAATGGTGACGCAACTTGTACTGCCTGCAATGTTTATAGAAATGTGTGCATAATGCCTATAAATCCTACTCACAAAAAGTAACTTTTACGTTTCCTTTTTCCCGTGTTAAATACTAAATAGGCCTAGGCCTATGACATTGAAACTTTTGAAAACTTCGGAGCAACAAATTCAAAGAGTTATTTTTCATAATTATTGTAGGCCTACAAATACATGTATTGCCTATGGTACTATCATAAACTATACTGCAATGGGATCGAGCAAAAGGTTAGATTGTCACGATAATTCATTTGCAGCAGGCAACATGGTATAAAACTATAAATATCGAGGTTTCCAAAGAGAAAAGCTCCTTACCATGCTAACAAAAGCAGCACGCCAATAACCAACGTCCACGTCACAGACACGTCTAGCCCAAACAGCTCCATGCTCGCTCACCATGCACGAGAAAACTTGGCGATCACTACAATTGACGAGTGTATTTTGGAGAATACAGGGGAGGCCTCGCCCCAGCGGTTCATAATCACATTAATGAGCTAGACCAAAGGTGAAGCGCGCAAAGGTTTACGGTGTTGTAACGCTTCGACTTGATTCAAGTCGGTAAATGGTCCTGGTTTGTGCGTGGCCATGTCGAATACTGACCTATTGTACTGACCTGATATTTCATCTATTTGCATGATGATTTGTGAACACTGTATGTTCGCCCGTACCCCCTGCCCTGCAAACAGGACGCTGGGATACTCTGATGAATTCACGCTCTGATTGGTTGGATTTTGCATGACCAGTGACCTGCGCGTCATCAAGGTCATGACTGAGACTCTGCAAGGTTTGAAACGGCCGTTAAGACTGATTCATTACTCTTTTATTCCAGTTTAGAGATTTTTTTCTCGTTGAAAAGCGTAATAATGTAGCAAATTCTGTAAAACATATCTGTGTTGTAAATTTACAATTCCCGTCACTCGCTTAGGCTCCGTGTCGAATCACGAACGATCGGATTGCATTATGCGACGCTCAAAATGTTGTCCACATGGTCCGCAATGAAACAGAAATTACATCCGGTATGGAATGTGCGCAATTCTATGGGAAGTTTTCGGATAGCATTTGCGCACATTGTCTAACTGCAGTCTTGAACAGCTGCAGCCAGATGCTTTATACATAGGTCATAAGCCACTTCCTTCACAAGATTCTGTGAAGCTCATCAGAGTATCCTAGCGTCCTGTTTGCAGGGCGGGGGGTACGAGCGAACACTGTATGATGATACAATAACACTGTAGTGCCCTCTACGACAGACCTGGCTCCAGCCAGAGCGAGTATAATTCATTTGAACATTCAGGGAACTTCATTTTTAAAAACAAGCAGGGAGCTGGGGGGGGGGGGGGGGAATGGGGCATCAAGACGACGTTATCTGTGACGTCATACCTACCGGTTGTCAACATGCATCCATACCGTAAACAATACCGGTGTAAGATTTAAAACTATCAATATGTCAGACGAATTTGGATGTGTAGAATAACAGTTTACGTTTCCATTGTATCAAGTCAGTGTCAGAAAAATAAATGAACCCAAACATATCCCACTAAAATCGATTTCCAAAGTAAAACAAAACGACTGCAGTATTTCCCAAAATGCTTCCGTTTAATACATACATTACATCACGTCCAGAGTACATAAGGCTAAGTGGAGTATTTTCTCCAAGTTTGTTTTAACTCTTGGTTAAATATTACAGAACCTCATAACTAAAATCGAAAATTACCCAAATTAAAAAAAATACTTAATATAATTTCTGGGTCAATATGCCTCATTAACAAAACAATGTTAATTTCATCATGCGGATTAACATTCACACAACTAAGTACAAGCACTTTTTAAAAATATAAACATATAAGATAACAAAATGTTATCTTCATGTATAATAATACAATATATTACTGCGTAATAAAAAAATGCCAAGTTGAATTGTACAATAAAATTTCGAATGTAATATCACATAGGGCGTACATTGCAATTGCATTAACCTTTTGAGAGATGGTGGTCAAAAGAGGGCGATATTCGGTTTGGGTATTAAACTCTTGTATAGCGCCCCGTCATTCTGGCTGACACATCTCAAATGGGCACATGGGTCTGAAATTGTCTCCATAGCAGACCTACTCAACAATGTCAGTGAAAATACTATTGGGGCAATTCAAACGAGTTCAGTGAGTAAACCTGATGATGTATTTTTCAAAACTTATACATCCATACATCTATGGCCAGGGAGAATACAAACTAGGAGTTCTGGATCATTTCTCGAAATCATTAAATCATTAATAAAATATTGGCTCTGTCACAGACATTACAATTCCTTTCATAATGCTGTATTTGCCCCTGCAGAGAAGTTGTGGATGCTTACAAATAGTCGAAGGCAAGATGACAGTTTAAAACACTGAGCCCCCATCACAGAATTTTGTCAGTTTTCCTTTCTCTTTTTCCAACATCTTTGTAACAAGTCAATGTCCTACATCATTGTTGATTTCCCGCAGTCAATCATTTATACCGTCCAACCAATCACCGAAGAGCCATGTCATGTGACATGACCTACTCACGCGTCGCCCTTCGCATCACGTGATAATGGAAACTCTTGCCCGGACTGAAAAAACAACTATAACCAACGAAGGGTAATGTCACGTGACCTATCATCAAGTTTTAACACGGCCACTTATCGGACCCTTGCTCTGAAAGAATCCAAAAACATGGCAAGATAATTGTTTCAACATAAAGGCATGTTCTTTTCGCACATGGCGACGAACATCTCTAGCGATACACGTGAAATGCACAATATATTTTTTAACAAGTCGTACAATGTATATTGTTGTTACCGCTGGCGAACGTGAATTACTTTAGTTTCCATCAAGTGTCAAGCAAATTAGTAAATGACGCAAAACTAATATTATGTCTCCCTAAAGCGTTACTTGTATCATAATTGAATTAAAATATATATTCTATGGTCGTCCGTTATATTATGCACTCCTACATCGCTTAGGACTAAAACAAAAATACCTTCATGCATAACTTGCAGGAAAAGCTAGGTTGTTAAACGTATTATTATTTTTTTTTTAGTGAACATGTTTACCTAGGAAGTACTATACGACGAGGTACGATACAACGTCTGTATAGCACACTGAATTAGGATCAAAACACTTCAATATGCACGCTGCGTTTTTTTTAATGATTAATGTCGAAGTGTTTACCAAAACTGGATCGATACAATTTTTGAAGCGATAGATATACAAGCGTGCAGATATGGACTTCGGTCCAATTATGTCGATGCGGAACGGTATAAGCGTTTCCTCGATTTAAAGTATAATTTGCATTCATTTTTCAATTACAAATATCCTTCGTTTTTGCAATTACACAATTGTATAATTGTTGCTTAAAGATAAAGGCATTGTTAAAAAAATCCCTCATTTTATTCGGAGATATTTAAGTATTTAAGTATGACGATTAGCTTGCTCTATAATACGGTCATGCAGTAAACATAAGCCAAACATTAAAAACCAAAGGTAAAAGTTCATGTTCTTTGTCACTTATAATACGAAAAAATGCTTGCCATATTACAAAATATTTCTACCTTTCGTCGTTTGCTGCTCCTTAAAAAGAAAAAAAGTTAGAAATATAAAATTCCTGTGCAACTTATACATATTTCTTTTATAGATTGAAAATAAAACGAGTTGTGCACATTAGTATTTAACATGAAATAAGCACTGAAATACATGTACAGTTTGTAATAGGATCACATTTCTTCGACGAAATGCCGAACTTTAAGTTTGCAATTCATCGATAGCTTTCCAATTCATCGATCAGTTTCCGATATTATCGATGCTGTCACTTACACTGAACGCCGTTCTTTAAAAAGGAGCGTTGTCATGACGACGAACATCAAGGAGCTACACGATTATTTCTGATGAGAAAGCGAACATTAAAAACGGTGTGAAACAAAGTACACTTAAAATGTCCCATTGGGACATCAATTACTAAATGTTGTTCTAAATGCCAACTGCATTAAATCCTTCTGTTAATTATAAATTATGTAGTGCATTATAACCAGATTATTTGGTGGTTTTTCCTTAAACACAATTTAAAAACAATTATCACTACACAAGAGCCGTAACAAACCCCAATGTTCAGATTGTCTATTGTTTTTTTTTATCAAAACCCCAGGCCGTCATGAAATGGCAAGTGGATGTAAAACTACATGAAATGACATGAAGCTAGATTGTACACATGAACCCTCTAGAGCCACGAGGTAGGATCACACAACATCGGCATCCAAGGCAATTTATATGTTAATTGCCTGACAGCATCACGACGCCAGGTGTATGAAACGAGGTTCCAGTTACCGATGCATAATTAGCAAACGAACCCGTGGCTCACTTAAAGCTTTATTTGCAGGGGAAATTTAACCTAATTGGTCTTGGTAAATGTACAATCATCTTTGAGGGGAAAATGAATTTCTTTAATCAACATGACAAGATGACATGTACATAATGTGCAGCAGAATGTAAAAAAAAAAACGACTACTGTTATTTGTGTATGCAGGCATATTGTTTGGATAAAACTAGACGGATTTAGATGACAAATCTGATTTGAGGCATTGAGGTGAAGAAAACTTCAAAATGGCTGAATGGAATTGTGGCCCTTGGCGGAATTAGAATTTGTTTATAATAAGTCGACGTTTCAGTCACAATGCTCTGATCGTGATCAAGAGAATGCAACAAGCTAGGCGAGTTGCATCCTTACGGAAGTCAAGATGCTGCTGGTTCTCAAAGGGCCACACTCCTTTTCTTAACTAAGTCACTTCAACTGGTGTATCCAAAAAACTTTTCCCAACTTACCTTGATCTGGAGGAAAGTCGGTCTGCGTCTTATGACTCGGTGATGCTTCGGTGGACTGCTTTCGCTTCTGGGCGTTTCTCATGGCTTCGGCCATCCTTGATGTCAGGGTGTTTGGCAGGGGAACTGTTGTCTTGCTGTTTGGTCTCACGGGCAAGTTGGCGTTGCTGTTGTTGAGGTTCGGGTTCGGGGCATCGGCAGATTCCTTGCTCAGCTCTTCCTCGGCTTGATGTTGGATTGGCTCTGCTGGTTCCGTGGTGACCTTGGAGGCAGATTCGGGAGAGCTACTTGTTGATTCCATGCCAGTCTCAGAGGGATCCTTAGAGGATATGTTCTCTTGAACCTGTGCTACATTTTCTGTTTCAGAGAGTTCACATGTTGCTCCTTGATCCAATCCACTTGGATCACTGTCCTTAACTGGCTCTGCTGCATCTACTACCTCTGCCGCTTCACCTTCCTCCACAGGCACATCCTCCCCTGTTGCTGCTTGTGGACTCTCTTTTGTGTCACTGCTTTGCTCTGCTTGTTCTTGTAGATCTGGCGTAGGTTGCATTGTAGGATTTGCATCGTCAGCTTCTACAGTTTCCTTGTGAGGATTGGGCTTATCCACACTAGTTTCCTTTTCTTGTAAACCAGATTCTAGTTCAGTGTTCTTCATCTCCTCTACAGCATCTTCTTTAGAATCAGGGGTTTCCTGTGGTGGGCTGGAGGCAACTTGTTCTGTTTTTAATACAGAATTGGGACTCTCCTCAACCTTTGTATCACTTGCATCTTTTTCCTCGATCGCTTTCTGAGTAGAAGTTTCGTCAGGGGCGGCATTTGCTCCAGTGTCATTGGTTACTGGTGGATTCTCTTCGGCTCCACTGGTTTCTGCTGTAATCACATCAGAGGTGTCTTCCTGAGCTGGCTCTGAATTAACTGGCTGCGATTCAACTTGCTCTACCCTGGTCGTCTCAAAGGCATTCTCGACTTGATTATCAGCCTGACTGGACTCTACAACCTCGACGTCGGTTGTTGTTTGCTCTTCTCCTTTTAGATCTGAGTCAGCACCGAGGCCCTCATCCATCTCCTCCGGGTTTGTCTGGTTAGCTTTGTCATCTTCATGCTCTGCTATGTCGGCGCTCCCAACCTTGTCTGTTTCATCCACTGAGTTCTCAACAACAGCATCTTGACTCTCGGATGCGACACCTGTGTTGCCCATTTCCTGTGCAACGTCTTCCAAGGTGGCATCTGGAGGTGAAACCTCCACATCTCCATTCGGAATCTGGACTTCATGCTTAGCATCCTCAACATCCTCAACTTGTGCATCTGTTTCTTCAGGACGATCAATCTTACCTTCTTCCTGAGGAGGTCCTTCTTCCTTGGTAGCTGCGTCATCTCCCTTTGTTTCAGCATCCTCTTTCTCATCTGATACTGGTTCAATCTGTTTAGTCTCAAAGTCCTCCTTAACCCCATTAGCCTCGATTTCTTTGCTCTCAGGTGCTACTTCATTCTCTGCCGCCTCCCCATTCACTTCTCCCTTCTCCCCCTCTTTTTCTTCCTCATCGGCTTCTACGATAATCTCCTCCGGAGGTTGCTCTCCATCTTTGAACATCTGCTCCAACTCCTGAGGCGTGATCTCAAAGAGCATGGAGGTGGATCTGGAGCGGCGAGACTTGACCGTCATGGCGATGCTCAACCTCTCGTAGATGCCTTCCACTAGTTGCTTCCCCTTGGCACTGAAGAAGATGAACTCGCCCTCTCCATGTGGGGAACGACTGGAGGATAAAAATATGTAATATCATGTGTAAATAAAAACAGCATCAACAAAGAACGTTTTGAGTTGTATGATAGAATTTTTTTTGGCAATACAACCAAGCTGCCATCTTAAATTGTGAACGACCATAACTTGACCGAATTACGGAGAAATTCAATAAGAACAGGAATTACACAGGGGTACAATACCATTTAAAAACAGTTGTCATTTATTGAAAGACCGTAAATGAAACCAATTCTGATTAAGGTCCATAAGCCACATGACAAAAAAAAAACAAGGCTGGATACAAAAAAAACACCCCAAAACAAGACAGGATGCAAAAATAAATAAGCAAGGTACAACGAATCAAAGGTTTAGTGAAAGGGCACCTCACTATAGACTAAAACAAATGTTGCAAATGAAACAGCATCAGCTCTTAACAAAATGATGAAAATGTTCAAATCCTTTCCCGTGGAATTCTTACTTGCTAGGCAGGATGTGAACGATCTTCTCTGCATCCAGCTGGTGACATTTAGAGATCAGCATGAACTTCTTGAGGTGTCTGAGGTCCCACTCTTGAGCAATATCCCCAGTCTCCGTGTCGTAGAGGTTGATGTTTGCCAGTGAGATGTGGGCGAAGTAGTCTCCTGCTAGCTTCAGTCGCTCGGAATCCTTGTTTGGAATCACGCTGACGCGCATGAAATCTGTTTGAAAGTGGGAGTTTAAATTATTGTTATTTTACACTACCGATGTGGCGTCGTTCTTTAATTTTACTCCTGTGTGTGTTCACAAATATCTCAAAAATACTTCTGAGACTCGCTCAGAGGGTGATTACATTTAGAGTCAAGTGTAGACAAAAGCTGCAGGCAGCAGTATAAGTTGAGAAACAGCAAAACTTAGAATTATTTTAGACCCTTTCCCAGAAACTATCGGTTGTATTTTCTCTCGAATTGGATACTAACAATCAGACCTTTCTTAAAAAGGGGTGGATTACTCCAGTTAGTTCTTTGAACTGTTAGCTTCACAAATTTGGACATTTCATTGAACAGCTATAGGCAAAGAAAGGTTGCCAAGCATTGAAGTTATATGCTCATGGAAACACAGGTGATCACCTGCCAAAAGGTCATGCGATATTCATCTTAATTAGTTATCGGCTGATTTTGGCTTATTGCGGCTTATTGCATTTATTTGCTAATCTAAAGGTCCAAGGTGTGTTGGGAAACAGTTTGAAGCACAGAGGGGGTGCAAGCACCTACCTTCGGGGATGCCAGGCGGGCAGGCCAGCTCCTTGACCGGAGGCAGCAGGTTGATCCGGAACATGCTCAGCCAGTCCTGGGTCTCCATCTCGCTGTCTGCACTGACGGCCAGCAGGACCTTAGACGCCGAGGAGATCTCGATGGCGTGCTCCTGCTTCTTGGAGGTGGTACGCTGCACCTTGACCACGCCCTCCAGGAGTAGGCTGGTGACGGTCTTGTGGTAGGCGCCCTTTTCCATGTAGAGTTCTAGGAGGAGGGACTTGCCGGTGGATGAAGTGTTCTGCTGTACGACCACCCATTTTCGCTTCCACGCCTAGAAAAATACAATCATGGTACAATGAAAACAAAATATCACTAAACTCTCTACTCTAACATTGCAAGCTTGTTTATGAACCCACAAAACAAAATTGCGATGTTAAAACGAGCACCACATTGAACAACTCCACCAATACCGATACCAACCAAAATATTTTATCACCACAGCTTCTGCAGTGCAGGCAAAATATATTATCTATTCGAACACCTTATGACTTCACTATGTAACTAATAATTTATCTATTTTTACAGTTTCGAAAGGACATTTCGATAGTACGCTTGTTTTGAACTTTTCGTATACCTGCTCAAATACTAAATTTTGATAAAACAAGATGACATTAATTGGAAAACAATATGTACGAAACTGAATGAAAATGTTAACACGTGAGTATGAAACAAACTTTTCATTATGAATCTTAACACTTGCAATGAACCTGTCATATCAGGGAATAACAGAGAATTAGAGAACAACACACATACGAAATATCTTCTCGCAATAAATGCAGGAAACGATCATACAAAACACGCAAGCATGGGGAAATCAGGTTTTGCAAAAATACGCTCATTCAATCAATGGATTATACAGGGTGGATCAAAAAACAAACAAACGAAACCGATATTTTATTGCTATTTGGAACAGAAGTAGGGCACATGTGAATCAAAGGGAGATATCCTCTATTAGGGTTGAATCTCCTCTTTAAAATGACACCCTGATCATGTCATTACATTCACGGCTGACTGAGCAGTTTGACCTATTTTATGAAAGGGCCTATTTAGAGAATTGCGCCACTTTTCAATTGTGGTTTTTACGGTGTCATTAAGTCACAGAGTGAAAGGCTATGGTTGCCAATCAAGGCAGGTGGGAAAAAAAGAGAGATTTCACCATGAAAAGTGGCACAATTCTCTAAATAGGCCCTTTCATAAAATTGGTCACTGCTCAGTCAACCGTGAATGTAAGGACATTACCAGGGTGTCATTTTAAAGAGAAGATTCAACCCTAACACAGGATATCTCCCTTTGATTCACATGTGCCCTTCTGTTCCAATTAGAAATGATATTTCAGTTTCGTTTTTTTTTTATCCACCCTGTATAAAACACTTTCCTGTGAGTTACTTTTTTATTCCAATTGCCAACCAAGTAAATCTTTGTGGCGTTGTATTCCACTCGCACAACACAAGCATAAAGGTTGATTCCAATTGCCGTCATGGGTTTCACGAAACACAAAACAGTTTAAGCAGGGTTTTTTTCCGAGATGCATGACAAAATTTAAGATAAAGATTTACAGTAGCACCATGTGAAAAAAATCTCTTTTGTGAGTTTGTGAGGTTCTGAAAAGTACCGGGGGAAACTCAACGTTTCGGACAGTATACCCTGCTCGTCGTCAGGAGACATAAACAAATTTGCAACTTGGTATTTTTTGAAGTAGTTTCCTCCAATGGCATAATGGCTTCGCTTATTTTTAATTTCGTATAACAAGACCAGACATGTGCAGCCTGCAAGTGTCATGTCATTATACATTTGACACCACATCTCACACCTTGTAAAAAAATCCCATTACTCCAGTGGAAGTAAACAAACTCGCATGGTTTATTGTAATAGCGCGTTCGCCTCAAAACACACGGGACCTCTGCTCTCGCAGGAATGTGACACGTGACCAGCCTTTTTTTGAATGACGTACTTGTATGTGGTGCACTGTGCCTCTGACGAGGTCAAGGTTATTGTTGGTCGGCATGGGGTAACTGGACGGATTGGTGGTATCAAGTGCGAAGTGCCTGTCAATTCTTCTAAATGTACAAATGTGCAATTTATGACAGTTTGTACAGTCACTGCAACAAGTTCTTCCCAATTTTTTTTTCAAATGGCGACTTTCTTTAAAATGACGGGAAAAATGTTAATAGAGGATTTTATGTTGCTATGCTCTTCTCTTCAAACATGACCCTATTACTTGTTAAAACAAGTGCTACGATCAGTCTTTAAACAAAAGAGCGATACAGATGTACATTGTACAGGGTGGATAAAACACACCGAAACCGAGATATTATTGCTAATTGGAACAGAAGTAGGGCACATGTGAATCAAAGGGAGATATCCTCTGTTAGGGTTGAATCTCTTCTTTAAAATGACACCCTGATCATGTCATTACATTCACGGATGACTGAGCAGTGACCAATTTTATGAAAGGGTCTATTTAGAGACTTGCGCCACTTTTCATGGTGAAATCTCTTTTTCCCCACCTGCCTTGATTGGCAACCATAGCCTTTCACTCGGTGACAAATGACACCACAAAAACCACAATTGAAAAGTGGCGCAATTCTCTTAATAGACCCTTTCATAAAATTGGTCACTGCTCAGTCAACCGTGCATGTAATGACATTACCTGGTGTCATCTTAAAGAGGAGATTCAACCCTATTAACAGAGGATACCTCCCTTTGATTCACACGTGCCCTACTTCTGTTCCAATTATAATATCTCTGTTTCGTTTTTTTTTTATCCACCCTGAGTGTTTCTAAAAACTCAGAATTATTGCACCACAACGCTGTCCAAATGGAAAGAATGTACATGTCGTACCCAGACGTCACTTCTTCGGATGATGGGTACAAATATGTGTTTGATTTGGCAAGTCGAGTGCATTTTCAAAATATTTTCTAACAAAATTGGAAATTCTTCTCAGTCCCAGATTCATGTGTTATCAACATTTTTGCAATGACATTGAGATAATATATGATGAAAAAAGTGGCGTCAGGATGCAACATTCTTTCCGTGCAAATTGTAATTTGTTTACTAGACTGCTCTCAATTCAAAATCACCCAGATGGTTTGTGAGGACGGTCGAGCAAACGAACATTAACTTTATATCTTGTGAATGTTTAAGACCAAAGTTTTGGCTATGGGTTGCGGCTACACGGTGATTGATTTAGGAATAAATCTAGCAAAAAATGTCCAGGGATTTAGGGTAGATGAAACGAATTAACCTTAAACACGACATTATCGAATCCCTATTTCTTTCACAGTCATTCTTGCGAAACGAAGTGAATATAGCTAATGTTGGCCTTAGGAAATACCCAACTTAGCAAACTCAAAAGATGAATGGAGTGACAAGCACACGCCAGCTCGATGTTTTCGACATGTTCTCTCAGTCTAGACTACTCATTTCCTGGACCCGTGTCACTTTCCAGTCCCTTGGGTAGAGGTGACATCTTTCTAAGGGTGGGGAAGGCCCCTCAATGTGAAATATTTTTTTGTGGTGTAATACTTGGCACCGTTTCAGGACAGTCGCACCACAGAATCGCTTGGCCGGCTAACTGTCACATTATTTTTTGTTGGTTTACCAGAAAACTGAACTGCATGAGTCAGGGGGATTTGACATAAATTACAGCATCACTGCAACTGCGTAGTTACCTACGCCAAGGGTTTTGCCAGTTGGTTGGTTTGTCTGTTAACAAGATAACTCAAAAAGTTATGGACTGATTTGCATGGAATTTTTTTTAAGGAGTGGTCCTTGGTGCAAGTACAAATCGATTCGATTTTGGAGGTGATCCGGATCTGGGTCTGGATCCAGGATTTTTTTAAAAAGGATTCTTCACTATTTATGCAAGTATTTCTTTTGGGTGTACTGACAATATGGCGGGGAATTGTTTAGTCTTGACGGAGGTTCGCGCTCTCTGAGTGCTTTCTAGTTACACACGATCGCTTCCGGATTGAATTCTATGGCTTTGCTTACTGTTTGCATTTTTTCTTTCCAGCAAACTTTACCGGACAATTTTGCACTATGGGTGAGCTTATTTCAACGCGGATGTCAAAACTATCACATAAGCAGAAGTTATTATATATTTCCCCCTACCCTCCACCATCATGAATCTACCCCTGAGTAGACAGTGAGTAGACCTTTTAGGTGCCGAATTATTCATGTGTGACGTTTCCGCATATTTTCGGCGCTCTTTCATAAATAATAGAATGCCTCCGAAAAGCTATTGACGAAAAAAAAGCAAAAAAAGTGATATTATTCCAACACATGTAACACGAAACCTAATAATAAAATAATCAACATCTATGACCTTCAGACACCTTCCTTAAACATTCCACCGTGATACTGTGTTTCCCTGCCATTTGACCTCAGTGTGTGTAAAGACGCAGCATGAGACATGCATGCAATGAAGGGAGGTACATGATGTAGTGAAAGTTGCTCGACACGAAGCAACCCAAGCCATTGGAATAAAACAAAATTGGAAGAAACAGAGTTGTGTAGGTACAATGTTTATTAGCTAACATTATTAGCCGTATTTCCAAGGTTAAAACAAACAGGTTTGGTTGGCGAGGCAGGTTGGCGTAGCGGCACTTTCCTCGCCTTCCACCGCTGTGACCCGGGTTCGAATCCCGCCTGGGTCAATATGTGGATTGGGTTTTCAGTCCCTACCTGATTCCGTGGGTTTTCCCCAGAATATCTTCTGGGCTTTTCCTCCCACCTCTAAAAACTGTAATTGCTTCTCATTGTCGTCTCTCTAAGTTGGTGTGATGTTTCCCCTGGGATGCTTTACCGACTATAATATACAGATACATACACAGATACAGAACAGTAACCAGGCGTCCAGCAGAACCCTTTCTTAAAGCGGTTTGAAGAAACGCAATGAATGTCAAAACAACAACATAATTTTCGTTAAAAGTACTGTTCAGTCGAATTAGATATTGAATATCTAAGGTGGCCTTTAAAATGATCATGGCAACAAAAATATTTTATGGCCTTTTTAAGATGACCACTTAGCACATATTCACAGCTTTGAAATGCTTTAAAAGCGTTTATAGACGAAGTTTTACTAGGCCTCACACGATTAACAGTTTGTTGAATATCACATCGTTTATATTGTTTGATTTAATGGCTGAATGTAGTTGTCTGCACTAAACGTTCATTCAGACAGTGTCCCTCAAACATGCTTAAAATCATAGCCATACTATCCTGACATTGGCATTGTGCGTCAATGCAACGAAAAACCAAACGATAAAGTTTTCAGTCGACTTCAATTCCCGCCATGAATCTGTCATTATGTTTGCTATTGACAAGAAAGCTGATAGCATTTCTTGCCATCATTTTCTTATCACCGTGTATAAGTCAACGACCAAATATTGTGTGTCTGTAGGTTAGCGGGTCAAAGTTAATTTCATATCGAGGCAGGGTGTATCCTGTCGGAAAATGGTCCCCCGCTGCGAAACCTGACTTGCAATTTGGAAGTTATTAAATTTGAAGACTATTCGTGCATGTTATACATAATTTTGGATTCGGTAGGCACACCCTAATTAATTTCTAATTAAGATATACTTGTTTTTGGTTCATGCCCAAGTGAACAAATAGAATATAGGACACAGCATTTTGTAGTGTAGTTTATGTAGTAAAGCAGCCTGGCCTTTACATAAAAGTTTTTTAAAAATAAACATAGGAATAGCCTACAGTCGTGTTTGTTGATAATGATATCCATTCCAAACAGACTCAAAGGACGAATAGTATGAGCTACCAAAACATGTATAGGCGGCAACCAAACAAGGAAAAACACTTTGGTAGGCACTTATCAAGTCATCAAAATAACATCAAGTTTTCAAAAGCCACCATCGGCACACCCAACCCTTTCTGTGTATTTTTATAGATGGAATTTCATCTAAATTATGCATTACTTCTACGCACTTTGTATGCCTTCAACTTATTAAGGATTCCGCTGACCGTATATTATAACTGCATCATTTACCATTCACAATCGCCATCAAGGTCATACGTACATGTAATTTTGTGGATTGTCAGACGTAACAAATGGTTTAATATCGTCCGTGTCATTGTATAGCGCAGGTGGGGTCTCTGTTTATAGTACATAATTATATTCCGACTACATCAAATGCTGTGCCTATAGGCCTAGTTATGACCAATTATATACAAGATTCGCAAACACACGAGGTTCAAACTGAGAGGGTTATGAACGAAATGTTTACAAATTGAACTGGCATGGGCACACTACCATGGAGACGTGTTTTTATACTTCCATGAGTACCAAATCAAATACCGTCAAGCATCAAATATCCTATTTAGTTGACATGATGACATTGGAATAAGAACAGGCACTGTTTGCAGAAATATTTACAATCGAATGGTTTCTCAGCTTGCAATATTGTTGGAAATTTCAGTGATGGTCGGCGCTCGGTGATTATTCATAAATCTAAAGCACCGAAAGGGGAGGGGATGCCTCAGACAGCAACAATGCAAGCATGGGAGAACATGTACATGTATATGTATATTTAACCCTAACCTTCCCAAATCCTCAGCCGAGCATAAATATAGGCCTAGATTATCTTGAAATCCTCCGCACTGCTCCAGGATGACACTGGCTCTGAATGCCTCAACGTATTGACAGTGGATTGCTGGAGAATTTTGCAGGATTGAGGCAGAGGTCACCCCTCAAAGGACCACATTCCAGAAGTAACAGAGGATTTTGCAGGATTGAGTCTGTATGCAATGTTTACATGGAGGCAGTTGTAGGATTTTGCAGGATTGAGGTTGCATCCTGGCAAAGATGGGAGTTAGGGTTAACAAGTGAAAAGCATAATCGTAATACATGTTCAGGTATATCATGTTCACTCCGGTCTTAAAAGTGACGGTATAAACATTCAGTATGACCAACTCCACTTCCTGGTAAATACTAAAGTGCCTCCTCCACTTTTATGTTAAATTTTCCAGGTTTTGTCAAACGGGCACTTTATTTGCACTTGTCTGAATACGGCCTACAACAAAACTACAAGAGTGTGTACGATATAATTTCAGTGCTTAATACTGCACTGACCCTGTGGCTTCCGTGTTTTATGCGTGAGCAAGGCCAAAGTACTTTATTTATAACAGACGAATATGAAAAAAATAATCAAGGTCAAAAATACTGCAAGCCTTATCGATGCGTAGCTGGATTACAACTTTATGACTAGAAATTGAATTTAAATCCTTGGATCACTCCTACTCATTTCTCTTGCCCACAACTTGAAAAACAATCTTTTTTAAAACAATATCTCTGCGGTGAATGAATGTGTCGATATGATATTAAATGTTATTCCTAAGAAAGTGTGACAGGAATTTCACCCAACACCGTCTTTCCTGTTAGCACACTTAATCTATGTCCCCAAACTTGTCAGTTGATGTGTCACTTTAATATTTTCAATGAACAACACTGAAATAAAAACAACCACGGCAAAAAAACCGCACATCCAGATCCAGTATCAGTATACAGAAACTGATAATTGATAATGACAAATAATAGGATTATTCCGCCCGATTGTTTCCGCACAATGGTGTACTTCAGAGTAGAGTTCGCAGGCACCGAGTCCAAATTCCATGAAGTATAGGATGCCATGTTGTCCTTTCTTTAATCCTCGTGAATGAATGATGATGTCACCCTCAAACCATGGAGGAATGGCCAAAACCAAACGATATTTAATCCCATGGGAATTTTGATACGCTTGGCAGGGCGTGAAATGGATTATACACGTGTGTTTGGAATCACCGGAAATCAAATTCCATTTTGAAGGCCATTCGAATTTACTGAAAATAATTTCTACACGGGTTATTTAAAAAGTATGGAATTTAAAGAACCTTCTCAAAATAAATTCAAATGATACTGCCGGATTTTCTGAAGAATAAGGATATATCCAGATTAATATCGACGTGAAGAAAATAAACTAATCTCGTCAAACCATGGAGGAATAAAATTCTCCATGGTCAAACTGACACAGTTTTTTTTGTTCCTTTAAATCTACAGTGTTACGACTACGACGAGGTAAGGAATGCTTGTATAGGTTCATGGTATTTATTTAATATCGTCCTCGGGATCTGAGAAACATGACGGTCCAAACTCGATATCCAATTAAACTTGCATTCAGTTGATGTATATTACTATATTCCAATAATATTATTTGTGATATAGGCCGCCGTTGAGCCTCGAGTTACGCTCACATTTTTTATTATTACCCTCAAATTACAATAATATTGTAATATTATGGTAGAGTGCACCTCTTTACATTTTTTCACATGCCGATACAAAATATACAATTAGGCCTAGGCTATATAGATACATGTAAATTCTTTTTCTAATTTTTTTTAAAGTGTTGAAAATGGCGTCTGAATAGAAGAAAATCATCAAGTTGTGTTTTCATGTTGAAAAATGAGTTTGATGTCAAGGAGCTTCTCGTGAAAGTTTACAACTTATACATTAACCATGACAACAATGATTTACAGACGCGTGAATAACATACCTGTTTTTTTTTTTTTTTTTTTTTTTAAATAAGAACTCATGCTCCCTACCCCCGAGTTGAGTAGACCACCAAGGGGGATGTACAATCACCACAAGGGTCAAAGGTCAGTTATAGACCGGGGGGAGGGGGAATCGATAAAGTAGTCCCATCTTCCACTGTTCCAGACGAACATGACTGACCTTAAAGTTTAGGCACAAAGTCTTGAGTTTCTTACAAATCAAGTTGGTGAATGTGTCTACTACTAGTCGACCCTAAAAACTCACCTTGCCCAAAGCTGAACGGGAAGACAGCTTCACTTGCAAAAATCCCTCTTTCTTGCGTCCTCGTTTGCTGTTCATGATGGCTGGAAAAGAATATTACAGGCGGGCTGGCTGAACAACAAAGAAAACAGGCAGCAAAACTTTTGTCAAAGTCTGGCACCCAAGGCAGATGCTTTGAGTAGTGAGTTGGAAGGACACAAACTGTGGTTCGTGAAGACAGGCAGTCGTCACGCCTTGTTTTTATTTTCAGCACGGTCCACCATGTACTCAAACCGCACTAATTCTGCACCGGATAAACTCATTCAGTTCCCACGCAACCAGACGCAACACAATCGTCATGGGCAAGTGTCGACCTCACTTTAGAGATGATGGTTGAAGAGAAAGTTCCCTCCAAGTCCTCAAGAAAAAAGAACGGTCCATGCACCGAAAGGGGTTGAACCCGAAGCGTTGAAATCCCAGGACTAACATGTACTCCGTATGCCTGTCATATCATCACATGTTCAGTATATCCTGCACACTTTTGGAGCTAGGTACACACTGACAATTGGTTTCGTATGCTCTTCAATGCGTGCTACGTGTATGTACATGTACACATATGTACACGCAGCTTTTGATATGGCATGGAAAGTGCGGTGGTGTTTCTGTGGTTAGTTTCAACACGCCTACGTACGTCTGGTTTGAGAGAAAAAAGAAAAAAACCCTGCTTGCACGTTTGACCGAGCATACAGAACACCGCTCATTCACACAGGATAAACACCGCTTGAGTGCTATCAACCTGCCCCCGCATTCAACACTGGGCCCTATACTAAATGTTTTTGTTAGCTATTTGCAGTGGGTTGTCGCATGGCCGGTCGCACGCCGCTGCACACACGAATAAAAGTGACTGTGTGTTTGCTTTATTAAAATGTTAAAGTAACTAATATTGCTTGGAGGGGTATGTGGAGTGGGTGCGTTGAGCTGTCGATCAAGGTCGAGTGGGGGTTGAGATGATAATTTAGGAAGGTCGAACTATGATCCCGATCCCAGCACTTGATCATTGAGTGCTACATGGTTGGCCACCAATTTATCATTTTGAATGAGTTGCATGTTTGACATTCTGCAAAGGTTATCGCATATTTTATCTAAAATGGATTGTACACTTTTTTCTGTGCGATATTATTGATATAGATACATTCATAAGTGCCGTGCAAATTTCAGACTGAATGTATACATGTTAACGGGTGTGATTTCTAAAAAATAACAAGAGTCCGTTTTTCCTGATTTTAGCAAAATTAAGGATATTTTTTTCTAAGTGAATACACTGTATTTTAGAAGCATCAGTCCACGACGCACCTTTGTTTTTTTCGCTATCAGTCATACGCAGTGCGTTTATCTTCAACCATATGAAGGCAGCACTTAGAAGAAAGAAGAAGAAGATCACCCTCAGCTCTTTGACATTAGTTTTTTGTCGGTTTGTGGTTTTATTCCTTCATTTTTTTTTAATGTCGGATTGTGCTGATAAGGTTTTGAAACTGATTTCTCATTCGCAAAGATTGATAGGGGAAAGCAAAAGGCACAAAGCCTCCAGTGAGTTTTTACACATCCTATAGGCCTTTCTTTTGTTTGTAAACTTTGGCGCCATTTTGTATGGGCTGCCGTAAGCGCATACATTGAAGCCGTGGTTGGCAACATATTTTTCCAAAAAAGTCCTAATAACGCCATCAACACATAATAAAAAGGCATGTGTAGGAATTATTTTGTAGCTTTGTTGAAAATGTTGTATTTTCAAGTATCAAATAATATTTTGGTGATCTGTAATAACTCTTCTTCATTTTTGCAGTGTCGGACCTTCCATAGTTTTGCAGGCCGTGGTTTGCAAAAATGCAGTTTGCCAACCAAGCGCAGAAAGGTCTATTAAAAAGTAACTTTGTAGCGCGCGCTCCGAAGAGAAGCTGGTTGATTGCAATGAACTGATGAGGGCGCTGTTTAGGAATTTAGTCTAAGAAATGACTCGACGGATGCAGGCCATAAAATGGGCCATACAATCGCCAACGCGGGCCAAAACACAATTTGTATGCCCTCAATTTGTTTGCTATATTAGAGCATGTCGTGGGCCATGAACTTGAGGGGTTGTAAAAAAAAGGAAGGATGGAAGCCGTGATCAGGACTGCGACATTGTATTTCTGTGAAATTTAGATGACGATGACCAGAGCAGGCTAGTCGAAACGTTAAACCAAAGACAAGTCCTTTTAGAACTCCGCCAGCAGGACTGTTCTTATCAGAACTAAAAACTACTCAGCGAAATTTGATAATAAGCAGGACTCGACAAGTTCTTATCAGAACTAAACATCTAGGCCTATTGAGCGAAAGTAGTTATTACCACATATGGTGTTACCTAGAAATGTTAAACTAAAAAAACACCCCTAAATTTAACAGAAAATGAAGGATGATGATTGAAATAAGCTTTAATTTGATGGGTCTCAAACACCTTGGAGAGTTATGAGTATTTTTCCTGATCTTGAGAAGCGGGGGTGTTTATTTGCTGGTCTGCAACCTTACAGACAAAGAAAGTCCCTTGACCTTTGGGATTTTATATCTCGGATACTGATATAACTCTCAGCACTTTATTTTTAAACCATAGTTTTTGTTCCAGCTCTGGATAGTTTGCTTATCGGATGTATTTCTGATAGACGTGGGTGACAAATAACCATTTTTCTTTTTTTTACCATAAATGTCCAAGTGAGTTTTATAATGCAATAGACGTACATGCATTCGACATCTCTATGCGGACCCCTAGTAACAGTACCGACTAAATGTTCTCACAGTACGTTAATTGAATTTGCATGTTTGAAAAACATATTTTAGTTTTGTGTACTGAATAAGTACCTGGTAAATTACATTTTAAATAGTGCCGTACCTTTTTTGTTACACAATTTTGTTTTAAAACAAGTGCAAGTGCACAATAAGCTCTGGCTGGAGCTTTAAAATGCGACGCTGGAACATGCGACGCCAATGGCACATATTGATCACCATACTTTTGGTCAATTTTCGGGACAGACATACAGACAGACACAAGGACAGACCGACAGACAGAACGAGCGACCGCCAAGCGACATGTAGAAGCTCTGCCAGAGCTTAAAAATGGAAAACCTAACTGGTTGGCACTATTTCACCACTTGGCGGCGTCCTTTATATACCAGTGATTGGCAACCGAAGGCGTTATTTATGAAAGAATGAGGGCGCTGTTACAACGCCATATTCTGGGTACAAACAGTAAAAATATAAATTAATTTAAAAATTAGAAGATCTTTAAAATGTATTTTGTACTTGTACGTCACAACCATGAATTAACTTACGTTTCTAAGCCCAAAATGACGTCATGACAGCGCCCTCATCCGTGGGAGCCCTTAATAATCTGTTATTGGCATTTTATTTATATTTTACATATATTCTGTAAGCTAGACCGTTTAGAATTCGGTCCAATTACTTTCGCTCTGGGATGAAAACTAGGCTACTATTTCAGCGTTGGTACCTGGTGCCATTCACCAGCAAACATGCAACATTCGTTGCTCCCTACGGGTTGCAGACCAGTAAATAAACTGCCATAGACCCCAGTGATAAATACGCCCATTTCCGAAATTCAGGAAAAATACTCACAATTCTCCAAAATGTTTGAGACACCCATGAAATTAAAGCTTATTTCATTATCTTTCACTTTCTGTTCAATGTTTGGGGGTTTATTGATAACTTTTGAGAGGAAATTTTATTCAGTGATGATCACCCCTAAAACTAAAAGTAGTCCTGTAGCCCATCACCATTTTGAAAAAAATGATGCGTTCGCTCCATTGCAGATTGTATGGCCCAATTTCATCAGAATTTCACAGACAAATTTCACAGAGCTCGCAGTCCTGTGCACGGCTTCCACCCTTCTTTTGTTTACAAACCCTCAAGTTTATGGCCCATAAAATGCTCTAATAACAGAAAATGAAGGCATGCACATCGTAATTTGGCCGGCCTGCATGCACTTCTACGTGAAATCAAGAAGACACGATGATGAACTGAACCGTAGGACAAAGCTGCTGGGTTAAGAGAATACTGTTTTTTATTACCCTCAAAATGTTGATTACATAATGTGGCATCCCATCGCGAAAGGAGCTGTAAAGTCGCATGCTGAAGATTCTTTTAAAAGTTGAGCAGCGGGCTAAGACTGTTTCATTCCTCATAAAACACACTTGTTTTCAACCTTCGTTTCAATTAACACTTGTGAGGAAATCGCTATTATATCTTTCAATCGCTTATCAGAGCTTTTTCATGGATTTTTTTTGCAACCTAAAAGTTGTATTTTCCACCGATTAGTGCAGCACATTTTCTAAAGAAGTACATTTTAAATAGACAGTGGAACAGGAATGTTATTCATGTTATTTAAAAAATGTTTTCCAATTAGTCTTTGATCTTGAACATGAATCCAAACAAGAATCCCTTAATTAAAAGTAGCTTGAAAGTTGAGCAAATTGTATGCTGCTCATGAAAATTCAACCATTTTTGAATCTCTCAGCTTCTGACTTTAAAGTCCTTTGCGTTGGATCGACGATCACCCATAACAATTAAGAATACGTAAGCCCTATGTATATTTTTTTATGATGTAATATAAGAAAGAAAGGTATTTTCAACTAAATATCAAACATTGAAAAATGTGCAAAGTATTACATATATTTTTTCCGTATGCCTAGTTTTGAAATGCAGAATATATATTTCAAACTGGAATATTTATTTTCACCATTCGCCAACATTATGGCAAAATATTATTTTACTTTAGAAATTAATATTCACATAATTCAGCTCAAATCAGCTCAGAGCAAAAGATAAAACCTTGCAAACAAAACCATTTGTTGTTACCCTGGCGAAATCCCAATTCAATTTGTATTAAAGAACAAATGACCGAATTCAGTAAAACAATCTTAATTTGAAAAACCACAAATATTGCATAATTATGGCCTATAGTAAAAACAACAAGTTTAATATCGCGAATTGCACTGATATCCCTTATAAATAAAGCCACTTCCCTATACTTTGGAATACGAAATAAAAATGCAAACGTCTTAAGAAATAAAGGAATTTTTATAATGAAGAGTTAAAAGGGAAACCACAAACCAAGATTTTACCAAATGCAAAGCAAATATATAAACAAAATTAAATTGAAATAATGACACGCACGTTCGTCTGTAACTGTCGTTCTTCATAAATCATTTTTCATCATTTATAATTTAGTATGTGTGCCACATAGGGCTCGGTTCAAATTCATTGTGTTTCTGAAAGTATACTAGCCATATTTTCACATGCCACTTGTCATTTATTAATTTGATGAATGTTGAAAAATGCAAATCGACAGTTTTGTAATAAACGTGGTTTTAATATGTAAGACAGGTTTGAACTCAGTCGGGTGTGTATAATGAAACATGCAATCAGAATTGATTTACTGTTTATGAATTTTAGAGTTTGGAAAACAATTCTCAAAATGGAGATCGAATATCCTCCGATTCTGTTTCGAATAAAAATGGTAACATTTCCAGGATCCATGATTTAATACCCCCGCAGACATCAGCGTATAGACCTGATTCACGAGGAAGCCAATTTTGATCGTGTTCCCTGAATCTTTTTTACAAATTGTAAACTGTTGAATGGGATGGTGCCAGACTATTTTATGATTGGAGTGCGTGCCAAGCCTCAATTTTTTGTAATAAAATGTGGCTTTAAACATTAGAGTATGATTAATTACAAAGGTTAAGTTATTCATCAGAGCAGGCTGGCATTTATTTGTAATGAAGTTTCATTTCATTGCTTTCATTTCTACTCGCAAGTTCCAAAAATGAACAGGTTACCTCGCTTTGTATTTAAAATGGCCGACTCGTGAATAAACTCTATAGCTACGTCTTATATGAAAACGAATGGAATGTTAAAAGTACACGATTTACACGAACAATAAACGTCTGTCGAAGTATCGAAACCTTGACGGGTTTGATTACATGTACAGTCGAAAATTGACTTTCACTTGGAGTTTACAGGTTCATTCAAGGCTATTCCTTTTTACACTTGAATTACTATGAAAATGAAGATTTCATCAAGTGTACTAAGACTTATAGTCACGATTATAATTATTACATAAGACCTGATGCCTGAAGTGCGCGCAGCAAGAATCTTTTGGCGCTGTTCTTGTAGAGTCCCAATACCATTTTGTTCTCTATTTCAAGATATTGAAACCAACTCTGTCATCCACACAGATTCTGATCATTGTCATACAATTCAAATATCTGACGTTGGCAAAACACACAAAAGGTTTATGCTGGTTTGATACGAAGATGAAAACATTCTATATAATTGCAAAAGAAGCTAATGAACGATATAAACATGAAAAACCTCTGTGTCCAACGAAATGTATTGCAAGCGCATTAGAAAATATTGATTATTGGTTTCTACTTGCGATTAATAACGAATCATTATCACTGTGCTTTCTAGCTCTCTTGTCATAGAAAATGTCTTGCTCTACACTATTTAGACTATACAATTTCATGTTCAACTGTATCCCTACAAAATGGTTGAAGCCAAACAATTGTTGAAGCTAAAAATGGTTGAATCTATGATACTATTTCGGCTAAGAATATACAGAAGAAAGTTCAGAAAGATCGAAAGAAAAGTTTCCAGAGTTTGACGATGCGACTGGTATTTCCATCAGGATTTGGTTGCCCCGAAGCCCTTTGTAATGTTGATAGGGTTGAGCGCTGTACAAACCAAGGATATAGCATACCTATACATCAAGGAAAAAAAATTCTTTGACCTTCAAAAGCATGATATTTCGCTGTAAACCCTCATGCTACGCATGTATTCTATAACTGTGCACCAGGTGTTTTTTTATTTCAAATTTGAGGGGGGGGGGGGGGCCAAGGGGGGCACTTGCCCCCCCCCCCCCCCCCGGAAAACGAGAAAAAAAAGGAGAAAGAGGTGCGAAGCCATATTGCTGTTAATGCTCCCCTGCTCACGCTCGGAAAAATGATAATTGAGAATGTAATGAAAAGAAAAAGTTAAGGAACTTTGGGGGAAAATTTGCTTTGCCCCCCCCCCTGGAAAAAATCCTGGCGACGCCCATGGTGGTGGCCTAGGGCTCATGCTAACGAAGATCTGTTCCTGAGTGGTGACTATAACAGTGCTTTAAATTCTTACCTTAATCCTTTACTGCGAAAAACCTGCAGGAAAAAAAAAATACCGAATATAATAGGAAGATAATGGTAATTTTGTGGAGGGACAGAGGCACAAATCAAAAACATTCTGGTCAGCGACATAATCAACAAGCGCAAACTTACAATGTATCGGCATACTCTGAGAATGCCTCCTGAAAGATACCCCAACTTGATAATTAGAGGGCAAGTCAAAGGCAAAAGACCAACAGGGGCTCCAAGGAAAAGATGGTTAGACCAAGTAAGTAGAGGAGGTTCTTACAAAGATGGACATCTCTATGGAGAATGCACAAGAACTTGCGCAGGACCGAGAGAAATGGAGAGCAGGCTGCAGCCCTACCCATCATGACTGACGGTGGGAGGATGTAAGCATGTAGGCCTAAGCTTCACAACCTTCTTTTTAAGGACGAGTAGATGTGGGAACTAAAGGGGTCCTACCCTTTAACAAGATGATGGCCGTGCTTTGTACGTGTCCCCACAGAAATGTTAAATTGAAATTAAGTATTGGGAGACCTCCGCGCCATTCGCACACAGGAGCCGTGTCCTTCTCTGGCTCTTGCGATTAGATCAAAACAGCGCCCTCTGTAGTTCCTGCACAGAGTCATATAGCCTGGAGTAAACTAAACAATAAAGTTCGACTTCTACGGGTAACTTACTTTTCCATTTCCTGCCGTTCCAATCTTTTGTCGTCGTTTGAATCTAACATCTTCAGCTAAGAGAAGGAGAAAAAGGGGGGGGGATCCCTTTATTTCTAGATCTGTCTTCAAAAGCACAACACTTCAACATATCTAAAGTAGATGGCAGTCCATGCATAGACTTGCAATATTTTTTTGTGTGTTTTGTTTTGTGAGTCAATTTTAAATTTGTTTTCATATTTACCAGGGCGTCTGCATATTTTTCTAAAGAGGGTTCAGTAACTTTTCCCTCGGGTAGAACATCTCGGAGAAACTTCTGCAGAGCGAGAGAGAGAAAATACAACTCCTATTATTGTCAAGATGAATACGGCCAGCTAAACATGCGCCAGGAGAATTTACAAAACTGATGTCCGCATTATATAGAAAAGCTCCCTGGATGGACCTTTAGTAAGAAGTATGCATCTGCAGGATTAGATTCGTTCATGCGCCGGATTGCGTCTTAAACCTCATTTGATATTCCCAAGTGAACACCATGTGGGCTGCAAGATCACCTTGTAGATTTCAAATGACGCATTTTGAAATTTGATCCTCACATCATTATGGAGCATGTGCGGAGGGTCTGGACCCGTCTGAAGTGTTTATGCAAGGCAGAGGACTAGGATTCCCCAAACTGCTCTGCAGTGTCAAAAACTGGCATCCGTATTTGGCGAATTTAGCCAATTGTTTGTTATATTTTTAGCGATAACACCTACACATTGCCAACGGTGGGATTGCCCCAGCAGATTTGATTCATGAATAATTTGCTACTTTAATATCGAAGAAGCAAGCAGATTATGTCATGAGGATGCGCCGGAGGGATTATTGCTCCACATACAGCCCAGTATCTCGTGTATGACATGCGGTTTTGTTGGTATTTCAGATTTCCCCCCAGAAATCAGGCAAATAAATTTGTACGAAATCCCTCAATTCCGATATTTCCCTTTCCCTAAAACTTGATTGTAAACCCCTTGTTTTAGCTTGACGAAAAGTTTCACAATTTTCTGGGGAAAAAATGGGTTGCATAAAAAAACTTCAAACTGTCTTCTTTTTAAATTTGTTTTTATAGAACCTTGCCCATAAGGGAGAATTCTACTGCAATGCTTTCAACAAAAAGGCGAAACAACGTAACAAAATCAACGAATGATTTAATATTCATAACTTTGTGTGAAACGTTCATTTCAGTAAGTCCACTCTAAACCATACCTTTAGTTCTCCCGAGTCAATGTATCCATTACCATCATTGTCGTACTTCTTCCAGATCTATTCAAAAGGTAAAAACATACTCTTATTACAACCAAATATTCCTTGAGTTTTGTAGGCCGATATTGCGACCTAGTAAAAACCGGATTGCGTGGGTTTACATGACATAATATACTAAATATATATAATTGAGGTACCATTTTACTCTTATCAAAGGTTTTCCCCTCGGTATCAAATGAGCTTACCCATAGGCATACTCAACGACTGTTCCAAATTATGTCAAACCTGCATTGTTGGGTCATTTCATTCAGTAGCATAGCCCGGGGCGAAATTTCTTTTCCCAAACTAGAGCGGACAATATCAAAAGAGGGCGCTCTCTCTGCGTTATGCATATTCATGATGTCCAGGGCTTTTAGAGAATAAGTTATATAACAAGGAATAATAGTGTTTAAATCACCGACGGTTGGCAGCTGATTCGTGGACTGGTTGGAAGAAGTCATGACTTAATTCTAATCAGGTGATCCGAGTTCGAATCTATTTTTACGTTTTGAATAAGTAAAATGATGAAGGAACATTTCTCACAAGACGTAAAGCCTATAATTATTGGGTTTGTGTTGTGGAGAACAAGGCATTAGATATGCATGTAATGGACAATCAGAAGATGGGAAGCGGATGTCGTTTGGGAAAAAAGATTCGCAGCCCGGGGGGGGGGGGGGGTGCAGAGTGGCAGAATGCAACGGGCTAGAAATTTTAAAAGCAACATTTTCAAACCGGGACGCCGATAGAAGCAAACGGATTACATATGCATAATAGGTAACCGGATGAAATTCTGTTTTTGCAACTGGCAAGTAAAACACTGGCTATGTACGCAGCTGACTTCACTCGAGAAAATTGAACAATGTCTAGCCTATGCATAAAGTCAACACCTCAAATTTCTATGCATGGTCATGTTCTCCAGCTCAATCTCTTCAGACCGTAAGACTGTAATCAATCATGAAAACTTCGTGCAGTAACCCCGGATTTTGTCCTTAATTTGGCCAACGCATTTTGAAAAGTTCAATTACGGCTTTGACATCCGCCATCACGCGTGACTGGTCTTTAATCAAGTCGCCCGTACGATGTGCTAACAGTCTGGGACTGTCTCAAACAATATAATTTTACATATGTTTATATGTCTAAATGATGGATATTTCAAAGGGGCTTCCAACCTATTTCGTGAACGAACAGTAATCGAGAGAGATGCTTTTCAAAATACGATGTGAAAGTTTAAAATCATTTGGAGGCATTGGAAGAAAATTCACTTTCGTTGTGATTAGGTTTGATATTACAGAAAGTTCTCTTTATCACATTTTGTTTCAGGATATTGGGATGAACGTCTGTCTGAAATAGTTGGGAAAATTACAAAGTGAATAGACCCTTCCCGCCTGTCAATCAAACAGTACACACTGACCAATTAAATCACGAATTGTGGCCAGGTGACCACGGTATATCAATCAAACTCGGTCACAAGCATGGTGAGAAATGTACACAAACCAAATGTGGGCGGGGCCAAATCTGGAACGGTCCCTTTAGGATGAATGGTCTTTCGTTCTTTTACCTTTTCGAACTCGGCTCTGGTTCGCTTGCAGTCCTGGGTTTTCAGGATCAGTTTGAAGTTCTCCTCTTGGTTCAGGATCTCTGCTAGCTACAAAATGACAAATTCAAAACAAAACAATTTCTATAAATTTTCACTGAAAGCGGTCACGACTTCAACCCATGTCAATAATTCAAATTTTCGATGAAAGTTTTAAACAGCTTTGCAGGTATGACATAAGGAAAAAACATTTCAATAACTACACAGCAGAAAATATTATAAGCATTTTTTGCGCTGATTTTAAGTACAGCTGAAAATTAGCCACAACGCACTTTGTGCATGTTCATAAATTGAACATGAAAAGTGATACAAACTGGAGGTTATAAGCCAAAAGAATATGCCTTACAAAAGATGAGCGTTGTGTGCGATAACATCTTTAACAAGCACACGCATTGACTGAGGCCAACTGCAGGGAAAATAGCGACATGAATTCAGCTGCAAAATCCTAATGAGCAGCTTGCATGACACACGTTCATTAATATCTGTCAAGTTTGGCGTATGCATCCAGTCCGACCACTCTTTAATTTCTTCTGACGTGTTTATTCATGAGAGTGCTGGCATGAACTACAAGGTAGGCCTATATCCCCGACGGGAAAGTTCAGGGGAAAGTTGCGCATAATTGCCTTGCTTTCCCCGGGTTATAACATTTGGTCGTACACGTTTCCTAATTATACAACGGGTCTTAAAATAACATTTCTCGGAAACGCAAAATTCAAAGTCTTTCACGAAGACAAAACAAGCACGAACCAAATTCTTCATCTTTATTCAAGAAATCCATCAATCGCTCATACGATTCCTCTGCTTGATTAAAGTCACTTCAGCACATACTGCTATGAAGTATTCTTATCTTGCATTGGAGTGTAGTAGGTTTACTTCAGAATAAGATGAGAAAATATGATTTGATATCATTTAGTTTCAATAAGTTTGTGAGTTAATTGAGGCCAATATAAGCAACTACTGAGAGGAATCTTGAATATACATCAGAAAAACAAGGTGAAAAGCAGGCCCATTTTGGCAAAATACATCTGAAGACGTGACTGGAGCATTGCGTATGTGCTCCTTGTTTTTGTTTGTTTGTGTTTTTGTTTTGTTTTTACTATGATTTGAATATTCTGATGTCTTGGACTAAACACCCTTAGACTTCATTACCATTACATATCACACCGGGGAAATAGAATACAAATATAATGAGTTGGGTGCATTTTGTATTCGTATACCGAATTTTCAGTGTAAACATTTAAGAAATATTCATCATTATTAACGGCAAAGATGGAAAAGGGAATTTCGAAATCCCATCCATTCATAAATTCTTTATTTTGCAAGGTGATACGCTTGAATAAAACTGTGCTAGGAATATATACTTGTACTATTCTAACACTCGGTTTAGACGCACCGTTCACAAAGCAATACTTGATACAGATCGAGCTATCATCTTAAGGGTAACGTTCTAACGCTTGGTACAAATGCACCATATTTGTTTCACATTCAAACGTTCCGCTATATGCAGAAACGTACTATTCAAAGTCAGTTGCACAGATCAAACGTTTGGTAGAAACGCACCGTTCTAACGCTGGGTAAAAGCATGATATATCATTTTTGCCATAACATTCAAACGCTTGCAACAACGCCCCGTTCTAACTCTCTCTAAATTATGCACCGCGTGTTTAACTGCGCATACTTCTTAAACCAAGCTCATAAATCACACAGCGGGTTGGTTCATTAACGATGCGGTGCCGGAAACTCAATGAATTAACAACAGCCCCCTTGTGGGCCCCGTGGTAAATTACGTATACATTTTAATGACACCGCAAGGCAGCCTGATTTTTAATTAAGACGCTCGAGTGATCTTGCTTGAATTCATAAGACTCGCGCCTTGAATGCTCAAAGAAATAGGCAGGTACCGTCATCTAAAAAAAGTCCGAGGTGACATCGGAATCAAACTCATCTTTCCAGAACATCAACGTCAACATATGGTGCGCATAATTAGAAAGAAGCTAAGCAAATAACGCTCGACTTGTTTCAGACATGTTTTACACCTTTCAAGAATTGTGCCCGAGTCGGAGGAAGTTTCACCGATGTTTTGGTGTGTTATTCAAAGTTTTGGGGTTTTTGTTATCTTAAAATTACTAAGAAGTAAGCCTTTCACTCAAGTTTCACTCGTTATTAATTATGGTATATGTCTGATAGTTTTAGCGAATATTTAACTTACAATTATTATAGTATACTGCCTCTTTTACGTTCTGTTGGAGGGGAGATTACATATATTTCTTTAAAATATAATTCATGAAAGAAAGGGTAGCCCTTCAAATTAGAATTAGTGCCAAAAAAAAGAAGAAACACACCTTTGAAACTTAAGACAATTTGTTTTTACAATAAGAAACATAAAACCGAAATTATTACATCCGCCTAGGAGGTTATGTTTTCATCGGATTTGGTTAGTTTGTTGGTTGGTTGGTTGGTTTGTCTGTTAACAAAATAACTTTAAAAATATATATGGACGGATTTGCATGAATTTTTTTTTAGGGGTGGTCCTTGGTACAAGTACAAATCGATTAGATTTTGGAAGTGCTCTGGATCTGCGCCATTTGTGCGAGTATTTCTTGTGGGTGTACTGACAATATGGCGGCCGGGGAATTGTTTAACCTTGGTGGGAGGCTTGCGCTCTCTGAGTGCTTTCTAGTTTGATTATAGATTCCATTTCCATTTTTTTGTATGAGAAGAGTTCACTACTACTTTATGTATCCCACTGACCAAAGAACCTTGAGGAAAATCAAGAGGAATGGTCGCGTGTCATTTGCAGTTACTAACCCCTCATTACCAACCTCAGTAAAAGAAGACACTAATTTATCTCCAGTATCGCTTCTAAAACAAGAGGCGCTAAATCATGCATTATTAAATGGCCCCATGGTGATCTCATATTCAATATCGCGGTCAGCAGTAATGAGCAAGTCACCCGACGTAATCCCCTCTCGCCAACAATCTGATAATAAGCCTCGGTGTCAGCAGTTTTAAATTTTAAATGACCGGTCCCGTCAAGTCCCTTGTCACTTTATCCAAGTAAACCACCCTGGTGCCATTATTAAAAGATGCCTTACTATCTTCAGTAGATAGCATTATACGATTGTAATTGGTGAGTTATTACCTTCCCTTTTTGTTGCTTGGTTGGTTGGTTGGTTGGTTGGTTGATTTGTCTGTTACCAAAATAAATCAAAAAGGTACGGACGGATTCGCATTAAATTTGTTTAGGGGTGGTCCTTGATACAAGTACAAATCGATAAGATTTTGGAAGTGATCCGGATCTGGGTCTGGATCAAGTTTTTTTTAAAGGATTCTTCACCATTTATGTGAGTATTTCGTTTGGGTGTACTGACAATATGGCGGGGAAATTGTTTAGCCTTGGTGGAGGTTTGCGCCCCCTGAGTGCTTTTTAGTTATCTATTAAAAGTCTCCATCATTAAATACTTTGGCAAAGAGCCTTTGAACCAACGTGCCAATAATTGTATTGAAGGGGGAAAAATCACTAAAATCAATACTCGGATCTGTCATTCTGACCCGGCGAGTGTTTTCCACTTTCATCCAAAGTCAGTCTTATTTTTTTTTGCTCTGGTCTGGTAACCCGCCTACTCAACCTCTTGTTCTAATTATGGCCGTAGGCTAACATTGAGAAAAACTGTCAAGTGCAGCTGCTGCCCTATCGTGCCCAGGGCTGAAACCCGATCCTTCGTCCTGTCGTCACTTCTTCGCTGCCTCGTCCCGGCTGTCGCACCGGTTTTATGTGACGAAACTGCTCATAGCCGAAAAAACCCAAATTTTTGTGCAATTCGCTGAATCTCTCTCCGCCCCTACATTGATAATTTGATTCAGACAACTTTACGATGTCGCAACATGATGATGTTCATGAAATATTTTAAATTTGGCCATCTTTTTTTATTGTACGTTTTGGGGACGTAGGCCTATCTTCAGTCCGACGACTCATAGGTCCGACGCCTCATAAGTCCGAAATTTCGGACTTATGAGGCGTCGGACTTATGAGGCACAAATTCCGCCTCATAGGTCCGACGCCTCATAAGTCCGACGCCTCATAAGTCCGACAATGGACAAATGTTGTTTCGGACTTATGAGGCGTCGGATATGTGAGGCGTCGGACTTATGAGCGGACCCCTGTGTTTTGATAGAACATTGATTTAATACATGTATTAAAGGTAAACAAAAAAATACAAACAATTAAGGCCATTAACAAAGTTATGGCAACAGCAGCTACGCTTCAGAAACGGTGGGTGTCATTACAGCTATAACAGTAATGCATTGTGCATCGAGTTCAAAATAATGTTGGCCTATACCTTGAATTTTCTTAAAGTGGAGACCATATAGGCTTCGATTTGACAACATCTCTTTTATCTCTCCGAGTTTAAAATCAATGAAAGAGGATTCCTGGCCTTGAAACTTGTAACAAAATAGAACTGAAAATAATTTATATCCAGTGTACCTTTAACCCAGCTAGAACCGACCCAAGGAACGCAGTAAGTAAAATCATTAACCGGCTTGCGAGTCACGCCCATCTGCTCTATGGAAGTCATATTAATTGTATTATTAGCTCAGACACGATGCTCATATTGTAACGGATACCGAAGACAGGTGTTCATAGTAGTTTATAATGGGTTATCGATCCAAGAGGCGGATGGCGCATCTTGAAATCTTCTCCGGCAGCTCAATTAATTCTAGTCCGTTATGACATTTTGTCGGCGGAAAATTAGGCGTCGCGTTCCACCTCGAATCGAACAGCGTTGAAAGCTGTTTCTTGTTCACGTTGCGGCTCATAATTTACTTGATTCGTTAAAAAGTCTATAACTAAACAATCGTGTCGATGTCGTCAATTCATATGATTTGTTGACGGAATATTGAACTCGAGATTAAACTTGTCCTCAACGAAAACATTTCAGATTGCTATGAGGACAAAGGATATTTCATGGCGTCTTTGGGTTATATTTATTCGAGTTTTCTTTCAGCTCTTCTCGTTTTATTGATACAGTTTTCAACTGAGAACTCTTAAATGGAAGCTCATTGTCCTAGCTCTCTAGCCAATCTTTTGTTCGGCATCCTGATTGCACAGCATACCATTCGCTTACATAAACACAAACCTTCGCTTTTATATTTCAGTTGCCATGGAAACCATCCCGGAATTTTAAAATTGCAAAGGAAAGTGCATAAGCACGAGAGTAATTTATAATATTCGCTCGTTTGTTTTTTCCAGACATCGTCATTGCCCACAGCGGCTTGATAAGCAGCAAGCACTGGAATGCCCATAACGACAACTCAATAACAGCATTCTCAACCTTCGCTCTTTTTTAAGGACATGAATATGAAATGTTTTTAAATCCGGTCATACGGTAAAGGCGTATAGCGTTCAGCAAGATGATAGTTTATCTTTGCTGTTTTGTTAAAAAAAAATTGGAAGACAAGAAGCCACAGATTTTGCCCAATTAAAGAAATGCTCCAGGCAAACAGCTTGAAGTAATGTGGTGACTTTAAGGGACAAATCTTATCGGTAGTATTGTCCGAGTTCATCTTGCGGATGAAGCTTGAATAAAGATATCCCTCTGAATCATTAATGACGCAGGCGATAACGTATAGGGCGCTGCCAGCGCGCCGGAGTATAAATGATTCAAGATTATGCAGGTGGATTGGATATCGTGTTTCCCGCATTCAGACCCGCGCCTAAAACACTAATGCATATATTACTTGTCTTATATCAGGATACTTTCATACCCCGTCTTGGCAGATATAAATGAGACGTCGAGACAGTGATGTTATGAATAATATTCTGCTCCAAAGAAATAACAGTTCACCTTTTTATTGTTATATTAGGAAAAGAGGTTTCACGATTCATCGAAATACCCAGAGTCCGTATTATCCGCTCCTCATAAAATTATACCTAAAATAACTGAACTCAATTCACAGCAGTTTGAAAAATAAATACATACATGAAAATGAAGTCTTTTCGTGCACTTTTTCTGAATGAAAACTCATTTGTAGGCCAATGCTTTCTTCAAAAGGTACTGAACAAAAATACAACATACGAGATTTTTATAACACTTTAAGAAACTCATCATTGTTTACTATAGAGACCAGATTCAATTTTGCCGAAGTATTTTTCAGGTTTCGTTTTCATGGCACAAATTATTGTTCAAAATCCATTCTAAATGGTACATTATTGATTTTTTGAGGGGAAAGCTGTCTTTTCCATATCGACCGAGATGCAATAAACTTTCGTCGGCTAGACAGGCCTGCATTACTAAAGCACAAGTTAACATCGTCATGCGCAACGGACTGATGCGAGAGATCGAGATCGAGTTAGCATCAGGCCCCGGCCGCTATTTTTCTTCTGCAACCAAGTATAGTTAATACACATGCGTGAAACATATCACGTGATTGACATGATATATCACGTGATTAATGAGAATTTTTTTTTTGGGGGGGGGGGGGTTATTGCTGGTAGTTTCCGGATATACTGGACGCCGTTAGTTCGACTTACCATGCGTGTAACATATCACATGATTGAAATGATAAACCACGTGATCAATGAGATTGTGTGGTAAGTGCTGGTAGTTTCTGGATCTGGGCGCTGTAAGTTCGAGTTCCAGTGCGTTAAACATATCACGTGATTGCAATGATAGCGTGATTTGAAATTTTGCGGCTAGTGCTGGTAGTTTCTGGATATGGGCGCTGTGTTCGAATTCCAGTGCGTAAAACATATCGCGTGATTGCAACGATATATTACGTGATTTTAGATTTTGTGGCTGGTGCCAGTAGTTTCTGGATATTCGGCTCGTTAGTGTTACGTCACTTCAGTTTATACCACGCTCACTGCCCATTATGTAGCATCGGAACCATTGGAACCGGAAGTTAACGCAACTTGCGTCTTTATTCCAATGGCCGCTATACTAGTCATCAGTGGTGCGCGCGCGTTTATGACGTTTTTACAAGCGAACCGGATACTGGACGCCGTAGGTTCGAGTTCTAGAGCGTCAAACATATCACGTGATTGATATGATATATCACGTGATTTGAGAGTTTGTGGTTAGTGCTGGTAGTTTCTGGATATACTGGACGCTAGTGCGTAAAACATGTCACGTGATTGAAATGAAATATCACGTGATTTGAGATTTTGCGGCTAGTGCTGGTATTTTCTGGAAATGCTGGACGCTGTAAGTTCGAATTCCAAGGGCGTCATTTTCTTGCTATTTTTTCACAACCAAAAATACTATTTCCTTCTTTTTATTTCCGATTTATGGCTTAGGAGTTGTTATGTGGTTTTTTTTTTGCTCGATCGTCCCAGAGGGGTCAGCCGTAGTCTTTATACCTAAAAAAACTCAAACACTGACTCTCTGACTGACTGTCTCTTTGACTTAGCCCAATTCTCGGCTTGGGAAGAGTGCCGGGGAGTGCTTTCATATAGGATTACCCAGTAATATGCTAAATCCGGCCCGCTGTGTACACCAGACGCAGTGAATAGCCATTATGTATCAACTGAATAGAACTTTGGGCGCAGTGAATCCCGTCCTGTTTGGGTGCATACCTATGTTCCCCAATATGTTCCCCAGTACCTATGTTCCCCAACCCTAACCCTAAGGATTTTTGGGAACATAGGTATTGGGAACATCGGGCAGATCCCTCTTGTTTTAAGGGAATACATGCGCATCATGGTTAGTGACCATACTTGGTTGCAAGAAAAAGTGTATGTCTGACTGGCATGCAGTACCCGCACATTTCTGCTCCCAGCGTCTAATCCGCTTAGCACGCCCGGCCGCCTCGAGTCAATGTCACCCGTCACTGCTCACCAGGCAAAATTGTGTTTTGCTTTTGCCTGAAGAAGGTAGGAAGAAACCTTGAAGTCACTCGGCCGTTCCCCGCGATCGGATGAGTCGTTACGCGTTCCCCTCAACGGCTTTTTATCAGACGACAGGTAAACATAACTAATGACATAGGAGGCTCACATTTGTATAAACGAAGGACGCGAACAATTGTTTAAAAAAAAAATGTACGGTCGAATTACAGCTTTGCCAAAAATGAAATCTCCATTGAACATTACATTCCAATTTGGATCCTCATTTTTGCATTTTTGTTTTCACTTTGCAGCAAGTCTGTTAACAATGCAAATTATTTTGTTTATGAAAGAATTTACATTCAAATTGGTTGAAACGGATCAATTGTGATTTACATTGCAAGTTAAAAAAACATGTATGAAGCGAACAGCTGTGTGTAAAGTATCATCTCCCTTGATCATTCCATTCCAACTCGGACTCTTTTTATTTTATTTTTTTTAATTTTTTTTTTAAGTTTACTTATTTGCTATGCTCGCAATGTCCATTACATTCTTATTTATGAAGTTGAGTGCCCCCATTTGCATTGTAATGGCTTGAAACGGATCCTGCCGCCATCAACCGCATGTATAATATCTGAGTGTATCTGACAAGATCATCAGATAATAAACGAGTATAACTCGCGGCGAGCCATGTATTAATATATCTGTGGGGCATGAGAGGTAGGGGCGCGAATCCGACATGTCTGTCAAGACCGCATACAGGAGTATATCTTGGGGCCAAAAAAAGGGGAGATGTTGCAGAAATTCCAAAATGCTGCTTAAAGCAACACGATCATATATTTCCTGAAGAGTTGTTTTGTTATTCCCTTAGGTCTTCGCAATTTGATATTTAGAAGAAAAAAGTGTCAAGCCAGGGAGAGTGAAATAATTCCAAGCGCAGTCGAAGAAAGAAATCAATATCCTCATCACTTCTCTCCCAAAGACAGTCCTTATATTTTCACTCGTCATTTTGTATTCTTTGCATAATACTATTAACACAAATCGATATTTTTTTTCCCTTCGGGTTTATCACTGTTCAATGTCATGTGGATATTGCATTTCATTATTTCTCAAATTGCCTTGCCTGATAATTCAATCTCGAGTTCATGTATAATAGATGTTGTTCCGAGTACATGTTTATAATAAAAACATGTTTTAAGCCTGTAATCGTATTTTCTATAAGACCTAATTCGATCAGTGCCACGCCAAATGTTCCATAGCTGGGGTACAAGAAATCCATTTTCTTGTAATCAATACCACACATGGTGCGATCCATAGCTGGTTAAATTTAACATAAGTGGTTTCCACCCTCAGTTTTGCAGCTTAGCTACGCCCCTTTCGCATTCTCACAACTAATTCAAAACCTATATCAGGCTCGATCGTGAAGATTACCAAACGAATATTCAAAAAAAGAAGAAGGAATTTAAGCCCATTGTCTGCTGTAAAAGCTAACCACGAACAAGACTTAATATTTAATCCGTACACAATACCGCCAAGGTTGCCAACACAGTATGAAGAAGTAAATGTAGTACTACAACGTTGCAACAACCTTACATATTTTAACTGTGAGATAATATATTTCTTTAGTTGAAAATGCTGGTACCCTTTAGGTAAATATATTTTTTACCACACAACGAAGCTGCATATTTTCGTTACATTTGGATTGTTTCTTTCAAACGCATACAATATTGCTTCAATTTTACTGGTTGAAATAATACTTAACCTGAAAAAAGAAGATATATAATGGTACATGTTACGTGTTGTTACATAAAACAATGGAATTTTCAAAATGTATTTTAAAGTCAGTTATTCGTGTATTCTCTGCTGCTTACATTTCTCATTTGGTATGGAAATAAATGTGAGTTTTAACTGAACTGAATTGAATTGAATTGAGTGATACAATGTCGAGCACATCGATTCATGCATGCAATTCACTTTGTTATTTTGACATTTACAAATTCATATTCCGCTTACACTTCAAACACCTGCTGTATGCGTTTCCTTGAAAATTAAGAAAAAAATAGTTCGAGACGAAAAGAATGTTGGTTTTTGCAAATGTCAAACCTGGACATTTCCTTCCCATCAGAAAAACAAAAATCGTTCTGGTTAATTGGCCTTTAAGTCAATTTCCTTATAGGAGGTTGCTCATTCAAGTAATGTGATTATACATGAATGACTATCGGCGCTTTGCTAAATTGCTGCCGTTAACATGTGGCATTTTCAGTTTGCGCGCGTGGTATAATGAAACGGGCACTCTCGCCAATTTACATGCATACACAGCTCGGGTGGGCATTGTAAATTTGTCATCTGACCGTAGAGTCACACTCTATGGGTATAACACCGTTGCGTTAACGCCCTTCGAGAGGTTGCAGATGTACTTTTTTTACGAGCATTGTGTGACATTTTGGTACGAGGGACAATTTTTCATACATAAATATACCAAATAAGCGATACAAATCACGACTATTCGGGTACAAGAACGTTAACGTGAGTACAACCTGTGAATTTTCAAGACTGACTGGGCAAAGTGTGCAACCACATCTCGTAATAAGTAGAGTGGCACCCCGGGTTTTGGAAGTGAAACATTACCATATAGACTATGAATGGATAGCTTTCAGGCAGGCAATGGGCAAATAGTGCTGCATTGCACTGTCGAACGGTTTTGCGAAAACTTTACCACAAAGCAGCAAAACATGTACCATCACATGATATTATTTGGTCTTGCATATATCCGCAAAAGGGTTTATGATAATTATCCGTATACCTACTGTCAGTTATAGTCTACATTGTTTTAGTTTGAATACAACGTAATATACCATAGAGCAAGGAACAGATGCTGGCGAAACCCAGTAGTAGGCCGGGGACCAGTGGGGTGTGTTTGTTGCACTTCATTTCTCCAATCAGGCCCGTGAAACTAAACGATTGCAACGGTGTTTGGTATACCGTCTTTACTGTAAAGGATTGTTTTAAGGATCTTCCAGATTTAGGAGGGAAATAAGTGGAAAGTCTACATATACGTTATTAGTGTCACAAAATTGCGATAAGTTACCATTGAGCTCCAAGATTTCTGTACGCGAGATGTAAGAGCTGAAACTCTCAAAAGTTCAAGGCACTTTCTCGACTGATTTATGAAAGCAATTTTCTGCTAATTATCCCATTGACATACGGGGTGTGCGAGGTCACAAATGCAATATTGCAATTTGCTTGCCCTTAAAAAAAAAACCTGTCAACCCCAATATGAAATGGACATGAGCCATTTTTTTTTTGACAATTAGCCTTTCCAGTCTTCAGATCCCGTTTTCCCCTTTGATGTCTAGCTTTTCATATCTTTTATCCCGACTGCTACACGAGCCTTTATACGTGTAATCCTTTTTCCCCTGATGAATAAAACGATCACAACTCTGCCTTGAACTCATACACTCCCATGTGTCATCATCCAGAATATTGCTAGGTCAGTATACCGTACTGTAATTAAACTTGGGGCCCGACACGTTGAAGGTAATTAACTCGGGGGGGGGGGGGGGGGGGGGGGGATTATCCTGCACGATCTGCGGGGAGAGCACCGATAGCATTCGTTTCTCTATACTTGCACCTTGACCAGAATGGAGCCATCCCTATTCACGCGATATTATCTCCTCAAATGACACAGCATCAGTGTTGACAATCGACCGCTATTTTTAATCGACGCCGACATCCCTTCTATCTTGTGCGGGTTGATACTCCATAGTCAATGTCGTGTAAAGTAATCATTTTTTTTCCCTCCATGAAAGCAAGTGAACCATGGCATAACGCCGACGACACAATTATCAAATTGCTCTCTCGTTGAAGAATTCGGTTGTGCATGTGAAGGGTTCTTACTGATACAAATTCAGATGTCTTTTCGGCATAAAATGGACAAGACCAACAATGCATACAAGTGCCGCTACATTATTTAAAATGCAACAAGGAATAATAGCTTTATATTTAGCAAAAGCATAGCAGATAAAATGCCTTGCTTTAAGGAACAAGCACAATGTCTTGATTTTTTTTCTATCCAGCAGGGTTTTTAGACTAAAATAAGAATCATAGTATATAGTAACTAAAAGTCAAGTCCCCAAGTTGTTAAATTCCTAAGAGTAAAACGTCACTCCATTCGAGTGAGGATTCACTCCCACAGTCAGAAACTATAGGGACTATAGAGTGAAATTCATTCAATCGTAAAGATCGAGCTCAGAGCTTAGACTGAAGCGGTTTTCTTCCTGACTATTTACCCTAAAATGTGTAGTCACTCATTTCCCTTTTAGGGATTTAGAGAGTATGAGAGATTTTGGCGTATTCAGCGGGTGAGGATTGGGAGGGGGCGGGAAGGGGTGGGAGTGGCGGTGGAGGGTAGAGAGTTTGGTGGGAGCAACTTGCCCACGTACCCCGGCGGCATTTTCTTTTTAAAGACGGTTTTAAGACGGTTCAGACGTCAAAACAGTAAAGTCTTAAAATGTTGCCTCCCCCCTGCTGGATACGCCGCTGATGAGAGATGATTGTATGTGTGACACCAAGTTTCAATTTCCCCCCTAAGTTTTCAATAAAATGGGCAGACACGAAACAGCCGTTTACATCGATGAAATAGTCGTCGAATCGATCAGGCACGGGCGCGCGATAAAGGTGTTGACGTAGTGTGATATCCTCGGATGACCGGCCTGCAAGCCTCGAGTTGACGGATGTTTGTTCAGCCAGAGAGAATCAAATTCTTCCAATGTTCGTCGCCCGTTTGTCCACAGCATAGTTGAGTTGCCACTTAGTTTCTTAGATACAGTCTTAAAGTGTTGCTCATACTCAGTGTTTGATTTTTGTTTGCTGTAATCGCTATCATTTCAATTTTGGCGCTGCGACACAGAATTAACGCCATGACAACCATGCAAACAGAAAGCCCCCACACTGTTCATATAAAGAGGTCAGGATTCCATGCACATATTGTGGCGGACTAAAATTCTCATGATGGTGTACGAATCTAACACTAAATTGTAAGACGTGAATACATCTAGCATGACGTAGCAACTGAATGGAGTGAAATCATCAAACGATTCTAACAAAATACTCGACAACTCGGCTCTCCTTTGTGTTTTTGTAGATATTTTTTTTTTGGGGGGGGGTACACAAATCGATCAACCTTACCTCTGACATGCCGATTCGCCCATCCTCGTCCTCATCGTACGCACACATGTGTTGCTTGATCATCTCATCAAGCATAGCGGGCGACATTGCCTGTAAAAAAGGAACGAACAACCTCATCATAACTGGGATAGTTCCAGGGTATTATATTTCAGGCAGGATGGGGTGGTGGGTGAAATTCTACCCCTCCAAAGATGTATATAACCCTTCTTGAGAACGGAAAACTCGGCCAACCTGTGTTACTATTTTAGTATGCAATGTGCTAGAACTTGTATACATATGCTTTTTAGGGTTTTTAATACTGTTCGGCCGGGATCTGTTTTGGGGGCACTCAATTTCATCGTGTCTATACTCTCGCCCCTTGCTTCCACAAGCTGAATTTGTACTATCCGTTCTCCGCCCGATAAGATTTATCTCGACTTTTCCCCCTCCTATATCAACATTCGCTGTACAGCACTCTGCTCAAACACTGTTTTGGTGTAAGGGGGTCACTTGGTACTAGACTTCGGCAATGAAGTGACTGGGTAGCATTATATTACCGTTTACAAAGCACTCCCATCTACATGATGCATGTATTGGGCCCGTGGTAACAAATACCTCATTAAATTCAACGAGTTGTGCTTGAGTATGCAGCGTGGTCTAGAGTACCGGTCATCGATGCACCGCGCGGTCTCGAGTATGCGCGCGTACGGTCCAGCAAAGTTTCAGTTCCGTACTTCGGGGGGTCGGTGCCGGAATCAGCTTGCACGGTGTTTGTATTTCATAAGAAATGCAGAGAGAGAGGAGGGAACAAGCACGGCACTATCACATGCTCATATCACTCTCGCTTTTTTACGCACCAGAAAACTAACGGGGAAATGTCTATACTTTACCAAAATATGGTATTTTTGTTTTTTACAATAGAGGGCAATAAATAATTAAAGGGAAGATACAACATTTGCAAACATCACAAAACGAAATGATCGAATTATCACGAAATACCTTACTGGATTGTTAGGGAATGACAGTCTAAAACATTCTGTAAAATCGTGGCTCCTAGTGTGCTGTCATTTTCAAGAAAAATGGGATTTTTCCAACGCTGGTCGGCCGACCAGCGTTGGAGAAAACTGGCTTTTTTAAAAAAAAGTGCTTCTAATTTTTCATAATTAGTTATTCCGTGTTTTCTTTGCTATTGATTACACACCTGTGAAGGGGTACAAGCCTGCTAGACTGATTCTCTGACCTTACAATTCCGCAAAGGTTATACATTGCTCTGTTTCATCTTAAGTGGGGTCAGGGAACCAGACTACAAGAACATGATTGGTTTCCTTGGTTTTTCCAGCATCTACAAGCCCAAATCGTGAAACAAGTCATTTTAACAATATTTGCTATAACATACTAATCCTCCAAATCCATTTATTTCTGAAACTTGCAGCAAAAGCAAATGTTGTACATTCCCTTTAAGCTAAAAAAAGAAGTTTGGATGAAAACGAAACGAGGCTTTGCATGGTTTAGAGTCCTTAACGAATTGTGAATTGACTATTTCTAAAACAGTCTCGTTCCTGGGAAGAACCGTAAGAGGTTAACCCCAGTTTTCAGAACCACCTTACTTTTTTTTTTTTTTAAGATAGCCACTTTATATGGGGCACCCAAAAAACATATCTCAAGGAAAAAATGTTGATTGTTATTTATTTATTTATTTATTTACCGCTGCTGAGGAATCTTTATTCTTCATGACGAAATCTCTGAAGAAATTCGTTAGCTCACTGCCTTCAATGAAGCCATTACCTGTAGAGAATAGCAAAGCAATGCAAAATACTTCAGTCACTTAGGTGATATACTAGTTTTGGTATCAATCTGCAGTTTTGTTTTTAACGATTTGAATCTGCATGCCAATAATTAATTCAATTACTGCAAGGAGCATACAAAATAAACAATTGGAAAGTAATACGGAATACACCATTTACAAATATGCGCACGATACGTGAACGGGTCGATAGGACTGTTTTTTATTAATAAAATATGGTTCAATATAATGGAATAATTTAACACACTATGGTTGAATCAACATATTGATATTCTGTGACATGCAATGTTGCTATTGATGTTAATAAAACCGTGCAGCTAATAATATTTCTTGATGGTGATAATAATAACAGAACCTTTTCCTATTCGTCGTTAAAGAATGTTTCCCAATGTAAATCAGACTTGAATTTACTATTTCTGATGTCAATGAAGATTAAGTACTTTTAACACCATTTAATTTTTTTTTTATTTCTGCCTCAGAGTCTTAATGAAGAAACGGAGAGAACCGTGTGAATACACAGAATGCGAGAATTAAATACTTTGCCAAACTGCAAACTTCGCACGACACAATTTGTAATCCCTAATATTAAAGAACCGTTAAGTCAAAATAGGAAAATAATATTTGAAACAATGTAGGAAATCTTGCTGATAATACATAATTGTTTCTTTTTTTTCGGAATGACAATCCGAGTTCAAAACGTGTGAAGCCTAAATAATCATTTGATTGTAACACCTGCCCTAATTTCTCTTTAAAATTTCCATCCAACAATTGCATGTTATTTGTTAAAAATAGATTCAGATTGAATACTCTGCAATACTCCCAGGCTATATATGTGTTATATCCCACACTTGATATGTGAGAACATGCTAATAATATTCGTATTGTCACAGCACCTGTTGCGCAGAGGAAACTCCCCACACCACGTCATCATTAGACCAAAATAAACAACATTACGTGCACTCTTTGTTTTACCACGCATAAACAGATAAATGCCTCGACAAATTACACATTAACTTCGAACTTTCTGTTTGCCAACCTAGGTGAACAAATACGACTTTAAGTACGGGGCCGTAAACGTTGAGCTAACTCTAAATGGAATGGAATACAGCAAATCACCACATACCATCAGCATCATATTTGTTCCATGTTTCGGCAAAATCTTCCGCCTTCATATTCTCAAATCGCTTCCGCAGATCCATGGCTGTTGCAAATGACAACTCGTCAAGCCGATTGCGAACAAGGAAACTGTGTCGATCAGTAGATCTTGTCGAGCGTGGTCCAGCTGATGAATGCTGCGCGTAGAGTGAGGTTGGACGAAATGACGGTGAGTGTGCGTGCTTTCGTAGTACGATAGCTCAGTAGCGACGCCAAACCGTGCCCAGGTCTGTGTGTTTATGTATTCGCTGCGCATAATATACAGCCGCAAAGATATAGCGCAGGGGAGTTTGGTTATGTAGTATTATTGCTGGGCTGGGCTGCACATGTGGCAGGTGGTTTTGGCATGCAAAGCGCATGCGTGTACACCTTGGTTTTATTTTATTTTAATTTGTTTTTTGAAGGTCGGCTTCTGCCTTGGCACGTTCTGGTATTTAATGGGAATAGAAAACAAAATATGTGGGTAGGTGAAGGGTCCATAAAACTCTGCAAGCATATGTTGTGATGCACAGAATATTATATGTAGGCCTGTGTATCAAATAACTACATACAACTGCAAAGAGAAAGTACATTAACTTCGATTTTACAAAGCTGTGGACAAGGAAAACGCATGACCTATCAATTAATTACATGCATAGGGTGAGTAAAAAAAAAGGAAACCCAAAAGGCAGGACTATTTTCTTAATAAAGTTCTGCATGTAGCACTTTCAAAATCTAGGATACGAAATCCCAATTTATAAGCTTTCTTTCAGTAGGAGAATCATTCAAATCACTTATGTACTATTCAAGTTACGGAATTTAAAACACAACCATCGTTTTAAAAATTCTGTCCACGGATCACAAAAAAGGTGTGTGTTTTTTCAGCAAAACGATTCACACACATCCCTATTTCATTACAAAAAAATTGGTCCTGCCATTTGGGTTTCCTGGGTTTTTTTACTCACCCTGTATATCTAAGTGCATGGATAGGCAAGGATTTTTGTTTCTGTGACGAAAATAGATACAATGTACTAGAAAAAATCGTGAACACAAGGGATAAGGCAGTAGTTAAACATGCATCTTAGACAAAGACGTAGCCTTTCCTTCAAGCCGTTATTGCTCGGTTCACACATCAGCACACTGCTGACAATATTGCCCTTATTTAATATTGGAGGGAAACTTGAAATATGTTGCGAAAATTCATGTCATATATTCCATGGCCCCGAATACACAATGGACAATATCGATTACACGAGGCTTCTGCAAATTTTAACTAATGGCACCATGTGATAAAATGGCGCCAGATGTGCGGTGGATAACCTTCGAATCCCGCGTAAATCGATGCACGTTTTCACACAGTCTACGATACATACAGCCAATCCAAAAATTGAGCCTGACAAAAAAAAAGAATGGTGGACGTGTACAGTCCGATGTATGGGAAGTTTATTTGACCATGAATTAGGTGGTCAGTTGTTGCCTACAAAAGATTGGTGACCCAGAAATTGAGTTTTTGTCGACATGCGTTCCCCCAGTTGATTATTTATTGGTTGAAATTTTATAATTTTTTTTTAAAAACTTTTTTTCCGGAATCGTAATTAAATTGAAATGATAATTTTTAAAGCAGACGATGGGCGAATAATGAATTGGAGAGGGTGGTACCTTGCATGACAAAGGGTTCTCTTGTGTAGAAAGAGAGTAACTTTGATTATATTTTTAATTCAAACATACCTACGAACATGCAGTCGGGTACTGTAACCTGCATTGTAACGTTGTTTGGATATGTTTTAAATTGCTGCTCCATAAACGCTTTTAAACCGTACATTTGTCGATACACATGTTATTATGCCTCTTCAGTTCTAGATTATATCACGTTGAAAAAAAAATATTATCTCAAAACAAGGAAATTTACATTTAAATTCATCCCAGTCTAATCGCTTTCTGTCTTTATTTTAAAATCATTCCTTTTCAAATGACAAATTCAGCGCAGATTGAAATTTACTGTTTAAGTTTAAGATAATAATTTTATGCCCATGAAAAACACACAGAACACCACATGTTTGGCACCAGCGGAATAGTGTACAAAGACTCCCGGTTAAAAGGACAAGAGTTTCACAATTTCCCATCAACGAAGACTATAGTAGCAGGCAGTTATTTTTATTAGCTAAATACATTTATGACATATCCTGAATCAAACATGTGATCATATCACAAGAGTGAGGGCACTATTCTACATATTGAAACAGAGGCAAAATCGCTCGGGCTTCTTTTCAGCTATTAAATCTCAAAATATAATCTATCAAAATAACACGTATAGAGCTCATTTGTTTTATTCTTTTAATCATGAATAATACTAGACAGATGTCATGCGTTGAGGAAAGTAATCCAAATACGAACAAAACTGAAATGGCGCCCTCTGCGTGAATATCCCACTTCACTTTCGTTCACGGGATTAAAGACGCGTTCCCCGTGCTATTTTCGAGTTTCATCCCCCAAAAATGATTACAAGTCACCCCAAGGCTTCACGCCATGTCACACGAGGGCGTTCTGTCATCCAGGGCAATTTCTTCAGTGAACATCATTGAGTTTACCAGGAGACTCACATGTTCTTTCAATTCCGTGTCGTCCTCTTTCGTGAAGCATGCAAAAATGTGTACATCAATATAATTTATCACTGGCTGCCCCATACTTAACTTGTCGAAACCATGATATTACGTTATCTAAATTTTGTCAAAGGGCTTCGTGCAATATCAGACAATTATTCCCAATATGACGCACAATTTCAAAAGCCAATCACAACAATTTCACACGCACTTTCTATTCCAAATAGTCTGCATTTGTCAATATCTTAAATGAGAAAGGAGACAACAGTAGATTTCAGAAAGATAGGATCTGAGCAATACATTTGCTCTCATTTAATCACAGTCACAGAGGAGTATCATAACGAAGCTGTTTAGCGGTATTCGGTAACAAAAGCTCTTAAAGAAAATTACTTTTTGGCTGATTGGTACAAACTAACAGTTAAAAACAAATTTTGTGATTTTATGTTATAGAAAGTTATGTTGATGTGATTATTTAATAATATTGTGATCGGGTTTTTCTTTTTGTTTTGCTCTTCAAGAACCACACCCGTTCATATTTCTCGGTGATTACTTGTCATTATTTTATCAAAACATTAAACCAATCCTCTCAACGCCTGAAAGCTGCTCATAACCAGCCAGGGTGGAAGAAATGCGCCTTTGTATATAAAACAAAAAAGTGACTGTATCGATTATCAATTTTTTAGCAATTTCAAGATCGTCCATACCGCAATAATGGTTAATATTCAATTATGTCATGCAAAATTTAAAACAAGTACAAAGAATTAACGTTATCTGGTACCAATTAAAAAAACCCAACAAAGCCCAGAGTTTTTATTTAAAAAGGTTTAAGCACAGAAATCATGTGTTATTTAAAGCTGCGTTCCCGTGCTCTTCAACAAAAACAGGCCTAATAAAATGTTCAACTGTTTTACTTCACCCAACAAAAAATCTGGATCTTTTTGGTTCCCCTTTTTTTTTGGGACATTTACAATCCTCTGGAAAATACTGTTAATATTTTGCGAGCAGACTGCCTCCCGATCCATGCATTATCGATACTAATTGTGGGGCGGGAACCAGTTTACCCCCACGAGATTGGGAAATATTGCCTGGCTGGCCATAATTCAAAATTGTATAGTAATAGTTAATTATCTAAAACACGGGCCGATTTTTTTTTCGGTCGATGTCCTATTCAAAAGTGCATACTTTTGGTATACCCTTGAAAAATAGCAATTGAGAAGGGAATCTATTTTTGGGGATGAAACTCGAAAACAGCACGAGGAATACATCTTTAACATAGACACAGACTAGCAAACATTCAAAATACACATGGCTGTATGCTTATTTTAGCAATTCTGCACCCGATTTTAGTTTTGTAATTAATGTACTTGTAATGTTGTGTTCACCCATTAAGTTTGGTCAGTCTATCAACTTTAATTCCTGAAGCATTTAAATTGCGGCCGGTCCATCCCTTCGCTTTCGACACAAGAGGAATCCGACTATTATGACCAGGAGGACCCCCAACAAGCATCCGATCACGATACCGACGATAGCACCGGTACTCAGGCCGCCGGACGGAGGTTTCGTGGTGCTCGGTTTACTAGTTGGCTCGATCCCCTCTGTGAAGATAAAACGAGAAAATCAGTGTTTTTTAATGATGATTTTGAATTGATCCAAGTCTGGTTTGGTTAGAATGCAGCTGTTCCCAAAAGCAAGTGCATGCCAGTCGCCCTGGCGGTAGAGGGCGCTATGAAAAAACTGAACTCAATCCAGTCTTTGGAACCTTTGGCGCCTAAGAAATCCTTGCATCACTCAAAAAATTAGCTTAAATACAGCCTCCTTGCCTCCTGGGGAAATATCCTGGATACATTCCTTAAGCAAACCACAGAGTTCTGGGGCTGTTATATGGGTGTGGCATCCCTATAGTCCTTACAAAAAATAATCTGAAGTTTGTGCTATACATGGTGACCCCCCAAACTGCAACCCCAAAACATTTGCCGGTGGATTTTTATGTTTTGAGTATCAGATTGAAGCTAAGAGCTTTTTCTTTTAAATACTGAAACAATCGTGAAAATGCCCATTATGTAAAATTATTTTTTTTCCAGTATTTTAAAGAAAAAGCTCTCAGCTTTAATCCGATACCCAAAACATTAAAATCCAACGATCCTTTTGTTTGTTAAGGCAAATATTTTAGGGTTGCATTTTTTGGGTCACATGCACCCTATATAGACCTACCTTTTGGTTGACACTTGATATCAACCGCCTCTCCGTCGGTGCACTGGGCCGGAGTAAACACGGGACAGGCCCGGAGCGAGATTTCCCAGCCGGCGCACGAGGACTCAAACTCTAGGCCCGTGATGTTCCCCTCTGCCGATGAAAACGACAGAGCCCCCGGGAAGCCCGCCTCGCGACACGCTACGTCGGCAGACTGGAGATCGAAAGTTTCGGAGCACAGTGTCCTGGCTTCTGATTCACCGGCACGTTGGGCCCTGAGTAAACCTTGATCTGTTTGCCCGTCACCGATGGTGACCGTTAATTCTGGGGGAAAAAAGACAATTAATTTGTAATATTCCGAAGCACAAGTCGGCCAGATTATTCTCAATAACCATGAGAGACATCAAAGTCATGCCTAACTTTTCCTGGTGTAAATGGAACCTGAGAAATGTTATTTCATTCGTTTTGAAATTACTTCATTTGTTGGTTTATTTGCCAGGACTAATACATGTATTATACCAACATTTGAAAGTTACTATTTATTGAAAAGTGCATTGCACAAGGCCTATATTTTGATAAAACAAAATGGCATGCGGTGTATTTGAGTGTCAATATTAATTTTTTTTTTGAAGGCAGCTACTTAATGGTCGAGTTTAACTTTTGAAAATCACGAGGAAAGAAAGTTACGAAAATCGAATGCAATAGGCTGCATATATCTTCCTCAACTCACCGCAATCACAGATGGCCCCTGCCTCCGTTTCGTGGGTGCACGTCGTGTTGGCAGAGGGCGACAGAACGACATGCGTACAATTGATCATGTCTTTTTCCGTCCCGTCGCATACAACATCCGTCAGTTTGATATCCAGAACCCCTGGCCCGTATTTGGACCCCGTGGTCGCCTCTTTGGCGCCACTGGGGCACCCGAGCTGTTTGCACAGGACTGCTGCGTCTGTCTTGTCCCATTTCTCGTCGCAGACGGCGCCCCAGGAGCCTTCAATGAACGCCTCCACGCGGCCCTCGGTGGAGGACGGACCGCCGGTCAGCCGTACCACGCCGTTGTTTGCTGCATATTCTAGAGGTAACCGTAAACACAATAAAACAATCAGTTTAAAGGAAACAAAGAGGGCCTTTACTTCGAGTGCAAATTAATAGCACTCCCATATTACGCACACATTTGAACAAATGAGGGCGCTGCATATGATGCAATTTTGGGATTCATGACGTACGTTCACACGTTGCTTTAAAAAAAGAAAAGAAAACAAATCATGTTGAAAATCTCTAATATTTAGCAAAGCTGTTATTGGATGCCAGAAATGCATCTCCATGGTCTACCCCTAACATGGCTTCGCTACAGCGCCCTCATTCGGTTAAGGGACTTAATCTGAATCCATACCAATGTTACGATTCGCCTAACGACTGAGCGATATTACCTTTGTGCTTCTCCCAGCAAAATAGTCAACTCTTAACTTTGAGGAAGCGGGCAGAAATCAGTCTTACAAGAGAATTCTTACCTCGCCGGTTGTCACACACCACTATCACACTAATAAAGAATCATTCGTAAAGCTTGGCAATTTGTAATTTCAAGTTCACTAATTAGGCACGTCCCATTAGATTGACCGTAAGGACGCGTTTAATTGTTTGATGAATGCTAAAAATACTAAAAAGTATTTGCTGATGGTATAATCTTGATTTTTAATTGAGTCTATCAAATATCAGACATATACTACAACTCATACGAGATGCCTTTTTTTCATATCCATCTGAATAGTTCGACACATTCGGCGACGTGTATTAGACGTGGTTTACTTAGAATCACTGGTGACTACTTCTGATGACTTGAAATGACCAGGGGTTGACTTGTGATGATTTCATGACTGTCACGACTCCTTACCTTGGAAGCCAGCGGGATTCCAGCAGATGACACCGGCGTTGTCTTGGCCCGTACACCCTCCCGACTGACCCAGCTTGCCGTGGACGCAATCCATCAGCCCGGCCTCGTCTCCTCTGCACTCCACCTCATCCAGGAACACATTGGGTGTACTGCCCTCTGTCGGCGGGAAGCGGGCAGTGGACTTGGAGGTGCTTCCAAGGACCTGTTTGCAGACCACGTCGGCGGCGTACACGTTCCAGTCGTCATTGCACACCGTGCCTTTCTCACCGTTAAACTCGATCATGACCATGCCACTGTTGGCATCTCTTCCTCCAGACAGTTCCACATCGCCGTCTATTAACGCAAAAAAGAAGGGGAAAAGTAAAGCATTAGTAGAACAAACATTGTACCGTACTAAGAAGTGGTTAGGTTTGAAGACTTGTGTGGCAGCCGAATCTTGGTCCAAGTAGGCCTATAGTATAGCACGGCAGGTCTGAAATAATGAACTCAATGTTGGATTTCACTTGAGGGAATTAGCCATTGTTTTGAGGGACCGACTGAGAAGCTGTCATGACGCCATGTTGGGGGTACATACCGACTTGATTGCTGGCTTTATGTCGTGCGTTTACATGTTGTCATAATTCAAGTTTACTTCAATTTTCGCATAGAAGTAAAGAGGTGCTTGAACAAAATGCTGTTGTCTGTTTCCATAAAATAGCGTCGTTAAATATAGCGCCCTCATTCACCAAAAGGTGGCCAATTAACCTCAGCCCAACCCTGAAATTCATGTGAAAAGCAACATGTTGTTCTATGTCTCGCGCAGCACAAATTCAGACACGTGTTCCAGTCCACATGTATTGTGTTACATGGAAACTGAAATCTTATCTGTGTTAACTTGTATTAACTAGGCAAGATTTAAACCATTTTTTTTGGTGTGTGGGATACATTTTATAGTTCAATTCATATTACAGAAAACAGAAAGTTTATAGTTCCAAAACAAACAATTATTTGTGAATGTTTTCTAAATGTCTTCTAAATATTAATTTTTATCTCAGAAGACACTTTGTTTCAGTAGTTCAAAAGTCCAAACACCTCCTCATTGAATGGAATGTACAGCATTTGCTTTTGTTGCAATTCTCAGAAACATGTGGATTTGAAGGATGAGTATGTTATGGCAAATATTGTTAAACTGACTTGTTTTACGTTTTGGGCTTGTAGATGCTGGAAAAACCAAGTAAACCAATCATGTTCTTTTAGACTTTGGGGAATTGTCAGGTCAAAGAATCAGTCCTTCACAGGTGTGTAATTACACAGGTGTGTAATTAATTACAAAGCAAATGCGGAATAATAAATCTGAAAAATTAGGAGCAGTTTTTGAATAAAAAAAGTTTTCTCCAACGTTGTTCGGCCGATCAACGTTGGAAAAATACAATGTTTCTTGAAAATGACAGCCCACTCACCAGGAGCCACGATTTTACAGGATGCTATAGACTGTCATTCCCTAACAATCCAGTAAATATCGTGATAATTTGATTGAGCATTTTGTTGTTTGATGTTAAGTTTGCAAATGTTGTATCTTCTCTTTAACATATTTTAATATGCATGCCAGACTAATCAAGAATTTTCCCTAAACTCCAGATTTCACCGTTTTCAACTCAGACTCATGGGTTTTCCCACCTCCGGCAGTAGGACTGGAATAGATTTTTCTGAAAAAAAACCCCACATGATTTATTTGCCCCTTTACACTCTGTAAACAATAATTGTCTGACCTGCATTGACTTTTGGTCACCTTACCCAAACACATGTCTTGAAAATATACAGCGCCCATCATGTACGGTGTGTTTGTTAATCACTCCAAAAGTTGGACTTTTGACATTGAACTGTTATCGTCCCGTGTTATCAGCGCGTCTGCAGCAGCAGCCGCGGCCTGAAGTGGATGCGCGTTAATAACTGGGATATATATTTTTTGACCAAATAATATTTGTGGTTACTAACTAAAACTCCGCCCCTTCCTCGCACACTGGCAAAACGTCCCAAAAATTAATAGTATGTAGAATGGAAGTTAGTTTTATATTAAAGTGTATCTGTATGTTACATTGTGTCCTGCGCATAACACTATAGACCATCATCATGTTGCAGCCATTTGATTTTTTTCCCATTCAAACCAATGTAACCAAAGCGAGGCTGGAAGGAAAAATAGTCTGGGTCCTTTTTGCACAAAAAAATTATCATTCAGTACTGTTATTGGATACAGCGGGGAACATGACTAAAATGGTTGCAGCATGATAAAGGTCTATTGCCTTGTAGTATAGCGCCCTCAAATAGTCAAATACATATATCTGAAAGGTTGTGCAGATATCCGGCCTCCAGCACTGGTTCTACGGGGCGGGCGATATTGAATAAGTTTCCAATATTTTATCGACTTTTTAAACCAAATTAAAACATTTGTGTATGAAATAAAATCTGTAAACTATGATTTGCAACTTACTTGAAAAACAGTTTCGAATGATAAAGGACAAGTCGTGGTTTGCATTAAAGGGAATTTACAACATTTGTCCTTGCGGCAATTTTCAGTAATCAATGTATTTGGGGGATAAGAATGTTATAGCAAATATTGTTAAACTGACTTGTCTGGTTCCTTGACCCAACTTAAGATGAAACGTACGGAGCAGTTTGTCAACTTTGGGGAAATGTAAGGTCAGAGAATCAGTCCGGCAGGCTTGTACCCCTTCACAGATGTGTAATAAATTGCCAAGAAAATGCGGAAAAACTAATTATGAAAAAAATGAGAGCAGTTTTAATACCATTCTTCTTGAAAATGTCAACACACCAGGAGCCACGATTTTACAGGGTGGTTTACAATGTCATTCCCTAACCGTCACGTAAGATATTTCGTGATAATTTGATCATTTCGTTTTTTGATGTTTGCAAATGTCGTATCTTCCCTTTATTAAATAGTGTCATAATGGGTGACTGCTCTATTTATGTTCCGACACCCAAATGCTCCGACACCCCAATGTTGGGACAACCAGCAGCACATGAGATTGTGTTACTCTCGGGTTACGGTTATAGGATTACTTAGGTAAGGGTTAGGGTTATTAATATGAACAGTCGGTATATAGGTGTGTAACCGTCATATGGCCTTTGTAGAGAGCTGAAGGCTCAACGTCAATATTATGTGAATCTTGGGTGAAAAAAATAGTGACCCTCGAATTGTGATCCTGGTTTTGGAAAAAAAAAACATGCACGAGCGATGAAGAAAGGTTCACAAGCAAACAAATTAAACAGGTCTTTTGTAATCCGACAAATTGTTGTATTTTGTCGCGCGGATAATATCCTTTTCAGGTGAACAAGTTAAATTAAAGTTAAATTTGAACCTTTAGGGAAGTCCTGTTTTTCTTGTCGGTGCACCATAGCACTTGATGCTAATCACTACACAGCTTTACAACACAGCAATGTGACTTGTGTTTTACCCAAGACCACAGACACTACAAGTACAATCCGATTAATTCAGACCATTAATTATTTGCTTAGTAACAATAATACACTTACCTGCAGCCCAGGCAATCCCAAGCAGGGAAAATACAATTAAAACTTGGTGAATCATTCTGACTTACAGTCTTTAATTATACGATTAGTATACGAAAGGGTTGAAGACGGTTACTATAGTCGTTATGCCATGCACACTTTGCCGCCAAAATTGAGGACGTCGTTTGTTGGCTGACCGCGTTTCGCAATGTCTACATTATTTATCAAAGTCCACAACTGAAAAGAAAGGTCGCTTGTTCCAAGTCGACACGAATGCAAATAGTATTACAGCACGTGGCAAACAAGGTCATCACCGGAAAAAATCAAATAAACTTGTTTTCGAGTTTTAAAGTTCTGTTCTCGTTTCAATGAGTATTATTCATTGGTATTTAAGAGGCCCTGAATGAAAACATACATGAAATCAAAAATTATATTAGGCCTAATTGTTATAGCAGAAAAATGTTCCTTGGAAATAAAAGTGATGTTATTTATGTTTGTAATAATTATTTTAACTTTGAAGAAACGGATTATTATTTTGTCATATAATGTGGTTGATCATAGAGCTGAATCGCTGAGTCCTTTTGTCTCTACAAAGTGGTAAATACCCCCGGTAACCTTTCCAATTATTGGAAATTCCTACTGGACATGAGGGCGCTGTTGTCTAACAAGGGCACCGCCATGTGTTATTCGCTCGTACCCCCCGCCCTGCAACAGGGCGCTGGGAAGGGCTGATGAGCTTCACAGAATCTTGTGAAGGAAGTGGAGATAGCATTCTGGGTAATGTATCATGACCTATGTATAACGCATCTGGTTGCAGCTGTTTAAGACCGCGGTTAGCCAATGCGCGCAAATGCTATCGAACTAAGTTTGCCATAGAAATGCATACACGCCATACCGGATGTGATTTCCTTTTTCATTGCGGACCATGTGGACAAGGGCTGAGCGTCGAATAATATGCATTTCGACCCTTCGTGAATTCGAAACGGAGGCCTGATCAACTGACAGGAGTTGACAATTTACAAAATAGATAAGTTCTACAGATTAGTTCCTTCATTATTATGCTTTCAACGAAAAAAGGGCATTTATGAACTGGAATAAAGGAGCGATGAATGACTCGGTCTTAACGGCCGTTTCAAACCTTGCAGGTTCGTGACCGTGATGACTTGCAGTCAGGTCACAGGTCACGCAAAATCTATCCAATCAGAGCGTGGATTTGTCAGCCCTTCCCAGCGTCCTGTTTGCAGGGCGGGGCACGAGCGAACATGTGTTACTGCATGGGATAATTGGAGATCAATTGAGGGCGCTGTACATGCCAGCAATCGTCGCCACTGCACAGTTGGCCAGAATGCAGTCAAAGTGTGCCAAAATTAAATACTCAATAAAAAAGCTTGATGAAGTTGAAATTAGAGGTACCTAAGGGGTTTGCAGACCCTTAGATTTCAATCGCAGTATTTTCAAATCTGTATGACGTCATCAAAATACTGTTTTCTGATTGGAAGATGCAAATTCTCTTTGAAATACCTAGACAGATTCGTATTCCATTGATTCTTGAAACGTTTAGGGGGCTTCTGGACCGAAGAAATCCAATGGAAGCATTATTAAATTGATATGACGTCATCAAAATACTGTGTTTAGATTGGTTGAGCCATTTTCCCTTTCAAAACATAGGAATATTCATATAGAGTGATTTTGATACCTTTATTGGGTTTACAGACACATAAAGAGCAATGAATGCATTTTTAAGTCTGTATGACGTCATTAAAATAGTGTTTCCGATTTGCTAAGGCAAATATTCAATGTAATAACAAGGCAGATTCATACTACATTGACTATTGAATCAATTGGTTGAATCAATTATCCAATCAAAATAGCCGGGTAGATTAAATGTTTAACTGATAGTTGAAAACTTCATTGGTTTGGGGAAACGTATTAGAAAAACTGCACTTTGATTGGCGGATTGAAATTATATTTTAATTCAAACAATGCTTCACGTTAGAGGGATATGAACTCATACAATTTATTGTTGACTAGACATGTTTACAAAAATAAAATTAACCAAAATTGGGTAAGTCTTTTTATTGATTTATTATGATATAACCCCCTCAAAGTTATTTGTGATGTTTCTACTTAGCATGAATAAATATTGCTCAAATTACAAGCAATTTTTTTTTAATTTTAACTTTTACACGTTTTTAAGTTAAGGGTATATACAGTACCACGTATACAGTTTATTAAAAACGACAAACATGGGGCATTTACACGCATAGCAAGTTCTATAAAATATAATTGGCATCAACAAAAAGCTTGGGCTTGGGTAAAAAGGTTGAAATTAAAATCTTGGCAAGAATCCCTGGGAATCCAAACTATCGTGCTAATTTTATCGCAAAATGCATGTTTGATGTTTTATGGTTAAAATTAATGTACTGATCATAATTTCCAAAATGAATACTTTATAACATTTTGAATTTTATTTTCTAATTTGGTTACTAATAGGTAAGAACTGCACGCACTAACAAGTTGACAGCTTTCTCTTTCATAAAGTCATAACGCGTTTTTCAAAGTTGAATTTGATCATTGTTTTTAAGAACAGCATTCGTAGTTTTCCTGTTCACAGGAGTATATGACACCTTACAAAAAATAAAATACGGGTAAAAAAAAGGTTATGTTCTTCCTTAAAAAAAGTTTTAAAAACCGAAATCGCTCCAATTACAAAAGAGTGACTTTTTACTTTTACACGTTTTTATATTAAAAGTAGGCTATATGTACAGTCCATTAAAAAAGGCGAACATGTGCCTTTAAAACGCCTCTTACAGGTTTTGGGGTCAGAAATGTACTGATCATCAATTGCAAAATGTTTATTTTTTTTACATTTTGAATTTTATTTTCTAATTTGTCTACTTCGGTTAATGGGTAACAACTGCATGAAGTAACAAGTTGACTGCTTTCCCTTTCATAAAGTCATAACGCGTTTTTCAAAGTTGCCAAATGTGATCATACTGAGCATCATTCGTACGCTTTCCTGTTCACAGGGGTATATGACACCATACAAATTTACACCAAAAAATGTAATACCGTGAAAAGATATTCTTTAGGATGTTTTCTTCCACAAACAAGTTTTAAAAACTTAATAAATATCGCTCCAACTACAAAAGAGTGACCTTTTACTTTTGCACGTTTATATCGAAAGTATATACATGTACATCAGTACCATGTACAGTTCATAAAAACGGCGAACATGCGGCCTTTAAAACACCTCTTACACGCAGTATAGCAAATTCTAGCAAAAACACTTGGCATCAACGTAAAGCCGATGCTTGGGTGGAAACGTTGAAATTAAAATCATGGCGGGAATCGGCGGGAATCCTAACTATCGCAGCAATTATCAAAAAAAAAATCACTTTTTGGTGTTTTTTGGTCAAATTTACTGATCATAATTTCCAAAATGTACATTTTTTTTACATTTTGAATTTTATTTTCTAATTTGGCTACTAATGGGTAAGAACTGCACACAGTAACAAGTTCACTTCTTTCTCTTTCATTTAAATCAAAACACGTTTTTCAAAGTTGCAACTTTTATCATTTTAAGTGCAGATTTCGCACTTTTTTATGTTCACAGGGGTATGTGACACTAACAAAACTTAAACAAAAATATGGATGGAAAAATATTCTTTAGGATGTTGTCTTCCTCATAAAAGTTTAAAAAGTTGAAAATGTCACATTCACTATTTTTAAATTTTGGCACACTTTGAGGCGATTCTGGCCCACTATGCACTGGTACCAGGCCCGCGACACGGGACTTTCCAGTGACGCTCATTGCCTGTGCCTGGTCTTCTCTGAGCTGGCTCTTGTATTTGGCCCAGCCACAGTCATGATGGCCCGCACCACTTTCCCATGACTCGGCCCCAATATTCGCCTACCTTATGATAACGTATCCCTTGAACCATCTCGTGTCAGTCGGCATAACCACACACATTTTCTTCACCCATGTTCCATTCTGGGTCCACCTAGTTCCCTTTTCACCCCATAGGCATAACCTTGTAAGATGCGCCACAATGTTGCTAGCCAATACAAATCTTTAACATGACAGAGAGACAACAAAGGATGTATTCATTAATACCTAAATATTAAATCTCTCAGTGAAGGTTTAAAGAACTGACTTGAGTACTGCTTTTCTCTGTATAAATTACTTCTTTTTTCTGATCGTAACTTTGCTCAAACGGGGTTCGTTTGTATCGTTTGTAGTCACGGCCATTCTTCATGTTCTCACTCCTCGTGCCAGGAATATCGACCAGAATCAAAGAGGGCGCCACCTGTCCCCATTAACCTCATTGATTCTCGCTTATCTCGTCCAGCACACGCACTCTGTCACAGCCACAAGACACTGATCGATCGCTGCGACTTGATCGCAATTAAAAAGGGAGAAAATCTGTGTGCATTTTTGGATCTGTTAAGCACAGAAATTGGATCATGTTAGCAACTTATTATCTCTCCAATGCCTGTAATTGGTTCTCAGCTGGTGAGGGTTTTCGGGATGAAACTCGAAAATAGCACGAGGAATACATCTTAAACATAGACACAAACACACAGGTTGTTTATGGTGTAAATAGATGATTTTCTATTGTTCCTCTTCCCTTTTCCTTTGTTTATACTGTAACTTTTTTTTGCAACAGCTCTCATTGATTTGGTACACTTTTTGTTACCGTAGTCCTCGATTTGGTTCCTGTCCTCAATTCATCGATGATGTTGCATGTATGTGTCCTCGATTTACACCATAAACAAAAAAAACGCTATCAGCCAAAATACACAAAGATGTGTGTTGCTTTTTTTTTTAGCAATTGTACACGCGAATTTTGCTTTGCAAGTAATGCACTTAATCATCAAGTTTGGTTAGTAATTTCGAAATCATACTATTAATTGTAATTCCTGAAGCATTTAAATTGCGGCCGGTCCTTCCCTGCGCTTTCGACACAAGAGGAATCCGACTATTATGACCAGGAGGAGCCCCAACAAGCAGCCGATCACGATACCGACGATAGCACCGGTACTCAGGCCGCCGGACGGAGGTTTCGTGGTGCTCGGTTTACTAGTTGGCTCGATCCCCTCTGTAAAGATAAATCAAGAAAATCAGTGATTTTAAATGATGATTTTGATTTGATCCAAGACAGGGTTGGTTAGAATGCAGCCGTATTTAATGGCAAGTGCATGCCAGTCGACCTGGCGGTAGAGGGCGCTATTAACAAGCTGAATTCATCCAGTCATTGGAACCTTTGGCGCCTAAGAAATCCTTGCATTATACAAAAATTAGCTTGAATACAGCCTTCTTGCCTCCTGGGAAAATATCCTGGGTACATTCCTTAAGCCAACCATATAGGGTTCTAGGGCTGTTATAATTATGTGGCATCATCCCCTATAGACCATTATCATGTTGCGGCCATTTTGATTTTTCCAATTCAAATCAACGTAACCAAAGCGAGGCTGGAAGGAAAAATAGTCTGGTTCTTTTTTGCACACAAAAAAGGAAGATAATTCAGTAATCTTACTGGATACAGGGAACATGACTGAAATGGTGGCAGCATGATAAAGGTCTATGATAGTCCTTAATCTGAAGTTTCTCCTATAGACCTACCTTTTGGCTGGCACATGACTTCAACTGCCTTTCCGTCGGTGCACTGGGCCTTAGTGAACACGGGACAGGCCCGGAGCGAGATTTCCCAGCCGGCGCACGAGGACTCAAGCCCCGGGCCCGTGATGTTCCCTTCCGCCGAGGAAAATGACAGAGCCCCCGGGAAGCCCGCCTCGCGACACGCTACGTCGGCAGACCGGAGATCGAAAGTTTCGGAGCAAAGGGTCCTTGCTTCTGATTCACCGGCAAGTTGGGCCCTGAGTATACCTTGATTTGTTTGCCCATCGCCGATGATGACCGTTAATTCTGGGGGGGGGGAGGAAATTTATTTTTAAAAGTTCGAAGCACAAGTCGGCCAGATTATTGGCAATAATCATAAGAGACATGCATCAAAGTTGTTTCCAACTTTTCCTGGTTTAAATGGAAGCTGGGAAATGTTATTGCATTCAGTCGTTTTGAAATTACTTCATTATTTTGTTGGTTTATTTGCCTCCACTGACATTCTATTAAGTTTTGAAAGTCATTTTGGCTAAATGTGGAAAACAATAACCCAACCTATTAAGGTAAAAAAAATGTTATGTGGTGTATTTTAAGGTGGCTATTTAATGGTCAATTCTGAATTTTGAAAAGCGCGCCACCAAGAGTTTGCCACGGAGAGTCAATTTTTCAAGTTTACAGTTGACAAAACACGGCCCATTTGAGCGAGTGTCAGTAAACAACTTGAGCTAATTTGTTAAGGATTGGTGCATAGCGTTCTGTCGCCTTACAAAAAGAAAACATATTGATATTGAAAGAGAAGAAAAGAGCAAACAGTCATAATTCGAATCACTGGCTTACGAACTACTGACCGGACAAACTAACAATTTCAAATAGCCCGCGCTGCGAATTTGTCGACTATCTCCCACATTGCACTGGGAAATATGGACTCTCCGTGGCAAACTCTTGATGGCGCACTGCATTGTGAAACGCCCGAGATTATTAAGATATTCGTCAACTCACCGCAATCACAGATGGCCCCTGCCTCCGTTGCGTTGGTGCACGTCGTGTTGGCATCGGGCGACAGGACGGTGAACAAACAATTGATCATGTCTGTTTCCGTCCCGTCGCATACAACATCCGTCAGTTTGATATCCAGAACCCCTGGCCCGTATTTTGACCCCGTGCTCGCCTCTTTGGCGTCGAAGCACCCGAGCTGTTTGCACAGGACTGCTGCATTTGTCTTGTCCCATTTCTCGTCGCAGACGGCGCCCCAGGAGCCTTCGATGAACGCCTCCACGCGGCCCTCGGTAGAGGACGGGCCGCCGATCAAGCGTAGCACGGCGTGTTGGAACGCGTATTCTATAAGTAACCGAAACACACAAACACAAAAACTCAGTTCGATTTCGTTATCGTTGAGCAGGAAATGTAGAGGGCCTTTATTTCGAGGGCAATTTAATAGCACTCCCAAATGCCGCATATTTTTTAGCCGACGTATGCGCTGCATACAACGCCAATTTTGGGAGTACAAACAGACGTGAATCCCGAGTAAGAGACGTAAGTTCACGTGTTCCTTTTATTTAAAAAGACCATTTTCACGTGTTGCTTTTAAGGGTGCACCCCTGCATAACAATTCCTATAGACATTAGTGCTAAATGCCCATACTTCAATTTTTTTTTTTTTTAAATACTCAGAACTCTCACAGGTATTTAAGCTGCACAGAAAAATGATGATCAACATGTCAACTTTCGGGTTTTTTTTCCATTTTTTTGGCGGGTTGGCCATTGAATTGGAAGCCCCAAGTCCGGGCCAGAGGTTCATTGCCATATATCTTCAATTTCCAGATTTTATGGCTCTCAGAACTCTCTAATATAGAATATTTTGAGGGTATAACTTTTAATCATGAGCTCGGCGGATGGGTTTTGGCCTGTTTACCGGTGTGCACCCTTAAATGGGCCCTTTTAGTTGGAGCAATACCCCCAAAACCTCTGTTATGGCAAAGAGGAAGTATTCGTTATTCATATTCCATCAAAAATAATTGAAAGAAAACAATTATTTGAGGTCGATATTAGACCATAAAATAGTACCGGTTCAATAAACTATGGAGTGCCGTGGCCTCGTGGTCTGGGGCATTGAATTCGTGGTCTGCGGGTAATTCTGCTGGTTGTGGGTTCGAGTCCAGCCTGGGGTTATGGTGTGTGCCCTTGGGCAAGGCACTTTGTCACTCATTGCTGCCCTCATAGGAGTACCTGTGAGGGCAGAAATGGTTATTGTTCAAGTTGATTGTAGCTGCTTTGCGCCGAAATGCCAGGATCGAACTGTATACTCCCCAGGGAGCTGAAATGAAGGTATTTTTAATTGGCCCAATGATCAGGAGTAATAATAATGTAAAGCGCTTTGATCTTAGTTAAAAGGCTATATAAAAGAACCCGTTATTATAATAAATGTGATATCTCCGTGGTGTACCCATAATATGTACATGTATATTATACATGGCGTCGTTACAGCGCCCTCATGCGGTTAAAAAGGGCCTGTATTCAGAATCCGTAACCACGGAGACGCTTGCCTGACGATTGGAGCGATGTATGCTTGCCCCTCTCCCGCCAAATAATAACAATAACAACGGGTACTTATAATAGAGCTTTTAACTAAGATAAAAAAGCACTTCACATAGACAGGAAGCCGTTTTCGATCGTGTTCCCTGAATCTATTTTATAAATTGTAAACTGCTGAATGGGATGGTGCCACACTATTTTGTGATTAGTGTGGTTAGAGTGATATGATTAATGTGACTTAAAACATTAGGGTATGTTACTTTAATCCCGAATTTAAACTTACTTATTATTACCTCGCTTTCAATTTAATATGGTGGAATCGTGAATAAAGTCTATTATTATCATTATTAACCGCTGATCATTGGGTCAGTGAAACATTCCAAATACCATCTCAGCTCCCTGGGGAGTATACAGCTCAATGCTGCCATTTCGGCGCAAAGCAGCTAAATCAATCACATGTATACCATCTCTTCCCTCACAGGCACCCACAGGCATTCACTCCTGGATGGAGAGAAGGAATGAGTGACAAAGTGCCTAGCCCAAGGACACACGCGCCATAACCCTAGGCTGGATTCGAACCCACAACCTGCAGAAGTACCCACAGACTAAATGAGTTCCATTCCCCAGACCCCGAGACCACGGAACATCACGCCAATAAACTTTGAGAGAAGCGGGAAGGAACTAGTCTTGACTTCAGAAGTCAAACCTCGCTGATATCAAACTGATGAAGAATAACTCTTACATAGCCGAGGAATTTGCAATATCAAGTTGACAAATTATCTTGCTAAAACAACAGGATGGATTGCTTAGTGAATGCTTGATACAACAGAAAGCTGAGGTATAATTTCGAGTTAATTGAGTCAATCCAAAGTCAGATATGCACCAATTACAGTCAACAGGAGATGCTTTTGCGACGTGAATTAGAATAGCTTGAAACACCTGGCGACTTGTTTTTGACCTGTGGTGCACTTGGGATCACTTGCGATGACTTCTACTGACTTGTTTAAATGACCAGTGGTTGACTTATGATGATTTCTCGATGACTAATTACGACTCCTTACCTTGGAACCCAGTGGGATTCCAGCAGATGACACCGGCGTTGTCTTGGCCCGTACACCCTCCCGACTGACCCAGCTTGCCGTGGACGCAATCCATCAGCCCGGCCTCGTCTCCTCTGCACTCCACCCCATCCAGGAACACATTGGGTGTACTGCCCTCGGGCGGCGGGAAGCGGGCAGTGGACTTGGAGGTGCTGCCAAGGACCTGTTTGCAGACCACGTCGGCGGCGTACACGTTCCAGTCGTCATTGCACACTGTGCCATTCACGCCGTTGAATTCAATCATAACCATGCCACTGTTGGCATCGCTTCCGCCTGACAATACCACATCGCCGTCTATTAAAGCAACCAAAAAAGAAAAAGAAGAAAAGATAGCATTAGGCCTACAGCCATGTGGTTGCGAAGGGCGATTTTTAAATGTTACGTAACACTTTATTTTGAATGAAACTACATGCACACAGACATGTTCACGTTGGCGGGCGAAATCTTTCAAAATTATTTTCTCCCGTTTGGAAGACCGTATCTTCATGCAACTTTCAGGGTTTATTTCCCTTATGATGATCCAAATAATGTGCTAAATATCGTTGTGATATGTTCATTACTTTTCATTAAAATTGGAAAAATAGGCCTGGCTACGTGCATTTTTAAAATTGTAACACACTGGGCGTTTGCAATATCTGTCAATCTTTTCAAGCCTCACGAATATTAATACGGTTCCTATATCCATTATGGTGTGCAGTTAAATATAAGGAGAAAAACCTCCTTCGCGATTAATTAAGTGATAAATATCACCCCTTTTGCCGGCTTCCATTGGTCGATACCGAGACCCACGCAAAGTCACGCCGAGTGACGCTAATGAATATGCTACTATACCCTTCGTTATTGTGTTGCCGGGCCGAAATCGGTCAACGTTAGCGCCTAGGGCGCTTTGCTGAACAATGCAAGTGGGTTGGGTCGGAAAAAAAATCCTCGTCAACATTTTCATTGGAGATAGTTCAAGGTGTAACACTAGCGTTTGCAACAACAGGTTCAGCTGAAATTCGGAATATACTTATATGACATAATTAGTGTTCAACTCCTCGTGAAATAACAACTTGGAGAAATTCCTTAAAATTGATATAAATACTTAGATTTGGGGAGGTTATCGAACAATTTCTTCCAGACTTGACGATCGGCTTTTCCAGTAACGAGTGTTGACGTTTGGCAGCGATGACGGCGAGTTTCCACTGACATGAAGTTTAGAATTTCTTCTTCAGTTATAATTTAACATTTTAATCATACTGAGCATATTTTCTGAGAAACACAACGTTCAAAAGACCATGTTTTTTGGGGTGCATGAATTTCACTGCTCTGTTATAGCGTCTAGGTACGTAATTGGATTAGCTTTGCCTATCAACGGCAGACGCTTTGCCCTAGCAACCATTATGGCTGATTAGTAGTACAAACAATGTAGAAGCGATTTGATTTTAATACTTTAGTAGCAGCCGATTCTTGGTCCAAGTAGGCCTATAGTATAGCACGGCCGGTCTGAAATAATGGACTCAATTTGGACTTCACTTGAGGGAATAAACCATTGTTTTAAGGGACCAAGGAAGCTGTCATGACGCCATGTTGGGGGTACAGACCGACTCGAATGCTGGCTTTACGTCGTACGTTTACAAGTTGTCATAATTCAACTTTAATTCAATTTTCGGATAGAAGTAAAGAGGTGCTTCAATTAAAAGTTGCTGTCTGTTTCCATAAAAAAAGCGTCAATTAAGGCAGCGCCTTCATTCACAAAAAAATGGCCAATTTGGTTTGAAAAGTCGGTGAATTATTAGAAACTTCTTCAAAAGCACCTGCCCCGTAGAACCGCCGCTGGAGGCGGGATATATCTGGGTGTAGACCTATAAAGAATTGCCTACGCGGGCCGAATTACAATTTAAATGCCCTCAAATTCTTTGCTATCAGAGAATTTGGTGGGCCATGAACTTGAAGGTTTGTGAAAATGATGGGTGGAAGCCGTGCACAGTAGAGTAGGCTCGTATTTCTGTGCAATTCACATGAAATTAAACCAAAAAGTTGATCTTTTTTGCCATGGAGCGCAGGCATCATTTTTCAAAATGGCGATGGGCCACAGGATTTAATTTTCGGGATGATTGTCTTTGGCTGAAATTTTCTCCCAAAAGTTATCGGATAATTGAACAAAAATTTAACGGAAAATGAAATATTAGGTTCATGAAATAACTTTAATTTGATGGGTGTCTCAAACACCTTGGTAAGTTGTGAGTATTTTAAATAATTTTCGGAAGTACGCGTAATTATCACTGAGGTCTATGCTATAATGGGAGTCGGTTTGCAGGTCTGCGCCCATCTGCGCAACCTTTCAGATATTGGACTTTGAGGGCGCTACTTTAGGCAGTAGTATTATAAAGGACAACAATTGTAAAGGACATATACACTCTGAAGCTAACTATTTGGGACATTATTGTGTGAGGAATTAAGGGGAGGAGTGCATGTTAACAAGTTAGTTCACCAAAACTATTATTAAAGAAAAAGAATATCCCAGTTATAACGCGCAACCACTTCAGGCCGCGGCTGATGCTGCAGACTCGTTGATAACACGGACGATAGTTCAATGACAAAAGTCCAACTTTGGGAGTGCATAACAAACACGCCTTACATGCTGGGCGCTGTATAATTATTTTCAAGACACGTGTGTTTGAGAAAGGTGACAAAAGTCACTGCAGGTCAGACAATTGTTGTTTGCAGAGTGTAAAAGCGAAACAAAATTTGTGGGTTTTTTCGAAGAATTTATTCCCGTCATACTTAATTCAGAAGGTGGGAAAACCCGTGACGCAGAGTTCAAAACGGTGAAATCTGGAGTTTAGGGAAAATTCAGGCACGGATTTTAAAATATGTTAATAAGCAGATGTTGGTACTTTTTGGAATACTGAAACAAAGTAGGCTATCTTCTAATATCAAATATTTGAGAATACAATCATGATCATTCTACAAATGAATATAAAGAGATGAACAGGGTAAGTAAAAAAAAAAAAAAAAACCCTAAACCCAAATGTCGGGACTATTGTTTTAGTAAAGTTCTGCATGTAGCACTTCCAACATAATTATGAAAGCCCAATTCATAAGCTATCTTTTAATACAAGAATCATTCAAATCAAGCAATTCCACCGTCACTCACGTCATATTTATATGCCAGAGGCTACTTTGACCTCTCACTGCTTCAAAAGTATTTGATCAAGCTGAATCAAACCAGCCATGCAACAACCTAGGGGTAAGGGGTACTCAAGAATGGAAAGAAAAATTCAATCCATTTTTGTCCATTCACTTTTTGAAAACATGTGTTTTGTTGGTCGTCACTCACGTTACAAAAAAGGACATGGAAAAGTTGTCCTGCAATTTTGTTGCTACAGTCTCCAGTCTGCAACACAGAAATAACATTATTTTACCTTTCATCCAACCCATATAAAAACCTATTTTGAATCAATGTAAATGTGTATTTTAGATGCAAGGGACATTATATTACAGGGAGGTATACCGTCACTCACGTTACTTCCTCTTCATGCACTGAAAAATTGCCTGGGTTAATTTTACCAAAGAAAGGGTGAAAACTGGAACTACCCAAACTTGGGTTGTTCTATAACCAATTGTTTGGGTTATAATTTATGTTAAATTCAACCAAAAGTTGTAGTCATACAAGGCCAAATTAAATTTGGTCTTGAATGACCACAGGTTTTGGTTGAATTTAGCAGAAATTCTAACCCAAACAATTGGTTATAGAACAACCCAAGTTTGGGTAGTTCCAGTTTTCACCCTTTCTTTGGTAAAATTAACCCAGGCAATTTTTCAGTGTGGTCTCTAACACGGCATAAAATATGAGTTTGATGAACTGCAGCAGAAAGAAACACTTTTCTTATAATAAATGAAACTTTCTCTTTGCCTTAAACACAAAAACCTCTCAATAACAGTCACATTTTGCATGTTAAAAGAAGGTGCCAAAATGACTACCAAAATCCATTAGTTTAGCAAAAACCAGGTTTTTTTAAAACTCAAAACCACACTTAACTACATTTCAACTCATTGGCACACCACTCAAATTAAAGATCTTGTTGCCCCTTCAATTTGACACTCCATTTGATGTTGTGATGCTTGTAGTTTGGCAGATTTCATACAGTTTCCAATTTCCAGCTGTGGTCACTTTTGCGTGGAATTGCCCTCAAAACCAAAACAATTCACACACATCCCTATGTGGTCCCTATAACTATTAGTGAGGTACATTAGTAACAAAAATGCTAAGGATCGTTACACAGTGGACAAAAGCACCATTTTTTCACCAAAGCATCTCCATGGTATACCTTTTCGAAAAAAAGACGGACGCAAAAAATTGAATGATGGAAAGGGCATGTATGACGTCATTATGACGTCATCAGCTAATTATTACATGAAAAAATATAACTTAATAATAATCTTCAGAACTGCAAGCATCTCAACAACAAATTTGGTATCAAATTAAAGGGGACAACAAGATCTTTCATTTGAGTGGTATGTCATTGGGATGGAATATAGTTGAGGGTGATTTTGTGGGTCAAAAAAACCTTTTTGGTCAAAAGACCTGTTTTTTTCGGCTAAAATCATGGATTTTGGGTAGTCACTTTGACACCTTGTTTTAACATGCAAACAGTATGTGGTATTGTGAGATGTTGTTTTTAAGTAAGAGAGAAAGGCTCAAATTCTATGCTTAAAGAGTTTTTGTAATTGATTATTAGTATCTTAAATGTTTAGTGTTCCAAAGATAAGCGGAAAAGTGAGGTACCTTAGTGATAAAATCGTGACACGGGTGGACAAAAGCACCATTTTCACACCAAAGCATCTCTATTGTTTACTTTTTCGAAAAAAAGGTATTCTACATCAACTGGCAATGCATTTATTGCCCTAAACCCTTCAACATTAGCCAGGAATTGAGCATATACTTCTCAGGCGTTACAATTTAAACATTTTTGTGGACAACGTAGTTTTTCTGGTGTAGTTTTTCTGGGCGCTGGGGGGATGGAACATTTCATGGGGGGGGGGGCGTCATGTAGATCAATGATAATGTTTTTAGAAACTCAAAATCTCAGTGGGGGGGGGGGCGACTGGGGGGGGGGGCGCGACAAGGTTTCATGGCCCCCCACCCCCACGCCCCCCCCCCCCGTGGTTACGCCACTGCAGGTCATACAGTTAAAGTTTATGTAAACTTGTATGAAAAGTCAAAGAAAAGTAACTCCCATGATCTATTTGACACCAAGTTTGTGTTAAATTGCCGGTAACGCCCTTAAAAATTATCCAGACAAATATGTTTATTTTGTAACATTTTATGTTCGTCTGTCGGTCTTCTATGCTGTTATGTTTACTTTTAGGTACCTTCAATGGTACTATGTTTAATTAACCTGTTCATTTGTTTAATTAAACTAATAACGCACACATAGTTGCCAAATATGGCACTAACAAGTTTGAGGTCGGCAATTTCGTCTTTAAACATCTGAGTACGTCGGGTTACCGTACACACAATTGTCATGGAGACAACAGTACCAAAGTACAGAAAGTCGTACGCAAGAGCTCCCCAGCAAGTATCGCTGACGCCATTATGATTCCAAAATTTCTCACTGTGTCACACAGTGAAATAACTAAACAGCGTCGTTGTATTGTGAACACATAAAAGCATTCAAGTCGCGTTCTTGCACACTTTCTGCAAGTCGAAATAGATATCCTTGAACCACTGCCCCTGCTTTGCATAACAAGTGCACATGAATGAACGATTCGACTTTTATTCAAAGAAATTTCTATGTACAGTCACCAGACTCTATTCAGTAAAGTCCCCGTCAAAACGAAAGTCAACAATCCACGTGTATAACGCACGGCTACACCATCGTACAGTGTGGCAGGGACACCAACAAGTAACAAAACAACTAAAACACCAGTTAACACTGGGCTTATTGTGAGGAGTTGTGCTAGGAATCCATGAAGATGTTATTTTCAACATAATTTCTAAACAATTTAATGGGACATTCCTGTGACATGAGCCTTCCAGATGAAAAGATTATGTGTGGGAAAGTATGGTGCACAAACACGACTGTGTGAAAGCAGTTGTTGATGCGATCCCTGAATTTACAGCACTCCGTTTAAGGGTGCAGATAAATACCCCAATTTAAACAAATCGGGGAACATACTCTGAACCCTCACAGGTGATCAAAACATACATCAAATGAAAGCTGAATTAATCCTCTTTACCTTCTTGGAAATCTTTTTTTTGGGGGGGGGTTGACCTATGACTTTTGGGTGATTTTTCCCTCCAACGATGATCACCCCATCGCCATTTTGAGAAAAAAACAAAACAAACAGATTCCTTCCACTCCATATCAATTTAGATTCCATTCAAATGTTTTGTTCAGAAATCCAAATTCAGGGACATGGACCCTTCACTTCTACAAATACAGACCCTCAAGTGCAGGGGCCAAAATTCTTTATTATTACAGATAAACTAGTATACAAATCGTAATTTTGCCGGATTAGGTCGCGCCTATTCGGGCTGCCTCTCATATGTACTGCGATCGGGAAATCTCCAGCATAATAAAGACTTGAAGAAACTTTATTTGATTTATTTGATTCAATTATTTTATTTTAAATCTTAAAACATAAAATAAAAGCTAAAAGTTGGACAGGCTGGCACGGATATGTAAAAGTAAAAAAACAATTGTCGTCAGACGATTATCCAAACCCCTGCCAATAAAAGAGATTTAAAATTCCATTCATAAAAATTAAAGTACTATTGAAAAGTAAATTGTACAAATCATACGAAACCACACGAGACGAGACATGACGAGACATGACGAGACGAGACAAGACGGGGAGATGAGACAAGACTCAGCAAAAAAATCATAGGGTGAAACATTAGACAAACCAGACAGATACAAAAATATAAAAACGAACTAATAAGTAAATACTCTTACAACCCAACAAACAAACAAACAAACAAACAAAACAAACAACCAGACTCAATAACGGGAATGAATGACAAACGGGCTAAAAAGATTATTACAAACAAAACAAAACAAAACCGAGAAACAAAAGCAATCCCATTCCCCAGAGAGAAAAATGCAAACCATAAAAACAAACAACCTAGTTGACATACATAGGTCTACACTCACATTAAATACACACACTAAAGAAACAACAAGAAAATACCCGGGAACAAAATGAAATAAGACACAATTTTACATTGACGATAAAATAAATATGACTGCAATAATTCCTCCCTCAGTTTTGAAAGAAAAGATTCACAACCTTCTATAGTTAAAACTTTTTCTAATTTTAACACGGTGACTTCGGAGAACATCAATGAGGCAATCGAACAGTTCTCGTATCTTGTAATCCATGTGTCTACACTCTAAAAACAGATTGGTTGAAATAACCAATATATTAGTCAAATTCAACCAATGTGGTTGGTAGATATGTGTCCAACCAATCTATTGGTTAAAATAACCAATCTGAAATGGTTTGCTTTTCAACCAATCTATATTAGTCAGAATACTAACCAACATGTCTTGGTTGTTTTTTAACCAATCAAGATTGGTGACCTTTTCAACCAATCCATAACCAGTCTTGATTGGTTAATTTTTCAACCAACCGACATGGGTTAGACTACTAACCATCACATATTGGTCAAAACAACCAATATATTGGTTAAAGATAACCAATTATATTGGTTGGAATGACCAATCTTATTAGTTAAAGATAACCAATTGTATTGGTTGCAATGACCAATATTATTGGTTAAGTTTGACCAATTACATTGTTTGGAGAGACCAATCTTATTGGTTAAAGTTGCCAAGTGGTTTAATTAGTTTACAGAACAAAAAGATTTATTAGACCAACATAATTGCTGGGGTTCATCCTCTGCATGTAGGTTTTATTTCAAAGAATATCAGTACGTACATGTACAATGGACACAGCGCATGAATTCACATTTTGAAATTATAATAAAGTTGAGAGTTTAAGAGTTGAATTGATTCTTAAAGATGAAATATCATTGCTCTCTGACTTAGAGTGGAAATTTGATATCAAAAAACATTACAATTTTGAATTTTAAACAGATGCAAGCATCTGGAGCATCGCTGCTGTTGCAGATTGAATTGGCGCTGTGTTGTAAACAAAAGACAAACAAAAACAACCGACCTGGCCTGCATCAAATGACATCATTGCTTAATAAGTGGATGTTATATTTCAGTTTCCGTAATATCGTCACCCTCTCCCTCAGATTCAGTCAATTTTAACTTTGAGTTTGAACCCATCTTGTGGTTCTCCCCAATAGAAGTTGGATGATATTCAAGATTTGTACTTTAAGTTCAGCATTTGATTTCTTCAAATTGCCAATTTTACAGATAGACTTGCTGAATTGTCTTGTAATTCATTATAAATCTTATTAACAATTGCCTAATCTTGAAAGTAAATATTTTTTTAAAACTTGGTATAAATTGTTCTGATTCATCTTGAAAGGAAGCAACTTCAGATAATTATTTGCTAGATGAGCACAAGCTGTTGAAAAAGGTTAAGTTTCTTTCCAAATGTTCTTGCGTCACTTTTCACAAAATGCATTATTTTGTATCAGTTTATTGTGAAAAATGAACTTCCCAAATTTTCAGAAAACCTTAAATATGTTATTTTAAAACTTTAATACCATAAACGGTCATCTCGAAACAGCTTTGCCACTGTCACCTCATTAAAGAACTGAAGAAATGGTCCATGGTATGTCTTGAGAGTTACTCCCGTCTTGCTGCATTCCTCGTCCCTCCTCTGGATAAAGCTGGCAAGGTCTGTTCCACACTGAAAAGCAAGGTTCATTATATTATCAAATTTGAAACTCGTAACTGTTGAAGTAGGTGCATTTTTCAGTCAGCAAGCTTCACATATGAAAACATTGTAGAAGCAACAAATCGATAGCAACTTGCAAAGCATTAACTATGCTAAAATTAGGTCCTCTTTTCCTTTCAGATAAAGTACCGCAAGTTTTCAATTCCATGCAGATTGATGTGTGTTAGTGGTTACCCTGTCCATGCTACATGACGGCATTTAACATGTCGCATGCATTCTTTCCAAAACCTCATAAAACAAAGTTATCTTTAATGGTACCATGCATACCTTGTGGCTATGCTTGGCTTCCACTTTTCACCTTCGCAGTAGACAAGGCCAAGGCCAAGGCCAAGGCTTTTGCCCTCAAGCCTCGAGGCCAACGCCAAGGCCCTAAAGTCCAGCCTTAAGGCAGCCTTAAGGCCAAGGCCCAGCATCAAGGCACTACATCACCGATTGGGACTATCGAACCTTCGGGGAAATAAACCTTCAGACTAATGAACCTTCGGATTAATGAACCTTCGGACTATTGCATCAAATGTTCGGATTAACGAACCTTATTTCATTTTCGGACCAACGAACTCCTCTTATGGAAATTGTGTGCATTTGAACTATCGAACCTTCGGACTAAAGAACCTTCGGACTATTGGACCTTCGGACTATCGGGCGGCCCCCGTTTGTAATACATTGTTAAAGGACATACCATCACCATTTCCGGCCACTCTGTTAATCTATTTCAGGTTACCACGTTCCTTTCTGTCTGGCTCCTAACCCATACCTCATTACCCGTAATATACAACACATATAAGAATGTTACGTCTTCCAGCTATAGTAAATGGTCAAAACAAATGGATGTGGTAAAGACCAAATTCAAGGAGCCGCACAATTTCACACAATTTATTTTCTGCGTGACAAATACCGTCATTGTAGCACTTTTGTCCATAATCAAAAATGCTTAGATTTTTCAAGAAAATTTGAAAATAGTGACGTCACTGCAACAGCAAATCAGCTTATTGTTACTTAAATGTCACTGATTATATCACTCTTCAATTCCCTGACCCTCAAAATGTCAAATGAATTACTTGGAATCTCATCACAACGCTTCACGACCTTATTTTCTACAATTAATTACTGTACGAGCTTGGTAGTATATTGTGACGTCATTATTACGTCATAAAGTACCCTTCCTGTCATCCGATTTTTTGCATCCTACCCTATTTTTGATTGTAACACATTGGCAAAGCTTTGGTGAAAAAAAATGGTGCTTTTAAATACCATGTAACGATCCTAATAGCATTTTTGTTACTAATGTAGCTCGCTATAAGATGCCTCACTTTTCCGCTTATCTTTGGAACAAGTTTAAACATATTTATGATACTAATAATCAATTACAAAAACTCTTTTGGCATAGAATTTGAACTTTTCTCTCGAACTTAAAAACAACATCTCACAATACCACATACTGTTTGCATGTTAAAACAAGGTGTCAATGTGACTACCCAAAATCCATGATTTTAGCCTAAAAACATGTCTTTTGACCCCCAAAAGGGGTCTGTTTGACCCATAAAATCACCCTTAACTATATTCCATCCCCATGACATACCACTCAAATGAAAGAGCTTGCTGTCCCCTTTAATTTGATACCACATTTGTTGTTGTAATGCTTGTAGTTCTGAAGATTATTATCAATTTATATTTTTTCATGTAATAATTAGCTAATGACGTCATAATGACGTCATACATGCCCTTCCCATCATCCAATTTTTTGCGTCCGTCTTTTTTTCGAAAAGGTATACCATGGAGATGCTTTGGTGAAAAAATGGTGCTTTTGTCCACTGTGTCACGATTTTTTCACTGAGGTACCTCACTATATAGTCAATATTGTATTTTGTATGTCAATGGATAAGATCTTAATGAAGAGCAATAACATGTTATCCCCGGGATAATAAACAAAATTGGGTGTTTTGTCGCGCGGATAATATCCTTTTCAGGTGAACAATTAGTTCAATTCAAAATAAATTTAAACCTTTATTTTAAGGAAGTCCTGTTTTTGTTGTCAATGCACCTTGCACTTGATGATAATCACTACCCAGCTAACAACACAGCAACGCGTGCTTTAACCAAGACCACTATACGAATATACACTACAAGTACAATCCGATTAGTGTAAACCATTAATTATTTGCTTAAATTAGAAAATAAAACACTTACTTGCAGCCCACGCGATCCCAAGCAGGGAACATACAATTACAACTTGGTGAAACATTCCGACGTATTCCCTTCAATTATACGAGTAGTCAAAGATGATTGGAGATGGTTACTAGTCGTTTCGTCATGTACAGTTTGCCGCCAAACTCAACGTTGTCGTTTGGCTGAGTGCGTTTCGCAATGAATATATCAAAGTCCACAACTCAAAACGACAGTCGTTTGTTCCGAGTCTGCACGAACGCAAATATTACACATTGTATACGAATACATGGCAAACAAGGCCATCGGTTCACCAGGCCTTCAACGGAACAATAAATAAAAAACTTGTCTTCGAGTTTTATAAGTTCTATATTCTCGTTTCAATGTGTAATTAATCACTGTTTTTTCAAGGACCCTGAATGTGTGAATGAAATCAAAACGATATAATTCTAATATTTATGGAGTAGAGAAACATCGTGTGGAAGTATACAAGTGATGGAATGTATGTGTGTATTTTTATTTGTAATAATTTTGATACGGGAAGTGGGTCATTTTGGGAGACATTCTCATAGACTTGTGCACAACATTTGTCCATCTTAAATGACACCTCACCCCCATTTCGCTTTATCCTATCCACACGTATTTCGGTATATTTATGTATTGGACCACGAGCCATCGATCTAACCTAATTGCGACATTACAATTTTGCCTCAAAATACGAGCTGTGACATCCCTAATGTAGGTGTCTTCCTATTAAGTATAATTAATGACGACAAAATGCCTTCCAAAGGTACCATTAACAGGTGCTATTTTTAAACTTCAATGAACTGATTATTAAGTTGTCATATTAGGCCTATGTGGTTGCAGTAGCGGATATAGCACCCCCCGCCCTTCAGCCGCTTAAAATAAATAATGATGCTATTAAAATTGGACCCAAAAATTAATGATTAAACGGTGACTCAATTGCCCAGAATGGGGCGGGGGCGGACCTATAGTCTCCATGCGTTTCCCGAAAGATGGATCCGCCCCTGCGTTGTTGAAGAGCTGAATTGTTGCAGCTATCTACTTTGCCTTAACAAAATCGTAAATACCCCCCCCCGGCAACTTTCCCAATAATTGGAAGTTCCTACTGGACAATGAAAGCGCAGTCTAACAAGGGCGCCGCCATGGGTTATTGGGAGAACTGGAAGTCAATTGAGGGCGCTATACATACCAGCGAGCGTCACTAAACCATACTGGCAGGTAACTTTTCCAAGACATTTCTTGTCAGTGGCTGTTGTGTATACCTATTCCGTGTTCGGTATAATCACACACCTTACCCTCGCCCAATGTGCACTTCTAGTTGCACCTATGCACCAGGGAGGCCCATACACCTACACCAGAACCAAATTCATGTTGATGCTAAGTTGTAAGCAAGCCAGGCTAAACTAAACTGGTAGCCCAAAAAGCCTGTAGGCACACTGTGGTATTCTAAAGGCCCTCAAATTGTCTGTAGGCCCCGATTTTTTTTTCGCAGGCCCTGATTTTTTTCGTAGGCCCTATCACAATACCTACTGTGCCTATATGATAATCCGGGCCTGTGCCATTGTCAGCCAAATTATACACACGACCGAGAGACAATAAGGGATGAATTCATTTACTTAGCATTATTAATTCTCCGAATGTTACAAGAGCTTACTTGCGTCCCACTTCAATTTGTTTGTTTGGTAATCATGGTCATTCTTCATGTTCTCACTCCCTGTGCCGTGAATATCGACCGAGTCAAAGAGGGCGCCACCTGTCACCATTAACCTCATTAATTCTCGCTTATTTCGTCCAGCACACGCACTCTGTCACGGCCACGGGACACTGATCGATTCGCTGCGACTTGATCGCAATTAACAATAGGGGAACAAAATCTGTGTACATTCTTGGATCTGTTAAGCTCAGACATTGGATCAGGTTATCAACTAATTATCTGCCAAATGCCTGTGACTGGTTCTCCGCTGTTTAGTGTTGGTCTTGTACGTACTCGATTGGAAGTTTCAGGGAAATGTGGTCCATGGAATCTCCGTCATTAGACAGAATTCTGTTGAAATTTCCGTTTTATAATTTTACAAACATGAACTTAAAACTGAGTACGACAAAAGTTTAATCTTATCAATTATTACAACGGATCGCATTGTCTTAAAACAACAGTCTGCCCTGTTGAAATAGTTTCGCTCGAAACGTTTGATTTTGATCTTGTTTATAGTGATAATAATTGATTATAAGAAATACACATTTGGACGACATCAGTTCCTTTGATACAGGGTTGCTTATTTATCATTTCGCATTTTGATATGAACATGTATTGGATTGAAGAACACTGAAGAAAAAAAAGAAAAAAAAAACACTTAATGTCTGAAATCAGCATCCCTGGGGGTTGGAATATAATCACACGTTCTCTGGATAGCAATGAGTATTCATCAAATATCAACGTGTAAAGCTAGCCATTCAGCGATACCGATCGGTGCGTCATCGGCTCCACGCTACGTTTATTACGCCCTCAGGATTGCTGCGTGCTCAAGATGCACTGATCTTATCGGTGATTTATGTAATTACAAAACTGACCGAGCACGCTCAACTTCTTGCATCACCCGGGCGAGATGACGAGAGAGGGAGAGGGGGTAACAAAATGGTTAGGAGCTCCGTTGAAAGGAATCCATCAGAAAGTTTTCATTTGCTCGTTTGATGCTGTGAATACGTGTGTGGATTCTGCCCTGAGCTGCACATACACGGTGAGATCGTGTGCTGGTCTATTCTGCCGCACACAATTGCGAACCCCGCGGGGAGGAATTGGAATAAAAAAGGGCGCGAGAAAGAGCGAGCGAGAGAGAGAAATATTGTTCTCTCTTTACTTTCTCGATCCTGTGTGTAACCAGGCCAGCAATTACAGCAGCATTCGATCCGCCAATATCCCCACAGGGGCGTCCTATTTGACGGCAGACTGAGCAGAGAGGAAAGTGTGTGTCGGTCGTAGAGCAGTCCGGGCAACCGTCTTGTGCTCTTCGCGCTCGCCAAGATGAATTCTGGATGCTGCATGGTTGATTAGCGTCAGCTTCGTTTTCTTAAAAACTCATCCTTCACTTGCACTGCACTGATGACCGGGCGGTGATTGAGAGGCGCATTTGACGCATCAAAACACCGGGAGGTCTGCCATCAACGATGGAGTCCGACCTGACCAACTGGGGGGATTTTCTTGTCTTCGGAGCGTTCTTGTTCTTCCTGGGCATCGGTTGGACTTTCAGCCGCTGTTACCGAGACTTTTACAAGGGGTGCGAGTCGGTGAACGCCCGGAATGAGATCATGGAGGCTCTGTTCGTTCGCTCGAGCGCGGAAGCCCTTGTGATTTTGAGCTTCTCTGGTCTGGTGCTCTTGATTGGGTTGTTACGTGGGACAGATCCCGCGTTGGAGGGGAACAAGTGGAGTATCTGGTTTGCCTGGCTGCCGTTCTCAGCCTACGCCGCGTGCAGATTGGCCGAGGACCGCTGGTCTAGGGTGTGGCGGCGTATCAGCCGGCTGTGCCTCGCTGGGACATTCTTGTGCCAGTTTGTGGCCCTGTCCGCCCACATGCACCGATTCCCGGACGGTACAGACCGCACAATGTACGAACCCCAGTGTCTAACCGTCCTAGTCGCCGCCGGTATAACAATCACCGAGGTAGTGGTACCGGTAAAGGAACGCATGCGATGGGTGCGTTGCGGCTGCACCATGGTGCAAGGAACGTGGTACGTGCAAGTCGGCTTCACGCTATGCGTGAGCGGACGGGAGTGGCAGCGTGAGGATAACGTCACGCTAACCGTGGCCCTCATATTCCTATGGCACTGTGCGCTCAGCACTCTCATCGTTCACTTCGTGAGGAAAACTGTCAAGTCTGCGCTATGTGCTGAGCCCTACATTGAGGGCGAATTGGAGTCTTGTGATGAAGACTACGACATCGTCAATGTTTTCGACGACGAGCCAGATGCAGCTGACATCGATGACATTTCAGACGATATCCAGAAGTATAAAACATGACCAATCATACTTTTTAATTTAAATTTGAATAGGCAACTTTGAATCCAAACCAGTGTGGTTGTGAGTAATTATTTAGGTCATGTCAAATGAGGCAATGCACAAACACTTGGTGTCAGGCAATTTCCAACACGAGAACGACAGGCAAACTAAAATGTCATATCTTGTTTTACATATCTTAGAAATTTCCGAATTCTAAAGGGTGCCATAATTATGCCTGCAGAGCGTTCAGTTGACTCCACAGTGCCTGTGACAGTTACCTCGTGTGACTTGACCTTTAATCCTGCGAGGCGAACTGTGACGTTTGCCATTGGTTGAGACCATTAAAATAATGGTTTGAATTGCTGCTGGTACAAAACAAAAATGAAATCTTTATCATGGTGTCATAAATACATTTTAGAATATCATGCAGTATATAACCTGTGGTTCAATGGAGATACCTCGCCATGTTCAAGTTTACACCACAATTTTTGTTTTTCATTGAAAAATATATATGGATATTTCGGTCTCCATCGATCTTAGATGGTACTGATGCCCTCAACATACCAATTAACCAAAATGTTTAGCCATGAACTACGTCGATGTTTATTCTGGGCCCGACTTCTTGGCTCTGCTTATACACAATTAGCGAAAAATCCCTGCTTACTATAGCAGAACATTTTATGCTTACGGTAAGCATATTTAAGGGTTTAATGATGTTTGGCTTATGCTCATGCGCACATCCTGTAACTAAGAATTCTGTGCTTACTGGGTTAGCGCAGAATTACAGTAGCGCTGTTAACACAAAATGGTGAGCGCCATAAAATGGAACCCCGAATTTGTGAACACGGTACGTTTTGATACCATGTTCGAATAGGGTATTTGTGGCTACGTCTTCGCCTTTTGCTGTGGCTAGGGCTTCGGCGTTTGCCACTGGTCCACGCTGGTTAAAATAGCCATAGCCGTAGCCGCTGTCAACAATGCCCGTCTCCGATATGCCCTAATTACCAACAAAATCGAGGTAACTAAAACGTTGACCTCCTAAATTCATGACAAAAGTGCCCTCAGCAGTTTCTTTCCTCGATTTGTTCCTCGACACAAATGGAACGCCTTGCCAGTTCAGATTTCACAGAAAAGATTGCAATCGATGATGAATAGTAGATTTTTTTTTTTTACATCGAAGTACGTTTTTGCCATGTTCGTTTGCGAATATTTTCATGCGTATTTTGTTTTATCACTGATTTTGATTTACTAGGTTTAAACAATATATCTACATCTTAAAGACAATGCATGTGGCATGATAATGTATTGTAAGCTTCGAAAGTGAATTAGAATGCACATGTGAACTATTGTAATAGGTAACATGCCTATGTCAAACCAAAATATGCAAAAGAATATACATGTATATAATTATATGCATCCAAAGAATGTAGGAAAGCCTTTTAACTGTTATATTTTGTTGCTCTCTGATGTACTCTTTCCGTTTATATTTGAGAAGTTGTTAAACATACCTTCATTATTTTAAATAACCTTTTCTTTTTTCTATCTTGGGCAAACCTGGTAGGCCTTCATGTCAGTTAAGTTATAGACCGATTTGGCACACTGTGAAATAAATATGAGTGCAGTGGAAAACAAGTTACTGATCATTTTTTTCTCAGACTACATATTTCACGCGGAAGGAAAATTGAGACGTTTTAAGAGTGAAATAGATTTTCAATAAGGAAACAAAAATCAGGCAAATGGTGATTCAGAAACGAATTTTATATAACAAGCCATAAGTTACCTCGTGGGGACGAACTCAGATTGTAAAACAAACGAAGTCAAGTTACATTAGACACATGAAATAAAACGTGACATCCGCTTTGGAAGGATTTGGCGTTTGATTAGAGCATAATGGCGCACGAAGAATTAAAACTGATCGCAAAATCCCTGTCCACTTAAGGGGCTAGATACGCCATGAGGGTAGGTAGAATTTTGTTATACACAACGACGATAAAGCGTTGGACTCAATTATTATTATTATTTATTATTTCATTTTTTTCCACTACAAAATGATTCAAAAACATATCATGTGTGTAAAAATACAGTTAAACAGGAGGCGAGGTAAATGTGGAGAAGGCAAAACCGAGGAGGAATTAATTTTCCTATCACCCAAATGTGATTCATGAAGATGCTAAGCCAAGAAATTTTGCTAAACACACAACATAACTGCTTAGCAAAAACAGGTTACCAGCCAAAATGTCATGCAGTGTATATTGCATGTGACTGGTACTCGGCAGATTTGTGTTTATAGCGCTTTAATTTGCTCAGCATCATTTTCTGCTAAACAACGGAATGGAACAATATACTGACGTTTTGTTTTACACAATGCGAAAAACAATCGGTTCTTGGTAGAGTTTGTTTCTTTTATTAAGATTGATTCCAAACATTCGTTCTTTTGAATCGTTTTTCAAATACAGATTTTGTAAGATACAATGTATGTGTCAGAGGGGATGACACAAAATGTCACAAGTCGTGCTCGGTGTACAAGAACACATTCCCATCGAACTTTTGTCCAAGTCACGGCGAACCGTTTGTAACGCTCCCCTCGGAATTTCATGCTAGCGAAGAAGATAATGACTTGTGAATAACAAAGATTTCTTAGTAAAATGATCCTCCTCTGGGATGTTTTGGCAAAGTTTATAGTGCGACTCAGCCCAGCAAGCTTTTCCCCATAACCCACGCTTGTTGATGCTTCCATCCATGGTTATATTCCTGTAGATCAACTTACGTAGCGTTCTTTGTGCAACACACTACATTGAACTGAATGCACTTTTAGAACATAATACAGTACATTTCCTTCAAATTTTTTAGAGCTGAAAAAAAAGTGACACTGATGAGTCAGTTGGATTACTTAGAAAGTGCGTTTCAGTGTTTGGAGTGACTAAAATGAGTGACGTAAAAGCATGATAAGGTCCAGTGCTTACTTCGACATAACATGTTTTTACCACATGCATAGTGCAATGACATCATTACAATAGCCGGGAAAGTTCATTATTATCACAAGTATTTCTTTAGTGCATATCCATGCGTTGGGGGTTATACCATGACTGAAGTAAAATAAAACCACGATTGCTTTCTTCAGATATATTTTACTTGAAAACATGACATTTTATTAGCCACGGAGTAAAATTACATCACAATGATCAGGAGATGTAGTCTGTAGCGATCCATACATACTGTACACGCCAATATAGTTGCCGGTCTATAATTGGACACAGACGGGGGAATAAAGAATCAATTAGTATTCACTTGATATCGTCATCAGAAGCGGAGGGTGCTTGATGCTGCCGAAGTAAACTGGAAGTTAATTAGTTTGACTGCATTGTCGGCTGGCTTCTTGCATGCATAGAGAATACTGCCGTGATTGTTAATTTGTATATATATACATTCATACGATCGCAGCCCGCAAAGTAAGTCTTAAGGGCATTGCTTTCTCATATGCACTGATCAGATTTTTACATGATAAAGTTTAAAGGCATATGGGATTATTTGTTTTTCATAAACTTTGTTTGTTTCCAATGATAACACAACTCAAAATCCGAAGGAGAATGTTCAAAACCTTTTCAGCTCCGTGGATTTTACCCATTTCGAGAAACATTTGTTGATTTCTTTAAAATGACAGCAAGCCGGACGCAATGATTTCACACGGTGTTAGGACCAATACGATCTTTAATCCAAGTAAGCTTTTTGATAATAATTCGGTAGGAAATACTTTTGACATAAAGGCCAATGATCGTATTTGTCTATAAAGAGATGTATACTCTTCTTTGTTTGACATTATTTGCAGTTATTATTTGGATGACAATCTTTACTGTTCCTCTTGATTTTCATTGGAAAAGAATTCATAAAAAGTCTATTGCTCGAAGGTAGTTCTGACGACATGTGACTCATTTTGTTGGGTTAGATCACAAAACAAACGTGCACCGACTTGCCACCCTCAAAATGCTTACAAATGCGCGCTGTGCAGTACCCCTTGTTCGGTCGTGAACTTTGAGCAAAGTGCACCCGGAATTCTACATCGGAAATCGTTATTTTGAGAAGACGATTTATTGACATAAGCGGAGACACACTTAACACCTAAGTGTTAAATTGGTTTTAGTGAGACACTGAATGTGTGTCTTTACATGAATGTAGTTTGGAGTGTTATCGATTCGAAGCTCTGCGAAGTGGCCACGCACAAAGAGGCATGACGTCAATTTGTCGCTAATGTGCATGCATGATTGTGACGTATTATGTCCATTTTCCAGCTGATTTGAGTGTAGTTGCGTTAACTTGCTAAATGGTTCTGCTTAGCAGTAGTTCCATGAAATTTGGCCATGATGGTGAAAATGCTCGGGTTTCCTTAATTCTTGAAAACTGACTATAGAATCAATGTATTCTTCTGTCATTTTTAATCTTTCATCATAAACCCAAACAAACAAATAAACCAAGCAAAGTTTCCCCGTGTCACCACAGCCATCGCTCGAAATATTCAGTCGAATGTCAGTATTCTCTCTCAGACTCCGCTTCAAGATAATAAACCAATTCTAGTACTCGGCACAGGCATGTACCGTGGCGTTTGCCAGGATAAGATGTCACTTGTGGGCGAGAAATTACTTGCACTTGACCGGAATATATTACGGACTTAATGAAGAAATCTAATCACTTTGAGACGGTACGCCTTATTACGTTACGACTTAACTTGTTTCGTGATAAGGAGATATACATGATGCATGGGAGCTACTTGAGAGTTCTCGAGATACATGCCTTCATGCATATAGTCTAGACGTAGAGCGTGTTGTAGTGCGGTGACAAATTGATAGAAAGTTAAAAACTGAGCATCAGTTTCTTATCGTCGTCTCCTTGAAGGGGCTGGAGTGCCTCAGATCAATTGAAGAGCATTAAGAGACAGAATTTAAAATCTGGAAAGCTAGTCCACTAGCTAACCTACTTTATATGCTGAGGTGATTCATTTTATTTATAGAAAGATCTTCAGTGTCTGCGCCCTTTTAAAGAACCCTTCATTACATTATCATTTTAGTTATACGGAAAATGACATGGTGTATATAGTAGGGCCAAGACTTTTTCCTTGGCGAAAGCCATTTTACAGATCCTGTCTGAATATTTAATGGAGCCTCGGACTGTCGCAAAAACACCTGACCCATTCCATCAAGCTTCACGGGTGTTTTGTTGCTTACACTGCAGTCTCAAAACGGTCGTCATTATAATCGGTTATACCAAGACACGACTAAGATCACAAAGAATTGAACAAATATGTGTTGATTATAAAAGAACATATCGTTAGCAATGTTGTAGGATAACATCAATATCCAATCTGAAAGCCCTTTGCTGTATGTATATTTTATGGGCATCACATACAGGGTGAATAATTAAAGGAAGTGACCGATTAATTTGTTTTCTTAAAAAGAAATAAAATTTGATACGCCAATGAAGTATGTCTTAAAAGAGCATGTTCGTCCACTCATCTGAGAAAAAAATTACTGCAATTGATCCATGCCATCAGAAGTTATGCATATTTTTCTAAAATTACCTATTTTTATACCTGTCCATGGAATGCCATTGGAAGCTATTGAGCTGAGTGAGAATTACAGATTACACACAGGAACGCAAATACCAATGAGATTTAATAATTTGAGTCAGGACTGAAGGTTTATTTTGTCTGTCAGATTTTTCGTTTTGAATTTGAGAAACAAGTCAACTTTTTTGGGGCTGAAATATTGATGGCGATTTTGTCTGTTTTCCTTTGCAAGTTTTCGTTCATTCATGGAGTTGGGAAACGGCCATGTTTCATTGTATTTAATGAGTATTCATCAGTTCGTAGATCGGTAAATGATCAGAGGTGGACAGCTGAATTTGTGATCTCTTTATTAAAATAGACATAACTTGGGAATTGAGTATGCAAATTACGTGAAATTTTCACAGTTACTAGTCAATAACCATTGTACCTTATTGCTATGTTATTTTTATGAAATGGAGCTAGCCACATATTTTATTTTGAAATTGTTTTTCTTATTCGGTCACTTTCTTTTTTTGACTCACCCTGTATACTCAAACTAGAGCATAAACCCGTGCAACGCACGAGAAGCAAGCCATGCGAATTTTAAAAAGGCACTGGGATAATTATGATAAGGTTTTGGAGTTGTCAGCTGCTGCATATCATTGTGAACAGACTGTTTCAGTTGTTAACCCAATGTTTTGCTGAAAAGAATGTCCGTGTAAAATGTAACCTTGAACCATTCTTGGGGATGTTGTGCTGTTTGAAGCAGCCTGTTTTCAAAGGATTTCCTCCTAAACAGTTCTTCGTTGAGCTCTGATAGTTTCTACTTTTTACCATTATAGTTCGATGACCACCACTCGCCTCTAAGTATATGGTCACGAACCTGCGACGCGGATCATGTATAATAGATTATGCCAACGTTTGGTCGCAGCATTAATAAGGATATCTTCATTTATTATTCATGCTTCTTCATGCCTGGAGGACGGGAAGCAATCGGTGATAAGCATAGCATCAAATGCCTTAGGAAAGACGTAGGCAGAAGCTGTCAATTTGAAGTGGCATAGGCCTATGGAGGATAACTAACTCGGCACACAGTGCATGGAGAAACACGCGTATTTTTGCTGGATTCCTATACTGTCTTCTGCCTACTACGAGTCGGCGCTTAAATTTCCACCTGTCTGATCTGATTCTGACTATAGATAACCGTGAAACCTGCCATTGCAATCGGCCATTGGCTTTTAGCATGTTTGGGTCAGCTCCCTGCAATTTAGACTATTTGCTAGTCAAATGTGACAACAATCTTATTTTAATATTGTAATGATATTGTATTTAATAATATTGATTATATGCTGCTTTAGCCCATAAGCATAGGCGCTTCTCAAGCTTATATGCTACTTGAGAAAAAAAAGTAATGTAGAAAATATCCCGTGTTTTGCATTTGAAAGAAATACAGCAGAGCTGTGATAGACAGAACTGAAAGTATATCGTCATTGAGCTAAGAGACATGCAGAGCACGTCACGTACTTAAAAGCGTGGAGCAAACGAACCGACGTGTCTTGCACACAAGCAATACTTCCAAGTGAGCGGCTAAGTGTCTGTCATTCGACGCTCAAGCAACGCGAGTACAGACAACCATCCCTTAGCAGACAAGGCTTGTGTACTATTACTATAAAAAAAACCATCGTGGTGCCGCATATTTATGTTGTACCCGTGTCATGTCATAACAGGCCCCGGGAGAATAAATAGACGCTCGTGCTTCGTCCCGTACTGACAGACGACACACAAGGGAAAAATAACTGGAGAGGAAGCGATTTTTTTAACTGATCAATGTCTAAACATGTCTCCATCTTGAGTAATTTTGTAAAGGGTCCTTCCTCATTGTTCAAGTAGAATGGAATTGAAGAAAAGGCCCGGGAAGGGAAAACGTCGATCACATTCGGTCGATTTGTATGCAGCAGGCAAGACTCAGCCAGTTGTGTTCAGGAGGAAAAAGGTGTAGGGTTTTTATTTCATTATGGCTTTTAAATTTTCATTTTCAAAGTTTCCTTGAAGATATTGGTTATGCTAATTTGGTGATTGGCCTGGATTTATTTCAAGATTTCTTTTCAGCTTTTTTTTCTTCAGTTTTTTGGGTTTTAATACAATTCGTTTTGTTTCACTACAATTAGGTTTTGTTCAAATGTATCGAAACGTCAGACCAGACTTCAAAATGTCGTGCATCAAAGATGTATAAATGAGTCAAATTTACAACTGAAGAGCAATGCATTAAAATACACGTTTTCTACAACTTTATTGATATACCTATTTGTGGTTTTTATTCAAATAATACCGTGTGAATTAAACAACCATTTATTTATTCATTACATGCGTCAGGACGGACAGGACTGAAAAGGAAATTGTTTTACCGAGGAAATCCGTCAGCTCCACCCGAGGGGCATTTTTGGGCGGGAGAACTGCCGTCTCCATGTCGACTACATCAACACTGGAGAGCCATGGTCCATGTCCGCGGGACTCAAAACAAGAGCTTCTGTCGAGTTGTGTTTCACTGAGCTCGTATAAGCAAAACGGTTGAACCTTTAGACATCAAACTTTCATTTTAACGACGTGGTTTAATGTCTTTTTTTTTATTTAATTATATGCTTTAATGTTTTTCATGGCAATTTAAGACGACTGATGATCAAAATATTTGCAAAAGAAGAAGCGAAGCATCAAAAACAATTATCGTGAGTGACTATATGCAAGCCTTATCTTTGGTAAAAAAAAAATCAACATCAACTTCCAGTGTTTTATAGTACCTTCACTTCCATACAATTACTAATATATGCCTATACTGTTTAGAGTTTTCAAATTACTCACTTTATATTGTTTTGGAATGGTCCTCATCCAAACCATTTGATTCAAAAGCTTCCTTCAATGTCAATTTAAAATTACGGGATCGAGATTTACGATAGAAAGAAATGAATCATCGAAAGAAATTATCATGAGACAAATTTCTTACACATATATGTAAGGTTACAACTACAAAATCCCATAAACGGGCGACAGTTTTGTTTTTTTCAAGTGTCGTCTGTATTAGGGCGACACGCCTTATTTGGGTGACAATTTGGTGTCGACCCGTAAAACGAACCTTAGGACAAGGGATTTTATTGTCGCGAACCATCTAGATCGATTTATCGTGGTCCAATTAGTGAAAATACCGAATATTGCGGAGAAAGGATAAGGTAAACTTGAGTTAGGTGACTGTTTAGGTTTGTGCACAAGTCTATGGGAAAGTCGTCCTAGTAGAAATTATTATTATCAAACTCTCGCTACACTGTTAAAAATGCCCGTAAATTTAAGGACTCCGTAAAGTGAAATATTCCGTATTTTCGGCGTAATTATACGGATCTTTCCGTAAATGCAAATATTAATTATGCTAATTAGCGTGATTACAATCAACCACATCGGCCAAAACACCTACACGTAATATAGTACATCTTAGTTCATATTGATATTCCACTCACAACCGTGTACACATGTCCAAACTCGTGTTAATGTTCTGTTTATTTTACGGAATGAAAAACTTTTCCGGAAATTTTGCTGCCGGAAAGCAAATAGCGTTCCGTTTTTCTGCAGCAAAATTTCCGGAAAAGTTTTTTCATTCCGTAAAATAAACAGACCCTTAACGTGAGTTTGCATTTGTGTACACAGTTGTGGTGAAATTACAATGAACTTAGATGTACTATATTATGTGTAGGTGTTTGGGCCGATGTAATTGATTGTAATCACGCTAATTAGCATAATTTATATTTGCATTTACGGAAAGATCCGTATAATTACGCCGAAAATACGGAATATTTCACTTTATGGAGTCCGTGTATTTTTAACAGTGTACCAAAAGGCCGAATTATTCAATGAACAATAAGCTAATTTTTGAAAAGTTTAAATCACAGTTAAGTAGTCATTAAAAACTTTAGAATATATACTACATGTATTAGATATAAAAAATACACTAATGGTTTCAGAGCAAAAATGTTATACAGCGGAAAGACCAACCCCTGAACTATTCTACCCCTTAATAAAAAAAAACCTAGCGGATAAAATTATAAGAAAGTGAGCTTAAAAAAAGGTTTTGTCAAGTAACAATTCCATATATACAATGAGATACATTAGAAGAACCCCCAAAACTGCCTTAGGTAAAGTATCACGCATGTATGTTTAGTAATTTAGTAACATACGGTATAGAGCTTTTGCCGTACCTTTCAGCTCGGACTTTAGGTAAGAATCATAATACTGTTTTTGGTTCATTATGTACTCATTCACATCGTACATGTATCATGTATGTCTCCAAACACAGCTTAAATTTAAAGGCATGCAACTAGCAGACTAACGGTTAATTGCCATGATTCTTCCCCTGTTTGCAATCAATAACTGTCTCTCGCAACGTATGCCTATCAGTGCATCCCGACTATCAGTGTACGCTCTATCCGGCTGGGCAATTTGTATTATAAACGCTGACTTGATGGTTGGTATTATAATGACGGGAAAATCTTCCATGCACAAATCACAAGACAATTTGACAGGATAGAGAATGACCTTCCCTTCTTTCCTTCTCGGGCTTTTCCCCAAGGTTGAGTTGAGCCGAGTAAATGAAGCGGAGTGGATGAGCTTGATTCCCGGCCAGTGAACCCACAGAATCCAGCAAACAGCCATTTTAGTGATCTCTCGTCTCGTACGTTGTGACGTTAGCCGTATAATATCCATTTATAATTATGCGGGCAATATACTATTGATATTTATACGAGCTATAAATATACTATTGTTGGTGTGTTAATATATAATATCTGCCCGTATACTATCGATTCACCAAGCTGCGTGATGTTAGTCTCTCCCCACCCCCCTCAACTGTTGGCTTCGCCTGCATGATTTTCGGCGCATGTTTTGAATTTAAGACCAAGTCGAAGCCGGAGACAAGGCCGATGATTGGAAAATCCCCTTTAGATAAAGATGATATTTCCTATTGTTCTATAGCGACAGGAATTCACCAAGAACTGCAGAATCTTTCTGTCAGTATACAATGGGCTCCGTGCACAAGTACCCCCCTCAACGGTACGAAAGGGAGAGTAGGGGGAGACCACCGGGAGCGCCGTTCGAAAGCATTGCCGACGACGCCAGGCCTGACGCGCACGCGAAGACGCTACGGCTTTGTGCCTATGCTTTGTGCACACTCAGAATGAAATATTCGCTTGTACCCCCGCCCTGCATACAAGACGCAGGGATACTCTGATGAACTCACGCTCTGATTGGTTGCATTTTGTGTGACCAGTGACCTGCCCGTTATCAAGGTCATGACTCTGCAAGGTTTAAAACGGCCGTTAAGACTGATTCATTACTCTTTTATTCCAGTTTAGAGATGTTTATTTTCTTGTTGAAAAGCGTAATGTGTAGGAAATTCTGTAAAACTTATCTGTGTTGTAAATGTACTATTCCCGTCACTCCCTCAGGCTCCGTTTCGAATCACGAATGGTCGGATTGCATCATGCGACGCTCAAAATTGTGTCCACATGGTCCGCAATGAAACAGAAATCACATCCGGTATGGAATGTACGCAATTCTAGGAAGTTTTCGGATAGCATTTGCGCACATTGTCTAACTGCGGTCTTAAACAGCTGCAGCCAGATGCTCCAACATAGGTCATAGACCACTTCCTTCACAAGATTCTGTGAAGCTCATCAGAGTATCCCAGAGTCCTGTTTCCAGTGCGGGGGGTACGAGCAAAAGTAAAATAAGTCTTGTGTACTTGCGTACTAGTACTACGCGCATGCGGTGTGTTCCGCGTGCACTTGAATATCGAAAGTGGTTAAAGGTACAGTTCATCTAAAAAGTATTTGATTTAAAGATAGTAATGGGACTAAACCCACTTTAAAATTACTCTTTCTGGCAAGCTGTCATTTTGAAGAAATCTATGAAATTCCGTTTGTAGTTCGTTTGTTTTATTCGGCGAAGCGCGCACAAGAGTGTTGACGCGATGCACACGCGCGTGGTTGCTATAATTCGTCGGTTCAGTGCGCGACATCGCGTAGCTGCAATCGGCTCAGTTAGAACGTGTCTCGGACGCTGAATTCGGGCGCAATTCAAAAAATGATTGGGCAACTTTTGATTTGAAATAGAGATCCTAGAATATTGTATTTCTCGGAATATGCAGTATTCACAGAGATAAAACTTCACCAGGTAACGTTAGTTGTTAAGCACCCTTCTTTAGATTTTGAGCCCTTTGGTTGCTTCAACGAACATTATGAACAAATTACAAATGATGTACTCTCCCTTATAATATACCGCCGGTGGTAAACTCTAAACATAACTATGAGGGAAGGACGCTGCAGCTCCATTGCGTCGTCGTGCGTTCAAGCTCCGTTGCGGATTATCACGCGCACAGGTGTGTGCACATCATTGATCTCCATATACACAGACTATGGAGATCAATGGTGCACATTCATGATTTATGCAAATTAACCGCGTGTACACCGCGCTAGACGCGCACGCAATGTGTCATTTACTATAGCTACCTTGAAGTAAGTCCATGAGTAAGCCGCCCTTTTTTTAAATTTTTTTTTTAAGTATCACAAGGCAGTCGGTCTTCTTTGTTCTTCCTGCAAAGACTTTCACGTCCTGTAGGCTTTCTCGTGTTGCTTCGGTGGAAATGTCACCGGGATAAAAGAGGGTTTAATCCCAGTATCTCCCTATGCATCAGTAATGGGTTCTGGCCCAAGCGACTTGTTACTCGTCGTGAATTTTGCTTTTAAGATAAGGCGGTGGCTTAGTGTCGAAGCCGGCGTCTCAAGACGGCGACTTCACTACAGTATTCATTGAACCCGTACCCCTGAACGATCTTTCTAATAATACCACACAGAGTGGAGAATTTGATAAATATATCAGCCTACTAGGTAGCATTGGTAAACGTTTCCACATTTCCTTGTTCAAATGAGGGTTCTTCTCTTCCCATCAATACTGATTTTGGACCTGATTTTTTTTGGACCTGTTTAAATTAAAGAAGAAGACAAAATACAGTGACTTAAAAACTAGGTCTCATTTAACATAGTTCATCACAGCTATTTATCGAACTAAATGTGACAGAATTGGAACGCCCTAAATACAGGGGGAAAAGGGATTCTCCTTGTTAACTGTGTCAACCTGTTTCCATCCAGCAAAAGTTATTATCTACAGGCAATCACGCAGACAGAGATTAGGTCAAGCAAGTTGATCAAAACGTCGTTTAAAGGAAAAATCAACATTCTTCACACCCAGGAAAGGTCCTTCATGACGGAGCAATATTTTCGCGATTTACCTCGCGCCGGCTGCGGCGTGCGTGTGACCGAATTCGCCCCTCCACAAACACGTCCAAAACAAATTATAGTCTTCATATGATATTGAATTCTCTCCTTTTTCCTCGCTTTTTCCTCGCACTCGCTTAACGATTTTTTTTCTTCCTGGGCGGGCGTTGCGTTTCAGCTGGAGATGTTCAAGGCAACGCTTCGGAGTGTTTACCTTGTGGGGCTTGGGAAGCTAATGTTTCCTCCGGACGGCCACAGCTGAAGACGGAAATTCGCGGTGGGAATGAGTAACGTAATAAAAAAGGGAAACACGAGCCGTACAAAACAACGGCTGGTGCGAGACCGGTACCCCGCGTTTCAGGGCCTAGTTCAGGTGCTTGTAGCGCTTCAGGACTGCCACCCAAGATTAAGAGTTCGGAATGAAAAAGGTTTGATAAGTGGGTCAATCGGCGGAGACTGGCTCCTGGGATAATACAAGGTCATGTTCGTGAGACATCTCTTCGAATCGATGGGGAAACCTTTACACAAAATGTTAAGCTTCCCGAGTTTAGGCCGACTTGAAATAATCATCAAATTAAAGTCATTTGGCAATATCGAAAATGGTACAAGCGTTATTTTATTCCAATTTTATTTGGTATTAATACTAATTAATTGTTTTATCTTAATCGTTATAACATACTGAAAGTATTTACAACAATCATATGAATATTTTTGAATTACATGTACCATGAGATGAAATAAAGTAAAGTAAAAAATAAAGTAAAACTAAATTCATCTCGGAACCCACATACAACACTCTCGATTGAATGATGCGCGGCGGTTTTCGGCCATCCTTTTCAATTAAGCACTCCATCCGACGATATCATTATCAAGAAAGAAAAAAAGGTTCAAATTTTATGTCCTACGACAAGCAAGGTAAAGTCTTTCTACTGGACATGTAAACTAATAATCAGTCAAAAAAAATTCGTTGAGGCTCATTTTGCGGGATCCGATCAGATTTTATGTCCTTCGTCACTGCGCGCTGTCAATGCCCTGGAGGACGGCAAGTCTCGTCCTTGCCTGCCCGGGCAAAGTGAGCGAATGATTGTAGGGTTATTATCATCAATGGACGATGGAGGGCAATATCAGACGACCTTTATTGAAAATAATAACATTACCCATGAAACAAGCAGAAATGTAATTATCAGTAATGTCATAAATCACATCTGATGTACAATGCTATTCTATGTTTGTTCTTTCAGTTACATATCAAAATACATGTGGGGCTAAAAACAAAACTGAATTTGGATCAGAAATTTCTGGGCTGAACATTTTTTACTAATTTCAGAGAACAATTTTTTTTTAACACATGTACACATTTTTCTTTGGTAAATATTAGTTGGCGGATTTCGTTGCTAAAAAAATCTAAATTAAAACGATCTTAATATTAAGAAGAATATATGTACATAATAGAACATATTCAAAATCAGTCAAAGAATCCCCATGCTATTCTAAAAAAAACCTCAATTGAAATATAAACGATTTTAAGACATTTTGAATAACTTTCCTTGATAAATATAAAATACGGCCTATATCAGTGTGCACAGAGATTACGTGTAATAGAGTACAAGGATATAAGTTTGAAATGTTTTACAGAATAGTGGTTTATTCAGATTCGTTGTCCGTGTTGAGAATGTCGCCCTCTCCGAGGGATTCAATCACATTTGATGGCGGCTCCGTTGTGGCCTTTCGTCGATTCTCCTGTGATCGGTTATTCGAATTCGATTCGTTGTTCTCGTTTGAAAAACCTTCGTTATCGACACCGCCTTCCTCGACCTCGTTCACGCAGTCCGAGCGCTCAGCTATCGCCACCTCGTATGGCGGCGGTGCGTCACCGGTCTCCGAATACTCGGGCAGTTGCGGTATCGATAGAAGCGGATAGGGTCCGAATAGCTCGCGCTGCTGCCCGGGAGTATCGATACTGCTGTTCGATTCCGTCCTCCCCCGTTGTCGAGACGTGGTGTCGTTGGACAGCTGGTTCGTCCGAGATCTGGAACGCTTTCGATTCTTCACAGCTATCCAAAGGCAAGAAGTCACGGACAGCAGTATCATAATCGCTAAGAGGCTGATAGCAACGATGTAAACTGGCGCGAGGACCACACTCTCATCTACGTCAAAAAAAAAATGAAAAAGGGAAACTTATGTCAAAAGGCTTGACAAAATGACGACAATGTGTATTATACTAGAGCACCCTATGGAACTTAGTAGACCCTCTATGCACATCACCGGTATTCTATAAAGCGCAAAATGTGTGCATGTTTATGGTGTAAATCGAGGACACACAATGTGAAACATCCTTGTGAATAAATGAGGACGTCCTCGATTAGAAAACGTGTACAAAACCAATGGGAGCTGTTGCAATTATGTTATAGTATGGACAAAAGCAGTGGCGTAACTAGTGGTGGGGGTGGGGGTGGGGGTTGCGCAGCCCTCCCCATCCGGCTCCCCAGCGGAGGCCCGTGCCCCCGGGTGCCCCCCCCCCACCCATTTAAAATCTTGAATTGCACCCAAACAATATATCGGTTGCCTTCAGTACCACCATGAAAATACGATGCACCCCAAGGTGCCCCTTGGGGTTCAGTGCATTCAATATGGCGATTCAATATGGCGATATTGCAGCTTGCAAAGAACGAATAAGAAATTCCAACCTATATCCACAGACGATGCAATACTGAACTGGCCTTTACACCTGCGTCTCTGAGCTGGGACCCACAAGCCTCGTTTCAAGGCCGATTAATAATACCCAATTGATTTGACCGCTAATGAAGATAGTTGGTGACGTTGTTTTTGACAGAGGACAGGTTGGACTTTAGTTTGAACTGCGTCGGATTATAAGCAGGAACAAACAGGATTATATACAGGATCGTCTGATGTTGGTGATATCTTTAGCCGGAATCAACCACGCTATGACTAACACGTGCCAGTAATGCAAAAGGGCTTACTTTGTAAAAGCAACCTCTTAATGTCTGCTCTAGTGCTCTGGCATGGTTTAGCATAGAGATATTAACTTTTGGCATGACATAATGAAGACCTCATATACCTTGTGTTACTCCATTTGAAATTTCGTTTATTCCACTTTAATTGACTTGTAATACGTTGACAGGCCAGCATTTGGACAAGCCAAATCAACGATTTTGCAGTGGATAAAGGAGTGACATTGACCCCCACATGTTTGAACAATAGAGGGCACCATAGTACCAAAAACGAAGTGAAGGACATTTCACTAGTTCACGCACTTTTCACCTTCTAAGATAAGCAACATGTACCAGCGTTCACGGGGCAAGATGGCGCCCACTGTTTCTTGAGCATTATAATGTTCAAAGAAAATGACCCCATGATTTGTGGCCACATACCAAAACAGATGACTCCTACGTCCTCCTGGTGAGTGCAGTCGGTGACTTTCCAGAGGGAGTGGTAACACTCAACGAGACGGCTTTCTGAACCCCAGCAGTATATGCGATCCAGCATTACGGGACCACTGCCCGGGCCAAAGTATGAACCCTTTTGGGTGGGTAGGAAAAAAAGAACAGTAAAGGTTAAAACACTGTATCTCTTTTGTTTTGCTTCAGCGCATGCGCAACAGGTATGCCAGAGTTCAAATATAAAATGAAAATATATATAGGGATGCATTCCTGTATAAAAATCCCATAGACACCAGTGCTAAAAGCCCATGCTTCACAATTCTTTTAAAAATACTCAAAAATCTCACAGGTATTTAGGCTGCACAGAAAAATGATGATCAACATGTGTTATCTTTCATTTTCTTTTCAATATTTGGTGGGTTGACTATTAACGTTTTGAGAAAATTCTACCGAAAGCAGACGACCCCTATTTTTCCTAAAGCGGAAAAGAAGCCATATTGAAAAACGATCCCTCCACAACATGGCTAAATAGCGCCACTTTCGGGCCCAATTGCACCCAAAATCCTCGGAATTGGAAGCCCCAGGCCCGGGCCAAAGGCTCATTGCCATATCTCTTCAATTTCCCAATTCCGTGGCTCTTAGAACTCTCTAATATAGAATATTTTGAGGGTATAACTTTCATTCATGAGCTCGGCGGACGGATATTTCTGCCTATTTTCTGGTGTGCACACATAGAACATACAAGTCTCGCGATTTCCCTGCCACTTTTCACACGAGCGCGTCTGGGATCCAATCACTGACTATTCTGCTCCGTAGACACTTTTTATCGTTTCTCGACCCAAAAGTAATGCGTGGTGACAAATTGTTCGTTAAATTTGTCGAGAGTTGTGACCACTTTGCAATACTTTTCATATAATTATGCTAATTGTGGTGCTTCGTTTTATCACAAACCGATCTTTTCCCCAGTAAGCCTTATCTTAGGAAAAAAGGGAACTGAAGTTTCATGATTTCGTTTATTGAAGAGCAAGATTGATTTTCAACCCGAAGCCATAGTATTAGTGTTATAGTCTTACAACAGCGCCAGGCGAAATATTTGACGCCGACGAATATTTGACGCCAGCATGTCATCCCCTGCTTTCTCAAAATGTTATTTCGGCTCGGAACCAGACACCTGTTAACCTGAGACAAGACAAACATTCTCAGCAATATTTGTCTTTTTCTCTGGAGTGAAACTCAAGATGGTGAGGCCAGTGCTTGGTACTATCGGGTTTACGTTTGCGACCGTATTCAGGATACACACACATGTTTTCCAGCAAATACGAACAGCCCAAGTTATGAACCGACGGCACTATGTAAGAGACGGAAGTGTTTCCCTCTGGGGATTCGATTCTTCATTATGATGAGAGGCAAGAGGTGGGATTTTGTTTTCTTTTTGCAAATTGGACAGGGGATTCAAGATGTGATTGGAACATTAGTCTTGACATTCAAAACAAACGTTCCACTCTGAAATGTCACATCTGAAGCTTAGATTTTATTCTCACACGTCCACCAAAACAATTTAATAGGCTTAGTAGTTCGATCCCCATTCTGTGGGCGGAGTTTACTTCTTGTCAAAAGGGCAATATCAGGGTTTTGTGGCGTCGACAATTTTGTTGTTTATGGAAATGAACAGAGAATCATCGTACAAAGATCTGACAATAAGAGCGGCTTGAGTTGGAGTCACACGGTGGCATTTTCAGGTTTAGGATCCGAAGGCGCAAGATTGGATTTCTCTTTTGAAAAGGTGACCCCAAAGTTGTATTTTCTGCATAAATGAATGAATGAAAGGTTTGCGGAAACACCATGTTGGAATAATTTCTAAAACTAAGAGAATGGTTCTGAAAAGAAAAATAGGTACAATCTCCGAAAAGGCCTAAATGTTCTTAAAAATTGCTAAGTGCATGTGTGATAGTACAGGTTTATTCAATTTTAAGACTTTCAAATTCTCAAAAAAGGCAAGTGCTTCCGTTCAAAACGCTCTTTCCAGCCCAATACCTCACTTAGTGTGGTTCCAAGACCTCAAGAAGCATACTTTAGGAGTCAATACTTTTCCATTAAAAAGCAGAATTCTTCACGTACCCCCCGCCCTGCAAACAGGACGCTGGGATACTCTGATGAATTCACGCTCTGATTAGTTGGATTTTGCGTGACCAGTGACCTGCGCGTCATCAAGTTCATGACTCTGCAAGGTTTGAAACGGCCGTAAGACTGATTCATTACTCTTTTATTCCAGTTTAGAGATTTTTTTTCTCGTTGAAAAGCGTAATAATGTAGGAAATTCTGTAAAACCTATCTATGTTGTAAATTTACAATTCCCGTCACTCGCTCGGGCTCCGTTTCGAATCACGACCGGTCGGATTGCATTATGCGACGCTCAAAATTTTGTCCACATGGTCTGCAATGAAACAGAAGTCACATCCGGTATGGAATGTGCGCAATTCTATGGGAAGTTTTCGGATAGCATTTGCGCACATTGTCTAACGGCGGTCTTGAACAGCTGCAGCCAGATGCTTTATACATAGGTCATGGGCCACTTCCTTCACAAGATTCTGTGAAGCTCATCAGAGTTTCCCAGCGTCCTGTTTGCAGGGCGGGGGTACGAGCGAAACAAGTTCCATTCATTCTCAGGAACGTTTACGATATTTGGGATATATCCGGGCACAGAATTCTTGATTTTGCTACAAAATATGCCTATACCATATACTTGTCATCAGTCCTGAAAATTTTGAATTTGTTAAATCGAAGCTCGCATTTGCCGATTTAATTCCAGTGGATTATGAATGCCCTGGATCAGTATTCAAAATATGCACACGGACGAGGGTTGGGCTTTGTCGCGTCATGTTCTATTTTGGAACGTGACGCCTACGTGACCGACCATCTATTAAGAGACGTCAGGACATCGTCAATCAGGGAACCATACTATAGTCTGGTTCTCTGATTGACGATGCTTAAGGTGCAGGCCAGTAACCAGGGGGGTGATAATCTTTGGATGGTATTTTCTTCAAAAAGTCATCGGGTTAACCCCCCCCCCCCCCCCCCACCGAACAAAAAATGAACAGAAAATGAAAAATGACGAAATAGGGCCTACGATTAGACGGGTGTCTCAGACACCTTGGAGACTGAGTTGTGAGTATTTGTCCTGATCTTGAGAGGTAGGGGTATTCACACTGGCAGTATATTTGCTGGCCGTCTTCCACACTGAGCAACTTACACCTGTATAATCCAGCGCATACTCGTATCCCATTTGACGACACGCCACATTAGCCTCCGAGATGCCAAAATCATCGTCACATATCGTGCCCCATTCGCCGTCGTAGAATATCTCCAGCCGGCCCTCGTAGTGCCTAGAGGAACCTCCGAAACGCAAATCACCGTCTGCGAATTGAAATAGGTGTAGAAATCGACGCACGTTATCACTGACAAGAAAACTGTCATCACAGGCAATGTGTTTTTCGACAGTATAAACATCACGTTTATTGATGCAATTTAGAAGCTAAATTTAATCAATCTAAAAATAAATAAGTTTCTAAATAACTTCATAAATTAAGCAAAATGTAAACTCATATCAATATCGTGGGATTCACGTCTTAGGGGTTTTTTTGTACCCAAAATTTGCGCCCGTATTCATTAACAATAGGGCCTTTAACTGATAGAGGACAGGCACGGTATTAATATGTAAGTCAAAGGTCGGCGGCCTTTGGACACGTAAAACGCAAGCTTATGTTAACAAGATCCACACAAGTTTTATGATCTTGCTATTTCATATTCATGGCACTATAGAAAATAAGTAGCATAGTGTGACCGTAAACACAAGTTAGACGTTAAAAATTCTGATTTAAATTATTGAATTAATATTCCTGAATACATGCAACAATCAAATCTGAATAAAAATAAACGTTCGAATAAAACAAGAAAATTCAAAGAGTCAAACTTTAAAATCGTAAGTTGAATAGGGAATAATTATTATAATAGAGAGAGTATAGATAATTGACATTAAAGCAGCAGAAAGCTTGGCTAGCCATGTGTAAAACAACTGCCAAAACCGTTGCTAAAAGACAACGAACATTAATTCATAATTTATGAGAAATCTCGACTTTCATAAGATCTGGAGGAAGACACAGTTTGGTCCAATGAAATGCTTTCATCAGTTGTGACATCTAACTAATTTTCGATTTTCAAATTCCGAAGCTCAAGCAGTCAAATTTTGGACTCTACCGTCGTTTAAGTATTCCCTGTTTGCATAATAACACAAGAATTATACTATTCATACCTTTGCTGGCCTTCACTGCTGGTGTGACAGAAAACAAGAGAAGTAACGAAACGAGAAGTGTCTTCTTGTTAATGTTGTTCCCATCACGAATCTTCCAAAATGTGCTCATTTTTTTGACCTTCAGAACAATTCCAGACGAAACAAAAATGTGTCCATTCACCTGTTATTCAACTGCGATACAACTAATTGAATGACCTCTAGTCTTATGGCGAATACGCCAAAGCAATTTGGCATTGTTAAATAATAAGTTTGCTTAATACGCTATGTTGCTGCATCTGCCTGATACTGACTGGAGCCAACATAACGTTTACGCGGTAATCTTCAAAGTAAATGATGTGATAACGAATCATAATACTCTTATCAATTTATGGTCCGGTATTAAATCCTAACAACAATGCGGTTCATAATAACGAATAGGGACAATTACAAATCATAATGACGGCATTCCCAATTATAAGTATTCACTCTACAAATCCCCTTTTCAGATTGACCCGGAATCTGCGTTCTTTTTTGGGCCTTTCCGAGTCAAAAATACCACTTTCTATTTTGACCCGAAAACATTTGCAAAAAGTGTCATTTTGTGCCGGAAAATTGTCCTTTATAAACCCGGAAAAGGGTTAGCCCTAATAGAACGCGGAGTCTTGGTCAATCTGACTATATAGGGCCATTTTTCCTTCTTGTTTTAAAGTGTATATATGAGCTATGTTAATTCAGATCAGTTGAAAAGGGATATAGGATAAACTATAGCAAGTGCAAACAAAAAAGCCCTGGCCGTGTTGCAAGAAGTCTTGCATCAAAATGATCCCAGCCAGAGCTGAAAAGGGCGACGCCGAAAAAAATGCGACGCCGATGGCACAATTAGGAACACCATACTTTTAGTCAATTTTCGGGACAGACAGATCGACCATCAAGTGACATGTACAGTAGAAGCTCCTGTCAGAGCTTAAAGGGAATGTACAACATTTGCTTTTGCTGCAATTTTTAGAAATAAATGGATTTGGAGGATTAGTATGTTATATAAAATATTGTTAAACTGATTTGTTTCATGTTTTGGGCTTGTAGACGCTGGAAAAACCAAGAAAACCTATCATGTTCTTATAGTCTGGTTCCCTGACCCCACTTAAAACGAAGCAATTAATACACTTTCGGGAATTGTCTCGCAGGCTTGTACCCCTCCACAGGTGTGTGATCAATTGCAAAGAAGAGTCAGAATAACTAAATATGAAAAATTAAGAACAGTTTTTGAAAAAAGCCAGTTTTCTCCAACGCTGGTCAGCCGACCAGCGTTGGAAAAATACAGTTTTTTTTGAAAATGTCAGCCCACCAGGAGCCACGATTTTAAAGGATGCTTTAGACTGTCAGTCCCTAACAATTCAGTAAGGTATTTCGTGATAATTTGATCATTCCGTTTTTTGATGTTTGCAAATGTTGTATCTTCCCTTTAAAAAAGCAAGGGTTTCCATATCGTTCTAATTTGTAAAGTTGATATTCTGGAAGTGAATAAGCCTATGACTGTTTTATATGGATAGCACACATCCTTCGTGCCTGCAGTCCAATGCAGGTGTTAAACGGTCGTGTACATGCCCACGATTATTCAATTTCAAGCCGTATATGTAACCTCTGCGGCATATTTCTGCGATTTCTCACCGTGCGCCTTTCGAAGGCTACGAAATGAGAACAGTATAATGCTGCAGGCCGGAAAGTGTTCAGTTTCATGTCTTCTGAGGCCTTCGTGCGGATGGTTTTAAGCACGTGGGATCTTCGAAACTTGACCAGATTATTTGGGGTTTTTATTTTGAGCCGGTGCGGTGATATGACTTGGGTTTTCGGCTGACATGTTTAAATAGTGCAGGATACACCCTTCAATTCCCAAGTCAACTAAGGCAAATTCAATTCCCATGTTACGCAGTTGATTATCGGCTTCGTTGAGATTTCTATTAGTGGAGTGCATATCCATTACACCAATATAATTTTTACAGTATTAAAGGACTGCACAATCGCAACACAGTTTCCCACTTTCATCCACCGAACCGTTCTTCCAATCCATGCAGGCGCGTAGGGGGCGCTCTCCATGAACGAGTCAATTCTGTCGCTAAGCGGTGTATATAATAAGACAAATCAAAGTTTCGTGTAAGAAATCATTTGTCTGCGACAATTTTTTGGATAAACAAACCCACGTGATGCTGAAAGCTAGCCATTCATCTTTGGACTAGGATTGCATGACGTGTTTTGTTTATCAAAAAAATGCACATATATTAAGGCGAGTTGGCCTAATGCGCAAGCGAAACCTCAATTTGGCTCATTATCCCGTACATGTTCATGACTCTACTCATTCATATTCATAATTGACTAATTGTTAACTTGTTCGTACGTGCCTGACTTTTCTTCATGTTACAATTACATGTACACCAAAAATATCAGTTTTATACATGTTGTCAACAAGTATTTATTTCATGTTAAAGGATTTTATTTTGTTTGCTTTCCCCAAGATCATTGCACTGATAGGCCTATACCTCGAAAATTATTGAATTAATTTCGTATTTTTAAAGTATTCTTGTTATAACAACAAACGTATAGTTGCTTCTGAAATGATCGACTGCAAATTGTTGCAAACAAATAAAACACTTTGTCCTTCATGGACACATGAAGGACATGTGCTTTATTTGTTAAAACAAACCGCATGAAAGCAGAACATTAACAATTATAATGATTATTATTACGGGGAAATGGTACTTTAGGGAAACATTCCCATAGGATTGTGCACAAAATAATTCCAACTTTAATGACCCTATACCCCAATTTTACCTTATCCTACCACCACAAATTCTTTTATATTTATGTTATGGACCACGAGCAATCGATGTAGCCTGTTTGCGACGGCAAAATGTTGCCTCTAAAAGGATTTGTGACATGAGAGAGACATTAAAAAAGTCTTGGTAATGTCCGGTGTCTCCCTAAGGTATAACTAATGACGAAAGAAATGTCTCCTTAAGGGTACATTAACAGGAATTTATGAAGCAAGTAAAAAAAATAATATTTTTTTCTTACTGCGAGCAGAGAGTTGATCTCAAGTTTCAAACACGGCGCTGGAAATATTATAAACAAAAAGTTATCATGTTTGATAAGCCGGATCCCGAAAATTTGCTCAAGTCAAGTTATGTTATTTTTTTCAAGGACTGGTTGAAATAAAATCAGTATTGTTTGCAGGAAGCGTGACTGTGTCGTCCCAAGCAGCCGGCGTACAGCATCAAGGCGTTGATGTAGGTTTGGTCGTGTACTCCCTGGGCCAGGTGGGACATCGGACCGCTGGCGAAGATTTGGACATCCTCCCCACCGTGTGTTGCCGCCGCTAACGGGATAAAGGACTGGGCTTGGTAGTCCAGGTCCTCTGTGTGTACATCAGCAAGACAGAGGTAAAGAAAAGACATAGAAGATAAGGGATAGGTAAAAAAATGGTTGTAATAGCAACATCATGTGACGAATTGCACAAAATGAGGCTTGCTTTTTGTACTGATTAGTTTTTGCCGGAGCAAATTTCCCTTCTTTATTTTATACATATTCGCCCTGAACAAGGCTAAAGCCGCTCAAGGTACAGGGCTACAAGGGAAATAAAACTCAGGAAAACTGAAGGTAGGATTTAACATTCCTCTTGAAACAGGACAGATCATAGGTTGTAGGGAAACAAACAGCGGGTAAGGAATTCCAAAGAGATGCAGCACGTGGAATGTGTGGGAAAAAAAGCTGGGTTGTAGTATTGCACATCTAGGTATAGCAACAGTGTATGGATGAGAACAGAACACCATGGTGTCTCTCTAACACACTGTGATAGGAGAAATGTGGCTTGATAGACTAGCGGAGCAGTGACAATGGAATATCTGTAAAACCAACAGAGGAAGCAACGGACAGGCTACGTTGGGAATGAGGTTGTAATGGCGAGCCCATCTCCACACTTACTATGTTGTTATATCACTCGGTGTGTCATCATAATACATGTGGTGACAAGGTTGACATATTCGTACCAATTTCCATCGTGTAAAATTCTGATAGAAGACCAGTTACTCAAGTAGCTCTGGCGATTTGTGACACATTTTTGTGGGCTCGATCACACATCCCTGCTCTTTCTCCGCGGTTTCAACGTGGAGCAATAATATTTGCTTTTAATTATTTGCCATTATAATATATCAAAAATAATATCCACGTTACATTACTGATTGGTCGGGAGAAGTTTCTTTCGACCTCCCTTTTAGCTTGACATAATAAGAAGAAAAACTTGCTAATTTCAAGATTCTTTGGCCCTTTTTGTATTTCTCCCCTGGAACTTTTGTTTCATTTCCCCATCGCCTCTTGATGAGTTCTGCAGGACCCTGAGAGTGTAAGCAAAACTTGCTTGTAGGCTACACAGCATGTCCAAACTTGTAGCCCTATATAAAAAAGTATTATATCCCCAGAACATGTAAGTCACTGTTGTCCACTTTTACCTGTGTCCACGCTGTCCAGACGAGGGCGCCCTTTGCCATCCTTTAGGGACTGCTGTACTTGAGGGGCTGATGGACCGTTGGAATAGCCAAGTTGCGTGTAGGGCAGTTCGTCGCAGTATTGTGCAAAATCTTCTTTCGCATAAACTTTTCCTGTTGGAGTTGGTTCAAAGAGCTAATTATAAGACATGAAATGCAACTGCATTTCTAGAACTTTTGGAGACAAGGCAAATCTCAGTTTTCACCCCAAATTCTATAAAGTAGTTAATGGTTTGTATAATCAACCTCGATTGGGCTTGCTTCTACATGGGTAACAACTTAGTGCAGCTACAGTGGGTCAAGACGTAAATTGGCTAAGACTTTGCAAGAAGAAGCCACGGTTGTTTTGTAGGGTGGTGAAAAGTTTGTATTCTCTGATTGGCCCTTACCCCAAATGGGGTGGATCTGCTAGGGTATATCAGTCACAGTTATGGTGTAGAATGGTACACGGTTCTCAGATGGGTCCTCACCTAGAATGGGCTGTCCCCTGCAAGGGTAGCCGGCCATGGTCATGGTGTGGCCGTGATCTGCGGTGACAATCACCATGGTGTCATCGTCGCTTGTCATGACCATCGCTTTCTCGACGGCCGCGTCCATGGCCAGTGTCTCGTGGAGTGCCTGGCCGGCCTTGTTCTCGCGGTGTCCCGTGTTGATATGTGCTCCTGCCGAGCGAGAACGGAAAGTAAGAATAGCGAACAAAAACCTACCAACCACTTCTATAGACCATTCCGGCTATCGCAATTATTGAGGGAGTGCCAGCCTCACGCACAAGTCGCACGCGTTCTTAATTTGAGACGCGCGTGTAATGTGAGAATCCTATTGGTCGACGGAGCACGGAGTGCGTGTGTACCACCTGCACACGAGCGTTTTGTCGTCTCAGTAATGTTTCCTAAATGTTGTTGTCAGATAGGTCAATAGACACACAGTGCAGAGCACGCTATACAAAAAAATAAAAAGAATTTACCATGCATATCTTATAGAACAATCCAAATAAGATTTCACGTTCATAAAGCTACATGCCAATATTTAAATCTTGTTTACACTGGAGTCTAGGTACTGTACTTTGACGGAAAGGATTCTCATTCGTCCTTTTCGACACGCGATGCAGTCTTACACTCTTATTTTGGCTATGAGATCAAAAGTTGTTACTGAACATTTTTTGTGTATTTAACTGTGTGAAGCTGACCGAGTCTGTTTTTTATTATCTTCTTTGGCACATGTAAAGCCCATACTTTTGGTGTTGACTAGAATTATTTGCGAAGCACAAACCTTCCACAACGAGCAAGTATTGCTTGTTCTTGTTCTGTAGAAGTTGCAGTGCCGTTTCAGTCATTTCTGTCAGGCTCGGTTCCTTGGACGACTTCCTGTCGTTGTATGACATGTCATCTGGATGAAACATCCCTGCAGTTGAAAAGATGAAACGTTCACGTTTCCGCCTTCGATTAAACATTCTTTTGCACTTGTACGTTATAGGACATTATCTTGGTTGTGGATACTAGGTGTAAATGTGGTTTTGTGAAGAACCAGAGGTAGGCTAGAGAAGAAGTGTTTCCCGATAAGATTTGGGATGAATCTTGGCCGAAACGTCAAGTCTATACTCTCTTGTTCTTGTTCTTTTCAGAAGCACACACAATATTCTCTTGAGTTGCAAAACCTTTGCTAAGCTGTACTCTCTTTAAATTGATCCATACAAGGCTAGGTTTGCCTAGCCGAGCAGGAACCCAAAGCAAAGGTTTGACAATAAATTGTTAAGCCAGTCAGTGACAGCTTCAGTTGGTAAGTCATATAGTTGGACAGTCTTTTATTAGCCGAACAACTCTACAACAGTCAAACATAACTTGACAACAAAATGTAACTGGTATAGTGAGACAACCTTCACGAGTTTCGCGTCATGATTTAGGTTTGAGGATTTAGGATGCCAGGTCCACGTAGAGGACTATGGGCGTCATGATCTACTATCTAGGCTTTTGAAAGTGTACTTGGGGCATAGGAAATTGGTACATTTTATTTGGTCAGTGACTCAGTCAGTTAGTCAGTCAGTCAGAGGACAGTATAGGATGTCACTCAGAGTCAAATAAAAACTGATAAGCATCATGCACCTATCAATTGTTTCCATTGTCCCTCCTTCCAACGCTGTCCCAGGTTTTATATCTGGGTTTGGTCAGGTTTTTCAAGCCCAAGGATGGGGATTTTGGTCACTCACAAACGTTTTTACCATCAGCGAACTAGATGGATAGGCAACCAGTCTAGGGCGCCCCCACCCATGCATTTAGAGGTTGTCACTGTGCTTGCGCCACGGGTGGGGACTGGTCACTTCAAAAGTGAAATCTTGGATGGGGTATAACCCGGGGAGGGGTTGAGGAAACAATTGATATGTGCATTTACTTCTAGAACTGTAAGTTTACGTTACCAAGTACGTAATTAGTGGAAGAGGACAGCGCCAACAGATCTGCTTTTTTGGTGACATATCTCGAGGTGCCGGATGAATACTTGTTCTTCCATTCCGCGATGAGGTCCACGCCATCCGTTCGTTTCCCTTTGGTTCCGGAATCCGGGTCGGTGTCAGTGTTCCTCATAAAGAATGAGCGCCCTCCACCGAGGGCAACCTGTGAATGAAAGGGTCCATATAGTACAGGGTGTTGAAAAAGGTGTTTTTTAAGCCTTGGCTTCGTCTTCGTTTTCGGTTTAAGGAGATTTACATATCCCTGTCCTGGGGCTGTGGCTCAATATTATGTGCCCATCATGTACATGCTTCAGGGATTTTAAATGTAAGTGATGCCGAGGGATTTCAATTTGTTTATCCCAAAACCTCCAAACTTATTCTTGAGTTAGAAGGATCCGATGCTGAAGCGAAGATGATTCTATGGAGGCTTCAACTTTGACCCTTTTTTAATACTGGGTGAAGGGTTTATGAAAGGTTAATGAAATATAGCCGACCCTGGGAATGAATGTTGCATCTGACTTGTTTTTCGAATGAGGATAATAAATAAATCAAACTGGTGGAGAAGTATTGGTATAGCTGTCTTACGTCGATATCGAAATCGCTCCTGACGAACTGTGTGGCAATGTCTTGCACTGCGCATCCACCAGGCACGGTGTATGTCCACTTCTCCTCCGGAGTATGGGCGTAGGCAGCGGCCGGCGTACTGTTCACGAGGGCGGCAGTCGTGACGATGCCTACATTCCAACCTAAAAACACGGTGACAAAAATATTGTACAAACAGGTATTACTAATAATTTATAATTGAAAACCAAAATAAGTTTTGCAACTCCGGTGGTCCGTCATTGTCATGAAGATTAGCAGTGCAGGGTGCACGGTTCAAAAATCGATTTAACTGGCTCTTCTCGGCACCGTACGCAAAACACAGGAGACACACTCGTAAGCTTCTGTGTTGCTTTGGCGGTTTTTAAGCTCTGCTTCTATCTTGTCACTTTGTGGTCGGTCTGTCTGTCTGTCTATTTGTTCCCGGAAAATTGCCCAAAAATAATTGACTAATTGACCAAATGCCATGCCGTAGTCATAACATTGCACTCTTGACGACGGTTTTCGGATGCGCATGCGCGTTTATTTTGCATATGTCCGTCCCCGAAAATTGGCCAAAAATAGGCCCCATAAGTTTTGTTTTGTTCAGAAACATCGAATCTTATAACATGAGGCCAAAATCCGTAGTATCAGATTCTCCATTAATTTAGAGATAGGCTTCTTAATAATTCTAAAGTCCGAGATAAAGCCGAAGCAGGGACGACGCAATAGTTAAAAAAAAAAGTGCATTTGGATGAAATGGCGATATAAAGCGGTCATTCCCTATAAAAAAAACCCCCAAAATCTCAAAAGTTAGCAGGAAAGTTAGCAAAGATTGCGAAATCTAATTAATTGCTTACCCGCGTTTTTAGCCACTTTCAGGATGGAATCCACCTCTTTCCCAGCTGCCGAGGTACAGTCACCGGGTATCGCCTTGCCGTTCAGCCCGATCATGCGGTTCTTGGTCTTGACGCCAGTCAGTAGGGCCGTTGCCGTGCTGGCACAGTCGGCAACTTGAGAGTCCACGTTGTACGTCTGGAGCATAAATGGGGAATCTTTCATTCAAATAAGTATGTACACCCCTTGCACTTGTTTAGAAAATTGGATGTTTGAATCAGGTGGTGCTGACTGTCAGCCAAATGGTTTATTCAACACTACATTTGTATCTTGTTAAAAGTTGACATTTACTGTTAAAAATTGGCTAATAAAGCATGAGAGAGATACCTGAGTGATGATTATGTGGTCGGCAACTGACACACATGACCTCACAGGTATCATTTTCTATGGCGAGTGCGTCCGTGCTGATGGGTGAAGTTTTCTGACAAAACGATCAATTAATGACTCGCCAATAGCTTTTTACGAGATACGGTTCTTTGCGGATTTCGTCAGCAACAAGATTTTTGGCAAATCTGTAGTCATAGCTATAAGGAAAGGTAGAACTATCATTTGAAAGGATCCCATGTAAGTTGTGTATATGCCGCACCCAGGTAGTTATATTTGGTGTTTGCCGTCCAGTTGTGTGGTCTGTCCCTGAAGTGCTGGTTAACTTGCCGTTTTCAGTGACGACCATAATTAAAGGCATAAATGATATTTGGTTTCATTCGTTTTTGTTCGTTTTCAATAATAACATCACTCACAATCCAAAGAAGAATGTTCAAAACATAACCTGTTGAAGTTTCAGTAAATCGGTGGAAAAGACACTTTTAGAGAAGTCAATGAACAAGTGCGAGTGCACAATAAGCTCTGGTCGTGTTGCATGAAAGTCTTGCACGAAATCGATCAAAATGATCCCTGCCAGAAATGAAAATGCGACGCCGACGGCACATATGGAACACCATACTAATTTTGGTAATTTTTCGGGACAGACAGACCGACCGACCACCAAGTGCTATATAGAAGCTCATGAGAGAGCTTTAAAACCACGAAAAACCACGATTCACCCACCCTCTTTATTTTCAACGATAAATCAATTGACTGATCGTTGGAAATCACCTCACATCTCGATTTCGGCTAAATGACAGCAAACCAGCCGGCAAAAATTTGAGTACCACTTCGATCTTTAATCCAAGGGAAGATACAACATTTGCAAACATCAATAAACGAAATGATCAAATTATCACGAAATACGTTACTGAATTGTTAGGGACTGACAGTCCAAATCATCCTTTAAAATCGTGGCTCCTGGTGTGCTGACATTTTCAAGAAAATCTGTATTTTTCCAACGCTGGTCGGCCGACCAGCGTTGGAGAAAACTGGCTTTTTTTCAAAAAGTGTTTCTAAGTTTTCATATTTAGTTATTCTGCCTTTTCTTTGCAATTGATTACACACATGTGAAGGGGTACAAGCCTGCTAGACTGATTCTCTGAGCCTACAATTCCCCAAGTGTATTAATTGCTCTGTTTCATTTTAAGTGGGGTCAGGGAACCAGACTACAAGAACATGATAGGGTTTCTTGGTTTTTCCAGCGTCTACAAGCCCAAAACGTGAAAAAAATCAGTTTAACAATATTTTCTATAACATACTAATCCTCCAAATTCATTTATTTCTGAAAATTACAGCAAAAGACAATGTTGTACATTCCCTTTAATCCAAGTGAGCTTTTTGATGATAATTCGCTACAGGGTAATTTTAGGATAAATGCATATTGATCCTGTATGCCTTAATGTGTAAAGACTGGCTTGTCCAACTAACACTTTTTACCAAAAACAGCGGACAACTCGTATCGTACCTTGGACATTCCGACGTAAGGGAACTGCTCGAAGGACAGGAACTTCTCCTCCCCGGGCATTTCGATTTTCTGACCCTTCAGGATCCGGGCTCCTGTCACGGTCGGGAGGCTCATGCCGTCACCGATGAACAAGATGATGTTCTTGGCCATGGTCGTGGTGTCAAGTTTCTTGGCGAGGTCAATGGCGTCTTTCATGGTGTCCCGGGCTTGGTCCCTCCAATACTCCCGATCGGCATCTAATTTGGTTGCAGTATTTGAGATTAAACACACAATTTTTTTCTCGCTTGATTACATTAAGTTTCAAATTTCAAACGTGGACCGAGCAAAATTGAGAAATATCGATCCTTACCTCGGATTTCGATTTGGTCAAGGTTATACTGGAACTGAGCCGTCCGAGGTTTGTTAATGTCCACGTCGCACACACCGCCAGCTGTGCACAAACAGGACGAACGGGAATCAAAACATATTTCATAATGAAAAAAAAAAGTATATTATATAAAAAAAAATATCGGAAAAAGTCTTAATTTTGACTTCTTGTTATCACAACACAGCAACAATCAAACTGAACTCTGTGCGGCACACAAAAAGGTAACACCTTAATGACAGACAATCTTGTTTTACTATACTCGAGGACAATGCTTTGTGTTTGCCTTTGTCCCTGTAATATAACACTCTCCCATGGACTAAGCACACAAACTTACTACAGAGGACCGTTTCCAACAAAAGACCCAACTCTGGAGGACTGAAAGGATTTGTTGTTCTCTCTCCCGGTTTCGGTCCTCGGGGGTTATAACACAAACGAACACCGTCACTGGTCTGTGTTTCAAACGAAACACGGCAAGCCTAGTAAAACTGGTTCCGGACTACACAAAATTACACTCAGTTGATTCAGAATGGCTATTCACTGGAAGTCTTTTCATGCATGTGGTCTACACAATGGGCAGGTTCAGCTCAATAATCCTATACAATAGCTATATTTACCGTCAACAACCAGGCTAAGTCACAAGTGAAATTTAGTCACTGAGTCAGTCAGTCATTGTGAGTCAGTAAGTGAGTGAGATTGTTACCAAGAGGACTCTAGGCTAGTCCTCTTTGACCAGCAAAAACTTACGTGCGGTCCAGGAATAGGTCGTGTGAGATCCCACGACTATGCAAAGGAGTAAACTCCAAAACATGTACGCCATGTCTTCTTCACGGTGAGCCGGCTTGGACCAAAAATGCCGTGACGAGTTGGAAAATACTCTCCAACACAACTGGCAACTCTTTGGTAATACCCTTTGTCGGAGCTCGATTCAGTTTTAGATCTTTGTATCGAGTTCTAGAGTTGCCGCTGTAGCTGGCAGCAAGTGAGGAAAGTTTGTCTATGGGCGGGGCTATAGTTGATTGACGGGTACACTGGAGACAAAGTCTGACGTTGCAGCGACATCCAAAAAATCTGAAAATCAGGATTTTAGGGGTAATTACTTGTGGGTGAATCATTAATTGATGGCATGAAGAGTAAGGAATCGTCAAATTCAAGGGGAATATAAAATGATTGAAGCACTTATTGTGGAGTGCTGTGGAGTGCTGTGGCCTCGTGGTTAAGGGCACTGATTCGTGATCTGTGGGTAAAGCTGCAGGTCGTGGTTCGAGTCCTGGCGGGGTCATGGTGCGTGTGCCCTTGAGCAAGGTACTTTGTCACTCATTGCTTCTCTCCACCCAGGAGAAATGGGTACCTATGAGGGCAGTGATGGTTATTGTGATTGAATTAGCTTCTTTGTGCCTAACAGGCAGCATCGAGCTGTATACTCCCCAGGGAGCTGAGATGGTATATGGAATGTTTAATTGGCCCAATGATTAGGGGTAATAATAATGTAAAGCGCTTTGATCTTAGTTAAAAGCGCTATATAAGAACCTGTTATTATTAATATTTATGATTATATTATGATTAATAATATTGTACAAAACATATCGGTTTAAAAAAAGTGCGAAATTTTCTGGCATTGTTGTTGAAGTTTTGTACCGGTGGCGATTCTATACATTTCATTCGGCGGGTAAAACTGGTGGAACTCGCTGTCCGGACGGGACATTCTATAGGATTGGAGTTTATAACTGTATTTCCTTCTCCAATTTCAAGTGGGGGGGGGGGGGGGGGGCCGAGGGACGGGGCACCGACCTTTAGCAGGAGGTTGGGGTTGTCCCTCGTCCACCCCTCCCCTTTAGTTACGCCACATGTCAGAATCGTTCGACTCTTGACAGATTTGGTTCAGCAAAGTCGACTTCATCAGGTGAAACAACATCAAACGTGAGACTCAGGGATCAGGAACTTCGATATCCAAAATAGGGTAATTGCTGTCACACCGAACACCTTTTGATAACCGCACATTGAATACAAACAAATTTAGTCTTTTTATAGAACACAGCAATTTTATTGCATTGTGATGGTACAAACTGATGTTTGTGAGATGAAGTTGAGATATAAATTAATCTCGAGGAGTTTTTTTTGTGGATTTTGGATAAACAAAGGGGTAAATAGGTGAAACGGTAAAGGTATCTTGTGGTGGATGGCGAAAGCTTTATTGTATTTGGAGCAATTTTGAGGTATGACGGTGGGGGGGGGGGGGGGATAGGCCAAGGGCGGATCGGGGGGCGGGGGGGGGGCAACGGGAGCCATGCCCCCCCAAAGAACCCATTTGTTTTAAAGTGACGTCGCAATAAAGGCAGGCACTGCGTACACCACCATCATTTCCCTCAAAATAATTTAGTTAAAGTGGTAAAAAATTGCCTCAGATCGCACCACACCTAGAATCCAAAAAAAAATTCGGGGTCCTTAAGCAGGCCCCGAACTCCTCGCCGTAATTTTTGTTGACCCCTTTTTCTGGGGACCACATTTGTTTTTGCCCTCCCCCCCAAAAAAAAGAAATTGTGTTCTGAATCCGCCCTTGGGATAGGCAAACTTTTTCATAGGTCGACCTGAAGCATACACAAAGTGGCTAATTTGTACACAGATTAGGTATAACGCTTCTATTTATGAAAAAAATTATCAAAGTTGTAGTGACAGATTATCTGTTTTAAGCGACCCAAATCACCTTTAGTTGATCTTGATAAAGTTAGCTAACCACACCGATACCGCACTCGGCATGCATCAGGCGTCGCGGCCCGCACGGCGGACGCGCACGGTATATACGGCAGTGCGGTATAGATAAGTTATTTTGCTTGCCAGTAAACTCCAAAACAGACCGACAAAGCTGCGGTGATTTGATAAATTTAAAACGATGGCTGGAAGTTTTTGAACTTAAAATAGCCCCTCATGTTAAGTGAACACCTGAAAGTAATGAACACGTGCGACTGGAATTACGACCAGCACTCCAACCGCTTGACTTTTGAGAGTCAAAAGTTTGACCCCCGATTTTTTTACCGGTAGAACAACACGAAAACGGCCAATTTTTAAGGTATGGTGGGTGGACTTTTATATTCTCTATTTATAAGGTTGTTCTCAAAAATATCGTTTCTTGAAAAAGCGCGTTTTTGACGTAGCCCAGGACACTGTTCCCTTTAAAGTATTTATTATGGCGGCTAACTAAATCAGGTCTTGTTTTTATTTTTGACTACCACGAACTTTGGCCGCGCTAAACACCAGTTCCAGTTTGGAAGCTACTAGGAGGTCCGAGGTTTGAATTTGAGTGCCTTATCATTGAGTGAGCGAACTTCTCCCAAAGTAATTAATCATTGCAATTTAGTGGATTTTACCCAAGTGGGTTGGGCATGGAGTTCAATGGTAAATGGAGGAGGCTCAGTTGGCGTGTGAATTCATTGCGAGGGAATTGTATGGATATTTAGTTGTTAGGTCTTGACTGGTGCTCATACGACATACACCATTTCGACCAAGAGTTTATCCGCTGAGTGTCTCGTCATGGCGATTAGTTTTCTCCGCACAGGTTTCCTGGTATTTGTAATTCTACTTCTTGACCAGATTGAGTCCCAAACTGTTGGTGAGTAAAGTCGAACGATGTTAAAAATGTATTCTCATCGAAAAACATAAACCAATCGTTGTGGTTTTGTACTAGATAAGTATTTGCCATGGCCAGTAATTCTGACTGACCGTTTCACATTTCCACGAATCTGACATAAAATGCACAGTGGAATTTTTCTGCATTTTTGTGTGTGAAGTACATTCTTCGTTTTCTTTAATATTGAAGACTGGAGTTGGTAGCTCATTTCAGATAACACTAAGTTAAAGGCGTATAGAGTCATTTACTTTACATGCGTTTTGTTCGTTTCCAATAATAACACTACTCAACACTCAAAATAATGCTCAAAACCTAACCTGTTTCAGTTCAGTTCAGTGGGTATTACACATTTCGAGAACACAGTGAAAAACCATACACCAGCTTCATACACCAGCTCACGAACACAGTTTCGTCCAAAGCATTCCGTTAAGGATAATACACGAGGAGCGAGCCGTTCGTGGGTGAGAATGGCCCGAGGGCGAAGCCCGAGGGCCATTCATCACCCACGAACGGCGCGCTTCCGAGTGTATTAACCTACTTAACACCCTCCAAGAAATTTTCACTATTGTTCATAAACGAATGTTGTGTTTTTCTAAAATCAAGAAAAGTCAGTAAAGGAATGTTGACAATGCAATTGTGTGTCCCCCCCCCCCCCATAGTGGTGGTTACGTAATCTATATACATTGTCGGAGTTAGCTTTCTGATTCTTTGTGCCCCGATAGTGGGCGATATCAAATGGGGGAATTCAAACAAATACTTTGGTATGTCAACCAGCACCGGTGTCACGGTCTCACTTCTCCGGCGTGCTAGCTTCTCCGGGTTGATTCGGCGGATAATTGAGCACGTTACAGTGCACGTTACATGAGCACGATTCATGCTCATGTGTCCGCTGTGCTTACTTTTCCTCGGGCTGTTTTCTGAACACAGTGAGGGACACCCAAGAATGTGTTATGTAACACTTCCTGTGGGTCAAGTCATTCCATGGTCTTGCAAGCATTCTGATTTGTGTTCCCAGCGTCATGCATGTGTGTGTGTTCATGGAGGAATAATTAAGAACGAACTCCGTGTTCCTTGCTCGTTCGTGGTCCATGTTGTCCTTATATTTGCAACCACGGCTTAATTAAAATAAATGTGCATTTCAAATTCAAGTCTTTAATATTTGGAGTTAATAGTGCGCGCCACGAACATTCTATGCATACAAATATCTTACGTACACAAGTAAAGCCCCGAAAAACTCAGCACACTAATACAGTGACGAAAATGTACACTACTGCGCAATTTTATGCATGCGTGTTGAAGCGAAATTTCCCTTTTGGAGAAGCTAGCACGCCGGAGAAGTGAGACCGTGACACCGGTATAGAAGTGTTAATTAAGCTGTATTGGTGGTTACGTAAGCTACCTTGTTGGGTCAGTGGTCTGATTCTCTGTCCTCAAATAGTGTGCGATGTCAAATAGGGGAATTTAAACAGTAAACATGTCAGTTGTCTTCTAAACACCAAGGTGGAAACATGGCGAGTTCTGATAGTGACAGCATCTTTCTAACACAAAATACATTTCGTTCCGATACTAGTGACGATTCAGCAAACTTGTCAGATAGCTTATTGTATATTGATGAGCTTCAACCCAAGGTGAAAACTAAATATGAGCCTATAGTGTCTGACATTTCCGACGACGAGCTGATAGCGGCAACCCTTGTCATTGAAGAAGAAGAAAAAGCGAAATGTAGGCCTACTGCATTGGCCAACGTTGCAAACACTAAACGCTTCAAGGAGCCGAAAGCAGACTCAGACCTGCTGGACTTTGGTAGAAGAAGGTAGGTGTCAGCTTAACATTTGTTTCTTTTTTATTTCTTATTTTAACTGGTGTCTTGTTTCTTGTCAGTGTATAGACATAATTGCTTTTCCGCAAATGTTTTTACTCGTCCTTTTTTGTACTTCCTAAGTAGTGGTGCCTATTGAGAACAAATATCCCAAGTGCATGCGAGATTATGGGATTGTGTCCAGCACTCGGGGGGAAAAATCACAAAAAAGAAAGAAACGAAAACAAATGTTTTGAGAATTGTCCTGTTAAATGAGTAAAGAATCCAACAAGACTAGAAAACATAAACGTTAAGTGCGAGTATGGACCCTCCAAATTGCCTGTTATTTTACAAACGGTTAATTGTATATGTTTATATATTCCACAACAGATTTGCTGAGAGTACGGAGCGCAAAATCCGATGGGCTGTCGATTTGTTTCGGGATTGGCAGATGTGTCGCAACCAGAAAGCTGTGTCTGATGTTTCACTGAACATCAGCCCCATCAACGTGGATCTGAATTTTATGACGAAGGATGAGGTGAATTATTCATTGGCAAGATTCATATGCGAGGTGAAAAAGAAGAATGGTGACGACTACCCAGGGGAGACACTTCATGAGCTTGTCATCAGTATTCAGCTCTATTTTGATCTCAGGGGCAAAAGCTACAAGTTTTTGTCGGACCCGGACTTCCTACAGCTGAGAAACACTCTTGATGGACTCATGAAAGAACGAGCGAAGGCGGGTTTGGGAATACGTCGCAAGCAAGCTGAGGAGATAACAGTTGAAGAGGAGGAGTCACTGTGGCAAAAGCAGATTCTGGGCAGTTCCAGTCCCAGCCAGCTTCTGAACACGCTGGTCTATTCGATTGGCTTGAATTTTGCCCTACGTGGAGGTCAGGAGCACAGAAACTTGCGCTGGAAGTCTCCGCAACTTCAAATCCTGATTGACGGTAATGGTGACAAGTTCTTGCGATACACAGAGGATGCATCTAAAACCAACCAAGGAGACTTGAAACATCGTCACATTAAGCCAAAAGTCGTGGACGCGTACGAGAGCAAGGTCAGAGAGCGGTGCATCGTTACACTGTTTGAGGAGTACGAGCGTCACTGTCCCCCTGAAGACCAACGACCAGACGCCTTCTATTTACGTCCGTTAGCGCAACCGAGAGGGCAGGTTTGGTATGCTGCTCAGCCTCTTGGACGTCACAAACTGGCCCAAGTTGTTGCAGAGGTGTGCAGGCAAGGTGGCCTCGCCGGTTACCGCACAAATCACTCTCTTCGAGCCAGTGCAGCTTCACGCCTCTACAGGGAGAATGTCGACGAACAGCTAATTTGCGAAGTAACTGGCCACAGGTCAAATACCGTAAGAAACTACAAGAGGACATCGGAAAATCTCAAGCGCAAAATCAACTCAGTCATACAAGGGCGTGCATCTGGTACCGTTGCCTGTACACCATCAGCCAAGAAACTTGCAACCAGCACCGCCACAACACCTTCCGGGGGGACAGGTACAGACTCGACTAAGGATTCTCCGAGGAATTTCACCGTCACTGTGAACGTCACACTTGTTTGGTTTTGTCAATTTTGTACACCATTTCTGAAAATAATTGTACTTCAAGTATAGTTAAATGAAGTTACATATAAACATTTTCCTTGCTAAAGTTAAAACTGCTTAAGCTAAGTATGAAAGCATGTTTTGGTTAAAATTAAAATTGTATGTATTAATTTATGGATACTGTAAAAAATGATTATGAAAATATGTGCAGGTTTAAATGTATGCATGCACTCTTAAGGTAATGTGTTGGTTGAAGTTAAACAAAAGTTTTGTCTCGTTTTCATGTCGTGTTAAAATTGCTGAAGTCAAGTAAGAAAACATGTGTTGAATAAAATTTAAAATTTCGTGTATTAATTTAATGGATACTGAAAAACAAATTATTATGGAAACCTGTGCAAGTTAAAGTTAAATGTATGCATGTGCTGTCAAGGTTAACTGCTTGTTCGTCTCGTATTCATGTCATGATAAATTGTAAGGCCATACTATTAATGAAAAAAATTAATTATGTACACACCTATTATTTATTGATGAGGCTGTTATGTGTACGAATTAATAAAAGACTGCGATTGTAATGGGTTATTTGAAATGGATATGTAACAATGACTGACAATTAAGGTTTTGAAAAGAGTGTGAAATAAAATTGAAAATACACAACTGTACGTAATTTGCAACTTTGTCAATGTCTCCTTGACGGAGAGCGCAGCGCGCCATTCGTAAAGATACCGAATGGTGCGCTGCACTCCATTCGTGTAAAATAATGGCGAGTAAAGATAATAGTGTGACGTCACAGGAGGGTGTTAATTATTTCGAAAAATCAGTCGATTGGATGATCGTTGGAAATTACACGCGTTTCTTGGTTTCTTCTAAATGACAGTAAGCTAGACGGATTAATATCACTGGGTGTTTAGTACCAGTACGATCATAATCCGAGTAAAAGAATGCGTTTTGGAAATATTTATATGCTATGTGCCATGAAAGGGAACGATTCAAGACAAAAGATGACAACGACGACTACGACAGCAATAATAAGTTATTAATCCTCTTACAAATGCTTTCTACAGATGAAGGGGATCCCAACCACTGGTTTCAGATGGCAGACGGCGAGCTCACTGCAGCCATAAACGAAGCCAAAGGCTTAAACACTAACACGGCCGGTGGTACGATCTTGTTCATCGGTGACGGTATGAGCGTGAGCACCGTGACTGGGGTCCGGATCTGGAAGGGGCAATCAGAGGGGAAGACCGGGGAAGAGTCGGTGCTGGAGTACGACAAGTTCCCACACTTTGGTTACTCCAAGGTATGTCTTTTGTCAGGAAAAAGAGTGCAGTGCTTTACATCTCGAAATTGATTTGTCAATTTGCCGGATGACAGTCAGGGGGCCTCTGCCCGATTAGCTTGCCTGTAGCTGAATTAACTGCGAATCAACTTCTGGTTGGAAATTATACGAATAATGCATACTTGTTGATGAAAATGAACCATGTTTTACAAAAAATGACCGACATCAGAGGAATTATTTTTTAACCCTATTTCACAGTCTGACGAATTTAATATGACCCAAGCTTAGGATTCTTGATATGGTTTTGCTTTTCCAAGGCATAGAAACTGACACAACCGATTGTTAGCCAACGTTGTCATGAGCTGCATGTTGCAGTGACGTCTGATTATTTAGATTAAATACTAGTTCCATTTCTACTTCGTTGTTTCTTCTCCTAGACGTTCAACACCAACTCACAGGTGCCTGACTCCGCGGGGACCGCCACGGCATACCTGACGGGCGTGAAGACCAAGCGCCGAGTCCTGGGCTTGGACGCCGGTATCAACGTCGGTGACTGCGCGTCGACATTCGGTCATGAACTCGACTCCATCCTGGTTAGGGCCAAGAATTCAGGTATTTAATGAGGCCACTTGCATGAGTTTATCAGCACAGGAATGTACTAAGCACAGAAAAAATGGCTTAACAAAACAGGTTACAGAGACAAAATTTAGGCATAACATAAAAAGGTTACCTGCTAACTATTTTGTTTTCAGCTGAAATTTGCTCAGCAATACATTTTCTGAGCAATTATTATTTTTCTGTTTAGCATCTCAATGAAATGGGATCCTGGTTACCACGCAATTTCGCGGCTGAGAATGGTTGTTTTCAAAAGGCTTAAATTCATTTGGATAATTTCCTTTGGGGTGGGGTTATGGGAATCTTTTTCTAAGTTTTGAAGCTTTCCCCGTATTCAAATTGTTTTTATTTTATGGAAAACTCTTTCCGCTATAACATTAATATATTGTCCTGGGGAATATACTCAAAGCGGGGACTTATGGCTTCAGGATATCTTTTACACCGAGAATACTGTATTTCTGTTAATTAATCCCAAAAGTGACCATGTGCTGTCATCATAACACTAATATACACCGAAGAAACCCAGACCCAGTGGTGTACTCGACTCACGGGGTCTGATTTGCTGAGTGCATTAGGGTCCTCTTCTTTATTGATTGGTGGGGGTGGCGAGGGACACCTATTCTGAGGGTCTGCTAACATTATCAAGACTTTCTTCTTTTTTTCAACTCTGAGCGGGAGTTGAGTGAGGTAGGGGGCACATGCCTTAGTTTGGGGTTCTTGCCCTTTATAGTGGGGATAGGGTAGTGGTCGGACGTCATTAATACGCAATTTAGAGCTTCAAACTCAAATATTAGCATTGAAGCTTTGCGCTCTACAGACACACAGTTCTTACTTCGCAGAGTTCAGAAACTCCCAATAGTTTTTGAATCTACTTCCAGGACTACCCGTTGGCATAATAACCACAACTCGGCTGACGCATGCCTCCCCGGCGGGGGCCTATGCGCATGTGCCAGAGAGGGACTGGGAAGCAGACAGCGGCCTGACGCCCGAGGCAGAGGCTAATGGGTGTAGAGATATAGCTTGGCAGCTGATGCACGGCCCAGTCATCGACGTAAGTATTTCACTGGTAACCCTTGGTTCCAAGACTTCTGGCACCAGACTATGAGGGGGCGTGACCTAAGTATTATTTCGTGTTTTTTATTTGGGAGATTGGGCTTCATTTTTTTGTCCACCACGGTCTGGTAAAGGCTGATTAGCCGACAAAGGTTTGTGGGTAACATGAACTGATATGAGGCTGGGGAAGATTTTTTTGATGACTGTCGACCAAAATGATGTGGTTGATTTCGAACTATCAGGGTATCATGATTTTATGCTCAAAGTTTTGCAAGAATTTTTGATCTCATGTCAAAAACAACCAAGTTTATCAGGAGCCAAATAATACAATATGGTGTACAAAGTAACATTGGACGAGGAGTGACAAAGTTATTCTGACGCAGCTGACTTGAGTTTCTTGTCACGTGACCTTGAACTAAATGACCTTGTGACGCACTTGGCAACAACCCTGGCACTAGCGGCACTACGGCGTCCGCCAGTTGCCAAACAAACATGGTAGTGATATAAACGTTCCAGTGTTGAAGTCCGATCAATCACAAGTCCTCACACGTTCATCATCATAAGTCATCCAGTCCTATAGTCGAGTCACAAGCTTTTCATCTTCATTGTTCATCCTCTATTATAACTTACTTGTGACCAGACTTGTGAAGAAATTGTGATTTGCCTGGGAGTGTGGCAGAACTTGAGATGGCCTGGAGTCTGCTCATGTCATAGCTAAGTCTCCAAATCTTTCCCCCCCTTTTTGATGGAACTCGAAAGGTCATCATGGGAGGAGGTCGAATGTACTTCCGGACACCTGACATACCGGACGAGGAGGAGGGAACCGGGGGAATCAGAAATCAAGGTGACTTGATTCAGGATTGGAAGGACCGGTACGGCAAGATGGGCAGCGCGGAGTACATCGTATCTAAATCACAGCTCGATGCTCTGGACACGGACGATACTGACTTTCTACTGGGTGAGTTGTAGATGATGTTTAAAATGGGCAAGTGGATGGTGATGATAATGATTTCAGTTTGGAAGAGGTCAAATGTCGATTGATAAATCAAATCAATCAATCAATCAATCATTTCAAAAGTCGTTGTCGTTCCTTCTCTGCAGGTTTGATCATGAAATAAATTTAAAAAAAAAAAAAAAAAAATGTTGGGGGTGTATGGCCCTTTTCCCCCTAGAACTTGCGACCTTTAAGGCAACGGACTATTTTACGGACTTTGCTTCTTTGAAGATTGGATCAAAGTCCTATCAAAACGTGTGTGGCTTGTGCGCATGCGTAAATCCCGTAAGTAAGGATTCTTCCCTTACAGGGTTAGCATAGAATGTCTGTGCTAAGCACAGAATGGTGATCGTAAGCGCAGAACTCTGTGCTTAGCAGAGCCATGAAATTGGGCCCAGGTTTTGAGGACGACAACATTTCACTTGATTTGCCTAATCTCACGCATGCGTATTGTGATGAGTGTAGGGGCCCATTGGTGCTGACTGCAGAGAGCATGCTGCGAGGACATTACAATCTGAGACGCGCCAGTCAGATAAACTGTTGGAATTTTCCGTCCTTTTAATTAATGCAGGACTCTTTGACAGAAATCACCTCAACTTTGGCTTGGACTCCGCCGATGACATTTTGGGCAATCCGACACTGGCCGAGATGACTGAGGCAGCCATCAAGATCCTGAAACGAAAGGGAAATGGTCGCTACTTCCTCTTCGTAGAAGGTTGGTGAAAATGGAAACGATTTAATATGTAAAGGACGCCACCGGGGGGCGGGGCGGGGGGACAATGGCGGGGGGCGCTTGGAAAAGCAAAAATAAAAAATAAAAAAAGTGGAGGAAAAAAGAAGAGGTGTGAAGTCATATTTGCTATTGATTTAATACACATTCAACAAAAAATGGGCGTCTGCAGGGGTGTCAATGGGGGTTGGGTGGGTAAATGTCTCCCTGCCCACCCTCGAAAAAATTATAAATTGAGAATATGCTAGAGAAAGTACAAGGATTTGTGGGGAAAATTTGCTTTGCCCCCCCCCCCGAAAAAAATCCTGGCGACGCCCGCAATATCATTTATTCCCGTTTGTATGGTGGGTAAAACTCTAAATGTGCATAGAGGTTTGGACTCAATATTAGGTTTGCCCTTCACCGACGTATAAACACTGTATACTCAGTGTGCTACCTGCCGAGTGCACTCGGGTGGGACTCGAACCCACGACCTCCTGCTTTCTAGTGCAGACGTCTTACCATTCGACCACCGAGCTAACGGGATCGGTTGGCTGGTTCGAATCTGATTCACATAGCAGCGGGTACCGCATTAACTATTCATAATATGACATTTTGCGTCGGGGTGATGTAAATCAAATTAGGATTTGCCCTTCACCGACGTATTAACACTGTATACTCAGTGTGTTACCTCCCGAGTGAAAGTTGGAACAAAAATCACTCGGGTGGGACTCGAACCCACGACCTCCTGCTTTTTATAAGTTTGGACTGTTTATGACAATTTGTGGTCGCATAATTTACTGTGTTTTGTATCACATCTCTTCAGGTGGAAGAGTTGATCACGGTGAACATATAAATAACGGCAAGAAAGCTATCGACGACGGGCTGGCTCTGGAGAAGGCTATCGCAAAGGCCAAGGAAATCACCGACGACAACACGCTGATTGTCCTGTCGTCTGACCACGCGCACACCATGACCATCCAGGGCTACCCAGAACGAGGACACTCGCTATTTGGTAACTACAACAACTAAACACGTTTGCATCCAAAACTGTTCCTCTTTTGTGAAAGGCATATGGGACCATTTGATTTTCATAATCATGTTGTTCGTTTCCAATAATAACATCACTCAAAATCCAAAGAAGAACGTTTAAAACCTAACCTGTTTAGGTTTCAGCTCAGCGGATATTACACTTTTCAAGAAGAAAGTGGAAAAACAACGCGGAACCTTTTGATCACGAAACACGATTTCGTCAATGCCACTCTTTATTCACCAAACTCAGTCCATTGACTGATCGTTTTAAATCACCTTCATTTCTGTATTGCTTTCTTCTACATGACAGCAAGCCAGATGAATTGATATCACGGGGTGTTTAGTACCAGTACGATCTGTAATCCAAGTAAGCTTTTTGTGATAGTTCAGCAGGTTACTTTTGGAATGATCCTGTCTGCTTTCATTGGCGGATCCGGGAGGGGGGTGTGGGGGTGGGGACAGCGGGACCATGCCCCCACGATTTTGTGTGTGTAATCGGTAGGAGTGAAGACCCATATTTGTCTTACATTTTCATGGGGGGAGCTAGACACCATATGGCACTAGGGGGCGTTTGCATCTTATGCAAACTGGCTTGCTCACAATACATCAAGACGGTACCATTAGAGCTTTTGTGCTGTTCGTGCTTTGTTTTTCATTACTATTTGATACTTTTGGTCTGTTGGAAAGTTAGAAAATAATCTGATACTCGTTTTTTTTCACCACAAACAAATATGTGTGTGTGTGTGGGGGAGGGGGGAGATGATCCAATGGGTACACTCCCCATCCCCCAGAATTTGTGCCCTTGATGTTCCCCCTCTCCAAATGATATATCTGCCTGTTTTCACTTGATGTTCTATCATTCGCATGTTCTGTCTTGCTTCGATGACATACTTGTTGGGACGACGGTTTGTATTCTCCCCGATAATGTAAAATATCCCCCAAATAGTATCAGCATTAAACACTTATTTCCTATGAATTTTTGAACCTGTCACTACGCAAAATAATAGTTGATACCGTTTTTGCTTCTTGTTTCTACCATATGCAGGTAAAGTGAACTCTGACGATGTCGGTTTGCCGTACACAACCATCGGCTTTTACACTGGGCCTGAAGCGTTCAGTGTGCAAGCACGACTAAGGGAATTGAAAAAGCGGCCAGATTTAACCAACATTGACACAGGTATGTTAACGCAAACATATTATTACCGGCCATTTGTCATGATTTTGTCAGCCACACGATTTAGCAAGACGTGAGGCCTTGTAATTTCGGTGATATCAAATAGAGCACCAATGATAAGCGGTTGTCTTTATCTTGTGATTAAACCGGGTAGGATTCTGCTCGTTTCCGAAAATGTCCGAAGCTTTCCGAACACGTTACCGTTTGGTCGTTTACTAAACACGGACGTGTTCGCGATAGCATGGCCGTTTCCAGGTGTGGATGGTTGTATTTATCTACAAATCCCTGTTATCAGTCGCCAGAACGTTGAGTTCATTTTACATCGAAGCTTCTATTTGCGATATTCGATACCGTGCGTAGGCCTAATGATCAGTGGGAAAAGCCCATTTATGTGTTGTGCCTGAAATGTGTACACAGACGAGGGCAGGGCTTTGCTGCTTCATGTTTTATTTTGAATGTGACGGTTTCCTGCCTACGATCTATAGAGACCACAGGGGATCATCAGGTTAGGGAACCAGACTCCATCTTGAATTGCTCCGTTTACCTGTGATTTGTCTGCAGACAATAAGGAATACACCCAGCAGGCGTTTGTGGCGACTTTTTACGAGACGCACGGCGGCGAGGACGTGGCTATCTTTGCCACGGGGCCCTGGTCCCACCTCTTCCACTCTGTCCACGAGCAGAACTACATCCCGCACGTCATGATGTTCGCCGGCTGCTTCGGAGACTACCAGACGAGCTGCCGAGATTCACCTTACCTCGATGCAGCGAGGCCAGGGAGGATCCGCGGCAAGTCGGCGGGTCAACCAACCCAAATAGCCCCGGAAGGAACATCAGCTGCGTACGCTCAGACACCGAGTTGGCCAACCGTTCTCGTAGTTTTGCTCCTCGCAAAGCTGAATCAAGTTCTGTGATAAAATTCGTTTATATCCGTCACATACCTGAACAAAAATATGTTTGCAATAAAATTCCCGAAATCAATACCTTATAAATTTAGTAGAAAGGGCAGTTAATCTAAAAGAATAAAAAGAAAAACTCTGTGAGAAACATGTCTAGAATATTATGTACGTCGAAGGTTTTTGCTCAGTAATCATTAATACGTTCTTGGAGAAAATGACAGGAATACAATTTACATTCAGAATTTAGAGGATGCTATTGTATTTTATTATGATTTTAGTATTTAATATAGCAATACAATCATCTAATACGGAACTCTAACAATATTAGCTTTTGCTGTTAAAGTTAACTTAATTCATTTTGTTTACGATGCGCTTTATAAATTTCTAAAATTGCAATTGGATTTTTTTCAAAGTACATTTGTTGTTTTGTCACTTTTGTGATGAATGGTTTCAAGAAGCAATGTCTTCGATAGCATTCCCAACATTTCAGTAAACTTTCCGCAAAGTATTCGGAAAGATTTGAGGTAATTTGAAATGCTTAAATGCCATTTAGTCAGTTGCATTTTAAGAGGTGAAACAATAATTCGCCGCAATGGCCTCATTCTAATGAATGGTTTCTACGGATGCATTGTTATACTTAATACTTTTGTATTAAAATCAGTTTATAAACTCCGGCAAGCGCCACATCTGAAAAGCCGCACATGATAGACATTAAACTGAAAGATTTGCAAATTTTGATTAAACGACAACAAAATCTGCAAACCAGATGTTTTGTGTGTGTTTTTGTTTCCGACTCCCTTCATTTATTGTTACCACGTCACATAAACACATAATTTATTTGACCTTGCATTTATAGTTTGGAAAAACCATGAAAACCAATCATATTCTTGTAGTCTGGTTCCCTGACGCCACTTAAGATGAACCGGAGCAATTTGTAGACTTTGGGATCATGAGAATTAGTCTAGCAGGCTTGTAGTCTTCTCAGGTGTGTAATCAATTGCAAAGAAACCGCAGACGAACTAAATATGAAAAAATAGGAGCACTTTTGAAAAAAGCCAGTTTTCTCCAACGCTGGTCGGCCGACCAGCGTTGGAAAAATACACTTTTTCTTGAAAATGTCAGCACACCAGGAGCCGCAACTTTAAAGGATGCTTTAGGCTGTCGTTCCCTAACAACCCAGTGAGATATTTTGTGATAATTTGATCATTTCTTCCCTTTAATGTTAATTGCTGCAAAATACACCTTTGCGTGTTTTTTTTTTCAATTTGGCATGGCATATTGTAACACCGCCCTCTTACAAAAATCATTGCCCTGGGATGGAACTGCAGAAAAGAACACAAAAAAATAATTAAACCAAAACTCCAGCTGCACTTTTTAAGAAATAAGATAAATGAACCGGATAGTTTTTATTACAAAATGCGGTTATTTTTTTTCAATTAGTATTTAATACCTGGTGAGCAAAACAATTCAATTTCAAGACCATTATTTATGACATTTCTGGCATATTCTTTTACACTCATTCATACGAGGCATCCCCTCGAAATTGGCAAATGTCATTACAAGAAGAAAAAAAAACATCGTTGAAAAATACTGATTAGAAAATAATGGTAACATAATATATTGCAATACAACTTTTGGAAATAAAAATACACAATACAAATTAGTCGCTTGTTATCTCGAAAAATTGTTTTGTATTAAAAATTAGTGTAAAAAATGGTAAGACCTGTTTACTTATTTGTCTGAAGACACAATTTTACAGAATGAATAATCATGCATGAATATATCGTTAGTATGAAGTCAAGTGTTTAGAAGGTATGATTTATAAGGGACAAACAAAAGTGCGAATAACTGACAAACGGGGTGACGGACCGTGCGCGCCCGAGGATCCACCCAGGGCTACTTCAGCCCGAGACCTGCGCGAAACCTGGCCGGCACAGCCGCGTCCTCGTCCGTCAGACGGGGGTTGAGGTAAGGCGAGTCACGGCAGGTGTTGAAGTAGTCCCCGACGCAGCCGGCGAACATCATGACGTGCGGGATGTAGTTCTGCTCGTGGACGGAGTGGATGAGATGGGACCAGGGCCCCGTGGCAAAGATGGCCACGTCCTCGCCGCTGTGCGCTCCCGTCAGGGTGGCGACAAACGACTGCTGCTCGTAGTTCGATTTCTCTGTTGAATAAAACAAAAATGTAAGGCAACAAGTACACAATTTGAGTCCCCGATCAAAAAGTGTCACTTGTCTTAGCACGCACCCCTTCGCTCGAGTTTGTCCCCTTCCCCCGTGCCCCCAACCTACACTATGATCGTATTAAGGTAAGTATCCTGAACATTTAAACCAGCGATCTCCCTCTGAAAAAAAAAATTATCAGCATTCAGCAAAAATGTAATGTATCAAATACATGTACTTATCAATATGGATCAAACCATAATTTATCAGGAAAAAATATTATCCAACTACCTAAACCCAAAACAAAAATCGGTGGTAGAAACATAACCCATCTTACCCGTGTCAACGTTAGTAATGTCGGGGCGATGTCCGCTAAACTTGAACGATGTCGCTACTTGCAGTAAAGCATTTTTTCCTGTGTAGTAGCCGAGCGTTGTGTATGGGTAGTTTTTCGTGTCGGAGAATATTTTACCTATAAGCAGGTGAAAGAATTAATACGGCAGGGTCATAATATAATCGAATTCCAAGGGATACAATGAATTCGGATTAGAAAGCACATGGACTCGTTCCACAATTACGTAAGCAAATGAAATAATGAGGTAAAGGCACAGTAAAATAATCAGGTGCATCACACTAATTGATACTGCTAGCCAACCAGCCAACCTGCTAGTTAACGCGGATAACCCGCTTGACAACAAGTCGGCCCATTGTCCAACAACAAAACATGCTTACTAATCATAACCAACCAGCAACCCTCCTAGTGCACTAGCCAACCTGCTCGTTAACCAGCCAACCTGCTTGCTATACCTGATCTGCGCGCTCCTCAACAAGCCCAGTTGCTAGTTAACAAACTAACCCGTTAGCCAACCAGCCAACCTACTATTAAACCCGCCCACTTGATATGTTAATGAACCATTCATCGATTAATGGTTCATTAAATAAATAAAGGAGGGAGAAATCTTACCAAATATAGGATTTCCACGTTTAGGGTAACCGGCAAAACTAATGGAGTGGCTGTGATCCGATGACAGAACCATGAGAGTGTTAGAGGTAGTCAGTTCCTTGGCCTTAGTTATAGCTTGCTCCAGAGCGAATCCGTCTGTCACGGCGTGTTTGGCTTGATTGAAATGATGGCCATGATCGACCCTTCCACCTAAAAATGAAAGCCAAAAAAAAAATCGTGAAAGAGAATTGAAAAAATTAAAGAATCGCAAAATTCACAAAAAGTTGCTTTCAACCGTGTTATATCAGAATGCACTTGTACGTCTTTTGGCGTGACTTTTCAGGATGTGTCTCTCGAAGGGGAAACAGTTCTGAAAATTGTATTTGTAATTTGCTCAATTTCAATAATTGTAGAATAAGTCTAGCTTGTTGATTGGAAATTAAGTTAGAGTTATACAGCACAAGTTGTACAGTAAGAGTTGGACGTACAGTTAGAATTACAGCTAGAGTTATATTGGGAGTCAAAATGTTACTTTAAGATTTCGAATTTAAGTTAGAAATAGATTACCGTCGGAGTTAGAGTTCGAGTTAATTGAGGCTGAGTTATAAACAAGATTACAGTAACACCATGTACCAAATATCTTTTGTGAGTCTGTGAGGTTCTGAAGAAAAACGGTGGAAACTCAGCGTTTCGAACTCTGCAAGAGGCAGAGCAATAAGTACAGTTTGAGTTTGAGTGTAAGTTAGAGCCAGATACAAGTAACTGGCGATAGGGTTAGAGATGAAGTTGGAGGTCGTCTCACCTTCAACGAAGAGGAAGTATCGTGTGCCCCTCTCCTGAGCCTTCCTCTTGAGAATCCGGATGGCAACCTCCGTCATCTCGGCCAGTGAGGGTTCCTTAGCAGTCCTCTCGATGTCATATGCCATCTCTGAAAACGCGTACAGACCTGCAGCAAAGAAAAGCAAGGGCATCTCAATCAATGAGATGGTTAAAAAAATATGGGTCATATTTTGGGCGAACGAGGGCGCTGTTGTGCGCCACTATTTTGGGAGAACAAAACGTACATGAAGTCCATGTTATTTTTACATTTACATTGCTGTAATTTAACAATAAAAGCTTTACAATCTGTTATTTGTAGACTGAAGTAAAGCTCCTGAAAAAAAACGCTCCTAAACGGTAAAATTAGTTTCTACTTTTTGTATACCCGGAATTGCGTTCACATGTCGTATAGACAAAACGTGCCCTGTGACGTCATACCAGCGGATAACCGTCGGCCGAACCTCATATTTTCCCGTATTAAACATTTTATGTCGCCACTTTTACACCAATTACATTCCAAGCGATAAACAAGAAGTGCAGAAGAGAACAATTTGCTGGAAGTTGGCACCACGTGACCACAACATCCAATTTGCAAACACAATGTTGTTTATTGTTTTTGAAAATTTTAAGAGTAACGTTTTTGAAGGGCAATGAGGTTTTTTTTTCTGGACTGCCTGGATGAATCGGCTTACCTAGGAGATAATCCGTACTATCAGGGTCAAGGGCCAGCAGCTGATCCCTGGTTGCCAGAAACTCCGCACTGGCTTTATTCGTGTACTTATCCTGCCAGGCAGCTATCAGATCCAACTCATCCCTGGAGCCAGGAAGACCCGATTCGTCCTTTTGGGACTTCATCCTGAATCTGTTTCTCCCTCCGCCCATGAGCACCTTGATTCACGAGCAAATAGTAACATCGCTGGGGTTAGGGCAAATATCCAAAATACAACGGCAGTTTTTACCTTCTTACCGTCGAAGGATGGATTCTGTCCAAACTAGCTAATTTTCCTGCTGTTTTTATTGAAATTAATTTAGTAAAAGTTACTGATATGCTTTTGTATATCTGCACAGTTTAAGGCCAATGGAATTAAGAGTTTTGTAATTACTGTTACTGTTACGGAGCTTTTAAAGGGACATAGGTGAAAAAAAAAATTGAAAAAAATCCATCGTAAGAATGAAAACAAATCTGCGTTCGAACGCAAAAAATCTGCGTTCGAACGCAAAAAATCTGCGTTCGAACGCAAAAAATCTGCGTTCGAACGCAAAAAATCTTTGTTCGAACGAAAAAATCTGCGTTCGAACGAAAAAGCTGTTTGCTGTTTGCTGTAAGCTGTTTGCCCTCCCTGTGCTGCCCCACCACTTATGTGGGTGATTTGGTCATGTTTTTTCAGGTCCAACATGCATGACATATGTGCCCAATGTAGGTCCGTGGCCCAAGTACAGGGATTTCAATAACTGGTCTTAAAGCAGTCTATGAGCTTTCAAACGGTCTTACTAGGGCTTGCTGTTAGTTGGTCATGAAGTTTAACCATTGCAATGAAGATCTAGCTAATTGTCCTTCTTTTTTTAAGAGTCCCTATCCTGTTACAATACTAGCTACAACACAACCCCCCCCCCCACCCCATCAGTCCCACCCATTATGCTATGCTGAGGCAACACACTTATGAGACATTTTTAAAAGTAATTTGCCTTTTTGGTTTCTTTTTATAAAGTGAGGCAAGTTTAAAAAAAATAATTAAAAAAGGCTATATAATTATCATTCAAATTTTTCAGGTAAATAAAATATAACTGGTCGTCATTGTGATTTTTAGAAATTTGTCTATCCACGAATCCTTTACAGTATAAATGTTCGTTCCTAATCCTTGTAATAGTTCCAAACTTTAGAAGCGACTGACATGTATATATTGTTTGATCATTTCTGGCTTTCAATAAGCCTATTTTACTAGTCTAACACTAGTTCATGTACATGTACTTTCTGCTTCCTCACTTTCAGATACGGGATTCACTAATTAACTGATTCCTACTCATACTCATAGCAATCGACAAACATGTTGGGCTATTCTGATAGCCATGGCTAGCCCGACATGTTTTTTGGTGGCCCATGGATAACCAGTTAAATGTGGAGAAACTGTTGCACTTACAAGAGCATGATTTGAGTCCCATCATGATTGATACGTTTTACATGTTTGGTACAACAGTTTTTAGGGCAAAGAATGTTTTGACCCACAAAAATCACCCACATAAGTGGTGGGGCAGCACAGGGAGGGCAAACAGCTTACAGCAAACAGCAAACAGCTTTTTCGTTCGAACGCAGATTTTGTTTCGTTCGAACGCAGATTTTTTTCTTTCTAACGAAGATGTTTTCAATTTTTTTTTTTCATCTATGTCCCTTTAAAAGCTCCGTAGTGAAAGACCACTTGGTGGTAAAAAAAAATGATGTTTTGTGACGCAATGAGTTCGAAAATGTGCCATTTCTAGAAAACGATATGTCCGAACTCCAAGGCATTTTATTCTGGAAATGCTACTTTTCTGCTGAGCAGACATTAAACTATATGTAGAGTGTTTGTGGTAACCGCGCTTGGAGGTGTTCTGTCTTACGAATGGGTACTATTTTCTAGCACTATAGTTGTTGAAAATGAACATAAGACATTAGCTGACAGAGAAAAGAACACTTAAGACATCAGTTGTTAAATTATTCTTAATTTTTTTACCGAAGCCATACTCACATCAATGTCGGTATCTTCCACCAGTTGCCTGGCGATGTCTTTACACCCGTTCGCTTTGGCCTCTTCCGTTAGCTCGCTGTCATCCTCCCACCCCCGCTCGGGTACGTGGGAGTACGCTCCCCCTGGGGACGCGTGGGTGATTCGGGTCGTGGTGACGATACCTACGGGCATACCTGAACAAAAGCCGACCAACAGACAAGTTTGCTATTAAATTCAATTGTATGCGCGTATGCAAATAAGAAAGCATCAGAGGCTAGAGATATATCAGCAAGTTCAGCATATGCAAGGGTCTCAAATTCTGCATAATGGAAAAAGCTGTTTATAACCACGGTTGCCCTTAAATCAAATTGAAACATTATAATAAATGCTTGATAGATAGGTATATACCATTGTTCTTGACCATGGTTAAGATGGAGTCCATTTCATGACCGAATGTCGACGCGCAGTCACCAACGGTGATACCGGAGTCCAAGCCCAGGACTCGGCGCTTGGTCTTCACGCCCGATAGGTACGCCGTGGCGGTCCCTGCGGAGTCAGGCACCTGCGAGTTGGTGTTGTACGTCTACGGAGACAAAGTAGAAGTACAAAGTAATTTTTCAAAATAACAATGTTTGTTTTTACACCCGGAAATATTCTCGTCATTTGGGCAAGTCAGTTCTCAACGCTTACAGTAAGAATATTTTGTTGCAAGTTTTTACTGTCCGTTGAACGTGTGATTTAAGAGCGCCATTCGAAAAACAAATAGATATTAAGAAATTTGGAAAACACGAACATAATGATGGAGAGCAAGGTTGGTAGAGCAATGGTCGGTGCCCCGTGTGTTTGAAGTTCAAATCCCGCTAAGTTGAGCCTATTACTGAATAATCCATGTTTTGTGTATGCAGTGAAAAGTTGAAAACACACTCTGATAGAACGGTCATGTGCACATGAAGATGAAGTGAGCCAAATTCCGCATCACAACATTCATAAAAACGCCCCCAAACAGAAGTAAATTTGCCTGAATTCAATATGCCAGTAAATGAGTTTCGTAAGCTCACACGCCCATCTTAAGATCAAGAGGAGAACAACGCCTCTAACTCAATGTGCCAAGAAAGACTGTCGGTCAAAGTGCCTGACAAACCGTAATGTTTGCCGATTCAATTTTGGACCTGCAGCTAAGGAGTCTAGTCAACAGGGCAAATCAAAGAGACTTCCTTTTGGCATTCTGGCCTTTCCTTCTATGGTGAGAATGACGTACCTTGGAGAATCCGAGGTGCGGCCAGTCATCGTAGACGAGTTTAGACTCTTCTCCAGTGAATCCGTCCTTCTGCCCCTTCCAGATCCTGACACTAGTCACGGTGGGAACGCTCATACCGTCACCGATGAACAAGATCATTCCATCGGCCGTGTTTTTGTTGAAGCCTTCGGACTCGGTCAGGGCGGCAACCAGCTCATCTTGGCTTCTGTCGTACCAATACTGGGGATCCGTTTCACCAACTAGAGAAAGATTTTAGCAATTAGTACGAGAGTTAAAAATCGAGTCGGTTGAAGTCGTCGTGTCCTCACAAGTCAATCAAAGGTCCGAGTGTCAAGTCAAGATATTCAGTTATCTAAGTTAACTCCGTATATGATAAAATCCTTTGTTTTTGTAGCCTACGCCCCCTGACAATTGTGATTGAACTTCCGATTGACTCGACTAAAACTTTGCAATATACTAACATTTAGGCCTCCAATGGTCGTATGCCTATCCAACGAATTTGATTCCCGTAAATAAGTGAAATAGGACAAGACGAGTGGACTATTGTTACGTTTGATTGGTATTGCTCAGAAACGCTTGTTGCGGGTCATCCAATGTTGCTCACATTCACTAGTGTTTGAAATTTTGACTAATGACAGAATTTGCACAGCAAAGCTGCACAACATGTTCAAATTTGTGGAGCTTGGTCTCATTTTATATTTTACACACACACAAAAAACATAAAAAAAGTAAACACAGGCACTTATATTCCTGATTTAAAGACCTCGTATTCTCTTCTTAATTTGTCGATTTGTTTATTTCATTTATTAACAAACTTATAATTGCCTATAATTGATAACCTATCATTGTTGCCAACTTTTGGCAAAAGCACTGTTTGATGTAGAAACTACGTTTTGAACTATGCAAGTTGATGCAATCATCAATCGAACAGACCTACTATTAGGCTTGAAATGGTAACTCTGTGTACCAAATCTTACCTGCTGCTGTTTGGTGTACGAGGAATATCAAAGACGCCACAAGACCGAAACGAAGCCAGGGCAGCGCCATGATGGAGACGTAAGAAGCTAAACGACGGTCTAACTGGCTTAGTGATAGGCCTAAACTCGGCTCCAAAATCAGTCCAAACTTGGAGATGTCAAAGTTCCTGCAAAGTGGGGTAATTGACGTGGTATCTTGCTATTACCGTGATAGTGATAAACACATGTACTATGTAAACAAACAAGTCAAAAGTTTCTATAAATATTGGCCAGCTCATTGTCATCTAAATCTTATCTGCTTTTATCTGCTTTTAAATCCGATTTTAAAATTGATTCGAAGTCTGTTCAGTGTCGGTATGTCAAGTCTTGAGGTCATCTCTTACTGGGGGGTGTGTACAAAATACTCGAGACATCACGGGATTAATTTGGTTTTGCTGAATTTTGCGAATGGCGCCCTCTATGGTAACAATTAAAAGCTCAGCCAACCTCGTTCCCAGGGTGTCGAGCAGTACGCGTCCATCACTACCTGCTCTCTCACCCTGGTATCGGATCATTTGCATGTCCAAAATTTTCGAAGACGTATGTAAATGAGGAAAGGTCTGGTGCCGTCCTGTGCTAATTACATCAGCGTTTGTTTTTGCATTAGGTGTCTGGGGTAAAGACGGAATCAATTCGTCGCGGCGTGAGCATGGCATGAGTTACGAATACACGATTGTTTTTAAGTTAACATGTTACAATCTTTAATATCACATTTCATATTCATATGAGCAAATATGAAAGGAAGTGATTATTTCTGAGTAGGCCTAGGAGTGGACGTAATAATTACAATGAACGTGAAAAACAAGTAATACACGTTGGAAATAATAACAACCAATTTATAAATCCATTACTTGCCAATTGCGGTTTTGAATCAGGATACAGAACGTTTCCTATCCAGGGTTTACTATTGGAAACGAGGTTGATGTGGACTGTTTCATGGGATACCGTGCATCTTTGCAATCACGTGGTAATCTTTTGGAACCATTTCATCGAAAATGCCTCCCATTCTGCGTTGTATCCACAACATGATGGGACTTCATTTCAATGAAATGCCCCCAAAGATTACCACGTGATCACAAAGATGGCGGTATCCCGTGAAACGGTCCATGGGAAGCTTGGATATTGATATTAGGCCGTTTTTGATATCACGGCTTCATCAGCGTTTTGGCTTAATCTCGGGCTTCAGACTCCACAATCTTAAAACAAACCTGAAGTGTTGGGACAACCGAAAACTTTCTTATACTTGTTTTTATCAATTCTGATGATACGATATTTTTATTTTGTGGCAGAAAAGTATTTTTAAATTAATGCATTCTTAATATATATTGTTACAGCTTCACACAATTCCGCTACAGGTGGCGAGAAAGCTGATTTGATAAACCATTTATCAATCCAAAAAAAAAAATTGAGGCTTCGTTTAACTCAAGATTCTCAAATGTGGGGTTTCAAAATCATGAAGACAGACGCCTAAAGCCGAAGCCTCAGTCAATGCCAAGATTTGGAAAGCCTCTCGCGTATCATTGCAACGCGAGAATTGTGAAATGCATTGGCATTTTTCTATTAGAGAAATGAATTATTCCGACACTCTTATGTGACCTCTAGCCAATGCACAAATTGTGTGTTTACAATGGTGTCATCTTATAGGAAAGTACATTTTTATAGTTGTACAATTATGTTGTTTTGAAGAAACGTTATTTTTACATCAGAAAGGGGGAGGGGGAAGGGGTTTCCTACAAGCGCTTCACAATCCGCAACAAAAAGAACTACTCACAAATAATAAGTCAGAAACGGCGACATATAGAAATTAATAAATATTTCTTGCTAATCTTAATTTTCAGCAAAACGGTCACTATACATGTACAATCGCCATGTTTATCAAAGCTTTGAATTAAAGCGAAAGAGTGTTATTTCTATAAGAATAATCGGCATTTGGCAAAATCATCGGTTATTTTGTTTCACAATATGCACCGACCCTTTGTAATGTTGCAGCACAAAAACACACCGGTGTCATATGAAAATCGGACTCGTATGAAAATCGGACTCTGATTCCCTTTTATTGGTTAAACCCTCTCACGTGACCGGTCCCTCTCCTATATGAGCATGCGCAATACCACCAATGGGTCCGTATTTCATAAAACCTAAACTCATGCTACACCGGCACTTTGCACCCACGTGACATTTGCCGCTACCCAAACATCATTAAAATTGTTTTATATACAAATTCATTGACTTCAAAAAGGGCGGGTAATAATACTGCTTGGTGTTCTTTCTGGTTTACAAGCAGTTGTTTTTTTAAAATAAGATAATGGATTGTAGAATAAATTATACTGCTGTCAAATCGTGTAAAATGCATAGATTATTTGGTAATTCTGACAAGAATGGAGATGCAGTAAGATTAAAAAAAAATATTAACATATAAGTAACCTTTTTGTAGAATTAATTGGTTACAGAACAAGTGAATATTCATATAATTTTGAAACAGATAACGGGAATACATGCAGCATTTGAATATTGTTTTCTGTGTTTATTCAGTGAATGATATGTTTTGTATTTCCAACAAATGTGACATTAAAACATGTAGGCTGACCCAATATAATACAAATGTACACAGCTGGTTGAAAGTTTGTCAGTCACATACAGTTTATCAATAGTATCATTAATGACGTTCTCAGTGCTTATATAAGGTCCTGAAATATATTTTGGTGCGTTATAACATTAGTAAATTGGGTCAGTTATATAAATATTCGTAGTTGCATTAATCATTCTAAGGATGGAGATAGTTATTCAATGAGAGTTTTGACTGTGAACTTCCAAAGAAGTACAACAGTGAAAATTGTCTGCCAAAGCGGGGATGGGAGTGAAGCGCTCGATTCGGTAGGGACAGGGGGTTGACCCTGCGACTTGGCGCGAAATCTGGCCGGCACGTCCGCGTCCTTGTCCGTCAGAGCTCCGCTGATGTACGGCGAGTCGCGGCAGGTGTCGAAGTAGTCCCCGACGCAGCCGGCGAACATCATGACGTGCGTGATGTAGTGCTGCTCGTGGACGGAGTGGATGAGATGGGACCAGGGCCCCGTGGCAAAGATAGCCACGTCCTCGCCGCCGTGAGTCTCGTACACAGAAGGCACGAAGGACTGCTGCTCGTACTCATTTGCCTCTGTTGTATCAAAATCAAAAATAATACCGTTACCGAAAAAATGAGTCATTTTGAAATTTTCATTCTCACACAAAAATACAAAGTGCGGTGTTTGAACCCACTGACCAAAGACGCTGTTCTGGTATCGCACTCCACAACGAAATTCTGTGCTTGCGCTCTTGATCATTATTCGGCACTGAGTTCTAATCTCAAGTCAATCCAAAGTCAAATTTAAGTCAATAGCAAGTCAATCGCAGGTTAATCCCAGGTCGATTCCACAAGTCAGTTCACAAAATAACACGGTATGAATAACGCATCGATATTGTTTTGTCACGTTGCATTCGAATAGCCCGTCACCTGACTTGGCACCTGATGAATTGTGACTGATAATGATTGTCTTGTGATGTCTTGTGATGGCTTGTGTTTAACGTATGATGACTTGATACAACTCCGGAATTTGTACTTATACCTGGAACTAAACGAGGAAATTTGTGTACCTGTGTCGACATTGGTTATATCAGTGCGATGCTTCTTCAGTGTGAAGGTCGGCATCAGGTGTGTGTATGCGTTCCTTCCGGTGTAGTACCCTAGTGTGGTGTAAGGCAACTTGAAAGCATCCTCGAAGATTTTACCTGAGGAGGATAGACAGCAAGAGAAAATGTATATATGTGCCGAATCCATAATTTAATTAATTCAATTCGGAGCATCTGGAATTCAGTGAGCTTCGTTTAATATAGTTTTCTGGCCAACCTGGGAATAGCCAGTAAGCAAGCAAGCCAGCTTGCCAGCCAGCAAGCCTACCAAGTAGCGGCCAGCCAGACGGGGAGCCAGCCAGTCCGCGAGCCAGCCACCCAGTAAGCTAACCAGCCAGCATGCCAGCCTAAACAGACAGACAACCAATCTGCCAGTCCACCCTGCCAGTCAACAGGCTAACAACGCGCAGCCAGCCAGTCAATCAACCTTCTAGTCAAACTGCCAACTAGCCAGCCAGCAAGACAGTCGGGGAGCCAGCCGGCCAACTAGCCGTCCAACCGGCCAGCAGGCCAACCACCTAACCAGACAGCCAGCCATCCAGCAAGGCGGCCAACAAGCCAACCAGCCAACATGCCAGCCATCCAATCAGCCAGCCAGCTAGCCGGCTGGCCAGTCACCCAGCCAGCCAACCAACCAGCCAACCAGTCAGCCAACTAGCAAATCAACCAACTAACCAGCAGCCAGCCAACCAGCCAACAAGCCAGCCAGTCACCCAGCCAGCCAACCAACCAGCCAACCAGTCAGCCAACTAGCCAATCAACCAACTAACCAGCAGCCACCCAACAAGCCAACAAGCCAACAAGCCAGCCAGCCAGTCAGTTGCCCGGGGAGTCAGCCAGCCAGTCACCTCAGCCAGCCAGTCACCTAGTCAGTCAGCAAGCCAGCCAACCAGGCGACCAACCAACCAGGCGACCAACCAACCAACCAACCAACCAACCAACCAACCAACCAACCAACCAACCAACCAACCAACCAACCAACCAACCAACCAACCAACCAACCAACCAACAGCCAGCCAACCAGTCAGCCAACCAGCCAACCAACCAGTCAGCAAGGCGGACAACAAGTTCGTTAGTCAACAAACCATGCTGCCAGCCAACAAGCCAACCAGCCAGTCAACAAGCAAGCCAGCCAACCCGACACAGTGATCAAACCAGCAACAAAGCAAGACAATCAAAAACAAGGCTTACCAAAGATAGGGTTGCCCCTTTTCGGGTAACCGGCGAAGCTCATCGTGTGACCGTGATCCGATGACAGAACCATGAGGGTGTTGGATGTAGTAAGTTGCTTGGCCTTTGCTATGGCTACCTCCAGAGCCAATCCGTCTGTAATGGCGTGTTTGGCTTCGGTGAAATGGTGCCCATGATCGACTCTACCACCTGAAAAAAGGACAGGTGCGAAAATGAACAATTAACTCACACCCTAAGAACCAAAAACATGTGATTTATTTCGTATCTTTCTAAAACCATTTCAGGAAGGAAAGATTCCTCCCAATTGGAGGTATCAATCATTTCGTTTACCCCTGTCTTTTTTTAATGCATTCAGAAAGTCTACGGACGAATGATACGAGGACTTATACTGAAAAGTAGATAACAGTTAGGCCGACAATTATATCCGCGCGCGTCTGGTCTCAATAACATTGATGGTTTGGGTAAATGGTTATTTTACATTTTCAACAAAAATGAAGAAGTCACCTTCAACAAAGAGAAAGTATCGTCCGCCGCTATTCTTGCTCTTCTTCTGCAGAATCTTAATGGCAACCTCCGTCATCTCGGCCAGTGTCGGTTCGTCGGGAGTCCTTTCGATGTCAAAGTTGATTTCCGAAAAACTGAAAAGCCCTGTGGGGAAAAGGATACGTATAAAACAAGAAAAAAATAAAAATAAAAAGACGATGTCCTTAATAATTATCACACCCGGAACAAATTTCAATATTGGAATTGGTATTATTCATGTAACCCAAGCTCAAGAAAGGGATGTTGACCGTTCCCACAATGCAATGCGAATCAGACCCGAATGAGGTGTAACCTTCCGGTGGCGCTCTAATCGATCCTTACCGAGCAGATAGTCCGTGTTTTCTATATCCAAGTCTAGCAACTGTTGCCTCTTGGTGATGTACTCTGCACTGGCTCGGTTCTGGTATTTCTGCTGCCACTCGGCGATAAGGTCCTTGTCCTTTCTCGCACCGGGCAAGCCTGTATCAGGATCCGTCTGAGACTCCATGTAAAATCGGTATCTTCCTCCGCCCATCATGACCTTCATTGAAAAAAAAACATCACAGGTCAAACAGTGAAGTTAGGCCCTTGTGTTCTTGAGGAAGATACTTTACCACAATTGCTTTCTGAGATTTATCTAAGACTCCATGAAAAGCATTACCCTCGACTCTTGAGGACCTAAAGAAAGTTAATGTTGTTTAATACTGCTTGTGTTCTTGAGCCAAATAGATTACCGGAATAATTGCCTTCAGGATACATCTTTGAATCCATCTAGTTTGTACCCACATCTTTGTACATATCACAAGTCGGGGTTTACGAATTATCGGCCTCGTCTCTCTGTTGTAGGACTCGAGTCTAGGACTCGGACTCGAGTCGGACTCGAGTCACATTTTTCGTGACTCGGACTCGGACTCGACCATGATGACTCGGACTCGAGCTTGGTGACTCGTGACTCGAGTCATGTATGTTCATTAAAAGAAAAAAACATAACGTAGGGATGGGAAAGGATCATTGAGGAATAATGTTTTGATGATAAAACATGGAGGGAAGGGAAGAAGAAGGGATTTTTGTAGGGATGGGAGTTAAAAGGAAAACCCTTTTGGGTCTAAACAAAATTATGTACACACAAGGTAAAGTATATACAGTACACTGTGATTTACTTAAAAGACAGAATGGATGATTGAAAAAAAAAATTAGTTTGTTGAACAACTATAAGAACAAGTGACTCGTGACTCGGACTCGAGGCTTGTGACTCGAGATACGGACTCACTGGGACATGAGGCTTGTGACTCGAGATACGGACTCACTGGGACTCGAGGCTTGTGACTCGGGACTCGGACTCGGACTCGACGTTGGTGACTCGACAACAACACTGACTCAAGTACAATTATAGTGGTTTGATTAATGCTATAGAGCTATAGAAGCCAAATCCTGTCACACCAGGACATTGGTTCATGTATTTTAGTTGGTTTGAGCGTAGCATGATTCCTTGAAATCCCGGGCTGTAGCTGGGCGAAACGGAGCCGTGAGTTTTGCAAATGTTACACTCACGTCGATGTCGTTATCTTCCACCATCTGCCTGGCGATATCCTTACAGCCGTTAGCCACGGCTTCCTGCGGCAGTTCCGTGTCGGCCTCCCAGTCCCGCTCTGGAACGTGGGAGTAGCATCCGCCCGGGGAGGCGTGTGTGATTCGGGTCGTCGTCACGATTCCCACTGGCATTCCTACATGAGATGCAGCATCAAGACCGACCGTTAAACTCGTGTGAATTGTAAAAAAATATTACATCCCTGGTAAAAAAAAAAAACCTCCAAAACAACCCCAAAAATGATAAAGTAAAATTCATTAAGAATCGCAGCTATAAGTTTTGGTTTGTTATACATGTATTTCAAGTCCCATCTGTTATTTGAATGAATTTTTGTTTACCATTGTTCTTAACCATTTTTAGGATGGAGTCGACTTCGTGACCGAATGTCGACGCGCAGTCACCGACGTTGATACCGGCGTCCAAGCCCAGGACTCGGCGCTTGGTCTTCACGCCCGTCAGGTACGCCGTGGCGGTCCCGGCGGAGTCAGGCACCTGCGAGTTGGTGTTGAACGTCTAGGAGAAGAAACAACGAAAAGAAGTAGTATTCAATCTAAATAACTTCAGATGTCGTCACTGCTGCACTGATGCAGCTCATGACAACGTTGGCTTACTCAAGAATCGTTTGTGTCAGTTTATGTGCATTGGGAAAGCAAAACCATACCAAGAATCCACAGCTGGGGTCATATTAAATTCGTCAGAATGCGAAATAGGATTAAAACATGGCTCATTTTCATCAGCATGTATGCATTATTCGTATGTCTACCAACCAGAACTTGATTTATCGAGTAAATTCAGCTAGAGGCAAGCTAATCGAGCAGAGCCCCCTGACTTTCATCCGGCAAATTGACAAATCAATTTCGGGATCATAAAGCACTGCACTTTTTTCCCTGACAAATGTACCTTGGAGTAGCCAAAGTGTGGGAACTTGTCGTACTCCAGCACCGACTCTTCCCCGGTGAATCCGTCCTTCTGTCCCTTCCAGATACGGACTCCAGTCACGGTGCCCACGCTCATACCGTCACCGATGAACAAGATCATTCCATCGGCCGTGTTAGTGTTCAGGCCTTCGGACGCGGTCAGGGCGGCATTCAGCTCATCCTGGCCTCTGTCGTACCAATACTGGGGATCCGTTTCAACAGCTAAAATCGGAGATTTTTATTTTGGTTTGCAATAAACACTCTCAGTCAAACACCACCAATGAGACACTGTATTTAAGCTAGAAACATTTACTTTAAAACCACTTATTTAGACTTGACTGCAGTTATTTTACGCTTGGTGCAAGCTTGACTGTATAATATATAAAGTGTTTGTCTTCGTAGTATATAAAAGCAAGTCGGTAATATGTAGGACATTGCGTCTCAAAATGCATATTGTTTTTCTTGAGTTTGTTTGGTGGTTTTAATTTCAAGGTGTTTTAAAGACCAAGCAATAGGGATTGTATAAATGTACGATGTAGCAGTGTTACTTTTACATTTAAGAAATGGATGTTTACAAAGATAAGTTGGTTATGTGAACAAACACAATTGTTATGTGAGGGAGATATTGCAAACGTTTTTCAATTTATTTTTATCTCCTGTCTTAACTATGGCTGATGTTCAATTGGTAAAATCGAAGTCACACTATAGGCAAAACCTTCAAGAGTTGTGAGTTGGCTTAACTTTAAAATAAACAGAAAAAAATTTGGAAGCAAGTTACTCTGTGTCTTCGGTTTCTCTTTCGACTATACCCATTTCCCAATTTGCCATGTAACCTCTGAGAGCCATCTTGTCCGATCTTAAGAAACAATGTCATATTACTTTAGTCCAAAATGAAAGAAGAGCAAAGGTAACGTGAAATTATCGCAGGAAAAAATCAAGCGACATGAAAAACGGCGAACGGTTATACTTTAAGAGTTTGGTTAGATGGAGAAATAATTCATGAACAATTTTGTTGCCATTGTTGCCATTACAAAAAAAAGCCCATATTATTACATTAAACGGAACATAAATGCATAGCAAACGATTCCGACTTCAGTTCTCTTTCCTCTTACAGCTACACAATGGGCCTGCACAAAGTACAAAAAGAGGTTTAGGTGCACCACTAACCTGCTAGAGTTTGCTTGATCAGGACAGCCAACGACGCCACAAGAGCGAAGCGAAGCACACGGAGCGCCATGCCGGGCCTTGTATGCCAGGAATCCCGGGGATCAAACGCCGAAATGACGGTCCCGAAAATTGTCCGTAAGTTCAGTCAAGTCACAATTTTACGGTAGATTATGACCGGCCAGTGACACAACAACGTAGGCATCACGGACATCGTGATTAATCACTTCACCTCAAAGTCACTCGAAAACGAAATTTGCCCTTTGAAGTTCTTATCGAATTAGGGTAATTTTGGTATTGTCAGATAAACTTGGTGCAGTTATCCGTATAAGTCAACAAGCATTTCTAAATTTAAGAAACCGTATCGTCAGAATTAGATTACGCGTTAACAAACTAGTCTTCAGTGGACTAAACTTTTAAATGTCAGTTTTAGCGGTGCTATCATACAATTATTGTTGAAGCTTATTGTCGAATAAGACGCCGTAAGATCTCTGGACATCTTACAGTGGTGTGTGCTTGTTGTTTTTGTTACGATACAGAGCAGGACGAAGTAGCCTTTCTCAGCAAAACAAAGTGAACATTTCATTTAAAATGAAAATTGAGTTACGAGTCAACATTATTTATCTGTTAAAACTTGAGATTCTTAGTTTACTTGCAATATTGTAGTCTTGCGCAAAAGTGTTTGTTTCTGCAGTCAAGCTTTGGGGAAATACTTAATTACACAAAATGATCCATTTTATGCAAGGTTTTGGAGATGAGTTGCAATATCAGACATGACACCAACAAATCTGTATACATGTTACCTTAGGCTAACTCTAACTCGCATTAACGAAAGTTCCTTTCCACGGATTATCACGGTCACACGCAAAACCCAAAACCGCCACTTTACTAAAAGGGCGCCATCTACGGTGGCATACACACTCCATCGCGAGATTTTCCACCTTGAGCTTTAATTAGAAATATACTTGGGGTTATCGCGGAAGTCAACACCATTGAAGGCCCAATCAGACCTATTAGCTTGGACGAAGTACATGTAAACAGCTCACGGCACAGGTGCAGTAGGTCCCATCCTGTGACACTCTCAACTTTGCTTATAGTTCTCAGTCTCAACGTAAACTCTCCAATATCTCTTCTGATTGTATAGTAACGCAATTCCGATTGCAGCGTAACAATGATGGACATGCGGTTTTGTGCCCTCTGACTGACCCTTTCTCCGGGTCGAAAAGTTCCTCAAAACAGTAATATGTAAACAAACTACATCAACTTGACCGATAAATATCTGCTTTTAGCTCTTTTGGTGCACTTTTTTTGAAAGAGAGGAACAAAAACAGAATTTACACTAATAAAAGTCATCCGTTTAAAGCTCAGCATCAAATAATGGGTTAAAGTTGAAATCCATAGTTTTAAGAGGTTTGTGGAGTGACTGTCGATCACAGGCAACGCAATCATATAACTTCTGGACTCCAAAGTCTCTATCAGATATATGTGTAACCAGATTCATCTTTGTACACGTTAAATTCTGGTTTTGTCATCGATAGAGGGCGCAAATTAATACCGGTCGTCTGCTTCGTCAACATTATCGACAGGAACTAACAAGAAATAGAATAAAATATTAGTATGGAATCGATTATCAGAACAAGGAATCGAGTCAAATAAAGCACCAATATCGAATACAGTAGAGGATTGATTGAAACTGAAAAAAAATAACAAAAAGTAAAGTCTAGAATATTTCTCACAAATTGTAGGTTCATGACAAAAAAATATTAGCCTACTTGCAGAACAGATTTGCCTTAGGGTCTTTGTGACTTATATTGAGCCCGGACGCGACAAACACACCGCTTAACAAAATGTCCTCAAAAGAATCGGCATCTTCCATAATCCATAAGTAATTAACTGTCAAGTAAGAGAAAGGGACCTCAATGTTCTGACGTCATCGAGCCGGTGAGAATGCTCCTTTTTTTTTAAATGGGATACCTTAATAAGAAATATTTTGCGACTATTTAACCTTTTCAAAATATTGGGAGCAGCCGCTCTATCATCTTTAGAAATCACTCAGAAGTTTTCGCAGGGGCTGGGGTTTAAAGCTTTTTTTCTCCCGGATACTTGGCCTTTTTTGCCAGAGTTGGGGGGCCCAGATCCGCGCCTGATCACTACCCTTTGTACAGCCTTTTTCCCCCGAATTTTTGAAAGTTCAACTACAAATCAATCGGTTTCGATTTTGAACAGTGACAACCGAAGGCTAAATATATACAATTTACATTTCAAAGGAACCAGGTGGCATGATAGTTTCTTTGCTCTACTTTTTCTATGTTTGCAGTGGCGGTTTTGAATTAAAAAAAATTGGAACAGAAGTCATAGAATTTAAGCAGCAAAAATTCCGTCACCAATGGCACTCGACGTGTGCGGAGAAGTGTACTGTACTCTATGTTTGATTTGAATATAAAGGCCACAAAGAAGGGCAAGCGCACCACACATTATGAACCCATTTTCTATGCAGCAAATATCACTGCAAATATTTGCATAAAACTTTAATGTACCCGTAATTTCTGCCACCCGTTTTACGATATCCACTCAACGAAGTCCAACAGTCAACATTTCACGGCATAAGAAAAAAATCAAAGAATTTAAACATTATTATTGAGGAGTTGAGTTGACAAGAATAAACAGTTGACCCCCATATTTAATTCGATATTGACCTGTCGTGTTCGTCTGTGGTGTGATTCGCATATTTATTAATACATTGGGAACCGTGCCTGCACACACACGTCGCCTGTGGAACACGAATGATGGCTCTGACCCGGAGGACAAGTTGGGTGATTTGGACTCTAGTCTTGATGGTCATGTGTACGCCGATAACAAATGGATTGGGTAAGTGACCGGTCTACTCACAAATCATGAAATATTTGTGCGAAAGAAAAAAAAGCCTTAATTTAAATTAAAGAATTCCACACATCTGTTTCGTTTTCTATCTGACGTACACAGGTATTGAGTCCTGTTTTGTTGGGTCATATTCATTTCGTAAATGGTCTTAAACTTGACCTACTGTATACACGATGGCTAATTGAACACCCACGGCACTACTATTTGTTTTAATTTTATAAATTTTCTTAGCTTTCTTCTTTCGTAAAATGTTGTGCTATGTCCTTGTAAAATGATATGTTAGTACCATGTGCGAAATATGTTGGACACTTAGTAAAGACGTAATGCTCAACAAGTTTATACAAGTCAGATTGAGAACCAGCGAAAAATAGCTATCACAAAGTATTAATCGCTGGTAACCACGTTCTACCAAGAACAATTTAATGCTAAGCATAATTTGATATTGAGCTCACATTATCAAAGTGAAATTATCCAACTATTGCAGTTTTATTTAAATGTTGTCGTTTGAATAAGAGTTCTTTCTAAAACTTATGTTTTTTAATTTATCTATTTTAGCACAATCAACATTCCAATTTTAGAGTGCAATTTTGTTGTAGCTTGCTCCGTCAGATTTTGGCTATTTTTTATCTATTTTCTATGTGTATAAATTGTAATACTTTTACTGGTCTTTTCAAGATGGTGTCAAGATTCAATGTTCACACCTTTCCTATTAATTCGCAACTGTCGAGTGCTGGATGATCATAGTTATGTCGGGTTTATCTCGATTGCGTGTTTGCCTACTGCAGATACAGCTGTTCAAAAATCTACTTCGTATCTCTAAGTGGAAATTGATAGGCTGATTAAAAGTTAATATTAATTTGACGTTGATGTTATATCAATTTTATATATATTCGTTTTTATGAAGATCGGCAGTCGGATCTCCCTGTACTGAAATATTTTAAGAGAACTATTTAAAAAAAAAATATTTTCAAAATTCCAACAATTAAGTTTGTATCATTTCACAAGTGATCATATTGCTTTTTGTTAGACACTGTACTGTTTTTAACACTTGACAATCAACATCAGATAATTCGATGAAAAACGTAACGTATTTTGAAGTGTAAATATATAGTAGGCCTATACTTTTAGAAAGTGTACTGGACGTAGACAAAGCTAGATTCCGTAAAACCGTCACATGGTTTATATCTCTACCAAGTTTCATGTAAGAATTCCTTTTTTTAACAGAGGAAACGAATCCGCTGTTTTGGAGGAGCGAAGCGCACGACGAACTCCGAGCCGCCCTCAGGTCCACTGAGCACAACACTAACCGCGCCGAAGCCGTTATTTTTTTCATTGGGGATGGACTCGGTGTAAGCACAATAACTGCTGCACGGATCATGAAAGGGCAGCGAGCAGGAGCGCCTGGGGAGGAGGCTAAACTGTCCTTCGAGGACTTCCCTCATTTTGGATACTCTAAGGTGATCACGTGTTAGCACTGCACATTTCATTTCACAGAATCGAATCTGATGAAGGCCTAATACAGGGTGGGTAAAAAAAAAAAAAAAGAAGTCGGGACCATTGTTTTAGTGAAGTTCTGCATGTAACAATTATAAAATTTAAGATATGAAAGTCCAATTCATTAAACACAACCATCGTTTTAAAATTATGTCCATGAATCACAAAAAGGTAAGTGTTCTTTCAGCAAAACGAAAACAAACCACATAGGGATGTGTGTGAATTGTTTTCGTTATGCCGAAAGAACGCACACCTTTTTAGTGATCCGTGGGCAGAACTTTAAAACGGTGGTTGTGTTTAAAATTCCGTAACTTAAAAAGTACATAAGTGACTGGAATGATTCTTGTACTAAAAGAAAGCTTATGAATTGGGCTTTCATATCCTAGATTTTGAAAGTGCTACATGCAGAACTTCACTAAAACAATAGTCCCGACATTTGGGTTTCGTTTTTTGACTCACCCTGTATAGAAATTAGTTCTTTCAGTTTGAGATAAGTAAAAAAAAAACTATCAATAATCAATTACACTAATTGTCTAGCTCCTCTTTCCTTTGTTACACAGACATACAACACGAACTCTCAGGTACCGGACTCAGCCGGGACTGCCACCGCGTACCTGACCGGCGTCAAGGCGAAGAGACGCACAATCGGATTGGACGCCGGGATCAAAAACGTTTCAGTGTGCTACCCAACCACGATGAACCATAGCGTGGACTCGATCTTGAAACTGGCCAAGGAAGCAGGTGTGTTGACTGCGGTCTTAGCATGAATGTCGTTAAGAAACGGATGGAATCATTGAAGTTTAACACAAGGACATGATTTAACGAGAGACGGACAAACAACTCTCTTAATTCCAAAGAATGAAATTAGGGACTAAACGTTTTAGAGTGAAAATCACTCTCACTTTCGATTGAAATAGTCTGAAAAATGAACCACTTCAGTCGAAGCTTGAGTAAAAACTCGATTTTTACGATTGAAGAAATTTCACTCCAAAACGTCTAGTCCCTAGTTTCCGACTGTGGGAGTGAATCTTCACTCGAATGGAGTGAATTTCACTCTTTGAAATTGAGAAAGAATTTGAGTTGATAACAAGAAGTAAACAATTATGTCACCTCATTTCAGGAGGTATCGGAATGATTACCACGTTGAATTATAATTTCAGTAAATGTTCATTTTTATATAAGAGATGTATAAGATTCAGCAGATTTGCTACACAATATTTTATTCTGATGACAGAGGAGATGTGTCTTGTACAGATTTAATCATTTAAGAGCTGTTAAGCATATATTTTTGGCTAAGCGAATTAAATTCACTGAGAGAAAAACAGCAAAAACTACATTGGAAAGCTGTACATTTTTGTAGAAGACTTGCTGATTTGTTTTGCTCAGTACACATTTTACTAAGCCTTTTTTTTTCGTGCTCGGCATATTCGCTATAAATTTGAACCCTGTTCACAAACTGGCCAGGGCTAAACCTACCAAATCTAAATGCTAAGATAATTTTCTCAATGTAAATGAATTAAGTTGTAAAACAAAATGTGTATTTTGAATGCAGGAATGGCCGTGGGTTTTGTCACTACGACACGGGTGACTCATGCATCGCCAGCAGCGACGTACGCACACGTACCGGAGCGGTTCTGGGAGGCCGCCCTACCGGAGGAGGCACGGCAGGCCGGCTGCAAGGACATCGCCGCCCAGCTGGTCGAGTCGGACTTTGACATCGATGTAAGTTTTTTTTTTCTCGAAATTTTGAAATCTTCATTATTCTTTGGAAGGTTTTGCACTTGACATCAACGTAACTGTATGAGCACTGTTTAGGCCTACTCAGTTTGAGCATGTTTAGTTGCACGGATTCCGCATTTAAATAACAACTTTTGTTGCTCCAAAGAAGAGAAAGGCTTACCCAAATGTGTTACAATTATAAGACCCGCATCGAAATACACATATTTGCTATATTGATCCACAAAGCCATTATTCTTGTCTGAGATCCAAATACTGATGGCAAATTTTATTTTAATTGGTCTACATAGCATGGCCCTCTTTAAAGGGCGGAGCCAGAAATCGTAGTAGAGGGGCTTACTTTAAAGATGCAATCTCTGTTTTTATGTATTGTCACCAGTTCAATTTCCTTATTTTTTGTCAGGGTGAACAGCATATCATTTAGGGCGAAACGAAGAACTTGTCAAGTTAAATTTGATTTTAAAAAAGGACTCCATTCATACAGAGTAGAACTGCATGTAATAACCTCAAATTTGGAAAGTTGTAACAGTTATTGGGAATGATTTGCTTTAGGCCTATCCATCATCTTAGTGTACCTAATCTGTAATGTGTAGTTGAGACTTAAAACTTGGAAACCAAGACTGAGCCTAATTATCACTGACACCCTTGGTCAAAATACCGGAGAGAGAAAAATCTGAGGCCCGAGGCTTTAATAGAAATAGCTCAGCACAAATACGTGCTTAGCGACAAATCCAATGAGAACCACTCTCAGACATCCGATGAACCGTTCTTTTGGCTAAGCAAATATTTGGTGCTTAGCAGATATCTATGCCTGGAAGCAGCATGAAATTACCCGTTCCATGCACCGAGATCGAGACGTATTGAAAGCCCGGACATGGAACACATACAGTACAAAGTATAAAAAAATGCCAAGAACTATTTTTTTCTTGTTATAAATAGTACTGTCGAGCTGCCTGTTCGCCAGTGGCAACAACAACGATTGACTGAACATAACTACCACAATAGAACCAAGCCTAATTCCCACGAAATTCATCTGGTTTAGGTGACCATAAAAAGCCTTTCATATTTTTTTTAGCTCACATCCTGCTTGCCTGTAAAGCAGTGAAGTCCACCTTTGATCTCTAAACAACAATAATGTTCGCGTTGTCAATTTTCATCTGTGCGGAAATATATTACACACAGACTGAAGCCTCCGGCACAAAAGTCCAGGCGCCGTTGTGCATATATTTTCAAGCGCCCCTCACAAAGTTTTGAGATTGTACCAGCAAACCATTAACATTAACCATGTGCATGTCTCGGATTAATCAAGAATTTATTTCGGATTCATTTAATTTAATGTCCATTGATGATACCAATACCTAAGAAACAGTCGTTCATAAGTTAGAGCATTATTTTTTAACAATATACTCTTATAGTGCAAAGGTCAGGTGCACTCGGTGCCAATAATACTTTGCCGATACGATTTGACCCTTTTTTGTGATGAAAGCCAAACGAAAAATTGGCAGTCCTTTGCAAGAAATTTGCATATAGATTAAACAGTGTAACAGGATCCGTGACCCATCCCCTATTGCTGCAGTAAATCTGAAAAAGGAAATTGCAGCGTGTTAGGTGCAGATCGGTAAACATAAACAACTCTATCGCTCACTCCACTTTTTTTTGCAGGTAAAACTCTATCCGTAACCTCTTTACCATCAACAATGGATATCCACTCGTTGTGACAATCTTTTGGCGCATGTACAATGTACACCGTGTACACGAACCGCTCTTTCACTGAAAAAAAGTTGGGCAAATACGGGTTGGTATTTTGCCCAATGTCGGTCAACATACCAACGGCCAACTCTCTCGGGCTAATTCTCCCCAATAGTCGGTCACTTTTTGCCCAATTTAACCAACAAATTCAAACCAATGTTGGGCAGATAACCCAACAGTGTTCAACCAATTCGTACAGTGTAAGACGTCATATCACCACTTAGTTATGCAGTAGACTATAAGGTTGGTCCAATAGTTATGTACAACTTTAGAAGGAAAGGAATTTATTGCAAAAAGAACTTCTGTTAACAGGCAAAGAACATGCATCTTGACGGCCACCTTTCTAAATCATCTACAGATGCCACGGGGAGAGATGAGCGTCGGGATGAGCCGGGAGTGTCAGTATTAGTCCGATTTAAATCAGAGAGGTGGAGATACCCCTGCCCCCTAATGAAACCTTAACATGCACCTATACCTTTCTTACAGGCTCATGGACATTAGAATTGTGCTGTTTTTTTGGTGGGTATTTGGTTTGGTAGTTGGTTTGGTTTGTCTGCATAGGTGTACAAGCATTACATTCACTGTGTGGACTTTCAAACAAAAGATGCCTACATAAACCAGGTTTCAGATACGAAGTGTGGACTTGCCCACGTCCACACAGTGTTTCCCCCTCTCTAGAAAACAGGTTTAGAGGCACTTTTGGGTGGTTACACCTTTATGTTCCGACACCCCGATGTTCCGACTGCACATATTCCTATTCCTAACCCTAACCCTAACCCTAACCCTAACCCTAACCCTAACCCTAACCCTAACCCTAACCCTAACCCTAACCCTGACCCTAACCCTATCGGGACTAACACAATCTAATGTGCGGGTTGTTGGAACATAGGGGTGTCGGAACGTAGAACAGTCACCTTTTGGGTTAGGTTTATCAGTCGCAAAATTAAAAAAATGAATTTTTTTCACAGGTTTTTCTTAATTACACGAAAACAAAGGAATGTCCACACTCGGTATGTAACGTAAACAAGTCTGTGCAAGTGGATGGGTGGATGCCTGGGTTATGGGCCGGTTTTGTCAAGCCAGTTTCAGCAGTGTAGCAGTGTCTGTGACAGTGTCTTATGTCTCCAGGTCATCATGGGAGGCGGTCGCGGCTGGCTGACCCCGTATAACCTCTCCGATCCGGTGGAACCGGACAAGTTTGGAGCCAGGCCGGACGGGAGGAATCTGATCGAGGAGTGGCAAGCGAGATACAGTCAGAAGGGAATTGCGAAGTACGTGTGGAACCAGACGGAGTTCGACCGGATCGATCCGTGGAATACGGACTATCTGCTTGGTACAAACAGCTCTCTATTCGAATTGACCCGTTTAGCATTTTGTGTTAAGTGCATCTAGCAATGCAATAAGGAAACTTACCTGAGGAATAAGAACTTTCTTCTAATGGAAATTTGAAATCTCCTTTTCTTGTTTCCTTTCGAAAACACGCATGGAATGTGAATTGCTTTGGTTTTGCGATTTCAGCCCAAAAATCATGTTTATTTGTATTTTATTCTTTCAGTGATTACTTAGCATGCTCAACATTCATATTCACAACTTTTAATGGCAGCAAGGATCCACCTTGTCCAATTAAATTTATCCTACACTATTTAAAAAAAAAAGGTAGTTTGATTTGAATAAAGACAGACAATCTTGCAGGGAGCCGACTATGGCTGTGGTCAGCAGGGTGAAAATTATTTTGACATGCCAAAATGTAACTTCGGGAGGCCTAAAATACATGGGTTGAATCTCAAATCTTCTATTCCCAGGACTGTTCGGCTATGAACATCTGCATTACTCTGACGACAGAGCTCAAGGCGTCGGTGAACAACCGAGCCTTGCTGAGATGATGGAGAAGGCAATCAGATTGCTCCGGCGGAAAAATAATCGATTCTTTCTTTTCATCGAAGGTACGAATATTGCATTCGTGTTCTGTTTTGCGGTACTGATGAGACAATCTGACTTAATACGTGTAGTCAAAACCGGCCGATGCATTACCGTTTCGACTGAAAGTCGGACAAACAGCCGACCTGTCGAACCGACCGACTGACTGAATGAAGGACCGACCCACTGATGGCCGACCAATTAACCGACTGATCAACCAACTTACAGACAAACTCAACTACGGACCTACCGACGTACCGACCGACAAACCAACAGAAACAACCTTCTATACGGATCGACCAATTCGTTCAATCGAGCCTTCGACAAACCGACCGACTGGTCGACAACCAGTCAACCAACCGAACAAAATGACTTTAAACCTACCAACCACGAACTGATAAACCCGCAACCGATCAACTGACCATTCAACGATTTCAACTGACCGGCACAGCAGGACAGACAGAACGTCCTGTCAACAACAATACAATCAACTTACTGTGAGACAAACCGACGAACCAACTAATTAAAATGAAACCTGACAGACCAATCAACCGAGCAAATAATTGTCGCAATCGACCAACAGACCGACATTTACCGACCAACAACCAAACAGCCGACAACGACCGACCAATCAGTCCATTAATACTCTTAATGTTTCCCCAACTTCTTTCCAGCCGGTAGGATAGACCACGCACACCATCTCTCCCTCGCCTCTCATGCCCTGAGCGACACCATCGCGCTTGAGCAGGCTGTTAGCAAAGCAGTGGCGTTGACAAATGACAACACTCTGATCACTGTGACAGCCGATCACGGGCATACGTTATCGTTCGCTGGGTACCAGCCACGGGGTCATAAGATTCTGGGTCAGTCGATTCCCATGTCTCATTGCTCCTTATCTCTCATCTGTCCTTTCGTTCTCTCTTTACCGCTTTTTGTAAAAAAAAAAAAAAAATCTACCCATAAAAAAGTTACAAATGTCCTCCATAAAGCAAGATAGTATCAAAGTGATGTATGTATTTTCGTTTTGATGGTGTCGATAGTACTAGAATTACTAGTGGGTGAAAGTTTTAGAAGGTTTAATTGTTAATCGTTCAATAATGATACATGATATTAGGAATGGACTTCGCTGGATAATTCAATTGATTCTTGCACTTTTTCTGCTGTTCTTCTTGGAAAGACTACAGCAATCGTACAGGTAGAATAATCGTGTGAAGTACTAAGCAGTGAGGTTCTTTCCATATACAACAGCATATGCATTATAAAGCAAAATCTGCATATTGTATTTAAGTTGGTATATACGTGTTTTTTTTTTAAATTTTGAGTTTTCTTTTCGGAACAAAACTTAATGGAATATAATGTCCTGCAACAAATAAATATGCTTATTTGTTTTTGCAGGTCTTTGTACAGTTTTAAATAGTGGTTTTAAAAGGCGCGCTTCAGTTCAGAAATGGCGCACACTATTCAGAACGAATTAGGAGCGTGCCGCTCTTAATTCAGAAGTTGAAATTTAGGAATTGATTACTTGTCGCGGGCTGATTTTTTTCGTGCGATGTCTCATTGGAAAGCTCACAACTAATATAATGCTAGAAAATTATCAATTCAATTTGCAAAACTATTTTTGAAGGTGCCGCACCCAAAAAGCACGTACACACCAACTTTAAGCATCTGCGGTTACAATAACAACAAAACAGAGGGGCGACATGGTTTATTCAATTCATATTCGTTTCCTTACGCGTTTCCTCTCTCTGGGCCTCGTTCACGAGTCGGCCATATTGGATTGAGAGTGAGGTAAAATCTTCGTTTTTGGAACTTGTGTAGAGAAATAAAAGCAAGTTAATTACTAATTAATTCCAGTCTGCTGAAATGAGTAATTTATAATTCGTAATTAAACGTTCCCTAATGTTTGAAGCAAGATTTAAAAAAAAAATTACAGTAAAAAAAGGCTGCATCATGCCTGCGAAAATAGTCTGGCGCCATCCCATTCAACAGTTAAGAATGATTGATATATGTTAAGGGAACTCAACAAAAATGGCCAACTCGTGAATAAGGCGCGTGGTGAGAATTGAAATGATTTCTGTTCTTGCTTTGGGCTGAGCACCTCAATCTCATGTCCCAATCTTGTCCCGTTTTTGGCAGATAAGATATTCTCTGACGAGCGTGGACTACCATATACCACACTTGGCTATTACAACGGGCCTTACAATTCGATCGTCCAGAAGTCACTAGTTGAGACTGATGAGCGCCCGAATATAACCAACGTTAACACAGGTAACTTATGATAATTAATTCACGTTACAGCTAACTCAAGACGTTAACCTGATTAGTTAATGTAAGCTCGTTTGATTCGCATGTATTCGGGATAACCCGTCTCGATTTGAACACATTTAGAGTTGATAGCTCTATGACTGGAATTCTTGATATAATTGAGAGCACTATGACGACTATTGATCAGTAATGGATCGGGAGGAGGGGGTGTTGAACCCCCCCCCCCCCACACCCCACCCCCGTTTAGCCGCTGTCTAGAACCACCATAAACGTTTGGTGCAGTTATGTTTGACACACGCATCAATATTAACATGTAAAAGTAACTTTTAATCACTTTTTGGGAGTAAACATTTTCAGGAAACAGTTTTTAAGTTGCACATTGTTAGATGAACCAATAACATGTATTTTAACAAAAGTACCATTTAATCTAGTTACAATTTCAATTCGAAATTATAATATTAAATAATTACGCTTATCTAATTGAATTTTTAAGTGTTCCCGTTTGCCATCATTTTACTAACTTATGATTTATTTTAGTCAATCTGCTACTTAACGTTTTAACGGGATTTTGGGCGGTTTGAAATAAACTGAACATTGACATGGAATAGCATGTTATAGCATGGAATAGCATTAGGGCTAGACATTGGTACAGTTTCGAAGGGCGCGCATTTGCGACATATTTTTGCCTAACCCGCTGAAGTCATTAAGCTATTTTGACGTTTAATCAGTAAAAAAACCATACCCCGTGGCGAAAATGATTGATTTAAAACAGCCGTAGTGATTTGTCCGGACATTGATAATGCTTCATGGTTGCATGGGGGTAGGCGGGGCTTCATAGTGATTTACGCCACTAGCTAATGGAGCGTTTTTTCTCCATTAAATCTAAAGGGATCATTTCCAACATTTTGTTTTGTATCTAGACACGCTTCGTAAGAATTCAGCTGTTGGAAAGTTTCAATCAGATTTTAATACAGGTTGTGATTATCATTATTTGGTAATTACTGTTTCAACTGCACCGTTGGATCCCATACAATAATGACCGTGACAGTGAAGAATAACTTGTTTCTAGATTTCAAACTGGATTAATTCCATTGAATGAAATTCAATCCAAATGTCTAAGTTTTAGTCGAGTGACTTTGCTGCACTCTTTTAAAATAAGAGGGTCGTAGTTAAGACATTGTCCATTGTCAACTAAAAAATTGACTGGAGGGGGCTTGAACCTGCGACCTCGGACTGCCGCTCCGGTGTTCTAACAACTGGGCTATCCAGCCCTACGTTAGCGGTTCTATTGTTCTGCTTTGAACTTTTCAAACAAACATTTATAAAATCTTCACTTTTTTTCTTACTCTTATAAACAGCTGACTCTAACTACCAGCAGCAGGCTCTGATGTTTCATTTGTACGAGACGCACGGTGGCGAGGATGTTGCCATCTTCTCTCGCGGGCCCTGGTCCCACCTGTTCCACTCGGTCCACGAGCAGAACTACATCATGCACGTCATGCAGTACGCCGCCTGCATTGGGGACTACCTTGACCGGTGCCACACGGCGGATCCTACCGAGGGCTCGCCCGTAACGACCCCCGGGAGCGGGAGCGCGTTCCCCCGGTCGATGGCGTGGCTCCCGTTGGTCCTATACGCGGCAACTCGAGCTTTGGAGTAGCCATTTATATATCTGCAATTTTGTAAACATCAAGATTGTAATTTGAGACTTAAGGGTTTGCAAAGTCGACAAGATCAATGAATGGGGGGTTTGCGATAACATCATGTCAATAGCTGAAATAGCTGCAACATTGAGATTTCTGCCTGAAATGACATCACACTGTTGCTTGGTAACATGCAACTTGGCATTAGCATAACAAAAACAAAAAAACAGCACCAGAATTTCCTTACAAATGCGTGAAAACTTTCATAACAAAAAACTTCTTAAGAACATCTCTAAGACGGGTGTATAATATTCGTCTAACTTTTGCGGCCATTTCCTGCAGCTTTGGTTTTCAATGCATTACTTCTCAATAATTTTAAACATCTGTGTGCCCAGTGAAAACGTTTCCGCTTGTATAAAATAATCTTCATGTAGTGATGGCATCAACTGTTTGTGGAGTTTACCTGCAATAATCTGTAAACTAAAAGTGGGAAATTACTCACATAAAACAATAAAAATAATGTCCACTTTTATAATACATTTTATATTTCCTATATTTTGTAATAGTTGCATGCACCCAGCACCGACACGAAAAAGTACAAGAATGAAGCAGTGGTCTCAATTTTGACCCTTTTTTCCCTCCTAAACAACTAGACTTTCATGGCATTATACCAGCAAATGTTCTAACCTCCTTGTTCAACCTCTTCAAGTTATAAATTGTTTCCGGGTTGGAAGGGGTGGGAAAGAGATTGCTGGCCCGACATAACTGTGTGTATTTTGTGGTGTTTTTCTATTTCTTATTTAGTATGCAGTATTTAAGTATTTCAAAACACCTTTATATTTTTAATTGGAGGATATTATACTTATTGCTTTTGGGTCTGTTTCTCTTTTGGATTTTGTCTTTTGAATTCGCAGTTTCTGCTTATTTTTTTTCCAATTCTTGTATTCAGTATTTAAGGTAAAACAAGTTTTAAACTGAATTTGACTGTTAATGTATTATTAGATGTTGAAATAGTGTGTTTTTAAGATGTAAACTTTAACTTTTGTTGTTGCTGTTGTTGTTGTTGTTGTTGTTGTTGTTGTTGTTGTTGTTGTTGTTGTTGTTGTTGTTGTTGTTGTTGTTGTTGTTGTTTGTTGTTGCTGGTATTGTTGGTGGTGGTGTTGTTGTTGCTGTTGTCGCTGTTGTCGCTGTTGTCGTTTTCGTTGTTTTCGTGGTTGTTGGGTTTTTTTTAATTTTTATTTTATTGCATTTTTGTAAATTGCAAGTCATGACTAGTTCAAGTGGTATCACAATTCAGATTACTGTTAGCTTCACCAGACATATTGAGGACAAAGAAAATAAAAACCTGCGCGATCGTAAAAATGTTTACCCCCCTGGCATTTCCCCAACTTTTCTAAAGAGAAATTTTCCATTGTGAAGGGATTGGGAGTGCACTCCGTGACTGGAACCACCAAAACAGTCATCTGGTAAAGGCTCGTGACGAATTTGACTGCTTTTGTAAACAATGCTATTCTTGACTGAGTTATGGGTCGGCACAATAATTCGAAAACACCTGACTCGAAGAAGATTGATTGGAGTATTTCCTTTTTGCAACGTCACACTTTTCACAACAGGGGTATTTTTCACCATCTGATCGCACCAATTACCCGATGATTTTGGAAGGTTCAACGGCGATAAAGACCTAAATTCACCCGCTTCAAGCAATCTTGACTTATCTTAATATCTCCTTTTTATCTTACTGGGTCGGATTCAGTTCTAAAATGAGACGCTTTGATAGTTTGCCGAGTGGGCGGTCAAAGTGTTTAGAGTTCTGTGCTTTGTCAGAGGTCACCTATAGAGGGCGGCAAAGCAAGAACGCGTCAAAAGCCCGGAGCTAAATGCGGGGGGCGTTTCTTTTGTAAAAAAACCTATTGTCTGATGTTTTGCTGTTCGTTCAATAGTCATCACGGAACTGGAATTCAATACATGTAGTTCATGTTGTTACCTTATAGGTACCGGTACAGGATGGTCGTGAACTAGGTCAAATTTTACGCCTCGTTGCTATTCTTAAAAATCGACTCAAATCGATCTTTCCCGTCCTTGATAAAGTTCGGTACTTCTGCAATAACAGTCCAAAGACCAGAGTTCGATCATATCAGGTGATCAGTACAGACATGCGCAATGGAGTTCACTTTTAGCTCCTCCCCCAAAACCGCTTATCTCCGTACAAGTGTCAAACTGCATGAATTTGATATCATCGAACTACTGATCAGGCTCCCAAAATTGCTGCGCGACCGTAGAGCGGCACTACAAGTCGACAAATAGAGGAACACGAATTGGGACCGAAAGACCAGGAACTATTTCAGGCATAGCTTTCCAGTTTTAGTCCGTGTTATCAGGCGGTAGTGGAGTAGACATGGCTTCCACGGCTCTGGTCTTGCTGGTTTGCGTGGCTGTAGCCGGCCAGTTGAACTACGTCGAAGGACAGACGGGTGAGTTGTGTATAAATTGAAACCATTTCTTTAATGAAATGATTTACTGAGCAGTAAGTTGACATGTTCAAGAGTGCTCTTTTTGGTCCGACAGTGTGAAACTATTTCAGATTTCTTTAAAAAATTCGTTTCGATCGGGGCCCTCAATAGAACAAAAAAAATCACATACCGAATATTTTGTTTTACGGAAAAAAAAAACTTAGGAAAGGATATCACTGATGTGACACTCCCAGGGAAGTAATTAAGTTCTTTTGGCATAATTTTTATCCTTTACAAGAACATGTTTTCTTTTGGGAATTTCTCAAAAATGTGATAGTAACAGTTTTGCTTTTAAGTTTTGTCCTGTCCGAGGGAAAGGTTTCAAAGCAGTGCTTCACCTTTTTCCTTCATGTTGACATCGTTTAATGTTTACACTCAATTACATATCGTCTGTGAAGAATGTTTATACATATATTTTTCCATATACATATATGAATTGTCACTGAGGATGGCAATGTTGAAAATAAATGTCGAATGGATTTGATTTGACTCAAGCTGGCTGCAAATCACTCAAGTAAGTCCAATACGCCAATGCACGACTGTGCCAATGCACGGCTGTATTTTTAGGTTTATGATCTCATTAAAGCATGAAACTCTGTGAATGATTTTGTCCTGTTCACTTGGCTGCGTGCCATACGTCACTTTTCCCACAATGCAGACATTTTCATTCTAATAACGGATACTGCAATTGTAATTAATTGATTTAAAGTAGATTAATATATTTCAAAGGAGAATTGGCATCAAAGTTGTGGAATATCTTTTTCAATGGGAATCTTACAATGACCAATATGTTGGAATCGTCTTGTAGTCACACATTTTTCTACACACAGAAAAATAATGATCGTATAGCCGGTACGCTGGCTGAGGTTTGCTGTGCGTTTTGAACTGCTTGTAAAGTACATGAAATAGTCGTCAATTTCAAGGGTTGTTCGTTTTTTTCTCCTTTGGTGCCGTGTGAACGCAGATCCCGGCGAGTGTGATGTGAACATCAACAAGCCTCGCACGCCGGAGTTTCAGAAAAACCTGGACGACATCGCGATCAGAGGTAAGCAAACCTGACTAGGGAAATATATGAATTTGGGAGTTTAAAGTTCTCATGACAGTGTCCCTGCCCCAATTTAAAGTATTTCGACCCTATCATAATGTCTAAAAGGTAAACATACAGATTTCAGATTGCTACTGTGATTCTAAAGGGAACTTTTGTTTAATGAATTATAGACGTGTAATAGTTCAAGAAAACGTACAACCGTAAACTCTAACAGGCAGTTTCCTATTATCTTAGTGACATCAAAAATCAATTTGGCATAATTTCTCCAAGGAAAGTCTGTTCACAAATCAAACCATCATTGGGATATCATTATTTGAAAAAAAGAAGACTATTTTCCACAAGCTGCCCAGAAGAGTGTTTTTGACAGAAAACATACATAAAGTAAGTCGCAAGACATTAACGCTAGTGTACATTTTTTCTGTTTATGTAAAATTTGCTCCAATCCATTATGGTTCACTAGGCCGGCGTTGATCCCCGGTTCCTTGGTATTAAACGACGGAGAAAATTTCTATTCCCCCTGAACGGGATGCTAGTCCATCGCTGGTTACTCCCCACCGTATTGCCATTATCCATTTACACTCCTGGGTGGAGAGAGGCAAGTGGGTGAAGTGGCTTGCCAAGGGACACTATAAATGCCAGCGGCAGGATTCGAACCCTGACCCTGTGATCATGAGCCACAAACCCTAACCATTGGACCACACTCCCTCAAACGCAGATGCCGATCCCGAGTACTGGAGGAATCAGGCTCGAGCCACCATGAAGGATGCCATCAATCTGTCCGAGAACCTGAACAAGAACACGGCCAAGAACGTCATCTTGTTCATCGGTGACGGCATGAGCATCACGACCGTGACAGGAGCCCGGATCCTGAAGGGACAGAAGCTCGATATGCCCGGGGAGGAGGGATTCCTATCCTTCGAGGAGTTCCCCTACGTTGGAATGTCCAAGGTACAGGCGCGGTTCTAGAGCCAATATTATATTTGTTTGGGGGGGGGGGGGCTGGCAGGATGGATCCAGAATTTTTTTCAGGCAGGCGTGCTGAAATGTAGACCGGTCATTTTCTTCGGACACTTACGCCTCCGAAAATCAATAGGTGCGGGGGTGGGGGGGGGGTGGGGGGGGGGATCGTGCCATATTTTCAGTGGAGACTGCTGATAAAATCTTACAATCAGGCACACTATATTAACTAAAAGTGTACAAATGCACCCTTCTCAATACAATTTATTTAGGGGGAGACCGTTCGCATTAGGGGGAGACCGTTCGCAGAGTACGTCACATTCTTACATTTTGCTAGAGCAATTTTTTTATGGAATTTTTTGGGGGGGGCTAGAATTTTTTTTTGGGGGGGGGCCTAAGCGAATTGAAATAAGCAGAAACAGTTAACACTATCGCCCATATATCACTCTTTTAACCAAACCAAACCAAGATTTTGACTGTGTTAAGCATTTTAAGAGTGTAGATTTAAAAATCATCTTTTCGCCTGATGAAGCATGTAACTTGATATCTGTCTCACTCTGGTGAAGACCTACAACGTTGACATGCAAGTATCGGACTGTGCCAGCACGGCCACGGCGATCTTGACCGGAGTGAAGACCAAGAGCCGGGTGGTGGGTCTGAGCGGCGCCGCGGTACCTGGAGACTGCTCCTCGGCAAAAGGCAACGAGGTGAAATCAATTCTCACCGAAGCTAAAGAAGCAGGTGGGTTTTGTGCCCCTCCCCCCACCCCAAAAAGAGGGATCCCTTCACCAAAACAATACTTTTCAATTGTGTAGGCCCGTAGCAATTAGGGCTAGGTCTTTTTTTTTTTACAAAAATGACTTTAGGCCTAATTTATATCAAAAGTATACGAACGTTGCGGCAACTGCTAAAGAGCATGCAAAGTATGAATTTGACCTTCAGGCCAATATAAGTACTTTAAAAAATATTTATTCTAAAATGTACAATAAAATGCAAGCCCGTGTAAGTTTGTGGTTCACATGAGTCTTACAAGAGTAATGAGTATGCATAATCTCTAACTTCGCGTATAAATTTGTCCTTTTTTGTTGAAAGGTTGGAACGTTGGTATAGTGACAACTGCCGCCCTAGTTGGCAACACGCCAGCAGCAACTTACGCCCACAGCCCCGACGCAGACTGGAAACTTGAAATCCCGGCCGATCAGACCAATTGTGATGTCGACGACATTGCAAAACAGTTCGTCGGTAATGACGTGGAAATTGACGTAAGGAAATCACTAATAAATATCTAGAACGTGTGGCATAGAGAGAGTAACATATATATTTATTTTAAACATTTTGTGGAAGTAATCTGTGTAATTATAAATCAATCAAAAGTCAATCACAAGTGAGTCACTTGAAAAGTTAGGTTACTAGTAACGGAATAAACAATGACAAAAACAGGTCTTGGTCATTTTTTCTTAGTGTCTCTTGTGATTCAGACTTGTGATTTTGTCTTGTATTGACTTGTGATTGTCTTGTGACTGACTTGTGATTGACTTGTGACTAACTTGTGATTGAGTTGTGATTGTCTTGTAATTGACTTGAGATTGACTTGTGGTTGTCTTGTGACTAACTTGTGATTGACTTGTGATTGGCTTGTAATTGACTTGTGGTTGACTTGTGATTGTCTTGTGATTGACTTGAGATGGACTTGTGATTGACTTGTGATTGGCTTGTGATTGACTTATGGTTGACTTGGGGTTTGTCTCCGGACTGACTTGTGGTTGACTTGTGATTGTCCTGTGATTTTCTTGTGACTGACTTGTGATTGACTTGTGATTTTCTTGTGACTGACTTGTGATTGACTTGTGATTGACTTGTGACTGACCTGTGATTTAACTTCCGATCAACTTGCCATGGATTGACTTGTGAATTGCCTTGTGACTGACGCGATTGACATGTCATGATAGTCTGTGACTGACATGTCATTAAGCTTGCGATTGAATAGCAATTGACGTACGATTGGCTTATCTCTGACTTGCGATCGACTTCCAATTGACTTGTTATTGCAACTCCGGCAGGTTGCGCTGGGCGGTGGCAGGCACTACTTCATGAGGAACGACCAGACGGACCCAGAAGACTCAAGCGTTAAAGGAGGCAGGACGGATGGCGCAGACCTCATCCAGGCATGGCAGACGAAATACGGCGCACTGGGCAGCACTAGCTACGTCACCAACAAAGCAGCCCTTCAGTCGGTCAGTGCATCCACCGATTACGTTCTTGGTAAGAAAGTATTTTATTTTGACCAGGGCCCAAAGCCACAAAATCAGTGAGGGGTTCCGAATATTTTGACTTTTTAAGCAACATTTGAGCAACTCGGACATTTCAGCTACCTTGGATGTTTCAGATTTCCTCAGGGTACTACTTCAGACAACCATCGAGATCTTCTTTCTTTATTTGTGAATCTTTGTGAAAATAAATTTTCATGGGATCTCCAATACAAGACCTTGATTGATCGAAATGAACTCGTATCTTTCTATTGTAGGTCTGTTCAACACCTTTGACATGTCTTACAACGAGGGAAAGCCCGACAAGGAACCCAGTCTCACCGAAATGGTGGAGACGGCGCTCCAGCTTCTCCAAAACAAAAACCAAAACTATTTCCTGCTGGTGGAAGGTTTGTATTTTTTTTTAAAACTATTTCTTTCCAAAGATTTGTAATCAATGTCAGTACACTGAAGCCCTTAATTGTCTCGCCTACTCGTCATTCTATGGGTTGTAGGCTCAATTCCAGCCGGAGCGTGTGTCCCTAGGCAAGGCACTCTACAACAAATGACTTCTGAGAAGCGGTATAAGGAAGATGTAGCGCCCTCAAGTGTCAACAGACCCTTTGCATTACACATAGTCTGGTTCCCAGACCAAAAGATTCCGACTATTCCTGATGAATCTTAGGTCAGGTAGCCTCCGGTAATACAATGTATAACAATTTACATCACGTGACTAAAACGGGAGGAATTCCTCCTTTTTCCGAAAATGTCCGAAGTTTGCCGAATTCATTTCGTCGAATATCGGATAGTGTCCGAGTATTTCCGAGTATAATATAGGTTTTATTAACTGCTAATTGCTTATTAAAACTTTTAAAAAACTAGTTGATAATTAATATCCATTGCTTTTATTTAGAAAACTTGCAATTCAACGACGATTTTGCACTCGGATCGTATACGAGGGGCGAACTTTTTGCTGCGTCATGCACTAGTTTGAATTTGACGACCGTTACCGGCATTTTCCAAAACTCGGCGTGGTCTCAATTCGGCTCCGCCTGCTTACAGTGCTGTTTGGGTGTCTAACTTTGAAGATTCCAGGTCAAAATTAGTCAATGTTTTCTTACAGAAGTATTAAACTGTATATCATAACTGTATGATATATGAAGCAAGTGATTTATTTTTAAAAAAATGATCGGAACATTAAAAGCTTTATGTGATAAAGCGAATTCGGAAACGAAGCCGAGCTTTGAAAAAGGGCCGTCAATGTCGTCATGTTTATTTTTAGCCACGGAGGCTGCCTGACCTACAATTTAGACGTGTAGACGTCGGGGGAAATTGTCAGGTCGGGGAACCAGACTACATTACACAGCCATCTTTGAGGTGTCCAAATAAGAATACACATTAAAGCTACAGCGATGTAGTACTTGTTGCTTTTCTACTCATACTTCTGCAATTTCAACAACTCTAAATGAGTTAAAACAGCTGTTTATTTGTTTGTATGAATCCAAAGGAGCGCATATCGACACCGGACACCACGAAAACAAAGTCGGGCGTGCCCTCCACGAGACACTGGCCATGGACGCGGCCGTCCAGAAAGCAATGGCCATGACAAGCAAAACTGACACCATGGTGATTGTCACCGCAGATCACGGCCACACCATGACCATGGCCGGCTACCCTTGCAGGGGACAGCCCATTCTAGGTAAGGACCCGTCTGCGAATAACATACAATCTACACCATTCCACACCTGGAACTTGTCTAGGTATATAGGGCCCATTGTCGGTAACCTCCCACTTGAGAATACCAACCAAACTAGTCTTAATCCTTAATTGCTGCTACCACCACGAGGGGACAAACCCGTTCTTGGTTAGGACCCATTCGAGAATATCAACAATAAAAGATCAGAGGTCGTCTAAAAACAACTCCACAATTTATTATTGCAGGTAATTGTTTTGTGCAAATGCCCGTGCCTTTGACTTTTTTTTAGAATAATCTTTATGAATTCATTTTTTATTGCACTGTTTCACATAGGCATACATGTACAATTACATTTCCCATTTTCTGCCATCTGTTTCTGTGATGTCACTGTTAAAACTCACATTACACTGTAGGGATTTTCTGCAGAAATTTACTGGCTGCTACATACACGATGAACCCAGTAACAATTCTAGGAGGGGGGGGGGGCTAGGGGGACTGTAGGCCCCCCCCCCCCCCCCCCCAAAAAAAAATTGTTTAGCCCCCCCCCCCAAAAAAAAAAAAATCCATAAAGAAATTGCACTAGCAAAATGTAAGAATGTGACGTACATGCGAACGGTTTCCCCCCTAAATAAGCAGTCGTGAGAAGGGTGCATTTGTAAAAGGAAAACTTCAGCACGATTGCAATGTTCTTATGTAATGTAGGCCTATCGGGACATTTAATGCTGATTGGACACATTCCACCAAACAAAATGAATGAGACAGTTTCCGGTGAATCTAACCATGACTTTACTTGCACTTGATAACGACAAAACAACCTTTTCTCACGGACAGGGAAAGTGTATGCGAAGGAAGAGTTCGCCACGATCAGTGACGGTAGGGCGTATACCCAGCTGGGCTATGTGAACGGGCCTTCCGCCGTGGCAGTTCAGCAGAGTTTCATCAATTCAGACGGCCGACCTCGCATCGATGCAGTAGACACGGGTAATTTTTACCTTTTAATCATTAAAAAAAATGCCACCAAAAACTGTTCAGCAAAAAATGGTCAAACCTTGGAAACATTAAGCCAGCTTTTTCCTGTGAAATAATATGACTTATTGTCATCAAATACAGTCAATGGCCGGCTATGGGCGTGCTTTGATTGGACGAGATCAGAGGGCTTGCCACTAGAGTGCGCATGTGCAGAGCACTGATCTCCATCACTGCCCTTAACCATAGCGAGCATGCGCATTTTAAGAGAGAAAGACGAGCAAACAGTTGAGTCTGGTGCCCGCAGTTTTCAGGTTGGCACCCTGACGTCGATTTGAATAGGTGCTAACTTATGTACATCCTTTAGATAAAGATGTTCTTCTCTTGAACATAAAATAGGCAAACCGTGCCCCATAGTTTTTGAGTGGAAACAATCTCGTATTAAATGTCCCTACCAAAACAAAATACAAGTAAGTTTTAAATATCCTTCCCTCCTTTCTTATCTCTGAGCAGAAGATCTTGACTACCAAGCCCAGTCGCTGGTCCCCTTACTGGAGGAGACGCACGGAGGGGAGGACGTGCAGATATTCGCCAGCGGGCCCCACGCCCACCTGGCCCAGGGAGTACACGAACAGAGCTATGTCAACACCCTAATTAGCTACGGCGCTTGCCTGGGAAGATACAGTGCACGACTGGGATGCTAAACTGGGATCGGTAGTGACCATTGAAATAGAGAGCTTGCACAGAGCGCCCTCACTGTGGACAGGTCTTTGTTCATCTGTGGAAGTTAACACAATGAGGATGCTCTTTGCTCGTTCTCTTTTTGAGGACATCAATAAGACATAATTTTGGGCGAATGAGTGCGCTGTAAGGAATACTTGGGGAGGGGTGCAGAATACGTGCATCACAATCTTTAATGCTCAATTTATTTTAATGAACGTGATAGTTCCACTGTCTGTACCCAAAAAATTGCGTCCGTATACTGCGGAGGTTTAATCAAGTCCATCATAGAGTCACAAATTCATCAGAAGTCATGATTACATTGAAACACCTGTTTTATCAATAAAATAGAGATATTCGATTTATTTTGAGTATATATACCGCTTATAATATGCCTGGTGTTATCCAATGTTGTCAATTAAAAAAGGTACCATCAACAACTTTTAACTTTATATTTTAAGTTATCAAAAAAATGTTAATAATATTTCGAATACATCTGTTTAATATTAATTTCTATCAAAATCAGACATTTAAAAAATACATGTCACACAGACATTTTTTGAAGGAGGAACTCAACGCAATGTTGAAGAATATAATTAATTTCCTTTTTTTATATTATGCATTAAACACTAATGGCAACTGTTTCACGATGTTCAGAAAAATGGTCAAACTTAGTGTATGTACGAAAACTCGTTTTTATCGTAGCAATCTCTTTGCATTTAATTTCAGACATGTCAAAGAGTAGGCCATGAAAGGATGGAATGAAAAGATTTCAGCTTACTATGTTTTTTTAATTCGAGTATTGAAATGAAATAAAAAGTGACATGAACTCTATGATGCTTTGAAAGGATTCCAGTGTATATGAGTGAGGACAGAGCAAAAATTCAGAGCAAAACATGCATCATTTATATAGGCCTACTCCGGATTGGTTACAACAAAATACATGTACATTCATAAATGCTCTTCATTCAAATGTGTAATGCAACATTCGTTTACAGTTAAATCTCGATAAGTCAAACATCAAGGGAACGAGTTTCAAAATTTGACTTAAGCAGAGTTTTGAGTTAAGCAGGATTGTATATCATTGTTATACTACTGAAGGCACTGGATTCTTTGTTTGACTTAACAGTTGTTTTGAGTTATCAGAGTTTGGCTTAAAGAGATTCACTGTATGTGGCACAGTGGCCAACAGTTCAAATAAAACAGTATTTGACAATGATAACATGCAACTTTTTAAAAGTGAATTGGGCCGATGCCCTGTAGGTCTATATGATCCATGTGTCAACCGGACTGGGCCACTTTTTATTAGTAAAGTCTTATTAATGCCTTATACCCCCGCCCCCATTTGACAGTTATCTACCCCCCCCCCTCCCACAGCAGCCAAAGCAGGATCCGCCCCTGACACTGCGTGTTCCGGCTGCGGTAGACAATCAAATCTATTTATAGATATGGCAGACACGATATAAGGGCGCCATTTAGTTTGTGCACATTTGGGAAAATACAATAAGATTTTACCAACAAGACCTAGCTGTTAAATAAATTAGATGTTGTGGTCAGGTGATGCACTTCTCATTCCTTTTTTTTTTTGGAGGATTACTCGTCATATACCTTTAAAATAAAGAAAACAGCGTTTTTATGTAGTTGTAAATGGAGCTAATGTCAGTTGCTTGCTGCGTCCTCCGAGTAAAAATGCTTGGAGAGCGAACAAATATTGATCTACATTAAGGATTCACTTTGGTGTTTACCCTAGTTGCCGTTGCCCATTACAGTAGGTTTGCCAACAAAGAGCTCGCTCAAGCGTTCTGGACAACTCGGCGGTTTGTTGACTGCACCTTCACGGGGGATCGACTTCGGGCAGCCATGATAGATCTATTGATCCAGTTAACGCTGTAGATGAGCTGTTTACAACGTACATGTACATAATTATGCGTGTTCGTGGAGGAGCTACAAAACCCGCAAGACAATTACTTTTGTAAGGTGTTTGGAAGCCTTATTCAAGGAAGCCTTATACACGCCCGCAGTGACGTACAGCAAGATGACCAAGCAAACTATAACAGCTTACACGACGAAATGAAATAACGACGGCGGTTTAATTATAATATTTGAACATACAGTTTCTTATAGTCTGCAAAAGTAATGAGTGGATGGACGAACTGGATGGTTATTTGAAGACGTCATCAAAAGCAGTTGTAAAGAATGCTTAACCGTTTTGATGATTGAATTGAGATTGTTTTGGACAGCTTGTGAGGACTGCAAAAGGACAGCGTGCTTTCGGATTATTACCATCAACTCGCGATGACATGAATGTTATACAACGAAACAGGATGTGTAATGGGGAGCTTTCATGGCGATTTGGAATATTTATTGTCGTTGACGAATAAACAGTGACTTGCTAAAGCAAGGGAGATAGCTCCATGATTAAAACCAAACTTGCCCTTAGATTGGTAATGTGACTGGACTGACAAGGAAGCATGCTTGTTGGAAGATGCGGCTGGAAGGCGGCAGAGGCTCAACTGGACACGAACTCAATGGAAAGTCACTGCAAGTTTTTTTGAAGTTTTAGTCTTATTCTGGGTTGAAAAGTGACAAGGAGAAAGTCGTCATGGGTGGGACGCCATCACGGACTCATGGTCTCAGACTCGGGATGTTAGTTTGTTTATCGATTTTCTGGACATTTGGGTTAATTTCTGGAGAAACTAATCCAGGTAAGATTTCTTTTTGGACTAATATGACAAAATTTCAAGAGTTACGTCATTTTCACAAACAATATGCGCACACTGTATGGCCTAAAGCAACATTTCGAAATGGAACGTATTCGTAATTGCAAAAAAACTAGAACTTAAAAAGTGATTACTAAACACACAAAACAGAGTTTCCCTAATAAACATCACAAACAACTATTTTACCTCTTAAGTTGAGAGTCTGACAAATCCTTTTTTATATTTTTTAATTTGACCATATGCTCTTCAATAACAGTTCGCGCCGTGTTTCTATCAGTAAGATTATTTTGGTATTAAAAGAAATGCAGTGAAACTTATTTTCAGGACAAAACTGAAATTTCTTCTTCCACAATTCAGTAGGGCCTAACCATAGAATTCCAGCAACATCACTCCATGACAAATTGATTTTCCAAAAGAAAGTCGCTTTCAGCGTTAAAACATTGGGGTATTTTAATTGATGTTAATATAGTGATGTTAAATTTAGATTTTGTTTTTAAATTTTATGTATTTTTTTGACAGACCAGCATTCTGTCCGACTGGTGAGCGGCTCGACAATCTACCAGGGTAGAGTGGAGATTTACCGGGACAGCACCTGGGGTAGAGTCTGCGACAACGGCTGGGACATGAACGACGCGTACGTGGTGTGCCGACAGCTGGGCTACGGCACGGCCAAGAACGCCACCTGGGGTGGGGATTTTCCCCCGGGGAGTGGGGCGTACTGGATGGACAGGGTGAGGTGTGAGGGTGGGGAGGAGGAGCTGGACCAGTGCCCCTTTGACGGGTGGGGTGTGGTGTCTGGGTGTCAGCTGGGGGATACGGCTGCGGGTGTTGTCTGCCAGGCTTACGATCAAACAGGTAAGATGACAATTTCCTTGATTACTCTAATCATGATTCAAACGGTGACAAAAGAGTGTAAAACATGGTAGGAAAGGAGTTGACCGCAAAAGGACTGTGGCCTTGCATAAGACATTTACTGCTTGATTGTTGTCCTTATGTAATGAGTGCTGTTTTGATTTTTTCGGTTCCAAAATGTTGATCTTACTCTAAATATATACACGTATAAGCGTCATATTTCTGGTTTTTAATGGCAAGCAGTCAATAACGCTGGCCTCAGTTTTCTCAGAAAAAAATATAGCCATGTTTCTGCAGTCGTAGCTGTTTCATTTCGGCTGGCAGAAACACAAATTGACAGCAAAATACATTCATGGGACGTCACAACATTAAATTTAAAGTAATTAAGTATGAAAAAGCAAAATAACCTTTCCAATGTTATTTCCTGGAGTATATTCCTGATATATCTTGTCTTTGGTCACTGATTTATTAATACTAATAATACATGTAATTATATTAACGGGTTCTTGTAAAGCGCTTTTAATTAAGATCAAAGCACTTTACATCATTATACCATCTCAGCTCCCTAGAGATTATTGATCTGATCTTTTTCCCTTATTACTATTAATAGACGCCGTAACGATTCGCTTGGACGGTAGCAGCAATTCGTACGAGGGGCTTGTACGCGTCTTCCATAGCGGTGCATGGGGCACGATATGCAGCGACCATTGGGGTATTGAGGAGGCTAACGTGGCGTGTGGACAACTTGGCTTCCAGGGAGCTCAGGTGCGATACAACTTTTTTAAGCAAAGTTAGAAAATGAAAATTTTGTTTCTTTTAAATGTTGAATAATAATAACACCGAAGTCTTATATAGCGCACGTATCTACCAACAATTAGGTACTCAAGGCGCTCGGAAATTATGTCTATTATTAAAGAAAGGTAAATAATAGTTTATGAGAAATATGAGACCCATTATGTAGCACCTTTAGAAGGGTTTACAAGGTACTGCGGCGCATATTGCAGCCACTGCCAGAATCACCGGGGCAAACGATAAGCGATACTGGGTTCTTTAACGTGCATTACACAACACACAGGACCTACGGCTTTACGTCCCATCCGAAGGACGAAGCAATAATGGTAAAGTGCCTTGCTCAAGAGCACAAGCACCATGTTCCCACGGTCAGGATTCGAACCCACGAGTCGAACACCGTAACCATTGGACCACAGCACCCCACAATTTTGAGCCACTAACGGTGAACTTGCCTTCCATAAGATTTTCGTTGATAAGTTTTCAATAAAAACGTTCATAACTGGTATACCAAATTTTCGATTGTTTTCAAGATATCTTAACCCTCAGAAATTGGTTACTGTCTAGATAAGATAAATGGTGTCCATTGAGGACGACTCCTGGCAAGCTCCACAGACGAACGATTTTACATTCATTGCTTATAAAATTACGTCGGTGAAGGGAGAAGCCCAGTATTGCGAACAAACATCATTCAACCATCGAGTAAAAACAGCGCCTTTTATATTTGTTTTTACGTCTTGAAGAAAAGTAAATGGCTAGATTCAGTTAATCGAACGTCTCTGCCTTTTGAGTCGACAATTCGTTCCAGGAATCCTTTAAAATAAATCAAATGTTATCGAAATGTTGACATTTAAGGTGGCCATCGACGCCAAGACTCTATTCGGCGCAGACTTCACGGGCCCTGTTTACATATCAGGGCTTCGATGTCACGGGACGGAGACTAACCTGGCTCAGTGCGCACGAGACGGATGGTTTGACGACTTGTGCAGCGGCCACGACTGTGACGCCGGGGTCATCTGTAATTCAGAACATACTCCAGGTAACTTTGGATTCTAATTTCTAAAAAGCTGATAGAGAAACTGTATAATATTTCAGACGTTTTCAATGTTGAGTTTTATCCCATATCGATGACTTTTTTTGCAAATTTTAATGTTTAGATTCTTCCGCATTGTAAAGTTTCCCCGCACAATTCTGAAGATTGACCGCACACAAAAATATCAAGCATGTATCTTTCACCCGTGTTTTTGTTTCTCCTACCATGTACCAGCGGACGGAGACCTTCGACTGACGGGTGGTAGCACGGCGTGGGCCGGCCGGTTAGAGGTCTACCACCTCGGTGTCTGGGGCACCGTGTGCGATGATGATTGGAACGAGAACGCAGCCAGAGTTGCCTGCAGACAACTCGGCTACGACGGAGTAGAATTGTCATCAGACAGTACAGGTCAGAACAACAAACAGAGATAGACAAACTGTGCAGGCATAATACGGCAAAATCAACCACATTTAGAAGTTAGTTATTACTCTTTTATGTTTAACACTAACAATGCATGCACGAGAGGCCTACCCATGCGTAAACATGACGTCCCTGTTGAACAAAAGGACAACCCTCAAAGATGGATGCAGCGCAAACAATCTATAGAGAGAGTTGCGATCACCGATCTGCATGATAATGGAGATCAGTGGTAGCTACATGAGAGGTACCGATTTTGGACGCCATATTTGGTCCAAGAATGAGGAAATCTATCTGAGTTTGACCTATCAGTGCGTCCAAATATATACTTGTCGCTACTCTCTCAATGTACCGGTCGGGTTACAATGAACTGTTTTTTTTTTACTTTTGCATAATAACCGTATATCGCTCAACCGACCAAAATAATTATTTTCCCAGATTACGGGATTCACACGGGAGATATTCTGCTGGACAATCTCCACTGCAGGGGACAAGAGTCCCGCCTGACGCACTGTCCGCACAACGGCTGGGGAGAACACAACTGCCTGCACTCAGAGGATGTTGCCGTGAGCTGCGAGACAGATAGCCCGCCTCCGGACCCTCCATCCGGTGAGCAGAAAATTGCCATTGCTAAAAATGTGACCAATGAAAAGGATCGATCCATTAAGCCCCGCCCACTGCACTCATGTGTTGTTACAACACGTGTGCTTCTCCGAGTCTTTTTATTCTATATCTATGAATGCCACACCTATCTATGGCCACACCAGATGCTCCAGAAGCGCGCGTCATACGCGCATGCACGCACGTATATGTTTGACATAAATCACGGCTGTGATTGGTTAAAAGCGTCACTGGGCGGGGCTTATTAGATCAGTCTATTGTTTACTCAGCACATCAATTTTTTACTATCACATTTTTTCAGTAAGGAGAGTCCCCCTCCTCATTTCCAACGGAAGCAACTTTTTGTACAACAATTTTCGCTAGCAGGGCGTATTTTTTGGAAGACCAAATGAAGTGACAAGGGTAGAGGTGTCTAAAAGGTCATGAAAAAGGTCTCTTCCGAAGGACGATAGTAGAAGGGGAAAAAATCGACATGAAATTTAAATACAGCATCAACGAACTTTAGCCCTACTAACAGGGCTTTTAAATGCCTCTCTTGGTGACTGTAATTTTTAAGACCAATTTAAAAAAGGGAGCCATTTGCAGCCCTATTTGTAGTGCTATAACGAACTTTTACTGACGATCATGTCAGACAAGCGTGTTTTACAACTGTAACTGTAACGTTGATTTGTTCTCGAACAGATATCATCTCCTTGCAGATGAGCTCCATCATTGGGATCATTATAGCATGCAGTGTCATCGTAGCATGTGCCTTAATGATCCTTCGGTACATCCACCACCGGCAGAAGAACGCGCTCACTGCGCACCGTAACCGGGTCCGCTCTCTGGACGTTGCGACCCCGACAGACTCCCTCCGCTACCCGATACCGCGGGGCAACTCCGGGCTTTTCATAGTCAACGGGATACAGATTGATCCTAGTCTACCACCGCACGCTCTGGAGCCGCCAGACTACAGCAGTAGCCCGTGGAAGCCGCCCGAAATACCGCAGGAGCCCCCGCCATCTTACGAGGCCACGGTGGCTCATTATCCGGACGCTCGCACGGACGGCGTGTCCTCACCGGTCGCACCGGATTATTCTTGCGAGACGACTTTACCGAACACTGTCAACGAACCACGGGAACTCGAGCCCAACCCGTATCAACAGAGCCACGAACACGGTGAACCAATGTCTCGGTTTGAACCGACCAGCACGCCTCCCAGCAGTCCCATGCCACCAGTGGATTAACCAAAGAACCTGAACTTTTAACTTTCAACCTAACTTTTTCTTGGGCACCACCCTGATTCTTTCAAAGGAGAAGACAATTGCACATCATTTGTTCTTCCAAGTGCCTCCAATGGGCACCAAGTTCAGCGTAAAGTATCAGTGACTGGGCACTGCCTCACTCAATTTCCAAATTGAAATATCCCCAAAACCTCTCAGTGGGTTGGTTTTGAAGGCTATGGGGGCATGTGTTTGCAAATGCTGTTCGTAAGATGGAATTTGCGTCGGGGCCGATGTAACTCAATGAATAATGCTAATTGTTCAAGTAAAGGAGGAAGACTGTCAAGGGGCACAGAGGAGATCCTTTTATCCCATCCAAAACCAAAGAAATTTTGATCAATGCAATTTGGTTCACAGGAGTGCTCATGAAATTGCTCTTTTTAAATTATTACCTTAAACTTCGGTCATGTGCTACAAATTAACAATTTTTATTTTCTCTGTACAAATTTTTATTCTTTAGAAAAAGATTATGCAGAAACTTTCCGTCCATTGGTATCCCAAAACTAATTATATTTACAAAAATTAACAGAGTGTGGGTACTAATTCTGTGAATTCAAACTTTCCACTGACTGATGGCTTTCCTTCCAGTGATATTTTTGGAGAACGTCATTATTATAAGTAAGTTTTGAAGAATGTTATTTAATAAGCTGTGCGGCAATAAGCTGTGCGGCAACCCGTGGTCTGATTGTTATGTTTTTGATATCAAAAGATGTGCAAGGCTCGAGGCTAAAAATTCATAACAGCTCGGGTCGCAAAAAAAAAAAATTCAAGGCTATCGCAAAAAAAGTTGAGGGGGGGGGGGCAGTTTCCGCCCCCCCCTCCCCCCGGCCCTTTTAGGGTTAATGACTACAACAGTTGAGCAGTTATGGTCCACGGTCCCAATAGAGAACTTGCACACTATGACATTCCATGCTCCTTTTAAAAAAAAACATTGTGCAATGTGTTTCTACAAAATTTTTAACTTTCATGTCAGAGGCTCAAGTTAATGGAAAAAACTGCTTTCGAGTTTGCGGATTATTTTAAATGTGAAAACTTTTATAAATATATACAACAGTTTTTATTGTAAGACGACATTGCCTGTATGCGTTTTACTGCAATACTGCCTGTTGAGTATTTCCATCCTTGTCTGTTGGCTTCATTCCATTAACCAGTGCAAACTCCCGCTTCAAGAAGGCATACAGGACATCGGTGGCAAGAAAGATCTATAGAAATGAGAGAATCAACAATCACATTTTTGCCAAATTGTTCCCGTCAACTGAATGGGGACAGAACCAGAGCAAGTGAAGTGTTTGAATATGGGTTTATCTGCTCTGTGCACAAGCATGCATTCAACGGCCAGAAAAGAAGAGTTCGGGGAGAGACTGGTTTCCGGTTCATCCACTGCGTACTTCTAATGATCCAAAGTTATTGGTGGCGGGGATTAGTCTAGGAGACCACCGCAAGTTTGATTTGAATGCATACACGCGCCAACGATGCCTGACGCTCACGTGAAGACACTGTGGCTGATAGCTTTGGCACTTCCAGGAAGTTGTGAGTATTTCATGCAACTCAAAAGCTCTCAAAAGTGGCCAAAAAACGCCCTTTTTGGGGGTGCACGAAGCCCATAACCTGTACAAATCCATCAAGCAGGTGCTCACGGCATGGTACATCAGTGTTATTACCCCAGCCCATTGTTTTGACTTGTGACTGACTTGTGATTTGCCTTGTAACCTAACTTGTGACCTGACTTTCGACATGCTTATCATTTTAATTATGACTGACTTGTGATTTGACTTAGGAATCAACAACAATTCTGCCCCAACATCACCTTTCAAAGTCCCATCCTTGAGCCGCCCACTAAAAAGAAATGCTGAACATGCTGAAAAACCTGAAAGTTTCCTGCCTCTTACCTGGGCGGTATTGTAGACCAGAGTGAAGGCAAAGAAGAAGTTGGCATTGGCACTTCCCGAGTAGATCCACAACTGCCACAAGATGGGAGCCAAGATGGAGGACAGGACAAACATGACTCCCACCACAAGACTGTTACGTAGATCTACAAAATGAAAGAGAAACTAACGAAATGGTTGTCCAGATTTTATACAGAAAGGTCTGTGTACTAAGCTCTGCATCGGCTAGACTCATCTTCTATCAAAGGTCATTTTCAGATCTAGTGGCTTACTTTACAGCATAGGCTCTCTTGAAAACACTAACATCAACTCAAGAAGAATCGCAGTAGTAGCCCACAACTCAAGCCCGCCTAGATGTTTACGAAACCTCGGCTTCTTCTTCAGTTCAGCCTCATCTCTGGCTTTAATTAATTAGATGCCTTCAATGTTTAAATCAAATGAAAATTCTCAAAACATTGGACTGTCCGTAAAGCAGAAAATGGAACCAGTATTGAGCTGGAATACCCTAAGATTCGGGCCAAAAAGTCTCCTGAATGCAAAGCCATAAACGAGGCCGAGGTTTGGAAAATCATGTAGCCAGTACCCACAAGAAGTGCTCACAATACTGGCAGTACTTACAGTAGAAGGCATGAGACCAGACCGGGAGCAGGGCCAGATAGACCGATGTGTCCCCAAATGCTGGGTAGGACTTGAAGATGGCTATAATGATGCACTGAATGTACATCATAAAGAGCGGGTGCTTCCTGTTAACAAAAATAGAAAGATAATAGATAGATTTATAATTCTGCATTCATAATACCTAAGACAGTTTACCCATTCCTATTGGTCGAGAGCCGGTCACGAGGTCAGTCTTTAATGGTTGATTAAGACCGGCTGGCTGGTCTTAAACACTTTTCCAGAGTCACGTAAAATTTGGACTCCTACGAAATCCGGTGCCTTTTCCCGTTTTATTGGTTGAACATTCACCATCCTGACGTAGGCATGCGCAATACTACCAGTGAGTCAGAATTTCTTTTTCCTAAATTCACAATACACTGGCACAGCTGCATGGTGTGCCACATCGCGCAGTACGCATAACCTGCGCGCCAAACTCTTCCCTGAATTATAAGCCATGTAACATCTAACATTTCACATCTCACTTAGAATGTTTGTATAGAGCGTTCTCACTGTGGGCAGCTTTTGTTATGTAAATTCAGAAACAATGAAAAGTGTCAACTCATGCATATTTCAGAAGAACACGGACCTGTCCACTCTGAGGGCACTCTTGTCAAGCTCTCTATTAGGCCAAAAAAAAAAATACTCGGTCTCTGGTCAGACCAAAGTTCCGGAACTGACGCGGGGACGCGGCTTTTTTTTTTGGGGGGTTTTTTTTTTTTTCTTCAAGCTTGGATTGTACGGACAAGGTGGGGTACTATTTTGATTTTGGTGTCCTCATGTACATTGGTGTCCTCCATAATTTGCCTTGGTGCTCTCGATCATTTGCCTTGGTGCAATTTCCCATTCCTTGGTGCTCTTTGGTAAAAAAAAATTGAGGAGGTGCGGCAATAGAGGGCACTGTTGGAGCTACCGCGGAAAATTTTGAAAAAAAAAAAGATTAACGCGCATGATTAAAATCGACGCGCGCGCTGACCAGAGACCGACTTATTTTTTTTGTTGGCCTTAGCCAAGCTGTCACAAATCTGTCAATACTATTTACCTTAGTTTGATGGCCAGTGGCGCCGTGTAGATGAAGACATTGATTTGGTACACCCACAGGAAGAAGTGACGGAAGTGCTCAAACATCTCGGTGAAGAAATACCAGAACAGCCCCATGTTGGGGGTGAGGTTGGGCACTGTAAGGCTGAGGAGATGAAATATGCTCTTGATGTATACAAAATGTAATACAGTCGAATCTCGTTAGTACAAACTCTGTTAATACAAAATTCTGGTTATAACAAACATAAAGCCTTAGTCCCGACTGTGCATTTATGTGCACAATGAATGAGACTGATGTTCCTCTTAATACAAAATTCTGATATAACAAACAATTTGGCTAGGTCCGAAGAGTTTGTATTAACGAGACTCGACTGTAGATATAAAAGTGTCCTTTACTAAATAAACCACAAAGGGAAAACTGAGTTTCCTTTTTAAGAAAAAACTTGGCTACAGCCGGCAATTCCACATGTGCCAACGAAAGCAGCTGAATGCACTGCCAATGAAAGGTGTAACCAAGCAATTTGGACCAAGGCTATAGAGTACCGAAGTGAATACATCACGCGCACAATTATGTGTGTAAAAGACATTAGCGCGGGATTCAGCCCATGAACCAACACACCTGCGTACTCCATTCGTTTGCACTACACTTCCCGGTTCAAAATGACGTCACACTTCGGTACTCAATTAAGGTAAAAACATTAATGTCAAAAAGAAATTCATTGGTAAAACGTTTGAGTCTATGCTCTCTGGTAGAATGTGTTTAAGATATTTGGAAGAAAAAAAACAGCATTATTTATTTGGGGAAGTAGTGCAAACTCACTGGCCATGTAATGAGTAAATCTGACAGAGAGAGGCGAGTTCTTATTTGCAAAAGTACATGTCAATGCAAATGTTCAGCATCACAGCAAAAATTGGTACTGCAAATTAAATGAGCACATTTTGATAAATAAAATATCTGACTGCAAATGTTTCATGACATCAAATTCACATGAAATATGAACCATATTACGGCCAAGATTACGTCATCCAGTGAAAACATTCATTGGCACCCCAGTTTTCATCGGATGACATGTGATACCATTCAGCATGATACCATTTCAAAAACATTATTCTGGGAGCTAGATAAGCAGTTGTAAAAAAATCCCAGGCGACACACCACAACAGGCTGGGACTTACATGCAGCCGTAAGTGGAGAAGAGAAAGTCCCAGGAATCCAGCATGAGGAAAGACAGTCCGTGAAGACATCCCAGCCAGAAGATGAACATCACGGTAGTGGAGATGTAAGACTTGATGGAGGAGGAACTGAGGTAGGAGACAACGGAGGATCCAGTCTGAGCCTAGGAGAAGATGAGAAAAAGAGAAACAAATTACCTTTTATTGATAACCGTGATCAACGTGAGTATAATTCTTTAGTGGGAACATTTAATATTATTACCCTGGTCAATTGAAGATTTAGCCATGCCCTTCACTAATGTAATTCATTAGCACTTTACATATACATACTCTGAGCTTGCAAGAAGTCTAAAAGAATGACCTCTTGCTTGCTAGTGCAGACATCTTACAGTTTGGCCATGGCTAGTCTTTAGGCAATTAATTTTGCAACTCGCCTGCATGTGACCTCGAGAAAGTGACCAATCAGCGGGCGCCTTCTATACGCGCGACCCCGTGTGTGATGCGATCTCCCCACACACGTAAACATTACACTCACGATGAGTAGCATTTTACTAACAGTTTTGATAGTCAGTGTCGTGTTGAGGTACAGGTTGTTGTATTACAAAAACGTGACATCAAAATTGACCAAATAAAATCTTAGTCCAGATTTCGGAATGAAATGATGTCACAAACTTCTATGTATACTTAGATATATCAGACGTTGGACCAGAGACAGAGAGGGTTCTGTTGGACATACTCAGACAAAGCCACGGCCTGCCAGTTTGAAACTGATATAGCAGTTGGTACCACAAGACTGCATTTGGATGTTGTTCCTCTAATGCAACCAGCCCCAGGAACGCCATGTCAAGCTGCCGGGGCAGTAGACAGCAACATCAACAACGTGAACCAAATCCTATATTGGGAATCTTGGCACCCGGACCAGTGAAAATCCACAGCATGCATGCACCTCACACACACCCAGTAGCTTGAATACAGCTCACACGAGGTATGCTCGTAATAGTTCTTTTACAGGACAAACAGCTAGTAGCAAACAGCCGTCTTACTCAAAGTTTACCTTTAAAATGACCAGATGCATTGCACAAGGCACTACCGTCATTGCTGGGTACAGAGATTGGTATGTTGCTGCTGCTAAGGCCAATGTAGCTGCAAACCTGTGCCCTGAGCAACAGTAGAAAATAAAATTCTCAAGTTATATTTCTGAAAACAATTGCGCAACACATAAACATTTTTAGTAAAAACTCAGGCAATGTCTCATTAATTGGGTTACAATAGTCCATCGGAGACAAAGTCAGAAATTGAGTTGCTGAGTTTCATTTAACCTTGGCCCAGATGGAGCACACATGTGCCCTTTTTCAAAGTTGTTCATACCTCTGGTTGTAAACAGAAAGACTGCTGCAACTGCAAGATGAGTCACGACTATAGTGGACTGACCCACGCAGGTGACTATGGTGTAGGGGTTCAACAGGTAACTGGAAAAAACATAAACAAATGGAAGTTGAAAGGAAAACCTGGTTCCTTAATAATTATAACAAAAGACTCAAACTGATTCATGGTCTTTAAAGAAGGCATGCAACAAACCTAGAAATTGACCTATTTTACAAGTTTTGGAAATTGGATGATTTTCTAAAGTATGGATCACCTTCAATCAAAGGAGCACAAAAGTTACAGCTCAATTTCGTACAAGGAAACATTGCAGTATTATTGAGGAACAGAAAGCAGAATTATAATACTCACATTGAAGCTACCAGCCGAGGCAAATCAAGTATATCAGATCTCTTTATCAGAAGCTTATCTGCATCCTTGGAGTATATCCTGTTTTCCTTTGACTGAGTCAAAAGCTGTAAGATCAAATTAAAAAAAAACATGTTTAGCGTCCCCTCCCACTTCCTTTGAGCAGGCACCCTCCTTTTTCCCCCTTTTTTTTAAACCCCAATAATGATAAATTTTAAACAGTGACATCATTTTGGCCTCTTTGTCTGTTGCATCTAGCCCATATAAAGCTGGTATGTCATTTCCTGAGTCCAAATGGCGGCCATTTAAAAAAAAACCTGGCGGCCTTATTGAAAAATAGCCGGATCGGGCGGCCATTTTGGAAGAAAAAAAAAGGGGGGTCTCCTCTTTCCTTTTTTTTCAAAAAGGCAGGGTGCTAAACATCTTTCTTTCTTTTTTTGGCCTTAATGCATAATTTGAAATCCAAACAACGTTAAAACTTAAAAACATACTAAACGAAAAGATTTTAAAGAAAAAAAATAAATCAAAGGGGGACTTTTTAAACAATCACATTTAATTTGTTGCCCAAATTGGCAAGACATGAGGACAGTCACGTAGGGAAACGTTACAAAGAAGAATGAGAATTTCAAGAACTTGAGGTATGTTCAAAATAGCTATTTTCTGAAGGCATTTTTAACTAGAAATTCCTGAATCCTCAAAAATGTGCTTCTTCAATAAATCATCCTCACTTCTCTTAACAAGGGTTCCACATGACTACCCTGCTAAATCCAACAGAGTCCAACGGTTCCTTCTAGCTCAATCCAACAGAGTCCAACGGTTCCTTCTAGCTCAATCCAACAGAGTCCAACGGTTCCTTCTAGCTCAATCCAACAGAATCAAGCTGTGCCTATAAATTTTTAGTTGTCTGCTGGAACCAACAGAGTCCAACTTGGCGGTAATATTTATCAGTGCCCAACAGAATCCAACTCTGAATATGCATAAATTTTGTACCAGGGGTTTACTGCTCAATCCAACAGGCTCCAACGGGTATATGATATAGTTGGATCCTGTTGGATTCAGCAGGGCTAGGGTTACCAGTGAGTTTTCAGACAAACTAGGAGGGTAACAATTTCTTTGATCCTTTGTGATCGGAATGACCCTGAATGTGGAAATGCACATCTGTTGTAACAAACTAACCAACTTACAAGGTACGTCAAGCAGTGTCCTGCCCCTGCATGCAGCAGGCAGGCAGTGATGAGGTCCAGTAGAACGAAGACTGTGGGCACCAGCCATGGTCCTACAGACAGCACATGGTGGAAGAAATACAGCACAAGTGGTGTCTGTAAGAGGAAAAATACAAAATTTAAACATCAATTCATATTTGTGCTTAATTCCACACCCATATGCAGCTTAATCTAAAACTCATATCTAATTAAAACAATGGAGATACAACACCAAGCCTGTTTTTTTTTTTCACTACTACTGAAGAATTGGGGAAAAACATGGTGTACCTCTTTTAGAAGCTACATGTTCTTGGTTCTTGGTTGGTTCTTCTCCTAAATACTCCACGTGGGAGTTTATACAGGAGGCCAGAAACACCGGGGCAAACCCCTTCTCTTAGCGATAAGTGTTTACTGGGTTCTTTTACGTGCATTATACAACACACGGGACCTACGGCTTTACATCCCATCCGAAGGACGAAGCAATAATGGTTAAGTGCCTTGCTTAAGGGCACAAGTGTCCGCCGGCAGGCTCGAACCCACGTCACTGTTGCCTCTGAAACAGCTAGGCCATGACACTCCATCAGAATTTTTTTTAAAGTATTTTTAGGTATTACTACCAATTGATATTGATACCGATAATCCTCTTATAGTTCCGTGTTTTATGAACAGTATTTCTTGTATTTGTCAACAACAATTATCATATTCCAGTTTTCATTGTAGATTTTGCTACTTTACTAATCACTGCAGGTTAAGATACATTATCATATAATACTCACCTCGTGAAATACATCTCCAGCATATGGCGAGATGCCATTCTGTAGTAAGGTAATTCCTTCTATAACTGTAAATAAAGCAAAATCATTGAAACATAATCAGCCCCAATAAATTATAACAATATACCAAAGAATGGAATGTCTCAACTTTGATTCGACACATCATTCATGGAGAATACTGCCATGTTTATATGTTTACATGTAGATGCCGAGCAACGCTGATTGCATACAATACTATCTGTGCTTTTCTCTTCGCACAATACGTGTTACGTAGTGGCTTTTAATAGGAAAGGATGTAGTATCCAAACGCCTCTTCAGCAGTTGAGTACAAAGTCTATGGAGAATCAAGAATTTTATTGAAGTATTTCCTAACAAAATTGGAAATGTTTCTAAGTCCCAGATTAATAACTTTTCAACATTTTTGCAACGACTGACCTTTATTAATAGGCAGTGGATATTTTGCCGGAGATGGCAAACCTTCAGTAAACGTTAGTTTGCCGGATATGCACTGAACATGCGCAGTTACTGTTTTTTTGTACTTAAAACATTTTCCGGTGACAAATTTTAGTCTGGCTCCATGCCATTATTATTATTGTAACTTTGTATTTACAAGATGGTAATCAGACCATTTTATAATTTCGGACTTTATTTCCCTTTAAAAAAAATCCTCCAGAGCCACAAATCTGAAAAAGAAAAAGTCATACTCTGCAATAAAATGTTTGAGACATATTAAAATAATAAAAGAAGAAAATTCTTATTTATTTGGGGATGGGAAAAAAAACCTTAAAAATGTGACGGGGATCAGGATTCGAACTCAGGACATCCCACTCTCTAGAGCAATTGCTTAACCAGTGCACCGATTGTGCTACACAACTTTAGTGGGAATTTAATACATGTTATAATTCAGCCCTATCTTAAAGAGTACAGCGCCCTCTGTTGATATGGATTGCCGCCGGCAAACCTTTAGTAAACGTTAGTTTGCCGGCGTTACCTCCGGCAAAATATCCACTACCTTATTAATATAAAACATGCACTGAAGAAAAAAAGTGGCATCAGGTTCAACAGGTTGTAATATTCTTTCCGCTGTATTATTACGGCAGCCGTAACACTATTTTCAATGGCCATGGTTACTTCAGCATTGCAAGAAAAACATTGCACATCTATATCACATGTATATATACTGTAATTCCAACCAGATCGAGTTTTGGTAGCTCAATTGGATAAACGGACTACCATCATGACCATGCTATGGCTGAAGGTACCGGGATCGACTCTAGTCTAGGATTTTAGAGAATTTTAAAAGGAAACAATGTTGCAACCTGACGCTACTTTAGCGGTTGTGTACAAAGTCTATGGAGAGTCAAGCATTTTTTTAAGTATTTCCTATCAAAATTGGAAATGTTTCTCAGTTCCATATTTATATCTATTATTATAACACTAATTTTTGCATAGAGGTGATCGGGAATGAAGAAAAAGCAGCATCAGGTTGCAAAATTCTTTCCAGTTAAAAAAGTAATGTTACCTTTCTTTACCTACTTTTAGTTTTAACGTTTTAAAGGGTTCCCAGACCAAAAGATCCTGACGTCGAAATTGTTAGATCAGGGAACCAGACGGTCGACTGCCGTAACTATAGCCACGGCGTACTTCCCTGTGCGTACTGCACATGCAGCATGCAGCGCAGTTTTTTTATTTGCCATGTTTGCGAATGCTTTTTTATTTTTTCCTTAATCTTATCTCAAATAACACACAATGCTTACTATTCTTGCTTACCTGATTTCCACGATGTTAAAGGCGTTGATACTTCTACTCTATCTGCTAGCCATGAAGCCAGGGAGGAGTTAAATAGAACAATTCTAACGAAAACTCCTAGAAAAATGGTAAACAACATGGGGGCCGCCATTTTGAAGTGTTTGTTTGTTTGTTGCTTAATCTCCAAGTCAAAAACCACATTTACTCTAAAATTTGGACAAGTTTCTCCATCAAAGTTTCCGAAAAAGAATAGTTGAAACTATTATAATTTTTTCCGTTGTAAATACTGAGTTAAAATTGGTTTTAAATATATCTTTGTAAAAACAGGAGAGATATTAGTCGGGCAAAATTGGTCTGGTACATTGACTCTTTATTGGCGCGTGGAGGTTTTGATATCCAGAGTGCACGTGTTTGCCTATTTGAGTGCGCGCATTACAAACGTAAACAGGCGGAATGGCGGCAGACCACGAACGTGAGCAAATAGGCAGTGAAAAGCAACAAAATTTAAGGTTCCTATGGGCTGCCGGAAATCTCTATGCCGAGAAGAATCCACATCTATCAAAATATTTTATGTGAGTAGGCCAGTATAACATGATAACTATAGAAGTAGAAGCCGAACATTGCCGAAGGCAGCTAGTGTATATTTGACCGGAACCGGTCCCCGATTGTCGATTGTTGCAAAACAAATTGGCGCCGGACAGTTTTTGGCATGACACCTGACATGCCAGAAGCCAGACTCAATGGGACCATCAGTTAGTGCAGACATATAGCTCCATGCTGCAGAATACATGCAAAACAGTCGGGTGCTGTGGTCCAATTGTTACGGTGTTCATGTGCCGTGGTACATGGGTTCGAATCCTGACCGCGCGTGGGAACATGGTGCTTGTGCTCTAGCTTGAGCAAGGCACATGGCACAAATGCAGAATATCCCGCCACTCAATCTATCCACCTCGTAGCCGGCTACGGAGTCACGGTTGGTTGACCTCAATAAACCTTCTCAGCACTACATGTACGTGCGTCATGCTCCACTGCACTCCCACTCCGTATCCGCGTAGCCGGCAACAGGGTAGTTGGTTTGGACTTAAAAAAATTTCAGCAACTCCCATTCCTTTTGTGTTGCTTCGTTCTCAAATAATGGACCCCCACTCAGTATCCGCGTAGCTGGCAATGGACTGGAATTGTTTCTTTTCCAGTGATTCCAACCGCGTAGCCAGAGATTTTAGGGGTGTATTTCCGAGTGGCGCAGTATTCTGCATCTGCAATTACTCCAGGCACTTTACCACTATTGCTTCGTCCTAAGGATTGGAAGTAAAGACCGTGTTGTATAAGGCACGTTAAAGAACCCAGGGTTCGCCCCGGTGTTTCTGGCAGTGGCCACAGCACCTTGTGAACCTTTATAAGGTGCTACATACATGTAATGGGTCTCATATTTCTCATGTAATTCATTCATCTAATAATAAACATAACTCCCAGTGCCTTGAGTACCTATACTCCGTTGCGATCATGATACCTGAATAGGTTTCTGCAACGTAGCTGTACAGATACAGAAAAGAAAGTCAGGCCAACTTTACTAACTCTTTAGCGGACAAGATTCTCAAAATGTCCACAAAGACACAAGGCAAAGATAAGGTTCTCAGTAATTTATTTGGAAAGAATGTAGCAACCTCAGACACGCTACTTCAACGGTTGTGTACAAAGTCTATGGAGAGTCAAGACAATTTTGCAAGTGTTTCCTAACTCAATTGGAAATTTTTGCAATGACAGATCTTCATTGAATGATGTATATGGAGAAAAGCAGCGTCAGGTTGCAACATTCTTTTCATTTATTTCACAAGCCATGTTTGAGGTAATTACTATAATTATGATTGAGAATAATGAGACTGCAGCCAAGTGATTTCAATTTAAAGCCCAAGACTATACTGGTACATGCCCAACTTGTTGAAAAAGATTGACTACTGTAGCTAGTCTGGTGGTATGTGTCGAGGAAATAATATAGAAACAGAGACTGGGTACCAGATGTTTCTTTTGACTTCCTTTTTAGGCAAAAAAAAAAATATTCGGTCTCTGGTCAGACCAAATTTCCGGAAGTGATGCGGCGACGCGGGTTTTTTTTTTTTCAAGCTTGGATTGTACAGACAAGGTGGGTACTATTTTGCTTTTTTTGTGTCCTCACATACATTGGTGTCCTCCATAATTTGCCTCGGTGCCCTCCATCATTTGCCTTGGTGCAAAGGCGCTAATTGGTCGGCACATCAGAGCCCGGTTTACTCTCTGTGAGTTCGGGCCGGTCCTTTTGATAACTACCCACGCCCACGGCAAGCGGCGTTTGATCCGCACTCCAGTGCACCCATTGTAGTTTCAAAGACGAAGATAGCGTCAACAATCTCGTAGATTGATCAGATCTCGATTCGCTCTTCGAGAAGCAGTACATGTCCCGGTCAAGATGTGCGACAAGATGGAGAACAGTCTTAAAAATGACGAACAGCCGGGCCAATCCCACCAAGATAGCACGGCAGAGGTCAAGCGCTCGTTACTCAAAAGCAACGACACCGCACCTTCCATCGACTCTCTCATTCGTGCACGACCAACTCTCCCCCCACCCGCCTCCTGCGATTGCAGTCACAAGTGGTGCATCCGAGAGTGGTCGGCATCCAAGAGCCCTGAGGCAGATCCTTCCACCAGTCGAGCCCCGTATCTACGTGGTCATCTACCCTCCCGGTTCAAAGAAATCTCCTCGGCCATCGCAAGCTACATCAGGAGCAGCGTTCAGCGCAGACGTCGGGTGAGCTACAGGAGTTGGATGGGCCCTTGCGACGCCTCCGTGAGGTGCATAAGGCAGCACCTGCTGAACACCGTACCTGGGATAAAGGAGGCTGCACCCAAACTTGGTAAAGATTGAATCCATTCAATCAAAGCATCTCAATGTTTATGAAAATTTACTTGAAGGCATATTCGGATCTTCTGTTCAAGTTTACTTAGGTGTTATGAAAACAAGAATTCGACGTCTGTTTTACAGTTTGCAGTAAGAAAACATTGAATGTGTTCAGTATCTTAGAATGTGTTTTCCTTTGACCGTTACGTCATGTACCGTACTGAGGTATGAAACGAGCTATTGGTTTGTAACTGGGAACTCTTCCAACATACATTTTAGGCTATAGGACACTTCTTAGAATTTCCAAGTTTGTCAAGTTTTGAATGATAGTCTTCCACCCTTATCTTGGTCGAAGCATTCTTTATTCCTCCATGCATGCCTGGAACTATTTGTAATAAATTTTCGTCAGTGGTTAACAATTTTCCTCTTCTCACTTTTATGTCCCAACCTCAGCTCTATGCACCGTTCGAGGATGGTTGAATCAGCTCACCTCGACAGCCAGACCCGAGCCCAACCTCAAAAGCTACTCCGAGGTGCGAGCTATGATCTTGACAGCCCTCACCCAACTCTCTGAGATCTCCCAGATTTACCCAAGTTACAGCGCCCCTTACATACCGACCTTCATGTCCGCAGCCCGCGCTCTTGGTCTCCAGGCCGAGGCACACCGTGCATTGAACCGCCACACGCGGTCGTTACGCTTCAGAAGACTGTCCGGACATCCGAGTTGCCGTAGACGTCTTTTTCAATCAAAAGCTGCCTCCGTCTAGCCATAAACTGTTCTTACTTCAGTGTGTAATCTAGTAATACATTTAGATTATCTTATTTTTATCCCTTTCAAGTTTAATTTCACTTACTCTGTCCGTCGATATAGACGTTCTAATTTATATTTATTTCATACTTCCATTTTCGAATGTTATTACCATTACTATGCAAAAACTAGATACGAAGTTGTGTCCGTGTTTTATGGAACTTTCTTTCATATTTCATTTCCACTGAGGTCATCTGAGGGATACTTTAAATGATTGTTTAGCATTTACTGGTATTCGAATTGCTGGAGTGTTTAGTTTTAATTTCATCGAAAACTCGTAATGTCATGACCATCGAAAAATATCGTAAAGAGGGCCGACAATTAACCTCCGCCGATATCTTTAGAACATGGGTATAGTGTCTTGTTTCTTCATGCAAGTACATTGTACATGTACTTGTTTTATATTTCATTTTGCGTTAAAAGTGATCAAATAAAACATTGACGTCCATGAATTAAATTTCGTTTCCCAAACACTATTTTTGTGCTCATTTGAGATCATAAACCTAACATTGATTTGATCATATTTAGGGAGGGGGGGGGGGGGGCAGGTTAAGATAACAGATATTCTCATGCAAATGGCAGACCAGAATAAGCGATTGCCATGAAGTAAAGTACATATACGGTCGACTCTCGTTATAACAAGGTCGATGGGACTACCCAAATTACCTCTGTATAACGGGAAAGTTGTTATAAAGGGTCAGTGAAACAAAGAAACACGAAGAGAACCTGAGATTTGGGACTTCAGAATTTGCTCTTTATAAGCAGAACCTCTTGATAAAAGTGCTCTTGATAATGAGAGTTGACTGTACAATGTACATGTACATGACTTTGTATCAATCTTTGGCGGCAGCAGTTTTATGTCGTGCCTCGTTTCGGCATGGAAAGGGAGGGAATTGTTCATTATTTGTACATGTACATGTAGATGCTCCACAAAGCCCCGTCATAATTGTCTATGTTACGTCATTTATGTTTTATTTTAGATCAAAGTTTCATAGAACGTCATCATCAAACACCACTGTTGGTAAGTGGAGTAATTTACATGTATAGCGTTGGCGACTTGAAGGACTGATGGATTATTACAAGGAATGTACTTGTTAGACACTGTTTTCCACTTCAATGGCCTATTCTGCGTACGTTCCTCTAATATTACGGCGGCAGTTCTGCACTTATTAGAGAGTTGTGTTTTAGTGTTTAGACACGTACATGTATTAAAGCCACTGAGTCCTTGTCACTTTTGCGGGGAACTTTCCTTAACGCATACAAAGTCCACTGTATATGTGCCGCAACCCACTAAGGTTTCATGCATCGTATCAAAAGCACACTGAGGTCAGCAACAAACCCCATGTGCATGTAGTTGAGCCCTAGCTAATGCAAAACCCTTCTAAACACCTGTTGATGCTTAATAAATAAGGAGAGTTAGGAAAAATACACTGTCATGTACATGTACATTGTTCATTGAATTTCAATATCGTCGACGTTGTCATTATGATTAACATTATCATCATTATTATGATTAATATCATCATCATTATTGTGGGATCATCACTAAAAACGTAACACCGATAGTTTAATGAATTCTATTCGTGATGCTCTTAAATTATGAGGGTAATCGCCCTCGTCCCAGACCTGGTAACCATAATCGACAAACTTGGACCCTTTCCCTTATATTCACTTAGACGGTCAAGCCGCATCTTCCTTGTACTGCCCCCACTGCTTCAATCTCATCCGGCCAGGCAATCACTCAGCCAGACTCGCCCCGAAGCTTCGCCTCTCCAGACGCATTGCCAACTCCAAGAGGAAGGCGACTGCTCGTGGACTGCTCAGTCTCACCAAACAGAAGGCTAGCCAATTGAAACGATGGGAACAGAGTCAGACCAAATTGGTATGCGTCGGGAAACATTTATTCAAGATTGTGCTCTATTTACTCGCGTCGTGTTTTTGTATACCCCTAGTCGGCGAAATGTTGGCTACCTGAACCCACAGTATGATGTCTTACAAAGTATTCGATGACTCGCCTAGTATTCCCATGAGCTATTTCAAACCGCCCTGGACTTTTCTGCCAAATACCGTACTTGCCTTTCCAAATTCTGCAAAAATCACCACTTTCCAGATATGTTTGTACTTAAAATTTTCAAGGGATATCGAGTCTCACAAACAATACTGGCTGGCTGGGCCTTGCCTTTCTCGGTTTTACAAAATCCTTCCCGTTCCTAGAAGACCTGGTAGATTTCGATGGATCTAGTTCAATTTAAAAAAAAAATGGTGAAGACTTACATTGTACATACATGTATATATCGACTCGGTAGTCGGCTTTATAATAGTGTTTCCTCAAGAAAATGTTTTAGTGAATACACTGTACATGTACATACATTATTCTGTTTGAAGACGTTAATTCGATCTCCGCGTTGTTCTTGACTCCCAGTCAATCAAGTGCCAAGCTTGTAATGCCACGGCTAAGATTCCCGGCAGCAAGCGACACCGCAGTCAACCGAAGCAGGAGGGACGCAGGAAGCTAGCCGCGAAGAGGAGACTACATCAGCAGGAGACGCAGCAAGCGGGAGGACAGGACACCCGGACATCTGTCACACCCAGGTGGGACTTCACTCCAAAGCAAGCCCAACAAAGCAGGTGTGGGGATGGCCCAAAGCCCTTTGATTTAATACGTTTCATTTGAGACTGTTGGATAAGATAAGTGTTATAGTTGTGTCTAGATCCGAGCCAGAGGCAAACATTCTACAAACAGTGCCGGTAGCTTTTAATAGTAAACTTGAATGCAGAACAACAAAAACTTTGAAAGTTTTCTTTAGTTCTGGATCGAGTTTCAATGATACTTTAGATTCCACAGAACGTTTTTAGTGCCACGGTAATCTAAATAAACCTGGGACTGGGATCATGATTGGACTACAACAGTAACAACACTGGAATTTTTTTAACAAAAAAAGATTAGCTGATGATACATAACCCATCTCAGTCCGTTAGCTTATCTCAATCAGTAGAAAGAACGCCACAACAAATAGAGTTTAGATTCTTCCTAAAGTTTTGACCACCATGGCGCAACGAACTTGAATTAAATCATTGAACCGCCTTGCGCGTACGATTTTTTCACATTTTATTTCCATTTACACCACTGTGCATTATTAAAAAAAATTAAAAATAATGACATTCCAAAATAATCAATATTCAGTGATATGTTTTCTCATCCGCAGGAAGTTCGCATTCCCGTTCACCACACCGACAGCGCAAGGGCACCGCGCATCCCCCGGTGTCACCCCTGCCGGCACGCTGTCAGCCTCCGCCAGAAAGGCGCGAAATCTCAACAAGCAGAAGCACCAGCAACTGCAGCGGATGCTGGCCGGGGCCAAGCAGGAGAAGGCCAACACACAGTCACCACTCAAGGATTTCCTGGTGTCACTCTGAGAACAATTTTCCATATAATTGCACCATCACCCCAACTAAACTGTGTCCATTACACTAAATTGAGTCCATCACACTAAAGTCCAGCTTATGAGTTCATCACGAGACATTTGTTCTCTAGTTTAAAGCCATTCTTTTGATATACACGGTCAATAAAAAAACCAAACCGAAACCCAAATATCGCAACCATTGTTTTAGTGAAGTTCTGCATGTAGCCACTTTAAAGCTAGGATATGACAAGCCCAATTCATAAGCTTTCTGTTAGTACAAGAATCATTCAAATCACTCATGTACTTTTCAAGTTACGGAATTTTAAACACAACCATGCATCGTTTTAAAGTTCTGTCCACGGATCACAAAAAGGTAAGTGTTCTTTCAGCAAAACGAAAACAAATCACATTTGATGAGATTTGAAGGTTTGCATGGTGGAAAGATACTAAGACAAGCCTAGTTTGCGGTAGCACCATGTGAATTAATCTCTTTTGTGAGTATGTGTGGTTCTGAGTATGTGTGGTTCTGAAAAGAACCACAAAAGGTTCTTTTCAGAACCACACATACTTACAAAAGGATTTATTCACATGGTGCTACCGCAAACTTATCTTGTCTTAATATCACATAATGTGTGTGAATTGTGTTCGTTGCGCTGAAAGAACACAAACCTTTTTTGTGATCTGTGGACAGAACTTTAAAAAGGCGGTTGTGTTTAAAATTCAGTAACTTGAAAAGTACATGAGTGATTTGAATGGTTCTTGAGGGTTTCGCTCATGGAACTGCTTGCTGCGAAAGGTTGAGCAAGTTTATAAGTTAAGCTTTAAAATATGCTACATAATCTACTCAACCTGTAGCTGTTTTGACTAACACGGCTGCCCATCGGTTGAGTCAACAAGAGTGCTTGGAGTTCGGTTTCTTCAAAATGTACTTATACCAAACATACTACATGTATTTCTACTTACAGTATCTCAACGACCATGAGGATACTATATATTAAACCCGTATTCCTTAACTTGACCATGACAATAAGAAAATAATGCAAGTCCAGCAGTACTGCAATGTAAATGTTACGAAAATGTAATAAATGTACACAACTTCTGAAAGGCTTTGGTCACATTATTGACAATCAACTGGTAATGCATAATCTGTGTACATATAATATTTTGCATGATAGAAATAATGTGATAATGACTGTTGGAAGATTCGCAACATTCTTCTGTTACTGATTAGAAGTCGCCTATGTGAGTCGGTCACCCTCGAGGGATAGCACAGACTTTGTAATTCTTGGGCGCCCAGGTCGAGGTGTTGGTGCCTTCGAGTGACACAGGGGGACCATCTGGGGGATTCTTGAAGGTGAACTCGTGCAGGAGGAGAGTGAAGAAGATGAAGAGTTCCATCCTGGCAAGATGCTCTCCTAGACAGATTCGCCGACCTTAAGGAGGAATTCAGAAGAAACACTGGTTAAAATTCCAAATACTACAACACATCGGGATTGTGATTCCATGTCTGTGAACTTGGTTCAAATCCCAACCCTGATTTGTTTGTTTCAACACAATTTCGTGGTTTTCCTGGCAAAAAAACCTTTTCCTTCAGCCTACACGACACAACGTCGTCCATTTCCGCAGTTTTTTTTCTAAACTACATTTACATAGCTCCTCTGAAGAGTATTCTCTTCAGTTGCAGAAATAATTAAAGTGACACCAAATTAACCCATTAATCTATGGCAGTTTCTCAAACGTCGGCGTCATTTCGGCTTAGGCTTTCTCTCTGGTCCCGGAACAAGTTGGAGGCTGTATAGGTTCGATCCCATTGGACAACTTCAAACTATACTGTACGTACATTTATACAGTGTATAGGGTTTGCAGTAACAGTCCCTAAAATTAGGCAAATGAAAGCAGAAAGCTTCGAGCTCCGCGGTGGTTTGGGAAGTGCCCAAGAGACTTCGGTAAGTACTGTACATGCTGTATAAATCTACTTGCCTATGCCGAAAGGGGTCAACTCATCGCGGCTGATCACTTTGCCGTCGTCATCCAGAAATCGCTCCGGACGAAACGACTTGGGCTCTTCCCATACCGCAGGGTCGAAGTGGCTGTGCCACAGGTTAGCGAGGAGAAAAGTGCCCTTCGGAATATCGTACCTAAATCGAGGAACAAAACTCTGTGATTAACAATTAAAACCTTGGTCTGTGGGGGTAATTACCGTTTATTCGGTTGAGCAATCGCAAAGGTTGAACAAATTGAACAAAATGTCCTTAAAATATATTACTTATATTCAAAATAACTCTGGTAACGCGTGCACAATTCGAGTCGTACCATCTTCTACTCTTGGGGCCGTGTAATACATTGCAATTTTACAAGAAACTTGTTCCAGACAACTTTAAATTCCCTGCAAAGTTCCACAAGAATTCACATGAACGGTTTACTAAAAAATACAGTGTATGTACTTTGTTAATGTTCTTCCTTAAAACTTAAAGTGCGGTTGGTTACATGCTCCAAGTTGTCAGTCAATTTGCCTCGTAGGATTTGGACCCTAGTTTCTGAAATACTGTGGAGGAAAACTCAGTCCAGATACTTTACTTACCCTAAAACTGTGGTGTCCTCAGAGCAAACGTGGGGTACGCTTAGGGGTACGATGGTGCTGATCCGTTGCAGCTCACAGATAACTGCCTCTGTGTACGGCAGATCAGGTCTGTCTGACATCCGGGGGAATCGATTCCTTCCTGTGACGTCATCAAGCTCCTTCTGCACTCGGGTCTGTACCTCGGGGTAGGCCATCATGTAGAGCAGACTCCAACGCAGGGTCGTCGTGGTGGTCTCGCTACCAGCCACGAACAGGTCGCCGACCACTTGTCTCATGTTGTCGACATTAAAGACCTCAGACTCGCCGAATTTGCTCTGCTCTTTAAGGAACGTATCGATGAAATCGCGGATGTTGTCGGCGTCGTAGTCCTGATTGTGCTTCTTTACCATTAACAAAATCTGGTCGACCAGAGCTTGGGCTGACTCCTTGTATCTCCGGACGACAGGCAGGAACGTGAGTTTGGCAAGGAAGGGCGAGAATTCGATGGCGCCCCCGGCTCCGATCTTTTCGAAGACGTCATCGGTGCAGTGGATGAGACGCCTGAACATCTCGTCGGTGTACTGGAACCTCTCGCCGAAGACCACGGCGCAGATGACGTTGGAGACGGAGCGTGAAATCAGGTGTCTGGGTTCGAAGGGAGTTCCTGCCTCTTTCTTCCATTCTTCGATCAGGAACTTTGCCTCCGTTGCGATGTTCTCTTCGAAGCTGGACTTGCCCACTCCGAAGCCTCTTAAAACGGTCAAGGAAAATCTCCGGATCTTTGTCCAGATCTCGCCAGACGAAATAAAAATACCTACAAAAGCGGATTGGGATAGTTTTTAAGTTCGTAACGCAAAATGTCTAATTATCTTCAGCAAGAATGCTTTTCTGGACGATCTGTTGGGCGTTTTTACCAGCAAATTAGTGGATCGGGTGCCATAGCCTCGATCGGGTTCTGGAGCATCAACTCAAGATCTAATTATGCAGGTTGTTGGTTCGAGTCCAGCCTTCGGTTTGTGGTGCGTGTGTCACTGGACACCACGACATGTTGTCATTGATTTCTTCTCCCAAAATTTTTGGCTTACCAATGAAGTGGCAAATTACGGGCCCAAAGCCGAGATAATACTGTAAAACTTATGTTCTTCATAAATATTTTTCACTTACCAACCCCAGGGCGAAGCTTCTCGCTCACGTGTAGTTTCGGTCTAGCACTCAGCTGCGGCTGATTGAAGGCTTCTTTAATGGCGTCAACTCCGTGTAGAACCACCAGCAGATTTCCCGCCACATTCACACTGATCACGTCACCGTATCTGTAAGTGAAATGGCGTACGTGAGCGAGTTGTGTGATTTGATTCGGCATTCCAAAAGAAATGCAAACAAATTGTGAGCTAAAAGATAGAGGAAAAAATTACAGGGTCTGCGCGATAGATAGGCCTACATGTAATTTAACGGAATCCTTTGCCTACCCTCATTTTTAGTCGTGATTTTATTGTCGAGCCAGATTTTCTCCTGAGGTCAATTTTTGTAATAGTCTGCTTATTTGCCTTTATTTTAGTACACGTTTAAGCATTGAGCGAACTGCATTTAAATAGAGACCAAATCTCAAATTAACTGCAGAGCGCACGCAAGGTCAGAAATTACGGACATTGCTATTTGCCAAAAAAAAAATTTCTTTCAAAAAGATTGCAACCTAAACAGGCGTCCGATTAAATTCATATAGTTAGAGGAATGAAAATATTGACACAAAATATTTTAGAGTAAAGTTATTTTCACTATATACAAAATGTATACCCCTTTATATTAAAAGTTGACGCCCACCACTCATACCATGGAGCTGCAACGTATGCTCATACGGAAATCACTATTGAAGATACATCATGGACAAAGTAGCATTTGGATTTAGTAAATATCGACTATAAGAGAATACATGTAGGCTACGTGTAGCCTGTTACACTCTTAGGATTTTGGACTATTATACCTACTTGGCAGCTAGTTTGGAGAATATTTTTTGCGGATCTTCTTTTGCCATGGCGAGCTGTGGTAGATAGCCTAGCACCGGCCAACCCGTGGGGCCAGGCGGCAGATTACGCGGCGTACGGCGAAGGAGACGATACAGAACCAGAAACACCACGAGACCGATGAGTACCGAGCGGGCGTCGAGAGCCATCATGCCGTCAATCGCTTCCATCTTCCCGCGGACGGTACAAGACCTCACGCTGAAAACTGTACGTACTACTTGCTCTTCTATTAACCAGTGTGTTTTGTCAAAATTTCTACATGTGGGCCTACCGTACGTTTACGTAGTTTCTGTAGATGATGCCGTTACATGTACTGGGCCCTTTATCACCGGCATGCATTGTGTGCTGATCGATTTCGCGGGCGAAGGTCAAACTTCCCAAGATTTTGTTCACCTGCCGGCCATAGTCACCACTAGACTTGCTCTAGTCCGTCCGTATTTTGCGAGGGGGATTTGTATTTGTCGACGAGTGGGGGCGGGGATGACGATAGCAAGTGGGGTGGGGGGCGGGGGGATTACGAAACCGTTTCGCCTATGGTGCAGCAGATTTGTCGGTAGTTTACGACTGTGCGAGTCAAGACAGTTTGCGCTGCAAAACCTTTGCCGAGCAGGACACGTGCTGTCAGACTTATTTATTATCATGATTAGGGCCTACAAGTCATTGCGCCCCGTCAAGTTAATTTTATAGATGTTATAGGTACAGCACAAACTGTCTCATCTGTACTTTTCATATTAGTATCAACATTTCTTTGTATTCATTATTGTATAGATTTGGTGAGATATATTACGGTTTTCTTAAAACTTTACCAAAGGTTTTCTGACAACCTCAAATCCTCTTCCTCAGTTAAAAGAACTGATATCGTCTGAGGTCGAGGGCGCACTTTCTTGAACGGCTGCTGAGAATATTTATACTCGCAATTGAAAAATGAACAATTGAAAAATTAGTGACGAAAGACTGCTATCGTATCCTATCCAGTGCCGTCCTCTGACGTGTGACAGAGGTTGGGTGGCATTATAACACCTCACCCACAGATTCTGTGTCTTGATAGGCCGAGAGCGAGTCACATGTTACTTTCTAATTTTGCTATCTTTCTGTGCACGGTCAAAAGTACTATACCCGTAGCAACCAAAGTACTATACCATTAGCAACCAAAGTACTATTTCCACGGCGCGGTATTTGTGTGCAAATGGATGCTGATGTGCGCGTTGTGCGTTGCGCGTAGCGCGTATTGTTCCAAAGAGAGCGCGCCGCAGACTTGGGTTTATACATTTCGTGAAGGGGTCGTTTGGAAGAGAGAAATACATTTTCCACCAATTTTGTATTGAAATTGAAGTTTATTTCAACTGTGTTCAGATTTAAATAATTTGAAATATTAAAATCAAGCAGAATCTGTGGGTGAAGTGTTATAAAACAAATATTGAATGCTTTATCTCGTGGTAAAGTAAATCTAGCCTCCCTCGGTGATCCATGGACCATTCTATTTTCCCTCGGCTTCGCCTCGGGAAAATAGAATGTCCATGGATCACCTCGGGAGGCTAGTTTTACTACACCACTCGAAGCATTCAATATTTGTATATTACTATACCTCATACATATTCATGATCGAGAGCCGAACTCTCACTGGTCAATTCACCATCACGTGCAAGATGTTATTCTTGCTGTTTACCAAACGCGCGCGCGAGGATTCACGCAAAGGGTAAATACGCATGCGTAGTAGACTGTCGCATGGTTTACCCGTGCGACAGTCTACTACGCATGCGCTTTACAGAGCAATCGAGGAACTGTCGCACGGGTGCAGTACGCACGCGCGAGCATCGCCCAGGAGAGATGCATGGTTGCACGGTTCGCGTAAATGTTAATTTCCAGAGCTCAATGATGCCATACTGGAGAAAATGTATAGACCGTGTAAATGTCTCCTGTACAAAAGAAAGTTGTACACAACAACTGTATTTACAACTGTAGTAACTGTATTATATTGCAAACGAACCGAACTAGTAATTGAAGTTGAGCAACAATATTCTTTTGGTGAGCTGTACAAGTTTCCCCGAATTTTGTTTTAGGTGCATATATAAAAAAAAATCGACAACTGAATATGTATGAAGTATAGTAAAACAAATATAACATGGTTTATTTCGGGTGGACAGTCGATATTAGCTCCCCTCGGTATTGGAAGTTGACAAACTAGTTCCCTCGGGTTCGCCTCGGGAACTAGTTTGTCATCTTCCAATACCTCGGGGAGCCAATATCGACTGTCCACCCTCAAACCATGTTATATTTGTATACTAGCCAACTTTGTTTGGGCGATCTTTGGCGCGCCACACTGTGTGTGGATGCCGAGTCCAGTCCAGTCCAGGCCTTGATGTTGTCTCCCCAGGTTGCTTTGGATCGGCCTCTTGAGTTTTGCCCTCCACTTTGCCTTCCAGGATTGTTGCTCCTATAACTCCCCAGTACGTCCCCTGGCCAGATGTCTGAAGTAGTAGAGCTTCCTCCGGCGGACAGAAACTATGAGTCGCACGTTCTTTGGGTAGAATCTGTGATTCTATTCTATGATAAAGTTTAATGGTCGTATCCCTTAACAAAAAATCTTCGTCAAATCCCCCAGGTTAAAAAGAGTTATGATGTCAATTTAATAGTTTGCTGGTTTTCCATCCGATCGGAACTTTGAAGCATATTACTGTCGCTCTCATGCCCGGGGAACGGCGCAAACTTTGAAACTCAGAGGCGCCCATGTGCCTCCGTTGATCGCTTGGAGCGAGACAGGGGGACCATCTGGGGGATTCTTGAAGGTGAACTCGTGTAGGAGCAGAGTGAAGAAGATGAAGAGTTCCATCCTTGCTAGATGCTCTCCAAGACAGATGCGCCGACCTAGGACCCAAAAAGAGAGATTATCAGAAAGTACCAGAATACACTTGAACCTAAGACATTATTCCTTTTTGTCCACGGACTTAGCGCAGAAGTACCCCCTCAACGGTTACAAAGAGAGAGTGGGGTGGAACTCTTGACCCCTTAGACCTTATTCGAATATTCACGAGGAAGCCATTTTCGATCGGTTCCCCTGCGTCTGTTTTATACATTGTAAAATGAATGGAATGGTGCCAGACTATTTTATGATTGGAGTGCGTTCCAAGCCTCACTTTTAATAATTTTAAATGTGGTTTAAAACAATGGGGTGTGTTCCATCACAATTTTTTAATTATTCATCAGACCAGACTGCTTTTACTTTGTAATGAACTTTCATTTCATTGCTTTCATTTCTACTTGCAAATTCCCAAAAATGAAGAGTTTACCTCGCTTTCAATTCAATATGGCTGACTTGTGAATAAAGTCTATCGCCCTATCGGCCCACGTTGTTGGTGACCTCTCCAGGGGCGGATCTAAGCTTTGGCTGTGAGGGTGTAGCGGACATGCATGAGCTCTCATTTCTGCACGATTTTCCTTTTTCCCCTGCATTTTTTGCGGTTGAGGGGGATGTGAACCCCTCTCCTACCCCCCCCCCCCCCCGTGCTCTGATTTCTTGGCACTCTCATTGGAAACAGTCCAAACCATTCCAAATTATTGGAAACAGTCTTTTACTTGCCTATGCCGAAAACTGTCAGCTCTTCGCGGCTGATCAGTTTGCCGTCGTCACCCAGGAATCGCTCCGGACGGAACGCTTCAGGCTCTTCCCATACCGCAGGGTCGAAGTGGTCATGCCAAAGGTTGGACAGCACGATCGCCCCCTTCGGAATGGTGTACCTGCATGGTTTTCAAAGGGAAAATGTGCATGATGTAACAAAACAAGAAAACATATGATCACTCATTAACATTATCATGCTTCGTCTCCACCAAGACATCTTCTAATTGTAAGATCTAATTATTCACAACCCGTTTGAAGGATGAATTTCATTGACTGCATGCTGCACTTACAATTTCTGTTGATGGAATGTTTGCGTTGTGAAGATGAAAATCCATAAGCACTGTCTCCGACAGCTTGTTAGAAGTAATTTCACAAGCTTGGACTCGAACACAAGACCTCTTGCTTACTATAACTTAGAACAGATATCTTTAATATCACTCGACCACCCTCGGCCGGCATCAATAACTGGCATGGCGGATTCGAGTCTAGCAGCAGATACCGTAATCAATCACTATTTTGTGTTTGTTATAGGTGGGAAGAAGATGCCATGAGGTTATTCTAACTTAACTGGATAAGATCGTGAACACCTGAAAATCATGAAAATAATCTTTAACAAAAAATAATAAAAAACTTCGTTGCGATGGAAAAGTTGACATGGGTATTTACCCCTGAAATGTGATGTCTTCGGTGCTGCAGTGAGGGACCGCTAGCGGTACGATGGTGCTGATCCGTTGCAGTTCGCAGATAACTGCCTCTGTGTACGGTAGATCAGGTCTGTCCGACATCCGGGGGAATCGATTCCTCCTTGTGACGTCATCAAGCTCCTTCTGCACCCTGCTCTGCACCTCAGGGTAGGTCATCATGTAGAGCAGACTCCATCTCAGGGTTGTGGTCGTAGTCTCACTTCCAGCCATGAAAAGGTCACCGACAACCTTCTTCAGGTTGTTCCCGGTGAAGACTTTAGATTCCCCACCAGCCGTCGACTCCTTGACTTCCTTCTGCTTTAGGAAGGTGTCGATCAGATCACGAAGGCTGTCGGCGTCGTAGTCGACAGCATGCGCGCGCACCATCAAGTCGATCTGTTCGTTGAACCGCCTGGCCGTCGCCACGTACCTCCTGATGCTCGGCAGGAACGTGAGTTTCGAGAGAAAGGACGAGAATTCGATGGCGCCCCCTGCCCCGACCTGATCCAAGATGTCGTCCGAGTATTGGAGAAGACGTTGGAGGTTGTCGTCGGTGTACTGGAACCTCTCACCGAAGACTACGGAGCAGATGACGTTCGACACGGCGCTTGATATCAGGTGCTTTGGGTCGAACGGGGATCCATCTTCCTTCTGCCATTCCTCAATCAGGAACTTTGCCTCCGTTGCAATGTTTTCTTCGAAACTGGACTTGCCCACTCCGAAGCCTCTCAGGACGGTCAAGGAAAACCTCCGGATCTCAGTCCATATCTCGCCAGAGGACGCTATGATACCTATTATAAATAGGACCCCCCCAAAAGACTTAAAACTGTTCATATCGACCCAAAATAGTGTCCGTAACACATCTTTAGTGCGGCATATTTCTGAGTATTGGCATCAATGTTTGGGTTTGGACAAAATGCCGACCAACGTTTACATTTTTTTTTCAGATTTCAATTCCCTATAACAGGTGTCACTACTGATCTGACTGGCCTGAATCTCTAATTCATCGTTTTTGTAGGACTTCTCATGATGACAAGGATTGAACTCATCTGACTCGATAACTCGTCACCCAGAAAAGATAGAAGATACTGTCTTGTTAATCTGACCAGTGGCGCACCCAGGAGTTGGCCGGGGGGGGGGGGTCCCACAATTTGTTTTCCAAATGTTTGTAGAAGTTCGATTTTTTTAACAAAATGTTGCCCTTTTGGGGGGGAAGGAGCTCGAGGGACGGACTTTAATGAAGTGGCGCTATTTACGCCCCTAGACCACACAGGGGTGTCACCACGGTCAAATCATGGGACTAAACAAAAATTGGCCCCAAAAAACAAAAGAATTGACAACCTCTTGTGGGCGGGGGGGGGGGGGGGGGGGGGGGGGCTAAAGGCCCCCGAGGCGAACCCCCCCCCCCCCCCCCCCACTTGGGTGCGCCCCTGAATCTGACAAACTATATTTAGCCCCAGTTTTCGGGTCAGTATTACCTATGGCAAATCTGATTCGGGACTTAATTAATATAAAGCTAGTGTTTCATCCAGACAGGCTTACCTACACCGGGGCGGAGCCTCTCACTGACGTAGAGGGTGGGCCTGGCGCTGAGTTGGTGGAGATTGAAGGCTTCCTTGATGGTGTGGTGTCCGTGCAGAACCACCACCAGAGTCCCCGCCAAATTCACACTGATGATATTTCCATACCTAATTTATGAAGGGATTTTTTTCTAGAAGATTATCTACATATCTCAAGTTCCTGTGAAAACTGCACTTGATTGGGATGCCAGTCCACCATAGGTTTGATTATACCCCGATTATGCCAGTACTTTATACTCCTTAATGGAGAGAGGCAAGTTGGGGTACCGGTAAGATGCGGCTTGCCCAATAACACATTATTTGGCCGGCAGCAGGATGCGAACCCCTGACCCTCCGATCACGAGTCACAAACCCTAACTATAATTAGGCCTCACTCCCCGGAGCAACGCTTGCCTGATGAGCCGTATTGGCCCGAAACAGACTACTTTTACTTTACTTATATCCAGGTAGGAGAAACCTGCATTTGTAGCTCCCCGCCCGTGTTCAAATTCAGGCGCGGTTCTAAAGCCTATATTTTAGGGGGCTAGCAGAATGGATCCAGAAATTTGTGCAGGGAGGTGTGCTGAAATGTAGACCGGTTATTTTCTCCGGACACTTAAAATCAATAGGTGTGTGGGGGTGAGCTTGTCTTACATACGCAGTGTGGACTTCCGAACAAAGACGTCCACATAATGTAGGTAGCACCGACGTTGTGTGGACTTGCCCACGTCCACACAGTGTTTCCCCATTTCTGGAAAACAGGTTTAGAGGCATTTTTGGGTTAGGTTTATCTGTAGCAGAATGAAGAGAAACACTAAAGGGAATCATAGAAAAAAAATTGGGTTGAAAGAGTTTTCACAGTTTGAGAAAAATGAGTTTTTTCACTGGTTTTTCTTAACTACACGAAAGCAATGGAAAGTCCACACTAGTCATGTGAAACAAGTATGTGTGTGTGTGTGTGTGTGTGGGGGGGGGGGGGGGGGGGGAGGGGGGGGGAACCATATTTTTAATGGGGAGCGCTGATAAAATCCTACAATCATACACACTATATTACAATAGTGTACAAATGCACCCTTCTCACGACTATATTGTTTAGGGGAAACCTTTCGCATGTGACGTCACCGTTTAACATTTGCGACTGCCAATTTTGTGTTATATCATCAGTCAGTGATAGGGCCTACAGTATTTTTTGACGGAGTTTTTTTTGGGGGGGGGCGGGGGGGGGGGGCTTGACAATTTTTTGGGGGGCTACACAATATGTTTTCGCATATCAGCACTGTGTAATAATTAAAGCATAAAAGCTATCAACACAAAAAGTCGCAGGCTTGCTTTGATGATGACCAGACCGTCAGTAAATAATACTCAAAAATATACCTTGCAGCCAATTTGGAAAAGACAACATGTGGATCGTCCCTAGCCGCAGCTAGCTGTGGTAGGTACCCAAGCACCGGCCAGCCTGTGGGGCCAGGCGGTAAATTAAGCGGCGTACGGCGAAGGAAACGATACAGCACCAGAAACACCACGAGACCGAGGAGTATCGAGCGGCATCGAGCGGGCCGAAGCCGGAGAATGAGTCCATCTTGTCCCGGCGTATCGACGACTGAGTACCACGACCTGTAGCGGCAGCCTTATCGATTCGCATGAAGTCGGTGGCCTATGTTAAGGTGTGGGTGCCACTAGGGGGCGCAGTGTCTCGAAAAATAAGATGAAGACAAATAAACAAGGTCTCGACAGAAGCTTGCTGTTTCAAGAATGTATTGTAAAGCTCTCACTTCAGTATGGTAGTATGGTAACACAGCTCCAATACAGAACAAAGATTCAAGGATCAGGGATCAGCACACAGGCTCAAGTTCAAATAATTTCCAATAATTGAGGCTCTGTGATCTAGGCTACAGTTCCATCCATTGAATACGAAACATGAACTGGCAAAGCTCCGTGAAAACTGCAATTACAAGAACAAATCCAAATACATAGTTTAATATTATGGAATTATACACTATGTTTACATGCAAATAACATATAAATGAGAGTCCAGTACTTTTCTTATAAAAACTGAATAAACTAAAGCTTCAAAAGACTCTAGAAAGTCCTCAATGATATGAGTTATCATTAAACAATACCTCCTTGCTTTTTCTGGGGGTTATTTAGGCCTTAAAAACAATCAGGTTCTGGTGGTCCTTTTAGATGCTCTGGAGTACAATATAAAACATGCAATAAAGATGGCTCCTAAAAACAATGTGCTTTCAACAAGTACAATCCTAGTTGTCAAAAGAGGGCGCCCTATAGGTTTTGCAGAGGCTGCAGTTACACGACCTTTACCCCGTACATGTACCTCATTGAACCCTGTACTCCTCCAAACGGTTCAATTGTAATTTACGCAGAGTGTCTAGTTTAAGAGGTCCTAAAGTTCGCGCTGTATTTTTACATGCATGTGCATAGCGCGTGAGGATATATACATGTATGCCGACGATTGACCGAGTACGGGACGAATAACGACGAGAGCATTGACCAAGGCTAGATGGAGCACGGAAACCGAATTTGCTGTCCCCCATTATACGACGATATGTCCTCGTTGTTTGACTCCTGCCTGGAGTGTATAACAGTGACGAGTGGTACTCAGTCAGTATCAGCAGTGCAAGCTGTAGGGAGTGTTCAATAACGGAGTGTCGGTCGTTTATTATTAAGGTCTGCAAACTCGTCATGGGCAACGAAAGGGTGAGTACAAAACCGATTGGATTAATTAGCTTGCACCCACAGCCTATGCCTCATCTAGCTCGAATCATGACAGCAAGACCAGGGTGCGTGCCCCAATTTTCATTTTGACATTTAGGGGGCAGGCTTAGTTTTCAACACTCTGCAGAACTTGTCGTAATGTGTTCAAGTTAATATAGAAGGCTGAGGTTAGTATGATATCTCTCTGCAATTGTTGTGATGAGTTAATGTCAGTTCGTTAAAGCTAAATTTAAATCAAATGCACGTTTTATATCGAAAAGCTTCAAATACTATGCCAAGTTTGACACATTACTCGGTTTGGCAAAGTGCGTTCAGGCATGACATCCCGTATTGTAAAGCCGCCTCACGCCTTTCCGATGAAGTTCACCCGGTTCACCGGTTCACCGGATCACCGATTCAATTTATCACCAGATCACCGGATCACCGGTACGAGTTTTTTTTTCACCCTTGCAGATTTTTCACCCTTGCGGATACCGTAACGTTATCCCTGCACACATGCCAATTCTGTTCTATAATCGATCAGTTTTGATTCATGTGACTTCCTTCGTGTTACGATGTTCACCCTGGAAGGCATAGGCACATAGCTAGACATTTCTAACAAAAAGGGGGTTCTAATTTAATGTAATCATGCAAATGTAATCCGATCTCAAACCCTACCTTAGCGAATTTAGTTGATATAACAGTTACGGTGCTGTACTAGGGACTTGAATGGCAATTGTATAACCACCTTCAAGTTCGCCCCCCCCCCACGTCCCCCCCCACGCCACGCCCCCCCCCCCCCCCCCCCCCCCCCCGTGGCTACGCCACTGATTTCAAGGAATTTTAATTGGTATATTATTATTATTTAGCTTATAATTATGAATGGACGAAAAAGTTTGTGCGTGGCCGATTCGCGTGATATCGCTGACTGAAACTGTGTGACCCACGGACCACCTGTCTATAATACATGTTCCGTGGTGTGAGCGAGCAGTGCATGCAGTGGGTGTTAATACGGATTTTAGATTATCATTATGCGCTATGTCACGCCGGTTGTCAGCTTACTGGTCCGCGGTCGCCGGTCGAAGGGTCGTTTTTCAGTGGTCATCATGTGGATCATTCGCGACTATTAGATTTAGATCAATGATAATTTGTTTAGAAACTCAAAATCTCAGTGTGGGGGGGGGGGGGGGGGGGGGACTGGGGGGCGACAAGGTTTCATGGGGGGGGGGGCGGTCGCCCCCCACGGCCCCCCCCCCCGGTGGCTACGCCACTGCGCCCTAGGCACCAGCACAACGCTAAACGATGCTAAGCTGTACCAAAAAGGTAATGCCAAGTAGGCCTACTAGCTTGTTTGAAAGCTTTCCCGAAATAAAATTCAGAGAGAAACACTAAAACTTGTTAAAGCTTTTCTTCTCTCTGCGTGGATGTGTGTGAGGATGTGTTATATGGCATATTGAGGTATTTTCGTAGACCCGCACATTTTTCGTAGGCCCTACGCACAGTGCCTACCGTGTCTATTGGATAAGCAGGCACTGACACCAATTGGCATTTCGCCCAATATCGGATTAGTGTCGGCCTAAGCGTACTGTTTTGATTTGTGGATTGAAAAGCTTCAGAAAAATGAATTCGCATACACGGACAGCTAGACAATATTGACATGTTGGCGAAATTCACTATTTCAAGTAATCATTATGTTGCAGCAACCAAAACCACTGGAAGATGGCATTGCGTTCTCGGACATCACCGCCGATAAACAGGCAGATGATGACAGAGACGAGGCCCGAACCTACTGCGGTTGGTTCTCGTGGCGACCCGACTGCCTGCGTTGCTTCGCCAGCCCCCGTTGGCTTCTGTTCATAATCAGCGCCTACTTGTTCTTCCAAGGCATGGCCGTCAACGGCTTTGTGGACGGGTCTCTCGCCAGTCTGCAGCGCCGGTTCGAGCTGTCCAGCTTCCAGACGGGGCTTTTGCCTGCCATGTATGACGTGGTGGCGGCAGTGTTAGGGGTGTTCCTGGCCTACGCCGGCAACAAACGGAACAAGGCGCGCATGCTGACGGTGGGAACGCTCTGCCTCGGCGTGGGAAACCTGGTCCACGCGCTGCCGCACTTCACAACTGGTTTATACTCTTACAGCGTGGACAACACCACCAGCACCTGTTCTTTGACCGAGGGCAACATCCAGACTTCCCCGGCCGATGATGAGGCGAGCATCTCAGCCCTGTCGGGGTATCTTTGGGTCTTCATACTCGCTGAGATCCTGTTCAGTGTTGGCGGAAGCATGGGGTACACCATTGGCTTCGCTTTCGTGGATGAAAGTGTTTCTACCGAGAACGCTGGCATGTATCTCGGTACGTACAAATTAATATCACCATAATACACAAATGTATATAAACTAATTGCATTTAATAAATTGAGGGTTTATAAACTCGAAACAGCACAGGGAATGCATCTTGAAACTGGCTCTTTGTAATAAACATTTAGCATTTTGGTTTTGTTGATTTATTGTAGGTATATTGTGGGTATGTTCAACCCTTGGCCCAGCACTGGGCTTGGTCATAGTGGGGCTGCTGCTGAGCGTATACACTGACTTCCATACAGGCACGGGCAGGTGAGTTAACAAACAACAAACAAACACATCCCAGGATTTTGGTTCAAGCAAATATGAAAACCTGGGCCATTTCCCAAACCTCGGTACCGTTTCCAGCATCGGCAATATCCCTTCTATACGGGTATAGATAAAGATTAAGCACTTTAAAAATGCTCGAATGAGAAACTAATGCACACGAAAATGTGGCCTCGTGGTATATTAATTTGACATTGAGCGCAGAAAGTGGTCCCTCGGAAATTTAGCATGATGAAATTAACCAGCGAAGCTTGAAATTATACCTGTAATAATTTGCAAAAAAATACCTTTTGTGAAACGGCATTTAACTTAAAGGAATACAGGATCACTTGCATTTGTCCCCCAAAACAACCTACCAAAATAATTATTAACATCAAGTTTGCTTGGAATAAACACCCCGTGAAATTCCCTCTGGCTTGCTCTCATTTATTATATATATTGTAATCTGTTGAATGGGATGGTGTCAGATTATGTATACCTTCCAAGCCTCACTTTCATTGTTTGTGTGGCTTAAAGCTATAGTCCATCATTTGCAGCCATCCGAAAAGTAACTGGCGTAATTATTGTTGAAAAACAAACTTGGTTGAAAGATAGTAAGGGAACTAAACTCCCTGTGAAATTATTCCTTCTGGGAAGCTGTCATTTTGAAGTAATCAACGAAAGAAGGCATTTCCAACGGTGATTCTTAAGAAGCACCGTAGGAAAATTTAAATTAGTAGTTCGTTTTGTTATTCAGCCCAGCGCGCACAAGTATTGGAACGACGCACACGCGCGCGCGGTTGTTATAATTCGTCGGATCAGTGCGCTACGTCGCGTAAAGCTGCAATTCAAAACAATTCAAAACATGATTCAGTAACTTTTGATTTGAAATTGAGATCTTAGAATGCTGTTTTTCTCGGAATGTACAGCTGAAGCTTAGCTGAAACTTCATCAGGTTAGTTGTTCAGTATCCTTCATTAGATTTTGAACCCTTTTGTTGCTTCAAACGAACAAAATGCACAAATTACAAATGATGGACTATAGCTTTAAACATTAGGGAATGTTTAACACAAATTGTAAATTATTCAACAGAGCAGACTGGTATTAATTTGTAATTAACTTATTTAATTGCTTTCGTTTCTATTCGCAAGATCCAAAAATGAATATTATATATCGCTTTCAATTTAATATGACCGACCCGTGAATGCCAATTAAGTGAGGAAATCGTGTTTCATCACTGCTTTCTCGTATTAAAAGTGTAATATCCACTGAGCTGACGCTTCAACAGGTTAAGTTTAGAACATTCTCTGTTGGCTTTTGAGTCGTATTATTATTGGAAACGAAAAAAAATGCATGAAAAGAAAATGATCCGATATGCATTTATGCAGTAAAGCCTCTCTTTATTTTTGGCCACCGTCCTACCGTCCATACCCTAACTTTTAGTAGTTGCTCAGGACTACCCTGCTAAATCCAATAGAGTCTAACTGGAGTTTCCTGTACAGGGTGAGTAAAAAAAAAACGCAACCCGAATGTCAGGACTATGGTTTTAGTGAAGTTCTGCACGTCGTACTTTAAAATTCTAGGATAAGAAAGCCCAATTCATAAGCTTTCTTTTAGTATAAAAATCATTGAAATCACTTATGTACTTTTCAAGTTGCGGAATTTTAAACACAACCACCGTTTTAAAGTTCTGTCCACGGATCACAAAAAAGGTGTGCGTTCTTTCAGCAAAACGAAAACAATTCACACACATCCCTATGTGATTTGTTTTTGTTTTGCTGAAAGAACATTTACCTTCTTATGATCAGTGGAAAGAACTTTAAAATGGTGGTTGTGTTTAAAATTCCGTTTAATACTTGAAAAGTACATGAGCAATTTTCATGATTCTTGTACTAAAAGAAAGCTTATGAATTAGGCCTTTATATTCTGGATTTTGAAAGGGCTACATGCAGAACTTCACTAAAATAATGGTCCCGACATTTGGGTTTCGGTTATTTTTACTCACCCTGTACTGTGCCTTATTTTTAGTTGTCTGCTGAGTCCAACGGCGTCTAACTTGGCGTTATAATGCGGTCCAGTTGCCTGCTGTATCCAACATTTTGCAGCCGGAATGTACACAAGGGGTTTACTGCTAAATCCAACACTTGGCCCCGTCGGGTATATGACATAGTTAGATCCCGTTGGATTCAGCAGGGTTAGGGTTCCAACCGTATTCATACAGCCGACCAATAACCTGTACTTTGTTCTCTCTCTTTCTTCGTCAGCGTGGGTATCGGTGCATCCCAGTGGGTGGGAGCCTGGTGGCTAGGCTTCCTCTTCACCGCCATTGCGTCTTTCATCATCGCAATTCCGCTGAGCTGCTTTCCGCACGAGTTGCCAGGTAAGATGAGCACTGATATCAGGACAGTTTCAGTATAGAGAACTGAGGGTACCAACTGGCTTATAGGTAGTCAACACTCTTTTTTGTTTAATTCCACAAAGTTGGATAAACATATAACAGCCTTTCAGGTTTATATTGAGACGGGAAACCAGTTGTAAATAATAAAAAAAACAAGGAGGACTACTCAGTAAATATCCTCTTGAATAAAAACACGGCTCCAACCGATGCGCAAACCTGTTCGAGTCCTTCATCTTGTGAGTTGGCTATACAGCGCCATGCATCCGTAGTTAAATTGTGCCTGTGAATCCATACAGACATCGAAGTTAGTTAATCACCACAAGATAATCACAAGTCAAATCACAAGTGACGTGGCTTAAACAGACGTCACAAATAACTAATTTTAAAAAAAGCTAACTCACAATTCCGTCCACCACACAGGAACGCAGACGGTGCGGGCCCAACGCGAGTCCCAGGCCCACGCCAAGTCGGACCGGTCGGGCAAGGCCAGTCAGAAGGAGTTCGGTAAAGCCTGGCGGGACTTCCCCTCGGCACTCCGCATCATGGTCAGGAATCCCACCTTCATGGCCGTGGCTGTCGGCCTGGCCGCTGACAACCTCCTGATGACTGGATTTGGGACTTTTCTGCCCATCTACTTGGAGGAACAGTACGGGTTGAGTTCCGGAATAGCTAATATCATTGTTGGTAAGCAGTGGCGTAGCTATAGGATTTTTTGAGTGGGGGTCGGGCCCACGGGGGAACATCAGAATACCATGGGGGACATCATAGGAAAGCACACAATAGGAAAGCACACACGTAAACAAAGTGTGACATCATCAGTACAGAGGTTTATTGCTGTGTGACCCAACTCAACACGAAAACACAACGAAACAAACAGCAGTAGACACAACAATCATGACAATCGAACGTCAACTCACATGCACGTCGCGTACCGAGCTCGAACAGCTAATCGTCTGCTAATTCGCTGCTCACACTCAAGTGTGAAAACATAGTGAAAATAGCGTGGGTACCAACGATACAAGCGTTTCACACCGTACGTACTGTACGTACAAAGTCACATCACATATCCCACAGGGAGTGTGCCTGCCATGACTTTTTATAAACTTAACACGTGATCGTTCTAGGCCAATGAAAATACAGTGTTCAAGAGAGAGGTATAACAATAAACTTTCATCTACCATATAACATTAGTAATTTAGTATAAACTGATATATCAAAACAGAGGTCAAATTTTGAACTCCCTATACTGCATTATGAATAAGACACAAGTGAAGAGCTCGACGTGACATGCATCGACTGCTTCGGTACGATTTCTTGCAGGTGGTCTGATCTGCACCGCCGGCTGTGGCGCCCTATTCGTGGGCGGCTGGCTGATCAAGAGGCTTCGGCTCAAAGTGCTAGGCATGCTCAAGTTTGTCATGGGGACTCTTACTGCCAATGCACTGCTAACCCTGACGCTGTTCCTGACGTGCCCGGAGATACCACTGGCAGGCGTGTACCAACACTACGCAAACGACAGGTAAGCATTATTTACTCAATGGATAGCCCACGCGCCCATCATGCATGATATATGCACGTAGCGAAGCCACCACAAGTCACTTTTAAAGGCCTCCCAATATGGCCGCCGTAGGACATCAAAATTGACCAGGCATTTAAGCCGGATGGGTGCAACAGAACATCAGTGAATGCAACTCTATTCGGGGCTATAGGTCCTTTGCATGGTAGCCCCTTTCAGGCACGTATTTTTGTTCCCCATTCGGATGAGTAGCACCCTTTTGCATCCATATAGTTACTGAATTGGTAATAAACACCAGGAATGGTTGCTGAACGCAAAATGCTATAATGCTGGAAATACATTAAATTGATATGCAATGGTGAGACCTAAACAATCGGCGCTACAAATAAGCCAATTGCGAGTAACCTACACCCTTTGGGATTTGAAGAGAAAAAAACCTGGTACACTGACTTGCTCATGATGCTTAGCACATTTTAACTTTGAATTCTCCTTATCAAAGATACTGTTGCTAATCACATGATTCGGGGCAAGCTCTTGCTAAGAGACGCTCAGCACCGATGCATTGTTCACAATGGGTGATCATGGCACAAAGACACCAGACCATGCCGGAGCTGGGGGTTGCTAGCATAAGGCTTGCCCCGAATCACGTGATATAGAAACAGTGTCTTTGGTCGGGAAAATGCAAAGTTAAAACGTGCAAACCATTGGATTAAGTCAGCGTTCCAGATTTTATTCAAATTTAACTCGCAAATGGCTTGTTCTGACAAAGTCAGTACATGTATTTTTAGCTATTTTAAAAAGTCTTGCCACAACCAATGTCATCTTCGGTCCCGAGAAACTGCCTTCGGTTGATCCTTAACATTCCACAGAAAACACAACCCTTCCAGTTACCTGTTTTAACATTTCTACTTGTCAAATATACAACCGCCATTATTAAATAGACCTGCTTGTGTTTCCCCTCTTGTCAGTGCTGTGTCGGTCGTGCGCCTGGACGACCCGTGCAACGACGGATGCCACTGCTCGACCACGCCCTTCGCACCAGTCTGCGGCAGCAATGGCGTCATGTATTTCTCGCCGTGTTTCGCTGGATGTCAAAGCCTAGAAGTCGGGGTACTATACCAAACTTTAAACACATCCTTCAAATAATGCGACATAAACTCGTTTATCGTCTGATATGATTGGCCCTTGCAGACGAGGGTACAATATCTGAATATTGATCATGAACGTGTTCTTTCACCTAAGTTATACCACCAAAAGTCGATTGTTGCTTGTCTATTAAAATTATTGAAATATTAATTTTCAAATATTCTGGTACCTTATTACCATGATCTGGATTATTTCACTTCTTTTGGTACGAGAAAGCATTTTTGCCAATTTTAAACATCAGTGATCTATAAGATATCCTGAAAGTATATCAATTAAAGCAAGTAATTAATTGACCCAAATCGCGCACCTTAGGAAACACAGATCAAAAGCCGTGTTTTTTTTACCTTCAGTTAAGTTAACCACAAAATTCAAAAGAACAGAATTTTACATCTTTGGATTATAAATCATATACATGTACCAAACACATTCGAACCATTGACTGTATTGCAGCAAACTTTACAACCCTATTGAATACAACATGAAATAAGTCATTCTTTTCGTAAGTTTTTGTACCGAACTTGCAAGTCCTGCAAAACAGACTGACGTAGAAAATAAGGTATGTGTATTATTGCTAAATTAATATGTAATATAGGGTGAGTCAAAAATAGCGGAATCCAAGCCCCCGAAAATATATTTCATATTTAAAAAAAATATGTAGGACCAAAAATAATAATGACTGGAAAGCAAATTTCAGAAACTATTTTTAGATAAAAAAAAATACCGAAATTGCTCAATCCGATTAAAGAATATCACCATTTAAACGCATTAATGACCCTAAACCTACTTTACCCAAAAAGTAGTTTATTGTGAGTTGTGACTGTTTGGAACAACAAAGAAAATGAGTACTTGGTCCAATAACTGCCAACAACTGTAGTACACAATATGTTTATTAACAACCCTGCTTAGGCAAACAATATGATGTATAAAACCCACTTTTTTTTCAAAAGATGGGCCTTCAAAAGGACTTTGTTGAATATGTATAACTTTTAAACTGAGGTTATATCGCTGGTGATGTTTGAAGACGATTGTGACGACGATTCTTGAACTCACATTTTTTAAATCGCATTTCGATTGGACCATTTGAAGTTCATCTTATGAATGCGGTACGGTACCCGCTGCTATGTACATCAGATTCGAACCAGCCAACCGATCTCGTTAGCTGGGTGGTCGCGTGGTAAGACATCTGCACTAGAAAGCAGGAGGTCATGGGTTCGAGTCATACCAGAGTGATTTTTTCCAACTTTCACTCCGGAGGTAACACACTGAGTATTCAGTGTTTATACGTCGGTGAAGGGCAAAACCTTTGTTTCACATTATTTTTAGATATGAAAAATAATTTTTAAGGTAAAAAAAATGGGTTCCGCTTCTTATTGACTAACCCCTGTAGTTGGTGTTTTTTGTTTGCATCTTAGAACGAAACATACTCATATGCCGACTGCACGTGTGTGTCGGTCAACAGCACCTCAGTCGACCCCACGGCCGTTCCCGGTAGGTGTGGTATTACTTTCTGCACCCAGATGTACATATTTCTAGTCTGTCTGTTCTTCCTAATATTCGCAACATTCTTGGATAGAGTAGCATCAGTCAACGTGATTTTAAGGTAAGCCTATATATGTGTGCTCTTATAGGCCATCAGCCTTGCTCCAAAATTTTGGCCACCGGTATCAAATGAGGGGAATAATTGTCATAGCGATTTTTGGCAAGGTATACACATTCGGAGTTGGAAAATATGTGATAGCATTGCAGCGGTGGCAGCTTTTTGGGTGTTATCACCCTTTTTCAAATTGTCCATCAAAATGCTTGTTACCCACAGTCTAGGCGGGGGCGGTATACCTTGCGCATGCGCACTATAATCATTTATGCCCTGATTTGATACCGACCAAACCCCCAGGCTGATGGCCTATTATGTATACAGTCATTATAGAATACAGGGTGAGTAAAAAAAGCGAAACCCAAATGTCGGTACCATTGTTTTAGTGAAGTTCTGCATGTAGCACTTTCAAAATTTAGATTAGATCCTAGAATTAGAAAGTGCTACATGCAGAACTTCTTGAAAACAATAGTCCCGACATTTGGGATTCGCCTTTTTTTTTACTCACCCTGTATGTGTGCTCTTATGTATACAGACATCATAGTGGGGCAGATATAGGGGAAATATTTGGGGGGATTGTGCCTTTGATCACATGCACACAAGCATGGGATTTGGCACACGGTCGGAGTATGTCATAAGAGTTATATTTGGCTATAGGGACATCGCAGATTTGGCTTTTTGAAAACAATTGGTATCCCATCACCTACCGTATCTGCCGTACTATAAGGCTCAATCCAAGTCAAGAAAACTTTAAAAAAACCACCTGAATTTAGACCTGAGTTAAGGCCAAAAAAGTATCCGGTTTCTGATGGAGCTTGCCCATCTTTTTTTTACCTGTTTTTTTTGCTTCAAATGTCGGCTGATAACTGCAAATGGTGCCCGACTAAACTTAGTGCAAATATATGGGAACCCAGAGAGGCCGCATAAAGATATATTCTCGATCATAACCCCATTTAAAAACACGTTAAAATTGTGCAGCAGCAGGATTCCAGTCAAATCAGTGAGTTTGGCGGTTTTGAGGCATCATCTTTCATTGAAAAAAAAAAACTTTTTCATTTTGCCGACGCGCATGGCTACGGCGACGCGCGCGCCTACCAGAAACCGGACACTTTTTTTGGCCTAAGCAGGTCAAGCATGACTACACGTTTAGGATCAACTGCAACAACTGGAAACAAACCAAAACAACATTTCCAGTCTTTAGAAATGACAACATTATAAATCACAATCATCTTTGGTGAATGGGATTTGTGTCAGATACGCTGCGAGTGTTTTCCTATACTAAATCCATGTGCACTTGAGATGCCGGTTGATATTTTGACTTTCTTGCTTGAAGAGTGCACAGGGCATCGCACAGGTCATAACCATTTTTGACAACATTTCTCTTTTTAAAGGTGCATTCCTGGTGGGCAGCAGTCGTTCGGTCTTGGCATAAACGAACTTATTGTGCGAGTATTCGGTACGTTTTAAACTGGCTGTAAAATTGTGTAGAACTCTGTCGAATCCTGGGGAATCTCTAGAGACCGGTATTATTCTATGGACCTTATTCACGAAGAAGCCATTTTGGTCGTGTTCCCTGAATGTATTTTATAAATTGTGAACTGTTGAATGGAATGGTGCCAGACTAATGTTTTTTTTTTAAAAGTGGCTTAACTCATTATTAGGTATGTTTAATCACAAATTTTAAATTATTCATCAGAGCAGACTGATTTTGTAATTTTCTTCATGTCATTGCTTTGACTTTAATTTGCAAGTTCCAAAAATACGATTTTACCTCGTTTTCAATTTAATATGGCTGACTCATGAATAAGGTCCACAGCACACTGAATCTTTCCTTAGAACACCGTGGAACGTCGTAGGTTTCAGGTTCTCAGACAAGTATGGAACTCGGTAGATATATAGGACTTTACATGGAACCCCGTTTAACCCAGCTTATCCCCTCGCAAATCTGAAGAACTATGTTAAATAGATAAAGTTCTGATCCTCACATCGTATGCACGTATTCACGTCTCCGATTACGATTTGTTTTAAGGTTCCCTACCGGGTCCAATCATCTTTGGTAGTATCATAGACGCCAACTGCACCCTTTGGCACGAAGAGGACGGCCAGAGGGGGCGGTGCTGGTTCCACAACCGCAGCGACCTCGCGCTGTATGCCATCATCTTCTCCCTCGCGATGAAGCTCACCACGTTGGCTTTCATGTTCACCGCTCACAAGCTGTACCAACCGCCGAAGAGTGTCGACGAGACCGAGACTGGGACAGAGAACATGGTGGGATTGATTTAATATCGGCATCAAAACGAGATATTCACAGCATAGGGCGCCACCAAGAGTTTACCTCCAAAAACTAGAGCGATATTTTCTTTTGACTGGTTAGGCCAAAAAAAAGTACTCGGTCTCTGGTCAGCGCGCGCGTCGATTTTAATCATGCGCGTCAACCTTTTTCCTTCAAATTAACACGGAAGCGCCCTCTATTGCCGCACCTCCTCAAATTTTTGAACCAAGGAGCACCAAGGAATGGAAAAGTTGCACCAAGGCAAATGATAAAGGGCACCAAGGCAAATTATGGAGGACACCAATGTAAAATGAGGACACAAACAAGCAATATAGTACCAACCTTGTCTGTACAATTCAAGCTTGAAAAAAAAAAAAAAAACCTGCGTCGCCGCATCGATTCCGGAACTTCGGTCTGACCAGAGACCGATTATTATTTATTTTTTTTGGCCTTACTTTAACTACCGTCCCTCAATTATTGGGTGCGTTTGTTTAGCCCACCCGGATCGACACGGGTCAGCACCGTGCCGTTCGGGTCGGAAGTCATTCTCGGGGCTCACCCGGGTCAGCCACCGCATACCCTGCTTGTGGAGCAGAGTCACTAGTGGAAGTACGTCACGCATGTTGTTCATTCCCTTGAATTCTTTCAGTATTTAAAAACCAAGCTTAAGATGTTTCTTGTGTAAAAGATATGGATAAGGTTTTAATATTGTTGTATTCTTATATGTTGGTTTTTGGCTGTTTCGGCAACCGGCCGAAACAGCCTTTGTTTTCGTTAAGATTTTTTTTTTTTTCTTTTTTTTTTTCTTTTTCAGCCCATGCCCATAGCATTTGTACACGTTTTTTAGTCACCGGCACTTTGGGCACTAAAATCAATCTGATTGCCTTTATACCTGGCACACACTTAGACCACCACCCACAGATGGTCGCCGAACATTGACGTCATCATGACGTCATCACGAGTCACGTGACGTCACATTATATGCGATTTTTCTATTGTGACCATTTTCTAGCAGAATTCGGCTAGATCTGACAGATTGGGCTATATCTCCAGAACTACTGGTCCGATTGGGTTGAAAGATGTACCTAAACCGGAATGTGTTGTAGATGAAAATTTAAGTGACTTCACGATGACGTCATCACGTGACATGTGACGTCACAATATAGGTCAATACTTTGAAGGCCTCTATCTCCATAAATGCAGGTTCGATAAGGTTGAAACTTGGATGTGTTATAGATGAAAATTGAAGTGACGTCACGATGACGTCATCATGGATCACATGACGTCACGTTAAAAATTCAAAGATTTAATCTTTGAAAATCAATATAAAATCAACTGTGAGAGACCTGAACTTGACGTGTGCGGGAATGGATAGAATAATCCAGGGTCTTCATTTGTAATAGTATGTGCAAAATCACGTGACCCTTCCTTCCGGTTGAAACCGGAAGCTTAGTGCCTTGTAATTTAAAATTGGTGTAAGATGTGAACTTGCTTTCAACGATGTATGCTATGGCTAAGTTGTTACTTACAAACAAAAATATAGTTATAGATGAAAATTGATGTGATGTCATCATGACGTCATCACGTCACATGTGACGTCATAATTCAAAGACATATGAGAATGTAATCACATTATTATATGCCACCAGTTATAAACAGAACTACACATCCTTCCTGGATGGAACTTATACTTGAAACTTTATGTCACATGTCACATGCCACAAAAAATAACCAAAACAGCCCTGTGTTTGTCCACAAACATAAGTCTAGTTACTATTGTAATTTTAAGTTTCTTTAATTTTGATAGTTTTCTCTGACATATGTTTTAACGATTGTTCTGAACTTGTAATGCGCACTCACTCTATATTGAAATATACATGTACAAAAGCAACGTGGTTAAACACAGACTGGTTTCTTGACAAAATTCCTGAATACCCATTGAAAATAAAAAGGGGAAACGCACACCGAGTGGATTTCCATTCGTGGTAAAGTGGGGCAGATAGAGGAAATATTTTTTTTGGGGGGGGGGGAGGCGATTGCACTCTTTGATGATAAAAGCATGCCAATTTGGCACACAGTCAGAGTGAGAAAGATATTTGGCTATAGAGCCATCGCGAATGGCTCTATATAGCCAAAATTTTCAAAATGGCTGTCATTGCCTGTTATTCAACTTATATTTTTTCAAAGGACAATTAAACCTGCGATGGCCCTTTAGCCAAATATTTTTCATGACATACTCTGACTGTGTGCCAAATTCCATGCTATTATCATCAAAATAATGAACAATCCCATCACCTATCTGCCGATTATACTAGATTTTGCAACAAAATAATCATATTTAATATTTGTGTAGCCATAATAAAAAAGGAACATAATCTTTTTCGATTATCACGATTTGTTTTTAAAAGCATTCATTAGTTATTAAGTGCTGAAATATGAATTGTCTTCATTATGTTTAATTTATCGACTATGATGATACTCCTCTTTTGTTTTTAAGAATTTAGCGATTGGTTTTTGTTTTACGCCTTTTTAATGAAGAAAAATGTATTGTACTTTTAAGAACAGCAATATCACTTATTGCACGGGTAATACGGTTAATACTGTTTCTGTTGGTAATTGTACCAGGTTTCCTCTATACCTGTAAAGAATTAGCGTAAGTAAATGGTTAGATTGAGTACACATGACTACAGTATCCTTTATCTTTGGAGAAATGAGAAAGATTTGAATACAATAATCACAATCGTGAAAGGAAATAGATTTATATTCGATATTGTATACCTTTGAAAGGATTAAGGGGATTATTTGAAATAAAAAAGAACGATTTTTGATACAAATTTGACAGATTACTGTTAAAGATTTTTTAGATGCCACTCTCACTATTGCAATGTAGTGATTTTTTTCGAAAGGAATGTCAGTTATCTTTTATTTTTAAATTATATTTTATTATTATTTTATTATTATACCTGCATTAATGGTACCTTTGGGTGGTATTTTGTCGTCATTAATGATACCTTATGGAGACACCGGACATTAGGGAGACAACTCAGTGTCTCCTTAATGTCACAGCTCCTATTTAGAGGAAGACTTTTAGGCTCGATTGATTGCTCATGGTCCAATTCATGAAATAAACCGAAATTCGCGGGTGAAGGATAAGGTAAAATTGGGGTTAAGTGACATTAAAGATGGGGAAAAAATTGTGAACAAGTCTATGGGAATGCCTCCCAAATGACCCATTTTCTGTAAATATTTATATATTTTTTTTTGGGGGGGGGGGTTATGAAGTGCCCAATTTATGATGGCACAGCGGTTAGATTTTTGTATTTCATCGACACTATAGAATGAAGTATTAGATCTGAAATCTCAGTATTGAAAGCATTGATAATATGCGGACCTTTTTTTCCCAAGCTTGGATTGTACATAGAAGGTGGGTAGTATTTTGCTTTATTGTGTCCTGGCATACCTTGGTGTCCTCCATCATCTGTCTTACTTGGAACTTAAGAAACACTTCATCTCCCGGGGTCATAGCTCCCTGGCAGTCCATCGAGCAATTCAGAAAGTCAAGGCTCGCTCCAGGGAGAGTCAGTACTTTCAAAAAGACCTGTGCAACAACAGAGTTCCACGGAGAGAGTTCACTTTGTTGTCACTTTCCACCCCTCACTCTCCACCCCCCATTCGTACAATAACCAGTTCTAACCATCATATTCTTCACACATCAGATCGACTTCAACGTGCTGTACAAGAAGAACCCATAGTTGCCTACAGACGGCCACCCAGTCTCAGGGATCTCATTGTCCGGGCAGAAGTCCCCCCCCCCCCTTAATGATAATGTTAACCCCCCTTTGCCACAGGGAACTTTCAGGTGTCCCAACACCTCCAAATGCATCGTCTGTAGACAACACATCAGAGAATCGGACTCCTTCACCAGCCATACCGGTGGTACCACCCATAGGACAAGGGGTCATGTCACCTGCACCACCACTAATCTAATCTATTTAATATCTTGCAAAGTTTGTGGTGTTCAATATATAGGTGAAACGAGAACTACACTCAAGAGACGTTTCTACGGCCACAGATCCACAGTCAACACCCATAAGCTGGATACACCTGTAGGACATCATTTCAATCTTCCTAATCACTCAATTTCTGACATGATTTTACAGGGCATTGAGGCACTAGGAAACCACAGAGAGATTGTTCGTCTGAGTAGAGAGAAATTATGGATAAGACGTCTCCAGACCATTCAACCCCATGGTCTGAACATCCAAGAAGGAAACGACTAATAACTTGTTGTCTTTGCCTTCTCCTTTTCACCACAGATAAGCCCCCCCCCCCTCCAGTCTGCCTCATTCACCAATTAACTACCTTTCTCTCCCTCTCCCCATCATTGACTTTGTCCTTTGTGTTCCCCACCTCTTGTGGTCAACCATCCCCTTCCCCCAATCCCCCTCCCTTTTGTTACCCTCCTTTCTGTTCAGCCGCCTGCTTTCCCTGTGTATTTTCCTCTGCATCATCTATTTCCACTTGACTGCTTTTGTTACATCAGTAATGTATACATGTACCTGTTTATGTTTATAGTCTTGTCATTCAGCCTTCGAGAAAGACTCTGCTAGGGTCGAAACGTCAGGCCACTAACTATTTTTTTGCAAAAAGTATTGATAAGATAATAGTTTTGTTTCTAGCTCTATAAATTGTGACACAATTGCCAATGATAAAATATATTGAATCACAAAGTTTGTATTTCTAAAGTTCCCAGATTCAAAGTGAGGTTCCTAAGATTCACCGGTTCCCCGAAGTTCCCCGAACGCCTGGCAAGTGTACGCTGTGTTGTGAACTAGGCATCCATATTGCACCTGACATGAAACAGTAGTATTGCAATAAATCAACGTGACACACGGTGATTAAAACTTTGAAATTGTGAAGACTAATTCACCCCTAAATCACTCCTTTTGTCAACATGAATTAAACTAAAAGCTAGCCCAGCGGTAGCAGAGAACTTGCATTATGACATTAGAATGTAAAGATAATACAAATTTTGCTCATTTGAAACTAAAATGTTGGTTTTCAAGCACAAGTTTTGTACATGATACTCACACTTTGGTGTGCAGGCAGAAAAGGGATGATATTCGCGCGTTCACGGCACTGAGTGCGCGTTTGTATACATTTTTCTGGGTAGTGTGCAAATTGTACGGTGCCTCGTAAAAGACGTCTCACTACATGTTCCCTGCTTTAAGACTATGCGACCTCGAATTGTCCTTCATTAGCAATACAAATTAGGGATACACAAATTATAATGTCTATATCGCACGTTAACAATCCAGTACATTATGTCATGCAATATATCAAAAATTACAATGAATAGGTGTGTCAATTCCCAGCAACTGGAGCAATTGCAAGAAAACAACTTTGGCTATACTGTACCAACAACTTCAAAGAATTCTTCTCAATCACTCTATACTCAATACAATATAAATATGTACATGTATGTACTAATCAACGTTGTTAGAATTATACAATATCCAAGCAGTGGAAATAACCTGTCACATTGTGATTTGAGCAATGACTAAACAAATCCACCTCATCATTTCTAACAAGATATGTACAAATATTAACTGTTACGCACTTTTCCAAATTTAAACAAGATATTTAACAAGTTATGATGTACAAAAACTTCATACTTCGCTTCAACTGGAATGCGAACTATAATTATGGCATCACATTTTGAAATATAATGCAAACTAAAACTAGCAATACAATGTATACACGGAGATGGCACAATGGCGATCCTGCTGAAGCAGGCAAATCTCACTAACTAAAACACGGTCTGAGACTTATCAGACATTTGAAAATTTTCCAAAACTCATCTAAGTAATTGCGGTGGGCCAGCGACCAGTTCGTTTTTTACAAAGTTCTGACCGCTGCGCGCCAAGCTCATCTACAGGCAGCAGAGCTACGCCATGCATGAGATAGGAAGGCTTCGCTTGCACACTCGTGTTTGTGTCTACCTTACGCGACCAATTTGGAATCGACTGACAACTGGAAAGAACAACTTCAGAGGTTGTTTCACCCGGCCCATCTATATCTGAAGAGGAACTGTAACCCAGATCAATGACTATCTCATTTTCATGATTGACAATTGGGCTTCCTAAAGAATCTTGGCATTCAAGAGGTTTGGAATCGTCATTTACCTCTTGTGAAATCACAGAAGGGTCACCGGGGTTCCCTGCTTTTTCCTGCACTTTAATGTTCAATGCAGGCATTGCGAATTCAGAAAAATCAGAACCCGTTTCACAAGAACTGCTCGCTGGGCCTTGATGGTTATAGTTAGCATCTACAACCTCATGACATTGATGCTGGATACAAGTTTGAGCAACATGGCCTTGCTTTAAGTGTGAACAACTGGGAGGTCGCAACAACTGCTGCGAGAGGTCAACATTTAGTGGCTTGCGGATATCTCTGACATGCTCACTGGTTTGCTCCTGCTCAGGTATTGTCTCACCTGGGCAATTTGTACTCTGCTCCGCTACAGCGGTAGCTGAATAATCAAAATAAGGGTCAACAGAAATCGAGCAATTTGCTGCATTGTCAAAATCTTCAAACAACCCAAGAGCCACGTCTCGAAATTGATAGAATGTGAGGTCAGGATATTTCATTCCTAATCTGCGTAACTAATCGCACACATGAATCCAATGCTCCCCAATAAATTGTTCCCTCAGACTTCTTTCTCGAAGGCAAGCAAGAGCTTTTCCTTCCTCAGGATTCGAGGCTACTTTCTCTATGCGATCATACAGCAACATCAGAGCACGACCTAAATCAGCTAATGCTGATTCATCTTGTTTCTGCTTCCGAGCGTAAAACATGGTCCAGAGAGAATGAACGGTTAGTGGGAACCAAATCGTGCTTTCAATATTCCAACAATCTTTGAGAAGTCTTTACGATATTCAGGGGGATTACAAAAGACTTCCTCTCTGGCAACGCCAACTAAATGGTCAATAGCTACATTGACCTTGGCTGTACCCTCAAGATGACATTCCCTACAGTATGTTTCAACATCATCCAACCAATCCGTAACGGTGAGATCCACTTCATTCTTAGGTCGGCCATAAAATATGGAAATATCCACTGTTGGAATGTTTTCACAAATTAATGTTTGGAGAACACTAGTCAGAGCCTTCTGTGACTGTACTATGATATCCATAAGGGCTTCTGTAGATGCCATTATGACTGACAGCCTAACCAATGGCTACAATAACACAAACAAAAATATGTGAAGGAATGTCAACTTTGATTAAATAATATTATGGCTAATCCTCACGTTGATTTTTACAACACCAATGTCCATGTGTAATCTGTACACAAGATTATAGTTACCTACTAAGGAACATAAATTCTGCAATTGTTCAGCTGCAGTAAATTTCCCACATCAAACAGGAGGGAATCAAAACAATGACATGGTGGTTTTATATTTAAACAACAAGTGACCAAACAAACCGGGTCTAGGACCACAGAAAATTCGTCCAAACTTACATAGACTCTCCACTAGTTGGAGACAAAGAGGGTCGATACACACGGTCACAAATCAATAGGGACTGGAGCAATGGACCTGTCAATCATTAAAAATATGGCTTCACAAAAAACAAAGAGGGACTCGAAAATTCACAGCCCTCTACATACTAAGTGAAAGCACTAATGAGGATCATACATACAAAGATACCAATCAAGTTGGCACACAATGCTGTTTTAGAGAGGGAATTTAAACATACACATGTTCCCATAGAAATAACAGCTTACAAAGTGATGAATCCTCAATAATGAGACCGACAAATCCTGCCCTCTGCCATCACAAGACTCTCTCATGTACAACTCAATACATTGTAATACAATGTAGAAAACACTCAAAGTAGTCTGCAATTAACAGTAACTGTGGTCAATTAACACTGTATGTATATTACATATGTGCAGACACTAAAATATCAAATCTGAATGATCACAAATGACTCAAGTACAAATGTACTTGCTAATATGCGTCAGTGGTAGTCTCAACTTAAACCTCAAGGACCACGATTGTCAAGCTTGTTATAATAAACAAGAAATTTCAAACACTTCCTGACACAATAACTAGTACATATGTGGTCAATTGTTTACAAATAAATATGTGGTCAGTGTAATTTGGAAAATGCTACCACAATTAATAAGCCATACACAATAAATTCACATGTTGGAAGAGAGATGTAGTCTTGACTTGAATGATGCCAAGATCAGGGATCAGTCCACCAGCACATGGATATGGCCGACGCTTAGACTTGAATCATAATAACGGAGGGAATATGCTCCATGAAAAATGGTCGGCCACATTGGGGAACAGGCGGACAATAAATTGACCTACATGGCCAACATTTTTTTTTATACATATCCCAAAAAGGGAAAGAACAACAAATATATCAGGGGTCTGAGGACAACAAGAAATACACACTAAACAATTCTGTAAATCAGAGATGACGAATATTAATCTTGCTTGCTTGAAGTCGCACCTTGATCCTGTCTACGACGCCAAAATTTGTCGCGAGGTGGCAACCCCAACGATGATAAGGGTGGTCAGGTTCACCCTCATGAAGATAGAGTAAGGTGGAAAGCAAGTAGAATTGAACTGGAACACTCAGACGGTTGTTTACACTGATTCACTTGATTAAGTTTTAATTTAATTCACTTTCTCCGATTATACAAAATAATCCAAATGAAGATCCGAATAAAGATTCCAATAAGACGACAATGAAGACCATAAAAGAAGACCCTGTTGACCATGAATAAAATGAATTGATCTTAAACTTTTGTAAGTCTTGTTCCAAAGTCATTGGATTACATTAATATTATAAACAACAGTTATTTTAATTACACAGCATAAACTATAAATAATATAGTTGTTTTGTAGACAGTGTCATGATCACTCCAAAATAATACTAAATAGGATGACTACTTAATCAAGCATACAAAGAGAATTACAGTCTTACCCTGATATAAAATAGAGAAGGCCTGTAATGCACTTGAGATGTCAACCTTCAAAGCTTGTGACAGCAATGTCTCAGCTATAAATTAAAATACATAAAAATACAAATAGCATACACGGGGAACATATTTAAGGAAATAGCTTCTATCATAAAAGGTCCCCTGCACCAATAAACAATGCGACATACACGAACAACATTTCGAAATAAAGCGAGTAGGTCTAATTCCACAGTGTGGTCGAGATTCAACGTTGTGCTGTGCATACGCACACCACGTACTGAATGTACACAATGCTGAACTCAATGTCGCCATTATATAATGCATTGTGCGTGAATGTGTACGAAAACGGTCATTCAACTCTAGAAAAGTTTTGACACTTCCACACGAAACTAACACCCTAAAAACTATAAAAATAAATCAGTTTGACAATAATCATATCAACCAACCTCTTCTATGTCCCTTACCTGATCTACTCAATACTTAATTAGAATCCAACTTACCCCAAAAATGAGGGAAAAGTGGGCGACTTTTAGACAAAGGTTGGCTCGGTCTGAGCTTCTTTCACGGCCCGCTCGCAAGAGGACAAACCATGTGAGCGGTAGCGCTCTTACCGTAATGCAATGACCACAACCCCTCGTCGCGCATAAAATTGACTCAGAAGGAGTGTTGACTTTGATTACTGACAATGATGATGACATACTGTTACCAAATAATCATTCTCAAGATAGAATTATCAAATGACCTAAATGTCGACGAACATATGTCCAAACTTGTTAACTAGGGCAATTAGGCTGGCGGGGTAAGTACACTAAAAGGAACAGCCAGAAAATAACATTGCATTATTCATGTTCCTTATGAATTATTCATTATTTTAAACCCAAAAACCCATATCGTTACATTTAGAACATGGGTGTGGAATACATTTCTTTCATACCAGTACAAACATTTTGTGTAATAAAAGTATTTCTTTTTGGGTCAAAAGTGACCAAATATTGCATTGACGTTTAATTAAAATGTCGCTTTGTCATCAACATAGCACAGTGGCGTAAAGATGACCGACTATTATTAGCTTTAGATTCCTGATATCTTTAAAACATGGATGTGGAATGCATTGTATTACATTGTGTTTTTCTTTAATACCAGTACATTTTGTGTGATTGAATTGTATTTCATTTTTTTTGTCAAAAGTGACCAAATAAAACATTGACGTCCAATGGCTTGAATTTCGTTTATCAAACACTATTTGTGTGCCCATTTCAAACCTAGCATCGATCTGTTTTGGGGTTTTTTTTGGGGGGGGGCTTTGGTGGTTAGATTGAATAAGTTTTTCTAATGGTATCATGCATTATGGCAGACCAGAATAAGCGATAGCCATGAAGTATAGTACATTATTTTATACATGACCTTGTATCAATCTTTGGCGGCAACAGTTTCATGTCGTGCGTCGTTTCGCATGGAGAGGGGAGGGATTGCTAATTAAGTGTATTGGGTTTGTTTATATGCTCCACATAGCCCAACCATAATTATCTATGTTACGTCATTTATGTTTCATTTTAGATCAAAGTTTCATAGAACGTCATCGTCAAGCACCACTGTTGGTAAGTGGAGCAGTTTATATCGTTGGCGACTCCAAAGGTTGATGGGTTATCAGGCGGCCTATACTTATTAAGCACAATTTTCCACTTAAATGAGAGAGCATTTGTTTTAAAAGTTAGACACGCGTAAATTTACACCCTGAAATCTTTGGCACATTTGCGGGGAACTTTCCTTAAAACATACACAAAGTCCACGGTGCTGCAACCCTAGCTAGTGCAAGACCCTCAAAAACACCTGTTGGATTCTGAAGGATAAGGAGAGTACATTGTACATTAAATTTCAATATTGTTTACGTTGTCATTATTAACATCATCATTATTGTGGCCATCATCAATAAATACGCAACACCGATAGCTTAATCGATTCTTTTTGTGATGCTAATTATGAGGGTAATCGCCCTCGTCCCAGACCTGGTAACCATAATCGACAAACTTGGACCCTTTTCCTTATATTCACTTAGACGGTCAAGCCGCATCTTCCTTGTACTGCCCCCACTGCTTCAACCTCATCCGGCCAGGCAATCACTCAGCCAGACTCGCCCCGAAGCTCCGCCTCTCTAGACGCATTGCCAACTCCAAGAGGAAGGCGACTGCGCATGGACTGCCCAGTCTCACAAAACAGGCGGCTAGCCAATTGAAACGATGGGACCAGAGTCAGACCAAATTGGTATGCGTCGGGAAACATTTATTCAAGATTGTGCTCTTTGTGCGTCGTGTTTTTGTATCATGCCCCTAGTCGGCGAAATGTTCGCTACCTCAACCCACAGTATGATGTCTTACAAAGTATTCGATGACTCGCCTAGTAACTTTTCATGCGTACCATGAGCTTTTCAAACCGCCCTGGACTTTTCTGCCAAATACCTACTTGCCTTTCCAAATTCTGCAAAAATCACCACTTTCCAGATATGTTTGTACTTAAAATGTTCAAGGGATATCGAGTCTCACAAGCAATACTGACTGGCTGGCTGGGCCTTGCCTTTCTCGGTCCTACAAAATCCTTCTCCGGTCCTACAAAATCCTTCCCGTTCCTAGAAAACCTGGTAGATTTCGATGATCTAGTTCAATTTAAAAAAAAATGTGAAGACTTACATTGTACATACATGTATATATCGACTCGGTAGTCGCCTTTATAATAGTGTTTCGTGAAGAAAATGTTTTAGTGAATACACTGTACATACATGTACATGTATTCTGTTTGAAGACGTTAATTCAATCTCTGCGCTGTTCTTGACTCCCAGTCAATCAAGTGCCAAGCTTGTAATGCCACGGCTAAGATTCCCGGCAGCAAGCGACACCGCAGTCAACCGAAGCAAGAGGGACGCAGGAAGCTAGCCGCGAAGAGGAGACTACATCAGCAGGAGACGCAGCAAGCGGGAGGACAGGACGCCCGGACATCTGTCACACCCAGGTGGGACTTCACTCCGAAGCAAGCCCAACAAAGCAGGTGTGGGGATGGCCCAAAGCCCTTTGATTTAATACGTTTCATTTGAGACTGTTGGATAAGATAAGTGTTATAGTTGTGTCTAGATCCGAGCCAGAGGCAAACATTCTACAAACAGTGCCGGTGTCACACTACCTCTTAGAGGTTTTCTACGGACATTATTTTAGAGGGAACTGAACACGCTAAGTACATGGGGACACAGACAAATAAAAACAAGGTCAACTCAATCTTGGGTTCTCAAACGTATTCACTTAAACTGTCTCTTATTCACTATCAAAATTTAACAATTCCCAAAACTGATATGAAATTACACTCAACTGATCGAACGGAAATTTGGGCCCAGACAAGTTTTAAAATCTCAAGTATTCGTCTCCAAATTTACAATTTCAAAGTTATAAAATGGACGTCACAATAAAAAGAGGATTTTACATGAGCTGCACTAAAATTATTTGAGATTCTAAAATTCAGTAATCAATGCATTCAGAAATCTAATCAGTAAAATAGCTCACGATATTTAGATGAGTTGTACCCGTAATTCAATTATTCAATTCCACAAAATGGCATAGTCCAATCTAGGTTGATCACTTAAGTCAAATTTATCACTCAATTCTATTAAATCTATCAATTCTTCAAATTTTCAATTCTCAAATCTTCACCTCTTAATTATTCTCCAATTTTCAATTTCTGCACTTTCCTTCAAATCTCGTGAATCTTTAACTCAAACAATCCTTGTTTTCTCAACTTGTAACAATTCACAACTTCAAATCACCAATTAACCCGTGAAGTTTTAAACTTTCACTTCTTAAACTTCAATCACAAAATCTTTGTGCAATCTCAAAAATTCTCAATTCGTTTCTTAGATTCACTTATTAATCACGGTATCTTCAATTTGACCTCAAAATTCACAAATCGTAATTCACTTCAAGTTTATCAATTTTCTTTTCTGTTTAAGTTGAAACCTTTCTGTTTCTATCGCAATTTACTCTTTCAATAACAATTCATTAATTTTTGTTCAAACACTTCTTCAATTTCGGTTCAAACACTTCTTTAATTTTGGTTCAAACACTTCTTCAATTTTGGTTCAAACACTTCTTCAATTTTAGTTCAAACACTTCTTCAATTTTGGTTCAAACACTTCTTCAATTTTGGTTCAAACACTTCTTCAATTTTAGTTCAAACACTTCTTCAATTTTAGGTCAACCTTCTTTTCTTTCTGTATTAATCTCAATTCATTTAGATTGCCAATACCACATCAAATATTATCTTCGGGAAAATTGAATAATTATTAATCCTTCTTTCAATCTTGTTGATTTAAAAATATTTACACTCTCACATTCAAAATCCAAATCAAGTTTATGGTATTTCGCCAGTTATTTTATACAATCATTAAGGTGACTGCCGCCAGGTCCTTGTCAGCCTGCCAACTGTCTATGCAGCATCACTCAGATTCCGGTCCAAGGGGTCCGGTAGAGGTAGGGGTCCTGGACAAGAGCTTCAGTTCCTCAGGGTAGTGCGAAGCTCACTCTACTCGGTAGAAATATCTCCCCATTCTTTGTGCCATCTGAGATTAGAAATTTTACAAGCCAAAATCCCACTAAGATTCCGCAACATTTTTAGCAAGTAAAGAATTCAAACTCGGATTTTACAATTGAATCAATTCACTTCTAATTAATACAATAAATAAAGTGGGCAAAGAAAATAATTTAAACTTACAGTTAGCATCTTCAAAACTCTCTCGGAGTTGCATACAATGTCAGCTTTTTATGCAGACCACAGACTGTCAGTATTGAACTGTGATTGTTGGCTGCTCAGGCTAAAGCTGGCAATAAAATCAGACTAGCTGTGTGATTCTAGTTGAAGGACAAAATAGGTCCTCTCTCTCGTGTGTCTGGCGAGCAAGTGCCTGCAGCAGCTTAGCATAGGCAAAACCCCAAGCCGCTCCCATGCAAGGAATTTTTGGAAGGCATTTGACAAATGTTCATACTCTACTAATCACTCATACTGCTAACTATGGCACACATGGGTAACAAAGCACTTTCTTTGGCACACCCACATACCATGAATGGCTTACTCAACAATACTGAATATTCATCACTGGAACTTACAACCTATCACTGAATCCACACACACACACACACACCCATACAAACACTCAAAACCACTCAACCAAATAAGTCAATTCAATGAATAAATGATACTAAGGAGAATATACACAGTCACTTGTGACAGCCGGTAGCTTTTAATAGTAAACTTGAATGCAGAACAACAAAAACTTTGAAGGTTTCTTTAGTTCTGGATCGAGTTTCAATGATACTTTAGATTCCACAGATCGTTTTTAGTGCCACGGTAATCTAAATAAACCTGGGACTGGGATCATGATTGGACTACAACAGTGACCCCGTTCCCACTTGATCCACCAATTGGGGGATCTGATCCACCTTTTGCCAAATTGCCGGATCAGATCCCCCAATTGGTGGATCAGATCCGGCAATTGTGTGTAGTGGGAACGCTAACCGTTATAAGGTGGATCAGGATCAGATCCACCTTTTCTGATCCACCTCTGGACCAGGATACAGATCCCCCAATTGGTGGATCAGATCCGGCAATTGCCGGATCACGATCAGATGGGAACGCAAAAGGTGGATCTGATCCGGCAATTTGACCTGGTAACATCCGCCCGGTGCACGAGTGGCGCGAAAATGTTGCGGTCTCATGAACGAAGAAACACGTTTTCAGGCGTGTAGCTCATGTGAACATTTCCAGCGTATACAACATGCACAATAAACAACCACTGAACTACGGGCTAGCACCGCGCATGCAAAAGCGCACGTGGTATCCTAAACCTACACTAGGCCTTATTTTTGTTGCGTGTTCGTCCATTACTAAACCTTTTTCATTCGTGAAATTTTACTTATTTTTCCATCCATAAATGACTCTGAGTCCGCACTCACCAAAAGACTCCACTTTGGCACAGAATCATGGAAAAGCTTACGAGTATGCGATGAGAATAGTGCCGATAACGCGGTACGTACGGAGGTGACAAATGTGAAGTATTGACTATAGAACATTGGAAAATGATGTCGTAGTACATCATGTGACCGTTTCTAACCAATGAGAAGCTTCAGAACCAGGGAATCCCTTATCGATGCATTGGTTTCTGCCGTGATGTCACACAATGAGCGGCTCTGTTGGATTTCACCTGTTAATTTATGCACGCACGGATCCTCTACGGATCCGTGATTTATGTTGGTGAATTCGCGTAATTTTTGTCGTTGAATTCTGATAGTGCTGTTTGAAAACTGACCCATCCTGGCCTAGCATGCAACCATGCAACAATGGCACTCCCACAGAGCGCGCGTAATTCCGAACTCAGTGACCTTTCGGACCCGACATTTCCGTACGAAAAGGTGGATCAAGCATAAGTGGGAACGCGACTTGCGGTTTCGTTGCGGTAAGATAACGATCACACCAAAATGCCGGATCTTGATCCACCTTTTTCCAATTCAAGTGGGAACGCGGTGTATAACAACACTGGAATTTTTTTAACAAAAAAAGATTAGCTGATGATACATAACCCATCTCAGTCCGTTAGCTTATCTCAATCAGTAGAAAGTACGCCACAACAAATAGAGTTTAGATTCTTCCTAAAGTTTTGACCACCATGGCGCAACGAACTTAAATTAAACCATTGAACCGCTTTTTTTCACATTTTATTTCCATTAACACCACTGTGCATTATTTTTTTTTTTAAATATAAAAAAAATAACGACATTCCAAAATAATCAATATTCAGTGATATGTTTTCTTCTCCGCAGAAAGTTCGCATCCCCGTTCACCACACCGACAGCACAAGGGCACCGCGCATCCCCCGGTGTCACCCCTGCCGGCACGCTGTCAGCCTCCGCCAGGAAGGCGCGGAATCTCAACAAGCAGAAGCACCAGCAACTGCAGCGGATGCTGGCCGGGGCCAAGCAGGAGAAGGCCAACACACAGTCACCACTCAAAGATTTCCTGGTGTCACTCTGAGAACAATTTTACATATAACTGCACCATCACCCCAACTAAAATGTGTCCATTACACTAAATTGAGTCCATCTTAAAGTCCAGCTTATGAGTTCATCACGAGACATCTGCTGTCTAAGTTTAAAGCCATTCTTTTCATATTTATTTGTACATGTGTACATGGTGAATAAATATGAACCGAAATCCAAATGTTGCGACCATTGTTTTAGTGAAGTTCTGCATGTAGCCATTTTAAAAGCTAGGATATGAAAGCCCAATTCATAAGCTTTCTGTTTGTACAAGAATCATTCAAATCACTCATGTACTTTTCAAGTTACGGAATTTTAAACACAACCATGCATTGTTTTAAAGTTCTGTCCACGGATCACAAAACGGTAAAGTGTTCTTTCAGCAAAACGAAAACAAATCACATATGATGAGATTTGAAGGTTTGCATGGTGGAAAGATACTAAGACAAGCCTAGTTTGCGGTAGCACCATGTGAATTAATCTCTTTTGTGAGTATGTGTGGTTCTGAGTATGTGTGGTTCTGAAAAGAACCACAAAAGGTTCTTTTCAGAACCACACATACTTACAAAAGGGATTTATTCACATGGTGCTACCGCAAACTTATCTTGTCTTAATATCACATAATGTGTGTGAATTGTGTTCGTTGCGCTGAAAGAACACAAACCTTTTTTGTGATCTGTGGACAGAACTTTAAAAAGGCGGTTGTGTTTAAAATTCAGTAACTTGAAAAGTACATGAGTGATTTGAATGATTCTTGAGGGTTTCGCTCATGGAACTGCTTGCTGCGAACGGTTGAGCAAGTTTATAAGTTAAGCTTTAAAATATGCTACATAATCTACTCAACCTGTAGCTGTTTTGACTAACACGGCTGCCCATCGGTTGAGTCAACAAGAGTGTTTGGAGTTCGGTTTCTTCAAAATGTACTTATACCAAACATACTACATGTATTTCTACTTACAGTATCTCAACGACCATGAGGATACTATATATTAAACCCGTATTCCTTAACTTGACCATGACAATAAGAAAATAATGCAAGTCCAGCAGTACTGCAATGTAAATGTTACGAAAATGTAATAAATGTACACAACTTCTGAAAGGCTTTGGTCACATTATTGACAATCAACTGGTAATGCATAATCTGTGTACATATAATATTTTGCATGATAGAAATAATGTGATAATGACTGTTGGAAGATTCGCAACATTCTTCTGTTACTGATTAGAAGCCGCCTGTGTGAGTCGGTCACCCTCGAGGGATAGCACAGACTTTGTAATTCTTGGGCGCCCAGGTCGAGGTGTTGGTGCCTTCGAGTGACACAGGGGGACCATCTGGGGGATTCTTGAAGGTGAACTCGTGCAGGAGGAGAGTGAAGAAGATGAAGAGTTCCATCCTGGCAAGATGCTCTCCTAGACAGATTCGCCGACCTTAAGGAGGAATTCAGAAGAAACACTGGTTAAAATTCCAAATACTACAACACATCGGGATTGTGATTCCATGTCTGTGAACTTGGTTCAAATCCCAACCCTGATTTGTTTGTTTCAACACAATTTCGTGGTTTTCCTGGCAAAAAAACCTTTTCCTTCAGCCTACACGACACAACGTCGTCCATTTCCGCAGTTTTTTTTCTAAACTACATTTACATAGCTCCTCTGAAGAGTATTCTCTTCAGTTGCAGAAATAATTAAAGTGACACCAAATTAACCCATTAATCTATGGCAGTTTCTCAAACGTCGGCGTCATTTCGGCTTAGGCTTTCTCTCTAGTCCCGGAACAAGTTGGAGGCTGTATAGGTTCGATCCCATTGGACAACTTCAAACTATACTGTACGTACATTTATACAGTGTATAGGGTTTGCAGTAACAGTCCCTAAAATTAGGCAACTGAAAGCAGAAAGCTTCGAGCTCCGCGGTGGTTTGGGAAGTGCCCAAGAGACTTCGGTAAGTACTGTACATGCTGTATAAATCTACTTGCCTATGCCGAAAGGGGTCAACTCATCGCGGCTGATCACTTTGCCGTCGTCATCCAGAAATCGCTCCGGACGAAACGACTTGGGCTCTTCCCATACCGCAGGGTCGAAGTGGTTGTGCCACAGGTTAGCGAGGAGAAAAGTGCCCTTCGGAATATCGTACCTAAATCGAGGAACAAAACTCTGTGATTAACAATTAAAACCTTGGTCTGTGGGGGTAATTACCGTTTATTCGGTTGAGCAATCGCAAAGGTTGAACAAATTGAACAAAATGTCCTTAAAATATATTACTTATATTCAAAATAACTCTGGTAACGCGTGCACAATTCGAGTCGTACCATCTTCTACTCTTGGGGCCGTGTAATACATTGCAATTTTACAAGAAACTTGTTCCAGACAACTTTAAATTCCCTGCAAAGTTCCACAAGAATTCACATGAACGGTTTACTCAAAAATACAGTGTATGTACTTTGTTAATGTTCTTCCTTAAAACTTAAAGTGCGGTTGGTTACATGCTCCAAGTTGCCAGTCAATTTGCCTCGTAGGATTTGGACCCTAGTTTCTGAAATATTGGAGAAAAACTAAGTCCGGATACTTTACTTACCCTAAAACTGTGGTGTCCTCAGAGCAAACGTGGGGTACGCTTAGGGGTACGATGGTGCTGATCCGTTGCAGCTCACAGATAACTGCCTCTGTGTACGGCAGATCAGGTCTGTCTGACATCCGGGGGAATCGATTCCTTCCTGTGACGTCATCCAGCTCCTTCTGCACCCGGGTCTGTACCTCGGGGTAGGCCATCATGTACAGCAGACTCCAACGCAGGGTCGTCGTGGTGGTCTCGCTCCCAGCCACGAACAGGTCGCCGACCACTTGTCTCATGTTGTCGACATTAAAGACCTCAGACTCGCCGAATTTGCTCTGCTCTTTAAGGAACGTATCGATGAAATCGCGGATGTTGTCGGCGTCATAGTCCCGATTGTGCTTCTCTATCATTAACCAAATCTGGTCAATTAGAGCTTGGGCTGACTCCTTGTATCTCCGGACGACAGGTAGGAACGTGAGTTTGGCAAAGATGGGCGAGAATTCGATGGCGCCACCGGCTCCGATCTTCTCGAAGACGTCATCAGTGCAGTGGATGAGACGCCTGAACATCTCGTCGGTGTACTGGAACCTCTCGCCGAAGACCACGGCGCAGATGACGTTGGAGACGGAGCGTGAAATCAGGTGTCTGGGTTCGAAGGGAGTTCCTGCCTCTTTCTTCCATTCCTCGATCAGGAACTTTGCCTCCGTTGCGATGTTCTCTTCGAAGCTGGACTTGCCCACTCCGAAGCCTCTTAAAACGGTCAAGGAAAATCTCCGGATCTTTGTCCAGATCTCGCCAGACGAAATAAAAATACCTACAAAAGCGGATTGGGATAGTTTTTAAGTTCGTAACGCAAAATGTCTAATTATCTTCAGCAAGAATGCTTTTCTGGACGATCTGTTAAATTTTTGGGCGTTTGTACCAGCAAGTTAGTGGATCGAGTGCCATAGCCCCGATCGGGTTCTGGAGCATCAACTCAAGATCTAATTCTGCCGGTTGTTGGTTCGAGTCCAGCCTTGGGTTTGTGGTGCGTGTGTCACTGGACACCACGACATGTTGTCACTTATTTCTTCTCCCAAAATTGGAGGCATACCGATGAAGTGGCAAATTACGGGTAGTAAAACCTATGTTCTTCATTAAATGCCCAATATTTTTCACTTACCAACCCCAGGCTGAAGCTTCTCGCTCACGTGTAGTTTCGGTCTAGCACTCAGCTGCGGCTGATTGAAGGCTTCTTTAATGGCGTCAACTCCGTGTAGAACCACCAGCAGATTTCCCGCCAAATTCACACTGATCACGTCACCGTATCTGTAAGTGAAATGGCGAACGTGAGCGAGTTGTGTGATTTGATTCGGCATTCCAAAAAAAATGCAAACAAATTGTGAGCTAAAAGATAGAGGAAAATATTACAGGGTCTGCGCGATAGATAGGCCTACATGTAACTTAACGGATTCCTTTGCCTACCCTCATTTTTAGTCGTGATTTTATTGTCGAGCAAGATTTTCTCCTGAGGTCAATTTTTGTAATAGTCTGCTTATTTGCCTTTATTTTAGTACACGTTTAAGCATTGAGCGAACTGCATTTAAATAGAGACCAAATCTTAAATTAACTGCAGAACGCATGCAGGGTCGGAAATTACCGACATTGCTATTTGCCAAAAAAAAATTCTTTCAAAAAGATTTCAACCTAAGCAGGCGTCCGATTAAATTCATATAGTTAGAGGAAGGAAAATATTGGCACAAAATATTTAAGAGTAAAGTTAATTTCACTAATCACTAGTACCCCTTTATATTAAAGTAGAGGCACTACCCTCATTTTTAGTCGTGGTTTTATTGTCGAGCCAGATTTTCTCCTGAGGCGGGTCAATTTTTTTTTTAATAGTCCACTTATTTGCCTTTATTTTAGTACACGTTTAAGCATTGAGCGAACTGCATTTGAATAGAGATCAAATCTCAACTTAACTGCAGAGCGCACACAGGGTCGGAAATTACGGACATTTTTTCAACAAACAAAAAAAGATTTCTTTCAAAAAGATTTCAACCTAAACAGGCGTCGGATTAAATTCATATAGTTTGAGGAATGAAAATATTGGCACAAAATATTTGAGTTAAGTTAATTTCACTATACAAATGTATACCCCCTTATATTAAAAGTTGACGCCCACCATTCATACCATGGAGCATGGAGAAATAAAACACATGTGTTTTATTTCTCCATGCATGGAGCTGCAACGAATGCTCATACGGAAATCACTGTTGAAGATACATCATGGACATGTAGTAGCATTTGGATTTCGTAATTATCGACTATAAGAGAATACATGTACGTGTAGCCATGGAGAAATGAAACACAGCCTGTTACACTGTTAGGATTTTGGACTATTATACCTACTTGGCAGCTAGTTTGGAGAATATTTTTTGCGGATCTTCTTTTGCCATGGCGAGCTGTGGTAGATAGCCTAGCACCGGCCAACCCGTGGGGCCAGGCGGCAGATTACGCGGCGTACGGCGAAGGAGACGATACAGAACCAGAAACACCACGAGACCGAGGAGTACCGAGCGGGCGTCGAGAGCCATCATGCCGTCAATCGCTTTCATCTTCCCGCGGACGGTACAGGACCTGCACGCTGAAAACTGTACGTACTACTTGCTCTTCTATGACCAGTGTGTTTTGTCAAAATTTCTACATGTGGGCCTACCGTACGTTTACGTAGTTTCTGTAAATGATGCCGTTACATGTACTGGGCCCTTTATCACCGGCATGCATTGTGTGCTGATCGATTTCGCGGCCGAAGGTCAAACTTCCCAAGATGTTGTTCACCTGCCGGCCATAGTCACCACTAGACTTGCTCTAGTCCGTCCGTATTTTGCGAGGGGGGATTTGTATTTGTCGACGAGTGGGGGCGGGGATGACGATAGCTAGTGGGGGTGGGGGGGGATTACGAAAACGTTTCGCCTATGGTGCAGCAGATTTGTCGGTAGTTTACGACTGTGCGAGTCAAGACTGTTTGCGCTGCAAAACCTTTGCCGAGCAGGACACGTGCTGTCAGACTTATTTATTATCATGATTAGGGCCTACAAGTCATTGCGCCCCGGCAAGTTAATGTTATAGATGTTATAGGTACAGCACAAACTGTCTCATCTGTACTTTTCATATTAGTATCAACATTTCTTTGTATTCATTATCGTATAGATTTGGTGAGACATATTACGGTTTTCTTAAAACTTTACCAAAGGTTTTCTGACAACCTCAAATCCTCTTCCTCAGTTTAAAGTACTGATGTCGTCCGAGGTCGAGGGCGCACTTTCTTGAACGGCTGCTGAGAATATTTATACTCGCAATTGAAAAATGAACAATTGAAAAATTAGTGACGAAAGACTGCTATCCTATCCTATCCAGTGCCGTCCTCTGACGTGTGACAGAGGGTGGGTGGCATTATAACACCTCACCCACAGATTCTGTGTCTTGATTGGCCGAGAGCGAGTCACATGTTACTTTCTAATTTTGCTATCTTTCTATGCACGGTCAAAAGTACTATACCCGTAGCAACCAAAGTACTATACCATTAGCAACCAAAGTACTATTTCCACGGCGCGGTATTTGTGTGCAAATGGATGCTGGTGTGCGCGTTGCGCGTTGCGCGTAGCGCGTATTGTTCCAAAGAGAGCGCGCCGCAGACTTGGGTTTATACATTTCGTAAAGGGGTAGTTTGGAAGAGAGAAATACATTTCCACCAATTTTGTATTGAAATTGAAGTTTATTTCAACTGTGTTCAGATTTAAATAATTTAAAATATTAAATCCATGGACCATTCTATTTTCCCTCGGCTTCACCTCGGGAAAATAGAATGTCCACGGATCACCTCGGGAGGCTAGTTTTACTACACCACTCGAAGCATTCAATATTTGTATACTAGCCAACTTTGTTTGGGCGATCTTTGGCGCGCCACACTGTGTGTGGATGCCGAGTCCAGTCCAGTCCAGGCCTTGATGTTGTCTCCCCAGGTTGCTTTGGGTCGGCCTCTTGAGTTTTGCCCTCCACTTTGCCTTCCAGGATTGTTGCTCCTATAACTCCGCAGCACGTCCCCTGGTCAGATATCCGAAGTAGTGGAGCTTCCTCCAGCGGACAGAAACTATGAGTCGTTCTTTGGGTAGAATCTATGATTCTATTCTATGATCAAGTTTAATGGTCGTATCCCTTAAAAAAAAATCTTCGTCAAATCCCCCAGGTTAAAAAGAGTTATGATGTCAGTTTAATAGTATGGTTTTCGATTCTATCGGAACTTTGAAGCATATCGCTGTCGCTCTCATGCCCGGGGAACGGCGCAAACTTTGAAACTCAGAGGCGCCCATGTACCTCCGTTGATCGCTTGGAGCGAGACAGGAGGAGCATCTGGGGGATTCTTGAAGGTGAACTCGTGCAGGAGCAGAGTGAAGAAAATGAAAAGTTCCATCCTGGCAAGATGCTCTCCAAGACAGATGCGCCGACCTAGGAGCCCACAAGAGAGATTATCAGAAAGTACTAGAATACACTTGAACCTAGAGACATTATTCCTTTTTTGTCCACGGACTTAGCGCAGAAGTACCCCCTCAACGGTTACAAAGAGAGAGTGGGGTGGAACTCTTGACCCCTTAGACCTTATTCGAATATTCACGAGGAAGCCATTTTCGATCGTGTTCCCTGCGTCTGTTTTATACATTGTAAACTGTTGAATGGAATGGTGCCAGACTATTTTATGATTGGAGTGCGTTCCAAGCCTCACTTTTAATAATTTTAAATGTGGTTTAAAACAATGGGGTGTGTTCCATCACAATTTTTTAATTATTCATCAGACCAGACTGCTTTTACTTTGTAATGAACTTTCATTTCATTGCTTTCATTTCTACTTGCAAATTCCCAAAAATGAAGAGTTTACCTCGCTTTCAATTCAATATGGCTGACTTGTGAATAAAGTCTATCGCCCTATCCCGGCCCACGTCGTTGGTGACCTCTCCAGGGGCGGATCCAAGCTTTGGCTGTGAGGGTGTAGCGGACATGCATGAGCTCTCATTTCTGCATGATTTTTCTTTTTCCCCTGCTTTTTTGCGGTTAAGGGGGTGTGAACCCCTCTCCTACAACCCCCCCCCCCCCTCCCAGTGCTCAGATTTCTCATTGGAAACAGTCCAAACCATTCCAAACTATTGGAAACAGTCTTTTACTTGCCTATGCCGAAAACTGTCAGCTCTTCACGGCTGATCAGCTTGCCGTCTTTATCCCGGAATCGCTCCGGACGGAACGCTTCAGGCTCTTCCCATACCGCAGGGTCGAAGTGGTCATGCCAAAGGTTGGACAGCACGATCGCCCCCTTCGGAATGGTGTACCTGCATGGTTTTCAAAGGGAAAATGTGCATGATGTAACAAAACATATGATCACTCATTAACATTATCATGCTTCGTCTCCACCAAGACATCTTCAAATTGTAAGATCTAATTATTCACAACCCGTTTGAAGGATGAATTTCATTGACTGCATGCTGCACTTACAATTTCTGTTGATGGAATGTTTGCGTTGTGAAGATGAAAATCCATAAGCACTGTCTCCGAGAGCTTGTTAGAAGGAATTTCACAAGCTTGGACTCGAACACAAGACCTCTTGCTTACTATAACTTAGAACAGATATCTTTAATATCACTCGACCACCCTCGGCCGGCATCAATTAACTGGCATGGCGGATTCGAGTCTAGCAGCAGATACCGTAATCAATCACTATTTTGTGTTTGTTATAGGTGGGAAGAAGATGCCATGAGGTTATTCTAACTTAACTGGATAAGATCGTGAACACCTGAAAATCATGAAAATAATCTTTAACAAAAAATAATAAAAAACTTCGTTGCGATGGAAAAGTTGACATGGGTATTTACCCCTGAAATGTGATGTCTTCGGTGCTGCAGTGAGGGACCGCTAGCGGTACGATGGTGCTGATCCGTTGCAGTTCGCAGATAACTGCCTCTGTGTACGGTAGATCAGGTCTGTCCGACATCCGGGGGAATCGATTCCTCCTTGTGACGTCATCAAGCTCCTTCTGCACCCTGCTCTGCACCTCAGGGTAGGTCATCATGTAGAGCAGACTCCATCTCAGGGTTGTGGTCGTAGTCTCACTTCCAGCCATGAAAAGGTCACCGACAACCTTCTTCAGGTTGTTCCCGGTGAACACTTTAGATTCCCCACCAGCCGTCGACTCCTTGACTTCCTTCTGCTTTAGGAAGGTGTCGATCAGATCACGAAGGCTGTCGGCGTCGTAGTCGACAGCATGCGCGCGCACCATCAAGTCGATCTGTTCGTTGAACCGCCTGGCCGTCGCCACGTACCTCCTGATGCTCGGCAGGAACGTGAGTTTCGAGAGAAAGGACGAGAATTCGATGGCGCCCCCTGCCCCGACCTGATCCAAGATGTCGTCCGAGTATTGGAGAAGACGTTGGAGGTTGTCGTCGGTGTACTGGAACCGCTCACCGAAGACTACGGAGCAGATGACGTTCGACACGGCGCTTGATATCAGGTGCTTTGGGTCGAACGGGGATCCATCTTCCTTCTGCCATTCCTCAATCAGGAACTTTGCCTCCGTTGCAATGTTTTCTTCGAAACTGGACTTGCCCACTCCGAAGCCTCTCAGGACGGTCAAGGAAAACCTCCGGATCTCAGTCCATATCTCGCCAGAGGACGCTATGATACCTATTATAAATAGGACCCCCCAAAAGACTTAAAACTGTTCATATCGACCCAAAATAGTGTCCGTAACACATCTTTAGTGCGGCATATTTCTGAGTATTGGCATCAATGTTTGGGTTTGGACAAAATGCCGACCAACGTTTACATTTTTTTTTCAGATTTCAATTCCCTATAACAGGTGTCACTACTGATCTGACTGGCCTGAATCTCTAATTCATCGTTTTTGTAGGACTTCTCATGATGACAAGGATTGAACTCATCTGACTCGATAACTCGTCACCCAGAAAAGATAGAAGATACTGTCTTGTTAATCTGACCAGTGGCGCACCCAGGAGTTGGCCGGGGGGGGGGGGGTCCCACAATTTGTTTTCCAAATTTTTGTAGAAGTTCGATTTTTTTAACAAAATGTTGCCCTTTTTGGGGGGGGGGGAGGGGAGGGGAGGGGAGGGGAGGGGACGGACTTTTATGACGTTGGTGGCGCTATTTACACCCCTAGGCCACATACATGTCACCACGGTCAAATCATGGGACGTTTAGGAGAATTGACAACCTCTTGCGGGCGGAGGGGGGGGGGGGCTAAAGGCCCCCGAGGCGCCCCCCCCCCCCCCCCCCCCACACACACACACACATACACTTGGGTGCGCCCTTGAATATGACAAACTATATTTACTCCCAGTTTTCGGGTCAGTATTATACCTATGGCAAATCTGACTCGGGACTTAATTAATATAAAGCTAGTGTTTCATCCAGACAGGCTTACCTACACCGGGGCGGAGCCTCTCACTGACGTAGAGGGTGGGTCTGGCGCTGAGTTGGTGGAGATTGAAGGCTTCCTTGATGGTGTGGTACCCGTGCAGAACTACCACCAGAGTCCCCGCCAAATTCACGCTGATGATATCGCCATACCTAATTTATGAAGGGTTTTATTTTTAGAAGATTATCTACATAGTTCCTGTGAAACGAGTGAGAATATTTCACTTGTTTGGGCCGGATGTCAGTCCATCATAGGTTTGATTATATCCTGTTTATGCCAGTACTTTATACTCCTTAATGGAGAGAGGCAAGTTGGGGTACCGGTAAGATGGCCTGCCCAATAACACATCATTTGGCAGGCAGCAGGATGCGAACCCCTGACCCTATGATCACGAGTCACAAACCCTAACTATAATTAGGCCTCACTCCCCGGAGCTAATTAAACGCTTGCCTGACGAGCCATATTGGCCAGAAACAGACTACTTTTACTTTTTACTTATATCCAGGTAGGAGAAACCTGCATTTGTATATATAGCTCCCCGGCCCGTGTTCAAATTCAGGCGCGGTTCTACAGCCTATATTTTAGGGGGCTAGCAGGGTGGATCCAGAAATGTGTGCAGGGAGGCGTGCTGAAATGTAGACCGGTTATTTTCTCCGGACACTTAAAATCAATAGGTGTGTGGGTGGCTGGGTGTGTGTGTGTGTGTGTGGGGGGGGGGGGGGGGTACCATATTTTCAATGGGGAGCGCTGATAAAATCCTACAATCATACACACTAAATTATTATAGTGTACAAATGCACCCTTCTCACGACTATATTGTTTAGGGGAGACCGTTCGCATGTGACGTCGCCGTTTAACATTTGCTACTGCCAATTTTGTGTTATATCATCGGTCAGATCATTATTTTTTGACGGAGTTTTATTTTGGGGGGGGGCTTGACAATTTTTGGGGGGCTAGACAATGTTTTTGCATATCAGCACTGTGTAATTAAAGCATAAAAGCTATCAACACAAAAAGTCGCAGGCTTGCTTTGATGATGACCAGACCGTCAGTAAATAATACTCAAAAATATACCTTGCAGCCAATTTGGAAAAGACAACATGTGGATCGTCCCTAGCCGTGGCTAGCTGTGGTAGGTACCCAAGCACCGGCCAGCCCGTGGGGCCAGGCGGTAAATTAAGCGGCGCACGGCGAAGGAAACGATACAGCACCAGAAACACCACGAGACCGAGGAGTATCGAGCGGGCATCGAGCGGGCCGAAGCCGGAGAATGAGTCCATCTTGTCCCGGTGTATCTACAACTGAGTCGCACCCTACACATGAGTACCACGACCTTTACCCCATACATGTACCTTATCGTACTTTGAACTCCTTCAAACGGTTCAATTGTAATTTACGACAGATACAGCTATCGCAGAGTGTCTAGTTTAAGAGGTCCTAAAGTCAATCGTTATTACTTGTGACTTAGTGTGTAAACAATGTCATAGCCACGGGGGGGGGGGGGGTGCACCCCCTTCCCCCCTAAAACCCCTGAAATTTGCCCCTCCCCCAAAAAGAGTAATTTATTTTCCGTTTGTAATGAAACCAAAGAGTATGTGCGACTACTTTTTAATCGATGGTATGATGGAGCACGGAAACCGAATTTGCTTCCCCTCATACGACGATCGTGTTTGTGCAATGCGAATTACAAGAGAACAGACAAGAGAAAATTAGTACCAAAAAATGCATGTGCCCACTTACCGTCAAATGATCAGCTGGCTGACCAGTCGGCCTCGGCCAATGCCAATTTTTTTTTTTGGGGGGGAACGGTATAAATCTGCCCTTGGTCCCCCATACAAAATGCCGATGACCTCAACCCCCGACACCCACCCACACATTAGTGTGTACTGATTTGCCTGCAATCGTGACCTACTCAGACAAAATGAGGACTGTCCCTGACAAATAAACGCCTGAAGTCGGATGTACAAATGTACTTGAAAAATCGTGTCAAAATCGATATTGATTGTTTTGTATTTTTGAGTAGCCAAGGCATCCAAGATTCACACTGTGAATATTTGTTGGGAAAAAAATACCCGCAAAAGTGGAAAAACTGGAGATTGTTTTTCACTGCCGTTGGCGGCGCAATGCTTGTCCAAAGCCGTTTTTCTCGAAATGAGGTTACGAAACTTGGCAAGACACTGTAGAAGTTCCTGCGTCATACCTTTGAAATCAATTAACCTACAGATATGAATTTGGTATCATTGAAAAGCCAATAATTTGCGCAGTGGTGCACCCAGGATTTGCTTGGGGGGGGGGGGGGGGGGCTCACAACTGTTTTGTTTTCAAATTGATTAGAAGCTTCTTTTTTTCAAATGGCCTCAGAAAAACAGGGGGGAACTATTTTGACGAAGGTGGCGCCACTTACACCCCTATTATACTGCTCGAAATAAAGGCCACAGATTATAATCACAAAGGTCAAATTGTGGGACTAATAAAAGATAAAAAATAAAATTGACAACCTCTTGGGTGGGGAGGACAAGCCCCATGAGGGCGCGCCACTGGATTTGCGCTTGAACATGATGTACATAACGTTCGTGAAAAGTCAAAGGTGGGAGTTATTCCTCATTATGCTTTGGCAGAGCACCTATATTGTCCCTCTTTTGTCTGTACTCTAACCTATTAGTAAGACCTCCAATGTGTTTTGTACACGAATCCAAATTGGGAATCGGGAATTGGGGACCCTAATGTCATCCATAATTGTTCATCGTCCCCTGTTGAATGCAGAAACACACATACTGAGATTTGTATCCTTTGAAGACATTTCTTAGTTCTCGTGTAGTGAAGTTTTTGAGCTTGAAAGTGAACTTTCAAAATGCTCTTATTTTAACAGGAGTCGATCATTTCCTTGGCTGAAATTCGCACTTAATATCCCTTTTCTAAAACTCTTCCATTTACGACGGATCAACCCACCTTGGAAATTCCTAGTTTCTGAGTAAAATCTATATATCCATTTCGTAAAAACTGTTGTGGAAATTGCCCTGTGGTGACGTATACAATCTTTTGTTTCCTATTGTGTACATGTCTCCACAGGGCAAGGGCACGGTCAGATCCGAAACTGGCACACACACGCTGTGTGTGTAAACGAATTCCTTCAGTACGTGTTTATTCAACTTTCTGTATCAACGAACTGACTACTTTTGCTATTGTATATGAAGCCGGGTTTCCAATTACAATTACAAATCCCTTTCGTATATGAAAATAACCTGCTACAACCTGTCATTTTTTTAATTAGCTTTGGCAAGATAAATAAAAAGATATATAGGAGATTGGAATAACAGACGGAACTATAGTAGACCTGGAATTTCATTTTCTATTCATGTTAAATATATAACAGCTTAAAGTCATGTAGTTTCAATATGCCGAGTGGGTCTAATGTATATCCGCTTAACTTGCAAAGTTGCAAGGCCATCATCAGCAGAGTGCATTAGGTAAACATAAAAATAAACCCACATGTTGAACCTATCATGCTCAGCTACTCCACACTCAACCTTGAATTTAAAGAAAAAGGTCAGCCAACCATTGTTAAAACTTTGCTTATGATGTTCGTACTTCAAATGTTATGTAAATTGAGTGAGAACGGACCAATATGGTAGTCTTTTATGGTCTGTCGACCGACCTCGATGTTTGACGAAGCGTTGCCTGCCTGGAGTGTTTAACAGTGACGAGTGGTACTCAGTCAGTATCAGCAGTACAAACTGTAGGGAGTGTTCAATAACGGAGTGTCGTTTTTTTATATTAAGTCTGCAAACTCGTCATGGGCAACGAAAGGGTAAGCACAAAACCGATTGGATTAACTAGCTTGCACCCATAGCCTATATGCCTCAGCTAGCTCGAATCATGACAGCAAGACCAGGGTGCGTGCCCCAATTTTCATTTTGACATTTAGAGGGTAGACTTAGTTTTCAACACTGCAGAACTTGTCATAATGTTTTCAAGTTAATATAGAAGGCTGAGGTTAGTACGACATCTCTCTGCAATTGTTGTGATGAGTTCATGTCAGTTCGATAAAACTAAATTTAAATCAAATGCACGTTTTATATCCCAAAGCTTCAAATAGTATATCAAGTTTAATAGTTAACACCACAATAACTAGGTTTAGCAAAGTTTGTTCATGGCTTGACATCAGTATTGTAAAGCCGCCTCACGCCTTTCCGATTAAGTTCACCCGATTCACCGGTTCACCGGATCACCGATTCAATTTATCACCAGATCACCGGATCTCCGGTACGAGGTTTTTTCACCGTTGCGGATTTTTCATCCTTGCGAATTTAGTTGATATAACAGTTACGGTGCTGTACTAGGGACTTGAATGGCAATTGTATAACCACCTTCAAGTTGTGCTTATACTTTGCTATTCTTTGTAAAGTCGCTGAGGATAATATTAATAACATGAATATGTAGGTAGAAATGAATGGTTCCGAAAGGCCTGTTAAAGATATCAGCCACTTCACCCCCATAAACAAACAGGATATGTTATAGATATCAGGAAGGAAAGGCATTCTATGTTGGCACAGTGGTGTTCCCTGATATAAACCAATATATCATTTGCTCCTTTTATGACAAAGAAACACGGCGGACTGTCATAAAACTGTCACCATTATTTTGGACCCTGGGATTGATCATTTATTTATTAAATTGTGTCGTGAATCTAAATGGTTCGAAGCTGGCAAGGAAGCAGATTATAGGACATAGGGGCAAAGATTGTATACTGTCTTACTGATGTGTGCCAAGTTTGAGGAAATTTGGAATGAATGAAAATTAGGGGTTTTTATAAAATAATTTAAAATAAAATGACACGTGACCGTGCAAATACTTCTTTGCTATTATGTTGCATGTAGATTTGTCTTCAGTGCGTGTAGATGTTTATGCGCAGTATCTAATGCGGTTAACGAACATTAACTTGAACTTAGAGCTAGACAAAATGATTGAGGAAGTAAACAAGTATCAAATATTTACATGACATGAATAAATACTAAAGTGGGGACTTGACCCTGGATTGAAACGAATATTGCAACCGAATACGAATTCCTGATGTATATAAAAGGACAATGAAGCTATACAGTTCCACCTGTGGAAAATTGATGTTTGATGTATTTCACTCGGGACAGACATAATAAATGCATGTACCCACATGTCTGGAACATTCAATCCGACGAATACACATTATGTGTTGAAAACGTCGCGTGTTCAGTCTCTTGTAAGCGTTTTTCATGCTGAAACTAGAGCGAGAGAGAGAAAGAAAAAAAGAAATGTAGTAGCACTCAATAGAATGTTTAGGAGCTGTCATGTTTCGTATCAGTCGATTGATCGAAAAAAACAAAAAACTTAAATACCCATGTAATCACTTTTTGGTGAAAAAGAATGAGCGGCACTTGAACCCCCTATATACAACGTGCCCGATTATCAGCTTAATCGGTACGGAATAACCGAAACCGTTAATCGTTTAGTTTATTTCTCCATACTTAAGCGTCTATTCTGGGCCACCGTAGTAAAACAAGTCGTAGACCTGTTTGTGTGGATTTTCAATGGGAAGGGAATTAGCCTACTCTTATAATTCAAAGATCGATCCAAAAGACCAAGGCCAACTGGTTTTAAACCTTTGTGCGTATATCCAGTCTAAGTTGGGTATTGTTAATGGAATGAACTGGTCACCGCACACAAACCCAGTTGTTGACTGCAATAATCAAGAAACCGTGTAAAGTATAAGCCAAGTCGGCTTCTCCAGTGTAGGCCTGATACGTTCTTGAACGTTCATCCATGCGCGAAATTGGGAAAGATTTGCGTGCGACGTGTTACGGACGGCATAGGGCCTACGTCTATGTAAACCGAACCGAATATACAAAGGGAATATACATCATTTGCTTTTGCTGTAATTTTCAGAAATGGATGGAATTGGGGGGTTGGAAATATATAGCAAATATAGTTACACTGACTTTTTTGAGGTTTTGGGTTCGAAAATGCTATAAAAACCAAGAAAAACAATCATTTTCCTGTGGTCTGGTTCCCTGACTCAGTATAAGAAGAAACAGAGCAGTTTACATACATTGGGTAAGGTCAGGGAACTAGTCTATCTGGCTCGTACCCGTTCATAGGTTTGTAATCGATTGCAAACAAGTACGATGGTCAATTGGGCCCAGTATTTGAAAAAAAAGCCAGTTTTTTCCAACGCTGATCGGCTGATCAGCGTTGGAAATTGATACAAAAATACAACTTTTCTTGAAAATGACAGTATACCAGGTGCCATGATTTTACAGGATGCTTTACACTGTCATTCACTAACAGTCCAGCAAGGTATTTCAAAATGATTTGGTAGTTTTATTTTTTGATGTTTGCAAATGTATTTTTCCTTTAAGTGTTCCATAGGCTAGGACCCTGACACCAGTGTTTCGTAGGCCCTACTCCGCCCTAGGCACCAGCACCATTTCAGCCTCGCATTTCATGTTGATGCTCAGGCTAAACTGTATAAGCAGGCCATGCCGCAAGTACTAGCTAGATTGAAAGCTCCTGAAATCGAAAATTCTGAGAGAGACACTAAAACTTTTTAAAACTTTTCTTCTCTCTGCGTGGATGTGTGTGTCAGGATATGTTTTATGGCATAGGCCTACTGAGGTATTTTCGTAGACCCTCACATTTTTCATAGGCCCTACGCACAATGCCTACCGTACATATTGGATAATCAGGCACTGGCACCAAAGCTGGCTTATATGGCATTTCGCCCAATCGGATTAGTGTCGGCCTAAGCGTACCGCTTTGATCTGTGGATTGAAAAGCTTCAGAAGTATGAATTCGTATAGAGGTAAGACAGCTAGACACAGTGGCGTAGCCACCGGGGGGGGGGGGCCGTGGGGGGGGGACGACCTTGTCGCCCCCAAGCAGTCGCCCCCCCCCCCCCCCCCACTGAGATTTTGAGTTTCTAAAAAAATTATCATTGATCTACATGACGCCATGGGCGTCAATCCTGGGGGGGGGGAGGGGACATGTCCCCCCCCCCCCACTTTTTGAAGGGTGGGGGACACAATATCAAATGTCCCCCCCCCCCCAGATTTTTGAACTCGTGTCTCATTTACATGGCCCTATTACGTACTACAATGTATCTTTTGCTTAGAAAATATTGGTTAAAGTGGTCAGAAATTGCCTCAGATAGCACCACAGAGCATTTAGAATCCAAAATTTTTCGGGGCCCTTAAGCGGGCCCCGAACCCCACGCCTAAAGCTCAGCATTCTGGTAGCTGATTCAATGACTCCAACCTCGAAAACAATGTGCAAAAAAATTTCTTATGCCTTTAGCTGAGAAAACTCGAAAATTATGTTTAAATTATTAAAGATAATTATTTGTTAAAGTGGTCAGAAATTGCCTCAGATCACACCACACAGCATCGAGAATCCATTTTCGGGGCCCTTAAGCGGGCCCCGAACCCCACGCCTATAGCTCAGAATACCGATAGCTGATTCAATGACTCCAACCTCGAAAACGATGTTCAAATAATTATCTTTTGCTAAGAAAATATTAGTTAAAGCATGGAGAAAAGTGGTAAGAAATTGCTTCAGATCACACCACAGAACATCTAGAATCATTTTTTTTTTCGGGGCCCTTAAGCGGGCCCCGAACCCCCCGCGCTCGCATCCGTTCTGATCAAGGTACGCCCCCCCCCCGCACTTTTGAGAAGCGATTGACGCCCCTGCATGACGCCCCTCCCCCCATGAAATGTTCCAGCCCCCCCCCCCCCCAGCCTCCCCCCATGAAATGTTCCAGCCCCCCCCAGCCCCCCCCCCCCCCCCCCCCCCACTGAAAAATTCCTGGCTACGCCACTGGCTAGACATATTGGCTTCGTTGCGACATTCACAATTTCAAGTAATCATTATGTTGCAGCAACCAAAACCACTGGAAGATGGCATCGCGTTCTCGGACATCACCGCCGAAAAGCTGGCAGATGATGACATCGACAGAGACGAGGCCCGAACCTACTGCGGTTGGTTCTCGTGGCGACCCGACTGCCTGCATTGCTTCGCCAGCCCCCGTTGGCTTCTGTTCATAATCAGCGCCTACTTGTTCTTCCAAAGCATGGCCGTCAACGGATTTGTGGACGGGTCTCTCGCCAGTCTGCAGCGCCGGTTCGAGCTGTCCAGCTTCCAGACGGGGCTTTTGCCTGCCATGTATGACGTGGTGGCGGCAGTGTTAGGGGTGTTCCTGGCCTACGCCGGCAACAAACGGAACAAGGCGCGCATGCTGACGGTGGGAACGCTCTGCCTCGGCGTGGGAAACCTGGTCTACGCGCTGCCGCACTTCACAACTGGTGTATACTCTTACAGCGTGGACAACACCACGAGCACCTGTTCTTTGACCGAGGGCAACATCCAGACTTCCCCGGCCGATGATGAGGCGAGCATCTCAGCCCTGTCGGCGTATCTTTGGGTCTTCATACTCGCTGAGATCCTGTTCAGTATTGGCGGAAGCATGGGGTACACCATTGGCTTCGCTTTCGTGGATGAAAGTGTTTCTACCGAGAACGCTGGCATGTATCTCGGTACGTACAAATTAATATCACCATAATACACAAATGTATATAAACTAATTGCATTTAATAAATTGAGGGTTTATAAACTCGAAACAGCACAGGAAAGGCATCTTGAAACTGGCTCTTTGTAAGAAACATTTATCATTTTGGTTTTGTTGATCTATTGTAGGTATATTGTCGGTATGTGCAACCCTTGGCCCAGCACTGGGCTTGGTCATAGCGGGGCTACTGCTGAGCGTATACACTGACTTCCATACAGGCACGGGCAGGTGAGTTAACAAGCAACAAACAAACACATCCGAGGATTTTGGTGCAAGCAAAAATGAAAACCTGGGCCATTTCCCAAACCTCGGTACCGTTTCCAGCATCGGCTATATCCCTTCTATACGGGTATAGATAATGATTCTTGTACTAAAAGAAAGCTTATGAATTAGGCCTTTATATCCTGGATTTTGAAAGGGCTACTTTATATCCTGGATTTTGAAAGGGCTATATGCAGAACTTCACTAAAATAATGGTCCCCGGACATTTGGGTTTCGTTTTTTTTTACTCATCCTGTACTGTGCCTTATTTTTAGTTGTCTGCTGAGTCCAAAGGCGTCTAACTTGGCGTTATAATGCGGTCCAGTTGCCTACTGTATCCAACATTTTGAAGCAGGAATGTACACAAGGGGTTTACTGCTAAATCCAACACTTGGCCCCGTCGGGTATATGACATAGTTGGATCCCGTTGGATTCAGCAGGGTTAGGGTTCCAACCGTATTCATACAGCCGACGGATAACCTGTACTTTTTTTCTCTCTCTCTTTCTTCGTCAGCGCGGGTATCGGTGCATCCCAGTGGGTGGGAGCCTGGTGGCTAGGCTTCCTCTTCACCGCAATTGCATCTTTCATCATCGCCATTCCGTTGAGCTGCTTTCCGCACGAGTTGCCAGGTAAGATGAGCATCAGGACATGTTCAGTAGAGAACTGAGCGTACCAGCTGGCTTATAAGTAGTCGATACTCTTTTTTTTAATTCCACAAGGTTGTTTACACCATCTTCAAGGTATAGATTGAGCTTGAGAATACCGTTTGTTTCATTGCTTTTGTAATTCCAAAGATAATATTATGTTTGAATAACGGTAAAGCCAAGAAACCAATTTTGTGCCACTTTCTGTGAAGCAGTTTAAATCGGTATATAGTCCTAGTCTAAAACCAAATCACTTTACTGTTAGTGATTTTAACATTTTTAAGCAGAGTGTGCAATATTGTTTATATTTAATAGAACTCTTTCATTGAAGTTTTAAAGAAGTGAACCTGTCTGCACTATTAAATTGTTTCAACATAAAGAAGAAAACCCTATATTGTCGTGTGAATGGAATGTTTGTCTTACACCCATAGGGATAATCTTATCAAAAGAGCCATACTGGCAATGTCTGATTTTTGAAGCACTCGCTTCTTAAAAGTGGCACAGAATGGGTTGGGGTTTTTTTTGGCTTCGCGGTTATTCAGACATATCTCTTAATTTACAAGGGCAATCTTAAATCTGTAATCTTGGAGATCATGTAAACATTTGCAGTAAATTCCGGTTGTAAATTTGGGAAAATCGCGGGGTTTATATGCACCATTATTTTCAGGACACCCTGTATAACAGCCTTTCAGGCTTATATTGAGACGGGAAACCAGTTGTTAATAATAAACAGGACGGCTACTCAGTAAATATCCTCTTGAATAAAAACCCCTGCTCCAACCGATGCACAAACCTGTAGAGTCCTTCATCTTGTGAGTTGGCTACAAAGCGTCATCCGTAGTTAAATTGTGCCTGTCAATCCATACAGACATCGAAGTCAGTTAATCACCACAAGTTAATCACAAGTCAAATCACAAGTGACGTGGGTTAAACAGACGTCACAAATAACTAATTTAAAAAAAAAGCTAACTCACAATTCCGTCCACCACGCAGGGACGCAGACGGTCCGGGCCCAGCGCGAGTCCCAGGCCCACGCCAAGTCGGACCGGTCGGGCAAGGCCAGCCAGAAGGAGTTCGGTAAAGCCTGGCGTGACTTCCCCTCGGCACTCCGCATCATGGTCAGGAATCCCACCTTCATGGCCGTGGCTGTCGCACTGGCCGCTGACAACCTCCTGTTGACGGGAGTGGGGACCTTTCTGCCCATCTACTTGGAGGAGCAGTACGGGTTGAGTTCCGGAATAGCTAATATCATTGTTGGTAAGCAGTGGCGTACAATGTAGCTATAAGATTTTTTTGAGTGGGGGTGGGGCCCACAGGGGAGCATCAGAATATCATGGGGGACATTATCGCCAATGTCCTATTGCAGTTTAAGGTAAGTCGGATACAGTTGTTGAGCATAACGGTGCAGTGTTCAAGTTAACTGAGAAGAACCCAAACGGGGTAGAACACAGCTTCGGCATATCGTACGTACCGTACGTACACAGTCACAGCACATATCCCATAGGGAGTGTGCCAGGACTTTTTATAAATTTAACACGTGATCGTTCTAGGCCAATGAAAATACAGTGTTCAAGAGAGAGAGGTATAACAATGAACTTTCATCAACTACATAACATTAGTATATAGTGATGTATCAAAACAGAGGTCAAATTTTGAACTCCCTATACTGCATCATAAATAAGACACAAGTGAAGAGCTCGACGTGACATGCATCGACTGCTTCGGCACGATTTCTTGCAGGTGGTATGGTCTGCATCGCCGGCTGTGGCGCCCTATTCGTGGGCGGCTGGTTGATCAAGAGGCTTCGGCTCAAAGTGCTAGGCATGCTCAAGTTTGTCATGGGGACTCTTACTGCCAATGCACTGCTAACCCTGACGCTGTTCCTGACGTGCCCGGAGATACCACTGGCAGGCGTGTACCAACACTACGCAAACGACAGGTAGGAATTATACACTCAATGGATAGCCCACGCGTCACCATGCATGATATATGCAGGTACCGAAGCCGCCGAAAGTCACTTTTAAAGGCCTCCCAATATGGCCGCCGTAGGACAACGAACTTGACCAGGCATTTAAGCCGGTTGGGTGCAACAGAACATCAGTGAATGCAACTCTATTCGGGGCTATAGGTCCTTTGCATGGTAGCCCCATTGAGGCACGTATTTTTGTTCCCCATTGGGATGAGTAGCACCCTTTTGCATCCATATAGTGACTGAATTGGTAATAAACACCAGGAATGGTTGCTGAAACGCAAAATGCTATAGTGCTGGAAATACATTAAATTGATATGCAGTGGTGAGACCTAAACAATCGGCGCTACAAATAAGCCATTTGCGAGTAACCTACACCCTTTGGCATTTGAAGGAAAAACATCTGGTACACTGACTTGCTCAGGATGCTTGGCACATTTAAACTTTGAATTCTCCAGACCAATGACACTGATGCTAATCACATGATTCGGGGCAAGCTCTTGCTAAGAGACGCTCAGCACCAATACATTGTTCACAATGGGCGAGAATGACATACAGACACCAGACCATGCCGGAGCTGGGGGTTGCTAGCATAAGCTTGCCCCGAATCACGTGATATAGAAACAGTCTCTTTGGTCGGGAGAATGCAAAGTTAAAACGTGCAAATCATTGGTTTAAGTCAGCGTTCCAGATTTTATTCAAATTTAACTCGCAAATGGCTTAGTCTGACAAAGTCAGTACATGTATTTTTACTATGCTATTTTAAAAAGTCTTGCTTCGGTCCACAGAAAAACACAACCCTTCCAGTTACCTGTTTTTACATTTCTACGAAAATATACAACCGCCACTATTAAATAGTCCTGCTTGTGTTTCCCCCTCTTGTCAGTGCTGTATCGGTCGTGCGCCTGGACGACCCGTGCAACGACGGATGCCACTGCTCGACCACGCCCTTCGCACCAGTCTGCGGCAGCAATGGCGTCATGTATTTCTCGCCGTGTTTCGCTGGATGTCAAAGCCTAGAAGTCGGGGTACTATACCAAACTTTAAACAAACCCTTCAAGAAATCCCACATAAACTCGTTTATCGTCTGATATGATAGGCCCTAGCAGACGAGGGTACAATATCTGAATATTGATCATGAACATGTTCTTTCACCTAAGTTATACCACCAAAAGTCGATTGTTGCTTGTCTTTTAAAATTATTGAAATGTTAATTTTCAAATATTCTGGTACCTTTAATAACACCATGATCTGGAGTATTTCACTTCTTTTGGTACGAGAAAACATTTTTTTACCGATTTTAAACATCAGTGATATATAAGATATCCTGAAAGTATATATATTAAAGCAAGTAATTAACTGACCCAAATCGCGCACTTTAGGAAACACAGATTAAAAGCCGTGTATTTATTTACCTTCAGTTAAGTTAAAAACAAAATTCGAAGGAACCGAATTTAACATCTTTGGATTATAAATCGTATACATGTACCAAACCCATTCAAACCATTGACTGTATTGCTGCAAACCTAACAACCCTGTTGAATACAACATGAAATAAGTCATTCTTTTCGTGATTTTTTTTTACCAAACTTAAGTCCTGCAAAACACCCTGACGTAGCAAATAAAGTATGTGTATTTTTGCTAAATTAATATGTAATATAGGGTGAGTCAAAGAAGTGGAACCCAAACCCCTAAAAATATATTTCATATTAAAACAAAAAAAGTAGCATCAAAAATGATAATGAAAATGGAAAGCCGATTTCAGAAACTATTTTTAGATGAAAAAAAGACGACTGAAATTGCTCAAGCCGTTCAAAGAATAATACCATTTAAACGCATTAATGACCTTTTTTTTGAGTTCTGACTGTTTGGAACAACAAAGAAAATGAATACTTGGTCCAAGAACTGTCAACAACTGTAGTACACAATATGTTTATTAACAACCCTACTTAGGCAAACAATATGATGTATAAAACCCACTTTTTTTCTTCCAAAGGTGGGCCTTCAAAAGGACTTTGTTGCATATTTATAACTTTTAAACTGAGGTTATATCGCTGGTGATGTTTGAAGACGATTGTGACGACGATTCTTGAAATCAAATTTTTTAAATCGCATTTCGATTGGAACATTTGAAGTTCATCTTATGAATAGATAATGCAGTACGGTACCCGCTGCTATGTACATCAGATTCGAACCAGCCAACCGATCTCGTTAGCTCGGTGGTCGCGTGGTATAAGACATCTGCACTAGAAAGCAGAAAGTCGTGGGTTCGAGTCTTACCCGAGTGATTGTTTCCAACTTTCACTCCGGAGGTAACACACTGAGTATTCAGTGTTTATACGTCGGTGAAGGGCAAAACCTTTGTTTCACATTTTTTTTTTAGATATGAACAATATTTTTTAAGGTAAAAAAATGGGTTTCGCTCTTTTTTGACTAACCCCTGTAGTTGGTGTTTTTTGTTTGCATCTTAGAACGGAACATACTCATATGCCGACTGCACGTGTGTGTCGGTCAACAGCACCTCAGTCGAACCCACGGCCGTTCCCGGTAGGTGTGGTATTGACTACTGCACCCAGATGTACATATTTCTAGTCTGTCTGTTCTTCCTCATAGTCGCAACATTCTTGGATAGAGTAGCATCAGTCAACGTGATTTTAAGGTAAGCCTATATGTGTGCTCGTATAGGCCATCAGCCTCGGTCCAGAATGTTGGCCACCGGTATCAAATGAGGGGAATAATCGTCATAGCGATTTTTGGCAAGGTATGCAACTCCAGAGTTGGAAAATGTGGGGGGATTGTGCCTTTGATCACACAAGCATGGGATTTGGCACACGGTCGGAGTATGTCATAATAGTTACATTTGGCTATAGGGACATCGCAGATTTGGCTTTTTGAAAACAATTGGTATCCCATCACCTACCGTATCTGCCGTACTATGAGGCTCAATCCAAGTCAAGAAAACTATAAAAAAAACACCTGAATTTAGACCTGAGTTAAGGCCAAAAAAGTCTCCGGTTTCTGATGGAGCTTGCCCATCTTTTTTTTACCAGGTTTTTTTTGCTTCAAATGTCGGCTTATAACTGCAAATGGTGCCCGACTAAACTTAGTGCAAATATATGGGAACCCAGAGAGGCCGCATAAAGATATATTCTCGATCATAACCCAAATAAAAAAACACGTTAAAATTGTGCAGCAGCAGGATTCCAGTCAAACCAGTGAGTTTGGCGGTTTTGAGGCATCATTGAAAAAAAAAAAAACTTTTTCATTTTGCCGACGCGCATGGCTACGGCGACGCGCGCGCCTACCCAGAAACCGGACACTTTTTTTGGCCTAAGCAGGTCAAGCATGACTACACGTTTAGGATCAACTGCAACAACTGGAAACAAACCAAAACAACATTTCCAATCTTTAGAAATGACAACATTATAAATCACAATCATCTTCGGTGAATGGGATTTTTGTCGGATAAGCTGCGAGTGTGTATGTGCACTTGAGATGCCGGTTGATATTTTGACTTTCATGCTTGAAGAATGCACAGGGCATCGCACAGGTCATAACGATTTTTGACGACATTTCTCTTTTTAAAGGTGCATTCCTGATGGGCAGCAGTCGTTCGGTCTCGGCATATACGGACTCATTGTGCGAGCATTCGGTACGTTTTAAACTGGCTGTAAAATTGTGTAGAACTCTGTCGAATCCTGGGGAATCTCTAGAGACCGGTATTATTCTATGGACCTTATTCACGAAGAAGCCATTTTGGTCGTGTTCCCTGAATGTATTTTATAAATTGTGAACTGTTGAATGAAATGGAGCCAGACTATTTCTTTTTTAAATGTGGCTTAATTCATTACTAGGTATGTTTAATCACAAATTTTAAATTATTCATTAGAGCAGACTGATTTTGTAATTTACTTCATGACATTGCTTTGACTTTCATTCGCAAGTTCCAAAAATAAGATTTTACCTCGCCTTCAATTTAATATGTCGAACTTATGAATAAGGCCCATAGCATACTGAAGCATTCTTTAGAACACCGTGGAACGCCGTAGGTTTCAGGTTCCCTGACAAGTACTCTGAAGAACTTTATAAAACTCTGTAAATTTTTAAGAACCATATAGAACTCTGAATTCAAGGAAGATATAGGACGTTATATGGAACCCCGTTTAACCCAGCTTATCCCCTCGCAAATCTGAAGAACTATGTTTAATAGATAAAGTTCTGATCCTCACTTCGTATGCACGTATTCACGTCTCTGATTATGGATTGTTTTTAGGTTCCCTACCGGGTCCGATCATCTTTGGTAGTATCATCGACGCCACCTGCACCCTGTGGCACGAAGAGGACGGCCAGAGGGGGCAGTGCTGGTTCCACAACCGCAGCGACCTCGCGCTGTATGCCATCATCTTCTCCCTCGCGCTGAAGCTCATCACGTTGGCTTTCATGTTCACCGCTCACAAGCTGTACCAACCGCCGAAGAGTGTCGACGAGACCGAGACTGGGACAGAGAACATAGTGGGATTGACTTAATATCCGCATGCATATTCATCAAAACGAGATATTCACAGCATAGGGTGCCACCAAGTGTTTACCTCCAAAAACTAGAGCGATATTTTTCTCTTGACTGGTTAGGCCAAAAAAAGTACTTGGTCTCTGGTCAGCGCGCGTCGATTTTAATCATGGGCGTCAACCTTTTTTCCTTCAAATTAACACGGAAGCGCCCTCTATTGCCGCACCTCCTCAAATTTTTGAACCAAGGAGCACCAAGGAATGGAAAAATTGCACCAAGGCAAATGATAAAGGGAACCAAGGCAAATTATGGAGGACACCAATGTAGAATGAGGACACAAACAAGCAAAATAGTACCAACCGTGTCTGTACAATTCAAGCTTGAAAAAAAAAAAAAATAATGCGTCGCCGCATCGATTCCGGAACTTCGGTCTGACCAGAGACTGATTATTATTATTTGTTTGCCTTACTTTAAATACCGTCCCTCAATTATTGGGTGCGTTTGTTTAGCTCACCCGGATCGACACGGGTCAGCACCGTGCCGTTCGGGTCGGAAGTCATTCTCGGGGCTCACCCGGGTCAGCCACCGCATACCCTGCTTGTGGAGCAGAGTCACTAGTGGAAGTACGTCACGCATGTTGTTCATTCCCTTGAACTCTTTCAGTATTTAAAAACCAAGCTTAAGATGTTTCTTGTGTAAAAGATATGGATAAGGTTTTATTATTGTTGTATTCTTATATGTTGATTTTTACTATTGTGATTTTAAGTTTCTTTAATTTTGATAGTGTTATTATGATTTAACAATTGTTCTGAACTTGTAATGCGCACTCACTCTATATTGAAATATACATGTACAAAAGCAACGTGGTTAAACACAGACTGGTTTCTTGACAAGTTCCTGAATACCCATTGAAAATAACGCACTCCGAGGGGATTTCCATTCGTGGTATAGTGGGGCAGATAGCGGAAATATTTTTTTATTTGGGGGAGGGAGGCGATTGCACTCTTTAATGATAAAAGCATGCCAATTTGGCACACAGTCAGATTGAGAAAGATATTTGGCTATAGAGCCATCGCAAATGGCTCTATATAGCCAAAATTTTCAAAATGGCTGCCATTGCCTGTTTTTCAACTTATATTTTTTCAAAGGACAAATAAACCAGCGATGGCCCTATAGCCAAATATTTTTCATGACATACTCTGACTGTGTGCCAAATTCCATGCTATTATCATCAAAACAATGAACAATCCCATCACCTATCTGCCGATTATACTAGATTTTGAAACAAAATAATCATATTTAATATTTGTGTAGCCATAATAAAAAAAGGAACATAATCTTTTTCGATTATCACGATTTGTTTTTAAAAGCATTCAAGTTATTAAGTGCTGAAATATGAATTGTCTTCATTATGTTTAATTTATCGACTATGATGATACTCCTCTTTTGTTTTTAAGAATTTAGCGATTGGTTTGTGTTACGGTTAATATTGTTTCTGTCGGTAATTGTACCATTTTTCCTCTATACCTGTAAAGAGTTAGCGTAAGTAAATGGTTAGATTGAGTACACATGACTACAATATCCTTTATCTTTGGAGAAATGAGAAAGATTTGAATACAATAATCACAATCGTGAAAGGAAATAGTTTTATATTTGATATTGTATACCTTTGAAAGGATTGAAGAGGGAGAACTATTGATTATTTGAAATAAAAAAGAACGATTTTTGATACAAAGTTGACAGATTTCTGTTAAAAGAGGATTGTCAGTTATCTTTTTTAAATTATATTTATTATTATTATTATAATAGGTTTTCCCGGCTATTTTAAAACATTTTGCATTCAGATTCACCAACTCCAACATTCAATTTCGTCCGAGAAAAATTTAACATGCTTTTAACAAAACCAATTTAGTCATTTACTATTCAATTTCAAAGTTTGGTAACCCTTTTTAGGGGTCGAGAATATTTGTCATAACAGATCAAATCCGTCTACCTGTTGCCGAATGGCAGCATTCAGAGATCGAATTCATCTCATATAAATCAATATTAGACGAATTTGAATACACCGGGTCGAAAACGTGTGCTCATTGTTTGAATTTGTTTGGACTAAATTTGAAATTGTCTGACAAAAGACGAAACATTGAAAGTGCACTAAATCGTTGTTGCTGGACGAAATTGAATATAAGAATCGATGAATTCAAACGAAAACTGTTTTAAAATTTCCGGGAAAGCCTATATTATTATTACACCTGTTAATGGTACCTTTGGGTGGCATTTTGTGGTCATTAATGATACCTTATGGAGACACCGGACATTAGGGAGACATTTCAGTGTCTACCTAATGTCACAGCTCCTATTTAGAGGTAGACTTTTAGGCTCGATTGATTGCTCATGGTCCAATTCATGAAATAAACCGAAATTCGCGGGTGAAGGATAAGGTAAAATTGGGGTTAAGTAACATTAAAGATGAAAAAACTTGTTGTACACAAGTCTATGGGCCAAGTGACCCATTTCCTGTAATATCATCACCATTTTTTTGGGGGGGGGGGGGTTTACTTGAAGTGCCCAATCTATTATGGCACAGATATTAGCTTTTTGTATTTCATCGACACAATAGAATGATACGAAGCACTCGATCTGAAATCTCAATATTGAAAGCATTGATAACATGCGAACCTTTTTTCCCATGCTTGGATTGTACAGAGAAAGTGGGGACTATTTTGCTTTATTGCCCAGTTTGTGCCCCTCCCCATTCCGTGACAGTGTTCCTTAATGGTGCGAAAATTTGAGGTGGTGCGGCAAAAGAAGGGGCGCTGTTGTAGCTACCGCTGAAAATTTGAAGGAGAAAACAGATTGACGCGCATGATCAAAATTTGATCGACAATTTGGGGTTTTTTTTGGGGGGGGGGCGGGGGCCTTACAAAGCATAAAAGCTATATAAATATATATACAAATATATACATATAGCAAAGCCTCTTCTCTTATTATGAGGCATGTACAATATGGCCTCATAATCCAAAAATAAAAAAATTTAAAAAAAATTATATATAATTTGAAATGAAGCAAAGGAACAGTGGTGTCATTATTTTGCAAGAAACCAACCACCATTTATTTCTAAAGAAATGTGCATGGTTTTTTTACCTCACAATTTAATTTATCCTGAACCAGCAACAACAAACAAAACTGATGGGTAACATGCACTTATTAGGAAGAAACTATTTTAAGACAACCGAATATGCAGCAATAAAATCTGTATATATATGAAAAAAGTTAGCATAACTTCAAATGACTTCAAATCTACTTCGTTTATACACAATAAAACCAAATAACAGCGGTGAATCAATCATGGTTGTGTGAATACATAGATACATAACAGGGTTGAAGTATAGTGACTCAGTGCAGGATTGCTTTAGGAAGTATAATGTGCTCGAAGTATCCAACATCAACCACATGCAAACTGCGGTATTTATGTATAATTACCACAAAGGCAACCTTCCTGTTTGTTATTTTTAACAATTTCTTTTCAATTAGCAACCATACATATACTACTCGGTCCTCAAAACATAAATGCACTCAAGTTAAATGTAAAACCACAGCTCTCCAACACAGCATTCGCTATCAAGGCTGCAAACTCTGGAACGGATTGCCATCTTTTATTTCTGAAGCGAAACATTGTATAGAAACTACCTGCAAGGAAATTGATTTTGTTTATTTTGTTTAGGCCTATTACTACTTTACCACTCTCACAGTGTTTACATTGTACATTGTTTTATACATACATTCTTGTCTTTATTAAGTTAATGGAACATCTTAGGTTGGGGTGGGGTAGTTGGGTACGTGTAACGGGAACACTTGGGATTTTCTCTCGGGGGGGGGGGGGAGGTGGGGGTGGGGGGGGTAAAAAGGGAGTGTTTCATAAGTCCTTGGACTTCTTACAACTTCCTTATAACTTCTCTGCTTTTCATTTATCTTTGTTACTTATCTTTGTCATTTACTTTTATGTTTTGTTTATCTATTAAGTTACGTACTTTATATGTTTTCATTATGAAGTTATGAAATAAACTAGATTGATTGATAGAAAAATTCTGAGATGTGCTCACTGGCCTTTTTTCAGCAGTATTGAGTATGTTTAGGATCATGCAAGATTTTCTTGCTCAAATTTTGTGAAGCTGAAATTTCGTGCAATTGAAAAGAATCATCAAGTGCTTTTCGTCATAAAAAATTGTGTCCGAGTACAAAATGCATTTTGAATAAAACATACAAATCATAAACAGATAAACAAGTTCTGAGATGTGCTCATTGGCTCTTTTTTATCAGATTTGAGCAAAATGTTCTTGCTTAAATTTTATGAAGCTGAAATCTTGAGAAATTGAAATAAATCGTCAAGTTCTTTTCCTAATAAAAAGAAATATATGTCTGAGTACAAAATACATTTTGAATAAAACATACCAATCATAAACACGTAAACGAGTGCAAAGTGTTGCCAGAATCAGCGGTAAGGGAACGTCATTGAAAGAGGGGCATTCACATTTTGATTATGATGTTTCAAAAAAGTCTTTTCAAGAAACAAAGGGAACAGGAAAATTCCGTAAACGAGGAGGGCACCAATAGATGGCGCTGTTCGTATCTGACAATCGTGTACGCACGTGTTTCTATGTCAATTTCAATGGCTAAAATGTTTTCCTTGTGGAATTACCACGCACAAAAAAAAACCGGCGGGAATTTGTTTTTCTCGAAAGTATGTATGCTCGTGGGAGAGGATATTGGGCCTGTATGCCCCCATGTCTCCGATCCCAATCGCTCCCACCGTGTCTGCATGGGCCGAATGTAAGTGATTCGTGTATCTAAAAATCATGCTTGAAAGATGTCTGTAGCTGTTGTGTTATAAGTTAAATGGAAAGTGGATAGTTTTTCCTGAAAGTTTGAAACTTTAAAAACCATTGCTAATTCTGGTTACACTCGAGATATTACTGTAAATCACAAACCGATTAATAGCTTAATTAAATAAAGGCGTTTAGCGGTAAAATAATTGCAAATGTAAACTGTGTATATGACGTACATTTAGCTGCAAATAAACACAAGGATTTGAAGCTCCATGCCAAAAAAAGTGTAAACAAATAAAAAACAAAATTAAAAATGGGAACTTCAAATTCCATCAACAAAATCAGAACCCGAAACTGAAAAAGCAGAACTAAAGCAATCTTTCTTTTCTTTATTACAAATCTTCAGGAGTCGTGGTGCATTTACTGCCCCTGCCTTCTCCGCTATTTAATAATCAATCAATTTCCTACAAAATGGGTGGGAAAAGTGAAAACAAAAATTACACCATTTTTCGATCCAGTAACAATTGGGGATCGCAGGAGGAAAAGCAATTCCAGCAGATATTCTTAAGACCTCATAGTTGACGGGCGTGGTCAAATGGGCCTGGTAATGATGAAAAAAACTGGTATCAAACAAGGTACTGATAACCTGCATGTTAAATACATCGGATTTTAAACGGATGGTACGGTCAGATATCACGGTCAGGGGGGATGGGTGTGGTTAAATGGGTGTGGTCAGATCTTCTGAAGGCAGGGTCAACGCAGGATATCAGATGTCTAGGCAATCTCTTGAGTCTTTTCGATGGGTGGAGTGGAATAGCGCGGTTCCTCGGCAGGCAGGTGCTCATTCTTCAAGATACGCATGCCGCCGCAGGTTGAAGAGGAATCGCCATTGTTGATGCTCCTTCTGCTGTTGTTGTTGTTGTTTTTTACAAAATAAAAATTGAAAGGAAAAATTACCACATACCCTGAAATCTTCTGTTTTATGACCCTTTAATCTTTTATAATTATTAGTCGTCAGTCGAAATGTTTACTCTGTTCCAATTTGTTAACACTCGTAGGAAAAAGAGAAGGCAATTTAATTTAAGATCCAAAATACAAGATTTGAAAATTTCAGACGATCGTCTTCAACATCGAAAAACATACTGATCGATCTAGATTTGAAGGTTCATTTGTTTAAACTCTGACACGACTTTTAAACTCGTTTGTCAGTCAACTCAAGATAGCTGTTCAATTGCTTTTTTTTATATAACCCACAAGATGACATGGTTTGATATAATACATGTTTTCTTGGTAAGGATAACCAAACCAATCGTTCAGTTTTACACAAAACTGTCAGGCAGGCAGTGAACCAGTTAAAACTTGCATTTGTTTCCTCCTTATTATATATCCAGAAATAAGAGATGTTTTCCCCGCTTGTTTGCACTGTATAAATTCCTTCAATTGAAAATAAATACTTCCAAGAATGCAGAAAGTTTAAGGGAGTTCCTACCGTTTGTTGTACATGTAGAGCCCGATCGACATCACGACGGCCAGAACGACGACCAGTACCCCAACGGGGATGACAATTTTCAGTGTCAAGTCCTTGGAATGCTGTATGGGATGCTGGGGTCCCTGTATTGGATGCTGGGGTTTCCAGGAGTCTAAAGAACAAAAAAAGGACGCAACACTAAATACCACAGATCAGTTTCATTAGGAGGTTGGAGTCCATCGGGCGATTCACAATGCAGTGCGCTACCAAGAGTTTGCCATGGAGAGTCATTTTTTCAAGTTCACGGTCGACAAATCATGGTCCAATTGAATGAGTATCAGCAGACGACTTGAGTTATTTTGCTGTAGCTTGGGGTATATCGTTCTGCCGCCTTACAACAATCCCATATTGACAAAAAGCAAAGAAAAGGGCAAACAAAATACTCGAATCAATCATATGCTTTGAAACTACTGACCAGAAAAACGAACAATTTCAAATGTCCCGCACTGCAAATTTGTCGACCATCTCCCCTAATATAATGCACTGGGAAAAATTAACTGTCCGTGCAAACTCTTGGCTGACATTGTGAACAGGGTGATCGTTTTAGACGATTTTTGGCTAACTTTTACAGATTTTTTGTTAAAACGAGTTTGACAGAAACTTTGACAGAATGGATTTTTTGGGCAGATTTCTGGCAGAATTCTGGTTTAATTTTTATATGGGGATTGGTGCGCGCGTGTTGCGCGTACTGCGGGATGTGGCGTAGAATGTAGCTGTGCCGGTGAAATGTGCATTCAGGACTTATGAAATACCGAATCACTGGTAGTATTGTGCATGCTTTCGTGATGTTTTAATATTCAACCAATAAAACGGTAAACAAAACCCGGATTTCATACGAGTCCAAATTTCATGTGACACTGGACCAGCCAGCTGATCTCTATCAACCGTTTAAAACCAGCCATGTGACGGCCTCTCGACCAATAGGAATGGGTCAAAGTTCTGTCTTGGGTATTTGTGAAAGAAAACTAGCAATGCAAAAAGTGCGCAGAACTGCAGTTACCGTAATCAAGGTTTGGATGCCTCGGATAATTTTCCAACCAGCTTTATTCAATTATCCTCTGAAAGTATGTCCTTGTAAATTGCTTCTTAGATTCGATATTTCTCCAAGACGCAGACTTTGACCGACTTACCATGGATGGTTATGGTAAAGGAGCAAGATGCCTCCAAGGCAGAGTCATCGGTGTAGCGGTAGCGGACCGTGTATGTCCCCGGACGCAGACGTGAGCCAGACTCCATGGATTGGTAGGTCAAGCGGGCATGGCCGGAGGAGCTAAGCACGGTAGGCATGTCCCAGGTAATCACGGCGGATGACTCGCCGCTTGACAGCCAGTGGTCGATGTCAATCGGGCAGAAAATAGATGGAGGCTCTACGGTAGAACAGAACAGTTTTGTCAAGAGTAATTATCTCTATTTTGTAAAATGGGAATGTAAATTCTAAAAACAAATGGCAACCTTTGACATCTAATTCGTGGGTCCGAGTCCAACCTGAATAAGCTTGTATTTTGGACAGCAATCAATTTACAGCGCTTTTGAAATAACGTCAGTGGGGGCAATAAAGCCGATGGTTCGAAGGTTCCTTAGACCGAAGATTCAACAGATACCGGCATTACAACTGGGCAGCAACTTGGAGTGCACTGGCTTCCCATCCAGGAAGGAAAAAGAAATGTTTGCAGTTGCTGTGTCGTATTTTCAGCCTATTGAATTGAGTTTAATCCAGCCTTACCATAAGCCGTGACTCTGACATGGAACGAGCAGAAGGCAGTATTCCCTGCCGAGTCGCGGGCTTCGTAGTCGATTAAATGGGATCCAAGGTGGAAAACTGAACCAGATCGGGGGCCGAAAATCTGGACGGGTTGAATGGTCTCACCACTGTCGTCTTCAACGTGTAGTTCAGGCCAGGTCACCCTTACCCCGCCATTACTAGCAGGGATACGGCGAGCAATGTCTGCGGGACACGGGCGAAATTCTGGAGGAGAGTCATCAACTGCAAGAGGAAAAACATAGCCATATTTAAACAACTGGATTGGCGCAGACATGTTCACATCCATGAGAACAACATTTCTCTTGTTCAGGACACGAAGAATAACTAGAACAGGCCTAAACGCAGAGCCCTGCACCGGTAGGCGGTGGGCATTGGCCTGGCCTTTCTGTTCTGGCCTTACCGATTATCGGTTTTTCTTTCTTTGTGTAGCCCTGACCTAGAGCTATGAGAGAAACCCTGTGAAAGGCGATTTTTGAACAAAAGATATATCTCAGTACTCAGGAAAACATGTGTTAAAAAAAGGAAAATCTTCTTAGTGCAGAAATTTGCTGGTCTCACAAAAACATTGCTTAGATTTAAAAAAAAAACTCAGCCAGCCAAACTAGTCATATGGTTAAAAGTACTTGTCGATGGTTCTCGGCTTCTGCAGGTTCTTCTTCTAATTGAACAATGCCTTCATCTTCAAGAACTCCAAGGAAATCATGAGTAACTAACCTGTGGTTGGGCCGGGCGTTGTTGCAGGACTGTACACGTCACAGTATATGCCCGTGTAGCCTGGCGTGCATCTGCACTCGTACCAGTCTATGGTGTCGATGCATGTAGCGCCATTTTCACATGGTAGAAAACATTCAAATGATTCTAGTAGAATAAAAAATCGGATGTGTCAGTTACTTTTTCAAGTGAAGAAAAAAATAAACATTCATATCCATTTCGTTATTTTCTGATCTTTCCTGAAGTGAAAATTTTTCTTTTTTTCTTTTGAGGATTACTAAAATTGGTCAGTTCCCATTTCGTAACAAGAGACATGTTATGAAATAACTCTGCTTAAATTGACAAAATTCCCACAGATTTCCATTAAAGTCGAATCTGATGTTGCGATGTCATCAGTATCATCAAAATTTAAGAAATAGTGAGGGGAAAAAAACGTTTGCATTGGTAAAGTCAGTTTGTATTTCTGCTTACAATTAAAAAGAAAATAGAGGGCCTGATATTCTAGCTTTAGCAAGGGCTCCTTCCTGCCTCTGAAGAAGTCCTTGCTATCATTGTGAAATAAAAGGCCATTCTAATTGTTTTATTTTAAAAAAAAAAACACAATCAGTTCAGGAGATTTCAGCTCATGGAGTTGTGAAGTACAGACATTTGCCGGGTACAAAAAAAAACTGTTTAGAAAAACCAGGTTACCAGCCAAACTAGTCATGTGATTTATAATGCTTGTCATTGCCTCTCAGCTTGTTTGTGCTCTTCTTCTAATTGAACAATCTACCAAGAAAGAGTGGTCAATCAGCAAGGGCGAATCCAGAACGATTTTTTTTTGGAGGGGGGGGCAACCAAAATTTTGGTCTCCCAAAATGTGGGTCAAAAATGGCGGCGTGGGGTTCGGGCCCACTGAAGGGCCCCGAAATTTTGTTTTGGATTCTAGATGCTCTGTGGTGCGATCTGAGGAAATTTCTGACCACTTTAACCATTTTTTAAGGAAAAGATGGTGGTGTACGCACTGACTGTCTTTATTGCGACGTCACTTAAAAAACTTTTTTCGGGGGGAGGCGTGGCCCCCGTTGCGCCCCCCCCCTCAATCCGCCCTTGTTAAATCGGGTCTATTAAACAACAATCGATTCAGTCGATACAGATTCTCATGATTTTTAAAATGACCTTTTCTCAACACTTACCAGGTGGGATTTCACAGTTCGTTCCGCTGAACCCGGAATAGAGAGCACATGAACAGGTATATGAATACGAGCTGGATGAAATGCAGTCGCCGCCATTTTGACACGGAGCAGATTGACACACGTCAATCGCAGCTGTAAGAAATAGTAACTATTACTTATCGCAAAAGTGATGGGATTGTCTTCTGTATAGAGTTAACTGTTAACTCTATTTTGGATAATGGGGATGTAAATTCAATTTTCTGGTTTTTGGGGGGCAAACTTCGGTTTCCAGTGACAAGATGTCTTAGACAGGAAGCTATGCGTTCAAGTATACTACCCAAGAAAGCTTGTGTATTTTCATCTCGCTATCACTTAGACAGCAATGGGTATGCAACACTCTTAAACTACATTGGCGAAGCGAAGAAATCAATACTCAAAGATCGATTATTGCTGATTATTTTCCAACTGCCGATTTATCTTGCTTCTCTCCAACCAGCAGTATAAAAATGATAAGTTGCAGAACAACTTGCAGTGGAGTGGCTTGCCACTCGGAGGGAAATAGAAATATCTGTCAATCGCTCAGTCATACTGTGAGCCTGAAGTCCATGTCACACAGTGCCGCTCTCTAACCCCGTGCGTGATACGATGGTCACTACCAAAGAAAAATATTGAAACGTGGCTGCAACGCGGGAAATAAAAAAAAAAATTATGGCTCCAACCTTGGATCCCAGACCACAATCTGTGTGTGTTCCCCGTCCTCGTCCCGTCCTTGTCCAGTCCAAGCCGTGCTCAGACAGTTCTATTCAAGACAAATGTGGCTCACACTCCCGTCCACACCCCTTCCTCGTCCCGTATATTAAAGCCGTTGACGTCAAGTCTATCATGTGATTAGTGCTATCAACGGGCGGAGGTCTTGGTATGGGCGGGGTCCGCTCACAAGTCCGACGCTTCATAAGTCCGACGCCTCATGGCGTCAGACTTAGTAGGCATACAATTTATTCATTCCGCCTCATAGGTCCGACGCCGCATAAATCTGACACAGCGTTTGTCCATTGTCGGACTTATGAGGCGTCGGACATATGAGGCGTTGGACCTATGAGGCGTCGGACTAATGATACGGCCCCGTATAGGTACTGTGTAAGAGCGGCACAGACGTAGGAGACCCGTGAATGAAAGACGGTCCCGATGCAGCTTCGTGCTTGTAGTTCTCACAACGATGCTCTCCAGGCCGTTTGAGTTAAGTCCACGCCCGACCTTGCAGCGTCCTTACCCTGTTGTGAATAGGACGGGAGAGTCCCCGTTTGTTTTGAACATGCTCAAAAGAGTCGGGGCACTTTGCCGTTCTGTCAGGACAATCCAGTGTCTAATTCACGACCTATGCAGTCCCCCACAAGTCCCCAACACGAGCGTCCTGACTCCTGAGCAGTTGCCGTCAAGTCCTCGTCCAGTTTTGCCAAATCTACGGTCGTGACACCATCGGGATGCCAGAACGGCACTGTGTGACAGGGGCTTTAATGAATTAAGTTTAATTTAAACCATTGCTATGACGTCACACTATTGTTAAAAGTGTGGATTCGGAACTACGAATCTGTTACGCTGGTCACAAAGTGTGGATTCGGAACGAAGAATCTTTAGTGAAGTGTGGATTCGGAATTACGAATCCACACTTTGAACACGTCAGACAATTGTTCTCCATAATGAGCATTAATAGGACCATATGCGTGAAAATTTCCTTCCGAAATTACCAATGCATCTTCACTGCCAGATTGTCCGCCGTCACTGCAAAATCTATTTCGAGTCAGAAAGAAATCATCGTCTGACCTATATCAATTTGTCGACGGAAGGAGCCGGGACAAATGTTGCAACCTGACGCCACTTTTTTCCTCCATATATCATCTCAATGAAGGGAATTCATGCAAAAATGATGATAAGACATGAATCTGGGACTGAGAAATATTTCCAATTTTGTTAGGAAATACTTTTAAAAAAAATTCTTGACTCTCCATAGACTTTGTACACAATCGCGGAAGTGGCGTCAGGTTGCAACATTTATCCCATGTCTTTTCATCTCCACTCACTGTTAATGCCAATACTTCTTTTGACGCAAGTGTGGATTCTTAATTGACAAATTCACTCGGCGCTTCGCGCCTCGTGAATTCTTAAAATACGAATCCACACTTTCACGTGTATTCTCCTTAACCGAGTCTTACCATATGCCTGGATTTCAATATCGAACGAGCACTCAACAGGATGTCCAACCCGATCAGTGGCTTTATAGATGACGGTGTAGAACCCGGGCTCGAGAATGGAACCAGACTGGGGGCCGAATGTCTGGACGGGTTGAGTCGTTTCACCGTAGTCGTCTTGGACGTATGGTTCCCGCCAGGTGACATTTACACCGGGCTTAGTATCAGCGATACTGTGATACTGGTCTGAAGGACACTGACTAAATTCTGGAGGCCAACCTGCGAGAGCAAAAACAAATAAGACAAATTAACCATAATTCGACGCCATTTCTGAGGTACAAATACCGAATTCTGTAAGACTGTGTGGATCAACAGAGGAAAAGCCCAAAAAAATCATATAACTTTTATTTCAGTTTTCTATTGTCAAATTCAAGGGCCCATGAAGTGAATATTTCTTCGGAACTTATTTTGTGTCAGTTTCTAATCCTCTTTTAAGTGTATGAAAACTAATTAACATCCCTTTTTGGTTACTAATTTTACTGAAAAGTGCACTTCTTTCAACATTTAAAATTTGCCATGATTTTCCAGACAACTGAGGGCGCTGTTGCCGCGATGTCATTTCAGTAAGACACTGTTGGTATTTTTCTTCTGTTGAAATTGTGAACCCAAAGATTTGCCCATTGAAACTATTTGTGAGAAAAGTTTGCTCATTGGCTTTCTGCCATGAACTGACACAACAGAGAATCACTAATAAAGAAAGAATGAAAGCTGAATTAAAATACGTTTGCAAGCGTATCTGTACAATGGTACGCGTACACAATGCTTGCCCGGCACAATGTAGATATGGCCACGTCCATTACAACCACCTCTATGTGGCTACTATATGGCACGAGAAGTCATTAAATCAATGCTTTAAGTTCAAATTGAATTTTTTTTTAATCCACCAAAATACTAGTGTTTGTAATATTATATTCCTTGGTCAACTATTTGCATGAGTTTGAACTGGGAAACCAATGCCTTTTTTTTCATATCGCAAAGCAGTAGATGAAATAATTTTAAAGATATAATTGACATCTGTACTAGAAAATCAATTTGAAAAATAACTGATATATGAAAGTATTGACTATCCGATCCCATTGGATGACAATCGGTGAGAATTGCTTACAATGTTTTGAAGAATTTATTGGGAGGGGGAGGGCAGGGTTTTGACTCACCCTGTAAAGATACCTTATGATAATCTTTAGTATAGTCCCTAAATTGTGTTTTGCCAAATCCGCATAATTTGTGTATCCTTACATGCAGTACCGAAGAGTAAGGATGTGCATCGGGTCGGGTTGACAAGTCCAAACCGACCCGAAACATCAGGGATATAAACCGAACCGAAACCGACATTAACTCCCTCAAACCGACCCGATAGTGCGCTAGGTGACCACACCACAATCGGCTGCAGTCACAATGACTTGTCAGTAATATTGTATCACCTGAATGTCTCAACTGTTTCGGTTTATTTCAGTTTGTTTCGTTTTTTTTCAAAAGATGGCTAAACCGACCTGACCCCACCCGAAAATGTAAATGGTAAACCGAAACCGAACAGACCCGACCGGAAGTCGGTTTCGGGTCCTGTCGGTTTCGGTTTCGGGTTTGGTTTGCACATTATTACCGAAGAGCATATAGTTTGCTCTTTATGCATGGACTTTGACTCATCACCAAGTTTGATCACGGAGTCAAAAGGTGATATATTTCTATATATTTCCATTGTTTGAGATTTTATTTGAAAAAGCATATTACATACAAGTAGTTCATGCCGTATTCCTGCCGGGTTTGGTTACAACTAGGCTAAATAACCTACGAGTTGGAACGCTCGGAGTCACGCTATTTTTGCATCAGATTTCGTTCGTCATGCATCAACGACCAGCTAGCTAATTTTGTGCTTAAGCAGCTCTATGAAATTGGCCAGCCGCTGCTGCTCCAGAGTTAAACAACAGTGTCCGGAGAGTTGCCCCCCAAAAATAACGTAAAAAACATATACAAAGTAAATAAAATAATAACAAAATAAATAACAAAATTACAAGAATAATCATTCGGAGACAAGATAAGAGAAACGTAGTTAAAATGAAGAAGCATTAACGATATTGAAATACAGTGTGTCTTAGAAATGCAAACTGTTCATTTTAAAAGAAAAAGAAATTACTGTTCAGTTGCATCCTTACTCCGAGTATTAAGTTGAGATAAGAGTTGTGAGTAAACAAATTCCCACAAAATGCAGTGATTTTTTTGTTTGGTAACACGGTGCATTTGGAACTGTAGGAAGGAACAAAATGTGTATGCATTGTTTTATTCTGAACTGAATTTTCTTTGTCAGAATTCACTAAATTCAACACGAATCGCCATGTGAATCATGTGATGGCATGAATATTAAGAAGGTGTTCCGACCAATCAGAAGGCGGGGCATCTAATTTGGGTCACAAGAGCATACCATTTCCGTGTTTAACAATGGCGGCCAGCTTCTGGCGTTGTAAAAAAAATCGAGGTGGTTAGAAACATAAATACGAAATAGCTTTCTTACGATATTTACGATCTCACGCACACGACATTTTTTCTAGATACGATTTCATCTTTCGCTTGATGGCCGTCAAAAATGTAGGAGGTTTTCGTCGTGGTCGACGAAAACGGAAATCTCACTGTTATTATTTTGTCGATTTGTCCCAGGCATATAAAAATCGTAATCCATCTTTTGCTAAAAAAAATAGTGTCTTGATGTGTGCATTTTTTGGATCTTTGACGATCCAAAACAGCTTTGGTTGTATCGATCAGGTGATTTTTTTTTTTGCATGAAAAGCGCGAATCAGGCTGAAGCCCTATTTGCGGCCATCGTTTTTGTTGCGTTGTAGCCATTTTGTGTGGACGCGTCGACGAGAATGCGAGTAGCTGCAGCTCGCGACACGGCAACCACTGTACCATCAATATCTCCTCTCATATTACATCGGCGTCTTTGAATAAGTACTATTTTCACATATGCCTACTGAGCGCCTTATAAAGGCTTTGTATTACACCTGTTAATGCTACCTGAGGGAGTCATTTAGTCGTTAATAATTATACCTTGAGGCAGACACCAGACATTTAGGGAGACATTTCAATGCATCCATGTAATAGCTGTTATTTAGAGACCAAACTTACCGTCGGAAATACGCTAGATCGACTGCTCGCGGTTCAAAACATATATACTGAAATTCTTGGGGTATATAGATCAGGTAAAGTTGGGGTATTTTACATTAAAGATTGAAAAACAGTTGTACCCAAGTCTGTGGAAATGTCTGCCAGATAACCAATTTCCCGTCGTTATAATTGTCACTAACATTCACGGCCAATTTGCTCATTTCGTTTGTGGCTGGGTACGTATTCATTTATAATACGTATATTTATTTAATACTTGCCCCGCACAGAAGGCGCCGGCATGCCGTCTTTTGCAAGGCGTTAAGAGAAGAATTAACTCCGGCTCGCCTTACCGGGCTTACTGTTGTCTTACCTTGCCCAAGCGTTCCTGCCACCAGACAGAAGACAGTCACCAGACCAATGGTCATCATCTTGTCCTCGGCCCGGGCTCTTACTGTACCAATTCACGACCGGGGTGTTGCCTATTACAAAAGTTCAGACTGTACATACAACCACTCCGTGCTAGCTTCAAAAGCTGTCTGTTCGTACCACTCCGCTGCTCGTGCCTTTTTAAGGCGCACCTGTTCACTACCGTCCTGTATTGAATCATATAGGTTGCTATTGTTGATGCGCAGTGAAAAATTGAACTTGTCCGAACCATCAGCGGTAACCGAAATTTCTCATCCGACTCACACTGGTGAGGTAATTGGGAATTTTGCACCTGACCCGCTTACTAGGAATTCACTCAAAAGCGGAACTTCCGGCACGTAACGTCATTTCTATTTTTTTCTACGGGTTTCCGGCGAAGTTATTTTGTTTATGTTTATCTAAGCTTTAATATACACAGTAAAATTACAGTCCTTTTGACACAGCAATGTCCGCTTATGCTTGATCCACCATAAATGGTTTATGTCTCATCTCAACTGTGATAAGACCCAATGTATGGTTGCCACAAATCCGTCTTCGCGACATTTCTTGTCAAATTTATCAATCCAAATCGAGAATGCTGTCATCACACCATCCAACACTGTTCGGAATCTTGGCGTGGAATTTGACTCTACAATGGAGATGGACTACAAGGGCGGATCGGGGGGGGGGGGGCAACGGGGACCATTCCCCCCCCCCCGCCTCACTCCCACCCCCACCCTCACCACCACCCCAAAAAAGGATCCCATTTTTTTATAAAGTGACGTCGCAATAAAGACTAGTCAGGCACTGCGTACACCACCATCTTTTTTTTCAAAAAAAAGGGTTAAAGTGGTCAGAAATTGTCTCTTATCGCAACACAGAGCATCCAGAATACAAAACTTTTTCGGGGCCCTTAAGCGAGCCACGAACCGCTTGCCGTAATTTTTTGCACCAACATTGTTCGCTTAGCGCAGTCACTTGAAGGATTCAAGAATTGTCTCAAGAATTTTCTGTTCGATCGTGAACTGCTTCCACTGCTTTCACTATGAGTCTTTGTTTTTGTAACTTACTTTTCTGTTAAGCGCTGTAATACCTTATGTGCAAGAGCGTTCTGTAAATGCTTATTTTTATTATTCTTATAATAAAAAGATCAAACATGTAAGCTTATGGTAAAGTGTCATATCTCTCTATATACTGGGTGAGTAAAAAAAACCGGAACCCAAACCCCCAAATTATATTTCATATTTAAAAAATATGTATCACCAAAATAATGAGGATGGAAAGCCAATTTCTTCAGCTACTTTTAGATGATAAAATTACTGAAATTGCTCAATCTGTTTAAAAAATATCACCATTTAAATGCGATGAACCTAAAACCTGCTTCGTTCAAAAGAGCAACTTATTGTGTATTCTGACTGTTTTGGAACAACAAAGAAAATGACAGAGAATACTTGTTTCAACAACTGTAGTATTTTTAAAGACGGGACATTGTTGAATATTTTTAACTTTAAACTGAGGTTTTATCGCTGGTGATGTTTAAAGACAATTGCGAGGACGATTCTTGAAATCGCATTTTTGGACGAAAGAGGTTTTAGGGTCATTGTGTTTAAATGGTGATATTATATGAACGGATTGAGCAATTTTAGTATTTTTCTTATCTAAACGTAGCTTATGCAATTGGCTTTCCTGTCATTATTATTTCTGGTGCTTCATATTTCTTTACATATGTAATACAATTTTGGGGGTTTGGGTTCCACTTTTTTGACTGAACCTGTGTGTTAAGATGTATCTTATAACAGTACCCTACTCGTTGAGTATGCTCCGAATCAAACAAAACTCCGATTTTTTTTCAAGATTTTTTTCTTGAAGTATGAGTCATTGTCCCACCCCTGTCAAAGAAAACTTCCTTTGAAATCAGTGAAAGGTTCCGAACCTGCTTCTGGTGGTCCGACTTGGTACCAACAAAAGTAGAATACCACACACATGCGTCGGCTGCATGATTTACAAAAAAAATCAGTCTTTACAATTTCCGCACCTGCCACCTTAAGCCTTTGTTTGGGGAATGCAGGATCGTTGGCATATATTTTGTTATTCTCCCTCCTAAAAAAAAAATCCTTTTGGCTTTCTTGGTCGAAAAGAATTCCCCCCGGGCCCTTTTTCGTAATCCATGAAGTCTGAAATCGAACTGTACAAACCATCCGCAATATGCAGGGGAGTTTATGGGCTTTTCGTTTCCTCCACAGCAAATCGACAAACATTGATGGAGCCAGATAATAGCAATACCAGTGAAGGAACGCATTTCCAATATTTTCCCCAGAATGCACCTTGCTCCCAGAATGCAATGAGGCAAACAATGTGACGTCATGATGTCTCAGTGACGTCAGGTAGTATCTCACCACTTAGGTGTTAGAGTCAAAGGAACACAGAGGCTTACGCATTTCAAATCTCGACGTTGGACCAGTGAGGAATTTGTGTCGTGCGCCATTATTCCTAAGATTTTTATTCCCCTTATTTTCTGGCACAAAATGCAGTCTTGCCAAAACACTCAGATGTGAGCCCTATTACATTAAGAAATAAACAGGGACAAAATAAATGAAAACTTATTTGGTTTTATTTATAACTTTGTTGTACTTGTATATATCTTATCTTTTTTTAAGTCTCGATTATCTTCAAGATTGAAACTAATGATATACTATCGGCTATTTTGTTGTAATGTTTATAAATATTTTAGATAACTTTCCCACTGCGTCACCTGGCTGGGCTGTTTCCTGTTTTACTAGAAATCTAAACATTGCTACCAGTGAGGTATACATGAACTTGTAAATTGATCATTGTACCCCAAACTATTGTACCCCAAACGAATGAAAAGCTACGAAAATTTTAGAAGGTCACTGAATTCGATGTGGGCCGGGGCGCGAATTTTCTTTTCCCAAACTACATCCACATACATGGTTGTTTAGCCCACTACGATACTTTTATGATACGTACGCAGGTATACAGGGTGTTTCAAAAAAAAAAGGGAAACCGAGCTTATTTTGTTGATTTCTCGGGTAGGCCTATGACTAATTACTTAGGAAAATGGTAACCACCATCTGTTACATAACCATGTCTTCTTTTTCTTGACACTGGGAACTCCATTATACCGTCACGGATGACTGAGCACTGTTGATGTAACTGAAATGCCAGAAATGGCTTTGTACCACATGCACCATAAGACCAATTGACAGTTTTCAGCATGGTGAAAATAACACAATCTAGGACGTACATTATCAAAGTCATTTATTCAATTGCTAAAACATATCAACTAGGTTCATCACTGTCTCCATTAACCCCACTGTCCTTCAACATGCCCCCATTTCTTTCAACGCAAATCTCTGCCCTGGTTCTCATTGCTATACGCATTTCTGATAACGTATCTCTCTCTGATAACTGCCAATTAGTCTTATGGTGCATGTGGTACAAGGCCATTTCTGGCATACGTCAGGTACATCACTTGGTGCTCAGTCATCCGTGACGGCAAAATTGAGTTCCTGGTGTCAAGGATATTTTTTGAAAGGGAAATAGAGTCCAAACTTCATTGCGTTCAAATTCAGTTCCCCCCCCCCCTAATTTTATGTTTTCTTCTCAAGTTTTTAGAAAAGTAAAGTCCAAAACGCCATAGCGTAGACCCTTATGCGGATGTCGTTTGTGAGAAAAAAATCACAGCCGGGGCGCGTGTATGCTAATGCTACAAAGTCTTCATTGTGCCATACGTATAATCGCACCTTTGTGACTAAACAGCAAAGTTCACCACGGGAAGAAGTGTAGAACTCAGGCAGAAAATGGAAACTGAAATCGAGCAAGCTAGTTTTAAATCGAGAGTGATTCATAGTAAAAGTGTTTCTGCCTCGGAACAGCAAACAGAGCTCTCTTGTTTTTCTGTACTCATTACAAAAGTCATTTCGAATTCAGCATTTTGTGTTCACTATAATTGTCATATTATAAGAATGTTAAAGTTTAACATTTACAATTCACATGAGACGTCATTATCACAAACTGTATTTTTTTTTGGGGGGGGGGCATTCGAAGTGTCCAATTGATTATGGCATAGCTATTAGATTTTTGTATTTCATCCACACTTAAGAACGACATATGAAGGCTTTGGTATATATAATGCTGCAGACCTTATATAATGATGTAGGCCTTAACCCTAACAGGGCCGGGGCGTAATCCGCCCCCCCCCCCCGACTTTTTCGGCGATAGCCTAGATTATTTTTTTTTATTTATTTTTTTGCAACCAGAGCTGTTATGACTTTTTAGCCTCGAGCCTTGCGCATCTTTTGATACCAAAAACATTTAAAAAAAATCCGGGAGAACTGAATTTTCCCATATGCGTCGTGTACACAGGGCAGAACTGCCATCATTCGTACATATGAATAATTATAGCCATACATTTATGATGAGTTGCTCTATGCATGTACCGAGTTTCAAAATGTTTTGTCACTCGATGGCCGAGATCTTAGGGAAATACGCCCCCGCCCCCCGGCTGAAAGATGGTCAAAATAACCCGGCCCTTTTTAGGGTTAAACAGCGTTAAGAAAAAAAATGGATAAACCAAGAGCGTTTGAAGTGTAATGAACAACGTAGTGTATTACACTTACAAAAAAAAAAACCTAACAAATATGGATTTCACTATTTTATCTCGGAGTCCGTAAAACATATTTACAACATGGCCTATTCTCTTATGTACAGTCTGGCCTCATAATCCAAAAAATAAAAAAAATACAAATTATATAGACTTTCTAATGAAGCAAACTTAAACAGAGGTGTCATAATTTTGCAAGAAACCAACCACCATTTATTGCTAAAGGAATGTCCATGTTTGTTTTACCTCACAATTTAATTTATTCTGAACCAGCAGCAACAAACGAAACAGATGAGGTAACATGCACTTAGGAAGAAAATAGTGTAAGGCAACCGAATGTACAGAAATAAAATCCTTAGAGCATCCCTTCTTATTTCTTTGGTTCGCATTTCCGACCCACTCCGTTTTGGACTCCTGACCCAACCAAAAAGAAAATGTTTTATTACCGCCTACCCTATCTGGAACCCAATGAACAAAACAAATAAATACATCAACAAATTTAAAAGCAATACTGAATACAAAATGCAGGCAATCGGGCTTTGTGCTGAAAATCAAAAATGAAATACAGATGTTTACGCAAAGTATGGCTTATCAACCAGTAGAATTACAGAAGAGCGCACGGATGTTGCCTATCATCATTTCAACTGTCTAGGCCTATACAGGGCGAGTAAAAAAGAACGAAACCGAAAATGTCGGGACTATTTTTTTTTTAGTGAAGTTCTGCATGTAGCACTTTCAAAATCTAGGATATAAAAGCCCAATTAATAAGCTTTCTTTTAGTATAAGAATCATTCAAATCACTCATGTAATTTTCGAGTTTCGGAATTTTAAACACAACCGCCGTTTTAAAGTTCTGTCCACAGATCACAAAAAGGCAAGTGTTCTTTCAGCAAAAACGAAAACAAATCCCATCCGGGAATGTGTGTGTGTGAATTATTACCGTTTTGCTGAAAGTGCGCACACCTTTTTTTTGTGATCCGTGGACAGAACTTTAAAACGGTGGTTGTGTTTCAAATTCCGTAACTTCAAAAGTACATGAGTGATATGAATGATTCTTAAACTAAAAACAAGCTTATGACTTGGGCTTTGTATCCTAGATTTTGAAAGTGCTACATGCAGAACTTCACTAAAATAATAGTCCCGACATTTGGGTTTCGTGGTTTTTTTTTACTCACCCTGAAGTATACCTTTACTGGTCTGTCATAGCTGCCACTAAAGCCATGATGCAGATATAATGTAAGCCTGTCAACTTCATCTTGCCAAATATGTTTTCATTATTTTATTCTGTGATATCAACTCATGATAAGCCCATTGCAATAAACAAAGCCGAGACAATACGCACGTGGTATTATTTAACTTAGGTGCAACTTAAACACATTTCTTCAGATTTGTTTTTGACCGACCGACAGACCGAACTTTAGAGGCAAAAACAACATGAGAACCATAGAAATAAAAAGGGACACCCTTCTGAAAAAAAGTAACAAACATTTTAAACAGCCTCATAGCTTTTTATACACAGCATTCATATAACATGGCTTCAAACTACTACAATTTAGTGCAAATATACTTTGTTTGTAAAAAATATATGTAAAACAAAATTATGAATTAAAACAAACAAATAACAGTGATGATTCAGTCATGGTCGTGTCGATATTAAATGTCCTTATTGGCTCTTCTTTATCGAAATTGAGTGTGATCAGGATTATTAAACAACATTTTCTTGCTCAAATATTATGAAACTGACATTTTGTGAAGTTCAAATGAATCATCGAGTGCTTTCCCTAATAAAAAAAATATATATGTCCGAGTACAAAATACATTTTGAATAAAACATACAAATCATAAACACGTTAACAAGTGCAGAGTGCTGCCAGAATCAGCGGTAAAGGAATGCTATTGAAAGGGGGCATTCAAATTTTGATTATGTTTCAACAAAATCTTTACAAGAAAAAGGGAACAAGAAAATTTCGTTAAGGAGGGCACCGATAGATGGCGCTGTTCACATCTGACACTAGTTTACGCACGTATTTCTGTGTCAATTTCAATAGCCAAGTTTTTTTCTTTGTGGAATTACAACCCAAAAATGGCGGGAAAAGCACAATTTCGAAAGTATGTGTGCTCGCGGGAGAGGGCGTTCCCCCTAGTCTCCGATCCCAGTGGCTTCCACCGCAGTTTGGCAGAATGCAAGTGATTAACTTATCTGTAAAAAATATGCTTGAAATACGTCTGTGTAAATTTTGTCGTGTTATAAGCTTTAAATGGAAAGTGGAACTTTTTACTGAAAGTGTGAAACATTAATTGCAAATTCTGGCTACACTCAAGATACATATACGACTGTAAATCACAAACCGATTAATATAGCTTAATTAACTGAAAGCATTTTGCGGCAAAATCATTGCAAGTGTACACTGTGTAATGAGGTAGATTAAACTGCATACAATTAAGATTTGAAGCTCATTGCGAAAAAAAGTTTATAAAAAAAACTTTAAAATTTAAAGAAAATCGTGAACTTCAAACTTTGTTACCAAAAATAGAACCCTAAATAGAAAAAGTAGAAACTAAAGCAATCTTTCTTTTCTTTATTACAAATCTTCAGGAGTCGTGGTGCATTTTGCCCCCTGCCTTCTCCACTATTTACTTGAAAATGAATAAAAAAACAGCTGATTACCGTTTTAAACTTGAATTGACAGGACCATTTTTGTTGACCCACTTTAGACCCAGTAAAAATTCGGGATGGCAGGATTGAAAATAAATCTAGCTGCCATGGAGTGCTGTGGCCTCGTGGTTAAGGGCACTGATTCGTGGTCTGTGGGTAAAGCTGCAGGTTGTGGGTTCGAGTCCAGCCGGGGTCATGGTGCGTGTGGCCTTGGCCAAGGCACTTTGTCACTCATTGCTTCTCTCCACCCAGGAGTAAATGGGTACCTGAGAGGGCAGAGATGGTTATTGTGATTGAATTAGCTTCCTTGTGCCTAACAGGCAGCATCGAGCTGTATACTCCCCAGGGAGCTGAGATGGTATTTGGAATGTTTAACTGGCCCAATAATCAGGGGTAATAATAACACTGTAAGCACTGTGATTCAGTTTACTAATAAGAGCGTTCTTAAATGTGTTGCATATTATTAGCTGCTATTTTTTAAGACCTCATTTTCAGTTGGTCAAATGGGCGTGGTCATGAAAACTGGTTGCAAATGAAGCTACTGATAACCTGTATGTTAAAGACATCAGTTTTTTTTAATGGATGGCACAATCAGATAGCATGGTCAGATGGGTGTGGTTAAATTGGGCCTGGTTTAATGGGTGTGGTCAGATCTGTTAAAGGCAGGGTCAGCGACTCAGTGCAGGATATCAGACGTTTAGGCGATCTCGTGAGTCTGTCCGATGGGTTGTTTGGAATAGCGCGGCTCCTCAGTAGAGTTCTGGCCCTTCAAGATACCCTTGCCACTCCCGACAGAAGACGTCTCGCTATTGGTGCTCTTTCTATTTAAAAAAGGAAAAGGAAAAAAAAAAGAATTGCCTCATATCCTAAAATCTGTTGTTTTACGACCCTCGAACCTTTAGACGTCAGTCGAAAAGTCTGTCTTTCGCAATAACGCTTTTCCCTTTTTCATTAAAAAAATATCAACGGTTCCTCGCATAAGTAACTCTGTTCCATTTTTTGTGTACACCAATAGGGATAAGAGACGGAGGCTTAATTGAAGATCCAAATGCAAGATTAGACAATTTCAGACAATTTTCGTCTTTTTACACCGAACAAAAATACTGATCGATCAAAATTTGAATGTTTTCATTATACAAAATCTGAAACGACATTTGAACTCGTTTGTCAGTCAACTCAAGCTGTACAGTTGCTTTTTATATTACACACAAATTGAGAATGTTGCTTGATATAATACTTGTTTTCTTGGTAAAGATGTCCAAACCAACCGTGCAGTTGTGATGTAGTGAAGCAGTATCCTCCTATTAAATTATATATCCAGAAATAAGAGATTTTTTTCCCTCGCATACTTGCTTTGTTGATTTGAAATATAATTACTTTAAAAAAAAAAATTCCAAAACTTGTCAGAATGAAGAAAGTTTTAAGGGAGTTCCTACCGTTTGTTGTACATGTAGAGCCCGATTAGCATCACGACGGCCAGAACGACGACCAGTGCAACCACGCCGATGACAATTGTCAGCGTCAATTCCTGGCCGTCACCGCCTAACTTGTCCGGCTGTCCGGGCTGCTGGGGTTTCGGATTGCCTGAAGCTAAAATTTAAAAAAGGACAAAATAACTAACGGTGAGGCTCATTAGGAGCTTGGAGTCAAGTCCATCACAAGTCCATCACAAGTCAATCAAAAGTCCATCACAAGTCCATCACAAGTCCATCACAAGTCCATCACAAGTCCATCACAAGTCAATCACAAGTCAATCACAAGTCAATCACAAGTCAATCACAAGTCCATCACAAGTCAATCACAAGTCAATCACAAGTCAATCACAAGTCCATCACAAGTCCTCACAATCCCATCACAAGTCCTCCCAAGTCAATCACAAGTCAATCACAAGACAATCACAAGTCCTCACAAGTCCATCACAAGTCAATCACAAGTCCATCACAAGTCCATCACAAGTCCATCACAAGTCAATCACAATTCCATCACAAGTCCATCACAAGTCCATCACAAGTCAATCACAAGTCAATCACAAGTCCTCACAATCCCATCACAAGTCCTCCCTAGTCCATCACAAGACAATCACAAACAAATCCCTGTGATGCTGAAAGCTAGCCAGACAGTGGACTGGGATCATGTGACGTGACATATTTTTGTTCTTCCTAAAAATGCATTGTTGCACAAAGTGGCACACGCATGAACGAATTATCGATCTTGAATTTTATATAAACATTTTATTATCATTGGGTCAAGGTCTTGGGCCGGACCTTGTGTTGTTTATGATCAGCCGTGCATAAATTTAGGCCTATACTATATTTGAAATCCTGCGCACTGCTCCAGGATGTCACTGGCTCTGCCTCAACATATTGACAGTGAATTGGTGTAGGATTTTGCAAGATCGAGGCAGTGGTCACCCCTCCAAGGGCCACATTCAAGAAATAACCGAGCATTTTACAGAACTGATGAGGCTGTATGCAATTTTTACATGGAGGCAGTTGGAGGATTTTGCAGGATTGAGGTTGCATCCCAGCAATAATTCCTAGGGAGTTAGGGTTAATGAAAAAATGCAGAATTGTATAAAACAGTGCAATCGGTTAAGGGGTGGAAACCTCAGATTCTTCTACGACCAGCTTTTCTTTTCAATTATCATCTCGAAATTTGTTCCTGCAAATTGCTTCTAAGACTCGATAACTCCAAGACGCCGACCTTTATCAACTTACCAGTGATGGTGATGGTGAAGGAGCAAGATCCTTGCAAGTTTGAGTCATCGGTGTAGCGGTAGTAGACGGTGTATTTCCCCGGGCCCAGACGGGAGCCAGACTCCATGGATTGGTAGGTCATGCGGGCAGGGCCGGAGGAGAGAAGCACGGTAGGCATGTCCCAGGTAATCACGGCGGACAACTTGCCTGCAGACAGCTTGTTGGTGATGTCTGGCGGGCAGACGATAGATGGAGGCACATCCCTCACCTCTGCAAGAACAAAACAGATTTGTCAAGAGGTATTATTAAGCACTGTCGATATATTGATATGGCCAAAACAAAGTCTCCGATTTCTGGTATGCACGCGCGTCGCCGTAGCCATGCGCGTCGGCAAAATGAAAAAGTTTTTTTTTTCAATGAAAGATGATGTCTCAAAACCGCCAAACTCACTGGTTTGACTGGAATCCTGCTGCTGCACAATTTTAACATGTTTTTAGATGGGGTTATGATCGAGAAAAAGTTTTATGTGGCCTCTCTTGACTCCCATATATTTGCACTAAGTTTAGTTGGGCACCATTTGCAGTCATCAGCCCACATTTGCTAAAAAAAAACAGGTAAAAAAAAAAAAAGCCGCATCGCCGCACAACTTTTTAGGCAAGCTCCATACCAGAAACAGGAGACTATTTATTTTGGCCTATCACTCGATTATTCAATATTGTTTTGATATCAAAACTGCCAATGATATTTTTCTAATCATATGTAAATATGAACAATTTTGACATTGAGGAACGATATTGACAGTATCAAAATGCGTTACATCATCGTCAAAATACATCTCCCGTTTGTGCTTTTACTTTGCTGCATGAAAATAAAAGTCGGCGGCAAATTGTGTTTGTGAGTGAGAATAAAACATCGCGAAATGCCCAGCGGTGATGCTTTGTGATTTGCGTTTGCTGGAGTTCGTGGTCTCCAATATAATGCAAAACGGCAAAAGAAGCTGCCCTTTTTTTGGCTTGGAGAAGTTTCGTTGTTCACCGTATTTTTTTGTACATTCTCTCAACAGGAATGCCCGGCGCTGTAGTTGATGAAACTAATTTGATTGAGCAATGTGCTCTGGAAAAAGACGTGGGAATTGATTTGTATTTTTGGCAGTTTGACTTTGAAGACGTTCCGTTGTCTGATATGTTCCCACATATTTCTCGCTGGTAACGCCCGGCGTTGCAATTGATTTAAAATAATAACTTGATCATTTGGGCTTTGGAGAAAGGTGTGAGAATTGAGTTGTATATTCTTGGTAGTTTGAACTCTATTTTGCATCATAGGGATGTCAATTCAATTTAATTCAACCTTGGATTTCTAATTCGTGGGTTCCAGTCCAACCAGAAAAAGCTTGTGAATTTTGATCTCACAAGCACTTTGGCAGCAATGAAAATATAGCACTTATGAAATAAAGCCAGCGAAGGGCAATCAAACGGTTACTGCTAGATAGTCCAAAGGTCTGTGAGTCTGAAGGTTCCTTAGTCCCACAACTCAATAGGTGTCGGCCATAGCTGGGGAGCAACTTGGGGTGGACTGGTTTCCCATCCAGGAAGGACATAGAAATGTTTGAACTTGCTGAGTCATATTTGCAGCCTCTGGTACTGAGTTTAATCCGGTCTTACCATAAGTTGTGACTTCAACTTGGAACGTGCAGACGGCAGTATTCCTTGCCGAGTCCTGGGCTTCGTAGGTGATCCTGTGGGTCCCAGGCTGGAAAACTGAACCAGAGAGGGGGCCCTCTACCTGGATGGGTTGAATCGTTTCCCCACTGTCGTCTTCCACGTGTAGTTCAGACCAGGTCACCCTGACCCCGGTGTTACCAGCAGGGATACTGCGAACAATGTTTGCAGGACATCGGCTAAATTCTGGAGGACTGTGATCAACTGTGAGAGGAAAATCAAACAGCCATATTTTAAGCAAATGAGTGCAATCTGTTCAATGAAGCCATTTTGGAGGTACAAAAACACATGAATCTCAGTTTAGGAAATAGACAATGTCTGCACAGACTGAATTCTGTAAGACTGTGTGGAACAGCTGTTTGAGGAAAAGCATTTAAAGCCATTGTTTTCCAGTTGATGAAATAAATGCATTCTGCTGAGTGTTTCTTTGCAATGTCAGTGTTTCTTTACAATGTCACGTCTGTGTAGTGCTTACCTGGCGCGGGATTGGCACAGACATGTCCACATCCATTGGAACAACATTTCTGTCGATCAGGACACAAGGAATCACTAGAACACGCCTCAACGCAGATTCCTGCACCGGTAGGCGCAGGGCACTGGCCAGGCCTTTCTGTTCACAAAACAAGGAGGCAAGATTGAGACATTTATTTTTATTTGGTGAATGTCTGTTTCCTTTAACTTTCAACTCCTATTCAACCACCAGTTCGTTTTGGGCAATTCCACAGAAAATGTTACCTCAGGGTGAAAAAATGAAATTAATCTACAAGCTTAGTTTTCAACTGAAACTCAATGAAGAAGGTCTATAGTTTTGATGATCGGCATCTCTCTAACATTTGGCCCAGGTGCGAATCCCAATTAGGTCAACTTGTTACGTTCAATCGGTGTCTATGAAATCTAGACTCCTATGATGTATGGTGTCTGTTTTACTTGACATGGACTCTAACCCTCACATGTGGACGGACACTTTCCAAACCATTTCCTAGTTATGCTTACCTGACACGGGATTAACGCAGGCATGTCCACATCCATTAGAACAACATTTCTGTCGATCAGGACACGAGGAATCACTAGAACACGCCTCAACGCAGATTCCTGCACCGGTAGGCGCTGGGCATTGGCCCGGCCTTTCTGTTTACAAAACAAGGAGGCAAGATTGAGATATTTATTTGTATTTCGTTAATGTCTGTTTACTTTAACTTTCAACTCCTTTTCAACCACCAGTTCGTTTTGGGCAATTCCACAGAAAATGTTACCTCAGGGTGAAAAAATGAAATTTATCTACAAGCATAGTTTTCAACTGAAACTCAATGAAGAATGTCTATATGTTTGATGATCAGCATCTCTGTAACATGTGGCCCAGGGGCAAATCCCAATTAGGTCAACTTGTTACGCTCGATCGGTGTCTATGAAATCTAGACTCCTATGATGTATGGTGTCTTTTTACTTGACATGGACTCTAACCCTCACATGTGGACGGACACTTTCCAAACCATTTCCTAGTTATGCTCACCTGACACGGGATTAACGCAGGCATGTCCACATCCATTAGAACAACATTTCTGTCGATCAGGACACGAGGAATCACTAGAACAGGCCTCAACGCAGATTCCTGCACCGGTAGGCGCTGGGCACTGGCCCGGCCTTTCTGTTCACAAAACGAGGAGAAAAGTTTGGGACATTTATTTTTATCTGGTGAATGTCTGTTTACTTTAACTTTCAACTCCTTTTCAACCACCAGTTCGTTTTGGGCAATTCCACAGAAAATGTTACCTCAGGGTGAAAAGAAGAAATTTATATACAGGCTTAGTTTTCAACTGAAACTCAATGAAGAAGGTCTATATTTTTGATAATCAGCATCTCTCTAACATTTGGCACAGGGGCGAATCCCAATTAGGTCAACTTGTTACATTCGATCGGTGTCTATGAAATCTAGACTCCTATGATGTATGGTGTCTTTTTTACTTGACATGGACTTTCTAACCCTCACATATGGACGGACACTTTCCAAACCATTTCCTAGGTATGCTTACCTGACACGGGATTGGCACAGACATGTCCACATCCATTAGAACAACATTTCTGTCGATCAGGACACAAGGAATCACTAGAACACGCCTCAATGCAGATTCCTGCACCCATTATCTGCGGACATTCACCTGGCCTTTCTGTTTACAAAACAAGGAGGCAAGATTGAGATATTCATTTTTATCCCTCTGGCTTTTAAGTCAGACAGGGGGATATTGCGATCGCGTATTCCTTCTGTGTGTCTGTGTGTGGGTGTGCTTATCTATGATCTGGTACACGGTACCCTGTGGAGACATGGGTATAATAGGGAACAAAAGATTGAATATGTCTCCACAAGGTTATCATGAAAAATATACATTTTACTCAAAAATTAGGAATTTCCAAGGTGTGTTGATCTGTCGCAAATTGAAGTTTTTTATCAAAGGGATATTAAGTCGGAATTGCAGCCCAGGAAATTAATTCGGGTTAAAATAGGAGCTTTTTCAAAGTACACTTTCAAACTCGAAAACTTTTGTACACGAGAACAAAGAAATGACTCCACAAGGATACAAATTCCAGTATGGATGTATGTATGACTGTGTGTACTTGTTCTACATAACCCCAGAGGACCGACACACAAAGGGAGCACAACAGATCCTTTCAGTCCTTGGGAGTTGGGTCTTTTGTTGGAAACGGTCCTCTGTAGTAAGTCTGTGTGCTTAGACTATGGGAGAGTGTTATATTACAGGGACAAAGGGAAACACAAAGCACTGTCCTCGAGAGTATAGTAAAACATGACTGTGTGTTCCATTTTGGTTTGGTTCACTGATGCCTGTACAGGTACACAAACTGACTGACATATACGTTAGATTCAATAGTAACACTACTGGAGCTGAGCTCTCCAGAGACCTCGTAAGTATCTGTGATGGAAAGGATTTTTATGACGTCGGCCTTCTCTCCACAGACTGGCGGTGATATTGTGGGTTTCAAGGAGACATTTTGTTTTCCTTGTACAATAATTCTGTATGTTAGGTTTAGTTTTGACTTATAGCTAGTGCATATATGTGACCTACTGAGGCAAAATGAGGAATGTCCCCCAAAACCTTGTTTTGAGTAATCGACGCCTGAAGTCGGATATACTAGAAAAATCATGTCAAAATCGATATTGATATTTTCTTACTTCTGAGTAGCCAAGGTATCCAAGATTCAAACTATGGGGTCTTTTTTATTGGGAGGGGGGGGGGAAATATCCACCAAAGTGGAAAAACTGAAGAACATTTTTTCACTGCCGTTGGTGGCACAATGTGTGTCTTTTTTTCAAAGCCGTTTTTCTCGAAATGAGGTTAGCGAAACTTGGCAGGACACTGTTGACGTTCCTGCGGCGTAAATTAAGCTAAAGAAATCAATGTGGTATCGCTGGCAAGCCAAAGATTTGCGCTTTAACATGATGTACATAACGTGAAAATTCAAGGGTGGGGGTTATTCCTCATTATGCTATGGCAGGTCACATATTTTAACTATGTTTGATGGTTTGATTCAATTTCCTTCTTTTGCTGTAAGCACACGTTTTAGTTAGGGAGTTGTTCGCTTGTTCTTCAAGTCGTTTGTCTGTGATTTGCTTGAAATATCTGGACCACCTGTTGGTTGTTTCAGTTGACAAAAAAATATGTACATGTGCCTATACACACTTCGTCACAGCCCAATATTTTCGGTACCATACACATGTACATGTACATATGACTTGGATGACGGTCCTACATGACAGATGTCACTAAAACAATTGTCAAAACAGCCTGCCAGTGGGATCGTGCAAGTTTTACTTGATGTATTTTTATTTGGTGAATATCTGTTTACTTTAACTTCCAACTCCTATTCAACCACCAGTTCGTAAATTTGCTTTCTTTCAAAAGTTGGATGTAAACTGCACTGACCTGAACTTGTTTCGCAGTTTGATCCGTAGAATCCATCGGGGCAAATACACGTGTAGGACTCCGGCAATGTTTCGACACGCTGACAGTTACCGCCATTAAGACAAGGGTTCGGGTTGCAGATATCTGAAGAACAAGAAAAGTGTATTGAAGTGATCAATTTCAGTAAAAAACAGCGTCGTTAATGAAATCACAATGGGTCAAATAGTTTCATAATATCCTGATAATCTTATAGTTCAGAAGAAAAAATTATTTTTCTTTTTTCAAAAACTTGTAATAATTACAATAGTAACACAAGATCCAGGAGCAAACTGAATGGAGGTGTCCAACGTAAACATTTGTTGAGTAAGAAAACGTGTTTCTGGGGGGAAAAAAGGTGAAAAGGCCAAAGTACAATGTGATGTAAATGGATCTTGAATGCTTTTCCTTTGGGGGTGTTTTGTATTGGTTTTGAGGTTTTTTTTGGTGTATTCATGGTTTTCTTCTCAGCTTATAAACTTGCTAAGCTTATATCTGCCCAGCTTCTCCCTAACATTTGGACCAGGTGCGAATCCCAATCAGGTCAATTTGTTACATTCGATTGGTGTCTATCAAATTTAAACTACTATGATATATGGTGTCTTTTTACTTGACATGGACTCTAACCCTCACATATGGACAGACACCTTCCAAACTATTTCCTAGTTATGCTTACCTGGCGCGGGATTAACGCAGCCATGTCCACATCCATTAGAACAACATTTCTGTCGATCAGGACACGAGGAATCACTAGAACACGCCTCAACGCAGATTCCTGCACCGGTAGGCGCTGGGCATTGGCCCGGCCTTTCTGTTTACAAAACAAGGAGGCAAGATTGAGACATTTATTTTTATTTGGTGAGTGTCTGTTTCCTGTAACTTTCAACTCCTATTCAACCACGAGTTCGTTTTGGGCAATTCCACAGAAAATGTTACCTCACGGTAAAAAAATGAAATTAATCTACAAGCTTAGTTTTCAACTGAAACTCAATGAAGAAGGTCTATATTTTTGATGATCAGCATCTCTCTAACATGTGGCCCAGGTGCGATTCCCAATTTGGTCAACTTCTTACGTTCAATCGGTGTCTGTGAAATTCGACTCCTATGAAGTCTGGTGTCTTTTTACTTGATACGGACTTAGAGTCCCTTTACATGTGACCTGTCACTTTCCAAACCATTTTCTTGGTATGCTTACCTGACACGGGATTGGCGCAGACATGGCCACATCCATTAGAACAACATTTCTGTCGATCAGGACACGAGGAATCACTAGAACACGCCTCAATGCAGATTCCTGCACCAGTTATCTGTGGGCATTCGCCTGGCCTCTCTGTTTACAAAACAAGGAGGCAAGATTGAGACGCGAATCTTTGTTTTGTGTATGTCTGTTTACTTTAACTTCCAACTCCTATTCAACCACCAGTTCGTTTTGCTTTCTTTCAAAAGTTGGATGTAAACTGCACTGACCTGAACTTGTCTCGCAGTTTGCTCCGTAGAATCCATCGGCGCAAACACACGTGTAAGGCCCCAGAGTTGTATTGCTATGCTGACAGATACCACCATTAAGACAAGGGTTCGGGTTGCAGACATCTGAAGAACAAGAAAAGTGTATTGAAGTGATCAATTTCAGTAAAAAATAGCGTCATTAATGAAATCACAATGGGTCAAACAGTTTTTTCGCTTGCTAGTGCTCTTATAGTTTCTTAAGAAAGCCTTGTTTTTTTACACACAAAAAAGGTGAAAGGCATACATGTACAAACATGTCCCAGAAAAAAAGTTTAAGAGGCCAAGCTGCAATGTGATGTAAACGGATTTGATCAAATTTCCTTTTTTGGGGGCAGGGGTGTTTTGTTTGTGTTTTGTTTTTTTCTCGGTGTATCAAGTTGCTAAGCTATATCGTCAGCTCAGCAGTTTCCTAATGTTTGGCCCAGGTACGAATCCCGATTAAGTCAACTGTTTACGTTCGACTGGTGTCATATGAAGTCTGGTCTCTCTCACTTGATATGGGCTCCTAGCAGGTTCACATGTGACCTGTCACTTCCCAAACTATTTCCTAGTTATGCTTACCTGACACGGGAATAACGCAGACATGACCACATCCATTAGAACAACATTTCTGTCGATCAGGACACAATGAATCACTAGAACACGCCTCAACACAGATTCCTGCACCGGTAGGCGCTGGGCATTGGCCCGGCCTTTCTGTTTACAAAACGAGGAGACAAGTTTGGGACATTTATTTTTATTTGGTGAATGTTTGTTTACTTTAACTTTCAACTCCTTTTCAACCACCAGTTCGTTTTGGGCAATTCCACAGAAAATGTTACCTCAGGGTGAAAAAAAGAAATTGATATACAGGCTTAGTTTTCAACTGAAACTCAATGAGAAAGGTCTATATTTTTGATGATCAGCATCTCTCTAGTATTTGGCCCAGGTGCGAATCCCAATTAGGTCAGCTTGTTCCGTTCGATCGGTGTTTATCAAATTTAAACTCCTAAGATGTATGGTGTCTTTTTACTTCACATGGACTTTAACCCTCACATGTGGACGGACACTTTCCAAACCAATGCCTAGGTATGCTTACCTGACACGGGATTGGCACAGACATGGCCACATCCATTAGAACAACATTTCTGTCGATCAGGACACGAGGAATCACTAGAACACGCCTCAACGCAGATTCCTGCACCGGTAGGCGCTGGGCATTGGCCCGGCCTTTCTGTTTACAAAACGAGGAGACAAGTTTGAGACATTTATTTGTATTTGGTGAATGTCTGTTTACTTTAACTTTCAACTCCTTTTCAACCACCAGTTCGTTTGGGCAATTCCACAGAAAATATTACCTCAGGGTGAAAAAATGAAATTAATCTACAAGCTTAGTTTTCAACTGAAACTCAATGAAGAAGGTCTATATTTTTGATGATCAGCATCTCTCTAACATGTGGCCCAGGGGCGAATCCCAATTAGGTCAACTTGTTACGTTCAATCGGTGTCTGTGAAATTTCGACTCCTATGAAGTCTGGTGTCTTTTTACTTGATATGGACTTAGAGTCCCTTTTACATGTGACCTGTCTCTTTCCAAACTATTTCCTAGGTATGCTTACCTGACACGGGATTAACGCAGGCATGTCCACATCCATTAGAACAACATTTCTGCGGTTCAGGACACAAGGAATCACTAGAACACGCCTCAACGCAGATTCCTGCACCGGTAGGCGCTGGGCATTGGCCCGGCCTTTCTGTTTACAAAACAAGGAGGCATTATTGAGACATGAATCTTTATTTTGTGTACGTCTGTTTACTTTAACTGTCAACTCCTATTCAACCACCAGTTTGTAAATTTGCTTTCAATTAAACGTTGGATATTAACTGCACTGACCTGAACTTGTCTCGCAGTTTGATCCGTAGAATCCAGCGGCGCAAAAACACGTGTAAGGCCCCAGAGTTGTATTGCTATGCAGACAGATACCACCATTAAGACAAGGGTTCGGGTTGCAGACATCTGAAGAACAAGAAAAGTGTATTGAAGTGATCACTTTCAGTAAAAAATGGCGTCGTTAATGAAATCACAATGGGTCAAATAGTTTTTTCGCTTGCTAGTGCTCTAATAGTTTCTTAAGAAAGCCTTGTTTTTGTACACACACAAAAGGTGAAAGGCATACAACAGTTAACACAAGATCCAGGAGTCAACTGAATGGAACTGTTGAAAGCAAACAAATTGTTGAGTACAAACATGTCCCCGACAAAAAAGTTTAAGAGGCCAAGCTGCAATGTGATGTAAACGGATTTGATCAAATTTTCTTTTTTGGGGGCAGGGGTGTTTTGTTTGTGTTTTATTTTTTTCTCGGTGTATCAATTTGCTAAGCTATATCGTCAGCTCAGCAGTTTCCTAATGTTTGGCCCAGGTACGAATCCCGATTAAGTCAACTGTTTACGTTCGACTGGTGCCATATGAAGTCTGGTCTCTCTCACTTGATATGGGCTCCTAGCAGGTTCACATGTGACCTGTCACTTCCCAAACTATTTCCTAGTTATGCTTACCTGACACGGGATTAACGCAGGCATGTCCACATCCATTAGAACAACATTTCTGTCGATCAGGACACGAGGAATCACTAGAACAGGCCTCAACGCAGATTCCTGCACTGGTAGGCGCTGGGCACTGGCCCGGCCTTTCTGTTCACAAAACGAGGAGAAAAGTTTGGGACAGTTATTTTTATTTGGTGAATGTCTGTTTACTTTAACTTTCAACTCCTATTCAACCACCAGTTCGTTTTGGGCAATTCCACAGAAAATGTTACCTCAGGGTGAAAATGAAATTAATCTACAAGCTTAGTTTTCAACTGAAACTCAATGAAGAAGGTCTATATTTTTGATGATCAGGATCTCTCTAGCATTTGGAAAAGGTGCGAATCCCAATTAGGTCAACTTGTTACGTTCGATTGGTGTCTATGAAATTTAGACTCCTATGCAGTCTGCTGTCTTTTCACATGATATGGACTCTAACTCTCACATGTGAACAGACATCTTCCAAACAATTTCCTAGTTATGGTTACCTGACACAGGATTTAGGCAGGCATGTCCACATCCATTAGAACAACATTTCTGTCGATCGGGGCACGAGGAATCACTAGAACAGGCCTCAATGCAGATTCCTGCACCGGTAGGCGGTGGGCATTGGCCTGGCCTTTCTGTTTACAAAACAAGGAGGCAAGATTGAGAATGTGTGTTTACTTTAATGTTCAGCTGATGTGCAACCACCATTCATATTGCTTTGAAAAGTTAAAAGAGTAACATTACATCATTCTGCTTGGAAGGACTCATTTTCTTTTCTTATTTCCTTTTCTATCTTTTGTGTATAGCCCTCATCTTGATATGAGCTGCCCTTCAACATGGCTTTGTAAAAAAAAAGTAAAATTACATGAACAGAATAAAAACTTGTTTCACATATCAGTCAGTTCAGGAGATTTTAACTGCCAAATTCATGTAGCTGTTAAGTACAGAAATTTGCTGGGTGCAAAACAATGCTTAGAAAAGCAGGTTACCAGCCAAACTAGTCATGGGACTTTTATTGCCTTTTACTGGTTCTCAGTTTGTTGGTTTTCTTTTTCTAGTTGAAAAAATCTACCAGGAACGAGTGGTCAATCGGGTCATTTAAACAGCAATCGATTCAGTTGATACAGATTCTCACGATTTTTAATTGACATCATTCTCAGCACTTACCAGTGCCGGTTCCCGTTTGACAGTTGAACCCGGTGAACCCGGAAGTACAATGGCAGGTATAGCTACCGTTGAATGAAGTACAGATGCCGCCATTTTGACACGGAGCAGATTGACACACGTCAACAGAAACTGTAAAAAAAGGTCATTATTTTCACGATTTAGCACAAAAATATTGGAATTATTTTTGTCCGGTACAAAATCACGTCTCAGTTATCATCATTCAGTCTAAATCAAAATTTGTGACTAACTCTATGTGAATAACGTTATTTGCTCTTGATTTTGTCTACTGTTAGACTGTTTTCATTCTTTCTTGTGCAACAAGTTGATGAAAATCAGGTTCTACTTTCTTTGCGAGGATTGTGCTCAGTTAAAGGTGTATTGCTCCTAGCTGCGGTACCGATGGTGCTTACCTGGCACAGGAGTGGTGCAGACATGGCCACATCCATTCAAACAACATTTCTGTCGATCAGGACACGAGGAATCACTAGAACACGCCTCAACGCAGATTCCTGCACCGGTAGGTGGTGGGCATTGGCCCGGCCTTTCTGTTTACAAAACAAGGAGGCAAGATTGAGACGTGAATCTTTATTTTGTGTATGTCTGTTTACTTTAACTGTCAACTCCTATTCAACCACCAGTTTGTAAATTTGCTTTCTTTCAAAAGTTGGATGTAAACTGCACTGACCTGAACTTGTCTCGCAGTTTGATCCGTAGAATCCAGCGGCGCAAAAACACGTGTAAGACCCCGGCGATGTATAGCTTTGATAACAGTTACCGCCATTAAGACAAGGGTTCGGATTGCAGACATCTGAAGAACAAGAAAAGTGTATTGAAGTGATCAATTTCAGTAAAAAATAGCGTCGTTAATGAAATCACAATGGGTCAAATAGTTGTGTAACATCCTGGTAATCTTATAGTTCAGAAGAAAGACTTATTTGTCTTTTTCAAAAAGGTGGAATAATAACACTAGTAACACAAGATCAAGGAATGGAGCAGTCCAATGCTAACATTTGTTGAGTAAGAAAACATATTTCTAGCAAAAAAAAGTTTAAACTCTAAACTACAACGTGCTGTAAATGGAATTTGACCGATTTTCCATTTTTGGGGTGGGTGTGTTTTATATTGGTTTTGAGGTTTTTTGTTTGTGTCTTCATGGGTTTTTTTCTCAGCTTATAAACTTGCTAGGATTATATCTGCCCAGCATCTCCCTAACATTTGGCCCAGGTGCGAATCCCAATTAGGTCAATTTCTTACGTTCGATTGGTGTCTATGAAATTTAGACTCCTATGAAGTTTGGTATCTTTTCACATGATATGGACTCTAACTCTCACATGTGAACAGACACCTTCCAAACCATTTCCTAGTTATGTTTACCTGACACAGGATTGGTGCAGGCATGTCCACATCCATTAGAACAACATTTCTGTTGATCGGGACACGAGGAATCACTAGAACAGGCCTCAATGCAGATTCCTGCACCGGTAGGCGGTGGGCATTGGCCTGGCCTTTCTGTTTACCAAACAAGGAGGCAAGATTGAGATATTTATTTTTATTTGGTGAATGTCTGTTAATACTTTTAACTTTCGGCTCCAATTCAACCACCACTCATATTGCTGTGGAAAGTTAAAGTGTAACCTCAGTAATTATCTTTCCACTTGAAGAACTAATTTTCTTTTTCTTAAGATTTCCTTTTCTATCCCTTCTATATGTAGGCCTCTGAAGACGTCCTTACTAAGGATGGAATATCAGCCCACTCTAATTCTTTGATTTAAAAACCAAGCAGTTAGGGAGATTTCAGCCCACAGTTGTAAAGTGCATAAATTGCCGGCTACAAAAAAAAATTGTTTCAGAGAAGCGAGGTTACCAGCTGAACTAGTCATGTGATTTATATTGCTTTCACTGGTTCCCAGCTTGTTTGTGTTCGTCTTCTAGTTGAACAATGCCTTCATCGACAAGAAGTCCAAGGAAATCATGAGTAACCAACCTGGGGTTGGGCTGGGCGTTGTTGATGTATGACCGTACATCTCACAGTGTGTACCGGTGTAGCCTGGCCTACAGAAGCACACATATCTGCCTACACCGTCGATGCATGTACCGCCATTCACGCATGGACTAGATGCACATTCATCTATGATACCTAGCAGAAGCAAAGAAAATAGGATGCATTTACTCAAATTCTTCTTTTACGCAACTCGATACATTATTGAAACTCTCTGGTTACTACGCACTAATCAGGATTCAAGAATTCATTCACCAATCTCGCAGAAGGTCCCCACGTATCCACTTAGACACACACACCAGAAACTGTTGACTGAATCCACACAGGTTCCTCCATTCCTACAAGGCGAGCTGGCACATTCATTGATTTCTGTGAAATACACACAAAGGAATACTCATTGAAAAAAACACACAGACATGTACATGTCAGTAACGTGTTTCTAAAAGGTAGTGTTATTATTTGTGACCCGCTCTCAAAATCTATGATATCTAGCAGAAGCAAAGAAATAGGATGCATTTTACTCAAATTCTTCTTTTACGCAACTCGATACATTATTGAAACTCTCTGGGTTCAAAAGGTAGAAAAGAAGGGGTAATTACTTATCGGCAAAGTGTGGGATTCATTCAATATAATATTCATGTTTCACCCTTTTTATTCATTTAAAATAAGAAATCGTCATTAAATCAATGAATAACTTCATTTGCTCATTTGTTTTGCCTACTAGTAGAAAAAAATATTTGCTTTCTTTTATTTGCAACAAGTTGATACGAATAAGTTTCTGCTTTCTTATGATGTTTGGTCAGTTCCCATTTAGCAACGAGAAAACATTATTAAGAAATAAAACGTTGTGCTAAAATTGACGGTACTCCCACAGAACTCCATCCAAATCAAATTTGATGTTGCAAGTTTGAAAATATAAAACTTAAGGAAACTTAAGGGGACAATTATTGTGTAGGCCTATGTGGTAAAGTTGTTTGCTTCTATACCTGTATCACATCGAACACCGACATATCCTGGTGTGCAATGACACTGGTATGAGTTGGTCGTAGAAACACAGAGCCCTCCATTCAGACATGGGTGAGATGAACAGTAATCTTCAAGAAATTAGAGAACAAAAATAACAGCGTTGTTGTTGAAACCCTAATGCCAGAGTTTGTCGAAAAGGGCAAACTGACATTCCAAACTTAAATACCACGTCTAACTGAAGTTATCATGCAGAAACCATTGACTCACCATGGTGACCTTGACCTTTGACTTTTTGACCTGAAAACCAATCCCAACTTGCCTTCTCCCAAGAACAAACCCCCTTACAAGTTACAATCCCAAACAACATTTCTAACTAAAGTTATCATCCGGAAACTAAGCTGCCCGGACGGACACTCCGGACAGACGGCCGTTCTAGCCAGACGGACTTGTGGGGTGATAGCATTGTGTTCCCATTATCCCTTTTTCTAAAGATTCCCTTCTGGGGTGATGTTTTTCCATTGTGTAAAAAGTGGGGTGATGTGTCCTGAAAGGAACATCACCCCACAAGGGTGGTCTGGTCAGAACGGCCCGACGGAACGGACGGACAGACGCCGTTGGCAATGACAATACCCCTCGAGCCTCTCGGCTGAGGGGTAAAAATGTGATTTATTCGAGTGGACGCCAAAATGGTTTCAACTTAGTTGAAAGAAGATTGATGTGGATGGTTGCAAATCTCTGTAAAAAAAACATTCCTATGCAGTGCTGCAGCAATTAAGGTCAGTTTAATTAGGGGTAAAAAGGTCCTGAAAAGGGCACTCGCACATCCGTGCCGAAATCAAGATCAAGGAGTCAACTGAATGGAGCTGTTGAAACAAAACAACTGTTGAGTACAAACGTGTTCCTGGCAAAGAAAGTTAAAGAGGCCAAACTACTAGTAATGTAAATGGATTGTGGATGTTTTTTATTTGTTTTGTTGGGTTTTTTGTGTATGTCTTGGGGTTTTTTCTCAGTGTATAAATTTGCTAAGCTACATCTGCACAGCTGTTTACTAACTTTTGGCCCAGGTGCGAATCCCGATTCAGTCAACTTTTTACGTTCGACTGGTGTCATATGAACTCTGGGCTCCTATAAAGTCTGGTCTCTCTCACTTGATATGGGCTCCTAGCAGGTTCACGTGACCTGTCACTTCCCAAACTATTTCCTAGTTATGCTTACCTGGCGCGGGATTAATGCAGGCATGTCCACATCCATTAGAACAACATTTCTGTCGATCAGGACACGAGGAATCACTAGAACAGGCCTCAACGCAGATTCCTGCACCGGTAGGCGGTGGGCATTGGCCTGGCCTTTCTGTTTACACAAGGAGGCAAGATTGAGATATTTATTTTTATTTGGTGAATGTCTGTTAATAACTTTAACTTTCAGCTCCAATTCAACCACCACTCATATTGCTGTGGAAATTTAAAGTGTAACCTCAGTAATTATCTTTCCACTTGGAAGAACTAATTTTCCTTTTCTTAAGATTTCCCTTTCCATCCCTTCTATATGTAGGCCTCTGAAGACGTCCTTACTAAGGATGGAATATATCAGCCCACTCTAATTCTTTGATTCAAAAACCAAGCAGTTAAAGAGATTTCAGCCCACAGTTGTAAAGTGCATAAATTGCCGGCTACAAGAAAAATTGTTTCAGAGAGAAGCGAGGTTACCAGCTGAACTAGTCATGTGATTTATATTGCTTTCACTGGTTCCCAGCTTGTTCGTGTTCGTCTTCTAGTTGAACAATGCCTTCATCTACAAGAAGTCCAAGGAAATCATGAGTAACCAACCTGGGGTTGGGCTGGGCGTTGTTGATGTATGACTGTACACCTCACAGTGTGTACCGGTATAGCCTGGCCTACAGGAGCAATCATATCTGCCTACACCGTCGAAGCATGTACCGCCATTAAGGCATGGGACAGACGCACATTCATTTAAATCTAGCAGAATCAAAGAAAATAGGATTCATTTACTCAAATTCTTCTTTCATGCAACCTGATACATTATTATAAGACTCCGGGTTGAAAAAGTTCAAAAGATTTGGCAATTATTTATTGCCAGAGTGTGAATAAATTAAGGGAATATGTGCTTCTCCATCTCCATCTCCATTGTTTAAGTCAGCAAAATATGCTGCCGGATACATCAACGCTAACTTGCGCACTGCGTGTGGAAATAGACTACTGGTGGATATTACTGATATGTCCCTTGAATTCAGCTAGTGTTGCGCTGTTCACAGCAGCCGAGGAGAGTGAGTTCCAGTGTTTAACAGTTGACATGAAGAATGAATCTTTGAAGGCCCTAGCTTTGTGACTGACTTGAATGAATTTTGGTTGTTTCCCCTTGAATTTTTGGTTGTTTCCCCTTGCTTGGCTGGTATTAAACACTATGATTTAGACCGGTTGGAGTCTGGATGCTGATAATTACCTGAGCAGAAGGCGAGGGTGATTATCAGCATCCAGACTCCAACCAGTCTTATACATAGTGTTTTTTTAGCACCAGCCAAGCCTATTTTTATTCCCATTCATGAATACATTTTCAGAAAAAAAATAATCAAAATTTTTTCGGTCCAAAAGTCAAACCTAGTCAATTATTATAAATTTCCAACCATTTTGTTCAACAATTTCACTTCTTATTTTCAAAACACCCCTCAAGCTATGCTATGGTATGGCCCTCTCACAAGTCAGTCGTAAACAATGCCTTATATGGAGATTGGCATGCGCGATTGCGCGTACTGCATGATGTAGCGCAGAATGCAGCTATGCCAGTGAAGTGTAAGATTAGGACGATAAAATACCGACTCGCTGGTAGAACTGCACATGCCTACCTGAGGATTCAACTAATACAATGGTAACGACTCCAGATGTCATAGGAGTCCCAATTTCATGTGACACTGGAAAACTGTTGAAGACCAGCTAGCCATGTCTTTATCAACCATATCAAACTGGTCACAAGATGGGCTCTCGACCAATTAGGTATGGGTAAACTGTCTTAATAGGTGTTTATGAATTACGTTTCAGTCATCATTATTCATTTAAAATCAGAAATCGTCATTAAATCAATGAATAACTTCATTTGTTCATTTGTTTTGCCTACCAGTAGAAAAACTATTTGCATTCTTTTATTTGCAACAAGTTGACACGAATAAGTTTCTACTTTCTTATGATGTTTGGTCAGTTCCCATTAAGCAACGAGAAAACATTATTATGAAACAAGTCAGGTGTGTTTACAAACACAAATGCCCCGCAACCGTGACTGTTTCCATGACATAGCACCACTCTAACATCAACTTACATGTACCTTGGTCAAATGGAACGTTCATTGACAGCATTAGTGTCTTCTGTAGGTTTTATATGAATTAATCCCTAATCCCTATGATCTCAGAATAAATACAAGATTTCTATTGTTTTAGCCACTGTGACCTTGACCCTTGACCTTTTGACCCCCAATGCGATAGGCTTCTTAGGATTGCCAAGGACAATCCACAAACCAAATTTGAAATTCATATGTAAAGTATTTCTCAAGTTATCGCGCTGACAAAATTTCTATTGTTTCAGCCACTGTGACCTTGACCCTTGACCTTTTGGCCCCAAATGCAAAAGGCTTCTTAGAATTGCCAAGGACAATCCACAAACCGAATTTGAAGTTCATATGTAAAGTATTTCTCAAGTTATCGCGCTGACAAAATTTCTATTGTTTCAGCCACTGTGACCTTGACCCTTGACCTTTCGGCCCCAAATGCAAAAGGCTTCTTAGGATTACCAAGGACAATCCACAAACCAAATTTGAAGTTCATATGTAAAGTATTTCTCAAGTTATCGCGCTGACAAAATTTCTATTGTTTCAGCCACTGTGACCTTGACCCTTGACCTTTTGGCCCCAAATGCAAAAGGCTTCTTAGAATTGCCAAGGACAATCCACAAACCAAATTTGAAGTTCATATGTAAAGTATTTCTCAAGTTATCGCGCTGACAAAATTTCTATTGTTTCAGCCACTGTGACCTTGACCCTTGACCTTTTGGCCCCAAATGCAAAAGGCTTCTTAGGATTACCAAGGACAATCCACAAACCAAATTTGAAGTTCATATGTAAAGTATTTCTAAAGTTATCGCGCTGACAAGATTTGTCCGGACACACACACCCACACACCCACCCATACTTGTTTCACATGACTAGTGTGGACTTTCCATTGCTTTCGTGTAGTTAAGAAAAACCAGTGAAAAAACTCATTTTTCTCAAACTGTGAAAACTCTTTCAACCCAATTTTTTTTCTATGATTCCCTTTAGTGTTTCTCTTCATTCTGCTACGGATAAACCTAACCCAAAAATGCCTCTAAACCTGTTTTCCAGAAATGGGGAAACACTGTGTGGACGTGGGGCAAGTCCACACAACGTCGGTGCTACCTACATTATGTGGACGTCTTTTGTTCGGAAGTCCACACTGCGTATGTAAGACAAACTCACCCACCCACACACACACTTACACACACACCCACCCACCCACCCACCCACCCACCCACGGAAGGACAAGGCGGAAACAGTATGCCCCTTCGGCTTCGCCGCGGGGCATAATAAAACGTTGTGCTAAATTGACGGTACTCCCACAGAACTCCATCCAGACCAAATTTGATGTTGCAGGTTTGAAAATATAAAACTTAAGGAAACTCGAGGGGACAATTATTGTGTAGGCCTATGTGGTAAAGTTGTTTGCGTTTATACCTGTATCACATCGAACACCGACATATCCTGGTGTGCAATCACACTGGTATGAGTTGGTCGTAGAAACACAAAGCCCTCCATTCAGACATGGGTGAGATGAACAGTAATCTTCAAGAAATTAGAAAACAAAAATAACAGCGTTGCTGTTGAAACCCCTCAGCCAGAGTTTTTCGAAAAGGGCAAACTGACATTCCAAACCCAAATACCATGTCCAACTGAAGTTATCATGCAGAAACCATGGACTCACCACGGTGACCTTGACCTTTGACTTTTTTACCTGAAAACCAATCCCAACTGGCCTTCTCCCAAGGACAAACCCCCTTACAAGTTACAATCCCAAACAACATTTCTAACTAAAGTTATCATCCGGAAACTAAGCTGCCCGGACGGACACTCCGGACAGACGGCCCGGACGTACCTCCCAGATGGACTTCCGGGGTACCTCCATTGTTGTCCCATTGTCCCTATTTCTAAAGATTTCAGTTGCGGGGTACCCTATTTCTAAAGATTTCACTTGCGGGGTACCTCGAACAAAGGACGGGTACCCCACAAGTGGTCCTGGTCAGAACGACGGAACGGACGGACAGACGCCGTTGGCAATGACAATACCCCTCGAGCCTCTCGGCTGAGGGGTAAAAATGTGATTTATTCGAGTGGACGCCAAAATGGTTTCAACTTAGTTGAAAGAAGATTGATGTGGATGGTTGCAAATCTCTGTAAAAAAAACATTCCTATGCAGTGCTGCAGCAATAAAGGTCAGTTTAATTAGGGGTAAAAAGGTCCTGAAAAGGGCACTCGCACATCCGTGCCGAAATCAAGATCAAGGAGTCAACTGAATGGAGCTGTTGAAAGCGAAACAACTGTTGAGTACGAACGTGTTCCTGGCAAAAAAAGTTAAAGAGGCCAAACTACTAGTGATCATGGATTGTGGATGTTTTTTATTTGTTTTGTTGGGTTTTTTTGTGTATGTCTTGGGGTTTTTCTCAGGGTATAAATTTGCTAAGCTACATCTGCACAGCTGTTTACTAACATTTGCCCCAGGTGCAAATCCCGATTCAGTCAACTTTTTACGTTGGACTGGTGTCTACGAAATCTGGACTCCTATAAAGTCTGGTCTCTCTCACTTGATATGGGCTCCTAGCAGGTTCACATGTGACCTGTCACTTCCCAAACTATTTCCTAGTTATGCTTACCTGACACGGGATTAACGCAGCCATGTCCACATCCATTGGAACAACATTTCTGCGGTTCAGGACACGAGGAATCACTAGAACAGGCCTCAACGCAGATTCCTGCACCGGTAGGCGCTGGGCATTGGCCCGGCCTTTCTGTTTACCAAACAAGGAGGCAAGATTGAGATATTTCTTTTTATTTGGTGAATGTCTGTTAATACTTTTAACTTTCAGCTCCTATTCAACAACCACTCATATTGCTGTGGAAAGTTAAAGTTTAACCTCAGTAATTATCTTTCCACTTGGAAGAACTAATTTTCCTTTTCTTAGATTTCCTTTTCTATCCCTTCTATATGTAGGCATCTGAAGACGTCCTTGCTAAGGATAGAATATCAGCCCACTCTAATACTTTGATTTAAAAACCTAGCAGTTAAGGAGATTTCAGCCCACAGTTGTAAAGTGCATAAATTGCCGGCTGGCTACAAAAAAAATTGTTTCAGAGAAGCGAGGTTACCAGCTGAACTAGTCATGTGATTTATATTGCTTTCACTGGTTCCCAGCTTGTTCGTGTTTGTCTTCTAGTTGAACAATGCCTTCATCTACAAGAACTCCAAGGAAATCATGAGTAACTAACCTGGGGTTGGGCTGGGCGTTGTTGATGTATGACCGTACACCTCACAGTGTGTACCGGTATAGACTGACCTACAGGAGCACACATATCTGCCTACACCGTTGCTGCATACACCGCCATTAAGGCATGGATTAGATGCACATTCATTTATTCCTAATAGAATCAAAGAAAAAAAGATTCATTTACTCAAATTCTTCTTTCATGCAACCTGATACATTATTATAACACTCCGGGTTGAAAAAGTTCAAAAGATTTGGCAATTATTTATTGCCAGAGTGTGAATAAATTAAGGGAATATGTGCTTGGCCGGTATTAAACACTATGTTTTAGACTGGTTGGAGTCTGGATGCTGATAATTACCTGAGTGGAAGGCGAGGGTGATAAGTCAAACCTAGTCAATAATTATAAATTTCCAACCATTTTGTTAAACAATTTCACTTCTTATTTTCAAAACACCCATCAAGCTATGCTATGGTATTGCCCTCTCACAAGTCAGTCGTAAACAATGCCTTATATGGAGATTGGCGTGCGCGATGCGCGTACTGCATGATGTAGCGCAGAATGCAGCTATGCCAGTGAAGTGTAAAATTAGGACGATAAAATACCGACTCGCTGGTAGTACTGCACATGCCTACCTGAGGATTCAACTAATACAATGGTAACGACTCCAGATGTCATAGGAGTCCCAATTTCATGTGACACTGGAAAACTGTTTAAGACCAGCTAGCCATGTCTTTATCAACCATATCAAACTGGCCACAAGATGCGCTCTCAACCAATTAGGTATGGGTAAACTGTCTTAATAGGTGTTTATGAATTACGTTTCAGTCATCATTATTCATTTAAAATCAGAAATCGTCATTAAATCAATGAATATCTTCATTTGCTCATTTATTTTGCCTACTAGTAGAAAAACTATTTGCATTGATTTATTTGCAAAAAGTTGATAGAAATAAGTTTCTACTTTCTTATGATGTTTGGTCAGTTCCCATTTAGCAACGAGAAAACGTTATTATGAAATAAAACATTGTGCTAAAATTGACGGTACTCCCACAGAACTCCATCCAAATCAAATTTGATGTTGCAAGTTTGAAAATATAAAACTTAAGGGAACTTGAGGGACAATTATTGTGTAGGCCTATGTGGTAAAGTTGTTTGCGTTTATACCTATATCACATCGAACACCGACATATCCTGGTGTGCAATCACACTGGTATGAGTTGGTCGTAGAAACACAAAGCCCTCCATTCAGACATGGGTGAGATGAACAGTAATCTTCAAGAAATTAGAAAACAAAAATGTGATTCATTCGAGTGGACGCCAAAATGGTTTGAACTTAGTTGAAAGAAGATTGATGTGGATGGTTGCAAATCTCTGTACCAAACATTCCTATGCAGTGCTGCAGCAATTCGGACGTTTTCACAATGCAGTGCGCCACCAAGAGTTTGCCACAGAGAGTTCATTTCTTCCGGTGCATTGTGGGAAATGGTCGACAAATTCGCAGCGCGGGACATTTGAAATTGTTAGTTTTTTCCAGTCAGTAGTTTCGTAAGCATGATTCGAGTATCCATTTGCCCTTTTCTTTTCTCTTTGTGGAGTTTTTTTGTAAGGCGGCTGAACGCAATGCCCCGATCTATAACAAATTAGCTCAAGTTGTCTACTGACACTCGTTCAAATGGGCCATGTTTTGTCGACCGTAAACTTGAATAATGGACTTTCCACGGCAAACTCTTGGTGGCGCACTGCATTGTGAAACGCCCGAATTAAGGTCAGTTTTATTAGGGGGTAAAAAGGTCCTGAAAAGGGCACTCGCACATCCGGGCCGAAATCAAATGTAGACAGTGCCTTTTCTCTGGTCACTTGGACGTCCCTAAAATCAAAACCGAGGGGTGGGGGGAGGGAGGGGCCCTGGTACCATCTTCCTATGAGGGCGTTTTTTAAACCACACGATCATGGACACTATCAGACAATAGGTGGCGCTTTTCAGGCCAGCACAACTGCCAATGGTCGCGTGAAATTTCAAAAAGGGTACTTGTAAATGGCCGCTGATAAGACAAGGGGATTTGTTTAAAAAAAGGGCACTCTTCATAAACGTTATTGGGGGGGGGGGGGTAAAAGCAGGTCACAAAAGGGCACTTGTATACAAATGGGCAGTCGGTACAAAATATTGGGGAGGGGGTATATACCCCCTTCCCCTACCCCCCCCCCCCCCACCCCAACCCCCCAACTCCTGGGTAGCTATGCCACTGCTGTGCCATATATTTTTGTTGTTTTCCCCATCATTCTTTACAGTGAAAATCCCTGGTAGTTGAACTTGTAAAGACCAAGAGGGTTTCCCTCACAGATAAGCTCCAGACATCTACCAGGATGGAGTCAACAGGGTCAGCCTACAGAACTTTATCATGCAGCAATCAATTAAATCAATACGAAATTCTCATGAGAAGGATATTTCAATGACACTTTATCAGCACTTACCAGTGCCGGTTCCCGTTTGACAGTTGAACCCGGTGAACCCGGAAGTACAATGGCAGGTATAGCTACCGTTGAATGAAGTACAGATGCCGCCGTTTTGACACGGAGCAGATTGACACACGTCAACAGAAACTGCAAGAGAAGGTCATTATTTTCACGATTTAGCACAAAAATGTTGGAATTATTTTTGTCCTGTACAAAATCACATCTCAGTTATCATCATTCAGTCTAAATCAAAATTTGTGACTAACTCTCTGTGAATAACTTCATTTGCTCTTTATTTTGTCTACCGTTCGAAGGTTTTCATTCTTTCTTGTGCAACAAGTTGATGAAAATCAGCTGATACTTTCTTTGCGAGGAATGTGTTCAGTTATAGGTGTATTGCTCCTAGCTGTGGTGGTGCTTACCTGGCACAGGAGTGGTGCAGGCATGGCCACATCCATTAGAACAACATTTCTGTCGATCAGGACACGAGGAATCACTAGAACACGCCTCAACGCAGATTCCTGCACCGGTAGGTGGTGGGCATTGGCCTGGCCTCTCTGTTTACAAAACAAGGAGGCAAGATTGAGACATGAATCTTTATTTTGTGTATGTCTGTTTACTTTAACTGTCAACTCCTATTCAACCACCAGTTTGTAAATTTGCTTTCTTTCAAAAGTTGGATATAAACTGCACTGACCTGAACTTGTTTCGCAGTTTGATCCGTAGAATCCATCGGCGCAAATACATGTGTAAGACCCCGGCGATGTATAGCTTTGATAACAGTTACCGCCATTAAGACAAGGGTTCGGATTGCAGATATCTGAAGAACAAGAAAAGTGTATTGAAGTGATCAATTTCAGTAAAAAATAGCGTCGTTAATGAAATCACAATGGGACAAATAGTTCTGTAACATCCTGGTAATCTTATAGCTCAGAAGAAAGACTTATTTGTCTTTTATAAAAAGGTGGAATTATTACACTAGTAACACAAGATCGAGAAATGGAGCAGTCCAATGCAAACATTTGTTGAGTAAGAAAACATGTTTCTAGCAACAAAAAAGTCTTAACTACAACGTGCTGTAAATGGAATTTGACCGATTTTCCTTTTTTGGGGTGGGAGTGTTTTATATTGGTTTTGAGGTTTTTTGTTTGTGTCTTCATGGGTTTTTTGCTTAACTTATAAACTTGCTAAGCTTATATCTGCCCAGCATCTCTCTAACATTTGGACCAGGTGCGAATCTCGATTAGGTCAACTAATGTTACGTTCGATCGGTGTCTATGAAATTAAAACTCCTATGATGTATGGTGTCTTTTTACTGGACATGGACTCTAACCTTCACATGTGGACGGACACTTTCCAAACCATTTCCTAGTTATGCTTACCTGACACGGGATTAAGGCAGGCATGTCCACATCCATTAGAACAACATTTCTGTGGTTCAGGACACGAGGAATCACTAGAACACGCCTCAACACAGATTCCTGCACCGGTAGGCGGTGGGCATTGGCCCGGCCTTTCTGTTTACCAAACAAGGAAGCAAGATTGAGATATTTATTTTTATTTGGTTAATGTCTGTTAATACTTTTAACTTTCAGCTCCAATTCAACCACTACTCATATTGCTGTGGAAAGTTAAAGACCCTCAGTAATTATCTTTCTACTTGGAAGAATTAATTTCCTTTTTCTTAGATTTCCTTTTCTATCCCTTCTATATGTAGGCATCTGAAGACGTCCTTGCTAAGGAAAGAATATCAGCCCACTCTAATACTTTGATTTAAAAACCAAGCAGTTAAGGAGATTTCAGCCCACAGTTGTAAAGTGCATAAATTGCCGGCTACAAAAGAAATTGTTTCAGAGAAGCGAGGTTACAAGCTGAACTAGTCATGTGATTTATATTGCTTTCACTGGTTCCCAGCTTGTTTGTGTTCGTCTTCTAGTTAAACAATGCCTTCATCTACAAGAACTCCAAGGAAATCATGAGTAACTAACCTGGGGTTGGGCTGGGCGTTGTTGATGTATGACCGTACACCTCACAGTGTGTACCGGTATAGACTGACCTACAGGAGCACACATATCTGCCTACACCGTCGCTGCATACACCGCCATTAAGGCATGGATTAGATGCACATTCATTTATTCCTAATAGAATCAAAGAAAAAAGATTCATTTACTCAAATTCTTCTCTGTGCAACCTGATACATTATTATAACACTCCGGGTTGAAAAAGTTCAAAAGATTGGGCAATTATTTATTGCCAGAGTGTGAATAAATTAAGGGAATATGTGCTTGGCCGGTATTAAACACTATGTTTTAGACTGGTTGGAGTCTGGATGCTGATAATTACCTGAGTGGAAGGCGAGGGTGATAAGTCAAAACTAGTCAATAATTATAAATTTCCAACCATTTTGTTCAACAATTTCACTTCTTATTTTCAAAACACCCCTCAAGCTATGCTATGGTATGGCCCTCTCACAAGTCAGTCGTAAACAATGCCTTATATGGAGACTGGCGTGCGCGATGCGCGTACTGCATGATGTAGCGCAGAATGCAGTACGATAAATTAGGACGATAAAATACCGACTCGCTGGTAGTACTGCACATGCCTACCTGAGGATTCAACTAATACAATGGTAACGACTCCAGATGTCATAGGAGTCCCAATTTCATGTGACACTGGAAAACTGTTTAAGACCAGCTAGCCATGTCTTTATCAACCATATCAAACTGGCCACAAGATGCGCTCTCGACCAATTAGGTATGGGTAAACTGTCTTAATAGGTGTTTATGAATTACGTTTCAGTCATCATTATTCATTTAAAATCAGAAATCGTCATTAAATCAATGAATATCTTCATTTGCTCATTTATTTTGCCTACTAGTAGAAAAACTATTTGCATTGATTTATTTGCAAAAAGTTGATAGAAATAAGTTTCTACTTTCTTATGATGTTTGGTCAGTTCCCATTTAGCAACGAGAAAACGTTATTATGAAATAAAACATTGTGCTAAAATTGACGGTACTCCCACAGAACTCCATCCGAATCAAATTTGATGTTGCAAGTTTGAAAATATAAAACTTAAGGGAACTTGAGGGGACAATTATTGTGTAGGCCTATGTGGTAAAGTTGTTTGCGTTTATACCTGTATCACATCGAACACCGACATATCCTGGTGTGCAATCACACTGGTATGAGTTGGCCGAAGACACACAACGCCCTCCATTCAGACATGGGTGAGATGAACAGTAATCTTCAAGAAATTAGAAAACAAAAATGTGATTCATTCGAGTGGACGCCAAAATGGTTTGAACTTAGTTGAAAGAAGATTGATGTGGATGGTTGCAAATCTCTGTACCAAACATTCCTATGCAGTGCTGCAGCAATTCGGACGTTTCACAATGCAGTGCGCCACCAAGAGTTTGCCACAGAGAGTTCATTTCTTCCGGTGCATTGTGGGAAATGGTCGACAAATTCGCAGCGCGGGACATTTGAAATTGTTAGTTTTTTCCAGTCAGTAGTTTCGTAAGCATGATTCGAGTATCCATTTGCCCTTTTCTTTTCTCTTTGTGGAGTTTTTTTGTAAGGCGGCTGAACGCAATGCCCCGATCTATAACAAATTAGCTCAAGTTGTCTACTGACACTCGTTCAAATGGGCCATGTTTTGTCGACCGTAAACTTGAATAATGGACTTTCCACGGCAAACTCTTGGTGGCGCACTGCATTGTGAAACGCCCGAATTAAGGTCAGTTTTATTAGGGGGTAAAAAGGTCCTGAAAAGGGCACTCGCACATCCGGGCCGAAATCAAATGTAGACAGTGCCTTTTCTCTGGTCACTTGGACGTCCCTAAAATCAAAACCGAGGGGTGGGGGGAGGGAGGGGCCCTGGTACCATCTTCCTATGAGGGCGTTTTTTAAACCACACGATCATGGACACTATCAGACAATAGGTGGCGCTTTTCAGGCCAGCACAACTGCCAATGGTCGCGTGAAATTTCAAAAAGGGTACTTGTAAATGGCCGCTGATAAGACAAGGGGATTTGTTTAAAAAAAGGGCACTCTTCATAAACGTTATTGGGGGGGGGGGGGTAAAAGCAGGTCACAAAAGGGCACTTGTATACAAATGGGCAGTCGGTACAAAATATTGGGGAGGGGGTATATACCCCCTTCCCCTACCCCCCCCCCCCCCCCCCCCCCCCAACCCCCCAACTCCTGGGTAGCTATGCCACTGCTGTGCCATATATTTTTGTTGTTTTCCCCATCATTCTTTACAGTGAAAATCCCTGGTAGTTGAACTTGTAACGACCAAGAGGGTTTCCCTCACAGATAAGCTCCAGACATCTACCAGGATGGAGTCAACAGGGTCAGCCTACAGAACTTTATCATGCAGCAATCAATTAAATCAATACGAAATTCTCATGAGGATATTTCAATGACACTTTATCAGCACTTACCAGTGCCGGTTCCCGTTTGACAGTTGAACCCGGTGAACCCGGAAGTACAATGGCAGGTATAGCTACCGTTGAATGAAGTACAGATGCCGCCGTTTTGACACGGAGCAGATTGACACACGTCAACAGAAACTGCAAGAGAAGGTCATTATTTTCACGATTTAGCACAAAAATGTTGGAATTATTTTTGTCCTGTACAAAATCACGTCTCAGTTATCATCATTCAGTCTAAATCAAAATTTGTGACTAACTCTCTGTGAATAACTTCATTTGCTCTTTATTTTGTCTACCGTTCGAAGGTTTTCATTCTTTCTTGTGCAACAAGTTGATGAAAATCAGCTGATACTTTCTTTGCGAGGAATGTGTTCAGTTATAGGTGTATTGCTCCTAGCTGTGGTGGTGCTTACCTGGCACAGGAGTGGTGCAGGCATGGCCACATCCATTAGAACAACATTTCTGTCGATCAGGACACGAGGAATCACTAGAACACGCCTCAACGCAGATTCCAAAAACGGTAGGTGGTGGGCATTGGCCTGGCCTCTCTGTTTACAAAACAAGGAGGCAAGATTGAGACATGAATCTTTATTTTGTGTATGTCTGTTTACTTTAACTGTCAACTCCTATTCAACCACCAGTTTGTAAATTTGCTTTCTTTCAAAAGTTGGATATAAACTGCACTGACCTGAACTTGTCTCGCAGTTTGATCCGTAGAATCCATCGGCGCAAATACATGTGTAAGACCCCGGCGATGTATAGCTTTGATAACAGTTACCGCCATTAAGACAAGGGTTCGGATTGCAGACATCTGAAGAACAAGAAAAGTGTATTGAAGTGATCGATTTCAGTAAAAAATAGCGTCGTTAATGAAATCACAATGGGACAAATAGTTCTGTAACATCCTGGTAATCTTATAGTTCAGAGGAAAGACATATTTGTCTTTTTCAAAAAGGTGGAATAATTACACTAGTAACACAAGATCGAGGAATGGAGCAGTCCAATGCAAACATTTGTTGAGTAAGAAAACATGTTTCTAGCAAAATAAAGTTAAAGTCTAAACTACAGCGTGTGTCAATAAAAACGCAGGATTCAAAGCGATTTTTTTTCTGAGAAAATTATGCTACTGGTGTGCCTAATTTGATAAGGATTTGATTGTCCATAATTTCATCTTTGACAAGATTTTTGTTTGGTGGAATTTGGACTTTTGGTTCAAAAGTTATGACAAGTTTTGTGAAGCCCTTCTGAAGCGGGTTGGTCTGATTCAATGACCTTAACACAACGACCAGTTATGTACAATGCAGGTATGCATTGAAGACAATTAAACCAGAACAAAACTTTCTTTGAAACAACTGATGATAAGTATCACTTAAATTTAATAACTGGACTATCATTGTTTCAAAGCATCATGAATGTCGTCTCTGACATATCAATGCCTAATCCTGCCACACATGTCCTTCTTTGTGATCCACAAATACTTTCACCTGTACTGAATTCAAACCTTTCATTAGGTACGTGTGATTTCACAAATCAGACCAGCTTGGAATTTATAACCCTTCTTCAATGTACTCTATCTCTGGACAGGATTGTCCAAATGAGATGGGATAAAAAGCATAGTGAAGAGAAGGAAAGGTACTTTGAAAAGAGGGTTAACATTATGATGAATAGGGGTGGTTTATATTCTTAATATTTTTGTTTCTAATCCTGCGTTTTTATTGACACACGCTGTACAACGTGCTGTAAATGGAATTTGACCGATTTTCCCTTTTTTGGGTGGGTGTGTTTTATATTGGTTTTGAGGTTTTTTGTTTGTGTCTTCATGGGTTTTTCTCTCAGCTTACAAACTTGCTAAGCTTATATCTGCCCAGCATCTCTCTAACATTTGGCCCAGGTGCAAATCCCAATTAGGTCAACTTCTTACGTTCGATTGGTGTCTATGAAATTTAGACTCCTATGAAGTCTGGTGTCTTTTCACATGATATGGACTCTAACTCTCACATGTGAACAGACACCTTCCAAACTATTTCCTAGTTATGCTTACCTGACACGGGATTAACGCAGGCATGTCCACATCCATTAGAACAACATTTCTGTTGATTAGGACACGAGGAATCACTAGAACAGGCCTCAACGCAGATTCCTGCACCGGTAGGCGCTGGGCACTGGCCCGGCCTTTCTGTTTACAAAACAAGGAGGCAAGATTGAGACGTGAATCTTTATTATGTGTATGTCTGTTTACTTTAACTGTCAACTCCAATTCAACCACCACTCATATTGCTGTGGAAAGTTAAAGTGTAACCTCAGTAATTATCTTTCTACTTGGAAGAACTAACTTACTTTTTCTTAGATTTCCTTTTCTATCCCTTCTATATGTATGCATCTGAAGACGTCCTTGCTAAGGATAGAATATCAGCCCACTCTAATACTTTGATTTAAAAACCAAGCAGTTAAGGAGATTTCAGCCCACAGTTGTAAAGTGCATAAATTGCCGGCTACAAAAGAAATTGTTTCAGAGAAGCGAGGTTACCAGCTGAACTAGTCATGTGATTTATATTGCTTTCACTGGTTCCCAGCTTGTTCGTGTTCGTCTTCTAGTTGAACAATGCCTTCATCTACAAGAAGTCCAAGGAAATCATGAGTAACTAACCTGGGGTTGGGCTGGGCGTTGTTGATGTATGACCGTACACCTCACAGTGTGTACCGGTATAGACTGACCTACAGGAGCACACATATCTGCCTACACCGTTGCTGCATACACCGCCATTAAGGCATGGATTAGATGCACATTCATTTATTTCTAATAGAATCAAAGAAAAAAAGATTCATTTACTCAAATTCTTCTTTCGTGCAACCTGATACATAATTATAACACTCCGGGTTGAAAAAGTTCAAAAGATTTGGCAATTATTTATTGCCAGAGTGTGAATAAATTAAGGGAATATGTGCTTGGCCGGTATTAAACACTATGTTTTAGACTGGTTTGAAAATATAAAACTTAAGGGAACTTGAGGGGACAATTATTGTGTAGGCCTATGTGGTAAAGTTGTTTGCGTTTATACCTATATCACATCGAACACCGACATATCCTGGTGTGCAATCACACTGGTATGAGTTGGCCGAAGACACACAACGCCCTCCATTCAGACATGGGTGAGATGAACAGTAATCTTCAAGAAATTAGAAAACAAAAATGTGATTCATTTGAGTGGACGCCAAAATGGTTTGAACTTAGTTGAAAGAAGATTGATGTGGATGGTTGCAAATCTCTGTACCAAACATTCCTATGCAGTGCTGCAGCAATTCAGGTGTTTCACAATGCAGTGCGCCACCAAGAGTTTGCCACGGAGAGTTCATTTTTTCCGGTGCATTGTGGGAAATGGTCGACAAATTCGCAGCGCGGGACATTTGAAATTGTTAGTTTTTTTCCAGTCAGTATTTTCGTAAGCATGATTCAAGTATTTGTTTGCCCTTTTCTTTTCTCTTTATCAATGTGGAGTTTTTTTGTAAGGCGGCTGAACGCTATGCCCCAATCTTTAACAAATTAGCTCAAGTTGTCTACTGACACTCACTCAAATGGGCCATGTTTTGTCGACCGTAAACTTGAATAATGGACTCTCCACGGCAAACTCTTGGTGGCGCACTGCATTGTGAAATGCCCGAATTAAGGTCAGTTTTATTAGGGGGTAAAAAGGTCCTGAAAAGGGCACTCGCACATCCGTGCCGAAATCAAATGTAGACAGTGCCTTTTCTCTGGTCACTTGGATGTCCCTATAAACCGAGAGGGGAGGGAGGGGCCCTGGTACCATCTTCCTATGAGGGTGTTGTTTAAACCAGACGATCATGGACACTATCAGACAATAGGTGGCGCTTTTCAGACAATAGGTGGTGCCAATGGTCGCGTGAAATTTCAAAAAGGGTACTCGTCAATGGCCGCTGATAAGACAGGGGACTTGTTTTAAAAAGGGCACTCTTCATAAACGTTATTTGGGGGGGGGGGTAAAACCAGGTCACAAAAGGGCACTTGTATACAAATGGGCAGTCTGTACAAATATTGGGGGGGGGGTATATACCCCCTTCCCCCTACCCCCCCCCCCCCCCCCCCCCACCCCAACCCCTGGGTGGCTGTGGCTATGCCACTGCTGTGCCATATATTCTTGTTGTTTTGCCCATCATTCTTTACAGTGAAAAGCCCTGGTAGTTGAACTTGTAACGACCAAGAGGGTTTCCGTCACAGATAAGCACCAGACATCTACCAGGATGGAGTCAACAGGGTCAGCCTACAGAACTTTATCATGCAGCAATCAATTAAATCAATACAAAATTCTCATGAGAAGGATATTTCAATGACATCATTCTCAGCACTTACCAGTGCCGGTTCCCGTTTGACAGTTGAACCCGGTGAACCCGGAAGTACAATGGCAGGTATAGCTACCGTTGAATGAAGTACAGATGCCGCCGTTTTGACACGGAGCAGATTGACACACGTCAACAGAAACTGTAAAAAAAGATCATTATTTTCACAATTTATCACAAAAACGTGGGAATTATGACCTGTACAAAACCACGTCTCAGTTATCATCATTCAGTTTAAGTACAAATTTGTCACTAACTCTGTGAATAACTTCATTTGCTCTTTATTTTGTCTACCGTAATGGACTGGTTTCATTCTTTCATTTGCAACAAGTTGATGAGGTTCTACTGTCTTTGCGAGGAATGTGTTCAGTTATAGGTGTATCGCTCCTAGCTGCGTAGTGCTTACCTGGCACAGGAGTGGTGCAGACATGGCCACATCCATTAGAACAACATTTCTGTCGATCAGGACACGAGGAATCACTAGAACACGCCTCAACGCAGATTCCTGCACCGGTAGGCGGTGGGCATTCGCCAGCTAAAAACGGAGACAAATATAATCAATAACACTTAATATACATAGACATAGTGCTTTATAACTCTAATAAAGAGGGATTTGTGAAATAAACACGTCAAATTTTTTAATTTTTTATTTTAAGTATTATGCACTACAACTATTCAAGGGCAAAGTAGACTCGGAGTTCCATTCTATAAAAAATCACAGCTTCCTGCTTTTATTTTGGACAAGATGAATAAATGATTTATGCTTCACCTGTATCTCGGTGTCCACAAAGTGGCCCGTTATACCCATCCCTGCACTGACACCTGTAGGAAATCGACGAAACGAACTGGCACGTTGCACCATTTAGGCACAGGTTTATCAAACAAGGATCTTCAATAATTGAGACAAAGAAATATGAAAACTGATTAAATCCAAAGAAAAACACATTGATTAATAACATGTTAATTAAACTATCAAACTCTTCTTTTTTTTAATTCTGATCAATGCCATAAATTCAAATTCACTTTTGGAAAGATTTCCATATACGAAGTTCACTAATTTTCCTCTGTATTGACTAACAAGCCCCCAGCTAGCAATTTCATGCCATCAAAGTCAATTTGAGCGGTGAGAAAATACAAGCATTTTCTTAGAAAACACTTAGAATTTTTCAGTCCAATCTCATAGGGTTTGTACACAGGGTGTTGAGTGAACTTCGTATATATGGAAATCTTTCCTTCACTGTTTTGTTTAAAGATCCACCAAGTCAACTAATGCGAGAGTTTGAATTTGGAACCAATTCTTTTTTATTCTTTAAATTGCAAGCAGTTCAGATGAAATTTTCAAACGAAAGCTACAGTTTGAAAAATAATGTAACTGATATGTGACAGTCTTGTATCTACACTTCGTGCATCCCCGTTGGTTGGCAGCTGGGAAAATCATGAGAATTGATGACAAGTGTTCAAAGACTTCATTCATTGATAAACATAGAGTTTAAAAAAAAAAAACTACCAGCACCGGTTCTCGTTTGACAGTTCAACCCGGTGAACCCGGAAGTACACCGACAGATATAGCTAGCACTATGAATGAAGTGCAGCTGCTTGACACACGTCAATGGAATCTACGTTACAAACATGACAAAGGTTATTATCATAACAATGCATGATCACAAATTGTGATCACAATTGATCACAAAAGTGTGGGAATTATTCCCATTACGTTTCAGTTTAAATGATCACCCAGCCTATCTGTTTATAAAACAAGGAGGCAAAAATAGTCAGCAATATTATCATGATGACAATGTGGGAATTTGGGAATGAAAATGGCAAAAGTGTAGTCGAGTCATACCATGGAGGAATATGAACGAAACGTATCGATACACAAGTTGATCAGAAGCCCACTCAAGTCCTCACTAGTATTAAATCTAGACCCGTGAACGTGGCGTTTACAAGCCACGTTCACGGGCATGACGGGTCTATCTTTAGTCATTACAAATTAAGCTAAACAAGCAAATAAACCGTCACAAAAGCATTCGTGCGCTGTTCTTGTGAAAAGGACTTAGTAAAGATTTACTTTGGACGGGACTTGTGATGGGCCCGAGCAGGCCTGGTCGATTACAATGAATGATGATGCCTACCGTGACAAAATGCATAAACACATGGTTGGAGCACCATGTCATGTTTCATTTTTCCCAGCTATGGAGTCGATGTTTACGTTTGTTGCGCGCGTGCTGCACCCGCGCTAGCTGGTCAGTGCGCCCTCAATTGACGTGTTTTTAGAAGGGTTTTTTTCTTTCGCAGTGGAGTTCAAGACTCCGTTTATTTCAAGCAATTCTATTACAAAGCTTCACAATAACAAATACAGCAAAATAACAACGAAAACTTGATCATTAACAACACAAAAACAAACAAACAAATTCAATGCAAAAATGTTGGACTTAAAGCATGAAGGACTGTAATCAAAGAAAAATTACATAGTGTAGCGGACTTTACCAGGCGGCGTCTGCCGCTGACTAAATAATGGGCTTCGGCCTCCACGACGAGCGGTAACCGCAGAGGCCTGAGGGGCGGACTCGTTTTGGGGGAAGTCTACCTCCAGGCGCCTAGGTCTGCACACCACGCACACACGCCCACCACACAAGGGTAGACACGTCAAAGATTATGCACCACACCAGGCTTATATACTTGAACTGGTTGATTTATTCAAGGTAATTCACAGGTTCCTATATAGGCGCTAATTACAGGGTTGATTCGCACACCAACGATGATTATCTCTTGGGGACTTTATAATTAAGAATCACAAACAATCACCAATCGGGTAATTACAATAGACATCGGGACCGATAAGCCTAAGACGCAGCTACTCACCCCGCAACTAGGGTTCACGGGGTACAGCCTAATCCCACCAATCCAACAGCCAGCGAGCAACGGCAGAGCGTACTTGCTTTCGTCCGCACGGAGCAAGAGCAAGCAGCGGAAAGACGCCCGCGACGCACGTGCAGCGCGCTTATATACACTGCACGCAGAGCACCAGCGACGCGCACTGCCGCACGGAACGCAGCCTGCGCACCAGCGCTCAGCAGCTACGGAAGCCCAGTGCGCGAAGCAATATTTCGTTACAATAGTTACACAAATGCCACGTCAAACCTAAAAAACCAGAATGGGATACATAAAACTACTAAGCAAAATTGTGACCTGTTCTGTCAAAATCAGACTTTTCTGGGCCTAAGGTCAAAAATTAGATTTGTGCATATTGTTAAAATATGTACATTTTTCTTTTAATAGGTGGTTTAATTTTTGAAACTGGTCATTCCTGGGCAAAGTTATGCTATTTTGAAGTTCATCGTGTCGAAAAGTAGAAAATGGAGAAAATGGCAGTTCAAGTTTGGGGTCTATTTTAAGACTGTTTCAAGTGACATTTCTATAACTGATATCCCTTAACAAATCATCAACAATACTATATTTAGAGTTCAAATTAGGGTTTCAAATATTTATTGTATATTTAAGACATGTTCAAGATTACAAATATGCAAAAATTAGAAAATAAAAAAAGAAATCACCCTCACAGAGTTTTTAAGTTGGCCCTATCTTAATTTCAACCTTTGCCCAGAAGCGTCTGCTTTTGACAGAACAGGTCACAATTAACATTAAAAATTCACACTGCACACTGTATCGATCAAAAGGAAAGCCACATCAGGGAAGGATAGGATCAAACAAGATAACACGACTGTAAACAAGAATTCACAATTTCAGACAGTATGTACAGCGATGAATTAAAAAGAACATAGACTATACACCTATATGTTTACAACGTGAACAAATGAAAAAAGGAAAAAGAAAACAATGAAAAAGGAAAGAAGAGCTAGAGCAAATTTAAGTTAGGCCTATATAACTGAAAATTCACAGGAAAGGAAATTTCATCAAGTTCTAAACACTCCTGTTCATATATCGCGAGTTTATCTATACCCCCGTTACAAAGTTAGAAGAAAAATGTATTTCGGCGTGATTTTCCGAGTTTATTTCGAAGTGCACAGTGAACCCCGGTTTGAAAATAAGAAAATAATTTTCTGACAAACTTCTTGTTGGGTATGTAAGTAGAGATAATAATGGTTTATCGGAATTTATCAACTTTGCATAAATTCTTAAATGTTAATTTGGAATTTTCCGAAATTTATTCAAGTGCGCCACGTTGGGGAAAAAGTCAGCCGTTTTTGAGCCCAATTTCCGCACGCCACTGTTTTGAATTTCGGATTAAATTTTATGACACCGAAATTGTTCACAGAGGTTAAATAGCAAGCATTAATAAGGGAAAAGTACCAGTATTTCAATGAATGAATTTGAAGTTTGGCAATACTAGGCCTACATGAGAAAACTCGCGATTTATGAACGGGAGTGTAATACAACTTGATGAAATTTCCTTTTCTGTTAGGGAACACCACAATACCGCAGTGCGCCATAAAACACATAAATTGGCCTACCCCCATACATACCCCGACACGCAGAGAAAACTTTTTAAAAGTTGTATAGAGTCTCTCTTAGAATGTTCAATTTCACAGTTTACAGACACGGAACAACATAGGCATACGTCATGTAGCCCCTATACGTATTTACGTGTAGTCTGTCGTTCTGAAGCCACGGTGCCAACCATGGGCGTCGATCGGCGCGGGACGGGGGAGGGGGAATGTCGTCCCCCCCCCCCCCCCCAACTATTTCGTCCCCGAATAAAACAAATCTGGCCTATATTTGATTCTATAGCTCAGAATAGCTAATTCAATGACTCCAAAGTCGAAAAATATGTTTGAATGATGTTCTTTTGGTTTTAACTGGAAAAGTAGTCAGAAATTGCCTCAGATCAGCGCACCACAGAGCGTCTAGAATCCATTTTTTTTTCAGGGCCCTTATAAGCGGGCCCCGCCCCCACGCCGTTTAGGCTTAATTGACACTCACATTAGTTCTGATCAAGATACACATGACTATGTTATAACCCCCACGTTTAAGAAGCGATTGACGCCCTTGGTGCCAACAGGCTTGTAGAGCTATAGGACGTTCACCAGTTTGGCCTGACTTGATTTGTACAGTGCTTTGTACTTTAATATGACGAACTTGGTGCCAGTGCCTAGGGCGGAGAACTAGAAGGGCCTGGAACACTGGTGCCTAGGGCCTACAAAACACTTAAATCAGAGCCTGCAGACATATCAGACAGACAGACAGACCGACATCAGACAGACACTCTTTGCAAATGTTTGCGATGTTGCAAATTTTGTAGCATACTTTGTTGCACAGATTGCATTTTGTACCGGGCTATTTTTCAAGAAACTAGAGGGTCTTAAAGTTGTTTGAATTCCAGCCTGCATTCCGTTAACATGTGCATATACGGGAGAGAAGTCGGGTACCATACGTTATACGTACGTTTAGACGGCAAATTTGCTCTAGTTTCTTGGGGAAAAAATAGCCCGGTACAACATGATATCATGCAAACTATGTGACAAAATATTTGCGATAATTTTGTGACATCGCAAATAATAATTATTTGCAAAGATAATTATATGCGATCACATTTGCGACATCGAAAATATAATCATGCAATCACATTTGCAACATCGCAAATATTATCGCACATATTTGCAAAGATTTTTTTGCGATGATTGCGACAAATCGCAAATATTACGTGAAAACGCGTGCATAATACACGTTGGAAATAACAACATCAATATTAAACGATTTAAATCCATTCATACATGCAAATTGCGCTATCGAATCAGGATGCAGGAAGCAAGTTCCCATCCTAGGTTGGAAATAAAGTAAGCCCTGACGAAATTGGGTACCATGCAGCATATTTAATTCTTTGGATCTTCGTAATTATCTGGTGCCTTTTGTGCCTTCCATTCTGATTTCTTAGATTGTGCCGTGTAATATCTCAAATTGACCCTATAACAATCGACTCAACTAGACTCGTAAGTTCAGGCTGCAGTATGTGACTCGACATGGACTCGACTATAGCTTCTAGACTAATTATAATGACTCGACTCGAGACATTTCCTTAACATGACTCGACTCGACTCGATTCACAAAATTCAGTAACTCGAACTCTGCTGCTAACTTACTTTTTTTATTTGCTCATCATCATTTGCCAGAGGTGTACGTGTTTATATTACTGTCACGTACAAGCGCACGCACAGAATGCGCCACCGTGTATTACTGCCGCCTATGCCCGTGGGTGTCGTCAGGATTTTTTCCAGGGGGGGGGGGCAAAGCAAATTTTCCCCAAAAATTCCTTAACTTTTTCATTATATTCTAAATTTATCATTTTTCCGAGCGTGAACAGGGGAGCATTTGCCCTACCCCCCATCAAATTAACAGCAATGTGGCTTCGCACCTCTTTTTCTTTTTTTCCCGTTTTCCAGGGGGGGGGCAAGCTTGCTAACCCTACCCCCCCCCCCCCCCCTCGCAACGCGCATGCGCTATGCCAGACACAACTAAACAACTCCGGCTCGCCGCGGTATAAGGTAAAAAAGTAAACGCCAAACTTCAAGAAAATCGTGTTACCTGACTGCCCATGCACTCCTGCAACAAGACAGAAGACAGTCACCAGACCAATGGTCATCATCTTGACCTCAGCCCCGAGCGCTTGGCACTTGGAATACACTTATTCACGACTGGGATGCAGCCCGTTCCAGAAGTGTACCACTCCGTGCTAGTTTCAAAAGCTGTCTGCTCGTACCACTCTGCAACGCGTACCTTTTCTATGGCGCACCTGTTCACGACCGTCCTGAATTTAATCATTAGCATAACAAAGGCTGCTATTGTTAATTGAGCAGTGAATCGAAAATTAAACTTGAGGTACTGTCACTGAATATTGATAAATATCGAACCGGTGAGGTAACCGAAATTTTTCATCCGACAAGATTGGTGAGGTACCTGGAAATAGTGCATCTAGCCTAATAAGGATTTCTCAACGATCTCTTCTATGAACTTGTCTTCGACAAGAGGTTCACTCAAAAGCAGACCTTCCGGGCAACACAAACTCTGAAAAATAATTAAAAAGGCATTTGGAGAAACTCCTTTTTTATCATCCATCATTTCTACTTTTCCAGAGATTACCGGCGAAGTTTATACCATCATTATCTTACGTAACTCATTCCCATCTAATTCAAGAAGTATATCCTTTTGACACAACAACGTCCGCATATGCGTGATCTACCATCAACGGTTGATGTCTCATGTGGCTAGAAAAAGACTAAAACTTTAGGTTTGTCAGACAAAAAAAAATGTTTTCATGAAGTAACGCCAGAATTTGGGTAATGCAAACATGAGCTTCTTATATACTTAAAAGCTCGTCGAGTTTGCCCTTCAGAAAATGATGTTCCGTAAGTGCTGTACCTTCTGCAGATCGGAGCCAGTTAGTTACGTGATCCGTTAGCCTGATTAGGAGATGGACAACATGAACCTGCCATTACGTACCATCATGTAGCCATCATGTAGGCCGATGTGCTGTGTCTCCTTTATATACGGGGATGTCAACTTTTCTCCTCACACCAGATACCGCCTTTACATGCACTTGTATATCAACAACCCCTCCGCCACCGGCCAAAAAAGTCCACTTTAGTTCGTTTGTTTTTCAAATTACTTAAAACCTCGGTACGCCATTTACATGATCTACATTTAATTGCTATACCTGAACAGTTGTAATGTATGTACACACTGAAAATATAGGCCTTGGGCACCGAGAGCCGTTTGTACGGTCCGGTAACGATTGTAATTGGTGTTTGGCTCTCCAGACTTGAAGAAAACTCATGATGACCGAACAACAATAGTGTATGGTCATTTCACATCAGTAATGTTGGACTTGGAGTAAACCTGGTCTGAGATAGGATGGGGGACAGTGTCTCAGTTGAATTTATAATGACTATAAAATACAACCAATCGGGCTCTGTGTTATTTGAAAAGCAATGGAACATGAGTGCCAGATTTTTTTTTTTAGCGGAGTACAGAGCATAGCAAGCAGTGGAATCTTAGAAGATGATAGTCGGCTATCATCATATTAGGTGCATGGGCGTCGCCAGGATTTTTTAGGGGGGGGGGGTAAAGCACAGTTTCCCCACAATCCTTGTACTTTCTCTAGCATATTCTCAGTGAATCTTTTTTTTCGAGGGTAGGCGGGGACATTTGCCCACACCCCACCCCATAGACACCCCTGCAGACGCCCATTTTGTTAAATGTGTATTAAAGTAATAGCAAATATGACTTTACACCTTTGTTTGTTTGTTTTTCCTCCCTTTTTTTGGGGGGGGGGGGTCGCAAGCGCCCCTCTCTTGCCCCGTCCTAGCGACGCCCATGATAAGGTGTATAAAGTATACCTTTACCGGTATGCCAGGCAATACAGCCAAAACATTAGTGAGCTGCTTTGTGCAGATAATAATGTAAGTCAACTACATCTTGCCAAATAACGGTCTTATTATTATATTCAGCATCATGTCATAATAAACTCATTGCAAAAACAAATAGTTAGACAATATGCACTTAATTGGCATCATTTCATAATTGAGCCATCTACACGGGTGCCACTGTAGTTGTTGTTTTTCCCATTTTTCTTTTCGACCTACCGACCCTACTTCAGAGGTAAAAAAAATATGCGAACTATGGCAAGAAAAAGGAATGCTCTTATTAAATAACCTCGGATGGTATCAACATTCTCCGAATCAAGCAAAACTCCGCTATTATTTTTTTTTAAGTATTCGTCATCTTCCCACCCATTGCCGTGCTGCGCTTCCATGCTTAGGTAGAACTTCTCGAGTACTCTGGAAGGAACCCCAAATGTCGCTTTAAAGTTAATTGAAATGTATTTATAGCAGAACAAATTTCCTTTGAAATCAGTGAAAGGGGCACAGCTGCTCAACCGTGAAGCAGTTCTGTCGGTACCACTCGGTACCAACACAAGTAGAGCACGTACTACGCATGCGTTGGTCGAACTTAATTCAAAACATTTTTTGACAATGTCCGTACCTGGCTCCCTTAGCCTTTGTTTGGGGAAGACAGGGTCACTGGCAAATAGTTTGTTATTTTCCCTCCTAAAATAGATTTTTCTTTTCAGCTTTCTGGGTCGTAACTATACTTTTCCTTTTTTTTCATAATCCAGGTGTTTGAATGGCAAAATCAAACTGTGCCAACCATCCGAAATATGCAAGGGAGTTTACGGGCTCTCCATGAACTAAACAGCAAATCAACAAAAATCGATAGAGCCAGAAAATACCAATACCAGTGGAGGAACACATTTTGTCCAATATTTCCCCCATCATGCTCCTTACTCCCACAATGCAATGAGGCAAAGAGTATGACGTCATGGTGTTTCATTGACGTCAGGTAGTGTCTTACCAATATTAGGCTTTTAAGTTTACATATATATATCAAAGAATCACATAAAACCTTTTCCATTTCAAACTTCAGCGTTGGAGCAGAAGGGATTTTGCCGTATACGCCATCCTCAAGGTTTGAATTCACCTAATTCTCTGGCACAAGACGCAGTCTTGCCAAACAGCAAACACTGTTAGGTGCGCGACTTATTACATTAAAAAACCAGGGGAAATCAATTTGTATTCAGACTTATTTGGTTTTACTTATGATATGACTTTGTTTTTTTTCATTCATTCATTCATTCTTTATTATTTTTACCACATCTCATTTCATTAAGTGACAAGGCATAAATACATACATGTAGTTTTGGGTATTATAATGTTCGAGCTTGTTTTACAGCTACTGTACTTTGAGTATTCCTTTTCTCGATTATCTAAAAGTTTGAGACTAAGTTATCGATTTGTTTCAGCCTGTTTAAATATTTTAGATAACTTTCTCAAAGCGGCCCTTGGCTGCGTTGTTTCCTGTTTTACTGGACATCCAAATACGAGTGAGGTAATGTGTATTTATAGATTTATCATTGTGCCTCAAACTATCGACCCCCAAACTACTGAAATCTGGGACATTTTAATTTATTAAATAGGTCACTGAATATTGTGCGGGGGCGTGCTAATGTCTACGGAGTCTTCATTATGCTATACGTAATCGCACCTGATCAAACAAAGTCCAGCACGGAAAAAAAGTGAAGAAAAGAAATGAAATCGAGCAAGCTAGGTTCGGGTACAAATCGAGAGTAACTTAAATTCTGCCTCGGAAAAGTAACTGAGCTTCTCTGGGTTGTTTTCTGTGCGACTGCGGCCTTACAAAAATATTTTCAAATTCAGCATTTTGTGTTCACCTAGCCTATATAGTGTAGGCTAATTGTATTATTAGAATGTTAAAGTCTATACATATAAGATTCTTTAACAAAATCCCATGAGACATTTGAAGCTTTTAAGGGGTTCTGCAACGCATTGTCTTCGTGTAAGAGTTTTTTTCAGTCTCAAATGCCCCTTGAAGGATACCGTAGTTTAGTCCATTCCTGGTAGTGGTACGTTTGTTCCTGGGTGTACCGAATACAAACAGCACAACAATGTTTTGTGTTGCACGTTTGTGGCTCAGAGAACTCCAAATCTAGACCCATGAGCAATGAAAAAGTCATGCATGTCGATGCAAAACGTTTTTCCTCATTTCCTTGGAGGCTGACACTAGACCATGGTACCGGAGACCAGATGGGGTTAAAGGCGTATACTTTAAGGGTGCACACCGGTAAATAGGCCTAAATCCATCCGCCGAGCTCATGAATAAAAGTTATACCAAAATATTCTATATTAGAGAGTTCTGAGCGCCGTAAAATAGGGTATTGAAGAGATATGGTAATGAACCTCTGGCCCGGACTTGGGGCTTCCGATTCTGAGCATTTTGGATGCTATTGGGCTCGAAAGTGGCGCTATTTTGCCATGTTGTGGAGGGATCGTTTTCAAGATGGCTACTTTTCCGCTTTGGGGAAAATAGGGGTCGTCTTTTTTTGGGTGAGAATATCTCGAAAAGTCAATGGTCAACCCACCAAAAAATGAAAAGAAAACGAAAGATGACATGTTGATCATTATTTTTCTGTGCAGCTTGAATACCTGTGAGAGTTCTGAATATTTTTAAAAGAATTTTGAAGTATGGGCATTTGGCACTAGTGTCTATGGGAATTTATTTGCAGGGTTGCATCCTTAAGTTATCCAATGTTAAAACAAAAGAATGGGTGGTTAAAATTGGTATGTTTACACAACTCAATAAAAAAGAGGAACGAGCGAGTTGAGTGCAGTTTTTTTCCCTGTCAATACAAATTCAGTCGTGCTATGCATATTGATGCCGCGTGATGCATGCCTGGAATCGCTAGGGTCCGAGTGCCTAAGTCCCAAATGCTAGATTTATTAATTCAAGCCCTAGCACTATATGTCTTTCTATGCGTAAAGACAGGCCCGTCGCCTGGTGGGCCCCCTTGGCGAACACTTGACCCCCCCCCCCCCGGCAAAAGCCATATATGTGTATTTGTTTATTTTTATGGTAGTGGGCCCCCTATAGTTGATACTCTGCCCCCCCCCCCCCCGATGCTCAGGGCTGGCGACGGGCCTTCGTAAAGACTTTATAATTCCGCCCCTCTTTAGACTTCAACTCTCCTCCCCGACCCCTACCCCACCACACCCCCGGGGAATCCTGGCTCCACCACTGCACTTGTGGAAGTTTTGAACTGTTGACGGTGCAATGATAATGTCGATGAGGAGCATCAAACCTACTTGGATGACGAATGCACCTTTTTCGATACAGTCAAGGTCATGTTTACTTCAGCTGTCACAGGCTCAACCCGTCACAAGATCAGACAGACGGCAATTAATTACCATCGCAAAGAGGGAGAAGGTAGTACAGAGAATATGATTTGTTTGTCCATTAAAGCACTCCGAAGTTAATGTCTGCCTCGTGTCCGCTGAAAAAAAAATCAGTTAGGCCAAAAAAAAAAATACTCGGTCTCTGGTCAGCGCGCGCGTCGATTTTAAACATGTGCATCAACTTTTTTTTCTTCAAATTAACACGGAAGCTACAACAGCGCCCTCTATTGCCGCGCCTCCTCACATTTTTGTACCAAGGAGCACCAAGGAATGGGGAAATTGCACCAAGGCAAATGAAAAGGGCACCAAGGCAACTTACGGAGGACACCAATGTATAATAAGGACACAAAAAAACAAAATAGTACACACCTTGTCTGTACAATACAAGCTTGAAAAAAAAAGCCCCCCCCAAAAAAAAAAAAAAAAAAACGCGTCGGCGCATCAATTCTGGAACTTCGGTCTGACCAGAGACCGATTTTTTTTTTTGGCCTTAATGATGAGAGACGGATTTTATGAAAACTGACGTCTGGTTAAAAGCAAAATAATTAATCTAATAACTTGAGCTCTTCAAACGGCGGCTCAAACCCGCGAATAGAAACGGACAATAAAACAAACATTTTAGGCTCACTGGGGCATTTTGGCTTGCGATTCCATCCCCAGTCGGCTAAAAAAACAATCATCTACTTCTGGCTGCAGCGATGACACGTCTTGATTAAGCACCGCGATTATTACGGACTCGTTCTGAAAAATATAACGGCACTGAAAGGTCCGGCAAACTGAATCTAGCAGGGCGCGACGACACGCGATGGCCGGTGGATCGCACCGATTCGCGGGGTGGCCTCAACTAGCCGCAGCGGTGGTGTTAATTCAGATTACTACAATCACTGGTAAGAATGGTGTACAGCCAGTGGGTTTTTTATGGTCCCAGTGGGCCAACTTATAGAGTCATCTTAATGTTACCTCTCTGGATGACTCAATGACTGGACTTAGTGACTGACTGACTGACTTACTATATCCACGGGCGGATCCAGAACACAATTTTTTTGGGGGGCCCAAAAATCATGATATAATAACTAATGAAAATATTTTGTTTGTAATTGACAGATTGCGTAGAAGCGTTTCCCGAAAGATCAGGTAAGGGCAATTTTACAGACATCGTAGTTTTGTTTGAAATCCAAACGTATACCCTCCCCCTCCTTTTCCCCCACTTCACTTACACAGCCACGCCCCTTAGACCACCCTAACACCTTTACAAAAAAAGGAGAAAATATACAGGACAATACAGTTCTCATTTTCTTTCATTTTATTTCTGAGAGTTTAAGCCTTTTTTGCATATATTTCGTGGCTTTGTCAGGTGATTTCATCCCTCCGCAATTTGTTACCTGCCCGGGAAACATTGACCGGACCGGATCGGTGGGCAACGCGACTGCCGGTGTGTCGGTGTCCTGGCCCCCACCAAACGCCACCGACAGCGGCGGTGGAACGGTGAGTCTCTACCAAACGGCCGGGCTTCCGTCTGGTTCCCGCTTTCACGAAGGAACACATTTCATCGCCTATACTGCAACGGATGCTGCGGGGAATACGGCTACATGCTCGTTTTACGTTCAAGTTGCTTTCAACGCTGGTAAGTGAAACGCTGTATAAATCAGTGGGGTAAACTACAGGGGGCAAGGGGGAACGTGTCCCCCCGGTGGATGTCCATGTCTCCCTCCCTTATTTGAAAACAAAAATTCCGTCCCTTGAAAGTTGATGCACCCCTAGTGGCCCCCCAGAAGTTATACGTCAGTTTCTGTAATCGCTTTGTAAATTTAGACATCTATATTGACTTTATCCCATGTAGCACAAGACTCGAAACCCATGTAGCTAGAAAGCAAACCTTTTTAAAAAAGATCATGATTAAAAGTTTCTGTTACAAACTACAAGCAATAGAGTTTAACTTAAGGCATTTAAAACGTCTTAATTTTTGACAGTTTCCTTATATGTTTTACTGCACAATGCAAAACGTCGTATATTACCTCGACGAGTTACGACGTTTTGACAATATTATACATAGCACGTCGTTTTAAGCGAAAACGTCGTATGTTGATCTCATTCATTCAAAAGTTCTTTTATCTAAATTTACGGGCGATAACAAAGAGTTCAACATATTGAACATGTTTCTGAATAAATTATCTTCCTGAGGTTACTTTATCTTTTAATTCAATGAAACGCAAAAATGTAGCGAGCCACCTCAAAGCTACATGCGCTTTTCTCGAAACGACTCAAAACTGAATTACGACTTTTTGCACTAACACGACGATACACAAAACTAAGAGTCATGTTTACATTTGTGATCCGATAAACCATGCCTTGATCATGACGTCATCATGACTAAATCAAAGTAATTACAAACGATTTAAGGTTTAAATTGACAAAACACTTTCATTTATAACTTTTTAATCTGAATTGAGTATTGCCTGATAACTTCCAGGGTTGACTGAAGTGCGTGATAAAATTAATATAACTTTAATTAAAAATATGATTTGAAACAAATTATTCAACTTATGATCAATACGGGTTGCTTAACACAAACGAAAGGACGCCCTTAAGCCGTGCTCTTTTGAATGGTGATAAACATTCTCTGGAGATTGACAAACTAATACTTTTATGGAAAAAAAACTATATCCAACCCTACCAAATAATTCCCAGATAGGCCTACGTCTAGTGCCAGAATTCTAACCAATCTATGGCATTTTCATACTGTCGTCTTGCCGTAAGTGAAACCAAGTCCCCGGCATCGGACTCGAACACGAGTCTGGGTCGGCTGCAGATTTGGGATCAAACGAGCATCGGCACTGGTAAGGGGCCAAGGGCTGCGGAAATGACATTTAAGTATTTCCTTTTTAATTGCGAGAAGGATTGATTTAATCATGGAGGAAGATAGATTGCTGAATGATAAAGTTCCGTAGGCTGACCCTATTGACTCCATCCTGGTAGATGTCTGGTGCTTATCTGTGAGGAAAACTACCAGTTATCAAGTCAACTACCAGTTATCAGTCAACTACCAGGGCTTTAAATTTCACTGTAAAGAATGGCGGGGAAATCAACAAGAATATGGCCAAGGATTATCTGTTACCGAGATTCAGCACAAATCGTTTTTCAAATTAAAACCATTTTAGCTTCCAGTCGAATGAATTCCTTTTATTTCTATTTCTTGAAGATTACTGTTCGTCTCACCCATGTCTGAATGGAGGGCTTTGTGTTTCTGCGACCAACTCATACCTGTGTGTTTGCACAACAGGATATGTCGGTGTTCGATGTGATGCAGGTATAAACGCAAACAACTTTACCAATATAGGCCTACACAAAAATTGTCCACTCATTTTTTCCAAAGTTTGCTGATATTTTCAAAATTGCAACATACGATTTGGGTTGGATTTAGTTTTTTTTTTGGAGTAAGGTCAATTTTAGTACACAAATTTATTTCATAATACCATTTGTCTAGTTATGAAATGAGTAATCAAAAATCAGAAACTTATTTGTACATTATACTTTTTGCAAATATAAGAATGCAAATAGTTGTACTACAACTACTACTGGTGGACAACATAAATTAGCAAAGGAAGTTATTCATTGATTTATTGACTACTTCTGATTTTAAATGAATACTGAGAACTGAAACGTGAATAATATACGGAATATGAATCCCACACTTTGGCGATAAGTAATTAACCATTCTTTTGTACTTTTTCAACCCAGAGTGTTTCAATAATGTATCGAGTTGCGTAAAAGAGGAATTTTAGTAAATGCATCCTATTTTCTTTGCTTCTGCTAGATTTAAATGAATGTGCGTCAGTCCCATGCCTTAATGGCGGTGTTTGCAACGACGGTGTAGGCAGATATGATTGCTCCTGTAGGCCAGGCTATACCGGTACACACTGTGAGGTGTACGATCATGCATCAACAACGCCCAGCCCAACCCCAGGTTAGTTATTCATGATTTCCTTGGAGTTCTTGTAGATGAAGGCATTGTTCAACTAGAATGAGAACACAAACAACGTGCCCCTAAAATAACAAACAATTTCTTTATATTAAATATAATAAGACAGACTCAAAACAAATCTGTCCAAGTTTAAACTCACACTACCCCACGGTACAAAACAGCTCAATCGCTCTACCCACCAGTCCCTAACCCCAACCTCTTTTCCCTTATATACTCCTCCCTCTTTTGAACAAAGTTTACCCCCTATCCCGCCCCTCTAAACACGCCGCTGCACCATTTGTTTCGGATCCGTAACATGTAATCACTACTTCGCACGCGATCACATTAACCAACTGAAAGACAATGGATCCTTCATCATTACCGCTATATAAATTGTCCATCAGACATTATACACCGATAACCGCTTCCCCCTAAAATTTGCTATCGGTTTCAAGCACCATGATCTTTGAAATTCAAATTCATGCTATATACGGATCCGAGGCTAACATTAACGTAACTATAACCGAGCCTATACCAAATAATTCCCAGATATAGACTTACGTCTAGTGCCAGAATTCTGAGGCATTTTCGAACTATCGTCTCGCCGTATAAGCGAAACCGAGACCCACCGAACACTAGTATACTAGGAAGCCATATCGTTCACACTTAACTGGGTTGTACCCCAGGTCGGCAGCAGATTTTGGATTTTCTATCCGGAAAGAGCCTCTCAACCCTGGGCCCGATCAGTACCCGTGTTGAGCGCTGGCCCCGTGTAGGAGAATTATTGCTTGTGTGGGAGTGCTTTTCACACTAGACACGGGGATTGTAAGCTTTTTGTGTGTCTCACCGTGCGTGGAAGTGGTCATGTCCCGTTCTCCTTGTTCCACTCTTAAGATCCATGTTCACCGTCATCCTGTGTGGACCAGGCCCGGATTACCCAATAGGCACAGTAGGCACTGTTCCTAGGGCCTACGAAAAATTCAGGGGTCTACGAAAAATTCAGGGGCCTACGAAAAATTTGGGGCCTACGAAACATTTGAGGGCCTACGAAAATACCGCAATGCGCCATAAAACACATAATTATATAGGCCGTTTCTGCCTGCAATCAGCGACCCCCTATTATCTCTCTTTTGTTTTTACTTATAAGGAAGACCTCCCATATGTTTTGTACACGGTCGCCAAGTTTTCGTCCCCTACATTCTATGAGCTCGAAATAGCTGATTCAGTGACTCCAAACTCTAAAATGAAGTTTAAATGATGAAACTAACTTGGTTAAAGTGGTCAGAAATGGCCGCAGAAATGGCGTCCATTTTTTTCGGGGCCCCTATGCGGGCCCCAAACCATACGCCGTTAGTAAGCTGACATGTATGTACCGTCCCCCACTTTTGAGAAGCGATTGAAGCCCTTGTTGCCAAAATGCTTTTAGAGCTAGGACCTATATACCAATTTATCCTGGCTTGATTTGTACAACGCTTTCTAAGTTCATAGCATCATCATTAATTTGGTGCCAGTGCGTGCCTATAGCCATTAATAAAACGGAGATTGTAGCTTTTCGTGTGTCTCATCGTCAAAGTGTTCCTGTCCTGTTCTCCTTGTTGTACTCTTCTTAGATCCATGTTCGCCACCACCCTGTCAAAACGGCGGATCGTGTATGGCGTCTCTTGGGAGTTATTATACCTGCGTGTGTGCCGCTGGGTCCTACGGAGCTAACTGTGAACACCAAGGTATTAAGAAACACGTTATCGGTGCCAAACCACAGTTTAAAGTCAAGTTAAAACACTTCAGATGAAAAATGTCTGTTTTGCATTTCAACTAGAAAGATTTTTCTCTTTGTGTTCACTTAAGAATCTCATCCATGTTTCTTTATTATCCACTTCCATTGCTTCACAATCTTACGGAAGACAGATAGTGTCACTCAATATATTCACACGTACAAAAAATATATACTCAGACTTATTGATTGGTACTATCCGTCTTCCGTACAATCGGATCGTTTTGCTTTGGTTTTTTTTTTTATGCTAAGCATGGTTTGTGTTTGTTTTGACATCTCCCTTTCCATAGATCCATGTTCCCGATCGCCATGTCATAACGGCGGAACGTGCCACCGGGTCAGTAACGAGAACTTTTCCTGCGACTGTGCGGTCGGTTTTAGCGGCTCCCTATGCGAGAACGGAGGTATATTTGATTTGAATTCATCAGTATCAACTATTGTGAGCAAAGGTGTTCAATAAAATTGTCCCCAAAAATTAATCAAAGGCCTATTGAAGAGAAACAAATTATCCGACGCTTGTTTGATGACAAGCACTCCTGCATGTTACCCCGTCCATGATCGTCCGCACCAATAGACCTTGTATAGCAGCCATCTTAGAGGGCAATGCCTTTGTGTTTTGCTAGCCTTCTAAAATGGCCGCTACGCGTAAGGTATATGCCATATTTTGAGCAAATCAGGACGCTGTTACGACGCTAACTAGTGGGCAAGTTAGTTCGACTGAACGCACACTAAATGATGAACGCACGCTACAGCCGAAGATGGTTGGGCTATAGTTTAGTCGACTATTCAGGACCAGCCTAAAGCGACTTGTGCGGTCGCGCCACGATTTATAGCTGGTTATCAATAGCAAGTTTTCATAGCATAGTGCAGAGGGGACCGATATCAACAAATATGGCGGAACTTAACGAAAACTGTGAGTGCTAAATTTCATCATTGCATAGTTTTTCCATGTTAGTTCACCATTGTACAATAATAAAGGTGAATATGTATTAAGGTGTCCTTAACCACGCAATCACCATTATTTGTGTAATTAAACAGAAACATCAAGCGTTGAAAATATTAATTATTATTGTTCAGCGGATTTGTGTCCACGCACTTCAATTTCAGTGCGCATGCGCTAGGTACGTCACAAACCAACCACTAGTAAACCATTGGTCCTTGATCGAACTTGCTCGTAAATGAAAAAAATGTAGCAACTTCACTTCAATGTTAAAAAAAATGCAAGATGATCAAAAGTCCTTGTTGAATTAATAGAAAATGTAAACTTGCTCACGTCTCCTCACAACGCCCTCATTCGCGCAAAATGACACAATTAGGGCCTAACACAACAAAATACTTTTGAGTTATTGTCATAAAACATGAGGGCGCTGCCACAAAAAGAAATTAAAGAGGACAATACAGTTCTCATTTTCTTCTATTTTATTTCTGAGAGTTTAAGCATTTTTTGCATATGTTTCGTGGCTTTGTCAGTTGATTTCATCCCTCCGCAATTTGTTACCTGCCCGGGAAACATTGACCGGACCGGATCGGTGGGCAACGCGACTGCCGGTGTGTCGGTGTCCTGGCCCCCACCAAACGCCACCGACAGCGGCGGTGGAACGGTGACTCTCTACCAAACGGCCGGGCTTCCGTCTGGTTCCCGCTTTCACGAAGGAACACATTCCATCGCCTATACTGCAATAGATGCCGCGGGGAATACGGCTACATGCTCGTTTTACGTTCAAGTTGCTTTCAACGCTGGTAAGTGAAACGCTGTAATCAGTGGGCAACTACGGGGGGGGGGGGGGGGGGGGGGGGGGGAACGTGTCCCCCGGCAGATGTCCATGTCCCCCTCCCCTATTTGAAAACAAAAATTCCCCCTTGAAAAGTAGATGCATGCGTGGTGCCCTCCCCCCCCCCCCCCCAGAAGTTACGTCGGTCTCTGCAATCGCTTTGTAAATTAAGACATCCATAATATTTCGACTTTATTTCGTGTTTCGGAAGGCTCGCTACCCTTTAGCTAGAAAGCAAATAAAGATCCAGTTTATCATTTTCTTCGAAAAAACTACAAGCAATAAACATGACCGTCGCCAGGATTTTTTTTCTGGAGGGGGGGGGGCAAAGCACATTACTTCCCACAATCCTTGTAGATTCTCAATTTATCAAATTTTCGAGGCCGGGCGGGAGACATTTGCCCATCCCACCCCCATTGACACCCCTGCGGACGCCCAATATGCATTGATTTAACAGCAATATGACTTTGAACTTGTTTTTCCTCCTTCCTAGATCCCTGTTCACCACCACCATGTCTGAACGGCGGAGTGTGCACAAGGACTGGCGTGAGACTTTATACCTGCAGGTGTGCCGCTGGGTTCTACGGAGCTAACTGTGAGCATGTGCAAGGTAAAGGAAACAGACTTAGTTGATGGCAAACCATCGTGTAGATGACAAACCATCGTGTAGATGACAAACCATCGTGTAGATGACAAACCATCGTGTAGATGACAAACCATCGTGTAGATGACAAACCATCGTGTAGCGGGTGTTCAAATAGTATGGCGTCTGATGGGAGTTATTATACCTGCGTGTGTGCCGCTGGGTCCTACGGAGCTCACTGTGAACACCAAGGTATTAAGAAACAAGTTATCGGTGCCAAACCACAGTTTAAAGTCAAGTTTAAAAACTTCAGATGAAAAATGTCTGTTTTGCTTTTCATCTAAAAATGTTTTTATCTTTGAGTTCACTTAGGAATCTCATCGATGTTTCTTAATTATCAACATCCATCGCTTCACAATCTTACGGAAGACAGATAGTGTCACTCAATAAGTCTATATATATTTTTTGTACTGTGAAAATATTTTTTGTACAGCGGCCGCCACATAATAAGTGGCGGCCGCTGTTCAAAAAAATATATTCATACGTACAAAAAATATATATAGACTTCTTCTTACGTACAATCGGATCGTTTTGTTTTGGTTTGTTGTTTTTTTGTTTTTTTGCTAAGTATGGTTTGTGTTTTGTTTTGACACCTCTCTTTCCATAGATCCATGTTCCCGATCGCCATGTCTTAACGGCGGAACGTGCCAACGGGTCAGTAACGAAAACTTTTCCTGCGATTGTGCGGTTGGTTTTAGCGGCTCCCTATGCGAGAACGGAGGTATATTTCATTTGAATTCATCAGTATCAACCATTGTGAGCAACGGTGTTCAATAAAATTGTCCCCCAAAATGAACCAAAGGCCTATTGAAGAGAAACAAATTATCCGACGTTCCATTTTCAGGAGTTTCACAGTGTTTGATGACAAGCCGCTCCTGCATGTTACCCCGTCCATGATCGTCCGCACCAATAGACCTTGTATAGCGGCCATCTTAGAGGCCAATGCCTTTGTGTTTTGCTAGCTTTCTAAAATGGCCGCTACGCGTAAGGTATATGCCATATTTTGAGCAAGTCAGGACGCTGTTACGACGCTAACTAGTGGGCAAGTTAGTTCGACTGAACGCACACTTAAAGAGGTTGTGGAATGCTCGAAGACATTTCCGTCATTTTTCGGGTATATGTAGCCTATGGTGTGATGAAATAAAAACGACTATTGTTTCTGTCATGATATGAGTACAAAAGGTACTTTTGAGAGCTGTTTTTCAGGTCCAGTTTCGACCCGAACGTGCAACTGTGTGAAAGTCGTCGTTGCGGGCAGCAAACAAAACACAGTAAATCGTGACGTAATAAACAGGACTCGTGTATGCTACTGGGCATTGGGAGTCCTGTTTATTACGTCACGATTTACTGTGTTTTGTTTGCTGCCCGCAACGACGACTTTCACACAGTTGCACGTTCGGGTCGAAACTGGACCTGAAAAAAGCTCTCAAAAGTACCTTTTGTACTCATTTCATGACAGAAACAATAGTCGTTTTTATTTCATCACACCTTAGGCTACATATACCCGAAAAATGACGGAAATGTCTTCGAGCATTCCACAACCTCTTTAATGATGAACGCACGCTACAGCCGACGATGGTTGGGCTATAGTTTAGTCGACTATTCAGGACCAGCCTGAAGCGACTTGTGCGGTCGCGCCACGATTTACAGCTGGTTATCAATAGCAAGTTTTCATAGCATAGTGCAGAGGGGACCGATATCAACAAATATGGCGGAACTTAACGAAAACTGTGAGTGCTAAATTTCATTTTCATTGCATAGTTTTTCCATGTTAGTTCACCATTGTACAATAATAAAGGTGAATATGTATAAGGTGTTTTTAACCACGCAATCACCATTATTTGTGTCATTAAACAGGAACATCAAGCGTTGAAAATATTTATTATTATTGGTCAGCGGATTTGTGTCCACGCACTTCAATTTCAGTACGCATGCGCTAGGTACGTCACGAACCAACCACTAGTAAACCATTGGTCCTTGATCGAACTTGCTCGTAAAATGAGGAAAATGTAGCAACTTCACTTCAATGTTAAAAAATGCAAGATGATAAAAAGTCCTTGTTGAATTAATAGAAAATTGTAAACTTGCTCACGCCTCCTCACAACGCCCTCATTCGCGCAAAATGACACATTAACACAACAAAATACTTTTGAGTTATTGTCATGAAACGTGAGGGCGCTGGCACAAAAAGCCACGCCTACTTTTGACAGGCCTCTTACTGATGCCGAATCCTGGAGAAAAATGAGTTGACCGTTTTCACTTGTTCGTTCACACTGCACTGACCAGTGGCCCGGGGTCACGGCACATGCGGAAGATGAGAAGGAACATTTCCCACACTACTTTGTAACGCATTCGTTTCCTTCACACATTTCAGTGAAAGGGGACATTAGCAGTCACCAACTCCATAATGGGGACGAGTTGTCTGTTTTGGATCTAGTCCTGGCCCAAGACTTTGAATTAAGTTCGTCTATAACGTACAGCCGATCCCTGGCGGCGATTCATGGCGCTGATAGGAGCAGTCCAATGACATCAAAAGTAGGAGGCGCTATCGACGAGACGAATGAAACTCAAAATCAAAATTTCGATTTGATTCAGCTTCCCGATAGCGCCTTCGAGACAGATTATCTGCACTGGCCAAGAAAGGAGAATAATTATAATCCAATCCAGTTTCGGCCAGAGATTATTTTGGGATCTAACTTTGCCGATGTGTCATTGCTAAAAAATGTACAGACTTGGGCCTGTTTGCATTTAGGCATTTTATACAAAATGATTCTTTTTATACTCAGCTTTCGAAAGTTGTCCGGAGAGCATTCGTGTGACCCTGCCCCTCGGTGAGACACATGGCTACGTCACTTGGGCCGAGCCCGAACTCAGCGTCGGATTTGAATTGGGGATGGCCAGATCAAATTTCGAGCCTGGGAGTTCGTTCGCAATCGGGCATCACAGGGTCGTGTACATGTACGGGAATGCATATACCACGGGGTGTGTCTTCTATATCAACGTTGTTGTTGAAAACACAGGTAAGACATTTGCTGGGGTTGAACTTGAATATTCTTTGAGGTAAAACATGTCTCAGTTTAATAATCCCTGTTTGTTTTTATTTGTGTACGACACTGAAATCTTAAGAGATCCTAAAAAAATAAAAACACTTTTGAACCACCCCAACACCCTCCCCTAACCGATCTTGAAGTACGGCTCATTCGTACGGACGTCACCGACATAAAAGCAGTAGGGCCTACGTCTTAAAAGGTTGCAAAAATGCCTTACCAAAGTCCGTCATAAACCGCATTATTAATCCTTAAATTTTCCCACAAACCGTTAACAACGATTTAACTTTTTATTATAACCACTAGACCCTTACATTCAGGACTGCCCTCAAGATGTCCAAGTTAACCTACCGTCTGGCCAGCTCGAGGCCTACGTCACGTGGTCCCAACCCCAGGTGATTGGTGGTGGCGGGCACGTGGTCGATGTCGTCACAGCAGGGGGCGGGCAGACGAAACCTGGTGCCCGGTTCTCCGCTGGTAACCACGAGTTGGTCTATCAGATCAAGCAAAACGCCACCGAATGGCGGAGACTGTGTTCGTTCAACGTGAACGTCATGGAAAACGGAGGTAACATGATACCGCATATATGTCGGTTGGGAAAATATTCTGTTATCTACTGGTGTCTATAAAGCTCATTTATGATAACGAATTCATTTATCAAAACTACTGTGTTCCTCACTGCCAAAACTTTAAGTCACTTTTAAGAAAGGGAAGAGTAAACTTTTAATTTTTTGCTTCAAATTTACGTGAAATGTAAGTAAGTTTGAAAAACTCAAATATTAATATGAATCTGATTGTTGTAAACAATTCAATACATTTGTTGGTATAATACCAAGCTTTTGGGTGTTAAAGAAGCCTACTGATGTTTCATGGTTGTCGCCTTTCAATTAGCCGCCTTTTGGGGTTTGGAAGATATGGTATCTAGGAACACAGGGAAACAATCGGTTTTTAATAAAAAGGCAATCATGGTTGCATTGTCATATCTTAACAAATTATAATAATAATGGTGGTCCTTCGGATCCGAAGAAGACGTCATAGTTAGGCAACTCGATGAACTCGAAGATGGCTCCGCAATCCGAAGCTGGATTGACAGAGTCTGGAGCAATGGGGGCATTGGAAGTCAGTCGTTGTCGTTGTTGTCGGCCGGTTGTCTCGCTGGTGGCGTTTTTCCCTCGCTGCAATCAGATGTTGTCGACGGGCCTCCTCGAACCTGGAGCTGGCCTTGTGCACAAGCGATCGCCAAAGTGGTCTATTACTGGCGTGGGACTCAAGGTCCTTAGGATGTATGTCGCACATCCGGAGGTTGGATTTGATGCAGTCCTTGAACCTCTTCTTGGGCCTGCCCTGCTTTCGTCTGCCGCACGCCAATTCGCCGTACAGCAGGTGTCTTGGCATCCGGTGTTCCTCCATGCGAATGACGTGCCCCACCCATCTCAGCTGGGCCTTGATGAGCACTGATTCTATGCTGTTAGACTTTGCACGGTCGAGAACCTCGAGGTTTGTGATGCGGTCATGCCACTGGATACCAAGGATGGAGCGGAGAGCACGCATGTGGAAGCTCTCCAGCTTTTTGATGTGCCTGCGATATAGTGTCCAAGATTCACATCCATAGAGGAGAGAGGGGAGAACCACGGCATTGTAAACTTTTAGTTTGGTCATCAGACGTATGTTGTGCTGGTTCAGGACTCTGTTGCGGAGCCTCCCTAGCGCTTGGCTTGCTTTGCTGATGCGGGTGTTGATCTCCTCATCAAGGGAGCCATCGTGTGAGATGATGCTACCCAGGTACCTGAAGCTCTGGATGTTGGAGAGCCGGGTGCCATCGATGGTGATGGTTGGAGGAGGGGAGTCGTTGTTTAAGGCAGGCTGGTGGAGCACTTCGGTCTTGCTGAGGCTGATTGTCAGGCCAAACAGCTTGCAGGCTTCTGAGAAGCGGTCCAGCATGAGCTGCAGGTCGGAGTCTGTGTGGGCCATCAGTGCGCAGTCATCGGCAAAAAGCGCTTCTTGGATGAGGTCGTAACGACACTTGGTTTTGGCGGTGAGGCGACGGAGGTTGAAGAGGGAGCCATCCAGGCGATAGCGGATGGAGACTCCTTTCTCCAGGTCTTGGTCGGCGTGGGATAGCATGTGGGCGTAAAAGATGTTAAACAGGACCGGCGCCAAGACGCAGCCCTGTTTCACACCATTGCTGATTGCGAACTCTTCGGTCACTTCGCCGCTAGTGAGGACCTGACCGGTCATGCCGTCGTGAAAGAGCCGTATCACTTTGATGAACTTCTTCGGGCATCCAATGCGTTCAAGCACAGTCCAGAGAGCTTCTCTGTTGACCGTGTCGAACGCCTTGGTCAGGTCAATGAACACTGAATAGAAGGGCCTGTTCTGTTCTGTACACTTTTCCTGTAGTTGTCTCACAGCAAAAATCATGTCTACCGTGCTTCTGTCGTATCTAAAGCCACACTGTGCTTCGGGAAGAATTCGCTCAGAGACGGTGACCAGCCTGTTGAGGATGACCCTTGCAAAGATTTTCCCGGCAATGGAGAGAAGCGAGATGCCCCTGTAGTTGCCGCAGTCCGCCCTGCTACCCTTGTTTTTGTACAAGGAGACTATGAGGGCATCACGGAAGTCATCCGGCATCTTCTCCTCGTCCCACACACTCTGCAGAATATTGTGGAAGGCTTCAAGGGCGTTGGGGCCTAGTGCTTTGTAGATCTCTGCAGGTATGCTGTCCTTCCCTGACGCTTTGCCGGAGCTGGTCTGGCGGATTGCCTTCTTAATCTCTGTCATTGTGGGGGGAGAGTCGAGTTCCTCCACTGCAGGTTGCTGTGGAATCTGGTGAAGCGCGGCCGGGTCCACGGTTGACGGTCTATTGAGTAGGGTGCTGAAGTGTTCCTTCCAGCGTTCTTGGAGCCCTGCCTGGTCCTTGATCAGGGTTGCGCCGTCCGAGGACAGCAGTGGTGAGCATACCGAGGTCGAGGGGCCATAGACTGTCTTCAGGGAGCTGAAGAATTTCTTGGTATTATGGGTGTCAGCGTACATCTGGACCTCTTCGGCTTTCGCCTGCCACCACTTGTCCTGCATCTCTCGCAGCTCAGCCTGCACCTTCGCCCGGAGGGACTTAAACCTCGCTTTTTTGGGCACTGAAATGGGATCGTTCTGCCATTCGGTGTAGGCTTTGTTCTTGGCAGAGAGGGCGGTTTGGATAGCTTCCTCATTCTCATCAAACCAGTCTTGGTGAGTCCTTGCTTTCGGGCCGAGCACCTCCTTCGCCGTCTCGGAGACGATGGTCTTGAAGGCAGACCATTTCCCGGTGCTATCACTCTCAGGGGGTGGGCCCTCCTGAAATTTTTCGTCGAGAGTCTGTTGGAACTTGGCGAGGTAGGACTCGTCCTTCAGCTTGGCAGTGTTGAAGGAGGCTCTGATGGTCTTGGGTTTATTTCTGTGTGGCAGTGGGATGTGCAGGTTCATGACCGATCTCACTAGTCTGTGGTCTGTCCAACACTCAGCACCTCTCATGGCGCGGGTCACGCAGACGTCCCTGATGTCACGTTGGCGTACGATGACAAAGTCTATCATATGCCAGTGTTTCGACCTTGGGTGCATCCACGTGGTTTTGTATTTATCCGCCATCCTGAACAAGGTGTTGGTGATGCACAACCCATGTTCCGCACACTTGCTGAGGAGGAGCAGGCCGTTGTCGTTGACATTTCCCACACCATGTCGCCCTAGGACTCTCTCCCAGTTGTCGTAGTCCCTGCCCACTCGCGCGTTGAAATCCCCGAGGATGACAAGCTTGTCAGCCTTGGGGGTAGTCTTGATGGTCTCGTCGAGGAGCTGGTAGAACTGTTCTTTGGCCTCATCTGTGCTTGAGAGTGTGGGTGCGTAGACACTAACAATAGTAAGGTTCCTGTTCTTACTGAGGGGGATGCGAAGCTTCATGAGTCGTTCGCTAATCCCAACTGGAAGCACAGGAAGGTTCTTCACAAGCGTTGACCTGATGGCGAATCCTACTCCGTGGATCCGGTCTTCAGCTTGCGGTTTTCCTTTCCAGAAGAAAGTGAATCCACCTCCCTCTTCCTTCAGGGATCCCTCGTCAGCAAAGCGGGTCTCGCTGAGTGCAGCGATATCGACACGGTAGCGCTGGAGTTCCCTAGCCACTAGCGCGGTTCTTCTCTCGGGTCTGCTGGTATTAGCTCGGTCGAGGAGTGTTCTGACATTCCAGGCTCCCACGATGAGTTTTCTTTTCATTTTACTTTCTTTATTATTATTTCGACCGCAGATTGGATGAGTCTGTCAACCGCGGTAAGCTGACCAGACTTAAGAGGGCAAAGCATTTGTTTAGGGTACCTTTTCTAACCCCCTCCCTCATGCGAGGGTGGGCAGTGCTAACCTAAAGAGGCTGCCCAGTCGCCCTGGGTGCTGCCGAGCTCTCCTGGTTGCCCTCAAAGTTCAGGAGAAGAGCGACCACTCTCCCAAAGGCCGCCTACGTGCAGGTTTGTGACTAACAACTGCCAGTGCTCACCAAACACCTGTTGCCTTCGCCACTCGCCCATCGCCGCAGGACTTTTTAAGGGGACGACAGATCGGTGATGAGTTGCATAACAGACCTGTGCGTGAGTGTTTTATAGTGGAAGAATCGTTGCACGGGGGTAATCCCACTCTCTCGGCCTGGTGAGTCTAGATCCAATGGCACGAAAAGCCGTTACAATTGGAGACTGCCAGGCTGCAGTGAATGACCAGGACTTACTATGTGTCACGTCCATGCTCTAACGCGCTCCACAAGCACTTGCTGACACCGCCTTCACGACCGTTGGATCCACTGTTGATCTCATCCGCTCACTCTGCCGGGAATCAGTCTTCACATGCTAGGGCTGACATACCCTAAATCCTTTGAAATTACTTTGCCGGGGATGTGGCCGCTGTCGCATGCAAACAGCTACGGGTATAGACTGCCAGCCAAGGCTAACGAGCTCTACCTGCCCGGGTTTGTGATCAGAGTTGTCCTTCTCCTAGGCAGACAGCCGTCCTAGGCTGACGAGTTCTACCTACCCGGGTTTGAGATCAGAGTTGTCCCTCTCCTAGGTGGACTGGCGACCAAGCCTACGAGCTCCACCTACCCGGAGCACCTGGTTATAGCGCCAGGAACACGCTGACACCCTCTGCCGTTCAGTAAAAAACAGGGTTGGCGCGAGAAGCCAGACAGTAGGATTTGGTTAGGAGAGGCTAATGTTGAGACGCTGTGCTGTGTAATGGGATATTTCAGTGGGAGAGGAGCTGCTCATTTCTCCAGTCCATCCCAGCACGTCCTAACCCATTTAACCCCATGGTGAGTAAAACAAAACAAAACAAATTATGCAAACATCTAACGCACAGACTGTACATGGTGAGTAAAACAAAACAAAACCCAAATGTTGGGACCATTGTTTTAGTGAAGTTCTGCATGTAGCACTTTCCAGATCTAGGATATGAGAGCCCAATTCATAAGCTTTCTTTTAGTACAAGAATTATTCAAATCGCTTGTGTACTTTTTAAGTTACGGAATTTTAAACACAACCACCATTTTAAAGTTCTGTCCACGGATCACTAACAAGGTGTACGTTGACTGCGTTCTTTCAGCAACACGAAAAAAAATCACACACGTCCCTATGTGATTTGTTTTCGTTTTGCTGAAAGAACACTTACCTTTTTGTGATCCGTGGACAGAACTGTAACGGTGCATGGTTGTGTTTAACATTCCGTAACTTGAAAAGTACACTGATTTGAATGATTCTTGTACTAAAAGAAAGCTTATGGATTGGGCTTTCATTTCCTAGATTTTGAACGTGCTACGTGCAAAACTTCAAACAATGGTCCCGACATTTGGGTTCCTTTTTTTACTCAACCTTTACTATATATAAGAAGGATTTGGAACTTGATAGATTTGTCTATCTTACTTATGTTGTACCATATTCTTTCAGCCCCCGCCGCAAACGACTTTTACTGCGGCACCAGCGACCATACCACCACCCTCGTTCTCGGAAGTATTCTTATCGTCGCTGTAGTTGCATGCGTCGGCCTTTGCTTCCTGTATTCAAGGTAATACATGTAACATAAACGTTCAGTTAACGTTGTCACTTTTTCGAAAATTCTGGAAAACTATACCGAAGGGAAATAGGTCAGTCAGAGTAGAGAGGAGGCAGTATTCTCATGACGCAAAGCAACACAAACTATACCAATTCGGAAGCACTGAGGGCGTTGATCCTCATAGGCCGACTTGTATATGACTATCATCAGTGTTCAAATCTAAGGTGGCGTGACCCTTTTGATGACACCTTTTAACTTTAACTTGGCATACTTCAGCGGCCATTTTGAAGGTACTGATAGTCTTTTTTTCAAGACGTTCTTTGTTGTAGTATGATGCATGGAAAATGCCATATGGTTCACTATGGGCGAGTTATCCAGAAGACTCGGGGTGGCGTAATTATACATGTACTTGGTCAAGAAATCTCCCCTCAAAAACCAAATGGCCGCTGATTAATTTTGTGGCGCCCTCTGTTGTTCGGTCATCCCATGTTTTGCGGAGTACTCACATTTCACCTCACTGAGTTTATTCGAAAAGTGAGGGAAAATCATTGTTAAACTTTGCAGGACCAGACGACAGCTATCCAGAGGTGGGTCTCGTTCCATGGTTCCCATAGACTCTGTTGCAGCCAAGCCTAAGGCGATCAACAACATCAGCAACTTCAGCGACCCGGGGCAAAGGTCCAGGTACCAGACCAACACCCAGCAGCTCCCGCCCATCCCGCTGCCCAAACCTGGTCTGGTACCCGAGGACAACGCTTACGAGGCGTTGGACAACTACGGCTACATGTGCCTTGAGTTACAGAAGCACAACAGGGACGGGTACCAGCTGCCCAGAGCCGTGTACCAGGCGTCCAAAGGAATCAATGAGTATTAGCTATTGTCTTTGGAATTATGAACCACGCAGAGGGAAACTGACTAGGAATATTATACCAATTGAAAATTCAAACAAAGAAATTGACCGGAGCGGGCCACACTGGTTTATGGCTTCTGACTAGCGCCCCTTGAGCAAAGATATTGACCAATTTGGGAACCGCCAACATAGGTCTGGATAACTCAGTTGGTAGAGCACCGCAACGGTAATCCGGAGGTCGCAGGGTCAAGCTATTCAAGCCTTGCATGCTCCAGTCAATTTCTTTGTTCAATTTTTCAATTGTCTTTGAAATTTGTTGTTCAATTTCTTTAGTTAAAATATTGTGTCTAATAACCATTCGTTTATAATCTAGTGAGAATGCGCAGAACTTGTACGTGTATATACTGAGCCCCAAAGTGTGCAATCCTGAAGGAACCTATATAATGGCGGGAAGCCTTGTCACTTTTTTTGTGACAAGTTTGTAAACAGGTAATTGGTTGAAAAGTCTGATAATCAGATAATTGTTTGATCAGATAATTGTTTGGTCTGTATAAAATGTGTCCGTATTCCATTGTAGGCCCCTGATGTACCGGTACGTATGATGAATGTTTATGAGTGCAATGAAGAATGATTCCATTCGGTGACACGAGGCGAAGCTGAGCGGAATGGAACATCCCATCTGCTACTGAAAATTATTCTTTCCATTGCACGAATGTGAAACATTCCTTTTTTATTTGTTTTATACAATACATCTGAATAAATCCTCGTCATCTGACTGGTCAGAGCCATCAATCGTGCGACCGTGCAATGGAACTTCCATTTACAGCGGAATGGAACTTCTTCTTTTACCGTGCGACCGTGCCGTGAGTTGGGACGAATAATGTAATGACATGTGATCAACCACCCACCAATCAGATATGGGGATTTATTCAGGCATTGTGTAGAATGTGATATGTACTGATCCATGATTTGTTACTACCGGTAATGTGCTCTCTAAATTCTAAAGAGTGAACATTTACTCCATTCGAGTGAAGATTCACTCCCACAGTCGGAAATTAGTGACAAGACGTTTTAGAGTGACATTTCTTCAATCGTAAAGATCGAGTTTTCACTCGAGCTTCGACTGAAGTGGCTCATTTTTTCAGACTATTTCAATCGAAAATGAGAGTGATTTTCACTCTAAAACGTCTAGTTCCTAATTTTAGTCTTTGGAATTTAAAGAGTGTCTCCGACATCTTGGTGTTTTGAGGTGGTAGAATATTGTCACTAAAGACTTAATGTTGTTCTTAATTATATTAACGTCGTTATTTATTACACTTCCTAGTTAGTCAAAACAAACATAGGGCCTACTTGTATTTAAGGTTAATTGGACGTTGCTGACCCTAGCTATTTTTGAGTTTCATCCCAAAATATAGATTTTCTTGAAAACAAATTGTCAATGGAATAGTTGTTTACCTCGAGTTATAAACATGGAGGGAAACTTTTTTACACGACACCAAATGGACAAAAGTAAATATTTTCGTCAAAATTAAACAAGGTAAAAACAATTAGTAAGGAAGAACAAATAATGAAGAGAAAGGGGAGAGCAGCTTTAAGGTAGAATTTTCCATCTTTTATTTGAACGCAAAAAATGAAAAAGTACACATAATTTCACGATATCACTCATTTCTCATGCCTTGCATTAATGTTTCGCAGTTCACTTCATCTTGTGGTCTCTATAGTAGCTTCCTTTTCTAAGGGAATTAACGAATTTTCGTTAAAATTCTTATCAATAAACAGTCATCAATTCTGACATCAATTATAATTAAAAGCCAAATGTCCCACTGTTTTAATCAAAATGTAACAACGATCCCAAAGGTTAATATAAAACGAAAACCAGGCTTCAAGTTTGGTTTGTGACATTGCCATCACTAGTTGACATAATTATAATCTGTCATCCCACGTTATCACGTTTTGACCAATATAACAGAAGACCGGTATTGACATCAGCGGCAGAGCCAAAGTATTGAAGAAAAAAAACAAATGCATAATAAACCTCGGCTAAGCTTAGCCTTCAAAACCTCGTCCTTGACGCATTATACCCTTGTCAATATTAGTTTTCTTTCATTGTGTTTGCCTAATTAAAACTCCATTAGTCGTTACATCCATTTGTGGTTTAATAAACCCATTTGGAAGAAGTTGCCGATTTAAGCAAATATTCGCGTGTGACTGACAGAAGTAATTAGTGCTGTCATCAGCCAGTGCCTCCGGTCTCAGCTATATTTTTGGTATGGCTGTATTGCCACTTAGGGCGGCCTTCAGATACGCACGTAGTCCGTAGATATAGGTTTGCTCTAGCTATATCACCCTGCAGACTTTATTCACGACTCGGCCAAGTCAAATTGAAAGCGAGGTAAACTCTTCACTTTCGGAACTTGCGAGTAGAAATGAAACCAATTAAATATAGTTAATTACAAATTAATAACAGTCTGCTCTGATGAATGGTTTAAAACTTGTGATTAAACGTACCCTAATGTTTTAAGACTCATAAAAAAAATGACAGTAAGGCTTGGAACACACGCCAAATGTGAAATTCAACAGGTTACAATAAGCCTCTGTATTGATGACGTCACACTTTTTTGACGTGTGTGCTTTCTTATGGGAGCCTGGCGGGGACGACGGTTTCGTACACCCATAGAAAAGCCCACACAAGTAAACAAGGCGTGACGTCATCAGTACAGATGCTTGTTTAACAGATTATGGAAACACGATCGGAAACGGCTTCCTCTTGAATAAGGTCTATACATCTAATGCGCTGATCACCTCATGTCTTTGGGCTCTCATTGGACAGATTTTTCAAATTGACGACCCGAGGTCATCACTTCCGAGTTGCTGATAGCCGGCAGACCGGAAATGTGCAGTGAAGGTATAGGATACGCTGCATTGTGGGACAGTTGCGCTGCACAAGATCTCCGTTTGTCTTGCCCACTGTCATAGGCACGAGCAGTATACATGGACGTCTTTTTGCACACTTCTGATCTATCCGTAAAAGGCTCCACGCTTTGATGGGCTACACGCAATGCATTGCGACATTTGCGTTTCCTATACACACTTTTTTTGTGGTAGAGATAAAGGTAACCCGCCAGCGCTCTTGGAAAGTTGCGATTGGTATGAGGAACAGAATGGGTAAAGACTTTCATGTTACCGTGCTCCTGTACGTCTCCTTAATGGGCTACTGAGTTTCCAATGTTGCTCTACACTCCTGTTTTAATTTAGAAAGAAAGGAAGTCCATTTGAGATTTTCAGTGTCAGTCATTGAAACTGACAAGCGGATTGGGTAATGCATGTTCGTAATTGCTATTTGTCTTGCCTTCAGTAATTAGTGTGCTCAATTATTCTCTGCTGTTTCTATGAAGAGGAGGGAAAATAACGCGAAGCTCGAGCTAAAACTGGCTCGACCAATCCGGCGGTACAAACCAACGTGTAGATGTGAGCCATCGCTAAGAGAGCTAATTATCACAGAGTTCATTAGTTTGGGCGTTTCACCGCCAAGCCAGACAAACCATAGGCACTGTTATTAGAAAAAAAACCTCGATTCAACAGCTACCCTTCTAGCCAAAATTCACACTCGAGCCTTTCTGAACAGCGGTTGAGGAGTGTTGATAAACTGAAGCTCACGCTATGGGGAACGCCGTAGGAAACGCGTACCTATGGAAATTGGCTTGGGCAGTAACGTTCTTTCAACTCTTGATGAAAATAGGTAAGATATTTAGATGAATATCTGTTGGGGATAACATCTTCAACATGTTGGAGCTTATGGCTAATTACTGCAGCATGTGATACTGAGGTGTCAATTTTCCAAACATTGAATACGGGCTGATGAAATTCACTTATCTGGAGGTGCATGCACGTAAATTCAAACCGCAACAAATCGCAATGTTAACTTTTTAGGGGATTTAAAATTACAATGAACTCTAGTTGTACTTTTTGAAACAGAGCTGCAGACAAATTATTTTTTAATAACTTTATAATAGTTTATGCGGTACCCGCTGCTATGTACATAGCACCGTTAGCTCGGTAAGTGGTAAGACATCTGCACTAGAAAGCATGAGGTCGTGGGTTCGAGTCCCACCCGAGTGATTTTTCCAACTTTCACTCGGGAGGTAACACACTGAGTATACAGTGTTTAAACGTCGGTGAAGGGCAAAACCTAATTTAATTTATTTTTTTCTTAACTATTTATGGAATAACCATTTAAAACTGAGGCATTATAGAGATAGTTGAAGCTTATCAAAATAGGAACATGTGTGAAAAACATTTGCCAACACGTTAGTTAGCAATAGTTCGTCTCTAGATTGGAATAAATAATCAAAACACCTGACATATTAGTTAACGATCACTCATAAAGCACTGACTTAATAATACTTTAATTGACTATGACAACGTCACTGTGCCTTAAGTGTCTGGACATCTAACACTCCCCTTGTTGTTTTGGTAAGATAATTAGAAAAACATTTATTTAATTTTGAAGATGACTTTGTACTTGAGCTTATATTTTGCTGGTGTCGTTTTTCAGAGATATGAATATGCAAAGACCAAAATCCTATCAATGTGGTTTTTGAGATTTTGTTTCGCATTTCATCGCCTTTTCAAACGCAAGCCATAATAAAATCGGTTCAGTTAACCAAAATAGGTACAAAAAAACTCAACTTTTGCCAAAACTGATCAATAACAGTTCGTTTCTAGAAATAGCGTCTTGACATCTGACCGTAATTCGTTTGTGATACAGTGATACAAATTGACTGTGAAAGCTCTTGCATTCCCAGTGTCTTCGAATTTGATATTCCCCTGGTTTTGAGTAGTCTGAGTATCAGCCGATATCCACGGAGCCAAGTCCTGTATAACGTCTGATATGTCTAGACATGCAGATATATGCAAGCCGCGCGCCAGCCAATCGGAGTCGACTTTACTAAATCGCGACGTCACTTCATTCCTAAATCAGGACTGAAATGGTTTGATTGGTCAATTCGAATGCAGTGTTTTGTAATACAACAACAGCCGGGCGCGATATCGCGTAACATGATACGGAGCGCGTGACACATTTTTTTGTATCCATTGTCTATGACGCGCAACAGGTGAAAGACCGAAGACCCGATATAAAAAGCGCCCGCTGATTGGTCAAAATCTAGGAGGTCAAGAGACCGGGTCTTGCCTAATTAATGAGCGAATCTTTTCACGCATAATAGACCATGGCTTTCGCCATGGTATATAACATAGACTAGGTTTTGAGTGCTTTGTTCAGTATTTTCTTCAAGTCCTTGAAATCCAACTTTTTCCGTTTTCCAAATATTTCCCGTTTAACATTAAGTATTTGTTCCGTTTGTTGCAGGACACGTTGTTGCAGGACGCGGTTCGACAACAGGCAGTCCCAACATGGCATACACTGTGCAACAAGGTATGGCGTTTGGACAAATCTAACTGGATGTCACAAGCCTGCATTGTATTGGTCAGAACGATGACGCTGCAATATTCAAAGATAAACTTTAGATATTTTCCAAGTTCCAGGGGCGTAAATCCTGGGGGGGGGACATCCCATCAACAAAAATGTATTCAATAGCACTGAAAAGTGGAGAAACAAAGTACAAATGGTTTAAAAATGCGCCATTTTGCTGAAAGCGCGAGTATTGATATACATTCTATACCCTGAAGATCGCCCCTAGTGTTATGTGGTGTCCAGGCCCTCCCCCACCCCACCCCGCCCCCGTTACTCATTAACGGATAACTGGCTCGACGCGACTGCAAGCAAATGACTCGACTCGAATCAGTCCCTCATCTACGAAAGCCCTGTAGTGCCATCAAGTATATATTTCGCCAAGTTCGTTTTTATGAGTTATATATTTCGCCAAGTTCGTTTTTATGAGTTATATATTTCGCCAAGTTCGTTTTTATGAGTTATATATTTCGCCAAGTTCGTTTTTATGAGTTATATATTTCGCCAAGTTCGTTTTTATGAGTTATATATTTCGCCAAGTTCGTTTTTATGAGTTATATATTTCGCCAAGTTCGTTTTTATGAGATACATTTTGTCGAAGTTCGTTTTTATGAGATACATTTTGTCGAAGTTCGTTTTTATGAGTTACATTTTCTCGAAGTTCGTTTTTATGAGTTACATTTTGTCGAAGTTCGTTTTTATGAGATATATTTTACGGGGTTACGCAGTTTTATGAAGTTACGGAGCCCCTAAAGGGACATCCAAAATTATTTTCTTATCTCGTGCGCACGACATAATATCTCGTGCGCACTAGATAATTATCACAGGCGCACGACATATATGACGTGCGCACGACATAATATCTCGTGCGCACGACATAATATCTCGTGCGCACGAGATAATTATCAAATGCGCACGACATATATCTCGTGCGCACGAGATAATTATAAGTATTAACGGAGCTTGCTGCACTTGCAGCGGACGAGTTTGTGTGTAACGAAAGCAGCGAGTCTGGTACGCTGCCCCTAAAGGAACATCCAAAATTATGTTTTTATCTCGTGCGCACGACATACTATCTCGTGCGCATGACATATATCTCGTGCGCACGACATGCGCAAGCTCCGTTAATGCTTATAATTATCTCGTGCGCACGAGATATATGTCGTGCGCACGAGATATACGTCGTGCGCACGAGATATATGTCGTGCGCACGAGATATATGTCGTGCGCACGTGATAATTATCTCGTGCGCACGAGATATTATGTCGTGCGCACGTGATACATGTCGTGTGCCAGTGATAATTATCTCGTGCGCACGAGATATTATGCCGTGCGCACGAGATAAAAAAATAATTTTGGATGTCCCTTTAGGGGCTCCGTAACTTCATAAAACTCCGTAATTCCGTAAAATATAACTCATAAAAACGAACTTGGCGAAATATATAACTCATAAAAACGAACCTCGCGAAATATATAACTCATAAAAACGAACCTGGCGAAATATATAACTCATAAAAACGAACTTGGCGAGATATATAACTCATAAAAACGAACCTGGCGAAATATATAACTCATAAAAACGAACTTGGCGAAATATATAACTCATAAAAACGAACCTGGCGAAATATATAACTCATAAAAACGAACTTGGCGAAATATATAACTCATAAAAACGAACCTTGCGAAATATATAACTCATAAAAACGAACTTGGCGAAATATATAACTCATAAAAACGAACTTGGCGAAATATATAACTCATAAAAACGAACCTTGCGAAATATATAACTCATAAAAACGAACTTGGCGAAATATATAACTCATAAAAACGAACTTGGCGAAATATATACTTGATGGCACTACAGGGCTTTCGTACTCATCAGAAGACTCGACTCGACTCGAGTCGAATGCTAATAACACTCGAGTCCCAAAACTGCATGTGCGAAGATATGTTTCGCTGTGACTTACGGCACAAAGTTGATCATGTTCGCGTAGGGCCTAGACCACTGATCTCTATATAAAGACTGGATAGCGGATATGCATACAACATTCACACAGTAGACTTTGCATATTGACCAATTCGCCCCGGTCTCACAAAGATGGCCGCGTATAATACGAACGTTCTACGCGTAAAAACGCGCGCGTTGTATCAACAGTTGACGCGCATTTTGGTCACGTACACATATTATGATGTTCTAAAAGGGACACATTTCCGTAGTGATTATTATTTCAAAACGCCGAAAAAGTTATATTTGCGGCATTTTAGTAACCACGACGTTAGAAAAATTGTAGTTAACCTTGGTCAGTGGTGGTGGTCAAAATATAAGTCAAGTGAACCGCGACGTTACAAAAGAAATCATGCCGTCTATAAAAACGGCATCTTGTCCTTTGTAGATCACCAGCCAGTCTCACCAATATGGCGCACTGATCTCTATATAAAGACTGGATAGCGGATATGCATACAACATTCACACAGTAGACTTCGCACATTGACCAATTCGCCCCCGGTCTCACGAAGATGGCCGCGTATAATACGAACGTTCTACGCGTAAATACGCGCGCGTTGTATCAACAGTTGACGCGCATTTTGGTCACGTACACATATTATGATGTTCTAAAAGGGACACATTTCCGTAGTGATTATTATTTCAAAACGCCGAAAAAGTTATATTTGCGGCATTTTAGTAACCACGACGTTAGAAAAATTGTAGTTAACCTTAATCAGTGATGGTGGTCAAAATATAAGTCAAGTGAACCGCGACGTTACAAAAGAAATCATGCTGTCTATAAAAACGGCAACTTGTCCTTTGTAGATCACCAGCCGGTCTCACCAATATGGCGTCAAATTCGTACATTGTGCGGCTCTGTATTAGCTATCCAGTCTTTATATAGAGATCAGTGGCCTAGACACATAATGGGTAGCAAACAGACATGTCATTAATTAACAGACATTAAACAGACCTTACATGTGGATATTATTCAAAAATTATATTTTAATATTCAAACTGACTGTCATTTGTGACAGAACCGGGCGGTCCTATCTTATAGGATTACTGCGTAACTCCATATATCCGGCCCATTGTGTACAACAAATCCGTGGAAAGGCTTTCAGTGAAAAGCCATTCTGCGTCAGTTGAAAAGAATTGTGTGCGTCTTTAGACAAGTTTTGCTATAGCCTTGCCTCGTCTTGTAGTTATGTTTGTTGTAGTCAGCACAGTTTTATTTCTATTTGTTAAGCAGCGGCCATGGTATTGGTCTTCGTTACAACAATGATACGTTCAAATACTTCAGTGGGAAATGGATGTAATGCTAGAAACCATGAGATGGTGAACCTTCATTTTTTGCGTCCTTCGAAATGGCAGCAAGCCAGACGGAATAATTTCACGGGGTGATTAGAAGTTAGCTTTGTGATGATAATTTGTTGGGTTACTTTTTTGATAAATGCAAATTATCCTATAATGCCTTTAATTCAAAAATCTCATTTTGCGATTTTTTTTTTTTTTGATTTTTTGGGTTGCTAAATATCAATACTATCTTTTGTCTGTATCCAGAGAATGGCGTCGATACAGATTTCCAATTCGCTGAAAAATATGGAAAAGACCTATTGTTGGATCTCAAGCGAGTCTCACGTTGATAATTAAAGGGAACAAACTCAATTTCCCTGAGGTAGCTTACAAAGGGGTCTTAAAGCCGGTAAGAGAAGATGCACAATATTCTCAATTCAAACCCTTGGATTGTCAAAAATCCCTGTACTTTTCGATCTGTACCAGCGTATTCTCGATATCATTTATCATTTTTCGAGGGGGGGGGGGGGAAGGCAGAGACGTTTGCCCCCCCCCCCCCGAACCCATTAAATTAATAGCAGTATGACTCCACGCCTCTTTTTCGTTCATTTCTTTCCCTTTCAATCTTTTTTTTTTTTTGGCTTTCCAGGGGAAGGGGTAAGCGCCCCCCTTGCCCTCCCCCTCGTAACGCCCATGGTTGTATAGGCCTAATGATGGAATTCGTGTGATTGTGAACTTTCCGTTTTTTCATTCTTCTCAAGATGTACCACCATCACACTGCACGCAATCATCATGTATGAATGGTGGCACCTGCGTGGAATCTGCGGAACCAAACGGATATTCATGCACCTGTCCGCAAGGACATACGGGCGTTCACTGTGGAGCTCAACTAAATACTTCAAAAAGCCATGATTTTAAGCAAACAAAGGCGCTATAACGACATAATTAATTATGATGGGTAGCAAACAGACGTCAATCCGAGGTTTTTATGACGTTACCTAACATGTGGCTATAATTCACAAATCATATATTAATATTCAAACTGACTGTCGTTTGTGAACTGGGCAGTCCTGTCTTATAAGATTACCGCGTAACTCCATAACTCTTGCCGATTGTGTACGCCAACTCCATGGAAGGCTATCAGTGAAAAGCCATTCTGAGTCAGTTGAATATAATTGTGTGCGCCCTTAGACCAGTTTTACTGTAGCCTTGCTTCGTCTTGTAGTTATGTCCGTTTTAGTCAGCGCAGTTTTATTTCTATTTGTTAAGTAGCGCTATGGTATTGGTCTCCGTTACAACAATGATATCTGGTTACGTTCAAATACACCAGTAGGAAATGTTTGTTATGCTAGAAACCAGCGAAATGTGTGTAGCTATTCGTCAGTTTGTCGGATCGCGCGTGCACGCACGCGCAATCCGACAAACTGACGAATAACATTCGTTGGTACTTGGAACGCACACCTTACATAAGCTGGTTACCAGCGAAATTTCGTATTCGTCACTATGTCAAATTATGGATTTGTTTTTGTGAGTGATTCGCCACAAGGGGGGCTCTGAATCTCAAAATCCAGACAAATATTAAGAATTTTGGCATAAATACTTGAAAGAGCAACCTTCATAAGGCCTAAAAATAACAAAAAATCGAAATCGCCAAAATGGTCGATTCGCCGGTTTGTCAGCTCTGCGACGGATTTATCATTTTTCGAGGGGGGGGGGGAAGGCAGAGACGTTTGCCCCCCCCCCCCCCCCGAACCCATTAAATTAATAGCAGTATGACTCCACGCCTCTTTTTCGTTCATTTCTTTCCCTTTCAATCTTTTTTTTTTTTTGGCTTTCCAGGGGAAGGGGTAAGCGCCCCCCTTGCCCTCCCCTCGTAACGCCCATGGTTGTATAGGCCTAATGATGGAATTCGTGTGATTGTGAACTTTCCGTTTTTTTCATTCTTCTCAAGATGTACCACCATCACACTGCACGCAATCATCATGTATGAATGGTGGCACCTGCGTGGAATCTGCGGAACCAAACGGATATTCATGCACCTGTCCGCAAGGACATACGGGCGTTCACTGTGGAGCTCAACTAAATACTTCAAAAAGCCATGATTTTAAGCAAACAAAGGCGCTATAACGACATAATTAATTATGATGGGTAGCAAACAGACGTCAATCCGAGGTTTTTATGACGTTACCTAACATGTGGCTATAATTCACAAATCATATATTAATATTCAAACTGACTGTCGTTTGTGAACTGGGCAGTCCTGTCTTATAAGATTACCGCGTAACTCCATAACTCTTGCCGATTGTGTACGCCAACTCCATGGAAGGCTATCAGTGAAAAGCCATTCTGAGTCAGTTGAATATAATTGTGTGCGCCCTTAGACCAGTTTTACTGTAGCCTTGCTTCGTCTTGTAGTTATGTCCGTTTTAGTCAGCGCAGTTTTATTTCTATTTGTTAAGTAGCGCTATGGTATTGGTCTCCGTTACAACAATGATATCTGGTTACGTTCAAATACACCAGTAGGAAATGTTTGTTATGCTAGAAACCGTGATACTGTGAACCTCTTTCCCTTTTTTTATTTTCTCTCAAGATGTGCTATCACACTGCCTGTCAGAACCATGCCAGAATGGTGGAATCTGCGTGAGCTTGGTGTCAAGCGGATATTCATGCAATTGTCCGCAGGGTTATACAGGCGTTCACTGTGAAAGCTCAATAGGTGTGTATTTTTTGGAAATATTTCACCGAGTAATAATGTTTTAAGCAAGTTATTGGCGTCGTATAAAACGCCGTCATTATGGGTTGCAAACAGACGTAAATACTATGTAGGCCAAACTGCCGTTGGTTTACATGTTGCTTAAAGGCATGAAGGATCATTAGCCGTTCATGGATTTTGTTTTCGTCAATAATAACAGAAAGTTCAATGCCTAACCTGTTGAAATTTCAACTCAGTGAATATTACACTTTTCGAGATTACAGTGAAAAGAAAACCCAAGCAAAACATTTTTCATCACGAAACACGATTCTGTCAATAAAGCACTCTTCGTTCAAAATGTTCAATTGACTAATTGTCGGAAACTACCTACATTTCTTGCTTTCTTCGAAATGACAGCAAGCCAGACGGAATCATTTCACGGGGCGTTTACAAATAAGCTGTTAGATAATCATTTGTTAGGTCCCTTTTTTTTGATAAATGCAAATGATCCTGTAATGCCTTTAATTCAAAATCCCATTTTGCTATTTTTTTTAATTTTTGGATTGGTATACTACCTTAGCTAAATTATCATCTTTTGTCTGTATCCAGAAAATGGCGTCGATACAGATTCCCATATCGCTCAAAGAAATTTAGAAAAGTCCTGTTATTGGACATCGAGCGAGCCACGTTGACAATAGGGAAACTACTATCAACGTTCAAAATCTTCGATGATTCTGTTGCTATAAATAAAGAATGGGAGAGAAAGTGCGTCAATCTTTAGCCAAATGTCAACCATTTTGAGATTTTCTTTTCTCTCCCTTCATGCAAAGTATAGGTGCGTGCGAAAGCGCCCCATGCGAACATGGCGGAAGCTGTACTGAGGCCCCCAACGGATATACATGTACGTGCAATCCTGGAACAACCGGAAGGAGATGTCAAAAAGGTGAATACAGACATTAGTGAATGTACATGTTAAATTAAAAAGCAATACATACAATTTGTTTTGGGGGAAGGGGTGAGGAAGTGCCGTTAAGATTGGGAAATTTGATTAACAAAATATTTCTACCTGTTGTTTTTTTGTGTACTAGATGGCGTGCCCGCATTGGTTTATACGGTTTGTAAATGACATGCGTAATTATACGCGCGCGCGCACCACTGATTTCAAGCGCCCTGCATTGGCTAAACACATGCCACTTTGTACTACACGAAGTTCCGTTTGCAAAATTGGTTCTAACGATTCCAACGCTACTCCGTGTGCAGTGGCAAGTGGTTAAGTTGAAATGACCGTGACGCCAGACTGACTAACCGGATAGGGGTGTTGCATTTCAAAAGAAAGATGGACTATTTACCTGAATTGTTTCTCTAACTGATATTCATATGGTGTGTTGTGATGCAGATATCGATGAGTGTGCCAGCTCCCCGTGTCGGAACGGTACGTGCGTTGACATGCTCAACCGTTTCGAATGCCGATGCGACCCAGGAACAACCGGACAATTCTGCCACTATCGTAATATAATATATCCTTTTTATAGAAATATTTCAAGTTAACAGCCAAGCCGGTGTCAATTGAGATTCGGACTCCTGTGTAATCTTGCATCGTTTACCTCATGGATTCTAACCCCACACGTGACCTGTCACTATCTTCATTCACTTAGACATGCGCAGTACAACCAATGGGTCCGTACTTCAGAGAAGTCAAAATTTCACCTTACAACGGAATATCTGTTTTAAGCTACTGTCTCTGTGTGTGTATTAATTGATTTGCCAAAAAAAGGAGCAAAATAATAATAATATTAATAATAATAACGGGTTCTTATATATAATAGCGCTTTGAACTAAGATCAAAGAGCTTTACATTATTATTACCCTTGATCATTGGGCCAATTAAACATTTCAAATACCATGTCAGCTCCCTGGGGAGTATACAGCTCGATGCAGCCTGTTAGGCGCGAGGAAGCTATTTCAATCTCAGTAACCATCTCTGCCCTAGGTACCCATTTTACTCCTGGGTGGAGAGAAGCAATGAGTGACAAAGTGCCTTGCCCAAGGGCACACGCACCATGACCCCAGGCCGGACTCGAACCCTCAACCTGCAGAATTACCCGCAGACCACGAATCCAATGCCCTGAACCATGAGGCCACAGCACTCCACTCAATAATTATTGGCCTTTTGATGCAGCCATTTTGGTGTACGGCTATAAAGAGACGTGAATCTCAGATTCATGACGTTAGTTCACAAATAGTGTTGGTGTACGATGTAAAAATTACATTCACATTATCTTCAAATTAAAGTTAGATTGCGGTTAATTTAGTCAATTGCTTCAATAAACGTAATATTTCTTCTGTCTGTACCCATACAAAATATGATATGTATTTTTCTTATTTCTTGATTTATCAGTTGATCCGTTTGAGAGTTGTCCGGAGAACGTTAGTGTTAACCTGCCCCATGGTGAGACACACGCCTACGTCACTTGGGCCGAGCCCCAAGTAAGAGCTTCATTCAACACGACGTTGGTCATTGCTCCAGACGCAGTTGGGTCTCCATTCCCAATCGGGCTTCACAAAGTGGAATATCGATATAATACTACGAGCCGTGTGCAAGGATGTACTTTCTACGTCAACGTCACAGGACGAACGGGTAAGACTATAATTATACCTGTATACATTTTGATATGTATGGTGTGCACATTTAACATTTATTTCCTAAATAGAGATATCTCTCATTTTAATGGAGATACATAATTATCTCTACTTCCATGCGTGCCAAGTTCAAGTAATTTAATTCAAGAAATAAAGTTATCTCTATTAGAAATGGAAATAGAGATATCACTATCTCAAATAGAGATTTCTCTATTTAAAAAAAAGAAACTTCTCTATTTCAAAAAGAGATATCTCTATTTCAAAAAGAGCATCTCAATTTCAAATAGTGACATCCATATCGCTCCAATTCAAGCAGAGTCTCCTTCAAAGGAAAAAAAAAAGACTTGAAGTTTGTGAACCTAACAGTGAACCTAAGAGTCTGTTTTCACTGTGTACGTTTCCTTGAAGCAACTTCTATCAGTACAACGGCTATTTCTACGGTGTTTTTGCAGTTAGATAATCAGGGTTTTTTTTAAAGTTCCCCGCTTAGATCCTAATTTGGACCTTGGCTTTCCATTCGGAAGAACCTTTTGTACAGAGCTGCCCTCAGGATTTCCAAGTCGCCCTGCCGCCAGATCAGGTCAAGGCCTATGTCACGTGGTCTGCACCGACGGTGATTGGCGGCAACAGCAGTCACGTGCTTCGAGTTTTCAACTCCCAGAATGCCACGGTCAAAGCTGGTACCCTGCTCCCGACTGGTAACCACGAGTTCACGTACAAGGTTTGGCAGAACGTCTCCCTTTGTGAACCGCTGGACATGTGTTCTTTCAACGTCAACGTCACGCACTCTGGAAACGAAGGTGAGCCTAGTGTGACATAATTCTCATCATTATAGACCACGGGTTATAGCAATGAAGAAAACTATAGTCTATAGATCTCTCTTTAATTTTCCCGCCAGGCGAAACTTCAGCTTTTCGCCCGTACCAACCACTGCCGTAGTCCGAGTATCACCCGTTGTCCAACGGAGTCCTCTCCGTAACCAACGTCTGATATTTGTGAGAAATGCAAGTTTTATGCGACCCCGCGCACAAGCCAATCGGAATCGACTTTAGAAATTGTGACGTCACTTCGATCAGAAATGTCGACTAAGCTGTTAAATTTGGCTGCCATTATTTTGCAATACAACAACGGGTCACCGAAGACCCGCTAATGAAGGCGCCCGCTGAATGGTCAGAACCTCGAGGTCAAGATGCAGTATTGTTTTGCATAATCGCCAGATCTGCTCGCATATCACAGATCCGTGTTGTGCAAGGGCTGGGCATATTTCAAAGACTACCACTGCCAGGGCGCTGATGATAATTTCTTTGATAATTTCTTTTTCATTCAATAGTTTTTTTTGTTAACCAATGAACTATGAGGTCTACCCAACATGCGCACGACACGCGCATCCACGTTTGTTTATGGTGTAAAGCGTGGATTTTTCTATTGTTCCTCTTCCCTTTTCCTTTGTTTATACTCCAACTTTTTTGCAACAGCTCTCATTGGTTTTGTACACGTTTTCTAACCGAGGAGTCCTTGATTTGGTTCCTGTCCTCGATTCATCGATGATGTTGCGCGTGTGTGTGTCCTCGATTTACACCATAAACAAACGCACACGCACGCTCAACCCACAATGCGTTGCGAGCTACATTTCATGTCCTGAGTACAGCGCTAGCGAATTTCAGCATAAGAATTATCTCTTATGGTAAAACTACGTATTTGTAGAATGTTAAACAAAACCTCTGCTTGCCCGTATTATTTTTTTAAAGCTACTCCTTAGGGCATTTTTTGGGGTCAAAGTAATGACACTTTCATTTAAAAAAAAATCGAAGCCACTGTTTGCAAAAGCATTGCGACAAATTATCTTGCATGAAGTTTTCAATTGAAACAGACTTTTGCTTATGTTCCTCAATATTTTGGTATATTTTTACATGAAAACTAATTGTGTCTTCCGACCGTAAACATCTGTTAACAAACAATTGGGTTTTTTTCTCTTTAAAGGGGCAGTGACACACTCTGGAGACAATTTCTACTGTTCCAGCACAAGCACCGTGATTGTCGGTTGTACATTGTCTGTTGCCCTTATTGCGGCCGCTGGTTTTGGACTGATGTATTTCAGGTATGCCTAGACTTTGTCAACAGATATCAGCATTATATTTTTTATCAGTTAAACAATTGTCTTTCCATGTTCAGGCTGTTTTGTTTCCGTTGCGTATTTAGGACCGAATATTCAAAGTTATTAACCATAAAGTACAAGCCTCACTAGGCACAAACATGACTTCAAAGACGTTTCCTAAACACCAAAAACATGTCATGCTGGCGAAATTTAGCTGATACATGTACCAAAAAAAGGCCGGGTTTTTACTCGTTATCAACGACAATTACGCTTTGTTGCCAAAATTATAGCTTAAATTTGGTGTATGCGTGCCTTTTGGTTGTGGCACCTTGAAAAATAGATTTTGAAATCGATTTGATAATTTCTAGCATGATATTAGTTATGAGCTTTCCAATGAGACATCGCACGAAAACAATCGCCCCACGACAAGTAATCAATTAATTAATTTCAACTTTTGAATTGAGAGCGGGACGGTCCTAATTCGTTCTGAAGAGTGGGCACAATTTCTGAACTGGGGCGCACAGGCTAGGCCTGCAAAACAAACAAGCAAATTGATTGTTACATGACATTGCATTCCATTAAATTTCGTTCGGGAAAAGAAAATCAAAATTTGGAAAGGCACGTAGGCCGACAGGCCTATATACGTACCAACTTTAAACCCTCCTAATTAAAATTTCAGTAACATTTTTTTCATAATTGCCTTTTCAACAGGACCAAACGAAATCTATCCAGGGCTGGATCACGTTCCATGCCACCCATTCCCAAGACAATCAACAACATCAGTAACTTGGGCGATGAGCGGTCTAGGTACCAGACCAACTCCAAACAGCTCCCGCCCGTCCCGCCGCCCAAGCCTGGTCCGGTACCCGATGAGAACAATTACGAAGCGTTGGACAACTACGGGTACTTGTGCCTTGAGTTTCAGAAGCATAACAGGGATGCTTATCAGCTGCCTAGAGCCGTGTACGAGGTGCCCAAACATCTCAATGAGTATTAGCATTGCGAAATACAGATGTACATATAAATAATCGTTGACCTTAAGAAGTCCCATTTATTGAAGTAGTAACTTTACTTGAAAAAAAAAAGATTTTAAGAAATGTGATTTTAGAACTGTAGCAGTAGGCCGGCCTATGTAAACAGTGGCGCACCCAAGGGGAACCTCGGGGTGCTTGAGCCCCCCCCCCCCCCCCCCAGGGTTTTGTAGGGTTTTTTTATTTTATTTTTTGTCCCACGATTTGACCTTGGTGATATTGATTTGGCCTATTTTGCGAGCGGGTGTAAGTAGCGCCACCAACGTCAAAATAGCCTCAAAGGAATTCTTTTTCTGCAGCCAAAATTTTGGCCATTTTGTTTGCAAAAGAACGGAAACTTCTAAAAAATTTGACAAATTGTGAGCCCCCCCCCCCCCCCAAGCCAAATCCTGGGTGCACCACTGTATGTAAAGTTATTTCAACGCCTTTCACAATTTGAAATATCAATTTCTGCCGTCAACTTTTTTTGGTAAATAGTTTGATCAATTAAATAAAAAGAATTATTGTGTTGTTGCTTAATCTTTTGGTGAGCGTGTCTGGATTGTGCAATCGACTTGAAAGTAATATGCTAGTTGAAATCAGTTTTTAAGTTTGTAAATAATTCGGAATCCCATAAAGGCAACAACGTAAACAAAGTGAAGGAATGTTTCTTTTCTAATATTAAGTTTCATTAAGTTTGACAGTGTTCTCTAAAATATGTAATTTTATTTTTAAGACTAATGTTCAATTTTAATCCGTAATTTTAATATTTTTAACAATATTGTTCGGATTTTATAATGCGAATTAGAACCATTTTATGGTGTCTGCGCAACTTTTTTGAAATTATTATGTGTTCATATTATGTAGGGCCTAGAAAAAAAAACAATATCCTTAAATTATATATTATCGAAGAAACTATTTTTAAACAGATAGAGTGCTCTTTTGGTTAAATTTACAACAGCAACTATGAGTAATATGCAACAAGCTTAGTTAAAACGTACTATATGCACCGGCGCATCAAATTGTTCATATGGCGTGCGGTCCCTCTTTGGGGCGTCGGGGGGGGGGGGGCTTTTTCGGCGGCCCAGGGGTGTCGGCTACCCCTTCACCGCTCCCCTCCCCCTGTCAATCACTTCATTGCAAAACGGTTACTACTCGAAAATACAACACAAATTTAACAAAATAGAATTCTATACTTTGGCAGCTGGTAGAAGTTATGTATTTTTCTATTTTATTCATAGTTCCATTAATGCATTAAACATTTTTTTCTGAGCCTCACCTCCGAGCATTACTTGACGAATGACGAACAACGAAATCAATGAAACTATAGTGATATAATGTTAACAAGTTTTTGAGTATAAAATAATATTACTTTATAACACAGCTATAGTTCTAGCGTAATGGTATAATAAAAAAAACCAAGATATACAATATATACACAACTTCATGCATTAACAAAAAACTGAGATAGTTTTTGCTTTTTACAATAATTAACGCAGAGAGGAAAGATGCCAACGAAATGTAAACATCATCAATCATCATTGTTTCTATAATGAGCTTGATTGAACATAAAAACCATTAGCCTAATTACGTCCGAAAGGCCAACGTCATCCATTTGGGGATCGTTCAGTCCTAAAGATTTACCAGAACCGATATATCAATGGCGTAGCGACCGTGCGTGGGGGTAATGGGAGTAATACCCCCCCCCCAAAAAAGAAATTGTAACGAGTCCCCTTTTCACGAAAAGTCCAACAAAACTCACTTATTTGTACCTCTCCTGTACGATCTGATAATATGATTGGTGTACAGTGGATAAGACAGAAGAAGGTGTTCAGGCCGGCTACAACAGCAGCCAGGGACCGTTGTGATATTATTCGCTGGACTTCAGAGAAATCAAAGCGTCAGACGCAGAAAGGGGTTTTGTTCAATTATATTTAGATTATTTTGTTCCTTTTTTTATTGAAGAATATTTTTCTTCCTACGAGAATTATAGAATAATGTCTGATGTTTAAAAATTCTTTAGAAAACGTGGGGTGGGGTGGGGTAGGGACTGACGACGACACGCGACTTTTGACGTCGCCACCCTTTGTAACCGGAGGTTTACATACACAATAAATTCCCAGCTTGGTAGCCCAGTCGGTAGAGTGACGTTCTCAGAACATCTTATCTAGGGGTTGGAGTTTCAAGCCCCAGGCTGTAACCAACGTCATTTATTATTTTTCGTCATAGGGGTTGGTAGGGGTCAGAGCGAAGGGGATGGGGTGGGGGACTGATGACTACATGTGACTTTTGACGTCACCACCCTTTGCAATCGGAGGTTTATATATATTATAAATTCCCTACTACAAAGTGCGAGCCGGTAGCCCAGTCGGTACAGTGACGTTCTTCGATCGTCAGTCTTGGGGTTGGAGGTTCGAGACCCCAGCATGTCACCAACGACATTCGGGGTTTTTTTTCGTCGGAGTGGAGGACTGACTACGACACGTGATTTTTGACGTCACCACTCTTAGCAATCGGAGGTTTATATATATCATAAATTCCCTGTTTGGTAAGCGTGAGCCGATAGACCAGTCGTTAGAGTGACGTTCTTCAATCGTCAGTCTTTGGGTTGGAGGTTCGAGTCCCAGCATGTCACCAACGACATTTAGTTTTTTCGTCAGGGGGGTGGGATGGACGACTGACGACGACACGTGATTTTTGACGTCACCACTGCACTCTTAGCAATCCTAGGTTTATGCATAATTATTATAAATTCCCTGTTTGGTAAGTGCGAGCCAGTAGCTCAGTCGAATGACTGACGTTCTTCTATCGGCAGTCTTGGGGTTGGAGGTTCGAGCCCCAGCATGTCACCAACGACATTAAATATATTTTTGTCAGAGCGAAGGAAATGGGTAGATGATTGACGACTACACGTGACTTTTGACGTCACCACTCTTTGTAATCGGAGGTTTATATATATATATATATATATATATATATATATATATATATATATATATATATATATATATCCAATGAAATCGTCTTCTATCACAATTCACAGTGCTCGATACATCTCTGTAGAGCTATAAACATGCAATAAATTCAGAATATTCTCTTTCTGAACAGACTGTTTCGTACCATAAGGCACTCATCAGCAGAATGACGAAAAATAGAATACAAGTAGCATCTTACCTTCAGAAAGAGAATATTCTGAATTTATTGCATATATATATATATATATATATATATATCCAATGAAATCGTCTTCTATCACAATTCACAGTGCTCGATACATCTCTGTAGAGCTATATACATGCAATAAATTCAGAATATTCTCTTTCTGAACAGACTGTTTCGTACCATAAGGCACTCATCAGCAGAATGACGAAAAATAGAATACAAGTAGCATCTTACCTTATTTCGAATCAAGCGCGCGCACGCGTTACGCGCGTTACGTCATTGAAGTTAGTACGCGTTTACGTCACTGAAGTAAGAACACATCTGTCTCGATGCCTGCACTTGGAGACGATTTCGCTTCTCTTATTCAGTGTACCTAGATCTGGCCTACATATGATTATGTACTTCTCTGCTATACACAAATTGCATCTCTTGTTTACGTTAGAGTATGGCAGTGCTTTCAGAACTATGTCCCATTTGATTTCATAGTCTTTCCCTTCGTCCTTTAAGTCCCATATATGTTTACTTAGCTCTGTTTGCGCCCTCTTGCTCTCGGATCTGAATGACTGCTTGTGGTTCGCCAGTCTCGCCTTGAAGGTTGTGGACGTCAGCCCGACGTATGCCTCCTTCCTGCCTTCGCTCGTGACGGTGGCCTGGTACACTATGTTCTTGCTGAGGCACTCCCCGTTCAGCGGGCATTCGGCATTGCGGGGACAACTGCATGTTCTACCACCGACGTCGTCCTCCTGTTTTACCTTCCGTTTGTTGATTGACTGGATCGTTGCCTTCATGTTCGGCATGCAGCTGTACGATAACTTTACTGTGTTCCGGTTGAGCACTTTGTGAAGCTTATGTTCCTTGGGGAAGCATTTGTCTATTATCTGAAGGAATTTCTTTCCAATGTTGGTACGTACGCTCTTGTTGTATGGCGGGTTGTACCATGTCACCTCCCTTTTTCTAGTCCTTTTTCTGGTGTTATTGCCCGGTGTGTACGTCAATCGATACTTGTGCCCGCTTTTTTGCAGAGCCTCCTGGTAGGCCGGGGCAGCTTTCTCGAATGCCTCCTTGCTCGACGAGATGTTGGAGAGTCGCTTGTTGATTCCCTCTGGTATCTGTTTGATGACGGCGGGTGGATGGTTTGACTGGACATGTACATAGAGAGGTACATTACCTGGTTTCATGTATGGCTTGTACCCTCCCGTTCGCAGGTCTAATGTGATGTCAAGGAAGTTTACTGTTGCCTTGTTGGCTTCGATCGTTACCTTTAAGTCATTTTCCCGGAATACTTGGCATATTTCCTTCTTGATGTTTTCTATTTTCTTGGGGGTCTCCTTGAATACTGCCAGACCGTCGTCCCTGTATAGTCCCACTCTATTTCCGTACTTTGGTTTCAAGATCGACAGCAGATATGCTACGACCAGCTCGCATGACTCCGCGCCGTCGAAACTGCCCATCGTGACATCGAATTTGCTGTCTGCATTACGCTTTTTCCACGGTACCTGGTCGTTGAATACCACTGTCTGTTTCGCGTGGATGATGATATCTTTCTCCTTGCTGCTAATGCTCTCGTAGTTTTCCGCGAACCCTAGGGCCTTCAGGAGAAGCTTTTCCGTTATCGAGGGGTAGAACTCCACAATGTCGAAATTTATGAAGCTCGATTCTTGCTTGTTTGGGATTTTCTTATACCAGTCCAGTACGGCGTCCGTGCTTTTCCACAGGTTGAATCCTGTCGCGCTTATGACTTTACCGACGATTCTGTCGAGGATCACTTTACTTATATGTCCTATCTCTGATTTGGTTGGGCTGATTAGTCGACATGATGGTTTGTTATCGAAGTTGTCCTTGTGGTCCTTCAAAGTAATGAAGACTTCCCTCTCGGCCAATTTATCTATGCGGTCGCCCAGTCCAAGACTTTTAGCAATTCTTTTCGCTTCGCGATTGATTTCCGCTACTTCCTTTTGCTCGGTTTTCTTGTATGTTTTGGTGACATTCGCCCTGACAAGATTTACATAGTCATCTTTTTCCATCTTGTAATAATTTGTAGTCTTATCAGCCTTGACGGTAAGCTTATCATCATTCCTAATCGTATTTATGTCTTCGTTTAATTTGCGTTGGAACTGGCTAGTGGTCTTCTCAAATTCGACGTTTTGAATCAGACTCACCAAATTGTCTTCGAATTCTCTCAGTTCCGGAATGACTGGTGGTGTTTTCCGCGAGTTAAATCCGTACGTTTCCTCCTTCTCCGCCTTGTCTTTGTTCAGCTCCGGATTCAGAAAGAAGAATGATCTCCATCTAATCCTTTTGATGAACATTTCCGTTTTCTCGATCAGGCGCTTGAGGTATGTTGTTCTCGATGCTACCGGAATATTCTTCGTCGAATATTCAAAGTTCACTCTTTCCATTTTGAAGTGCGACGTCAGGAGAGTGCTCAACTATAAAAATAGGAGCTAGTATATCCAATGAAATCGTCTTCTATCACAATTCACAGTGCTCGATACATCTCTGTAGAGCTATATACATGCAATAAATTCAGAATATTCTCTTTCTGAACAGACTGTTTCGTACCATAAGGCACTCATCAGCAGAATGACGAAAAATAGAATACAAGTAGCATCTTACCTTATTTCGAATCAAGCGCGCGCACGCGTTACGCGCGTTACGTCATTGAAGTTAGTACGCGTTTACGTCACTGAAGTAAGAACACATCTGTCTCGATGCCTGCACTTGGAGACGATTTCGCTTCTCTTATTCAGTGTACCTAGATCTGGCCTACATATGATTATGTACTTCTCTGCTATACACAAATTGCATCTCTTGTTTACGTTAGAGTATGGCAGTGCTTTCAGAACTATGTCCCATTTGATTTCATAGTCTTTCCCTTCGTCCTTTAAGTCCCATATATGTTTACTTAGCTCTGTTTGCGCCCTCTTGCTCTCGGATCTGAATGACTGCTTGTGGTTCGCCAGTCTCGCCTTGAAGGTTGTGGACGTCAGCCCGACGTATGCCTCCTTCCTGCCTTCGCTCGTGACGGTGGCCTGGTACACTATGTTCTTGCTGAGGCACTCCCCGTTCAGCGGGCATTCGGCATTGCGGGGACAACTGCATGTTCTACCACCGACGTCGTCCTCCTGTTTTACCTTCCGTTTGTTGATTGACTGGATCGTTGCCTTCATGTTCGGCATGCAGCTGTACGATAACTTTACTGTGTTCCGGTTGAGCACTTTGTGAAGCTTATGTTCCTTGGGGAAGCATTTGTCTATTATCTGAAGGAATTTCTTTCCAATGTTGGTACGTACGCTCTTGTTGTATGGCGGGTTGTACCATGTCACCTCCCTTTTTCTAGTCCTTTTTCTGGTGTTATTGCCCGGTGTGTACGTCAATCGATACTTGTGCCCGCTTTTTTGCAGAGCCTCCTGGTAGGCCGGGGCAGCTTTCTCGAATGCCTCCTTGCTCGACGAGATGTTGGAGAGTCGCTTGTTGATTCCCTCTGGTATCTGTTTGATGACGGCGGGTGGATGGTTTGACTGGACATGTACATAGAGAGGTACATTACCTGGTTTCATGTATGGCTTGTACCCTCCCGTTCGCAGGTCTAATGTGATGTCAAGGAAGTTTACTGTTGCCTTGTTGGCTTCGATCGTTACCTTTAAGTCATTTTCCCGGAATACTTGGCATATTTCCTTCTTGATGTTTTCTATTTTCTTGGGGGTCTCCTTGAATACTGCCAGACCGTCGTCCCTGTATAGTCCCACTCTATTTCCGTACTTTGGTTTCAAGATCGACAGCAGATATGCTACGACCAGCTCGCATGACTCCGCGCCGTCGAAACTGCCCATCGTGACATCGAATTTGCTGTCTGCATTACGCTTTTTCCACGGTACCTGGTCGTTGAATACCACTGTCAGGGCGAATGTCACCAAAACATACAAGAAAACCGAGCAAAAGGAAGTAGCGGAAATCAATCGCGAAGCGAAAAGAATTGCTAAAAGTCTTGGACTGGGCGACCGCATAGATAAATTGGCCGAGAGGGAAGTCTTCATTACTTTGAAGGACCACAAGGACAACTTCGATAACAAACCATCATGTCGACTAATCAGCCCAACCAAATCAGAGATAGGACATATAAGTAAAGTGATCCTCGACAGAATCGTCGGTAAAGTCATAAGCGCGACAGGATTCAACCTGTGGAAAAGCACGGACGCCGTACTGGACTGGTATAAGAAAATCCCAAACAAGCAAGAATCGAGCTTCATAAATTTCGACATTGTGGAGTTCTACCCCTCGATAACGGAAAAGCTTCTCCTGAAGGCCCTAGGGTTCGCGGAAAACTACGAGAGCATTAGCAGCAAGGAGAAAGATATCATCATCCACGCGAAACAGACAGTGGTATTCAACGACCAGGTACCGTGGAAAAAGCGTAATGCAGACAGCAAATTCGATGTCACGATGGGCAGTTTCGACGGCGCGGAGTCATGCGAGCTGGTCGTAGCATATCTGCTGTCGATCTTGAAACCAAAGTACGGAAATAGAGTGGGACTATACAGGGACGACGGTCTGGCAGTATTCAAGGAGACCCCCAAGAAAATAGAAAACATCAAGAAGGAAATATGCCAAGTATTCCGGGAAAATGACTTAAAGGTAACGATCGAAGCCAACAAGGCAACAGTAAACTTCCTTGACATCACATTAGACCTGCGAACGGGAGGGTACAAGCCATACATGAAACCAGGTAATGTACCTCTCTATGTACATGTCCAGTCAAACCATCCACCCGCCGTCATCAAACAGATACCAGAGGGAATCAACAAGCGACTCTCCAACATCTCGTCGAGCAAGGAGGCATTCGAGAAAGCTGCCCCGGCCTACCAGGAGGCTCTGCAAAAAAGCGGGCACAAGTATCGATTGACGTACACACCGGGCAATAACACCAGAAAAAGGACTAGAAAAAGGGAGGTGACATGGTACAACCCGCCATACAACAAGAGCGTACGTACCAACATTGGAAAGAAATTCCTTCAGATAATAGACAAATGCTTCCCCAAGGAACATAAGCTTCACAAAGTGCTCAACCGGAACACAGTAAAGTTATCGTACAGCTGCATGCCGAACATGAAGGCAACGATCCAGTCAATCAACAAACGGAAGGTAAAACAGGAGGACGACGTCGGTGGTAGAACATGCAGTTGTCCCCGCAATGCCGAATGCCCGCTGAACGGGGAGTGCCTCAGCAAGAACATAGTGTACCAGGCCACCGTCACGAGCGAAGGCAGGAAGGAGGCATACGTCGGGCTGACGTCCACAACCTTCAAGGCGAGACTGGCGAACCACAAGCAGTCATTCAGATCCGAGAGCAAGAGGGCGCAAACAGAGCTAAGTAAACATATATGGGACTTAAAGGACGAAGGGAAAGACTATGAAATCAAATGGGACATAGTTCTGAAAGCACTGCCATACTCTAACGTAAACAAGAGATGCAATTTGTGTATAGCAGAGAAGTACATAATCATATGTAGGCCAGATCTAGGTACACTGAATAAGAGAAGCGAAATCGTCTCCAAGTGCAGGCATCGAGACAGATGTGTTCTTACTTCAGTGACGTAAACGCGTACTAACTTCAATGACGTAACGCGCGTAACGCGTGCGCGCGCTTGATTCGAAATAAGGTAAGATGCTACTTGTATTCTATTTTTCGTCATTCTGCTGATGAGTGCCTTATGGTACGAAACAGTCTGTTCAGAAAGAGAATATTCTGAATTTATTGCATGTATATAGCTCTACAGAGATGTATCGAGCACTGTGAATTGTGATAGAAGACGATTTCATTGGATATACTAGCTCCTATTTTTATAGTTGAGCACTCTCCTGACGTCGCACTTCAAAATGGAAAGAGTGAACTTTGAATATTCGACGAAGAATATTCCGGTAGCATCGAGAACAACATACCTCAAGCGCCTGATCGAGAAAACGGAAATGTTCATCAAAAGGATTAGATGGAGATCATTCTTCTTTCTGAATCCGGAGCTGAACAAAGACAAGGCGGAGAAGGAGGAAACGTACGGATTTAACTCGCGGAAAACACCACCAGTCATTCCGGAACTGAGAGAATTCGAAGACAATTTGGTGAGTCTGATTCAAAACGTCGAATTTGAGAAGACCACTAGCCAGTTCCAACGCAAATTAAACGAAGACATAAATACGATTAGGAATGATGATAAGCTTACCGTCAAGGCTGATAAGACTACAAATTATTACAAGATGGAAAAAGATGACTATGTAAATCTTGTCAGGGCGAATGTCACCAAAACATACAAGAAAACCGAGCAAAAGGAAGTAGCGGAAATCAATCGCGAAGCGAAAAGAATTGCTAAAAGTCTTGGACTGGGCGACCGCATAGATAAATTGGCCGAGAGGGAAGTCTTCATTACTTTGAAGGACCACAAGGACAACTTCGATAACAAACCATCATGTCGACTAATCAGCCCAACCAAATCAGAGATAGGACATATAAGTAAAGTGATCCTCGACAGAATCGTCGGTAAAGTCATAAGCGCGACAGGATTCAACCTGTGGAAAAGCACGGACGCCGTACTGGACTGGTATAAGAAAATCCCAAACAAGCAAGAATCGAGCTTCATAAATTTCGACATTGTGGAGTTCTACCCCTCGATAACGGAAAAGCTTCTCCTGAAGGCCCTAGGGTTCGCGGAAAACTACGAGAGCATTAGCAGCAAGGAGAAAGATATCATCATCCACGCGAAACAGACAGTGGTATTCAACGACCAGGTACCGTGGAAAAAGCGTAATGCAGACAGCAAATTCGATGTCACGATGGGCAGTTTCGACGGCGCGGAGTCATGCGAGCTGGTCGTAGCATATCTGCTGTCGATCTTGAAACCAAAGTACGGAAATAGAGTGGGACTATACAGGGACGACGGTCTGGCAGTATTCAAGGAGACCCCCAAGAAAATAGAAAACATCAAGAAGGAAATATGCCAAGTATTCCGGGAAAATGACTTAAAGGTAACGATCGAAGCCAACAAGGCAACAGTAAACTTCCTTGACATCACATTAGACCTGCGAACGGGAGGGTACAAGCCATACATGAAACCAGGTAATGTACCTCTCTATGTACATGTCCAGTCAAACCATCCACCCGCCGTCATCAAACAGATACCAGAGGGAATCAACAAGCGACTCTCCAACATCTCGTCGAGCAAGGAGGCATTCGAGAAAGCTGCCCCGGCCTACCAGGAGGCTCTGCAAAAAAGCGGGCACAAGTATCGATTGACGTACACACCGGGCAATAACACCAGAAAAAGGACTAGAAAAAGGGAGGTGACATGGTACAACCCGCCATACAACAAGAGCGTACGTACCAACATTGGAAAGAAATTCCTTCAGATAATAGACAAATGCTTCCCCAAGGAACATAAGCTTCACAAAGTGCTCAACCGGAACACAGTAAAGTTATCGTACAGCTGCATGCCGAACATGAAGGCAACGATCCAGTCAATCAACAAACGGAAGGTAAAACAGGAGGACGACGTCGGTGGTAGAACATGCAGTTGTCCCCGCAATGCCGAATGCCCGCTGAACGGGGAGTGCCTCAGCAAGAACATAGTGTACCAGGCCACCGTCACGAGCGAAGGCAGGAAGGAGGCATACGTCGGGCTGACGTCCACAACCTTCAAGGCGAGACTGGCGAACCACAAGCAGTCATTCAGATCCGAGAGCAAGAGGGCGCAAACAGAGCTAAGTAAACATATATGGGACTTAAAGGACGAAGGGAAAGACTATGAAATCAAATGGGACATAGTTCTGAAAGCACTGCCATACTCTAACGTAAACAAGAGATGCAATTTGTGTATAGCAGAGAAGTACATAATCATATGTAGGCCAGATCTAGGTACACTGAATAAGAGAAGCGAAATCGTCTCCAAGTGCAGGCATCGAGACAGATGTGTTCTTACTTCAGTGACGTAAACGCGTACTAACTTCAATGACGTAACGCGCGTAACGCGTGCGCGCGCTTGATTCGAAATAAGGTAAGATGCTACTTGTATTCTATTTTTCGTCATTCTGCTGATGAGTGCCTTATGGTACGAAACAGTCTGTTCAGAAAGAGAATATTCTGAATTTATTGCATGTATATATATATATATATATATATATATATATATATATATATATATATTCTAAATTTCCTGCTTGGTTAGTGTACTGAGCCTGTAGCCCAGTCGGTAGAGTGACGTTCTTCGAGCTTCAATCTTGGGGTTGGAGGTTCGAGACCCAGATTGTCACCAACGACATTTATTATTTTTTTCGTCAGAGCGAATGGGATGGGGTTGTGGACTGATGAATACAGCGTTACTTTTGACGTCACCACCCTTTGCAATCGGAGGTTTATATAATTATATTATAAATTGTCTGCTTGGTAAGTGTGAGCCGGTAGCTCACTTGGTAGACTGACCTTCAACGACATGAATCCCCCCCCCCCCCCCTGCGCTACGCCTATGCAAAGGTAGAGATTAGAGAATGCCTTTCCATTTTAATTCCCGGCCCCGCCCAAGAACTCAAGTCAGCAACTTGCGAAACAATAGGTGGCGCGCTTCTGTTTTGCCAGCTCGATCATTTGATCTGGCTCCCATACGCTGTCCACGTCGAACAAACTGATACGTGGCCGTTTACATGTCGGGAACCAGTCTCTCATTCCAGGTCCTTTTCAATCTAACAGGTGCAAATCCGACTGAACAGTCGGTAGAACCTGTCTAAAAATCCACCATCATCCATCCCAAACTAAATCTTAAACCCTTCAAACATCATGTTTAAAATTGTGCCGAAGTTCATCTTGCTGTTGATGCTGGTTCTACCGGCTACAGTACTTCTGTCGAGTCGTGGTAAGCGATAAATTGTGTTCATTTCGTAGCATATTGAGACCGTTGATGATCATTGAGGTGCTACGTGGACACTTTAACGCACGTAATGTTTGGACACTTTACCGCACGTAATGTTTGGAGACAAAATTTGTCGGGATTTCTTTCCGGGGTATGGGTGGGGGCTCTATTTTTTGTTTGTTAAGGCTTTTGTTAAGACTACATATACGTGATACAATTACTCCTAAAACTTTAATTTGGGTTGTAAATCTAATTTTGTTTTGGCATGTTTGGGGGATTTTGCGTGTTGCGCAGTGGCTATCGTTACGGCAGCCGTAACGCATTTCCCATTTTCTATCGTTACGGTAGTACTGCAACTTTTATAAAAATATGAGAAGAAAATATAAAATTAGAAGGAAAAAAGTGAACTTGAACGTTATGAATTCGGACTTTATTTCCCTTTTAAAAAAAATCCTCCAAAGCCTCAGATTAGAAAAGGAACAAAATTTGAGTGCAAAACAGATGCGAACCTGCAACCTCGCGGTGCAAAATCCTACCCTCTATTGACTGAGCTGTCGCACTGCTCGCTAAAACGTGGTGAAACAAATAATTATATACCTGTGTGCGTATCATAAAAGTATCATAGAGGGCGCTAAACAACGGCTGCTGTAACGATAGCCACTTCGTATTGCTTGTGCCATGGGCGTGGACTAGACGGTGTTGGGGGGGGGGGGGGTTGGCAGCTCCGGCTCTTATCTTGCAGTTGCACCTGGCTTGCCAGGTGCATGTAACATTGACATTAATTAAGTGGCACAATTGCAGAATATCCCGCCACTCAATCTATGCACCTCATAGCCTGCATGCTATGGAGTCACGGTTTATTGCCATCTCAGCGCTATCTACCTGTATGTAGGATGGAACGCCGTATTATCGCGGTACTTATCACGTTTCTCGTTCGGAATAGAGATTGCCCACTAACCTTACAGAATTGTCCTGTCTTATGTGTAGTATAACTCTTCCTTTTTTAATTAATATAAAAAAATCTGACGGGTGGTGTGGTTTATTCCGTGTACGATGCCTGTGAAAATAGACATGCGCGGCGTGTGCGAACGGAGGTGGACTCCCTATTATCGCGGTATGCGGGAAGGGGTTTTTATAAGATCCCAACTTTTTTGTTCATAGTTTATGTTTGACCAAAACATCCCCCTGAATAAAGTCTGATATTTTCCCTGTAACGTTCAAGTTGATTAAAGACAAAATGTCTGCAGGATGATTTCTTAAGACCCTGCCCTTCCCCCGAAAGGAGAACACAAATCCCCGAGGCAAGTCTACTGATCGGCGATTGAGGGCGCCATTCACTTTACACGGTGTGCCGTTTTATTTTCGCTAACGCGCGGTGCTTATTTTGATCCCGTAAAAGTTGTTACGATTTCGCGCTGCAAATATCGTCGTTCGACTTCATTTTACATTTGCAGCTGAAGAATAGGAATCAGACAATGGAACTTTCATGGACAGAGCGCAATTAAAGATTTATGTTAAAATATAAACGGTACCTTTTAGCAGACACGGTGAGGGAAAATTTTGCAAGTTTTGGAAAACGTTTATATTTATTAAAATCGTTAAAAGTCCCGAAAGACACAACATTTTTTAATCGTCCTTTTTATACAACTCGGTAGAAAATCCTTGATGACTGGTGAACTGGATAAAAATCGCCACTTGAAGGAGTTTTGACACTGTAAAAAGAGAAATTTCCCATGCCGCGATAATAGGGATGCCGCGATAATAGGGAGTCCGACTATACTACATGTACTATGGGTCATGCTCCTCTGCACTCCCATTCCGTATCTGCGTAACTGGCAACAGGGTAGTTGGTTTGGACTTAGAATTTTTGCAGCAACGCTCATTCCTTTTGTGTTGCTTCGTTCTCAAGCATTGTCAATGGGACTCCCACTCAGTATCCGCGTAGCCGGCAACTAGTCCGAGTAACTTTTTTAATATTTGGAGATGGTCGGGCGATAGTAGGGTCTTGGGATCATAGTGTACATGGCGGTATCAATAACCTCTTTTGACCACTTTCACTCGTACCCCCATCAAAAACTTCAGATTTCACCCCCAAAACAGTCCTCAAACTGCCTGATGCGCCCCTGTAGGCTTCAGTGGGCATTGAAAATACAAATGGTGGTGGTTAGGTTCACATACCTTTGGGAAGTAAAGAGAAATTTTGCCTTCAATTACGGAACCATCCTAATTATCTACTCTACCTTTTTGGTCGGAAACGTTGCAGCCTCGTTGGTTGCCAGTGCCCAAGCAGAAGACCGGGTGGAAGATGTCTTGGAAGGAGAGGACATAGAAGACGAAGACGACGAGGATGATGATGACGAGGACGGGCAGATTGAGACGGAGGATGAAGGAGCTGCGGGAGGAGAGAAGACGGCCGCGGCCAAGTCCGGGGATGAGGAAGAGGCAGAGGAGGAGGAAGAGGTTGAGAAACTCAAGGCTGCCGAGGATGTGGAGACCACTCTGCTGTTCACCAAGAATGCTGACAAAGGTTGGTGGTGATAGCTTGCTGTACCCAATACTTGGTCCCTTGTTGTATTGCGGACGAGGTTAACACAATTTCAAATAGCTGTAGTTGCAACATGAAATCAGCTCGGTGAGGTATCAAGGTACCTAACCGACTGACACAGTTTAGTAGCTTGAAATGATAGAAGATTGTTTTGAGTGCCGTTGTGCCTGCATTTTTATTGATTACTGCCTAACACACATAACCTAATGCTTGAAAGGGGTCAACAAATATAATGTTTGACATGCATCGCTCTGTGTTGCTCTCTTGGAAAATAAAGAATGTCCAGTGATGTGCTAGGCAAGGCATTTGGGCTGAGCTACAACCATCTGTCAGGTCACAGGGCTGCGCTATCAGTCTCAGCGCTCACGGCATCCGATCACTGGCGGAGTTTTTCCACCGCGATCGGTGCTTGTGATGCGTTGGGTCCTGTTGCGTTGATCCCTCCATGGAATCACTCTGTGTTTTTGGCGATGGCTTTGCATTGATCTCAACATCGCCATTCTGAGGACAAATCGTACCTTTACAATCCCAAATCCTTGTTAATCCGACACCTGGTTTTGTGTGATTTTGTTGGATATGATACTGCAGGACCCGGACACTGTCATTTTTGGGAAGTTTCTTTCTTAAATCATGTGTTATTCAAATCCTAAAATTTACTGGATTAGATTTCATTTTTCTTTGTGATTTTATTGTTCAGGACAAATGTTAATAAAGTTAAAATAAGTCTGATAATCCAGTTGGTCAACAGCTGATACTCCGGTAAAAGTAACAACAGCATCGGCATTATCTCTTGCTCTTATGGTGTAATATTTACGCGAGCAGTCGGACGTGCAAATGCACTCCAGCTGAACTGTGTTGCAGGACGCTTTGACTCACTCTCGAAAGTAAATTCTGGAGTGCCTAAAAATGCCGTTAGAAGGCTTACCTGCCGGTCAGTGGTACTGGTCTGGAGGGATTAGGAGAACCTGGGTACCTCAGGACATACTCATCATATACCAGGGTATTTTTATTGCCTGTGAGCTCTGAACATGACTTCATCTTTAGGCTACATTCACACGGATGCTTTTTGCTCTAAACTGTGTCTTGCTTTTGATCAGATTTTTAGGACAGAAGTAGACCAGCAGTCCAGTGATATTTCTGAGTGCTCATCGTTATTAATCCTAAAAAGCTTACAATAAACCTAACTTGGCCTAGTAAAGCCGTTCATGTTTTAACCGATTCTGCCAATTTATTTGGTTACAACGAAAGAGATTGTTCCTGTGCAATACTCAAAGTTCAACTTTCTTTAACCTTTTTCAATTTTTCAGAAATACCTGTCAACAAACTGATCCAGATCCTTGTCGGTTTTACCAACAACGGCAAGCAGAACTACATGGTTGAGAACATCCACGCCTCCCTGCGCTACCCACAGGACTTCACCTACTACATCCAGAACGTAAGTAGCTTGTGGTTTTCCAAGGGATTACTGACTGAGAAACAACAGGTGCAATGTTTCCCAGAGCACAGATAAGGCCAAAAAAAAAAAGTCTCCGGTTTCTGGTATGCGCGCGCGTCGCCGTAGCCATGCGCGTTGGCAAAATGAAAAAGTTTTTTTTTCAATGAAAGATGATGTCTCAAAACCGCCAAACTCACTGGTTTGACTGGAATCCTGCTGCTGCACAATTTTAACGTGTTATTAGATTGGGTTATGGTCGAGAATAAGCTTTATGTGGCCTATCTGGACTCCCATATATTTGCACTAAGTTTAGTCGGGCACCATTTGCAGTCATCAGCACACATATGAAGCAAAAAAATCAGGTAAAAAAAAAAAAAGCCGCGTCACCGCACTACTTTTTGGGCAAGATCCATACCAGAAACCGGAGACTTTTTTTTTTGGCCTAACGTGCAAACTCGTGTATATTGTATTTATGCATGCGTACAGTCTTCTTGATTATTCTGGCTGGTGTTCATCATCCATCCACCTGTTTATAGTCCGTCTGTTCACGAACTCGAGGGTTGGACTTCATGATGATCATGTCTTCTTGGTCGAATAGCTTTCCTCAGTTCAATGCCAGATTGGCATTGATCCGCAGCAGGCATGCAACTTTTCCTCGGATCCGCTGATTTCCTCGTTTTTTACTTCTCGTGAACGCCATTACAAATTGAAAAACACTTTACAAAGTCTTGTGTAGTTAGGAATTTCCTTGTTTTTCCCGAAATTCCCAGTTGCATGCCGACATTTCAGGTCATAGGAAGATAATGAATGTCCAGTGATGTGCTAGGCAAGGCATTTGGGCTGAGCTACAACCATCTGTCAAGGCATAGGGCTGCGCTGTCCAGTCCCTGCTTTCAAGTGTCTGATCACAGGTGGAGTTTTTCCACCGTGATCGGTGCTTGCGAAGTATGGGTTCTGGTTGCGTTGATCCCTGCATGGAATCACTCTGTGTTCTTGGCGATGGCTTTGCGTTGATCTCAACTCCGCCATTCTGAGGACAAATCGGACCTTTACGATCCGCAATCCTTGTTAACCAAATACATGTACCTGGTTTGGCATGCTTTTGTTAGATATGATACTGCAGGACCCAGATACTGTTCTTTTTTTTCTGTGCCTGATTTCCAGTTAGTGTTGAATTTCAGATTTTGTTGGGATTTTAGGATTTTTTTTTGGGGGGGGGGCCACATTTCCTGTGGGATTTTCAGAAAACGTGCCATGGATTTCCTGATGAGTAGAGGATTCAGAATAATTTCTAGTCAAAAATACCTAGCCTTTATGTATCTTTCACACTTTCTTTTTCTCACAGTTCACATCAAGGGAATACAACACAGTTGTTGAGCCAGGCAAGGAGGCTACCCTGGAGTACATTTTCCAGGCCAGTGAGTCCCTGGCGCTCCGACCGTTTGGCTTTGTCATGGAGCTCAACTACAAAGATACTGTGAGTAGATGACAAGATGCAAGCAAAGAATTCAAGGCCCGATTTCATGGCTCTGCTCACCGGAGAGATTTGTGCGCTTCAGATTTTTACCGTTAAATTCTTTTCTAAGCTAGTTATCGAAGAAGACTTTTGCAAAGGATTCGCCTTGGCCTTTTATATCCTGCCAACAGAGTTTGGTTACTTCCTAGATGTCAAGCCCTGACCTGATAATTTTGAATTTAAATATAATGGAAGACTGTGCATAGAGGTTGTGGGACATTGCCTATTAACATTTTTCCCCCGAGATAGATAGAAAACCGTCTATCCATGGACTACTTGTACCTGCATCAGTATGATGCATCCCTGGTAGAGTCAAACATTAAAGGAAGACTGTAGAATTTTTGTGATCAATAAATTTGCATGCTAAATCCACAGTTTTGCTTGTCGACATTTACAAAGCAAGAAACCAATGTAAGATTCGCAGAGATTATGTTATAAAGAAATAATAGTCCAATAGATTCAAGAAAGATGATATTCACGTTATAAACAAGTGCTTAACTTTGTTCTCTGTCCTGATTTTCTCTCTCCCCCCCCCCTTTCAACAGGAAGGAAACCCATTCATGGATGCAGTCTTCAATGACACGGTTCAGTTTGTGGAGCAGGACGAAGGGCTGGATACAGAAACGTAAGTCTAAAAGTGTCGGCCTCATTCTCAACATTCGATGCAGTTAATTGCTTCTCCTGAAAAATAAGGATAAACTATAACCATGATTTCCAATAACTCTGAATGGGCTCATTGAGCAAACAAGTGAGGGCGCTTTGGACAAACTTTCGAGAACCGAGTAGACGGGACACACTGCTTGCGCGTAATGGTTCGCGTGAGTATAGCGCGAAGTAAGCGCGACTAATTTTATTCTTAATATGCATAAAGCCATAGCGTCTCCGTGTTGCCGTCAGGCGTCGTTGCCAATGCGTTTGAATGTCTCTTCCAGTGGTCTTCCCCAACTCTCCCTTTCTTAGCGTCAAGGGGGTATTTGTGTTCGGAGCCCATAGCCTATATGCCTAACATTCTGGGACAATGCATCCTAGAGTCCCACCTAACTCTCTCTAACTGTTGAGGGGGTACTTGTGCACAGTCTATGGGGGTTTTCGAAATCTTTGCTTCCTCTTCGGCTTCGGCTTCTGAATCACTGAGAGGCAAACTAAGCACAAATATACCAACTATTGGCTTCACATCAACCGATTGAATGTTCCTGAAGCATAACAGGCACCAAAATGTAGCTGGAGTTCCAGAAGTTGGGGGCCTAAAATCTCCTTAAGCCGAAGACGAAGCCGAAGCCAGTCGTTTCGAAAACGCTCTATAAGGAGTCATACTTGGTTTACTCTGTACATGTCATGTTTCGTCTTTGTCGATGCTTTCACAGATTTTTCCTGTACGTGTTCCTGGTAGCTCTGGTCATCTTGTTGGCTGTTGGGGCACAGCAGCTGCTGGCTTCATATGGGGTAAGCTTAATCTAATAATATTTTTATGTGGCAAATTCCCATATATACACACAATTATATACACAAAATACATCAAATTTGATATTAAAACAAAAGAATACAAACAATAAGAAACCAAGTAAACACTACACTCGAAAGACAGAACGGGGACAGTGCAGGGCTGCCAAGGAGAAGAACAAAAGCGAAACAAAACGCTGTCGCCAATAGGGCGTGTCTCTCCAATCTTATCTTTATCCTGTACTTGGTATTCCCAAGACACTTGATCATCAAAAAAATGAAACTGTTGAGTTTTAGTCAAGGCAATCGTAAGTAACACGGAATGAATTATAACAAAGGGATGTCTTTGTCGCAGTTTATTTGAATGGTTTGTCACATGACTTCAGACAGGATGAATTAAGATGCAATTTGATGATTTGCGAAGACTTGCATCCACTCTGGATTTTCTATGTTGACACATTTATTTGGGTCAATAAGTTAATTAACCCTAACTCCCTAGGCATTTTTGCTAGGATGCAACGTCAATCCTGCAAAATCCTCCAACTACCTCTGTGCAAAAATTGCATACAGCCTCCATCCTGCAAAATCCTCCATAATTTCATGAATATAGTCCTTGGAGGGGTGACCACTGCCTCAATCCTGCAAAATCTTCCAACTGTCTCCATGTAAAAATTACATACAGCCTCAATCCTGCAAAATCCTTCGTTATTCCTTGAATATGGTCCTTGGAAGGGTGACCACTGCCTCAATCCTGCAAAATACTCCGGCAACCACTGTCAATACGTTGAGGCAGAACCAGTGACATCCTGGAGCAGCGGAGGATTTCAAGGATAATCTAGGCCTAAATTTGTGCACGGCTGAGCATAAACAACACAAGGTCTGGCCTAAGACCTTGACATAGTGCATCCTCCAAAATTAGCCACACATTTTTGCCATGTAGCCTGAATCCTGCAAAATCCTCCATTTTGCAAAGAGGATTTTAGAGGATTTTGGAAGGTTAGGGTTAAAGACAATTATTTGATTTTCATGCATTTTGTTCATTTCCAATAATAACACCACAAAGATTCAACAAACTAACCTGTTCAATTTTCAGCTCAGTAGATATTACACTTTTTGAAAAAACTGTGAAAAACCCTACACAATATTTTGATCACAAAACACAATTTCATCCATAGCGTCCTTTATTTCCCCCCCCAAAAAAAAAAAATCAGTATTTCATTGATTGTTGGAGGATTTTGAAGGATTGAGGATGGATCCCAACAAATCCTGATAAAAAAAAGCTTGTCCACAGCAAGATCTAACTTCCATACCTGGATATTACATAACACCATTCCCTTCCTATCCATTGGAAAAGGGTCGTGAATATTCAGTTTCGAAATTCATCAAGGCTTCTCTTTATTAAATTCCACATGCCATATCCCAGCTGACCTGAACTTAATACTGAATGATAAGCCCATAGAGATAGTGTTGACTGTGTGGCCTTCTACATGAGATAACTTATCTTCCCTGAACTAGGGTATCATAAGTATTGTTACTGTGTTTTAGGGTCAATTTCTTATAAGCACTCTCTATGTACAGTAAATTACAAGTACAGGGTTTTTTTTCCTGCTTGATTCATCATCCAATTTATTTAATTATTTTTATTTTACAAATTTAACGTGAATAACTTCAAGTAGTAAAGACTAGTTCGCAAAGACCGGGGTGAATTTCACAATAGTGTGTTTTGGGGTAAAATTCTTATATGCATTCTTTGTACGGTGAATTGTTTGGCTGCTTTTTTTTTTCCTGCTTAATTCATCATCCAACTTAAAAAAAAAAAAATAATTTTCAAATTTAACCCTAACTCCCCAGCCTAATTTACTAGGAACCATACCCATTCTGGCAAATTCCAACACCCACATGGGAAATTGTACACACACACTGTTGGACTTAGTTTCTGGAGGTATGCCAATCCCAGTGTAAAAGACCATCAGTTTAGGGGTACTGTACCTATCCCAACAGATTTAAACAAAACCTGCTGTTGAACTTTGATGGGTTGAGTTCAGTAAGGGTTAACGTGAATAATGTCAAATAGTAAAGAGTAGTTCATAAAGACCGGGGTGAATTTGTTATGAGGATAAACAGTGAATGTCACAATACTTTGTTTTGGGGTCAAATTCTTATAGGCATTCTTTGTACAGTAAATTATTTAATACAGATTTTTTTTTCCTGCTTGATTCATCATCCAAATTTTTAAATTTACAAATTTAACGTGAATAGCATAAAATAGTAAAGACAAGTTCACAGAGGCCGGAGCGAATTTGTTATGGGCAATAGTGATTGTCACAATGAAATGACCAATGTCTCAAAAGACACGACAGTTTGAATTGAAGATTAAGGCTTTTGTGTATTGTGATTTTATTTTCTGCAGAAGAAGAGGAAAGCACCCAAGCCAGTTGTCGAGACGGGAACGCAGAATCACACAGGTATCGACTACGACTGGATTCCCAAGGAGAACATTGCAGCCAGTAAGATTAAAAACGCTCCTGTTCGATTAGTTACAGACAGTACAAAATTTCTTTCAATTCCTCTGCCATGTATTTGTATACCGACGTTTAAAAGATCGCATTTGTGTAAACACTGTGACTTTTCAAATTCCATCAACAGACAAAAGAGGGTAACTGGTAGGTACAGCTGGCATAGCAAACACCTCCAGTCAATGCATGGTTACGTGAAATTAACAAGGGAATTCTTAACTGTTAAAACAGTCACTTGATTGATTTTGATGGCTGTGATGACGTAGCTGAATTTGTCAGCCAGAAAGGGAGAGAGGCCCCCATCAGAGGTCCATTCCCCCCCCCCCCCCCTTCCCCCTGGTGCCTCCATTTAAAATCTTGAATTGCACAAAAACAATTTACAGTTGCCTTCAGTGCCCCCTTAAAAAATTGGTGAAACCCTGGCTTCCCCCCCCCCCCCCAGAAGTTTAGCCCAAGTTATGCCACTGCTTACATGAACAAATGTGCTACACAAATTTTTACTCACCAGCACTGAAATTTTAGGGGAGTCTGGCCTAGTGGTTAAGGTTTGGGACTTGTGGTCGGAGAGTGAATGTTTGGAATCCTGTTGCTGGCCATGTATTGTGTCAGTGGGCAATCCACTTCACCCTCACTTGCCTCTCTCAACTGAAGAGTATGAATGACTACCGGTGTCATATGAAATTTTGTCTCTAACCCTCACACTTGATCTGTCACTGTCCTAATTATCTTAACTTAGGCATTTGCAATACAACCAAATAAGTTGGTATTTCATAGTCCCAATTTCACTAGGTGGGGAGTAAAGTGCGATGGACTCGCATCCCAGCAAGGGGAAATTGATAAACTCAGTCATTTTATGCCCAGGAATCTGCAGATAAAACACCTGTATCACCCAGAACCCTTGTGTTTAACGTTTTTCCCTCATGTTTGCCCCCTCTGCAGAAAAGTCGCCGTCACCCCGCAAGTCCCCCCGTCGGCGCACCAAGAGAACCACAGGTTCTGGAGACGAGTGATGCAGACTCATGGCTGCCTCATCGTGTTGTCATCTATAGTCAGAATCTTTTTTTCTGAGGGTTAATATATAATTGGGTAAACAAAATTCATTATCAGTCAACATATGCAGGCATATCACTATGCAAATAATGCATTGCATTTCTACTTTTTCCTCTCCACGGGATGTGTGATAATTCTCAAATTGTCTCAAACGAAACCATGAGTAAAATTCTTTCAAAATACGGCAGATAGCCTGTATATGTTGCAAATCCATAACCCTCTCAGATCCTATAAAAATCCACCAGAGAGGTTTGGAGGTTTTTGTAGGATTGAGGGAAGTTAGGCCCCAGTCTCTATGGGCTCCGTGCACAAACAAGAGAGGGCGCTTTTTTACCACTTTGAGAGCCTGGTCAGTGGGGCACACCTCGTGCGCGTACTGGTTCGCGTACGTGTAGCCCAAAGTACGTAGGACTAGTTTTGTTCTGAATATGATATGCACAATGCGAAAGCGTTTTCGCATGCGCACCAGGTGTTGTCGCCAATGCGTTCGCATGTCTCTCCCAGTAGTCTTTCCCAACTGTCCCTTTCTGACCGTTGAGGGGGTACTTGTGCACAGAGCCCATGGGCTTGGCGGCCCTTGAATGTTTAAGCAGAAAGAATGTGACATTGCTTTCATGCTCGGTGATAGTCTTTGGAGGACTCAAAAAGGTTTCCTAAATAAAACTTTGCCTCGGGAGTTAGTGTTTGAGGAATAATTGTTGTCCTTGACTGAGTTGACTGATAATGAACCGGATGTTTTTTTATCACTCACACAAGCAAAGTCTGAGATGTTTTTTACTTAGATGGTTCGTGACAACTTTCGCCTTTTCCCCATTTTTGTTTTTTCTCAGTTTCCATAAACCTTGCAATCAATTTTTCATCTGCCATAAAACTTGGAGAATAAAATACACCTGGAAATTTTATACTTTTGTCTGTCGTGTGTTTTTTGATAGTATTGGTCCAAAATACATGTAGATATTTAGAAACAACGGAGTGCAAAAAAAATAAAAATAAGATTATTTTATAAAAGATTTTTTTTGTAAAATAAGCCATTTGATGATGTAAATGATTTTAGAAGTGGATTAGGTCCACAAACAAAAAACAGTTCATTTGTTGGTCACGTGCATGCCGAGGAAATTCACAGTTGACTAATATTTTGGATGTTCACATGTATGGCGGTGTAAATATATTGAAACATTGCATCATACTAAGCATGCAAGATTTGTTGCCAGTGTTAAATTTCAAGTTATGAACTGTCGAATTCTAAGCTCTAAATTATTCTGCTTTCCAGATGAATTTTGTGATAAAATATTTCATGATATTTGGATAGTGGTAGAGTACATCTGTTCTTGAAGCATTGCTAATTTCCATAATGTAGCATATATGCACTGAGTGCTACACTTGGATGTGAATGCACATCGCATTCTTGAAAGGCATCAATTCCTAATATTGCCAAAAACATGTAGTTTGTGAAAAATGTTTTGATTTTCAAAAGTAAATTCTTTTCTGAGCTGTAGTTTTGTTCTCCAACAATTACACGTGCTGTTTGAATGAGCACAATTTAGTAAGTTGTCAATATCAAAATGTGCAAAAGATGAAATCTTTTTAAGTTGGTAATTTTCTAGTTGGAAACATCAAGGTTGATGTCTGCATATTTATGAACTGCAATTTTTGTGGGTATACCTTCTATTGTGAGATTATGGGGAAATTCTAGTTGATCGCAGTAGGGCAGACGTTTTTGACTTTCCTCTTAAAAATGTGTCGGTGTTGATGTAAAACAGTTGGGATTTTTGTGAGATCGGTGGTGGGCTCTGTTAGGGAAGACGTGAGGTTCAGGCATTATTTTGGTAAGCTTGAGGTCGTGTGTGTGTGAGGTGTCAGTTGGTGTTGGCTTTCTTTGAAAATGCTTTGCTAGATTGGTACTTGATGCGTTGGCCGACTTGTGATCAGCCTGCAGATGAATTTCGCACTGATATTCATGTGAAGTTTGAACCGGTATTCTATGAAATTTGGACTCCAATGAAATCTGGTCTCTTTTACCTTATATTGACTCTAACCCTAACCAAGACCAGTCACTGTCCTGATTATCTCCCGTGTACAACCAATGAGCCAGTATTTCATTGAGTCTGTATTTCACACTACACCAGCCTTGATTTTAAGTCAACCAGCCGTCAAACACTGATGTATCTTAGGAACTTTCTCTTGTGCTGTCTCAAAGTGGCCATCTTGAATGATCTTTCTGTGTGCTGGTATAGACCTTTATATCGCCGACGCGTGGTTGGCACATTTTGCGAACCACGGGTTGCCAAACTATGGAAGGTCAAATGCTGCAAAAGTGAACAATAGTTATTCATTATTACAAAAATATTATTGGATTGTTAAAAATACATTATCAACAAATGGTAAAAAATAATTCCTAAACATGGAATTTCTTGGGTAATGAGGGTGTTACGATTTTTTTTTGAAAAATATGTTGCCAACCACAGCTTCAATTTATGCGCTTTCAGCAGCCCATACAACATGGCGCTCAACGTTTACAAACAAAGAGTCTATTGTGCTAAGACTCGGGCTCATATCCAGAATAGACTGGTGCTGTCAGTATAGTAACCAGAAAGTACATGTTGACACTTGCGTTCATAAGGAACCCATTCAAGATGGCCGCTTGTGACTTAAAACACAGTAAAACCAATATTTTATCTTGTATAAACTCTCGAAAAAAAATATACGTGGTATTTAGGATCTATTTACCTTAAACCCAAATGCGGTATTTGCATTTTTGCGTTGGATTTACTTTCGCTTCAGAGTTATATTAATAGAATTCGAAATTGCAATTAATGTTTCAGGGGGAAAAAATTGTCCCGAGGTTCACTTTCATATTTCAGTTTTCTTTCTTTCAGATTTTGATGTTTCTGTGTTAAATTGGTGATGGAATTTAAAATTCAACTTGTTTTCTTTCTTTCTTTTTTTTGTCGGTATAATCCAAAGGAAAATTTGTTTGATATCCAACTCGAATTATGATCAGCAAAGTCAATACAATTTAAATTAATTTGTAAAACCTATGGAATGAGTTGGATTTAAGTTTTAAATGATAGCATTCCTTGCTAAATGTTATTGTAAACTTGAAAAAAAAAAGGAAATAAATTTTCTGGAGATAATTTCCAGACTGATCGATTATCAGTATTTTTTCTTAATGGTTATTAGTTTATCTGAATCGTTTTAGTCCTGTGTGCTTTCAATTAGATATGTGTAAATCTTATAACGAATTATACTGGTATAAGAAAACATGCTTATTTTATACTGGCAGTTTTAAAGTTCCATAAAAGCTCAGATCCGGGGCTTATTGTTATGGTCAAATAATTATATATTTCACATGAGCTTACAAGTATAGAATCAAAAAACCGATTTACTTAGGAAAACAAAATGCATTTGTTCATGTGCAACATACATGTACCAATGCTGTATTTGACACGCCCCTACATATTCTCTTTCAGCCACACCTTTTTCAAGAAATGGGGATGGGCTTTAAACTGGTGGCGATTTGCATCGCTTGCGTAACACGTCATGTGATTGTCAACGTGGCTAAGTGCCAAGATCTATCAATGTTTTCGGTGGTCACTTTTTGCCTTCAACGATGGGAAAATATGACAACGATTTACGTATTAATATAGCATGTTTATAACAACATGCTGAAAGCCCGTTGAATAAGGCAATCGTGCACTGAAATTATCAGGAACTAAGACCTGATAAGTGGATATATTTTTATCACACAGATATTATCACCCCTTCGGTCATCAAAATAGAACATCCTACTGAATATTCAGATATGGTTACTCAGTCCTCTGATTGGCCAACCGAACGTACCTGTCAATCATCAGTACAACGTCGCAATTTGATTGGCCTTTGATGACGTCACGTATGTTGACAACTGGCCCGAGAACGTGCAGCTGCTCTCTGTTCGGGCAGCTGATCACTGCACTGCGAGAGGTCGATCGTTCATCAGAAATATTTTGCAAAATATCAACAATGACGGAGCCAGAAATGTCCGTGCCAGGAGCTGTTAATCTAATAGAAAATCCTGGCGTTTCGAGCCAAGATGTCGTCGACTGCTCCGAACCCCCTCTGAAGAAATCGAAGACCGAGGTAGTGGTGGAGACGGAGGAAGACCCGCAGGAAGAGGACTTGGAACAGAGGCTGAACGATATCCTTTGCTGCTCGGTCTGTCTCGATCTGCCCATCAATTTAGTGTACCAGGTGAGGGGGCAAAAAACCCTGGCCACTGCACTCGTTGTGCTAGCATATGCTTGCAGGACAAATCATTTACAACTCTAAAATAATATTCAACTAAATAAGTAAAAGAGTAATGTGTCATTTGTCAGTTTGTGTGTTTTTGTACGGGGAAGGAACTGATGATGGCAGATGTTTTGTGAATGTGTTTAGGCCTATAACTCAAAGGAAAACATATGCCTGCATTTTTTTGGCCCGTTTCCAACCTGTGACCTTGTTTGGGAGTTGGCACCGTGCCCACTGTGTTGTTGCAGGTCACTCTGACCATGGAGCTGGAGGTAGGAATACCTCCATGCTACCCATACAGAATACAGTAAATTCCACACACACTTTATGCATCGAAGTTAAAAACCAGCCAGTGCCAGTGTGTCATGGCCTAGCAGTTAAGAGCACCGGACTCATGCTCTGGTGTTTCAGAGCATAGAGGCAACAGTGGCGTGGGTTCGACACCGGGCCCGGACACTTGTGCCCTTAAGCAAGGCACTTAACCATTATTGCTTCGTCCTTCGGATGGGACGTTAAGCCGGAGGTACCGTGTGTTGTATAAGGCCTAACGCACATAAAAGAACCCAGTAACACTTATCGCTAAGAGAAGGAGGTTTGCCCCGGTGTTTCTGGCCTCCAAGTTATACCATGGAGGTAGTTTGTACTCCCTTGTGGAAGTCCTTAGGAGAAGAACCAACCAAGTACCAAGAGCAAGTGGTTCTTTTTCTTCAAGTTCATTTATATTTTTTTAGACTTACCCGACTTAAATAAAGTCCACACCTCAGGAACTGACTCACATCATGGAGGAATTCCTCCATGCTCACATCGAGAGGACTTGTTACCAAATTTATTTTCACATTCAGACTGCGTGCATAGTTGATTTATGCTTTCAAAACCAGTCTTAATAACAAATTCAGAATTTGCCGCTGATGTCAGTTGTCCAGCTTTTGTGTAATTTCCAGCCGAATGTGGACGTTTCCTGGCATCAGTTTGTGTGTAACTCAATTGCAACCGTGATCCAGCTGAACAATGCCCTCGCGCTAATCCTTTCTGAATAGTGCGCCCTCGTGCGTGTACCATCAGCCAGCTAGCCGTACGATGTGCGTACGCGATCCCGTTCCTGGTAACGATTTGCATAAATTAAGGGTTAAAAATTTTTCCTGCCTGTATGATAATGATATGTTACATCTGACATCTATGATTCTATAATTCTGATGCACTCCCTAAAGAATTTACAGTCATCCTCCAAGACTATAGTCCTAATTATGAATAGCAACCTACCTACCCAACATATAAAAAATTATTTTAAGTCATTTTAAATGATACTTGAATGGCAAATCCCTAAGTACCAGGACAGGGACAGGCAAAATGTCACGCTTTTAAACCCTATTAAAATTTATTGAATGACCCACCACATGTGCATATATGTAAGGGTGTACTCATGCGTGACCACACACCCACAGGTATCACAGAAGACTTGCATTCCGCAGGATTTACCCTTATTGTGTGAGGCACAACTGTTGGTCAACATGTGCCCTAATCTCCTAGGTATACAAAGGCCCAAAAGGGGGGCGTGACTCCTAACTCAGTAACTGTACTTTGCAGTGCATAGATTCAGTCGTTACAGTTTGAAGGTCAGATTACCCCCAAACAGGGCTGGATTTACCCGGGTGCACGCATGCACCAGTGCATGTAGATTCTTGCTTGTGCAAGTAGCTTTTTTACTGAGCATGCACGACGTGCATGTAACTTTTTTAGCCACCAAAATACTCATTTCATGCATATATTTCCAAATGAGTGAGAATAAGAATAAAGTTTGTTGAATACTTGACCAGATAGTGTACAAACGTGTTATTTCTTTAATAGGATAAATTATTCCTCGCAGCAGATTTAGAGTTGGCAAGATCTCGACGTCCTGCAACCTCCTCCGATCATGCATGTGATTTACCACTGCGGATAAGTTGGTATCACACTGACGCTCCGGGCATTCCTTATGTCCGGATCATAAGTGTGATTCCAAATTATTAGCTGCGTTTATCAGGTGGTCTCGTTATTAGCCAATCGGACGCCGCCTATCATATGCGCCACATGAAGCAGACGGGTAGCTCGGAGGGCTCCGATAACTTTGCACGCAAATGACCCTGGGTGCTTGTGTCACTTGTCGGGTTAAAATCTAATTTCAACACGTTCGTATGGGTCTACATCGACGGCAAATTTTGTCGAAATGACACATCCTGAACACGCGGGAAGGCAAATTTAGATTTCTATGTAAGTACTCAACATATGTACGAAATTATGTATGGCGGATCAATTTCGCCATGTTCGAAATGCCACAACAGCGTGGCGTATACAACGCCACGTTCACAGGTCTAGGCTTGAGCATGATCGAGTAAAAAAGGGGTCAAGGCTATGTACTGTCTGTAGAAAGTTCGATAAATCAAAGAGAAAGAATGCCTTCAGAGAAGCAGACAGGTGTAAGTCAATTATGGTGCATGTGGGTTTTTCTTGGTGCATGTAGGTTTTTTGGTCTACATGCACCAGTGCATGCCACTTTTCTTTTGTAAATCGAGCCCTGCCCCCAAAGTGTGGATGTTATCCATGTTTTACTCTGGCCGCACCTCAGCAGACAGTAGTTCAGTTTTATTTCATATTGAACTTTCCAAAATTCTAATTGTTATAAATTTGGCGAGATCCAGTACCTACATGTAGGGCAGTATAATCTAGGGTTACGGAGTATGCTTATATTACACATTGCACAGGCCTGCCAGCTCTCATGCATTGAGCGTGAGACTCATGCATTTCGGGTTATTCTCACGCCCACACGGAATTTTTCACACTAAAATTTTTTTTTAGTAAAATTAAAAAATGATGTTTAAATGATGATCTTTTGCTAAAAAAAATGGTTAAAGTGGTCAGAAATTGCCTCAGATCGAACCACAGAGCGTCTAGAATCCACCTTAACCAGTTCACGCCGGAGGCTGTGTATACACGCAAAAGATTTGCGGTATTCGGAGCGGGTGGCAGATAAACATGCAACGAGCAAGGCCGAAAATATCTGTCAGTGACCCGCGCCAGCGAGCGAGGCCGGAAATATGAGTGTGCTGCCACGGGTGGCTTCAACCCGCCTGGCTTGAGGTCGAGTGAAAATTAATCCTGCGCCTCTTTCCGTTCTTGTCAAAGTCATCCCTGCGTGAACTGGTTAAGTGGGCCCCGAACCCCACGCCATTAGTGCTTCGCGCACGCATTAGTTCTTATCAAAGCTCCATCATAAAATTCTCACTCTCAGCTCTTAGTACTAAAAGCTGGCAGCCTTGCATTGCAACAGCCAAATGATGTACTCTTCTAACTATAATGGAGAGCCACACCTTTTTCCCCCCATACACAAAAGTCTCCATAGGCTATTGCTGTTGTTGTCAATGAAGTATGCCAAGAATGCTAACAACTGTAGTTCCCTGTTGCACACTAATGGTTATACACATCATGCACTGTGGGTGTCTAGTGAATAAGGGTGTAAAATGTTCAATTTTATGGGCATTGAATTCCATATTTTCTTAGCTATCTACCATAATTTCCTTTTCATATATTGCCAGAATATCCTTTTTAATAATATATTGCCAGAATTTCCTTTTCAGTATTTTGCCAGAATAAAAAAAAACTACCATATCGAGGGAAATTTTCAATCAGTGTTAATTGTATAATATTGGATATGGCCTTGATTTTACGAGCTATAACAATGTTGCGCAAGTCGAAAACAAGTGCAATATTGTTACTGCAAGTGCAATATATTCTTGTAACCTCCAAAAAAGCCATCCAACATTATTATTATTATTGTTTAATATCAGGCTGACTTGATCCAAAAAAAATTCCAAGTTACTATCTTGTAAAAATTGCTGACCCATTCCTGAGTACTTTAACATTAACTTGAACAAAATGCACGCTAGTGAAAGCTTTTCCAGCATCTCAAAATCCGTCAGTAGCTTCTTCCTAGTCAGTAATTCTCATAGAATTACCACTGTCATCCTGGTTCATTCCTAGTATTTTTAGCATTGTTACTCTTGAAATTGTCATCAAATTCTTCTTCAGAAACCAAAGCAAATCTCGCCCCACTTAAGCAGCCATTTCTGTTGACAAAACTTAGTATCACATGCGCGCACGTGTGATCACTATAGCTCTGTTCAGTGGTTGTACAACCGTGGGTATTCTACTTGATTGTACAGGAACCAGCACAATTTGTTAAAATGCCAGGATCCTCATCCGGGTTCTTTTACTGACATAATCTTGCAGTCATCCGGGTACTTTTTTTTACGAAAGCATACAATACACTGATTTCTTTTACCACTGGAAGTCTGATATAAATAGTAATTAATATGTAACCCATTTTATTTTGGGAAAGGTATCATGCTTTTGGTCTGTAAAATAAAACTTGAAATCCAATATTTGGTCTCATTTCATCGGGAATTAGCATACCTCCTCAAATGTGGCAGCTAGTCATGCAGTAATATTGTTAATTTAATGAAGATCCTAAGAAAAAAACAGAATTCTTTATGTATGTATATCTACATTGTATACACGTAGTAAGTGATTGAACGTGTCATGTCGTCTAAATGATAGTAATTATAATAACAAAAGGTCAAATAATAACAATATTTCACTGACCATGACCTATTGTTGACTCATATCCCATCTTTCCTATATGCAGTTTGAGGCTCTTCCTTGAATAATTCATGTAAATGTCAACCGTAGCATTTGGTTACTATTAGTGAACTGGTATACGTTCAAATACATGTACATGTACATAGTATACATTTTTGTACATACAGGCATGAACAAGGCAATATGTACATTTTTGTGGCTATTTTTGTCACATTTTCGTGGCTATGTTTCAATATTTAGTGATATACATCAAGACACGTCGGTGCCATTTTAAACAATATTCCCCTCTATTTTGCATATGACTACTTACAATGTAGTAATGCCAGATACATGTACTTCGTTTGAATATAAAGGGCTTACATTTACATGTTTGTTCATATCAAATGACAGAGGAAGAATAAACGAACACATCAACAATGAAATCAAAAAAGTAATCAGAAAATCCTTGAGTTTGATGTGTCATCAATAGAAGAGCCAATGCAGATGCTGTTTGTTGATTGTTTTAGGCTATAGCGTTAATGGCTGCTTGCATTAGACAGTTTGGCCTTGATCCAAGCGATCAGAAAGCAGGCTTACATTGGATCATTTTCATTGCGTGAAGGCCTGGACACGTACGCACACGTCAGCTGCTATGACTGCTTAAACAATGAAGAATCATTCAATATTATATAAATTGTTAAAACGAGGCTCGCCGCACCCGCTACATGGGCTTTTAATTTGCCGCCTGCCGCCCGCTTCTCGGTCGAGTCGCCTGCTTCTTGGGCGAGTCGCCCGCTTCTATGGGCATTGCAGACAGCACTTGAGGCTAATGCGAAGAAGCTACAGTTTGTGCATATATTCTGGATAAAATTTGTCTCCGTATACTTTGCCCCATATACGTACCTAAAAGGGTGGGCACATGCGCCATGTCTCCCCAACTCTGCGATTGAGAGTCTATAATATACTGTGAAAATGGGTTCTTGGTGTTGCACTGTACTATACCGAAGTGAGAATTACTCCTAATTTTTTTGTTAAAAAAAGGCAGAGACTTCAGATAAATTAACAAGGCTTTGCCTCCCCGTGAAGGCTTTGCTGCCTGCTGCCCGCTTTGTGAACAACTTGTAAACACAAACAGACACACGCACCTTTTGCGGTGATTACATAGCTGTGATTTCACCCGAGTGTTCTTTTTGTTAACTGCCAGACTGCAGGCGTAAAATTTGACTGATTGTTCTTTGTGTTTTCGTTTTCTCTCTGCAGTGTGTGAATGGACACCTGATGTGCGCCGGTTGCTTCACGCACGTCCTGGCCGACGCCCGCCTGAAAGATGAACAGTCCACCTGCCCCAACTGCCGCTGCGAGATCGGCAAGACGCTGTGCAGCCGCAACCTAGCCGTGGAGAAGACAGTGAGCGAGTTGCCGGCGCTGTGCCCGCACTGCTCCTGCAAGTTGCCCCGTAATGTTCTGGAGCATCACCAACGCTCCGAATGTCCGCAAAGGTACACAGCCTTACCCTGCTGTCGACGTGCTGTGGTCGCCCACCCAGACCTCAAGCATCTAGTCAGCAGCATCGGGTGTAGGCAGGCTTTAACGTAGGGCCCCCTCCCCCTCTAACTAAGTCCGCCCCTCCCCCCTAGGGCTAGGCTAGGGCCGTGTTAGGGTTGTAGGGCGTAGGTTTTTCTACCGTAGGCCTAACTCTGTATACTTGTTTCATTCTTGCTCACCCAAGTTTGCTTGACCTCCACACAGGGGTATGTAAAGCATTGAGCTTGTCGCTGTTTTGATGGAGAAAAAAAGCCGGTGGGTACGGTGAGTATAACCTTACAGGATTGGTAAGTCCTTACCCAGACTGTTCACGGTTCTTTGGGGGTGTTTGCGCAGTCTCAGGACACACATGGTGGCTTTTGTGCATATTTATAAAAAAAAAAAAAAAGGCCTCCCTTTTTTCCTGCCAATTTTATTTTTTTTGAATTAAAAGAATATTTTTTTTTTGATTTTCAATGATTGGCAATGATCTTTCAAAAAAATAAATTCAAGAGTGCAAGATTTTCAGAAAAATATCCCCAAAAAAATATTTCATACAAACAAATTGAAGAAAAGCAGGAAAAAAGTTCTTGGCAATTGTGAATTTCTAAACATTGAACACGGTTTACACATTTGACAGCATCACGTAAAGAGTGCACCTTTAATTTCTGATCAATCGAAAGCAGGCTGTTTTCCTTCTCTATGTATGTCTGTTGGCTATGGCTGACCTCGCAAAATGCATTGCGAGCTCTAATACCCGTTTCCTGCCAGATCTAAACCAGACTAAAATCAAAACAAGGAAGGGAATCTCGGCAACGGACATTTCATGTGACTGAAAAAAAAATAACATTTTAAAAGAAAATGTAACCTCAAAATTCCAACATTATGTACATTTTTCAAAATTTTAGTCTCAAACAGCAAGCAACCAATATTAAAATGAAATTCTCATTCTAAAAAAAAAAAAAAATGAAGAATTTTGAAGAAAACAAAATCAGATTGTTGGAAGAATTGAGAGATTCTAAATGTGGTATACTACTCAATCCTGCTGAATAAGCTACTTTGGGTTGATAATGGCATCAACTGTTACGTGGATACAAACCAATCCAGTGACCTAAATACACATGTTAACATCACCTGTTTTGATAAAGGCGATGTTATATTATTTCAGTACTATTTTTTAGCAGACAGCACATGAATAATTTTTTAGTCTGTGCCGAGCAACTGGAATAAATCGTTTTAGAGTTAGCTTTGCTTTTACTGTGAATAAGCCAGCTCGGTATTTCAACTGCGCATGCACACAATTATGGGTCATTCAGGATAATCGAAGGCATGTGAACGCGCATGAGAGATGGGCGCATGACACTCGCGTGTAGCAAAATGGGCGTTCGCGCAACATCGCGTAACATCTTGTCAGCGATTTTTTTTTTTCCCAATGACCTTTGACCTGGACTACTTTATTGAGACATCGAACTGGCTTATTGAGTACATGACGTTAAAAATGTAAAAAAAAAAAAATTGTGGAAACGGATCTGGTGGGTAAATTAAGGTAAAAAGTCACAGTCTAGTCAACAGAAAATACAGAATTCTCAACAACAAAAAAGAAATTCAATTATTGCCTGAAATATCAAATTGAGGTTAAAATTTCAATTTTTAGTTTTTGGATTCGATAATCTATTTGAAAAAATAACATTGACAATTTGACATGTCTACTGGAAAATGACATGTACATGTACGTGGAGTAAAAACAAATTACACAGTGTGTACCGTATTTCCCAATATATTTTTTTGGCACAGACGACCAAATTTATTCTTTTCACTGAATGACTAATTCCAAATTCTTTATTGTTGAACATGTAAGCCGTGTTGTGAGAAATTATACAGTAACATTTCTTAAAACACTGTGGAGGTGAAATTAACATTATATTCACTGCCATAAATCAGTCATGCACAATATGCGCATGCCGCCGGGAGTGTGTTCCAGACTGTGCAGTGCTTTACCAATGGACCGTGAAGAGGCTGGTGACTGACATGTTGTGCCTTCATATCTCAGTACCATCTGCAGAAAAAAAAAAAGATTTTTTTTTATTCGAATTCTCCTGGGAATTGGCAATGTTGCAAGAAAGGTCAATGCAGCTTTTGGTTGGAAAAAAAAACAAAGCCAAAATCTTAAAATATTGTTGTGTTTGTCAAAATAAATGCCGCTGTATGTAGTACGTACATTGTAATTGAAATGGATGCTACATGTTTTGCAAAAATGAACATCCTTGTTGTGATCATTCTTTGCCAAATCATTTCATTTTGACATATGACTTCACTCATTTTGGAAAACAATTATTTTTTTTTCTCCAAAATATTTCTTAACTCCGCTCTTAATGCCTGATTGCATTGATTTTTGAATTGTCAGGGACTTTCGGAAAGTATTTAACATGAAATTTATTTCACGAAAAAAGAAGGCAACATTAAATTAAAGATGAAAACAGAATTGTGTAAAAACTCTTTTTTTAGATATCAAACTGAATTTCATAAAAAAAAATATTTTATGAAGATTGGAGATTTTGGGTAATGGCCAGTATACTAGCCGATCATAAAAAAAACTTAGTCTTTTTTACATTTTTTTCTACAGATCTGTCACATTGAAGGAAATTTTGACACATTAATGTAAAAATTTCCTATTTTTACAAAAGGTTGGGCTAAAAATTGAAAAGTAATTCTTATTTGAAAAAAAAAACTAATATTTTGGAGACAAATTTTGAAATTTTAAACGAAATTTGTTGGCATTCAATTTTTTTTTCGCACATGATCAACAGATAAATATATGTTTTTTTAAATTTTATCCAAATGAAAGTCAGTGATTATGGCACCGAATGACCCATGTACATGTATGTGTGGTCTACTGCTAATGTATAGTCTACCGGTACCTTACTTCAAAATGAAAATGTTATGCTCCGCCATTTCAGCAAAGGCCAGCGATCTAATACAGTTTCGAAAATATGCAAGTTTGACCATCCGCTGTCTAAATTCTCACACGAAACATCTTTTCTGCATTTACATGTTTACAAACGCAAAATTCCTCTCCATATTTGGAGAATTCTAGGGGTAGTCTGTGGTTTACCAGATATGTCTACATTCTTTTCCCATTGTTCATCAAAATCTATGCATGCGTGGCATGACTGCTTTAGAACGACAGAAAAAAACATTGATGAAAGGGTGTGGAATTGTGACTGGTTGCTACATGTACGTGTGGCTTTACTTTTAAGAGTCATCCAATTAGTAATTGGCAGATTGGTGACGGGGTTGTTCATTTGATGATTAAATTTAAGCATGAAATTTGGCACACAGTCAGAGTATGTCATGAGAAAGATATTTGGCTGTAGGGCCATCGCAGATTTGTCCTTTGAAAAAAATATAGGTATAGCAGTACTATAGGTAGAATATAAAAAGCAACGGCAGCCATTTTGAAAATTTTGAAAATTGCTTGTTATTCTACAAAAAAAAATTCAAAGTACAAATCTGCGATGGCCCTGTAGCTCAGTTTCTCTCTAGGGCATGTTCTTACTGTGTGCCAACTTTCATGCTTTTATCATCAATTGAGCAATTCTATCATATTTTGCCCGAATCTGCCTGACTAGTTTGGTTGCAAAATGAATTGAGCCGAAGTAGGCCTAATTAACAGTGATTGGTCAAACGATATGCATTCCTCACTTTTAACAAGACACTGAGTCTGCAATTCCTGTCAGACCAATACAAAAGTTTCATATTTGCACATGCAACACTGCTTTTTCCCCGTTTTATTTTTTGTATTTTCATGAAGTCTGAAAATATGACTTTGCAGAAAGAAGAATTAAACTGCCTCACAAGACCCTACCTGTTTAAGATATTGTGATGTGAAGTGAAAGAATATTATCGTCAATATAAAACTTGATTCAGTCCAAAAAGGAACTCCAAACGAAAATTATCTTTTGAAAACTCTGAGATATATTCATAAGGTACAACGTGTCGGTCTTATTAATTTTGATAATGCCTGCTATTTTTGATAACAGACAGCTGTGGAAACCCGCGGATACATGCACACTTCGAGAAACGGACGTCGCTGCCATTTTGGATTTTTTTTTTCGCACAGTTGCCGTCCGAGACGAAACAAGTTGAAATCGCAATTTTAAATTACCGGACACTGATCAACAGAACACGTTGGACCACAAGAAAAGAAAAAGCCCAGTTAAACTTTGATCACCAAAATTGATGTACAAACTTCACTGGCAACTCTTTTGAATTCTATGGACTCCTTGCAATGAACAGTAGAAATAGTGCGTCGAGATCACTGATTAGAGCTCTGTGTCAGGAAACACTGCGTGTTTACAATTGCGTGCATGGCACAGAGTACGCAAGGCTTAAGCCCGGTTCATACTTCACGCGCAGCGAAGCGATATTCGTGACGTCAACAATACGTTGGAAGCGCGTCCACCATTGTTGACGACATGAAGTTCGCTTCCCACTTGCTTTCGCGTGAAGTATGAACCGGGCTTAGTGGTATTCTTTATCTTCAAGCAAACTTGAATCCTCGATCCTGACACTGTCCCGAGCCCAATTTCGATCGCTCTGCACCACAGAATTCCGCGCTTACAATCACCATTTTGTGGTAACAGAGCTAGCAGAAAAATTCTGTGCTAACCATGTTAGCACAGAATCCTTAGTTACGGGATGTATGCATGCTCGTAAGCCAAATTCCGCACTAATCCGTGAAAGACACTTACCGTAAGCACATAATTTTCTCCTACAGTAAGTAGGGATTTTTCGCTTACGGTAAGCAGAGCCAAGAAGTTGGGCCGAGGTCTCGATATATCGCATAAACCATGTAAACCGCATATCGCGCTATGCTAAGATGCGCACACTATTCCCACTGCACGCATAATAACCATTGAAAATTTAGTTTGTGTATAGCGAGCTCGTTCCATCTACACTGTGCGTCAAGTTTGCTTGAAGATCAATTTGTTCCTCAGCCTCGTTGCATATTGGACACAGACACACTACATTATTCCATGTTCCACTTGCGCTTGTAGGATACTTATAAAATATGCGCAAACCCGTGTCATCTTTGCATGAGCGCCAGGCGTACGACAACAATGTGTTCGAGAAAAGGTTCTTTGAAACCGTTGGGAGCGCTTGTGCATGGAGGTCATAGATATGGTAGAATCAAAATTTTGAAATTCTCTGCCAGTGTAGCAATGTTAAACTTGATTGTGCGGACTAAATATTTGCAAGAGCTCATTGAAAAAAGTTCATTGAAATTCTATAAATTTTGCAAATTGGCCTTTTTTCCTATAGTCAATATAAATGGTAATTTGTTTTTCATAATTTAATATGAACGAAGTTTAGCTGGGCTTTGAAAAGTTATTGTCATAAGTTGTTCATTTTAATTGATAAAGTGCTTTAATTTTTTTCTTGGATTTTATTTTCTATTTTATAATGTTCCTCTTCTAAATAAGCAGCGACTGCCGATAATAGACGTTAAAATTGCTGTTGGATCATTCTAATAATAATTATAATAATAATAAGAATACTCTAAATAAAAAAAATGACATCAAAATTTGAGGACTGAAATTGAGTGAAAGGAACAAATTCATTCTGATAACTCCAAAAAAAGCTGCTGAATATGAATTTTTGGTACTTTTGTGGCAGAAATGTTGTGAAGTATACGCAAAATCATTGCCGGCTAAAAATGGAAAAGCTCAAAAATGTATTGAAGTGTAACTTTTGTGGCAGAAATGTTGTGAAGTCTACGCAAAATAATTGCCGGCTAAAAGTGGAAAAGCTCAAAAATATTGAAGTGTAACTGAAATTAATTGAACCAACTTCAGTCCTGAAGTTAGAACAGACTACATGTTTGCTTGTGAACCCAAAAATACATTCACACATTCAGTGCCTCGATCATATCCAAACAAAAAGTGAAACAGCTCTCACAGACGCTTGCCGATCACATTTCAAAATTGAAACGATGAGGCGTGCTACAACACTGAGCTAAAACCATTTTATTGTTTTCATTTTCTCTGCCTCAAAAACTCCCTCGACTATTTAAAAAAAAAAAAACCTCAGAGTTTCCAAGTGTGGCTACGCTCTGATTGGCTGTGACTGGAAGGGACCCAACTGCGAGGTCAAAGGTCACGAGAAGGACTGCGAGTATCCGGGCAAGACCGGCGCTGACGTCATGGCGTACGTGGAAGAGTCCAACCAGTCGCTTCAGTCAGAGATCAGGAGCTATCAGAACATCGTCAATCTGCTGTCCTTTGAGAAGCTGGCTTTTAACGGTAATTAGCTCAAACACGACAATATGGATAAGTTGTAGAGTTACGCACTGTTCCAGATTTGGCCACAGCCCGACCAATTTTACATGTGGGTAACATGTGGATGTCTCCCTAATGCCACAATGCATGTTCCTGCTGCGCACATTATGCGTAAGTGTAAATACATGTTTGACTTTGCCCGCTGTGAGCGGTCAAAACAGCTTTGGGTGAAGCTTCCGGATTAGTCAAATGTCTGAAATTGGTGCATACAAGAAAACTTCCCTTTCTGAAATGTGTGTCTCTTTCCTCTGTTAGGGATTTTCCATTAGAATGTGTTCATTGACTCCTTGAAGTTATTAAGATAGAGTGCCTTGAACTGGGCATCGTTACAGCTAAACTATTGACGGCGGTTCATGTATCTTCCTAAAAAATAAATACTGGTTCCCCGCACTTAACAACTTTATTTGGTATGATTCAAATCCAGATTTACAATTGCGCCCGTACCGCACCGACGACTTCATCACCAAGCTGTACTACGAGACCAGCCGCTTCAGCGCCCTCAACCAGCAGTGGGTGATCAAGGCGCGCATCAACGACCGCGAGCGCAACCCGCTGCACACCGCGGACCGCCACCTGACCTATCAGCTGGTCCTCAAGAGCCGAGTCAACAACCCAATCGCCTTCCACTTCATGTTGCTCAGCGGGCCGTTCACGGACATCAAGGTGGAGCCCGCGGTCTACCGGTTTGAGTTCACCGGCGACCGGACCGAGAGCCCGCACCAGCTCATGCCGCTGACCAATCCGGCCAACGGCAACAAACTGCTGTCGGCCAAGACCATCAACGTCAGGCTGATCATGTTTCAGGTCCAGAAGTAAAATATGACCAAAAGGCTGGTTCGTGCTAGACGTGAACGAAAATGTAAATTTGCAACGCCCTGGTAGGTTTTTTAGTCTTTGTCAAAGACTAGATTGTGGATTATGTTTCCTTTAGACAACTAGTTCCTCTTGGACAAGTGTAGCTGAAGATGCCAAGGTTGTTAAGGACGCTATCGAAAAGATGAATTAAATCCAGTTATGGGAAGAAATTCCAAACAGTAACACATCTTATGCAAGGGTGAGGTATGCTTGGAATTTCTCAGGTCCGAGTGCGGAGACTCCCAAGACTGGAGTTTATTTATCTTATTGATGGCATCATGTACTGCCGTGGCAACTTTGCTGTGCTTGCCATGGCCTGGCAGCATTAACCCTAACCCCCTCCCGAACCCTTCAAAATCCAACTGCATGTTTTGTTGGAATCTGTGGAATACTGCACTAGTAAACTGATCAGAGTTGTAACGATTCACTGAATTTTGTGACTCAAGTCGAGTCGAGTCATTTCAAGGAATTGACTTGAGTTGAGTTAAGTTATTAGGTGAAGAAGGTCGGGTCGAGTCAAGTCGAGTCACAGCGTGTGGTCGAGTTGAGTTGAGTCGAGTCAAATTTATGCTTGAGTCAATTCGAGTCACTGACATTTGAACACCATGTAATAAATTTCTAAAAAGAAGAAAGAAAATCGTCCGAAGCCGATGATTAAACCAATTTGGACATGCGTTTAAAGTCTGGTTCCCGGATAGAAGTTTGTGTGCTACATTATAAAACCATGAGGTGGGACTCTAGAGTCAGTGATACAGCGTATTTTCCTATGCGATAAGCAGCCACAACTTGACGGTATAATGTGAAGTACGCATGCCAACATTAATTACTCTGTACCGTAAGTCACTGCGTTATTAGCCTTTGACTGGAGTCTTTTGATGAGGGACTCGAATTGAGTCGAGTCATTTGCTCTCAGTGACTTGAGTCAAGTCAAGTCGGTTACTCAATGGGACTCGAGTCAAGTCGAGTCACCAAAAATTGTGACTCGAGTCAGACTCGAGTTGAGTCTTTGACACGAGTCATTACAACTCTGAAACTGTTTATGCTTTACATGGGGTCAGGCATACAACCATAATCAGAGTCCAACGGTTTGGGTGTAGAGTTTACCATATGGTGTTGGATTTTAAAACATTCCTAGTCAATCACTCAAGGGGGTTAGGGTTAATTAAGGTAAACATAATCTAATCCTAGTCTTTTGTCAAGACTAAGTTACTGCTTGGAGTTTGCAAAAATTGAACAACTTTCAACCCATTGAATTTCGTTGCTACCCGTTTTCATTCGCATGAGGTATGAACCGGCCTCAAAACAGGGTGTCGGTATTTTTAAATTATTTTTTTTAATGTTAACATTCTTTTTTGTATGTCCGGTACTCAAGCTAATTGTATATTATCCAGCATTTTCTTTCAATCTTGTCTGGCAATTCGTCGTTTGCAACAAGAGTAAATCTCAAAGCTTTGTTCTAAATAATGATTTTTCTTGGTACAGCAATGCAACAGAAATATGTTTTGTTTCCTTTAGGGAAAAACGATGCAACCATTTGCCTTATAAAATTGTGGCTCTTCAAAAAACAACTACAACAACCACCAAACAAGAATAAAATATACTAAAGAAGTGTTTTAACTGTTTTCTTGGGCTGTGGGGACACACCTTGTTCAATTTGGTTGTGAGTCTTTACCTGTCAAAATAAAAGAGAAAAAAGTTTAAAAAAAATTTTTTTTTCTTTTTTAAAGGCAGAGTGCATCATTTGCAGCTATCCAAAAAGTAACTGACGAAATTATTGTTGAAAAGCAAGTAAAGATGGTAATGGTTCTAGACTTCCTGTGAAATTATTCTTTCTGGCATGCTGTCATTTTGAAGAAAACAATAACAGAAGGCCATTTCCAATGATGTGTCTAAAGACGCATTTTTGGAAATTTCCGTAAGTAGTTTGTTTTTAATTCGGCGAAGCCGTGAACGAGTGTCCGCAAGCGTTGACACAACGCACATGCTCGTGCGGTTGCAATTATTCATCAGTTCAGTGTGTGACATCCCATACTGGTACATGTAGTTGCAATCAACTGAATGAGAACATGTCCCTGACGCTACTTTCGGGCGCAATTCAAAACATGACTCCGCAACTTTTTAAATTGAAATCAAGGTCCTAGAATATTGTTTTCTCGGAATATACAACTTTCACTGAGCTGAAACTCATCAGGTTAGTTGTTAAGCACCTTTCTTTAGATATCGAGCAATTTTATTTCTTCCAAAAAACAAAAAAATGCACAAATGACAAATGATGTACTCTACCTTTTAACAGTGCTCTTTAATTCCCACATAGATTGAAATACCAGAATGTACAAACAGCAGAAGGAAGTGTCCCAAAGAAAGTTCAAAAAATGTTTCCTTCCTTGATCAAATACACTGGTTTAAAGCCAGGGTACTATCATTTCTATTTCAAAGTCCTGAGTATCTCGTGAATTCTCAGTTTGGTGGAAAAATACACCAAACTAGACACCTCAGATATTTTCAAAGTGCTGTAGAGTTTGTAAAATGTATATTTAGGCACAAGAGATGATGTTGAAATTGTAATCTTGTGTTATACTTCAAACCAAATCATTTTGTCCAACTTATTGTTGGTGATTGAGTTTCAAGTCTTGTCCAAACGTTTTGTGGGTGATTTTCAAGACTGCAAAGACTTTATTGGGATACGTCTCATGTCACTCTGGTCAAGTCCAAAGTCACTCTGGTCAAGTCTCAAGTCACTTTGGTTGAGTCTCAAGTCACTCTGGTCAAGTCTCAAGTCACTCTGGTCAAGTTTCAAGTCACTCTGGTTGAGTCTCAACTCCGGTCAAGTCCCAAGTCACTCTGGTCAAGTCTCAAGTCATTCTGGTCAAGTCGTAAGTCACTCTGGTCAAGTCTCAAGTCAGTCAGGTCAAGTCTCAAGTCACTCTGGTCAAGTCTCAAGTCACTGTGGTCAAGTCTTAAGTCACTCTGGTCAAGTCTCAAGTCACTCTGGTCAAGTCTCAAGTCACTCTGGTCAAGTCTCAAGTCAATCTGGTCAAGTCTCAAGTCAATCTGGTCAAGTCTCAAATCACTCTGCTCAGGTCTCAAGTCACTCTGCTCAGGTCTCAAGTCACTCTGGTCAAGTCTCAAGTCACTCTGGTCAAGTCTCAAGTCACTCTGGTCAGGTCTAAAATCACTCTGCTCAGGTCTCAAGTCACTCTGATCAAGTCTCAAGTCACTCTGGTCAAGTCTCAAGTTAATCTGGTCAAGTCTCAAATCACTCTGCTCAGGTCTCAAATCACTCTGCTCATGTAGGTCTCAAGTCACTCTGCTCAAGTGGTCAAGTCTCACGTCACACTGGTCAAGTCTCAAGCCACTCTGGTCGAGTCTCAAGTCACTCTGGCCGAGTCTCGGGCACTCGGTCAAGTCACAATTCTGGTCAAATCTCAAGTCACTCTGCTCAAATCTTCGAGTCTGTTCAGACAAAACAAGGGAGGCCAAACAATATAGCACCCAATAATATACAATTGAAGAAGTACCTGTAGGAATTAATACTAATGTTGACAATTTTAATCATCTATATCTGAAATTATATCATATATAACGTATATTATATAATATATAATTGCTTAATTACTAGCTGTGTAATATGTATTATAGACTGACGTGTTGAATAATGTTAGCGGGGCATTTTAAAATGTATCATTTTCATTGAAATATGACGGAATCTAGTTTGTTAAACCAGTGAGTTTTGGGTGTTTTCCCCTTCAAATTGCCAAGTGCATTTTGTAAATTCGAGAAATCGGTACAAATTTTGATTTGGGACAAAAACTGAAAAATGGACAAACTACGAAAATGCCCCTGCTTGGTGCATTTAAAGAGTATTACAGTTTAATATCAATGTACATGTATAAAGGGGTTATTTTCAAATTATTTAATTTTGTATATTGTGTCTTGAAAAATAATTTTTGAAACATTATCAGCGTTTTAGCATAATAGCAAACAAGGCCAGTTTCCAGTCTGTTTTGCGTAGAAATTTCCTTCTGCCCTCTTTTCCCTACAATAACTTTCCTGATTGGTCATTGATTATTCCAGTATTTTACCTCTTTATTTCTTAACTTCCTAAGAAATTACTGACACGAAGGAGCAGTCCTCTTTTTTTTCTCTCTACAAAGATACAAGGTTTTTTTTCCAGAAAATAATTGTAAATACGTAGCACCACCCATGCAAATTGTATTGTAGACATTGGAAAAGAAAATGAATCTTTTAACTTTTAATGGAAATCTCTAAGGTATATTTTTCTGTGTGAAACGTACTGTTGAGAATTGACGTTCTCCTATATTGATGGGTTTTGTGAAATGTGCAGTATTAAGCAATAACTAGAATCGTAGGCAAATTAGCCTCAAATATATAGACAGATTGCATTTGGCAGCCATCTTTGAGGTACACTCATGTGTATCCATGTTGAACAAAGGCACACACCTCAGATATGGCTGCAGCGATCTATTGGTATGGGCTCCTTGCCGGTATTCTATAGGAACACTACAGGGTGGTGCGAAAAGAAGGAAACCCACTTTTGACAGGAATTTTAACCTACTTAACTTTTTTGAAGTGTATTTTTGATAATGCAGTGAAGTATAGTTCTTCAACCATACATGGTGAAAAATCTTAGAAAAATCACACAAATCGTGTTATTTTGCTAATTTGTAAAGTTCAGTGTAGTGTTTTTTCCTTCAAATCAAGCTCCGGAGCTCAGTCAAGCGGGTGGAATAAAGCCGCCCGTGGACAAACAGGTTTGGCACATGACATTTTTAAACTACCATATCTCAGAGACAAAATAAGTTTGCAATCATTTTTTTCATCACTTATGTTTAAAGATCAATACCTAATAGCATTAAATTGAATTTTTGAAATATGCTCAACAAGTAGGTGAAAATCGCTGTCAAAAGTGGTTTCCTTCGTTTTTGCACCATTTGTATAGGAACTCTGAAAGGTTCCTCTTCAGTGTGGTATTTGTAGTCAGGTCCTTTTCTAAATGCCGAAGGTACTCTGCAGCATAACAAACTGGTACAGCAGACGTTGAACCAAAGAAACTAGACAGTGTTCCACATATTTTGGGCTTTTGACAATGGATAGCAGAATATTCGGACAAAAAGGTGTGCTGAAAATTTCCAAGGTTTCTGCAAAAAAACGATTGTTACTCCTGTGTGGCCATACTCCTTCTCATCCAGAATACTCAGTCAGACTCAGAACAGCCTTTGTACATTTTTAGGTTCTAACAAAGCACTGAGAAGTACCTAAAGCTATGGGCCTACGCTTGTTAGTAAACACATGTGGAACAGATTCCAAGGGATGGTAGCCCTTCATTATTCAGTTTCCTGTTAGCAGACGTAGGTCGGGTAATTTATTGTCCCAATGCAGGTTCTGGGATTGTTTTGCGGCGTTGCTTGGTGCTGTCGAGGAACTGCCTAGTTAGTCTTTTCCCCGTGCCAGATTTTGATGGCGTTTCCCTGAAATGAGAGTATTAACATTGTCTGGAAAACACAATACTGTTGAAAAAAAAATGTGGGTTTTGTCAAAGAACCAAATTCTCATTTAATCGCTGAAGGCACAAGTATACAACATTGAGAATAGAAAATGATGGGCATTATTAACACTATTAAACCTACATGTATATTTGAATATTTATTGCAGTATATATTTATCATTTTTTTAAAGGTTTTTTGGTTCAAAATAATTTTATTCATGTACATGTACCTGTAACATTATTAAAAAAAATAATTTTATTGATTTAACAAAAATATGGATGATTTATCCTGGTGCCTCAAACTTACGAATCAAGGTGTATCAAAATAGGTGAACAAAATTTCTGAAGTTATTCAGAAATTGACCAGAACGACCACAAAAAAATTACTTCCTCAAGTCCAAATCTCGGTGTTTTAATCATTACCTTTTATAAGTAGAAATGTTATACTACATGTAGTTTTAAAGCCCCTGACCAGTATTAATACACTGCTAGAAATTTGTAACTTTTAGTTATTGTTTAACAAAATATTCACATAAAATTGGCACAATGAAAAAAAAGTTACAAAAGCATACATGTACACTAATAAAAAGTCCTTTAGGCCAAAAAAAAAAGTCTCCGGTTTCTGGTATGCGCGCGCGTCGCCGTAGCCATGCGCATCGGCAAAATGAAAAAAAAAAATTTTTCAATGAAAGATGATGTCTCAAAACCGCCAAACTCACTGGTTTGACTGGAATCCTGCTGCTGCACAATTTTAACGTGTTTTTAGATTGGGTTATGGTCGAGAATAAGCGTTAAGTGGCCTCTCTGGACTCCCATATATTTGCACTAAGTTTAGTCGGGCACCATTTGCAGTCATCAGCCGACATTTGAGGCAAAAAAAATCAGGTAAAAAAAAAAAAGCAGCGTCGCCTCACCACTTTTTGTGCAAGCTCCATACCAGAAACCGGAGACTTTTTTTTTTTTTTGGCCTTAGTGATAGCCTCCTAAAATTGTGCACGTGCATGAATGAACAATGAAATATACACTTGGCAACAAATTCATTAATGGACCTTGTGCATTGCAGCCACCTTAGAGGGCAACATTTATTTTAACTCAGTAACGGTAAATGCACAAAACGTTCACTCATGCATATCAAAGCAAAACCAAGGCATTGCCCTGTAAATTGGCTTCTACGCATAAGGCCTATGCGAGTATAGAATACAAGTATGAGAATACAAGGACATGAACATTTTGCATAATGAAAACAATTCATTCTTATTATCAAGTTTTGTTTTCTTCTGTTGTCAGTGCATTCACCATCTATATGATATCGCCATGATGGATCCAAAGTGAGGCTCTATGCACAAAACATAAACTCTTTCATTACTTGACTAAGAGGTGGCCAAGCTGTCATGTGAGAGAACCCATTCAAGTGGCCAAAGTTTATAACTATAGCCTCACTTTCAAGTCAACTACAATGGGTCCATTGATACTCATTGTGGAAAAAAACACCTAAAACTGAAAATAAAATTAGAAATTTGGAGAACAACCAATTGTTCTTAAGTCCGTCACTGAGCATAATTGAAATTGTAGACTCTTTGTTTGCTAATCGTTTCGGTCTTTCTTAGGACCATATCGTTTGGCCCACTTATTTTGTTGATTTGTATATTTCAGGTCAATCTAGTCAGCAGTTTGCAGCAGTTTTTATTAATTTTCACTCTTGTTTGCTGTTATAAGTTTTTGGGAAAAATACTTGTCAGTTCATTTAATTAAGAAGTTGATCAAATGCAACAATTGTGAACATCAGCCTTCTTGTTTTAACAATTACACCTAAAAAGCCAATTCGCATTTTTGGTTAGTCACTGTGCGCTGCACATTTTTGCGTCATTAGCTTTTGGCCGTAAAAAATATGCTTGTCGCGGTCTGCAAAAAAACTGCATCCGTCATAATTTTCAAAAAATTGATGTTTACTACATGTTGACGTCTCGCAACACAGAATGCTGATGTATGTGTTTGCTGTGTACGGGGGCTTCCTAGAAATCTAACCTTCAGTATTATAAATAAAGGCCAGGAATTGTATGGGAAAATTCAACCTGTTGAACAGTGTCAATTTCTTTTGATGTTAAACTTACACCCCCCCCCCTCCCTTGTTAAGTTGGAAAACAAGTTGAATCTACATGGAGACAACAGGGTCATACTTATGTACTCATTTATTTGCAGTACTTGAACATCACAGAAAAATGAACAGTATTAATTTGGAAAATGTTGAAAATATAAATAAACTTTGAAACACACGCCAAATTAGACACTGGGCATTTTAACAATCAATCCTTGCTGTGACACTTTGGAAATTCAATTTAGGCCAAACAAAAAAAATGGCGTGTTTACGGTAACGGCCTGAAAAAAAATCTAGGTAGGTAGGTAGGGAAATAATTTTATTTTGTATTTTTTTTTTTCATTTCAGTTCTGCATGCCCATGCGTGTTCTTTTGCAATTTTTTTTTATAAAACCACTATTCAAGCATTGAAGATATTCAATCGATACATTTCAATCCAAATTAATTTGTATCGTCGGCCAGGGTTCTCCCCAGGATTTTTTCAAACGTGGGGGAAGATTTGCTGTGATTCAACAACCCGAAAATGTTTGAACTTTAGAAGCTCTCTGGTGCATTTTAGAGCAAATCTGGGGGTCTTTATCTTAAGATTTGTCCTTGCAATTCAGAGGAGATCTAGTAGGTCACTAATATTTTTGTAATTAAAGAAAAAAAAAACCCGATGCGTTTGTGCAAAAATAATCGTACTTCGTAGTTTGAGAATTCAAGTTTTGAGATCGTCGCGATTTTCGCACGTCAACACAGGTATGTTTGTGTCAAAATCATGGTCAGATTCAAGTGTGGAAAATGGTTTTTGTTCGTGGCAAATAATTAAAAGTACTTGAAATGTTTGAAGTTTGTCAATTATCAACCTTCAAAATGGCAATAAAAAGTTTGAGGTCGGCAATTTGGCCGAAATAATTCCAGGTCGGTCGGGTTACCGTAAACACACCATTTTTTTTGTTTGGCCTTATGGAAAATAGCTTTATCTTAATTTGTTTTTTTAAATGTGGAAGATACGGAAACATCACAAAGGATGAACTGCGCAAAGGAAGCCTTATTCTGCGAACATGGGATGACAAAGCAAGAAAAAGTCAAGTTCGGATCATCCAATTCAATTGTCCTTGTAGAAAACATGGGGACTGGCGTATGTAAAAGCTCTCAAAAAGACCACATTGGCAAAGGCTAGAAGATAGTGAAACCAATCAACGCGCCGGATACTAGCCAAATCTCCTTCAGTCCCGACCGCTGCAGCAATGCCGTACAAGACCGCGCCCAGAAGTCCGAAGGGGTTGGTGTGCAAGACGCTGAAGATTCCTATGGAGACGACGGCCAAGGACGACACGGCCGAGACCAGGAGTTCCTCGGTGCGGGGTGCGAGAATGTCTGTTGCCTTGGACAGGCAAACCAGTGCGAGGGCGCTACCCATGTGAAGTGCGGACATGACTGAGTTTGTGTACCATCTGTGGAAACCGCTCGCCACCAACGACGTGCCGAGAATCGTGGTAATCCAAGCCAGACCTTGGTGCCAGTACAGGACCTGCGGGGAAGGGGTTGAGCGACTGAAGCGGTAGGCACCGCAGCTAGCCGCCATGCCCATCAGAATGAAGCCGGCCGAGGCGAAGAGGTTCTGACGAAGGATGAAAAGGGCCGTTCCAAAGGACGTGAGGGCGAGGACCAAGTCCGACAGCGCTGTGCTCATTTGCTGCATCTTGCTCTCTGTTGCCTTGTTCTATGATTTTTCGAGGGATACTTTTTAAAGATGATCTTGTAAGTAGTAACAAGCGAGAAGTGGCTCCTCAGTGCAACTGTGAAGTAAGCTTTTGTACAAGTTCATTTATACGTAGTCCACCTGAAATTGAAAGGACATAAAAAAGAAATTCAAGTAAAATGCAAGATCATTAACATAAACATGATAAATGAGCAGTTAGTGATAAATATACATCATGAATGAATGTGATGGGGGGGCATGGAAGGTTAAGAAATTAAGTTATGAAACATGGCATGAGTCTAAATTCCCTCCAACTCGCAGTTCGTCCAGGATAATGAAGATTCACCACTGTTCACCATGTTCACCGACACCATTTTGTTTGTTCACCACACACATAAATGATTTGTTAATCGTAGTGGCTATAAGTATCATTGCAGCAGCCGTAACACGGTTTTCAACTGCTATTGTTACAGTATTGCATAATCACCATTGAGAATCTACAGTTGAAACTACCTGTCTAACCAGAACGCTTTGGTAGTTCGATTGGTTATACCATACGTTCGACTATACGTTTTCTTTACTTTCGTGGAAAGAATGTTGCATCCTGACCTGACGCCCTTTCTTTCACCATATATCATCTCAATAAAGGTCAGTCATGGCAAAAATGTTTAAAAGACATGAACATTTCACCCAGATCCTTTCATGTTTTGTAATGTTATGAAATACTTTGAAAAATGTTCTTGACCCTCATAGACTTTGTACACAACCATCGCAGATCGAAGACGAACTGGCGTCTGGCATGTCTGGGTACATACATCATACATTCATTCCAAACCGCTTAAAATCCCACCAAAACATAACTGGATCTACGTTATGGAGATCGAGAACTCACTGTGGTCACATTCCTTGCATGCACTGCATGAGAGAACATGGAGAATGGAGGGATTCCTCCATGACACATGAGACAGCCAGGTAGCCCGACTGCGTCTGGCCGTACAGTACTATCGCAAGCTCTGTAGTACGGCCAGACGCTGAATGCTTCCAAAAAGACTGAATTTTTTGGGCCGCCGATGTAGCGATTTTGCTACATCTTTCGATCGCAATTATCTTTTCATCCAGGGCACAAATTTCCAAAGTTAAGGTTCGTAGTTGTAGAGCAACTCATACCTTTTCGAAAAAACGTTGTTTGGTCTCAATATTTTCATCCATCTGGCCACAAGACGAATTTCAGTCATCAGATTCCTCAAATATCGTCCCCCATGCGATCCCCCATGCGATTTCAAAATGGCGGCCGTGCTGTAATGTATGCAATATGCAGGCGCGCCCGCGCAAACTCATGAATATGCATAACAGTCTGTGACGTACGACCTCGTGTTTTTGGACGTGCGTGCGGCGGGCCGTACGTCCAAAAACACGAGGTTTTACGTCACAGACTGTTTATGCATATTCATGAGTTTGCACGGGCGCGCCTGCATATTGCATACATTACAGCGCGGCCGCCATTTTGAAATCGCATGGGGGATCGCATGGGGGACGATATTTGTGGAATCTGATGACTGAAATTCGTCTTGTGGCCAGATGGATGAAAATATTGAGACCAAACAACGTTTTTTCGAAAAGGTATGAGTTGCTCTACGACTACAAACCTTAACTTTGGAAATTTGTGTCCTGGATGAAAAGATAATTGCGATCGAAAGATGTAGCAAAATCGCTACATCGGCGGCCCAAAAAATTCAGTCTTTTTGGAAGCATTCAGCGTCTGGCCGTACTACAGAGCTTGCGATAGTACTGTACGGCCAGACGCAGTCGGGCTAACAGCCAGGTAGCAAGATTGAGTCCACTGCATGCATGCTGCGCGCGAAGCGAAATTCCGAAACAAAGAGCGCCGCCTTGTGACGCTTGTGAACCATTTAGAGCCTAAAAGGGAAAGATTTCCATATACATCATCATGTACGAAGTTCACTCAACACCCTGTGTACAAACCCTATGAGATTGGACTGAAAAATTCTAAGTGTTTTCTAAGAGAATTCTTGTATTTTCTCACTGCTCAAATTGACTTTGATGACATGAAATTGCTATCTGGGGGCTTTGTTAGTCAATACAGAGGAAAATTAGTGAACTTCGTATATATATGGAAATCTTTCCCCTAAAAGTGGACCCCTGGTGGCGCTATGGCGCTCTTCCTGCCCGCGAATTTCTTTTCCGTACTATAAGTAGGCGGGATGCTCCAAAGTCATGAATAATGCAATATAGTTTCATGAACAATCATTATCAAGAGCATTGTTGTTATTTAGTCAACCAGTTACCTTTAAAGCATTTAAAAGTACAGACGTCGTCAATCTACCACAGTCATTAGCCAAGAGCCGGACATGGTTCGAATCCACGTCGTCGCTGATCGGCTGCTCATTCTCTTCGACTAAATGATTTTCTTCTCTGGATTTCGTTGAGGTATAATTTTATTTTAAGGGAAAAAAAGAGAACGAGGACAAAGTGTTTTGATTTGAAACGATTAAAACTTGAAAAGGAACACTGAATTATGCATGCTTTGGGCAAACCACCTACGGAAACAAATCGCCGCCCAGCCCCTCGAACTTGAAGGGGAAAATTAGCGCGTTAAAAGTCTGATATTGGTGCATGATTTCCTTAAAAAAAAAATAGCCCTCGGAAAAGGCCTTTATAAAATTGTTACTAACGTCTCAGTTTATGGAAATTGAAAAATTGCACGACGTGAAAGGGAAATATCGTACACAAAATTGACCTCTCACTTATTCCGAAAACCTAAAATACATGTGGAGCACTCGATTGTATAGGTGAACATCATTTTGGCGGTCATTGCAGTGAGTGAAAACCGAAACTTATAGGAGACCAAAATGTCTTTTTCAGGACACACAATTGTTTTGAATGAAACAAGAAGGACTAAATCCTCATTAACAAAATGACCGTTGATGAGAACTGTATTCAAGAAAGCCAGTGAATCTAGAATCCATGGGATATGTATGTAGGCTAGGTACTAGCAGTACTAGGTAGGCAAATTGTCGGGTTATAATCGATTTTTTTCACGCAATTATATGAGTACGCGCTGTAGAAACAAACGTGATCGAAACAAGGAGACCTAGGTACGAAAATCCGGATGAGAGAGGTCGCTGAAGTAAAATTCGCTTCTAGCCATCTCCAACTGATTTCTCATCATTTTTTTCATGTGGAATGCCAAGATAAAATTCCAACATGAATGTTTCTTTGGCTGGGGTGATTACGGTTATAGAAATCGTTTTTGTCCAAAATTATAGCAAGAGAAAGGGCAACCCCGTGTAAAATGCCTTCAGAAAAGAAGGGTCCGGAAGCTCACTGAGACGAAGTGTCGTACTTTCAAGCTCTTAAAGGTGGCATTGAGGGGTTATTTTCACTGGAAATTAAAGATTATGACCTCTAGGACAATTTTCAGTTCTATTTTACCATGGATAGATCCGTCATATTTTTTTAAATTCCACTTTGAAATAAAGCCACCACCGCTAACGGTGGCCAATCCTATGGGCGTTTATTTACTGTGTGGGCATTTCATAAAATACGGGGTGATGAGTAAAAGAAAAGAAACCCGAATGGCAGGACCAATTATTTAGTTAAGTTCCTCAATGCAGCACTTTCAAAATCTGTGATATGAAAGGCCAATTAATAAGGTTTTTTTTAGTACAAGAATCATTCAAATCGCTCATGTACTTTTCAAGTTACGGCAGTTTGAACACAAACACCGTTTTAAAGGTCTGTCCAGGGATCACAGAAAGGTCAGTGTTCTTTCAGCAAGACAAACAAACAATCGATGTAGGCCTTTGTGAATTGTTTTCGTTTTCCTCAGTAAGCCAAAACCTTTTCTTGTGATCCGTGGACAGAAGTTTAAAACGGTGTAAATTTGTGTTTGAAATTCCGTAACCTGAAAAGTAGAGATTCTGGCGTCGCCACTGTGTGCATCACCTTAGATAATCATTTAGACATAAAAATGTGTTCTTTATAATTTTGTATAGGGGATATTTTAGAAACCTTTGCTTCGTCTTCGGCGGCCTCCGACTTCTAAATCACTGGGATGAAAACTAAACAAAAATATTCCAACTTTTGGCTTCATATCAACCGATTGAATGTTCCTGAAGCATTAACATGAAGTTGGGAAGACGAAAGCCAGAGTCTAGTCATTTGAAAATTATGTGCCCCCATAAAGAAATTGAACAGCGCCCTCCCTTGACCATTTTTCAAGGTTATTTTGATGTGTTTTTTTTCATTCATCGATTACACACTGCACTGGTATCACGTGTACGTCCAGCCAAATGACACAAAAGGCGGGTCAATTTTATTTGTTCACTTTGCTGTCAATGCCGTTTGTGCAATCTTGATGCGATCTACAGCGGCACACTGAAGATGTCTGCATTTAGCTGATATTAATCAAGCTGTTAATTTGCCTTAGGTAGTTTACAAACGAGGGCAAACGAGGGACCTGTTTTTTGCCCTTTCGTAGCGTAGCCGTAGACGGGGAGTTCGCGGGCCGGGGCTGGGTCGCGAAGCTCGCGAGTGATTTGCAGCCAACATGGGGTTCCTGGATATGGGCAAAATGGCCCTGTCAACGGCATTGTTCAAGCTCGTGTTAGGAGTAACGTTGTTGGGAGGTATGTACATTGCACATGTATGCCCATTAACATTATGGATTATGTGATTATCCTGCAATGGTTTTTATTGAAAATAAGCATTGTATCAAGTTTATCACTGTTTTACAAAAATTGCAAAAAAGTCATATATGATATAATTGATCATGTTGATAACATTCAATGATTCATTTATTTAGTCATGTTGTTAGTATTGAACATTGATTTGACAGTGTCTTTTAACACATTACAAAAGTTATAGTGTTCTCTAACCTATAAAAAAAATCAAACTTGGCGCCCCCGACATGCTTTCTGCGGTGCCCGCCATGCTTCAGAAGTCGCCGCCAGGCTTTAAAAACCTGCGAACATGGCCAACAAGTTAAACATTTTAGACTCATCTTTAAAACCTACGAAGACTAAGAGGGGACATCGGTGATATGAAGATTTTTATTTCGTAATACGTGCGTACGTAATATCACCTTATATACGTAATGTAAATTATTACATGATGTTATTAATTACGCACATACGTATAGTAATAGTGTACATGCACTATAAAAGATATTTAAAACAGTTAATGAGTTACAAAAATTATAGGCCTACATGTAAATATTCCACCTTATTCCTGTTCCCCTGTAGCTGCAAAAATACAATGTTAAAATTTTATTCTTTTGATTTAAACTTCAAAACTTTGAAAAAAGTGTACTGCATTTTGTGTATTTAACTCAAGAACTGTGGTAAGAAAATTGGGAAAGTTTCAATGAATGTGCAGACTTGCAAGTTGTATGCTCCCTTGTGAATAAACAGTAGATCACGGTGCTTTTTTACCACTTTTTGAGAGCCGGTAAAAAAGGAAGCGGGCGGGGACGAGCAACTTCTTCATTTTTTTACTTGACCTCAAAAAAGAAAGGGAATTTTGATGCCCCATGCATCCAGAAATGTTCATTGTAATCAACAGCAGAAATGAACTTTGATTAATTAAACATCAGATCCATGTGGCATTGTGAGGTTGTTGCTAAGAAGAGTGCAAACACCGCATGGTCCCTGGAGAAATCAGATTCACACTAATGTGGCAAAGCAGCTGCACTAGATCCTGCAGAGATCATTACGGCCGATTGCTGCTTGTTAGATTGATACCTGGATTAATTAATGAAATCTTCGGATCTGTCGCCAATAGTTCTATTCTAAATGTCAATATAATTTACATGAACATTGTTTGGCTGAATAGTTCACACGTCATGATGTGCGTGTGCACATAATTCTCTGTTCATTAAAGGGAATGTGCATCATTCGCTTTAGCTGTAATTTTCAGAAATGAACTATTTGAGGGGTTAGTATAATAGATCAAATATTGTTACACTGACATGTTTCAAGTTTTGTGTTGGAAAATGCTGGAAAAACCAAGAAAAGCAAAAATGTTCAAGTAGTCTGTTTAAAATGGATCAATTTATAGATGCCGGAAAATTGTAAGGCAAGGGAACCAGTTTAGCTGGCCTGCGCCTGTTCATGAACATGTAACCAATGTAGCAAACAAAATTTGGACTGGAAAAAATGGTATATTTGGAGCAGTAGTTGAAAAATAGTTTTCCAATGGTGGCCGACCACCGTTGGAAATGTATGCAAAAATACCATTTTTTCTTGAAAATGACTTCACACCAGGTGCCATAATTTTACAGGATGCTTAAGACTGTCATTTACCAACATCCTACCTAGAAGTAAGGTATTTCGTAAAAACTTTGTAGTTTTATTTTTGGATGTTTGCAAATGTTGTATACATGTATGTATTCCCTTTAATAAAAACGTTCATTTGTTAACCCTAACCCCCTTAATCTTACTTTAGGGTAAGGTACATGTACCACATACTACATAAAGTATGTAGGACTACAGAAATGATACTATGTGCATGTATGGAGCACCCAAATACTAATAAATATTATGAGTGCTGTGCCCACTTACAACATGTACACGTATACGTACATATGCTGAAGTACTGCATACTACAGTTTAGTACTATTTACAAAATGTAGGTGAGGTTTATACATGTAGGTCAAAGCATGGAGGAATAATAAACACAAGCAAGCATTGCAGAGCGTGCAACTTCAACATGTATGGCAGAAATGGTTGAAACTGAAAGAAGAAAAAGGGCCAATGAAATTATACGTGTGCACTTGCAAACACAGCCATACACGTGTACAGTAGTCCCTGAAAAGATTGCAAAATTTTGCTTCTAACTCTTGAGCATTGCCAGCATAAAATTGACGTGTACGTACATGTGTCCCAGCTCTATGGTACTTGTGTAAATGTGCAGGTCACTGAAATGTACAGATTTTTGACAACATGCACATGTACACATACATGTGCAAATGGTACATACAAAGTATTTACACGAACATTATATGTGCAGTCTTGGTATTTTCGTTTTGCTAACTTAAGTTGTAGACCCTATTGACCTATCGCGAGTTAGCCATGCCCCTTAGACAAGCCTATGGAATTTTGTACGTTCAGTTTTTGTTTGTCTCAGATTTTGTGCGTTCCGCGTCTATGTAAAACATATCATGTATGTAATTGGACAATATTTTACAAGCTGCGTTGACATGATTCTACCGCGATACGTTAATTCTGTGGTAAACTTTGAAATTAAATAATGTAGTTATTTTAAAATAGAATTAAAAAAATAAAGTCTCTATGATTTGTTCAATAAAAATAACAATTTTGGGGGGGTAAATTTTGTATGGATTTTTTTGTCAACAACAGTGCTTCATTACATACATTACATTCGAGCAAAATAGGAAGTCATTAAACCACTTCCTGTATTTCATGCACATAATGGTTTAGTTACAGATTGTCACATGATCGCTCTGAAACTAATCTCAGACTCTGCGTTTTGTATACTAAGTCTTATTTGTGTGTTTGTCAGTATGAATTTCTGCAGTACATTTGAAATTGAAAGTGATTTGGGTAGTTTTGAAAGGTGCAAGCAGCTGCAGATGTATGGGTGCATGCACAGGCAGTCCTTGTGTCGCTTATGATATTGTTGGGAGTACAATAATACATGTATAATGGGCTAATATGATATAGAACAGAAGAGGCGTTAAACGCTTTGTAATACATGTTATGATTCATCAACTGATGTACGTGGTACCCTGTTAAAATACTGTTTGGAGGGTAACAAAAAAATTAAGAAACAAAAGAAGTACTTTTTAGAATCTTGAGGCAACAGCTGTCGCGGAAGACCGAGCATCATCCTGGCCACATTCAGAGCGTTATTGTGCACAGCGCTGTAAAAACTGACCTGTATTTTTGCTGAAAAATCCCAAGGTCAGTTGCAGGCACGCTTCAGCTCGGGGTGTGGACGCTCATTTGCGAACAAAGCACTATGATGCATCGTGCGTGCCTCGTGCAGTCTGCGCGCAGCACAAAGACTATCGACTGTTGAATGCGTTAGTAGCGGAACAATGGACCTACCCATAGGCATAGGATATTGTTATATGTGGCAATAAGTATGGCCTTGGAGTACATGTAGCTGCTCATTTTTGTGTGTGTGTAAAATATAAGTAAATATTTTCTTTGTGAAATGTGATTGTGCTGATTTGTGCAGTGTATATAAATTTAATATTTATGAAATTTTATGTTATTTTTACTCTTTCTTCTTGTGAATTTAATTTTTTGGTTAATTTAGGTGAAATTACTAATTTGTGTAATTTTTTGTTCATTGTTCAGATAATGGAGAAAACATACACAAAATAAACATGTAAAAAAAATCTAAATTAAATTTAAAATAGCACTTTTGTGAAAAGAAAATGAATTTAGATCCATTTTAAAAGGGGAATTGTAAGACTGATATACCAATTTGTTAAGAAAATTCGTCAAATTTAGTCTGTGGACATTACACACTGTCCCCCAGCATGCATCCATACCTCCAAGTCCAACAGTAAAAAATAAACTAAGGCAAACTGAAATGAAATTCACACATTTGTACAAAAATCTCCCATTCACCACACCCCCTTCCTCAACGTGAATACTATGCTGATGCAGCGCAGCCGCACGTGCTGAGCACTGCTCTTCACGCTGTGACACCAGCGTGGCAAACAGACCGCCATCATTAAGGTCTCGGGTGGCGCCCGTTTTCACCGTCCGCTGGCGACCCGCTATGCATTTGTGCACATGACACCAGTCGAGATTGGAGCGACCGATAATGAAGGCCCACAGCGGCAATGCAAGCAGATCAGGATATCACACGAGGACAGTCAGGCGTTCATAATAACATGAATAAATATTGATCTATTTTGTAGGCCTACACAGGCTATTGTTTACCGGTTCGGATCAATTGCACGTCTGTCTTTGCATTCATGTCTGAAGGATGCTCTTTGTGTTCAATAGTGCTCAGCACATGCCAGACACATCAATGAGTTGTATACAAACATTAATGTTTCCAATAAAGTTGGTACTTCATCAAAGGATCTGTTTTAAATTGCTTTTATCATTGAGTGCATTTTTAAAATAGCAATTTGCAACGTTTGGTAGCTCTTTAGTTTTTAGGTGAAAAATCTCTCGTTGTTGGATAAAATTACATCTCTGGACACATGTCATTTTATACTGTAGCACAAATGTTATTTTTGAATGACTAAATATTTTGGCTTTTTTAAGTGGAAAATCAAATGTGCAACCGAAGTACCCAACTACATTTACATTATAAAAAGACTCTGGTACCCAGTATGTACAAAATGTATGTGAACAGCATAACAGAATTCAACACAAATCCACCCTGTTTTTTTTTCTTCCATGTCTTGAATTGGGACACGTACTCTACGGGTATGTTTCAGGAAATGCATCCATTTTCAGAACTTGAATAGTATACATAATTGGATTTGTGAACTTAGTGATATTCCCGTTGCAGTACTCTGTTAAGTGTGGACCCTGCTGACTGCTGTGTCAAAAAAAAACATGCTATTTTGCCTTTCACATAGTATTTTAAGAAATGCTTTTGATCATGTGGTTGGATGCCAAGTAAAACGACTCAAGTGACACATTTGTCAGTCTGTTTTGCTTTAGGAGTTTTAAATTGAAACGGTTTTTAAGAGAAATATTCGCAATTCATCTTAATAATTGGAGCAATTATGCATACATGTACAATGTGCATGTACAATGTATATAATCGAAGGATATATTTTTGGTTCAGTTTGATGATTTATTTGCAAAAGTGAGGTTAAAAGTATGCAATAAAACGGCTCTGAATGTAGGGTGCGGGTGCCAGAGTTGAAAGTTCTTTTGATGTGTCTGTGTGTATGCATGTCATTGAATTTGGTACAGGAAATCTGTTTTCAATGTTATGTGCACATTTGTGCAGCCAACAACACAGTGCACATGTACACAAATGTACATATGCCTAAAGTAAAGAACAGAGCCTAACCTCGCACAGTGTATGACCTTGTATTGTCTGGCCCTAGGGGAAGTCATTTCAAGTGCAAACACTTTTCACAAGCAGTGCACAAATGAAAGCTTAATCTTCTTATGTACTCTGTGTACATTAGTGTAGACTATTGAGTTTGGCTGTGTGCACCTACATGTAGCTAGTACGCCTCTAGTTACATTGATTTTCTGTTGTGCTTGTAAATTTACATACGTTTCAATTTTAGGCATACTAAAACAACTATGGATAATTGCATACAGCATACTACCTAATTGTACATCACATGTGCTACATCTTGTATGATTCTGTACTGCATCAACTCACCCATGTGCATACATTGTGTATCTCATGTAACAAATGAAAGCAAAAGCATGTGCAAGCAACATGTTCACAATTGTGCAAAGTTTGTCTCAAACAGTCTTAGCAACATGCACTTACTCTTCCAACACCAATTTCCACAGAGATGACACTCCCAAACAAAACTTTCAATTTGACTGTTACAGGATAATATACCAGTTTCTGTTAGCTCATTGGGGCTTAAAGTTTGTTACTTTGTGTCCTTTGGACTTGCATTTCTATAGGAGTTATTACTGTATTTTCGACAAATTTACCCAGGTGACAGATCCTCCCTACATTTCAAACCCCAACACAAATACACCCTAGCCGATCATGATCCGGTACATCAGCTTGTGAAGTAGTGATAAATGATACACTGAGGTATAGATTTTGAACCATTCATTACCCACATAACATTCTATAAATGTGACCTCCAGTTCCTATAGGCACAGAAGTGGATTAGTCCTAAAATAGACTAGTTTTAAAGTAGTCTGTGAAATATGATCTGTGGACAGGTGGGGCTGAGCACTGTTGACCAGTATCATGGAGCTTCGAAGCACTGAATTATGCTAAGCATGGACAAGATTTGCTAAGTAAAACACAAAGAGGGTACGAGTTAAAATAGCCATGCAGTTGCTTGCAGAACTGGTTTCCAGCCGTTTTTGCAAAATCAGAAAATGTTCTTGCTGGTAACTGGGTTTTTCTTAAATTAAGCGAATATTTTCGTGTTTAGGACATTTCTGTGCATCGATCGCAAAGCCATGAAAATGCACCCAGTTGCAATGTTGGGGCTTCAGAAATTTGTACACAATGCCTCAAGCTGCGTTGGGATGCTGCGATGATTTCGCTGAGCAGCCCGCAAACCTCTTGAAGGAGCTCTAAATGGAGCGGAGAGCAGATGTTCCACTGTCAGTAGCAATCACAGCTGGACTATGGAGAAACCTGGAGAAACAAACCGCGCCATTGGGTCAAGTGTGGTGCTAAAGCAGTGATGAGACGCTGGGAGTGATACGATCTCAAGATGCTTTTTCTGAGGAGGGGCTGTAGAGATCATCCCCTCTGTCGTTGTCAATCTTGATGAGATCAGAGGGGTTATGCGTTGGGTGCTGGGTTATGGGGACACAGCTCCACAGGTAGAAATCAAGTCATTGAATGTAATACCCGGTACATAAAGCGATTGCTTGAAGCTATTTGCCTTTTTTGACATCCACAATCCGACTTTGCATAATCACTCTTGGAGACATTAAACAATGTGTCTTGAGTTTACAAAATTTTACATGTAACAGGGATAAAAAACAAATAACATCATTTTTTTTTAATAATATGATAAGATCAGATAGATATGATAAGATAATTTTCTTCTGATTTCTCAGTGAAAACAGTGAGCAATTGGAAACCCTTCCTCAAGAACATGATTGTATTTGGGCAATTCAGTGGGCCCAAAGTGTGACATTTGAGAAAAACTTTTGAGTTTTGATGATAAAACTAGGATCTTGGTCTCTCAGTTGTTGCTGTAAACATTGCAAGCTCTGAACAAATATCCTCACCTGCAAAGGGTTTAGGACCAACTGGTTTTATATTTTTAGAAAATATGGCGCATATTGTTTTAAAAAGTGTTATACAGGTATACGTAATGAAGGACAGACATTTTAGATAAAGTCACAAAGTAAGCATATAATTTAATGATCCCCTAATGTTGTCTGATAAAATTTAAGAAGATGTTCCCTGAAGGAATGCCATCAGTCAAAACCTAGAAAACTCGGAGTCAATGTGAAGTTCGTACGTAACCCTAATCACATCATAACTTTGAAGCCAGTGCAAAAACTGTCATATTTTTTGCTTGATACATGTAGCAATGTAAATGGGTTGATAATGTCCGATGAAAGTGCCTGTAGTATTAGAAACTGAATTTGTCCTAAGCCATGTAAGCACCCTTTTCCTTGCAGTGTGTCTGTCCATGTTCTGTACATATAACACAGAAAAAGACCTGATATATACTCAAATAAAAATATATACATAAGTATCATCTCTTGCATTTTCTTGTTTGAGTTACTTTCAACTTAGCAAGGTGTAGGGAAAAAAAACTTATGAAAAGCTAATCTTTTACCCGTTATCCAACATCCATAAACTGACCTACTTGCCCCATTAGTGTGGGATTGCCTATTTTTCAATAAAAAGCACTGATTTGCTTGGAAAAAAAATAAAAGCAGGGTGGGTCACGACACTGGAATTGGATTTCAGTGAATCTGATGGGGGATAAAAACGGTTTGCTCATTTTACCAATCATCCGATTGTACTGACAATTAAGCCCTTGCCAAAAGCTATTTAAAATAAACAGGGAGGAAATATGGGTTGGGAGTCGAACCTTTCACATTTTCTTACTTTAATCATTAAGAGAATGAGAACATATGCACTTTTAATTAGTAATTTAGTTGACTGTATGCTTTACTTGTACAATGTACATACATTTGTACACCCACACTTCACACACGTATGTGTAACGTTTGCACCGTGTTTACCGTTTGTGAGCATAACGAATGCTTCCACTAACAAAACGAAACAACCACCGTTTGTGAGCATAACGAATGCTTCCACCAGCAAAACGAAACAAACAAGCCAGCCACTTTTGCGCAGTTCACATTTGACACACACACAAACCGACAAGATAGTATCAAACAGGCTTACCTGAGTAGGCCCACCTTCAAGCTGATTGGCCTACAAGCACTGGATTACACCACCGACAGATGATATCCCTGAGGCAAGGTTTCCCAGTGGTTCTCCAATTTAAGACAAAATTGATGAAAGAGGCGATCTGATGGCTTCTGCAGACCAAATTTACATTGAACTTTGAATTGTATACATGTGTACAGCACAGGGGCTTGGTGTTTAATTAGTATTTGCTTATAATATCTAAGCCACCTGACGTTGTTGGACTTTGCCAGAAGCTGGGAGATAGGCAAATACGCATTGTTGGCTCATGATAGTCTCCGGTTCTGCATGTGAGCATTTGCAGTTTGCATGTAGACGGTGCGATACCAGTTTGTCTTCGTGGAGAAACGGGTTGGTTGCAGTAGTTGAGCTCTCTTGATGAATAAGTGTACAAACAAAGTGGAGCTGCTGCTTTGAGAAGGCCCATGTTTTGTCATTTCAGTGATTAATAGCCCTAGAGGTATTCCCTGCTTGACATATAGGAATGCTGATAGTTTGGAAGCTTGTCACGCCGCAAAGGCCAAGCGGACCAAAAGCTGGAGCCTAAAAGGATACACGGTTGTTCTGAATGAATGAAAATTAAGGGAAAGTATGGCTGGGACAGCGAAAGGAAAGTATACCCCACTTGTCAGTCCAGATGCCTCGTCGGCTGATGAGGCGGACTTGGTGAATCTGACCTCCAGACCGGGCAGAGGGAGTGAGTACAGCCTTACGGATCCATCCATGGACATCGGTGGCGGTACCAAACTGACAAATCATGAGCCAGCTGACCAGTCGTATGACATCTATGACCGAGCCCGGCCGGCCCGTACCCATACGGAGCCCGATCAACTCTCCGCCCACGATACAACAACTTTAACCTCAGGACAAAGTCTGAGCGATCTTGCGTTCCGAGACCTGTGGCGCCGGGTCAGGCGATCCATCAAGTCCAGCTGGGCGCAGTCCTCTCGGGGCGCGGCCCGCTGGTGTCGGGAGACCAAGGATTGGATCCTGTCCAGATATTTCGTTACATGGTTACTCTTCTATTTTGTGGTTGGACCAGTGATTCTGACTGGTGAGATCAGTGTATTGTAGTCAATATGCAAATCATGTGCATGTAGCAAACCTATAAACCAAGTTTGCATGTAAAACCTAGATCCGTTAAAATAAAGTTTTTTGAAGGATTTTCTTAATTTTTTTTTTTTGCATTACTCAGGCATACAACTTTTCCTCGGATCCGCTGATTTCCTCGTTTTTTACTTCTCATGAATGCCATTACAAATTGAAAAATACTGTACAGAGTCTTGTGTGGTTTGGAGTTTCCTCGTTTTTTTCTTAATTCTCAGTTGCATGCCTGATAACTAAACAATCTAGTAATGTACACTGTAAATTTACATTTACATGTAGGTTGTACATAGATGTTGAAGTACAACTGAAATACAAAAAAAAAAATGTAAACATTGAAATACATATGTACAGTACGCACTGTACTTGTCTAAAACTGTAACGACTGTGAATGTAAGGGTAGGTACATACATGTACTTGCACAATGAATGTATACAACGTACATACAAGTACATTGTACATTGATAAGGCCAAAAAAAAAAATAGTTCTGCTTCCGGTTTCCCTACCTACCCTATTCTGACAGCCCCTACCCTAATTTTGTTATTGGAAAAATGAGGAAAAAAACACCCAAAACCATCAATTTCTACCTTTTACCCTTGACTACACGCAGATTCCCTACCTACCTACCCTATTTTCAAATGCCATGTAATCGGAAGCAGAACTATTTTTGGGGGGGCCTAATTAACACATTGTCCATCACATTTAGCGTAGCAGTCTTTATTTACTACAGAACAAGTGTAATATTGCTTATTTTTTTTTCAGTTGATAAATTGGGTACATTATTGGTTCTTACATAACTCTTTGCATGAGGCAAACATATATTGGTTCAGAACGTCACCTACTGGAGACGAGCCGAAATATTGTCTTTATTTTAATGTTGCATTGTTTGAATTCCATCTTATTCAGGTAAGTAATTCTAGAGTTGAGGTAAGAGAATTAAGATTTTTTTCTTGTATTTTACAGCTTCACTACTACGCTACAATGCCTTGTCCGGTGTGTATCTGCTCTGCCTATTGGTGCTACCCCTCATGCCAAACCCAAGCCGTCGCAACATGGCCGGTAAGATGCTGATATTTAAGATCTTGTTGATGAAACAGACTTACATTGATTTGTTGGTAACTCGCCAATTGTTTCTCACTCTACGTAGGACCGGGATATATCTGATCGTTCTCCTTATAAAAAATATTGCATATATTGGCTCTCCTTACCTGCTTTACTCCAACAATATTTTACTTGTTGCTGTTGATTGGTGTTGATATTCTGCTGATAGTTGGTTGATATTTTGTTGATCATTGGTTGATAATTTGCTGACTGTTTCTTATTCCAGGGAAAACCAGGATATACCTGATCATCCTCCTCATATTGGCCCTCCTTGCCTACCTCACTCGGGCCATATTTCAAATAGTTGCGGCTGCTCGATGTTTCGCTGATATTTGTTGATCATTAGTTGATAATTTGCTGATTGTTTCTCACTCCAGGGAGGAACAGGATATACCTGATCATCCTCCTCATATTGGCCCTCCTTGCCTTCCTCACTCGGGCCATATTTCAAACAGTCATGGCCGCTGATTGTTGATATTTCGCTGGTATTTTGTTGATCATTAGTTGATAATTTGCTGATTGTTTCTCACTCCAGGGAGGAACAGGATATACCTGATCACCCTCCTCACATTGGCCCTCCTTGCCTGCCTCACTTGGGCCATATTTCAAATAGTCACAGCCGCTGATTGTTCATATTTCGCTGATAATTTGTTGATCATTAGTTGATAATTTGCCGATTGATTCTTATTCCAGTGAGGACCGGGATATACAGCACCTGATCCTCCTCCTCATATTGGCTCTTCTTGCCTGCTTCACAAATACAATTTTTCAAACAGCCCTGGCTGGCGATTGCTGCTATTTTGCTGATAATTTGTTGATCGTTGGTTGATAATTTGCTGATTGTTTCTCACTCCAGAGAGGACCGGGATATACCTGATCATCCTCCTCGTATTGGCCGTCCTTGCCTGCCTCACTCGTGCCATGAGTGTGGCTGGTGATTGTTGAAATTTGGTTGATCATTAGTTGATAATTTGCTAATTGTTTCTCACTCCAGGGAGGACCGGGATATACCTGATCACCCTCCACATACTGGCCCTCCCTGCCTGCCTCACTCGGCCCATATTTCAAATTATTCCGGCTGCTGATTGTTGATGTTTCGCTGATATTTTGTTGATCATCGGTTGATAATTTGCTGATTGTTTTTTACTCCAGGGAGAACAGGGATATACCTGATCACCCTCCTCACATTGGCCCTCCTTGCCTACCTCACTCGGGCCATATAAGTCAAATAGTTGTTGTTGATATTTCGCTGATATTTTGTTGATCACAAGGTGATAATTTGCTGATTGATTCTTATTCCAGGGAGGACCGGGATATACAGTACCTGATCCTCCTCATATTGGCTCTTCTTGCCTGCTTCACAAATGCAATTTTCCAAACAGCCCTGGCTGGTGATTGCTGATATTTTGCTGATAATTTGTTGATCATTAGTTGATAATTTGCTGATTGTTTCTCACTCCAGGGAGGACGGGGATATACCTGATCATCCTCCTCGTATTGGCCGTCCTTGCCTGCCTCACCCAGGCAGTATTTCAAATTGTCCTGGCCGCTGATTCTCCGTACGGACACAACTGGGCCTTATGTAAGTACCGAACACCATAATAAGCAGGTAATCGTACCTCTAAAGGTGATTATTGAAAGATTTGTACAGGGTATCTCTAGCAGTTCAAGAAATTCAAAAACCATTTTTTTTTCACTTTTGTGAGACAACATTATGGAAAGTCTGTTTTCAAAAACTAAATCATCAGAGGGGAAGATCTTAATCTATGTTTTAACAATATTGAGAAAAAAAAAACCTTTTTTGACCTGCTACCGATTTTTTTTTTTTTTTAAACAGAATACAATATACATAACGTGTCCTAGTTGTGTAGTATGAAGTTAACATGTGGGATTTTGAAATGCGATTACCAAATTTTTGCAAGGTATAAAAAAAATTTAAATATGAGAATGAGACTCTGCCATCAGCTTCGCATATTCTAGAGACTAATGAATATTTAATGATCTGTTTTCTTATCCTAGGCAATGGAACCGAGCCAATATGGAGACAGCTTGGCTATCAGGCGTAAGAGACATCATAACTCAGGCCAAAAAAAAAAATAGTTCTGCTTCCGGTTTCCCTACTAACCCTATTCTGACAGCCCGTACCCTAATTTTTTTATTGGAAAAATGAGAAAATAACACCCAAAACCATCAATTTCTACCTTTTACCCTTGACTTCACGCTGAAGCTTCCATATAATCGTACACAAACAAAATTTGCACAAAAAAAAAAATAATCCCTACCTACCCTACTTCTATTTTCAAATGCCATGTAATCGGAAGCAGAACTATTTTTTTTTTTGGCCTCATTCTGCCTTACGGCAAATACTACGGTACTTTACATTTTGTACATTTAGCATAGCCACAGCCGTATTACTTGGCTGTGGCCGCAATTACACAAGTGCATATGAAAATGGCTGCAGCCACTTCTCATAGACACGTGTGGCACAGCTAGCCGTAGCCAAATACATGTATGTGTAATTGAGGAACAACCATAGCCTGACCTTATCAACTAATTTTGAAATCAATATTCACTATTTAGTGGCTCAATATATAGAGGGAAATCTTTAAAGAAAACCTTCAAGCAAACTTACTAATGTTTACAATAGTACCAAAAAACAATTTAGTCAGTATTATTTTATGAAGTGAAAACTGAAAAGTTCTGTGATGTTTGTGTACACATTTCACTTTTGAAATGTATTTTCACCGAATCATCAGGTTGAACGAGCTATCTGCTGCGTCGGTGTGCCGCCTCATCCTCCCCGATGTGGTCGTTCTCATCGTCACCATCATCGTCTTCGTCATCTGTAAGAAGCTCTTTGCCCCGCCCAGACCCTCCGAGGAGAGCCAACAGTCCGCGGAAGGCGCTGGAGGCGGGGAGGTGGTGGAACGACGCACCAGGCCCAAGTCGGTAGTCGTTGAGGGTTTGCAGTCGTTTCTGGCCATGCTGCTGTGCGCGTTTGCGGCGGTCATCTGCCCTTCGGCCACCTCGGGCTTCTACTTCGTGACCTTCCTCGTGGTCATCACCTGGTGGTCATTCTACCGGTCGTGGGGCCGGCGGTTCTACCATGTGTGCATCGTCTGGCTGCTGTACTGCGGCGCTCATATCTTCGCCTTGTACCTCTACCAGTTTCCGTTCTTTCAGGAGGGGTTACCACCAGAGAACCTCTACGCCAGGTGGGGAACTTTATTTAATCTATTGGAATTTCGTCCAACCTAATTTACTTGATTGTCAAAATGAGATGCAGACTAACCATATCAATTTTTACAAAATTGTTTGTTTTTAAAAAGCAGCGCATTGTGTCAGGCAAAATACCAGTCCATATTCTATCAATATTTTTTTATTAAAAACAAATGAAAATACAGTAGGTATATTTACAATAGTTGCATTTATGTACTGTTTGTATAGACCTTTATCGTGCTGCAACCATTTCAGTCATGTTCCTTCCATCCAATAACAATACTGAATGATGAATGTTTTTTCTGCGAAAAGGAACCAGACTATTTTTCCTTCCAGCCTCGCTTTGGTTACGTTGATTTGAATGGGAAAAATCAAGATGGCCGCAACATGATAATGGTCTATTGACCAGCCATCTTTGAGGGTAATTGTTGTAAGTCTTTTAAGGTTTCAAGTTTGGACAGACTACATGTACCTGTATGTTCAAAAAAGGTGAATTTATGCCAGTTTTTGTATTTTTTTCTGTTTCTGTTTCTGTTTCTGTTCCAAAACATACAAACGCCTAGAAGGTTGTCATTGTACGTTGGTCAGGGTCAGCTATAATTAGAAGTGTGAGTTCTTGATTGGGTTATGGAAGCCAGGTCTTGAATGTTGATGTTGTCCAGTGCCAGTTTGAAAGTCTTAATGTCAGGAGCAGAGCGGATGTTAGGGTGAAGTTGATTCCATTCCAGGATAGTCTTTGGGTACATTGAGTAACGAAAGCAGTCCTTATTTCTATACAGTATTACTGCATTTTTGAAGGATATCTGAAAAAGCATATTGTTTTCAATGCAGTTGTTTAAAGTACACGTACATATAAATTGCTCTGTGTTCCATTTGATCCAATTCAGTCGTTTGAAAGCTCATATGTTTTTTAATCTGTTATTAAAACCACTGGCTTACAATATGTTTATGTAGACTTTTCTGTAAATAATTTATGAGGAAAAAAATTGCAGCTGTACATCATATCAACAAACTTGTCCAATTTCTGGGGTTTTTTTTTACTGGCCTGCCCAAACAATATTTTTCTTCATTTAAGCACATGTGTTTACTTTCATTTCTGGCTCTAAAACTAAACTCACATGCTTTCTTACAATTTTATTGATTTCACACATTATGTTGTGCCGTTTCACTCTAACAATACACGCCTACATTTGTACTTGGCTCACATATTGGTAATGTATTAAACTAAAGTCTTTGCACTTTTCATGAAAAAATAAGAACAAGATTAAATATCACATAATTTCATGGATAGTGTGTGCATTAAAGATATATTTTTCATGCCACAGTAAACTTAATACTGGATTAAATTAGACATCAGTCTGCTAGCTTAATTGGACCATATGCTAGGAAAAGACACCCGCAGTGTTATAGTACGTGTACATGTTGAAGTCAATGTTTTTGCCTCTGAAGTGTAACGTGTATCACGTCAAATGAGAAAGTTGTGTACCGAGGAAACAACAGGAATGGCTGGCTGATCAAAAGTAAATTAACAGTTTCCACCTCGCCAGTTTTAAGTAAAGTGTGATGACCTTGAAAAAGTGTAATGACTGTTGTCATTCACCAAGAATTACATGAAGCCTCAGTGAAGAGACCTGTCAATCTTGAACAAAATCTGCAACAAAAATGTAAACACCAATTATATTTGTGCAGTTTTTCCAGACTTGTTTGCAATAGTGATACTTTCTTAACCCTAACTCTCTAGGCATTATTTTTTGCTAGGATGTGACCTCAATCCTGCAAAATCCTCCAACTGCCTTCATGTAAAATAGCATATAGCCTCAATCCTGCAAAATCCTCTGTTATTTTTTGAATGTGGTCTTTGGGGGTTGACCACTGCCTCAATCCTGCAACATCCTCCAGCAATCACTGTCAATATGTTGAGGAAGAGCCAGTGACATCCTGGTTCAGTGTGGAGGATTTCAAGTATAATCAAGGCCTAAATTTATGCACAGCTGAGCATAAACAACACAAGGTCCGGCCCAAGACCTTGACACAGTGTGTCTTAGGAAATCAGCAACACACTTTTGCCATGTACATGTATAGCCTCAATCACTGCAAATTCCTCCAATTTGCAAAGAGGATTTTGGATGGTTAGGGTTAACAGCAAGATTCCCCCTCTCTTGCTGAAATTTTGGTAACCCTAACCTGCTAGACCCTTTTTGCTAGGAACCATCCACAATCTAATTTTGCACTTGCGTGTAGGCCTACATGCACTCTATGTTCACATGAAGGATACCCACTGCCTCAATTCTTCATCCTCCAAAACCGCCTGGAGGACTTTGGAGGATTGAGGAGGGTTAGGGTTAGGGCCATTATTAGAAGTAAAAAGTGAATCAAGTGACAGCTAAATTGAATTTACGACTCCTTTGCATACATGTAAAGCAAAAAAATAATAAATAAATGGGCATAACTTGTAGCAACTACCAGTTTCATATCTGAACTTCAATTCCTTTACTTGTTTTGTTGGAAATGGACATAAACAGATACTAATAAAAATAGTGACAAATCTTGCAAACCAATCTGTAAGTTTTGGAGGAATTTGGGTCCAAACCCTAACTGTTTCACCAATATCTATCAGGCAGTTTGGAGGTTTTTGCAGGATTGAGGAAGTTAGACCCAAGCCACAATTGACCTATCGCTGTTTGCGAGTTAGCCACGCCCCTTAGACAACCCTATGGAGTTTTTGTACACCAACCTTTGTTTGTCTCAATTTTGCATTTTGTCTCCATTTGTATATCATGTAATTGGACAACATTTCACAAGCTGCGTTGACACGATTGTAATGTGATTTACCGCGATAGGTGAATTACTGTACATAGTTCTCAATGTTCCACTAAAAAAGAAAAAGCGGAAATCACGAATGGCAACTAATTAATGCTCATTTTGTTATCCCAGACTGTTTGGACTGAAAGCTATTATCGATGCCACGGAGTGTGACGAGCCGCGGATGATCGACTTTGTCGGCGGCCAACGCTGGTGGGTCTACGTCAACCCGGGAGCCTTGCTGATATTCTATTTCTACTTGGCCATTCTGATCCGATGCTGGCTTGATGGACCGGTAAGTTGTTAGCTGCTAATTGCCCCATGGCTATAAATTGGCAACAGCTGCTGATCTGAAAGCGGCTTGGCTCAGAATTTCACTCGCCTGTGGTCTCCGTGTGCGAACAAGAGAGGGCGCGTTTTTAGCGCGTTTGCGAGCCCTGTGGACGGGGCGCACTGCGTGCACACACTGGTTCACGCGCAAAGTACGCACGACTTGTTTTTTTCTGAATGTGCACAAAGCCAAGTGTCAGACGTCGGCAAAGTGTTCAAATGTCTCTTTCAGTGGTGTCCCCCAAATCGCCCTTTCTTACTGTTTGAAGGCATCGGTACATGTGCACGGAGCCCATAGACTAATCTGGTGAATAAATTTAGAAGACATTTTTTAAGTGGAACCCTGCTCACGAGCATGTCACACAGCTTAATAAAGTTGAGACGTGTCGGCATAGGTTTCCAGCCAGTGCAAGTTTTTTTTTTATTTCAGATTTTCTGAATTTCTGAAGGGATTTTTCACCTTTTCTGTGGACTTTAATTTCTTTGGAATGATCTGGAAACAGATTCTTTGCCTTCTAGTACCACCTGGAAAAAAGCTAAAAAATGAGAAAATGTTTGCAAACTAGTCTTTCTGGCTGATCTCCTGATATTTTGAAAGGGTTGAAATTGATTTTGTGCCAAAAAAATACCAAGTCTTTCAAGTAAATCAATGTTTGGAAATCAATATATTCGAGAAATAGTCTCTCCCTTGTAATAGGGAGAAGTTATCTCTTGTGACAGTTACGTTGGTTGGAGTCTTTTAACTCAGCAGACAGCAATAGACAAAAATAAGAATGAAATATCAGTAATTTTGTGTTGCTTTTTTCAGAAACGATCCACCAACGTCCGATTGTCTCTGTATTGTGAAACTGAGTACAGTTATTGTTACGATAGCGAACTAGAAAATGAAGACGTAGGTTTTGTGGTTATTTGTGTCATGAGTCGCATAGAATGGGTCTCTTGTTTGCCTGCTGCTTGCCTTGAGTTTTGCCTGGAAAGATTTGAGCTTTGAAACGTTGTGAAATTAACCCTGGCCTTGATGCTTCAATACATGTACATACCTTTCCGTGGACCACTGTAAATGACAGAGGAGCTGTCATTGAAATAAACTTGGAAAATTAGCCAATGCAACAAATCAGACAACAAAAATGTTTTTTCCTTTTCCCTTTTTTTTTTGGGGGGGGGAAGCGGGTCTCCATATTTACACAGTGTACACTTATGTCAAACATTAGTGTCGTAGCATCGTACATTTTGGCAATGAATTATTACATGTGCATATGAATACTTCAAACAGGTGGGTTTTTTTAGTGTGCACTCTTTAATAAAAAAAATAAATCAATTTTATAGCATAAATTAGACAGCTTTCTTCTGACAGCTCACTATGTACAGTACAATAGAGGCCGTAGCAGGATTAGGTTTCTGCAGTGTAAGGACTTGGGCTGATTGGTGAAGCTCAGGAAATTGATGAGCACAGAAAACATTTTTTGCTTGGCCACTTTTTTTTTTTAATTAGTAGCCAAAAATTCATCCAGGGGGAATACATCTCTTGTGACGGGTCTGCAGCAGATTTCTTGTGATGGGTCTGCAGCAGATTTGTAGCTAAGCACAGATATTTTGTTTGGCAATCATTTCTGCTTATAAATTGCTATAGATTGCAGTGAGACCTGGGGACAATTTATGGAGCTGAGTACAGAAATTTGCTTAGCATGAAAAGTCTTCCTTGGCAAAAACAGGATTACCAAACAAATTTTCTCGTGATGTATATTGCCTGTGATTGGTATTCAGCTGCTCTTTGCTTAGCATGAAAATCACATGAAGTTTTGGCTGGTAACCTACTCTTACTAAGCCATACTGTTTTGTGCTAAGCAAATTTTTGTGATTAGCAGCGCCATGAAATTGGCCTCAGTATGTTACGCATTGCAGGGCAAAGACGGCTTGAGAACTTTTGCTCATGATGTTGCATGCAACTTTTTTTCGGACTTGCTATATTATTTTCTCTTTCGTTGGGAAGTTTATTTATTATTTTAGCAATAAGAGTAAGAATGACTAATAGTAATGTTTTTCTTTACTCCTTTTATTGGAAGGTAAATGTATTAAATTATCTTTTTTAACTGGCTCACCCATGATCACAAGTGCTAAATTCATTGTAGGCAACGTGCAAGTCTAAGGACATCTTTTAAGTCAAAAAAATGTGTCCATGAAAAAATTATTATTTTTTTAATACAGTATACATTTTCAGTGCAAAATTAGTTTTACTGGTTACGAACTAAAATTTCCAAGTTGAATGAAATTTTGACGTTTAGAATGCATGACTTGATTTACACCACAGATCAGAGAAATGTATATTAATGGTATCGCCAGATCACAGGTGAGTTTCATTGGAAAAAATTATCGGAAATATTAACAAGTGTATTCTGTTGAATTAGCAGTTCATCTTCATGCACATTAATTTGTCCACTTTTAAGTGGAAAAAAAAAATTATCAGAAATATTAACAAGTGTATTCTGTTGAATTAGCAGTTCATCTCCATGCTCATTAATTTTTCCTCTTTTAAGTGATCTGCTTTTTCAAAGTAGTGTCAAAGAAAAAGAAATTATCCCATCTAGTATCAATGTTGCACAAAACAAAGCAGAAATTCATTTGCAGTATTATTTTGCTCACAATTGTTTTGTTAACAACTTAACTTTGGACTAATGGTATTCAAATCCACATCAACTAACAACATCACAGATTTAATTGTGGGGTAACTAAACAAATATACAGTCTGCATGTATTTTTGTATTAAATGTTTAACATATTTAAATCCATGAGTCAAAATACGGTACCAAACATGTTCACAGTGTGGCTTTATACCTAATTGTTTAATAAGAGTTCTCGTGGTCAACGTTAACTTGAACACTGAACAAATTGTAGAACAAAGCCCCCAGACTTTCATCGGGGAGATGTAAAATTATCTTGTTTAAATTTGCCCTTTGCAGATAAACACTGTTAGAATCCATAGGGCAAAGCGTCCTACATATTCCTTGAACCTTTTACCATAGCAATTCCATTATGCATGATATTAATGAGCACATTCATCATGCTGAGTCATTACCGGCCTTGTGCAAAATTGCTTTCTATAGATCAATGCTTGGCGTCACTGCCTAATACTCATTACTGTATACATGTGTCATTGTCTGAAAGATTGTAAGGTCTGTTGTCGTTGTTCATCAATGCTCAAGGTTATTTTTATTACTCCTTGCAGAGCACAATGAAGCCTGGGAATTAATATTACCCTGGGAATTAATGCTACCCTAGATCTTGTAACTTTCCTGACCATGACATCTTATCTGTACCTGGGACTGGACTGAATTTTTATACATGAAGGCCATATGAAGAATAGGGTTTCCTCCCAATTTGGCCCAGGAATGAGCTCCAGGAATTAATACTGCCCTGGATCTTTAGATTTTGTATCTCTCTCATGGTCATGGGATATTGGTAGCCTGGGAATTAATACTACCCTGGATGCTCTAAAATTGTTTGACCTGACCTCTCTCATCCATATGACCTCTCCCATCCAGAGTAAGCATTGATGTTATACCGGTGTGCTACCCTGGATCCTCTAAGCCTGGGAATTAATACTACCCTGGATACTCTAATTTTGTTTGACCTTGACCTCTCTCATCCATATGACCTCTCCCATTGAGTGTTAATGCTACCCTGGATCCTCTAAGCCTGGGAATTAATACTACCCTGGATGCTTTAAGTTTGTCTGACCTTTGACCTCCCTCATCCGTATGACCTGTCTCATCCATATAAAAAAAGTAAGCCTTGGGTGTTAATGCTAACCTGGATCCTCTAAGCCTGTCTTATTTTAACCTCTCTTCCAACATGTATATTATTGAGCCCTGGGAATTACTGCTGACCTGGAACACAAAGAATCAATTTCCTTGACCTGGGAGTAAGTGCTACCCTGGATCCTTTAAGCTCGCTTGATCTTGACCTCTCTGATCCATAGGGTCAGATATGAACCCTGGGGATTACAATGTACATGTAATGCCATCGTGGATCCTCAAAGCCTGTCTAAATTTGACCGCTTTTCCACATGTCCACGATCGAGTCCTGGGAATTAATGCTAATCTGGATCGCAAAGCTTTTGTGTCCTTGACCTGTCTTATCTGGAGGCTAAGAAATGAGCCCTGGGAATAAGTGATACCCTGGATCCTCTTATCATGCTTGATCTTGATATCTCTCATCCATAGGCCCAAGATACGAACCCTGGGAATTAATGCTACCCTGGATCCTTTTAAGGTTGCTTGACATTGACCTTGCTGATCCACAGGCCCAGATATGAACCCTGGGAATTAATGCTGCCCTGGTGACTTAAAAGTTGCTTGACATTGACCTCTCTCATCTGTAACCCTAACTCCCTAGCATGATTTACAAGGAACCATACCCATCCTGGCAAATTCCAACACCATATGGGAAACTGCGCACACATATTTCTGACTTAGTTTTCTGGAGGTGTGCCAACCCAATGTAAAAGACTGTCAGTTCAGGGGCACTGTACCCATCCTGACAGATTCCAACAATACATGCTGTTGGGGTTTGATGGGTTGAGTTCTGTTAGGGTTAAGGAATAAATCAAGTACATGTAAATTAGAAAGTTTCAAACTATACAATCACTACACAGTCTCCATGGATACATGTATAGGTGCTTTGCTGTTAAATTATTTTAAGGTATTCAGTCATTATAGACAAAACTTTAATATTTTCTTATTTTATTTTTGCATCTTGTTTTTCTACATTTACAATTCAGAATGGTTTCATGATGCATTATGTGCATGCTGCATCTTGCTGCCTGTTGATTCATGACTGAATGCGTGGTCAATGCCCTACATTTACCTAAAGTTCATTTGCACAAAATAATACACATGAAAGTCAGTGAACCCGAAGTACATGTACATGCAGTGTACATACTGTACATGTATGTAATTTGCAGGGTGAAATCCTTCACGCACACTTGTTACCTCCAGGGTTTGATGATATCCCCGACTAATTAGTGCAATGGGGAGCCAACTTCATTAATTTTTAATTGAAGTCTGTCCAGAACGCCTGAGGGTCAGGCGAGGGACCTTGATTGTCAGACATCAAGTATGCTTATGAGCAGTACACCACTCACTCAAAGGATTATTCCGTTCAGCCTGCAAGCACGATGTTAAATAAAGCATGCTTGTATTATTTCACAAATGCCAGAGAAATTTTAGTGTTACTTGATCCTTCCATATATGTTGCCAAAATGCATATGATACTGTGCATGCTTGCTGGATACTATATGTAGCTAATCAGGTGTCAGATTCGCAAAACTCCTAATTAGCACAGACCTTCACTAAGCATGGAAAACAGTTACCGGCCAAAATGTCATTCATTGTGGCCTGTGACTGGTTCCCAGCAGATTTTTATTCAGCACCATAACTTGCTAAGCGTATAATCTCCGTCAGGCTAATCCATTTTAATTATTATAAAGAATTATTCAGTACAGCACAGATATGCATGTTGGCTTAGAATTCTTCTATCAAATGAGCAAACAGTACATTTGTGTAGCCAAAATACATGTTTGCAATTTACATTTTCAGGTGCATGTTTATTTTTGAAAGATTTTTTAGAAGATTGTTCTGACTGTACATCTATCCATTCACTCATTTATGTAAATTTCAAACTCCCTTGAAGCAAACTGCAAACAGATTTTTGTGAATGGTTTATAATACTCTTCAAAAGTCACAAGTACCGAGTAGTATTGAAAAACAGTCAGACGTAACTGCCTACATGTACATTTGTGCTGGTATGCATAAATTGTTTACGGAATAATGGAGATTTAAGGAATTCCAATTGTAGGCTATCCAGCTCGCAGTGTACATGTGTATACATGGACTGTAGTTACCTGCATTGACCAGTGTGAGGGTTACAAACAGATGTATACTATATACCGATAAAACAAATAATTAAAACTGTTTAATGTATTTTTCTTCAATGAAATCACAATGTACATATTACATTAATTAAAGCCTGACTATTTCTCAATCCACTCCTTTTTACCACATTCCATTTGGGTCCCTAGATCCAGAAACACAATCAATTAAGTGAAAGGGTGTAAATTTCAATTGGGCCACTCTCACCTGGCCATGCTGAATCTGATGAAAGAAATTCATCAGGCTGGTTGGAAATTTCAACTTTGTAAATGAATTTTCTATAAACACAGCCAATTACTAACGTAGTTTCATTTACGTTTCGACTAGTTTCACTAGTCATCTTCAGAACAAAGCACCACCAGTCGGTTGGTGGCGCTGTTGCCTGTTGCGGCCACTAGATGGTGGTCTGGCCGCTTGTATCCTCCCCCGGGGTGGTACTTGGGGTATGAGGGGGGTGCCATATGTGTGACAGTTCATACCCTCCCTCATCTCTGTTAAAAGTTGATCGTCGTCTTCTTAATCATAGACTTCCCGTATCCAACGTCACACATATGGGACCCCCTCCTACCCCAAGTACCATGGGTAAGATTCTCTTGGTGGCTTATTTGAAAATTTGTAATAAAAAGCCGTACGGTATCCTCTTTGAGTGACTGATCCAAATTTGCTTTTTCTCAGGTTTGCAGCATTGCCAATACTTTGGGCGGGATCCCAGGCTACATCATGTACATTGTACATGGCATACTGGTTTATGGCTTTTGACTAGTGCCCTTTGAACAAAGACAAGTTTGGGGAACGGCCCACAAAAAAAAGCATTTCAATTGTGGCGAATGCTGCCATGCATGTATTTTTTTTACATGGTGAAAAGGTAATTTAAGAAAAGTTGTTTGCGGTAGCATCATGTGGTAAATCTCTTTTGTGAGTATGTGTGGTTCTGAAAAGAACCGGAGGGAAGTCAATGTTTCAAACATCCCGTCGCCAGGAGACTGACTGGCTTGCTTTCAAAAAGAGATTTACCACATGGTGCTACAGCAAACAACTTTTCTTACCACTGCATGTAGTGATCCATGTGGCCCTGCATTCAAAGCTGTGTTACTACATGTACATGACATACCGGTAATGTACATGTACATGTACATTTGTACATGTATGTACGGTAGAGCTTCATTGAACAAGTATTTGAACCCTGCACAATTGCAAGCTCGTTACATGCATGTAATTTTTAACGCACCTCGGCCATTTGGCATTCATTGCTTGTCACCACCCCACTAATCAAATAAACCATTTGTAAGACAGAGACGGTAGAGCCCTCATTAATGCATCCAGATAGGCTTATTGCATCTATAATGATTGCATTCATCATTTACTGTCACTGTCAAGACTTTTCAAATCTGTAACATCAGATTCTTATTTAGATAAGGAAAGAGCTTAGCTCAAGTTGCTTTTTATGATTAACCCATCTTGTGCAAAGTCTTGAATTACCTAATATGCTGCAGATTGCAGAATTGATGATATTTCTTCCATCTTTTAAAATAGATACTTGTTTACATATGATAAAGCTTAAGCAAGGACCCGGTATATGTACATAAGTTAGAGACAAGACGGGATCTTGTATGTTAATGGCTTGCCTTTAATGAAGTACAGTTTTAGATTTTGTCAAATATCGAAACTTCTGTCAAATATCGAAATATTTGAATACAAACTCACAATAATTCATATTCCTCTGATACTGTATGTACCTTACCAGTATGCATTTCTGTGTAATATTTGACAAATAGACTTACTTGTACTATTTACAGTTGGTGGTATGTACATGGATGAATTAACTGAACAAAAATACTAAAACTAGATATTTTAAATATTTTTCTCTAGTTCCTTTGATTACAGGTTATTGGTTCACTCACATACTTTCCCATTGGCTGTTATTTGTTGGTTAAACTTTGGCCTAATCTTACATGAAATCATGTGTAGGGGGCTAAGGCCAAAAAAAAAAGTCTCCGGTTTCTGGTATGGAGCCCAAAAAGTGGTGCGGCGACGCGGCTTTTTTTTTTTTTTTACCTGACTTTTTTGCTTCAAATGCCGTGTGATGACTGCAAATGGTGCCCGACTAAACTTAGTACAAATAGGCCTATATGGGATTGGGAGTCCAGAGAGGCCACATAAAGCTTATTCTCGACCATAACTCCATCTAAAAATACATTAAAATTTTGCAGCAGCAGGATTCCAGTCAAACCAGTGAGTTTGGCGGTTTTGAGACATCATCTTTCATTGAAAATTTTTTTTTTTCATTTTGCCGACGCGCATGGCTACAGCGACGCGCGCGCATACCAGAAACTGGAGACTTTTTTTTTTTGGCCTAATAGTGTTTTGTTAACATTTTTTTAATATTCCTTTGACATTGATGACTCCTTTAGTTTGTCTTATTTATTTTTGAATGAATGGAGGGTTTTGTTATCACTTATATCGATGTAATAATATTTCTGGCTCAAATCATGTTCATGATTTTGTTTCACATAACCTCACTAAGTCCTTGAAATGGGGAAGCCATATAACTTCTTTGCTGAGGGTAGGTATCTGTGTTATCTCTTTCCCAATACTTCAAATGTTTTTTTTTCTTGGCCATGCTTGCTCCTAGGATCACGAAGTTGTAAGGAGGCAGAAGAAACAGCGCAAACAACATGGAGAGAAAGAGGTAAGATGTAAGACATAGCTAAGTCTTAAGACAAGAAACATTACTACGGTGACACTGATGATGACATTGATGACATTGATATTGATGAGGTCTACGACTTTTCCAAAGGGCCAAAGGTAAAAAGATGAGAATATAGGAGACAGCTGGCATTAGAAGCCAACGTCTCCAACTTAAACAAAAATCAATAGAAGGACACTGTCAGTTAACCATTTAAATTCCATCTCATGAACTTGTTTTCAATATTCCGAAAATGCTTTTCAACATAAACTATCCATATTTTCTTGGAAGTTTTTAAATATTAAAAAAAAAATCATTGCTTTGCTACATGTGTAGTTAATAGAAAGCAAACTTCTCATTTTCTGGCATTTTTAGAATCAGATTTTCACAGCCACACACATCTGGTTTATCCCACCAAAAATTTCATTTTCACACCATAGCGGCTGAGTTTCAAATTCATAAACAAATTGAATTGAGCACCATATCACTCAGTAATCACATCTGGTAATATGATAATTACTAAAAAAATTACAATTGGTGCTGACTTTGTCACAATAAAACCGAAGCACCTCACAGAAAAGGTTCGTTAATATCTTGCTAATTGAGTTTACTGACAATTAATCTTTTCTTTACTGTTGTAATAAACCGATATTAATAGCCATATTTAATCAAACATTTATTGGGTTGTATTTACTTTCACTGTATTTTTTTTTTTTACTAGATTATTTAATTTCATTGTGTTATTTTTCAAAAAGATTTCATAAGTGTACCTTGCTGAGTTCAGGTTATTTACCACTTTGTTTTCTCTCCTTCTCAAACTAGTTGTTTATCTTTCAGTTTCACTTGTAATAATTCCAACTGCTTAACTGTTTGTCTACATGTATGTTCTGAGGTTTTTCCCGTGTCACGTTTTGTCCAATATTTGTCAACTTTTAACCTTATTCCTGAGCCCCTTCTGTTTTTACACTCCCTCACGTCCTCAACGTCGTGCTGTTTGTCTTTTTCTTACTCCTGTATGTTGTTGTCGGTCGATAAAATCTCACCCACATCATCACCTGATCATTACCCTTTTACACAACCCCCAGTGGGATCTGTGCAACAACTGTTGGGAGGGCACAGAGCGACCTACATTCAGTATGTGCCGGAGGGCACATACACGTATGTGTACGGCAAACTGTAAGGCACGCATACACTGGCTCACGCCCAGCTAAGCCAATTTAAAATTCAATCCTCACACTGGAATAGCCTGACAAATGTACCCGACTGTTTTCTGTCACTGGGATAGGACATGATGTGTTTTTGCATTCGGAATGTATGCGGTCATTCACCGAGTTTAAAGCTATAGTCCATCATTTGTAATTTGTGTATTTTGTTTGTTTGAAGCAACAAAAGTGTTCAAAATCTAAAGAAGGATACTGAACAACTAACCTGATGAAGTTTCAACTCAGCTTCAGCTGTATATTCCGAGAAAAAACAGCATTCTAGGATCTCAATTTCAAATCAAAAGTTGCTGAATCATGTTTTGAATTGTTTTGAATTGCAGCTATAGGCGATGTCGCGCACTGATCCTACGATGGAAAGACCTTCTTTCGTTGATTACTTCAAAATGATAGCTTGCCAGAAAGATTAATTTCACAGGGAGCTTAGTCCACTTACTATCTTTCAACCAAGTATGTTTTTCAACAATAATACGCCAGTTACTTTTTCGGATGGCTGCAAATGATGGACTATACAGTGTAGCTTTAAATTTCTACATTTCATCCCAGTTCCCCTTAACATCTTGTATTAGCTCATTGCAATCCAATCTCACATCATACAAGAACACGATATGATTTTGGATTGTTTTGAGTAAATCCTACGTGTATGTGAATTTGGAAAGAGAGTGTGGAATTTTGGGAATTAGGAAGTGATTTTTAATCCGTTGTTTATATTCGTGTTCATTCTTATTGGCATGAATTGGATTCCTAAACACTGTGAGCTGATCGCCAAAAGAGGAACACATTCATGTAGATGCATGATGCAAAATGGCAGCAAATGTATAACAATAAAAAAATTGTCACATTTGGCACTATTTACTCTGGAGTTAAAGGCAACAATTCACACAAATCCCATAATCACCTTAGTCTTTCAAGTACATGTATGTCTACTTTGTACATGTGCCGTGTCTCACATTTGTTCTGTTTTCAATTTCTCTTCAATCTGGTTGTCATGGTTATTTCTCTCATCAAGGTTTCTCCGCAGAGACAGGTTTGTATGTCTTCGGTTTTCTGCTAACATTTTTCCCCCATTGCATTGTGGGTAAATGTCTGTGTCCATTTAACATTCAGTTGTCATATGGTTTCTTTCATTCATGAACATGTTCTTGTTGAGTTTCAAATTGTAGCAGTGTATTGGAAGTTTTAACCCCAGAAAAAATATGCACAAAAAATGGAAACAAGATATCTGAAAAAATGAGCAACAAGTACTTGGCATGGGTGGCTAGTGCGTAAAGCACTCGCCTCTCATCACTGTGGCTCGGGTTCGATTCCCGGCTTGGACCATATGCGAGTAGAGTTATTCGTTGATTATCTCCTGTGCCACGAGGGTTTTTTTCCGGGGGGCCCTCCGGTTTTCCTCCCTCCGAAAAAATCAAACACATTCGATCTCTGGCTGTGCTCTGTGGTCATACATGGGTCGTATGGCTGGCTGCCTAAGGCGCCTTTACATGCCTGCGGTTTGAACACGTTGTAGGCGTGTCCTTCGCAATTCAGCTTCTCAGCTGCGAGTAAGGATGATTACCGGTAGCTTCCCAATGTCAGCAGATTTTTTTTTTTTTTTTGGATGTGAAATCCATATTTTCATTTTTATTGTTTTTCGTTCAAATTTTAGTGAAAAGTATTCCTGTGTACAATTTGTGCTGTATCCAATTTTGGAAAAACAAGTAGAGTTTGTTACTTATTTTATAAATTTTGATTAAGTGAAATTGAAAGTTAATTTTGCTTTATTTTGCTCTCCATCATTATTATCCCACAGTCGTCCCCAAAAGCAAGTATTTCTTTTTTGAAAAGTTATATTATATTATCTTCTTTAAAGTCTCCCTTCCTATATGGCCTGCATGATGTGCCCTGTAAATCTTGCCGTGATTAATTTAGTCAATTTCAGAGATGCCACTGCCGTGTTTTTTGACTGAAATTCTAGAATCACTGACACCTTTTGTGAAGTTTGCCAAATTCGGTTCCAAATTCTGTTGTTTTCCATTTCACTTTCTGCCGTGGTGATATGGAAACAGGTCATAACTTCAATACAATGCGAGAATTCTTTTTTTTTTGAGGTGATGGTACACAAATCCCACTTCAACCTCCTTTCCTCCCAGATTCCTCCAAATTTGCTGGGGCGGGTTCATAGACATTTCTGCGAGGTTTAAGAAGGCAGAACCAAGCCACTCTGACTCCAAAGTGTGAAACCCAAACAAGGAGCTAATTTTTTTTCGATAATTAGTGGATTTTAGGGGAATCAGGGAGATTCGTAAGAAAACTGCCTCAGTTCATCATGTTCATGTACAGCGACATCTCTGGAATTAGACTGGCCTTAGCAGTCCTATGTTTGCTGATTGTGTGCGTCTGCAAATCCTTAAAAGTGCCAACTTGATTCTTATGTGAAGTATGGTAGTCTTTGCAACCCTAACATAGTGGAATTTGGACATAGTAAGTATGTAATTAAGTCTGTCCCGAGCCAATATGGCCTATCAGGCCGGCTTTTATCTCCGGTTTCAGTGGCATGAAACGACTGAGAATATTTCCATTCCGCCTGGATGGGATGCTAGTCCATCGCAGGTTACTCCCCAGCTAATGCTGGTAACCATTTATACTCCTGGGTGGAGAGAGGCAAGTGGGGGTGAAGTGGCTTGCTCAAGGACACAACGTATGGCCAGCAGCTGGAATCGAACCCCTGACTCTCTGATCATGAGTCACGAACCCTAACCGCTAGGTCACACTTCCCCTTGGAATTTGGACATTACTGCCTTTTTGTTTTGTTTTATTGGACAGTTGTTTTTGAGAGAAAGGATTTATTTTAGAAGCTCTTTTAACGTGCTTGCATACCAATAAAACTGGCTTTTTGCAAGCTGAGACTGAAAAATTATCAAAAAGAGAATTCTGTTCCACAGACAAGTTTACAAAGACTGCCATATTCCACGGATATCTGGTATAGATAAAGTAGATATCTGATGTACTAATGACCTTTCCTAGAGTACAAAGAATAAAATGATCATTCGAATCTGTCCTTGGGAGGTTTCTTGAATTCTGTATCATAAATATACAAAGATAATAGAGCATTATGAGTTAAATTTGGGGTAATTTGTTTTCAATTTAAAAACCTCTGAAATGATGTCAATTTCTGAACAAACTGAAATTTTTTTAGACCATGTTCTGCAAATGGCTTTTCAAACTAAGACTAACAAGATGTAAGTTGCAAGCTTTGCAAATTCACTTGAAGGTTCAGTTGACTAGGCATGGTTTTCACAAACAGCATATTTCGCTGTGCATGCTGCATGTTTTCTGTTCATTTTCATTTCATTCTGCTGCTGTTCAATGTGCATTCATGCCTCAGTTCAGTGCCTGCTCTCTGCCTTCCACCTTTGTATGCAATAGTCTGCCTGTTTCCTGTCTATTTTGGAATATTGCCCAGGCTAACATATTGCCCAAGCAATAGTAATATATTGCCCAGGCAATAGTAACATTGCCCAAGCAATAGTAACATATTGCCGGGGCATTAGTAACATATTACCCGGGCAATAGTAACATATTGCTTGGGCAGTATCAACATATTACCTGGGCAGTAGTAACATATTGCCCAGGCAATATTAACATATTGCCCGGGCAATAGTAACATACTGCCCGGGCAATAGTAACATGTTGCCTGGGCAATAGTTGATTATATAGTTTCACTTGCAGAATATTTTAAAAGTAAAATATTTTCCTTCTAATGTTTTCATCTTCAAACAGAATCCGAATAACAGGTATTTTCTTTTGTATGCTGCTTACTATAACGCAAAATGCATTTACTAACTTGCCATCAAAAACACTGCCACAAATGTTTACATACATGTACATGTACAAGTTATATTCAGACATTGCAACGTTTCATTTCACATGTCCAATTCATGAAAATTCCAATATTTACAGAAAATAAATGAACTTCTTCGCCGTGTTCACTTTTAACTCTCATGTATCCTGCCTCAAAGAAGTGCTCCAAATTTGAAAAATAAAAAAGAAAGGTTGCCATGCTAAGGTTATGGTTTATGTTTATCAAAGATGGAAACAATTGGAGACATTTAGTTATTTAGAAAAAAAATTGGAATAACAAATAATTGCGCATGAATTTAGCAAATAAATAACAATAATAAATGTCTGCAGATTTATAATCTGTTACAGCATGTTGAACTGGATTTTTTTTGCCATTTGTGTCTCACCCTCAATTCATTTTCACCCCTCCGCGCCCACAGCGCCTCATGGATGAGTCCGGCCCATCCTACCAATCCATGGACCCAACGGAGGCATCCACGACCAGCGCGGGTAAGCCAGGAGAGGAAGTGGAGGGGCTACAGCAACAGGCAGACGAGGAGGAAGCAGAGGACGGACAACATAAGATGTCGCCGTTTGCGACGCTGGTGGCGTACGTCACCAAGCAGTGCTACATTGCGGCGCTCATCCTTATGATGGTTAGTGGAAAAAAACCTTTTGAAGTCATGTAGGATCATTGGCTTTTTATGCATTTTGTTCATTTCCAATAATAAAACCACTCAAAATCCACAGAAGAATGTTCAAAATCTAACGTGTTGAACTTTCAGCTCAGTGGATATTATATTTTTCAAGAAAACTGTGAAAAACTATGCGTAGCCTTTTGATCATGAAATACAATAGCGTCCATTGCACTTTTTATTTCCAAAAATCAGTCAAGTGACTGATCACTGAAAAATCACCTACATGTCTTGACTTCTAAATGACAGCAAGCCAGGTAAAATAATTTCACGGGGTGTTTAGTACCAGTATGATCTTTAAATCCAAGTAAGCCTTTTGATAATAATTCAGTACCGGTAGGTTACTTTTGGGATAACTGCAAATGTTCCAATATGCCTTTCACACTAACTATACCAATCCACCAAAGTCAAACAACCTAGGATTTTGATGGATGCGGGACTGTAGATCCCAGCTACCATTAATTGACATTGGCTAAGCGCAGAAAATATGTGCTTGAACAAAAATGGGTAATGGCCAGAAGGTCTTGGAAAGTGTTTTGTTTGTCATTCAAATCTGCTAAGCGATATATTCAGCTACATGTAAGGGCCTGTCTCAATATCATATCTGGAACGAGTTCCAGACAAGTTGCTGGTAGAATCATTCACTTTTTCTGAAAGATGCTCTGCTTTGTCCCGGACATGTTGTGTTCAGCAGTGTACCATCTGTAGGGGCTGCAAGCTGAGGTCCAGTTTTATGTAACTGCTGAGCACAAAAATTTGCTAGGCCAAGAAAAATATTTGCTCAGCCAAATCAGGTTACCAGCCAATATATCATGCAATATATATATTGCTCTTGACTGGTACTCAACTGATCGGTACTAAGCACAAACGTTAAGCAGGATTTTGTCTCTAAGCAGCATGACTGTAGCACCTGCTGATTGGCTCCTTTTCAAATGATGTCACCACTTCTTGTCCAATCCCGTTCAGGTCTGGAGCATCACCTACCACAGCTGGCTGACCTTTGTGCTCCTCCTGTGGTCCCTCCTCATCTGGATCATCCCCATCTCCACCACGCGTAACCGCGCCCTGTACAGCTCCCCGCTGCTCGTCTTCTACTGCCAGGTAACCGTGGGAATAAGGGTGTGGTTTTTACGGATAATATCGGAACCGGAAACCCGTCACTGTTACAGTCCGGCCCATGGGCCTTATTCAAGAGTTGGCCATTTTTGTTGAGTTCTTGAATGTATTTCACTTAGTGTTAACTGTTCAATGGGATGGAGCCAGACTATTTTTGCAGGCACAATGCAGCCCTATTGTACTGTCTTTTTATCTAATCTGGCTTTCAACATTAGGTAAATTTTAACTACAAATTTAAAATTATTCATTGAAGCCGACTGGAATTGATTATTAACTTGCTTTCATTTCTCCTCACAAGTTCCAAAAATTAAGATTTTACCTCACTTTCAATTCAATATGGCCGACTCGTGAATAAGGCCCATAGAACCAATATTGAGAGACGTGTGGTAGTTCTTTAATACTCCAAGCATCCTGCACAGTGGCACACATCACCTCAAAGATGGCCGAATTGTAACGTAAACTGATGCAGCCAGTTTGTGGAATATGCCAGTTTGGTATTCCAACTGCGCATATGCACATCGAAATTTGCCGATTTTTCTTTCGGGATAAACGTTTCATTGTATGCGTGCAAAAGCATAGCAGGGTACCAGCAAATTGAGGAGATCGTCGTGTTCTAAAGTAACACTTTGCAGAAAAACGTTTGGATAAAAAAGTGTTTTTAGGTGTCTTGTGAGTCCAAACTTTTGTGCGAATGCAAGTTCGATCTCTTTTTTTTATTGCACAAAAAATTGCACAGAATGCAGATTCGCTTACCACGTCCCCTTGTGTGCATTTATCTGCGGCGGTTATCCCCCCCCCAAAAAAAAAAAATTGTCAAATCTTGCTGTGCACCAGACTATTTTGGAATAACGAACAGGCTTTTTGTTGGCAATTAGGCTCAAACCAAATCTAAGTTTCCCCTTGGATTAAAAAGTTTTTTTTTTTTTTAATGTTTATTGGCAACCCATCAATAAAAAAGTGAAGTCTCCCTTTCAGAAAGGTTGTGTTTGTATCTGCAAAGAAGATTCTGGGTAATAAAACCAACAAAAATGAAACCGGGTACCGTGTAATTGTTTACAATAAGCGAGTTCGGTATTCCACAATAGTCTGGTGCACAGCAAGATTCTACGATTTTTTTTTCTTCAGGATAACCGCAGCAGATAAGTGCACACAAGGCTATGAGGGACGTGGTAACCAAATCTGCATTTTGCAATCAAAAAGAGATGGAACTTTCATTCGCACAAAAGTTCTGACACACAAGACACCTAAAAAAACTCGTTGTCCAAAGGTTTTTTTGCAAAATGTTATACTTCAGAACACGATGATCTCTTCAATTTTGCTGGTACCCGGCTATGCTTTTGCACGCATACGATAGATTTTTTTATCCCGAGAGATACATCGGCAAATCTTGATATGTGCACATTTGCAGTTGGAATACGAAACTGGCCTATTGCAGAGAACAGAGTTTTTCATCATTAGATAGTGTACAGATTAAAACTTCCTAAGATGCGATTGGGTACTAAAGGCTTCTTATTAAAATAGCTTGACGGGCATCATTGATTCTTTAAGGAATAAAACTGGAGGATAGATAACATAAGTACAAAATTTGTGATTGAATTCTGATTTTGTCACATTTTTATTGTCAGGGCCTGCTGCTCATCCAGTTTGTCTACGGCCTGAACCTCACCGATGATGAGCTGCCATCTAAGATCGGAACCAAGAACGGGGTTAACCTGACCGAGATCGGCCTGATGAAGTTTCAAGATCCGTGCTTTCCTCTTGCTCTCCAGGTCAGTCACAAGATGTCTTAGAGTCCGTCACGAGCTAAAGACAATTCAATCATATTTTAAGCTTAAACCAAATCGCAAATCTTTTTTATGTCAAATTTAAGGGTGGCTTCCATCATTTGTAATGTGTACATCATGTTCGTTTGAAGCAACAAAAGTGCTCCAATTCTAAAGAAGGGTGCTGAACAACTAACCTGATGAAGTTTCAGCTCAGTGAATGCTGTATATTTCGAGAAAACAATATTCTAGGACCTCAATTTCCAATCAAAAGGTGCTGAGTTATATTTTGAATTGGGCCTGAATTCAGCGACACGTTCTCACTGAGCCGATTGCAGCGATGCGATGTCACGCACTGAACCGACGAATTATAGCAACTGCGCACACATGTGCGTTGTGTCGACGCTTGCGCGCGCTTCGCCGAATAAAAAAATGAACTGCGAACAGAAATTTCTAGACGTATCGTTGAAAAGGCCTTGTTTTCTTGATGTCTTCAAAATAACAGCTTGCCATAAAGAATAATTTCACAGGGAGTTTAGTCCCATTACTATCTTTAAACCAAGTATGCTTTTCAACAGTAATTACGTCAGTTGTTACTTTTTGGATATCTGCAAATGATGGACTGCACCTTTAAAGCCTGAAAGTTATAATCTACCCATATGAATAGAGCGATATTCCAAAAATACTAAATTTTTGATTTGGGGGGCATTTTTCTACTTCTTTTTGATACACCCTGTCGTCGGTTGTGGGCCGATCTCAAGTCAATCAAAAGCGGGTCACAAGTCAAATCGTAACTTTCAGTCGTAAGTCAAGTACAGGTCAATGACAACTTGGTCACAAAACAATCACAAGACAATCACAAGACAATCACAAGACAATCACAAGTCAGAATTAGGGATGAACACTGGCAAAGGAACAGCTTTGTAACAATTCCTTCAAATTGATTTTTTTCCCCCTTGTTTTTCAGCTGGTGTATACACTGATGCTGTGGTTGACACTGCGGCAGTTCCTGCGAGAGAAACGCCTGTCCAAATTGAACGTCAGCTCTGAGGGGATTATCCTGCAGCCCTTTGGGATGATCTTCTCAGATCCGGATCAAGAGATGCTCGGTGAGGGATTAGATTCAATTGATTCCAAAAAGGAATCCCCTACTCCGATTCTCAGAATAATTTAGTTCGGGGAAACTCTGAAACAATCAGTCTGAAGTGGTCGTCAGATTTGCATAGGCAGATTATCGGGGCCCCATTTCCAAATTGTTGCTTTTTATTCCTTGTAGCCATAACCTCAGATACCGGTATGTACACCAAGATTTTCCTTGTAATTTCCACACTTTCATGACGCTCTTCGTCTCTTGTGCTCAGCCATTGAAGAGGCGCGGGAAGGAGGCGACTTCACTGACCAGGGGGACAGTGAGACCATGTCGGTCATCGGCAGCACCATCCTGGGCATCCTGTCCAAGTATTGGATATTCCTGGTGGCCGCCATGTTTCTGATCGTCAGCATACAGCAGTCGGTGGACATCTTCAAGATTGTCTACATGGGGCTGTTCCTGCTCATTGCAAACATGTTCTTGGTGAGTTCTACAGATCTCTTAGCTCACTTTCACATAGAGCCGAAAAGCAAGACGATTGCTGAGCAAATCAGTGGGCCAAGCTAGAATTAGCTGAGAACCAGTCACTTTCAGCATCAATCAAGTGAAGTTTTGGATGGTAACCAGTGCTTGCTAAGCGAATATTTCCTGTGTTAGCAACTTTCTGTGCTTAAAGCTACAGTCCATCATTTGTAATTTGTGCATTTTGTTCGTTTGAAGCAACAAAAGAGTTCAAAATCTAATGAAGGATACTGAGCAACTAACCTGATGAAGTTTCAGCTAAGCTTCAGCTGTACATTCCGAGAAAAACAGCATTCTAAGATCTCAATTTCAAATCCAAAGTTACTGAATCATGTTTTGAATTGTTTTGAATTGCAGCTATACGCGACGTCGCGCACTGATTCGACGAATTATAACAACCGTGCGCACGTGTGCGTCGTTCCAATACTTGTGCGCGCTGCGCTGAATAACAAAACGAACTACTAATTTAAATTTTCCTACGGTGCTTCTTAAGAATCACCGTTGGAAATGCCTTCTTTCGTTGATTACTTCAAAATGACAGCTTCCCAGAAAGAATAATTTCACAGGGAGTTTAGTCCCCTTACTATCTTTCAACCAAGTTTGTTTTTCAACAATAATTACGCCAGTTACTTTTCGGATGGCTGCAAATGATGGACTATACCTTTAACAGCTCCACGAAGTTGGCCTCAGCCGATTGTAGCTTCTTCTTTTTTTATCTCATGCAAATTAATTAGGAAGACCTTAGTTCTTACTCATCAATTCACAGTCATGCGTAAAACGTAGTTTTCCATTCATAGGTGCATATGCATTTGAATAGGTTGATCTAAATATCACATGTCAATCAGCCACTGAGGCACTTGCTGGTCTCGGGCTCGTAATCCACCGTGAAAGATTTGGAGGCTGTGCTGACGTCAAGACTGAAGGCAACACATTCAGTATTGTGCATGGTGGGACTTTACACTAGGGCTGTCCATTGTCGAATAATTTAGTATTTGATTATTCGAAACTGCGTTTAACCGAATATACGGATATTCGAAACTGCCAGCTGCAAGTGCGTGCTGCGCCGGTCAAAAGTTGCAAGAAGAGTGTGCCAGTTAAAATTGGCGTGCGGCGGTCGATATGGGGCGGTGGAATGTTTTGCAGTAAGTATTTTATAACTGTAAAAGGGCTTTAACCTGCTAAAAGGATGAAAACAATGATTCACCATCGACAGAAAGTTACCGTCGACAAAAAAGTGGCACCTGACAAGAAAGTGCAACAACTTTACAATAAAATAACATTACAGTCGTGTGTATGTGCATAGTTTGTGTCCCCGAATATTCAAAGCGGCAAAAAGTTCTTCGAATATTCGGTTGATGATCCAATATTTGAGTATTCGATATATTTGTGACAGCCCTACTTTTCATCAGAAATGAGCATACCACCCTAATAAAAACAACTACAAAAACACATCACACAAAGTTGTCTTTATTATGAATCAGTGTTTTATTGGTCCTTATGTTCCTTCTTCCAGTGGTCATTCACTCTCTTCCGATGGGTCATCTGGATGTTTTTCTTGCTGGTCGTTGTGTATTCCATCGCCGTCCTAGTCCTTATCTACACCTACCAGTTTCAAGATTTCCCTGGCTACTGGACCAACGGCACTGGAATCTCCGAAAAAATGTAAGTGTGTTCGGCATGTGAGTGTACAGTTTCTTTCTTTTTTTCCTTTTTTTTTTCCCAAACAATTTATTGCTCTTTCTTTGTTGGGATTGGACTTTTGGTGAATAGAATCACTGCTTCATTTGTGTGCACACTGAATTTCCATAAAATCCTGGGGTTTGTTAGGCTTAGTCGATGATACAAGAGATTATTTGAATTGTTTCCTAAAAGAGAAGTAGCTTTCTTCCAACCTTCGCATCTAAAAAACTGCTTGCCTAACTGTCAATTGCAAAGTATATATTATACAAAAGTTTGGTTTGAAAACAGTGGTGCTCAGACATTCATTAATACTATATCTCAAACATATTCATGATCGAGACCCGAAATTCTCACTGGTCTATTCGCCGTCACTTGCCAGATGCTGTTTTTGCTCTTTACCAAGCGCGCGAGTATTCACCACGGAGTAAATATGCATGCGTTTTACGAAGCAATCGTGGAACTGTCGCACTGGTGTAGTAAGCGTGCGCGAACTTCGCCCTTGCTAGGTACACATGGAAAGATGGTTGCACGCGTAAATGTTAATTAGCGTTTTCCCGAGCTCAGTGATGCTGAACTGGATAATATTGTGGACAATAAAGATGCCTCCTGCACTACTGCATTTGTACACTGCAGTACTGCGGTACATCTAAAGAAATATCGTGAGGGAAGAATGCAAGATTAAAAAAACAGCAACTCGAGGTTTAATCCTGAGGCCCCACGTATAACCTTGAGGTAAATCTCAAGTTACCCCTGTTCAATTGCGGACTCGCCCTAAACCACCCTTTCATACTTGACCACACGGACAGTTTTTCAAGTGAAACGTTTTCACAAACAACCCCATGATTTTCAAATAACATTTTTTTTTAAAAACACATCTCGCATCTGTTCCTTTGCTGACCTCAGATTGCAAGACCTAGGTCTTCGTCAGTACAGCACATCGGCCCTGTTCCTCAACCTCCTGATCCCGACGGCGTTCGTCATCATTGTCATGGTCTACCTTCATTACTTCCATTCCAAGTTCATGGACATCACCAAGATTGAACAAGGTGGATACAAGTAAGTACAGCTGAATAGGGAATGTTGTGGCTAGGGCTATAGAATATGCCAATGGTGGGCTACCATAGCTAAAGCCAGAAATGCTCATTTCAGACCAGGCATGTACTATAGTCTTAGAATCAACTTGAAGATGTCAGTAGTCTTCTGTAGGTGTGTCTTTGGACCTACGTTGCTTCTTTCGAATTTTTACAAACATTGTATACTCCATTGTTAATGGACCTCGACTTTGTCTCGGTCCATTAACAGCTGTCACCCCCAAACCCGGTCATTATCAGGCAGTGAAGACCGGCTCCTCATACTGTTATTCCCTTATTCTAAAACATATATTTCCATATTCCAAAGGTTAATTTGATAACTTTTTTCTTTTTTTTTTCAATGTCAATCACTCCTTAGGCCGAGCAAGATCAAGGAGGAAGATGATGAAGGGGAGGGCGGGGCAGCTGAAGGAGGAGGCGGTGATGAGGTGGATGGAGCGTCTCACACCAGCAAAGCCGGTATGTCAAGACGATTATCTTATTGTGCATAATTTGCATTTTACCACCTCACCCACAAGATTCTGTGTCTTGATTGGCCAAGAGCTAGTCACATGGCATTAACTATTTTTGCTATCTTGCTGTGCAGGGCCAAAAGTACTATATCCGTACCAAGTACTGTACCCATAGCAACCAAAGTGCAATACGCATAGCAACCGTGCAGTATTGTGTGGAAATGCGTAGGAGAGTTCTCGTTACGATTGCGCCTATTACGATTGCGATTGTTCCTAAGTGCTTGGGATACATAGCTGGGTTCAAACATTTCGTGGTCAAATAGAAGTACATTTTGATTGTATTAAGATAAAAGTAATAAGTTATCTCTTAAAATCAAGCAGAATCTGTGGGAGAGGTGTTATAAAACAAATATTGACTGCTTTATCTCGTGGTGTAGTAAAACTAGCCTCCCTCGGTGATCCATAGAGCACTCTATTTCGCCTCTGGAAAAATAGAATGCTCAGTGGATCACCTCAGGAGGATAGTTTTACTACACCACTCGCAGCAGTCATTATTTGAACGCTATACATGCTCGAACTAAATGTACTCGCAGTGTGTCCCAGACACTAGAGCTCTCAGCTATAGAAAGCACCAAACCTGACACTTTAAACATCACTGAACTTCATCTTTGGAACAAGCTACCCCTCGCCATTCGCAATATCTCATCGCTTTCTGAATTTAAAGTGGAAGACCTATTTGTTTCAGATCACTCAGAATATTCTTGTTTAGTTATATTTAATTGTTTATTATTTCTGATTTGATTTAATTTTTGTATTGCGCCATAAGCGTCATTTATGGCGGATACCGGCGCGGTATAAATTGCCATTATTATTATTATTGTTATTATAGTATTCTTGGAGAAATAAGGAGCCAAAACCACATCATTTACCTATCTTTTTAAATTATCAAAGAAAATATAAAATAGTCAATATCCAGCTAGAAAAAGTAACCGACGGGAGTTGATGTTGTTGTCACCTACGCAGGAAAGACCCATTCTAAGATGAAGTTGTACATCAAGTACCTGGCCATCATCTGCAGGACTCACTACGAGCGAGCGGCCGCCATCGTCTGGCGACTGCTGGAGATTCACATGAGCAAAATTGTCATCTTCACCATCATCATGGTGGTCACTAGAGAGGTAAAGGCCATGTCACCATCCCAGACTGGGACCTGGACCTGGACTGCTCTGAAACATGCAACACTAAATCAGTCCCACTTTACTCACTCTTTAGCCAGCAAATTTCTCCAAAAATTCCACTGGGCAAAGAAAAGGTCCTCAGTATTTCACCAATCGAGTTTACAGACTCATTTCAATTTTTTAAGGAGACTTTTCTTCAATATTTTTCACCTGAGAGGCAAGTCAAGTGATTTCAAAATGAGGCTAGAGACGAGACGAATTTCACATATTTAGGACGAAACTGTAAGCTAACAATTTGAATTATACTGTATCTTAAATGAAATCTAGTGGTGGCTTTCTGAAATTCAAATTGAGAATTGAGCTTTGCGATGTTTGGGGACGAATTTAAAGTATCGACATGAGGAATTTGTGTGATACAAGTGTTAAAATAACATATGTTTCATATGTGCCATCGGCGTTGCATTTTTGGGCGTCGCATTTTTAAGCTGTGGCTGGGATCAAGTTGATAGATTTCAGGCCAGACTTTCGTGCAAGACTTTCATGCGAGACGGCCAGAGCTTATTGTGCACTCGCACTTGTTTTTGGTTAAACCATTTAAAAGCAATTCACCGCAATTCAAATGAAGCATCTTTTAATTTTTTTCCCCAACTCTTAAGATGACGGCAGCTAACGGCCTCTTGGTCCTCCTCATCTTCTTGGTCCTCCCGTTGCCCTGGTTCACCCGCTTAATGTTCCTGATCGCGGCTCTCTGGGTATCCGTGGTCATCTTTGTCAAGATGGTGTTCCAGCTGGAACTGATGCCAATGGAGAAGTTCGAAAGGAACTGCACGGTAAGGGCCCCAGACCTGGGTACCCAATGGGAAAGACAAGGCATTTTGGGAGATTTTTAGTCTGGTGTCTTTTGCAGTGTCTACGAAATACTGGCTTCATCTGCACTCAGCTTCAGAATCAGTAAAGGCTTCGACTGTCCAAACCAAAGGAGTATACTCTAAATATTGGTCTCATGACTTGATGTTCCTGAATAAGAACAATAACCCACATTAAGTTTGAGCCACAGCTGGAACAAGGACGAGATTTCCAAAGGCCTGTTATTCAAAACACATTCATGAGTGTTTCTCAATCACGTGTTTGTAAGGTGCACTTGTACTTGGCTTGGAACATTAAAGTACTTGAATTTAACAGCGACTGCTAATGTCATTGCACTGCTGGAAAAAATGTTGCAACCTGACGCCACTTCAGCGGTTGTGTACAAAGTCTATGGAGAGTCAAGAAAATGTTTTAAGTATTTCCTAAAAAAAATAGAAATGTTTCTCAGTCCCAAATTCATTTCTTATCATCATTTTTGCAATGACTGACCTTCATTGAGATAATATATGAAGAAAAAAGTGGCGCCAGGTTGCAACATTTTTTCCGCACTGCTTAATGCTTAGCCCTTTTCATATTAGATACGGGGAGACTAGAGGAAAAAAAAGAAACTTTTGAAATTAAATTGCCAGTTTGAATCTTTATAATTATTTCACTATTTGTTTTCCATTTTCAGGACAATACCGAAATCGAGGACAATTTCAGCTACCTAGAGTGGTTTGGTCTGGAGCAGACAAACACATTTCCAGCTTACATCATTGTAAGTAAATATAAATAATAAGAGACTGAACATTTGAAAAAAAAATGAAAATGATTAATTAAATCAAACTGATTTCCGGAGCCGAACTGTTATTATTAAAGGGTAGAGTATATCATTTGTCATTTGTTTCGTTTGAAGCAATAAAAGTGCTCTCAATCTAAAGACGGGTGCTTAACAACTAACCCAATGAAGTTTTAGCTCAGTGAGTGTTGTATATTCCGAGAAAACAATGTTCTAGGATCCCGATTTCTATTTGAAAGTTGCCGAGTCAATGTTTTAAATTGGCCCGAAATCAGGTCCGGGACATGTTCTTATTCAGCCGATTGCAGCTATGCAAAATCACGCACTGAACTGACGAATTATAGCAACCGCGCACCCCTGTGCATTATTTCAACGCTTGCCCGCATCCATTCACGGCTTCACCGAATTAAAAACAAACCACTAGCGGACTTTCCATAAATGTATCTTTAGAGGCATCTTTGGAAATAGCCTTCTTTTATTTTCTTCAAAATGACAGCATGCCAGAAAGTATAATTTCACAGGGAGTTCAGCGCCATTACTATCTTTAAACCAAGTATGCTTTTCAACAATAATTTTGTCAGTTACTTTTTGGATATTTGCTATGATAAACTCTACCTCAGCTGCGATGGAAAATTGCTTGGAATTTTTCTATTTTGTGACTGGAGTTAATTTCTTGATTCTACAAAATTGTACGCTTCCAAGGTTATTGTAAGTGATAAGATCTGAAAGGATGCAACTTAAATTGGTACGGGCTTGACATGCTTGATGCACAAGTGCCCCCTCAACGGCAAGAAAGGGAGAGTTACGGGAAACGACTGGGAGAGACATTTGAACGCATTGCCGAGGATGCCCGATACTCCTGCGAAAATAAGATGCTATGGCTTTGCGCATGCACATTCATGCTGAAATAAGTTGTGTGTACTTCACTCTAAACATGCATGGACCACACTCTTGTTTTACTATACCCCGAGGACAATGCATTGTGTTTTCCGTTGTCCCTGTAATATAACACTCTCCCATAGACTAAGCATACAAACTTACTACAGAGGACCGTTTCCAACAAAAGACCCAACTCCCGAGGACTGAAAGGATCTGTTCTCCCTTTGTGTGTCTGTCCTCGGGCTTATGTAGAACAAGTACACTATACGCACGCGGTGTGTCCTGTCCACTGGACACTCAAAAGTGGTAAACAGCGCCCTCTTTTGTTCACACACAGAGCCCATATATTCCAGGCTTTGATTGGACAGAAGTTGACGACTCGGATATTCTCGTACTTTGTTCATTGTCATCTTTCTTTGCCTGTTCAGGGTTACGTGTTCATCATCCTGATGATGCTCCTGTGGTACATCGCCCAGCTTCGCCAGGAGCACTACCGCAACATCAACGACCTGGAGAAGCCCAAGCAGAGGGTCATCTTTGAGGAGGTCAAGCGGGAGCAGGCCGACGAGGGCCTGGTCAACTGCATCAAATTCCTGGCCAACTATTGCTTCTACAAGTACGGGCTGGAGGTATGAGAATTCACTGGTCTCATTAAAGGGAATATACATCATTTGCTTTTGCTGTAATTTTCAGAAATGGATGGAATTGGGGGGTTGGAAATATATAGCAAATATAGTTACACTGACTTTTTTGAGGTTTTGGGTTCGAAAATGCTATAAAAACCAAGAAAAACAATCATTTCCCTGTAGTCTGGTTCCCTGACTCCATATAAGAAGAAACAGAGCAGTTTACATACATTGGGGAATTGTAAGGTCAGGGAACCAGTCTAGCTGGCTCGTACCCATTCATAGGTTTGTAATCAATTGCAAACAAGTGCGATGGTCAATTGGGGCCAGTATTTGAAAAAAAAGCCAGTTTTTTCCAACGCTGATTGGCCGATTTGCGTTGGAAATTGATACAAAAATACCACTTTCCTTGAAAATGACAGTATACCAGGTGCCATGATTTTACAGGATGCTTTACACTGTCATTCACTAACAGTCCAGCAAGGTATTTCAAAATGATTTGGTAGTTTTATTTTTTGATGTTTGCAAATGTTGTATTTTCCCTTTAAGATACAATATGTTGAAGTGGCACCCACATTTTAAGAATGAGAATTTGAACTTTTGGAGGAACTTTTCAAATGTTTTACACATTTCTTTATATCATTGTCTGGCTCTCTTCTCGTCCTAGATGTGCTACGTCACCACGGTGATCGTCTCCGCCGTACGTCTAGACGCCCTCTCAGTCATCTACCTGGTGCTGATGCTGTGCATGATATTCCTCAGGAGGAAGACCGTCTCCTATCTCTGGCCGTTCTACACCATCCTCCTCCTCATCTTGCTCCCCCTGACCTACGCCCTCTCCCTGGGCCTGCCGCCCATGTTCTGCTTCGGTGAGTGCAAATCGTTGGTCGTTATTTCCCGAGGAAAACAAAAAACAAGCTTGCCTGTTTCGATCTGGACCTGACGGACTCGGTTTAGGACATTATCAGGGTTCTCAGCCACTCTAGAAATCGGGGAAAACCTTGACAACGAGTTTTCATTTTTTTTTCAAGTGAAGTAAAACTCAATGAATTTGCAAAAAAATACCAAAACAAATCAGGGAAAACTCAGGGAATTCGATAGTGTGACCCAAAAAGTAAAGGTTTTTTTTTTTACCTTTTTGGCGTATGTGTCATGTGTCCAGGTTGTGTTTTTTGACTGACTGGCTGTGGTGGCTGTTTAGTGTTTATGCAGTGTGAATATTACAATAACAATCTGCTGTGGTACACCACCTCATGACTTACCGGCAACCTCGTTAGAGTGAAAACATTTCTGAATGGAACTCTGGAGATTTCCAAGGGAAATATCAGGGCATTGTGTTTTCATAAAGTGGTGGGAACTCATGTTATTAGGGAATTGTGTTTTTCATAAAGTGGTGGGAAGTCATATTATTTTTACTCAGTAACTCAGTTAGCCAGTCAATCAATTAGTCAGTCAAACCTGTAATATATTTGGTGTTTATATTATGTGGGTTACCAATTTTTGCAGAATACCCATGGACGAACCCGTTGCCTGAAGAACTGATCACCTGGCTGTATCTGTCGGATTACGTGTCACCTCCAGAGGGACATTTCATCGTTGGTAAGGTCCCCCCCCCCCCCCCCCCCGCCCCTCACCCAACCCCTCACCCCTTCTCCCTCGCTCACAGACAAACAAGCAAACACCCCAACAAACAAACAAACAAACAAACAGCAACCTTGTGTGGTGGTATGTGAGTTTGGATCCGGATGGGGTCATGGTTTTTTTGTTCTTGGGCAACATACTTTACTGTTATTGCCTCATGTAGGCACAACATTATTAAAATACATTTTTCTGTTTCGTCCTAAACTTTTAGGGATGTAAAGGCACATTCATGAATATTTGACCGGCTCCACAAAAAAAGGGTATTAAGTCGGGCTGAGCATTAATGTGTAATGGCCCGCTCAACATTGAGAGGGTGAACATTTTGTTGAAATGTGATTTTCATTTTTTGTCATGAATGACATCTTTAATACCTACAGTTTCAGGTTTCATTCACAGAAATTTTGGTTTTGATGAACAAAGTGGACAAAACAACCATTTTATGTGCATCATTCTGTTGTTCTACAACAAAGTCAGCTATTTCAAAGCCTGTTTTCTCAGTTGTGTAATTTAAACTCCAAGGAAGTAATTCATATGCAAATACGTTGTATCTCCAGAACAGGAGGGGCTATGGAGCTCTATTATATACCAAATGAAAGCTTACATTGTGGGCTTTCCAACGATGCATATAACTCAATCTAAATTTTTTGGGCGACATTATACCCTTTTTTCGTGGAGCCAGTCACATATAAGTTTTAAAGCCACTGGTTTCTAAAATCCACAGATTTTTTTTGATGTAGTTTTTTCAACACCATACAAATGAGAGAGTGTTAATGAACCTCCACGTTATTAAAGATATTGACAACTTTTTTTTCTGAATTTTCTTTTTTTTAGCCGACTTCTTGCAGCTGTTGTTTGTCTGCCTTCAGCTGCACGTGTTCCGCGTTGAGAAGAACCGGGGTAAAGCATACGGTGGGGGCGACAACTACGAAGCGTTTGTTGACATCGAAAATATCGCTGAAAATCCAGTCCCCAATTTCACGTTCAGCAGGTAAATTTATATTAACCCTCGTGGTTTTTAAAAACCTCCAACTCTTCAGAATTTGCAATGTCTGAATCATAAATTTGATGAATTGAAAATGAATTTTCACCAGATTTATTTCTATCCTATTTTAATTGTTTTTCTCTCTTGTGTTTCAGGTCATATCTTGATACAGCAAAGGTAAGTGAAATTTCTTTGTAAACTTGCTTATGCAATATCTGTTTCCAAATCTGAAATTACCCTGACTTTGGTCTGAGATATTTCGATACGCGTGTATTATTTGATATTTTATAAGTTGTTTTCATAATTATCATCGTTACCCTAGTAATAATTACCCTGGATTGGACATTTGGGAGACCTCCCCATAGACTTGTGCACAAAATTTTCAAACTTAAATGTGCCCTAACCCAATCTTCCCTTTTCCTTTTTTCCACGAATTTCCGTATGTTAACTAATTAGACCTCAAGCAACAAATAGAACCTAATTGCGACAATAAAATTGTGCCTCTAAAGGGGTGCTGTGACATTAGGAGACATGAAAATGTCTCCCTAATGACCAATGTCTCCCATCGTGTGAACCTTTACACGTATATCATCATATATGTCATATCATAAACTAGGTATTGTTAGGCCCTTACTGTTCATACTATTCTGAAGTTTTCTTTTACTTTTCTCATCAATGATAACATTTGTCCCCACTCCCTCAGACCCTGGTCTTTGAGTACTTGTTCTGGGTGACCCTAGCGGTGACCTTCCTGGCTGGCACCACCCGCGTCAGTCTCTTTGGTCTCATCTACATCATCTTCTCCTTCTACTTCCTGTGGCTTGGCTCCGAGTACCTCATCAAACCCACGGCAGTCGTCATCAAACGGTAAACAATACTTTCAAAAAAGCTCCCTCAAAATTTGAGACTTCCTCCTGTCAGCATGCCTGTTGGAGGGGCCTCGTAGCTGTCCTGTTAGAGGGGCCTCGTAGCCGAAGAGGGGCCTCGTAGCCCAGCGGTTAGAGCGTAGAGCTACAGAGTGGAAGGTTGGCGGTTCGAATCCCATTCGGACCAAAAACAAAAAAACTCTCTCTGACGACCCAACAGTAAAATGGGTACCTGATTCGTTCAGGGAAGGTAAGACGGCAAGAGGAGAGGACTGGGCACCGCCACCCATATGCCGCGCCCAAGACACAGTGGACCTCTAACATCCCACTGCCCCTCCGGCCAATAATGGCCATGGGACCTTAAAGCTTTACCTTTACTTTACCTGTCAGCACTATGACACAAGGAATCCAAATCGAAACCCCAGCCACTGTTTTTTTATAGACGAATTTGTTTGTTGTTCTTTGTCCGTGGGTTTTGCAGGTGGAACCTGCTTCTTGCCTACAACCTGTTCGTCATCTTCCTGAAGGTGTGTCTGCAGATCATGTCTTGTGTCTACATCACTGACTTAGTGAGTAAAGACTGCTGCTGGCTGCTGCAACTTCTAGGCGTGGTGTGTCTACAGACCAACTTCACCATTGGTAGGTGTCCCATGACGTGAACATTCCTCTTATTCCAACCCGACCAACTGTATAGGCCACTCGGATTGGGACACACCATTTTGGGGAGCCTGCCGTAGGGGATTCGGATATTTGCCAGCACTTATCCTATAATTGGTTCCCATAAAGGAGCGAAGGTTACTCTGCCTGAGAGATTTCAAGCATAATATTTCGTTTCTAAATTCCATCTGTTGGCCGACAAAAGTATTATCATAATGATGTACCTGAAATGTTAACTTGTTGAAATGTTTTATATTTTGAACTCTGAAAATCAGTGAATGAAAGGCCTAGAACGATTTTTTTTTGTGACCGTTGGTGCTGACTCTCGACCGCAAACTTGCAGTTCCAGAAAGCAGTGTGGCCAATAACAGGTGGTAGTTCATTTAACCTTCAAGTGATTTATGTGGGACAGTGGACCAGGGATCAGAGTTTGTTTATTAAAGGACCCCCCACAGAGGTCCAAAATGGTGTGTGAAACTAGCCACTTTCTTAAGAGGGCCGTTTTCGCCATGCTTAGTAATTTGTTGTTCCCTAACCAGTGTTTGGTTTGGGAGAACTTATGATGGTACTCCTTTTAAAGTTACTTTCTTTTAATACACTTTTTCGGTTTTAGCATAGCTTTCAGCCTGGAAATCAAGCCTATCATTTCAGTTATCAGTGGTTCCCGATCGCAGTGAAATATGTGAATACAAAAAAACGCCAGGTATCAACCATTTTTTCGTCGCGCGCATAGCGTAGTGCAACGGTCATGTACACCGACAGTGTTGTGGAATCGTGCATGTTTCGTGTCGGATATTATGTTGGAAATTCGGGTAGGCAGAATAAATAATAGGAATATGGAAAAATTCAAAGTGATTGACGAACTGACAGCTTAAAGGCCATAGAAGCAAAAATCAAAAATCAAACGGAACTAGGCTTGGTTACAACAAGAGAAAGATGGCAACGTGGACTTGTGTCGAAGTGGCTTTTTCACAAAAGTTTCGTTTTTTTTCCCAAGCAGCCCCTGTGGCATCTCCGAATACAAGGGGTGGGCAGTGTTCAACGGTGTCGGACATACCTTTTTGATAATTCAACAGTGTGCATAATTAAAGTTATAGTCATAAAGTGGATTTGAAATCCAATGAAACTTGTCAGTTACTACAATGATACGAAAAGAAGCTATACATCCAAGCATTTTCCCTGCAGAGAAATCGGCTCGAAATACCATTTTGGATGTACTCTACTCCATGTACAGTGGCAATGGTATTCAACAGTCTGCCTAGCTCTCCGTCACTGTGGAGGCGTTGATAAGAATCGGAAATCTTAACCAAATCAGACAAGGTTATTTGTACGATTTATTTGTATTTCTTGTAGATCCCGATCTAGCTGAAAAATGCGAGCTGCCGGTAGACGAGGCCGGTTTGTCTTGGGACGTGGCTGTCTTCATCTTCTTGTTGGCTCAGAAGCGCATCTTCACCAGCAACTATTTCCAGTATGTCGTCATCTCGCTGGAGGAGCAAAAGAGCCTCGCTTCCAAGTAAGTCAGTGTGGAGACTTGACGCTTGGATCTGGAAGTTAAAGAGAATGCCTTCGGGAAAAATGATTGTGTACTAGTTGCAAGCCTAACCGTGACATTTCTCCAGTTTTCAACTTAAAAAAAAAAAGGTAAAGGGACGAACCTGTGTTCACAGGAACGGAGTGCCCATCTCTCTTTCGTTTAGCAATTGGGCCAGACTCATATGCTGCTGTGGGGGGATCGTCACACCTCCACAGCGAGTCTGTTACCTTCCCAGCATTGAATAATGCTGGTACCCATTTCACACCTGGGTTGAGAGGAGTAATTGAGGTAAAGCGCCTTACTCAAGGGTACAACACGCATGGCCATGATGGGGCTTGAACTCACAACCTCTTGATCATGAATCCTGTGTTCCACCGTTAGACCACGTACGTGCCCAGTAAGTTTTCAACTTACTCCTGCAAAATGCATAGGAACACATACCGATTCTCGGCAAGTTAAAAAGAAACACAACACAACTGTTATGAGCATTGATATGTGATTTTACTCTATCTGTGATTGGTTAATAGGGGAGCTGAACTGATCAACGAATTGCTGGCAACCAGAGTGCGCAACAAACGTCTGGAAGAGAAGAGGATCCTGGAAGGAATTAAGAAGAAGTAAGTTGGACAAATCTGATGGAAAATCAGTCACCACAAGTCCATCCCAAGTCCTCACTAGTCAATTACAAGTCCTCACAGGTCAATCAGTAGTCCATTACAAGTCCATCACTACTCCACTAAAAGTCCTTATGAGTCCTGACAAGTCCATCACAAGTCCATCGCAAGTCCATTACAAGTTCTCACAAGTCTGTCACTAGTCCAGCACAATTCCATCACAAGTCCTCACAGGTCCAGCACAAGTCCATCACAAGTCCTCACAAGTCCATCACAAGTCCATTACAAGTCTATCACGAGTCCTCATGAGTCATGACAAGTCCATCACTAGTCCTTTACAAGTCCATCTCAAGTCCCTCACAAGTCCATCACAAGTCCTTCACAAGTCCCTCACAAGTTCATCACAAGTCCCTCACAAGTCCATCACAAGTCCTCACAAGTCCATCACAAGTCAATTACAAGTCCTCACGAGTCCTCATGAGTATTCATAAGTCCTCCTAAGTGCATCATAAAGCGTTTAGTCCAAAGTAGGCCAAGTCCCAATTAGTTGGCTACCTGGCAGTATAACACGCGTATATAAAGGAAGTGCAATCAGACACTGCCAAAGGCATATATAATTATTGCACATTTCAGTATTAGTGGCATTTAACATTGAATTGCTGGGGGCAGTATTAGTCACCATGTTTATAATAAGTTAATATAACTGAAATGCCCTGTACAAATGGACACCGTTGTTATTTAGTGGCATTATGCAACTTTTTCTTTTTTTGTCCAGGATGGCTCGGATCCAGAAGCAACAACTAGATTTGATGAGCAAAGCAGAATGGAAGGAACCCAAATATCACGATGAAGGTAAAATATTTCACTCAGTATTCTTAGTGTATGTAAAGTGTGATTATGATAAATTAAAGGTATAGTGTATCATTTGCAGCTATCCAAAAGTAATGTCTGATTATCATCTGTGTAGTTCTTATTTTGATTAAGTTTATTTCAATTAATTTTTTCACATTCTTACATTGTTCTCTTAATATTTTAATAGTAGTTTTGTGTGAGCTGGGATCCATGGGAGATCAGTGAGTTTTTCTCACTGAATGGATCACACGGGATAAATAAGAAATAAATGAATAAATAAATAAAATAAAATGACAAAATTGTTGAAAAGCAAACTTGGTTTGAAGATAGTAATGGCACTAAACTACCTGTGGAATTAATTTATCTGGTATGCTGTCATTTTGAAGAAAACAATAAAAGAAGGTCAATTCCAAAGATGCGTCTAAAGACGCATTTTTGGAAATAGTGCGTTATTAATTCAGCGAAGCGCGGTTGCTATAATTCGTCGGTTCATTGCGTGGCATCGGGTAGCTGCAATTGGCTGAATGAGAATGTGTTAGGACGCTGATTTCGGGAGCAATTCAAAACGTGACTCGAGATCCTTGAATGTATACATGAAACTCGAGATCCTAGAATATTGTTTTCTCGGTATTGACAACATTCACTGAACTAAAACTTTGTCAGGTAGTTGTTAGGCAACCTTCCTTTAGATTTTGAGCACTTTTGTTACTTTTGTTACGAAAAAATGCACAAATGTCAAATGATCTACTCTGCCTTTAAATAGCGCCGGCTGAAGGACATTTGGGTGAAGAAGCAAGCAGTAAAAACTAGTATTTAAATTTCTTCAATTCTCATTTTGGTCAAACAGATAGTTAGTTGTGAACGACATTCAAGATGTCACTGATGAACAAAAGAGTGGAATAAAAAATAAAAAACAACAACGAAATGGTGACATTTTTGGCACAATCACATTTTAAAATAAAAGTACACAAATTCAAAGCTACTTTTTGGAAAGTTTGCTTTGACTGAGAGCTACGTTTCACCTGATAATGTATGCAGTTCTTTTGAGTGATTTAAGGAGCATGGTGATTGGTTGAACTCTCAATTTTTTTTACCTGTGTTTATATTTTGCAGCTGTGCGTGGTCAAGGTGGGTACTACATGTTCAAGGATGTGAGCGAAGAGGAATTGAGTGACCTGGAGCCTGACGCTATACCAGGCGGTGAAGAGGATGAAGGAAAACACTCGGCATTCCATGTGAGTAATCAAAGGTCTAGGTGGGTGTGGTTGAACGTATAAACACTGCCTTATGGGGTACCGGAACAATGGGAGGTACCCCACAAGGAACGCCCACCGACTTGCTGGGTACCGTTTTGGTACCCCACAAGTTTTTCACGAAATAGATATATAGATTTTACTGAAAAACTATGAATTTCCAAGGTGGGTTGATCTGTCACAAATGGAAGAGTTTTAGAAAAGGGATATTAAGTCCAAATTTCAGCCCAGGAAATTAATTCTGGTTAAAATAAGAGCATTTTCAAATTTGTGTGTGACATTGCAAAATTTTAGTACACAAGAACAAATGTGTGAGCTTGTCTTACATATGCAGTGTGGACTTCCGAACAAAAGACGTCCACATAATGTAGGTAGCACCGACGTTGTGTGGACTTGCCCACGTCCACACAGTGTTTCCCCATTTCTGGAAAACAGGTTTAGAGGCATTTTTGGGTTAGGTTTATATGTAGCAGAATGAAGAGAAACACTAAAGGGAATCATAGAAAAAAAATTGGGTTGAAAGAGTTTTCACAGTTTGAGAAAAATGAGTTTTTTCACTGGTTTTTCTTAACTACACGAAAGCAATGGAAAGTCCACACTAGTCATGTGAAACAAGTAGGTGTGTGTATGCGTGTGTGTGGGGGGGGGGGGGGGGGGCAGGGTACGTGTCTTGGGGAGGGGGATAGAGTGATGAAGATCTGAGCAACCTGGAGCCTGATGCTATACGTGGGGGTGAAGAGGATGAAGGGAAACACTCGGCATTCCATGTGAGTAAGGTCAGGTGTGGCTGTGTATCTAAGCAGAGGTTTGGCACTTTGAGGGTCTGGCGTGTGTCTGGATTTCGGGGTTGAATGATGGGGAACTGAGTGACCACAAGCCTGACACTATAGGAAGTAGGGAAATAGCTTTTTATGTGAGTAGAGCTAGGTCTGGCTGGGTATCTGTGTAGGGGTTCTGCATGGTGTCTGTTGGAGGGAGGGGGGAGTACTCAGCATTCCATAATAAGTATAGTCTGGCGGAGTGTTTATGGAGTCTGGTGGATATCTATCTTGGAATCTTGCTGTAAGTTTAAAGACGCTAAGCGTTTATTTGGAAGACAGTGAAGTCTCAATGTGGAACAAACAAGAATATTTTACAATCTGTTGATGCTCATTTAAAGTGTTTCCACGCAGTGGTGCCTGTGAATTTACATACCGTGTTTCTGTTACGTAGCTTGTCCATGATGCGGTTGCCATGAGCCCAGAGGATGCCTTGAAGAAAGATGATCAGGCTAAAGATGAAGACGTTGATGGTAAGACTTCCTTTTTTATAATCTGTTTGTGTTTGCCCACTCCTACCAACCCCTGACACAGAGTATGACTGCTGTTTTCATTATGTGGTTCAATAAGCAATGGAAATAATTCTTACATGAGTGCATTGGAGCTTGCATGATATTGTGACAAAACTTGTTGCCACAGGTGATCTTGTGGTTTTTTACCCATCATTTTAGTTGCATCGACTTTAGAAGTTGCCAAGCTGTTGAAGTTAGTCTAAAGTAACTATGACAATCACATTGTCAGCGCTCAGTATAATTGTACACAAAATTGGGGAGCCATAGATGATGTTCTTTCACCAGTTCATGTCAGATGACGTGTATACACGTAAAGGTTTTGCGGTTTTCGGAACGGATGACGGATAAACACGTAATGAGCAAGGCCAAAAATATCTGTCAATGACCCGCTCGCAGCGAGCGAGGCCGGAAATATCAGGATGTGCTACCCGCAGATGACGCCCTGAACCTCTCTGGCATCGAGGTTCGTGAAAAACATCCCCCGCCTGTCAAAATAATACCGATGTGAAAATAATACCGATGTGAACTGGTCAAAGCAGAAAGTTTTGTAAAGTAACATTCACTTGCAGTGATGTTTTGGAATAAAAGTTGGCGCCCCCCCCCACTCCCTTTGCCTGCAACCTCTCATCCTGAGTAGAGCAGAGCAATCTAACAACCCATGGAATGATCGATGGTCCATGAATGCCCTTGATTGATTTCCCCCAAATTTGAATCTAGTTATAAATCCCTTACTAATTTGTGATGTATTTTGCTAACACAATAACAGCTGGTGAGACTTCAGGAGCAGCGGACGCTGAGAAGACCAAGGATGAGGGTAGGTCTTTAGGGAGAAAACAAACAATTTTGAGTTTGGTCTAGAACAATGATTTGTAATTAACCTTTATTTGTGATGCGATCAAGCTAAATGGGCCCTTATCGAATTTTGTTTTTAACATTTTTGAATAGAGCTATCTTTTAGTTTATATTTGTTGAAAACCTCATGTGAATACGACCTTCCGTTCAGAAGTAATGGCACATGTGTAGAACACAGGCAGATCAGAAAGAAGAAAACAGAGAAATCAAACAGAGAAATCAACGATTCACAATTGAAGTGTTTATTAAGCAACAGTAAACATGCTTTATTTCAGGTCTTTGATTATTAATTCCTTATTTTAACTACTTTATCATGAGTTTTTCTTGGAACAAAAATAGTTGACATGAAAGAGGACATGAAGCCTTCTGATTTTACAGAAATCAATTTTTAAATTTCCTCCCCTACTGACCTATGTTAGGCAGCATCTTAAAATCATTATTGCTGACAAACAACTCATTTTGCTTGATCGCATCACATTTTCCCTGAGTGAACCCCCATTGCAATTGTTGCTAGAATTGTGACATTGGGTATGATCACTTTTAATTCTTATCGTAACTGGGTAGCCCATTCAGTGGAATCCACTGGTCTCCCATGGGGCCCAGTAAAGAGAAGACAGTGTGAGGAACTTACAGTTTTAGAGGTGGGAGGAACATTCCAGAAGAATATTCTGAGGAAAATCCAAAGAATCGGATAGGGACTGAAAATCCAATCCACATATTGGCCTGGGTAGGAATTGAACCCAGGTCACAGCGGTGGAAGGCGAGGAAAGTACCACTACGCCAACCTGACTCCCATACCAGTTTACGACTCGTTCAGCGCACAAACTTGTTGACGATGTAGATATTAAAACAGGATCAGCATTGAACCAAGACAAGGCTTTGAATCAAAATCGGCTTCAAATATCCTGATTGGAGATTTTAATCATACATATTTTCCACAAAGGAAAACAGAAACCAAGAACAGTTTTGTTGCTCGATTCTGAAAATAAGCCACTTGATGTCACCACAAATGTACACTTATTGCTGACTTCACAATGCAAACCTTCATATTATTTTTATCTCAAGATATGATATTTCTTTTACCCTTCATCACAGACAAGAAAGACGGCCCGTTGGACATTGAGGAAGCAGAAGACGTCCTCGCTGAGATTGATGAGTTGGAGAAAGAACAAGGCGAAGAGGAAAAAGGTAAAAAGCAGAGATGTAATGACTCGAGTCAGTGATTCAACTGAGTCTGAATTGCAATTGACTTAAGTCACTGACTCAACTCGACGTGTCTTCTTAAAAAAGACAACACAAATTGAGTCAAAGGCTTATCGACTCTCACATTGTTGAAAACATGAGCTAATAATTGTGTTGAGTGCTTACAATTTGTGATTTCACGTCAGGTTGTGAAAAAAATTAACTACCGCGCGATTTGTTGCTTTATGTTACAATGGTTTGGTGTAAGCTTGCCCTTTATATCTGCAAATGATTCTTCTGTTGATTCTTTTGTTTATTTCAATATAAGGTTTTATCTTTCACCGACGTATCAACACTGTATACTCAGTGTGTTACCTCCCGAATGATAGTTAAAAAAAATCTCTTCGGTGGGACTCGAACCCATGACCTCCTGCTTGCTAGTGCAGAGGTCTTACCACTCGACCACCGAGCTTATGGGATCGGTTGGCTGGCTCGAATCTGATGTACATTGCAGCGGGTGCCGCATTTAACAATTCATAAGATGACAGTTTTCATAAGCAGGAGGTCATGGGTTCGAGTCCCACCCGAGTGATTTTTTTCCAATTTTCACTCGGGAGGTAACACATTGAGTGTACAGTGTTGATTCGTCGGTGAAGGGGCAAAACCTAATATTCATTTACATCACCCCGACGCAAAAAAAATCCATCTTATGAATTGTTCTGTTTATTTGTTGGTGTTTTTTTTTTCAGCCGGCATTTGCAACAAGATCCTGAACATCATCAAGCTGGTGTGGCGCGTGCTCATGCGCGGACTGGAGGGCTGCATCCATTTCTTTGACGAGATCTCAGAGGAGTATCGCTACGTGGCGCATGAACTGGACAAACTCAGCACCGAGGGCAAGAGACAGAGAGCACTCAAGGTAAAAGGAACACACAGGAATTAGACAGTCGCAAATACAAGTGCCTCTAGTCAATTGATGTTGACAAACTTCTTGATCTTGGCTTCACAGGCCCAGTTTCATGACACTGCTGAACAGTTAACAGAAAAAGTGTGGGGGCTATAGTAGAAAGAGTGCTAATCTTATGCGTGTTTTATTTTGTAGAAATGGTTAGATTCATGTATAGATTTCTGTTCTCACATGAAATTTGTAAGCACACTTCAACAGACGTTTGTTCAGATTTAGCAAACAAATGCTACTAAGGGTGCAGGCCAGTAAATACGCCTGAAATTGCCTATGCCGGCCAAATCACGATATGCATGCCCTCAAATTTCTCCGGCATTAGAGCATTTTTAGGGCTGTGAACTTGATGATTTGTAAGAAAGAAGGGTGGAAGCCGTGCAGAGGACTGCCAGCTCGTATTTCTGTGAAATTGGGCCCTAACACTGATCTATTTTGCAATGGAGTGTAGGCGTCCATTTTCAAAATGGCGATGGGCTTCAGGACTGCTTGTAGGGGTAGTCATCTTTGGATGGAAATTTCTCCTAAAAGTTATCGGTTAACCCCCCAAAAATTGAAAAGAAAATGAAAGATGATGAAATAAGCTTTAATTTGATGTGTGGCTCAAACACCTTGGAGAGTTGTGAGTATTTTTAATATTTAAAAAAAAAAGTGCATGTAGTTATCATTGAGGTCTTCAGAAGTCTATTTACTGGTCTGCAACCTTTAGGCTATTTAGTACCTGCGTTCAGAACACCAGTACCATCTGCAATTATGTTTCTCGTCAATCCACAGAAGAAAGCCAAGGCCATCAAGCCCGCTGGGGAGGCTGATGGAGGAGAGATTGAGGAGATCGAGCCCCATGAACCAACCAAGTAAGTCTTATTCTGAACTTAATTTTTTTTGCTGTATATGAACATTTGAACAATTGTCTCTTTTAACCTAACGATTGTGAGGTAAAAAAAAAAAATTACCAGATGTACATGATTATAGGCCCACAATGCTTAACCATGAATGGAGTTTGGTTGCATTTTTTATTTAAAATTTCTTTAAAAAAAAAAATGAAATTCAAAACAAGGAAATCTGTGCTCAAAGTTGAAGCTTTTATTTCCAATAAAAAAGGTTTCTGAATCGGCAGCACTGCTTTATGCTTTCTTAGACTGGCAAAAGTGAGGATAGGATTTTGATATTTTGAATGCTATGCTTCAAAACTTTCATTTGATTGAATTTTTGCTTCCAAATTGCATGCTCTTTCCTGTTAAGTTCAAACCAGGATAAATTCTGATGAGACTACATAATCCTTTGATTTATAATGAGAGTATTACAGAATTGCTTAAGCATGATTGTCGTTTAAGATTATGCACTTCTTTTTAAACTTAAACACTTTACACAATTGCTGTTCTCTCAATTTTATGTTGACTGCATGGACAAAAACTAAACGTTTTTGCACTTCTTTTAAAAATTTAAAGACTTCACACAATTGATGTCATCTCAAATTTATGTTGACTTGTGTGCACAAAAGCTCAAATAACCTAACAGCCGAATGTTTAACTGCACACAGGGACACGAAATGTCTTCAATCCACTCTTGACAAACCAGGCAAACGAATCACAAAAGTGATCATAAATAGTCAATGTATTGAGCATGACCATAAAAAGAACCAACATGAATGGTCGACGTGCAAATGAAGCTCAATTGTATACAAAACATTAATGGCTGCAGAAAACTACATAACGCTCAAATTTGTGAACATTTTTAACAGCTTAAAGTAGTTCAACACTAATTTTAACAAAATCCACTAACTCTGTACAATACGCCTTGCTTTTTTCCCCGTTTTGCTCCGCCCCTCTCTCCCTGTACCCTATCCTTTCTAAATGCCTCTCTGCATGCATGGCCTATCCATTTCTGCACCTTCCGGGCTTTCTGTTTTCTGACACCCTACTTATAATGGATGCAATGTGGTCTCTGTTGTCTGATGGGTGTGGCTTCAGAGTGTCAATCAAGGTGGAGGATGCTGGCGTCGATGTCGAGGACGGTGGGGGTCCAAGGTTGGTTACCAGGGACATGGGTACCAGCAGAAGTCCATTAACATTTACACAAAGCGTTCCAGGGCTTTTCTGTGTACCGAATTTTTCATCCAGATTATTATTTAATTCTGTTGTATCCATTACATTTGGCTCAACAAAAAAATTCAAAATATTTTTTTCTTAATAATATGTACAGGGCTGACCGTTGATGGTCTGACTAAAGATAGTTTAAAATCATCAACAGCTGTGCATTAAAGGGAATATACAACATTTGCAAACATCGAAAAATAAAACTACCAAGTTTTTGCGAAATACCTTAATAGGATGTTGGTAAATGACAGTCTAAAGCATCCTGTAAAATTATGGCACCTGGTATACTGTCATTTTCAAGAAAAGTGGTATTTTTGTATCAATTTCCAACGCTGATCGGCCGATCAGCGTTGGAAACAACTGGCTTTTTTTTCAAATACTGGCCCCAATTGACCATCGCACTTGTTTGCAATCGATTACAAACCTATGAACGGGTACGAGCCAGCTAGACTGGTTCCCTGACCTTACAATTCCCCAATGTATGTAAACTGCTCTGTTTCTTCTTATATGGAGTCAGGGAACCAGACTACAGGAAAATGATCGTTTTTCTTGGTTTTTATAGCATTTTCGAACCTAAAACCTCCAAAAAGTCAGTGTAACTATATTTGCTTTATATTTCCAACCCCCCAATCCCATCCATTTCTGAAAATTACAGCAAAAGCAAATGATGTATATTCCCTTTAAACAACAAATTACACAAGCACCTTAACATGCATGCACACATACCCTTTGCTAAAAATGCTGATGTGAGATATTTTGGGGAATACATTTAGACTATTCTTAATGGCTTAAAAAGCGAGAAAATATTTCTTCAAGTGGATTTTTTTTTGGGGGGGGGGAGATGTTGAGATCGGCAAGCTTTGTGTAATGTAATGGACTTCTGGTACCAAGTCTGCTTTATTTTTTGTTTTGCACCTCCCCTGATGGGAGAATCTGCATGCCATTCATATGCATCATCACTCATCAATATTCATGAGTAGTAATCGCAGTGATTAGCATAACAAAGAGCCCAGGTAAGTTTTGAATGTTTGATGCATGTAACATAGCAGCTTTTTTTTAGACGCTCCATTTACCAGGCAATTTTCCATCATTCTTGACGTCAGAGGAACGGAAGTAATGTACTATATGTCAACAGCCAAGTAACTTTCTAAACGTTTCTCTGCGCAATTTGCATGACTCCTTATTTGCAATCTGCATGTAATATGCACAAGACTTCATCTTAAGTGCATGATCAATGTATGTTAACTACATGTTATTATATAAAATACATACTTATATGGATATAACACATTCATTTATTTTATACCTTGTCTGTATTTTTGTGTGATATTTTGTATTCCATTTGTTAAATATCCCACATTGTACTATGTTCATTTAGCATATTGTCTGAGGCATATTTATTGTCTGGATGAAAAAGATTCTGTTTTCATTATAAATTGATAAATCATACAAACCATGCTGGGCAATTCCACGGTTACTCACGTTACATTTTTGATGTACTTTGGAGTTTCCTTGGGCTGTAATTACCATACTGAAAAGGTTTAATAACTGTTATCCCCATGGTAGATAGAGTAGACCTAGACCTACCTAAGCACCAAAGATGACATCCAGAAAAATGTGTTATGAATGATAAACAATATGCACAAAATTGGTTACTCACGTTACATTTTCGTAACGTGAGTAACCGATTTTGTGCGTCTTGTTTATCATACATAACCTTTTTTTTTTCTGGATGTCATCTTTGGTGCTTAGGTAGGTCTAGGTCTACTCTATCTACCATGGGGATAACAGTTATTAAACCTTTTCAGTAAGGTAGTTACAGCCCAAGGAAACTCAAAAGTACATCAAAAATGTAACGTGAGTAACCGTGGAATTGCCCTTCTGCATTCATCCAGTGTGACGTTTTTGTCAGTTTTATGCATGTTGGTCATCATTGCACAGCATACATCATCGTATTCGGCAATGTCATGTTTAAAGCCGCAAATAGTCCAAGCGACAAAACTACAGTAGACATAAAGTCTTCTTAATAATGGAAAAGTCCCAGTTTATTCTTGTTCTCAGTGATCTCGGAACAAGATTCTAAATTATTAAGCGGCTCATTCAAAGATTAGCCTTAATCAGTGTAGGCCTCAAGGCCATCTAAGATATATTCAGAGATGCCACTTTTCCGGTTTTAACTGGAATTCCGGCTTTTAAAAAAACCTCACAAAAATTCTGGTTTTCTGGCCGTCAAAATAAGCCGGAAAAAGACAAGAAAAACTGTGGAAATGTGTTGATTTTTACTTCGTTGGCGCTCTCAATTTAGTACATTTAGGCACACACACGGTACAACGTTGTTCGTTGAAGTAGTCTTAAAAACAGTCTTTGTTGTTGCCGAGCCTGCATGCGATACAGGCGGCCAACTTACTTGCACGCAGTATACAACGCAGTGTACGAACCGACAGCTTAAAGGCCATAGAAGCAAAACTGGGCTTGGCTACAAGATAAAGATGACAACGGGGACTTTGTGTTGGACTCGGACTTGGAGTGGCTTTTTCACACACAAAAAGTTCCGGGTTTTTTTTCAAGCAGCCGTTCTGTTTTTTTTTTTTCAAGCAAACACAGATCCGTTTTTTTCAAGCAGACCCTGTGGCAACTCTGTATATTGGAGAATGAAAAATCTGGGAATGAAGATAGGACCGACAATAGTCAGGTGAACTCAATTGTGTCAACAAACTGTATTATTATATGCACAGTGTCATTGGGGAATAGACCAAAGATGTCCACGGTGTGTCAACATGGGATTTTTCAAGCATGGTCATTGTCTCCGGAGAAAAAAAAACAAGATTTGATAAACCCCTTGCGTTCTTGTCCAGTTTCATTACCACACTATCCAAATTGATTCTTCTGCATCCCGTAGTCAGGGCGACGACACAGATGCGGTCGCCAAGGCAGAGACGGCTTCCACCGCCGAGACGGCCTCCAGCGAGAAGTTTGTCCGCACCATGCCCCGGCCGATCCGCTTCTTCTACTCCTTGCTCTACGCCATCATCTCCCAGTCCCAGCTGGTCTGCTACTTCCTGATCATCCTCAACTTGCTCCTCTCGGCCAATCTCCTGTCGCTGCCGCTGCCGATCCTCATCTTCACCTGGGCGATGTTGTCTGTGCCGCGGCCGACCAAGAGGTTCTGGATCACGGTCATAACCTTCACACAGGTGAATTTTTAAAAAGTTTCACAATTTATAATCAGTACCGTTTTAAAAAAAAGACTTCCGATGGGCAGCTGATCAAAAATAGGTTTTTTTAACATGGTTGTTGTAGAAGTTTTTAGTTATACATTTCTTGATCTGACACTCCTACTAGAGGCAAATCAAAAGCTGATTCTTTGGATGTATATTTACACATATTTAACCCTAACCGCCCTGAATACTCCAAAATCCTTTTTGCAAATTGGAAGAATTTGCAGGATTGAGGTTACATGGCAAAAGTGCGTTGCTGATTTTGGAGTACGCACTGTGTCAAGGTCTTGGGCCGGACCTTGTGTTGTTTATGCTCAGCCGTGCATAAATTTAGTCCTTGATTATACTTGACATCCTCCGCACTGCTCCAGGATGTCACTGCCTCTGCCTCAGCCTACTGACAGACATAGCCGGAGGATTTTGCAGGATTCAGGCAGTGGTCACCCCTCCATGGTCCATATTCAAGAAATAACGGAGGAATTTGCAGGATTGAGGCTATATGCTATTTTTCCATGAGGCCAATTGGAGGATTTTGCAGGATTGAGGCTACATCCTAGCAAAAAGGTCTAGGGAGTTAGGGTTAAGATCTCAGATTCGCAATTAAAAATCTCTTTTGGTGGGCTGGGGAGTGGGTTGTAACCTCCATTTCCAGTTCTGTCCAGAAGCATCAGGTTTTGACAGAACACGTTGTTACATTGTATTTATTCACTGATAAATTCTTGAAACCGTACAGTGCTAGGGTGTTTCTGGGCGGTACAGGGTGTGTTAACACGTAGGTTAACTATGGACTATTGCTGCATGCCAATCGCGTCGTGTTTATCGTGTTCACCGTGAATTACTCCTGGTTCCCGAGTGGGTTGCATCCTGATGCTGCTCACCAGGCCTTCATGCACACTGACCCCGCTAGTATTTTTGTCAAGTCGTGAACTCGAGAAGAAAATCTGCTTCCAGTTCACCACTGGTGAATACGAGTAACCAGGCGATGAAATAATAATACGACTAGTGAACTTGTGAACACGATAAACACGACACGATAGGAACACATTTATGATGCGTGAACAGTACATGGCGCTTCATTTCCACCCAAAATATCTCTGTGGGTGGGACAGGCTGCCTACGCGGGGGTTCCCGCAACTAACTTTTATCTGAATGCGCACAGCATCTCGGCTTGAGTCCCCCCAGTTGGTCTTCACTTACACCAATGCCTTCTCTACGTTTGCAAGGATTTGGAAGAGTCCTTATCCTCTTGAATAGAGGACTAAACCGTGATTTCATTTGCCATCTTCCTCCTCTCGCAGTTGGTGGTCATCTTGAAGTACTTCTTCCAGTTCTACTTCTATCCTTGGAACACGGATGACGAGATAATACTCAATGAGAGCAACCCTCTCTGGTGGCCCGTCATCCTTGGCATCAATCGCAAGGATGCCTACGCCGTCTTGGATCTCTGCATCTTGCTGGCTGCGTTCTTCCACCGCTCCATCCTGAGGGTAGGTGCCGATGAGAAATAGTCACAAAGTACAGGATTTTTTTTTTTTCAAATGATTTATAATTCGTTTTCTGGGTTAGACCCTCTCAGTACAATTGGCTTGGCTCTCCCCAGTATTACAGTTTTTGGTCAGGCAAAGACCCCCCCAAAAAATAAACCAAAACTATGAAGTTTGTTCTTTCAACCCTTCTTTGTCAAGTGATGTAAAAATGGTGGCCATATGTCCAAAAATCGAGAATGTTAACCAGTTCGCACCGGATGACGTGTATGCACGCAAAAGGTTTTGCGGTATTCGGAACGGATGACGGATAAACACGCAGGGAGCGAGGCCAGAAATAATATTTATCAGCGACCTGCTCGCAGCAAGCGAGGCTGGAAATATGAGTGTGCTGCCCGAGGGTGATGGCTTCAACTCACCTGGCTTGAGGTCGAGTTAAAAATAATCCCGCGCCTCGTTCCGTTTCTTGTCAAAATAATCCTGGCGCGAACTAGTTAATCAAAAAAACATTTTGATCTGGTCCCATTTATCAAACTGCAAGCCATTTTACAAGACGAAATGGGTGCTCCATACCTCAAAGTGTGCATGGATACTTCTGGAGCAGTCTTATGTGCAGTCTTAAGCTAAGGCCAAAAAAAAAAGTCTCCGGTTTCTGGTATGGAGCTTGCCTCAAAAGTGGTGCGGCGACGCGGCTTTTTTTTTTTTTTTACCTGATTTTTTTGCTTCAAATGTCGGCTGATGACTGCAAATGGTGCCCGACTAAACTTAGTACAAATAGGCCTATATGGGATTGGGAGTCCAGAGAGGCCACATAAAGCTTATTCTCGACCATAACCCCACCTAAAAACACATTAAAATTGTGCAGCAGCAGAATTCCAGTCAAACCAGTGAGTTTGGCAGTTTTGGGACATCATCTTTCATTGAAAAAAAAAGTTTTCATTTTGCCGACGCGCATGGCTACGGCGACGCGCGCGCAAACCAGAAACCGGAGACTTTTTTTTTTTGGCCTAATCATGCAAACTGTAACAAAAGGCATTCCTTGGTTTTTTGTCGTCCCCTTGTTACTTGTAAACTGAAATGATTCCAGCTCTGGCAAGTTGTCGCAAATGTGCGAGCTTAAATCTGGCACCCTGACTCTAAGTATCTTGAATGCACACAGAGACACGGCCTTTGGCAGGAGAGTCAGGTGGTGCCCAACCTGGAAGACCCTAACGCCCAGGAGCAACCGGCAATCACCGATGGGGACGCCTCAGTGGATGATGTAGACGCAAAGAAGAAGAAGAAGAAGAAAAAGAAGAAGTCAAAGGACAAGGGCGACAAGGAAACCGGTAAGTTGATAAAACCAAGGAGCAGAATATTGCAAGCAGTGTACATGGCCTGTATCCTAAAAGCTTCCTGCCGACAATTTTGATCACTTTTTATTTTTTGTTGGGCTGATTTTCAGAGAAGTCAGAGGCCGCAGCTGCAGAAGCAGAGAAATCTCCAGGGGAGGAGGGAGCAGCAACTGCCAAGGACGGAGATGAGACCAAGGCATCGGAGGATGCTGAGGGAGACAGTGAAACAGAAGAGAAAGAGAAGAGGTAGAAACATTTAAAGAAACCTTTATCTTAAAACACTGGAATTTCGCTTCAGAGAGAAGAATTTTGAAATATGGGTTTTGCCCGTCGCTGACTGGGTACCTTAACTGCCAGGTTGTGCCTGGGATCTGGAAAATACCTGCTTGGCATCAGCTGGCTCAGGAGTTCTGGAGCCTCCTGATAAAAAATATGATGGAATAGGGTTGTTGCGCCTACTGCCCTGCGGTGACTCAGTGGATGGATACGATGGTCTGGGTATTCATCTCTTAGAGAGTCCGATGATATGCTTGGCTCTGTTCTGAATGGAATCAAGTTGAGCAAGGGAAGTAGGTGTTGCATTGAGCCAGGCAGTACTCGCATACTTCATCTGCGTATTGCAGCTTTGAAGATAATGGCTCTCTGGACCATTACAATGTTGTTAGGCCAAAAAAAAAAAGTCTCCGGTTTCTGGTATGGAGCTTGCCCAAAAAGTGGTGCGGCGACGCGGCTTTTTTTTTTTTTTTACCTGATTTTTTTGCTTCAAATGTCGGCTGATGACTGCAAATGGTGCCCGACTAAACTTAGTGCAAATATATGGGAGTCCAGAGAGGCCACATAAAGCTTATCCTCGACCATAACCCCATCTAAAAACACGTCAAAATTGTGCAGCAGCAGGATTCCAGTCAAACCAGTGAGTTTGGCGGTTTTGAGACATCAACTTTCATTGGAAAAAAACTTTTTAATTTTGCCGACGCGCATGGCTACGGCGACGCGCGCGCATACCAGAAACCAGAGACTTTTTTTTTTTGGCCTTATGTCAGAAGTGCATTCGGAACAAGACAAAAATCTTGATTTATTGGCATAGTGTTTTTTTTTTTTTATTTCCAGGAGCATTTTTGCACCCTTCGTTGACTTCTATCACAACATGCTGGACCCTACCTACACTGCGGTCACCGACGTGTATGTCCCCATGTTCCTCTGTGATGTCTTCAACTTCATCCTCTTCGCCATCTTCTCTTATTCCTTCGGAGTAAGTACTGAACATCTTAAGATCTGTAAAATCAAAGTCTGTCAATTTCAATTTACTGATTATTGTTTTTGGGGTCTTGGGGGGGGGGGGCTAATGGGTGGCTTGTGCGTAAAGCGCTCGCCTCTCACCAAGGTGACCACGGTTCGAATCCTGGCCGCGGATCGCATGTGAGTAGAGTTGTGCGTTGGTTCTTTCCTGTGCCACGAGGGTTTTTCTCCGGGCCCTCCGGTTTTCCTCCCTCCGGAAAAATCAAACACTTTCGATCTCAGGCTTTGCTCCGTGGTCATATATGGGTCGATGTGGCCGGCAGCCATAGGCGCCTTTATGTGCCAGCGGCCCAACCACGTTGTAGCCGCGTCCTTCGCAATTCAGCATACCAGCTGCGAGTAAGGATGATTAGCCTCCCAAATTATTATTATTATTATTAATAAGCTTGAGAAATCTTGATGTAGCACACCATGCATTTGAAAATTTGATTAAACTGTTTCTAAATTTAAATTAAACAGATTTTTTTTCATCAGAGTATGGATATAACTGGCTTTAGATCAATGTGTACCCTTTTTTGTAGGTTTTTTTTAACAGGGTACCTTAGAATGTTCTGGTACCCACAGAACTGTAGTTAACTCAGAATTAAGGTGTTCCCAAATCCCGACTGTGAGCGTCTTGTGCTGCATCCTACATGGCTGCGAAGAAAAAAACAACTTGAAACATTAAACTGCCGCAACCTCTCTGTTAGGGAGCTTGTAAGTCGGCAAGGAGACTCATAACAAATTGAAGAGTTCCTTAGATGCAAAAGCCTGTTTTGAATTTTTGTCGGTAGTAGATCAATAAAGATATGTGTGGTCTTTTTCAAAGCACTGTGTCAGATTCTGCCCAAAACCAGTGTTCAGGAGTGAAACTGAGAAAAAAAGTTTGATCAGATATCCACTTTTTTATGGTTGGGTGTCTGGATGCTTTAAAGGAGACGAACCTGTGTTCACAGGAACGGAGTGCCCATCTCTCTTTCATTAGCGAATGGGACAGACTCATGCTGCTGTGGGGGGATCGCCACACCTCCTCCACAGCGAGTCTGTTACCTTCCCAGCATTGAATAATGCCGGTACCTATTTAACACCGGGGTTAAGAGGAGTTATTGAGGTAAAGCGCCTTACTCAAGGGCACAACAAGCATGTCCATGATGGGGCTCGAATCCACAACCTCATGATCATGAATCCTGATATGCTCCACCGCTAGACCACACGTGCCCACATGTCTGGATGGGCATCCTGAGCTGCTAGCAAACAAGGCCATCCTTTGGGAGCCCTCTCACGGCAAGCCGTCCCAGGGGAGACCAGCGAAGACGATGATCAATGTCCTGATGAAAGACAAAGAAGTCAAGACCGAGGAAGAGCTGACCAGCTGTATGGGCGACCGTGACGTGTCAGGCATCGTGCTCGTCTCAAGCCACGCCTTCTTGAGTCGACGACAAACTGACTTACTGTGTCTGGGTGTAAATCCCAGCTCTATCGGTTTGCCACGCCTATCAGTTGACACAACTTTCTTCTTTTTCCCCTTTTCTAGGAGGAGCAAGCACAGAGCGACGTGACCGAGCTGATCACCTCCAACTCCATCCCGCTCTTCTTTGTTCTGTTCCTCCTCCTTCAATTTGTCTTGATGGTCATCGATCGGGCCATTTACCTTCGCAAGGCGGTCGTGGCCAAGTTCATCTTTCTCATCGTTGTCATCATCAGCGTGCACGTCTGGATGTTCTTCCTGCTACCAGAGATCAACAACAAGTACGGCTGTCCAAGTTTGTTTTATTAATTTGTTTTGGTTAAAGGGAATATACTTCATTTGCTTTTGCTGTAATTTTCAGAAATGGATGGAATTGGGGGGTTGGAAATATATAGCAAATATAGTTACACTGATTTTTTTGAGGTTTTGGGTTCGAAAATGCTATAAAAACCAAGAAAAACAATCATTTTCCTGTAGTCTGGTTCCCTGACTCAATATAAGAAGAAACAAAGCAGTTTACATACATTGGGGAATTGTAAGGTCAGGGAACCAGTCTAGCTAGCTCGTACCCGTTCATAGGTTTGTAATCGATTGCAAACAAGTGCCATGGTCAATTGGGGCCAGTATTTGAAAAAAAAGCCAGTTGTTTCCAACGCTGATCAGTCGATCAGCGTTGGAAATTGATACAAAAATACCACTTTTCTTGAAAATGACAGTATACCAGGTGCCATGATTTTACAGGATGCTTTACACTGTCATTCACTAACAGTCCAGCAAGGTATTTCAAAATGATTTGGTAGTTTTATTTTTTGATGTTTGCAAATGTTGTATTTTCCCTTTAATTTTTCACCCGTTAGCAGCCCAAACCTACTGGCCTGGACCATTTTTAGCACTGTAATGATGCAATTTGGAGAGTTTAAATTAGTAAATACATGTTATCAAAGAAACAACTCAGATGTAGATTTACGTCTTTGGGAACTAGGGCTGAATTTGCCAGTTTTAAAGATGTTTGTTTAAAATTTGTGAAGATCAATTTGAGGTGTCCATGCAGTCAGACATTTTGTAATGGCACTCTTGAATCAAACCTCTCTGTTCCATTTTAACTGATTTCATTTTTTGCTTGACCATTGCCTAGGGTTTTACGGGGCATTTTTTCAGTTTTTATTAAGATTTGAGTTTCTTTATTCATGAGCAAAATTGTGACGACATCATTGACAGAAAGTGCAGCTGCTTCGTCATACAAGGTGTTTTCCCGGGCGCCGTTTAGTACAAAAATGACCCCCACCTTGCTTCACAAAAAAGGCTGTAGAACAAAAACCGAATCGGGCGATCTTGGTTTTATTTTTCTTCTAAAAAGATTCTCCATGCATTGGTTTATGTGATTTGAATCTGAGGGTATTGAAGTATGCCATTCCGGTTTGGTTTTTTTTTTTTTTTTTGGACCACCCTTGTAAAACCCTTTCATTTCCCCCCTCCTCCCCCAAAAAATCATAACCATAATTACAAAATAGATATTATGAAAAAGTATTGTATATACAAAATTCATGTCCCTTCAAAAAGTATTTTATTCGTATTTGACCGTTTTCACGCAGCCGATTCACCAGTAACGTACCAGCCCAGATATGGTACTTTGTCAAGTGCATCTACTTTGGACTGTCAGCCTACCAGATCCGTTGCGGTTACCCGACGCGTATCCTGGGCAACTGCTTGTGTAAACGCTACAACTACATCAACTTGTTCCTGTTCTACGGGTGAGTAGAAGTTAACGATCCTGTAAATTGAAAGTCTTCCACAATGAAGTCAATCAAACATACATGTAATCCTACTACGTCCCCCAAAAAAGTGTCTGCCTGACTATATTTGAAATAACTACAAAACCATGAAGCCACTTTGACTACATAAAGCAGGATCAACTGGCTGTGACTGTTTATGTGACTCGATATATCTATGCTTTGACTCTAGGTGATTGATAAGCCAGCTGTGTTTACAACTTGCCTGCTTTTGTCTGTTGATAGAATTTGACTAGTCAGAGTGCTTGCTTGAAATATGATCTGACTGTTGGAGACCAGCCTGTGTATAAAGGAATGGCAGTGGAAGACATTTTGACTGTCGGTGACTGTTCAGACAGCAGGAGGGTTGAAGAACTAATCGTGCTTCTGATTAGTTTTCATGGCTGATTTCACAGTCTGCATTGTTTCTCGTCCCTCTTTCTTTCCCTTTGCCAGCTACCAAGGCATCCCGTTCCTGAAGGAGATCCGTATGTTGATGGACTGGATGTTCACCGACACCACCCTGTCATTCAGTCACTGGGTGGAAGTGGAGGACGTCTACTCCAACGTCTACACCACAAAATGCTGGAGAAATGCTGAAAGGGTCAGTTAATTAAGCTGCTTTTTAAAGAGGTTGTGGAATGCTCGAAGACATTTCCGTCATTTTTTGAGTATATGTAGCCTAAGGTGTGATGAAATAAAAACGACTATTGTTTCTGTCATGAAATGAGTACAAAGGGTACTTTTGAGAGCTATTTTTCAGGTCCTGTTTCGAACCGAACGTGCAATTTGTGTAAAAGTCGTCGTTGCGGGCAGCAAACAAAACACAGTAAATCGGGACGTAATAAACAGGACTCGTTTATGCTACTCTGCATCGGGAGTCCTGTTTATTACGTCACGATTTACTGTGTTTTGTTTGCTGCCCGCAACAACGACTTTTACACAAATTGCACGTTCGGGTCGAAACAGGCATGACAGGACTTGAAAAACAGCTCTCAAAAGAACCTTTTGTACTCATTTTATGACAGAAACAATAGACGTTTTTATTTCATCACACCTTAGGCTACATATACCCGAAAAATGACGGAAATGTCTTCGAGCATTCCACAACCTCTTTAATTAAGCCCGATTTAATACATCCTAAGCATTGAGGGTCCTGACTCGAAGTTTGTCTATCCAGTTGTTGACAAGTTATCTAATGACTGTATAAAACTTTGTTTAAATGGTTGTAATATGTGACCTACCGTGACAAAATGAGGAATGTCCCCCAAAACCATGTTTTGAGTAATCAACGCCTGAAGTTGCATACACTAAAAAAAATTGAGTCAAATCAATGTTGGATTTTTCTTATTTTTGAGTAGCTAAGGTATCCAAGATGCACACTATGCATTTTTGTAGCCAAAAAAACCCCCAAAAGTTGGAAACTGAAGAACGTTTTCTACTGCCGTTGGCAGCGCAATGCATATTTCTTTTTTCAAAGCCATTTTGCTTGAAATGAGGTCAGCGAAGTTCGGTGGGACACTGTTGAAGTTCCTGCGGCATATCTGTGGAATAAATTAAGCTCCATAAATAACTTTGGTACCATTGGAAAGCCAATGATTTGCGCTTTAACATGATGTACGTAACTTGAAAAGTTAAAGGTGGGGGTTGCTCCTCATTACCATATGGCAGGTCACATATTTCACTAAAATCACTTATTATATTCATTGTTTCTGTTGTTGTTTTTCTACAGAACTATCCTGTTGATCGCGGCCTTCTGAAGAGCAAAGTGGTCAAGTACGGAGCCGGTGGGATCCAACTCCTGGCCCTCATCCTCATTGTCTGGTTCCCTCTACTCCTGATCTCGCTGTCCAACACCTCGAGCATCGCTAACCCGCCCTCCGAGATTGATATCAGTATCAGCATCAGTGGCTATGGGGTGAGTCCTCAACGTTGTCTGGTTCATGCCTAACGCCCCAAGCATTCTTAGCCCACTATTGCTCCCATCAACATCTGTCTAATAAGTTCCCCTTACTGGTGGCATGGATGGCGTCGTGCGTAAAGCGTTCACCTCTCACTGAAGAGAGTTCCCTTTTTATTGGTGGCATGGATGGCGTCGTGCGTAAAGCGCCCACCTCTCACCGAAGAGAGTTCCCTCCTTATTGGTGGCATGGATGGCGTCGTGCGTAAAGCGCTCGCCTCTCACCGAAGAGAGTTCCCTCCTTATCGGTGGCATGGATGGCGTCGTGCGTAAAGCGCCCACCTCTCACTGAAGAGAGTTCCCTCCTTATCGGTGGCATGGATGGCATCGTGCGTAAAGCGCTCACCTCTCACTGAAGAGAGTTCCCTCCTTATTGGTGGCATGGATGGCGTCGTGCGTAAAGCGCCCACCTCTCACCGAAGAGAGTTCCCTCCTTATTGGTGGCATGGATGGCGTCGTGCGTAAAGCGCTCACCTCTCACTGAAGAGAGTTCCCTCCTTATTGGTGGCATGGATGGCGTCGTGCGTAAGCGCTCGCCTCTCACTGAAGAGAGTTCCCTCCTTATTGGGGGCATGGATGGCGTCGTGCGTAAAGCGCTCACCTCTCACTGAAGAGAGTTCCCTCCTTATTGGCGGCATGGATGGTGTCGTGCGTAGAGCGCTCACCTCTCACTGAAGAGAGTTCCCTCCTTATTGGGGGCATGGATGGCATCGTGCGTAAAGCGCTCACCTCTCACCGAAGAGAGTTCCCTCCTTATTGGCGGCATGGATGGCGTCATGCGTAGAGCGCTCACCTCTCACCGAAGAGAGTTCCCTCCTTATTGGTGGCATGGATGGCATCGTGCGTAAGCGCTCACCTCTCACTGAAGAGAGTTCCCTCCTTATTGGTGGCATGGATGGCGTCGTGCGTAAAGCGCTCACCTCTCACTGAAGAGAGTTCCCTCCTTATTGGGGGCATGGATGGCGTCGTGCGTAAAGCGCTCACCTCTCACCGAAGAGAGTTCCCTTCTTATCGGTGGCTTGGATGGCGTCGTGCGTAAGCGCTCGCCTCTCACTGAAGAGAGTTCCCTCCTTATTGGTGGCATGAATGGCGTTGTGCGTAAAGCGCTCTCCTCTCACTGAAGAGAGTTCCCTCCTTATTGGTGGCATGGATGGCGTCGTGCGTAAAGCGCTCTCCTCTCACTGAAGAGAGTTCCCTCCTTATTGGTGGCATGGATGGCGTCGTGCGTAAAGCGCTCACCTCTCACTGAAGAGAGTTCCCTCCTTATTGGTGGCATGGATGGCGTCGTGCGTAAGCGCTCGCCTCTCACTGAAGAGAGTTCCCTCCTTATTGGTGGCATGGATGGCGTCGTGCGTAAAGCGCTCACCTCTCACTGAAGAGAGTTCCCTCCTTATTGGTGGCATGGATGGCGTCGTGCGTAAGCGCTCGCCTCTCACTGAAGAGAGTTCCCTCCTTATTGGGGGCATGGATGGCGTCGTGCGTAAAGCGCTCACCTCTCACTGAAGAGAGTTCCCTCCTTATTGGCGGCATGGATGGTGTCGTGCGTAGAGCGCTCACCTCTCACTGAAGAGAGTTCCCTTCTTATTGGTGGCATGGATGGTGTCGTGCGTAAAGCGCTCACCTCTCACCGAAGAGAGTTCCCTCCTTATTGGTGGCATGGATGGCGTCGTACATAAAGCGTTCACCTCTCACCGAAGAGAGTTCCCTCCTTATTGGCGGCATGGATGGCGTCGTGCGTAAAGTGCTCGTCTCTCACCGGTGTGGCTCGGGTTCGATTCCCGGCTCGGGTCATATGTGAGTAGAGATGTGTGTTCATTCTCTCCCGTGCCACGAGGGTTTTTTTCCGGGTTCTCTGGTGTTCCTCCCTCTTCAAAAATCAACACTTTTGATGTTGCTGTACTACGTGGTAAGACATGGGTTGTAGGATGGCTACCTAAGGCACCTTTACATGTCTTCGGCTCGTCCAAGTTGTAGCTGCGTCCTTAACAATTCAGCTGTTTTACTGGAGTAAGAATAGTTAGCTCCCCGGCCCCCCAGAATTTATTTACTAATTTATTTATTTCCTTCTGTTGCAGCCGTTGTTTGAAACCACAGCACTGGATCAAAACCTCCACACACTCAATCAGAACGAGTATGATGGTTTGGTCAATGACTTCAGCGGTGATCTGGTAAGACATTATACAAAATTCTCGTGTCCTGGCGATTGTTTTCTTATGGACCTTCAAGGATATGTGTTTGCTTTTTATTCCCGCCGGCTTAAGCCGAGAAAGGGGGATTTTGCGATAGTGTATTCCTGCTGTGTGTATGTGTGTCCGTTCCACGTTGGTTAGGTTAACTGTTTAGTGCTGTCATATGAAAAGTCAGAATTCAATCTCAACCAAACTTGGTGACAATAATCTTTGGGTGGGGGACCTCAGACGATGTGAGACATTAGAGGTCAAAGGTCATCTAGGGGTCAAAAGAGTTCATTGTTTTTGGTTAGGTAAACTGAGAAGTGCTGTCATATGAAAAGTCAGACTTCCCTCGCTACCAAACTTGGTGGCAGTAATCTTTGGGTAGGGGGACCTAAGCTGGCTTGAGAAATTTGAGGTCAAAGGTCATCGAGGGGTCAAATGAGGTCATGAGGACATTGTTGATTTTGGTTAGGTCAACTGAAAAGTGTACTTACCAACTAACTTGTATAAACACTGCCAGCATGCCAGGGGGTCGCGTAAGTTTAATAAGAAAAAGTAACCCTCACTTACTTTGCTATTCCTCTGTTTTATTTGACAGAGTGCGCTGACATTTTTGAAAAACTACAGAGCAGACGATATCGTGAAGGTGACCATCAGCGGAGAATCCACGTCGTCTTGGGATGTCAGCCCTCCGAGCAGACAACGTCTGGAAGACACTTTGCTGTCTAAACAGACGAAAATAGACTTCCGTTACTCCTATGCTGTCAAAAGGTCAGTCACTGTTTAGGCTGTGGGTGGGTGGGGGGCAGAAAGGCCATGCCCCTCGCCTCGCCCCCATTCCCCCTTCCCTCAAACTGTTGATCCCTTGCCCCCCCCCCCTTTAAGCGACAGAAATAGTGAAGATCAAACTTTATAGACAACTAGTATCATTCACCTTTTCAACAAAAATATTCCCATCTTAAAAATTTGGTTCAGTATCGGACTTATTGTGGTTTGAAGAAATGCCTGTAATGACATTGCAGGGAAAACCCACAGAATCAGGTAATGACTGAAGTTCCAATCCACATGTTGGCCCAGGCAGGATTCGAACCCAAGTAACATGCGGTGTGAGTTTAGGAGAGCACCGCTCTATCGACCTGTTCCTCCACTTACTAAATATCAGGTTTCCCACAGGTATGGACAAATCCTGGAAAATCCCGTTGTCATGGAAAGTCATGGAATTTGGTTGTTTTACAAGGAGTCATGGAAAAGTCATGGAATTTTGTTATTTTACAAGGAGTCATGGAAAAGTCATGGAATTTTGTTGTTTTACAAGGAGTCATGGAAAAGTCATGGAATTTTGTTGTTTTACAAGGAGTCATGGAAAAGTCATGGAATTTTGTTATTTTACAAGGAGTCATGGAAAAGTCATGGAATTTTGTTGTTTTACAAGGAGTCATGGAAAAGTCATGGAATTTTGTTGTTTTACAAGGAGTCATGGAAAAGTCATGGAATTTTGTTGTTTTACAAGGAGTCATGGAAAAGTCATGGAATTTTGTTGTTTTACAAGGAGTCATGGAAAAGTCATGGAATTTTGTTGTTTTACAAGGAGTCATGGAAAAGTCATGGAATTTTGTTGTTTTACAAGGAGTCATGGAAAAGTCATGGAATTGTGTTGTTTTACAAGGAGTCATGGAAAAGTCATGGAATTTTGTTATTTTACAAGGAGTCATGGAAAAGTCATGGAATTTTGTTGTTTTACAAGGAGTCATGGAAAAGTCATGGAATTTTGTTGTTTTACAAGGAGTCATGGAAAAGTCATGGAATTTTTTTGTTTTACAAGGAGTCATGGAAAAGTCATGGAATTTTGTTGTTTTACAAGGAGTCATGGAAAAGTCATGCAATTTTGTTGTTTTACAAGGAGTCATGGAAAAGTCATGGCATTTTGTTGTTTTACAAGGAGTCATGGAAAAGTCATGGAATTTTGTTGTTTTACAAGGAGTCATGGAAAAAACATGGAATTTTGTTGTTTTACAAGGAGTCATGAAAAGTCATGGAATTTTGTTGTTTTACAAGGAGTCATGGAAAAGTCATGGAATTGTGTTGTTTTACAAGGAGTCATGGAAAAGTCATGGAATTTTGTTGTTTTACAAGGAGTCATGGAAAAGTCATGGAATTGTGTTGTTTTACAAGGAGTCATGGAAAAGTCATGGAATTGTGTTGTTTTACAAGGAGTCATGGAAAAGTCATGGAATTTTGTTGTTTTACAAGGAGTCATGGAAAAGTCATGGAATTTTGTTGTTTTACAAGGAGTCATGGAAAAGTCATGGAATTTTGTTGTTTTACAAGGAGTCATGGAAAAAACATGGAATTTTGTTGTTTTACAAGGAGTCATGGAAAAGTCATGGAATTTTGTTATTTTACAAGGAGTCATGGAAAAGTCCGGCATCTTCCACAACTCGTACGTGATGATGCATAGTGTTTGGCTATGGCAGTGTTCCAGTTTGCATTGCAAGTTACTGTATCCCCTCTTTATGCCTACTACTCCATACTTGTGATGCTTTTGTGGTGCGCAGTGGTCTTGTGTCAAACTGGAAGGCTGAAAGGGAGTGGCATCCCTTAACCTCGGTGTGACGACTGACCAGTTTATTTGAAATTGTGTCCTAAGATGCCAAATTAGCGTAAGAAGTCGTCATGGAAAACCCTAATGTTGTCCTGCAAAAGTCCTTGAAAAGTCGTGGAATTTCATTTTAAGATTTCTTTGGGATCCTGAATCATTTAAACCAGAGACAGGAATGTATTCCTTTTTTAGGCCAATCGTCATCATAACGAAACATATTTTCTGTCGTTTTGCTTTTTCAGGACCACCGATAGTTCCTTAGTGACGCCCATAGTAGACGGTTATCACCAGATTCCTCTGAGCCCAACGGACCCACAGGGTCGTAAAGTAAGGGATGGGCTTGCTGAACAACTGGCCACCAACACCTCCTCTACAGCGTAAGTTTAAAATAGTCCTGTAGACTAAAAAATAACCACACAAAAAGCGAGAGATTTTGTTGAAGTCTTCAAAGCTTTTTGAATTCATCAAAAGCCAGTGAGCAGCATTAACAATAGGCTGAATTATTCAACAGTTGTGAATTCTGTCATGAGTCAATCTCAATCAGCTCACCGACATCAACGAAGGACTACAGTGATGTCATTATCACAGTTCATTCAAATGGAGTACCGAAGCGTGACGTCATTTAGAACCAGAAAGTGTAGTGCAAACGAATGGAGTTACGCGTGCATGTTGATTCACGGGCTGAATCACGCGCTAATGTCTTTTACACACATTTTGTGCGCGCGACGTATTCACTTCGGTACTCCATAGCTTGCCACCTGACTGGGTGATTGTGACAGACTTGTGGAGACATATAGGATGATTTGCATTAATCCCAAAAGTAACCTACTGAATCATCAAAAATCTAACGTGGGTTAAAGATCATACTGGTACTAAACACTCAGTAAAATTATTCCATCTGGCTAAGTTGCTGTCATTTAGTAGAAATCAAGAAACGTAACTGATTTCCAATGATCAGTCAATTCAGGCGATTCACAATGCCGCGCAGACACCAAGAGTTTGCCAGGGATAGTCCATTTTTCAAGTTGACGGTCGACAAAACACGGCCCATTTGAATGAGTGTCAGTAGACAACTTGAGCTAATTTATTATAGATTTGGGCATAGCGTTCTGCCGCCTTGCAAAAAAAACACCATATTGATAACAAGAAACGAAAGGGGCAAACAGAGCCTCGAATCATAGGCTTACAAAACTACTGACCGGAAAAACGAACAATTTCAAATGTCCCGCGCAGCGAATTTGTCAACCATCTCCCACAATGCACTGTGAAAAATGAACTCTCCGTGACAAACTCTTGGTGGCGTACTGCATTGTGAATTGCCCGATTTGACTGATATGAGGAAATAAAGAGTGCTATCGACGAAATTGTCTTTTGTGATCAAAATGTGCAAGGTTTTCCACTGTTTTCTCGAAAAAGTATCATATCCACTGATACGGATTGTGAGCGGTGTTATTATTGGAAATCCTGTGTGCCTTTAAACGCATCCCTGAAATTACTACCAAAAATCTGTGTGAAGTTGGCAAGCTTTGGTGTGAAGCGTCAAGACATCTGAATGTCTCGGGTTCGATTCCAACTCGAGTTAGCTTGTAGAGTTTCACCTCACCAGCTCTATGATGTGGAATTATACCAGATGTTTATGAAAGCTTTTACCTGTATTTTTTTTTTTTTTTTTCAGGGCAATTCCTCGAGTGTATCCTGGATTCCTGAGGGTCCCAGCCAAGGGCAACGCTGAGCCAGCAACCAAACTTCTGGAGTGTAAGTTGAATGATTATACTCATTATTGGACTTCATCTTTCTGCGTCAGTCAGTGGTAACTGTCCCACTCACGTGCAGTGGTCTGTGATTAAAAAAAAACAGTGGCATACCAGGATTTGGGGGGCTGGGGGGTATGGGCCAGGTGTTTAGGTTTTAAGATTCAAAGGGCAGGCATGCAACTTTTCCTCGGATCTGCTGATTTCCTCGTGTTTTTTTTGATTCTCATGAATGCCAATACAAATTGAAAAACACTTTACAAAGTCTTGTATTGTTTGAAATGTCCTTGTAGTTTTTTTTCTAAATTCCCAGTTGCGTGCCTGAAAGGGGGGGGGGGGGGGGTTGATGAATGAGATGTTGCAGTCAATGCCTACACATACCATATGCCTGAAGCAATGAATTATTAGATTGAACATTATTTGAGCGATGACTTTTTCCAGGGAGCTGAAGGAAATTTGGGATTTTTCCATTATGTAAATAATTAACTTTGGTCGGGGGGGGGGGGGGGGAGTCCAACCCCCATCTTCAGATCGGCCCATGACAATGTTCATTTAGCTTGTGTTCTTGGGCAAGAGACTTTACCATGTGTAAAGGTAATATACAACATTTGCTTTCGCTGTAATTTTTTAGAAACGGATGGATTTGGGGGTTAGTATTTTATAGCAATTATTGTTACACTGACCCTGTTTAAAGTTTTGTGTTCATAGATAGATGCTTGAAAAACCAAGAAAAAAATGTTGTTCTTGTAGTCTGGTTCCCTGACCCTACTTCAGACGAAACGGAGCAATTTGTAGACGTGGGGGAGTTGTCAGGTCAGGGAACCAGACTAGCCGGCTTGCACCCGTTCACGGACGTGTAACCAATTGCAAACAAAATGTGGACCAACTACAGTTGGTAAATTGGGGGCAGTATTTGAAGAAAAAAAAGGGTTTTTTCCAACGATGGTCAGCCGGCCATCATTGGAAATTGATACTGAAAATGTATACTGACCTGAGTTGTCAGGTCAGGGAACCAGACTAGCCGGCTTGCACCCGTTCACGGACGTGTAACTAATTGCAAACAAAATGTGGACCAACTACAGTTGGTAAATTGGGGGCAGTATTTGAAGAGAAAAAAGGTTTTTTTTTTCCAACGATGGTCAGCCGGCCATCGTTGGAAATTGATATTGAAAATGACAGCACACCAGGTGCCATGATTTCACAGGATCCTTGAGACTTTTATTCACGTACAGTCAAGTAAGGTATTTCATAATAATATCTTAGTTTTTTTTTTTTTTGATGTTTGCAAATGTTGTATATTACCTTTAACCAAGGGGTATAAACAGGTGGGCCTGTTTTGGGTATACAACTGAGCATACATAAAATTGATCTATGATCTGATTTGGAAGCACTTCATGACATTTGTGTAAAACGTTACATAAGCAAAGTATTGTTCATCTGTCGCCTTGTTGATTGATTTATGACAGACCTGATCTAACACTCTTTCCTCCCAACCTTGTACTTTTCAGCGCCCAATGCCGACGGTTTCACCAACATCACCATGAAGCTTGAGTCTGGACCGATTGCCGATGTGGGCGGGGAACGTGAATGGTGGGTAGTCAACAAGGACTCAGATGAGATGGTGATCTACACCCTCAACGATCGTGTGGCGTCAGAACTGTTTGCTCCCCTGGCTGGTTACGGGTAAGTCCAAGGAAGCCTTCCAAAGCTACTTAAGTGAACAGCAGTTTGTCGTTACCCTTCCCCCGTTTCTTGCAATCGGACTTATGAGCTAACTTGTGACTGGACTCATGAATTGACGTATGGAGTGCCATGGTCCAGTGATTATGGTGTTCGACCCATGTGCCATGGTACAAGATTTCGAAACCCGACGGGGAAGATGGTACTTGTGTCCTAAGACACTATTCTACTATTGCCTCTCTCCACCCAGGAGTATTAATGGCCTTTGAGACCAGGTTACGCTGATCTTCATGGTACAAGAGTTCGAACCCCGACAGGGAAGATGGTACTTGTGTCCCAAGACACTATACTACTATTGCCTCTCTCCACCCAGGAGTATAAATGGCCTTTGAGACCAGGTCCAGGTACCCATTTACTATACCTGTGTGGAGAGAGGCAATCATAGTAAAGTGCCTTGCCTAAGGCCAAAAAAAAAAAGTCTCCGGTTTCTGGTATGCGCGCACGTCGCCGTAGCTATGCGCGTCGGCAAAATGAAAAAGTATTTTTTTCAATGAAAGATGATGCCTCAAAACCGCCAAACTCACTGGTTTGACTGGAATTCTGCTGCTGCGCAATTTCAACGTGTTTTTAGATGGGGTTATGATCGAGAATAAGCTTTATGTGGCCTCTCTGGACTCCCATATATTTGCACTAAGTTTAGTCGGGCGCCATTTGCAGTCACCAGCCGACATTTGAAGCAAAAAAGTCAGGTAAAAAAAAAAAAAGTCAGGTAAAAAAAAAAAAAAGCCGCGTCGCCGCACCACTTTTTGGACAAGCTCCATACCAGAAACCGGAATTTTTTTTTTGGCCTAAGCGCACAAGCACCATATTTCCCCATCAGGATTCGAACCCACGTACCACGGTACACAAGTCGAACACTGTAACCACTGGACCACAGCACCCCACAGCAGTTTGAACCCCGACAGGGAAGATGTTACTTGTGTCCCAAGACACTTTACGACTATTGCCTCTCTCCACCCAGGAGTTTAAATGGCCTTTGAAACCAGGGTGCACTGATCTCGGCTGCAGAAAAGTGGTCTCCTGGCCTGGTGAACAGGGGTAATAATTGTGTAGTGCTTTACGACCAACATTTGGTGGGAAGCACTTTATGAGCACCACACATTATTATTGTGATGGACTCGACTACAACACTATTAACGCATGACTCTTACTCTAAATCTCTGTGTACAGCATCATCGGCCTCTACGTGTCCCTAGTCCTGGTCGTCGGCAGGTTCGTGCGCATGATGTTCAGCGGCGTCTCCACCAAGATCATGTTCAACGAGCTGCCCAACGTGGACCGCATCGTCAAGCTGTGCCTGGACATCTTCCTGGTGCGGGAGTGCGGCGAGCTGAAACTAGAAGAGGACCTGACGGCAAAGCTGATCTTCCTCTACCGCTCGCCGGCGATGCTCATCGAGTTCACAAGATACAAGAGAGACTAGGCTGCCTTCACAGCCGCCTCTTGATAACCAGATTCTCAATTCAGGGTCGGGGCAAATGGCTGATTCTTCTGAAAAACGTTGCCTTATTTTTTTTGTTTCATTCCCCCTGCCCCGATACGCTAGTGTAGGTAAACCTCCTTAGGCCCATAATGATTATTCAGTTATTTAAGTAAGATTTGAGGCTTTGCATGGTGGAGATACTAAATGATGAAAGGTTTGCGGAAACACCATGTGCGAATAATTTCTCAACTAAGAGAATGGTTCTGAAAAGAACCAGAGGTATAAACCTCTTTTCAGTTATTTGATTAATCACTTTTTTGTAGGTTATTTAGTTACAACTCATAAGATCGATAAATCAAACTATTTACTTGGTTTTCTAGAAAAGCATGTGGCATAAATGAGCACAGCATTGCCTTAACTTAACTCATGCTTCAGGGACACATTTTTTTTCCGTTTATCGATGTGACTTTTGTTGCACTGGGAAATGGAAGTGAATTTAAAGTGTGAATTTCTATGCCCTAGGATTGTTTAGTGCGGAACAATGGATGCCTTGTATCGGGTTTCTCAGGTTTTCAGAGAGCAAAATGTTGACAGTGAAATATATTTTTATGTTGCACGGTTTATAGAGGCACGATATGTACATGGTGCAGATGAATTTTTGCAACATCAGGCAATACAATGAACACAAAGGTGATTTTGCCGTTTCTTCATTTAGTGAAGATTTTTTTTGCCTTATATAACAACACTCAGGATTGTTATGGCATCCTTTTTTTTTTTTTAATTCATTGAATTATGATAATCGAATGCTTAATGATGCATTTATTGATGAGTTTTCATTTTCTTAGACTTTGTATCTAGAAGCGGTTCCGTAGTTGTAATGTATTTGCATTTTCATATGATTTATGAATCATACAGAATAGAAAGCAGGATTTTGAATTGTCTCTAGCGGTGATTAGAAAGTAAAAATGTAGGTATTTGCAATTATGTGCTTAGAAAAATTGTCTGTTAAAACCATGCATGAAATAATGTGAAGGTTTCAAATGTTGTCGGTGATTTGTCGTTCGTGTGGTGTTAGACATCTCTGTTGAGTAGTGTGTTGAATGTTAAGCATGTGTTTGTGGAGGGATTAAATCTGTGTTTTGTAGTGGGTATATATATGACTGGTCTTTCTACATGTGCCATAGCCAATGTGTTACTTGAATGGCTACTCAACGGACGAAACACTTCGTTGTTTTCCCCATAGTAGCCGTCATGAGCACAGTAATTTATATGTAGCTAAGGTAGTTAATCCATGGCAACATTGTCGCAATTTCGTGGCAACGTTGTCTCAAATTGGTGGCAACATTGTCTCGAATTTGATTGTTGATACTCCCGTACTTAGAGTAAGGCATTGGACCCATATCGGTCATTCTATAAATTTGGGTGCACTTTTTTTTCCTGTCCCTGTTACATCTGACATCTTTAATTTTATCATTCTGATGCACTCTTTAATGCAGTCATCCTCAGAGAGTGATTGTGAATAGCAAACTACCTACCCAACAAAGAAAACATTGTTTGAAGTCATTCTTAATGGTACTTGAATTGGCAAATTACAAAGTACCATGGTAACGGGGACAGGAACAATCTCACACCAAGGACCCTAAATTTATAGAAAAGACCTGTGTCGTATTTGAAGAATGTGTACAAATCTTTGTACTAAAGTGGCCTTGTTTTTAAGGAAAAAAACTTCCTGATCAGTGGTGGGGTCAAGTCTATCACAAGTCAAGTAAAAAATTAACCGTGGATTGAAAAAATGGCCTTTGCTACAGTTCATTTGAACAATTTGCGACCCAACTCAGACTACTTGTGATGCATCAGACCACGTCCGCCATTACTGATAAAGGAATAATTCAGAAACTCTTAAAAATTATCTGTTTTTGATATTTAATGAGGCTTATATGTGAAGAAACATTGCAGAAAACCAAGTTTTGCTATGGATAGTACCAAGTCGTAAATGATATGGATTATTTATGTATTTTTAAAACTCAGTATCCTAAAAAAAAAAAATTATAAAAACTTGCCTTGTTGATGACCTGCTGTGTAGAATCTGTGGACCTTTTTTTGTGATATAGAAGGAAAATACTGATAAGATTTACTCATATTTTGTATTCGATGAAGTGTTGCATGTAATAGCAATAGAGCCAATCGTGGTCAGTGTGTAGACGGTACGCAAATATACCTTTGTAGTATGTTGTTCGGTGCGTGGTTAAGTGGTAACTGTCAGCTTAAATGTTAAAAAAAGTTTTAAAAGGGGGGGATGGGAAGGCTTAACATACAGCCCCTGTACCATTAATATGCACGGTTAAGTTTTTCTGTATTTGAACAAAGCTGGGTTTCAAAGGCTGGGACTGCATTGTGGGGAAGTTTTCTAATTTTTAGGAAATTCAGATTGGATTGTGCATAGGGCATTAACACCTTCCTCAAAACATCTTTTGTCCCTGCAATAACTACTATACGTCAGACGTGTAGTCTTTAGAACTCTGGAACAAGTATTCTACGAGCAGTGCTTTGTGTCAAATTTGCAAATTTTGAATTTGGTGTGGGAATTCTTGTGTTGTGCAATGATATAATCCCGATTTGGCGGTCAAGCTATCTTGTTTTAATCTATTACCTTGAAAACGTGTTTGAGTTCAGTTTTTCCATTTCGATGCCTGCCTAAGCATATCTTTAAAAAAAAAAAGCAATAAGTTGTTTTTAAGCATTAAAATAAATTATGTTTAATTGCCTTCTTAACTCCATTCGATTTTCGTATGTTTTAACCACATAATAGGGAAATTCCTGTGTGTTTCCCATATATTGCAGGTATATTTTAGTATGGATTGCTTTGAATTTTAGTGATTTTTCAAAAACGAAGATTTGTTTAGTTTTATTCAACCGTATTAGTTCAAACAAACAGAGGCTGCAGTTGCAGGGTGAATGATTGCAGTGTGCTTTTTCTATCGATTGTGCTGTGCATCTGTAATTGTGATAAAAAGTTTGTCAAAATGGGAAAACAGCGGCCGAAAATGAAATAAAATTGCTTGTATATTGCTTTAAAATGGAATTGTGGGGTATTTCATTTGAAAATACATCATTCCAAACATGACCTAACCCTTGCTCAATGACCTACACAGAAAACACAAAGTGAGTAATTAGACTCATTATCGTAAGAAGTGAGTCATTTTGTCCGTATAGTGACACACTTTGGCTCAAAGTGTCTCACTACACGGACAAAATGACTCAATTTTTACTATTGAGTCAAATTACTCACTTTGTGTTGTCTGTGTAACTTATTCAGAATCTGACCTACCCTTATACCTATATGGTTGCTGACCAGTAGATAAACTTCCATAGACCCCAATGATAATTAAATGCTCCCACTTCAGGAATTTGGGGAAAGTACTCACAACTCTCCAAGGTGTTCGAGACAGGCGAAGGCAATTTCGGGCCGATTTACTGGCCTGCACCCGTATACCCGGCCAGGCTGTGGGTAGATCCGTCTTTAGCTCGGGGGGGGGGGGGGGGGGGTCGAAGGGGATAATGAGGGGATCGGGAGTGCGTGGGGGAGAGCAGGCTTGTGCTACTTTTTTCTGAACGATTTTCATAATTTTGCGGACTGCCTAACACCATACTAACACCCCCACTTTCCTGTAGATCGTCACTGGACCCTGCAGTAATCACAAAATACTCCACCAGATCAAAGCTCTGGGGGGCTGGTTTTATCCATAGAGTAAGAAACAGACCCTGAAATAGGCTAGCTGCTACCGTACAGTACATATTATAATATTCTCCCCTTTAAAACTGACCAACCAAAAAATATAAAATGCACATCACTTTTCTCCGAACTGACCAATCAAAATCGTGTGCCCTGCAGAAGCCAAGGGCAGAAAACTGCCTCTTTTTTAATGAAATTTAAACCTTTTCGTCAAAATTTAATTCAGGTTAATCCAAAACTTATGATTCATACGTGTGACAAATTTCAAATTCGTACGATTTATATTACGTGTGGGAGAACATTGGATTTACGCCCGGGGGAACATACAGTGGAACCAATTTAATGCAATTTTCTTGAAAATGAATTTTTTTTTTTTGCGTCAGAACGCTCATATGCCCTTCTGTCGGGCACCGGCCCGACCTCAAAAAATGACTCAAGTAAATTTCTTTGAAACTTTTCGCTCCCAAAGAAATAAAACTCCTGTTGGTGAAGTTAAAAACTACATGTATATAATGAAAACTCAGCCCACATCTTGAGAAAGAATTTCTAACTAGATTTATGGACCGACCGGCCTTGATGACCAGTTACTCGATTTATTACAGGCAACCACAAGACTTGTTGGTCCTAGCATAGTGAGGGGCAACCACAGAAGCTTTAAAAATAAAGCCAGGGTTTGGGACTCATGTCATGAGTGGTTTATTGATGTTTATTCAACACATCGAAATAAACCTAGAATTGTGATAGTCCGAGTAACTTGGACCCAACTTATCGCCTTTTTAACATTCGGACATGGTCTGGCGATTTAGTATTGTGACCATCCACAAAATTAATGTTATTCTAATTTTATTTTAATGACCACTTAAAAGCTTTCAATATATTGAAGTGGAGTACGCATGTATCAGCAAACACTCAAGTGAAATGGACAACTTGTTCAATAATTCAGATGTACTGGTTTGAATCTGAAAATCATGCATTCAGATTCAACGATGTTGGTGATGTCCGATCACTTCTTGGGAAAATGTGGGAAAGTTTCTTGTTATCCTTCCTCCACCCATGGAGGAGCTTTCTCCGTGCTCCACCACGATCAAAGCATGGAGCTATGGTCAAAGCATGTTCTTATTCCTCCATGGTCAAAGCAAGAGGGGCAACTTTACGATGGTCACTGACAGGATATGACGTCAGGTCATTTAGTTTATTTATGTGATATTTCTGAGTACAGCAGGGGGCCTTGCCTGCCGTTATGAGGGATAAGCTGATGTCCCCACTAACTGCTGACTACACTGGATCGATGGATCACAATCTTGGTATGTGTAGTAGGCGGGCTACTTGGAATGACCATGGAATGACAGGGGTGACGTGTAGACATTGTAGCGTGTATGAACCTCGGGCATAGTTTTAATGCATTACACCTGTTAACGTGTTGAACCCTGAAGGTTAATTGGCCAGTATTGTTTCCATGGTAATTGCACTGGATGAGGACGGAGGAACGATAATTATTCAATCAAGCTTATTTTGTGTGAGCTAAAATTGGAAGAATATAAGTCCAATGCTCATCGCGAATAGCATTGGAGCTGGAGTTTCTCAAGCTGGCCCTGATCTATTCCTTCCTCCATGCCCTGATCATGTTCCTAGCTCCATGCCCTGACGCCACTTTTCTCGGTGTGAATTGTGTGCGAAGTCTTTGGGGAGTCGTGAAATTTTCCCAAACTGCATTACCCGAATTTTTTAGAAGTACACCGCTTCATCAAATTTCTGGTCAGTCTTGAGGGTTTCGGAATACTGGTCGATGAGTGGTTTATTGATGTTTATTCAAGCATCGAGGGGGAGCTGGTAACCCCACCTCTCCTGATTCCACGCACCACCACCGCTCTGTACTACTGCAGTGGTGCCTGCCGCCTTTTCTTCCCGCCACGCGCTATCGCAGCGTGGGCCAAAATATTATACGCATCGTTGCGTACAATCAAGCAGCTGTATACAAACCTTGCATGCGCCGTGCGTGTGAGTCACGTAAGACGTGTACGGCGGGTTCTGGATCGGATCGGGAATTAATCGAACACGAGCTACCACCAGTGCATGCAGTAGGGGGTCAGACAAGTCGACCGTTGAGACAACTCGACTCGGGACAAGTCGACCGTTGAGACAACTCGACCGTTGAGACAACTCGACCGTATGTGCGATAAATGGAAAGACAAGTCGACCGTTGAGACAAGTCGCCTCGCATGTTTTGGGGCCTAGTTTTGGGGATAGTACCGGGGATTTTGACGGCGGCTGATCGCCGTTTGGGAGTTATGACACGTAACAGAGCAGAGCCGATATAGCGCAGCGTGATTGTCCGTGCACATCGTTCGTTTTTGCCGGGCCTGTGCGCGCATTTCCGGTCAACCGCGTGGCCGTACCGTGCACGTGCCGTGCACGTTAGCTGTCTCAACGGTCGAGTTGTCCCGAGTCGAGTTGTCTCAACGGTCGACTTGTCTCAACGGTCGAGTTGTCTCAACGGTCGACTTGTCCCGAGTCGAGTTGTCTCAACGGTCGACTTGTCTGACATTCCATGCAGTAGAGCAAGGAGCTGAGCAACAACTTCTTCATATTTCTCAACGACCAGGGATAGTTTAAAAACGATTCTTTCGACAACTGAGTATAGCCGCAAGAAGACGTTGTGTTCCTTCCTCTATGATCGCATCGACGTGGTAAGTACTGGGAGTACAACAAGACCATTACATGGCATGGCCTACTTAAAAATTATCTTTGAAAGTGCATGCAGCGAAGTTGCACAGTGTGCCGTGAACGGTGCATGCTGCAGCGCATACACGCGATGTACGTACTGACTGTATGAAGACAGAGCTGTCAGAATTCTATGAAATGAAGCCTGTGCTACTTGCTATAGTGAGTAGTGCATAGTATAGAGCTAGGCATGGGGTAGAATTAGAGAAAGGCACAACTATTATTATTTTAAGTTGAACACACTTGACATGCTTGACTGGTCCCACTATTTCGAAAATAGAAAATAATTCCGTACCCGTACCTCTGGACGTCTCTCATCTCTACTCTAGCTTGAGTAACTCCAGCTGCAAGCTCATCACGTCAGGAATTCACAGGTTGTTAAGTTGGAGTTGCTCAAGCTATCTCATCTCAACAATATCATGTCCATTTATCCTGTAATTTAAATTTTTGAGGAAATTTGGAGAATGTTTGACACTGACAATGACTGACCAGTCTAGTGATGTTGACATTCTTCTCGAGGGTATCGGAATATAAAATGCACATTGATTTTGTTATTATTTTGACCTTTCTTGCCTTTTGATTTTCCTTCCTTGGCTAAATATTAAGTAGTTTTGGACAGAATGTATACTATCCAGAAGCCACTTCTTTAGTTAGGTACAAAGTCTACGTAAGTCAATTTTGTAAGTCACATGATCAGAGAAATTGTTCACATCCAAATTTCACTTCATAGCCATGATTGACACAGCAAGCAACATTGGTCTTGTCATAACCTACCCAAGTTCTCAAAAATCTTCTGTACAAAATGGAGGATTTTTCAGTATTGAGGCTACATGGAAAAAAAACTTGCTAATTTTGGAGGCTGCACTGTGTCAAGGTCTTGGGCAGGACCTTAAGTGATACATGGATGCTCAGCGTGCATTTAATTTGGGCCAAGATTTAATATACATGATGTACTTGAATCCGAAATCCTCCACACTGCTCCAGGATGTCACTGGCTGAATATTCATGTATTGACAGTGATTGCTGCTGTATTTTACAGGATCGATCCCCTAAAACTTGGCCACATTCAATTTCAAGTGAAAAAAATGGAGGATTTTGCAAGATATGCAATTTTTACATGGATGCAGTTGGAGGATTCTGCAGAATTGAGGTTGTATCGTAGTAAAAAAAGCCAGGCTCGATATGGGGGGGGGGGGGGGAGGGGAGAAACACCCCTCCCCTCCCCTCTGTCCACAACAATCGGACATAAACAAATCTGACAGGCCTGACCCCTCCACCCCCCCCCCCTCCCCTGCAAAAATTCCTGGATCCACCCTGAATGCCAAGGGAGCTAGGGTATCATTGCCGCCACCACTTTAAAAAGAGCCATTTACAGCCCTGTTTTTAGGGCAATTGCCCCCTCCCCCTTCAGAAATGATCAAAGCAAGTTTTAAGTTTTCCTGAGAATATCAAAAGGGAATTGACAAGCTGTGTTCTTGTTTTTTTACTGTTGGAGATTGCCTTAAACAATATGCCTGTAATTGCCTCCTGTGACCTGGCTATTGAACTATATGGTCAAATGGGAATTAACATGGGATAAACAACTAGACCACTGGTCTGTCTGGACTTTAAAAAAACCACTAGATCAGCACATAATAATGGCTGGCCTTGGTCCAGCAGTCCAGAGGGGATATCTGGTCCTGATTTGGAGCAGCTGCTGACATCTGAAAAGATTGCAGTTTATGGGCAGCTCTACTTTACACAGGTTACAAGCATGATGGACTGTGTTAACTCTCCTACTGTTTGAACAGTCACAGACAGTCAAAAAGTCCATCACTTTCCCTGCCAGAGTGTGTCCGGTAATGAGGCAACCAAAAATAATTTAGCCAGGAGGTTAAGAAAGGTTGAACTTGAAGAACGTGGAAGTGCGTTCATGGATGTCCATTCAAGTGTAAAACTTCAATGAGTGGACCAGATAATGGAGTTTTCAGTGACACTGGAAAGCATTGAACTGCAAATCTAATGTTAGCTGTGGTGTGGGGAGTTACATGTAGGGCGCCATGTGTAGTTTGTCACATGGAGTCATGAGAGCCTCACACATCCTTCAAGAATGCGGGGTCAAGATGGCACTCCTTTGGTGGATTAATCATCCCACAAGCCAGGGAATACATTAGCACTGTGATAAGCTACCAGACCACAGGGGAAGCCACAGGCTTGGGAGTACATGTATGTCCCTCTTGTTGGATGATTGGGCCAAAGCTTCTTAGGTGCCACATTGTCTGCTCTCTGGACAGTCACAAATTTGCCCTAGACCTCAAAGGCCATTTCCAGGAACAATAAACCCCTCTCACTCCCATGTACCGCTGGGAATACCTGTCCTGTATGGTGGAGCATGGAGGAAGGAAACTGGCTGGATGCAGTGCTGGTATCAATCAATTACCCTGACAACTGTGTTAAAGCTCCTACAGTAGGTGTAACTAATAACATTTAGGGAGGAATAACCATGACAAAATTGTTGCTGTCTGTGCAGCCAGTAACTAAGGCCCAAAAAAAAAAGTCTCCGGTTTCTGGTATGGAGCTTGCCCAAAAAGTGGTGCGGCGACGCGGCTTTTTTTTTTTTTACCTGATTTTTTTTGCCTCAAATGTCAGCTGATGACTGCAAATGGTGCCCGACTAAACTTAGTGCAAATATATGGGAGTCCAGAGAGGCCACATAAAGCTTATTCTCGATCATAACCCCATCCAAAAACACGTTAAAATTGTGCAGCAGCAGGATTCCAGACAAACCAGTGAGTTTGGCAGTTTTGAGACATCATCTTTCATTGAAAAAATACCTTTTTCATTTTGCCGACGCGCATGGTTACGGTGAGGCGCTCGCATACCAGAGAGACTTTTTTTTTTTGGCCTAATGAATAGCCACAACAAAATTGTTGCTGTCTGTGACTGTACAGCCAGTAACTAATGAATAGCCACAACAAAATTGTTGCTGTCTGTGACTGTACAGCCAGTAACTAATGAATAGCCACAACAAAATTGTTGCTGTCTGTGACTGTACAGCCAGTAACTAATGAATAGCCACAACAAAATTGTTGCTGTCTGTGACTGTACAGCCAGTAACTAATGAATAGCCACAACAAAATTGTTGCTGTCTGTGACTGTACAGCCAGTAACTAATGAATAGCCACAACAAAATTGTTGCTGTCTGTGACTGTACAGCCAGTAACTAGTGAATAGCCACAACAAAATTGTTGCTGTCTGTGACTGTACAGCCAGTAACTAATGAATAGCCACAACAAAATTGTTGCTGTCTGTGACTGTACAGCCAGTAACTAATGAATAGCCACAACAAAATTGTTGCTGTCTGTGACTGTACAGCCAGTAATCCCTATCAATCCTTGTTGCATGAAAAGTGGAATGTTAATTTTAGGCCGAATAAAAAAACAACATGTTTCTCGTCCGGGTTTTTAAAAAAAAAAAGGAGGAAGTGGTGCTTTTTATTTTTAATTTTTTTCAAGATGTCCGCCAGTTTAAAATTTCCTGCAACTGTTGGTGTTTCCACTGTTCAAAGACACTTTTAAAATGAAAGACAAGTTGGACAAGAGAACTGAACATAATTTACAGTGTCATTTAGAGTTGTATTGGTCTACAATGAACAGTTTCAGATGCATTTGACTTTTTAGGTGGTTTTTTTACTGCGTTTTTCAATAATAAAAAAATCCAGGCGGCCTCCAAAAAGGAAGCGGGCGGGGACGAGAAACATATTTTTTTTTGGCCTTAGGTGGTACCATAGTTAAAGGGAATATACAACATTTGCAAACATCGAAAATAAAACTAGAAAGTTTTTACGAAATATCTTACTAGGATGTTGGTAAATGACAGTCTAAAGTATCCTGTAAAATTATGGCACCTGGTGTGAAGTCATTTTCAAGAAAATGGTATTTTTGTATACATTTCCAAAAACATTTTTCAACTACCGGTACTGCTCCAAATTTACTACTTTTTTCAGCACAAAATTTTTGCTATTGGTATGAACGGGTGCAGGCCAGCTAGACTGGTTCCCTTACCTTACAATTTTCCGGCATCTGTAAATTGATCATTTCATCTTTAGCGGAGTCAGGGAACCAGACTACTTGAACATTTTTGTTTTTCTTGTTTTTTCTAGCATTTTCGAACACAAAACTTCAAACATGTCAGTGTAACAATTTTTGATCTATTATTAATACTAACACTTCAAATAGTTCATTTCTGAAACTTACAGCTAAAGCCAATGATGTACATTCCCTGAAATAGGTAGAATAAGGAGGGACAGTATGTTATTCTATTAATTTAGGGTCCAAAATGTAACATTTTTTTTTGTCCCTAACCCGATATAATGAACATCTGGCTAAAATGAACATAACCCGTTTGATGCCCCAATAGTATACAAATATTGAGTGGCTCAAATGGGAGTCTGAATATTATCGCAAGGTCATATAAGTCCAGATGTTACCGAGCAGTAACATTCCTCCCGTTTCACAATTTAAAGCAACTCAACTGACATACATGTAAATCCTTGTCATTTGATATACTGGATCTTTTGTTTCAATACAAAATTGGTGGAAAATGTGTTTCTCTCTTCCAAACCACCCCATCACGAAAATGGAACAATAATGGCTCTTTGGAACAATACGTGCTACGCGCAATGCTTGAACGCGCACACCAGCATGCCTTTGCACACAAATACCGCGTCATGGAACAAGCATTGATCCTAACTGTTCAATAGTATTTCCCATTCCCCGCTCCATGGGCAAAAGGACTTTTTTAGTCCTGGCGTGAATGGGGGTAATATTAATAATGCACGTCACGTTATGTGAGTTCTACCAATCAAATGACAAACATTCTGTATGTCGGTTACTGGTATAAATATAATGAATTCTATTATAGTACAAAATCACTATAACAAACGACCTCTATAACGAACATTTTTTACATATGGACCCCACCGTGGTTCCTTATTATAGTGGTGTTTTAATGAAGTACCTGGTGACTTTGTAATTTCCATCATTAATGATTAAGAATGACTTTAAACAATATTTTATTTGTTGTATGCACAATAGTTTTCTATTCATTAACACTCTATATGAGGATGACTGCATTATTTAATGAGCACATCAGCATCATAGGCCTAAGTGTCAGATGTAACAGGGCAAAGTGGACCCATATTTATAGAATGACCATTTTACAGTAGAAAGGTGCTTCTGTGGGACTGTGGAAGTGATTGATAAGATTTCAGAGTGTTGAGATTTAGTTTATCAAATAATGAGGGGCCCCAATGTGTATTGTGTACACATTGGGCAATGGTTTATGAAGGACTGAGTTTATCTGATAAATCTTTGATACCCAGCTGCACTGATTATATGCAATATAAATATGTACATTGTGCTGTGGACAAACTGTAGCCTCTGGCCTGGTGCATTGAACTTTTGATCTTTATGAATGTAATTCTTTACTGTAAAATAAACAGCTCGTGCCAGTTGAATAAACCTCTACACACACTGGTATTAAAGTTGTAAACCTCAACTCTACTGAGTGTAAACCTCCATTCATTAATACCTGAGACAGTACAACCATTCCTATTGGTTGAGAGCCTGTCACATGGGTGGTTTTAAACCGCGGGTAAAAAAAAACACTACATGCTGCGTGAATGCCAAGATATTTAGCACTATAATGAGTATGGGGACCCTACCCTACCCATGGACATGGCCAGAGATCAGTGTTTCACAAAATGTGAACTTGAAGTAAAATTGTTGAACCAACTTGTTGGAATTTTGTCAATTTTTAAAGTCCCCACCTTTAAAAATGTTTTAAAAGTCTTTCAGTTTCAACCTTGGTTAATGCACTTCTTGCCTTGTGGGTTGTTGTGGCCTACTTCTGAGTTCTAGGCAAGTAATAAACTCATATGGTCAGCTGTGTGTGGTGGGTCCTTGAGTGAATCTCTTAGTGGGATGGAATGGATGGGTAATTGTATACTTTCTCTATGGTATACATTAAGAAATAATGCTGATCTAGGCAGATTTTGAAGATACTTTCAGTTTCACAGTATAATGAGCTCAACAGATTCTCAGGCATTCCTTGCTCTATTATTTGCATATCAACAGCCACCAAATAAAACTTCAAACCGTCATACAGATTTTGTAACCCTGCTATGCCCAGTCAGTTGGCAAAGAGAGTAATCAGACCTTTCAAAACATTTTAATTTGCCTGACCAAAGGGGTTTTGAAAGGTGAAATAGTGCTGGAACTTTTTGACTTTTCCAAAGGTTTCGAAAGGTGAAGCAACTCTGTGGGCAAATTCAGTTAGTTGCATTTCAATACCTTTTCGAAAGGAATTGAAAGGTGTGGTAGTGCAGTAACAATAAATTCTGGAGGATTTTAAAAGGTCCAGCATTTTTTTCCCTCCAATTTGCCAGCACCCAGATTTTGAGGTGTTTTGAATGGTCTAACTACAGGAGAGTTTCATAGCCAAAATGCCATGTACCCGGCACATCATGTACATCTATGTGTTTTCTCTGTTAGTAATTTTCTCAAAACTTTTCATGTGAAGGACTTGTTAAGTTGTTGACTGCCAGCTTTTATTTTTTTGGAAATTTGTTGAATGCCGACTTACACGCAGGATTTTGTAATGCTTTTTATGGAAAGGGGACCGAGAGTAACACGAAGACTTGAGCAAAATGGCGACTTATAAAAGCCGACTTAGAAATAAAAAATTCAATGGAAATGCATTACGGACAATCAGGACTTTAGTCCGACAGCCGACTTGAGCAATTTGACGAGTTGTACGATGTCGGTTTAGCCGGAGTTTACTGCATTCTGCGCAGCCATGCTAAGTACATGTAAGTTGTCAGGGACATTCTGTCAGTCAATCACGTTCACAATAAACGCTCTTTCGGTGTGAAAGAAAGTCTGAGTGCGTATGCACGGATGCATGGGTAGACTTGCTTGAAGGAATGTCATGGTGAGTTTCTGCATGGCCGTGGGGAAAAAAACCAGTGGGAACATGGCTTTGATGGACAAGATGATGACAATCATGTTGAGATAACTTGACACAAGATGCAGTCATCCTGAAAGTAGGATAACCACATCCTTTGAATTCTATCATGGAATGTGCGACATTCTTGGATGTTGGCACCCTGTGATAAACTTATCTCAAGATGTAATCTTATCAAGGAGATATGGATCTATCCAAAATTAACCTGAGATAGAAAACATACTTTTATGTACAAGCAAAGTCTTGGATGGCACCTCAAGAGCTCAGTGTTTGGCAGCCATTGATGCTGGCTTCACATCCTTTTCCTCTAACACATTGAAAAGTCATGCATCATAGGTTCAGTGAGGGTCAATGCATGCATGTGAACTCATGTTTGTTGTGTAAAAGTTGGCTGGCTTTAACATTAATGGGAATGCCTCAATGCATTTTGCACATGTACATGTCCTTGAAGCGCCCCATCAGCTGCCACATTTCATCAAGATGCAATGGCAAGTTGAGACACACAAAAATAAGATGTTCTGAGCATGTTCTGAGGGACTGAGGCCAAAGACCTCTGCCTGAACTTTGCAAGAACATGTGTATGTGGGATGGCATTGAATCAGAAATACCACTTTGCCAGTAAGGTTCATGTACAGCGGGTTCAGGGCCCACTTTAATAAGGGCCTGGAAAAGAGTTAGACTCTAGACGCTGTCTGGTGTGATCTGAGGCAATTTCTGACCACATTAACCAACTTTATTGAGCAAAAGATTTAACATAATTTTCAAGTTTTATTTATTCAAGAAATCCTGCATGGGCATGAGCGTGCGGGGATGTGCATTTAACCTTAAAATGCCCGAGTCTCACGCTCAGTGCACCCAAAGTGGACAACCCCTATTTTTCCCAAAGCGGAAAAGTAGCCATCTTGAAAAATGATCCCTCCACAACATGGCAAAAAAAGTGACACTTTCGAGCCCAACTGCATCCAAAATGCTCAGAATTATAAGCCCCAAATCCGGGCAAGAGGTTCATTGCCTTTTCTCTTCAATTCCCCAATTTCATGGCTCTCAGAGCCTCTCTAGTACAAAGTATTTTGCAGTATAACTTTAATTCACGAGCTTGGTGGATTGGTTTAGGCCTATTTACTGGCGTACACCCTTAATCTCTTTTGGACTCTTGTTGCGTAATCCAGTTGGATAGATAATCTGGTTATTAGCACAGTCTGTACTGGTGTAGCTGAAGTTTGTAAAGACCCTTTTAGCCTGTGTATTCAAGCTTGACGAGCGAAGTGCTATTATTGACATGTACGTGATCACTGAATGTGATAGCTATAATTACAATATGCACAGTAGAGCAAGCAGTATGAATGGTACAGTAACTGATGCACAAAGCTATGATGCTGTGTGGGTTTGAGAGCAAGATGCATGCATTTAGTGAAGTAAAGATGAAGTCAGTAATGTCTCCAGAAGTTTTGACTCAAAACACCTCTATCATTTTCGTTGTCCCAAAGGAACACTACCATGATCATAAGTGCTTCGGCCAGCTATCAGGATGACTGAACAATATTGTTTCCACATAAAAGCAAGGTAAGTTTTATTTAAAGAAATTTTGTTCAACATGGCAGATTTTCCAAAATGAATTCTTTCTTCAATTTTACCGGTAACTCGTTTGTCAATACTTTTGTGCGAGAGAGAGCCTTCGACCCTTTCTAGTAATTCTACCAGATTTTGAACTTGCATATGTGCATTTTTGCTGGAAACGCATAAGAAGACACAATACAATGCAACTGTATGAATAATTTTTGCTTTTTAAAGAGGCGGTGGCAAAAAGGAGGGGGGGGAGGCGATATCTTTACTTGGCCTAAACATGCATCTTTAGTGTAAAAGTTTGTACATGTGCCAGTACATGTTTGTTAACCACATACGGATTGAACATGTATTGTGGGCAATGGTATTTTAAGTCTTAGGAGACAATCAAATAATGCCATTGTGTGATTCTACAAAAACCATCAATAACAACAGTTTGGTATTCCAGGACATTAGGGACTAAGTCAGTTTGTTTTTCTTTTCCCTGAATTGATCTTGTTCTATGGACTCCAGAATCTACTTTGAATTCTCCTTTGTCCATCCCTGCATCCCCAAATTCCAATCATTAGAGATAGGTTGCAGCTTAAAGGGAATATACATCATTTGCTTTTGCTGTAATTTTCAGAAATGGATGGAATTGGGGGGTTGGAAATATATAGCAAATATAGTTACACTGACTTTTTTGAGGTTTTGGGTTCGAAAATGCTATAAAAACCAAGAAAAACAATCATTTTCCTGTAGTCTGGTTCCCTGACTCCATTTAAGAAGAAACAGAGCAGTTTACATATATTGGGGAATTGTAAGGTCAGGGAACCAGTCTAGCTGGCTTGTACCCGTTCATAGGTGTGTAATCGATTGCAAATAAGTGCGATGGTCAACTGGGGCCAGTATTTGAAAAAAAGCCAGTTTTTTTTCAACGCTGATCGGCCGATCAGCGTTGGAAATTGATACAAAAATACCACTTTTCTTGAAAATGACAGTATACCAGGTGCCATGATTTTACAGGATGCTTTACACTGTCATTCACTAACAGTCCAGCAAGGTATTTCAAAATGATTTGGTAGTTTTATTTTTTGATGTTTGCAAATGTTGTATTTTCCCTTTAAGATTAAATCCTGAATGACCCCAGTCCTTTGTAAGGGATTAACCTTTGTGAATTGTGACCACAACTGGCCAGCCAGGGGGTCCAGGGTTGCACAATGTATTATCCAAATTAAACAATTATGGCCAAGGGTAGTTGTGGATGGCTGAATAGTTAATGTGTTATGCAATAACCACCTGGTACATTATACAGTTGTATGTGGGATTGTGGTCAGTATGGCCTCCATTTGGTGTGTCATTAGCTTTTTTGGACATGTTCACTCCTTTTGTATACTCCTAAAGGCTAAACAAAGTTTTGGGAGACACTAACTAGGGGTTATACCTTGTTGTTACCATAAACACACTGTCATTACATCCAAAACACATTCTTCATTGACAAAAATAGGCATAGAACTGTAAAAGATACCGGTAGACTAAAAGAGATTTTTTATAAGCTTTAGGGTTAACTTCATTCATGACGACAGATTTTTTTTCATGGCAGCGCGATCGTTGGCCGCCATATTGCTTCGCACTGTACCGTATGTTGTGCTATCAGTATCACTTGGACTTTGAAGTTTCTGTGAGACTGTGCCAATGGCCCTGCCATGGTCCAAATCTCTGGTCTGATTTCTGAACTATACCATCATGTAACATGTGTTTAACACAATTGTATTAATAAATAGGATTTGAAGAGAAAAATAAGCACAATTGTACTTTGTAAGTGTAAGGCCTAGATCCGCACATCTGTCTGGCAATAAGATTCCACTATAAACAACTCATACACGTATACATACCGTGCACAGTGGTAAATTCAAATTTCAATGTCAGTCTTACAATTGCTATCTCAAACACCCAAGCCGCACTCGCCAACCCTGGCCCAGTTCCCTCCCCCCCCCCCCCCACCCCGCCCTGAAAAAAGACCCATCTAAAAACAAACACGTATACATTGCCAAAGGGAGGAAGTATTTTAGCAGTCATAACTTCCTGCACCAGGAACTCTGAAAACGAACTCAATTTGATGACTTCAACGTGAACTTCCGAGACGACGTACATACTTTACAGGTGTACATTGCCAAAGAAAATCTAAATCTGGAAGTGTGGAACCATTTATATGCTTATAACAGGCATGCAACTTTTCCTCGGATCCGTTGATTTCCTTGGTTTTTTTTACTTCTCATGAATGCCATTACAAATTGAGAAACACTAAACAAAGTCTTGTGTGCTTTGGAGTTTTCTCGTTTTTTCTAATTTCCCAGCTGCCTGTTTTAAGTTAGATAAGATTTGAAGGTCTGCGATACAGTTGCACCATAGAGCAAGGACCCAAGGAGTTCGTACTCTAAGACTTCAAAAGTAAAACGATGGTCGCCGCGCTCGAAAGCTACAATAGAAAGCACCTGGCGGCCAGCTTGCTCAGTTGCTCACTACGCTAATCTCTACACAATAGAGATCCGCGCTCACTAATGCCAGAAAAAGGAGTTTGCATGGCTTCGTAGACAGTACCATGGTAAATACGCATGCGCAGTTGCCAAACATCGCTAAAAATGAATGATTTTGAAGTGTTTGTTCGCAGTTGGATGATACTGTATATAAATGTGGTCAACATCACTTGAACAATCATTTCATGAAGAACAAAATGCTCTGTACCTTAAGTGTGAAAACTTGTGAAATTTAAAAAAAAAAACACATTTCATCAATGATATATTGCCAATTAATATTTCTGAATATACATGAAAACTTATCTGAAAGAAATCCAATTTATCTCCAAATTACAGGGACAGATAACGCTTTTAAGCACCAACAACTGCACATTGCTAACTTGAGTTCATAACTCGCATCTAACAACTGCGCAGTTTTAAAAACCTTTCTTGTCGTAAAATATATTTTTCAAAAAAAGAGCAGCGACGTGACATGACTTATTATGCAGCATAAAGGGAGGTTGTTGGTTACCAACTAAAAAGGCGGCGACGATCATCGTGTTCAAAGGCCGCTGGCATTCACGCTTTGAATGGTCGAGGCTTGCGGTCACAGTGCTGTAGCTATAGACATTTCCGAGGGATTGGTATGTTAACTAAGAGTTCTGACTCCTTGGGTCCTTGCTCTGTGGTTGCACCATGTAATAAAATCTCTCACAGACTTTCAAAAGAGATTTGTTACACAGTGCAACCGCACTCTTATTACCATAATGCTTCACAAGAGTTAGACGTTTTGCCAGTTCATAACTTCCTGCATTGAGGTTGTAGTTAAATTAATGAAAATAACTTGATCATAACGTGAACGGTGCACTTCAAAAGGGGGGGCCTGGTCAGTGAAACTAACACCCATTCATTATGCTCAGATGAGCGTCACATGAGTTTGCATTTTGCCCATTCATAACTTCTGTGTCAAGGGCTGTGGCAAAACTAGAAAAGAACTTGATAGTTTGAATATTTCAAGAGGGTCATTTGAACAATAAAAAGACACATCCAGTGTCACGGTCTCACTTCTCCGGCGTGCTAGCTTCTCCAAAACGGAAATTTCGCTTCAACACGCATGCACAAAATTGCGCAGTAGTGTACATTTTCGTCACTGTATTAGTGTGCTGAGTTTTTCGGGGCTGTTCTTGTGTACGTAAGATATTTGTATGCATAGAATTTTCGTGGCGCGCACTATTAACTCCCAATATTAAAGACTTGAATTTGAAATGCACATTTATTTTAAGCCGTGGTTGCAAAAATAAGGACAAAATGGACCACGAACGAGCAAGGAACACGGACCAAGGAGTTCGTTCTTAATTATTCCTCCATGAACACACACATGCATGATGCTGGGAACACAAACCAGAATGCTTGCAAGACCATGGAATGACTTGACCCACAGGAAGTGTTACATAACACATTCTTGGGTGTCCCTCAATGTGTTATTAATGGGCTTGGTAGACTTCAGAAAACAGCCCAAGGAAAAGTAAGCACAGCGGACACGTGAGCATGAATCGTGCTCATGTAACGTGCTCAGTTATCCGCCAAATCGACCCGGAGAAGCTAGCACGCCAGAGAAGTGAGACCGTGACACCGGTATGCTCGTTGGAGCATCAAATGCCCATTCTTAGCTTCTGTGTCAAGGCCTGTAGTATAATGAAAAGAACTTGATTCGTTTTTATGAAATATCTGTGCGTGACATGAGTTTGCAATTTTGCCTCTTCTCAACTTCTTCTGCATCCATCCATGGCTATGGTAGCAGAACAGAACTTTGTTGCGTTAAATACAATTTCTTTTTTCTTTATGCTTGCTCAGGAGCTTGACATGAGTTTGCATTTTGTGTATTTAACTTAAAAAGGCTGTAGTAGTGTAGTGGAAATGAACATAAACTTATGACTTGAATTCGAAGTTACATAGCATAGGTAGGGACATCTTTTTTTTTTTGGGGGGGCAATATTTTTTGTGCACGATCTTATGGAAGTGACTCATGTAGTTGAGGGTAAAAGGTAGTAATTGATGATTTGGGTAGGGGCTGTCAAAATAGGGTAGGTAGGGTAACTGAAAGCAGAACTATTTCTTCTTTTTTGGCCTATTTTTCTACAGACAGTAAGTTTACAAGTACAGTGGCAAATGTTTGATGGTATAGTGGCCAATGACTACACTCAGGGTAGACATATATTTCCATTCATTGACGCTCTAAGCTTTAAGAGTTTGGCATTTCGCCAGTAAATAACTTCCTGCATCCAGGGCTCTAGTGTACTGACAACCTTTTGACTTGAATGTGAACTTCCTAGACCTGAAGTACCCAAATCAAGCACCAATCAAATGCCTTCCGACAACAACAATTTGTATGACGTGTACATGTATGTTTGTGACAGCCAAATGTCCTGCATCCAGGGTCCTGGTAAACCAAGAGCAATGTGTAACTTGAACATGAACTTCCTAGCCTTTATTATGTCCACGTGGACAAATTTATCGATGGGCCAATGACTTGCCTTCGGGCAACACCCACTCATTGTAAACATTTGAAGACTCCAGTTGTGTTTGTGAAGCTTCGGTAGTCAATTTCGCTACTCTTTATCACTAATCCGTGGATAAGCTTTTTATGTACGGCACATGGTGAAGTAGCACTGAACATTTACTGCAAGTCTGCAGGTGTAGTATGTACACTTTATGGGCTGTGGGTGCACCAGGGTGAGGCCTAGTAGTCTTAAGGTGAGTCATAGACAATTTGCATGCAGCAGCCATCTTTGTGGTAACTTTAATTTTAATGCAGGTAAGATTCAAAGGTTTGCATGTTGAAGTCAGAAATTGTTTAATTCAGTAAAAAATAACTGCACCGGAGGTCATCTTACCAGGGGCCAATTTCACAGCGCTGCTAAGCACAAAAATTTGCTAAGCACAAAAAAAGTCTGGCTTATAAAAGCAGGTTACCAGCCAAAACTCCACGTGATTTTCATGCTCAGCAAACAACAGCTGAATACTGATCACGAGCAATATACATCACATTGAGTTTTGGTTGGTAACCTGCTTTTATAAGCCAGACTTTTTCGTGCTAAGCAAAGTTTTATGTACCTCAAAGATGGCTGTAAGCAGGCATGCAACTTTTCCTCAGATCAGCTGAATTCCTCTTTTTGTACATCCCAAGTGTGCCATTGAAAATAGAACATCACTGTACAAAGTCTTGGGAAAATTTGAATTTCCTCTTTTTTGTGACTTCCCAGTTGCATGCCTGTGTAATGCAAAGGGTCTATAATTATATACTTAATATAGGGGCTCAAACCAAGTACATGTAGGTGTTATTTTTGTGGACGAAATGTACAAGTACGTACAAGGTAGAGCATACGTCGTTGATTTATAAATGTTATTGGCATAGTACATTGTACAATCCTTGTCGGGGCTTTAAGTCAGCATGTGTACATGTACCGGTACATTACACATGAATGGTTGGGTACTCAAAATTGTCTTACAATGTACATATAACATACAAGCTGATTTACCCGATCATAGATCGGGTAGGGCGTAGTGTTGGGGATGAAAATTTGGGGAGTTAAATGTAAGTGGGGATATAGTTAAGGAGACATGCAGTTATAGAAAAGCAATTTCTGTGGTGCAATTTCTGACCACTAAAACCAATTTCAGCAAAAGATCATCTTGTAAAGTTTTGAGTTTGGAGTAATTGAATCAGCTACATGTATTCTGAGCAATAGAATCATTGTTGTATAGGCTACAATTTTTATTCGGGGAAGAAAAAGTGTGTGTGTGTGGGGGGGGGGGGGGAAACCAAACAATATCCCCCGCTTTAAAATGGGGGGGTTCCCCCTGTCCCCGTCGATTTACGCACATGATAATTATGTACCATGGCAACTGTCTGTATATGTTCCCGTTGGTCTGTTAAATTGGCATTTTGTGAGGCAGTCGCATTTGGAAAACGCAGTGAAAAGGTTACCGTAGTACACAGGCGAAGGCTGATTGTACAGTTTTGACAATAAATCATAATGCAATAAAACGTAAAGGTGTCATTTGAAATGAAAATGTTGCGTGTTACCATACAATTACAAACGATCATGGAGGAAGGTCATAATTAAGTTTCAGTATTGGACTCTTCAACAAACGTAAACTTGAACTTCTTACAATTTGCGAGACCGTCTTCGAGGAAAAAGTCGATTTAGCTTTTAGTGAAGTTGGTTCAACCATCTTTATAAGAGCAAGTTTTACTCGGCCTCCGAGAAATGTTTGCTCCTGAAAGGATCCGAGACCGCGGTCTCACGCGACACCAAAATGGCTCCACGTCCGTGGAAAAATGTGGGTGTCTTCCGCCGGGTCGGACACTTTTTCGTCGATTTTTTTGTGAATGCATCGATCCTTCGTTGACCCCAAACAGGCCCCCGAAATTATAACGCGACACTGAATTATACGTGGCGGGCAGCGAACTCACAACGCTCAGCCTTGGTGGTGGAAGCATGGAGCTGTAAACACATTATGGAAGCAACAGCACTCTATCACGCGACGTCACATGCTTGCGCTTCAACAAATAGCGAGCACCGTAGACCCAACCTCGTTTGCAGGCAGTGGAGCAGGCTGCAGTACGCGTTGCCACCGACAGTTTTGCATAGCCCGGAAATACTATGCAGTGTAGACTTTCGATTGGTCAGACCGCGGCAAGGCATACTAATGTGTAGTCCTTCTGGGTATTCGTTGCACTCGGCGCAGGGGCGGCAAGCGAAGCATATGAAAGAGTAGGGACACTTGGTGGCCACGCACCATGGAGAAAAAATATTTTGCCTAGGTCACCCCATACTAACGTTTGGTGAACACTTTTGCCGAACGGCCGAGTAGAACACGTAAACGAAACCCCTACGTTGAAGCCGCTGACCTCGCACAGTCTAGACTCGCAGAAAAGCCAGCACGGGGGGGCGGCCAGGCAGTCAACGTGAAAGCGCACACGACGGCAAATTCCTGCGCAAAACGCAGTCACGATAAATCGACGAAACGGATCGCCGGTCCGTACCGGAAAATTAGGACGACACGAAGCGTCCGACCCGGCGGAAGACACCCTCCGCATTTTTCCACGGACGTGGAGCGATTTTGGCGCCGCGGGAGCCCGCGGTCTCGGATCCTTTCAGGAGCAAACATCGTCTCGGGGGCGAGTAAACTTCTCTCTTATATATATAGATGTACATTTGTAAATTGAAAACTTAGTATCCAAATATCTGAAATATGCTCTTCACAATACGTTTGTGTACAAAACTAACAGTGAGATGTCAAAAAAGCCTTAAGAGTGTCCACACAATGCTCAAAATTGGTCTGTTTTGCGGAGAGATGACTATAAACACGTTTGAAATTCTTGTGTAGATCACAATGTACATATATGTACGTACATACAGTATATTATGCACATGGTATCTGGGAACTTTTTTAAGAAAACAGCTGTTGCCTTGAACTTGTTTTAAAAACACAGTGTACAGCAATGTATCATTGGGAGACTTTGTGCTCAGATTATGTTCAGGATAATAATCAGGGTTGTTTCCGTTGTGACCACAACCAGCCACGTTATGTGTTTTGATTGGCTGATAAATGATGAATGGATATTGGTTTTCCCGGCTGTCATAGGCTACGTAGTGGAATTCATCCAGGTCTGTCTCAAATGATCACTGGTTATGAGCCAAGTAGGTGATATCACTCAGTAGTTTCCTTGTGCTGGGCCGCAGCTACAGCATAATTGTCTAGACTGTTTCTCTTCTATTTTTTCTTTGTTTTTAAGTTAAATACACATTTCAAGGTACTAAAAGTCATTTTGTTGTACATGAGTATCTGAACACTTGATACTTACATGTACATGATTTTGGATCAGAGTGTAGCTGGGAGGAATAAAAGGGGATCCTTTTTTTTAAGGAAATTTTATGAAGCAATAATGTTTGATTCACAAGAATTTTTTTTATGCAGGAGGGATGGATCAAGTAAAGGATGTGAATTAAAGTGCAGGGGCTTTTAATTCTGAAAAACAAAATTAGGGAAATGTTGGGAGGGGGAAATGTTGTAGTAGTTTCCCCTTAAAACTTCAACCCCCTCCTCCTCCTCTGTGACTCACTTGAAGGAAAGCAGATATTGCTGTTGCTGTTTAACTCAATTCAAAAGAAGAAGTGACTGTTTTGTGCACATGAACCATATCATGTACATGTACATTGTTAAGCACAATGACCGAGGAGGCTAGGCAGATCAAGTGTCTGGTTTGTGTCCAAAGAAATAGGAGGGGGGCTTGAGCCTATTTTCGAGTAGTTTAATAGAGGTATAAGTGGCGCCACCAACGTCAAAATAGCCCCTGCCCCCCCCCCCCCCCCAAAAAATTCCTATTTTTCTTTTCGGCCAAAAATTTTGGGCAACATTTTTTTTTTAAATTTGAGCCTTCCCCCCCCCCCCCCCAAAAAAAAACCCAAATCCCGGGTGCACCACTGAACTGTTGCCGTTAAAATGTGCACTTCTGTGTGGAAATCACAAAGCGAAAATGTCCCTTTAATTGGTAGACAATCTACATAAATATTGTGCATACAAAATTTCAAGCCAATCGTTGAGAACCAAGTCCGTCATGATACGTGCTCATCTTGCATTTTCTTTCCCTCTTATCTGCAAAATTCATTTGGAGCATTATGTGTTGAGTGCCAGGAAATGATTCCCGAATGTGTTTTTGGTGATAAGACAGCCTACAGTGCCCGTAGAAAGGATCATTTTTCAAATCAGGCTTCCTGTGGGGGTGGTAAAGTACTTGATGCTGTATTTCAGTCTGACTTGGATCAGATTTTGTTTTTTCAATCAACTAGTAGTCTTGTTCTGGCTGATTAGATGGACGAAACATATACATGTATCCATCTGTTCCCCAGGCAATACAGCTTTCATCCTGAGATTACACAAACACCATTTGGCTTCTCACTTATTTAGCCCTAACCCCTAGGTCTTTTTTGCTAGGAACCATCCTCAATCCTCCAAAATCCTCCTAAGTTTTACAACAGCGCCTAAATTCTTTAAAATTTTCAGACAGTCCTGCCTCAAAATGCATTCATCCTTAATCCTCCAAAATCCTCTTCATCCAAAAATGTTGCACTTCTGTTCAAATGAAGGGTACCCAGCCCCTCAATCCTTCAAAATCGTCCGACAGTCCTGCCTCAAAATACCATTCAGCCTCAAACTTCCTAAATCCTTTTCTGAAAAAATACCATTCAGCCTCAATCCTCCAAAACCCTTTTCTGAAAAATACCGTTCAGGATCAATCCTCCAAAATCCTTATCTAAAAAAATACCATTCAGCCTCAATCCTCCAAAATCCTCCAAAACCACAAGGAGGATTTTGGAGGATTAAGGAGGGTTAGGGTTAGTGCTGGGGAACTTTCCAGATGTGCAAATGGTCAGCAGGTGTTTCTATGCCGTCATCAGTTTTCCCTGGACTTACTGGAGACAAGGGGCAATTGGAAGTGTCCAGGGGACACTTTTGGGAGTTGGCTGCCTTTTTTCTGACAGGTGCAAACCTGCTTACAAGGTGGTAGTGACGTCACTTTATGCAAAGGGCCTGGGAATAACAATGCACAGAATAGGAAAACCAGAAATTGTTGAAACAGGTTGATGCCTACTTAATGTATGTAGACTCTGAGAGTGGCCTTTTTTTCAGATGTTGATTATAGTTTGGGATATTTGGAGGGTTGGAAGGGTTTTTGTTAAGGTTATTGGTAATAAGCACCTGAGCAACCTTGTTCGGATTTGAATCCTGAGTTGGCAATTTTTGAGACATCTGCCCTGTTTTTCTCAAGATTGTGTGGCATACATATTCAGTGTACATCAAGGAGGATTTCAGCCCAACATGTACCGGTACTTGCTATACTGTACAAGTACTTGTTCTGAAATACAGCAAGTTAACAGAAGGTGACCTACGGTGCTGAATATGAGTCAGTATTTCTATCTGCCCCTTCAGATGTTAACGTTTTTTTCCCTTGTGTGTCTGGATCACAATGAGTCTCAAGGACACTTTTTCACTCTTCAGTTTGTTACACCTCCTGCTCATTTTCACAGCTGCCAGACTGGATTTCAAATGCAGGTTTTCTCATTCTTGTTTCCTTTTTTGTTTATTTCAGATGATCAAATTGGGTGAGCATCGCAACCTCCCAACCAACTTGCGACGGCCCGCCGCCTCATCACACAGTGGTGACAGCACCAACAGCAGTAGACGAAAAGCTCCCGCAGACGAGTCAGTTCTACCTGCCAAGAATCCAGCCCTGCAGTCCCAGCAGCAAGCAGTTTCTCTCTTCGCTGAGACAAATCGGGACAACCTTCAAATCGCAACCAGATCCGAAATCCCTGAGCAATGTAGTGCTTCCAAGAAGGCTTCGAAGTCAACTTCTGCAGCAGACCCATCTTTCAGAACAAAACACTCCAGTGCCAGTCTAGAGGAGTTCAAGGAAAATTCACTGCCTCCTTCGACAGTTTCTGTGGATGACCAACTCTCCTATTCATCATCTTTGTATGTACATGACAATGCAGTAACTTGCAATGGAAGTGCAGCGTTTACGCCAACTGTGCCTGTTGTTAACTCTGACCCAGCTTCAACTTTCTTACCTGCAGACGGATCAGAGGTTATGATGCCGGTTCAGCCAGTACATATTAACATCCACAGTGTTCCCATTTACCACTTTGTACCCAGACAACTTGACCTTGGTGTCAGCTCAGCTGCTCCCGGCACTGTTAGCCGTGAAACTGTTTCTGAGCATGATAACATCACAACACCATGTCTACCTGAAGCCCAGATGCCCTCTTTGCATTGGGATGAAGCCAGTGAGCCAGATTCAGTTGCTCAGTCAAAGCAAATGCCCGGAAATCCTTCCACCAATAAACGCTCTTCCACACCCTCGTCTTTCACGAAAATACCACCAAAGAAAACGATGACCAAGTCGCTGCAGTATCAGTGCCCCAAATGCCTCCAGAGGTTTGATCGCATCATGGCCCAGCTCCAACACAAGTGCTGCCCAGAAAGAACGGGCGGCGGATCACTCCTAAATCGGCCTCCCCTGAAGCTTTTCAAGTGCCTAGAATGCTGTGAGGAGTTCTCAGACCTGGAATCAAAGATCAGACACAAATGCAGTGCCCAAAAGGAAGGCCTATTCAGCCTCAGGGGTTCTGAAACAAACAGTTCTTGTCATGGGGGCAAAACAGGGACTCAAGCCAAAATGAGAAAGAAAGGTTCACAAAACTTGCCCAGAAGACGACGGAACACATTCATTGGTGAGAAGTATGGTCTGGAGGCTGAGTCCAAGAAGAAAAGTGGTGCAACTGGACATGTGGAGAAAAGGAAAAATATTACAATGAAGATAAAGCTTCCTCAGATTGCCGTTAAGGAAAGCATGTCGTCTGGTCCTGTTTATTACAAACAGTTCAAGTGTGGCCTATGCAGCATGAAGTACCGGACTGTTGGCCATCTGAAAAACCACATTAATTCACACTATGGGTCCGATGAATACAAGAGGAACAGATTGCCGTATGTGTGTCGGATTTGTAAGGCTGGTTTTAGGTACAGCAAAGCCTTGAAAAAACACGCTGCAGCTAAGTGCAATGGCAAAAAGAAAAGTGGTGGAAAAGAGCAGATCAACCAATCATCTGAGATGATCAAGGAGTCTTCAAAGAAACGTCCTTTTGAAGAGGTTAATGCTGAAGCATCCAAAACTACCAGCATCCAGGACAACAGCAGTTCCTCTGGCCCCAGATCTGAGGTTTCTAGGAGCCAACTGCAATCTCCCCAGACTGACCAGAGTAGCCCAAGCAAGAGCCCACACAAATGTGGCTTCTGTGGCATAACATGGGACAGTGCCACCACCCTTCGGAAGCATGTCAGGAGCCATTGGAACCAAATTTTTGAGAAGCCAAGCAATCCCTTGATATGCTCCCGATGCAATGAGGAATTCGACAATTGTGTCAAATTGTTTCTGCACGTCAGGAGAAGTGGGTGCACAACAGCCAGTGAGGACACAAGCCAGTCAGATGAAGGTGAGCCAAGGAATGAGGTTAGGACACAAGCAGCTGTTGATAAGCCAGCAAACAGCAACAGTGGTAGACCTGAAGTAACAGCCTGTCAAACACGCAACAAAGGAAAGTATTCCTGCCCACATTGTGGCCTCACATTTTGGAGGTCTGAGATACTGAACGTTCACCTCCAGAGCTCCCACCCACTCTTGCTTGACCAAGCAGAGTTCCCTGTCGAAAATGCTGAAAAATCATCCCCTGACAGAAACAATGAAAAATTTGTCGAGCCAGCTGTCGATCCAGTTGTTCATACTCAACCATTGGAGCCAGTTTTATCCAATCAAGATTTATCAGTTACTGATCTGGACAGTGACTCATGCATGCGCACTGGGATCTACCCTTGCCGATGCAACAACTGCAATCTTGATTTTTCCACATGGAAACAGCTTAATGCCCATCGTCGGACACATCACCCCTTATCAGTGATTCATCTCAAGCTTGGAATGAACCAGCAAGGTGGCCCTGATGAATCTCTGGATGAAGCTTCAGTAGACATCATGGAGGATGATTTCATCCATTCCTGTGACCTGTGCAGCAGGGTGTTCAGACATTGGAGATCCTTGGCCCTCCACAAGAAAGCAAAGCATCATGTGAAGGTTATGTTTGCCAGATACTCTGGACCCAATAAACAGCCAAATCAGGAGGCTACTGATGTTCTCAGCTCATCCCGTACCATCCAGCAGATGAGCACTTTCACTAGTGACTCTGTTGATATGGAGCAAGTGCCAAACCTTGTAGAAACCCAGGAGAATTCAAACGCACTGATCTACCACAGTATTGAAGCAGAAGCTACCACAAAGAAGTCTACTAACCTCTGTAAAGACGTTTCTACTTCACCTCCTTGTGATGTGCTACCCCAGCAGCCAATATCGGGTATCAACTTCGCAAGAGGATGTGCAATTTCTCAAGGAAGCCAATATTTTGAACTTCCTGGGAGAGTAGAGCCATCAACTGATGAGGATCTCAGTCTCAGGAGCAGTTCAAACCCTCTTTGTGAACCAAGACTAACTGTGGAAGATCTGAAGATTTCATCAGTTGTATCTCTCTTTGCAGGGGGCGGCCAGACAACAGACGACATGCAATGGCAAAGAAGCAAAACTGGCCTGAAACTATCTGTTGACTCTGTACCTTCTGAAAAGATCTCAGAGGAAGTGCCATTTAATGTAGAGGCCAGAATACCAATGAGCACTATCAATGTCTTGGAGGTCCCTCAAACTAGCCCTCTGGATAAGATAATTCCATCTATGCCAACAGGCCAAGGGCAACATGTCACTCCGGATGCATTCAACCTTATCGTTGATTCAGTGTTAGGGATGGAGTTCCCCAGCCATCCAAACATTTTCGAAACAGTTACAGTCGTGGGGCCAAGTTCAGACGCCATCTCTAATGCACTCTCATACAGTGAACAAGGATGGCATGGCACCATGAAAAAGATTACCTTCTCAGAGGCGAAGAATATTCTCAGGGTCTTGGAGAAAAATTCAATCTCCAATTGCTACCACTGCAGTGTGTGCGGTGAGTGGTTTGACGGCATCCCTCATTACACGAGCCATATCTTGGCTCACTGCGACATGGAAAAGTACTGCTGTTCATTTTGTGGGCGGATCGATCTGAACATTTTTGCAATGCTTGACCATGTTATCAGTGTGCATTGTGAACCAAATGGGCCAACTTCCAACCAGGATCAGTCTACACTAATGGATACACGAAAGCAATCAAGTGTTGATGAATCTGAAGTGACAGACTTGTGTGAGACATCAGATCCAGAGAGCAGCCTTGACCATCAAAAACCAGATGCAAACTTTCCAAGATCTGGCTGTGATTATGTCTTTGAGCCAAGTAGATTGGAGAGCCATCTCGGTCGTAATGCTAAGTCTGATTTATATGAGTGCCCCCTTTGTCTGTTCAAGATTAAGAAGAAGAGTGGGTTGATGTATCACCTGCGCATCCATCATGAGCTGCATCCCTACAGGTGTAGGTATTGCCAACAGAGGTTAAGTTTCATCCCCGATGTCCAGGTTCACTTCCTCCAGTCCAATTGCCAGACAATGCTAGGAAGCCAGCAACAAGCAGGTCACCAGCAAGCAGGTCACCAGCAAGCAGGGACAACTCTGGGAAACCAGGTTTCTCCATCAGACAGGGAGACCTCTCACCAGGAGACAAATTCAAGCATCCTAGGTTGCCAGTCCTTTGGTACAGCTAGGTGTGGTGATGACCATTCTGTTCCGAGTGGCCATACAGGCTGTGGTGATCCTGCTTTAATTTCATCCCAAAACTCCATTGAGGTTAGTGGAGAATTAACAGCAAACACATCCCGCTGGACACCTTGTGACACAGTAACTGAAGAGCAACACAGAACTTCAGACATCAGTCTGAAAGCTGGTTCCCCTGCAACAAAGGAGGATTTGCAGCCGATTGACAAAGATGGAGAGAACTTGCTTACAACTGTCAGAGTGAAGGAGGAGAGACTCTCTGATGATGAAGCTGAAAGCCCAAACTGCATGATGGAGGGCAACACAACCAGTCGTGTGAAAACTGAACTTCCCGATGAGTGTGATTATAAAGGTGCTGAATGGGTTGATCAGCCTGACGGTGACTTTAGAGGCTTTGAAGATCAACCTGAAGATAACCCCAAAACTGAAGGAAATCAGCTGGACATCTCCTCTGACATACCATGTCAAATGCCAAACAATATCCTTCCACGTTCTACTTCATCCAAGAGCTTTGTGCGTGAAATGCTGCAGAAAGATGACCCTGTTGATGAAGCAGAAGTTGCGGTCTCAGACGTGATGACAGCTGAGAAAGAACATGGTGTAGCTATCTTGATCAGCCAAAGTGAGGGTGTGTCAGAATTAGATATTGTTAAGGACTGCAACAAAAACGGCTTGAAGCACAGGGATGTTGAAGATACAGAAGAGGAGATATCACATTCTGCAGATCATGGATTTGAGAAAGGAGCAGCTGATATCTCAAATTCGAATGCACTCAGTGAAATATGTGAAGTTACTGAGGAACCTGAATCTGCATGCGGAGGCTCTGATGAAGTGTTGACTGAAGACTCAAAAATTGATAATGCTGGAAGAGTTGGAGCCTCAATGGAATCTCCTGTAATGAGCAGCAACACAGTTCCTGAGGACAATCCCATTAGCCATGCCCAGCCTTTAGATGAACTGTTTCGGCTAGCCAGTGATATCGGCATCATTGTTACTGGATTAAACTTGAAAGACAGTACATCATATGAAAACTCTACATCTCAGAAAATCAGTCCTGAGTCAATCCAAAATGATGTGCATAGGACTACAGAAGGAGATGAGAGGTCAAATGTAGGATCTGTCACTAATCCAAACAATGCACATGCAGCTGAGATGGTCTTGAGCAATCATGTCGTTTCATCCCAGGGTCTCCAAACTGCCAGTGACTCATGTAAGTTACAAGAATGTGCTTCTCCTGTTGGGAACGGCAGAAAGGAGATTGATGGAGACCAAAACATTGAATCGCATGTCCACATTCAGGAGGAACATGAAAACCAGTTATCTCCTAGTTTCCAAAAGAAACGCAGTTTAGAACTTCACACTGACAGCCAAGATACCTTGAAAAGGCAGAAGATTGAGAATCCACAGAACATTAGCATGAAGAACAACATCGCCAGTGATATAACAATCGTGGACAGCTGCAAAGAAAGTGGTTGCGTAGATCTGACAAACACGGAAACATCAGGTGGGCCAGTTTCAACCCAAGCTCAGGAGGAACAGATTGCAGACAACCTATTTCTTGATATGGACATTGGTGAAGACAAAATAATGTCAGACACTCTGAAAAGGATCACCAAGAACTGTTTCACTTCTAGGATCCTGGAAAGCTTTGAAAAGGATTCTGTGGCGCCAGTTGTGACCCAAAACACTTTCAATCTCGACCTTATCAATGGACCTCCCTTTGTCAGTAGAGGAAAAAGAGCCATAACTGACACAGAAGAGAAGGAAGACGCCCCCATCAGTGAGGAGAAACAAGATGACCCTTATGTATATATAGAACATACCATGGATGATGATGATGGTATGAGCGGCATGCCAAAGATCTTTGATGTGGCAGGAAATGGACAAATGCCAGTTGTACCCTGTAGAAATAATGACAGTCCTCCATTTACCAGTCCCTATCCAGATGTGCTGTTTAATAGAGCATCAGTGACCAAAGATGTGGACAACAGAGGAGGAAAAACGAACAGTTACGCCTCCTTGGAGGGTCCTGTAACAGATGTGGTATATTCAGGAACATCAGAACCAGCACAACCCTGTTATCCCATGAATGAAGGAATCTCATCTGCTCATAGGTCACCTGATGAAAGGAGAAGCGATGTTCTCTTGAGAACCATGCTGGATTACCCAATGGGACATAGTCAAAGTCTAAATCAACCCAGACTCCAGATACCATCTCCAGAGGATCATCTTAGAAAAGGCTTTGTAGATGCTCAGAGTAGAAGGGCATCGTTATCAGGTAACCAGGAGGCACAGAAATGCCCATCAATTGGTCATCACACTCAGCAATCAAGGAGGAACCAAAATCAATGGGGAAGACGTTACTCCAGGGAAGGAACAAGGAACCAGTACCTGAAAACAGACGCAGTATCACCCAAAAATATTGGACAAGACAATCAGAATCATTGTCTTCCAGGCAGCAGGTGGAGTTTAGCTTGTTCTTTCCCAGACAGCAGAGTCCAAGAATCGCGGCACTGGTCATCCACTATGCTTCGCACTAACAACCAAACAGACTCCTACCAATATCAGGAATTGTATCATGATTCCCACCAAAGGAGAGCGCCAATGCATAGCCCTCAGGAATACAGGCAGGAACATTTCCTAACATCACACAACCATGTGGGTGCATTAAGGAGAGAGAATGAAGCAAGCATGGCATGTATCACCAGACAAACTGAAGCCAGTGCTGCCTTTAGTCACCAGAATGTGGACTCGAGAGAATGGTGTTGGACTAACAACAATGAACAAGGACTGAGGACACGTGTTGAAAACAGTAGCATGGACAACAGAGGTCTAGAACCCTCAGCAAACCAGTATCACAGCATCCCTTGGCAACAACTTGATGACCGCAGTTCTAACCACAGAATGACAAGATGCTCCAGAAGCTACAGTACCCTGGACTGTCAGCTCGTGTCACCTGATGCAGATATCCGGCAGGTGCCTCCAAACAGACCAGAAACAGTTCATGTCTATCAAAGTGATGGAAGGGCTCCGATGAATGCTGAATCCCGTGACGATGCTTACCGTAAACTCTGGCAGAGGCACTTGAGGAAACAGCACTCAGATCCGTCATCAAGCAGCTCTACCAACCCTGGCAGTGGGTACAAATACCAAAGGATGGGCCAACCTATCACTGCACAGAGAAGAGAGTACATGGAGACCAGACAAATTGATGAGCCACAGCAAGTGGCCAGCCATTCCGTCCAGCAACAACGAGGCTATAGCAGTCGGACCTGGTACCCACCAAGTCATCCAGAAGAGAATGCTTCTGGTGGTTTTCCTCAAATAGTCAGTATCTCCTCACTGCATCCACACTACCGGTACTTGAACAGGACACATTCAATGTAGATACTTACCTTGGGGTTAGTAACAAATATGACATATGTGTCCGGCTCCACAATCAAAGGTATTAAGTCGCACTTTGCATTATCGTGTAATGGCCTGCTTTACATTGAGAGGGTAAACATTTTGTCAAAATGTGATTTAAATTTGTTGCCATCTTTGTTACCTATAGTTTCAGGGTTCATTTGCAGAAATGATGATTTTGATGAACAAAGTGAGAAAAAACACCATTTTGTGTACATAGTTCTGTTGTTCTACATTAAAGCCAGCTATTTCAAAGCCTGTTTTCTCAGTTGTGTAATTTGAACTCAAAGGCAGTAATTCATATGCAAATACGTCATCTCTCCAGATTGTGATGGACTATGGAGCTTTATAATATACCAAATTAAAGTTACGTTGTGGGCTTTCCAACCATGTTTATAACTCAATTTCACTTTCTTTTGCGACATAATACCCTTTTTGTGGAGCCGGTCACATATGTTCATTTATTTTAACCATATTTACTGTGATAACTCATCTAATGGCAGTTTTATTACAAGGATATCAAGCCTGCTTCCAAAATTTTTGGATGTCACATTTCAGAATCTCAGGGAGGAAAAAAAAGGACAAAAACATTTTTGATAGGGCGTGATTTTAAGGGAGAGCGTGATTTTAAGGGAGACAGCATTTGATGTTGCAGGATTTTTTATGTATACATGTTCATGTATTGGTCTACTTCCAATTGACTGCTTTATGACCTGTTGGAATGTCCTTAGAGCCTGAGAAAGACAAACAAAAAGTTTAAGCACTTGGCTTCTTTCTTGGGTTTTTTTTCTGATTCAGTTTAATGAAGTTACCCAAAAGTTGCGATTTTTAAAGTTGTTGAAAGTTGAAATTTTGGGATTTGTGGAAGAATGTCGAGTGTTAAAGTTTGAAGGATTCAGGGCACTTTCCTAGCAACAATGTTGAGAAAATTGAAGATTTTGACATTATGTTCAGTTAAAGTTAACTGAGAAGTGAATGAAAGGACTTGAAGGTTGTTTACTGCCGTTTCCAAAATTGAGAATATTTTTCAATATTTCCAGGGAAGTTGAGACATTTTGGAATAAGTGATTTTCCAAAACAACATTTGGAAAAGAAAAAAAGACTTTTCGGTTTCATATTTTTAAAGTTAGACAAATGCCACAGGATGTGACAAATCTTACTTTATATTTTGGTATATTTGCAAAACAGTGGACAAAACTGTTGTACATGTGTTTTAATAACTTTAAAAAAAACAAGCTGTTGGAATTGTTCAGTGTCGTTTGGGAGGTAAACCTGACAGATGCAACAAGGTTCATCAGGTGTGACAAAGTAAAACAGGTGTAAAATCAGTTGGAATTTTTTTTAAATGGGGCTTCGATTCCAGTGCATAAACTGTATTATTACAGGATAGTTTGAGCTGCTCCTTTTAAGCCCCTGGCTTTTAAGCGAAGAAAGGAGGTTCTTCCAAAAGTGTATTCCGTCTGTGTGTCTGTGTCTGTTTGGTTAGGTTAACTGTTTAGAGCTGTCAGCCTCTCATGAAAAGTCACACTTCACTCTCAACCAAACTTTTTGACATTAATCTTTGGCTATGGGGACTTGAGATGATTTGAGACGTTTGAGGTCAAAGGTCATCATGTAGGGGTCTATGAGGTCATTGTTGATCTTGCTTAGGTCAACTGAAAAGTTGAACAGTGCCACTGTGAGATACTGTACAGGTTTGCCAGGACTCTGCGGCAGTTTGGCCTTGTTTTTTTTTTAACCTATTGGACCTCGTTACAATGGGTAGGCTTCCCACTTTGACAACCGTTGTACATGTTGATGCATTTAGTAGAGTTTCTAGACAATGCCCCTGGAGGGTTAGGATTGTGCCGTATCTTTCTTAATTGGAACTACAGTATTATTAATTTTTTGGGGAGATTCTTTAAGAGGATCAGAGGAAACTTCAATTTTTCAGCGTGCCTTTTTAATGATGCTCGTAACTTTTACACTGTTTGTAATGGACCGTTCTGTTTTTGTCAAACGAACCCGTTTTTATTTGAGCAGTATTAAGTTCAAAAAAGTTTGGTAAGAATTCCATTAATGGACATCACTCATTTTTCCCTGCAGTGACTTATCGACTTTCAGAAAGTGATAGCATGTCCTAAAAAGTCAAATTTAGCTGGGAAAATATTGAAGCATTTACTGAGAAAACACTTTAAAATTTTCAGACCAGTCACGTAGGGTTTGTGCACAGGGTGTCAAGTGATGTTTAGGTATGGAACACATTCCAAAAGTTAATTTTTCAACTTTTAAGAGTTTTCTCAGGAATGTAAAGTAGCTGAAACTGTTATTATTATTATTATTTTTTTTTGGATTATTTGTGCAAAGAAATGCTAACAAAAAGGTTATTAGTATTTTTGTGGGTTTAATTTGTGCAAGGTAATGCTGACAAAAGGTTATGTTAAACTTGCTGCTTTTCAAAAGTACATGAACATTGTATTTGGATTTTGTATTTCAGAGATGACAAAGAAATACCCTCAATTCTTTTTTTTTAATGAGCATTGTTTATTGAAATTGATATTCGCAAGCCCAGTTTGATACCAACATAGCCGATTATGTAGTGGCCGAGCTTTTGCCCACTCCAAAGCTCAGGGGCGGATCCAGGAATTTTCGCAGGGGGGGGGGGGGGGGGTTCATCAGCAAAAGAAATCTGAAAATGTACCATATTCAATAGGGGGCGCTGTTCAAATTCGACGATTATTAACACTAGATTACATAATGGTGTACCGTATTTTGGACAGGCAGACATTATACCAGTATAATTTTTTTGGGTGTCACGGGAGGGGGGGGGGGGGGGGTTTCGACTCATTTTTTAGGAATTTGTATGAATTTTTTTTTTTTGACAGAACTGGGGGGGGGGGGGGGTTCTGGATCCACGCCTGAAGCTTTCAAGAAAATTTTATGCAATGTAAAAATGGTAAATCACATTGGTAGTTGCGTGCCAATCACTCAAACATGTTGCACGCGACAGAACAGTTAAGCATAATTATTTTTTCCCTTTTGGTATCGACGCGTGTGTGTATAACTGTAAATTTACCAAACTATGTACATGTATTTATATTTTATACCCTGTTTACTTTAGTATGCATAAAAATAACATATTGTTACATTTCATTTTTGTAAGTACATTTAATGTGTTTCAATACCCAATTTCAAAGACCTAGCCATTTTCCAGGACCAAGTTGAAATTACAATGTGTGCTACATTTTTTAGAAGTGTGTGGAAGGGATTTTGCTAATTTTTACTGAAGACAACTGTCCCATTTGTGAAAAAGTTATTGGGTTTTTTTTACATGTACATGTACCTACCAATACAGGTACATATATTTCAAGTTTTTTGTGTAGGCCTACCTCTATGCAAATGTTCAGATTAACCTGTTATATCGATTTTGTATGACTTACAAATAAAGTGGCTTTTGTTTTATACTGTTCGAATCAGTCTTATGCAATGAACTGTTGATATGAAATGGTCCCCTGTCCCCCGTCCCCATTTTTGGCACAATCGAAATGAATTTAATACACCTATTGGGTTTTTTTTCTCCAAATGGTGTTACAGCTCAAAAGATTTTGTTCGTCCGCCACCCTTGGCACATGAAATTTAGGGATCGGGAAGGGGTGTCACACGCGCGTCTGAACAGCGCCATCTAGCGTCAAATTGGGATCCCACTCCCAATCCCCGACACTTTTCAAATTTCCAAAATTGCTTGGTCCCCCGGCGCTGGCCCCAAATCGTTACTGCTGCTTTTTTTTAGAACGATGGTGACTGCTGTCTGAAATTTAGCGTCTGAAACATTACACGGTGCTAGCTGTAAATCCTTATCTGAGATAGGGAGGGGGTGGCCTCGACACCACGTGACAATACATGTATTTAATGAGGGATTGCTGTTCATGATACAAACGTGCTTGTTGCGCGCTTACGTCATGGGTTTTGAACAACCGGTGCTTTATGTACTGTTGCTCTCCGTTTTTCAAAACAGATTAATTAGTTTGGACCGTTGGAAAGTAACAAGATCATCTCAAAATCGGTAGTTTTTTCTCACCACAAAAATCTGGCGAGGGAGGGGCACCATGGTCCACCCCGGTCAAAAAGTGGAGGGTGTGGATATCCTCCCCACCCCCAGGGGATTTACGCCCACACTGGTCAGCAACGCGCGAAGAATCTGAATTGTTTACTATAGTTTGGCCTATTCACATCAAAAAGTCGAGGTATAGTAAATCGTTATTAGAAATAAAATAATCAAACCACCTGGATTGTTCTAAATAAACCACCTTGATTTTTCAATGTACATGTACACGTACAAGTAACTTATTAAATACATTTTTTGGGGGGTCCTAACAGACTCGAGTTAGAGGGCAATGGTTTTGTACGTGGCAAGAGGGGGGGGGGGAATCCAGGCATGCAACTTTTCCTCGGATCAGCTGATTTCCTCTTTTTTCACTTCCAATGTGTGCCATTGATAATAGAAACACACTGTACAAAGTCTTGGAAAGATAATAATTCCCTTTTTTTTTGTGATTTCCCAGTTGCATGCCTGGGAATCGCCGTCCCCCATTCACCATTGCCCCTCGACCCCACTTGTACTTAAGTGAGAACCCTTGCTACGCCGCTGTTGGCACAAGCATAGGCATGAATAAACCTTTTTAACATTCATTGCCATGGGCGTCGCGAAGGGGGGGGGGGTGCAAGGGGGGCGCTTGCCTCCCCTGGAAAAGCCCCCCCCCCCCAAAAAAAAAAAAGAGAAAGAGAGAGAGAGAGAGAAAAAGATTAAAAGAAGCGCGAAGTCATATTACAATTGTATAATGTACTTCAAATTTAATGGGTTGGGGGATGTCCCCGCCCCCCTCTAAAAATGATAAATGTATGTTGGAAAATACAGGAATTTTTGGGAAAATAATGTTTTGCCCCCCCGCTAGAAAAAACCTGGCGACGCCCATGTTCATTGTTACTTAATTGAAATATAGAATAGCCTCTGAGATACTTCTACGCGCCAGGTTTATTCTCCCAAGACTAAGTGCGTGGAGGGAAAGACAAAAGATGAGACATTTAGTTTATTTCGTTCATCGCCCATTTGACAACCGGCGAGCGTGCATAGTGAAGTGCGACCTCTTGTGGTCAGATTGCAGTTACATAAAATACAGAGGGCGCTATGCCGTATTAATGTGATAAATCTGGATTGTGCTCCCGCTGTATTTTCACAGACCTTGGACCGACTTGCCGACACCAATTACACCATTCCTGTAAAAGAGATTACTATATGGGGTCTATAAATTATTTCTTGCTATCACTACTTTTACTGGAATATGGGGTTCACAATAGAGACAGCAAATGGTGTTTTATCCAACTTGGTCCAAGTTAGAACGGCCTGCTTCCCAAGTTCCGTAAAGTACTGTAAAAGGCCTTTGTTTTCACTATTATTAAAAACAATACCTCTTCGACGGAAGTCCCTGCATGGGAATCACGAATAGATAATGTATAGATGGTGTTTGCAACCCTGTAAAGCAAAGAAATGTTATTCGGGATGGAAATGGTACGTATATACGGTGCACCGTTCGTGAGTATGCTCTCCCGTGCTCCCTCCCCTCCACCCGTCTTCCAATTACTGGGCCAAAAATTAGCTTAAATACCCATTGAGTGCCCCCCCCCCCTTAGTATCCCCTACAAACGGGACCCTGTTGCTTTGGTGCTAAAAGATCCTCCTGAATTGTCGGATCGCAACTAATTCGAAATATAATTAGACCAGTGAGCGGATTTTTCTACAGATGTTTCAATAAGTGAATAGCTGGGGTCGGTTGCAACTCAAAAACAGCTATGATGAACAGCGAAGCGGACCGCGCGTACGGGACCCGAAGTTCAACAGCAGGTTGAAGAGAACCAGTCAAAAAAAACATTTCATGGCAATATTGGTTGGAGCGAGTTATTGTTTTAGCAGTATCGTTTCCAAAATTGAGGCACGCGGGGTAAAGGTCGACACTTGACGAAGGGAGAGCTAGAGGGCGAAATGAAAAGACTGAAGACCGATATCACTTGATTGCCTGAACACTTGAGACACCCATCGTCGTGATTAATTCCTTGCCCTTGTTGGTCAACACTTTATTCATTACCGATCACTCCAGACCAACAAGTGCCATTTTCCTCCCACGACCGTGAGCGGGCGGCTCCTGCTCCGGTCGGCCCGGAGAACTATAATTGAAGCGCCTGTGTACTAGTCGCAGAACTGGTCTGGTTGAGTGGGGAGTTGGACTGGGGCTGGTGGAAAATACACATACGGAAATCAGGCTGGAGGGCCAGGGAGGAGGAAGTACCCCAAGGAGAATGGGATGTATGCCAGAGAGTCCAGGGCCCAAGTGGAGCCGGTGATAGCGGCGCGGCTAACAAAAGGCACGGCTGCCCCGGTGCTCGGCACGGGCAATCAAGGCCTAGAGTGGCCGCGAAGCAATTAATCGTTCCACGGTAAATTGATCGCCGGAGTCTCATCAAGAGGGGCGGGAGGGGACAAGGGGGAGAGAGCGTTTGATCATTTCGCCAACACTCACCGGCGTTTTCAACGACCGGGAAAACAAACAGAATGGGAATCATGAATTGAAGGGAACAAAGGTGATGTGGACTTTTTCCTCCTGAAAGTGGGGAAACAGGTGAACTGAACACAGGCTATGGCAGAGCTGAATTCAGAGCTAGTAATATTAATGCCATCATGCTATGTCAATGCTTAAAGTAATAGTGACCCTCTACTGGTGTTCCTGTATAACCAAAATATGCACTCAAAAACTGACATGGCCAAACTGGATTGTTCGTTTATTTCGCAGCGCTGAGGTGGCATGGTAAGCACTAGGCACAATTTCTGACCCATCTGGCAACCACTCAGTGCTGCCGAGCGGCTGCGAACTCTCAGCCCGTCAGACGCTTCACAGTCCCCGTACACCCCTCGACTCGTACCCGGTAAATTGAAACCAGGGTCCAATGCCCCAGAAATCTGGATGCTGGTCCCGCTATACTTTCACTGCACTTAGCTAGCCGGGTATGTCGGTACCGGTTTGCGGTTATTAATGACAAAATGTGAGTTTTTCTTTGGTTTCTTCCCGTTCGTGTGCTTGTTTCGTGAAACGGAAACCGTCTGTGGATGGACAATTTATTTTTTTTCAGTTGCCACCAGTGAAATGAAGGGGGGGGGGGGAATCAACTACCGATGAGTGTTGTATCCTAATGATAACAGACCAGAATTTCAACAGTATAATGTTTTACAGTTGCCACAAGAATGACGTTAATGGTTTTCAGATACGAATGCCCCGACCTATATCGGCGAACTTTTGCCCATTTTCCTCACACACTTCTGAGTTAGCCCCTTCTAAATGTTGGTCTCCGAGACAGATACAAGAGACAAAGGCAACATTCCACGTCAATCTAAGAACTGATAAAAAGTCTCCATGAGCCTCGTGGATTCTCTAGCTCTTGCAAATTATCTTTGTTTTTTTCCACACAATTTTCATCATAATATTGCCTTTCGGGCTGGGGTCATTGTTGTTAACCATTATAACCAGGAACATGGTTTTTTGCGCCCTTGGACAAGACACTTGCCTCTCTCCACCCAGGAGTATGAATGGGTACCTGTGAGGGTATATAGGGCCAAAATGTGTGCGCTGATATCGACTGCCGCGTGGTGTCGTGGCCTGATAAACGGGGGAACGATTGTAAAGCACTTTGAGATTGTCGATACGATGGAAAGCGCTATATAATTATAAGCATTATAAGTTATTTTATTCTATTTATTAATTTAATTAATACCTATCTGGCAAGCTATGCCTTTTGCATAACTTGAATAGTTGTTTAAATTTGGGGTTTTTTTAAGGCTGGGGTGAGTCTTTTGGACGTGTCCGTTTGTTGGTTGGTTGTTTCAATGTACATGCTTGTGTGTGTGTTTGTGTACACGTTTAAGTGTCCAATGTTTAATAATTACTCCCTGATGCTGTAACAAGTGCCTCTGTCGTGTACATAATTGTGCGCGTGTGCGGAAATTAATGGCGCACAGAAATCAATGAGTGGCAATGGTTTCCCGCGTTTTCCTACTTGTTACCGTCGTGTGTCCGTCACACGCAATATCAACAGGCGACACAACTGGGCACTTTCTCACGCTTTTTTTCTACTTAAATTGTTTGATTATTGGTTGTCGATATTTAGGACCTGTTATATGGTTCTGTAAAATGGCTGTATATCGACGCGGCTGTGTCTTTTAACAAGGTTGTGTATGCAGCGAATAGGGCGTTCAGAAAACAGTTAAAAAAAGAGTGCGCCGAAATAGTCACATATATTTTTTGACCAAAACCTACTGAAGTATAGGCCTAGTTATAAGCCAAATGTTTCTCATAATTTTTAGATTTTTTACCAGTATAAGAGGCGCATGATTTGCTCTTCATTTTTATATCTGTCCGTGTTTGACATCTTAACATTTTACAGGTACGCGTAATTTGTGGGTGAAAGAGTTGACTGCTTCCATTGACTTCGATTGTATGTAAGAATATTTTAAATGCCAATTTAATATAGTGTGCTCGAAAAAACAAACGGACTAATTCCATGCCCCCTCCCCCCCCCAAAAAAAAACCCCACCCCACCCACCCCCACCCGATTGCCCAACGAGTGGAAATAGCAAGACAAAAGGCCTAGGCCTACATGCTAAAGTTGAACTCCATTCATATTGCGTCACCATATCTCACCGTATTCTGTCTCTTATCAGCTGCCATACCACCCCCAGCTAAAAGGTACCGCCCACAATGTGGAAACCTTAACTGATCATCGATTAGTAAGTATAAATAGCACTGTTGAAAAAAATGGCTTTCCCTTTCAAACCGTGAGAGGGCGCTGTTTGCCGAAGGGAGCGAGACAGTACCTGTAACACTAACAATCATTAGAGGAGCATTTCAGGTTGTGTCGGCCTATATGTCGATTAGAATTACACAAACACCTACAAGTTGACAATTAAATACTCTGATAAAGCCACCCTCAGGTTGGCCTGTAAACAGTATGGTTGGGTTTATGTAAAGTACGAGGGCCTGAAGAGCAACCCCCCCCCCCAAGAAACACACACACGCATGTTTGTTTTACTTACTCTATGTGGACATTCCTTTGTTTTCATGTAGTTAAGAAAACTCGGTACAACAAAAATAACTTTACTTAAACTGTGAAAACTCTTTCAGCCCCCCATTTTTTTTTGATATTTTTTTTTTTTTGGATTTCCTTGAATGTTTATCTTACATTCTGCGACGGATAACCCTAACCTGAAAATGCCTCTTAAAAAACATGTTTTCCAGAGAGGGCGAAACGTTATGTGGACACGGCTTAGTCCACATAACGTCAACACAACCTGCATTATGTGGACATCTTTTGTTCACATGTCCACATAGTGACTGTAATACAAACTCACATGGTGTAAATCGAGGATTTTCATTTGTTCCTCTCTCCCTTTCCTATGTTTGTACTTTTTCGCAACAGCTCTCATTGGTTTTGTACACGTTTTCTAATCGAGGTCGTCCTCGATTTGGTTCCTGTCCTCGATTCACCGATGATGTTGAACGTGTGTGTGTCCTCGATTTTACACCATAAACAAACGCACGTCAATCGTGTGAAAGTTCAGATCGTGTCGACCAAAGGTACTTTCCACAAATAACCGCTGGAGACAGTTTTTCAGAGACGGTTGTACTTGTTACATACTGAACGTATTTTTTTCTTGCGCCCTTTGGTGCAATCAATTCCATTTATCCTAATCGACAATAATTTTTTCTTTCCTTCTTTTCAAAGGCGTAAAATTAATTAACCCACGCACGAAAAAAAGGCATTATCGGCAATAAAATCACCTATTTAAAATCGTTAATTGCGTCAATTATTGTTTCGAGATAACGACTATTAGGAACTCCTTTCCAGACCATGTGGTGTTAATTAGGGTTGGTTGCCACGCTTTGTGCTCGTGAAATTTCAAAGTTATCTCCACCGTGCCATGGCCGCACTGTCAAACTCGAACCCTTTATCTTAATTGCACCATTTCAGCCGAGTCACCGAACGAATAGGTCTCGAAAGTATGGAAAAGTATAAATGTGGCAGGCGGCGCGGGAGTTGGCATGTCCTCCGCGCGCTGCAGGCGAGTTGGTTTGTTCTTCTTCTCTTGCTGCCTTTCTACGACCATCAACATGAAGTTACTGCTGTGCTTCGCCGCCATTGTTGCGATGGCTGCTGCCTCGTGTAAGTTTTGGATAATCTGCATGCATATTACCTTCTTGATCTGCAAAAAAACAAACCATTTATACCAAAGATGTATCCCATGAACATTTATAAATAACAACGCAAAGAGTGGCACATAGCGGACTGATGTCATTTTCTTTTAGATTATTTGTAATCGTTTTGAGCCGTGGCTCGTGCACTAAACCATGACGTTAATAAATTGAAAAAGAAACCTTATAAAATACATGTCTTTGGATATATGCCTCCAATTCAAACAGTAGTGTGCTGATGTTACGGTAAGAATTTAGAATTGATTTCTCCACTTTTCGCAGCCGTTCAGCAAAGAAGTCTTATCCAGTTCAACGACATGATCACCTGTGCCACTGAGGAATGGTTCCTTTCTGCCATCTTCATGTACAACGGCTATGGGTGCTACTGTGGATTCGGTGGTGAGGGCGACCCCGTGGACCCCACCGACCAGTAAGTTACAAAGCAACCAACAGACAAGCAATCAACCAACTAACAAACCACGCAAGCAACCAATACACAATCAGCAGACGACCGACCCGACCAACCAATCGTCGAGACTAATCAACCATCTCTCAAAGACCAACTAATGGACCAGAGTAAGCCACCAACCAACAAAATAGAAAAACCAACCCAATTGACTAACTATCCAACTTATTGACCATCCAACTATGACCAACCATGTACCAAAGTACAAATCGAGCAACCAACAACAAACAATAAAAAAAAAAAAAATACAGAAAACATATGCCCTGAACAAACAAAACATGTTCAAATTACTGAACACTTAGTCGAATGGTTTGGTCGGTCGATTGATAAACCAATCAGGTTGTCAGTCAGTTTATCAGTTCGTCACTCTGTCGGTCTTTTTGTCACCCGGTCGGTCTTTTTAGTTAGTTGGTCAATCTATCCAGGATTTATTTTCTGATTGGGTGACTCAGCTCACAAATCTATTGAAGGAATAATGATTGTCAAACTTAAAGTTAATCTGTTGACTAGAACGACGTACCAAACCGATCACCCATTAGGTAGTTTAAGAGTTTATAATAATCAGTTATCAGTAATTTAGCAATCAACAAGCAGTTAGCTAATCAACAGATAGTAAAACTCACCTTCTGTCCTACTAACCTTCTCCTACAACTAACGGATTGTACCGGTGTCATGTGAAATTTGGACTTCTATGAAGTCTGGTCTCTTTTACCTTGCGTGAATTGTAACCCTCAAAGGTGACCTGTAACTGTGCTAATTATCTTAGACTGGTTCCCAGTCCCTCCATCGTCGATTCTGACTTCAACTATGTTATGGGAGCGTATACAGTTTACAAAATAAATGTCTTCATTTAGGCCTGCGCAATACAACCAAGGAGTCTGTATTTCACTGAGTCCAAATTTTGCACTACACCTGTCATGTGACTTGTCTCAATCTCCATCTCACAGGTGCTGTAAGGAGCACGACGCTTGCTACGATGCGGCCAATGATAACGGCTGTTGGGGAATCCAAAAGTACACGATTGAGTACAAGTACAAGGCGAAGAGATCCACATGGGGCGACCCGAGCAGCTGTGAAATCTCCTGCAGTAAGTAGTGGAACCAGGGCGCCCTCTAGTGATAAAGGATAGCTGCTCCTCTATGTTGTTTAAATATTAGGCCCCCCAAAAAGTCTCCGGTTTCTGGTATGCGCGCGCGTCGCCGTAGCTATGCGCTTCGGCAAAATGAAAAAGTTTTTTTTTTCAATGAAAGATGATGTCTCAAAACCGCCAAACTCACTGGTTCGACTGGAATCCTGCTGCTGCACAATTTTAACGTGTTTTTAGATTGTGTTATGGTCGAGTATTAGCTTTATGTGGCCTCTCTGGACTCCCATATATTTGCACTAAGTTTAGTCGGGCACCATTTGCAGTCATCAGCCGACATTTGAAGCAAAAAAATCAGATAAAAAAAAAAAGCCTCGTCGCCGCACCACTTTTTGGGCAAGCTCCATACCAGAAACCGGAGACTTTTTTGGGGGGCCTTAGTTTAAAATAGAGCAAATGTGCCTTTATACCTTTTAGCATCGTTTTCGCATTTACCCTGCTAAAAGGAATAAGTACACGAGACGTAAGTGTTAATTCGCATACTGGGTCCCGAGCTTATATTATAGACCTATAATTTGGAGCAAATTTGAGAACTGTAGTTCAGAAGATATCGCCCAAGAAGAGAATGCACTCTACTCGACGATAGTCGGACCTAATAGTTTGGTCGACCGTATAGTTTACCCGGGACCAGGCTAATGGCGTTGGTTCCATCGCTGATTACCATAGCTTTTCGAAATGAATACACATCAGGGAACCAGGACAACGAAGTTTCATGATGACGTTAACCAATGTCCTACTGGAGTTTTGCACTTGAAATAAAATATTTTAACATAATTCTTTCTCTTTCTTTCACATTTGACATTTTCAGCGAAAGCCGATGATTATTTCTTCTGGGAATTCGATGAGGACTGCAAATCCTACATGTGCGAATGCGACAAACAGGGGGCTCTGTGCTTCGCTCGCGAAGCTGGTACCGTCGACGATAAATACCAAGGATGGTCGCAATCCAACTGCAAATAAATTCGAAAATCACAATTAAGAATGTCTTAAGTTATTTGGTAAACAAAATAATCTTTTCACTATTATTATAATCGGAAAGGTGATTATTAAAAAGTTACAGTTACTAAACTTAGACAGTGGCAACGCCCTCTTTCGATGACCGTGAACACGGTACGGATATTCAAATCAGAAAGTAATAGTTTCCGCCTGGGGCGCCCTCATCGGCCTACCGGTTGGGCGTAAGGAACATCCAATTGAACACAGTGTCATATCACTTGATGTGACGTCGTTGCATCCCCATCTGTGATTGATTGAAAGTTTCATCAGTCGGCTTTTTAACTCTTAATGTGTCATTAATGAATATTAATAATACTTTTCACAATAATTTTTTTCCCAGTTTGCCCAAAATTCAATAAAATTCATTTGAAAGATTAACAAAATGTTGGTGTCAAAAGTCACGAGATCTTGGTGCTTATTTAAATTCGAAGTCACACCCTTACTTCTTTCTCAGTAAGTAATTTTTTTCAGACTTGTTTGGTGTAAGCTTGGACCTTCGTTACTTTTTAAATTCTTTTTTGTTTTTGTGCGATGCACCATACGCCATTTGTCAATCGAACATCATGAGATTGTGGTCTCGTTTCTGACTTTTACGCTCCGATGAGGACAAGTATATCTGGACAAATATATACAATGCTTACCATCCCCAAAATTTAAAAGTACAAAAACAAACATATTTGCACAAATTTTAGAGTTTTACTTCAGTGAAATAGTGGTTAGGATTTGCAACTTGTGATCAGAGGGTCAGGGCTTGGAATCCAGCTGCTGGCCATAATTATGCGTGTCCTTGGGCAAGCCACGTCACCCTACTTGCCTCAATCGCTCCACCTAGGAGTACAAATGGGGACCAGCGTTAGTTTGGGAGTAACCTGTGATGGACTAGCATCCCATCCGGGGGGGGGGGGGGATTGAAATATCCTCGATCGTTTCATGCCTAGGAAACCGGAGATAAACGCCGGCCTGATGAGCTATATTGGCTCGTGACAGACTTGATTACTACTACTACTTCAGTGATCAGTACTTAAGCTCCTAGAAGTAAATTAACTATTTTACAAATTAGGAGGGAGCCAGAACAAAATTTGAAACGGTGGAAATGGTGATAGTCCTTTACCGTTCGTTTGTCAAATTCAGTGACTTAGTTTCTCGAGACTTCCTTTTATTGCATCGACTATTTTGTTCTGTGTCCTGCTGTGCTTATTTAAAAGCGAGTGGAGCTAATGTTGCCACGTGCAGCCTTAATTAAATATTGACAAAGTTTAGCAGACCTGGACCACTGTGTATGAATTATTACGATTGTAATAAAATAATTATCCTGACCATACCAGCGATGTTTTATATTTTTGACTTCCTTATTTGAAGATGTACTGTCCGGGCTACTTCGAGTTGTACCCAGAAAAAAATTACATCTAGTTTAGAAGTTTGTAACATCAAATAGAATCTTTTCATCCACATATGCCTATACTTATTGGCATTTACCTATAATTATCTGCATTGTTATATTCTAAATATTGCTATGAAAAAGGTATCTTGGAATTATCTCGGAAAATAACTTTTGTTTCTTAAACAACAACAATCAAAATTGATACACCAATGAAAAAGAGCATGTTTGTCCACTCATCTGAAAAAAATACTGCAATTGATCCATGCTATGAGAAGTTATGCCTGTTTGACTAAAAGAACCTATTTTTATAGCTGTTTATGGAAATGCCATTGGAAGCTATTGAGCTGAGTAAGAATGACAACAGATAACGCACAGCCATTCAAATGAGATTTTAAACATTGAGTCGCAGGCGCAGTTCTAGAGCCTACACTTTTGGGGGGGGGGGGGGCTAGCAGGGGGTGGATCCAGACATTTTTGCAGGGAGGCGTTCTGAAATGTAGACCGTTTTTCCGGACACGGCCGACTCTTGGAAGCCGCGGACTCTTGGGAGCATTCATTTTCGAGCTTTAAAATCACGCTTTATAGATAAAGTAGTTAACAAACTGGCTAAACGCCATTATACCTACTAAAAATTCTTTTTAAAAACGGGTTTTCTAGCTACATCCTAAGGACACGATAGAACGTGCACATAATTCATCATCTTTTTACAACTATTCTGTCACTAATTAATGTAAACAGCTGTTTTCAAAGCGATAAGATCACAATCAAAAGTGAACGAATTCTAGCGGACATGTTTTGAAAAACAAACAAAGTAATATTCAATGAAACTAAGATAAACATCTTCCAGCATTATTGTTAATAATCAGACACAATGAACTGACAAAAACGTGTACGAACACGATAAGTGATTAAACCTAAAGGGAGGCAGGGAATAAATAAAAAAAAGTTTCCAAGAAGACGACAAAACGTTGCCTACTACCGACAGCCCCCAGCACTATGATCTTTGCCTACTACTATGCATGATGGCGACGCTGCACTTTCAGGTACCCGGAATTAGGCCGGGTCACGTCAACCTCGTTTCCATGGGTACGATCTTGCTGCGCCATGTTGTTTCCATGTTGTTTCCCATCATGCCTTTCGCGATCTTAGTGGAGGAACGCGCACGCGCCAATGGAGTCGAGGCTGGGGTCACGTGAGTCAGTGAGAGAGCCCTATGATTACATTTAAATTGCATATTCCATTATATTTATGGAAAAAAACAAATTAAATCCATTCAATCAAGCATGAGCAGCGCAATTGAACGTTCTTTCAATGCCAGACATTTTGTCTTCGTTCTTATCAATGTCAGTCATCCGGCGCACGCTCGCGATAAAACTCTCTGTTTTTATCGAACGAAGCTGATAGCTCCTTATTCAACAAAAAACCCTCACAAAACCTAGAAACTCTATAAATTCCACGGTGCTCTCTGCTTCGGCATATCCAGTTTTTTCCCCCACGTCAAACCAGACATTAAAAGCTCTCCCAAGATGAAATTCCTGTTGTACTTCGCTGCTGTGATCGCCGTCGCATCCTGCTTCGGGAAGCTGAAGCAAAAACACAACGGGTTACTGGGTAAAATTCACTCTCTAAAGTCTACAAATACTCGAGTTAAATTCGACTAGAAACCAGTCAAAGTTGAACCCAGCTGACCCAAGCTGTATTAATTCTAGCCCTTTGCCGGAGTGGCTTTTATAGCCTTGCTCGGGGCGATTTTCCAATTTAAAAAAATTAAAAAGCTGGGTGCGCGTTTGACTTGTTTTCTAATCAAATCTAACTAGGTGGCTCGTTTTTGTTTGTCCAAACAAGAAAACAAAACATCGGCCGCGAGAGACAAAGAAATCTTTGACTTCCTTTCTATGTAACGATGGCAGTCTGGACTGTTTGGTCCATTAAAAGCTCCATCATGATGAAATTCTTGCTGTAGTTGGCCACCGTTGTCATCTTCGTGGAATCCTGTCAAAAGCTATGTAACACAATGCATGTTAGTCCAAAGCTACGCAACACTATGCATGGCATGTAACGTTGCCAGAGTTGCCGCCAAAAGGCGCAAGTTGTAACTGATTTTACTTGAGACCGTTCTTTACTCATTTTCTTTTTAAAACCAATACAAAAAAATGAAAAACAACTTTAGTGCGGAAGCGTATCAATTAAAGTTATTATCGATAAAAGTATCCTCTTTTTTTAATCATTTTGTGGCCGGAATCGATACCCTCTTATTCGGTTTTGTCTGATTCGTTATAGATTCTTAATATTGTGTTGTTCTTGTTGCCAAACAGCCCAAGCGCCCCGTAGTGTGTTTCAGTTCAACGAAATGATCGTATGTGCCACCGAGGAATCGTACTTCTCGTCGGTCCTGATATACAACGGCTACGGCTGCTACTGCGGATTGGGCGGGGACGGCGTACCGGTGGACCCCACTGATCAGTGAGTGATAAACAGGATTAGCTACCCGTTAACTATAACGGCTTTATCAACAAACCACCGACCGATCGACTGACCGACCGACCGACCAACCGACAAACATCGATTGGTCAATCCTTGTAACTGCCAACTACCTATTCTTCTTGTCTGCCCGCCAAACCACCTGCCTATAACCTACCTGCTCACAACTTACCAATCGATAAGATTTACCGACCAACCAAACGGACAATCTACCGACCGACCGAGGTTAATCGACGATCGAACAACTAGTCGTGCGCCCAACCAAGGCCAACCAGCTGACTGACCGGCCGACAGACCGACGGACTGACTGACCGACCCACTCCCCAATCAACCCATCAAACTAACGACGTGAAAGGCTAAACCAACAAACTAACCCACCAACCAACTTAAGTTACTTAACCCATCATGACTTCAAGCCAGCCGAGCAGCAGAGGTGAAAGGCTCTCGTTTACTGTAGGCTTATGGGCCTATCAATCGTTTCCCCCAACCCTCCCCCGGGCTGCCCCACCCAAGACGTGAGGATTGTCACTTTTGAAGTGACAAAATACCCACACCTCGGGCAAAATTTAAGTGACAATCCCTGACCATGCCCGCCTTTCGTACGCCAATGTTAACAATGTAATTCGAGTGACCAAAATCCCCACCCTGGGGCATGAAAAGCGTGACCAAATCCCGACATCGGACCTGGGGCAGCGCGGGGGGGGGGGGACATTTGATAGGCTCATTACTGACTGTATCATTATTATTATTATTTTTTAATCGCATCCATTAGGCCTATGCGTCCAAGGTCATTGAAATAAAAACCCCAGCATTATTCCACACAAAAAGTAATATATTCAGAACAGCAGAACGTTGATAACTAATTTGAAAAAGCTATTTAAATTTACCCCCCCCCCCATAAAATTATGACTCCGTAAAAAGTTCCGTCACTTCAGTTTAAAAATATGCAAATTTAACATTAGTGTACTACTTCCATGTATGCACATGCAGGTGTTGTGAGGCGCATGATGCTTGCTACAAAGCAGCCAACGATAACGGCTGTGCACTGCTCGACAAGTATCTTGTCGACTACCACTTTGTCGCCAGTAGGACGGTGAAGGATGACCCAGATTCGTGCTCCATATCATGCAGTGAGTATTGCTTTGTAATTCTCTTAGCTTGTGTATGAGGTAAAAGCAATGTAGGCCTACTCTCCAGTGGTAACAGCCGCATACACGATTTCCCAGTACAAAATAGGTCATTTGATCAAGATTCATACAGTCATTGTGAAGGTTGTAGCGCACAAAAATGAGGCATTAATGAAGAATATCGTTGTCAATTTCCATCTTTTTACGACACTTTGTGATTTCAGGCAGTTTTGTTATGTATTAAACAGACTAAAGGAGCAATATATTATTATTAATTTTAGTACTGAGGCGTCAAAAACTTCATTGGAATTTAGGTATTTGATACAGCGCCCTTGGCGTTAATGATGCGACCCCTCTCTACCTTTTAAGATTTTTGTCATGGCCGATGATTTCTCTTAATGCTATTGGTTGATACTTTCACAACATCTCCACCCTCCCACCCCCACCCCACCCCCCCCCCCCACCCCCAAAAAAGGCGACGCTTATGGTCATGTTCAATGGTTGGGCGATGTCTGGATGTATTGGTGACATTCAAATTAACTGAAGGCCCTCCCTTTTTTAAGTAGGATCCTAAATTAAAAGGCTATTCTCCTTTTTACATCAACAGAGGCCGAAGATGAATATACGTTTTTGGACAAAATCAACGCGGACTGCAAGGCCTACATGTGCGAGTGCGACCGACAGGGGGCGCTTTGCTTCGGCCGCGAACGAGGCAGCCTGGACGATAAGTACGTCGGATGGTCACAGTCTAACTGCTAGCGGTGTCATCCATATTTTTGTCGCCATATTTCATGGCAACTCATGCACTCAAGTTTGAAAAAAATAACTCTGTATAACAAGCTTGATATTATTTTACCAAAATCAGTTTGACTGATGGCAATCTTTCGACCAACAAGTAATCAACACACTTATGATCTACTAAAAATACTGACAAAGTTGTAGGCATCAGATTTTTGATTTAGAAACTTCATCACCCAACAAGCAGGAATTCAAGATGGCACTTAAATCAATAGACTTTATTGAAATCTGGAAACGATACGTGCGACAATAAAATATTGAAAGTAAATGTGAACTTCGTTCTCGTGGTATCTGCCTTTTTTTAAAGACAATTCGTATGTCTATATGCTTGCGTCATTTACGCAAAGGACTTTTTGCTGGAGAAGTTTCCAAAACTCAGATATGTTTATTGTATAAAGTAAAACCCACAGGCAAAATATACGCATCCAGAGGACGAACAGGTTTCATTCGAGAAATTCCCATGATCCTTCATAAGTGTGGAAATGAGACATGCGCAGTCGAACACCTGCATCACGTGCAACGAGCTGTCCAATGAGGATCACTTAGAGCAATGTTCGACATCCAGGTTAAACACAGTCATGCGCAGTGGATTTGTGCAATCCCGTCCTTTACTTGCTTGTATTTTCCAAAATTGGATCTTGCATTGCATTGCTATTTCCTCAAACTTTATTTTCGGATCAAAAGGCAACAAAGTATTAGAAATGTTTATTTTTTTAAATTAAAGTATCTGGTATCATAAGTATTCAGGATGTTCTGTCTCTGGTCGTTCACTGAGTCTACTTTAAGTCTCTTGGGATATAAGGCATGTACAGAAATATTCAATGTTGCGGTGACAATAATCTATCCCACATTGCAAACAAATCGGGGGAAATACATCTCTCACAGGTGTTCAAGACAGACAACAAATTAAAACTCGATTGACCTTCTTTCACTTTCTGTTCAACTGTTAGAACTTTGGGTGTTTTCCCCTCCAAATATAATCATACCTAAAAGTACGTAGTCCTGAAGCCCATCGCTAATTTGAAAGATAATCCCTCCTCTCCATTGGAAAGATATCTGTTCTGTTCAGATCAAATACCTAACAGGTATCCAATGCCCCCCCCCCCCCTCAAAAACTTTGGGGAAAAATACCCCCTACCCCCAGAGACTAAGCCCATGGCTTTTGACATTATCTTATACGCTTAAGTGCGGCTGGCTGTGGATGAAGAAAGGGACGTTCCTCAACAGGTGGAACTCCATGCATTTTGTGCTATGTAATGTAAGTACAACCGAGCTTGAGGATGGGTTACATTCCTCCAAGGATTTTGCTGATTTGTGTATCATTTTGGGATTTTACCTGGGAAACCATTAGAACAGCAATGACCTGCAATATTTTTTTCCCCCGGAGGCCAGGGTTTGCATTCACCTTGCACTGTTTATTAATATAAATGATTTGCTTGCACTTCTATCAGTACAACACACGAATAGTGTCACAATTATTTTCCTGCTGTAATATTACGCTTTCTAATTACATAACCGCCTACTGACCAAATTAAAGTTCCACATCTAATTGTCAATTCGATATCCCCTTATGAATTTTGATTATTAAATGTTTTATACAAACGGGGAAAAAATGCATTTTGGCGCCCTTACCTTCTGAAAAGCTTTATTTTTGTTTTAAACACAAATCCCCCCACGAAGGCAGGAACCCGACGTCCAGGCCTACAAACACTGACTTATTGTTGGGTCGCAAATAATTCGAACTTTGAATACCGGCAGTAAATATTATATTACTATTATTTACACGAGTGCCAATTTTTCGCTCAATATCTCATTGAAACACAATTTGTATACGTATTGCTATATAGAAAAATACATAGTAATAAAAAATAAAAAAAAAATTTGGGGTGAAACTCTAAAATAGAACTCACTCGAGTTCCACCCGCTAGACACGACATCTGATAACTTGGCAATCTCAATCATTGTCACGGACCAGACAGAACGTGAAAATAATCCATCATCTTTTCACAACATTTTGTTACAAATAAATCCAAACAGCATTTTCTATAAGCGATCTAGATAAGATCACAGTCAAAAGTGGATGAATTCTATCAGACCGTGTTTGGGGAAAAATGGTAAACTTCCACTGGAATTTAAATAAAATTTGAGGGCAATTGTGTAAAAACCCGGACAAACATTTAAATTAACTGACTTAAAAAGTAGGCTAACCATAATAAGAAAAAAGGCAGTCGATGAACAGTTTAGAAAATTCCTTTAAGTCGACACAATTAGTATCATTCAGCGCTATCACCCCCTTGTCAAGAAAGGCTAGGTAGAAGACAAAGAACTGTTGTCATGGACCTCATTCACGAGAAAGTCATTTTGCTCGGGTTCCCTGCATGTATTTTATTAATTATGAACTGTCGAATGGGATGGTGCCAGACTATTTTATAGCGTAACTTTCATTTTTGTGGCTTAAAACATTAGGATATGTTTAATCAAAAATTTAAAATTATTCATTAGAGCAGACTGGTATAACGTGTAATTAACTTAATGTCATTGCTTTCATTTCTCTTCGCAAGTTCTAAACATGGAGAAAGTTTTACCTCACTTTAAATTCAATATGGCCGACTCGTGAATAAGGGTTAGAGACCAGTAAAAAAACTTCCATAGACCCCAATGGTAAATGATCACACTTCAGAAAAATACTCACAACTCTCCAAGGTGCTCGAGACAGACATCAAATTAAAGCTTATTTCATCGTCTTTCATTTTCTTTTCAATTTTTTTTTTTGGGGGGGGGTTAACTGATGACTTTTAGGAGAAATTTCCATCCGAAGATGATCACCCTTGAAAATAGTCCTGAAGCCCATCGCCATGTTGAAAAACGATGCCTACACTCCATTGCAAAATAGAGCGCTTTAAGGGCCTCAATTTCATCCAAATTGAACGGAACTACAAGCTCACAGTCCTTTGCACGGCTTCCACCCATATTTTTTACAAACCCTCAAGTTCATGGCCCACAGCATGCTCAAATACTGAAGATTTTGAGGGCATGCAAATCGTGATTTGGCCGGCGTAGGCAATTTCGGACCGATTTACTGGTCTGCAACCATAAGGCCCACGAGGACAAAAGTGTGAACTCATGAGTGTCAGAAGTTCTGCTGACGTGTACAACATGCTGTCCACAAGTTTGGAGCCAAAAAAGGGGAACATTATGTTTTCTACAATGTTATCAATTTTCGCTAGAGCGGTTACTAACTGAAATATTAGTGGGTTATGGGCATGCGCGGAGCCAGATTCCCATGAAGTCTCTCGTGAGATTTCCCCGGGAAAAAAAACGGGATCTGTTTCTTCCCACCCCCGAGCTGATATGGCAGTGTATACATTTCAAAATCATTTGTTGCTTTTTGTGATAATGTTGAATAAACCTCAAATTTCACCAGAAACTTATCGTTTATTTTTGTTTTTGTCCTCCATGGATCCTCCGCTCCCCAAATCGACCACATGCATTGGTCCCACGCAATAAGGAGCACGTGAGGCAACATTCGTTACAATTCAAAAACAAAGAGACGTAAAAGTAGATACATTTAATAATTCTTATCGATGCGAGTCTAGCGCACGCTCGCGATATCCCTCTGTTTTTTATCAAACGAAGCTGATAACTTCTTTCTTGAACGAAAAGACCATAAAAAACTAGAAACTGTATAAATTCCATGAGCAGAGCTACTCCGTCAGCACTCGCTCTTTGCTGCCATTTCAAGTCCTGTGACGGTTTCTCAGCTCCTCCAAGATGAAGTTCCTGTTGTACTTCGCCGCCGTGATCGCTGTGGCATCCTGCTTCGGGAAGATGAAGCAAAAACACAATGGGATACTGGGTAGGTTGCACTTCTCGATCAATTATAAATGCAAGCAACAGGTGTAAAATACATCTCTGATATCTAGTTTAATGTTACAGGTAATTGACACAATTTTGAAGGTTTCATTTTTGAACATTTGCAAATGGTGTCCATACCTTTAACTATAGCATTTCGAGTCCATGTTGTCTAATGGGCGTCATTCAAAATCCACATGTATGTCACGTGGCCGTCGGATATTCGAATATTCAGACAATCGATATTCTAATAGTCTTTAAAATTCCAAGTTGCTACATAATTTATATGGTTTGTAAATAATGTGAGAAACACTGGTCACTTGGAGTAGCTTCAGCCCTCTTCGATTCTTCTCTTGTCGATATTGTTTTGAGTTATAAAAGTGGTCTTTCATCGTGTTTATTTTTTTGTAATTATAGCTCAGGCGCCCCGTAGTGTGATCCAGTTCAACGAAATGATCGTATGTGCCACCGAGGAATGGTTTCTGTCATCGTTCCTGAAATACAACGGCTACGGCTGCTACTGCGGATTGGGCGGGGACGGCGTGCCGGTGGACCCCACTGATCAGTGAGTGAGAATACAGGTCAAACAATCAACCGACTGACCAAACAACAAACTGACTGGCCGACTGACTGACCTTTTAACCGACTATGACTGACTGACCGACCCATTGGCCCACTGACCAACCAACCGACCGACCGACAAACCGACCGACAGACCAACTGACAGAACAACTGACTTTTCGACTGACTAACCGACTGATCGACTGGCTATCCGGCCGACTGACTGACCACCGGCCAACCAATGTACCGACAGACAGACCGGCAGACCGATGTCACTTAGCGACCTCAAACTAAACGACCAATCATCAACCATGCCAATAGAGCAACAACTTTCAGGCTATCGTGGGTTTTTGGTTTTGTTTTGTTTTTGTGGCTTTTTAACCATTTTAAATTGTCGGTGCAGAGGCCACCATAGAGCTCCTAAAGTAACAAAGATAAAATTCCCTTCAAGGGAGGAACATTCGAAAAGTGGGAAGATGATACATAAATTCACAGTGGCTACTGAAATATGGTCACTACTGTGTTCCTTACCTTTTTGTTCCCCCATGACACCATAAAAAGGACCGACATTTCGGTAAAAAATATGAAAGAACTGACCGTTTAATTACTGTTACGGTACTCCTCACTCGCAGGTGTTGTAAGGAACACGATGCCTGCTACGACGCTGCCAACGACAACGGTTGTGCGCTGCTCGACAAGTACCTTGTCGACTACGACTTTGTCGCCAGTAGGGCGGTGAAGGGTGACCCAGATTCGTGCACGATTTCATGCAGTAAGTACTGGATTTTATCCTTGTGTGTTGCTCCCCACACAATAGTGTGTAAACGCCTTCAATTGTAGACCCCCTATTGTCCCTCTTTTGTTTGTACCCTCTAGGTGGACATCCCATATGTTTTGTACACGATCGTCAATCATGGACCTTCGGGAATGTGGACCCTATTGTCCTCTATTGTTCAACGTCCCCCATTGAATGCAAAAACAAACCCACAAAAATGTCCAAGTTAAAATTGTTCTTTCTCTATTAGACAATAGAAACTGCCAGGAAGGGACCCTGACAAGGGCGGATCCAGAACACAACTTTTTTTGGGGGGGGGCAAAAATAAAAAGATTGGTCCCCAAGATGGGTCCCAAAAAGAAAGGCGTGGGGTTCGGGCCTTTGACGAATTTGTTTTGAGGAAAAGATGGTGGTGTACGCAGTGCCTGCCTTTATTACGACGTCACTTAAAAAAAAAATGGGTCCGTTTTTTACGGAGGACCATGGCCCCCTTTGGCCCCCTTTGGCCCCCCTGGATTCGCCCTTGAACCCTTATCCATTTACATAGGTATAAAAAAGTTTGAACAGCACCCCCTCCCCATTTCCATTTTTCCCACGGCCAAAGATTCATCGCTATGCTGGTGGGTGCTCTCCCCCTCCCCCGTAACGCTCATGATCTTGTTCATGGCAATATGGATGTATTGGTTAAATTCAGAGTAACTCTTCATTTTTTTTTTTTTCAAAAGGACCAGAAATTGATAGACTGATCCCCTCATTTTTACACCAACAGAGGCCGAAGATGAATACACGTTTTTGGACAAAATCAACGCGGACTGCAAGGCCTACATGTGCGAGTGTGACCGACAGGGGGCGCTGTGCTTCGGCCGCCAACGGGACAGCTTGGACGAGAAATACTTCGGATTGCCACAGTCTAAATGCTAGCTATAACAACCCTATCTCGAATCCACATGTGGTTACCAACGCTTTGCCTTTACGAATCATGCATTGCCAGTTTATAAATAACTCAACTAGACCACCAAACATGTTTACGATTTGACGATTAAATTTTACGGTCACTCATAACGAAAAATGATCAGCCAAATATGGCCTGCTTAGATGCTAACGTAATGGTACCTTAGAGATGTTGGACTTTTTAGAGTCATCACTAAATATAGCAAAAACCAATCCGAGTAAAACTTCTGTATTAATTCAAACGTTAATGTTAAAGACCATCAAGGTTGATTTAATTTAAAAAAAAAAATAAAAAAAATAAAAAAACACCTTTAATTTTGGATATCTAAGAAAAATATATTGTCCAAGGTCGGATGTCTAAAATAGGCTGCCTATTTCGTGATACAGTCGTGTAATGACATTAAGACAACGATGCAATACATAATAATTAATCTTTTGATCAAAAGAGGGCTCGCGCACCCCAACCAAATGAGAGTACCTACCCTATATAGTCTATGTGATTAAGTGGAAAGTTTTCACATGTTTGCATAAGTGTTTCATAAATATAACAAAAACTTCATTCATTCTCACCCCGAATGCAAATGAACATCAGTGACCTGTTCATGCATGCATTCGTACTACGCATGCGTCAAAAACTCACAGTAGGTCTGATACAATTACTCTGATGAACATACAGCCATTTTAAAACCAGTTGTAGACAGTCGTGCGATATTAGGGGAAATAGAAATATGAAAGTAAAGCTAGAAGTTCTTTCCCTTTAAATCTAAGTAATAAAACAAGTCGTATTTGCAGTGTGTGTCAGCAAAACAGATGGAGGTGTTTGTTTGTTTGTTGGGGTGTTTGTTTTTTTGAGAATGTGTAAATGTTTATAACATTCAGATCTGTCGTACACAAAGTAAAACCCATGGACGAAAATTCACACGAAGTTTCATTCAAGAAATTCCCGTGATCCTTCAGAAGTCTGGGAATGGGACATGCGCAGTCGAATGGCTGCATCACGTGCGCCAACTGTCCAATGAAAATCGCTTAAAGCACTGTGAGAAAATAAGGTTAAGCACGACGTGCGCCAAGACATACATTCCTACACTCCGTTGCTTAGTTGTATCTTCGGAAAAGAATTTTTGCATCGCATTATACTATTCCTAAAAACTGTAACATCAGATTAAAATGCAACAAAACTTGGGAGTTGAATGATCATAAATAAAAGTGTCTGTAACAGGGGCGGATCCAGAACACAAATTTTTTTTTTGGGGGGGGCCAAAACAAATTATGGTCCCCTAGAAAGCGGGTCCCAAAATTTACGGCGAAGGGTTCGGGGCCCGACAATTTTTGGGATTCTAGGTGCTCTGTGGTGCAATCTGAGGCAGTTTCTGACCACTTTAACCAAATCTTTTTGAGGAAAGATGGTGGTGTACGCGGTGCCTGCCTTTAATGCGACGTCACCTAATTTTTTTTTTCAAAATTGGGGGTTTTTTTTGGGGGGGGGGGGGAGGGGGCATGGCCCCCGTTGCCCCCCCCCCCACACCGATCCGCCCTTGGTCTGGAATTGTAATGTTTCGGGATATATGCTCCGTTTTGGTCATTCGCGGTATACGCGTACGCACGCTGCCTCGCATGAAAGATAAGTACAGAAATAATGGTCTGGTAACAATGATCTCGAAGACATCAGCGCTTTGACATTATCTTGCCCTCAAGGTTCCAGACATGATGACTACATCCTGTGTCTGTTGTTTCTCCTGGGAAATAATGCAGGAGCCACCTTCCCTCTAGAGGGCGTGATAGTACGATCTATTTCCATGTGTTTTGTCTTTTAATTCCCACTTTTCAGCCGGGCCGCTACTGGGAAATCACAGAGACAATTTGTGAATCCTGAAGGAGGTCGCATAATCATTGCATAATATCGTATATAGACCGAAATATCATCGGAAACAAGTTTAGATTCTATCTGGCACGGGGACGTTTTTTTTTACAGGAAAACCGCTTTTCGCGTGAAAATCTAATCTCCAAAATTCATCTGGCGGCACACCATCAGAGATTCCAATAAAAGATAAACTGAAATGGTGTCGTTAATGGCGTCGACATCACAGCATGTTTAATATTTATCTCTTCAGCAAAAGACAACAGTCGTCTTTACATTCCATTCTGTATAGCTATATAGAGGTCTCTTAATTCCTGACCCAGATAGTGACCATCTCGTCTTAAAAACCCATCCATTCAGGCGCAAACTTTAAATTCTGGCTTCGCGCACAAAATTAAATATTCCATCAAAAGATCAAGCATATACACAGTCCCTTTAAGCCTTGGCTAAACAATGAAGCTGCTTGATATAAAACAGCTCAGGCCGCGCTGACGACGAAACAATGCAATAAACAAAACGTGTATTATTGCCAAGGTGTGCTCTCCAGTGCTCTCTCCTCCCTGCTTTTATTAATAATGATGTTCCGAGGGTTAATTGAAATCTTTCCCGCCGAGCCTTGAAAGCACTCGATATATTTTTATGATGTTTGCCCAGGCTTTCTCGTGCTCGTGCAAGCGGCCGTTTCCGTAGAGACGGCGGGCAGAATGTGATATTTTGAGCTTAGGAAAGGAGCCGCGCTGAGAACACCTGTTGGCCGGGTGGGGCTTTTTGGCCGTGTAGTTCGGCCCAGTCCATCAATTAGGAAAAAATAAAGGCCTGCATCATAATGTTCATTGGTTGTTGTTAAGAATAAACATGTATACAGCATATCAAAAAAATGTGGTGACATTGATTGCTAATACTATATCGGGATATATGCAATGCCACAATGGCAACACTACACTAGCTCATTTTGTGCTAACTGTCACACACCCAAAAAAAAAGGAAATAATCAGTTGTACTGTTTATTATGACCCAGTTAGATACTTCAACGAAATTGCAGATATTTAAGGTTCACCGTCACACACATCAAGAACACAAATATGAACAAGATACACGAACAAACATTTTACATTTCAGAAACCATAGAGCAACCTTAATCAGACGTGATGTGACTAAAATTAACATTAGTTTGAATATGTGATGGAAAATTAAGGAATCAGGTTCGTTGACTTATATTTCTAGATTCAAGAAATAAGTTAGACATTTCAGATCTCTAAAAACAAATACATCATGTATTTAGGCCACATTGTAACGAATAATATAACGTGCCCTTCTTCCGCAGGGACGTAATTTGCTGCGTTGAAAACACCAACTGTACGATGAAAAAAACACGACCAACCTACCGGTTGCATTTCTCACTGTTAATTATTCATTAACTTATAAATACGTCATCGTGCGACTGGTCGGAAGCGAGAGTGTCTCGCTTAAGATACCGGTGTACATGTTGCTGCAAATGACAAGTCTGCAATCGATCATTGTTGAACCCAAAAATTAATAATAATAAAAAATATGTAGCTCGTGTAAAGGAGGTTTAGGATCGAATATTCATTGTCATTTTCCCGTTATTTGAGAAAAATAGGACAGATGAACTACATCTCTGTAACTTGATTCTGATTTTGCTCAAATATATGTTTGAGATCTAAATTATCTTTTTTTGAGATAAACGGTGTAGGCCTACATGTATTCATTTCATTCGCTTCTAAATTGAAGCTCTTCTGCGAGTGAAAATTGTGTCGTGCGCCCTCTTGCGATACAAATGCATTGCAAGCAGAAGCCGTGGTTTGGTGTCTGTCATGTGTTTTTATCGCAATGGAAAAGACATTTGTGTTTGGTCGCACAGGCTAGTAATGAGTGTGTTGAAGGTGGAACATTTATCGATCATTGAATCAGTCAAAGCTCGCATCAGTAGATTGGCTGAATAATGTAGTTTATTTGTGTTAATTAACCATGGAGTTAGGCATTTCTATTTGTGCTTTCGGTCTTAAAAAAATCATTATTGTTGACACAGTAACAGGTTTAAATATATTATGATGTATTATTATTTCTTATAACTTGTTCAAAGCTAAGAAGCCCCCCTATAATTATGTAGGCCTCAAGTGTTTTCTATCAAAAAAATGTTCATGATTCTTTTAATTACAAATTAAGTACATGTTACAAGTCAAATTGATAATCATCATTGCATAAGGAACAGTTATGTTTCCAATCTCCTGATCATAAATGGAAAAAACCTGGACTCTAAGCACTGTCGTTGAATATATCTTTTCAACATTCCATGTCAATATTTTGGGGGTCTTTTTCTTTGTTAAGATGGCGGTGTTTGTTTTGGCGTTTTTATTATTTAGTTTGGTTTTAATTTTGTTTTATGGCCAACTGCACGTGTAACAGTGAGCACGTCAATATTGTCCGTGCATACATTTCGTAACCCGTAAGGGCGCTGGAGAGAAGTTCATATTAACGCGAAACATCGCCCGGGCGGCTGTCAATTACCTAATCGATTCTCCGATACGCATTTGTTTGCCGAGACAGGTGTTTCTTGTCCACGTCTTTTCTTACACCGCGACCCTGCCGCTGAAACCGCGCGCGTGTTAGATCTATTCTTGATATATACTGCCGGCTCGAGTGAACGATTCCATATCACGTCTTCCATTTGGTGTAATGGCCACTCGTGTATGATTCCCATGTTCATCAGCGTAATTATCCAAGATACGAGACACTGGGTGCTGATCATGACCTGTGCCAACTCATAAATTAAACAACTTGTTGGGTTCTGTCATTGAGGGGTTTGTTTTGTCCTACAATACTTGGACCTTGTAGGTTATATTTCGTGCCATCTGTGGACCTACACGGTTTCTAGACCGCAGTGGATCATGCATGGGGCACAGACAGCGCACGGGGCCCTGTGTGTTACACTTTGTCACTTGTGTGTGTCGCGAGGATCAATCAATCTACGCAGTAGAATAATCGCATTAGTCTTTTCATCCCTCTCTCTGCACTTGTCTTTACTTTGTCCCCTGAAACCTAAGCTCCGCCCACGTCTTCTGCGCGTTGCCTCAAACGGGCCAATGGGGAGGCGCGGAGGGCATTGATTGGCGGGTGCGAGTGACGGCGCGCGCCGTGCCCGTGACATCTCATTAGCGGCACGTGCGGGTCTCGCGCGCGGCGCACAAACCCAAGTCATTGTAACCCTCAAGTGCTATATAAGTGCCGCTATATTGCGCGAGCACGCATACTTTCAGTGAGAGGCAGATCGAGAGGGCTATCTTACCCCGGCCCGTGCCATTTGTTGGTCCATGACACTGGACTGTCAACGGCTGAAGAGTGGGGCGACTCAAAACGGCGCTGCGGCACCGTGTACTTCCATCGCCTCATCAGTGATCATCTGTTAAAGAAGTTCGGTGCAGGTTTGGTTTAGGAGCACAACCTTCCACTAATGGACTCACGACTCTCTATCAGTCAACTGGTGGGACTCTTAACATCACAGGGACTGCGTAACAAGTCCACGCACTTGCGGCACAGACGCCAACAGCTCTCCATCCCTAATATTTAATATTTACTGATCCGCAACGCTGGTCATTATTCCTGAAGCCGAGGCTAATTTGACTGTGTGCACGCGGGGGGTTTTCTGACGGAGCTAGCCCCCGTAAGGCCCCCGTTGATAGATTGGACTCGAGGAGGTAAGAATCAACGCCAGACACCTGCTGCAATCACCGGCGAAGGAGAGAGAGCGCAATACTGGGCACGCACGACATCCAATAGGCACACGACATCATCATCATCATCGTCTTCATCAGTAACAGCAGGAACAGACGCGGAATCAGTCAGTTTGACACGAGTGGAGACGAGTAACACACTGAGAAGTCAGTGCATACACACACTTCTTAGCATAGCGCAAAGCATCTTGAAGACACCTCCTCTCCATCTTAGTTCCTTCCCGCGCATCGACAACACTCAAGGAGAACATCTCAGCCAGCCTAGCCTACAAATCGCCATCATCATGCCTCGCTCATTTCTGGTCAAGAAAACCAGACACACGTCGGCCGTGTTTCCCCGGGACATTTCCATCGAGGCCACAACGCCGATCTCCCCGGGATGCACCATCAACGGAGTCAGCGTGAGACTTAATAATGGTAAGTCAGAAAAAAACCTCTGTTTTCTTTAAGTGGTTATATCATTATGGTTAGTTTTCTTTTATTACTACTGGGATGTGAAGCGCAACAACTTGCCTAGCCAGCGTGACTGCTTCATTTCTTGAGCAGATGCCTCGCATCTTTTATATCTTATACACAAGTTTGACAGTATTGCATTTTGCCATGGTAAAAACACACACTGGGTATTATCGGCCTAGAGGCCTTGTATATTAACTTCGGCTATGTCGCCCGATGCACCGTTGTGCAAATTCATGAAGTGACTGCTCCATTCCCTGAGAGCTTCTGTTTTTAGCCGATATTGTGCAGGCGGTTCCTCTCCGTCCCCAGGCCCCAGCGCTAAAGCGATGTTTCGCCTGTCTCCACCACAGGTGAACCAACGCTGCCCTCCCGCGAGCAAACAACATGACGCGAGAACCTTTTAGGATGCTTTTCTTGAGTTCTCACGTCTCTCCCTCCCCCTGCCTCCTCTCCTCCCGTCTTTTCCTAATATTGAATTGCATCCTGTTGCCCGGAGAGATAGCGTCTCCGCGCTGGCGACACAGTCAAGACCTTTAAAGATTTGTCAGCAGGGCCTTATAGACGCGGGAGGAAGAGCGCGAGCGAAGCACCTATAAAATCTTAGACGATGAGGAACAAAATCCGCCTGGGGTTAGCTATAAATGCATTCAACAAGTAGCTGGGCCCAATTATGCACAGCACGTACTGGCACTAGAAGATATATAAGATATATAAGATTGCGAATGCGCTAGGCTCAAATTCGACCGCAACCTCCGTCACTCAGTATACTGCGCGCATGCCATTCACTTCTACCTTAGATAGCATAGCAAGACGCCATAAGAACCCTCTTATCGAAATGGCCGGCGAGGCAGCTTAGGCAATCATTGGCCAGGCTTTTCTTTTTGGACAAGGCGCTCTACGTGCCTGTCATTGCTCGGCCCAGCGGGATAGACGGGGTATAGGCTGGCAATGGCCCGGAACAAAGTACATAGCGCGTGCGGGGGAAAGTCACTCCGACATGAGCAGATTTTTGGAGACTCGTTTTCTTTTAAAAGGCGATAAGATTCAGTTTCATCATCCTTGTTATATTCAGCTCGCGGTGCCAGTTTCTCGTTGTGCATCTGAAAGTCCTATTTTTTTTTCTGTCCGGCTCTTCCTTCGTGATTTTATTTTAGAGTAGCTTCCATTAGATTGTTTACTCTTCTCCGTAATGGTGACTAGACGTTACAACAGCCGCGCGGGATACTGTGACGAATCACACCCAAATGGAAGGCGAAAAGATTGTTGATTACTCAACCGCGAATGGCAATTTGCGCGGCAGATGTCGCCCTATTTTATCGAGAGAGCGCTGCCTGCTCTTTTTTATTTCACCGCAATCCTGCTTTTGTAAGTAATTTTTAAATTGAACAAGATTCTACGGAGCGGTATACGAGTGTACGAAACCTTTAAACGTCGATCGACTAGATTGTAGTTTATGAAAGTCGGCCGTATCCGTTTTCAAACAAATAGCAGGTGCGGAAAGATTTGTAGACTATAAAAAGGCTCAACATGTTGAAAATCTAACACCTGTGTACACTTGGCTGAATTCCAGGTTATTTGATCGCAGTCGTGATTTCTTTTCAATTAAATTGAACAAGCAAATAAATAAAGCATTATCTGTGCTGGTGGTATGCAGCAGGTGTTTATTTGAAGAAAACAAAGAACGAACTTCAGACAAACATTCATTTGTTTGTTTGACATGGAAAACTCGGATCGAATATCTTGATAGGTCATTGCATAGGAAACATGTTTTCAACTTTGAATTTCAGGATATTTACATCTATTAACAAGATTAGACAGTTATCAAATGGCAAATCGTAATTATAGTTTGAGTGTTTTAATTGTGTTCTAGTAGCAATCTGTACCCGAATCTCGAATATATATTTTACGACGTATGTTTTTGCAGATATCAGTATTATTATTTTGATGCTGGAAATGCAAAGGGAATAGGTGGTATATTCAACGGTGAGTAATGTCATATTCACCGTTGCAGTAGTATATTTCAATATTTAAAAACTATTTACTGATAGAATTTTGTCATAGCGGACACAATAGGTGATACATACCCTTTAGTATTATCGAGCTTTTCTGCAAAATCCAATTTGTTTTATGCCCACGGTCGTCGGCGATGCGCCCTAGTTCTCAATATCTTCTTAAGGTCACTGCGAGACGGAAATTGACGTCGGCAAAATGACAAATTTCTAATCGTACTAACAGACGAAAAAACAACGGATACACCAGCAACATGTGTTGCTATCCACCCACACGATGTCGGGGGGAATCTATCACATTTTAATCAAGACACCTGACCTGGAACGGGGGGGGGGGGGGGGCGGTGGACGGGAAATGCTGGGAAAGTTATTGCAGACAGTTTCAGAAAGACATAATCATCGTCGCATGCCGAAAACAATATCACAGGTTGAAATCTCGTCAATTACATCATTCATATGCAGCTCTCTGATGTGATCAAACCTTTTTGTTTTTCCATAGAAGTTTGAATAAACTCATTTTGAAAAGCCCTAACTTTTCATTGTTCTGGCACATTTTTCTATTAATCATTCCAGAGCCAGCCAAAAAAATATTGAATATAAATGTGTTGAAAGCTTGAAATGTTTCTTTGTGCGTGAGTGGCTTTCTTCTTCACAAAAAGGCACCAATAAATTTATTGCGTTTGTCGTTTTGAAATATGCAAAAGATGAATTTTACATTATTCTGTTTTTGTTTGTGATGTTTTGTTATTAAAGAATTTTTTTTTGGAACCGATTTTCACCCATGACATAAAAATGGGTTTTACTTAGTTGTAGATGTTATGTTTTTTTACCTAGGCTCTGGCCTTCGTGCTATGGGAAATAAAGAGCCAGCAGGTAAACTGGGTTTAAAGAAAATAGTCAAGGTTAAGGTTTCAAATGAAGAGTGTATCTGATGTTCTATATTCTCGATGAGATAACTCCCAAGTATTGTTTGATACCTTTCTAAGTTATGGCTCATAAGCAGAAACATGTTCTCGTTCAGAAAACAACACTTGCATGCAGTCACGGTAAACCACTCTTACAGGACACCCGATCTGATTATGATGCAACCTTAGATATCAACGTTCGTTACGGACCAATAGGCCTGAGCGTATGATACCATGCTTATACCGTGCGTGGGTACATTTCTAACAGACATTTTGTGATTTCCAAAGGATTTTTGTTACATCAAGATACCTAAACGCTTTACAATGAACTGATTTGGGGGTAATTTTTATATGGTATGGTGTATTGGTGACATAAACAAGTGCCATTTTTTTTTTATTTACAAAAGTCAAGTGGAGCCTCGATACTGAAAGTGAGTAAAATTTGGAAATGAGGTTATTATAGAAGGGGACATTCTCGACGTACAAAACAAGAGTATAATTCACAAACACTACCATCATTTTGTAAGACTACACATTATTCTGTTGAAACGTATTCAAGCATCCTCGTCATATACTGCATTTTTATTGCAGGGAAAAATAATAGAAATTGATCGAAGCTGAGCTCAACAATATAAAACTGCACGGGACTATATCAAAAATTATCTATCAATTAAGCCATCCAGCACTTTGTTGGAACTCTCAAAACTTGTCAATGTTTTTGTTTGGTGGATGGGAGGGATTAAGTCCATAGTGTAGTAAGCGATACCACGCCGTGTGGAGAAAAGCATGTGCAGACGAGGTTAGGACGCCACATTGAATGCGCCAGTGTGGGGATCAATCGGAGAGGTGTCGACATGAATGCATTTCGTGGACAACCAAAACTTTGGCATTCATCAAAGAGTTTTCACTGAAGGATCTGTTGTTTGTCTTTGTCTTCCTCATCTACAGGTTACATCCATGACATCATTCCCTCCCCAACTGCGTCTCCTCCAGAGACGCCCACACGAACAACCGTCCTGGATGTCGAGTCCTCGTCCATCTGCGAATCGGCGTCCGTTTGCGAATCGTCCTCCCTGTGCGACTCTCCCATGTCCGTAGACCTGATGGAGCAGGGTGATGAGTCCCACGACACTCAACACCACCAGCAGCCTAGCCGGTTCATGAGTCCGCCCACCAGTCCCAATCAGGTGTTCCTCTCCTACGACGCGTTTCTCATAACAGATGGCCGGTCGAGGCGGCGGAACGGGGCCGGGGAGGGCGCGGCGGCGGCGGTCGGCACCATCGACCCCAACCGGCCCAAGTATCGCTGCAACGAGTGCGGTAAGGAGTACGCCACGTCCAGCAATCTGTCTCGGCACAAGCAGACCCACCGAAGCCTGGAGAGTCACTTCGCAAAAAAGTGTGACATCTGCAACAAGGTGTACGTCAGTATGCCGGCCCTGGCTATGCACGTGCTCACCCACAACCTCAAACACAAGTGCACCGTGTGCAACAAATCCTTCAGTCGTCCCTGGTTGCTGCAGGGACATATGCGCTCCCACACTGGTGAGAAGCCCTTCGGGTGTGCGCATTGCGGTAAGGCCTTCGCCGATAGATCCAACCTCAGGGCACACATGCAGACTCACTCGGCGTTCAAGAACTACAGATGCAAACGGTGCGACAAAACCTTTGCTCTCAAGTCTTATCTGAACAAGCACTACGAGTCTGCTTGCTTCAAATCCGATGAGATTGGGCTGCTACAGGCGCTGGACGACTCCGAAGATTTTCCCAAGAGCCCAGACAGCTCAGCATAGGTGAAACCAAAACAATTCACGACATCTTCGATTTGATTAAAGATCCCTCTTCGAAAAACAAAATGGCGCCACTGCGTCCGTCACGACAGCTCCAAGCTCAGACAGTACTCATGGACCCCAGTGGCAGCCCACTTCTACTTAATTGACTTAATCTTGCTACAAACAGGTAGTCTTTAACTCTCCCGTTTTTACCATTTTTTAAAACACCTGCATGCACCATATAGTTTTCCAGTTATCGAATGAGTATTTTTCCTAAAAAAAATTTAATCTGTATACAATAGTGGGAATGTGGATTGGTAGAAGTCTTCCATGAATGTATTCACAATTTTTGAATCACGCTGTATTGAAAGCAATGTCGTAAATTTAGTTGAGCAACCACGTGAGTCATAATTTTATGATGATTATTTTTGTCGTAGATTGAAATGGTGTTCATTTTGGGTTTTTTCTTTGTTGGTCATCATTCGGTCGAGCCATGCAGAAATAATCGAAGACAATTAGACGATCGCGTTGGTTGGAGGGACGTCGGTTTCGGGAAATGGAATAGCCAAGCCTGGTCGCTTGATTGACCCGGCAAATTTTACCTTCACGACCCATTGGCAAGCTAAATCTCAGTACCATGATTGAAAGGCACTCGATCGAAAGGGTCTGAAGTGGTCTCGAAAGAATGACATTTTTGTTTAATTGGGAAAGGATTCCAGCAAATCTGTATTAAAATTTGAAATTGGGACGTTTGCTATGTTTTTTTGAAGTAAGATCAAAATTTTGATGAATCCAAACTGGTGAATGTCACCGCATTTATCATTTTGGATACTAGAACTGGTTTAATCGCATGAGTTCTTGCACGTCTCACATTGAGATACCGATCATCAAAAACACTCTTACCACATTGACCAATTGCGAATTTCTACCTGAGTAGAAACTGATTTTTCGGATCTTATTTGTTATGCGCAAGCCTGTCACATTCAAATTTTTGAACCGACATCAACTTGCATAGGATTAACTGGGGGAAATGCACAGCAACTTGCCTTGGCTGAGATGCCAGATGGGCAGATAATAACCACCGCACTAAAACACACAGGGAAACCTGATGAAGTTGAATTTATGTCAGGTATGGTGACTGTGTATTATTGATTGTGAAGCAACATTAGCCATGCGCGGGAAAAACAAGCTTTGAAATAATGATCTATTTTCAGTGATACACATTTATATTGTTTATGCTTCAGCAGTTTCATATTTTGCAATGATTTGGAGATTACTCATGGTTCCGAAGCGATTTACAAATGTTATCCTGCATTGCATTCAAACCAGAAAACTGGGCATTATTGTAGCTTTGAAAAGCTAAAGGAGTACTATTATTGTTGTCAAGCATTGCATGCAACTGCTTGTTGCACATCAATATAATTGTGATTTCATCTTCAATATGGAGAAAAGAGTCTCATTAGAACAGAGAACAATGAATTGAAAAGTACGAGCACTCTCTCTGTGGTTTCCAACAAAGTGTTTTGGCAATGTCTCCTTCATGCTCGTGGCCCAATTTCATGGCGGTGCTAGCAGAAGATATTGCTCAGAAGATTATTTGGGAAATGATTTTTTTTAAGGCAAAACCATTACTAATCCCATGGCATTTTAGTTGGTAGACTGATATTACTTATATGCAAAAAAAAACATTCTGTGCTTACCAATTTTTGCTGCTTATCAGCGCCATGAAAATGGATCCTTGTTAAAACATTTCATTTTTGGTTTTTTTTATTTGAGAGCCTTTTACTTATTTCTTAACATTAACATGTTAAACAGAATACCGGCTCTTCATTACCTGACACTACTCAAAATTAACAACTTTATTCCTTGAAGAATACTATTTGCTAGCGTATGATTTAGTTTACTTAACGAGCAAGGTTGTCCTGTGTCAAGTTGTTGACAATCAACGATCTTTGCCGTGATAATAACCGTGATCGCGTACAAGAACATCTGTTTAATCATTGTCAATATGCACAGACAGCGGGAACCAGTGGTCGCAGACAAACACAAAATGGTCACGCAGTTCTATTTATTTACAATCTCTGACGCGCATATACTACAGCAAATCCTGGCACTCACAAGCAACGAGTATCACTTATCAAGGATGCGAAGCCTCTACAATCTCCGGGTATTATTAGCCCTCCTCCAACATCCACAATCCCGCCGGGACATGAGGAGGGTAATTAACTAATATTTAAAGGGGGTGAGAGGAGCGATAGGCTAGTACGGGATTCGCTGGCGGTTCGAGCCGGGGCCTATCGTCGCTGGGGGATTCGTAGCGACGTCAAAAAGTGAAAACTATCCAGCCATATTACCCGCACGGCTCAGAGGACCGTGTGATTTAAAGGCCCTTTTGGTTTGGCGTATACTTTTACACGAATCGGAAATGGAAAAAGATTTTCACGATCTTTGTTACGATCACATAAAGCTTTTTGAATTTTGAAGCAGTGAGATAGTGTTCCTATCGTGTCGTCACGACGACTTCATATATGCGATTAGCAATTCGAGAGCCACTAATTATGTTCGTTACCAAAGCTCGGTGTTGAATCATGCATAATAGGTCATTAAAAACAATTGTCTGTCCGAGCCTTTGAATGGTCTTGCAGTTGATGTAACTGTTTTGCTTTCTGTGTTGCTTACAAAGATTGTAAGATACTAATGATGTCAGTGAAATTTAGTATAATGCTGCACTGTCACATATCAAGATGCATGTAGCTAAAACAAACACTATTATATTAGCAAAGATGTAGCGTTTGCTTTACTAATCTCTCGCACTGTTGTTTGAAGATCCTTATTTTAAACATGTGTGTATTTGTCTCCATTCAATACTTTACTGGTTGGGAAAAGTCACATGTCACCTAATAATAAAAAAAGGATCTCATTGTTACATTTGACCTCATATTATACATAATTCAACAGCATATTGCTTGCACGCCTATGCGCAGTGCTATGCCAAAGCCTACTTTAACACATCCCGTTTTCTACTTCAAATTCAAACACTAGATTTCTTCTTTGTTTCAATCTGATTGCTCAATTTCCCCCGTCCTCCACAATATCAGAATAAGCTTTTAAGAGACCCGAGGTTGTATGATTTCACATTCTAATCACAAGCAATCTATACGCAGCACTCCACTGCACAGGTAAAAAAAAATCACTCGGTCCATGTTGCGGCTCAATTATGAATGGACGACGAGGCCAAATATAGATATGTTAATGAATTATTCAACATCTGCGAACGCACGTAATACTTCTCGATTACTATGGCGTATGTCAACAAGCAGACCGCTCATCGTGGGGCTCAAAGCGCCCTGTGTTTATTTGTGATTCCAAGTCGCAGATTTTTTTTTTTTTTTTGAGATGTACGTTATTATGGGACCTCTTAAGAGTTTAGACAATGGCAAATTAATCACACTTCAGATTTCATTCATAGTCGCTAGTTGTGTTTTTTTTTCTGGAATTGTTTGCGGGCAAATCCACACAGGTTTTAAAATATATAGTAGAATATTCTGAAATCTTTGAAGGAATTGCTGCTTTGTAAATGTCAATGCATGTCACTTATCCTGTGGACTGGTATTTTATGATTTCTTTGCTCTTTCTTTTTCTGAGAAACAGAATGTGCAGTCAACACAATAATTTCTTTGTTTTTCTTTAGTGTGACACAAATTCGACAGAATGTGCAATTTTGAACAAAGGAAACCACACATATACATATTTTCTTGGCCGAGAAACCTATTTCTAATTTTGAATTTGAAAGTACTTAAACAGACAAGCGCGTGTTTCACTGGGAGGTCTTCAGTTTCGTCGGCACATAACATTTTATGGCGCGTAAAGAAAAAAATCCCGCCATTTGTCGGCGCGCGCTAAGTCGTTATACATTAGCTAATTGGAATTCAGGGCTAGCTTGTTTAGCCATCGAACACCGACCAATAGGCTGCCTTTCTTTGAGATTTAATCAGTCGTATATATTTAATCGCTTGAACTGTTGACTTCCTTGCTGCAAAGTGTGTTTTTACAATTACAGATGTGACGCTCGCCGTTGTGTTAGCTGCTTTTTGTTTCCGTTTGTTTCACAGACAAAAAACGATCGTGTGAATTTGTATTATCAAGGCAGTCTTTGAAAAGAGAGAGAGAGATTTTGGTAGAAATATATCCAAAATGGTTATTAAATGACATGTTTATTTTGTGCATTTCAGTTTGGCTAAATTATTACCATTCCAAGCTGGATATTTGTGTGCATACAATTATACAATCACTGCGCCAAGTTGTTGTATTTATCTACGGAGGTCCCAGTCGACTGAAATGAATGCAAAATTAGACGTCTAAATATTTGATTTGAACCTCGGTTTTTCTCACACATTGAAAATCAGAATGGTTAGACACGAATGATAAACAGCCTGGGGGCATGAACGCGTTGTGGGGCGCTTGGAGGACGGAGGTCGTTATGCACTAGACGGACTCTTTGCAATCCCAGGCTAGCCACAAACGTGCTTAATATGTCACTCATAATACTACGCGCATCAGTCACGTATATATACGCGCGCTTGGCTGCACTGATGGACCAATCGGCGGGGCGGATACATAATACGCGTGGGGTCAAAGGTCACAGACGACCCGAAAAGTAGTTCCGGTGCATTCCGGGTAAAGGCATTGGTAAAATGCTCACTTTTTTGCCATATTGAATGATATTTTCGGCAATTTTATACAATTCTTTTAAACATTATTGAAACAAACGTGCAATATCATAATTAAAGAATCGAATCTATTTAACGTGCAATTTCAGTTGGTCCTTTTCATTTGACTGAATGATGAGTTTGAAGAAGACCAACAATTGTTTTCTAATGATCTTTATCATTCCAGATATCTTTTTGTTGAAAAAATCTCTTGACTTAAAGAAATAAACCTGCAATAAAGCGTGTACAAAATATCTTACAAAAAAATATATAACTGTATATATATTTCAGATACTATACGGACCATGGTTTTTATAATCAACCGATCGTGTACATACTTGTTTTTATCTGCTGTAAATTAGTGTTTGCATTTATACACTGTATACTTACATTGTTGTTTCGAAACGGTTGACCAAAAGATTCACATTATGCACATAATTAGCTGTAAACTATATTGTTTTAGTCGACCAAATTTTATGATTTCACTGTGACCAAAGTAGCCGCAACATACACAATCATTTTCACCTGTCGTTTTTCATTTGTGCAATATCAATTAAAATGTTGGTGCGAAAATTGCTCCTACCATGCCCTCACCTGTTACTTGCATTAATTAAATGAACATAAATTTTCCTTCAAATTGGAATTGAAAAGCGCAGGTACAAATTGATGTGTTCCATCTAATTAAATATTTACTCTGTTTTGTTTCTTTTGATTACACCAACAGATACTATAGAATATAATATATTGTTCAGTATACTTGAAATCGAGGACCTATCTGTTACCAATTAAACATGTTTTTGCTTAACTTACATAATAATATATTGATTGATTGTTGTGAGTTTCTTTGCCACTTCCATTGGACACTTTATACACTTCTATAGAATAAAATTAAAATGTTCAGCCCAAAATAAACATGGACGTTTCAGTGTGTGGTTGTTTGTATAGCTGAAGTTCCATAAATGCTCGTTTGACATTATAATCTTATGAACGGTAATTTGAAGTAAGAATGTTCTGTTTCCTACTCAACTAGATTGTAATATTAGCCCAGTTTAAAAAACAAGTTCTGCCGAAAATGGTTACGCCAGAAATTCCCCTTCGTTGGTTCGCGTGGCACAAACTCTACAGGCGCCTCCTTTTGTCTTGTTTGTTTTAAGCGCTGTTTAGGTAACACTTTTCATATCGGTCTATTCGACACGTGTCGTTCGAAACTGCACTTGTTCGGCAAGTGTTAATTTTACCATTCCAACTCAAAACATTATCCTTATGGTATGAGCATCATTTCCCTTTGTTTTGTTTGTTGTTTGGGGGGGGGGGTTCGTTTTGTTTGAAACAGATTACAGCGATGAGCATTTCTTTGTGGGATACATGGGGCAAACGAAGAGGTTTGTTCAATTAGTTTTTGTGTAGGTTTAAGCAAAAGCTGGACACTGGTTACCTCGAGGCTCGGGCCTGCCTGAGTGATGGATGTTAAAGGTCAGTCGCTGTCAAGTGTTTTTTCCTGCCAAATCCACATTTTGTACATCTTGCACATATTAATATATGAGTTTCCCTTACGCACTTCACTCGCTCCAAACACTGTTAATGGTCAATTTGATATCGCCTTCAGTGCAAGCGGTTGTGTCTTGCGCGGTGCCGATTAGCCCCGAATGACACGCGTGTGCTGTCGTGCGGCAAAAAAAAACCAACGAAAAGAAACGCGGGAAGATTTCTTGAGCTGATACAGCCAAATCAATAGGCGCACACTGGCGATACAAGACGAAGAAAACCGTTGTTAGAGACTTAATACTGCCTGAAGATCGGATTGACCTGTTGTCCGAAGTGACATATGGTGCTTGGGCAAAGTGTGGCTCAGATTTTAATGGTGTTCCTTCGGTGATTGAAAATATTGGGGGGGGGGGTTTCAGTGTAATTCACAGCGTACAAACATTTCAGCCATGCGTGGAGCATTTATGTGCAATGGTTAGCCACGGAAAACGATTGCTGGTCCCCAGGGGTTACAGTGTCATCTATGTGCTGACTGACTCAATGACTGATTAACTCACTGACTGCATGTCACTCGTTAGTTGAGCAGTGCTATCGTATGGGATATCCTCGTAACGCTGATGAATGGGCTAAATCCAGCTTATTGTGTAGACAAGATGCAGGAACAGACCTCCATTAAAAAGCCATTCTGGTTCACTTAAACAGAATTCTGTGCATTCTGATGCCAACTTTACTATAGGTTCGCCTGATCTTCATTAAAAAGATTTGAGCCCAAAATGTTCAACCTAAGTCATACATTGAAAAACGTACAGAACTATCTGCCGTATACGCATTAGATGAGCTGCTTGCGGCGAAACGACAAGTGCGAATGAAACAAATCAGTGTGCGGTCAGTGACTATGGCTGTAGCGATTAGATTTAGCGCTTGGCGAGTGTCAAATTCAGCATTTTATTAACTTAATTCGGCCTAATATGTGGTATCATATCTAGCATATCCTCCGCGTGAAATCTTAACATTAAAGGGTTTTCTGCAGACACTACGTATTGCATTATCCAATCATTTGTAACGATTAACACCAAATTTGTTCTTTCGATGTATTGTAGCTGTACAATTATTATTACAAAGCATACACGCGAGTTACATGTGAACTTCTAATTGTTTTTTTTTTAAACCAAAACTGATTACAGAATTTATGGCATGACCAAAATGACGTTATTGTTAACACACCTTATGCACAGACCTTTTGATAATTTCTTGGTGGTATAGTTTTCAAAGATGTTCTTTCCAAAAAAAGATCATATCATCAACTTTAATAAAAAAAAATCCTCATTGGTATCTGGAATTTCTGCGTCATTTCTTGATTTCTGTTATAATTGCAAAAGTAAGAGTGTAGTCTCATCACAACAAATCGCGAACTACCGTTTCACTCCGGGAGATTTTTAACTTAAATATTGAGAGTTTTTATAGAACAAAATGTGGTTTCAATCTAGCCTAATTATTATCTGAGCGCTGAGTGGCACGCTGGCCCCTGGGCCGTTCATATCAATTGCCCATAGCAGCTTCAACATCAGTCATTCTCGTGTACTATCACCACCTCAGTGATACCAATCCATTGCGCTCGGCAACCAAGGAATGATTATGAATTACACACGCCAGCCGTTCCTACAGCTAGAAAAAGAGAGAGGAGGGAAAAAAGAGGGGAAACAAGAGGAGAAATATAGAATCACATCGCTTTCCCTTACGTGCTCCTTAAATAAATACGTCCAATCTAATTTGCCGTCCCATGTTCGCTTGGCAGCCCCCATTTTTTCCCTCCTTATTTGTTTCTTTACCGTCTCTGAGTGAGCGTGCTCCCCCCTGCACTTACCCCGCGCGCAGCGCCGCAAATTGCCGGCCTTAATCGGCGCGGGACAGGCCACTCTCCGGCGCTAGCGACACAGCTGCGTCCGCTTGACAAATTTAAATTGAAACAGCAAACCCGGGGATCGTGTGGGGATAGCTACAGGTTTTTGGCTTAACAGGTAGTTTAGGGAGGGAGGGAAGGGAAGGGAGACAGACGCGGGGAGCTTTTAGTCCGAGCGAGCAATTTGCATGATGGGGCCATTCATGGGAGCTAGTAGTACCAAGATTTCTCATCCCTCAACGGTTGGCCATTTTCCCTGAGTGCAGATGGCTCTGCCGGTACGTAAGGTAACACGATATAGTGATAGAGTAAGGCACAGTGTTTGCGTCTCCCCACACGCAAAATGTACACACACGAAGCCCAACATGCTTGTGATATACCATACACTTTATCTTCATAATTTATAAAAAGGTTATTTGTGTCTTCCCTTCCGCGCCAAAAAAACGGCAGGGCGCTGTGTGGCGCAGCTGTTGCTCTTACGAGCGGGAGACTTGGAAATGGAAGTTGTCCAGAAGACCGGCTGCTACCGCGCGGAGTTGCAGTCTCTCGCCGACCGCCTCCCGTCCCGTAATGTTCAGATTGTCCGCAAACGCACTCGGACGTACACGACAAGGGGAAAATTCCTGATGTGTGAAATGAAAAATGAAAAATTCAATAAATTCGGAAAATTACCGCGCTCGTATAGTCGCTCTCTGTCTTGGTTTCCCCCGGCAACAACGCAAATACGTCAGAGCCGTTGACAGGACGGCCCGCTGTTCTACAATCGTATGCGTTTTTTTATAAAGATAATTTCTATGGAACAGCATTGAGAAAACGTGGGCCGACGTTTCCTTAGACGTTATTTTTGTCTAGGTTATGCAATTTTGGTTAATAATCTCTGGAAAAAAAATGTAACCTTAAATGAATCTTGCTGAGGGGTAATTTGCCTTGTGTAACCTGAGTGCTCACATATGTAGAAACAGTTACCGAATGTTAAGATGTAACTATTATAATTTTGTCAATGCAATTTTCGTACTAAAAAGAGACAATTGGGAATATTTAGTCGTGGTAATTTTGACATCCACGTAGATAATTTATTTAATAAAACAATTTGATAATTGTATGACCTTTTGCTCATTGAGAAACATAATAATGGGAAGCCTCCAAAGTATAGCGCAAAATAAATTCAATTTGGCTGTTTGGACCTATTGGTGATTTTGTATGAAGCAAAGTTTAAATTTGCCAAGGGTTTGTTACCTGTATCGAGTATTTGAAAATTACTTGTTCGGTCCATTAAGACTGACTGGTGTTCGTCAAATTCTTAAAATACAATTAAAAACTAAATTTAATAACAAGAATTAACGCTGGAGACATATTAATGGATACCTTTCCGCAAAGCGAAGCAAATTCAATTTGGCTTTATGAGATTAATGGGTTTTTACACAAGATTTTCAATATTCAAAGGTTTGGTACTTTTGCGTATCGCGTATTCAACAAACAACTTGTTTAATCCATTAGGCTTTAATTGACTGGTTTGCAACTATATTCAATATTGGTTATATTCAATAAACAAAATTATTTAATGAAATTATGACATCTGTATTGAGACGTGTTGTAACAGTCTCTATACCCGTTCAATCAAATTCACAAATGTTGGAACCTATCCATCTTAAAAGGCTTAATTTCTTCCCTTTTGTGCCGAGCATTGCAAATTAATAGATGTTACCAACTACGTACTAATGCGACTGTGTGCCGTTTGTACAGCCTGTCTAAAAACAAATGGTACTATCGAAAACGATTTTTTTTTTCAATATTAAATCTCAACATAAGTAAGTCGTTTTGAGCATCACATTAAGGAAAAAAGACCAGGCTTTCCAATACTTTTTGTTTCATCTCATTTGCTTTTGTCAATCCAGAGATAACTCCAGTTTACTGCGGAACACAAAAATCGAGTGTGTTTCTTTTGCCAAGTTGCAATCTTTTGTGAGCTTCAAGACAGCATAACACAGTACTCGAAACAACTCTGCCCATGCATAAAAGTGGCACGAATCGATTTTGGTGTATCGCACTGAATTGATTATATCTCTGAATTGACAAAAGCAAATAAGATCAAACAAACACTATTGGAAAGCCCAGTCTTTGTTCTTTAATATTATGCCAAGTAAGAATGACTTATTTTGAAATTTCATATTTAACCAATTTTTTTTTCTGATTGTACCATTTTTTTGAGACAGGCTGTAGTGCAAAGGAGGTCTATTTTTAATAGCAGGTGCTTAAGATAGTAAACATATTTGCTCGTACACATCTACTCCACATTTTGTGGAGCACTGTAGGTCCAACGGTTACGGTGTTCGATTCATGTGCGACGTGGGTTCAAACCCTGGCGGGGAACATGGTGTTTGTGTTCCTGGAGCAAGACACTTTACTCTTATATTGCCTCTCTCTCCCCAGGAGTATAAATAGGTACACTGAAAAATTGCCTGGGTTAATTTTACCCAAGAAAGGTTGAAAACTGGAACTACCCAAACTTGGGTTGTTCAGCTGGGGTGCGTTTTGGCGGTCATAACCAAGAATTGGTTCGGTGGTTTCTCTTTGGTTAATTGTTTTGGGGATTTGAGTACTACATGATCACGCGTAATTCTAACCCAATTAAAATTGCCGAAGAAATTCACTGACAAGAAACCACCGAACCAATTCTTGGTTATGACCGCCAAAACGCACTGTAACCAATAATTGTTTGGGTTAGAATTTCTGCTAAATTCAACCAAAACTTGTGGTCATTCAACACTAAATTTAATTTGGTCTTGTATGACTACAAGTTTTGGTTGAATTTAGCAGAAATTCTAACCCAAACAATTGGTTACAGAACAACCCAAGTTTGGGTAGTTCCAGTTTTCAACCTTTCTAGGGTAAAATTAACCCAGGCAATGTTTCAGTGTACCTGTGGTGGTAGAGACCAAATTGCGCTGATCTCGAGCTGCTGCAGAATAATGGTCTCATTCCTGATGAACAGGGATAATCATTGTAAAGCACTTTGAGACATATGTAAGCATTACATTATTATTATTTTTAGCACGAAATGTTCAGTTATTAACTACACCTCGAGAATGTTCAACTAGGCCTACATGTTTTATCCAATACTATTGTAATTGGCGTTATGACGATTATTAGCGACTTAAGAGTATGTATAGCAATAGTTTTGCATTCGTATAAAATAAGGGAACTACAGGTTTAATGTTTAAAGGCGTGGAAAAGAAAAGCATTGTAAAAACCTAAAATAGCGCCCTCAACTTTCATTTGTAGACATGGAATGGTTTGAATCACGGGTGACTTCATGTGGACTTTCATGTGTGTTGCTTATGGTAATGCGCACTCGTTTTTCAAACATGCGATATCGATCGAGATGGCAGAAATATTGGATTCTTATGCCCCAGTTTTGCAGAACACAATCCAAAGCGTCTCAAGGCCCGCGGCGGAAAAATCCAAACTCACCAGAGGACAACCCTTTTTCTCTCATTGAAGATATTTTCTTTCTCTGTGCAATCTCAGTTCCACTCCGTTTTTCCCTTCACTAGAAGCAGCAAGTGTAAACCCGACGGTACCTCCCAGCCTCCGGAATAACCAACAAGTCACGCAGCCGAGAAACCGGATACTGCCACGGATGAAAAGGTCTTATAATAATCGGAGACAGTATCGATACTGCATGGAGGGGGCTGACAAGGCTATTCGTTTACATCGCCAGACAACACTGTCCACATCCACACTGTGACGGGAGAGGATAGTGCGTGGCACGCAGCACATAACAGGGACGGAAGCCTGTTGAATGGGCCACAAAGCGCGCCAAGTGGGCGACTGGAATGCGCCTCGCGCGCGCGTGACACAAAAAACCGCGGGAAATCCCAAAAAGGCTGTGTCTGAACGTGGGCGGCCTAGAACATTGCAAGGACGGAAGAAAAAGGGGATCTCCTTTCTCCGTTTGGTTGTTGCGTGATCAGGATGTGGGTTTGTGTAGGTAAAGACGGTTTAGTATTCCGCAGGCTTTAGCCATTGACTTCATCTAGCGTGGGCCGTGCATTGTATGGATTACCAAGATATCAAGTTCCGTTGAAATATATCGGAATATAGGCTTCATCGCAAAATTTGAAATAATATTTTCCCCGTAAAAACAAAGTTCATATTATGTTAGTGTTGAGCAGGTTTATGTTGATCTGATACTTTGGCGGTCTATAATTTAATGGGGAAAAAATTCAGCTCAATAATTTTTGTCACAGAAATTGTATGTCTAAAGGCAACGGGCTGTAAACTATAGAAAGCCTGACCCGCTCGTATCTAATTTCTGAGACGATTTCACTTTCCGTTTCGCAAGTCATCTTTAATCACAAAATTGGTAATAAATTTTCCTAATTCATCCAAATTCAGAAAGGACGTCAAAAGCGGCCTTTCAACACTTTTTAGTGCTCCTTGTATTTTTTTCATGCCGGTGAACCCCGCTCCCTCCCCCGAATTCATCTTGCTCCTTAACTCGAAGTACGAGGACATCTCATTGATAACCTCAAGGGAGCAATCAGCAGCATCAGGCTGCTGCCATGACAGCTGAAAACTGACATTTGAAATGCATTACGGGGAGCTCGAGAGACGATTTTGGGAAAGAGGTAAGGTGAAGTATCCAATCCTGAGAAAGAAACGGAGGAATCGTGCACTTACAGAACGCTAAACGATGTCTTGCATTCTGAACAATGACTTGGGGTTGGTGGCACCGACGAGTTTTTCTGGTGCAAGCTTGTCTTACTGACAGATCAACATGGGAATATACCTTGCCTAGTTTAGGTATAGCCTACAAATATACCTCAATTAATATTTATTTAGAGGAGAGATACTGGAAGTCGCGTATTTTTTTATTCCTCAAGTAAAAAGGTGTGTTCCCCTCTTTTTATTGCAACTTTACTGAAGACGAATCTTGAAAATCTTGGTCCAAAAAAAAACTTGCAGAAATTGTATTATGCCTCATTGTTTTGAAGGCAACCAAAGACTTGAACTGTACGAAACTTGCACATCTGATTCATTATAGAAAACGAGACCTCCGTAATACATGGCTGACTTTAAAATGCCTGCAATCAGACACTGCTTTAAGCACAGGTATCGCCATCAGCGGCCGGCGGACAGTAACCAAGTACCGCCATTACAGGCGCAGGTCGCAGGTGTCACTTGATCACTTGCCCGATGAACGAGCGATCCGCTAGGTGTCAAGACGGACTGAGCAGCGCAGTATAAGTAGCCGCCTCAACGATGCGATACCCCTGCATTAAAAAAAAAGAAGTGGAAAGGGAGAAAGGCAAAAGGAAGGAGCGAACTCAACACGTGAGATTCGATCTCCAGTCCACGCCGCACGCTTGAACACCACCGAGTATCGCATTGCCAAGCCCCGCGCACTGCACGCATGGCATTTATGATTTTTTAATGGCCACCGTCCCGAATTAGATACAACGGAGCGCGCGTGGAGATGTATTACACGCGCTGATTGGTGAGAACCCATCCCTGCCTCGATAAATATTCCCCTTGCTATTATAGCCTTCTTCGGTCCGGCTTGGCTTTCCCACTTTTTGCGAGCCATGCGAGGTGTGCACGGAATGGTTAAAGAGAACTTACTGTGAAAGATTCAGAGATGGGAGAGATGAGTGCTCGTCTTATAGGCTGGACCAATTATACATAGGGGAACTGCACTTGTTAAATGAAACAGGTTGGCCATCTGCCGTTCAACTTTCTACCCCATATTCCATTAATTTCCGAAGACAGATATTTTATTCCCTGGCCCTATGAATGATTAAATCCTGCGCGTGCAGGGGCTTATGAATGATTTAACCAACCCCTCCCATTCATTTTGAGATGAGAGTGCTATCATGATTTTTTTTCGTGAACGGTATTCACCTCTGACAGGAGTCCCAATTTAAGGAGTCATTGTACTGCTGACCTGATAGCAAGAACCTTCCCGTCGACCCTCTCAGCTCAGTTACTTCTAAAAGAACTCCACTTGTCCAAAAGTACATTGCGGACCTGATAGAAACAACCATTTCGTGAACAGTATTCACCTCTGAGAGGAGTCCTAGTTTAAGGAGTCAGTGTACTGCGGACCTGATACTAACCTTGCCGTGGAAAATGTTAACCTCTGAAAGGACCCGAATTGTCAAAAAGTACATTTCAGACCTGATAGAAAGAACCATTTTGCGGACCGTGTATTAACGGCTGAGATGAGAGAAGCCCACTGTCAAATGAAAGTCCTCTGCGGACCTGATATAAGAGACATCACGTTCATAACCACTGCATGAGAAGACCCCGAATATCAAGAAGACATACACTACGGACCTGATAGAAATAAATCTCGTTTAACGCCAACGCTTACCCTATGCTTCGCCTCTGCTAGGGCGTTGAAATGCACATCTTACCACAAATACTGTCACATCAGAACAGTCACTTGATCTTATTGAACTCATTTTTGTTTAACCATTATGTAAATGGTTACATAAAGTACCGGAAGAAATATCGTATTTTCTTCGTTAATTCGTTGGTCCCATCCGTTAGCTTATGCGGGTTTTTTTTTTGGTCACACGCTCGATAATGTTGAGAAGTCTTTCTATATTTGGGGGTATGCATTTTCATCTTCTACTTCATCCACACACAGCTAAGCAAATCAGCAAGGAATTTTGGATGGTGCCTCGTCAAAATCAATAGCCGCGGTTTCCGGAGGAATCTGCTCTCTATAGCACCTCACACATCCACTCAGGTCACTTTTCGATTTCTTCTCAGTCTTACCATTGTTATCACTCATGTCATGTATACTTTTTTTTTTTTTTTTTTTTGCATTTGCACCTTGTCAGGCAAGTACGAATTTTAATAATATTGCGTCAGGAGATTGACATTATTTGTCCGACCAGAAAATTCTGTCGCAAATGTGTCCGACTCTTTAATCTTACGAAGCCTCTTATCTCTTCTTGGCTATAGAACCTAATACTTTAAAGGTTTAAAGTGACAGACCTGCACCCAATTTTAAGATGAGGCTGTTAAAAAAAAACGTTTTGTGCTTAGAAAAGATCAGCTGAGAAACACTTCAACGCCGCGTACATCGGATGACGTTTTGGCTGTTATCCGGTCTTTGCTAAGCAGGTATTTCTTTGGTGCTTAGTAATTTTGCTGAACATTCCTTTAAATTTGCCATTACTAGATTCAAGTCCAAAATCAGTGTAACTGTACTCCAGTATTTCTCCCTTATCACCCGTCCGCTGTAACAATAACCATGACTTTTCAGACAAAATCAATGACACCATCATAAAACTCAAAGTGAATAGGCATGAAGCTTGGCATAAAGCCTGGATGAATCACGGTAGTTCAAAGAGAAATGCCAGTTTCTTGTGAGCGACGGCAGAAGAATGCGATGAAAGCTCACGCCGAACACAACAGAGAAATATTTTTACTCTTTTATTGTTTACAGATGGCGGGACTTTTTGAAAGCAATTTTTTTTGCTCCTTCTGTCAGACCGTCTCAATGATATTAAAAAAGCCTGGGGTATTTTGGTAAATTTTAATTGCAAAACGAATATTCCTTAGTGATTTTTCCCCTGATTTCTCACGTATAAGGAACCAATACCAAGTAGATATTTATTTGTCTCCAGGCAATATTATCACTCGAGCAAATATTTTTTATTAAAAGCTTCACTTCTTCCACATCTTATTTTGCTCTCTCTTTCTCTCTCTCCTCTCGATACACGCGACCAGGAAGTCTTGCTTTGCCACGTCAAAATCACCTTTCCCTTTCTCATTGTGTTCTTTCCGCTTCTTAGCTCTGGGATTTTTTTTCCTTTTCTTTCTTTCTCAGGGGTAAATTAATTAAGAATGGAGCTGGTGCTTAATGGAGCTTCCTTAGAGCCCCAACCTATCTCTTGTTCATCTTGTTATTTCTTAGATTCTTGTCTTCAGTCGTCTCTTCTTCTGACTTTTTTCTTGTTCTTTTTCCCCCTGAGCGACGAGGCAGGAGGCTCCGTCGCCTAACGCAACAAAGATAATAGAAACCACTTCGCATCCTTTTTCGTGACAATCAAACTGGTGGTTCACGTGATGATTTCGATTATTTTTTTTCCTCTCGCTTTTCAGAAGCCAGTGAAAAAGTTCCATCACACTTCCCCTATTGTTGCGATTTCAATGGTGCCGGGAAAATTCAATTCAAAACTCCGGCGTTCTCCCCACGAGCGCTGGGACTAATACAATTTATGGTTTGTGTTTGTTTTGTGCGGTAGCCCGCGCTGCGCGCCGAGCAGTTTGCTGGCTCTTTGATAAACCTCTTTCTTTCATCAACTCGTCTGATTTTGTGTAAACGTTTTGATTTCTCCGTCGCATTGCGGGTCTCTGCACTAGCGCAACGGCCCTTGTAAAATCAGACACCTCCGTCTGATGGCATATCAGCAAAATGAGTGCCCGAGACTAAAACACATCCAACCTGAGCAGAAAGTTCCTCGTCGACGGAAGACATCTTCATCGATTGGCCCGTGTATTGGTCGAGACTCAAAGGGGGAGTTTTGTGTTCTCAGTGATTGTGTTTGGACCTTTGGGGAAGAATATCAGGGTTGCAGGACAATTGCCAAAGTGCGCAAACATTGTCGAGGTACATGAACATGACATGAACATGACATTACTATCGATATTCACTTTCAGTAATTATGCTCAAAAATCACTTCTGGTTTTGTTTTCTGATAAGTGTCGGAATTGTGTCTAAATTGCTAACTTCTTTTCGAAATCATAATGCAAGAAAGAGAATATGCTGGCTTCGGTATACTAGATACGATGCAATTTGCAATGGTGTGGCGTGCAATTTGTATTATCTTGGCAATGGCCGTACTTTTCAAGACATAAAATTAAACATATCTAGAGACAGTTCCTAAAAAAACATATTGCACTGGAGAGAGCGAGACGATGAGAGAGGATGCTTTGAATAATGGAAAATCTGAACTGTGATTGTCCTTGAACTAAATTATTAAAATGTCCATACATTTGTCATTTACGTTTTCATTTTTTTTCTAAAGGAAGTATTATACACGTACTGCGGTGCTTTCAAATATGTGCATGTATGCTGCTATTCAAATGCGCGAGATAGGAACACGACTCTTTGCATAAAAAAAATTTTGCGAGCTTGAAAATCCTGTTTTGAGAGCGGAAGATTCCTGATTTTGACTTTTTGATAACCAGAGTAATAACTGCCAATTTTCACGGTTATAAAATTTGTGTGTGGCCACAGTGCCCTATTTCTAACCAAATATGAAGCATTTACATATAATAGATATAGTGCCTTGCATCTGTAATAAAATTAAAGTTTGCACGGAATTAGGGCGGTATTTGAAGTCAATTAACTAATTTAACACCAACCAAAATTTGTCAGCTTGTTAGGGAATTCTACATGTGCTGATCATGGTAATTGTACTCGAAGGATTTTGTACAGAATGGATATTTGCATTTTAACAAATTATTATGTTTTGCACACGACACTGTGCAAAAAGAAGGAAACCCACTTTTGACAGGAATTTTAACCTACTTAAATTCTTAACTTATTTGAACTATTTTTTTATATAATGTATTGAAGTATAGCTCTTTAACCATACGTGGTCACCAAAATCACTGTTGTCCACGTGTAAGTCTAGTGCAGTGTTTTTCATCTTCAAATCAAGCTCCGGAGCTCAGTCAAGCGGATGGAATAAAGCCGTCCGTGGACAAACAGGTTTGGCCCAAGACATTTTTAAAACTACCATATCTCAGAGACAAAATATGCATTTACAATCATTTTTTTCGTCACTTACGTTTAAAGATCAATATTTTAATACCATTAAATTGAATTTTTGAAATATGCTCAACAAAAAGGTGAAAATTGCTGTCATAAGTGGCTTTCCTTCTTTTTGCACCATCCTGTAGGTCCTAATCAGAGTCATTGCTTTGATAAGATTATATGCTATCTCGATAGCGAGGCTGAATGGCAATCCACAGCCCCTTGAATGTAAACTATAGCTGCCCGGTATGAACAGCGCAAAAGAGTCTCTGCTTCACAGGTCCAGCCTCGTTATCGATCCAGCATGAAGATTCCGTGCAGAGAGCTAAATGTGCCAATGTATCATGGGCGGTGGCGCCATTACTTCATCCGATGAAAACATCTATCCATTTGCACACCAGTTTTTCATCAGTTGCTATGCGTTTCCATTCAGCACTCCAGGCTCAAGAACCATTGAGTTTCAAGAAAATGGGTCTGGGAGCTAGATAAGCCAGTGTAAAATAAGATCCTGGATGTCCGCGCCCACCTATCGACCCTTTGCATGAGCAGCCATCTTGGAACATGATTAATGTTGCAACAATGAAATCACAAGAGGTCTAACTCATATGTATTCTGACGGACAACAGCACACCTTAAAGATGGTTGCACTGAAGGAATATTTAACACAAACAAAACTACAGTCGGGAAAGATTCTATAGTTCTGATACGGACCATTCTATATAGAACAATCCGGGCACGCTATCAATTCTATCACGGAGGCCCCATTCAATGGCGAAAGCATTGTTCTAGCTATTGCTCAGGTAATCCATCTTGGAATAATTGCTTTGTAAAATAGCTATCACAGCGTGTTCGCCATTGAAGAGGGCTTCTTGAGTGTGTACAGTGATCACTTTGCCTGGATTATGTGTATACGTCGGACGAAAGTCACAAGTGTAGGCAAACACTATACCAAGATTAACTTCCTGCAAAAAGAGAATTCGGTGAATGTGAAAAACTTATGAAATTATTTGCTAACATCACCTTTTGTTATCGTACAGGGTCCGTGATCTAACAAAGACAAGTAACAAAACCTTTGTTACGATCGGAGTAACCATTGAATGTGTCAGGTATGCTCAACCACCTGTCGTGAAGTGGCCCATCAACATGTGGTTAATTTGAATGAGATGCGAGTATACGCTGTACACTCTGCAATGGCAGAAACCTATAGAAGGACCGCAGTTATACATTGCTTATTCATCTGATGATTCATCGGAGTTCGATTGATGGCCGAGTTTTAACACCAAGACCTCTCCTAAGTTGATGGTCAAATTGATCATACTTAACGAAAGTACCAAACAAATGCAGGACAGAAATGAGGTATAGGGGCTGATGTTAGGATGTGACTTTGCGTTTAATTTTCGAAACGTTGATAGCAAATATTTTAAATACCGTTTAAACGTTTAGCCATTTCACAAAGACTGACACCTGCCCATTATGTCTGCAGAACGGCGCGATTGACATGATAAATCAACAACGATTGACAGAATTAATAGTGGGCAGTCATTGAAAAATTAAAAAAAAACTGAACTATACGTGTACCTCAATGTAATCAAGGTGCTTCTAAGGTTTTGTAAATTAAATACGTTTGAAAACATCGTTAATTATTATTTTGTGCATGTTTCTCTCAAAGGAACATCGCGTGAAGGTAAGTTCCTTTTTTATAATTCAGGTTTAGTTTAAACGTTTTGGAAAATTTGTAAACGGATTTGAGATTTTTTTTGTCGTTTAAACGTTTAAACATGTAAACGTCACATCCTTAGTAGGGATCTATGCTGGTTAGTGACGTGATACATGTTATGAACAAATTCTGTGGCGTATTTCAGCACAGTCTAACAGTTTCTGCTCTAAATTTCGTAAAGAGTGAAATTCACATGAAAAAAAGACGATCAGTATAAAATTCATTCAATCGAATACATTGAGTTAAACGTTTTACTCCAGTATAATTTCTGTTTTAAACCCTTTCAATCTGAGAAAGATTTCGAGTTAGATCAACCAGTACCTATACAATCAGCCGGTGATACAGTGAAAATCCACTGTTTGGACAGAGCAAAGTACCTTTAAATCACATCGCACCTTGAAGGAAGCCTACATCCCGCACACCTTGTTAATCACCCTGTCTTCATGCTATATCATCTGCGCGAATCGAAGACAATCTCTGACGAGCACACCGCGCCTAGGACTAAAAACTAAAAAAAAATCCATACGAGCACATATACATGGCTGACAACGAGGATTCCTGGCCCGAGAAAGAATCGACGTGACCTGGCGCGCGGTCCTTCCTGCTCCCTTGGTCGATTGACCGCTTACCCCCGTGCTTGCTGTCAATGTAAATTGTTTGGGTTGTTCGGAGTGTCCTCTTGTTTCGAGGTATGTTTGTGTTTTTTGGCCTGGAGTTAAAGGGAGGTTAGAGAAGAGAATTCAACAGCTAGAGAGCTGAGGACCAATTGTTGAACGGTGGTCGGTAGGGGAGGGGGTACCAAGGAGGTTATGACCATGGGAGGAGGTGCTTGAGGTGAGATAATCAGTACGTAATTCTCCCACCCTTAAACCAAACTGTTGGTCATTTTCCTCCGTTTCCTTCAATTTCTACAGGCTTTCGGGCTGCATATGCGCGTGCATTTGCAAGGAATCCTTGGTTTCGTTACTAGAAAAGAATTGGCAAATCATTCTCCATTATACACCAAAGTAGAAAATGAAACTTGGCCCTTTAATGTATCATGACTAAACTTCGTTTAAATATAATCATGGTTCAATTTTTTTCCGCGAATTTAGCGAGGATTCTGTGCAGATTGAGCACTCATGAGGAATCTTCAAGAAAGAAAACGCAGTCATTATAAAAACTGATTAGTAGTGTGCTTGATTCCCTTTGTGACTCGAAATTCATCGAAAATATTTCGAATTTGTCCTTTTTAATGAAATAAATTTTGAAAAGAGGAATTAAAGCTGGAAATGTAATGCTTAAAGAGGGTTTAAAAAATGGGGGGGGGGATAATACAATGAAACACTGTAACTTTTTAGAGACAAAAAGTGTTCCTTCACATCTTCTTTGCAAGGTTCATTATTCTCTCAACTTGATGTAAACATGAAACATTCAGGACTAAAGTGAATTCGATCTACAACAGATTATGCAATACGCGCGCCCGATGCATTAGCACGTCATAAAACACTCTGGCGTTATCAATATTCATTCGGAGCTTCGAATTACTTCTCCAGAAGATCACACTTAAAAAAAAAAAAAAATCCGTAGAAGAAAGTAAAAAGAAGAGAAAGAAAACCGAAAGATTCTCAGAGCATTTGCCTTCTGGGTTGAGCTGATTCCGTAATATCGACCCCTCTGTACACCGTGTTCAAGTGGGTTTTTTAGACGACCGGCAACAACTGAGCATACAGCGTTCGGCTGAGGGGGGAACGGCGATGCACGCTCGGCCTAAAAACCTCACGGAAATTAAAACGCCGTGGCACCTGCCCAGCTAAACCAACACGCGGACGGAACATTCGGCTTGGGCCCTACCTATACCGCTCTGGTATACAAGTCTGTTGCTTCGCTGTTTGGTAAATTCACAAAAAAATTAGAACGTGGTGCCATGTTTTGTTCGGATAGGAGAAAGCATGCTGTTTATTTGCGGCTGGAAATGCATCTCTGGCGCGGAATTTTCTTTCTCGGTCGTGGCGCCATGTTGTTTTTGTCTGTCTTACATAAAACTGGCGTTTTTGTGAAGAGCAATTACTAAGGATCGAACATCTTTTGTGGGTGAAATACAGTGCACTGCTATTAATAAATTGAAGACAATATTCAGGGATCCGTATGCATTTCATGTAATGATTTTGTTTTGTGAGCTTAAAGAGAACACAATAATGATACTGTCAAAGGAATCGTGATAAATAATAATTGCTATATCGATGATTAAAAATTAATACTTAAATCTACATTGTGCTAAGAATGGTGATATCAAGTTTTAGGCAACTAACTGATTAATCAGTCACGTTGTTAAACAATTCGAATCTTAGGAATATTTTAAGACGTATACGCGAGCTAAATATGTCTTTGAACAACTGTGCTTTAAGGCAACATGAAGGGAAATTCAAGAAATGTCCGTGAAAATTAAACAAAAACCGTAACACCAACATCAGTGTATAAGTGGAATGTTTAGGAAGCAAATCAAACTATCCTCGTCATTTTACCACGAAATTAACGGCCGACTTCCGAGTACAGAGGCCGTGATGACGTCACAATCTTCACGCCATAAAAGCCAAAGCCAGAACTCGTCAAACACTGCACATCTTTCTTTTTTTCTCTCTCTCGCTCTGTCTCTTTATTTTAACCGGGTGGATTTCTAACACCTGATCCACTTCCACCATCTCGGCAGACTATCGCATGTCTCTATTTTCCTCACCTTGGGCTCTTTAATTGCCGCGTGAATACTGCATCAGCGTAGGGGGGTCCCGGGAGAAACCCCGAGGCGCTAAGAAGGGGGGAGAGCCCCTCTCCGAGAGCCTGCCAGCGCCCGGGTTGGTTGGGCCGTGCTACGGCGAGCCAGCGTGATTGGCGTCACACGGGGGAAGGTTGGGCCGCAGGTCTCCCGTGTATTGCAACGTGTTGCTCGCATCCTCGCGCCGGCTCCCAACATTCATTAATTTTTCAACATTGATTTACAATCGATAAATATGGAGGCCTTCGCGCTGGGCAAAGCGACCTCATCAACATGCGGAGAGGGTGAAGGGAAAGGAACTAGGGAGCAGTTTAATAGGGTTAGTCCCCAATATCCAGCATTGAGGTAAGATGTTCGATATTACGCCCTGAATATTCCACCAGTGTTTTCTGAATTAGGTCGTTACACTATGGCATTGCTCATATTTTACCTGTCGCTTGAGTGCTCCGGAAATGGTAATTTCGAAGTCATTTTCTACAATTCCATGTTACTCTTTGATTATTCCATGCATTCACGATTATTTGCCATAAATATTTTCTTTCGATTCTTGCGTTAGTGTCGTGGAATAAAAGGAAAGCATGGCCTTTCTGATTTGGTTTTTTTTTCACAAGGAGTACCGAAATTCATCTGTGTTTATGCATCCGGCACTGTGGTTGGCACAGGATTAAACAGCAATAAAACAAAATCCTCTTTTTTACCTAGAAGTTCCGTAAGACGTGATGCCAGTGAACTTTAAGATACCCTTAAGCTAATATAGGTACTCCTACACAAGAATTGGAATGTATTGATGCCGTTATATGTTACTGTATACATTCGTGGTAGTTTATGTCAAATTTGACATAGTTTGACATAGTTTAAACATAATTTAAACTATATTAGCATAGTTTAAACTATATTAGCATCGGACCTAAAGCAACACAAATCGGAAACATGTCCTAATATAATGTAAACGTGTTCCCTGAGAATGTTGTTACGTGATGTTTGGAAACGGGTATACCCTTATTAAAAAGCCTCTGTACTAATGACGTCACACTTTGTTTACATATGCGCTTTTTCTATGGGGCTACGAAACCGTCGTCCCCACCAGGCTCCAATAAGAAAGCACACGCGTTAACAAAGTGTGACGTCATCAGCACAGAGGCTTATTGAGCCTACATCAGAACTCACTTTGAGTTACCTTTCTGGATTTAAACCCAGAAAACCTCACGTTAAATCCAGTCTACCGGACCGGTCTGGTACCCAGACAATACACGCCACGTGAGACAGCCATTTTTCACAGTGTTTTGATTCACAACTATTTATAGCCTGGCGACAAGGAGGTGAGGTTACCGACTGATGCCAGGCAGCAGTATATGCACATTTTTTGCAACAGTTTAAGTATCGACCTTTGGTCAGACGTCCATCTTCTGATCTGATGATGACTTCTTCTTGCGCGCGTGTTCTTGGAGCCAATCTATATTCGACACTGCAAGAGCTGCGCTGTTAAGCAGCCTTTCCTTTTAAACGTTTAGTGCTTGTTGCATTGTTGGCGTAAACGGTTTTAGAACAGGCCTAAATAATGTAAAGGACAAACGGACCGAAAACACACATACTTGAATGTGTATCCTTCTGGAGACATTCTTTGTTCTCGTGTACTAAAATGTTAGAGTCTGAAAATCTAGTTTCAAAATGGCCATATTTTAACCAGAATTAATTTGCTGGACTGAAATTCGAACCAATTATCCCTTACATAAAATACTACAATTTGTGACGGATAAACGCTAGAACCTTGGAAATACCTAGTTTTTTAGTAAAATCCATATATCTATTTCGTGAAATCCTTGTGGGGACGTATTCACCTATAGAAATTGCCTTGTTGAGACCTTTGCAAACTATTGTACACACGTCTTTATAAGACAGTGAATTACAAGACGTGCGTACTGAAATTCTGCTTTAAAACTGAGACTTATATAGTGTCTATATTGCACACACTCATTCATGCGTATATCACACGGTCCTTAATATTTGGTTTGCACTTGCATCCTGGTTCAACTTCAGTGAGCTGAATAATTATATCAATGATTAGACAAAAACTGTCTGACCTGATTTCCATCTGGGTCAGTCAAGTCTCACATTGGGTCTAATGAATTCTATAGACAACGCTTCATTCCCTTCATGTAGGCCTAAAGTAGCAATTATTACACAGCTCTCCAGTGCTATGTTTCCGTCTTTGCTATTTTTATTTCGTCTGGACTTTCGACTCTCAGTCCCTATAGTTACACCCGTCAGTGTGGATTCATTGTGTTGGCTCGGTGGCTGAGGCACGCTGCCCGTGTGTGCGTTTTTAATAAATTATCTTTTCCCGCCTTTTTCTTGATGTGGTGAAAACGCTCAGTTGCTGGGCACGGCGCGCGTTGCTTGGCTGCTGCTTAATTGCTGCCACCAGCAGCTCTTTAATCCACAGCCCAATTTCATGGCATTGCGAACTAACGAATTTTACTCTTACGATCACCATTCTGTGCTAACAGCCCAAGCAAAAATCTGTGCTAACCCTGTAAGCGCAAGCAGAGAATCCTACGTTACGGGATGTACGCAAGCACAAAAGCCCAAAGTCCTCGCTTACCCGTGCAATATGCTGACTGTAAACAGGAAATATTTTACAGTAAGCGGGATTTTTTTTTCCCCGCTAACGGTAAGCAGAGCCATGAAATTGGGCCTGCATTTTGAATTCCTAGTATGGTTTTTAGACCTGACGATTTTCAGTGAAACGCCGCTATAACGAACACCACTATAACGAACATTTGGTTATAACGAACTTCCCCATGGGCTCCCGAAATAGTGAATTCCATTATAATGCACAATCACTATAACGAACAACCACTATAACGAACACTTTCTGTGGACCCCATCGTGTTCGTTATAGCGGCGTTTCACTGTTTATACCTTTTTCTTCTGCAAGTCATCACAGCGGAGGACAGGTCCTTATTGTTCCTCTTTTATACACAATGAGTGATACTTGGTTCTCTCATTGTCACTGAGTTTGAATGACGAAATGCGTCCTCATGGCGGGCGTACCATGCCATCGGTCTATTCTGACAAATCAGGTGGCGTCGATATCACGTGACCAAAACGGGCTGGAGTCCCCCCGTTTCCAAAGATATCCGAATTTAACCGCACTCGTTGTAAGTTGATACTCGGATATCGCGATTGCTTGGATGTCCCGAGTTGCAAAATGGTTGTATTTACCAAGAAGTGCTTCAAAATATCAATCATGAACATTTGAATTCATTAAATCGAAGCTCAGGAAACAAATATTGTCAATATCTGAAGGAAATAAATTAAAGGAAGAAGCAAAATTTAAATACAAATGTTTTTAAATGGTTTTGTTATGTGTAGGATTGCTGTGAAAATGAAATATCCGGTCATATTATCTGTGAGATAGTAACCGCCCACACATTCCACAGCAAGCTTTTTGTTCATCTTCTGTAAAGACATCGTTTACCGGGTTGGGATGATCTCGTGTTGCGATCGAAGAAAGACTGGGGTTTTTTTTGCGTATTGCTTCACATTATTTGTGTACACGGATATATCCACAAGCGCTTGGGCGCGTCTGCGAGGTTCAGTAGACGAAAATATACAGACTGGCGACGGTTATCTTTGCAATTCCCCCGCTGTGACAGCGTGTCTCACCGTAGGAACCAGACGACATAAGTGTAAATAAACGTGAAATTTCACTCAGTTGTTATTGAAAGCACGGTTTAAAGTCAGCTCCCTTTAAATGATTTGTCGTAATTGTCAAATCTTTTGTGGAAAATTGCACATTGAGAAAGAAGATTGACAAGCATCTCACTGGCCATCTCTCGTGGAGTATACGTATAATTTCGCCGTGAGGGTGCATAGGAAAGGCGAGGCGTGTAGTAGGTGTTCTACTCGAATGAGTGCGAAAAACAAAAGACAACATAATCAACATAGTCGAGAGAGAGAGAGAGATAATTTTTTTCATGCAGGAATCCAACAAAGTACGGACAAACTTGAGTCAATACACTCAAGATATTCAATCGTGTTCGCATGTCAAAAACAATTTCCAACAGCCTGTAACTGCCTAAGGTAAATCCTCTGTAGTTCCCAAATAGTATATTCATCCCTTCACCGCAAAAAAAATCCCCCAAAGTAGACATCCCTCCTCCCGTTCTAAATCCTTTTAATTCCACTCCTCTTTTCTCTCCGCCTCCCGATTTCCTGTTTCTGACTCATACCCAACCGGTGGGCCCTTCAATACAAAAAAAACCTGGGAGTCACTAACCTGTAAGGCACAGATACCCTTTAAACCTGTTCAATTAATAAGCATACCTGTTACTCTTCGGGCGTCGTAGCGGGTGCCAACGCCTAATAATACCCGCGTCCACTTCGCTGTAAGGCACGCATCTTGAAAGAAAGAAAAAATCCCGAGCTCGCTGCCGGCTATAAGTGGAGTCGACAAGGGGAAATATAATTAATTAAAGCGACTAATCTCGCGTCATATGACCTGAAGGGGCAGTTTGCTTAATTTAGTATGAGAAAAACCGCTGTATGATTCCTAATGGATACCCTAGATTGCAGGGAATTAAGTATTTACAATATTTTGGGGCTGGGTATCATATTCAGTGGGACATTTCTGCGTGTGTATAGAGACCGCCATATTTGGTATTGGATTTTGGTAAACATGTAATAAAAAATGAGACTTTATTCAAGAAAAATCAAAATCATCTCACACTTAAAAAAAAAAACACCACTGGTAGCCAGAAGCTGTTGCTATTCTTCTCCACGAATAGTGCATTGGGAACAGTGAACGGATTATTTTGAATCTGCTTGATCAACGTGTCAATGCAATGTGTTTTCACTATTATGTTCTCTGTATACAATGCCAATAGATATGTTCATTAAAAAAAATAGCCTAAAAACAGTGTAATCTCCTATCTTCCATTGTTGTCAAAATGCACTCATTGTTACATAACACGTTAGATCCTTCATCCAAGTAAATTTGAGAGACGTATTTGTTGAAAGATGGATACATGTATTATGTTACGTTCATAAGAACTTCAAGAGGTGGTGGTAATACTAAACAATGCATTTTGTTCACCAAAGTAGAAAAAGTTACCAAAAGGTAGAGACACCACATGAAGTTATTCATTAGGATAGTTGTTCAGTTGGAAGTTTAGTAGAAACTCTTGCGCGGCAGATGTGACCGTGTGTAGTACGAGCGTATGTAATTATCAATATACAAGACCGCATGTGTATACGCTCACCCCGGCCCGAAGGAACGGGAGATAAAAATAATTTGCCAGGGCGCAAGTGGATGACTGGGAACAGTAATTACTCCAAAGTAAATTAAATTCGGTTGTCGGTCTTACCAGATATGATCAGCACCACCGGCGAGCCAATTGTATGATGTAAAATAATTATATCACCATGCCGCTCCATTACGACGCTCTAATCCTGCGTCGCGAGTACCTCTAGTTTTCTTTTCCTCTTTTTTTCTGTCGTATAGTTGGATTTGCATCCAGCGTTTACCGTCTACGTGCCCCGTAGTTCGGCATTACACGAAATGGAACCGACAAACCAAAATCGCGCGATAGCATCGACGACAACAATGCCAAACAACATGTTGGCAATCTTTCCCCTTGTGATTTCGTGAAGTAAAGTAATGACCAAAAAAAAAAGAAAAAAAAAGCATATCGACAATTTAAGCCAGGAAGAAACTAGCAGATTGAAGTGGCAAGTATAATTCACGAGAGCGGCCTTAGCACAAGCACAACAATCTCAGAAAAAGGTACAGAAAGACCCAAGACAAATAATAATCTAATGCGTACAGCGTCCTGATATAAATCATGTCGTTCTATTTTCTGCGGGGGCTTTGTGTGTCGGCCGCGGCACCTAATACACTTTCTTTAAAAATATTGTCTTAGATTTTTTTTTTCTTAATTTTTTTTTCACCCAGCCCTGGGAAGTCTTCCCCGAGATTCAACACCGGTTTTAATTTCGGTAATAGCAAAGTCGCTCAGGGCGCGCTGCGTTCTAACGTATCTTGGAGCGGCACCGATGCCAATAATCGCCAAAAATACTCCTGGTGCTTAGCGAAACGAAATAAACACCGATTGGTCAAGTGTTGGGCGCTGGCTAAGATGACGGGCCCGCCGCGGCCGAGCCAGCCCGGCTGAAGGGCTCTCCTCGTGATGAACCCCCCGTATACGATGTCTTTGCTTGCTATGCCTCGGTTGCCTGTTGAAGGTTTTTGGCTTTGATAGCCTGAGGACGGTTTCGTCAGCCACAAGATGACAAACAGAGAAACGGTTAATCAAGTATGCAGACTAAGACAAAGGCAACTGCGTGCCATCATGCCAAATTCGGGTTCGGTACATGTATTTTTTTTTTAATCAATGCCATATCTCTTAATTTGTATAAAAGGCAACAATGTTGCGTTGGCTCGTGTGTGTTGAATACTTTGGCAGAATCCTTGACCTTTTTGTTGTGAACAAACAAGACAGGTATACATTTTGCTGAAAGGTAATTTGTCATGTTTTATCGTTGATAAACCTAACAAAAGGATGAGATGTCATCTAAATTCTGCTGGAGAATTTTCGACTGACCTACCTGTTATTAAGACTTGTCCCTGTGCATTTGGTAGTTTTGGTATTCAATTTAGGCTTGGACTCTTATGAAAACGTGTAGTTTCCCTTATTCCCCGTTTGGTTATTAACTCCATAAACTCAGATTAGCCATCAAGAAATCACTGTGAGATTTCCTTCATTTCATCCAAAAATGGGGGAAAAACACAGAGATTATCCTTGAAGCTATGTAAGATCAGAAAGGCCCACCTGTTCCATCTTACTTCTCGGAACTAGTGGTCTGAACTACAAGTGTTCTGTACCAGACGCACGCACTGATAGGTTTAATTTATCTAATTAAAAGAGGTCCGAGAATGTTCCCCACATGCTATAATTCCCAACAGAATCATGCAAGTATCAAAAGACATTTTTAATATAGTGTGATGTTGTTCCAAGCCAATATAGCTATACTTGGGGTATATTAATTACCATCGCACCTGTGGCGTTAATTTCATGTTGTGATTTATGGTTGCAACGGATAGATGATGTCATCGCATGTCATCTTGGACAGGTGACTGCTGTCACACGCGTATAGGCAAATTTACTTGTATCAAAAGCCGTAATATCGCATAATAATGCAATTATAACGAGAGATTGATAGCAAGATTATTTGTGAAGAATCATCTAAATTCGCAACCGAGGTATTGTAAGTTTAAGAACTGACTGGTGGGAATTCCCGGTTGACTTGGTTACCGTAATTTTCTGACAAATGCATGGACAGTCAATCCATACACCAACATTTGTGTTTTTTTTACGGGCCGGGATTCGCAATAAATTTACTGGGGTTTTGGCATATTTCGATCACAATTTACTCTTTCTGCCTTTTCCGCAGAGTACAATATTTCTGTAGCGTGGAGTCTCAAGTTATAAGCAAGCTGTGAAGCTAACATTAATTTCTGTTGCAATTTAGTTGTGTCTGCATAATATTGTCACACGAACGTTTACAGAATTCTCCCATTTTGTTCTTCCTGGGCGGGAATCTGCAAATCTGAAATATATTTCAGATTTGCAGATTCCCGCCCAGGAAAGAACAAAATGGGGTAATATATTCCTTTTCCGTGACATATGATCATCAGGGATCTTTATTGGTGACGTTGAGATGCAATTGCAAACATTTCAAATCATGCACGTCATTCTCACAGCACTAACTCTTCATTAGTATTAGGCCTAGTATAACAGCACATAATTTAGGCCAAATTAAAAAAAAAACATGTTTAGCGTCCTGCCTTTTTGAAAAAAAGGAAGGAGAAGGCCCTTTTTTTTCTCCAAAATGGCCGCCCGACTGGGCTATTTTTCAAGATGGCCGCCAGCTTTTTTTTTAAATGGCCGCCACTTGGACTCAGGAATGACATACCAGCTTTATATGGGCCAGATGCAACGGACAAAGAGGCCAAAATGATGTCACTGTTTAAAATTAATCATTTTTTCGTTTAAAAAAAAAGGAGGCGGCCTCCAAAAAGGAAGCGGGCGGGGACGCTGAACATGTTTTTTTTTTTTATTTGGCCTGAAAAATCATGCGTGTAAAGCAATTGCCTTTCATGACAAGCATTTTGGGATGGGAACTTAATCTGTAACCAAGTTCTAAAGGCATATAGGATCATTTGCATTTATCCCAAAAGTAACCTACCGAATTATCGTACTGTTACTACACACCACGTGAAATTATTCCGTCCGGCTTGCTGTCATTTGGAAGAAACAAGAAATGAAGGTGATTTGCAACGATCAGTCAAAAAAGACTGATTTTTTTTTCAATAAATAGTGCTATTGACGAAATCGTGTTTCGTAATCAAAAGTTGTGCATGTTTTTCACTGTTCTCTCGGAAAGTGTAATATCCACTGAGCTCAAACCTCAACAGGTTAGATTTGAACCACTTCTTTTGATTTTGAGCGGTGTTATTATTAGAAACGAACAAAATGCATGAAAAGCAAATGATCCTATATGCCTTTAATCAGTAACTAAATTTTAAACCGATCATTAGTAGTCTGAGACCATGTCTGAGGTTCAGAGAGAGTTGTATCGCGCCGTATTCATTTTGGCACCCGTTCAGTTCGTGACCTTCTACCATGTCTAGGTGTCTTCGTGATGCGAGTGTGCCAGTTCAGCGCTCCGCTTGCAAATGAGATGAAAACGGACTTATCACCAATGTAACAGCTCACCTCGGTTCACGCTACACCATAATGCCCACCTCGACAGTCACTTGAATTGTATTGTATTAGTGTTGCATTGCCCTTGCCGATAATTCTCAACCAGTAACACATACCGTAGCATGCCATCTACAAGTTAGCGGGTTTTTTTCCCACTTGCCTTTCGCAAAACGCACGCTCTTCGAAGCAGCAAGTGAAACCGTAGCCTGTCATTCGGCACCGGGGCACCCGCGGCCAAACAGTGAAAACAGACCCTCTGTTACCGGTGTTTAGCCTGGCGGTACTCGCAACGAGCGTGTAATGACGTTTGGAGTGGGTTCCTGCCGTTCATTTAATCCCAGCGAGCCTCCTCCAGAATCCGGCTTGTGTTTTAGCTCTCCATGTTTATACAATGAGCTGATTTTTTCCCCGCCTCTCGGCTCGTTGTGAGTGAGACTGCAGAAGTCTGTGAACGTGCGCTGCGTTTCTTCTTGTCATCTCGTTCCCCGTTCCTCAAGTTGTCAAGAATTGGATTACAGAATCCTTAAATAAATCATTGGGTTGTCTCGGCTGACACTGTTCAGACAGTGTTGCTAAATTGGAGTGATTTCAGTTATTGCTATTTCTGTTTATACCTAATTTTTAAATATTATGCACATTGGGACTGCTTGTCAAGACACACGTGCATGCACGCATACGGCAATTCACAGTTATACAAGCGGAACATCGTAACCTCACGGAAGTCAGGTGCGTTGAACTCAAGACCCTGTGTTTTACTCTTATTTGCTTGAAGTTCGAACCCAACCAGTGTGGTTATGGTGGAAGTGTCCTTGGGCAAGACACTTGATCACTGTCTGGTTCTCTCCGGCGAGGATAATTGGTACCTTTGATGCCAGATGTAGTTGTTTCATAAGAAATCAGCAATTTCCGTTGTAAGTTGAATACTCCCCAAGGAGTTGATCTATAGGTAATATCAATGGTCTACGAGCAGGGGTAATAATAATGCAATAATGAATGGGAGATTTGCTGTGCACTGTTCAGTCTCCTGCTGACGAACAGAGCATACTGTTCGAAACGTCGAGTTAAACCAACTGGTTCTTCTCAGAACCACACAACTCAAAAGAGATATCATTCACCTGGTGTTACTGCAAACCTCCCATTCATTGTTCATGTCCCCCACGCAAACCTTTAAAGTCTCATTTAATAATGTAATACATGTAATGATGTAGTACCTTGCACCCCAAAACTGTCAATTTTCATATGTGCTCTGTTTAAATACACATTCATATTGCAGTAATAATTGAACATTATCAAGGAGATTTTATGACTAATTTGAATCTTCAACCTTCAATCATGATTACCAGCTGGCTTGGAGGACTGGTTGACAGAAATAGCCTGTTATGTATAATCAGGACTGGTTGATGAGAGTATGTAGGGTCTTATGTTCAAATAGTTCAGTCACTTATTTGCTAACCTCTGCGCTGGTAAAGCAACCGCCCTAACACTCACATTTTGATAATGATCGTATTAAAGCTGTATTAATTGACGGTGATGCCGTGTTTGCCAGAGGCTTAATCTTGCAAACACAACGCACAACACAGGACGAAATCTAAATGGGTCAAGGAACGATTCACTGAGATCCTGAATATCATCAGGTTGTGACATTTTGGGATCCTTCAAATATAAATCATTCGCAAGGCTGTCATGGTGTACTTTCCAGGCTGGTTGTGGCAAGGTCAGAATTCTCTGCTCTCGAAGCTTAAAAAATGTCAGGATGATTGAACGCTGTAATCAGCCGCGGAATTGATCCGGTATAATGTAGTAGCACATTTCGGGCGCTCGATCCCCGTGTATTCTCTGCATATGCAGAGACGTATACGATATATTTAATACATGAGCAGTATCCGTTATCGTCTTGTGCATTTCCTCAGACGTGAGACTTGCAGAAGATTTTCGAGTCTAAAGTCCAAAGCAAATGGCTTCGTTTAATGATACACACAAACACTAGCCATGAACTGCCTTCGGATTATGTATATAGATGCATCACAGGTTGTGCAGGAATTTCATTTTACAGTTGTATGGTCTTAACGACATGTATCCCATGCTCTTTTGATAATCACGATTTTTGTTTTGCTCGTCCAGAAGCAGAGTGTCCTGTTGGTCAATTCTTCCGTCACTCACGTTACATTTATATTTCATGAGCCTTTACTTTGACCTCTCACTGCTTTAAAAGTATTTAATCAGGCTGAATCAAACCAGAAAGAAAAATTCAACTCATTCACTCACTTTTGGAAAACATGTGTTTTGTTGGTCGTCACCCACGTTACCAAAAAAAAAAGACATGGAAAAATATCGTGCAATTTTTTGTTCAAGTCTCCTCAAACTGACTACCAAAATTCCATGATTTTGCCCCCCAAAACGAGTATTTTAACCAAAGTAATGCTTAACGTCATTCCATCGCTTTGGCACACCACTCAAATGAAAGATCTTGTTGTCCTCTTTAATTTGACACCACATTTGAAGTTTGGATTATATTCATTTACTTGATTACTACCCTCCCTCTGATTTGGATTGACTTTGAATCATAATTAAAAGTCGTGCACCTTAATTTCTATGAATTGAAATCATTGTTTCCCCGCCTTGTTAATTACTGGTTGTTCAAGTTATCCCTCCCTTCTTGTTTGTTCTTCCCATTTAAAGGGAAGATACAACATTTGCAAACATCACAAAACGAAATGATCAAATTATAACGAAATACCTTACTAGATTTTTAGGAAATGACAGTCTAAAGCATCCTGTAAAGTCGTGGCTCCTGGTGTGCTGACATTTTCAAGAAAAATTGTATTTTTCCAACGCTGGTCGGCCGACCAGCGTTGGACAGTACCATTTTTTTCAAAAACTGTTCCTAATTGTTTTATAATTAGTTATTCTGCGTTTTCTTTGCAATTGATTACACACCTGTGAAGGGGTACAAGCCTGCTAGACTGATTCTCTGACCTTATAATTTCCAAAAGTCTATCAATTGCTCCGTTTCATCTTAAGTGGGGTCAGGGAACCAGACTACAAGACCATGATTTGATTTTCTTGGTTTTTCCAGTATCTATAAGCCCAAAACGTGAAACAAGTCATTTCAACAATGTTTGCTTTAACATACTTAACCTCCAAATCCATTTATTTCTGAAAATTGCAGCAAAAACAAATGTTGTGCATTCCCTTAAATTTGCATTTGCTACCGTGTGTGACGTAATGAGCTTTTAGTTTGGTGCGTCCACACGTAAAAGTGGGTTGGGACATTTCATACAGTTTCCACTTTTCAGCCTTGTCCACTTTTGCGTGAAATTGTGTATCTCACTGACTGACAGTCACTTCTGACTGACTAGCTCCTTGCTTAGTCTTCTTTTGGAAATTCACTCCCTGCAATGTGTTTCTGAATTCTTCTATCCCTATTCCCTATCGCATGATTTGCTTCCCGACATTATCTGAATTGCCATAACAATCGGCAGGTTTTCACGGCGCAACTTCTTTAAAGGTAAATCATTGGGTTCTTTATTGATATCTCTTAGAATTTACGTGGCAAAGCATATCATGTGTTACAGTAGTTCGACGTTTAATACTTGCATGAATACACACTATCAATAGCATTGAAATGTCATCAATGTCTGTCCAATTTTTAAATGAAATTGAGAGCGCGTGTCATTAAAACAAAGGATTTTGACACCCGAGTGTTGAGGGGCTGCAGATTATGGACGGCACATACTCATTTGTGGGTTTTTACAATGAACATTGGGGACAGTATTATGCCAGACAAATTGCATTTGGAGGGATTTTGTCCAAAATAGCTTTTGCCTTTCTCTGTTATAGTGACTGTGTCATTGAATGAAGAAATGAAGATTGAAGAAATGAAGATTGTCCACCTTCATTTTGGTGGAAATCTCACGCCTTGGAAAACCTTCCCCTCTTCGAGGACCGGAAGATTTTTTTTAACAGAAGTTTCAGGATATTACCTCCAGAAAGACTGGCTGCAGAACTTAGACCTGTTAAACGTCAAGAGGACTCAAACAGGTCCATCGTGAGATGGGCAGCAGAAATAAAAACGGTCAGATTAGATTAGTACCAAGTTTGTTCCTTGAGAGTGAAAGGCAAGAGCGAGTAGGAATGGGGGGTTGTCAATTTACCGAAGGAGAGATGTACGGTGCTTTTAACCGGAAAATATTCCCCAAGAAGTCTAAAATTATCGCCGAAAATGAAAGGCTGATCGCACTAAACTGACACCCATGTGTCCCCACGGAGTGGTGTGGTAATTTGATAGCTACAGCACCAGAGTTTTTGATACCTGCTGAGGTAGAGCTGTCGCCCATACCTGAAAGAAGAAAGCAGAAGAACGAAAGGAGATGGAGCAAGAATTTCAAGCGAGTCCGGAGTCTTCAACGGCTCCAAATTGCTACTTAGATGGGCGATAAAGTAAAATGGTATTTTTGGCCTGTTATAGCGCTCCGAGCGATCATACGGGGACAGATGGCCCATTAATGCGGAATGAAACTCATCGTCGGCAGCCGCGTGGAAGTAACAGATTTGAACGGGGCGCAATTACGTGAGAGCGGCTCCGATGCGACGTCAAGCGTAAAACGAGACGCGAGAAGGGAGAGAGACAGGGGCCGAGCCGTCAAACCAGCCCGACCAACAGGGGCACATTTTATTGGTGGGGTTGGGTCTTGGTATAACTACTTACGTTTTGTGGATCTAGGGAGCGCGTGGGTCCATCTGATCACTGAATGGAGCAATGGGATGGCGAGATTGTGAAGTGAGTCTAGCACTTGTTGAACTATGACATTTTTGCAAATTAAGAGCTTCACTGACTGACCACGCTAGATCATTCTGTAATTGCAGTGGCAGTCCGTCTGGGCACGTGTAAGCTTATTATGACCAATTTCTGTCCCACACGCTGTGAGTGGAGTCCATCTATGAATTAAATGCAAAATGAATACGGTGCATGTGAACTGACCGATCCTGGGAACCATTTATGGGGACCGTATGGCAGCAATTGTCCTGAGTGATTTGCCGAAATTGACCACCCCGCTGAGTTGGTATTGTCATACATGTACAGCTTTTTTTCACAAGCCCTGCATACGCTTGACTTTTGGAGAATATGCTTTGACGATCTGCACGCACGTTATCTGGTTAATATGATCTGCCTCGTACCCAACACGTACGAAATAAAAGTACTGGTACTGGCTGATAATACAGCCACTCTCACTGGACAATCTGTGCGTGACGACATCTTGGTAACGGTCAGATACAATACGCGTGATTGGTTGTCCGTGATTGGCGGTTCTGTGAGACTACCATAATGCATTGTGGCAGTCATATTACTAATCGGACCGACTAATGTTATGACTGGAGTGCAGTGTTAATCATTTTGAATATCTTAAGCAATGCATACTAATGACATAATACCCATTGTTTACGATGACGTCATGCTCAGTGACCCTAAACAAATTTCAGTTCACGTCTCCTCACTGGTCTTCTTTTCTGTGACTTGTCAGTTGAGGAAGACTCCCCTGTTCTCTTGATATCCAGTGGCTTATTATGATAACCGTCTCCCCGTATGCCACTGTCGCTAGGAGCCAGAAAATATGTAGATATTAACGAGATCCTGAAATGTCAAAACGATTCTGCATCACGCTTGACTTGCTGCGTTCTAAGTCGCTACATTGACGACGCAGTAGTGGGCCGCTTCAGCAATATCGCCTGCTACAGTAGTAGGCCTACCCTCTTCCAGGGGTTCTGGCGAACATCCTTATCACTGATACAAATGGGTAATTAGGGTAATTTGGGGACGAGAATAAAATAAATGTGACCTGGTAATACAGATGTATTAGTATTCGTAATGTCTAGTGCAGTATTTCTTCATGTATCATTTTATGGCGATATGTAAAAGGTAGAGGTTATAATTGCCCGACAAATTGCTCCAAGGGGACTTTTCAAGAAGGAATATAAGATTAAAGGTGTTTTCGCCTGAGTTTGTCGTCCTGAAGGACTTGACACTAGCCGTGGCCTTACTTTTTGTGCGGTCATGGCCAGTACTCTTGGAGTTTCTCAGTGACATCTTTTGGTAAGGGACGAATCAGCAAAGCATTCTTAAGTAATGTACCTATGTAGGATGGCAAAATACGGTATATAGGATGTGCCATTTTTGCCAAAGCCAACCAATTGTCTTGGACTTTCGTTATTGCCGAATTCCTACAGAACCCGGTTACTTCGGTATGTCCTTTTATTTATCAATATAAAGCAATTCTAAGATATTTCTAAAAATATTAAATCACGTTAAGTTGATAGTGTTTCACATAGATTATGTGGCAAAGTTAAGTATAAAAGGCCCGTACATTAATCCTAATTTGAGATAATCCATACTAATCCATACACAAACCTATTTTTCCCACTAAATTGGGTCATACATACCTCGCACATGTGGCACGGTATAGAAGATGATTGACAGGTACTGGATGTTTCGAGCAGCGTGTGACCGATGGAAATTACAGTAAACACGGGAGTGAATTTTATTTAGCAATCCACTTACCAAAAATAGCATGAATTTGTCTAAACCATAATGGGGAAAAAACTCCAGTCAAGTACACGTCTTCCACTGTTGGTCCTCGGTCATGCGATGTAATTGAACAAAGTTAATCAAGTTCGTGAATGAAATCATGAACCAGAATTTCAGAAAAATGAGTGTCTTTCCACTCGATCGCAACTAAAATTCAAAACACTGAAAACCAATCAACTTGTTCGGCTGGCTGGTGTACAAGTCAACATACGGTGACCTGATTTTAAAAAAGGTGTCAATGTACTTTTTCCCAAACAAAAAACGGTGTTTCTAATTAATTGTTTTGGGGCCACTTTTGCCTCACTTCTGGTGACCACTTACAGGTAACAGACGAGGACCGTAGACAATGGTCTAATTATCGTCGGCTAGCGGCATACGGCTCTGTTTATTAATTTGTTGGCGTGGTCGAGTGTTTTGACGACTTGACACAATTTTCTCTGGAGTGCGGCTCTGTTGGTGGCTGGCTTTATAATTAACAGAAAGTCAAGTTGGTGTGTCCTCATGAAGACAAAACATAATCACGGCGCTGCCAGGGACAAAGCTTAGTCTGATTACTTGCCTATTTTGAAGTTGCAAAATCGGGGAAAAAAATGTCAAGTTAGGTAACTTTAATATTGTGTTTTGCCCTACATCGACGTATTGTTTAGCTGTGAGTAGCAGCTCAACAAATCATCGTGCCTCTACGTTAGTCCGTTCGTTAGTTAGTTAGTAACAAACATTGACATTGTCTATTGCTCCTACATACTTTGACCGATTTCAACCAAACTTTGTCAAAAGTATCAGTAGCTAGCCCAGCCCCAACATGTCACATGACCAAACTGCGGTCAAAGGTCATCATGGGGTCAAGGTCAAAATAATGTCAAATTTCAAATCAGCTCAAATCAGCTCAAATAAGCTTGTATGAGAAAAGTAGAGCTGTCCATGGTGACCTCTTTATCTGACCTACAGTTATGGGGTCAATGGTCAAAATAGGTCAAATTTCAAAGAAGCTCAACGGACAAAAGTAGCGCTGTCAACATGCTGGCCTTGGTCAAACATTAAAAAATGTCCATGGTGACCTCTTCATCTGACCAACAGCTATGGGGTCAAAGGTCAAACTAAGGTGAACACGCATTCGTTGGCCCGCAGCTTCCGAGATCCGATCGAGCTTGTTTTATAAACACTGTATACTCAGTGTTGCCCACGAGTGATAGTGAGAAAAAATCACTCAGGTGGGATTCGAACCCACGACCTCCTGCTTACTAGTGCAGACGTCTTACCAGGAGGTCGTGGGTTCGAGTCCTACCCGAGTGATGTTTTCTCACTATCACTCGGGTGCAACACTAAGTATACAGTGTTTATAAAATACGTCGGTGAAGGGCAATACCCAATATTGAACCTATATCACCCGACGCAAGTTAGGTAACTGATTTCGTGATATCAAAAGTAAATTTAAAAAAAAATAGTCATCATTCTCACTGAGATTGAGCATTACGCTACCAATACAGCCGTGTTGAACTGTTGAGACCAAGGTTGAAGTGGAACCCGGGAAAGGGTTGGTTGGCAGAAGACCAAGCATCAGTAGGTATCGATTCAGTGATAAATTTGAAAGTTTATTTCAGATTTTTTTGCTCCCCCCCCCCAATAACTGCACCCAATCCCCGTAAATAATAAAACTCTACGGCTTCACACTCTTGCGGCATTTCCCCACCTGACTTTAGATGACTATTCATGTTGGGTCTGAACATGCCGATAACAGATATTTTACCCAGCGAGAAGAGATTTTTAAAAACCTGCAAATACAACGTCTTAAAGATAACACAAGGGCATCCGGTAAACGTCTTGATTCCAAGACCAAACCGTATGCGCATGCTCAATCTACATCTGCGCCTACAACTGCATGCGTTTTTTTTTAGTTATTATTGCCCATCTGTGTTTTCACAAACTCCATCGACTTAGATTGGAAGTGACACTGTTCCATCTGCATCGCGGTGTAAAACACTAGCCACATACAGCCAGCAATTTGTGAGAAGATGATGGTTTGTGATCGGGAGGGAGAAAATAGGGAGAACATTGCAGCCTGAGATGTTATTTTTTTTTATCCGGCAACTATCTGACATTATTGGACCAAAAATTGAATAATTGCCGCCACAGGGGAAGCGAAACACATGAAATAGGATGTCAGTCCCACACGCCCGTCCTGGTTCTAATACTTCAATGTTTAAAGTAACATTATCGTACATTCTTCTCTTTTCTCATAGAATGCGCTGCCAATGCCAGTGGTTTATCATTTCAAGGAATTAATCAGGTTATTTAATTGTTTAAAAAATAGCTTTAAACTGATGTTTGTTGAAGCTTATATCGCAAGCGTCTGCACTCGTCACGTCAGTAATTCGCTTAAATAGTTTGTTTTTCGTTTGAGTCCACTGTTTGACACGCATATGAAAATTCGTTCTAATACACAAGATACCGCAGTTTGGAATTGTGTTCCTCCAGTGCAAATTTTCTACCTGATAATCTCATCTTGTGCCCGTGGGTTCTTCCCCCAATTTTTAGCAGGAGTGATGGAGCGTGTGTTTTCAGTCACGTATCCTACAGGTCACGTACTTAATGGTCACTTGTGGCGCGGTGGCGGCATCGGTCAAACGATCCCCCCGGTCTCGCACGAATTAGTTCCCAGCAAATTTCTCCAGTGATTTGGCATGTAAATTCCCCTTCTGAAAATGGTTACCGGCGGATCGATTCCTTGCCACAGTTATTCATCTCGGGAAAGGGGCCGAGCCGAGCACCGCGCATTAAGACCAGAACTGTTGGGACATGACAATATTTATGCAAATGACAAGTTTGGTCGCATCGCTCGTCTCGCTACAGGTTTTCAACCCGTGCGTGTTTCTCTGGAGTCCAAAAAACAGCCGTCGGCAACTATAAAGGAATTATGATCGTTTCTGTCGCTGTGTTTCATTGTAGGGGGAAAATGGTGTCCTTGGGGAAAGCGCGCGAAATTGGAACTCGGGTATAAGGCCGCACTGGGTGAAAATGGACGATAACTAAACTATAAGGAACAATGTAGCTTCTAAAAGGATGAGAAGAATACATCCACAGTGTTAAGATGTATGGTTTTGGTGAAATACCCACACAAAATGCTGATATAACCGGCTAGTTTTTGTAAACCGCATTGGTATTCCCTATCGGCATCATTTCTAAGGGTCCCTAATACCTTTGACACTGCAACCCATATGCCAATGGCGTCATGTTTCACGGCTGCTGAAAGATGCTTTAATACTGCAACAAATTGTAATACTAAAAGGTTGTTAGCGTAACCATATATAGACATTTTTATCTTGAAAGGGTTGGACTTCGACTGCAAGTCTTCTGCGCTCAGTGTCAACAGAAAAAGAGAAGAGATAACCGAGGAAATTTAGCTTAAAAGTGGGTCCTTCAATCTCTGGCCGTCGCCTCGGCAATTTGTCAAACCAACTCGTGCTTGCAATGGCACCGCGTGCCGCGCGTATGTACATTCCTCGCATTATCATTTTCTATGGAAATAATTATGGTAATGTTTTTTTGTCAACCCAAGTGTAGCATTGCAATGCAAGAAACAGGTGTTTTCCTTGAAGGGTTTTTTGTGAATCTGTAAGGAGCAAGTGGTTGCTGAGAAGACACTCCTCTACTTAAGTGTTCGACGAACTTGTACATGGCCAGTCAGGTACAAGTATAAGTTGAATCAACCTCTGGCACGAGACAATAATGGACCATGATTTATGATTCACATTTATTGATGATTAACATTTTATCGATCAATCGATCACAGTTCAAATGATCGATATACTAAATATCGATAATGGATTGATCAATTAATCAGTGAGAGGATCAATCAATCTATCATTCAATCGAGCCTAGTGGAAGCTTCCCTTTGATTTTGTATGCCAGGTTGTATCCGGAAAAAAACGTCAACAATCCCAAGAAATATTTTACAATTCACAGCAACATGTTTTGAACAGACACGACAATGACGAACGATACTGTGTCTTAACGAAGATTTCTCCGTGAGTCATGTCGTTAAAGTAAAACAAATACAGTCTCGGAGGAATACAGAGCACACATATGTATCTTGGTAATGTCCCTCAATTTGCCTCAATTTCCACGGCTCGCTTTTTGCCCACTTAAAACGTCGGAAACGAGTCCAAAGCCTATAAAAAATCCGGTCGTCTCGAGCGACATGCGGGACAGAAGAATCTCTAAGGGGAAAATATTGATCTCAATCAGCCAAGCCAACTTTCATCAGTTCGGCCTTGATTTAGGAAAGGTCTAGAACAAAGTACACAAGAGGAGAATATAGCAAGTTAAATCTAAGGACAGTAATTGAGACGCATTCGAGATGTAGGAAATCATTCAAAAGACAGTTGATTATTTTTTTGGTTTGTACCGTTGCAAATCATTTTAATACACGTTTTCTATACAACTCTGTCGGTTTGTCCATTTGGTACAAAACAGACCTAATTAAATTGAAATGGCAACCCATTTGAGAAATGCACCGAAGTAATTACTGCTCTCACATTGCGGTGCCTGACTATGGATTAAATAAGTCCTCGCCTGTGACGTCATGCCTGTTGGTCGCCAACAGGTATAGCCCTCCCGTAAGTCTTTCTCGTGTTTTCTTCTATGTTATGGTGCAAAATGGATATTTTTGAACCAGTCATCCATATTTACACATGTATTCTGATCAACACGAAGTGAAGGATGGAGAGTTTGCTCTTCGCGATGAACTTGACCTCAGCGTGCAACATTTTTATAGCGAGACATTTAAACTGTAACTGGGGAACTAATCCGTGTAGTTTTCTGATGTCCAAATCGGAAGTGACATCACGGATCTGAACGCAAGGGGGTGTCATCACCTAGCTTTGCGATCGTTGACCCTGCGTGTTTAGCCCTGTATAAACAGCAACCATTATCAGTCCACCGATCAGATTTTTGAAAAATTGAATTTCAGAAAGAAAGAAAAAATATGTTCTTTCGAAGCACCGGCCTGTTGAATTATGGCATGTGAGGCGCTGCTAAAAGCTGCATCGCATTACAAACACACAGTATTCGGCAGGTTTGTTTAGCTCTCACTGAGATGCGATCAAATTTAACTGAGCAACTGTAAGATACAGTCAAAAAGACCCAAGATGTCTGCGCCCGCGTATTCATGTCTCCGGCGACCGTGGCGCGTAGTGAGATGAAATTAAAGATAACGTCAGAGACACAGAGACTTGGTTTATACATGAACTGGAGGGGGATGTGTTCGGTGATGCTTGGCTGCACTCCTAGGTCCTCGCACCGGCTCTCGGAGGCCGGGCAAGAGGCAGGCAATGGGCCACTTAGGGACAGGAGGAATTATGGCTTCACCTGGGTACCAGGGGAATGACGAGAGAACAATTTAACTTGCAACAGTGAAAGCAGAGGCAGTTTTCAGAGGCATTCAAGTATTCTCAAATTGTGGAGATTGTGTTATTTTCTCAGAACAACACGGGATGTCATTATTGCTTCATGACTAACGCTATAACGTGGTGTATAAAAAAAGGAAATAAAAACCAATAGGTTAACATGTAAAAGTTATAAACGTGTACACTATCTAAGTGGCTCTATCTTAAAGGATAGTTCATAAGCTTCCATTGATAACTTATATGCATCTCTTCAGTCACGGATGACCGAGCACTCTTGCTTTCAAAACAAAGACCTAAAAAAACACCTCTTTTTCCAAGTTTGCTGAATAAGTTGTGAATTAAGAAGTCCGAGTTAATTCGTCGGGTGCTCGGCAGAAGGGCATATGAGCGTTCTGACATGACAATCACTTTCAAGAAAATTGCATTGGAAGGCTCCAATATGTGCCCCCATGCGTGTTATGAATCCAATGTTCTCACACGCATATCATAAATAACTGTGAGTTAAGCTGTCCGAAGAATGTGCTGTCGTTGTGGACCACCTGTGCGTTGAAATGTGGTATGTTGGAGATGTTGTTGGTAAAAATGGTACACCATGTTGTTCATGAATAATTAATCATTCCTATCGACTCCAAAGAAAAAAGATTTCTCATCATCATTACCTAACCTTTTGCTCAATGCAATCAGGTAACAGATACATTAGGCCAAAAAAAAGTCTCCGGTTTCTGGTATGGAGCTTGCCCAAAAAGTGGTGCGGCGACGCGGCTTTTTTTTTTTTTACCTGATTTTTTTGCTTCAAATGTCGGCTGATGACTGCAAATGGTGCCCGACTAAATTTGTGCAAATATATGGGAGTCCAGAGAGGCCACATAAAGCTGATTCTCGACCATAACCCAATCTAAAACACTTAAAATTGTGCAGCAGCAGGATTCCAGTCAAATCAGTGAGTTTGGCGGTTGGCGTAGTGGTACTTTCCTCGCCTTCCACCGCTGTGACCCGGGTTCGAATCCCGCCTGGGCCAATATGTGGATTGGGTTTTCAGTCCCTGCCTGATTCCGTGGGTTTTCCCCAGAATATTCTTCTGGGCTTTTCCTCCCACCTCTAAAACTGTAACTTCTTCTCATTGTCTTCTCTCCACAGGTTTCTTCAGGCTTGCGAGCTACAGTGCCTAGGGCGCTTTTGAGGAATCCTTGGTTTCATTACCAGAAATGATTAATAATCTTTCATTGAAAAAAAAACTTTTTCATTTTGCCGACGCGCATGGCTACGGCGACGCGCGCGCATACCAGAAACTAGAGACTTTTTTGGGGGGCCTTACTTGAATGGGTTGTACCGTAAGTTTCACGTAACTTGGTTTCGAGTCACGCTTCCATTAGCATTGTTTCATCTTCACCTTTTCATTAAGACTGTCTGTCTGTAAATACACCTTGCCTGGTAATCTTCATTGCACCTGCTGAAGCAGTTGTTGCTTCGAGAGTCAAACAAGTTATTACCCTGAATCAGTTGTGTAGGTGCATCTAGTTAATCAAGTAATAGATCCATAACCTTTTGCAATGAGCTATTTGCTCCAAATGCACACACGGTAATATTAACCGTTCATTCCTCAATATATGCATCAAACTTGAAGCTCTTATGAGGTGCAAAATAAGTCCTTCCTTCGTGCATAACATGAATTTTTTTTATCGAATTGAGTAATTTGCAAATTTACTTATACGGCATTAATTCCCCTTTTTAGCTGTTTTCAAAGGTTCATAACCAATCACTAACAACTCGTCATACCTCGTGACGATTGCATTACAACATCCGTGGGAAAAGGAAGCTTTTCCTTCCCAGTAGCGTGTGATCGTCTAATGACGCGGGGGAGGAATGCTTATCAGCCAGGGGCGCATCAGGTGCCCCGAGACGCTCAACTATACTGGCGTGATGGTGATTCAGTAAGACTGCTCTTCCCTCTTCTTTCCTTCGCTTTTTTTCTCTGCATCTTGTCCGCTCATCTCAATGTCAAAGTGCAGCCAGGCGTGAGCTGCATTATGTGACAAGACGGCTGAGGGAGGGATATGAGTATATGGAGGGGAAGATTGCAACGGGGGAGGGATGATCATTGAGTAACGATTCTGGGGATCTCAAACATACCCCCCCCCCATCTCCCCCGAGCAAGTGTTGATCAAATATGATTATAAAATGTGCGGTTATTAAAGAACACAATACCCCAGCAGAACAATAATAACATTGTGAAGCATTAATTGCCTAATTTGTGATTGGTATTAGATAACATCAGTAATGATATTAATGCCATAGTTTGTTAAATCGAACAAAGTTTCGTCTATGATTTTGTTAAAATTATTCACGACTTAGGCCTATATTACCATACTTTCAATAATGATAGGCGTATTCTTTTCGTTAATTCATCCACTACTAAAATAACATACATCTTCCGCAAAGCCGGAGAACTGTGAGTAAAACATATCTTTAATTGCTCAAAACTGTCAGTTCCTGACGTCAATTGTATACATTTCACTTATAACACCAATAATGGTCAAGGAAGATTTGTTTTGCTGATTAAGATATCATTTTATCGAACATCAACGACAGGTTACTTTTCTAATAAACAACAACAGCAAACTGCATATCAAAACATCCCCTTGGGGCGGTACACGTCATGGCACCGCAATGGGAAGAGGGCGATGTTTGCCCGTACATCGGGCACCTGTCGCACAGCCGGCCAAGGTGGATTTTGCGCATCGTTGTTATCTCTCCCTTAAAAAAAAATGCATTAAAACACGCTCGACAGACCACAAGGAAAACACGACAAGACACGGACTGCAGTCCTACGCCGGGGTACGTAGCCACACGGACGGCAAGTTGACGCCGATAGGTGCCCGATCCACCCGACGCAGATGTCCCCGTTTTTCAGTCCACCTTTGGCCGTGTTTTCCTTCCATTTCCTGCGCTATCAACCTCATTCCTCCCGCATGGTATTACTGGATCGTGATCCTCTGGAAGACAACCAACCGGTGTCTCCAATGGCCCAGACTTGATTAAATCCACAATCCCCCAACCTTGATTCTTGTTTTGCTAATATTTCGTGCACGAGTTCCCGCCATATGCTTTTTTCAGATGTTCTCCCCAGCACAGTCTTGTCTCTCTTCATTTTCTTTGCTCCGCACACACGAAAGGAGGAGTGCCGTCCTATTCTCCTTTCCAATTTAAATCGATAATCTGTTGAATGGAGAATGCATCTTCTTCTTCGTTTTATTTTTACATCCCCTGGACTTGTGCACGGTGGGCTATTTTTTGAAAGGTTAGGAAATTGAATTTGGAGAGTTTGTCTATCTGGAGCATGTTATTTTCACTTGATTAATTTTTGGGAAATGAGTACAGACATGGTGTATGCCAAACAGTCCGCTGGAAACACAAACGGCGGTTAACTGGCCAAAGTATATCTAGTGATACCACATTCCAACCAAAAAAAGTTTCTTAGTTTTTGATACTTTTGAAAATTGTGCAGGTCTGCCTACAATGTGCAAAGAATCCCCCCTCCCCAAACTAAACAGCCTGTAGCAGAAATGTTGTCATGTGAGCATGCGTATAACTCGTTATCAGGGGCCAGTTGTATGGAGCAGCTGCGTGCAAAACTTTGCTATGCATGGCAATAATTATTTGCTTAGCAAAAACAGGTTACCAACCAAACTCCAACACAATGTAACTGTTTATAACTGGTTCTCAGCTGATTCATGCTAAGAACATAAATTTGGTGAGCAGTATTTTCTGCTTAGCACCTCGTGAAATTGAACTCTGGATTTTTGCACTTCCACGGTTAGCGAAACATTTCTGTGTTAGTGCTTTAACCACTGAGTGGGGATGTAAATGTGCAGATTTCGCTGTCGGCAGAGCATATAAGACTGGTTCCCGTCACTCCATCATCCTTCGGACTTCGAATGTTTTATGGGGGCGGGAACCAGTCTACAGACCATATCAGCCATGAGCAGACCTCTTGAGGGCGCTAAAGGCCATGAAACATGGACACAAGATGGTTTCCACGTGTTGTCTTCCTGTTGTAGTTGATGTGCACCAGTCCGTTGTCGGCCATTTGGTGTCCTATTGGATGCCACTTCTCACAGTCTGCGTCTGCGCACAATATCACAAATACGAAACCATGCAATCAACATGTTTTAATGTGCAGGTTGTCCACTGTTAGGCAAAGTATATTTAGCCCAAATTTGAGATGACAGGTATATTGTAACTGACGTAAGGCTACGTGTTGTTCAAATTTTGTTATTGTCCATCTTGTGGGTCTACATGCGTCGTCAACTGAAACAAAAACTTTGAGACATCGACCTTTTACATTGACCATGCTTCACCCCTAACACCCACCCCTCCCCATTACCTACAGCGCTGACTTCCCCTCATGCGCTCCAGCCGTCAACAGTTTATAACCTGCTGCGGAGACAGAGCCGAGCCGATCAGCGCGCCATGGTCACGCCTGAGTTATCCCGGCTAGATTGATTCGTTTTGCGAGGTTGATGGGGATCCCAGAAAATTGCTCCACGCGCAACAACAAACCCCTGTCAACTTGTCCCCATCCACCCCCCCCCCCCCCTCCTCCTCCTCTAAGGTGCCATCTTCTCTCTCAGACCATTCCCCGAGCAGTCATAGTGAATCACCGGGGCCGGCCAGGGTATATGTTGACGGCCCAGCCAACCGAATTTGCAATCATTTTGAGCCGCTCATGAAATTCACAACACCTCCAACATTAACAAGAGGGGCTCGTACTTAGACTCGCGGTCATGACTTATCCTCTCGACGGCCTTGAAGCATCCCGTCTCCCGCTTGTAATTTTCATATCTCCTGGTGAAATTCGCGCGGTCTAATGGAGGAGTATGGTTTCGGACGCAGGTTTAAGAAAGTAAGAAAAGAAGGTCCGGCTTTGGTTGTTTTATTAATCAAGTATCGGTTTACCGAATCCGTAAGGTGAATAATTAACTGCGAAATCCCTCGGGAAATGAGTCGATTTTCAGCCTTGACTAGCTGGCTGTAGCTGTAAGAATAAAATGTTGTTGGTCGTCTGTGGAACCTATTGCCTACAACATGCGGGACACCTGAGTGTGGTCTTGGGTCTGTATCTTGCAGTGGGCAAATATATTAAAACCAATTAGGGTTTGCTTTACAACCTTCTAAAATACATGTGATGCAGGTCCGCTAGATATGCCACAAGTACCGAATTTATGGCATGGTTGGGTGAGGGGTCGCTTCATCCTTTCTCCTACGACTGTTCAATGTAAGTAAGTTGTTTGTGCAACAAGAGCCGTGAATTGCTGTTGATGACAGAGATCTCCGTGGAACATTCTGATCACTGAAAATACACTACCATTGCCTTGTTTGCTTTTAGCTTGTTAAGAAAATGGTCTTGTTAAATACCCTAACCTTATCCTGTATGCTCATGACCTCAGCCCAAGAAAAAACAGCACTGTACTTTGCACATTCTCAATAAACACGATGGTCGTGACAAAACAAAATGAACATCAACAACGCGTCGCACGCCATATTCCCACACCTGTTTGCGTTCATATTCCAAGAATCAACAGCTTCCCAGCCCGAGTAGACGAATATTAAATTCCCATCAGAAACTCACGAAACCGGAACTGAATCCCGCCGTATTTCCTTTGCAGACAGTGCGCGCTACACATTCTCATTACTGACAATATTCTTTTTTTAATCGGATAACTCGGCGGAAGGATATTAATTTTACCATATACCACACAGGATGCTTCGATCCAATATAAAGGTACGGCGCCAATGGTTTTAATGGTTAAATACTCGGTAGTGTGGTTCAATTGAATCAATCATGTTCAACGATTAATAAAGGATTGACTTTTTGAACGAGAACGATATTGATGCAAGTACACAGTGTGTTATTATAGAATTATGTTAAGACAGGTTTACTGTACAATATTTTTAACACGTCAGCGTACAATTGTTCCAGTTTTCAAAACCAAAAGGTGCGCGGTTCAATAATTGTCGACACAACAAACGCTTTAAGAAAAACTGATTTTGGCACGAAACTGATTTTACCGCTTTTCCACAACAATTCACATGTGATATCCGCCATCTTGCTGAGTTTGGAACTGCCAACTTGTGAAGGAAACGCAGTGTCGCAAAGCACTGTGGGTATAGGTCAATTGTCAAGTGCATTTCGTGCGCACGTGTTCGTGCGCGTAAGTGCTGACCCCGTGTCACTGGCTACAAATGTATCCAATGAGAGTTCACAGAAAGGAGAGGTCATCAGCGCTCTTGTAACTAGGAACGACCGAATGACGCTGAAGCGTCCGATCATAATACCGACGGATGATTAGTCTGCATCAACTTGCGAAAGATGATATGACCTGATACCTGGGGGACCGTGTGAGGAACAAACCCATCCAAGGTCGTAATTATGGTAGCACTGCACACTGTTGTAACGTCTCAAGAAACAGAAGATAGCCCGATAATAATACTAATAATACCGGAGTCTCATATAGCGCACGTATTTACCAACAATTAGGTTCTCAAGGCGCTGGTATATTATGTCTAGTTTTAAAGACAGGTAAATGATGTTTATGAGAAATATGAGAACCATTATGTAGCACATTTATAAGGGTTTACAAGGTGCTGCAGCGCATATTGCAGCCACTGCCAGAAACACCGGGGCAAACCCCTTCTCTTAGCGATGCATAACACAACACACGGGACCTACAGCTTTACGTCCCATCCGCAGGACGAAGCAATAATGGTAAAGTGCCTTGCCCAAGAGCACAAGCACAATGTTCCATCAGGATTCGAACCCACGTACCACGGCACACGAGTCGAACACCGTAACCATTGGACCACAGCACCCCACATCTGATCTTTAGTTGACTAAAACGCTGCTGAAGATGAACTCAAGATGCAGCGTAAAACCATGGAGCTATATGGCTCCATGGTGAAACGTAGACGTGCACCTAATTTTTTGCTATACCTCGAGTCTTACAGTTCATTCAACTGATTCTGTATTCAGCATACCCTTTCTTGAGAGCAAGCTTACGCCCTAGCGTGAAGAACAAACACAATTTGACTAATGTACATGCGTGGGACGTCTCGCCATAAACTATAATGTGACTTTTGACGGTCAGCGAGTCGAGACCGTTAACCGCCCGGGTATACGGGGCCCAGCGCCCCACTGGGCTCTCATCAGGTGGCCGCTGGTGATGGGCAGCCGTGAATATGGAAATTGCCAGGGTTTTCGTTTCAAGAAGAGGTAATTGGTCCCATTAACCGGCCACCTGAGCACCGGAGCTCCATGGGACGGGGGGGGGGGAGGTAGTAGCGCCCGTCACACCTTCTCCCGACTGCATGATGTGGATGTTTGCAGAGTGGAACTAATTTCTCGCTAGGTTGAATTCAAGACCGAATCTGACGCCAGTTGAATCGATATTAATGCGCCCCTGCTAAATATAGCACCACTTTTCCCCGGTCTCAATTGGTCATTACTAATTAATCGGGCTCATCTGAAATGCATGGCATCGAGGCTTTATTTCGGGGGAATTATTTAAATAAAGTTCTTGAAAATTCATTTCATGTGTGAATGGTTAATGGAGAGAGTATAGGCCTGCGAGATGCCCTTGAACACACCTTGCTGACATTAACAGCGTGTGGTATCTACATCAGATGAGGGGTTCCTTATATAGCCCGATGTTAATTAAACACCTTGGTTTTACAGTGTCGCGATCTGTTGAATAGTACTCAACAGTAATATATACTGCAGGAGTATATACCAAAGTAATACTACGTCTGGTAAAATGTATTACCAAACAACATACCGCACAGTATTAGCTGAAAATCTAGCTGAATTTCTGTTGGTAATAGCCATACTTGTCCATGCTGTGGAAATAGACGGCATTTATTTAACAAGTGTCTCTGTATGATTGTGGGGTCAACATCAAATCCCGTCGAACCAAGGGGGAGAAAAATCAACAACTGAGCAAAGAAAGGGCAATCATTGAAACTCATCCCTCCGTTAAAGGAGGGAGAGGGAGTATCTGACCGCGTCTTATGCGAGAGGCCTCGGGGTAAATCGTGCGTATTTAGGGTGTTAGGTAACCGATCGTGCTCGCCTTAAGGCTGCTAGCTGGTGCGTGTTGGGCCGATACTCAATGAGCCTCAAGTCACCGGAGAAATAGAGAAGCAGAAAAAAATGGTCGCAGTGACTTCCTCTTCTCAAATGAAAGCAATTACTTTATTTAATATTTTTGTGTGCGCAGTTGATATTGTAGGCCGGTGGAGCAGCGGCATTAGCATGGCTTGGGGAATCGTATAATATAAGAAGCCTGCTCCTGAGGGAGGGTTTATTGTTGTGATACGAAAAGCCAGGGTGGATCGGATCTGATCGGGGAGTCACAATGAATGACGTGACTCAGAGCCTGTTGTCGCGTCTTTGCAGATCCCAGTATCTGTGTCTCTGTCCACCCTACTGCTCTCTGTTCTCTCGCACTGGCTGACTCTGACTTCGTGCATCTTAGATGAGACGTGCACTGTCAGGGCAATCTCCGTAAAATAAAGAAGAGAAATCACAATCTCCTTATAGGGCCGGCAGTTAATAACTAATAAACACGAGAGCATGGCGAAGGGAATCAAGCTGACAAGCCAAGCGTGCGGACGGCGCGGAGGGTCCAAGGCGAAGACAGAGAACCCGTGCCCTCCATAGCCGCGTGCCAGACGCACAGCTCGGATCACTTTCAATACACGTCATTCTTATTTGATGAGGTATACGTGTGTGTGTGTTCTTGGTTGGGTTCTTGCCGGTCGTGCCTGCGCATTAGAGCGGAGAGACATCCCCTCTCAACTGTAACGTCCCTGGCCCTGCTTCTCCCTCCCAGACTTGTTCCCGTAAATCCCCCCTCGGCCCCACCCCCGCTGCAATTCCACTCAAAGTCATACAGCCGCGCCACATTCTTTTCCTGTTCAAAATATCACCGGAACTTTATATCATAATCTTTCCCGGCTACATCATATGGCGGTAAGTAGCGCGTGAAGGGCGAATCATTAACATTTCACGGGGACGGTATCAGCACATCGGTCTAATGATTATACCGTTTGACGGTGAGGCGTAGCCAGAGCCATAGCTCGATTTTTCATCAACGCCTGTTGAATACGACAGATGTGCGCAATGATGCAGGCGAGAGAACACTCCCCGTTATGTTTTTCTTTTTTACACAGCCAGTATACTGTGTTAGTCATCATGACAGAGTCTGTTGATGATGGTTCGATGTCGGGATGGCACTTGGGACGTGCCGGGTTCAAGCCACTTTACCCCGGTCAACCCGCGCTATGAATGACCGTCAAATGCCAGGACCGCCGATCAAAATATTATTTTAGGTGTTGTTAGTTAACTCATCAGTCCAGAAAGGTTTCTGCACCCAATCTTTATTTTAAAAAAAAAAGGCTCTTAAAGACAACCATCTTCAAGAGCGAAATCCACAAAAAGCAGAAAATCAAACTATAGCTTTGGAAAACCTGTTGACACAATTTTGAATAGAACACAGTAAAACTCGATTAATCCGTTTGGTGCAAATGAAAAAAGTCAAAAATGGGATCAGTATATACATAATTATTTGATGGAAATGTACGTCAAGAACAAGAGACACCAAGCACTCTCTTGGCGACATTTAGAATGGATAGGCTATAGTGGACATTCTTGACTGCCCTTCATTTGTGTACTGAACAAGAAATACTTCGTATGAATGCGAGCGAAACAATTCCTGCCGCATGGCGGTGTCATATGAAATTGTACTCCCATGAAATCTTGTCTCTTTTACCTTATGTAGGTGTGGGCGAGGTTACGCCAGCCGATGAAAACATAATTTTTTGCCCACCGGTTTTCATCGGTTGCTATTGTGTTACCATTCAGCACTCCAGACTCAAGAACCATTGAGTTTCAAGAACATAGGACTAAGAGCCAGATAAGCCAATGTAAAAGCTTGAATTCCCGGATGTCCGCGCCCACCTATAAATGGACTCTATAACCCTCACACGTGACCTGTCTCCGTCCCAATCATCTTCACTTAGGCATGCGCAATACAGCCAATGAGTCCGTGTTTCGTAAAGTCCAAATTTCACACTACACCTGCTTGTTTGTTTGTTTGTTGTTGTTGTTTCCAATGGAAATACATTTTAAATGAACCTGATCGCATGTAAGTACCTGTTTGGAGCAACTATAACCTTGGAAGACACATCCCTATGAATTTACCGTAACATAAACTACATATTCTGGCGTTGTCATCAAAATCCCATCTTAGCTTACGTCATGTCCTCGGAGGAGCACTGATGAATTTTCAATCATATTCTCTATCTGCAGCTCAAACAGACAACAGTTTCTCATAATTTTCTTTCATACGTGTGTGTTGCAGGTCATCAACGGTGCATTACCAAGCCAAGGCCGAGGCTTCTTCCTACGCGATTGTATTTTATATAGACCCGCGCATGAGGAGTTTCAAATATCGGCGAAGGAAAAAAAATCAAGATCATTCTGTGACCCATGACGGTTTGTCGAGACGCCAAAAATGAGGATTGTTCTATACACGATTCTCTTGCGGATTTTGCAAGCGCAATCCCCAAATGTATACGTGTTGAGACGGTTAGAGATTCAGCCCGCAGTTTTTCGCGGGCTTTCAAATAAATGTCATTTGGGTTTTTGTCTTCGTTGTACCTCTATCCGCGTGACGTCAAGCGACATAACTCCGTCTTTCAGCCCGCGCTATTTCTGCAACTCCCTCACTCCCCGTTCAACAAAAGCATCAAGTCTATTAGAGGCTGATGCGCGACCTTGACGGAGGCTTTTCCCCCTCTCTTTCTCTCTCTTCTTCTTTTGCAGTCAAGAGCACAAACAAAGCCCCACGGAATTGAGAGCTTTAAAGAGAGAAGCTTGGCCCGCCAAGAAAGGCTTCTTTTCTTTTCAGGGAGGAGGTAATTGCAAGATGAGCACAAGGACTTGCAGGGGAGCTGAGCTCTTAGCCGCCTTCGGGATACTTTTGTCTCTTTCAGAGACGCCGAGTCATCCGTGAAATTGCTCAACGGAGACGAAGATGCCATTCTTCCCCGACAGAAATTGATGATTTCTTTAGATGTTTTCTCGTCTGTTGTAGTAGTCTTAGAATCTGTGTAATTTATGTGTATTTTTTCATTTTGCAACGGCTACAAGTGCCAACTGATGGATGTTGTGTTGTATAGACCATTAGCATGGCAGCCATCTTGAAGGTAACAAGCAATGGATGAAAGTACTTTTCATGGGTATCCCTGCTGAACAAAAACACTGCACCCTCATAATGGCGGCCATATGCAAATAGTCTAAAACGTGAGCTCGGTGTTTAATCTTAAAATAATCCAGAAAAAAATTACAAGGCCATTCTTTTAACTGCATGTCCGGACATCTTTTTATCAGAAAGAATTTTTATATTAAAATGTCTTGTGTTTATAAACAACAATTTCTTGTTGTGTATAAAATAGTTTGTAAGCCAGATTTTAACAAAATCATGTTCCTTTTGTACCCAAATGTTCATTGCCCTTCTTAAAATGGCGGCTCCTTTTTCCGATACCGTATTGAGTTTCACTAGGTAAACATGTGAAACGAGAGGGGAAAAATCCACTATGATTACTCCTGACAGGGTTACCAGAAATGATGCCTTGCGACTACGAAGATGACACTGATAAAAGCACAAGATTGCCATTACAGATACGGCCACCTTGTGGAAGAATTATAATCTTGCCGGTCCATCGCCGGGAATTTTAATATAGACTCCACAGGGAGGCCGTGGGTTAGAGAAAGAGCAGGGAAGACGGTGAGACGAAGATGGAGACAAGACACATTGACAATGCAGTGTCTTACAAGTCCCGGGAGGCAACAGTTTGACAACAATCTCACAAGGGGGAATATTTGATTAAATTTATATTCATATGACGAAACAGCGAAGTGGACACACCGAGGCACGAGCCCTTCTCTGATTATCTCGGGCTGTTGTTGTGTGACATGTTGAGTTTGATGTATTCTTTCTTTTTCCGTTTTTTTCTATCTTTCATTTTCAATTGAAGTGAACGGCATTGGCTTGGAAGAATAATATGGCAACCAAGGCCACATCTGTCACTTGTTACTATTTTGTGGTGACCTCGCCGTCAAAACAAATAACACCTGATGCAAACATGTTAATCATCTTTGAGGCCTTTTCGTCCATCAATCATGCTTTATTATTTTTTGTTTCAAATGCGCAAGAAAGTTGCCACGTGTAGATCTGCATCAGCCCTTTGTGACGTCATGCCCAGAAATGACCTCATAATAACCAGGTATTGACCTCACGTATTAAAAGTTTTCTGAAGCAAAGTTTTGACAGAAAAAAATAATAAACGTGAATTCTGTATATTTCTGGGGCCTAGTGATGGCGCCATTAGACTTGGCGTTTACTCAGTAATAACCTGTGATATCTCCAAGTCAAATGTCAATTGAACTTGATAGAAATTGATCGAAAAATGAAATTTGTGGATTGCCGAGTGACGAAGCTCTATGTGTCAGTAATGACCTCTTAAAATGACCTTTTTGTGACCTCATTAAAATAATTACTTAGGTGCCAAAACTGAAGAATAATTTGTGTGAAGTACCCGTAAACAGAACTGCATGGATCTTGACTGATTTATTCCTCTGACACGCTTATACAAAAACCAATTACAGATCGTATTCAATGTTAACAAATTTCACTGTCACAAGATATGTCGATCATCACCCGCCTCCCACAAGTTAAAGTGTTCGTTTAAGATATACACACTGTTACTTGTCAAAACCCCACCAAATCCCAATCACACAATATCAGTATTTGGAGACGAGCCATCACTTTAGCTTCTGAGAGAATAACAAATCTAATACCCTTCTCCATCAGTCACCAGTCAATGTGATGACAGTGCCCCGTCAAGTCGTCACATCGTGGCGTCGCCTAGCGAGCTTGCGTTTCCCGCCTTATTGACTGGTGTGCGGTTACTCTGCCACCACGGGGTCAGAGCCGTTCTAAACTCAACGATCACCAAAAGTGAGTGTCTACGACCAGAACACTCGTGGGTGATCAGGATTAAAACTCCCGTTCATTTCTGAACTCAAAACAGCATGAAGAACATGAGTGTTTACCACAAGACCATTAATGGTTTAAATTGATTTAAACTGCTGTTGATATGGATGAGAACGTGCTTATTGTATTGATTTGATTGATTTGATGATTGATGATTGATTTGACGTCTTTCTTCAATGTTAAAAAGAACAGTTGTTTCAATTTTGTGATTTTGAATTTAAAAATTCAAAATGTCAAAATGTTTAATTCGAAACGATTTAACAGAAATCTGTCTTTATATCTTATACGGCCAATTTCGCATTTCTGTCTGCAGATTTTACAATATTATTAAATTCGTTCACATGAAATTTAAGATTGGTTCTGCTATTATCAACTTTTCTGAAACAATTAATTATTTTTTAATTGTATAAACCAAAACACATCACAATACCAAAGTGACACGACTTAAGGAGATACAGATCATCTCTTTGTGTCTGATCTAAAGAAATCAGACAAAACGTGTGAAAAGGAGGAAATTGAAATACAGGAAAATGATATCTTCAAGAGTTGAGGCCGAGCAAAAAAGATACTTTAAATCAGCAACTGCATACTTTGGCCACACAACTATCACAGCGAATTGTGTCTGTCAATGGCCAGAGATGTTGCAACAAGAAAAGATGCCTTCCTCTAACGCCTCGTTCTTCCATCACCCAAGCGCATCTTCAGCAAGCTCTCCTCGTCTTGTTTGATCACAATCTTGGCAGACAGTCCGTCTCTTAATGGGCTAAGCTCGGCCGAGCATCGAGGATGATGAGCAAAGGAGGAGAAATAGAAATAAGGAAAGAACAAGAAACAGCCGTCGCCCCAGTATCGTGTAATAATGACACAGTGTCAATAGATACTGTAGTGTCTAGGCGGGCTTTGCGACTCGCTTCACTGTGTACTTAAGATTTATCATACTTTGCCGAGCGTGCATTTAAAAACGTGCAAACAGACAACAGGTCTGCTGGCTGCTAGTTTTTTGTTTGATTTGAGGGTAATGTGATATCGATTATTATGGGTATAATTCTAATGTTTTAAAATAGTCACTAGTATTTACTGAATTATTAGAAGCTATAACCCAATAGATAAAACATATTCTGAATTCTGCACTGAATTCTTAATAATTTGATTATAGACACAACAAGGATTAAATCTATTTTGATTCTTACCAAAACGTTTTTCCCGCATGAGCAACTTACAACTGGAATAAAAGCCAAATATACAGATTCACATAAATTTAAAGCCGGGATTTATTTCAATATTTCAACTGTTACAGAATATCTCAACTTAAATATTAAAAAAATAGGAACCATAACATGCTGTTCAGAGATAGAATAAACACAACCGACGCCACTTTAAACTCAGCATTTAAAGTAAGATTGGTGTGAATTATTAGTTTCAAAACAGCAGAAATTAAGCGATCGCTCTGTTTTGCAACACTTGCTGGAGAGCGCTACTTTAGTTTGCCAGCAAATTCTTTCCAATCATGTTCCTTTCTTCTTTCTGTTCTCGAAAGCCAAGATCCCGGGGCTTGTTTCCCTAAATCGAGAGAAGTCAAACCCCAAGACATCTCTGGATCTAAATCCGCTCCCAAAGCCTCTTCAAGAAGCTCCGGAGCTCCAGGGATGTAGCTCCAAACGTTAAGTCCTATGATGGTCTTATTATATCCCAGTGCATCCCCCACCGGCCGCACCACTGAAAACAGATTTGGCAATTACTGCGGGCAATAGGCCGGTTTATCTGCCCGGGGATATATTGATTTGACGGGTCAATATTCCCCTGGTGCGACCCCCTTCAAAGTCTTTCTGTAACCGGTGGGGGTATATTGACCAGAATCAACAGCGTTTTGCAATCATGTTGCTGTGACGTCATTGAATTAAAGAGACATGATGTTTTTAATGTTGGTCGGCAACGAAAGATTATTTCTAAACCAAATGTAGCCTTTTGTCAGATGTATTGAAAACAAAGTCCTTTATTTCAAAACTCGCCGATAGTTAAATTTTTTTCGACATCGGACTTGTATTGACGCAAAGTATAATATATATCTTGTGGAAAGATCTAAAAACAGTACAATTTCGTCTCTCGGGGGAAATGTGAAAGGATTGCTGAGAACGTAAAAGATTTTTTTTTTAAATCAACTCGCTTTAGAGCAGGGCTAAAACATTACCTGGTCGAATTGACAGTGTAGACGAGAGGACTTCGGTTCAATCCCCCATTCAGTTAGATTTTTTTGTAAAATAACCACTTTTTGGGGGGGATGTATAATTTGGAAACACTCGGTCATGTAATGTGGAAAATGTTATCCTTCTACGTCTCCTAATGTGAAGTTTGGATTTCTCCGAATCATCCCTGAATTTTCCTTGAACTTTTTTTCATCTAATAAAGTCCATTCCCGGGTGTCCAAAGAAGCTGACCCCAAAACACTTTTTTCTTTGATATTCAGTAATCCTTGAAAACCACTATCCTTATTGTTGTTTGGGGGGGGGGGGGGTTGGAGGGGGGGGTGGTGGTGTTTTTTTTTCTATTTCAAGCCACCCCGTTCGAATTTTTGGAATTAAAGTGTGAAAGAAATTGACCGGAAAATGGGGCAGCCCTTCCTTTAACACCAGGGACTATTTTTTTCCCACTGACACTAAATGCGGTTATCCTTCCACAAGTCCCTATCTCCCTAGTGACGGTATTATCGCTACACACCTACGGCTCTTCTGGCTTCTGTCGGAGTCTGAAAACACCCTCCATCTTTTGGGAAATTACAATCTTAACGATATCACTACTCGGCAGTAGGGAGCCATTTGGGAGCACACGTGAATTACATTTGGTAAAAGTTCAATGTGTTTTTATTTTTGTGGATTTGTTCTCGGTTTGAGCTGAAAGCAAATCTGGATAAAGTCGCGCTTTATCATAAATAAAAATCACAAGATTATAGGCCTATAGATTTAAATCGTTTGGAACAATCTGTTCTTAAAATGAGCCAGTAAGCATAACCAGCACACAACTTTTGAAATGCCAATGATATGGTATGAAATTATGGCGAAACCAATGGTGGGCAAACTCTGGCTTTTTGGTGAAGGATTTCAAATTTATGTCTTCCAACAAAACAAGAAACGGTTTCCTATCCATTAGGGCAGATTTGTTTGGTGGGTTTTTTCCTTTAAAAAAATCATAATGAAACTGTATTCCCTTGTAAAAAGCAGATTAGCATTTTGATTCTCTGAATATCTGAAGTATACATTTTTTCCAGCAAAACAAAAGCGAACTTAATGATTAATAATAAAAGGAGCTCAAATGAAATTGACTAAAAACATTCAAACTTCCCCAGTACAGCTGTACTCAGATGGATGCAAGTTGACTACTGTCTAATCAGATAACTAACCCAGGTAGTTGGGTAATAAGTGATCCGTAATTAAACGTTTACAAATTAATACCAAAATTGAGGCTGCTGCTATAAATTCAACAACTTAAAGCAAAAATCAATCTTTCCTGCCACAATGAAAGTAACATGTAAGTAAAGTAACATAAGCTCACAGAAGAGGATATCTCCGTGATGTGCGTTCCTAATGATGCTTCATCAGCACGGGAGAGACAAATACCTTTAAGCGCTCTGCTTCAATCGTTTCTTGTCCCCATTTCCTCAGCCACCAGTACCACCGACGGATCTATCTTCTGCCTCGGCCTAATCAATTCCACGATGCGCTAATAGGGCGTATTGTCTCAGGAAGGCCCTTGATTTCCCCATGCAATTAGCGCAAATTACCTGGCCCCGGGGCCGACTCAAGTCGCCCAGCTTAAAGAACGGGATCAATCTTGGAGGATTGTGTCTCGCGCCGCCCCACCTGGGAAATGTTCCGCGGAATCGAGGAGGCCAAAAAAAAAAAAAAGTATAAGAAAATAACTGGGAATGATCGCGAAGGAGTTGCTTGTCTCAAGATAGAACATTTGTAGCTTCTTTATGGAGAATGTTTACAGGTTATTGGCGGTGAGAGAGTTGCAGCAATGGAAAATGAGGGCATGAAGGCAAATTATGCATAATTATGTTGTGGGATGAGTGGACACAACAGGACTGTGTGGTGGAAACAGGGAAGATAGGCCCTTCGCTACAGGCCATAGCCGACAATTATGCATATGCCTGAAAAATATTTTCTTGATATTTATCGTGTGAAGAGAAAATTGGTTTTATTCCCCCTTTTACAAAACTATCCAGGGGCGTGAATCCCAGGGGGATGGGGGTATATATCCCCCAGTTTTAGACCAGTTTTTGAATCATCCCCCCCCCCAACTTTTTCGTGATGAGAAAAACAAAATGCGGATTTTGAAGTATTTTTTCGAACATCCCAACAACCCAAATGTATTCAATAGCACTGAAAAGTGGAGAAACAAAGTACAAACGCTTTTAAAATGCGCTGTTTTGATGTAGTCAGCGCGAGTAAAACATGTTGATATACATCTATATCCTGAAGAGCGGCCCTCTTTGTATTGTGGTGTCCAGCGCACCCCCCCCCCCCCCCCCAGCCTTTTGAATTTCCACAGCCGGGCAAATTTTGGATTTGGTCATCCCCCATCCCCCCCCCCCCCCCCCGCACTCGCCGGCACAGATCACTCTTTGGTAGCGTAATGTAATTATGGTCGCCCCTAGAATAACAAAACAGATAATACAAAGAAAACCTCCAAACCACAAATTAGTCAAATAAATAATGTTTAAATAACTATTTAAAAAATGTATTAAAAAAGCAAATATATTAACAAGAAAATACAAATAAACATGACTTCTCATGGGGCGAATACAATTGTCAAATTGCTCATGTTTTAAAGCATTCGAAGAGTATTTGTTATAAATGCAGGATCCGTTGGAGAAAACAGATGTTCATTTGAGACCGAGAAAAGTAACAAGACATGACACAACAATGAGAACATACCCTTAATCCCTTGAGATCGAAAGCTGGTCAGGCTACATGTACCAAGTTCCCCCTCGAAGAATTCCACAACACGAGGTTTACAAGTTAATCCGTCATGTAATCCGCCATGTTGGTATCGATTGGACATGCGCAAGGAATCGATAACAGAGCGCAGGCGCGTGCGGCGGAGGACAATGGCTATTGTGTAAAGTCATCTGGCACGCGCGTTCGGTTGTAGAACCGTTTGGGCCACGCGACTGCATTGTCATGTCACGCAATCGTCTTCGATTCTTTGAGCCTTTTAATCTTGGCTCGTGGTTCCCTTGTATCCGCAAACCCTTGTCAAAAGTCACTGAGATATCGGATGTGTTAAAAATCAATGTTGGGACATCAAATGACGTCGTATTATCTTTTGCGTAAACAAACAAAGATTTGGAGCAAATGGCAGATGTTTTATTTAAGCAGTAATTATGGCCAACAAAATAGTCAGGTCTCGTAATCCACTTGTTTTTCAACATCTTTTTCCAATTATGAGGTAGGTGGTCATCATGGCAAGGCGAATTCAGATCGATTCCAGGGGAGGATGTAACCCTTTTCAAGGGCGGGTCCGGGGTGGAAAGAAAAGGAGGATAATACGTCAACCCAACTCCACGATTGCCAGTATTAAATTTAGAAATACAATAGCAAAGTCTGTCACGAGCCAATATAGCCCATCAGGCAAGCGTTTATCTTCGGATTCCTAGGCATGAAACGACTGAGAATATTTCTATTCTTTTGCACGAGTCGGCCATATTGAATTGAAAGTGAGGTAAATCTCACTTTTTTGAACTTGCGAAGAGAAAAGAAAGCAACTGAATTACTAATTAATTCCTGTCTGCTTCAATGAATAATTTAAAATGTGTAATTAAACTTTCCCTATTGTTTAAAGCCAGTAATGACAGTAAAATAAGGCTGCATTATGCCTGCATAAATAGTCTGGCGCCATCCCATTCAACAGTTAACAATTAATGAAATGCATTCGGGGAACTCTACAAAAATGGCCAACTTGTGCATAAGGCCCATTGGTCTGTGTCTAAAAAAACTTTGTGATTTATTTTCTTTGAATGAATAGTAGACATCTTTCGCTGTCTCCGTGTCCGTTCATGAAAAGTTTATATTTGTCGTTGTCGAAGCCTTTAATGTACGTGACAAAATGGCGGAATTGCACACGATGACAATGAACTGGTTATCCGTCCACCATGCTGCACAAAAATGACGTGATACCAACCATTTGACCTAGGTCAATACATTTCAAACTTTGCCTTTTAACACAAATCGTGTGCAAACGCAACACGTCATACTTTCAAGATGGCCTACCTTTCTCGTTTACTTGTGCCACTATTGCAAAGTTGTTTCACAAAGGACAGAGAGATAGGTTAAACTGGGGAGCGGAGAGGGATACGAAGAGTCGAAAATCGCCGCAGGGGGAGGAAGAATTGTATCGGTTTTTCTGTTTCACTTTGGGAGCATTTGTGGCGGTCGATGGCGAGTAACGATCTGTGCCTGTTTTGTCCCGCACGCGTATCGGGTCCCCATCTGGTCTCAACTGTTTGCACGGTGAAGCCGTGGTGGTTTCAACCTGATTGTCTCGTCGATCGTCCAATTAAATATCGCCGTTATTGATTATGTTAATTATTCAATTCCACCTGTATGGTGTGTTCATGGGTCTGGGCGGGGCTAGAAAGTGGGGGTGCATGAGAAAGTGAGAATAGTGGGAAACGATAGCTGCTTCCTTTTGGTAGGTTTTACCATCTCAAAGCATGAAAATCGGTAGAAGGTTTTCCAAACAAATTTGCTTTTTGGAGCTTGAAGTATAAAAAGCCTCCTGACGGGAAGAATAAATTCATGTCTTTGTCCACCGTTAGATTTGTGTTGTGCTAAAAAAAAACTAACTCAGAAATACATGTGAATTCGCAATGCTCTAATGCTCTCTTGTACTATTTATTTTGAATGGCACGGCGTTAAGAGCCAAATGCCAATTGCATTGGATAGGACATTTGTACAGCCATGATCTTAAAATCGAAGAGTTCTAAGACATTATTCCTCAGCGCATTTGAGTTTCAAATACACGTAATTTGAAAAATTACCCACCGAGAAATTAGCCAATTATGTTGAACTGATTAAATATGCGTCTCTTTGTGATTATCGTCCCTCAGATTTCCACGCAGCAACAACAATGTTCCAAACCAAGTATATCGCATCCAGGAGAAATTTCCTTTTTCTTGAAATATTATTTGATTTGTAGGGGGGGGGAACTGACAGAAGGGCCTAGCGAAATTATTCCTACGCATTGTTCTCGTATTTGGATGTATTTTTGGCGCAATTTGTCGCCTCGTATTCGCGCCGTTAATCACATTTCGACTCCAATTTGCAGAGGCAAGGTAAGTTCTGGCGTGGAGAAAAATCTTTTGTTGTTGTTGATTACATTATGGAAACGCAGCAACAGCATTGGGCGCTCTCATCAGTACGCGATGCAAATTAAAGATGACGAAAAAAAAATCTTCACATGCCAACCTGTGGCAATATTTTTACAGATTTCTTAGCCACGATTTATCCTTAAATCCTCTTTATGCGTCTCAGATCTCCTTAGACCCCAAAAGGGAAAATAAATATCGAGGCAACCGGTAGTGAGTAACGCGCAAAGATAACGTAATTACTCAAATTAAACCGGCGTAAAATAATCCTCTTAGGCGCGGAGTAATATGCGAATCGGTATTATGCACTGATCAGTCATGCCTTAAATGAAAGAAACACAAATGAATCCTCGGGCTATAAATCACAGTATACACGGTGATTTGGTGGTCTTTCGGCCTCGAAAAAAGAAATCAGGAAATCTGTGAGGGAAGTCTCTATAGATCTCTTTCTTTTTTTTCTTTAGCTGCGGGATAGCAGCTCAACAAATCATCATTATCTCTCCGTTTATAGTCCGTTAGTCAGTTAGTTAGTAACAAATGTTGACATTGTCTATTGCTCCTACATATTTTGACCGATTTCAACCAAACTTTGTCAAAAGTATCAGTAGCCCAGCCTCAACATGTCACATGACCAAACTGGGGTCAAAGCTCGTCATGGGTCACTGGGGTCAAAATGCTGGCCTTCCAGAAATTACATGGCACAATCACGTGACTCATGCATGAACACGAATTCGTTGGCCCACAGCTTCTGAGATATTTCCGATCGCGCTTGTCTTTTTTTTTTCATGCAGATAGTGAGATTTCTTCGATCTTTTTTGCCTCGTATTTCACCATCATTGTGGCGTTGCATCCACTGTAGTCACAACACAGGATTATTAAAGCATTCCCCTTAGAAAACCTCCCGTGCGTAAATCAAAGCAACAATAAAAAGAAATCTCCTTCTGAGTGAGTGAGAGGAAAAAATGATTTCTTTGAGACATATTGACGCTGACTTCAGATTTGATTTTAATTTTGCAGGCATTGTCCTCCATGATTGAATTTAGACTGTCGTCTTGACTTCACCAACATGTAGTCTTTTGTTCCGTTCCTGCATCCTCCGCTATTGTCCCTGCACATCGAGTGCGTGAGTGGACAGCCGCGCCACGAATAAAGAAAAAAAACGACCGGAAAAAATCACAGCCTGAATTTTGAGCCCAATTCTTGAAAACATCTCTCGCGCGCTCGTCTCTAGGGGCCTTATTAAATTATACGTTACGCGGGCAGTGCAAAGATCAGACGTAGGTGGCGCCCTACCAAAGTTGCATACTAAGAATCGTACACAGTGGCTGTGCATTTGGTGCCTCCCACCAGAAATTGTGTCAAGCTTTTATAGGCATGAACAATTATTGTGGTTCGCAGGAACAGAAAGGCTAACTTAATTTAGGTCACAGCAGTGGCTCTGACCAAATTTCTCGAGACCAGCTCATAGAAACCCGCGCCAAAATGTCGTCTTTTCTTAAAAATAAAAAAAAATGTTATTTATTTTGTTTATCATGATGTCATCACGGAAAGAGCCACAATCACGTCGACGTTCAGTAGTGAGGAGAAATCCGTAAGAAACACTGATATAAATGTACTCCCACCTGCGTAACACGTCGAGAAATTAAACTTCCATTTTTTTTGGAAGGACGGTCCCTTTATGTAAACTGATGTTAACTAATAATTTCTTTTTCTAAAATGTTATTTGTTTGGGGTCCGAAATTCTTTTTAGGGTGAAAATTCAACCGATCCCGCATCATACAGTAGCAAAAACATGCCATGCCTGTTAATAAATCGGATGTTGTGATCACGTGATCTTGGCAAACTCTCAAAACAACATCAATCAAGAACTAAACATACAGTCCTGAATTCATCACACCTTTCCACGTAAACTCAGCAAGCATAAAGCCTCCATCGTAAGTTGTTGCCAGCGATTCGGCTAAGTCAGTCGGCGACGTGAACAATTCTTCCCTGATTTCCATTTCTCATTGATTTTTTGTAGTTCATGGAAGAATGAGAAAAATAAATCACCGCACCTCTCTCTCGGCTGACCCCAGCTCTTATAAGACGGCTGCGGCAAAAACCAAGAAAAAAAATATTGAAGACAATTTCCTGGCGAGGCAAACCATATTCAAAGGACCAAGGCAACTGTGAAGGGGCCTTTCAGAAACTGCTTTTGTCCTCTGCGGATATAATTCAGCGGGAGAAAAAAAATAAAGCTCTCAAGTGAAGTCAAAGGTAAAATTTGGCCGTGGCTCTTCCGAGCACACCTTTCACTGCCGCCGCAGCGCGATTCAGTTGGAAGCTTCGCCGTGGAATCGCTCCATGCTTCCCGCCTAATTTCATAAATAAATTCCTCTCCGAGTGCATTAGGGCCAAGTCTGACAATGGCTCCTGGACGATCAGCAAACTCCGAAGATGCTCCCACATTTTCCTTTTCAATTTCGACTTTTTTTTTCTTCTTTCTCTATTGACGCTGGTCGCAAGAACGCTCAATTTGGGCTGAAAGAGATATCCCCCTTCTTTTCTCAATCCCCAGACCGAGCGAAGAAAATGGCAATGTCTCTAATGACATTACGCTTCCCCCGTCTCTGATCGGGGGATGAATAGTGGGGCCGGACGGGAAGACCCACGGTGGGCGAACCCCTCGAGATCACGCTCTTTTCTTGTCCCTGGTATTATTCAAACCTTTCAGGAGAAGCCTGAGAAAAGCTAACAGAATTCCGCCCACGGAAAGAGAAAAAAAGGAGAGAGGAAAGAAAAAATCAGAATCGTTGTCAATCTTTTGCAATCTCACTTCATCTTCTAGAAAGAGAATGAAAAGAGCCAAGCGACCTCCTCTTGAAACGATCGGCAGGGGGAGAAAAAGGGGAGAAAATTTGGTTGTCGGTCGGAGACTTGAATGCACGGGGTTTTCCAGTTATTGAATTAGGACCGAGCCGCGGCACAATGCACGCAGCATTGGCCACCTGTCGTCCGCTGGTTTGTGAGTTGCCGCGTTACAAGTGCTCAACTTGTCGATACACCAGCCGGGCCGAACAAGTTGCGCCGAGCGAGCCCCCATCCACACACATCGATGGCCAACGGTGCGAATCGGCGGCCCGATGCCGACGCACGATCCTTAAAAAAATTCCCCTACGTCGTCCGATCAATACGCGCTGAAATTAAAAACGATACACACACGTCGATGGTATCACCTCATTTGACGTTAATCATACCAAAAGTTCATTTCGAAGTACAGAAGCCGTGTTGTTGACGATATAAAGGTTCCATAGGAAAGATAGATCGCTAGGAAAGATTGTGATTTCAGTTCACACGTGAGGATGAATTACATGTCAATGTTGCGAAGAAAGCTGTGATACTTTGACATATTTTTTACATGACTTTGTGCAAGATGGCACTACATGTATCTCCCTACTATGCTTACGCTATGTTTTTAGTCAAGGACTTCAAATTATACGAAGTCTTGATCTTAATTTTGAAACGCAAACTTTGTCGCTGTTTATGCTGCGGAAGATTCACGTCAAATTTTTGGACAGAAAGGACATATCGTTCGTGAACACTTCGAAGAATTTGCTATGTTGCTCACGACATTCCTGAAAGGACAAGTTATATTTATTCCCCTTTCATCGTGTGTCTTTTCCTTACGATCAATCATTTTCTTCTCTCTTTACTATATCTCATTGGTTGTTGCTAAGAAACCCCTATCACCATGTCACCATGTCTTCCAAAGACGATCAGCCAGGAGCACCATATAGGTAACAAAATGTCCAAAGATTGTCCGATCAAAAAAACGTTTTAGCGATACAGTAGTGGTTGTTTTTAATATTCCACTGCAAAACGGAAAGCCATTTCAACTTTAATGTCTTTTTCCCCAGTTGATCGGTCCTCTATATATTGGTATAGGGGAAGAAAAATGTTAATTTTAAGGCGAGAGTGAATTTTGCAGAGCTCACTTAGAGATTTATGAGCAGGATTATGTTGGAACTGGACAAATATATCCACATAGTGCCCTCAAGGGAATTGAACCGACGTTTACTATAAACAGCCTGTCAGCTGTACACGTCAATTTTCTTTCGTTGATCATTGTCAAGAAAGAGATATGGTTCCTAAAAGGTGACGGTCACCATCAATGCCTTTTAAAAGATCAAAGTTAAAGAGCCACAAATTCAACCATTCTGGTCAAAGAAAAAGCATCCCGTGAATTTTGACACGAAAGGGGCCGGCGAACAATGAACAGGGCCGGATGCCGGAGAGCCGCCGGTACTAGTAGATCGATGGCGAATTGAACGCTGCGTCACAATCCTATTCGTCGCGTACGTCTCTACCATTGATTGAGCGGTAAAGTGGTAGGCCATTAGCGTCAGGACCATACTATCTTCTGCGTGGATGTATCGTACAAACACCATCGCAGGCCGAGGCTTTTGTTACCCAAAATATGTACACCCGCCGCCGGAACTGATTTTTCTCCGTTGACTGCTAACAAACGACTCCATCATGCAAATACAAAATCGTGGATTAAGACCAAATATAAGATTCTCCATTTTCTTATCAGCTTGGAAACAGGCCCGTATAGTTTAAAGTAGAGGGTGTGATCGCAAGTCCAATGAGCTGCCCAAAATTTGGCATGGGCTCTTGTCCATTTTAACTTGATAACCGTCAAAATAAAATGAAACGTTCAAGTACCATAACTGGTACATTGTTTTAAATACATGCATTGTAAGGGCGTATTATAAAGAAATTGTAGAGTTGTGCCATTGATCTTACGCTAAATTTGTGGGTTTTTTTAAGGTCCAATTTTACTTTGAAAGGTTCACCTTTTTTATAAGAAAACCCTCGTACGAGGCTGGCTATGGGCCTAGGGTACCTCTTTTATCTGTTCTTTTCACTGTTTTCGGCAAAAATTAATATCGAAATGACTGTTTGTTCCTTATTTGACAGTTGTACCCGTATTTTTAATCTGTAAGCCCTCTCCTATACACTTTTTTTTCCTTTTTTGAGCGAAAGCGCAACTTCAAATTCGTCACACTATAAGGTCCGGCCCCGCCAGTCACATCTGGTCCGAAATTCACCTAATTCTCTCAAACATCGCTGAAGTGCATCAACGGGAATGACCGTTCCGATAGAATCGCATATCTCTGGTGATGACCGCGGCCTTGCAAAAGGAAGGAAAATAATGTAATTACGGGGAAACAATTACCGATTCGTATGCACCTGTGGTACGCTGTAGCAACCATCAAGATATTGTTGATTGGAGTTTTATTGAAGGTCGCAAGGGTAGTGTGAAAGACGACCCGTTTATTAGACCACCTGATAATGAGATGCATACGTCATTAATGGACCGCTGTACCAGTGTTTTTTCCCCTCTTTTTTTATCTTTGCGGTAAAACACTCGGGTTTGCCTAGTGCGCCCTCTGCCGGCTTATTAGCCATGTATGTTTTAAAAGGTGCACTTGTGGGTGGCGCGTGCAGTGGCGCACCCAGGATTTGTTTTTTTTTTGGGGGGGGGGGGCTTACCCATTTTTTGTTACAAATTTGCTAACATTTGATTTTTATTTTTCCCAAAAAAATTGCCCAAAATAGTGCCCTATTTTGACGTTGGTGGCGCCACTTACACCCCTATTTTACTACTCGACAACAGGTCACATTCATATCACCAAGGCAAAATCGTGGGACTAAAATAAATTTAAAACATTTTTTTTTAAATGACAACCTCTTGGGGGGGGGGCTCAAGCCCCCGAGGCCCCCCCCCCCTCCTCCCCCCGTGTGCGCCACTGGGCGCGTGGACCTTTTACGGAAAGATCGGAAGTGTGCAGTGAACGTAGCATGTCGCATTGCATTGTGGGACTGTTTGTGACAACGAATGGAGATTTTTTGCAGCCTAAACTGTCCTACAACGGGACTCATACCTTTACTTCATATGTACAGTTTTGGAGCTTTCCACATTGGCCTGCAAGTAAAAAGGACTAAGGATTTTGGATGCATGCAAGAACCACGCGGAACCGTTGAAGTATCATGTGCGCCTTGTATGGAGTATAGATTGTTTTTTATTTAATCATTGTCTATTTCAATTCCACAATCTTTCACAGCCGACAAGGCACGTCAATCATTTCTTTCATAGACATCGACCGCCATTTTAGTTGAGTGTATGCGGCGCGGGAGGTACCTCCGCCAAAAATCAAAGATGTAATGCACGAATAAAAATAATTATCGACTACAAAAACCGACGACCTTGAAAAACGTATGCCATTGAAAACAAAACATATGTATAGCTCTTCCATGTGACGGTGCTGCTGCCTCTCTTCTATCACACATTAGAGATCAATTCATTGGTTATACACCATTAAGAGAAAGTAACATCCATTTTATATCTCTTCTTTAAGATGTTAATCCTATATTGTAATGAAACAACGTTTTATCCGTCATCAAGTTTGGATCTGTTTGTCGTGCGACATGTGAAGTACTGAGGCGATTGACCCTCTCGCCCTCTTACATGCAATGATGATTACTCTTTGGAATTTCAATGGAGATATCTGCTCTTCAAATTGATTCCTTTATTTGGTAAATTTTGCTCCGGCCGTAACAAAAGTGACAACTTTCCAGTTCTTTTTCATGGTCTTTTGCAACCACTCTTCTTGGATTTGAACTCAATTTCCAACCGAGTACTCGGCTCGCCAACCGAGGACCTATATAAGTGTTGCCCCTTAACGATACACCTTCACCTATCACAATGCACTCCTTCACAAAATTCACATCACAGTAAAAACCTTAATGTCTGAAAAGCCTTTTAAAAAAAACCTTAAAAAAACACCTTTTCAACCTTAAAAAGGGGGTTTGTAAAAAAAAAAGCGACTCCAGGATGATGGTATAGCCGTCTCGTCTCCTCGAAATTTGCACGAACTCGAAAACACATCCAGCGATTGATTGGTGAGGTCCCAGGGAGGGGGACACTACCGTGTCTCCGCCGTCAATCCGCCCCCTGTCAACCCCCTTGCAACTCCCGCAGAGTGGCACCCGCGTCGCATCTATTCCGCCTCCCTTCCCACCAACACCGACCCGGATGTGTTACAAAAGACCCAGCCGGAACGTCCCCTGAATCATGTCCAAGACATGTCGACACAGTGTCGCCTTTTCTTGTCAAAGCCCTTAAAAGAGCTTGTAGATGCATCGATTGGACAGGCCATGCCATTCAATCTCGTGTGGGATGAAAATTCTTTTACGTCGTTGTGATTTTATGCTTGGCTCAATTCAACAGAGTAATTTGAGACTACGTAAAGAATCGTGCGCCAACTTGAACTGTACTCCTACCCGTTGCTTGGACAAAGCGCACAGCGCCGTTTGAATAGCGTTATAGAAGCCCACATGTTAGCCTACGGACGCCCACGTGTCATCCTATTCTCTTAAAAACCAAGACCAAGGAACAACAGTTACCTCTTTGACACTTAAAAGCACTTTAGAAGGAGAGCAAACACTTTACTTACAGACAAAACAATGAATGCTGACTCCGCAAGCTTTAGGCAAAAATGTTGAGGTCTTAAAAATATATACTGGAAATCAGCGTTACACATCATCTCCAAAATGATGAGGGCGCTCTTTGCATTTAGTGGATGATTCGAGATGATAGACGTATTCGTAACAGTACGTGCAGTACGCTTTGACACGAAAATGGTGCAATAAGGCAGAGCTATTTAAAAAGCTTAAAATAGGGACAGGGGCGGCGGAACCGGGGGGGGGGGCGGGGGGCACTTTCCCCCCGCCCCCCCCCCCCCCCACATTTTCACAGGCCAACAAAAGTGCCCCTCTCTCGGTCATAAATGTGCCCCCTTGAGATGAAAACAAAATGGCCCCTCAAACGCACAAAAAGAAGTATTATGATCGCGCTTAAGAATTGTCTCCTCTCTTGTAATGCAAAATTGCCCCTCAAAAACACAAATACCCCTCGCGCTTTAAAAAGACTGTAAACTTTCTCGAGATGGAAAACTATCCCTCGAAAGCACAAATACACCTCTCGCAGTGATAAAATTGTGCCCCTCTCGAGATGGGAAAATGGCCATCAAAAACAATAGCGCTCCTCTCGCGTAACTTATCGAGGTGAAAAACTGCCCCCCCCCCCCCGAAAGCACACATACCCCGCTCCCAACATTAAAACTGTGCCCCTCTCAAGATGGAAAACTGGCCTGTAAACAAATAATAGTGCTACTCACGCAAATAAAATGGTAAATGAACTGGCCATCAAAAGAAACAGTGCCCCTCTCACGAAAAAAAAATGGTCCCTTTGCATGGGCCTAACTAGTCAAATTCAAGGGCGGACCCAGAGAGGTTACTGCCGGGGTGTTCCGGAGGCTGAAGGGCTCTCTCAAGTGAAAAATTACCTTATTTGAGAACAATGCGGCTTTATTGAGACTATTTCGGGAATAGGCTTACACTGTATTTTTTTGGAGTAAAGGGAATTAACATTTTTTATATAGTTTCACAATTTTCTCCTCTTTCACACCGACGGAAGGTGGCTGCCTTTTTTTCTGAGCAAATGCCCCTTTTTGGTGATCCCCCCCCCCTCCCACACACACACACACCCAGTTTGAAAAGCGTTCCACCGCCGCTGAATAGGGATTGTTTGGACAAAATGGTACTGATCAAAAATTAGCTCACAAAGTCAAAAGTAAAGTTTTCTCTCGTCTAGAATGAACAACATGTTCCCTCATATTTTGTTCAGGTATATGTTGTTTATCTACGACTGTTTAATGTTCACAGAACTGACACAAAGTTATGCTCAGAAAGCTCTATACACTCTATATAACAAGGCGATGAATCCGGGAATTACAGGGTGAAACCAACAATCATGTTTCATTAGCTGTTTTACAATGAACTGATGCCTAACCTAACTCATATATCTAAAGATTATATTCTTACAACAGATATTAAGACGGAGCTATATACGCGTGACGTGAGACTAATGTTGCGCCCTTCATGCCTGCCTCAGACAACCCGTATTTTTGTCCGTTCTTTTCCCTGCAAACTTTTCTTTTAACAGAATGAAAAAGATGACGCATTATTTAGGTATTTACGTAATAATTATTACCTTCAAATACCATCGATATTACTTAAAACATTTGTATGCTTCGTGAAAAAGAAGCCAACACTGTAGTCTTCAACTGTATAACAGCTGTACGGCAATTTCAGTATGGAAAATCTTCTCCCTCAATCAATTTAGGCACTAAATAAAACAACTTAAAATTAGAAGCTTGTTCTCAAGCGACTGTTTATAGAAGTAAAATCATTTATAACTGCCCACGAAGAATTTTCAGTATTTGCCCCCTTTATTATAAAAGGCGTCAGATGTAACGTAATTCTATTATTTGCTCTTTAAGGTCCCATACAGATTCGTTGTTTGTCCGGCTAAATGGGTGGGATCCCCGCTGGGAGAAATTTTCCATCTATTGTTGGTCGGACAAAATTTGTCGGAGAAAGTCGAGTCTTTTGTGCTGCTGAACAAAATCGTTCACGGTTAAATGCCTCCATATAGGATCCCTCATGTGTTATGTTCATGGTCGTTCTGCGGTAATTATTTCCCCACTAAAATGGAATGAAACATTCTAGGGCAGCAGGCATCACATTGCCTGCCCTCGGTTTCAAAGACGTTCTCACGGGACCACGGAAAGTGAGTCACACGACAAAAACACTTCAACAACAATACATCTTAAATACATTTCTAATTTTCATAATTGCATTTCTTAATGTCTCAGCACGCAGGAGAAGTTCCACACATGGCCAATTAGGGCCTACATGACCAATTATCCATTGAACAATAATAGCAAAACAAAATTTAGAAATACAAAAAAATACTGCTCTACCACTTTGTAGAAAGATTGCCCCTCTATTTTCACAACCAAATTATCAGATGTTTTTTTATAAATAGATTGCTCGACTTTGTGTTGAACGCTGAGAGTTTCTTTTAAAGCTGCTTACTTCACGGGTATGGGGGGGGGGAATTAAAGCAGGTGATCGTGCCCCATTAACGGGCATTGTTGAGCGGAATTACCACGATGGAAATAAAGGGGAGAAGGGTTCAAACGAACGGGGAGTACACAACTTCTAGAGTAGACAGCTTGACGTCTAGTCGGTCATTGTTGAACATTGTTGAATTTTATCAACAACTAGGGGCGCAATAATAGCTTTTTGCAGCCGCGTTTTTGGACTTGTACCCTGCTTTACCTTGCAGCGCTTCATCTCTCGAGATAGTGGTAATTCTCGTGGGGAAGCACTTTTCAAAGTTGTCCGCAATAACAGGAAAACATCAGGATTAATGTTAAACTTCTGAGACAATAGTTAGACTCATTATGTTAATCGTCCTTTTAGTTATTTTAACAATCGCCCGTAAACTGATAAACAAAAAGTGAATCTCGTTAAAATTGAAGGCATCATTGGGGAGTCAGGTTGGCGTAGCGGTACACCTTCCACTGCTGTGACCCGGGTTTGAATCCCGCCCGGGTCAATATGTGGATTGGGTTTTCAGTCCCTGCCTGATTCCGTGGGTTTTCCCCAGAATATCTTCTGGGCTTTTCCTCCAACCTCTAAAACTGCAATTTCTTCTCATTGTCTTCTCTTTAAGTTAGTGTGGTATTTCCCCTGGGATGCTTTGCCGACTATAATGATACAGATACAGATGCCCACTCCCTGACAATGCCGGTCTTAGATATGGTATGAGGGGGTCTAGGTGGTCATCTGAGTCAATTTTGTGAGCAAATGCGAGGCTTAAACAAATTTAATTCACAAGTGACAGTCAGGGGCGTAGCACATTCATTTTTATTGGGGGGGGGGATTTTTGAAAAGGGCACTTGCACATCCTTTGTGAAATGTAGACAGGTTTTTTTCTCCGGACACTTGGCCTGCGAAAAATAAAATCAAAAAGCGGGGGAGGAGGGGGGGGAGGGGGTACCAATCTGTCGATGGGGGCGCTGTTCAAAACCGACAATTATGCACACAAAGGGCCAATATATGGTGCTTTTCAGGGCGATACATGTGCGAAATTCTGAAAAAGGCGCCCAAAACGGCAGATGCCACAAAAAAGGACAACACTTCTTTGAAAAGGGCACTTGTTCAGGGCACTTCGTAAAAAAAAGGGCACTCTTAACAAAATTATTGGGGGTAAGCCCGTTGAAAAAAGGGCATTTGAATGGAAAAAGGCAGTCTTTACAAAATATTGGGGGAGGGGGTAAATCCCCCCCCCCCCCCCCCCCCCCCCCCCCCCCGCTGGCTACGCCTATGACAGTCGGTGAATCAGATACAATGAGGACTGTAGACTGGCCCTCTTGGGTAAGCAAAACACATGTACAATATAAAAATATATTAAAAACTGACAGTAGTTTACGAACCATCAACTGATAAAAGTGAAGTGTATCGCTGTGAAATAAGTAATTTTCCACTACAGGGCTTAGGTCAGTTGCTTTGTTTCATTGATAAACTTAAAAAAATCATGCACAAAATAAATAAAAATTAAGAAACAAACATTTGCGAAATAATACTCAGACATTCAGATCCAAGACTTTCTCGTGAGTAAGCATTTTTCAGATCCATATACTCGGGGAACAGCTCCCCGCTTCAATTACCAAATCCCTTCGGCTTAAAGGAACAAATTATTATGTTTCGTCTTAAGAGATGATTTCAATCGTCCGTGAAATCAGTAAAGCGCATAAAAAAATCTGAGATCCAAAATGTATATTTTGTTCACTGTTGCCTGTTTATGCGGAGAGATAGTCAAGGATTTTTGTACCTGGTCATCATTAGTCACTCGGGACAATCGCGAAGCAAAACGGCCTTTACGTGTGTCTTCCATTTTGCAGATCTACCCGGAGGGGCTAAATTTGTCCGTAATCCCTGAAAAACATCGCCACCTGTAAACCTATTACTTGCAAACCCTTTCGTCCTAACCATTTCCCACCAGTCCTCCGTTTTCCACCATCAATGCAACATATTGCCTAATCCTAACCCTTCGTCTTAACCCCCTCGAGCCGAAAGAAGAAGGAGAAAAAACTGCGAAGAAGATGCAAATCAAAACTAAAGACGTATATCCAGCCCCACGGCCAAGCACTTTACTTTCAATGGTCGACTGTTTATCTTGGCAAAAACTACACAACAGCCAACATGAAAGATGGCTGCCATTTAGTTTTCTTTCGCCTTTCTTCTCTTTTTCCCGGGAGAAATTACGCATGAAATTGATGGTTTTATAAGAGTGGTTTGTTGTTCATTTACAAGGGGCTGGCCCGCGGGGCCAGGGGAAGGGAAGGAGTGAGGCACGGGTTCTTTTGGGGAGCCAGGCCGGCCGACAGATGGTCAGAGCGCGCGGTGAGCAACTCGCAGAGCGCGGGTACATTACCATGGACTGCCTCGCAGCGACGTGCAGAGCAGCCATACGTAGCGGGCCTAGCAGCGGTGTGACGGTGGATGGTAGGCCTAATCCAGTTACCTCTACCGGTACACGAATGGTCATGTGGGGAGGACACTGTGGGGCTAGCAGTGCATAGAGATCCATCTCTTGAAGAAAAAAAACAAGCACAAAGAAAGCTGTATAAGTATACAAGCTTATTGCATTGTATGTTTATTCAGGGAACCAGACAGACAGATAACGGACAGCCGGTACAAATCAGAGAAAACTTCTGGACAAACATGCAATTAGAACTGATAGGCAAACAGACGAGTCACCATTTAAACAAAAACGAAAGCAGGGGGAAAAGATGTATAAACCATGTATGGAAACTAGCTTAGTTAACTTTTCATTATAATAATTGAGTTTAACAGCTTACTAGAGCGTAACTTTTATGACCTTCGGCATCGGCGCTCTGCTCAACCGAGACACGAAGCTCTGTGTTCTTCTAAATCACGATGCATTTAAAATAAAACTAAGTTATTAGAACTGTGGACTAAACGTAGGACGAATAATGCTAAAATAATCGTCTCATCCTCATCTTATTCCTTCGTTTCACAATCCTCGTCATTCTGCGAACCCTCACCGCACTGCATCAGCCTCGTAACTCTACAACCCCTTTTTTAGCCCCATGAATATAATCTTGTTCTCATATCCGCATCACCCTCGTTTTCTTGTAACTCGGAGGCGGATCAAGGTTTGGAGCAAGAAGGGGGGGGTAGGCTGCCAAGAGGGGCAGATGGATTAGCAAGGATTTGCTGTGTTTTTCTGCTAGACTTTTCAATTTTTTTGCGGCCCAAGAGAAGGGTTTAACGCTCCCCTCCCCCCCCCCCCCAGATCAGCAATTGTAGCTCTTCTTATACTCTTCACAATTTTGTGGATTAAGAGGCTATGGCGCAAAGTACAATTTCTTTTGGAAATTTTCCGACTATGTTTTTCATGGAAGTTTTAAAGGTGCAACTCAAAATCCTCAAAATTTAGTAACACTGCATAATACTATTGCATGCAGTCTCCGCTTTCGAAAGAGTCTAGAATCGTCCTGCGATTCATCTTTGCCAATTATCGCAGTATCGTTCATCGTCTTCATCCTCTCATAAACAGTGGGGGTGAGGGGCAAAGCACCGCCGGTGCCGGCTTGCCGTTACAAATTCGAAAGGGGAAGGGGGCTAAACCTCATGTATCGATAGGGGCCGCCTTTTCTATGTTTTTCCTTCTGGTGACTCTTACACCCCATGCCATGGCAACTGCAGTGTATGTAGACCTTCCCGATGAACGAAAGCTATCATTCAGTCCTATTATTTCCAGTGACGGTAGACTACAGAACGGATTTTGTTGTTATTGTTTACCTAGATTTTGTGAAAAGTGATTACGTCATGTTCATTGGCTTAATATGGCCAAGAGTACACAATTTGGGACCTACCAAGAGTGGGGGCATGGCCATGCCCCGTTCCCCCAGTGGAAAAAAGTGGGGGTCCAATGCCCCCTTCCCCATTCCGCCGCCAGAGTGCTCACAACACGGCCAAGATCGTGTCTACTTATTGGTCATGTCATCTTTTCCCTTTATTCTGGCACCACAGTGGCAAGTTGTACTAACGTACGAGCATTAATGGACTATAAGATGGGAAGAACTGAGGAACATGCCCAAGTAACGCTAAACAATCGATTGTATTCAACTTGAAGTTCAGGTCGTGGAAATGATTCGTCACATTGCAATGAAGAAAACTGCAACATGAACAATGCTTCACGCACAGAAGGCACACGCATGGCAGAAGTTTGTACTGATTTGCCCCCGTTTGCTAACAACGGGAGGCAATGGGGTCAAGGGGGTAAATCTCACGGGTACTCCATTAATTCCACACTTTGGCAAAAGAATCGGCACCCTTTTCACAAAACCCCCCTATTTGTATATTTTCACCGGGTCGCGATGTGTTTTTCAAGCCGACGACTCGGCACAATGCGCGGCACGTGCTAGGCGCGTGCGGCGCGCTTAGAGTCGTGAGCCTGGCGCGCGGGGCTCACGGGCCAACATCTCGCATAGCTCCGAAGGGCGACATTCACACGTTCGGCCGCCAACAGGCCGCTAAACCCGAGCCAGAAATTCAAGCCAATGGATACTGTCAACAATCACATTGTATCTGTTCCCCCTTTTAGATCACAATAATGTTGCTTCTGTACGAGCCAGATGCGTCTGTGTTGTTGAAAACACATTTGGCACGCCGCGGCGAGAGGTGAGTATTTTGTGGTTCCCTTCAAAAAAACCAGCGGGAAGTTCCATTAAGAAGAAAAAAACTACATTAAACAACTGCGATGGTATATGGTACGAATACGTAAAAGGGAAAATTGGAACAACAGATGTGGGTTGAAAAGCTCAAAAGAACAGTAATTTTACGCACTGAGAATGTTTTTTTCGCAACAAAAAGCTAAAGACACTAGTAATTGAATCATTCACTTTCTTCAAGCATAACATTGCCACTTATGTTTGCGTTAGTATGATGCAGTAATAACGAAAGCAATAGACAGGGCTTTTAACAGAAAATTCGCCACAATCATAATATCTTTGATTTGAAAAGCTATACCTAAGTCTCAATTTAGGGGCGGGCCCAGGACCAAGCTTAAACAAACAACTTTGTTTGCTTTAGTTTGTAGAAACGAAAACGGCCTTCTTCATTTAGAACAATGCATTGAAATTGCAATTGGTCAATGTAAGCCTCATAGCGTTCAGGGTGTTGCACACAATAAGGACAAAGACAAAGGCGGGACAAAAATAGTGCGTCACTGGTAACTAACAGAACAACAACTTGATTTAAAAGTCTTATTTAAAAAAGGGGGGCACATCACGGCCGTCGTATGGGCCACAAAGAGGTTCCTCGTTGATTTACCTCGCTAATTACTAAAAATTCAAGGACTTCAAACATTATTCTAAAATATATTTAGAAGGTGAAAAGAAGTTTGATTAAAATAAAACATATTCGTCAAATACCAAGGCGAGGAGAGTTTGCTTGATAACGCAAATGATAACGGTGTATTTCGCTAAATTTGCAGTACCTCCTGTAAGGCTGTCAGCATGAGCTATTTCTTGATAAACCCTCATCAACTTTATGATTATGGAACAAACATTTGAATTCAGGTAACATTCTCACTTCTAAATTCCGTGAGTATAAGAGAGAAACGTTACCAAAGTTAATGCGACCACTTCTTCTCAAAATTGTGACATAGGCTACTAAAAGCAACTATTTTAACGCAGCATGATTTCCGTTCTTAAAAATGGAAAGATATGTAGTTCTGCATGTTAACACGTATAGAAGAAATAACACTTTCAATGTGAACAAGGTCATGAGCAAAAGTAGACAACGTTAAGGTCAAGTCTTTCATAAAAGAAGAAACTTTTTTTTAAGCTGTTGTTAATCCCGATCCTCTACCAATTGCTATCTACCGTAGATAGTGGATGAACGATGCGTATTACTCACGCCTCCCCAAGTCAACAGAGTGTTGTGAACTGTTGCGAGAACATTTGGCCGGCGGCAGGACACAAGAAACAGTCCCTGCTCCCGGGTACAGTACTGTCATCTGGCTGGCCCTGCTTGCTCCGGGCGGCACTTTTGGAGAGGTAAAATACAGGGGGAGAGGACTGGGTATATCACGCACACACACAGGCCCCCGGGCACCGCCAAAGGGCCCCACCAGCATCCATTCCCCGTCTCTTGGTGAGGTAATTTGTGGGGATGAAAATGATGAAAATTCCCGCGCCGAAGCTGGCTCGGCGCCTCGTTAAACCAATTAGCGCAGCTAATACGGTGTGTTTACACGATTTGCTATCATACCTTATGCCTGGTCAGAAAAAGAAGAAGATAATCTGTTTAGTGATTTCAATAACGCAAAAATGCCAAAGTACTTTACTGCGTCTTGCAGGCATACAGTAGGCCTATTTGTCTGGTACCGTCTCCTATAAAATAAGAACTTGCGAAGTTTTTGAGGCATCAGAACACCAAGAAGAGAACTCAACACTTAGCTGTTTGTCACCTGAAGAACTGCTTTATTTACACATTCCCCCAAAACACCGACTGTCTGTTTGGCTTATTTCCTGCAATTCACGTAACAGAAGTGTTCCTTACACTGTAACACTGTAATTTTCTTGTTAATTAAATTCAATGCCATGCATAAACAGTTTTACAGCTTGATGACAAATTTCAGAATTTACCTATATCATTCACCCGATCATCATAGCGTGGTTTTGGTATGGTTTTCTTTTTGGTTGCCAAGGGGGTTAAAAGAACCATCAAAATGGAAATGACTGTAATATAGTTATAATATGAAAGAATAGCTATAAAAGGGAAAGTAGGGTAAACATCGCTTCCTTTTTAAAGGCTTTCCCTTATACACGACCGTCCTTACCTCTTTTTCGTACGTGGAAGAGATGGGTGGAAATGTAGTCAATGTTGCCATTCTATACGTTATTTTCGTTTTCTTCACCAACTCCAATTTGTAATATGAGAGGTCCCCTATTCTATAATTCATTTTAGTATGCCTGCATTTAACCAATGACGTGGAGAGTCTGCGACCGTGGACAAATCTACACCTGATCTGTACCGTCTTGGGGCATGGTGTACTTTCCCTTATAAGAGTGCCTTGCTAGCTACGAAGCATTCCAACACAACATCTAAACTCCTTTCCTCTCTCAACTCCGTACATATCCTCAGGCAGTACGGAGGCTCAAGAGCCATTACTAGATATGATTAATACAAGTAAATGCTTTTTATCCCTCGTCCAAAGACTCAGACAAAAACACACCGCCTCACCAGAGCTCTAGCGGGAATCTTTTTAGAATATTGATGTAATAAGTCAAAGGACCTGACGATCCTAGACGATGTAAGCGCGTAGTTGGCTCTTGTAACTTTGGTATACAACCAGCAGAAAAAAAGGGCGGGAAGCTTCAAAAGGGTTCAAGTACAGGTACCAGCTTAGCGATTTTCACGCATCATTTGCACGCGGTTGCTAATCCGTTTACCAGCGAAGGGACTAATTCGGTTTAACATTTTTTTTAAACTCTTGTCTGTCGCGCCAACTACACGTGGGAAAAAGTACACGTAATGGAAATGAGCGCGCGAGGTCAAGATCGCATTAGGGGCGATTAGGCCACTTTTCGCCCCGGGGGCTGATTGTGGAAGGTGTTTGGAGAGATATTTTCTACTTCAACTTGTAGTTCACGAATCACGCAAGTCGCGCGCCGCCCCTCAACTGAATCGGGAAGAGCTCACGCGAGCGAAATGTTCCGTTTCCGTTTTTCAGTTTAGGAATTGGTTGTGCGTGTGTGGGTGGAAGTAAGCCCGAAATTATTAATCTCCTGACTCTTTGCATGGCCGATTTTACGGTCGGTAAAAAAAGGCGCGATGCGTATTGGCAATTTAATAATTATTTCCCGCCTAGTGCGAGCGGGATGCGACATCTGCCCGAGTTGCACTTCCCGTAATTCTCAAGTCTTTGATGCTTCAAGAGCGCGAGCAGATCCTTGTTTGTGGCTGACACAGTGGAGCAAAAAAAAGAAGCACGGTGCAGAAGTTTGAGTTCCTATATTGAATTATTGCAGATTGATTAAAAAGATGCACGGGTCTTAATTCGGCCAGAAAATATCGGCCAAAAGTTCGCAAATAACACGGTACATTTTTCATTTTTAACCGAATGTCTATTTTGTAATATTTTCTGATAAATCTGTCAAGATTCTGAGGCGGTAAAAGCATGGACAATGTTAAATGTTTAAAGAAGTGCACTTTTCAATAAGATTAACCACAAAGGGATGTCAAGTTGTTTTTATACATTTTAAGAGAAGTAGAAAGTTGCACAAAATGTGTTCTTTTTTCATGGCATAAGCCCTTTAATACTTGTGCTTTAATTTTAGATACAAATTTACAATCTTGATTATCGTGCAAAAACTAAACCGATGTCTTTTACTTTTAGTGAAAGTCCGTGACCCAAATGGCTTGGGCAAACGCAACAGAATTCATCAAAGAGCGCACCTACATTGCACATTAAGTTGCTGACAAACAACGAATAGTATTTCGAGACGCCATTGACGCCAGGCATTGCATTTCGTCCCAAATTTTTTTAGAAGGCCAATCGACACTTTTCAAAGATAAACCACAATGTGGTTACCGTCAAGGGCGGATCCAGGGGGGGGGGGCCAAAGGGGGCCATGGCCCCCCCAAAACGAAACCAATTTTTTTTGTTTTTTATGTGACATCGGAATACAGGCAGGCAATGAGTACACCACCATCTTTTCCTCAAAAAAACATTGGTTAAAGTGGTCAGAAATTGCCTCAGATCGCACCACAGAGCATCTAGAATCCAAAAAAATTTAGGGGCCCTTAAGCGGGCCCCGAACCCCACGCCGTAATTGTTTGACCCACTTTTTTGGGGGACCAAATATTTTTTTGGGCCCCTCCAAAAATTGTGTTCTGGATCCGCTTTTGGTTACCGTTGTCTCTTCATCATTCCTTACAGGTGTGAAGGAACATCAACCGAGAACACATAAAGAACACTAAGAGCCATCTTGGCTAATCAGCTTTTTTTATTAAAGAAAAAGTACACAGTCCTGGGTTGTGATTTTCCATGCACAATTACGTTTCAATAATAACTGGTAGAAAAATAATAATAAAACTCTAGAAGGATTAAGCCATCCAATAAAGATTAAATTTATTAATCATTAATTTACGAAGGATTTTCGAATTCCTTGTCATTTTGTCTGGGTGTCTGTCACATTATGCGAACTGAGGGGCAATAAAGCTCTCCACCGACACCAAGTCTAGGGCCTATAGCGCCTCTGTGTTCTCTTTTATGGAGACCATTGATAAAAAGAAACGTCTTCCTTCGATGTCCGATTAAGTGGAGTAAAGCGTTTATATATATATATATATCTGTACGATCTGTTTCACTGATATCTAAGTGGAGATCAGTGGTGATAAATGGAACTGTATCTGGGATGGATGCGGCACTTGCGCCCTCTTGCGTTAAATGACCATTTGCTATCTATTTCACGGATATATATGTGGAGATCAGCGTATCTTAGATGGATGCGGTACTTGCGCCCTCTTGCGTTAGATGACTGGAAATCAATTTTGTCTGAGGTTCCATTAATATTTGAATGCATGGTTTCAACTTTCAACAGCGCACTGGTACCGTTCTTACCACATCTACTTACCGGCCAACCCCACGCCCATGCTTTTCACATTAGTCACATAACGCAGGTTACGTCAAAACACTTCGCTGGTCAACTTGTATAGGTGGTCGTGCATCTGGAGAAAAATAAAAAATATATCTCGTATTGGCCTATGCTTCTTACAGTAACAGTACTGTCTGTTTTTGTTTTGTCCGCATTTATTATTAGCTTTGCTATAAACTGAAACAAAACAAATTCTACCTCCTCTCGGGGAATATCATTCGTTTTATGGTGGTCTTCTCTTTGAAAGTTTGAGTGAGAATTTCTCGAAAAGTCAATAGTCACCGTCCACCAAAAGTTGAAAAGAAATGAAAGATGACATGTTGATCATCATTTTTTCTGTGCAGCCTGAACACCCGTGAGAGTTCCGAGTATTTTAAAAAGAATTGTGAAGAGTGGGGATTTGGGGACTTTTATACTGGGGTGCACCCTTAATGTCAGTGGGCGTGGTTTAAACTGATGCGACGTCACACTGTACTAACGAACCGGCTTGAGCGACGGAAACAGTTTCATTGTCTACGGCTGCAGGCAAGTAAATCGGTCCAAAATCGCCTACGCCAGCCAAATCACGATTTGCATGCCCTCAAATATTTGAGCATATTTTGGAGCATGAACTTGAGGGTTTGTAAAAAAATATGGGTGGAAGCCGTGCACAGGACTGTGAGCTTGTAGTTCCGTGCAATTTGGATGAAATTGGAGCCCGAACAGCGCTCTATGTTGCAATGGAGTGTAGTCGTCGTTTTTCAAAATGGCGATGGGCTTCAGGATCATTTTAAGGGGTGATCATCTTCGGATGGAAATTTCTCCTAAAAGTCATTCGTTAACCCCCCGAAAATTGAAAAGAAAATGAAAGATGATGAAATTAGCTTTAATTTAATATGTGTCTCGAATACCTTGGAGAGTTGTGAGTATTTTTACTGATTTTTTGGAGTGAGGGCATTTATCATTGTATTGGGGTCTATGGCAGTTTATTCCAATACTGGTCTGCAACCCTACATAGCATCTCCTGCTAGGGACGTACGTGTAGCGCCCTCATTAGTTGCAATGGCCATTCTAATCAACTTTTTTAAAGTTTAGTGCAGGAAGATGTACATGTACATTGTTAATGAGGTCAGAACTTAAGACTTCGTCTGGCTTAAACAGACCACCAGAAAAAAAACATACACGGCAAATTAAATCTACTCAATATGAAAAAGCAATACACTTAAGCAAACATAAGTGAGAGACGCCGCTAGAAGCCAAAATTTGAATACATGTAGCAATTTTATTAACATCGTGGAGCCAACGAAATTGCACATTTTATCAAATTTTTTTATAGAAATCTTTGAGAAAGCTTCAAGTACTCTTGCATAATTTGCATAATGTAAAAAAGAAAGACGATTTTACTTCAAATCAACAGTATTACGGTTTAAAGCATTAAAATCAGTGGTTAAAAATACAATTTCTTTTAAAAGACTCGAAACCTTTTTAAAAAATGGTTAGAATTAAGTTTGATAATAAAATGTGCGTTTTTAAGAATATCATCTAAACTATTCATACTTTCCTAATTCTCCCGAGTATCTTGTTGAATATTAAGCATGGTCCTCCCTAGCTTTTTGAACTGAGAGGAGACAAGGAAGTAAATTTCATTTCAACAAGCAGAGGGACACTAAAACCCCTGAAGAAATAATTATCATGATACCCAATCTATTGGTCACTACTGTACTGAAGTAAGCAAAACACGAATCAAACCGAATTCAGAAAGGATTAAGTATCGCTATATAAACTTAAGCTATTAATCAGATTATCAGACATGAAATGATACATCTCTCAGCTATTTGATTATATAAAATATATATCTTACTGAACATGTAGTAGCCTCTTTATGAATATCTTTGGATGTTTCAAAAGTTATATTTAGAGTGCTCTATTTGGCACTGGAATTACACTACAAATTTACACACATTTCATTATAACATATCTTATTGATTAAGTATTATAAGCACAATCGTTTGAGATAACCTTATTCATTAGCACTAGGTATATGTATGATATTGAACCAGTTTGTTGATGACTATATAATTTCATACATTTAAATTTAAATTTGGTACGACGAGAAATACTACAAACTTAGATGAAACATCCGCAATCAGTGGTCATACAGGCTGTCCCTCAAACAAGTTAACAGTCGAAAAGCAATTGATAAAAATATTATTGCATATGAGTTTTTGAATATTTTCAAATCACCTCTTAAAGTCAGATAACCAATCTACCATACAAACTATATTTCATTCAAATCGATGCATTGTAACAAACGCTATGCTTCATCGCACTCAAAATTTGAAAATCGTCTTGGGCCACTTTCCTTGAAAGTGAGAAAGCGCAGTTAGAGAAACACACAAAGGATTTATTTCCTTTGTTCAAGAGTAACGTGTCACTTGTTCTACCGGCTTCGATCTGTAAACTTGATCAATAAAAAAGGGGTTTTTCAAGTCCCGTATTGTGATTGCTGTATCTTTTGAACAAAACATCCTAATTAAACCAACTAAGGCCAAAAAAAAGTCTCCAGTTTCTGGTATAGAGCTTGTCCAAAAAGTGGTGCGGCGACAGGGCTTTTTTTTTTTTCTTACCCGACTTTTTTGCTTCAAATGTCGGCTGATGACTGCAAATGGTGCTCGACTAAACTTAGTACAAATATATGGGAGTCCAGAGAGGCCACATAAAGCTTATTCTCGATCATAACCCAATCTAAAAACACGTTAAAATTGTGCAGCAGGAGGATTCCAGTCAAACCAGTGAGTTAGGCGGTTTTGAGACATCATCTTTCCTTGAAAAAAAAAAGTTTTTATTTTGCCGACGCGCATGGCTACGGCGACGCGCGGGCATACCAGAAACCAGAGACTTTTTTGGGGGGCCTAAAAGCATTTGGCAGACAAATTATTTTACTCAGCAATACATTCAACACGATTTTGAATACTACCAACACTTTTCTGAAAACATGCCCGGTTCGACGGTTAGGTGTTTTGTGGGACAACCTGTACAAAATACTTTGGTTCTGGGTATATGCATATTTGATATGTAATTAAGCAAGATTCTGAAGGAACAATTTGCTAAAGTTTCCGATTGAAGACAAAGGAAGACTGGCACGCTCAATTAACGATGACATCACCGAAGGAACAGCTCTTCTCAATGGCTAGGTTGTAATCGTCACCCTTGCCGCCCTTGTACTGACTGGTGACAATCCGGAACCATCCTTGCTCACCCTGTGAAGAAGAACAGAAACCAGACAGTCAGATAATAAACAGTAACATGATACTTTTCAGATGAAAGGGCTGTACAGAATGCAAAAGTATCATTTTGAAGCAATTGGCTATTTAAGAATTAATTTCTGATTAACCAAAACAAATTAAGGAATTCATTTTTGAATAACAATCAGAATTGTTATCATCATTACTGAAAAAAAAATTTCAATTTCAATTTTGTGGTATCTGCCCCTTCCCCTAAAAAGAAAAGTTTCCAATTTTAGGCACAAATTGGGGGTTTTGTTTTGGAGTAGTCTGACTTAAATGGTTAGGGTTCACGACGTACGGTTGGAAGGACAAGGGTTCAAATTCTCCTGCTGGCAAGTTGTGTCTTTGGGAAAGTTACCCTACCCAAACTTTGCTTTTTCCACCAAGAATATTCTGGGGAGTAACTGGCAAAGGACTGGCATTCCATCTGATAAAATGAGGCATACTACCAGTAATTTCAAGCCAAAGTAACATGAGTCGAACCCCGGCCTAAAAATGAGCCACCTCAGCTTGAGAAAGACTTTGCTTATTTTACTTTCAGGTCAGGGTTTGGAAACATGCTGGGCATTAAGTGCCCCTGCACCCCCCCCCCCCCCCCCCCACCCACCATTTAAAATAACCCTTTGGTGAGTAACCTATACCCTTTGGGATTTACATTTGAAAAACATCTGGTACACTGTCTTGCTCAGAATGCTTGGCACATTTTAACTTTGAATTCTCCAGACCAAAGACACTGTTGCTATAATCACATGATTGGAGGCAAGCTCTTGCATAGTTACGCAAGAGACGCTCAGCACCAAAACATCGCTCACAATGGATGAGAATGGCACAAAGACACCAGACCATGCTGGAGCTGGGGGTTGCTAGCATGAGGCTAGCCCCGAATCATGTGATACGGTAACAGTCTCTTTGGTCGGGAGAGTGCAAAGTTAAAACGTGCAAAGCATTGGATTGAGTCAGCGTTCCAGATTTTATTATAATTTAACCCGCAAATGGCTTATTGGAAATAGAGATATGTGACCCGCTGTGCTTTTACGTGTAATGGCCTGCTGAACGTTGAGAGGGTGAAATTGTCCATCAAAATCCAAATTCCTTTTTGTCTTAAATGACATCTTTGATGCCTAAAGTTTAAGGATTCACTCACAGAAAAGTTGATTTCGATGAAAAAAAAGGAAAAAATAATCTTATTTTGTGTGCATTGTTCCCCTTATTTTACATCCAAAAACTATACTTTTAATCAATATGCAAATTAGCCAAAATATAGTAATCTGGTTTCAAAAAGTCTCTTTTTCCCCAAAATCATTGAAAATAATCATTGTAGAATCAATATCCAAAGTTTAAAAGTGATAGTTAAACAGAAACATGTTGGTTGCTAAGATATTAAAAGTGAGCTTTTCATGCCCAAGTCTACAACAGAGCAAGCTATTTCAAAGCCTGTTTTCTTAGTTGTGTAATTTGAACTCCATGGAACTAATTAATATGCAAATTCGTTATATCTCAACAACGAGAAGGGCTATACAGCTGTGTCATAAACCAAATGAAAGCTTAGGAAAAAAAAAAAAAAAACATGTTTAGCGTCCTGCCTCTTTGACAAAAAGGAAGGAGGAGGCCCTTTTTTTTTTTTTCTTCTTTTCAAAATGGCCGCCCGACACATTTTTCAAGACAACGCGGCCGGGCTATTTTTCAAGATGGTAACCAGCTTTTTTCAAAATGGCCGCCACTTGGACTCAGGAAATGACATATTGGCTTCTTATGGGCAAGATGCAACAGAAAATGAGACAAAAATGATGTAACTATGCAGAACCGAACATCTCTTCTGCGCAGAGATCGTTAAAATTTATCAATTTTTGTCTTTAAAAAAAAAAAAAAAAAAAAAAAAAAAATGGAGGCGGCCTCTAAAAAGGAAGCGGGCGGGGACGCTAAACATGTTTGTTTTTTTTACTTCGCCTTACATTGTGGGCTTTCCAGTCGTGCATATACTTTTTTTTTTTTTCGACTTATATCACCTTTTCCTGGAGTGGGTCACATATACCATGCATGACTTACCCAAGGCTCGCCCCAGGAGTTGCGGACAATCCAAAACTCGGTGCTGTTCTCAACGCCCCATCCTGCTACAGCCACAATGTGGTCAATCTGCAAGAGAACCCCCCAAAAAAGACCACAAAAATAACACCAGTAACACATATTAATCAAATGAATGAACTTAATCTTCAATGTAATTCTGGGTTTCAAATGTGACTTAGGACACATGAGAAAAATCTCAACCTTTCAATTCTCCTTTTTTTTTGGAAAGTAATGTAACAATCAGGGTCAAACAAACTGATATTTTAGTTTTGATGTAACAAAAGACCTACAGCTGCTATGAATCCAACCACACATGTCGTCGCAGAGCTGACATACCGGCGAATCAACCATTTTAGCGATTTCAAGATTTTGTTATTTTTAGGGTTTATGAAGGTTGCTCCTTCAAGTATTTATGCCAAAATTCTTAATTTTTGTCTGGATTTCGAGATGCGGAGCTCCCTGTGGCGAATCAGTCACAAAAACAAATTCATAATTTGACATAGTGACGAATACGGAATTTTGCTGGTAACCAGCTTATGTAAGGTGTGCGTTCAAAGTACCAACGATTAAATAAGTGACCTGATGGATACTATGTTTCCTATTTTATTTCGAATATGCACTAAAAGGGTTATTATCGAAATATTAAGGGTAAAATACATTGCCCAGAGAAATGTCAAACTTCAAACACGAATTACTCGAAACAGGGTTTTCGCTTATTCGTGGGTATGTCAGCTCTGCGACGATGTAACCCCTCCTGCACCCCAGCAAGCATCACTTACCCCTGGGGTTGGGTTGTACTCCTCGTAAATCCTGCCGCCTCGGAACTGCTGCAGTTTTTTGGTGGCGTCGATCCCACAACTGTTACAAAAATTAGAAAAGTTGTGACAACCAAAGGGTGTTTATGGATTCTGTGGCTCAAGCAAAACGAAAGACATCCATTAAAAGTCGCTGACTGATGTCAGTATTTCAGTCGAGCTCATCACAAGTCCTCACAAGTCAAACACAAGTTGATTACAAGCTATCCGTTTCTAAGTCAAGTCATAAGCTATTCTCATGAAAACTAGGGCATTCCTTTGAAGTTGTCCAATCCCTCTCATCTGTGACCAGACTACTTGTAATGGACTTGTGATTTACTTGTGACAAGACTTGTGATGGGCTTGTGAGTTACTTCTGACCAGACTTGTGATGGGCTTGTGACTTACTTGTGACCAGACTTGTAATGGGCTTGTGATTTACTTGTGACCAGACTTGTACTGGACTTGTGATTTACTTGTGCAAAACTGTTGACAGACTTGTGATTTACTTGTGACAAGACATGCAATGGACTTGCAACTGACTTGTGACCAGACTCGTAATGGACTTGTGATGGACTTGATGGTACACTGTTATACAAAGTTCAATATCAAGTTGGCCAGTGGTTCCAAGGAAGCTTGGTAGTTGTCTGCACTAGTAAGATGTCTGCAAGCACTAGTAATCAGAAGGCCGCCTGTGCAAATCAGTCAGTTTTTCCAAGAAGATCTTGGCCATGACCTTTGACCTGACCCTTTCCTGTTGAGGTGACTCACCTGATTGGTCCATTCTTGTGGATCTCGGCCATCATCTTTGCCCGGCCGTTCAGCGATCCATAGTCGGCCACTTTCCAGACGGTGTAATTTGCAGCATTGATCGCCGCACACTCACCAAAGGTTGTGCAGGTTCCACACTGATTGAATGGTTTACAATCTATCAAATGTTAATATAAAGACAGAATTTATGATAAAATGAAAAACCATGAAAATTCAACTTCATGACACTTACTTTCTACTTGCAACAATATAGACCTGATCTTATCTTCTTTGTGTCTTTCTTATTATGAAAAAAGAAAAAAAAGGGGAGATATTTTGAAAAAATAAGGGAAATTTAAACTGAATTCATTGAAGCCTATTTAAATATCAACATTTGTCAATGCAGATTCAACATGTGAAGTTTATCTGAAAAAGAGGGGTATGGTTCAAAGAAAAACCAGAGAAATTAACTCATTTTAGTCTGTATAGAAATAGTATACTCCTTATAACAGTCAGGCAATACTGACTCAAATGCCAAGTTTAAACCTCTGGATCTCCTAAGATCCATTTCTCTTTTTTCAAAGACATTAACAGTGTTTTAGCTGAGGCTATCTAGTCCCATGTCAATTCAGGAGCTATTCCCATGAACTGTGCCAAACAAACTGATATTTGTTGTTCTTGTTCATCTCCTGTTACTAGTGACTTAACTAGTAATCAGACTTGTGATATACTTATGATCCATCAGAAGAATCTTTGACTACAACACTGGATTAGCAACTTCACATTGTATCTGCACAAAGATTTCTCAAGTCCTAATGACCTTGATTTTTGGCCTGGTAGTTATTGCAGGTCTCGTCCGGTATGCCATGTGATTTGGCGTAAGCATAGACCCCCAAGTCACCACCTCCATCACAGCTGCCAGCATTACCACAGTCGATGACGTTCTGGGGTGACAGGTACGCGGAGGGGAAGGCACCCTTTCGCTTGATGTTAATACGATCTGCACATGGTGAATAGAGAATTAGAGGGGTCAAGTAAAAAATCAAGCAGTTTCTGGTCCTCGCCCGCTTCCTTTTTAAAGCCCGCCTCCTTTTTAAATTTTATTTTTATTTCAAACATCAGCAATATATTATGCACATACGTTGTCAATATATTGTCTCTTTTTTTGGTTTCCAACAAAATTGTAGTCAAGTAGAAAGGGTTACATCTCCTTTGGATGCAATTTCTATCAGCAAAAGAGTCGAGAAAATGGAAGAATCCTTCCGCCATCTTGAAAAATCTCGTTTTGGAAAGAAAAAAAAACCTGCCACCTTCATTTTATTGAAAAAGCCCAGACAAGAAACCGTGTTTGTTTAACTCAGCCTATGCTCTGTTTCCTTGATATGCAAAGTGCATTTACAATTGCAGGCTACTCATTTTATTCACTTCTCAATAAACAGACATCAGGATCCCATTTTAAGAGTAAGGTTTCAAAAATTACACTGAAGGCTAATTCATAATTCACATGAATGCGGATGGGAAGTCAAGTTCATTTCACAAATTATTTTTTTTTTATTTAAAAGGTTAGAAAAATCTTTTGAGGAATCCTTGGGGGATCAACTCGGGCATTTCCACAGAATTATAAACCTTGTTCATGTTGCAAAAATGTCAAAATGGTCCAAAACCACCAGCATCAGCTGTTTGAAATTAAAATTTTCCGTTAAACTTCTTTTCAGAAACGGAGACCGAGGCTTCATATTACCTGCCATAGAGCTAGTGGTACCCATGGACCAGCAACTGCCGCAGTACTGAGGGATGTGCTGGTTGCGCGTCGTGCTCGCGTAGTTCACCCCATTAACGTTGCGCCAGTCCCAGGCAGTGGGCAGGTCATCGGGGCTGACATCCCAGTGGGGTCGTGGATATGTCCTGCATAACAGCAAGAATAAAAAAGACGTACTGACTATACCGTGATCAAGGGCAGATGGGGGTAGGAGGTTGGGGTAGCTATCTAGCCACTCCCCCCCCCCCCTTCCGTTTGACCAATTATTTACATATATTCATTTCAAACCCTGCTCTGGTCGGTTTTTTTGTTCAATATTAAAGAAAACAAATAATGTACCTAGTCAGTGTCCCCTTTTTGGTTTATCTGAATATTTACTTATGAATAACACTTCAATACCGTCCAACCGTTTACAATTGTGGGTTCCTCAATTTCTGATCATTTCCACAAAGCAGAACTAATGAAAAAGAAAAATAGGCGTTCATCATATTAATCATTGATGACTGATGTGTCTCTCTGACTGACAGTGACAGAATAATTGCCTAATTTCATTCAAATTTTTTCGAAATGGGGCTTAAAAGAACTGACTTTGCATTACTATTAGGCCCATAAATATTGCGACATACATCCATGTTTACGGTACTCCTAGAACTATGAGGCTCTACGTGGAGCCTCATAGTTCTAGGAGTAGGAGTATTGTTGATGTACCCTAACGTGGCGCGGCCCCTAACGTGGCGCACTTTGATTTTTCGCCTGTAGCGCCTAGCTAGAGCAAAGTTTTAACTGAAATTTCACAGAAAGTGAAATTTCATCAAGTTCTAAACACTCCCGTTTATAAATCGCAAGTTTATTTACCCGCTACAAAGTTAAAAGAAAAAAATTATTTTGGCGTGATTTTCCGATTTTATTTTCAAGTGCAAAGTGAACCCTTTGAAAATGCCCCGAAAAATAAGAAAATAATTTTGTGACAAACATCTGGCTGGGTATGTAGGTAGAGATAAAAATGATTTATCAGAATTTATCGAGTTTACAGAAATTCTTAAATGTTAATGTGGAATTTTCCAAGATTTATTTAAGTGCGCCACGTTAGGGAACACTCCGCCAAATTGTGCCCAATTTCCGGACGCCACCGTTTTTTAATTTCGGATTAAATTTTATGAAACCGAAATTGTTCACAGAGGTTAAACAGCAAGCATTAATAAGGTAAAAGTACCAGTATTTCACTGCATGAATTTGAGGTTTGTCAACAAAGAGGTTTGGCAACACTACACGAGGAAATTTGGGTAAGCTTCGAAGTGCGCCACGTTAGGGAACACGACTATAATATGTTTACGGGTCTATGCGCCATGTTTACTATTGCGCCATTTAGCAATGATCTCTCAACGTACCTCACTTCCTTGAATTTTTGGTTGAATTCCGGACGGAAACAAGGAGAATCGAGTTCCGCATAGGCACAACCTACAAACAGTAGGATGGCTAATGAAATCGAGGAATACATTCTCAATAATCTCAAGGAATATGTTTCAGATTGATGGCAAACTGTCATGAAACGTGATTTCCGTGTCGAGCAATTTCCCTCCGTGGCAACTCGGCGGTATATTGTTGTGCTACGTGCGCGTGACTCTTTATCACGTGAATACCATAACACCAGCCGGTAGACCACGTGAAAGATCAGGTGTTCAACGCACATGCGCAGAAACAACGCAAAGCGGAACGGGGGGGGTATATAATTATGGAAATATACTTAATGAAAACAAAAATTGTTCACAAAAATCTGCAAGGGGGAAGGCACGGTGCCCCCTGCTCCCTCTGAATACGCCACGGGGCGGGTGGCGTGGGGGTCCGCAAAAGAGAGAGAACATCCTACAACATACAGGAACAACATTAGCGGAACTAAGGGGTGGGGCATGGGGGGGGGGGTTACACAATAATAGGGAAAAGTTTTTAAACAGTGGCCAACCCATTGAGTATCATACAACACAGCGGCAGATCATATAGGGGGCTCCGGTCCGCCCAAAAAAGGAGAAAAATCCTACAGGAACAACATTGTGCTAACACTCCAAGGGCGGATCCGGAACACACATTTTTTTGGGGTGGGGGGGGGTGGGGGGTCAAAAGCATGAAATTGGGCCCTATATAAAATTGCTCAATAGTATTTTGTAATGGAGCGCAGGCATCATTTTTTCAAAATGGCGACTACTTTACGGGGTAAGATCCTTTGATGGAATTTTCTCCCAAAAGTCAGAGGATAATTGAGCAAAAATTCAACAGAAACTAAAAGATGATGACATAAGCTTTGATTTGGTGGGCATCTCAAACACCTTGGAGAGTTGTGAGTATTTTTTGATAATTTTCGGGAATTCGCGTAATAATCACTCAGGTCTATGGGAGTCGATTAGGTCTGGGAGTCCTCTCTGGGATTCCACTGGTAGTTATACCGTATACTTCGTGTAAATTGTTATAAATTTCCAACCAATTTAGCCTAACTTAGGGTCGGTTAGAAATGAGAATCAAAGAAATGCAGCAGTTCCTATTTTTAATCCCAATATGAAACACACGCAATTAACAGGAGCTGTTTGGGCAAACTACGTTACCAAAACAGCAAATATTATGCGCGAGTCGTGCGTTTAACTCCCAAAACAAACTGCGCGTAGGCTTGACCGTTAAACATGAATAGCGCCCTCAGTCAACTGAAAGTAATCACACAACTGATCGTCATTGCACTGTACAATTATTATGTAAACATTTACAATTCTTTCTAATCACAACAGAAAAGAACCCCTTTTATCTATCTTTAATCTTAATACATGAGCTGTTTCGGCGACGTAGCTAATTATGCGCGAACTACTTTACGTACGTTTAACCCCCCCCCCCCCCCCCAACCAAACTTGCGTAGATTTGACCGTTAAACTTAAATAGTGCCCTCAATTGACTGAGAGTATCACCACAAACAATCGTCGTTGAACAATGTACTCGACACTAGAATTCTTTCCAATCACTACATTACCAAGGAATTCGAAGACGCCTTACTTTCGCTTTCAATATTGGGCCGAATTGCAGTATTCAACTGCACTCTCGATTGGAGGAACTACCCATCTCTCAAACTATTTTTCTTTTTGTTTCACTTAATTGCAATCAACAAATTGTTTCATGTCGAGCGACCGTTCAGTCCGGTACTGGTCTTGCGCCACGTATGTGCTTAAGACCAAATCCAGAACATAGTTGGGGGGGGGGGGGGGGGGGGGGGGGGGGGGGGGGGGTAGGGTGGGCCAAACATTTTTTACTCCCAGAAAAAGTGGGTCCAAAATGTTCCGCCCCAAATTTGATATGATAAAAGCAATGGGAGAGGACTCTTCATGACATTGGTCTATGGTAGCGGAATGTTAATGCTGTACGCACTGGCTGCCTTTTTTTGCGACGTCACTAGCTTTAACCCTAAAAAGGACGGGTTATTTTGACCATCTCACTGAGCCGAGCGGGGCGGATTCCCCCCTCGCGGGATCTCGGCCATTGAGTGACAAACTCAGTGCTTGCATAGAACAACTTAATATGAACATACCCAAGAAATGTCATGACTATAGGTTAAAGGGTTTTGGAATTATGGCTAATTAATTAATTCTGCTTAGTGTGCACTACATGAGAAAATCAGTTTGCACGGCGCAATTCTTTCTAATCACAACAGCAAAGAACCCCTTTATCTATCTGTAATCCTTATATGAACACACGTAATTAACAATAGCTGTTTCGGCCAACTACGTCGCCGAAACGGCTAATTATGCACGAACTACTTTTCGTACACAATAACCCCCAACCAAACTTGCGTAGGCTTGACCGTTAAACTTAAATACTGCCCTCAATTGACTCAGGCTATCACCGCAAAATAATCGTCATTGAACAATGTATATGTACTATAACTTGGTTCCCTCGTAGTTAACAGGTTTTGAAGCAAATGAAGTAGTAAATGGAGGATGAAAATGAAAAGTTTGCCGAGTATAGAGTGATATAATATTGAAATTCCAAGAAACAAAATTAATGGATTGAAGATTATAAGGTATTGGAAAAAGACCGAGACGTTGCGGGAAATTTGAATACGGCGAATGTACCGTATACGAAAACAAAATTTCAGCAAAAGTGCATTTTAATGGAACAGGTTCGTTTACATGTCATTTAAATCGTTTGTTTATGACGGGAATTTAGAAGTTGAGAGGTTTTTTTTACATACAATGTATAAAGGCAAAGCGCAAATTGAGCTAACAGGCCTCCAAGTGTTTCAAACTGTATATTAAGACTCAGTGGTTCGAAAATTACTGAATAGCCTAGTGGTTTATAGGGTCGTCGGGGGCCTGGGTTCGAATCCGGATACCCTTGGTGTAATTTTTGGTTTTCAATCCACGCGCTCAGTCTTTTACTTTAAAGAGTCTTTATTTCCCGTCGTCAAATACCAACCGACCTTAGCTCAATCAGTTAAGTCACCGACTGGGACTGTCTGCGAAGTCCAGGTTATGTATCTATTCAATTCAATTCAACATGGTTTATAACCAAATCACGAATAGCAGCCACAGCTGAATTGCACGTGATTTACATTTTTAAAAAAATACATTTTTAAAAAATTTAAAGGCCTACCGAGTTTAAAAAACAAAATATGACATTAAATACTAATATTAGAAAAGGTTTAAACATTGTGCATACAGATCTAGGTACGGGACTCTAAATTTTGCTGTCTCGGCAGCAAGGCACAGGGTGTCGCCTCGTTTCCTCCCTTAACGGTGCTTGCCTATTGGAGCATCTTTGTGGGCCTCGAACTCGATGTTTACAAATAAAGAGGGGTGAAATTTGCATGAAATTGGGCCCTGTATAAAATTGGTATATTTTGCAATGCAGCACAGGCGTCATTTTTCAAGATGGCGATGGGCCACATGACTACTTTTCGGGGTTACATACTTTGATGGAATTTTCTCCAAAAGTCAGCGGATAATTGAACAAAAATTAAACAGAACATAAAAGATTATGATATAAGCTTTAATTTGGTGGGCGTCTCAAGCACTTAAAAAAATGTGTGAGTATTTTTAATAATTTTCGGAAATACGTGTAATTTTCACTCAGGTCCATGGGAGTCGATTTGCAGGCCTGCGCCCACAGCCACCTATTGAGAGGCGTCCTCTCTGGGATTCCACTGGTTATTGTACCGCATATACGTCGCGTAAAACGATGTTAATTTTCAATAACTTCATATATGTCACAGAGCCTGATTGCCTGAACCTGTATGTTATTTTCTCCATTTTGTTACATTACGGTGAAAAGGGTTCTAGAGGTTGTTTTCCCCCGGTTTGGAGCCTAAAATTAGGGTCGGTTAGAAATGAGATTCAAAGAAATGCAGCTTTTCCTATTTTTAATCCTAATATGAAACACACGTAATTAACAAGAGCTGTTTTGGTAAACTACGTTACCAAAACAGCACATTATGCGCGAACTACTTTTCGTACGCTTAACTCCCAAAACATACTGCGCGTAGGCTTGACCGTTAAACCTGAATAGCGCCCTCAATCAAGCAAAAGTAATCGCACAACCGATCGTAATTGTACACTGTACACTAAGTAAATAATCATATACAATTCTTTCGAATCACAAAAGCCTTTATCTTTCTTTAATACAAATATAAACACATATAAACTAACAGGAGCTGTTTCGCCGAACTACGTCGCCGAAACGGCTAATAATGCGCGAACTACTTTTCGTACGTTTAACCCCCAAACCAAACCTGCGTAGGCTTGACCGTTAACGTGAAATAGTGCCCTCAATTTACTGAGAGTAATGCCATAAATAAAAGTAATTGAACAATGTACTCGGTAATAGAATTCTTGCCAAACACTACAGTATACAATGAATTCGAACGCCCTTACTTTCTCTTTCAATATCGGGCGTTACACTATTATTGACAGCGCTCTCTGTTACGTAATTTTTTAACGCATTCATTGTTACGCCGAATCGCAGTATTCAACTTTACTCTCGATGGAGGAACCGCCCCTCTCGATAACTATTTTTCTTTTGTTTCACTCCTCGCAATCAACAAGTCGTTTCACGTCGAGCGATCGTCAGTCCGGTACTGGTTTCGTGCACACGTCCAGAACACGTGGGTTTTTTTTAGGATGGGCCAACTTTTTGTTCCTCGAAAAAGTGGGACCAAAATGTTCAGCCCCAAATTTGATAAGAAAAGCAAAGGATAACCCATCATGGCATTGGTGCATGGTAGCGCAATTTTAATGCTGTAGAAACGCTTTAAATAGAAATGGTTTGGTGATTTTTTTTGGGGGGGGGGGCATGGGCCCCCGTTGTGTAGGTATGTCCTATTCACCTGTGGCATCTTGACAGAGCCGAGGTTTAAACCGATTTTTTTTCAGTGAGTAAAATCCCAGCAAGTTCCCGCATTGTATTCATCTTTATAAATCTTGAGTTCATCAGCTCGCTATATGCGATAGAAATCATTGATTCTTGCTGCGATAAGCGGGGAAATTTTGTTTCTGGAAATAAAAAGGTCATCATATCCATGTTTTGGTTTAATAGTCAGTAACATTGCAAAAGATATGAACTTATCACATCCCTGCCCACTTTATGAACTGTGGGGTATTTCTGTTCTAGTTTCAATACCGTATCTCGCCTCGAATTCCAATGCAACAGACCCGAATACCGTCCAAATACAGGTGAATCGGGCAAAGCGGTGATGTGTGCCCTATTCGCTCTTTGTATCGCAATATTGGAACAATATCGGAGAAGTTGGTGTCGGACTTTGCGTTCACAAAAATTTACGTAACGGCGGGAGAGCGAATTGTGCATAGTGCGTTGAACTCCAAAAGTAAAAGAAAGTACTAGGTTACTTTTCCACGGTGAACCATTGTGCATGCATTTGTGGTTTGATCCTTCGGAAACAACGCTTTGAGTCGCTCTCGCGAAATCGGATCCTCTCTGTGCATTCTTAATTCACCAAACCAGGGATTGGGAATGACGCGCCGTACGGTGAACCGGCGCGAAGAAAATTTGGTACATTAAAAAAAAGGAGAAAAACAATGTCAAACTGAAACACGTCCCAAAGATGTGTCATAAATGACGCTTTTTAGCTGCTCCAACTTGCAATGTGTGTTTTAGGCAAAATAAAAAAAAAAACATGTTTAGCGTCCTGCCTCTTTGACAAAAAGGAAGGAGGAGGCCCTTTTTTTTTTTTTTTTTTTTTTCAAAATGGCCGCCCGACACATTTTTGAAGACAACGCGGCCGGGCTATTTTTCAAGATGGTAACCAGCTTTTTTCAAAATGGCCGCCACTTGGACTCAGGAAATGACATATTGGCTTCTTATGGGCAAGATGCAACAGAAAATGAGACCAAAATGATGTAACTATGCAGAACCGAACATCTCTTCTGCGCAATTGCACCATATTTAAAAAAAAAAAAAAAAAAAAAAAAAAAAAAGGAGGCGGCCTCTAAAAAGGAAGCGGGCGGGGACGCTAAACATGTTTTTTTTTTTACTTCGCCTTAAGACACCCTTAAAATAATAGCATTTAATAGGGAGCATAATAATTGTTTTAATTGGCGCTGTATGGTATCATCAGATTCATATCCTACATCCGATTCACCCTAGCTGGCTCTCATAGCAAAGCATACATGTAAACAAAGCGTGACTTCATTTTGTCTTTTGGGCGACATGCAGGCACTGAGTTTCAATACCGTATACAGTATTTTTCTTTCCATGCAATTGCCTACACCGCCTAAGCGTAATATGCCCCATTCGCTCTGGTACCACGATATTGGAACAAAAGCGGAGAAGTTGAATTGTCGAAGGCTTCCGATTCACATTGTGATACCGTGGGGAGGCCTAGCTTTCTGAACAAAAAAAGTTACGCAACGGAGGACTCTACGAACAATGCGCTGCCGTATGGTGAAACAAAGACCGCATCTTGATAGCAACTCTTCCACGGTGAAACCAATGATTTGATCCTCTGCAAAGAAACTGGTGAACAATCGTATTCGGAAACAAAGTTTAAAAGTCAAGAGTCGCTCGCGCGAACCGAAACCTCTCGGCACAACAGTGTGACCGTTTTAGCCGATTTTCGGCTAACTTTGACAGATTTTTTGTTTAAAAAAAAACGAATTTGACAGAAAATTTGACAGATTGAATTTTTTGGCAGATTTTTGGCAGAATTCTGCAAAAATGAATATTTGACAGAAAAACAAAGAAATAAATTAAAAGAAGAGACAAGGTCAAAGTAAAAGGAAAGAGGAAAGGGCATTACGTGTTCAAACCGTCGTTTCGTTAGAAGTCATTTCAGTTCATTTGTTTCCAGTGTCAACCAATCAAGTGTACACGTATATACATGTACAACAGAGGAGTGAAAACTGTAGAGCTAGGAATCCATATTAGAAAACCATAGAGCTATTTTAGATTAATAATTTAATATAGCTCTATGAAGAAAACACAGCTTGAATATAGGCATGGGCCCTATTCAGACACAAAGTGACAATACGGCAAAATGCTGTATTCAGAGAAAATGGTTTGTATGCAAAGATAAACAAGGGTGCCAATAAAGCTTATAAGCCAATATAGGAATGTAAGGAATAAAATAACTATAGATTAATATATCAAAGTGAACACTCAGCAAAATAGATTTGTAACATGAAGAACTTCTCCAGGAATCAGTGGAGAGTATTACACCTTGGTTCCCTCGTTTTTAATAAGTTTTGAAGCAAACGAGTAGTAAATGTGCGAAAGAAATGAACAATATGCCGAGTAGAGCCGGGCGGAATCCGCCCCCCCCCTGCAATTTTTTCTGCGATAACCTTAAAAACAGTTGTTTGCGACCCGAGCTGTTCTGACCTTTTAGCCTCGAGCCTTGCGCGTCTTTTGATACCAAAAACACAAAAATTGGACCACGGGTTGCCGTGCAACGAACAATTTTCTGGCGCTACGCGCCCTAAAAACTTAATTTTCCCGTACGTAAATACAAAGCAGAATTACCATTCGTGCATATGAATAATTAATTAGCCGTAATTCCAAAAGCCTTTGACCTATAGCCATGAAATTTCTTTGGGATATTTATGATAGGCCTAAGTTGTTCTATGCATGTATCAAGTTTCATAATTTTTCGTCACTCCGTGGCCGAGATCTTAGGGGGGCGGAATCCGCCCCCCCCCCCCCCCCCCCCGGTTGAGAGATGGTCAAAATAGCCCGGCCCTTTTAGGGTTAAGAAATGTACTTTCCGGAGGCGTTCTGGCTTCAATAACGTATCTTGCCTCAAATGCAACAGACCCGAATACCGTCCAAACACAGGTAAATCGGGTAAAGCGGTGTGTGCCCTATTCGCTCTTTGTATCTCGATATTGGAACAATAGCGGAGAATTTGAACTGGCGACTTCGCTTTCACAAAAGAGTGACGTAACGGCGGGAGAGCGAATTGTGAATAGTGCGTTGAGCTCCAAAAGTAAAAGCAAGAACTAAATGGTTTTTCTACGGTGAACCATTGTGCATGCATTGGTGGTTTGATCCTTCGAAAACAACGCTTCGATCTCGCTTGTGCGAAACCAAATACTCTCCGTGCAGTCTTACACCAAACGATTGTTCACCACTTTCTTTGCAAGGACCGATTTGTAATTTTTTTAAAGAAAATTTAGGGCCTAATTTTAATCCAATTTTGGGAGTCTGCAACTCTCTTAAAAAAGGATCTTAATGTTGCACCCAAATGATTTGATTTTTTTTTTAATAATTTCGTTGGATTTTAGGAAAATTGGACAATCAATTTTCTAGATGAAACTCGAAAATTGCATGGGGACTCACCTTTAACAATATTATGGACGCCCGTAGCAGGTTTTTTTTCGGGGGTGGGGTGGGTGGAGCAGTATATATTCCAAAGAAACATTATAGTGAGAAAGAAAAACAGAAGATAATTGGATTTAAAGGGAAAAAAGAGAACAATATTGTCCAACTGAAACACGTCAAAAGATGTGTTGTATGACGTTTATAGCTGCTGCTCCCGGCATCTATCTTGCAATGTATGTTTTTGAGACACCCCAAAATAATATCAAATATCAAATCAATTCATCAGATTCATATCCTACATCGGATTCATCCCTGGGCTCTCACAGCAAAGTGCACATGTAAACAAAGCGTGACGTCATTATGCCTTCGGTCTTTTGGGCGGCGTGCAGACACTGAGTTTCAATACCGTATACATGTACATGTATCTTTCTTTCCATGCAATTGCATATACACCGCACCAACGGCATGCACATTCGCTCTTGTATCACGATATCGGAACAAAAGCGGAGAAGAGGCCGGCTTCCCATTCACATTGCAATAAGTATTCGATTTGAACAAAAACAAGTTATGCAACGGAGGGCTCTACGAACAATGCGCTGCACCCGTCGTGAAACAAAGACCGTATCTTGAAAGCCGCGAAACCAAAAATTTGATCCTCTGCAAAGAAACTGGTGAACAATCGTATTCGGAAACAAAGCTCTAGACGACACATCGTGACCACCATAACATGCTCCATACATGCTCATACCAGTCCAAATATACGGGTACTCGTACGGTGAACCGGGCCCACCGCTTTCGAAATGCCTTCAGCCAATTTTTTTTTGCGATTCGTGATAGAAAAACAACGGTCAAAATCGAACCTGTCTTACAAAATGTTAGCTTAATATTCTACTACAAAATAACTTAAAAGAAGAGACTTTTTTCGGAGTGAGACAAACATTTTTGTTTCCCGAACTTGTGACCAAAATGTTCCGCTTCAAATTTGATTTGAAAAGCAAGGGGGGAAGGACTCTTCATGACATTGGTGCATGGTAGCGAAATTGTAATGCTCTACGCATTGGCTACCTTTTGGAGGGGGGGGGGGGGGCACGGGCCCCGTTGCCCCCCCCCCCCCCCCCCCCCCCCCCTCCGCCGTGGCGTATCCCTATTCACCTGTCGGACTTTGCGTTCACAAAAAAATTACGTAATGGCGGGAGGGCGAATTGTGAATAGTGCGTTGAACTCCAGAAGTAAAAGAAAGTACTTAGTTCCACGGAGAACAATTGTGCATATATTTATGGTTGCAACATTCGGAAACAACGCGCAAAAACCGAAACTTCTCCGTGCAGTCTTACACCAAACCAGGGATTGAGACCGACGCGCCGTACGGTGAACCGGTCCGCCGCCCGCCGCCCGCCGCCCGCCGCCCGCCGCCCGCCGCCCGCCGCCCGCCGCCCGCCGCCCGCCGCCCGCCGCCCGTTGGTGCGGCTTTCGAAATTTCTTTGGACAGACACTTTGACGATCTTTTCGTATTCCGCAGGCAACCCCCACGGGTGTGCACGGTTTGTGGGGGAAACGCCATTAAAGATGACACCCCGTTCTGTGTACATCCTTTTTTCTTCTAGGTTAAACTAGTTTTCGATTTTTAATCATATTTTGGGCGTCTGCAACCCTCTTAAAAAGGAGGTTCATTTTGCATACAAAATGATTCGATTTTTTTGAAGGAATAGTTCAGTTTCTAAACGTCGTTGGAGTTCTAGGAGCAATTTGAAAATCAGTTGAGGTGAAACTCGAAAAATGGGGGCGCAACTTTAACGATGAACGTCCATTATAATAAGCAAGGGGGTTTTTTTGGGGGGGGGTATTGCGCAGTATATATACCGAAGAAAATTGTGATAAAGAAAAACTGAAGTAATTGGATACATTAAAGAAAAAAAAGAGAAAAACATTGTCCAACTGAAACACGTCCAAAGATGTGTCGTAAATGACACTTTCAGCTGCTCCAACTTGCAATAGTGAGCGTAAATAACACATTATAATTGCTTTAATTTTGTGCTGTAGTATCATCAGATTCATATCGTACATCCGATTCAACCCTAGCTGGCTCTGATAGCAAAGCGCACATGTAAACAAAGCGTGACGTCATATGTCTTAGGTCTTTTGGGCGACATGCCGACACTGAATTTCAATACCGTACAGTATCTTTATTTCCATGCAATTGCCTACACCGCCTAAGCGGTATGCCCCGTTCGCTTTGGTATCACGACATTGGAACAAAAGCGGAGAAGTTGAACAGGCGAAGGCTTCCTTTTCACATTCCAATAACGTATTATATAAGCCTACGTTTTGAATAAAAAAAAAGTTACGCAACGGGGCGGAGGACTCATGCGAACAGTGCGTTGCACCCGTCTTGAAACAAAGACCACATCTTGAAAGCAACTCTACGGTCCTCTGCAAAGAAACTGGTGAACAATCGTCCTCGGAAACAAAGCTCAAGAGTCGCTCGTGCGAGACCGAAACCTCTCCCTGCGGAAACTATTTTTAGGAATAGACGACACATCTTTACCACATAACATGTTCCAACATGCTCGTACCAGTCAGCTACCGTCCCTACCATTCGGGCACTCCAAAGACACGCCGCTTTCGAAATGCCTTCGGCAAGACTCACTTTTGCGATTCGTGCATGATATAAAACAAATCAGTGAAAGTCGAACCTGTCTTAAAACATGTTACATGTAGCTTAAAGTTCTACAGCAGAATGACATAAAGAAGAGCCATGGTCAAAGTGAAAGTAAAGAAAGGAGATTACCTCTTGAGACGTTTCGTTAGAAGTCAGTTCAGTCCATTGATTTCCAGTGTTCACAAATCAGTGTGTTACTGTGCTATTATGTGTACAACAGAGGAATGAAAATGATGAATCCATAAGAAAACACAGTTTTAGGCATGGGTCTATTCAGAGACAAAGTGATAAGGCAAAATGCTGTATTCAGAGAAAAAGGTTTACATGAACATAAACAAGGATACATACTAATAATTGTATGAGCCAACATAGGAGAGTAAGGAACAAAATAGCTATAGTTTCATATTTCAAAGTAAACATTAAGCAAAATATGTAGAACTTCTCCAGGAATCAGAGGAGAATATTATACCTTGGTTCCCTCGTAGTTAACAGGTTTTGAAGCAAATGAAGTAATAAATGGCGGATAGAAATGAAACATTTGCCGAGTATAGAGTGATTATATCGAAATTCCAAGAAACTATGGATTAAAGAGTATACTCAGTAATATACTGAAACAATGCGGAAAAACTTTAACACTGCGAATGTATATACCGTATACGAATTCAAAATTTCAGCAAAAGTGTAATTAAACAGGTTCGTTTAAAAGTCATTTACATGTATATAGTCTGTTTACGACGGGAGTTTAGAAGTTTAGACTTTTTTACATGCACGAATGAAGGCAAAGCGCGGATTGAGCCAACAATCCTCCAAGTGTTTCAAATCATATATTAATACTCAGTAATTTCAAGATAACTAAGTAGCCCAGTGGTTAGGGTCGTTGTCCGCAGATCCGGGGTCCGGGGTTCGAGTCCCGTTGGTGCAACTTTTGGTTTTCAATACACGCACTCAGTCTTTTATAATAAGAGTCTTAATTCCCCGTCTTCAAATACCAACCGACCTTAGCTCAATCAGTTAAGTCACCGGCTGGGACTGTCTGCGAAGTCCAGGTTATGCATCTACTCATAGGTACGGGGCTCTTTTGCTGTCTCGGCAGCAAGGCATAGGGTGTCGCCTCGTTTCCTCCCTTAACGGTGCTTGGCCCTCCGGGGTTACATGGATGGATAGGGAAGGAGGTGTGGTGGGCCGGGGAATCCGAGACCCAGGAAGAGCCCTATATGGGAGTCGGTAACCAATCGCGACCCCTGAATGCTTGGTCAACACCACATAACTTTTTGTTTTTCTTTATCCCCTTTTATTTTTTTCCTTGTCGAGACTTTATAAGGTACAGTAAAAACACAAAGGTTTTCTTCAATTTTATTTTTTAATAATATGTAACTTAATATGTAACAGATATACCAACAGTTCACACAGAAATAAATTCAAACACAGTGATCGTCTTTGCCTGCATGGGTCCCTATTTGCTACTGAGTTGGTGCATGGGAAGCAAATATTGATAAAGTGGCTTGCCCAAGGACAAATGAATACTTAAGTAGCAAGGCTGCTTGTCGGGACCGCACAAGGACTCAACTGCATCCAATTCACTCCACTTGGAGTCTTGCTGGTTGCCTTTTACAATCTCTGCTGCACTCCAGCAAGATTAAGGCCAATTGAACGTAAAGGCCGGTAAAAAAATCTTGACAAAAATAGGCTAAAGACTTTTCTGCAACTTTCTGCACCTGTATCCGGCATTAGTCGGTGAAGCATCGGGGGAAACATCACACCAACTTAGAGAGAAGACAGTGTAGTGCAACTTTGCGGGGGAAAATGCAAACTTAGGCGAATTAGGCGAAGGGTTGCCTAAAGTGGGGGACTTAATCCCCAAATCTACCCGTGACATTTTGATGTAGAAATAATTATCATAAACAACCATAATATCTTATTTGGGGGGATTTCTTTGAACCAGTGTTGCCACTACTTGAATTTTTTTTCAATACCTTGAGAATTTGAGACCTATCTGAAAAACTTGAAAAAAAATCGAAAAAGCCAAGAATCTTGACAATTTTACAACACTGTGCTCACAAATTCAATTTCATGAAGAAATTTTGAGGAATTTTCAAACTTTTTATAATAATATTGACTTTTTTTACGGTTGTGTGATTTTTATTTTAAACTTGTTTTCTCCGTTGACAGGAACCCAGCAGAAAATCTAGCAGAATGAAAATTATAGCAGATTTCTAGCACTACAGAATTCTGTAAAATCGGTGATCCTACCTGACAGAATAATATAGCAGATTTGTTTTTCTTAAGGTTTACATTAGGCTTACACAAGGTTTACATTAGGCTTACACAAGGTTGTGTAATGATTTGCATAGGCTTGAAAAATCTTGAAAATTTTAGATACTGATCTTGAAAAACTGATAACCAGTGGTCACACTGCTTTGAACTTGTGCAAAAGCGCTTCACCACCAGAGCAGACTCGCACAACAGCGCCCTCTTGTAACTAAATGTTTATTGTTTATAATCGTCCAATCCTTATGAAAATATGTTGTTTCAAGTTAATTCTTGGTCTGTGAAATCATTGTTTATGACTCCTAATCATCAGTTGCCTGAATCATCCAATCACCAGGTTAATTATAGATACCCTTGTGCGTGAATTACAGAAAGTGAGTACAATTTTGGTTGATGTAGATATGATATTTGGGGGGGGATTTGACTTCATGTTTAATGTTTACTTTTTGGGTTGCATGCAATCTAACTCTACCTCCATGGTAGCCCCATAAATGTGGCCTATTTACTGGACTGCCTCTGTAAACATAGGCCACACATCCACATGTACAAAAACGTGTCGCACTTTGCCAAATTTTGATTTTCACATTTAGGCTTAGTTTGTAGGGTTTTTTTGCTTTAGAAGCATACTCACCCTCTTTATAGGCTAATCAGAAAGTGCTGCCCTTTTTCAGATGTCTATTTTTCGTGAAATTTCCAGATTCATTTGCACACGTTTGCGTATCAAAATTTCAACATGAAATTTCACGAAAATTAGACATCTGAAAAAGGCAGCACTTTCTGATTAGCCTATAAAGAGGGTGAGTATGCTTCTAAAGCAAAAAAAACCTACAAAACTAAGCCTAAATGAGAAAATCAAAATTTGGCAAAGTGCGACACGTTTTTGTACATGTGGATGTGTGGCCTATGTTTACGGAGGCAGTCCAGTAAATAGGCCACATTTATGGGGCAACCTCCATGGCTGTACTAACCATAAACGCATTATTGGAATTACACATACGCTTCGAATTAGGTTTTTTCCCTTGCTACACATGTTTTATACGCTTGCTACACATGTTTTATGGGGCACTTTTTCGGGGAATATTTAGGGTTTCCTGAGAATATATTTAGGGTCTTTCCATCAATCCTGTGTTATACCAATGTTTGGCGAGGCCAAATTTCCTCCATGTGTTCATGTTGCGTTAGTCATGATGAAGTAATTAGTAAACCATGTTTGTAATCGGAAATGTACAGTACATGTTGTATGTTAATTTTTTTGTCAACTGGGTCCTCGTTACGAGCATGGAGCTTTAAAAAGCTCAATTTTAGCTTCATAGCCTGAGTCAACTCGGTCCCAGGTAACTCAGTCTCAGCTTTCAACTCGGTCCCAGGTCAACTCGGTCCCAAGCTTTGAAAGGAAGTATGCCCGTTCCCGTAAGTGAACTCAATCAGTCCCAGGTCAACTGTGAAGTCTAACAGAAAAAGTACTCCAGCAAGGTACTAGCACCTACCTCCATATGGTACTAGGGGCCAAAATCAAATTGAAATTGCACCACCTATGGGTCGTGCCTCAACAATACAAGAGACCTTGAAATTTTCTGACCTTTGTTTGTGTATATTATTTTTTTTTTTCCTCATAGGAACCGAGTTGACTTGGGACAGAGTTGACCTGGGACGGAGTTGAGCTGGGACAGGGTTGACCTGGGACCGAGTTGAGCTGGGACCGTGTTGACCTGGGACCGAGTTGAGCTGGGACCGAGTTGACCTGGGACCAAGTTGAGCTGGGACCGAGTTGACCTGGGACCGAGTTGAGCTGGGACCGAGTTGACCTGGGACCAAGTTGAGCTGGGACCGAGTTGACCTGGGACCGAGTTGAGCTGGGACGGAGTTGACTGGGACCGAGTTGAGCTGGGACTGAGTTGACCTGGGACGGAGTCGACCTGGGACGGAGTTGACTGGGACCGAGTTGACCTGGACCGAGTTGAGCTTGGACGGAGTTGACCTGGGACCAAGTTGAGCTGGGACCGAGTTGACCTGGGACCGAGTTGAGCTGGGACGGAGTTGAGCTGGGACCGAGTTGAGCTGGACCGAGTTGAGCTGGACCGAGTTGACCTGGGACCGAGTTGACCTGGGACGGAGTCGACCTGGGACGGAGTTGACTGGGACCGAGTTGACCTGGACCGAGTTGAGCTGGGACCGAGTTGACCTGGGACCGAGTTGAGCTGGGACGGAGTTGACTGGGACCGAGTTGAGCTGGGACTGAGTTGACCTGGGACTGAGATGACCTGGGACCGAGTTGCCCTGGGACCAAGATGACCTGGACCGAGTTGAGCTGGGTCCGAGATGACCTGGGACCGAGTTGAGCTGGTACCGAGTTGACCTGGGACCGAGTTGACCTGGGACCAAGTTTGTTTTGGGACCAAGCTATAGCTTCTTTTTTCTAACAGGTAATTGCACAGGCTTTTGGATGAAACCTTAACCCATGTACCTACTTTTTACAAACTTGTGCATACTACAGGAACCTAAACATGTCAGTCTTTGTACCATTTGAATTGAAAGTAAGAATGGCTTAGTGAGGGAGGGGGGGGGGGTTAAGGAGTTTATTCTCCCCCTCCAAAGATAGTTGGAAAAAACTGGCTTTTTTTTCAAATACTGGCCCCAATTGACCATCGCACTTGTTTGCAATCGATTACAAACCTATGAACGGGTACGAGCCAGCTAGACTGGTTCCCTGACCTTACAATTCCCCAATGTATGTAAACTACTCTGTTTCTTCTTATATGGAGTCTGGGTCAGGGAACCAGACTACAGGAAAATGATTGTTTTTCTTGGTTTTTATAGCATTTTCGCACCCAAAACCTCAAAAAAGTCAGTGTAACTATATTTGCTATATATTTCCAACCCCCCAATTCCATCCATTTCTGAAAGTTACAGAAAAAGCAAATGATGTATATTCCCTTTAAGGTAGTTTAGCCTAATACATGTGGTTTGTAGGGTTAGTTTTTTAAAGAGCAAAGATTGGATTTTTGTTGCAGGAAAGCTAAGATTAAAATCCTGACTGTGCAAAAACATGTTCATTTTATGTTGTCATTTTAGTTGCAAATATCATTCCATTTGTATCTGTTGTAACAGGAATCAAGAGTCGTAAACCAGGCACCACAGCAGTCATCCTGGCTGGAAGTTGTATGAGGCTATGGAGAAGACAATTGTAGAAAAGGCTTGTTGTATGACACAAGTAATGGTGAAGTCCATCATCAGTCTCCAGCAGCTCATTCTCAGGTCCTTGGAAATAACTCAAAGCCGTTGACAAGATTCTATTGATGTTTGCAGTGACCATGAGATCTTCATTGATGGTTTAAAAAAAACACCACAATATTACTTGCATGGCTGTCACACTCCTTTAATTTTGGCATTTTTGGCAAATTGAGAAAACAATATCAGAGGGAATGAAAATTGGGTACTTTTAACAGCAAATAAGGCTAACCTCGCAAAGGCAAGTTCAAAGGGAATGTACATCATTGGCTTTAGCTGTAATTTTCAGAAATGAACTATTTGGGGGGTTAGTATAATAGATCAAGTATTGTTACACTGACATGTTTGAAGTTTTGTGTTCGAAAATGCTGGAAAAACCAAGAAAAACAGAAAGATTCAAGTAGTCTGGTTCCCTGACTCCACTAAAGATGAAATGGATAAAAAATACCGGGAAATTGTACGGTAAGGGAACCAGTCTAGCTGGCCTGCACCCGTTCATGAACATGGAACCAATAGCTAGCAAAACAAAATTTAGACTAAAAAAGATATGGTAAATTTGGAGCAGTAATTGAAAAATAGTTAGGTTTTTCCAACGGTGGTCAGCCGACCAGCGTTGGAAATGTATACAAATATACCATTTTCTTGAAAATGACTTCACACCAGGTGCCATAATTTTACAGGATGCTTATGCATGTCATTTACCAACATCCTAGTAAGGTATTTCATAACAACTTGGTAGTTGTATTTTTCGATGTTTGCAAATGTTGTATTTTCCCTTTAACAGGCATATCTGAAGGCAGACAACATAAATGTTTACATTTGAGGAACTACAAGGACTGAAATATTACACAACTTCATGGGCTGAGGTTTTTTGTGGGGGGTGACATATCCCCTCCCCCCCTTTTCTTTTCTTTTTTTCGGGGGGGGGGGGGGGGAGAATGACCCACAGGATCATTCCCCCAGATTTTTGTTTTAAAAAAGGAGACAGAAAAGAGAAAAAATAAACTAAGAGGTCAGTAGCCATTACGGAAAAGTAAAGTGGACGTCATATTCCCAGGAAAATTGTTGAAAAGCAGGATAAAATGTGGCTGCATGTACACACAACATATAATAAACAGTGTGCCTCTAGTGTTAGAAATGACCAGGCCCCCCCCCCTTCTGATTTCATCATCATCACTCCCCCCCCCCCCCCACTTGTAGACTTGAATCTACAACCTTGCACACCTGTCTTCAAAGTTTGACATAATGCAACCACAGAGCAAGGACCTAGGCCTGTTCACTAACAGTTGGGTACAACTTTAACTCAACAGCGACAGTTATATAACGGGTGGTCATTCTTTAACTGAGTTTGTGGTCCTCTTTTCTCCTGTCCCTGTTACGTCTGATAAGTGATTTCATTTGTAAATTCTGGGTGCCCACTTTTCCAGGAGTGATTCTATAAAGCAAACAACGTGCCCAACAAGTAAAGGACAGTCATGGTTAATGCAGAGATGCCACTTTTCAGGTTTTAACCTAAATTCAGGTCGTTTTTTTGTTCAAAAAAATGTGACAAATTAAAAGTGCTGGATTTGGTCTAAAACATTAACAAACACATTTTTTAAAGGGGGTAAGGGTAGTTTCAGGTTTTGTAGAAGTGTTTCAGGCTTTTTTATATATATATATTGGTGGCATCTCTGTTAATGACACTTGAATGGCAAACAAATGTGCATTTAAACGGTTTGCAACATATCCTCTCTTTGTTATCTATTCAACCGTCCGTTTTGTCTCAATTTGTATTTTGCGTAATTGACATGTTTATATTTTTGTCTTGTTCCCCCGTGACATATATGGAACTTCTCTCAAAATGTATTTAATGAATAAAACATTTTAATTGAATAAAATACCTTTAGCTTAAAAGTGGAGGAAACCGGATGAGTTTGGTATGGAGTATTTTATTGGTACTGACTGATGTTATGAGCTTGCAAGTAATGACTGCACAAACATCTTTCATATTACATGCAATTAACTGAGAATGTTTAAGTGGGATGGGTAGCAAACTTGGGCGTTGCGAGGCCCCCCCCCCCCCCCTCCCTGGAAAAGCAAACAAAGAGCGAAGAAAAAGAGGAAAAATATTGTTGTTAATTTAATGGGTTGGGGGCAAATTTCCTGCCCACCCGCGAAAAAAGATAAATTGAGAGTATGCTGGGAAAGTATACAGGAATTTCGAGGGGGAGGGGGACATGTATTTATGAAAATTGCAGCAAAAGCAAATGTTGTACATTCCTTTTAAACATTCTCAGGTCTAAATGTAACCCCTTTATGAGAAATAGACCCACAGTTTGGGGGAGGGGGTTCGAACAAATTCGCCCGAGTTTGAAGCCACAAGTCACAAATACTTCATTTACATAAAATACTTCTACAATCAATCACAATTATAGGCCTAAAGGACCTTATTCAAAATTACCCGTGGGATCCCAAAATATTAATGGGCTTGCGCGCTTTTGGTGGCATGCACCCTTTGGGGGCCTCTACTTGCGAGAAAAAAATGGACTCAAGTCAGAGGAAATTTACCTGAAACACAGTAACCAAAATGAAATGCGCTTGCTTGCTTTTCTATAATGGGGTGATGCAGTTTGTCTGCTGCTATGCTGATTGACACAATAATAAGAGGAACGAAATAGCCGGACCCCAAAAAAAAGACAACAATAAAATAACCAGCAACTTCTTGTCTTTGTGATGCCTCTTTCTTTCTTTTTTTTTTTTGGGGGGGGGGGGGCAGGGAAGAGGATGTTCAGTTTAGGTGAGGTACTGTTTGGTCACTTCAGGCCTATTTCAAGCTGGTTTGTCGGTGCAGTATATAAGCACCACAGACATGCATGCAGACCAGCAGTGAATAAACTCCCATAGACCCCAATGATAAATGCCTCCAGTTCAGAAATTCAGGGAAAATACTCACAACTCTACAAGGTGTTCGAGACACACATCAAATAAAAGTTTATTTCATCATCTCTTAATTTCTGTTCAATTTTTTTGGGGTAATGATAACTTGTGGGAGCAATTGTCATCCCAAGATGTTGACCCCCCCCAAAAAGTCCGGATGCCCATCTTTAATTTGACAAATGATGCCTTGCAAAAATCGAGCACTTTTAAGGCACAGTGTCTTCGAAATTTCCCAGAAATACAGCCTGTCTCAAAAAAATGGTACAATCGAAAACGATTTTTTTTTTTCAATATTAAATCTCAACATAAGTAAGTCGTTTTTGAGCATCACATTAAAAAAAATAGACCAGGCTTTCCAATACTTTTTGTTTCATCTCATTTGCTTTTGTCAATCCAGAGATAACTCCAGTTTACTGCGGAACACAAAAATCGAGTTTGTTTCTTTTGCCAAGTTACAATCTTTTGTGAGCTTCAAGGCAGCATGGCACATTACTCGAAACAACTCTGCCCATGCATAAAAGTGGCACAATATCGATTTTTGTGTATCGACTAAATTGATTATATCTCTGAATTGACAAAAGCAAATGAGATCAAACAAACAGTATTGGAAAGCCCAGTCTTTGTTCTTTAATATTATGCCAAGTAAGAATGACTTATTTTGAAATTTCATATTTAACCAATTATTTTTCTGATTGTACCATTTTTTTTAGACAGGCTGTGAAAGATCACAGTCCTGTGCACGGCTCTCCACCTCTTTTGTATTTTTTACAAAGTTAACCTTCAAGTTCACGTCCCACAAAAATGCTCTGAAAGCAGAGAATTTGAAAATAGTCAGAAAATCAGGATACAAGACATTTTCAGCAAAAAGCACAATCTAGTTACCGGAAACCGGAAAGTGTAAAATACACAAAAGGCAGGGGTTGCACATGGTGCATCAAAAAGAAAGTGACCAGGAATTCATGATATTCCCCTTAAAAAGCAATTTAATTTGCAAGCATAAAACGAGCATCATCAGTGTGGGGAAAAAACGAATTAGAGTTATACTGAAAATGATCCATGCTATCAGATATAATCTATATATTACCAAAAGAACCCCGGCATTTTCACAGCTGTCCATGGAATTCTAAATGTTTTGAAGCTGTTCAGCTGAGTACCAGAGATTATACGACAGCTACAGCCATTCAGATACAAATGAGTTTTTGATAATCCGAGTCAAGACTGAATCATTATTTTTCGATGTCAGGTTTTGTGTTTTGTGTATGAGGAACAAATCATTTTTTTCTCTCTTAAATCATGATGGTAATTTTGGTCTGTTTTCTTTTGCAAGTTTTCGTTCACGGGTGGTAGAAAACCCCATTTAAATTAAAAAGGTATTCATCATTGCGTATCGGTAAATGATCGGTACTGGACAGCTGAACTGTTTTCCATTAAAATAGGGATAACTTGTGACACGAGTATGCAAAATACGTGGAACTTTCACCGATATACTCGCGGGGGCGTACATCCTCCACTGTTAGACCAGGAGGGGTGGGCTATTGAATCATCCCCTTCCCCCACTTTTTCGTGATAGGAAAAGCAAAATGCGGATTTGAGGTATTTTTGGAATATCCAAACAATCCAAAATGTATTCAGTAGCATTAAAAAGTGCAGACACAAAGTACAAAAGCTTTTAAAAATGCCCTGTTTTGATGTAAGCGCGAATATACACGTTGATATACATCTATATCCTGAAGAGCGCCCCCTAGTGTAATGTGGAGTCCATCCCCTAGCCCCCCCCCCCCCCAAAACAATTTCATGACTATAGGTTAAAGGGTTTTGGAAATTATGGCTAATTAATTATTCATATTCAATTCTTCTTTGCGCACACTATACGTATGGGGGAAATTCACTTTTCACGGGGAAAAAAATCGTTGCGCTGCAACCCATGGTCGGAATTGTATGTTTTTGGTATCAAAAGCGGATGCGCAAGAGTCGAGGCTAAAAAGCCAGGAAAGTTCTGGCCGGGAATTTTTTTTTCAAGGGCTTCGCGGAAAAAGTTGAGAGGGGGCTCGTACCATACATCAAATGGGGGCGGTGTTCAAATCCTACAATTATTAAGGCCAAAAACAAGTCTCCGGTTTCTGGTATGCGCGCGCGTCGCCGTAGCCATGGGCGTCGCCAGGATTTTTTCTAGAGGGGGGCAAAAAGACTTTTTGCCAAAAAATGCTTGTATTTCTCAACACATTCTCGATTTATCAGTTTTAGAGGGGGGCAGGGACATTTTGCCCCCCCCCCCCCAACTCATTAAATTTACACCACTTTGTCTTCGCGCCTCTTTTTCTTTTCTTTTCTTTTCTTTTCTTTTTCTTCCTTTTTTTTTTTTTTTTTTTTTGGCTATTCCAGGGGGGGGGGCAAGTGCCCCCCCTTGCCCCCCCCCCCTCGCGACGCCCATGGCCGTAGCCATGCGCGTCGGCAAATTAAAAAAGTTTTTTTTTCAATGAAAGATGATGTCTCAAAACCGCCAAACTCATTGGTTTGACTGGAATCCTGCTGCTGCACAATTTTAACGTGTTTTTGGAGGGGTTATGATCGAGAATAAGCTCTATGTGGCCTCTCTGGACTCCCATATATTTGCACTAAGTTTAGTCGGGCACCATTTGCAGTCATCAACCGACATTTGAGGCTAAAAAAATCAGGTAAAAAAAAAAAAAAAGCCGCGTCGCCGCACCACTTTTTGGGCAAGCTCCATACCAGAAACCGGAGACTTTTTTTTGGCCTAAAACATACAGAATAGTTTACAAATACGTACCTATACCCCCTAACCAAACGCATGCCATTCGTCATGGTAACGGCATAATGACAATGTTGTAAATGTTCCCTGACTTTTTCGTATGAAGAAACAAAATTCTAGCCAACGTCAAAGCTGCTGTATCCATTTTAAGAAACATGTCATGGTTTTTGGCGAACTTAATCTCGATACTTTTCTCAGTGTTCCACTTAGCCAGCAACCGGAATTTTCTCCACGCCTCCTTCCCACCCGGCTGGCTGAAATTGCATCAGTCTTGATACATCTGACACCCTGGTAAAAGGTACCGGTGGACTCTGGGTTGGCTGTACAAGCAAAAAACGTAACTGCACCCGTATAGACCGTTATCATGCTGCCACCATTTCAGTCATGTTCCCTGTATCCAATAACAGTATTGAATGATATTTTTTTGTGCAAAAAGGAACCAGACTATTTTTCCTTCCGGCCTCGCTTTGTTTACGTTGATGAATGGGGGAAATCAAGATGGCCGCAACATGATAATGGTCTATATCCGCCTACGAAGGATGGCGTTGGGTCGATAATGCGATAAAGAACAATTTGCTGCCTAATGTGAGATGACGCCCTCTTCGCTGCCAGCCTACCACCGTGTGACACTTTTGGTCCCGATGGGCGTGTCCCCCAGCGATGCCTCCTCCATCACGACATCAAGAATCAGACGGTAGAGGGCTTTCATTTCCTGTGGCTGGCCGTGCTGGGCCGATGCCGCTCCTTTAATCTTTGGCAGACCAGCAAGAAACAAAAGATGTTTCAACCTAATGACGTCACTCATCTTGTGGCTGATGGTAACGACTTCAAGAAAACCGACAACTGTTGTTATTTGAATTTGTAAAAATAATATTTCACCGAAATAACACTTCCCGTCAATGCTCGGAAGAACACTATTATATAAGATAATTTTTGAAAATACATGACACCTTATTATGCATTACATAACACTGCTTATTGATTGGAACTCTTAACATCGTGTTTTAGAAGTGGGTGAGTTGAAGGTTAAAATCTTCATGCAGTACAATCACAATTTGTGTGCTTAAATTATTAGGGCACCGTTGTGGGCCTTGCACTTGATGTTTAAAATAAAGATGGATGAAAGCCGTGCACAAGAGTGTGAGCTCGTATTTCTATGAAATGTGCATGAAATTGGGCCCTTAAATTGCTCTATTTTGCAATGGAGCGCAGGCGTCATTTTTCAAAATGGCGATGGGCCACAGGACTAGCTTACTTTTTAGGGTGACATCCTTTTTTTTCTGGTTGGGAGCTTAAAATTAGGATCGGTTAGAAATGAGAATCAAAGAAACGCAGCGCTTCCTATTTTTAATCCTAATAAGAAACACTCGCAATTAACCGAGAGCTGTTTTGGCGAATTACGTTACCAAAACAGCAAATTAGCGCGCACTACTTTTCGTTCGTTAACTCCCAAAACAAACTGCGCGTAGGCTTGACCGTTAAACTTGGATAGCGCCCTCAGTCAACAACTAAAAGTAATCACACAACTGATTGTCATTGCACACTGCGCAATTATTATGTAATCCATGATTCGATCTTCACTAGCCACTAGTAGCCAGCTGGACTACTAAAACAGACTCTTAACTAGCCCGTGGGTATTTTCACGAACAGGCATTTTTTTTTTTTTACCTTTTATCATAAACAACAATGGGCACACATGTAAAGCATATAGAGCCTAAAAGTTGACCCCTGGTGGCGCTCTTCAGGGCCCCTCGAAAAAGGAAAATTAACCTGTAAAAGTCAGGTTTTTTAAAATTATTTTTGGTATATTGATTTCTTAAGAAGAAAATCAACCTCAGAATTTTATGGAAACTGAAAAATCGCATGACGTGAAAGAGAAATATCGTGTCAAAAGTTGACCTCTCACTTCCGAAAACTTCCGTGTGGACTCGTGGAACTCGATCACTCGCACGTCCAAGCATGCAAATATATGAAATAATTTTGTGGCAGTCATTCGGTAAAAACTTAAACAGGAGTCTAACATGTTTTTTTGGGACGGACAATTTTTGCAATAAACTTGAAGGATTTATTTTCATTTACAAACAAACGGACTGTTGATAATAACTGTATTAAAACGTGATCCCAACCAGCCTGAATAGAATAATCTACAATCCATCGGATGTATAAAGGTAAATCCTCGCGTCCTTATCATTTTCGTTCTCACGCAAGTACGCGATGTGAAAACAGACGTGATCCAACAAGGAGATTTTGGAACGAAAATAAGTCGTAGGTAAAATTCTTTTTACCCATTTTCAACTGATTTCTCATCTATTTAAAGGCAATTTTGTCAGTGTTTTTAATCAACAAATCTAATAATTGACCCTTTAAAACAGTTAATAAAATTAGACACAAATTGATACAGGTTTGCTTTCTGAATTTAAAGAGAAGATACAACATTTGCAAACATCACAAAACAAAGTCCTTTCATCCTTGCCGTTTTCTAATATTTTTTTGAGTCGACAGCCGGGCTACTTAAGGAATAGTTTGACTAGCCCGTCGCTGTTTTGACTAGCATTGGGCTAGCTACCGCTAACTTCGAACCAATTCTTTCGAATCACAACAGCAAAGAACCCCATGGCCTTGTACAACGTTTAATCCTAATATGAACACATGTAATTAACAGGAGCTGTTTCGGCGAATACGTTGCCGAAACGGCGAATTATGCGCGAACTACTTTTAGTACGTTTAACCCCCAAACCAAACCTGCGTAGGCTTGACCATTAAACTGAAATACTGCCCTCAATTGACTGAGAGTATCGCCACAAAATAGTCGTCATTGAACAATGTACTAATAGAATTCTTTCCAATCACTACAGTACCAAGGAATTCGAACACGCCTTCTTTTTCTTTCAATGTCGGTCGCTATACACTATTGACAGCGCACTCCGTTACGTAATTATATTTTAGCGCATTCATTGTGACGCCAAATTGCCTATTCAACTTCACTCTCGATGGAGGAACCGCCCCTCTCTCAAACTATCCTTCTTTTGTTTCACTTCTTGCAATCAGAATTTCGTTTCACGTCGCGCAGGCCGCATCCAGAACAAACTGATGGTGGGCCAAACATTTTGTATTTCCCCCAAAAAAAATCCAAAATGATCCGCCCCCAATTTGAAAAGCAAGGGCGAAGGACTCTTCATGGCATTTGTGCATGGTAGCGCAATTTTAATGCTGGACGCATGGCCTTTTTTACGACGCCACTTTATTACCTAAAAAGGCTGGGTTATTTTGACAATCTCACAGCTGGGAGCGGATTCCCCTCTCGGATCTCGGCCATCGAGTGATGAAAAATTATGAGACTCGGTCCATGCATAGAACTATTTAATATGAACATACCCAAGAAATTGCATTACTTTATGGGTTTTGGAATAATGGCTATTATTGTTCATGTGCACCAATGGTAATTCTGCTTTGCGTACATGGGGAAATTCAGATTTCACGGCGCTATTCTTTCTAAATAGCTGGATCAATTCCCTAAGATGCCACCTCTGCCGACCACAGTAACTGTACTGGGTCCTTTTAGTTCTTTAGTTCTTAGTTCTTTGTGTATTTTTAACTTGGGGGGGGGGGTTGACATTTTTTCTCATCTCTTGCTTAAAAGTGAAAAGGGTTTCGGATGGCGCCGTGTGGAGGGAGATCTCTTCTTGAAAACCGGTTCTTTTCAGAACCATACTTCTTCCAGGAAGAGATTTCTTTCCACATGGCATTGCCCGTGATTCTGTCCACTTTAATGCCAGCCGCCATGCATAGCTTCAAGGCGTATATCGTTTGTTTAATAGGGTTTTTTGTATCATTTCGGTTTGCAGTAACACCATGTGGTGATAACTGCTGCTCTGCAGATGTTTAGTTCTAAAAAGAACTTGTCGTGCTTGTTTTTGGTTTTTTTTGCTAATTCTCAACTGTTTTTTTTCTCCAGGGTAATATTACGTCTTTTTACTTGCAATGAAACTTTTTTTACTGGGGGGGGGGGTTGGCATTTTTCTCATGTTTTGTTGAATTTTTTCCTTATTTTTTCTAATATTTGTTTTTTTATTGCGTGTATTGAAACTTTTTAACTTTTTTAATGTTTAATGTGGACATCCACAATAATTGGGTCTTTGAACTATAATGGGGGGGGGACATTTTTTTACCAGTTCTTTTTGTTGGACTATTTTTTTTGTTTTGTTTTTTGCTTTTTATCTTGTTTTTTTCTCAACGTGGTATTTTGATATTAATATTTGGGGACGATAACTTTTTAGCATTTATACCTCTGCCATTTTTAATATATGTTTTTTTGGTTAACACATTTTTATAGATTTTTATAGATTTATATATATTCTTTGTGTAGCCAGAGGTATTGGAATTGAAGGCCTTCGGGCCACAGTTTTTAGGTAAACTTTTTTAATTCCGGGCATATGCCCCTGGCTTTCGTCATGTTCGCTTTTGTTTTCTTGGTTTTTGGTTTTCTCTATATGTGAATGTTTGTTGTTTGTGTTTTTAATGCCGAATAAATAATAATAATAGTAATAATAATAAAGAGCCACTTTATCTATATCTTTAATCCTAACACAAATTAACAGGAACTGTTTCGGCGAACTACGTCGCCGAAACAGCTGACTATGCGCGAACTACTTTTCGTACGCTTAACCCCCAACCAAACTTGCGTAGGCTTGACCGTTAAAATGAAATAGTGCCCTCAATTGACAGAGAGTATCACCACAGATACTTGTCATCGAACAATGTACTAAAGGTTCCCTCGTAGTTAATAGGTTTTGAAGCAAAAGAAGTGGTAGATTGCGGATGGAAATGAATAGTAATTTGCCGAGTAGAGTGATAATATCGAAATTCCGAAAAATAAAATTAATGGATTGAAGAGTATAACTTGCATTGAAAACAGACCGATACAATGCGGAAATAAATACGGCGAATGTACCGTATACGAATTCAAAATTTAAGCAAAAATGCATTCAATGAAACAGATTCGTTAACATGTCATTTAAATCGTTTGTTTAATTAATATGATGGGAGATTAGAAGTTTTTTTTTCATGCAATGTATTAAGGCAAAGCGCAGATTGAGCTAACAATCCTACAAGTGTTTCAAACTATAATATAAAACTGAGCGATTCGAAAATAACTAATAGCCTGGTGGTTAGGGTCGTTGTCCGTAGATCCGGGGGCCCGGGTTCGAATTCCCTTGGTGTAATTTTTGGTTTTCAATACACGCGCTCGGTCTATTACTGAAAAGTCTTTATTTCCCGTCGTCAAATACCAACCGACCTTAGCTCAATCAGTTAAGTCACCGGCTGGGACTGTCTGCGAAGTCCAGGTTATGCATCTACTCATAGGTACGGGGCTCTTTTGCTGTCTCGGCAGCAAGGCATAGGGTGTCGCCTCGTTTCCTCCCTTAACGGTGCTTGGCTATTGGAGCATCTTTGTGGGCCTCGAACTCGATGTTTACAAATAAAGATGGGTGGAAGCCGTGCACAGGAGTGTCAGCTCGCATTTCTGTGAAATTTGCATTAAATTGGGCCCTATATAAAATTACTCTATTTTGCAATGTAGCACAGGCGTCATTTTTCAAGATGGCGATGGGCCACATGACTACTTTTCGGGGTGACATCCTTTGATGGAATTTTTTCCAAATGTCAGCCGATAATTGAACAAAAATTGAACAGAACATAAAAGATTATGATATAAGCTTTAATTTGGTGGGCGTCTCAAACACTTAGAGATTTGTGAGTATTTTTAATAATTTTCGGAAATACGTGTAATTATCACTCAGGTCTATGGGAGTCGATTTGCAGGTCTGCGCCCACAGCCACCTATTGAGAGGCGTCCTCTCTGGGATTCCACGGTTGTTATACCGTATGCTTCGCGTAAATCGATATTAATTTTCATATATGTCACAGAGCCTGATTGCCTGAATCTATATGTTATTTTCTCCATTTTGTTACATTACGGTGAATAGGGTTCTAGAGGTTGTTTTCCACCGGTTTGGAGCCTAAAATTAGGGTCGGTTAGAAATGAGATTCAAAGAAGTGCAGCGGTTCCTTGTTTTAATCCTAATATGAAACACACGCAGTTAACACGAGCTGTTTTGGCAAACGACGTTACCAAAACAGCAAATTATGCGCGAACTACTTTTCGTACGTTTAACTCCCAAAACAAACTGCGCGTAGGCTTGACCGTTAAACCTGAATAGCGCCCTCAATCAAACAAACGTAATCGCACAACCGATCGTAAGTGTACACTGTACATTAATTATATAATCATATACAATTCCTTCGAATCACAACAGCAAAGAATCCCTTTATCTTTCTTTAATCCAAATATAAACACATGTAATTAACAGGAGCTGTTTCGCCGAACTACGTCGCCGAAATGGCTAATAATGCGCGAACTACTTTTCGTACGTTTAACCCCCAAACCAAACCTGCGTAAGCTTGACCGTTAAAGTGAAATAGTGCCCTCAATTAACTGAGAGTAACGCCATAAATAAAAGTTATTGAACAATGTACTCGGCAATAGAATTCTTGCCAACACTACAGTATACAAGGAATTCGAACGCCCTTACTTTCTCTTTTAATGTCGGGCGTTACACTATAATTGACAGCGCTCTCTGTTACGTAATTTTTTAACGCATTCATTGTTACGCCGAATCGCAGTATTCGACTTTACACTCGATGGAGGAACCACCTCTCTCTCAAACTATTCTTCTTTTGTTCCACTCCTCGCAATCAACAAGTCGTTTCACGTCGAGCGATCGTCAGTCCGGTACTGGTTTCGTGCACACGTCCAGAACATAGTGGGTTTTTTTTTTAGGGTGGGCCAACTTTTTGTTCCTCGAAAAAGTGGGACCAAAATGTTCAGCCCCAAATTTGATAACAAAAGCAAGGGAATGACCCGTCATGGCATTGGTGCATGGTAGCGCAATTTTAATACTGCAAAAATGCTTTAAATAGAAATGGTTTGGTGAATTTTTTTTGGGGGGGGGGCACGGGCCCCCGTTGTGTAGGTATGTCCTATTCACCTGTGGCATCTTGACAGAGTCAAGGTTTAAACCGATTTTCAACATATACATATTCAACTTTATAAATCTGGAGTTCATCAGCTCGCTATATGCGATAGTTTTTGATTGATTCATCCTGCGATAAGCGGGGAAATTTTGTTTCAGGAAATAAAAAGGTCATCATATCCATGTTTTGGTTTCGAGTCAGTAATCGTTACTTTGCGGAAGATATGAACTTAGCACATCCCTGCCCAGTTTATGAACTGTGGGGTATTTCTGTTCTAGTTTTAATACCGTATTTCTCTGCCAATGCAACAGACCCGAATACCGTCCAAATACAGGTAATTATTGGGTAAAGCGGTGTGTGCCCTATTCGCTCTTTGTATCGCGATATTGGAACAAAGTTGGGGAAGTTGAACTGGCGTCGGACTTTGCGTTCAAAAAAAAGTTACGTAACGGCGGGAGAGCGAATTGTGCATAGTGCGTTGAACTCCAAAAGTAAAAGAAACTTCCACGGTGAACCATTGTGCATGCATTTGTCGTTTGATCCTTCGAAAACAACGCTTCGAGTCGCTCGCGCGAAATCGAAACCATTCCGTGCAGTCTTACAACAAACCAGGGATTGGGGACGACGCGCCGTACGGTGAACCGGCCCGCCTCCCAGCGTTGCGGCTTTCGAAATGTCTTTGGAACTTTGACGACCTTTTCGTATTCCGCAGGCAACCCCCACGGGTGTGCACGGTTTATGGGTGGAAACGACATTAAAGATGACACCCCGTGCTGTTTACACAAATAGCTTTTTCTTCTAGGCTAACTAGTTTCCGATTTGCAATTTTTGTTTTTAATAGGAGACAATTTAGGGCCTACTTTTATTCCAATTTTGGGCGTCTACAACCCTCTTAAAAAAGGATTTTCATTTTGCACACAAAATGATTCGATTTGTTTGAAGAAATAATTCAGTTTCTTAACGTATTTGGATTCTAGGAAAATAGCAATTGGGCAATCAATTTTCGAGGTGAAACTCCAAAATGGCATTGGGACGCATCTTTAAGAATATTATGGACGCCCATAATAATAAGCAGGTTTTTTGGAAGGAATTGGGAATGAACAGTATAGTTCCAAAGAAAAATAGTGATAACAAAAACCAGAAGATAATTGGGTATACGTTTAAAGAAAAAAGGAGAAAAACATTGTCCAACCCAGAAATACGTTCAAAGATGTGTCATAAATGACGCTTTTAGCTGCTGCCATCTATTAACTTGCAATGTTTGTTTTAAAGGCATTCTAAAAATAATAGCATTTAATAGGGAGCGTAAATAACACGTTATAATTGCTTTAATTTTGTGCTGTAGTATCGTCAGATTCACATCCTACATCCGATTCAACCCGCTGGCTCTCATAGCAAAGCATACATGTAAACAAAGCGTGACGTCATTATATCTTAGGTGCTTTTGGCGACACGCAGACACCGAGTTTCAATACCCGCTAACTCTCATAGCAAAGCATACAATGTAAACAAAGCTTGACGTCATTATGTCTTAGGTGCTTTTGGCGACACGCAGACACCGAGTTTTCAATACCGTGTACATGTGTCTTCCTTTCCATGCAACAGGCCTACACCGCCTCAGATAGGTTATTTCGCTCTTATATTAGAACAAAAGCGGAGAAGTTGAACTGGCGAAGGCTTCCCATTCACATTGCAATACGTATTCGTTTTGAACAAAAACAAGTTACGCAATGGAGGACTCTACGAACAATGCGCTGCACCCGTCGTAAAACAAAGACCGTTGCTTGAAAGCTACTCTTCCGCGGTGAAACCAATGATTTGATCCTCTGCAAAGAAACTGGTGAACTAGCTCAAAGCTCAAGAGTCGCTCACGCGAGACCGAAACCTCTCCCCACAGAATCTATACTAGGAATAGACGACACATCGCGACCACCATAACATGCTCCATTAGACATGCTCATACATTACTTGTAGACAACAGCCCAGTACGTGCATGCACCGCGCGGACGTACGTGTATGCACGTACTGGGCTGTTGTCTACAAGTAATGCACATGTACGTACATGTACGTACGGCGCCGCCGCACGCACGTCCAAAAACACGAGGTCATACGTCACAGACTTTTCATGCATATTCATGAGTTACAGCGCGGCCGCCATTTTGAAATCGCATGGGGGAGCATTTTCGGGACGATATTTGTGGAAGATGATGACTGAAAGTCGTCTTTTGGCCAGATGGATGAAAATATTGAGACCAAAGAACGTTTTTTCGAAAAAGTATGAGTTGCTCTACGACTAAGAACCTTAACTGTGGAAATTTTTGTCCTGGATGAAAAGATAATCTCGATCAAAAGATGTAGCAAAATCGCTACATCAGCGGCCAAAAAAATTCAGTCTTTTTGGAAGCATTCAGCGTCTGGCCGTACTACAGAGCTTGCGATAGTACTGTACGGCCAGACGCAGTCGGGCTAGGAGTGGCCGTACGAATCGTTTTGGCTGTCATTTTGTTTTGTAATCAAGCCCGAGCCTAGCCGAGCCGAGCCAAGCCCGAACTTAGCCCGTAACCTGAGGCCTCTAGCCCCAGTTCGTAAACGGGTATCCTTATCATATATTAAGTAACAAGTGCTGTACAAACAACATATACATAAATTATTTTTGCAAAGAGGTTAGTATACCAAAAGACCCAAAAAGTCATTTGATATTTCAAGTCAAATGTGTTTTTAATTCCAATATTACTATTATGTATCAATGTAGCCCCCCCCCCCCCCTCCTCTACATATGCGAAAAAGGCCCACAAGTTAAGTTTTTTGGAAACCACACAGGGGCGTAAATCCCGGGGGATGGGGAGTGTATATCCCGTCCCCTCCCCCTCCTCCCCCCCCCACACTTTTTGACCAGAGGGGATGGGCTATATTGAATCATCCCCCAACAATTAAAATGTATTCAATATCACTGAAAAGTGGAGAAACACAGTATAAAAGCTTTGAAAATGCGCCGGTTTTGTTGTAAGCGCGATATTGATATACATCTATATCCTGAAGAGCGCCCCCCCCCTAGTTAAATGTGGTAAGTTGGTCATCCCCAATTCTCCCCCCCCCCTCCCCAACACTCGCCTGCACAGATTTACGCCACTGAAGCCACAAGTGTCAAATGCTTAATCTTCATCATAATCTCCAAGTATAGTCCGCAAATTCAAAATTACCCGTTAGATGATAACACAAAATATTCATGATGAGCTCGCGCGCACTTATTTGGTGCTGTGCACCCCTAGCTAGGGTTCAACTACACCAAATACGCGCTCATAATGGTTGCACTCAACACAAAATTTATCTCATAAGAAACAACTCAAAATCAGACACAAAGAGCGCCGCCTTGTGACACTTGCCAATCCATAGACCCACATTTTGGGTGGGTTTTTTTTTTTTTCGAACAAATTCGGCCGAGCTTGAAGCCACAAGTCACAAATACTTTATTTACATAAAATACTTCTACAATCAATCACAAGTTTTGGCCCAAAGGACCTTATATTCAAAATTACCCTTGGGATCACAAAATTTTAATGAGCTCGCGCGCTTTTGGTGGGAATAGGCTTACACCCTTTAATAACACTTTTTTGAGGGGCCTCTTGTGAAAAAAAATGGACTCAAGTCAGAGAAAATTTACCTGAAACACAGTAACCACCTCAAAAAAAATGAAATGCGCTTACTTGCTTTTCTAAAACGAGGCGATGCAGTTTGATTGCTGCTATACTGATTTCAAGTGCGCGCATTGGCAACGACAAAGTCGGGTCAAAAAGGCCGGGGCACTTTCTTCTCCTGAAAATGACTTTAAGCCGATTTCAAGCTGGTTTGTTGGTTAGGTTTTTTTTTACTTTTGTTCCACTATTAGGGCAAATTAAGGGCAGATAACAATAAGTAAAGCTTCTGTAATCATTAATGGTGTTTTAATCGTTACTTTGTATGAGATTTCACAATTAAAAATACCGATTCTCCGACGCGAGGATACAGTATCAACAAGATTGCGAAGCAAAGGGCGCCGCCGTCTTGGCAACGTGCTCATTGGAAACAATGCAAAATCGGACACAAAGATCGCCGCCTTGTGGCAATGTATTTTTCCACAGGAAATTAATGATTACGACCTCTAGGAAAATGTTCTGTTCAATTTTACCAGAAGTAGCCAGAGGCATGGGCGTCGCCAGGATTTTTTCTAGAGGGGGGCAAAAAAAACATTTGGCCCAAAAATGCTTGTATTTCTCAACACATTCTCGATTTATCAGTTTTAGAGGGGGGCAGGGACATTTTGCCCCCCCCCCAACTCATTAAATTTACACCACTTTGTCTTTGCGCCTCTTTTTCTTTCTTTTTTTCTTTCTTTTTTTCTTCCTTTTTTTTTTTTTTTTTTTGCTTTTCCAGGGGGGGGGGGGGCAAGTGCCCCCCCTTGCCCCCCCCTCGCGACGCCCATGGCCAGAGGTAAAACCACCCCTAAAACGGTTGCCAATCCCTGGACCCAAGTCTAAATGTGAGCCCCGCCTCTATGCAAAATAGAATCACAAGTTGGGATTCTTTTCGAACAAAATCGCCCAAGTTTGAAGCCACAAGTCACAAATGCTTGATTTTACATAAATATTTTTACAATCAATCCCAATCATAGGCCGCCAGGACCTCTTATTCAAAATTACCCGTGATGGGATCACAAAACATAAATGAGCTCGCGTGCAGTAATTGACAGCTTTTTGGTGGTATGCATCCCTAGCAGCAACCACCACAGACCAAGGGCGGATCCAGAACACACATTTTTTTATGGGGAGGGGCCAAAAAAAAATTTCGTCCCCCAGAAAGTGGGTCCTAGAAATTACGGTGTGGGGGTTGAGGCCCGCTTAAGGGCCCCGAAAAGTTTTGATTCTAGATGCTCTGTGGTGCGATCTGAGGCAATTTCTGACCACTTTAACCAAATCTTTTTGAGGAAAAGATGGTATACGCAGTGCCTGCCTTAATTGCGAGGTCACTTAAACAAAACTGTTTTGGGGGGAGGGGCATGGCCCCCGCTGCCTCCCCCCCCCTCCCGAATCCGCCCTTGCAACAGACATGCATGCAGACAAGCAGTTAATAAACTTCCATAGACACTTCAGAAATTCAGAGAAAATACTCATTTCATCATCTCTCATTTTCTACTCACATTTTGGGGGTATTTTATTTTATTTTATTTCTTTCTGGTAATGAAACCAAGGATTCCTCAAAAGTGCCCTAGGCACTGTAGCTCGAAAGCCTGAAGAAACCTGTAGAGAGAAGACAATGGGAAGAAATTACAGTTTTAGAGGTGGGAGAAAAAGCCCAGAGGAATATTCTGAGGAAAACCCCGGAATCAGGTAGGGACTGAAAACCCAATCCACATATTGGCCTAGGCGGGATTCGAACCCGGGTCACAGCGGTGGAAGGCGAGGAAAGTACCGCTACGCCAACCTGACTCCCTAGAGCACCCCCTCTGACACCCCCCCCCCCCCCCTGGCCTGTGCCACCGTCAACTGGCATCCTCAAATAACCATCCAGCCGAGAAAAGAAGAGACAGATGAGGATCAACACATGAGGATCGATCGATCACCCGAGCCGGTAATGATAACTTGGGGGAGCAATTTTCATCCCAAGATGTTGACCCCTAAAAAAGTCCTGATGCCCATCTTCAATTTGAGAAATGATGCCTTGCAAAAATCGAGCACTTTTAAGGCACAGTTTCATCGAAATTTCCCAGAAATACAAGATCACAGTCCTGTGTACGGCTTTCCACTTCTTTTTTTTTTTACAAAGTTAACCTTCAAGTTTACGTCCCACAAAATGCTCTAATAGCACAGAATTTGGAAATGGTCAGAAAGAAACATGATATGAGACATTTTCAGCAAACAGCACCGGAAAGTGTAAAATACACAAGAGGCAGGGGTTGTACAGGGTGAGTCAAAAAGAAAGTGATCTGGAATTCATGATATTCCCCCTTAAAAAGCAATTCAATTTGCACGCATTAAACGACCATCATCAGCGTGGAAAAACGAATAGGAGGAGTTATACTGAAAATGATCCATGCTATCAGAGGTTATGCATGTTTTACCAACCGGCCAGTTGTCCATGGAATTTTACATGCTTTGAAGTTGTTCATCTGAGTACCAGAGATAAGTTGTTCATCTGAGTGCCAGAGATTATAACACAGGCATTCAGATACAAATGAGTTTTTGATAATCCGAGTCAAGACTGAATCATTATTTTTCGATATCAGGTTTTGTGTTTTGTGTATGAGGAACAAATCTTTTTTCTCTCTCTCTTAAATCATGATGGCAATTTTTGTCTGTTTTCCTTTGCAAGTTTTCGTTCATTCATGGAGGTAGAAAACCCCATTGTTCATTGTATTTAAAAAGGTATTCATCAATGCGTATCGGTAAATGATTAGTGGTGGACAGCTGAACGTTGGTTTTCCTTGAGTGTGCAAATTACGTGGAACGTACTTTTATTCCCATGTCATCTCAGACACTTTGTACATGCGAACCACATCAGATAAAACGTTATTCTCCATCAAAAGGGGGAGGGGGTAATATTCACATGTATTTTTCCCATTATGACAAGAGCACACAGTGATAAAGCTGTTCTGCTTCCTGCTTCATTTGTAATACCTTTCATATAAAGGCCCCATTTAGCATATTGCCAATTAAGACGTGGTTCAATTATCACGGTCTTAACCCTAAAGGGGCCGGGTTATTTTGACCATCTCACAGCCAGAGGGCGGATTCCGCCCTCACCCCCCCCCCCCCGGCCCCCTCATCTCGGCCATCGAGTGACGAAAAACTATGAAACTCGGTGCATACATAGAAAAACTTAATATAAACATACCCAAACAAATTCATGACTATAAGGTAAAGGGTTTTGGAATTATGGCTAAATAATGATTTATATTCAATTCTGCTTCATGCACACTATACGTATGGGGAAATTCAGTTTTCACGGCGCGTAGAGCCGAAAAAGTTTTTTTTCGTTGTGCCGCAACCCATGGTCGGAATTGTATGTTTTGGTATCAAAAAATGCGCAAGAGTCGAGGCAATAAAGCCAGGAAAGTTCTGGTGGGGATTTTTTTTTTTTTTTTTTGCAAGGGTATCGCAGGAAAAGTTGAGAGGGGGCTCGTACCATACTTCAAATGGGGGGCGCTGTTCAAATCCGACAATTATTAACACTATGGCAAAAAAAAGCTCCGGTTTCTGGTCAGCGCGTGCGTCGCCATAGCCATGCGCGTCGTCAAAATTTAAAAGTTTTTTTTTTCAATGTAAGAAGATGTCTCAAAGCCGCCAAACTTAAAAAAAAACATGTCATGTTTTTGGAGAACTTAATCTCGATATTTTTCTTGCTCCACTTAGTCAGCAACCCGAGTATTCTCCAAGCTTCCTTCCCGCCCAGCTGGCTGAAATTGCATCAGTCTTGATACATCCGCCTCCCTGACAGGATGAATTTGTTTGAGGCTTCGGAGGCTTGTAACCGACCAGGAGGCAGCATGATTGTGCCCAATTCACTGGCGGAAAACCTCTTCATCTGGGAGTCATTGGTAACAGATACCGGTGGACTCTGGATTGGCTGTACGGATGCGACTCATGAAGGTGTCTGGCTGTGCGATGGTCGGCCTATACAATACATCAACTGGCAAAGCAACTTTCCAAGCACCATCAAAACACGTATTAACTGCGCCTGTATATCCGCCTACGAAGGATGGCGTTGGGTCGATAAACCTTGCGACAATGAGCGATTTGTTGCCTGTGAAATGACACCCTCTTTGGAACCAGCCTACCACACTTTCACCGGTCCCGATGGGCGTGTCCCCCAGCGATACCTCCTCCATCACGACATCAAGAATCAGACGGTATGGCTTTCATTTCCTGTGGCTGGCCGTGCCGATCCCCGATGCCGCTCCTTTAATTTTTGACAGACCAGCAAGAAAGAAAGGATGTTTCAACTTAATGACGTCACTCGTCTTGTGGCTGATGGCAACGACTGCAAGAAAACCGACAACTGTTACTATTTAAATTTGTAAAAAATAATATTTCACCGAAATAACACTTCCCGTCTCAAGACGTAATCTTATTATAGTGTTTGAAAGAACACTATAATAAGATTACGTTTGAAAATACATGACACCTCATTAGGCATTACATACACTGCTTATTGATTGGAACTCACAAAAATCGCTCTGCCTTGTTTTAGAAGTTAGTGAGTTGAAGGTTAAAATCTTCAAATATTTGTGCTTGAAATTCTTTGTTATTAGGCAACCATTGTGGGCCTTAAACTTGATGTTTAAAAATAAAGATGGATGAAAGCCGTGCACAGGAGTGTAAGCTCTTATTTCTGTGAAATTTGCATGAAATTGGGCCCTTAAATTGCTCTATTTTGCAATGGAGCGCAGCCGCATCATTTTTCAAAATGGCGATTGGCCACAGGACTAGGCCTTCTTTTTAGGGCGACATCCTTTTTTTCCTGGTTGGCAGCCTAAAATTAGGGCCGGTTAGAAATGAGAATCAAAGAAATGCAGCGGTTGCTATTTTTAATCCTAATATGAAACACACGCAATTAACCGAGAGTTGTTTTGGCGAATTACGTTACCAAAACAGCAAATTATGCGCGAACTACTTTTCGTTCGTTAACTCCCAAAACAAACTGCGCGTAGGCTTGACCGTTAAACTTGAATAGCGCCCTCAGTCAATAACTAAAAGTAATCATACAACTGATCGTCAATGCATGCTGTACAATTATTATGTAATCCAGGGTTCAGACTTTCACTAGCCACTAGTAGCCAGCCTGGCTAACTTGCCCGCGGGAATTGTTTTCTTTTATAGCGTCCCTTGAACAACAATGTGCATTAAAAGTACAGAGCCTGAAAGTTGACCCCTGGTAGCACGCTTCAGGGCCCCTCGAAAAGGAAAATGAACTTGTAAAAGTCAGAGTTTTTGAAATTAGTTTTGGTACAATGATTTCTTAATAAAAAAATTACCCTCGGAATTTTATGGAAACTGAAAAATTGCATGACGTGAAAGAGAAATATCGTGTCAACAATTTACCTCTCTCTTGTGGCGGTCATTGTGTCAAAACTTAAACAGGAGATAAACATGTCTTTGGGACGGACATTTGTTAGGAATCAACTTGAAGGATTTATTTTCATTTACAAACAAATGACTGTTGATAAGAACTGCATTAAAACGTGATCCAAACGAGCCTGAATAAAATATTTTACAATCCATCGGATGTAGGTAAGTAAATCTTCGCGTTGTTATCATTTTCGTTCTCACGCAAGTACGCGATGTGAAAACAGACGTGATCCATTAAGGAGATTTTGTAGAAAATAGGTCGTAGGTAAAATTCATTTTACCCATTTCCAACTGATTTCTCATCTACTCTAAAGCCAGGGTAAAAATAGACGCCAGGAGCGTCACTTTGTGACGGTCATGAGCGCTTTACAAGAAGCCAATATTATTATTATTATTATTCTGAGGCAATTATGTCAAAGTGTTTTTAATAAACAGATCTAATAATTGAACCTTTAAAACAGTTAATACAATATAGACACAAATTGATACAGGTTTGAGTTTCTGAATTTAGTGATTTATTTCTTCCTGTCCATTCGTCTTTGCCGCGTCCCAATATTTTTTTGACTCGCCAGCCGGGCTACTTAAGGAATAGTTTGACTAGCCCGCCGCTGTTTTGACTAGCATTTGGCTAGCGGGCTAACTTCGAAACCTGCTGTAATCACATACAATTCTTTCCAATCACAACAGCAAAGAGCATCTTGGCCTTACACAACGTTTAATCCTTATATGAACACATGTAATTAACAGGAGCTGTTTCGGGGAACTACGTCGCCGAAACGGCTCATTATGCGCGAACTACTTTTTGTACGTTTAACCCCCAAACCAAACCTGCGTAGGTTTGACCATTAAACTTAAATACTGCCCTCAATCGACCGAGAGTATCACCACAATATTAATCGTCATTGAACAATGCACTCGGTAATAGAATTCTTTCCAATCACTGTACAGTACTAAGGAATTCGAACGCACCTTCTTTCAATGTCGGGCGCTCAGTACGCCATTGACAGCGCACTCTGTTACGTAACTGTTTTTAGCGCATTCATTGACGCCAAATTGCCTATTCAACCCCACTCTCGATGGAGGAACCGCCCCTCTTTCAAACTATCCTTTGGTTTCACTTCTTGCAACAACATTTCGTTTCACGTCGCGCAGGCCAAATCCAGAACAAACTGGTGGGCCAAACATTTTGTATTCCCGGAAAAAAAGGATCTAGAATGAAATGATCCGCCCCAAATTTGAAAAGCAAGGGCGAAGGACTCTTCATGGCATTGGTGCATGGTAGCGCAATTTTAATGCTGGACGCATGTACTGGCTGCATGCCTTTTTTACGACGCCACTGTAACATAAAAAGGCCGGGCCGTTATTTTGACCATCTCACAGCTGGGGGCTGATTCCCCCCCCCCCCCGGATCTCGGTCATCGAGTGACGAAAAATTATGAAACTCGGTTCATGCATATAACTATTTAATATGAACATACCCAAGAAATTGCATTACAATATGGGTTTTGGAATTATATTATTGTTCATGTGCACCAATGGTAATTCTGCTTTGCGTACACTACAAATATGGGGAAATTCAGATTTCACGGCGCAATTCTTTCTAAAACAGCAAAGAGCCACTTTATCTATATCTTTAATCCTAATACAAATTAACAGGAACTGTTACGGCGAACTACGTCGCCGAAACAGCTAACTATACGCGAACTACTTTTCGTACCTTTAACCCCCAACCAAACTTGCGTAGGCTTGACCATTTAACTGAAATAGGGCCCTCAATTATTGACTGAGAGTATCACCACAGATAATCGTCATCGAACAATGTACTATAACGCGGTTCCCTCGTAGTTAATATGTTTTGAAGCAAATGAAGTAGTAAATGGCGGATGGAAATAAAAATTTTGTCGAGTAGATTAATAATATCGAAATTCCAAGAAATAAAATTGATATACTGAAAAATAGCGGGAAATTTGAATATGGCGAATGTACCGTATACGAAAACAAAATTTCAGCAAAAGTGCATTTTAATGAAACAGGTTCGTTAACAAGTCATTTACATCGTTTGTTTATGACGGGAATTTATAAGTTGAGAGGTTTTTTTTTTTACATGCAATGTATCATAGGCAAAGCGCAGATTGAGCTAATAATCCTCCAAGTCATTCAAATTATATGTTATGACTCGTTGGTTCGAAGATGGCTATAGTGGTTAGGGTCGTTATCCGCAGATCCGGGAGCCCGGGTTTGAATCCCCGTGGTGTTATTTTTGGTTTTCAGTACACGCGCTCGGTCTTTTACTTAAGAATCTTAAATTCCCGTCGTCAAATACGTACCAACCGACCTTAGCTCAATCAGTTAAGTCACCGGCTGGGAGTGTCTGCGAAGTCCAGGTTAAGCATCTACTCATAGGTACGGGGCTCTTTTGCTGTCTCGGCAGCAAGGCATAGGGTGTCGCCTCGTTTCCTCCCTTAACGGTGCTTGGCTATTGGAGCATCTTTGTGGGCCTCGAACTCGATGTTTACAAATAAAGATGGGTGGAAGCCGTGCACAGGAGTGTCAGCTCGTATTTCTGTGAAATTTGCATGAAATTGGGCCCTATATAAAATTACTCTATTTTGCAATGCAGCACAGGCGTCATTTTTCAAGATGGCGATGGGCCAAATGATTACTTCTCGGGGTGACATCCTTTGATGGAATTTTCTCCAAAAGTCAGCGGATAATTGAACAAAAATTAAACAGAACATAAAAGATTATGATATAAGCTTTAATTTGGCGGGCGTCTCCGAACACTTAGAGATTTGTGAGTATTTTTAACAATTTTCGGATATACGCGTACCGTAATTTTCACTAAGGTCCATGGGAGTCAATTTGCAGGTCTGCACCCATAGGCACCTAATGAGAGGCGTCCTCTCTGGGATTCCACGGTTGTTATACCATTATGTTTCGCGTAAATCGATATTAATTTTCATACATGTCACAGAGCCTGATTGCCTGAATCTATATGTTATTTTCTCCATTTTGTTACATTACGGTGAATAGGGTTCTAGAGGTCCCCCCCCCCCCGGTTTGGAGCCTAAAATTAGGGTTGGTTAGAAATAAGAATCAAAGAAATACAGCGGTTGCTATTTTTAATCCTAATATGAAACACACGCAGTTCAGGCCAAAAAAAAAAAAATAAGTCGGTCTCTGGTCAGCGCGCGCGTCGATTTTAAGCATGCGCGTCGATCTTTTTTTTTTCCAAAATGTTCCGCGGTAGCTCCAACAGCGCCCTCTATTTCCGCACCTCCTCATTTTTTTTTTACCAAAGAGCACCAAGGAATGGGAAATTGCACCAAGGCAAATGATCAAAAGCACCAAGGCAAATTATGGAGGACACCAATGTACATGAGGACACCAAAAAAGCAAAATAGTACCCCACCTTGTCTGTACAATCCAAGCTTGAAGAGAAAAAAAAAAGCAAAAAAAAAAAAAAAAAAAGCCGCGTGGCCGCGTCAATTCCGGAACTTTGGTCTGACCAGAGACCGAATATTTTTTTTGTTGGCCTAACAAGAGCTGTTTTGGCAAACTACGTTACCAAAACAGCAAATTATGGGCGAACTACTTTTCGTACGTTTAACTCCCAAAACAAACTGCGCGTAGGCTTGACCATTAAACCTGAATAGCGCCCTCAATCAAACAAAAGTAATCGCACGACCGATCGTAATTGTACACTGTACACTAATTATATAATCATATACAATTCTTTGGAATGACAACAGCAAAGAACCTTATCTTTCTTTAATCCAAATATAAACATATGTAATTAACAGGAGCTGTTTCGCCGAACTACGTCGCCGAAACGGCTAATAATGCGCGAACTACTTTTCGTACGTTTAACCTACAAACCAAACCTGCGTAAGCTTGACCGTTAAAGTGAAATAGTGCCCTCAATTTACTGAGAGTATCACCACAAATAATCGTCTTTGAACAATGTACTCGGTAATAGAATTCTTGCCAATCACTACAGTACCAAGAAATTCGAACCCGCCTCACTTTCTCTTTCAATATCGGGCGTTACACTTTTGACAGCGCGCTCTGTTATGTAATGATTTAGCGCATTCATTGTTGCGCCTAATCGTAGTATTCGACTTCCCTCTCGATGGAGGAACCACCTTTTTCCCTGACTATTCTTCTTTTGTTTCACTCCTCGCAATCAAGAAGTCGTTTCACGCCGAACGATCGTCAGTCCGGTACTGGTCTCGCGCACACGTCTAGAACACTGAGTGGGGTTTTTTTATAGGGTGGGCCAACTTTGTTTTGTTCCCCGAAAAAGTGGGACCAAAATTAAAGTTTAGCCCCAAATTTGATAAGAAAAGCAAGGGAATGACCCGTCATGGCAGTACAATTTTAATGCTGTAAAAACGCTTAAAATATAAATGGGTTTGGTGATTTTTTTTGGGGGGGGGGCGCACGGGCCCCCGTTTCCCCCCCCCCCCCCCCCCGATCCGCCCTTTTCACCTGTAGCATCTTGACAGAGCCAAGGTTTTAACCGATTTTTGTCTCAGTGAGTATAGTTCCCGCATTGTATTCAACTTTATAAATCTTGAGTTCATCAGCTCGCTATATGCGATAGAAATCATTGATTCTTGCTGCGATAAGCGGGGAAATTTTGTTTCAGGAAATAAAAAGGTCATCATATCCATGTTTTGGTTTAATAGTCAGTAACATTGCGGAAGATATGAACTTAGCACATCCCTGCCCACTTTATGAACTGTGGGGTATTTCTGTTCTAGTTTCAATACCGTATCTCGCCTCGAATTCCAATGCAACAGACCCGAATACCGTCCAAATACAGGTGAATCGGGCAAAGCGGTGATGTGTGCCCTATTCGCTCTTTGTATCGTAATATTGGAACAACATCGGAGAAGTTGAACTGGTGTCGGACTTTGCGTTCAAAAAAATTTACGTAACTGCGGGAGAGCGAATTGTGCATAGTGCGTTGAACTCCAAAAGTAAAAGAAAGTACTAGGTTACTTTTCCACGGTGAACCATTGTGCATGCATTTGTGGTTTGATCCTTCGGAAACAACGCTTCGAGTCGCTCGCACGAAAGCGGAACCTCTCTGTGCATTCTTAATACACAAAACCAGGGATTGGGGACGATGCGCCGTACGGTGAACCGGCCCGAAGAAAATTTGGTACATTAAAAAAAAAAACATCCCAAAGATGTGTCATAAATGACGCTTTTTAGCTGCTCCAACTTGCAATGTGTGTTTTAAGACACCCTTAAAATAATAGCATTTAATAGGGAGCATAATAATTGTTTTAATTGGCGCTGTATAGTATCATCAGATTCATACCCTACATCCGATTCACCCTAGCAGGCTCTCATAGCAAAGCATACATGTAAACAAAGCGTGACTTCATTTTGTCTTTTGGGCGACATGCAGGCACTGAGTTTCAATACCGTATACAGTATCTTTCTTTCCATGCAATTGCCTACACCGCCTAAGCGTAATATGCCCCATTCGCTCTGGTACCACGATATTGGAACAAAAGCGGAGAAGTTGAATAGTCGAAGGCTTCCGATTCACATTGTGATACCGTGGGGAGGCCTAGCTTTCTGAACAAAAAAAGTTACGCAACGGAGGACTCTACGAACAATGCGCTGCCGTATGGTGAAACAAAGACCGTATCTTGATAGCAACTCTTCCACGGTGAAACCAATGATTTGATCCTCTGCAAAGAAACTGGTGAACAATCGTATTCGGAAACAAAGTTTAAAAGTCAAGAGTCGCTCGCGCGAGACCGAAACCTCTCGGCACAACAGTGTGACCATTTTAGCCGATTTTCGGCTAACTTTGACAGATTTTTCGTTTAAAAAAAAACGAGTTTGACAGAAAATTTGACAGATTGAATTTTTTGGCAGATTTTTGGCAGAATTCTGCAAAAATTAATATTTGACAGAAAAACAAAGAAATAAATTAAAAGAAGAGACAAGGTCAAAGTAAAAGGAAAGAGGAAAGGGCATTACGTGTACAAACCGTCGTTTCGTTAGAAGTCATTTCAGTTCATTTGTTTCCAGTGTCCACCAATCAAGTGTACACGTATATACATGTACAACAGAGGAGTGAAAATTGTAGAGCTAGGAATCCATAAGAAAACCATAGAGCTATTTTAGATTAATAATTTAATATAGCTCTATGAAGAAAACACAGCTTGAATATAGGCATGGGCCCTATTCAGACACCAAGTGACAATACGGCAAAATGCTGTATTCAGAGAAAATGGTTTATATGCAAAGATAAACAAGGGTGCCAATAAAGCTTATAAGCTAATATAGGAATGTAAGGAATAAAATAACTATAGATTTATATATCAAAGTGAACACTCAGCAAAATAGATTTGTAAACATGAAGAACTTCTCCAGGAATCAGTGGAGAGTATTACACCTTGGTTCCCTCGTTGTTAATAAGTTTTGAAGCAAACGAGTAGTAAATGTCGATAGAAATGAAAAATTTGCCGAGTAGAGTGATGATTTCGAGATTCCAAGACACAAAATTAATGGATTGAAGGGTTAACCCTGAAAGGGCCGGGGCGGAATCCGCCCCCCCCCCCAACTTTTTTTCCGCGATAGCCTTAAAAAAAGTTCTTGCGACCCGAGCTGTTCTGACTTTTTTACGTCGAGCCTTGCGCATCTTTTGATATAAAAAACCGTGATAAAAATTGGACCACGGGTTGCCGCACATCAGCGAAAACAATTCCGGCGACACGCGCCGTAAAGATTGAATTTGCCCGTATACGTATAGTGTAAACAAAGCAGAATTACCATTCGTGCATATGAATAATTAATTAGCCATAATTCAAAAAGCGCTTGACCTATAGTCATGAAATTTCTTGGAGATGTTCATGATAAGCTATTTTATGCATGTATCCAGTTTCATAATTTTTCGTCACTCGATGGCCGAGCTCTTAACCCTAAAAGGGCCGGGGGGGGCGGAATCGCCCCCCCGACTTTTTCCGCGATAGCCTTTACAAAAAAAAAATTCGCGACCCAAGCTGATATGACTTTTTATCCTCCAGCCTTGACCATCTTTTGATGCGAAAAATTTTCCGGTGCCGTCAAAACTTAATTTTCCCATATACGTCGTGTACACAGACCAGAATTACCATACGTACATATGAATAATTAATTAGCCATAATTCCAAAACCCTTTGACCTATAGTCATGAAATTTCTTGGGTATGTTTATGAAGAGTTGCTCTATGCATGTACTAAGTTTCAAAAATTTTCATCACTCGATGACCGAGATCTTAGGGGGGGGCGGAATCCGCCCCCCGGCTGAGAGATGCTCAAAATAACCCGGCCCTTTTAGGGTTAAGGGGGCGGAATCTGCCCCCCCCCCCCCCCCCCCCGGCTGAGAGATGGTCAAAATAGCCCGGCTCTTTTAGGGTGAAGAACTGTGCTTTCCGGATGCGTTTCTGTTCTAGTTTCAATACCGCATCTTGCTTCCAATGCAACTAGACCCGAATACCGTCCAAAAACAGGTAAATCGGGTAAAGCGGTTTGCGCCCTATTCGCTATTGGTATCGCGATATTGGAACAAAAGTCTGAACTGGCGACTTCGCTTTCATAAAAACGTTACGTAATGGCGGGAGAGCGAATTGTGAATAGTGCGTTGAACTCGAAAAGTAAAAGAAAGTATTGTCCACGGTGAACCATTGTGAATGTATAAACGCTGCCGTTCTGGACAGACACTTTGACGACCTTTTCGAATTTCCCAGCAACTCCCCCCCCCCCCCCCCCCTCCCCGGTGTGCACGATTTGTGGGAGGGGGAAAACGACATTAAAGATGACATCCCGTGCTGTTTACATACCTTTTTTTACTTCTAGGCTATAAATAATTTTCGATTTGCAATTTTTTAAGAGAACATTTTGGGCTTAATTTTAATCCAACTTTGGGCGTCTGCAACCCTCTAAAAAGGATCTTCATGTTGCACACAAATGATTTGATTTTGTTTAAAGAAATATGTTCGTTGGATTCTAGTAACATTGGACAATCAATTTTCCAGCTGAAACTCGAAAATGGCATGGGGACGCACCTTTAACAATATTATGGACGCCCATAGCAGGTTTTTTTGGGGGGTGAGCAGTATATATTCCAAAGAAACATTATAGTGAGAAAGAAAAAACAGAAGATAATTGGATTTAAAGAAAAAAAGGAGAAAAATATTGTCCAACTGAAACACGTCCAAAGATGTGTCGTAAATGACGCTTTTTAGCTGCTCTTGGTATCTATCTTGCAATGTGTGTTTTTAAGACACCCTAAAAAATAGCATTTAATAAAGAGCATAAATAACACGTTGTAATTGCTTTAATTTTCATCAGATTCATATCCTACATCGGATGGGCTCTCACAACAAAGTGCACATTTAAACAAAGCGTGACGTCATTATGCCTTCGGTCTTTCGGGCGACATGCAGACTGAGTTTCAATACCGTATACATGTACATGTATCTTTCTTTCCATGCAATTGCCTATGCACCGCTCCAACGGCATGCCCCATTTGCTCTTGTATCGCAATATTGGAACAAAAACGGAGAAGTTGAACAGACGAAGGCTTCCATTCACATTGCAATAAGGCGTTTTGAACAAAACAAAGTTATGCAACGCAGGACTCTCCGAACAGTGCACTGCACCCGACGTGAAACAAAGACCGTATCTTGAAAGCCGTGAAACCAATGATTTTATCCTCTGCAAAGAAACTGGTAAACAATCGTATTCGGAAACAAAGCTCAAGAGTCGCTCGAGCGAGACCGAAACCTCTCCCCACAGAAACTATACAATGTACTAGGAATAGACGACACATCGCGACCACCATAACATGCTCCATACATGCTCATACCAGTCCAAATACGGGCACTCTTACGGTGAGCTGGGCCCACCGCTTTCGAAATGCCTTCAGCCAAACTTTTTTTGTGATTCGTGATAAAAAATTTAAAAAACAGTGAAAATCGAACCTGTCTTACAAAATGTTAGCTTAATATTCTACAACAAAATATCTTAAACGAAGAGACATTTTTAGTGTTAGCCAAACATTTTTGTTTCCCAAGAAAGTGTGACCAAAATGTTCCGCCCCAAATTTGATATGAAAAGCAAGGAGGAAGGACTCTTCATGGCATTGGTGCATGGTAGCACCATTTTAATGCTGTATGCATTGGCTCCCTTGGGGGGGGGGGCACGGGCCCAGTTGACCGACCCCCCCCCCCCCCACCATCCGCCGTTGCGTATGTATGTCCCTATTTACCTGTGACATCTTGACAGAGCCAAGGTTTTAACCGATTTTTTTCTCAGTGAGTGAAATTCCAGCAAGTTCCAAATGCATGTATTCAACTTTGTAAATCTTGAGTTTACAAATCGCTATTATTATGCGATCGAAGTCATTGATTCGTGCTGTGATAAACGGGGGGATTTTGTTTTAGGAAATAAAAACGTCAGCATATCCATGATTTGGTTTTTAAACAAAAGTCAGTAATCGTAAGCTTGCAGAAGATATGAACCTATCACGTCCCTGCCCAGATTATGAACTGATATGTTGTCTGATAATTTAGAAGGGCTTGGAACAAATGTAGGCCTATTCGCTTCTGTTCTATTTGAATACCGTATCTCACTTCCAATGTTAACTGACCCGAATACCGTCCAAATACAGGTAAATCGGGTAAAGCGGTGTGTGCCCTATTCGCTCTATCTTTGAACTAGCGACTTCGCGTTCACAAAAAAAGTTACGTAACGGAAGGAGAGCAAATTGTAAATAGACTAGTGCGTTGAACTCCAAATGTAAAAAGAAAGTACAAGTAACTTTTCCACAGTGAACCATTGTGCATGCATTTGTGGTTTGAAACAACGCTTCGAGTGGCTCGCACGAAACCAAAACCTCTCCCATGCTCCGTGCAGTCTTATTACACCAAACCAGGGATTGGGGACGACGCGCCGTACGGTGAACCGGCCCGCCGCCCACCGCCCGCCGCCCGCCGCCCGCCGCCCGCCGCCCGCCGCCCGCCGCCCGCCGCCCGCCGCCCGCCGCCCGCCGCCCGCCGGTGCGCCTTTCGAAATTTCTTTTGACAGGGACACTTTGACGACCTTTTCGTACTCCACAGGCATCCCCGGGGTGCGCACGGTTTATGGGTGGAAACGACATCAAAGATGACAGCTCGGGCTTTTTACCTTTTTCTTCTAGGATAACTAGTTTTCGATTTGCACGTTTCGTTTTAAGAGAACATTTAGGGCCTACTTTTATTCCAATGTTGGGCGTCTTCAACCCTCTTAAAAGGGATCTTCATTTTGCATACAAATGATTTGATGTTTTTTTGAAGGAATAATTCAGTTTCTAAACGTCGTTGGAGTTCTAGGAAAATAGCAATTGGAAAATCAGTTATCGAGGTGAAACTCGAAAATGGCATGGGGACGCAACTTTAACAATGTACGCCCATCATAATAAGCAGGGGGGATTTTTGGGGGGTGGGTAAGTTGAGCAGTACATATACCAAAGAAAAATAGTGATCAAGAAAAAACAGAAGATAATTGGGTACATTTAAAGAAAAAAGGAGAAAACATTGTCCAACCCAGAAACACGTCCAAAGATGTGTCGTATATGACGCTTTTAGCTGCTCCAACTTGCAATGTGTGTTTTAAGACACCCTTAAAATAATAGCATTTAATGGGGAGCGTAAATAGCACATTATAATTGCTTTAATTTTGTGCTGTAGCATCATCAGATTCATATCCTACATCCGATTCATCAACCCGCTAACTCTCATAGCAAAGCATACAATGTAAACAAAGCTTGACGTCATTAGGTGCTTTTGGCGACACGCAGACACCGAGTTTTCAATACCGTGTACATGTGTCTTCCTTTCCATGCAACAGGCCTACACCGCCTCAGATAGGTTATTTCGCTCTTTTATCACGATATTGGAACAAAAGCGGAGAAGATGAACGGGCGAAGGCTTCCCATTCACATAGCAAAAAGTATTGTTTTGAACAAAAACAAGTTACGCAACGGAGGGCTCTATGAACAATGCGCTGCAGCCGTCGTGAAACAAAAACCGTATCTTGAAAGCAACTCTTCCACGGTGATTTTGATCCTCTGCAAAAAAAACTGGTGAAAAATCGTATTTGGTAACCAGGCTCAAGAGTCCCTCGCCCGAGACCGAAACCTCTCCCCACAGAAACTATACTAGGAATAGACGACACATCGCGACCACCATAACATGCTCCATACATGCTCATACCAGTCCAAATATACGGGCACTTGTACGGTGAGCTGGGCCCACCGCTTTCGAAATGCCCTCAGCCAATTTTTTTTGTGATTCGTGATCAAAAAAACGACAATGAAAATCGAACCAGTCTTACAAAATGTTAGCTTAATATTCTACAACAACATAACTTAAAAGAAGAGACTTTTTTAGAGTTAGCCAAACATTTTTGTTTTCCGAAAAAGTGTGACCAAATTGTTAAATTCCGCCCCAAATTTGATATGAAAAGCAAGGGGGAAGGACTCTTCTTGGCATTAGTGCATGGTAGCGCAATTTTAATGTTGTACGCACTGGCTACCTTTGGGGGGGGGGGCACACGGGCCCCGTTGACACCCCCCCCCCCGATCCGCCGTTGCGTATGTATGTCCCCATTCACCTGTGGCATCTTGACAGAGCCAATGTTTGAACCATTTTTTTCTCAGTGAGTATATTTCCAGCAAGTTCAAAATGCATTCATTCAACTTTATAAATCTTGAGTTTATCAACTCGCTATATGCGATAGACATCATTGATTTGTGCTGCGATTAATGTGGAAATTTTGTTTCAGGAAATAAAAAGGTCATGATATCTTGGTTGGTTTTTTTTAAGTCAGTAATCGTTAGCTTGCGGAAGATATGAACCCATCACATCCCTGCCCAGTTTGTCCGTTAATTTAGGAGGGGCTTGGAAAAAGTGGACTTGCTGGGGCGTTTCTGTTCTAATTTCAATACCGTATCTCGCTTCCAATGCAACAGACCCGAATACCGTCTAAATACAGGTAAATCGGGTAAAGCGGTGTGTGCCCTATTCGCTCTTTGTATCGCGATATTGGAACAATAGCGGAGAAGTTGAACTGGCGACTTCGCGTTCACACACAAAAGTTACGTAACGGCGGGAGAGCGAATTGTGAATAGTGCGTTAAACTCCAAAAGTAAAAGAAAGTACTAAGTTCCACGGTGATTGTGGTTTGATCCTTTGGCAACAACGCTTCGAGTCGCTCGCGCGAAATCGAAACCTCTCTGTGTACACCAAACCAGGGATTGGGGACGACGCGCCGTACGGTGAACCGGCCGCCCGCCGGTGCGGCTTTCGGAATTCACGGTTTTGGACAGACACTTTGACGACCTTTTCATATTCCGCATGCAACCCCAACGGGTGTGCACGATTTGTGGGGAAAACACCATCAAAGATGACACCCCGTGCTGTATACATACTTTTTTTCTTCTAGGCTAACCAGTTTTCGATTTGCAACTTTTGTTTTAAGAGAAAATTTAGGGCCTACATGTAATCAAATTTTAGGCGTCTGCAACCCTCTTAAAAAGGAGTTTCATTTTCATTACAAAATGATTTGATTTTTTTGGAGGAATAATTCAGTTTCTAAACGTCGTTGGAGTTCTAGGAAAATAGCAATTGGAAAATCAGTTATCGAGGTGAATCTCGAAAATGGCATGAGGACGCAACTTTAACAATGTACGCCCATCATAATAAGCAGGGGTTTTTTTTGGGGGGGGGGGTGGGTTAGTTGAGCAGTATATATACCAACGAAGAAAAAATAGTGATCAAGAAAAAAACAGAAGATAATTGGGTACATTTAAAGAAAAAAGGAGAAAACATTGTCCAACCCAGAAACACGTCCAAAGATGTGTCGTATATGACGCTTTTAGCTGCTCTAACTTGCAATGTGTGTTTTAAGACACCCTTAAAATAATAGCATTTAATAGGGAGCGTAAATAGCACATTGTAATTGCTTTAATTTTGTGCTGAATTATCGTCAGATTCATATCCTACATCCGTTTCATCAACCCGCTAACTCTCATAGCAAAGCATACAATGTAAACAAAGCTTGACGTCATTATGTCTTAGGTGCTTTTGATGACACGCAGACACCGAGTTTCAATAGCGTGTACATGTGTCTTCCTTTCCATGCAACAGGCCTACACCGCCTCAGATAGGTTATTTCGCGCTTGTATCGCAATATTGGAACAAAGCAGAGAAGTTGAACAGGCGAAGGCTTCCCATTCACATTGCAATAAGTATTCGTTTTGAACAAAAACAAGTTACGCAACGGAGGGCTCTACGAACAATGCGCTGCAGCCGTCGTGAAACAAAAACCGTATCTTGAAAGCAACTCTTCCACGGTGAAACCAATGATTTGATCCTCTGATCCCCCGATCCGCCATGGCGTATGTATGTCCCTATTCACCTGTGGCATATTGACAGAGCCAATGTTTTAACCAATTTTTTTCTCAGTAAGTGAAATTCCAGCAAGTTCAAAATGCATTCATTAAACTTTAAACATCTTGAGTTTATCAACTCGCTATATGCGATCGAAATCATTGATTGCTGCTGCGATAAACGGGGGAAATTTTGTTTCAGCAAATGAAAATGTCATCATAATTATCCTCGTGTTCATTTTTAAAAGTCATAATCGTAAGCTTGCGGAAGATATGAACCCATACCCATCACATCCCTGCCCAGTTTGTCCGTTAATTGATAAGGGTCTTGGAAAAAGTGTACTTGCTGAGGCGTTTCTGTTCTAGTTTCAATACCGTATCTCGCCTCCAATACTACAGACCCGAATACCGTCCAAATACAGGTAAAGCGGTGTGTACCCTATTCGCTCTTTGTATCGCGATATTGGAACAAAAGCGGAGAAGTTGAACTGGCGACTTCGCGTTCACAAAAAAGTTACGTAACGGCGGGAGAGCGAATTGTGCATAGTGCGCTGAACTCCAAAAGTAAAAAAAGGTACGAAGTTCCGCGGTGAGCAATTGTGCATATATTTGTAGTTTGATCCTTCAGAAAAACCAGACAACAAGTGGATACATTTTAAGAAAAAAAGGAGAAACACATTGTCCAACTGAAACACGTCCAAAGATGTGTCTTATATGACGCTTTTTAGCTGCTCCAACTTGCAATGTGTGTTTTAAAACACCCTTAAAATAAAAGGGAGCGTAAATAACAAGATAATAATTGCTTTAATCTTGTGCTGTAATATCATCCGATTCATATAATATCCTACATCCGATTCTACACTAGCTGGCTCTCATGGCAAAGCATACATGTAAACAAAGCGTGACGTCATTTTTGTCTTGAGTCTTTTGGGCGACATGTAGCAGACACTGAGTTTCAATACCGTATACAGTATCGTTCTTTCCATGCAACAGGCCCACACCGCCTAAGCGGTATGCCCCATTTGCTCTGGTATCGCAATACTGGAACAAAAGCGGGGAAGTTGAACAGGCGAAGGCTTCCTATTCACATTGCAATTACGTATTATATAAGCCTACGTTTTGAACAAAAAAGTTACGCAACGGGGAGGAGGACTCATGCGAACAGTGCGATGCACCCGTCTTGAAACAAAGACCGCATCTTGAAAGCAACTCTACGCTCCTCTGCAAAGAAACTGGTGAACAATCGCCCTCGGAAACAAAGCTCAAGAGTCGCTCGTGCGAGACCGAAACCTCTCCCTACGGAAACTGTTTTTAGGAATAGACGACACATCTTTACCACATAACATGTTCCAACATGCTCGTACCAGTCAGCTACCGTCCCTACTATACGGGCACTCCAAAGACACGCCGCTTTCGAAATGCCTTCGGCAAGACTCACTTTTGCGATTCGTGCATGATATAAAACAAATCAGTGAAAGTCGAACCTGTCTTAAAACATGTTACATGTAGCTTAAAGTTCTACAGCAGAATGACATAAAGAAGAGCCATGGTCAAAGTGAAAGTAAAGAAAGGAGATTACCTGTTGAGACGTTTCGTTAGAAGTCAGTTCAGTCCATTGATTTCCAGTGTTCACAAATCAGTCTGTTACTGTGCTATTATGTACAACAGAGAAATAAAAATGATGAATCCATAAGGAAACAGTTTTAGGCATGCGCCTATTCAGAGACAAATTGATAAGGCAAAATGCTATATTCAGCGAAAAAGTTTTACATACAAAGATAAACAAAGGTACATACTAATAATTGTATAAGCCAACATAGGAAAGTAAGGAACAAAAAAGCTATAGTTTCATATTTCAAAGTAAACATTAAGCAAAATATGTAGAACTTCTCCAGGAATCAGAGCAGAATATTACACCTTGGTTTCCTCGTAGTTAACAGGCTTTGAAACAAATGAAGTAGTAAATGGCGGATAGAAATGAAAAATTTGCCGAGTATAGAGTGATAATATCGAAATTCCAAGACACTATGGGTTAAAGAGTATAACTCAGTAATAGACTGAAACAATGCCGAAAAACTTCAACACTGCGAATGTACCGTATACGAATTCATAATTTCAGCAGAAGTGTAATAAAATAGGTTCGTTTAAAAGTCATTTACATGTATATATATAGTTTGTTTACGACGGGAGTTCAGAAGTTTACATGCGCGAATGAAGGCAAAAGCGCAGATTGAGCTGACAATCCTCGAAGTGTTTCAAATAACATATTACGACTCAGTAATTTCAAGATAACTAAGTGGCCCAGTGGTTAGGGTCGTTGTCCGCAGATTCCGGGGTCCGGGGTTCGAGTCCCGCTGGTGCAATTTTGGTTTTCAATACACGCACTCAGTCTTTTACTATAAGAGTCTTAATTTCCCGTCGTCATATACCAACCGACCTTAGCTCAATCAGTTAAGTCACCGGCTGGGACTGTCTGCGAAGTCCAGGTTATGCATCTACTCATAGGTACGGGGCTCTTTTGCTGTCTCGGCAGCAAGGCATAGGGTGTCGCCTCGTTTCCTCCCTTAACGGTGCTTGGCCCTCCGGGGTTACATGGATGGATAGGGAAGGAGGTGTGGTGGGCCGGGGAATCCGAGACCCAGGAAGAGCCCTATATGGGAGTCGGTAACCAATCGCGACCCCTGAATGCTTGGTCAACACCACATAACTTTTTGTGTTTTTCTTTAGCCCCTTATTTTTTTTTCCTTCTCGAGACTTTATAAGGTAACAGTAAAAACGAAAAGGTTTTCTTTAATTTTATTTTGTAATAATATGTAACTTAATAACAGAATACCAACAGTTCACACAGAAATAAATTCAAACATACGCAGTGATCATCTCTGCCTGCACGGGTCCCTATTTGCTACTTGGTGGTGCATTGGAAGCAAATATTGATAAAATGGCTTGCCCAAGGACAAACACCTAAATAGCAAGGCTGCTTGTCAGGACCTCACTAGGACTCAACTGCATCCAATTCACTCCACTTGGAGTCTTGCTGGTTGCCTTTTGCCAAACCTCTGCTGCACTCCCGAGCAAGATTAAGGTCCATTGACGGAACGTGAAGGCCGGTAAAAAAAATCTTGACAAAAATAGGCTAAAGACTTTTCTGCAACTTTCTTTCTGCGCCTGTAGTAAAGTCGGTAAATCATCCCAGAGGAAACAGCAGGCTTAGAGAGAAGACATTGTAGTGCAACTTAGCGGGGAAAAATGCAAACTTAGGCGAATTAGGAGAAGGGTTGCCTAAAGTGGGGGGACTTAATCCCAAAATCTACCCGTGACATTTTCATGTAGAAATAATTATCTTAAACAACCATAATATCTTATTTTGGGGGATTTCTTTGAACTAGTGTTGCCACTGCTTGAATTTTTTTTCAATATCTTGAGAATTTGAGACCCATCTTGAAAACTTGAAAACAAATTGAAAAAGCCAAGAATCTTGACAATTCACCACATGTGCTCACATTTTAAATTTTCTTTCTCCGTTTGCCGTATTAGATTATCGGCTAGATCTGACAGATTTTTTGGATAAAAGGAACCCAGCAGAAAATCTAGCAGAATGAAAATCATAGCAGCTTCCTTGTTCTACAGAATTCTGTAAAATCGGTGATCCGACCGGAATAATATAGCAGATTTCTTTTTATTAAGGTTTACATTAGGCATAGACTTGAAAAATCTGGAAAAATTTCGGATGCTGATCTTGAAAAAAATTGGTAACTAGTGGTCACACTGCTTTGAACTTGTGCAAAAGCGCCTTCACCACCAGAGCAGTCTCGCACAACAGCGCCCTCTTGTAACTGAATGTTTATAATCGTCCAATCCTTATGAAAATATGTTGTTTCAAGTTAATTCTTGGTCTGTGAAATCATTGTTTGTGACTCCTAATCATCAGTTGCCCGAATCATCCAATCAACAGGTTAGTTATAAATTCCTCTGTGCCTGAATTACAGAAAGTGAGTACAATTTTGGATGCTGTAGATATGATATTTGGGGGGATTTGACTTCACTTGTTTGATGTTTACTTTTTGGGGTTGCAATCTAATTCTATCTCCATGGCTGTACTACTACTAACCATAAACACATATTGGAATTAGATACGCTTGCTACACATGTTTTATGGGTCACTTCTACGGGGAATATTTAGGGGGAAAATGTTGCAACCTGACGCCACTTTTTTCTTCATATATCATCTCAATAAAGGTCATTCATTGCAAAAATGATGACAAGACATGCATCTGGCACTGAGAAATATTTCCAATTTTGTTAGGAAATACTATTTTCTTGACTCTCCATAGATTTTGTACACAATCGCGGAAATGGCGTCAGGTTGCAACATTTTTTCCACCCTTTCCTCCCTGTGTTCATGTTATGTTAGTCATGATGAAGTAAACCATGTTTGTTATCGGAAAATGTACATGTTAATATTTTTTTAGTCAACTAGGTCCCAAACCAACTTGTTACGAGTATGGAGCTATAAAAAGCTCAATTTTAGATTCATAGCCGAGTCAACTCGGTCCCAGGTAACTCAGTCTCAGCTTTCAGCTCGGTCCCATGTCAACTCGGTCCCAAGCTTTGAAAGCAAGTTGGCCCGGTTCCGTAAGTTAACGCGGCCTCAGGTAAACTGTGAAGTCTACCGGAAGAAGTATTCTAGCAAGGTACTAGCACCTACCTCCATGGTACTAGGGGCCAAAATCAAATTAAAATTGCACCACGTATGGGTCATGCCTCAAAACTACAAGAAACCTTGAAATTTTCTGACCTTTGTTTGTGTATATTAATTTGTTTTTCCCCATAGGAACCGAGTTGACTTTGGACCGAGTCGACTTTGGACCGAGTTGAGCTGGGACCGAGTTGAGCTGGGACCGAGTTGAGCTGGGACCGAGTTGAGCTGGGACCGAGTTGAGCTGTGACCGAGTTGACCTGGGACCAAGTTGACCTGGGACTGAGATGACCTGGGACAAAGTTGAGCTAGGACGGAGTTGAGCTGGGACCGAGTTGAGCTGGGACCGAGTTGAGCTGTGACCGAGTTGACCTGGGACCAAGTTGACCTGGGACTGAGATGACCTGGGACAAAGTTGAGCTAGGACGGAGTTGAGCTGGGACCGAGTTGAGCTGGGACCGAGTTGAGCTGGGACCGAGTTGACCTAGGACCGAGTTGAGCTGATACCGAGTAAACCTGGGGCCGAGATGACCTGGGACCGAGTTGAGCTGGGACAAAGTTGACCTGGGACCGAGTTGACCTGGGTCGGAGATGACATGGGACCGAGTTGAGCTGGGACCAAGTTGACCTGGGACCGAGTTGAGCTGGGACCAAATTGGTTTGGGACCAAGCTAGTATAGCCTCTATTGTAAACAGGTAATTGCACACTACATGTACCTACTTTGTACAAGTGCATACTACAGGAACTTAAAAATGTCAGTCTATGTACCATTTTGAATAGAAAGTTAGAATGGCGTAGCGAGGTAGAGGGTGGGGGCGGATGGTAAGGAGTGAATTTCCCCCCCCCCCCCCCCATTTTTTTTTTTTTTCCACCAACACCCATTTTAAGCCAGTGCCCTTTTTTAGACAGTCCGGCAAATGTTGGCAATTGTATCGCCATGAAAAGTGCCTCCTATTGTCCGATAGTGCCCATGATGGTCCGATAGTGCCATGAAAAGTGCCTCCTATTGTCCGATAGTGCCCATGATGGTCAGATAGTGCCATGAAAAGTGCCTCCTATTGTCCGATAGTGCCCATGATGGTCCAGTTTGAACAGCACTCCCATAGAAAGATGATGGCTAGCCAGCCCAACACCCCCCCCCTTCCCCTTTAATTTTACGGAGGCCCTTCAGCACAGATGGGCGAGTGCATTTTTTCACGTCTACCCACCCCCCCCCCCCCCCCCCCCCGCCTTAAATATAAATGATCTTGTTACACCACTGATGTAGCCTTCTTACAATTTCTCCACACCCCCTCCGCCAATAAAACAAATGATCAAGAGCCATTGCAGCTACTGATTGATCAGTATCATTTCGCTTGTAACAAAAATCTGTGTCCCTTTTTATGAGAGTATTATGGATGAAAAATCTTTGAATTAAGGCAGGTTTAGTTTAATACATGTGGTTTGTAGGATTAGTTTTTTAAAGAGCAAAGATTGGATTTATCATTTTTTTGATGCAAGAAGGCAAAGATTAACATCCAAACTGAGCAAAAACATGATCATTTTATGTTGTCATTTTAGTAGCAAGTATCATTGCACTCAGTTTGGAATAATTAATCAATCATTCCATTTGTATCTGTTGTAACAGGAATCAAGAGTCCTAAACCAGGCACCACAGCAGTCATCTTGGCTGGAAGTTGGATGAGGCTATGGAGAAGACAATTGGAGAAGAGGCTTGTTGTATGACACAAGTAATGGTGAAGCCATCATCGGTCTCCAGCAGCTCATTCTCAGGTCCTAGGAAATAACTCGTAGCCGTTGCCAAGATTCTATTGATGTTTGCAGCGACCATGAGATCTTCATTGATGGTTTAAGAAAAACACCACAATATTACTTGCATGGTTGTCACACTCCTTGAATTTTGGTATTTTTGGCAAATTAAGAAATAAAATAGCAGAGGGAATGAAAATTGGGTACTATTAACAGCAAATAAGGCTGACATCGAAAAGGCAAGTTAACAGGCATATCTGAAGGCAGACAACATATGTCCCACTTTTAGAGGGGGTGGGGGGTTTCCCCAGATTTTTGTTTTACAAAAGAAAAAGAAAACAGAAAGGAGGAAAAATAAAGTAAAAGGTCAGTAGCCATTACGAAAATGTAAAGTGGACGTCAAATTCCCAGGATAATTGACAAACTTATATTTTTGTTTTATTTGTTCCACATATGGAACTTCTCTCAAAATGTATTTAATGAATAAAATGTATTAATTGAATAAAATACCTTGAACTTAAAAGTGGAGAAAACCAGATGAGTTTGGTATGGAGTATTTTATTGGTACTGACTGATGTTATGAGCTGGCAAGTATTGACTACTCAAACATCTTTCACACTACATGCAATTAACTGAGAATGTTTACGTGGGATGGGCATCAAACATGGGCGTCGCGAGGGCGGGGCAAGGGGGGTGCTTCCCCCTTCCCCCCCCCCCCCTCCCCCTCTGGGAAGAGAGGAGAAAAAGACGCGCAAAGTCATATTGTTAATTTAATGGGGTGGAGGTAAATGTCCTGCCCACCCTCGAAAAATGATACATTGAGAATATGCTGGAAAACTAAACAGGGATTTCGGGGGGGGGGTGTGCTTTGCTCCCTCTAGAAAAAAATCCTGGCGACGCCCCATGGCAACAAGTGCCTCCCCTTGCGATTTCATTACAGGGGTTTGTGTATTCATTGTTGGTACTTCAACAATGGTCCTCAAAGTACTCAACCACTGCATGTACCTCCAAGACACTACGAAATTAAAGAAAGAAATCTAGAAGCACTCAAACTCAACCTTGGCACCCCACTCCCCCCCCCCCCGCCCCCACGGACAAGTAAATATTTTGGGGTTTTTTTACGCAGAAAATCAAAGAATTCTCAGCAATTAAACCTGTGGAGTAGTGAAATTCCGTTAGACAAATGTATTAAAATTACCAGAGCGATAAAGATCAGTAATGAATGAGTATCAGTTCACGCATCAACGCCGCACCAATAACTGAAGCCCACCGAATCCTAGCTGTACGAATCGTTTTGGCTGCCATTTTGTTTTGTAATCAAGCCTGAGCCTAGCTGAGCCGAGCAAGGCTTCCTCCATGCCCGAACGTAGCCCCGGTAGCCTGAGGCCTCTAGCCCCAGTTCGTAAACGGGTATCCTCAATCCTCATCATATATTCGGTAACAAGTGCTGTACAAACAACATGTACATAAATTATTCTTTAATAATGGATAAAGTCCTCAATATTTTAATTAACTAGCGGGACCCGTCTTTCGCGGACTCTCAACCAGCAGCGTTTTGCAAAGAGATTAGTATGCAAAAAGACACAAAAAGTCATTTGATATTTCAAGTCAAATGTGTTTTTAATTCCAACATTCATTACTATTTTGTATCCATGTAGCCCCCCCCCCCCCGCCTCTACATAGGCCTATGCGAAATAGGCCCACAATTTAAGTTTTTTTGTGAACGAAATCCCCCGATTTGGAAACCACACAGGGGCGTAAATCCCGGGGGGATGGGGAGTGTATACCCCCCCCCCCCCCACTTTTTGACCAGAGGGGATGGGCTATATTGAATCATCCCCCAATAATTAAAATGTATTCAATATCACTGAAAAGTGGAGAAACACAGTATAAAAGCTTTAAAATGCGCCGGTTTAAATTTGTTGTAAGCGCGATATTGATATACATCTAAATCCAGAAGAGCGCCCCCCCCCCCCCTTGCCGGCACCGATTTACGCCACTGAAGCCACAAGTGTCAAATGCTTAATCTTCATCATAATCTCCAAGTATAGTCCGCAAAATTCAAAATTACCCGTGAGATGATAACCCAAAATATTCATGATGAGCTCGCGCGCACTTATTTGGTGCTGTGCACCCCCTAGCTAGGGTTCAACTACACCAAATACGCGCTCATAATGGTTGCACTCTACACCAAATAATTATATCTCATAACAAACAACTCAAAATCGGACACAAAGAGCGCCGCCTTGTGACACTTGCCAATCATTGGGACCCAGGTCTAAATGTAACCCCGGCCTCTATGAGAAATACGGACCCACAGGTTGGGTGGGGGTTTTTCTCGAACAAATTCGGCCGAGTTTGGTGCCACAAGTCACAAATACTTTATTTACATAAAATACTTCTACAAACAATCCCAATTTTTGGCCCAAAGAACCTTATATTCAAAATTACGCGTGGGATCACAAAATATTAATGACCTCGCGCGGTTTTGGTGGAATAGGCTTACACCCTTTAATAACACTTTTTGAGGGGCCTCTTGTGAAGAAAAAAAAATGGAATCAAGTTAGAAAAATTTACCTGAAACACAGTAACCACCTAAAAAAATGAAATGCGCTTACTTGCTTTTCTAAAATGAGGCGATGCAGTTTGACTGCTGCCATACTGATTTCTGCATAGCGTTAGTCAAGTGCGCGCATTGGCAACGACAGAGTCGGGTCAAAAAGGCTGGAGCACTTTCTTCTCCTGAAAATGACTTTGAGCCGATTTCAAGCTGGTTTGTTGGTTAGGCCAAAAAAAAAAAGTCTCCGGTTTCTGGTATGCGTGCGCGTCGCCGTAGCCATGCGCGTCGGCAAAATGAAAACGTTTTTTTTTTTCAATGAAAGATGATGTCTCAAAACCGCCAAACTCACTGGTTTGACTGGAATCCTGCTGCTGCACAATTTTAACGTGCTTTTTAGATTAGGTTATGGTCGAGAATAAGCTTTATGTGACCTCTCTGGACTCCCATATATTTGCACTAAGTTTAGTCGGGCACCATTTGCAGTCAACAGCACACATTTGAAGCAAAAAATCAGTTAAAAAAAAAAAGCCGCGTCGCCGCACCACTTTTTGGGCAAGCTCCATACCAGAAACCGGAGACTTTTTTGGGGGGGGGGCCTTAGGGGTTTTTTTTTTTTTTTTACTTTTGTTCCACTATTAGGGCAAATTAAGAGCAGATAACAATAAGTAAAGCTTCTGTAATCATTAATGGTGTTTTAATCGTTACTTTGTTTGTATGAGATTTCACAATTAAAAATACCGATTCTCCGACGCGAGGATACAGTATCAACAAGATTGCGAAGCAAAGGGCGCCGCCGTCTTGGCAACGTGCTCATTGGAAACAATGCAAAATCGGACACAAGAGCGCCGCCTTGTGGCAATGTATTTTTCCACTGGAAATTAATGATTACGACCTCTAGGAAAATGTTCTGTTCAATTTTACCAGAGGTAGCCAGAGGTAAAACCACCCCTAAAACGGTTGCCAATCCCTGGACCCAGGTCTAAATGTAACCCCCACCTCTATGCGAAATAGACCCACAAGTTGGGATTTTTTTTCGAATAAAATCGCCCAAGTTTGAAGCCACCAGTCACAAATGCTTGATTCTACATAAATATTTCTACAATCAATCCCAATCATAGGCCGCCAGGACCTCTTATTCAAAATTACCCGTGGGATCACAAAATATTAATGAGCTCGCGCACAGTAATTGACAGCTTTTTGGTGGTATGCATCCCTAGCAGCAACCACCACAGACCAAGGGCGGATCCAGAACACACATTTTTTTTATGGGGAGGGGCCAAAAAAAAATCGTCCCCCAGAAAGTGGGTCCTAGAAATTACGGTGTGGGGGTTGAGCCCGCTTAAGGGCCCCGAAATTTTTTTTTTTTCTAGATGCTCTGTGGTGCGATCTGAGGCAATTTCTGTCCACTTTAACCAAATCTTTTCGAGGAAAAGATGGTATACGCAGTGCCTGCCTTAATTGCGAGGTCACTTAAACAAAACTGTTTTGGGGGGAGGGGCATGGCCCCTGCTGCCCCCCCCCCCCCGAATCCGCCCTTGCAACAGACATGCATGCAGACAAGCAGTTAATAAACTTCCATAGACACTTCAGAAATTCAGAGAAAATACTCACAACTCTCGGAGGTGTTCGAGACACACATCAAATAAGAGCTCATTTCATCATCTCTCATTTGCTGCTCACATTTTGGGGGTATTTTATTTTATTTTATTTCTTTCTGGTAATGAAACCAAGGATTTCTCAAAAGTGCCCTAGGCACTGTAGCTCGAAAGCCTGAAGAAACCTGTAGAGAGAAGACAGTGACAAGAAATTACAGTTTTAGAGGTGGAAGGAAAAGCCCAGAGGAATATTCTGAGGAAAACCCCGGAATCAGGTAGGGACTGAAAACCCAATCCACATATTGGCCTAGGCGGGATTCGAACCCAGGTCACAGTGGTGGAAGGCGAGGAAGATACCGCTACGCCAACCTGACTCCCCAGAGCGCCCCTCGCTGACCCCCCCCCCCCCCCCCCCCCTGGCCTGTGCCACCGTCAACTGGCATCCTCACATAACCATCCAGCCGAGAAGAGAAGAGACAGATGAGGATCAACACATGAGGATCGATCGATCACCCGAGCCGGTAATGATAACTTGGGGGAGCAATTTTCATCCAAAGATGTTGACCCCTAAAAAAGTCCTGATGCCCATCTTCAGTTTGAGACATGATGCCTTGCAAAAATCGAGCACTTTTAAGGCACAGTTTCATCGAAATTTCCCAGAAATACAAGATCACAGTCCTGTGTACGGCTTTCCACCTCTTTTTTTTTTTTACAAAGTTAACCTTCAAGTTTACGTCCCACAAAATGCTCTAATAGCACAGAGTTTGGAAATGGTCAGAAAGAAACATGATAGGAGACATTTTCAGCAAACAGCACCGGAAAGTGTAAAATACACAAGAGGCAGGGATTGTACAGGGTGAGTCAAAAAGAAAGTGATCTGGAATTCATGATATTCCCCCTTAAAAAGCAATTCAATTTGCACGCATTAAACGACCATCATCAGCGTGGAAAAACGAATAGGAGGAGTTATACTGAAAATGATCCATGCTATCAGAGGTTATGTATGTTTTACCAACCGGCCAGTTGTCCATGGAATTTTACATGCATTGAAGTTGTTCATCTGAGTACCAGAGATAAGTTGTTCATCTGAGTGCCAGAGATTATAACACAGGCATTCAGATACAAATGAGTTTTTGATAATCTGAGTCAAGACTGAATCATTATTTTTCGATGTCAGGTTTTGTGTTTTGTGTATGAGGAACAAATCTCTTTTTTTCTCTCTCTCTTAAATCATGATGGCAATTTTTGTCTGTTTTCCTTTGCAAGTTTTCGTTCATTCATGGAGGTAGAAAACCCCATTGTTCATTGTATTTAAAAAGGTATTCATCAATACGTATCGGTAAATGATCAGTGGTGGACAGCTGAACGTGTTTTTCCATGAGTGTGCAAATTACGTGGAACGTACTTTTATTCCCATGTCATCTCAGACACTTTGTACATGCGAACCACATCAGATAAAACGTTATTCTCCATCAAAAGGGGGAGGGGGTAATATTCGCATGTATTTTTCCCATTATGACAAGAGCGCACAGTGATAAAGCTGTTCTGCTTCCTGCTTCATTTGTAATACCTATAATATAAAGGACCCATTTAGCATATTGCCAATTAAGACGTGGTTCAATTATCACGGTCTTAACCCTAAAGGGGCCGGGTTATTTTGACCATCTCACAGCCAGAGGGCGGATTCCGCCCTCCCCCCCCCCCCCCCCGGCCCCCTCATCTCGGCCATCGAGTGACGAAAAACTATGAAACTCGGTGCATGCATAGAAAAACTTAATATAAACATACCCAAACAAATTCATGACTATAAGGTAAAGGGTTTTGGAATTATGGCTAAATAATGATTTATATTCAATTCTGCTTCATGCACACTATACGTATGGGGAAATTCAGTTTTCACGGCGCCTTGTGCCGCAACCCATGGTCGGAATTGTATGTTTTGGTATCAACAAATGCGCAAGAGTCGATGCTATAAAGCCAGGAAAGTTCTGGTCGGTCGGTATTTTTTTTTTTTTTTGCAAGGGTATCGCAGGAAAAGTTGAGAGGGGGCTCGTACCATACTTCAAATGGGGGGCGCTGTTCAAATCCGACAATTATTAACACTATGGCAAAAAAGGCTCCGGTTTCTGGTCAGCGCGTGCGTCGCCATAGCCATGCGCGTCGGCAAAATTTAAAAGTTTTTTTTTTCAATGTAAGAAGATGTCTCAAAGCCGCCAAACTTTAAAAAAAACATGTCATGTTTTTGGAGAACTTAATCTCGATATTTTTCTTGCTCCACTTAGTCAGCAACCCGAGTATTCTCCAAGCTTCCTTCCCGCCCGGCTGGCTGAAATTGCATCAGTCTTGATACATCCGACTCCCTGACAAGATGAATTGGACACCCTCTTTGGAACCAGCCTACCACACATTCACCGGTCCCGATGGGCGTGTCCCCCAGCGATACCTCTTCCATCACGACATCAAGAATCAGACGGTATGGCTTTCATTTCCTGTGGCTGGCCGTGCCGATCCCCGAAACCGCTCCTTTAATTTTTGACAGACCAGCAAGAAAGAAAGGACGTTTCAACTTAATGACGTCACTCGTCTTGTGGCTGATGACAACGACTGCAAGAAAACCGACAACTGTTACTATTTAAATTTGTAAAAAATAATATTTCACCGAAATAACACTTCCCGTCTCAAGACGTAATCTTATTATAGTGTTTGAAAGAACACTATAATAAGATTACGTTTGAAAATACATGACACCTCATTATGCATTACATACACTGCTTATTGATTGGAACTCACAAAAATCGCTCTGCCTTGTTTTAGAAGTTAGTGAGTTGAAGGTTAAAATCTTCAAATATTTGTGCTTGAAATTCTTTGTTATTAGGCAACCGTTGTGGGCCTTAAACTTGATGTTTAAAACTAAAGATGGATGAAAGCCGTGCACAGGAGTGTAAGCTCTTATTTCTGTGAAATTTGCATGAAATTGGGCCCTTAAATTGCTCTATTTTGCAATGGAGCGCAGCCGCATCATTTTTCAAAATGGCGATTGGCCACAGGACTAGGCCTTCTTTTTAGGGCGACATCCTTTTTTTTCCTGGTTGGCAGCCTAAAATTAGGGCCGGTTAGAAATGAGAATCAAAGAAATGCAGCGGTTGCTATTTTTAATCCTAATATGAAACACACGCAATTAACCGAGAGTTGTTTTGGCGAATTACGTTACCAAAACAGCAAATTATGCGCGAACTACTTTTCGTTCGTTAACTCCCAAAACAAACTGCGCGTAGGCTTGACCGTTAAACTTGAATAGCGCCCTCAGTCAATAACTAAAAGTAATCATACAACTGATCGTCAATGCATGCTGTACAATTATTATGTAATCCAGGGTTCAGACTTTCACTAGCCACTAGTAGCCAGCCTGGCTAACTTGCCCGCGGGAATTGTTTTCTTTTATAGCGTCCCTTGAACGACAATGTGCATTAAAAGTACAGAGCCTGAAAGTTGACCCCTGGTAGCACGCTTCAGGGCCCCTCGAAAAGGAAAATGAGCTTGTAAAAGTCAGAGTTTTTGAAATTAGTTTTGGTACAATGATTTCTTAATAAAAAAAATTACCCTCGGAATTTTATGGAAACTGAAAAATTGCATGACGTGAAAGAGAAATATCGTGTCAAAAATGTACCTCTCTCTTGTGGCGGTCATTGTGTCAAAACTTAAACAGGAGATAAACATGTCTTTGGGACGGACATTTGTTAGGAATAAACTTGAAGGATTTATTTTCATTTACAAACAAATGACTGTTGATAAGAACTGCATTAAAACGTGATCCAAACGAGCCTGAATAAAATATTTTACAATCCATCGGATGTAGGTAAGTATATCTTCGCGTTGTTATCATTTTCGTTCTCACGCAAGTACGCGATGTGAAAACAGACGTGATCCATTAAGGAGATTTTGTAGAAAATAGGTCGTAGGTAAAATTCATTTTACCCATTTCCAACTGATTTCTCATCTACTCTAAAGCCAGGGTAATAATAGACGCCAGGAGCGTCACTTTGTGACGGCCATGAGCGCTATACAAGAAGCCAATATTATTATTATTATTATTCTAAGGCAATTTTGTCAAAGTGTTTTTAATAAACAGATCTAATAATTGAACCATTAAAACAGTTAATACAATTATAGACACAAATTGATACAGGTTTGAGTTTCTGAATTTAGTGATTTATTTCTTCCTGTCCTTTCGTCTTTGCCGCGTCCCAATATTTTTTTGACTCGCCAGCCGGGCTACTTAAGGAATAGTTTGACTAGTAGTGAGGTACCTTAGTGACAAAAATGCCAAGGATCGTGACACGGTGGACAAAAGCACCATTTTTTTACCAAAGCATCTCCATGGTATACCTTTTCGAAAAAAAGACGGACGCAAAAAATTGGATGATGGGAAGGGCACGTATGACGTCATTATGACGTCATCAGCTAATTATTACATGAAATATATATAAATTGATAATATATTCTGAACTACAAGCATCACAACAACAAAAGTCGCATCAAATGAAAGGGAACAACAAGATCTTTCATTTAAGTGGTATGTCAGGGGCGTGGAATGTAGTAAAGGGTGGTTTTGGGGGCCAAAAAGCACTTTTTGGTAAAAAAAACCTGATTTTGGGGTAAAATCATGTATTTTTGTTTGGCACCTTGTTTAACATGCAAACCGTGTGTGTTATTGTGAGATTTTGTTTTTAAGTCAGAGAAAAAGGTTCAAATTCTATGCCAAAAGAGTTTTTGCAATTGATTATAATTTTTTGTAATTGATTATTAGTGACTTAAATGCTTACACTTGAAAAACATATAAATTGATAATATCTTCAGAACGACAAGCATCACAACAACAAATGTGGTATCAAATTAAAGGGAACAACAAGATCTTTCATTTGAGTGGTATGTCAGTGGGATGGAATGTTGTACAGGGTGGGTTTTTTGCCATAAAAACCCTTTTTGGTAAAACAAAACAAAATTGGTGCTTAAATCATGGATTTGGGGTAATCATTTTAGCACCTTGTTTTAACATGCAAACCGTAAGTGGTATTGTGAGTTTTGGTTCTTTAGTCAGAGAGAATGGTTCAAATACTATGCCAAAAGAGTTTTCGTAATTGATTATTGCTATCTTAAATGTTTAAACTTATTCCAAAGATAGGCGGACAAAAAAATGTAACATAAGTTACAGTCGGGTGCCTATCCCAGTGGATCTCAGTTACAGATTCGTCACATGTCTCGTTGTCGAGCTTGGAGGGGTTGGGCAATCTGCCAGGTGCATCTGCGATCACCATCATAGCACCAGGTTTGTAGACATCGTCGAAGTTGTATCCTTGTAGCTTAAGACGCTGCAAGCGGTGTGGTGTACCGGCTAGGATTTTGCGCCAGATAGTAAACAATGGTTTTAATGGTCAGTGACAACAATGAATTTGCAGCCGAATGAAGTTGCAGCAGTGCCACAGCTTCCCTCTCGATATTCGAGAATATGCTCTGGAAGAGGATCTATAGGCTCGTTGAGGAAAATGCGATGGGTTTACCTTCCTGGGTGTTGCCCAATCCTCTTTCAGATGCATCTACTTTGAGGATTGTTTCTATACCTGTGTGTCGGAGAATCGTAGCCAGGACTGAGTTCAGATGGAGTGTTTAAGGGTTGTAAAAGAAGCTTGATGGTCCTCTTCCCAGAGAAATGGTACATCTTTTCGAAGAAGATCGCTGAAGGGAGCAACTTTGTCTGCGCAATTTGGGGTGTAGTGTGAGACATTGTTGACTATGCTAAGGAACCAGCAGTTTCCATCAGGGCGATGAGACATTCGGCCGCTCGTCATGCTCTTCAAGGGAGACCGAATACTGCAATGTCGTCACGGTGATTGTTCCAACGCATCAAGGCATCTAGCTTATTTTGCCATCAATATTTTTTGGGACCATTATCTTGGCTTACTGAAGCCGATGAATGGGCGACGAAAGCTGTTAACAACCAAATTGTATGTTGTCAGTTTTTCAGACTGCCCTAGATGAGCAGACAATACCCTGCTTTTGACGTCTAGCTTGGAGGAGAACCTTTCTAGTGCAAATTCTGGCTTGAGCTCCTCAAGAGTGGGGATCTCTAGAAAACAGTATGTGTTTAGCTGCTTGGGATCCGGACACATCCTGAACTGGCCGTCTTTTTTTGGCAGTTGCTATGATAGAGCTGCACCCGTCCGTGTGATGGGAGACTTTCCGTATGACCCAGCCTTTCTCAGTCTTTTTCAGCTCGGCCTGCGGTTTTGGTTTGACATGAAAGCTGCACCTACGTGTATGTGGCGGATTTATGAGGGACTGAGTATCTGGCTTGAGGTGTAGGAGAGCGCGTATCTAAGTCGTCGAAAGTATCAAACTGCGTTGGGAGCCGGTCCATCAGGTCTTGTATGTCTCTCACCGGAGTGGTAGTGGTCAGCCCTTTGGTTCCTGTGGGGCCTGAGGCTTTGGGGGCAGTGTGCCCGTGTAGGCTTTGACCAAGTGTAGGGTGCGGCTCGTAGGGTACGTGCGGCTCGTATAGTAGGGAGCCCATTGATAGCTGGTCCTGGCACATTGACCACTTGGAACTTCTCACGTTGCCAGTCATTCTGCTGGTATACCCATAAGGTGTATCAACCATGGCAGATGATTCCGGAAACATTATATGCCTTTACTGGGAGGGTTGGTTTCTCCAATTGTCTCCGTATTTTTGACGCATCAACGAACTGGTAAGGTATTTACACTCGAGTTTGTGTTAACCTCGTTGCAGACATGTTGCTAGAGATGATCTGGACAGATCACATCCAGTGTTCGGCGGTGCTCAGCTGTTGTGCACACCATTATGTCCGATGCTGATAAAGTAATGGAGTCGAATGTTTTGATGACTTGGAGACATCCAATCTTCTGCAGTAGCCTGAAGAGGCCTTTTCTACTGACGAAGGTTAAAGGGTTTCATCGGCTAGGTCGGCGGTCAGTACATCGGTCGTCGCTGCTCTCGGCACTTCTCCTGGAGCTGCCGTAAGTCGAAGACAATGGAGAAGATAATGTCGATCTTTAATCTTTCAGCTCTGAAACCGCACTGCCTCTCATGGTATATGCACTCAGCTAGCAGCTGCGATCTGTTCAGCACTACAAGGGCGAAGGCCTTCTTAACGATACCGAGGAGGGAGATTCCTCGTGTTGCACAGATCTGGGATTGACGTCCTGGCGATGTTTGAAATATGGGCGTCTTTTTTGCCTTGAGCGGTGGATCTGTTTATTGGGAGTGGTTTGTATTACAGTGAGCGCTGCGTGTGATGAGAACGCAGTTTCGTGAGGGTGTTCCTGTGATTATGAGATGAAGCTGAAGCCAGTGACGGGATCTGAGGTGCTTCTGCAGCCTCTGCCCATTCTCAGTTAGCTTGCCAACGCCAACGTGAGCGATGCAGCTGGGCCAGGAGTTGTGGTCAGATCCCACTCGGGCGTTGAATTCGCCAAGGAGGTACAGTTGTTCTACGACAGGGATACCTCTGATGGTGGTGTTGAGTTCCTCGTAGAACTGGTCCTTAGAATGTTATTGGAAGAGGCTAATGTTGAGAAGCTGTGCTATGCAATGGAGTATTTCAGTGGAGATAGGGCTGCTCATTTCTCCATTTCATCCCAGCACATCCTAACCGATTTGACCCCAAATGGATTAGGCTTACTTCTGACTTATTCTGATTGTTTATGGGCGATTCCACGACAACTTTACATTTTCAGGCACTTTGAGACGCAAAAAGGAGTCTCACCACTAAATGCATTGGTTTCAAAAATCAATTTCAACATAATGAATACAAAGTGGTAAGCTTTTATTTGTGGGCTGTTGCACAACAGTTTAAACTTTTTTACTTTCGATATATAAAAAGAACGTAGGCCTATGCATGATTTGTTGGAGGTCTTGATTCAAAAGTCTCCTCAAACTGGGCATGCATTGATAAAAGTAATGCACACCATCTATTTGCTGGTAACTAAACTATGTATTAGGCCAAAAACAATGATAGTAAACTGTTCTGCTTCCGGTTTCCCTACCTACCCTATTCTGACAGCCCCTACCCTAATTTGTTTTATGGGAAAATGAGAAAAAAGAACCCAAAACAATCAATTTCTCCCTTTCACCATTGACTACACGCAGACGCCTCCATATATGATTGTACACAAACAAAAAATTCCTTACCTACCAACCCTGTTTTCAAATGCCATGTAATGGGAAGCAGAACTTTTTTGGGGCCTTATCAAGGTAATACAGGAAATCTTAAGTCCCATTTTGGCACATACACTAAAATGGTGATAACTTTCCTTACGGTAACTGCAGTTTTTCCACCTATCTAAGGAACAAGTGTAAGCATTTAAGATACTAATAATCAATTGTAAAAAATAATAATCAACTGCAAAAACTCTTTTGGCATAGAATTTGAACCTTTTTCTCTGACTTAAAAACAAAATCTCACAATAACAAATACGGTTCGCATGTTAAACAAGGTGCCAAACAAAAATACATGATTTTAGCCAAAAATCAGGGTTTTTTGACCAAAAAAAGTGCTTTTTGGCCCCAAAAAACACCCTTTACTACATTCCACGCCCCTGACATACCACTTAAATGAAAGATCTTGTTGTTCCCTTTCATTTGATGGGACTTTTGTTGTTGTGATGTTTGTAGTTCAGAAGATATTATCAATTTATATATATTTCATGTAATAATTAGCTGATGACGTCATAATGACGTCATACATGCCCTTCCCATCATCTAATTTTTTGCGTCCGAAAAGGTATACCATGGAGATGCTTTGGTGAAAAAATGGTACTTTTGTCCACTGTGTCACGATTTTTTCACTAAGGTACCTCACTATAGCCCGCCGCTGTTTTAACTAGCATTTGGCTAGCGGGCTAACTTCGAAACCTGCTGTAATCATATACAATTCTTTCCAATCACAACAGCAAAGAGCACCTTGGCCGATAACAACGTTTAATCCTTATATGAACTCATTATGCGCGAACTACTTTTAGTACGATTAACCCCCAAACCAAACCTGCGTAGGTTTGACCATTAAACTTAAATACTGCCCTCAATCGACCGAGAGTATCACCACAATATTAATCGTCATTGAACAATGCACTCGGTAATAGAATTCTTTCCAATCACTATACAGTACTAAGGAATTCGAAGACACCTTCTTTCAATGTCGGGCGCTCAGTACACCATTGACAGCGCACTCTGTTACGTATTGTTTTTAGCGCGTTCATTGTGTCGCCAAATTGCCTATTCAACCCCACTCTCGATGGAGGAACCGCCCCTCTCTCAAACTATCCTTCGGTTTCACTTCTTGCAACAACATTTCGTTTCACGTCGCGCAGGCCAAATTCAGAACAAACTGGTGGGCCAAACATTTTGTATTCCCGGAAAAAAAGGATCTAGAATGAAATGATCCGCCCCAAATTTGCAAAGCAAGGGCGAAGGACTCTTCATGGCATTGGTGCATGGTAGCGCAATTTTAATGCTGGACGCATGTACTGGCTGCATGCCTTTTTTACGACGCCACTGTAACATAAAAAGGCCGGGCCGTTATTTTGACCATCTCACAGCTGGGGGCTGATTCCCCCCCCCCCCCCCCCCCCCTCGGATCTCGGCCATCGAGTGACGAAAAATTATGAAACTCGGTTCATGCATATAACTATTTAATATGAACATACCCAAGAAATTGCATTACTATATGGGTTTTGGAATTATATTATTGTTCATGTGCACCAATGGTAATTCTGCTTTGCGTACACTACAAATATGGGGAAATTCAGATTTCACGGCGCTATTCTTTCTAAAACAGCAAAGAGCCACTTTATCTATCTTTAATCCTAATACAAATTAACAGGAACTGTTACGGCGAACTACGTCGCCGAAACAGCTAACTATACGCGAACTACTTTTCGTACGTATGCAATGTATCATAGGCAAAGCGCAGATTGAGCTAATAATCCTCCGTCATTCAAATTATATGTTTAGGACTCGTTGGTTCGAAGATGGCTATAGTGGTTAGGGTCGTTGTCCGCAGATCCGGGAGCCCGGGTTTGAATCCCCGTGGTGTTATTTTTGGTTTTCAGTACACGCGCTCGGTCTTTTACTTAAGAATCTTAATTTCCCGTCGTCAAATACCAACCGACCTTAGCTCAATCAGTTAAGTCACAGGCTGGGAGTGTCTGCGAAGTCCAGGTTAAGCATCTACTCATAGGTACGGGGCTCTTTTGCTGTCTCGGCAGCAAGGCATAGGGTGTCGCCTCGTTTCCTCCCTTAACGGTGCTTGGCTATTGGAGCATCTTTGTGGGCCTCGAACTCGATGTTTACAAATAAAGATGGGTGGAAGCCGTGCACAGGAGTGTCAGCTCGCATTTCTGTGAAATTTGCATTAAATTGGGCCCTATAAAAAATTACTCTATTTTGCAATGCAGCACAGGCGTCATTTTTCAAGATGGCGATGGGCCACATGACTACTTTTCGGGGTGACATCCTTTGATGGAATTTTCTCCAAAAGTCAGCGGATAATTGAACAAAAATTGAACAGAACATAAAAGATTATGATATCAGCTTTAATTTGGTGGGCGTCTCAAACACTTGGAGATTTGTGAGTATTTTTAATAATTTTCGGAAATACGTGAAATTATCACTATAAGGTCTATGGGAGTCGATTTGCAGGTCTGCACCCATAGGCACCTATTCAGAGGCGTCCTCTCTGGGATTCCACGGTTGTTATACCGTATGCTTCGCGTAAATCGATATTAATTTTCATATATGTCACAGAGCCTGATTGCCTGAATGTATATGTTATTTTCTCCATTTTGTTACATTACGGTGATTAGGCTAGGGTTCTAGAGGTTGTTTTCCCGGTTTGGAGCCTAAAATTAGGGTCGGTTAGAAATGAGATTCAAAGAAATGCAGCGGTTCTTAGTTTTAATCCTAATATGAAATACACGCAGTTAACACGAGCTGTTTTGGTAAACGACGTTACCAAAACAGCAAATTATGCGCGAACTACTTTTCGTACGTTTAACTCCCAAAACAAACTGCGCGTAGGCTTGACCGTTAAACCTGAATAGCGCCCTCAATCAAACAAAAGTAATCGCACAACCGTACAATGTACAATAATTATATAATCATATACAATTCTTTCGAATCACAACAGCAAAGAACCCCTTTATCTTTCTTTAATACAAAATAATATAAACACATGTAATTAACAGGAGCTGTTTCGCCGAACTACGTCGCCGAAACGGCTAATAATGCGCGAACTACTTTTCGTACGTTTAACCCCCAAACCAAACCTGCGTAGGCTTGACCGTTAAAGTGAAATAGTGCCCTCAATTAACTGAGAGTAACGCCATAAATAAAAGTAATTGAACAATGTACTCGGTAATAGAATTCTTGCCAAACACTACAGTATACAAGGAATTCGGGACGCCCTTACTTTCTCTTTCAATATCGGGCGTTACACTATAATTGACAGCGCACTCTGTTACGTAACTTTTTTTACGCATTCATTGTTACGCCGAATGGCAGTATTCGACTTTACACTCGATGGAGGAACCACCCCTCTCTCAAACTATTCTTCATTTGTTTCACTCCTCGCAATCAACAAGTCGTTTCACGCCGAGCGATCGTCAGTCCGGTACTGGTTTCGTGCACACGTCCAGAACATAGTGGGGTTTTTTTTAGGGTGGGCCAACTTTTTGTTCCTCGAAAAAGTGGGACCAAAATGTTCAGCCCCAAATTTGATAAGAAAAGCAAAGGAATGACCCATCATGGCATTGGTGCATGGTAGCGCAATTTTAATGCTGTAGAAACGCTCTAAATAGAAATGGTTTGGTGAATTTTTTTTTTTGGGGGGGGGGCACGGGCCCCCATTGTGTAGGTATGTCCTATTCACCTGTGGCATCTTGACAGAGCCAAGTTTAAACCGATTTTTTTTCAGTGAGTAAAATCCCAGCAAGTTCCCGCATTGTATTCATCTTTATAAATCTTAAGTTCATCAGCTCGCTATATGCGATAGAAATCATGGATTCATGCAGCGAAAAGCGGGGAAATTTTGTTTCAGGAAATAAAAAGGTTATCATATCCATGTTTTGGTTTAATAGTCAGTAACCTTGCGGAAGACATGAACTTATCACATCCCTGCCCACTTTATGAACTGTGGGGTATTTTTGCTCTAGTTTCAGTACCGTATCTCGCTTCGAATTCCAATGCAACACACCCGAATACCGTCCAAATACAGGTGCATCGGGCAAAGCGGTGATGTGTGCCCTATTCGCTCTTCGTATCGCAACATTGGAACAATAGCGGAGAAGTTGAACTGGCGTCGGACTTTGCATTCAAAAAAAGTTACGTAACGGCGGGAGAGCGAATTGTGAATAATGCGTTGAACTCCGAAGTAAAAGAAAGCACTTAAAGTTATCTTTTCCACGGTGAGCCATTGTACATGCATTGGGTTTGATCCATGAGTGGTTTGAAACAACGCTTTAAGTCGCTCCCGCGAAATCGAAACCTCTCTGCGCATTCTTAATACACCAAACCAGGGATTGGGGACGACGCGCCGTACGGTGAACCGGCCCGAAGAAATTTTGGTACATTAAAAAAAGGAGAAAAACAATGTCAAACTGAAACACGTCCAAAGATGTGTCATAAATGACGCTTTTAGCTGCTCCAACTTGCAATGTGTGTTTTAAGACACCCTTAAAATAATAGCATTTAATAGGGAGCATAATAATTGCTTTAATTGGCGCTGTTTAGTATCATTAGATTAATATTCTACATCCGATTCACCCTAGCTGGCTCTCGTAGCAAAGCATACATGTAAACAAAGCGTGACGTCATTTTGACTAAAGTCTTTTGGGCGACATGCAGACACCGAGTTTCAATACCGTATACAGTATCATTCTCTCCATGCAATTGCCTACGCCGCCTAAGCGGTATGCCCCATTCGCTCTGGTATCGCGATATTGGAACAAAAGCGGAGAAGTTGAACAGGCGAAGGCTTCCTATTCACATTGCAATACCATGGGGAGGCTTAGCGTTGTGAACAAGAAAAGTTACGCAACGGAGGACTCTATACGAACAGTGCGCTGCACCCGTCGTGAAACAAAGACCGTATCTTGAAAGCAACTCTTCCACCGTGAAACCAATGCTTTGATCCTCTGCAAAGAAACTGGTGAACAATCGTATTCGGAAACAAAGCTCAAATGTCAAGAGTCGCTATAAACCTCTCCCCTCAGCAGGGTGACCGTTTTAGCCGATTTTCGGCTAACTTTGACAGATTTTTTTGTTTAAAAAACGAGTTTGACAGAAAATTTGACATATTAGATTTTTTGGCAGATTTTTGGCAGAATTCTGCAAAAATGACTATTTGACAGAAAAAAAACAAATAAATTAAAAGACGAGACAAGGTCAAAGTAAAAGGAAGGAGGAAACGGCATTACCTGTTCAAATGTTTCGTTGGAAGTCAGTTCAGTTAATTTATTTGCAGTGTTCACCAATCAGTGTACATGTACAACAGAGGAGTGAAAACTGTAGAGGAATCCATAAGAAAACACAGCTTGAATATCTAGGCATGGGCCCTATTCAGACACCAAGTGACAATAAAGCAAAATGCTGTGCAAAGATAAACAAGGGTACCAATAAGTTTATAAGCCAACATATGAATGTAAGGAATAAAATGACTATAGATTCATATATCGAAGGGAACAATCAGCAACATAGATTTGTAAACATGAAGAACTTCTCCAGGAATCAGTGAAGAATATTACACCTTGGTTTATAGTTAATAGCTTTTGAAGCAAAAGAGTAGTAAATGTGGGATAGAAATGAAAAATTTGCCGAGTAAAGTGATGATTTCGAAAGTCCAAGAAACAAAATTAATGGATTGAAGGGTTAACCCTAAAGGGGGGGGGCAGAATCTTCCCCCGCTTTTTCCGCGATAGCCTTGAAATAAATTGTTTGCGACCCGAGCTGTTCTGGCTTTTTAGCCTCGAGCCTTGCGCATCTTTTGATACCAAAAACATAAAAATCAGACCACGGGTTGCCGAGCAAAGAAAAAATTTCCGGCGCTAAGCGCCGTAAAAACTGAATTTTCCCATATACGTATACACAAAGCAGAATTACCATTCGTGCATGTGAATAATTAATTAGCCATAATTCCAAAAGCCTTTGACCAATAGCCATGAAATTTCTTGGGGATGTTCATGATAAATTGTTCTATGCATGTATTGAGTTTCATAATTTTTTGTCACTCGATGGCCGAAATCTTAAGGAGGCAGAATCTGCCCCCCCCCCCCGGCTGAGAGATGTTCAAAATAGTCCGGCCTTTTAAGGGTGAAGAAATGTACTTTCTGGAGGCGTTTCTGTTCTAGTTTCAATACCGTATCTCGCTTCCAATGCAACAGACCCGAATACCGTCTAAATACAGGTAAATCGGGTAAAGCGGTGTGTGCCCTATTCGCTCTTTGTATCGCGTAGTGGAACAATAGCGGAGAAGTGGAACTTGTGTCGGACTTTGCGTTCAAATAAAATGACGTAACGGCGGGAGAGCGAATTGTGCATAGTGCGTTGAACTCCAAAAGTAAAAGAAGGTACTCAGTTACTTTTCCCCGGTGAACCATTGTGTATGGATTGTGGTTTGATCCTTCAAAACAACGCTTCGAGTCGCTCAAGCGAAACCGCAACCTCTCCGTGCAGTCTTTAATACACCAAACCATGGATTGGGGACGACGCGCGGTACGACAATGAACCGGCCCGCGGCCCGGCGGTGCGGCTTTCGAAATTTCTTTGGACAGACACTTTGTCGACCTTTTTGTATTCCGCAGGCACCCCCCCCCCCCCCCCCCCCCCCCCCCCCCCCCCCCCCCCCCACGGCTGTGCACGGTTTGTGGGGGAAAACGACATTTAAGATGACAGCTCGTGCTGTTTACATACCTTTTTCTTCTAGGCTATAAATATTTTTCGATCTGCATTTTTTAAGAGAAAATTTAGGGCCTAATTTTAGTCCAATTTTGGGCGTCTGCAACCCTCTTAAAAAAGAATCTTCATGATGCACACTTAATGATTAGATTTTTTTTAAGAAATAATTTCGTTGGATTCTAGTAAAATTGGACAATCAATTTTTCAGATGAAACTCGAAAATGGCGTGGGACGCACCTCTAACAATATTATGGACGCCCATAGCAATTTTTTTGGGGGTGAGCAGTATATATTCCAAAAAAACATTATAGTGAGAAAGAAAAAAAACAGAAGATAATTGAATTTAAAGAAAAAAAAGGAGAAAAATATTGTCCAACTGAAACACGTCCAAAGATGTGTCGTATTTGACGCTTTTTAGTTGCTCCCCTTTCAATGTGTGTTTTTAAGACGCCCTAAAATAATAGCACGTAAATAAATAAATAGCACGTAAATAAATAACACGTTTTAATTGCTTTAATTTTCATCATATTCATATCCTACATCGGATTCATCCCTGGGCTCTCACAGCAAAGTGCACATGTAAACAAAGCGTGACGTCATTATGCCTTCGGTCTTTTGGGCGACATGCAGACACTGAGTTTCAATACCGTATACGTGTACATGTATCTTTTTCCATGCAATTGCCTACATACAGCGCTCAAACGGCATGCCCCATTCGCTCTTGTATCACGATATTGGAACAAAGCGGAGAAGTTGAAGAGTCCGGCTTCCCATTCACATTGCAATAAGTATTCGATTTGAACAAAAACAAGTTATGCAACGGAGGGCTCTACGAACAATGCGCTGCACCCGTCGTGAAACAAAGACCGTATCTTGAAAGCCGCGAAACCAATGATTTGATCCTCTGCAAAGAAACTGGTGAACAATCGTATTCGGAAACAAAGCTCCAGACGACACATCGTGACCACCATAACATGCTCCATACATGCTCATACCAGTCCAAATATAAGGGCACTCGTACGGTGAACCGGGCCCACTGCTTTCGAAATGCCTTCAGCCAATTTTTTTTTGCGATTCGTGATAAAAAAAAAACAACAGTCAAAATCGAACCTGTCTTACAAAATGTTAGCTTAATATTATACAACAAAATAACTTAAAAGAAGAGACTTTTTTCAGAATTAGCCAAACATTTTTGTTTCGCGAATTCGAACTTGTGACCAAAATGTTCCGCCCCAAATAATTTGATATGAAAAGCAAGGGGGAAGGACTCTTCATGGTTTTGGTGCATGGTAGCGCAATTTTAATGCTCTACGCATTGGCTACCTTTTTGGGGGGAGGGGGCACGGGCACGTTGACCCCCCCCCCCCCCCATCCGCCGTGGTGTATCCCTATTCACCTGTGGCATATTGACAGAGCCAATGTTTGAACCATTTTTTTTTTCTCTCAGTGAGTAAAATTCCAGCAAGTTCAAAATGCATTCATTAAACTTTAAACATTTTGAGTTTATCAACTCGCTATATGCGATCGAAATCATTGATTACTGCTGCGATAAACGGGGGACATTTTGTTTCAGGAAATGAATATGTCATCATATCCTAGTGTTTTTTTAAAATTCAGTAATCGTAAGCTTGCGGAAGATATGAACCCATCACATCCCTGCCCAGTTTGTCCGTTAATTTAGAAGGGGCTTCGAAAAAGTGGACTTGCTGGGGCGTTTCTGTTCTAGTTTCAATATCGTATCTCGCTTCCAATGCAACAGACCCGAATACCGTCTAAATACAGGTAAAGCGGTGTGTGCCCTATTCGCTCTTTGTATTGCGATATTGGAACAATAGCGGAGAAAGGCGACTTCGCGTTCACAAAAAAGTTACGTAACGGCGGGAGAGCGAATTGTGAATAGTGCGTTAAACTCCGTATAAAAAGTAAAAGAAAGTACTAAGTTCCACGGTGAACATTGTGGTTTGATCCTTCGGAAACAACGCTTCGAGTCGCTCGCGCGCAATCGAAACCTCTCTGTGTACACCAAACCAGGGATTTGGGACGACGCGCCGTACGGTGAACCGGCCGCCCGCCGGTGCGGATTTCGAAATTTCTTTGGACAGACACTTTGACGACCTTTTCATATTCCGCAGGAAACCCCGCGGGTGTGTACGGTTTGTGGGGAAAACGCCATTAAAGTTGACACCCCGTGCTGTATACATACTTTTTTCTTCTAGGCTAACTAGTTTTCGATTTGCAACTTTTACTTTAAGAGAAAATTTAGGCCTACTTTTATTCCAATTTTGGGCGTCTGCAACCCTCTTAAAAAGGAGGTTCATTTTGCATACAAAATGATTCGATTTTTTTGAAGGAATAATTCAGTTTCAAAACGTCGTTGGAGTTCTAGGAAAATAGCAATTGGAAAATCAGTTATCGAGGTGAAACTCGAAAATGGCATGGGGACGCAACTTTAACAATGTACGCCCATCATAATAAGCAGGTTTTGTGGGGGGTATTGAGCAGTATATATACCAAAGAAAAATAGTGATCAACAAAAAACAGAAGATAATTGGGTACATTTATAGAAGAAAAAGAGAAAAACATTGTCAAACTAAAACACGTCCAGGATGTGTCGTAAATGACGCTTTTAGCTGCTCCAACTTGCAATGTGTGTTTTAAGACACCCTTAAAATAATAACATTTAATAGGGAGCGTTACAAATACCACATTATAATTGCTTTAATTTTGTGCTGTAGTATCATCAGATTCATGTCCTACATCCGATTCAACCTGCTGGCTCTCATAGCAAAGCATACATGTAAACAAGGCGTGACGTCATTTTTGTCTTAAGTCTTTTGGGCGACATGCAGACACTGAGTTTCAATACCGTATGTGGTATCTTTCTTTCAATGCAATTGCCTACGCCGCCTAAGCGGCATACTATTCGCTCTTGTATCGCGATACTGGAACAAAAGAGGAGAAAATGAACAGGCGAAGGCTTCCTTTTCACATTCCAATAACGTATTATATAAGCCTACGTTTTGAACAAAAAAGTTACGCAACGGGGCGGAGGACTCATGCGAACAGTGCGTTGCACCCGTCTTGAAACAAAGACCGCATCTTGAAAGCAACGGTCCTCTGCAAAGAAACTGGTGAACAATCGTCCTCGGAAATAAAGCTCGAGTCGCTCGCGCGAGACCGAAACTTCTCCCTGCGGAAACTATTATTAGGAATAGACGACACATCTTTACCACATAACATGTTCCATACATGCTCGTACCAGTCAGCTACCGTCCCTACTATACGGGCACTCGTACGAGCCTGGCCCGCCGCTTTCGAAATGCCTTCAGCAAGACTCACTTTTGCGATTCGTGATGAAAAACAAAACAGTGAAAATCGAACTTGTCTTAAAACATATTACATGTAGCTTTAAGTTCTACAGCAGAATGACATAAAGAAGAGCCATGGTCAAAGCGAAAGTAAAGAAAGGAGATTACCTGTTGAGACGTTTCGTTAGAAGTCAGTTCAGTCCATTGATTTCCAGTGTTCACAAATCAGTGTGTTACTGTGCTATTATGTGTACAACAGAGGAATGAAAATGATGAATCCATAAGAAAACACAGTTTTAGGCATGCGCCTATTCAGAGACAAAGTGATAAGGCAAAATGCTGTATTCAGAGAAAAAGTTTTACATGCAAAGATAAACAAAGGTACATACCAATTATTGTATAAGCCAACATAGGAAAGTAAGGAATTAAATAACTATAGTTTCATATTTCAAAGTATAACATTAAGCAAAATATGTAGAACTTCTCCAGGAATCACATGAGAATATTACACCTTGATTCCCTCGTAGTTAACAGGTTTTGAAGCAAATGAAGTAATAAATGGCGGATAGAAATGAAAAATTTGCCGAGTATAGAGTGATTATATCGAAATTCCAAGAAACTATGGATTAAAGAGTATACTCAGTAATATACTGAAACATTGCGGAAAAACTTTAACAATGCGAATGTACCGTATACGAATTAAAAATTTCAGCAAAAGTGTATAAAACAGGTTCGTTTAAAAGTCATTCACATGTATATATATAGTTTGTTTACGACGGGAGTTCAGAAGTTTACATGCGCGAATGAAGGCAAAAGCGCAGATTGAGCTGACAATCCTCGAAGTGTTTCATATTACATTATTAAGACTCAGTGGTTTCAAGATAACTAAGTAGCCCAGTGGTTACGGTCGTTGTCCGCAGATCCGGGGTCCGGGGTTCGAGTCCCGGTGGTGCAACTTTTGGTTTTCAATACACGCACTCAGTCTTTTACTATAAGAGTCTTAATTTCCCGTCGTCAAATACCAACCGGCCTTAGCTCAATCAGTTAAGTCACTGGCTGGGACTGTCTGCGAAGTCCAGGTTATGCATCTACTCATAGGTACGGGGCTCTTTTGCTGTCTCGGCAGCAAGGCATAGGGTGTCGCCTCGTTTCCTCCCTTAACGGTGCTTGGCCCTCCGGGGTTACATGGATGGATAGGGAAGGAGGTGTGGTGGGCCGGGGAATCCGAGACCCAGGAAGAGCCCTATATGGGAGTCGGTAACCAATCGCGACCCCTGAATGCTTGGTCAACACCACATAACTTTTTGTGTTTTTCTTTATCCCCTTATTTTTTTTTTTCCTTCTCGAGACTTTATAAGGTAACAGTAAAAACGAAAAGGTTTTCTTTAATTTTATTTTGTAATAATATGTAACTTAATAACAGAATACCAACAGTTCACACAGAAATAAATTCAAACATACGCAGTGATCATCTCTGCCTGCACGGGTCCCTATTTGCTACTTGGTGGTGCATTGGAAGCAAATATTGATAAAATGGCTTGCCCAAGGACAAACACCTAAATAGCAAGGCTGCTCGTCAGGACCTCACTAGGACTCAACTGCATCCAATTCACTCCACTTGGAGTCTTGCTGGTTGCCTTTTGCCAACCTCTGCTGCACTCCAGCAAGATTAAGGCCCAAAGTGAAGGCCGGTAAAAAAAAAATTACAAAAATAGGCTAAAGACGTTTCTGCAACTTTCTGTATCTGTATCGTTATAGCTGGTAAAGCATCCCAGGGAAACATCACACCAACTTAGAGAGAAGACAGTAACTTTGCGGAAACCCCAAAATGCAAACACTGAAGGCGAATTAGGCGAAGGGTTGCATTAAGAGGGGGACTTAATTCCCAAATCTATCTGCGACATTTTCAAACTTTTTATGATTCGATGGAATTTTGTACGGTTGTGTGATTTTTATTTTAAATTTGTTTTCTCCGTTGACAGTATGAGATTTTTGGCTAAATCTGACAGATTTTTGTGATAAAAGAAACCCGGCAAATTATAGCAGATTTCTAGCATTACAGAATTCTGTAAAATTCTGCAGATTAGTTTTTCTAAATGTTTGTACATAAGGTTTACACAAGGTTGTGTAATGATTTGCATAGGCTTGAAAAACTTTTAAAATTGTAGATGCTGATCTTGAAAAAAACTGGTAACTAGTGCATGGTCACACTGCTTTGAACTTGGGCAAAAGCGCCTTCACCACCAGAGCAGACTCGCACAACAGCGCCCTCTTGTAACTACCTGTAAATGTTTATAATCACCCAATCCTTCCTTATGAATACACGTTGCTTCCAGTTAATTCTTGGTCTGTGTAATCATTGTTTGTGACTCCTAATCATCGTTTGCCTGAATCATCCAATCACCAGGTTAATTATAGATACCTTTGTGCGTGAATTTCAGAAAGTGAGTACAATTTTGGTTGATGTAGAAATGATTGTTTGGGGGGGGGATTTGACTTCATGTTTAATGTTTACTTTTTGGGTTGCAATCAAATTCTACCTCCGAGTCCATGGCTGTACGTACCATAAACGCATTATTGGAATTACATACGCTTGCTACACATGTTTTATGGGTCACTTCTACGGGCATGACGGGGAATATTTAGAGGCCAAATGTTGCAACCTGACGCCACTGTTTTCTTCATATATCATCTCAATTGAAGGTCATTCATTGCAAAAATGATGACAAGACATGCGTCTGGCATAGTGAGAAATATTTCCAATTTTGTTAGGAAATTTTCTTGACTCTCCATATAGACTCTGTACACAATCGCAGAAGTGGCGTCAGGTTGCAACATTTTTTCGGCCCTTTCCTCCATGTGTTCATGTTATGTTAGTCATGAAGTGATTAGTAAACCATGTTTGGTATAGGAAATGTACATGTTGTATGTTGATATTTTTTTAGTCAACTGGGTCCCAAACCAACTTGTTACGAGCATGGAGCTATAAAAAGTTCAATTTTAGCTTCATAGAGTCAACTCGGTCCCAGGTAACTCAGTCTCAGCTTTCAGCTCGGTCCCATGTCAACTCGGTCCCAATCTTTGAAGGGAAGTTGGCCCCTTTCCCTTAAGTTAACTCAGTCCCAGGTCAACTGTGAAGTCTAACAGAAGAAGTTCTCCAGCAAGGTACTAGCACCTACCTCCATGGTACTAGGGGCCAAAATCAAAGTGATATTGCACCACGTATGGGTCGTGCCTCAACAATACAAGAGACCTTGAAATTTTCTGACCTTTGTTTGTGTATATTAATTTGTTTTTCCCCATAGGAACAGAGTTGACTTTAGACCGAGTTGAGCTGTGACAAAGTTGAGCTGTGACCGAGTTGAGCTGGGACCGAGCTGATCTGGGACCGAGTTGACCTGGGACCGAGTTGAGCTGGGACCGAGTTGAGCTGGGACCGAGTTGAGCTGGGACCAAGTTGACCTGGAACCAAGTTGACCTAGGACCGAGTTGAGCTGGGACTGAGTTGAGCTGGGACCGAGTTGACCTGGGACAGAGTTGACCTGGGACTGAGTTGAGCTGGGGCTGATTTGAGCTGAGCTGGGACCGAGTTGGCCTGGGACCGAGTTGACCTGGGACCGAGTTGAGCTGGGACCGAGTTGACCTGGGACAGAGTTGACCTGGGACTGAGTTGAGCTGGGACCGAGTTGAGCTGGGACCAAGTTGACCTGGAACCGAGTTGACCTGGGACTGAGTTGAGCTGGAGCTGAGTTGAGCTGGGACCGAGTTGAGCTGGGACCGAGTTGACCTGGGACCGAGTTGACCTGGGACAGAGTTGACCTGGGACTGAGTTGAGCTGGAGCTGAGTTGAGCTGGGACCGAGTTGAGCTGGGACCGAGTTGAGCTGGGACCGAGTTGAGCTGGGACCGAGTTGAGCTGGGACCGAGTTGAGCTGGGACCGAGTTGAGCTGGGACTGAGTTGACCTGGGACCGAGTTGAGCTGGGACCGAGTTGAGCTGGGACTGAGTTGACCTGGGACAGAGTTGAGCTGGGACTGAGTTGAGCTGGGACCGAGTTGAGCTGGGACTGAGTTGAGCTGAAGCTGAGTTGAGCTGGGACCGAGTTGAGCTGGGACCGAGTTGACCTGGGACTGAGTTGAGCTGGAGCTGAGTTGAGCTGGGACCGAGTTGAGCTGGGACCGAGTTGAGCTGGGACTGAGTTGACCTGGGACTGAGTTGACCTGGGACAGAGTTGAGCTGGGACCGAGTTGAGCTGGGACTGAGTTGAGCTGAAGCTGAGTTGAGCTGGGACCGAGTTGAGCTGGGACTGGGTTGACCTGGGACCAAATTAGTTCGGGACCAAGCTATAGCCTCTATTGTCTAACAGGTAACTGCACAGGCATTTGGATGAAACATTAACCCACTACATGTACCTACTGTGTACAAGTGCTAACTACAGGAACCTAAAAATGCCAGTCTTTGTAGCATTTTGACTTGAAAGTAAGAATGGCGTATCGAGGGAGGGGGGTAAGGAGTTCCCCCCCAAAAAAAAAAAAAATGTTGTGTAAAGATTGGCCATTAAAAAAAAAAAAAAACATTTTTAAGCGAGTGCTCTTTTTTAGGCCATCCGGCAAATGTCGGCAATTGTGTCGCCATGCAAAGTGCCACCTATTGTCCGAAAGTGCCCATGATGGTCAGATACTAGTGCCATGAAAAGTGCCAGTTATTGTCCGATAGTGCCCATGATGGTCAGATACTAGTGCCATGAAAAGTGCCAGTTATTGTCCGATAGTGCCCATGATGGTCAGATACTAGTGCCATGAAAAGTGCCACCTATTGTCTGATAGTGCCCATGATGGTCAGATACTAGTGCCATGAAAAGTGCCACCTATTGTCTGATAGTGCCCATGATGGTCAGATACTAGTGCCATGAAAAGTGCCACCTATTGTCCGATAGTGCCCATGATGGTCAGATACTAGTGCCATGAAAAGTGCCTCCTATTGTCCGATAGTGCCCCTGATGGTCTAGTTTGAACAGCACTCCCATAGAAAGATGATGGCTAGCCAGCCCAACACACCCCCCCCCCCTTTTATTTATTTTACGGAGGCCCTTCAGCACAGATGGGCTAGTGCATTTTCTCATGCCTACCCTCCCCCCCCCCACCTTAAATAAAAATGACCTTGCTAGGACTCTGATATAGCATACTTACAATTTCTCCACAACCCCTATCCCCTAATAAAAAAAGTAATTATCAATAACTATTGCATCTACTGATTCAACAGTATTATTTGACTTGTGACAAAAATCTGTGTCATTTTTTTATTGTAGTATCGTGGATGAAAAATCTTTGAACTAAGGTGGTTTAATACATGTGGGTTGTTGCTTTTGTTTTTGAAGACGACGATTGGATTTTTGTTGCAGAAATGCAAAGATTAAACCCAGACTGATCAAAAGCAGCCATTGGATTAAGTTTTCATTTTAGTAGCAAGTATCATTGCACTCAGTTTGGAATAATTAATTAATCATTCCATTCGTATCTGTTGTAACAGGAATCAAGAGTCGTAAACCAGGCACCACAGCAGTCATCTTGGCTGGAAGTTGGATGAGGCTATGGAGAAGACAATTGGAGAAGATGCTTGTTGTATGACACAAGTAATGGTGAAGTCCATCATCAGTCTCCAGCAGCTCATTCTCAGGTCCTTGGAAATAACTCAAAGCCGTTGACAGATTCTATTGATCTTTGCAGTGACCATGAGATCTTCATTGATGGTTTAAAAAAAAAAACCACAATATTACTTGCATGGCTGTCACACTCCTTTAATTTTGGTATTTTTGGCAAATTGAGAAAACAATATCAGAGGGAATGAAAATTGGGTACTTTTAACAGCAAATAAGGCTAACCTCGCAAAGGCAAGTTCAAAGGGAATGTACATCATTGGCTTTGGCTGTAATTTTCAGAAATGAACTATTTGGGGGGTTAGTATAATAGATCAAATATTGTTACACTGACATGTTTGAAGTTTTGTGTTCGAAAATGCTGGAAAAACCAAGAAAAACAGAAAGATTCAAGTAGTCTGGTTCCCTGACTCCACTAAAGATGAAATGGATAAAAAATACCGGGAAATTGTACGGTAAGGGAACCAGTCTAGCTGGCCTGCACCCGTTCATGAACATGGAACCAATAGCTAGCAAAACAAAATTTAGACTAAAAAAAGATATGGTAAATTTGGAGCAGTAATTGAAAATAGTTAGGTTTTTCCAACGGTGGTCGGCCGACCAGCGTTGGAAATGTATACAAATATACCATTTTCTTGAAAATGACTTCACACCAGGTGCCATAATTTTACAGGATGCTTATGCATGTCATTTACCAACATCCTAGTAAGGTATTTCATAACAACTTGGTAGTTATATTTTTCGATGTTTGCAAATGTTGTATTTTCCCTTTAACAGGCATATCTGAGGGCAGACAACATAAATGTTTACATTTGAGGAACTACAAGGACTGAAATATTACACAACTTCATGGGCTGAGGTTTTTTGTGGGGGGTGACATATCCCCTCCCCCCCTTTTCTTTTCTTTTTTCGGGGAGGGGGGGGGGGGAATGACCCACAGGATCATTCCCCCAGATTTTTGTTTTAAAAAAGGAGACAGAAAAGAGAAAAAATAAACTAAGAGGTCAGTAGCCATTACGGAAAAGTAAAGTGGACGTCATATTCCCAGGAAAATTGTTGAAAAGCAGGATAAAATGTGGCTGCATGTACACACAACATATAATAAACAGTGTGCCTCTAGTGTTAGAAATGACCAGGCCCCCCCCCTCTTCTGATTTCATCATCATCACTCCCCCCCCCCCCCCCCCCCCCCCCCCCACTTGTAGACTTGAATCTACAACCTTGCACACCTGTCTTCAAAGTTCGACATAATGCAACCACAGAGCAAGGACCTAGGCCTGTTCACTAACAGTTGGGTACAACTTTAACTCAACAGCGACAGTTATATAACGGGTGGTCATTCTTTAACTGAGTTTGTGGTCCTCTTTTCTCCTGTCCCTGTTACGTCTGATAAGTGATTTCATTTGTAAATTCTGGGTGCCCACTTTTCCAGGAGTGATTCTATAAAGCAAACAACGTGCCCAACAAGTAAAGGACAGTCATGGTTAATGCAGAGATGCCACTTTTCAGGTTTTAATCTAAATTCAGGTCGTTTTTTTGTTCAAAAAAATGTGACAAATTAAAAGTGCTGGATTTGGTCTAAAACATTAAAAAACACATTTTTTAAAGGGGGTAAGGGTAGTTTCAGGTTTTGTAGAAGTGTTTCAGGCTTTTTTATATATATATATTGGTGGCATCTCTGTTAATGACACTTGAATGGCAAACAAATGTGCATTTAAACGGTTTGCAACATATCCTCTCTGTGTTATCTATTCAGCCGTCCGTTTTGTCTCAATTTGTATTTTGCGTAATTGACATGTTTATATTTTTGTCTTGTTCCCCCGTGACATATATGGAACTTCTCTCAAAATTTATTTAATGAATGAAACATTTTAATTGAATAAAATACCTTTAGCTTAAAAGTGGAGGAAACCGGATGAGTTTGGTATGGAGTAGTTTCATTGGTACTGACTGATGTTATGAGCTTGCAAGTAATGACTGCACAAACATCTTTCATATTACATGCAATTAACTGAGAATGTTTAAGTGGGATGGGTAGCAAACTTGGGCGTTGCGAGGCCCCCCCCCCCTGGAAAAGCAAACAAAGAGCGAAGAAAAAGAGGAAAAATATTGTTGTTAATTTAATGGGTTGGGGGCAAATTTCCTGCCCACCCGCGAAAAAAAGATAAATTGAGAATATGCTGGGAAAGTATACAGGAATTTCGAGGGGGAGGGGGACATGTATTTATGAAAATTGCAGCAAAAGCAAATGTTGTACATTCCTTTTAAACATTCTCAGGTCTAAATGTAACCCGTTTATGAGAAATAGACCCACAGTTTTTTTTTTTGGGGGGGGGTTCGAACAAATTCGCCCGAGTTTGAAGCCACAAGTCACAAATACTTCATTTACATAAAATACTTCTACAATCAATCACAATTATAGGCCTAAAGGACCTTATTCAAAATTACCCGTGGGATCCCAAAATATTAATGGGCTTGCGCGCTTTTGGTGGCATGCACCCTTTGGGGGCCTCTACTTGTGAGAAAAAAATGGACTCAAGTCAGAGGAAATTTACCTGAAACACAGTAACCAAAATGAAATGCGCTTGCTTGCTTTTCTATAATGGGGTGATGCAGTTTGTCTGCTGCTATGCTGATTGACACAATAATAAGAGGAACGAAATAGCCGGACCCCAAAAAAAAGACAACAATAAAATAACCAGCAACTTCTTGTCTTTGTGATGCCTCTTTCTTTCTTTTCTTTTTTTTTTGGGGGGGGGGCAGGGAAGAGGATGTTCAGTTTAGGTGAGGTACTGTTTGGTCACTTCAGGCCTATTTCAAGCTGGTTTGTCGGTGCAGTATATAAGCACCACAGACATGCATGCAGACCAGCAGTAAATAAACTCCCATAGACCCCAATGATAAATGCCTCCAGTTCAGAAATTCAGGGAAAATACTCACAACTCTACAAGGTGTTCGAGACACACATCAAATAAAAGTTTATTTCATCATCTCTTAATTTCTGTTCAATTTTTTTGGGGTAATGATAACTTGTGGGAGCAATTTTCATCCCAAGATGTTGACCCCCCCAAAAAAGTCCGGATGCCCATCTTTAATTTGACAAATGATGCCTTGCAAAAATCGAGCACTTTTAAGGCACAGTGTCTTCGAAATTTCCCAGAAATACAGCCTGTCTCAAAAAAATGGTACAATCGAAAACGATTTTTTTTTTTCAATATTAAATCTCAACATAAGTAAATCGTTTTTGAGCATCACATTAAAGAAAAAAGACCAGGCTTTCCAATACTTTTTGTTTCATCTCATTTGCTTTTGTCAGTCCAGAGATAACTCCAGTTTACTGCGGAACACAAAAATCGAGTTTGTTTCTTTTGCCAAGTTGCAATCTTTTGTGAGCTTCAAGGCAGCATGGCACATTACTCGAAACAACTCTGCCCATGCATAAAAGTGGCACAATATCGATTTTTGTGTATCGACTAAATTGATTATATCTCTGAATTAACAAAAGCAAATAAGATCAAACAAACAGTATTGGAAAGCCCAGTCTTTGTTCTTTAATATTATGCCAAGTAAGAATGACTTATTTTGAAATTTCATATTTAACCAATTATTTTTCTGATTGTACCATTTTTTTTAGACAGGCTGTGAAAGATCACAGTCCTGTGCACGGCTCTCCGCCTCTTTTGTATTTTTTACAAAGTTAACCTTCAAGTTCACGTCCCACAAAAATGCTCTGAAAGCAGAGAATTTGAAAATAGTCAGAAAATCAGGATACAAGACATTTTCAGCAAAAAGCACAATCTAGTTACCGGAAACCGGAAAGTGTAAAATACACAAAAGGCAGGGGTTGTACAGGGTGAGTCAAAAAGAAAGTGACCAGGAATTCATGATATTCCCCTTAAAAAGCAATTTAATTTGCAAGCATAAAACGAGCATCATCAGTGTGGGGAAAAAACGAATTAGAGTTATACTGAAAATGATCCATGCTATCAGATATAATCTATATATTACCAAAAGAACCCCGGCATTTTCACAGCTGTCCATGGAATTCTAAATGTTTTGAAGCTGTTCAGCTGAGTACCAGAGATTATACGACAGCTACAGCCATTCAGATACAAATGAGTTTTTGATAATCCGAGTCAAGACTGAATCATTATTTTTCGATGTCAGGTTTTGTGTTTTGTGTATGAGGAACAAATCATTTTTTTCTCTCTTAAATCATGATGGTAATTTTGGTCTGTTTTCTTTTGCAAGTTTTCGTTCACGGGTGGTAGAAAACCCCATTTAAATTAAAAAGGTATTTATCATTGCGTATCGGTAAATGATCGGTACTGGACAGCTGAACTGTTTTCCATTAAAATAGGGATAACTTGTGACACGAGTATGCAAAATACGTGGAACTTTCACCGTTATACTCGCGGGGGCGTACATCCTCCACTGTTAGACCAGGAGGGGTGGGCTATTGAATCATCCCCTTCCCCCACTTTTTCGTGATAGGAAAAGCAAAATGCGGATTTGAGGTATTTTTCGAATATCCAAACAATCCAAATGTATTCAGTAGCATTAAAAAGTGCAGACACAAAGTACAAAAGCTTTTAAAAATGCCCTGTTTTGATGTAAGCGCGAATATACACGTTGATATACATCTATATCCTGAAGAGCGCCCCCTAGTGTAATGTGGAGTCCATCCCCTAGCCCCCCCCCCCCCCCGAAAACAATTTCATGACTATAGGTTAAAGGGTTTTGGAAATTATGGCTAATTAATTATTCATATTCAATTCTTCTTTGCGCACACTATACGTATGGGGGAAATTCACTTTTCACGGGGAAAAAAATCGTTGCGCTGCAACCCATGGTCGGAATTGTATGTTTTTGGTATCAAAAGCGGATGCGCAAGAGTCGAGGCTAAAAAGCCAGGAAAGTTCTGGCCGGGAATTTTTTTTTCAAGGGCTTCGCGGAAAAAGTTGAGAGGGGGCTCGTACCATACATCAAATGGGGGCGCTGTTCAAATCCTACAATTATTAAGGCCAAAAACAAGTCTCCGGTTTCTGGTATGCGCGCGCGTCGCCGTAGCCATGGGCGTCGCCAGGATTTTTTTAGAGGGGGGCAAAAAGACTTTTTGCCAAAAAATGCTTGTATTTTTCAACACATTCTCGATTTATCAGTTTTAGAGGGGGGCAGGGACATTTTGCCCCCCCCCCCAACTCATTAAATTTACACCACTTTGTCTTTGCGCCTCTTTTTCTTTTCTTTTTTTTTCTTTTCTTTTTGTTCCTTTTTTTTTTTTTTTTTTTTTTTGCTTTTCCAGGGGGGGGGGCAAGTGCCCCCCCTTGCCCCCCCCCCCTCGCGACGCCCATGGCCGTAGCCATGCGCGTCGGCAAAATAAAAAAGTTTTTTTTTCAATGAAAGATGATGTCTCCAAAACCGCCAAACTCATTGGTTTGACAGGAATCCTGCTGCTGCACAATTTTAACGTGTTTTTGGAGGGGTTATGATCGAGAATAAGCTCTATGTGGCCTCTCTGGACTCCCATATATTTGCACTAAGTTTAGTCGAGCACCATTTGCAGTCATCAGCCGACATTTGAGGCAAAAAAAATCAGGTAAAAAAAAAAAAAAGCCGCGTCGCTGCACCACTTTTTGGGCAAGCTCCATACCAGAAACCGGAGACTTTTTTTTTGACCTAAAACATACAGAATAGTTTACAAATACGTAACTATACCCCCTAACCAAACGCATGCCATTCGTCATGGTAACGGCATAATGACAATGTTGTGAATGTTCCCTGACTTTTTCGTATGAAGAAACAATTCTAGCCAACGTCAAAGCTGCTGTATCCATTTTAAGAAACATGTCATGGTTTTTGGCGAACTTAATCTCGATACTTTTCTCAGTGTTCCACTTAGCCAGCAACCGGAATTTTCTCCACGCCTCCTTCCCACCCGGCTGGCTGAAATTGCATCAGTCTTGATACATCTGACACCCTGGTAAAAGGTACCGGTGGACTCTGGGTTGGCTGTACAAGCAAAAAACGTAACTGCACCCGTATAGACCGTTATCATGCTGCCACCATTTCAGTCATGTTCCCTGTATCCAATAACAGTATTGAATGATATTTTTTGTGCAAAAAGGAACCAGACTATTTTTCCTTCCGGCCTCGCTTTGGTTACGTTGATGAATGGGGAAAATCAAGATGGCCGCAACATGATAATGGTCTATATCCGCCTACGAAGGATGGCGTTGGGTCGATAATGCGATAAAGAACAATTTGCTGCCTAATGTGAGATGACGCCCTCTTCGCTGCCAGCCTACCACCGTGTGACACTTTCGGTCCCGATGGGCGTGTCCCCCAGCGATGCCTCCTCCATCACGACATCAAGAATCAGACGGTAGAGGGCTTTCATTTCCTGTGGCTGGCCGTGCTGGGCCGATGCCGCTCCTTTAATCTTTGGCAGACCAGCAAGAAACAAAAGATGTTTCAACCTAATGACGTCACTCATCTTGTGGCTGATGGTAACGACTTCAAGAAAACCGACAACTGTTGTTATTTGAATTTGTAAAAATAATATTTCACCGAAATAACACTTCCCGTCAATGCTCGGAAGAACATTATTATATAAGATAATTTTTGAAAATACATGACACCTTATTATGCATTACATAACACTGCTTATTGATTGGAACTCTTAACATCGTGTTTTAGAAGTGGGTGAGTTGAAGGTTAAAATCTTCATGCAGTACAATCACAATTTGTGTGCTTAAATTATTAGGGCACCGTTGTGGGCCTTGCACTTGATGTTTAAAATAAAGATGGATGAAAGCCGTGCACAAGAGTGTGAGCTCGTATTTCTATGAAATGTGCATGAAATTGGGCCCTTAAATTGCTCTATTTTGCAATGGAGCGCAGGCGTCATTTTTCAAAATGGCGATGGGCCACAGGACTAGCTTACTTTTTAGGGTGACATCCTTTTTTTTCTGGTTGGGAGCCTAAAATTAGGATCGGTTAGAAATGAGAATCAAAGAAACGCAGCGCTTCCTATTTTTAATCCTAATAAGAAACAATCGCAATTAACCGAGAGCTGTTTTGGCGAATTACGTTACCAAAACAGCAAATTAGCGCGCACTACTTTTCGTTCGTTAACTCCCAAAACAAACTGCGCGTAGGCTTGACCGTTAAACTTGGATAGCGCCCTCAGTCAACAACTAAAAGTAATCACACAACTGATTGTCATTGCACACTGCGCAATTATTATGTAATCCATGATTCGATCTTCACTAGCCACTAGTAGCCAGCTGGACTACTAAAACAGACTCTTAACTAGCCCGTGGGTATTTTCACGAACAGGCATTTTTTTTTTTTTACCTTTTATCATAAACAACAATGGGCACACATGTAAAGCATATAGAGCCTAAAAGTTGACCCCTGGTGGCGCTCTTCAGGGCCCCTCGAAAAAGGAAAATTAACCTGTAAAAGTCAGGTTTTTTAAAATTATTTTTGGTATATTGATTTCTTAAGAAGAAAATCAACCTCAGAATTTTATGGAAACTGAAAAATCGCATGACGTGAAAGAGAAATATCGTGTCAAAAGTTGACCTCTCACTTCCGAAAACTTCCGTGTGGACTCGTGGAACTCGATCACTCGCACGTCCAAGCATGCAAATATATGAAATAATTTTGTGGCAGTCATTCGGTAAAAACTTAAACAGGAGTCTAACATGTTTTTTTGGGACGGACAATTTTTGCAATAAACTTGAAGGATTTATTTTCATTTACAAACAAACGGACTGTTGATAATAACTGTATTAAAACGTGATCCCAACCAGCCTGAATAGAATAATCTACAATCCATCGGATGTATAAAGGTAAATCCTCGCGTCCTTATCATTTTCGTTCTCACGCAAGTACGCGATGTGAAAACAGACGTGATCCAACAAGGAGATTTTGGAACGAAAATAAGTCGTAGGTAAAATTCTTTTTACCCATTTTCAACTGATTTCTCATCTATTTAAAGGCAATTTTGTCAGTGTTTTTAATCAACAAATCTAATAATTGACCCTTTAAAACAGTTAATAAAATTAGACACAAATTGATACAGGTTTGCTTTCTGAATTTAAAGAGAAGATACAACATTTGCAAACATCACAAAACGATTTATTTCTTTAAGTCCTTTCATCCTTGCCGTTTTCTAATATTTTTTTGACTCGACAGCCGGGCTACTTAAGGAATAGTTTGACTAGCCCGTCGCTGTTTTGACTAGCATTGGGCTAGCTACCGCTAACTTCGAACCAATTCTTTCGAATCACAACAGATAAGAACCCCATGGCCTTGTACAACGTTTAATCCTAATATGAACACATGTAATTAACAGGAGCTGTTTCGGCGAATACGTTGCCGAAACGGCGAATTATGCGCGAACTACTTTTAGTACGTTTAACCCCCAAACCAAACCTGCGTAGGCTTGACCATTAAACTGAAATACTGCCCTCAATTGACTGAGAGTATCGCCACAAAATAGTCGTCATTGAACAATGTACTAATAGAATTCTTTCCAATCACTACAGTACCAAGGAATTCGAACACGCCTTCTTTTTCTTTCAATGTCGGTCGCTATACACTATTGACAGCGCACTCCGTTACGTAATTATATTTTAGCGCATTCATTGTGACGCCAAATTGCCTATTCAACTTCACTCTCGATGGAGGAACCGCCCCTCTCTCAAACTATCCTTCTTTTGTTTCACTTCTTGCAATCAGAATTTCGTTTCACGTCGCGCAGGCCGCATCCAGAACAAACTGATGGTGGGCCAAACATTTTGTATTTCCCCCAAAAAAAATCCAAAATGATCCGCCCCCAATTTGAAAAGCAAGGGCGAAGGACTCTTCATGGCATTGGTGCATGGTAGCGCAATTTTAATGCTGGACGCATGGCCTTTTTTACGACGCCACTTTATTACCTAAAAAGGCTGGGTTATTTTGACAATCTCACAGCTGGGAGCGGATTCCCCTCTCGGATCTCGGCCATCGAGTGATGAAAAATTATGAGACTCGGTCCATGCATAGAACTATTTAATATGAACATACCCAAGAAATTGCATTACTTTATGGGTTTTGGAATAATGGCTATTATTGTTCATGTGCACCAATGGTAATTCTGCTTTGCGTACATGGGGAAATTCAGATTTCACGGCGCTATTCTTTCTAAATAGCTGGATCAATTCCCTAAGATGCCACCTCTGCCGACCACAGTAACTGTACTGGGTCCTTTTAGTTCTTTAGTTCTTAGTTCTTTGTGTATTTTTAACTTGGGGGGGGTTGACATTTTTTCTCATCTCTTGCTTAAAAGTGAAAAGGGTTTCGGATGGCGCCGTGTGGAAGGAGATCTCTTCTTGAAAACCGGTTCTTTTCAGAACCATACTTCTTCCAGGAAGAGATTTCTTTCCACATGGCATTGCCCGTGATTCTGTCCACTTTAATGCCAGCCGCCATGCATAGCTTCAAGGCGTATATCGTTTGTTTAATAGGGTTTTTTTGTATCATTTCGGTTTGCAGTAACACCATGTGGTGATAACTGCTGCTCTGCAGATGTTTAGTTCTAAAAAGAACTTGTCGTGCTTGTTTTTGTTTTTTTTTGCTAATTCTCAACTGTTTTTTTTTCTCCAGGGTAATATTACGTCTTTTTACTTGCAATGAAACTTTTCTTTACTGGGGGGGGGGGTTGGCATTTTTCTCATGTTTTGTTGAATTTTTTTCCTTATTTTTTTCTAATATTTGTTTTTTTATTGCGTGTATTGAAACTTTTTAACTTTTTTAATGTTTAATGTGGACATCCACAATAATTGGGTCTTTGAACTATAATGGGGGGGGGGACATTTTTTTACCAGTTCTTTTTGTTGGACTATTTTTTTTGTTTTGTTTTTTGCTTTATATCTTGTTTTTTTCTCAACGTGGTATTTTGATGTTAATATTTGGGGACGATAACTTTTTAGCATTTATACCTCTGCCATTTTTAATATATGTTTTTTTGGTTAACACATTTTTATAGATTTTTATAGATTTATATATATTCTTTGTGTAGCCAGAGGTATTGGAATTGAAGGCCTTCGGGCCACAGTTTTTAGGTAAACTTTTTTAATTCCGGGCATATGCCCCTGGCTTTCGTCATGTTCGCTTTTGTTTTCTTGGTTTTTGGTTTTCTCTATATGTGAATGTTTGTTGTTTGTGTTTTTAATGCCGAATAAATAATAATAATAATAATAATAATAAAGAGCCACTTTATCTATATCTTTAATCCTAACACAAATTAACAGGAACTGTTTCGGCGAACTACGTCGCCGAAACAGCTGACTATGCGCGAACTACTTTTCGTACGCTTAACCCCCAACCAAACTTGCGTAGGCTTGACCGTTAAAATGAAATAGTGCCCTCAATTGACAGAGAGTATCACCACAGATACTTGTCATCGAACAATGTACTAAAGGTTCCCTCGTAGTTAATAGGTTTTGAAGCAAAAGAAGTGGTAGATTGCGGATGGAAATGAATAGTAATTTGCCGAGTAGAGTGATAATATCGAAATTCCGAAAAATAAAATAATGGATTGAAGAGTATAACTTGCATTGAAAACAGACCGATACAATGCGGAAATAAATACGGCGAATGTACCGTATACGAATTCAAAATTTAAGCAAAAATGCATTCAATGAAACAGATTCGTTAACATGTCATTTAAATCGTTTGTTTAATTAATATGATGGGAGATTAGAAGGTTTTTTTTCATGCAATGTATTAAGGCAAAGCGCAGATTGAGCTAACAATCCTACAAGTGTTTCAAACTATAATATAAAACTGAGCGATTCGAAAATAACTAATAGCCTGGTGGTTAGGGTCGTTGTCCGTAGATCCGGGGGCCCGGGTTCGAATTCCCTTGGTGTAATTTTTGGTTTTCAATACACGCGCTCGGTCTATTACTGAAAAGTCTTTATTTCCCGTCGTCAAATACCAACCGACCTTAGCTCAATCAGTTAAGTCACCGGCTGGGACTGTCTGCGAAGTCCAGGTTATGCATCTACTCATAGGTACGGGGCTCTTTTGCTGTCTCGGCAGCAAGGCATAGGGTGTCGCCTCGTTTCCTCCCTTAACGGTGCTTGGCTATTGGAGCATCTTTGTGGGCCTCGAACTCGATGTTTACAAATAAAGATGGGTGGAAGCCGTGCACAGGAGTGTCAGCTCGCATTTCTGTGAAATTTGCATTAAATTGGGCCCTATATAAAATTACTCTATTTTGCAATGTAGCACAGGCGTCATTTTTCAAGATGGCGATGGGCCACATGACTACTTTTCGGGGTGACATCCTTTGATGGAATTTTTTCCAAATGTCAGCCGATAATTGAACAAAAATTGAACAGAACAGAAAAGATTATGATATAAGCTTTAATTTGGTGGGCGTCTCAAACACTTAGAGATTTGTGAGTATTTTTAATAATTTTCGGAAATACGTGTAATTATCACTCAGGTCTATGGGAGTCGATTTGCAGGTCTGCGCCCACAGCCACCTATTGAGAGGCGTCCTCTCTGGGATTCCACGGTTGTTATACCGTATGCTTCGCGTAAATCGATATTAATTTTCATATATGTCACAGAGCCTGATTGCCTGAATCTATATGTTATTTTCTCCATTTTGTTACATTACGGTGAATAGGGTTCTAGAGGTTGTTTTCCACCGGTTTGGAGCCTAATATTAGGGTCGGTTAGAAATGAGATTCAAAGAAATGCAGCGGTTCCTTGTTTTAATCCTAATATGAAACACACGCAGTTAACACGAGCTGTTTTGGCAAACGACGTTACCAAAACAGCAAATTATGCGCGAACTACTTTTCGTACGTTTAACTCCCAAAACAAACTGCGCGTAGGCTTGACCGTTAAACCTGAATAGCGCCCTCAATCAAACAAACGTAATCGCACAACCGATCGTAAGTGTACACTGTACATTAATTATATAATCATATACAATTCCTTCGAATCACAACAGCAAAGAATCCCTTTATCTTTCTTTAATCCAAATATAAACACATGTAATTAACAGGAGCTGTTTCGCCGAACTACGTCGCCGAAATGGCTAATAATGCGCGAACTACTTTTCGTACGTTTAACCCCCAAACCAAACCTGCGTAAGCTTGACCGTTAAAGTGAAATAGTGCCCTCAATTTACTGAGAGTAACGCCATAAATAAAAGTTATTGAACAATGTACTCGGCAATAGAATTCTTGCCAACACTACAGTATACAAGGAATTCGAACGCCCTTACTTTCTCTTTCAATGTCGGGCGTTACACTATAATTGACAGCGCTCTCTGTTACGTAATTTTTTAACGCATTCATTGTTACGCCGAATCGCAGTATTCGACTTTACACTCGATGGAGGAACCACCCCTCTCTCAAACTATTCTTCTTTTGTTCCACTCCTCGCAATCAACAAGTCGTTTCACGTCGAGCGATCGTCAGTCCGGTACTGGTTTCGTGCACACGTCCAGAACATAGTGGGTTTTTTTTTTAGGGTGGGCCAACTTTTTGTTCCTCGAAAAAGTGGGACCAAAATGTTCAGCCCCAAATTTGATAACAAAAGCAAGGGAATGACCCGTCATGGCATTGGTGCATGGTAGCGCAATTTTAATACTGCAAAAATGCTTTAAATAGAAATGGTTTGGTGAATTTTTTTTTGGGGGGGGGGGCACGGGCCCCCGTTGTGTAGGTATGTCCTATTCACCTGTGGCATCTTGACAGAGTCAAGGTTGAAACCGATTTTCAACATATACATATTCAACTTTATAAATCTGGAGTTCATCAGCTCGCTATATGCGATAGTTTTTGATTGATTCATCCTGCGATAAGCGGGGAAATTTTGTTTCAGGAAATAAAAAGGTCATCATATCCATGTTTTGGTTTCGAGTCAGTAATCGTTACTTTGCGGAAGATATGAACTTAGCACATCCCTGCCCAGTTTATGAACTGTGGGGTATTTCTGTTCTAGTTTTAATACCGTATTTCTCTGCCAATGCAACAGACCCGAATACCGTCCAAATACAGGTAATTATTGGGTAAAGCGGTGTGTGCCCTATTCGCTCTTTGTATCGCGATATTGGAACAAAGTTGGGGAAGTTGAACTGGCGTCGGACTTTGCGTTCAAAAAAAAGTTACGTAACGGCGGGAGAGCGAATTGTGCATAGTGCGTTGAACTCCAAAAGTAAAAGAAACTTCCACGGTGAACCATTGTGCATGCATTTGTCGTTTGATCCTTCGAAAACAACGCTTCGAGTCGCTCGCGCGAAATCGAAACCATTCCGTGCAGTCTTACAACAAACCAGGGATTGGGGACGACGCGCCGTACGGTGAACCGGCCCGCCTCCCAGCGTTGCGGCTTTCGAAATGTCTTTGGAACTTTGACGACCTTTTCGTATTCCGCAGGCAACCCCCACGGGTGTGCACGGTTTATGGGTGGAAACGACATTAAAGATGACACCCCGTGCTGTTTACACAAATACCTTTTTCTTCTAGGCTAACTAGTTTCCGATTTGCAATTTTTGTTTTTAATAGGAGACAATTTAGGGCCTACTTTTATTCCAATTTTGGGCGTCTACAACCCTCTTAAAAAAGGATTTTCATTTTGCACACAAAATGATTCGATTTGTTTGAAGAAATAATTCAGTTTCTTAACGTATTTGGATTCTAGGAAAATAGCAATTGGGCAATCAATTTTCGAGGTGAAACTCCAAAATGGCATTGGGACGCATCTTTAAGAATATTATGGACGCCCATAATAATAAGCAGGTTTTTTGGAAGGAATTGGGAATGAACAGTATAGTTCCAAAGAAAAAAGTGATAACAAAAACCAGAAGATAATTGGGTATACGTTTAAAGAAAAAAGGAGAAAAACATTGTCCAACCCAGAAATACGTTCAAAGATGTGTCATAAATGACGCTTTTAGCTGCTGCCATCTATTAACTTGCAATGTTTGTTTTAAAGGCATTCTAAAAATAATAGCATTTAATAGGGAGCGTAAATAACACGTTATAATTGCTTTAATTTTGTGCTGTAGTATCGTCAGATTCACATCCTACATCCGATTCAACCCGCTGGCTCTCATAGCAAAGCATACATGTAAACAAAGCGTGACGTCATTATATCTTAGGTGCTTTTGGCGACACGCAGACACCGAGTTTCAATAGCGTGTACATGTGTCTTCCTTTCCATGCAACAGACCTACACCGCCTCAGATAGGTTATTTCGCTCTTATATTAGAACAAAAGCGGAGAAGTTGAACTGGCGAAGGCTTCCCATTCACATTGCAATACGTATTCGTTTTGAACAAAAACAAGTTACGCAACGGAGGACTCTACGAACAATGCGCTGCACCCGTCGTAAAACAAAGACCGTTGCTTGAAAGCTACTCTTCCGCGGTGAAACCAATGATTTGATCCTCTGCAAAGAAACTGGTGAACTAGCTCAAAGCTCAAGAGTCGCTCACGCGAGACCGAAACCTCTCCCCACAGAATCTATACTAGGAATAGACGACACATCGCGACCACCATAACATGCTCCATTAGACATGCTCATACCAGTCCAAATATAAGGGCACTCGTACGGTGAGCCGCGGGCCCACGTCACCGCTATCGAAATGCCTTCAGCCAAAAGAAAATTTGCGATTCGTGATAAAAAAAAACAACAGTGAAAATCGAACCTGTCTTACAAAATGTTAGCTTAATATTCTAGAACAAAATAACTTAAAAGAAGGGACTTTTTTAGGGTTAGCCAAACATTTTTGTTCCCCGAAAAAGTGTGACCAAAATGTTCCGCTCCAAATGTGATATGAAAAGCAAGGGGAAGGACTCTTCATGGCATTGGTGCATGGTAGCACAATTTTAATACTGTACGCATTGGCTACCTTTTTTTGGGGGGGGGGTGGGCACGGGCCCCATTGATCCCCCCCCCCCCCCGATCCGCCGTTGCGTATGTATGTCCCTATTCATCTGTGGCATCTTTACAGAGCCAAGGTTTTAACCAATTTTTTTTCTCAGTGAGTAACTTCCAGCAAGTTCCAAACGCATGTATTCAACTTTGTAAATCTTGAGTTTACAAATCGCTATATGCGATCGAAGTCATTGATTCGTGCTGTGATAAACGGGGGGAATTTTGTTTTAGGAAATAAAAACGTCAGCATATCCATGATTTGGTTTTAAAAAAAAAAGAAGCTTGCGGAAGATTTGAACCCATCACATCCCTGCCCAGTTTGTCCGTTAATTTAGAAGGGGTTTGGAAAAAGTGTACATGCTGGGGAGTTTCTGTTCTAGTTTCAATATCGTATCTCGCTTCCAATGCAACAGACCCGAATACCGTCCATCCAATACAGGTAAATCGGGTAAAGCGGTGTGTGCCCAATTCGCTCTTTCTATCGCGATATTGGAACAATAGCGGAGAAGTTGAACTGGCGACTTCGCGTACAAAAAAAAAAAAGTTACGTAACGGCGGGAGAGCGAATTGTGAATAGTGCGTTAAACTCCAAAAGTAAAAGAAAGTGCTAAGTTCCACGGTGAACATTATTGTGGTTTGATCCTTCGGAAACAACGCTTCGAGTCGCTCGCGCGCAATCGAAACCTCTCTGTGTACACCAAACCAGGGATTGGGGACGACACGCCGTACGGTGAACCGGCCGGCCACCGGTGCGGCTTTCGAAATTTCTTTGGACAGACACTTTGACGACCTTTTCATATTCCGCAGGAAACCCCGCGGGTGTGCACAGTTTGTGGGGGAAACGCCATTAAAGTTGACGCCCCGTCGTGCTGTATACATACTTTTTCTTCTAGGCTAACTAGTTTTCGATTTGCAACTTTTGCTTTAAGAGAAAATTTAGGCCTACTTTTATTCCAATTTTGGGCGTCTGCAACCCTCTTAAAAAGGAGGTTCATTTTGCATACAAAATGATTCAATTTTTTTGAAGGAATAATTCAGTTTCTAAACGTCGTTGGAGTTCTAGGAAAATAGCAATTGGAAAATCAGTTATCGAGGTGAAACTCGAAAATGGCATGGCGACGCAACTTTAACAATGTACGCCCATCATAATAAGCAGGTTTTGTGGGGGGTATTGAGAAATATATATACCAAAGAAAAACAGAAGATAATTGGGTACATTTATAGAAGAAAAAGAGAAAAACATTGTCAAACTAAAACACGTCCAGGATGTGTCGTAAATGACGCTTTTTAGCTGCTCCAACTTGCAATGTGTGTTTTAAGACAATTATTAAAATAATAACATTTAATAGGGAGCGTAAATAACACATTATAATTGCTTTAATTTTGTGCTGTAGTATCATCAGATTCATATCCTACATTCGATTCAACCCCAGCTGGCTCGCATAGCAAAGCATACATGTAAACAAAGCGTGACGTCATTTTTGTCTTAAGTCTTTTGGGCGACATGCGGACACTGAGTTTCAATACCGTATGTGGTATCTTTCTTTCTATGCAATTGCCTACGCTGCCTAAGCGGCATGCCCCATTCGCTCTTGTATCGCGATACTGGAACAAAAGAGGAGAAGTTGAACAGGCGAAGGCTTCCTTTTCACATTCCAATAACGTATTATATAAGCCTACGGTTTGAACAAAAAAGTTACGCAACGGGGCGGAGGACTCATGCGAACAGTGCGTTGCACCCGTCTTGAAACAAAGACCGCATCTTGAAAGCAACAGTCCTCTGCAAAGAAACTGGTGAACAATCGTCCTCGGAAATAAAGCTCAAGAGTCGCTCGCGCGAGACCGAAACTTCTCCCTGCGGAAACTATTATTAGGAATAGACGACACATAGTGACCAACATAACATGTTCCATACATGCTCGTATCAGTCAGCTACCGTCCCTACTATACGGGCACTGGTACGAGTCTGGCCCGCCACTTTGCGGCCTTCAGCAAGATACATTTGCGATCCGTGATTAAAAACAAAACAGTGAAAATCGAACCTGTCATAAAACATGTTACAAAGTCATGTAGCTTAAAATTCTACAGCAGAATGACATAAAAGAAGAGCCATGGTCAAAGTGAAAGTAAAGAGGAAAGGAGATTACCTGTTGAGACGTTTCGTTAGAAGTCAGTCTAGTTCATTTCATTGATATCCAGTCTTCGCAAATCAGTGCACTGTATTATGTACAACAGAGGAATGAAAACTGTAGATGAATCCATAAAAAAAAAAAACAGTTTTAGGCATTGGTCTATTCAGAGACAAAGTGATAAAGCAAAATGCTGTATTCCGAGAAAAAGGTTTACATGAAGATAAACAAGGATACATACTAATAATTGTATAAGCCAACATAGGAAAGTAAGGAACAAAATAGCTATAGTTTCATATTTCAAAGTAATTACATTAAGCAAAATATGTATAACTTCTCCACGAATCAGAGGAGAATATTACACCTTGGTTCCCTCGTAGTTAACAGGTTTTGAAGCAAATGAAGTATTAAATTGCGGATAGAAATGAAAAATGTGCCGAGTATTGGGTGATAATATCGAAATTCCAAGAAACTATGGATTAAAGAGTATAACTCAGTAATAGACTGAAACAATGCGGAAAAACTTTAACACTGCGAATGTACCGTGTACGAATTCAAAATTTCAGCAAAAGTGTAATAAAACAGATTCGTTTAAAAGTCGTTTACATGTATAGGCCTATATATAGTTTGTTTACGACGGGAGTTCAGAAGTTTACATGCGCGAATGAAGGCAAAAGCGCAGATTGAGCTGACAATCCTCCAAGTGTTTCAAATAACATATTACGACTCAGTGGTTTCAAGATAACTAAGTGGCCCAGTGGTTAGGGTCGTTGTCCGCAGATCCGGGGTCCGGGGTTCGAGTCCCGTTGGTGCAACTTTTGGTTTTCAATACACGCGCTAAGTCTTTTACTATAAGAGTCTTAATTTCCCGTCGTCAAATACCAACCGACCTTAGCTCAATCAGTTAAGTCACCGGCTGGGACTGTCTGCGAAGTCCAGGTTATGCATCTACTCATAGGTACGGGGCTCTTTTGCTGTCTCGGCAGCAAGGCATAGGGTGTCGCCTCGTTTCCTCCCTTAACGGTGCTTGGCCCTCCGGGGTTACATGGATGGATAGGGAAGGAGGTGTGGTGGGCCGGGGAATCCGAGACCCAGGAAGAGCCCTATATGGGAGTCGGTAACCAATCGCGACCCCTGAATGCTTGGTCAACACCACATAACTTTTTGTTTTTCTTTATCCCTCATTTTTTTCCCCTTGTCGAGACTTTATAAGGTACAGTAAAAACACAAAGGTTTTCTTCAATTTTATTTTTTAATAATATGCAACTTAATATGTAACAGATATACCAACAGTCCAAACAGAAATAAATTCAAACATACACAGTGATCGTCTCTGCCTGCACGGGTTGTTACTGGGTTGTGGGAAGCAAATATTGATAAAGTGGCTTGCCCAAGGACAAATGAATACTTAAATAGCAAGGCTGCTTGTTAGGACCGCACGAGGACTCAACTGCATCCAATTCACTCCACTTGGAGTCTTGCTGGTTGCCTTTTGCAACCTCTGCTGCACTCCCGAACAAGATTAAGGCCCATTGAACGTGAAGCCCGGTAAAAAATTCTTGACAAAAATAGGGTAAAAACTGTTCTGCAACTTCCTGCATCTGTCATCTGGCATTAGTCGGTAAAGCATCGGGGAAAACATCACACCAACTTAGAGAGAAGACAGTGTAGTGCAACTTTGCGGAAAAAATGCAAAATTAGGCGAATTAGGCGAAGGGTTGCCTAAAGTGGGGGACTTAATCCCAAAATCTACCCGTGACATTTTCATGTAGAAATAATTATCATAAACAACCATAATATCTTATTTGGTGGGATTTCTTTGAACCAGTGTTGCCACTGCTTGATTTTTTTTTAATATCTTGAGAATTTGAAAACAAAATTGAAAAAGCCAAGAATCTTGACAATTTTACCACATGTGCTCACAAATTCAATTTCATGAAGAATTTTTGAAGAAGTTTCAAACTTTTTATAATACGATGGAATTTTTTACGGTTGTGTGATTTTTATTTTAAATTTGTTTTCTCCGTTGAGAATATTAGGTTTTTTTAGGCTAGATTTGACAGCTTTTTTTGATAAAAGGAACCCAGCAGAAAATCTAGCAGAATGAAAATTATAGCAGATTTCTAGCACTACAGAATTCTGAAAAATCGGTGATCATACCTGAATAATATAGCAGATTTGTTTTCTTAAGGTTTACATTAGGTTTACACAAGGTTGTGTAATGATTTGCAAAGGCTTGACAAATCTGGAAAATTTCGGATGCTGATCTTGAAAAAAACTGATAACTAGTCGTCACCACCACCACCAACAGCACCAGAGCAGACTCGCACAACAGCGCCCTCTTGTAACTGAATGTTTATACTCGTCCAATCCTTCCATATGAAAACACGTCGTTTCCAGTTAATTCTTGGTCTGTGAAATCATTGTTTATGACTCCTAATCATCAGTTGCCTGAATCATCCAATCACCAGGCTAGTTATAAATTCCTCTTTGCCTAAATTACAGAAAGTGAGTACAATTTTGGTTGATGTAGATATGATATTTGGGGGGATTTGACTTCATGTTTAATGTTTACTTTTTGGGTTGCAATCTAGGCTAATTCTACCTCCATGGCTGTACTAACTTTAAACACTTTATTGGAATTAGATACGCTTGCTACACATGTTTTATGGGTCACTTCTACGGGGAATATTTAGGGGGAAAATGTTGCAACCTGACGCCACTTTTTTCTTCATATATCATCTCAATAAAGGTCATTCATTGCAAAAATGATGACAAGACATGCATCTGGCACTGAGAAATATTTCCAATTTTGTTAGGAAATACTATTTTCTTGACTCTCCATAGATTTTGTACACAATCGCGGAAGTGGCGTCAGGTTGCAACATTTTTTCCACCCTTTCCCCCCTGTGTTCATGTTATGTTAGTCATGATGAAGTAATTAGTAAACCATGTTTGTTATCGGAAAATGTACATGTTGTATGTTAATATTTTTTTAGTCAACTAGGTCCCAAACTAACTCGTTACGAGTATGGAGCTATAAAAAGCTCAATTTTAGATTCATAGCCGAGTCAACTCGGTCCCAGGTAACTCAGTCTCAGCTTTCAGCTCGGTCCCAGGTCAACTCGGTCCCAAGCTTTGAAAGCAAGTTGGCCCGGTCCCGTAAGTTAACTCGGTCCCAGGTAACTCAGTCTCAGCTTTCAGCTCGGTCCCATGTCAACTCAGTCCCAAGCTTTGAAAGCAAGTTGGCCCAGTCCCGTAAGTTAACTTGGTCCCAGGTCAACTGTGAAGTCTAAGGGAAAATGTACTTTAGCAAGGTACTAGCACCTACCTCCATGGTACTAGGGGCCAAAATCAAATTGAAATTGCACCATGTATGGGTCGTGCCTCAACAATACAAGAGACCTTGAAATTTTCTGACCTTTGTTTGTGTATATTAATTTGTTTTTCCTCATAGGAACCGAGTTGACCTGGGACGGAGTTGAGCTGGGACCAAGTTGAGCTGGGACCGAGTTGAGCTGGGACTGAGTTGAGCTGGGGCCCAGTTGACCTGGGACTGAGTTGATCTAGGAACGCGTTGACCTGGGACCGAGTTGACCTGGGACCGAGTTGATCTAGGAACGAGTTGACCTGGGACCGAGTTGAGCTGGGACCGAGTTGAGCTGGGACCGAGTTGACCTGGGACCGAGTTGAGCTGGGACCGAGTTGACCTGGGACCGAGTTGACCTGGGACCGAGTTGACCTGGGACCAAATTGGTTGGGGACCAAGCCGTAGCCTCTGTTGTCTAACAGGTAATTGCACAGGCATTTGGATGAAACATTAACCCACTACATGTACCTACTTTGTACAAGTGCACACTATAGGAACCTAAAAATGCCAGTCTTTGTAGCATTTTGAATTGAAAGTTAGAATGCCGTATCGAGGGAGGGGGGGGGGTAAGGAGTATATTTCCCCTCCCCCCCCCCCAAGATATTTTGTAAAGGAGGGCCATATTTTCACCAACACCCTTTCTAAGCTAGTGCCCTTTTTTTAGGCCATCTGACAAATGTCGGCAGTTGTGTCGCCATGAAAAGTGCCTCCTATTGTCTGATAGTGCCCATGATAGTCCGATAGTGCCATGAAAAGTGCCAGTTATTGTCTGATAGTGCCCATGATGGTCCAGTTTGAACAGCACTCCCATAGGAAGATGATGGCTAGCCAGCCCAACACCCCCCCCCCCTTTTTTATTTTACGGAGGCCCTTCAGCACAGATGGGCTAGTGCATTTTCTCACGCCTACCCTCCCCCCACCCCCCCCCCTCCCGCCTTAAATAAAAATGACCTTGCTAGGACTCTGATAAAGCATACTTACAATTTCTCCACAACCCCTATCCCCTAATAAAAAAAATAATCATCAATAACTATTTCAGCTACTGATTCAACAGTATTATTTGACTTGTGACAAAAATCTGTGTCATTTTTTTATCGAAGTTTCATGGATGAAAAATCTTTGAATTAAGGTAGTTTAATACATGTGGGTTGTTGCTTTTGTTTTTGAAGAGCAACGATTGGATTTTTTTGTTGCAGAAAAGCAAAGATTAAACCCAGACTGATCAAAAGCAGCCATTGGATTAAGTTTTCATTTTAGTAGCAAATATCATTGCACTGTTAAGTTTGGAATAATTAATTAATCATTCCATTTGTATCTGTTGTAACAGGAATCAAGAGTCGTAAACCAGGCTCCACATCAGTCATCCTGGCTGGAAGTTGTATGAGGCTATGGAGAAGACAATTGGAGAAGAGGCTTGTTGTATGACACAAGTAATGGTGAAGCCATCATCAGTCTCCAGCAGCTCATTCTCAGGTCCTTGGAAATAACTCCAAGCCGTTGACAGATTCTGTTGATCTTTGCAGTGACCATGAGATCTTCATTGATGGTTTAAGAAATCCACCACAATGTTACTTGCATGGTTGTCACACTCCTTAAATTTTTGGTATTTTTGGCAAATTAAGAAAAAATATCAGAGGGAATGAAATTGGGTACTATTAACAGCAAATGAGGCTAACCTCGCAAAGGCAAGTTAACAGGCATATCTGAAGGCAGACAACATTAATGTTTACATTTGAGGAACTATAAGGACTGACATTACACAGCTTCAAGGGCTGAGGTTTGGGGGGATGACATATGTCCCACTTTTAGAGGGGGGGGGATCCCCCAGATTTTTGTTTTACAAAAAGGAGACAAAAAGAGGAAAAATAAAGTAAGAGGTCAGTAGCCATTACGAAAATGTATCATCCTCATTCCCCCCCCCCCCACTTGTAGATTCGAATCTGCAACCTTGCACACCTGTCTTCAAAGTTCGACGTAATGCAACCATAGAGCAAGGACCTAGGCCTGTTCACTAACAGTTGGGGTACAAGTTACAACTCTAATTCTACAGCAACAGTTATATAACGAGTGGTCATCTTTAAGTTTGTGGTCCACTTTACTCCTATCCCTGTTACCTCTGATAAGTGATTTCATTTGTAAATTCTAGATGCCCACTTTTCCAGGAGTGATTCTATAAAGCAAACAACATGCCCAACAAGTAAATGACAGTCATGGTTAATGCAGAGATGTGACTTTTCAGGTTTTAACCTGAATTCAGGGTGGTTTTTTTGTTCCAAAACATCCAGAACACACGTTTTTAAAGGGGGTAAGGGTAGTTTCGGGTTTTTTTAGAAGTGTTTCAGACTTTCTATTGATATATTGGTGGCATCTCTGTTAATGACACTTGAATGGCAAAAAAATGTGCATTTAAACAGTTTACAACATGCACCTCTCTTTGTTATCTGTTCAGCCGTCTGTTTTGTCTCGATTTGTATTTTGCGTAATTGCATGTTCTCTCAAATGTATTTCATGAATAAATGTTATTAATTGAATAAAATACCTTTAACTTAAAAGTGGAGTAAACCAGCTGAGTTTGGTATGGAGTATTTTATTGGTACTGACTGATGTTATGAGCTTGCAAGTAATTACATGCAATTAACTGAGAATGGGATGGGCAGCAAGCATGGGCGTCGCGAGCCCCCCCCCCCCCCCCCCCCCGGAAATGCAAATAAAAAGAAAATAGGCGCAAAGTCATATTGTTGTTAATTTAATGGGTTGGGGGCAAATGTCCTGCCCACCCGCGGAAAATGAAAAATTGAGAATATGCTGGGAAAGTATTTCGGGACGGGGGGATGTGCGATGGCCCGGCAGCAAGTATCATCCCTTGCGATTTCATTACAGGGGTCTGTGTATTAATTGTTGGTACTTCAGAAGTGGTCCTCAAAGCACTTAGAATTACTCAAACTCAACCACCGCATGCACTTTCAAGATCAAGACACTACGAAATTAGAGAAAGAAATCAAGAAGCTCTCAAACTCAACCTTGGCACCCCACTTCACCCCCTTCCACTCCACGTACCCCCCCCCCCCCCACCAAAAAAATGATTTCAAAAAACGCAGAAAAAAAGAATTCTCAGCAACCCTTTGGCGTAGTGCATGTGTTAGGCAAATGCATTAATGCATTCCACCAGCAATAAAGATCAGTAATGAGGTCACTTTTTTTTTTATCAGTTCGCGCATCGACGCCGAGCCGATAACTGAAGCCTCCCGAAGCCTGACCGTACGAAACGTTTCGGCTGCCATTTGGTTTTGTAATCAAGCCTAGCCGAGCCGAGCCAAGCCCGAACCTAGCCCGTAGCCTGAAGCATCTAGCCCCAGTTGGTAAACGGGTATCCTTATCATGATGCGCTGGCGACCCAGCCAAGTAAGGTTTAATAACAAGTGCTGAACAAAATAACAAAACCGTATTCTTTTAAAAAAAAAAAGGCCTTAATATTAACTAGCGGAATCCCGTCTATCGCGGCGGATCTCAACCGGCAGCGTATTGCAAAGAGTTTTAAAAAAAATTCATATTTCATGTCAAATGTGTTTTTATTCCAATATTCATTACTATTTTGTATCAATGTAGCCCCCCTCCCCCCGCCTGTATGCGAAATAGGCCCACAAGTTAAGGTTTTTTTGTGAAATCCCCCGATTTTGGAAGCCACCAGGGGCGTAAATCCCGGTGTTTTAATCGTTACTTTGTTTGCATGAGATTTCACAATTAAAAATACCGATTCACCGACGCGAGGATATAGCAAACAAGATTGCGAAGCCAAGGGCGCTACCATCTTGTCTAAATTCCAGTATACAGGGTGAGTAAAAAAAAAAACACCAAATGTTGGGACCATTGTTTAAGGAAAGTTCTGCATGTGTGGCGTTTTCAAAATCTAGGATATAAAAGCCCAATTCATATGCTTTGTTTTAGCACAAAAATCATTCAAATCACTCATGTACTTTTTAAGTTAACGGAATTTTAAACACAACCGCCGTTTTAAGGTTCTGTCCACGGATCGCAAAAAAGTTCAGTGTTCTTTCAGAAAAACGAAAACAAATCACATAGGGATGTTGTTTTCGTTTTGCTTAAAGAACGTACACCTTTTTGGTGATCCGTGGACAGAACCTTAAAACGGTGGTTGTGTTTAAATTCTGTAACTTGAAAAGAACATGAGTGACTTAAATGATTTTGAACTAAAAGAAAGCTTATGAATTGGGCTTTCATATACCAGATTTTGAAAGTGCTACATGCAGAACTTCAATAAAACAATAGTCCCGACATATGGGTTTCGTTTTTTTTTACTCACCCTGTACTACACTAAAATACGTGCTCATAGGAAACAATGCAAAATCGGACACAAACAGCGCCGCCTTGTGGCAATGTGTTTTCCACTGGAAATGACAGATTACAACACGACAATTTTCTGTTCAATTTTACCAGAGGTAGCCACGAACAATAAATAATATGTTCCCCTCTCTCAAAACCACCCCGAAAACGGCTGCCAATCCGTGGGCCCAGGTCTAAATGTAACCCCCACCTGTATGCGAAATAGACCTACAAGTTGGGAATTTTTTTCCCCGAGTTTGAAGCCACAAGTCACAAATGCTTGATTTCACATAAACAATTTTTGAGGATGATGGGGGCGTACGCAGTGCCTGCCTTTATTGCGGGGTCCCTTTTTAAAAACAAAATGGGTTCTTTTTGGGGGGGCGGGGGTGGCATAGCGCCCGTTACCCCCCCCCCCCCCCCCCCCCGGATCTGCCCTTGCCACAGACATGCATGCAGACCACCTGTAAATAAACTGCCATAGACCCCAATGATAAATACCTTCACTTCAGAAATTCAGGGAAAATACTCTGTCACAACTCTCCAAGGTGTTCGAGACGAGACACAAATCAAATAAAAGCTTATTTCATCATCTCTCATTTTTTTTGGGATGTAATGATAACTTGTGGGAGCAATTTTCATCCAAAGAAGAAGATAACCCCTAAACAAGTCATGATGCCCATCAATTTGAGAAATGATGCCTAGCAAAAAGCGCGCACTTTTAAGGCACATCGAAATGTCCCAGAAATACAAGATCACAGTCCTGTGCACGGCTTTCCACCTCCTTTTGTTTACAAACCTTCAAGTTCACGGCCCACAAAATGCTCTAATAGCAGAGAATTTGAAAACGGTCAGAAAAACATGATATAAGACATTTTCAGCAAACAGCACCAGAAAATGTAAAATACACAAGAGGCAGGGATTGCAAAGGGTGAGTCAAAAAGAAAGTGACCAGGAATTCATGATATTCCCCCTTAAAAAAAGCAATTCAATATGCACGTATTAAACGAGCATCATCAGTGTGGGAAAAAACGAGAGCTATACTGAAAATGATCCGTGCTATCAGATATTATCTATATATTACCAAAAGAACCCCGGCATTTCAACAACTGTCCATGGAAATTGGAGATTATGGAGATTATAACACAGGCATTCAGATACAAACGAGCGTTTAATAATCCGAGTCAAGACTGAATCATTATTTTCATTGTCAGGTTTTGTGTTTTGTGTATGAGGAACAAATCTTTTTTCTCTCTCTCTCTTAAATTATGATGGTAATTTTTGTCTGTTTCCCTTTGCAAGTTTTCGTTCATTTGTGGAGGTAGAAAACCCAATTGTTCATTCTAATTAAAAACATATTCATCAATGCGTATCGGTAAATGATCAGTGGTGGGCAGCTGAACTTTTTTCCATTAAAATAGGGATAACTTTGTGACATGAGTATGCAAAATACGTGGAACTTTCACAGTTACTAGAAGGGGCATAATTCCCCCCCCCCCTCCCCCACTTTGAGACCAGGGGGTGGGCTATTGAATCATCCCCCCAGGGGCGGATCCAGGAATTTTCGCAGGGGGGGGGGGTTTCATCAGCAAAACAATCTGAAAATGTACACAGGTTTTTTTGGTATTATATTTCAATAGGGGGCGATGTTCAAATTCGACGATTATTAACGCTAGATTACAAAATGGTGTACCGTATTTTGAACAGGCGGACATTATACCAGTATAACTTTTTGGGGGACGTCACAGCAGGGGGGGGTCGTAGTTTTTTTTAGGAATTTGTATATATATATTTTTTTACAGAGCTGGAGGAGGGGTTGACCCCAAAACACCCCCCTGGATCCGCGCCTGCCCCCCCCCCCCATGAGAAAAGAAAAATGTGGATTTGAGGTATTTTTCGAATATCCGAACAACCCAAATGTATTCAATGGCATTGAAAAGTGGAGAAACAAAGTACAAAAACTTTTAAAGTGCGCTGTTTGATGTATGCGCGAGTACACATGTTGATCTATATCCTGAAGAGCGCCCCCTAGTGTAATGTGGTGTACAGCCCCAGCCCCCCCCCCCCCCCCCCCCCCCAGCCTGAAAAAAATAATCATGACTATAGGTTAAAAGGTTTTGGAATTTTAACTAATTAATTATTCATATTCAATGCTGCTTTGTGTACACATATATATATACGCAAGGGAAATTCAGTTTTCATGCCGCATAGCGCCGGAAAAAAATCGTTGTACCCATGGTCGGAATTGTATGTTTTTGGTATCATTAAAGATGCGCAAGAGTCGAGGCTAAAAAGCCAGGAAAGTTCGGGTCGGGACAAATATTTTTTGCAAGGGTATCGCAGAAAACGTTGAGAGGGGGCTCGTACCAAACTTCAAATGGGGGCGCTGTTCAAATCCGACAATTTTTAACACTATACAGAATAGTTTACAAATACTTCCTAGTATACAGCCTAATCAATTGCATGCCATTCGTCATGGTAACGGCATAATGAAATGCATGTTTCCTGACTTTTTCGTATGAAGAAACAATTCTAACCAACGTCAAAGCTGCCGTATCCATCTTAAGAAACATGTCATGGTTTTGACGGAACTTCATCTCGACACTTTTCTTGTTCCACCGGAATTTTCTCCAAGCCTCCTTCCCGCCCGGCTGGCTGAAATTGCATCAGTCTTGATGCATCCTACTCCCTGACAGGATGAATTGGTTTGGGGCCTCGGAGGCGTGTAACCGACCAGGAGGCAGCATGATTGTGCCCAATTCACTGGCGGAAAACCTCTTCATCTGGGAGTCATTGGTAACAGGTACCGGTGGACTCTGGGTTGGTTGTACGGGTGCGATTCATGAAGGTGTCTGGCTGTGCGATGGTCGGCCTATACAATACATCAACTTGCAAAGCAGCTTTCCAAGCACAAGCAAAAAACGTGACTGCGCCCGTATAGACCGTTATCATGCTGCCACCATTTCAGTCATGTTCCCTGTATCATTTTTGTGCAAAAAGGAACTAGACTATTTTTCCCTTTCAGCCTCGCTTTGGTTACGTTGATTTGAATGGGAAAATCAAGATGGCCGCAACATGATAATGGTCTATACCCGCCTACAAAGGATGGCGCTGGGTCGATAATCATATGCGACAAAGAACAATTTGCTGCCTAATGTGACATGACGCCCTCTTCTGTGCCAGCCTACCACACTTTCGGTCCCGATGGGCGTGTCCTTCAGCGATGCCTCCTCCATCACGACATCAATAATCAGACGGTAGAGGGCTTTCATTTCCTGTGGCTGGCCGTGCTGGGCCGATCCCCGATGACGATCCTTTAATCTTTGGCAGACCAGCAAGAAAGAAAAGATGTTTCAACTTAATGACGTTACTCGTCTTGTGGCTGATGGCGACGACTTCAAGAAAACCGACAACTGTTACTATTTGAATTTAAAAAAATATATTTCACCGAAATAACACCTCCCGTCGATGTTCGGAAGAACATAATAAAATTACGTTTGAAAATACATGACACCTCTTTATGCATTACATAACACTGCTTATTGATTGGAACTCACAAACATCGCGCTGCCTTGTTTTAGAAGTGGGGGAGTTAAAGGTTAAAATCTTCATGCAGTACAATCACAATTTGTGTGTGCTTAAATTATTAGGGCACCGTTGTGGGCCTTGCACTTGATGTTTAAAACTAAAGACGGATGAAAGCCGTGCACAAGAGTGGGAGCTCGTATTTCTGTGAAATGTGCATGAAATTGGGTCCTTAAATTGCTCTATTTTGCAATGGAGCGCAGGCGTCATTTTTCAAAATGGCGATGGGCCACAGGACTAGCTTACCTTTTAGGGTGACATACTTTTTTTTCTGGTTGGGAGCCTAAAATTAGGTTCGGTTAGAAATGAGAATCAAAGAAACGTAGCGCTTCCTATTTTTAATCCTAATAAGAAACACACGCAATTAACCGAGAGCTGTTTTGGCGAATTACGTTACCAAAACAGCAAATTATGCGCGAACTACTTTTCGTACGTTAACTCCCAAAACAAACTGCGCGTAGGCTTGACCGTTAAACTTGAATAGCGCCCTCAGTCAACAATTAAAAGTAATCACACAACTGATTGTCATTGCACACTGCGCAATTATTATGTAATCCAGGGTTCGACCTTATCTTTTTTTTTCACAAGTCACTAGTAGCCAGCCGGGCTACTGAAACAGACTCTTAACTAGCCCGCGGGCATTTTCACTGGCCAGCATGTTTTTTTCTTTCTTTTTATCATAAACAACAATGTGCACACATGTAAGACATGTATAGAGCCTGAAAGTTGACCCCTGGTGGCGCTCTTCAGGGCCCCTCGAAAAGGAAAATTAACTTGTTCAAGTCAGAGTTTTTGAAATTAGTTTTGGTGTATTGATTTCTTAATAAGAAAATCACCCTCGGAATTTTATGGAAACTGAAAAACCGCATGACGTGAAGAGAAATATCGTGCCAAAAATTGACCTCTCACTTCCAAAACTTCCGTGTGGACTCGTGGAACTCGATCACTCGTACGTTCAAGCATGCAAATTAATGAAATAATGTTGTGGCAGTCATTGGGTAAAAACTTAAACAGGAGTCTAACATGTCTTTTTGGGACGGACAATTTTTGGAATAAACTTGAAGGATTTATTTTCATTTACAAACAAACGGACTGTTGATAATAACTGTATTAAAACGTGATCCCAACCAGCCTGAATAGAATAATCTACAATCCATCGGATGTAAGTAGGTAAATCCTCGCGTCCTTATCATTTTCGTTCTCACGCAAGTACGCGATGTGAAAACAGACGTGATCCAACAAGGAGATTTTGGAACGAAGATAAGTCGTAGGTAAAATTCTTTTTACCCATTTTCAACTGATTTCTCATCTATTTAAAGGCAATTTTGTCAGTGTTTTTAATCAACAAATCTAATAATTGACCCTTTAAAACAGTTAATAAAATTGGACACAAATTGATACAGGTTTGCTTTCTGAATTTAAAGAGAAGATACAACATTTGCAAACATCACAAAACGATTTATTTCCTTAAGTCCTTTCATCCTTGCCGTTTTCTAATACTTTTTTGACTCGACAGCCGGGCTACTTAAGGAATAGTTTGACTAGCCCGTCGCTGTTTTGACTAGCATTGGGCTAGCTACCGCTAACTTCGAACCAATTCTTTCGAATCACAACAGATAAGAACCCCATGGCCTTGTACAACGTTTAATCCTAATATGAACACATGTAATTAACAGGAGCTGTTTCGGCGAATACGTTGCCGAAACGGCGAATTATGCGCGAACTACTTTTAGTACGTTTAACCCACAAACCAAACCTGCGTAGGCTTGACCATTAAACTGAAATACTGCCCTCAATTGACTGAGAGTATCGCCACAAAATAGTCGTCATTGAACAATGTACTAATAGAATTCTTTCCAATCACTACAGTACCAAGGAATTCGAACACGCCTTCTTTTTCTTTTAATGTCGGTCGCTATACACTATTGACAGCGCACTCCGTTACGTAATTATATTTTGGCGCATTCATTGTGACGCCAAATTGCCTATTCAACTTCACTCTCGATGGAGGAACCGCCCCTCTCTCAAACTATCCTTCTTTTGTTTCACTTCTTGCAATCAGCATTTCGTTTCACGTCGCGCAGGCCGCATCCAGAACAAACTGATGGTGGGCCAAACATTTTGTATTTCCCCCAAAAAAAATCCAAAATGATCCGCCCCCAATTTGAAAAGCAAGGGCGAAGGACTCTTCATGGCATTGGTGCATGGTAGCGCAATTTTAATGCTGGACGCATGGCCTTTTTTACGACGCCACTTTATTACCTAAAAAGGCCAGGTTATTTTGACAATCTCACAGCTGGGAGCGGATTCCCCTCTCGGATCTCGGCCATCGAGTGATGAAAAATTATGAGACTCGGTCCATGCATAGAACTATTTAATATGAACATACCCAAGAAATTGCATTACTTTATGGGTTTTGGAATAATGGCTATTATTGTTCATGTGCACCAATGGTAATTCTGCTTTGCGTACATGGGGAAATTCAGATTTCACGGCGCTATTCTTTCTAATACAGCAAAGAGCCACTTTATCTATATCTTTAATCCTAACACAAATTAACAGGAACTGTTTCGGCGAACTACGTCGCCGAAACAGCTGGCTATACGCGAACTACTTTTCGTACGCTTAACCCCCAACCAAACTTGCGTAGGCTTGACCATTAAACTGAAATAGTGCCCTCAATTGACAGAGAGTATCACCACAGATACTTGTCATCGAACAATGTACTAAAGGTTCCCTCGTAGTTAATAGGTTTTGAAGCAAAAGAAGTGGTAGATTGCGGATGGAAATGAATAGTAATTTGCCGAGTAGAGTGATAATATCGAAATTCCGAAAAATAAAATTAATGGATTGAAGAGTATAACTTGCATTGAAAACAGACCGATACAATGCGGAAATAAATACGGCGAATGTACCGTATACAAATTCAAAATTTATGCAAAAGTGCATTCAATGAAACAGATTCGTTAACATGTCATTTAAATCGTTTGTTTAATTAATATGATGGGAGTTTAGAAGTTTGTTTTTTTCATGCAATGTATTAAGGCAAAGCGCAGATTGAGCTAACAATCCTACAAGTGTTTCAAACTATAATATAAAACTGAGCGATTCGAAAATAACTTATAGCCTGGTGGTTAGGGTCGTTGTCCGTAGATCCGGGACCCGGGTTCGAATTCCCTTGGTGTAATTTTTGGTTTTCAATACACGCGCTCGGTCTTTTACTGAAAAGTCTTTATTTCCCGTCGTCAAATACCAACCGACCTTAGCTCAATCAGTTTAGTCACCGGCTAGGACTGTCTGCGAAGTCCAGGTTATGCATCTACTCATAGGTACGGGGCTCTTTTGCTGTCTCGGCAGCAAGGCATAGGGTGTCGCCTCGTTTCCTCCCTTAACGGTGCTTGGCTATTGGAGCATCTTTGTGGGCCTCGAACTCGATGTTTACAAATAAAGATGGGTGGAAGCCGTGCACAGGAGTGTCAGCTCGCATTTCTGTGAAATTTGCATTAAATTGGGCCCTATATAAAATTACTCTATTTTGCAATGCAGCACAGGCGTCATTTTTCAAGATGGCGATGGGCCACATGACTACTTTTCGGGGTGACATCCTTTGATGGAATTTTTTCCAAATGTCAGCAGATAATTGAACAAAAATTGAACAGAACATAAAAGATTATGATATAAGCTTTAATTTGGTGGGCGTCTCAAACACTTAGAGATTTGTGAGTATTTTTAATAATTTTCGGAAATACGTGTAATTATCACTCAGGTCTATGGGAGTCGATTTGCAGGTCTGCGCCCACAGCCACCTATTGAGAGGCGTCCTCTCTGGGATTCCACGGTTGTTATACCGTATGCTTCGCGTAAATCGATATTAATTTTCATATATGTCACAGAGCCTGATTGCCTGAATCTATATGTTATTTTCTCCATTTTGTTACATTACGGTGAATAGGGTTCTAGAGGTTGTTTTCCACCGGTTTGGAGCCTAAAATTAGGGTCGGTTAGAAATGAGATTCAAAGAAATGCAGCGGTTCCTTGTTTTAATCCTAATATGAAACACACGCAGTTAACACGAGCTGTTTTGGCAAACGACGTTATCAAAACAGCAAATTATGCGCGAACTACTTTTCGTACGTTTAACTCCCAAAACAAACTGCGCGTAGGCTTGACCGTTAAACCTGAATAGCGCCCTCAATCAAACAAACGTAATCGCACAACCGATCGTAAGTGTACACTGTACATTAAGTATATAATCATATACAATTCCTTCGAATCACAACAGCAAAGAATCCCTTTATCTTTCTTTAATCCAAATATAAACACATGTAATTAACAGGAGCTGTTTCGCCGAACTACGTCGCCGAAATGGCTAATAATGCGCGAACTACTTTTCGTACGTTTAACCCCCAAACCAAACCTGCGTAAGCTTTTTTTTTAGGGTGGGCCAACTTTTTGTTCCTCGAAAAAGTGGGACCAAAATGTTCAGCCCCAAATTTGATAACAAAAGCAAGGGAATGACCCGTCATGGCATTGGTGCATGGTAGCGCAATTTTAATACTGCAAAAATGCTTTAAATAGAAATGGTTTGGTGAATTTTTTTTTGGGGGGGGGGGCACGGGCCCCCGTTGTGTAGGTATGTCCTATTCACCTGTGGCATCTTGACAGAGTCAAGGTTTAAACCGATTTTCAACATATACATATTCAACTTTATAAATCTGGAGTTCATCAGCTCGCTATATGCGATAGTTTTTGATTGATTCATCCTGCGATAAGCGGGGAAATTTTGTTTCAGGAAATAAAAAGGTCATCATATCCATGTTTTGGTTTCGAGTCAGTAATCGTTACTTTGCGGAAGATATGAACTTAGCACATCCCTACCCAGTTTATGAACTGTGGGGTATTTCTGTTCTAGTTTTAATACCGTATGTCGCTGCCAATGCAACAGACCCGAATACCGTCCAAATACAGGTAATTATTGGGTAAAGCGGTGTGTGCCCTATTCGCTCTTTGTATCGCGATATTGGAACAAAGTTGGGGAAGTTGAACTGGCGTCGGACTTTGCGTTCAAAAAAAGTTACGTAACGGCGGGAGAGCGAATTGTGCATAGTGCGTTGAACTCCAAAAGTAAAAGAAACTTCCACGGTGAACCATTGTGCATGCATTTGTCGTTTGATCCTTCGAAAACAACGCTTCGAGTCGCTCGCGCGAAATCGAAACCATTCCGTGCAGTCTTACAACAAACCAGGGATTGGGGACGACGCGCCGTACGGTGAACCGGCCCGCCTCCCAGCGTTGCGGCTTTCGAAATGTCTTTGGAACTTTGACGACCTTTTCGTATTCCGCAGGCAACCCCCACGGGTGTGCACGGTTTATGGGTGGAAACGACATTAAAGATGACACCCCGTGCTGTTTACACAAATACCTTTTTCTTCTAGGCTAACTAGTTTCCGGTTTGCAATTTTTGTTTTTAATAGGAGACAATTTAGGGCCTACTTTTATTCCAATTTTGGGCGTCTACAACCCTCTTAAAAAAGCATTTTCATTTTGCACACAAAATGATTCGATTTGTTTGAAGAAATAATTCAGTTTCTTAACGTATTTGGATTCTAGGAAAATAGCAATTGGGCAATCAATTTTCGAGGTGAAACTCCAAAATGGCATTGGGACGCATCTTTAAGAATATTATGGACGCCCATAATAATAAGCAGGTTTTTTGGAAGGAATTGGGAATGAACAGTATAGTTCCAAAGAAAAATAGTGATAACAAAAACCAGAAGATAATTGGGTATACGTTTAAAGAAAAAAGGAGAAAAACATTGTCCAACCCAGAAATACGTTCAAAGATGTGTCATAAATGACGCTTTTAGCTGCTGCCATCTATTAACTTGCAATGTTTGTTTTAAAGGCATTCTAAAAATAATAGCATTTAATAGGGAGCGTAAATAACACGTTATAATTGCTTTAATTTTGTGCTGTGGTATATCGTCAGATTCACATCCTACATCCGATTCAACCCGCTGGCTCTCATAGCAAAGCATACATGTAAACAAAGCGTGACGTCATTATATCTTAGGTGCTTTTGGCGACACGCAGACACCGAGTTTCAATACCGTGTACATGTGTCTTCCTTTCCATGCAACAGGCCTACACCGCCTCAGCTAGGTTATTTCGCTCTTATATTAGAACAAAAGCGGAGAAGTTGAACTGGCGAAGGCTTCCCCTTCACATTGCAATACGTATTCGTTTTGAACAAAAACAAGTTACGCAACGGAGGACTCTACGAACAATGCGCTGCACCCGTCGTAAAACAAAGACCGTTGCTTGAAAGCTACTCTTCCGCGGTGAAACCAATGATTTGATCCTCTGCAAAGAAACTGGTGAACTAGCTCAAAGCTCAAGAGTCGCTCACGCGAGACCGAAACCTCTCCCCACAGAATCTATACTAGGAATAGACGACACATCGCGACCACCATAACATGCTCCATTAGACATGCTCATACCAGTCCAAATATAAGGGCACTCGTACGGTGAGCCGCGGGCCCACGTCACCGCTTTCGAAATGCCTTCAGCCAAAAAAATTTTGCGATTCGTGATAAAAAAAAAAAAAACAGTGAAAATCGAACCTGTCTTACAAAATGTTAGCTTAATATTCTAGAACAAAATAACTTAAAAGAAGGGACTTTTTTAGGGTTAGCCAAACATTTTTGTTCCCCGAAAAAGTGTGACCAAAATGTTCCGCTCCAAATGTGATATGAAAAGCAAGGGGGAAGGACTCTTCATGGCATTGGTGCATGGTAGCACAATTTTAATACTGTACGCATTGGCTACCTTTTTTTGGGGGGGGGGTGGGCACGGGCCCCATTGATCCCCCCCCCCCCCCCCATCCGCCGTTGCGTATGTATGTCGCTATTCATCTGTGGCATCTTTACAGAGCCAAGGTTTTAACCAGAGTTTTAGAGTTAGCCAGACATTTTTGTTCCCCGAAAAAGTGTGACCAAAATGTTCCGCCCCAAATTTGATATGAAAAGCAAGGGGGAAGGACTCTTCATGGCATTGGTGCATGGTAGCGCAATTTTAATGTTGTACGCATTGGCTACCTTTTTTTTTTGGGGGGGGGGGTTGTGTTGGGCACGGGCCCCATTGACCTCCCCCCCCCCCCCCCCCATCCGTCGTTGCGTATGTATATCCCTATTCATCTGTGGCATCTTTACAGAGCCAAGGTTTTAACCGATTTTTTTCTCAGTGAGTAACTTCCAGCAAGTTCCAAACGCATGTATTCAACTTTGTAAATCTTGAGTTTACAAATCGCTATATGCGATCGAAGTCATTGATTCGTGCTGTGATAAACGGGGGGAATTTTGTTTTAGGAAATAAAAACGTCAGCATATCCATGATTTGGTTTTTTAAAAAAAGAAGCTTGCGGAAGATTTGAACCCATCACATCCCTGCCCAGTTTGTCCGTTAATTTAGAAGGGGTTTGGAAAAAGTGTACTTGCTGGGGCGTTTCTGTTCTAGTTTCAATATCGTATCTCGCTTCCAATGCAACAGACCCGAATACCGTCCATCCAATACAGGTAAATCGGGTAAAGCGGTGTGTGCCCAATTCACTCTTTCTATCGCGATATTGGAACAATAGCGGAGAAGTTGAACTGGCGACTTCGCGTACACACAAAAAAAGTTACGTAACGGCGGGAGAGCGAATTGTGAATAGTGCGTTAAACTCCAAAAGTAAAAGAAAGTGCTAAGTTCCACGGTGAACATTATTGTGGTTTGATCCTTCGGAAACAACGCTTCGAGTCGCTCGTGCGCAATTGAAACCTCTCTGTGTACACCAAACCAGGGATTGGGGACGACGCGCCGTACGGTGAACCGGCCGGCCGCCGGTGCGGCTTTCGAAATTTCTTTGGACAGACACTTTGACGACCTTTTCATATTCCGCAGGAAACCCCGCGGGTGTGCACAGTTTGTGGGGGAAATGCTATTAAAGTTGACACCCCGTCGTGCTGTATACATACCTTTTTCTTCTAGGCTAACTAGTTTTCGATTTGCAACTTTTGCTTTAAGAGAAAATTTAGGCCTACTTTTATTCCAATTTTGGGCGTCTGCAACCCTCTTAAAAAGGAGGTTCATTTTGCATACAAAATGATTCAATTTTTTTGAAGGAATAATTCAGTTTCTAAACGTCGTTGGAGTTCTAGGAAAATAGCAATTGGAAAATCAGTTATCGAGGTGAAACTCGAAAATGGCATGGGGACGCAACTTTAACAATGTACGCCCATCATAATAAGCAGGTTTTGTGGGGGGTATTGAGCAGTATATATACCAAAGAAAAATAGTGATCAACAAAAAACAGAAGATAATTGGGTACATTTATAGAAGAAAAAGATAAAAACATTGTCAAACTAAAACACGTCCAGGATGTGTCGTAAATGACGCTTTTTAGCTGCTCCAACTTGCAATGTGTGTTTTAAGACAATTATTAATATAATAACATTTAATAGGGAGCGTAAATAACACATTATAATTGCTTTAATTTTGTGCTGTAGTATCATCAGATTCATATCCTACATTCGATTCAACCCCAGCTGGCTCGCATAGCAAAGCATACATGTAAACAAAGCGTGACGTCATTTTTGTCTTAAGTCTTTTGGGCGACATGCAGACACTGAGTTTCAATACCGTATGTGGTATCTTTCTATCTATGCAATTGCCTACACCGCCTCAGCGGCATACCCCATTCGCTCTGGTATCGCGATACTGGAACAAAGGAGGAGAAGTTGAACAGGCGAAGGCTTCCTTTTCACATTCCAATAACGTATTATATAAGCCTACGTTTTGAACAAAAAAGTTACGCAACGGGGCGGAGGGCTCATGCGAACAGTGCGTTGCACCCGTCTTGAAACAAAGACCGCATCTTGAAAGCAACAGTCCTCTGCAAAGAAACTGGTGAACAATCGTCCTCGGAAATAAAGCTCAAGAGTCGCTCGCGCGAGACCGAAACTTCTCCCTGCGGAAACTATTATTAGGAATAGACGACACATAGTGACCAACATAACATGTTCCATACATGCTCGTATCAGTCAGCTACCGTCCCTACTATACGGGCACTGGTACGAGTCTGGCCCGCCACTTTGCGGCCTTCAGCAAGATACATTTGCGATCCGTGATTAAAAACAAAACAGTGAAAATCGAACCTGTCTTAAAACATGTTACAAAGTCATGTAGCTTAAAATTCTACAGCAGAATGACATAAAAGAAGAGCCATGGTCAAAGTGAAAGTAAAGAGGAAAGGAGATTACCTGTTGAGACGTTTCGCTAGAAGTCAGTCTAGTTCATTTCATTGATATCCAGTCTTCGCAAATCAGTGCACTGTATTATGTACAACAGAGGAATGAAAACTGTAGATGAATCCATAAAAAAAAACAGTTTTAGGCATTGGTCTATTCAGAGACAAAGTGATAAAGCAATATGCTGTATTCCGAGAAAAAGGTTTACATGAAGATAAACAAGGATACATACTAATAATTGTATAAGCCAACATAGGAAAGTAAGGAACAAAATAGCTATAGTTTCATATTTCAAAGTAATTACATTAAGCAAAATATGTATAACTTCTCCACGAATCAGAGGAGAATATTACACCTTGGTTCCCTCGTAGTTAACAGGTTTTGAAGCAAATGAAGTATTAAATTGCGGATAGAAATGAAAAATGTGCCGAGTATTGGGTGATAATATCGAAATTCCAAGAAACTATGGATTAAAGAGTATAACTCAGTAATAGACTGAAACAATGCGGAAAAACTTTAACACTGCGAATGTACCGTGTACGAATTCAAAATTTCAGCAAAAGTGTAATAAAACAGATTCGTTTAAAAGTCATTTACATGTATAGGCCTATATATAGTTTGTTTACGACGGGAGTTCAGAAGTTTACATGCGCGAATGAAGGCAAAAGCGCAGATTGAGCTGACAATCCTCCAAGTGTTTCAAATTACATATTAAGACTCAGTGGTTTCAAGATAACTAAGTAGCCCAGTGGTTAGGGTCGTTGTCCGCAGATCCGGGGTCCGGGGTTCGAGTCCCGTTGGTGCAACTTTTGGTTTTCAATACACGCGCTAAGTCTTTTACTATAAGAGTCTTAATTTCCCGTCGTCAAATACCAACCGACCTTAGCTCAATCAGTTAAGTCACCGGCTGGGACTGTCTGCGAAGTCCAGGTTATGCATCTACTCATAGGTACGGGGCTCTTTTGCTGTCTCGGCAGCAAGGCATAGGGTGTCGCCTCGTTTCCTCCCTTAACGGTGCTTGGCCCTCCGGGGTTACATGGATGGATAGGGAAGGAGGTGTGGTGGGCCGGGGAATCCGAGACCCAGGAAGAGCCCTATATGGGAGTCGGTAACCAATCGCGACCCCTGAATGCTTGGTCAACACCACATAACTTTTTGTTTTTCTTTATCCCCTTATTTTTTTTCCTTGTCGAGACTTTATAAGGTACAGTAAAAACAGAAAGGTTTTCTTCAATTTTATTTTTTAATAATATGTAACTTAATATGTAACAGATATACCAACAGTTCACACAGAAATAAATTCAAACACAGTGATCGTCTCTGCCTGCATGGGTCCCTATTTGCTACTGAGTTGGTGCATGGGAAGCAAATATTGATAAAATGGCTTGCCCAAGGACAAACGCCTAAATAGCAAGGCTGCTTGTCAGGACCTCACGAGGACTCAACTGCATCCAATTCACTCCACTTGGAGTCTTGCTGGTTGCCTTTTGCCAAACCTCTGCTGCACTCCCGAGCAAGATTAAGGTCCATTGAACGTGAAGGCCGGTAAAGAAAATCTTGACAAAAATAGGCTAAAGACTTTTCTGCAACTTTCTGCACCTGTATCCGGCATTAGTCGGTAAAACATCGGGGGAAACATCACATCAACTTAGAGAGAAGACAGTGTAGTGCAACTTTGCGGGGAAAAATGCAAACACTATAGGCGAATTAGGCGAAGGGTTGCCTAAAGTGGCCCACTTAATCCCCAAATCTACCCGTGACATTTTGATGTAGAAATAATTATCATAAACAACCATAACACCTTATTTGGGGGATTTCTTTGAACCAGTGTTGCCACTGCTTGATGTTTTTTAATATCTTGAGAATTTGAGAGCCATCTTGAAAACTTGAAAACACAATTGAAAAAGCCAAGAATCTTGACAATTTTACCACATGTGCTCACAAATTCAATTTCATGAAGAAATTTTGAGGAATTTTCAAACTTGTTATAATAATATTGACTTTTTTTACGGTTGTGTGATTTTTATTTTAAACTTGTTTTCTCCGTTGATAGGAACCCAGCAGAAAATCTAGCAGAATGAAAATTATAGCAGATTTCTAGCACTACAGAATTCTGTAAAATCGGTGATCCTACCTGACAGAATAATATAGCAGATTTGTTTTTCTTAAGGTTTACATTAGGTTTACACAAGGTTGTGTAATGATTGGCATAGGCTTGAAAAATCTTGAACATTTTAGATGCTGATCTTGAAAAACTGATAACCAGTGGTCACACTGCTTTGAACTTGTGCAAAAGCGCTTCACCACCAGAGCAGTCTCGCACAACAGCGCCCTCTTGTAACTAAATGTTTATTGTTTATAATCGTCCAATCCTTATGAAAACACGTTGTTTCAAGCCTAGTATTAGTTCTTGGTCTGTGAAATCATTGTTTATGACTCCTAATCATCAGTTGCCTGAATCATCCAATCACCAGGTTAATTATAGATACCCTTGTGCGTGAATTACAGAAAGTGAGTACAATTTTGGATGATGTAGGTATGATATTTGGGGGGGATTTGACTTCATGTTTAATGTTTACTTTTTGGGTTGCATGCAATCTAACTCTACCTCCATGGTAGCCCCATAAATGTGGCCTATTTACTGGACTGCCTCTGTAAACATAGGCCACACATCCACATGTACAAAAATCGTGTCGACGGAGCCAAATTTTGATTTTCACATTTAGGCTTAGTTTGTAGGGTTTTTTTGCTTTAGAAGCATACTCACCCTCTTTATAGGCTAATCAGCAAGTGCTGCCCTTTTTCAGATGTCTATTTTTCGTGAAATTTCCAGATTCATTTGCACACGTTTGCGTATCAAAATTTCAACATGAAATTTCACAAAAATTAGACATCTGAAAAAGGCAGCACTTTCTGATTAGCCTATAAAGAGGGTGAGTATGCTTCTAAAGCAAAAAAAACCTACAAACTAAGCCTAAATGAGAAAATCAAAATTTGGCAAAGTGTGACACGTTTTTGTACATGTGGATGTGTGGCCTATGTTTACGGAGGCAGTCCAGTAAATAGGCCACATTTATGGGGCTACCTCCATGGCTGTACTAACCATAAACGCATTATTGGAATTACACATACGCTTCGAATTAGGTTTTTCCCTTGCTACACATGTTTTATACGCTTGCTACACATGTTTTATGGGGCACTTTTTCGGGGAATATTTAGGGTTTCCTGAGAATATATTTAGGGTCTTTCCATCAATCCTGTGTTATACCAATGTTTGGCGAGGCCAAATTTCCTCCATGTGTTCATGTTGCGTTAGTCATGATGAAGTAATTAGTAAACAATGTTTGTAATCGGAAATGCACAGTACATGTTGTATGTTAATTTTTTTGTCAACTGGGTCCTCGTTACGAGCATGGAGCTTTAAAAAGCTCAATTTTAGCTTCATAGCCTGAGTCAACTCGGTCCCAGGTAACTCAGTCTCAGCTTTCAGCTCGGTCCCAGGTCAACTCGGTCCCAAGCTTTGAAAGGAAGTATGCCCATTCCCGTAAGTGAACTCGATCAGTCCCAGGTCAACTGTGAAGTCTAACAGAAAAAGTACTCCAGCAAGGTACTAGCACCTACCTCCATATGGTACTAGGGGCCAAAATCAAATTGAAATTGCACCACCTATGGGTCGTGCCTCAACAATACAAGAGACCTTGAAATTTTCTGACCTTTGTTTGTGTATATTATTTTTTTTTTCCTCATAGGAACCGAGTTGACTTGGGACAGAGTTGACCTGGGACGGAGTTGAGCTGGGACAGGGTTGACCTGGGACCGAGTTGAGCTGGGACCGTGTTGACCTGGGACCGAGTTGAGCTGGGACCGTGTTGACCTGGGACCGAGTTGAGCTGGGACCGAGTTGACCTGGGACCGAGTTGAGCTGGGACCGAGTTGAGCTGGGACCAAGTTGAGCTGGGACCGAGTTGACCTGGGACCGAGTTGAGCTGGGACCGAGTTGACCTGGGACCGAGTTGAGCTGGGACAGAGTTGACCTGGGACGGAGTCGACCTGGGACGGAGTTGACTGGGACCGAGTTGAGCTGGGACTGAGTTGACCTGGGACTGAGATGACCTGGGACTGAGTTGCCCTGGGACCAAGATGACCTGGACCGAGTTGAGCTGGGTCCGAGATGACCTGGGACCGAGTTGAGCTGGTACCGAGTTGACCTGGGACCGAGTTGACCTGGGACCAAGTTGGTTTTGGGACCAAGCTATAGCTTCTTTTTTCTAACAGGTAATTGCACAGGCTTTTGGATGAAACCTTAACCCATGTACCTACTTTTTACAAACTTGTGCATACTACAGGAACCTAAACATGTCAGTCTTTGTACCATTTGAATTGAAAGTAAGAATGGCTTAGTGAGGGGGGGGGTTAAGGAGTTTATTCTCCCCCTCCAAAGATAGTTTGTAAAGATGGGCCATTTTTTCATCAACACCCTTTTGAATCGAGTGCCCTTTTAGGCCGTCCGGTCCAATTTGAACTGCACTCCCATAGGAACATGATGTCTAGCCAGCCCAAACCCAGCCCCCCCCCTTTTCTCTTTTTTAAATTTTACGGAGGCCAACTCAGCACAGATGGGCGAGTGTTCACATCTAACCTCCCCCCCCCCTAAATATCAATGACCTTGCTACGTCACTGATATAGCCTACTTACAATTTCTCCACACCCCTCCCCCAATAAAAGAAATGATCAAGAGCCATTGCAGCTACTGATTCATCAGTATCATTTCGCTTGTAACAAAAATCTGTGTCCTTTTTTTATGAGAGTTTTATGGATGAAAAATCTTTGAATTAAAGGGAAAATACAACATTTGCAAACATCAAAAAACAAAACTACCAAATCATTTTGAAATACCTTGCTGGACTGTTAGTGAATGACAGTGTAAAGCATCCTGTAAAATCATGGCACCTGGTATACTGTCATTTTCAAGAAAAGTGGTATTTTTGTTTCAATTTCCAACGCTGATCGGCCGATCAGCGTTGGAAAAAACTGGCTTTTTTTTCAAATACTGGCCCCAGTTGACCATCGCACTTGTTTGCAATCGATTACAAACCTATGAACGGGTACGAGCCAGCTAGACTGGTTCCCTGACCTTACAATTCCCCAATGTATGTAAACTGCTCTGTTTCTTGTTATATGGAGTCTGGGTCAGGGAACCAGACTACAGGAAAATGATTGTTTTTCTTGGTTTTTATAGCATTTTCGCACCCAAAACCTCAAAAAAGTCAGTGTAACTATATTTGCTATATATTTCCAACACCCCAATTCCATCCATTTCTGAAAATTACAGAAAAAGCAAATGATGTATATTCCCTTTAAGGTAGTTTAGCCTAATACATGTGGTTTGTAGGGTTAGTTTTTTAAAGAGCAAAGATTGGATTTTTGTTGCAGGAAAGCTAAGATTAAAATCCTGACTGTGCAAAAACATGTTCATTTTATGTTGTTATTTTAGTAGCAAATATCATTGCACTGTAAAGTTTGGAATAATTAATGAATCATTCCATTTGTATCTGTTGTAACAGGAATCAAGAGTCCTAAACCAGGCACCACAGCAGTCATCTGGGCTGGAAGTTGTATGAGGCTATGGAGAAGACAATTGGAGAAGAGGCTTGTTGAATGACACAAGTAATGGTGAAGTCCATCATCAGTCTCCAGCAGCTCATTCTCAGGTCCTTGGAAATAACTCATAGCCGTTGACAGATTCTATTGATGTTTGCAGTGACCATGAGATCTTCATTGATGGTTTAAGAAAACCACCGCAATATTACTTGCATGGTTGTCACACTCCTTGAATTTAGGTATTTTTGGCAAATTAAGAAAAAATATCAGAGGGAATGAAAATTGGGTACTTTTAACAGCAAATAAGGCTGACATCGAAAAGGCAAGTTAACAGGCATATCTGAAGGCAGACAACATAAATGTTTACATTTGAGGAACTATAAGGACTGGCATTACACAGCTTCAAGGGCTTAGGTTTGGGGGATGACATACCCCCCCCCCCCCCCCAATTTAGAGGGGGGGGAGATGACCCACAGGTTCATTACCCCAGATTTTTGTTTTAAAAATAGGAGACAGAAAGGAGGAAAAATAAACCTAGACGTCAGTAGCTATTACTAAGGGAATAAATGTGTGCTTCGGAGGTTTTTATCACTCTGTTTAAGACCACTTAGAGTCTGGGTGCTGATAATTACCCGAGCCGGAGGCGAGGGTAATTATCAGCACCCAGACTCTAAGTGGTCTTAAACAGAATGATAATACCGACGGAGCACATATTTATTCCCATTCATTAATACCTTTTCGGTAAGAAAAAATCATATAATTCGTTCAAAACATCCCGATTTTGTTCAACAAATTCACTTTATGCTTTTTGAAACATCCCTCTTGCAAAATAATGGAGTGTTCAGCTGGCGAGTAAGATGTAAACAACCCTTTTATGAAGATTGACGCGCGCGTATCATAGAACGCACCTGGCGCGTTGCGTTTTGAATTTAGAACTTTAAAATTCTAAATCCCTGGTAGTATTGCGCATGCCTACGTGAGGATTGTGAACGTTCAACCAATGAAACGATTAGAGGCACTGGATTTTTAGGAGTCCACATTTTATTGTGACACTGGAAAAGTGTTTAAGACCAGCTAGCCATGTCTTTATCATCCGTTTAAGACCGGCCACGTGACGGGCTCTCGACCAATAGGAATGCGTAAACTGTCTTAGGTATTTATGAATGTGCATTTAAACAGTTTACAACATGCACCTCTCTTTGTTATGTATTCAGCCGTCTGTTTTGTCTCAATTTGTATTTTGCGTAATTGACATGTTTATATTTGTGTCTTATTTGTTCCGCATGTGGAACAAATAAAATTTATAAATTAAATATATTTATTGAATAAAATACCTTTAACTTAAAAGTGGAGAAAACCAGATGAGTTTGGTATTGAGTATTTTATTGGTACTGACTGATGTTATGAGCTTGCAAGTAGTGAATGCACAAACATCTTTAACATTACATGCAATTAACTGAGAATGTTTAAGTGGGATGGGCAGCAAGCTTGGGCATCGCGAAGGGGGCGGGCGCTTCCCCTCCCCCCCCCCCCCCCCCCCCCCCCCGCCTTCTGGAAAAGCTAATAAAGAAGAGAGAAAAAAGGAGGCGCAAAGTCATCTTGTTAATTCAATGTCCTGCCCACCTGCGAAAAATGATAAATTGAGAATATGCTGGGAAAGTATACAAGATTTTTTTTTGGGGGGGGGGGGGTTGACATTTATTTCTGAAAATTGCAGTAAAAGCAAATGTACACTCCCTTTAAACATTCTCAGGCCTAAATTTAACCCCGGCCTCTATGAGAAATAGACCGACAGTTGGGTTTTTTTTTGGGGGGGGGGGGGGTTGAACAAATTCGCCCTGGTTTGAAGCCACAAGTCATAAATACTTTATTTACATAAAATACTTCTACAATCAATCACGATTACAGGCCTAAAGGACCTTATTCAAAATTACCCTTGGGATCACAAAATAATAATGAGCTCGCACGCTTTTGGTGGCTTGGGGGCCTCTTGTGAGCAATAAAATGGACCCAAGTCGGAGAAAATTTACCTGAAACTCAGAAACCACCTCAAAACTGAAATGCGCTTGCTTGCTTTTCTAAAATGGGATGACGCAGTTTGTCTGCTGCTGTACTGATTTCTGCATAGCGTTATTCAAAAGTGCAGGCATTCATACATGTTCATGTAAACCGGTATGACATGCACATGTATGTATACCGATATAACATTTACACTATGCATTTCGGGGATGTGCATGTACTTGAACTTTTAGTTTTATGTGGTTGGAGTAGGGATGGGGTAGGGGAGGATGGGGGTGGGGGGTAGGGTGGGGGGGGGGGGGGGGGGGGGTAGGGGTGGGGGATAGGGGTTGGAGTTGGGGTTTGGGTTGGTATAGGGATGGGTAGGGGAGCTAGGGTGGGGTGGGGTGGGGTGGGTGGGTTGGGGTGGGGGATAGGGGTTGGAACACTGGGTTTGGGTGGGTTGGGGATGTGTACAAATGTATGGGTGGGGTGGAGACAGGTAGGGGAGGGTTAGGGGGTCGGGGAGGGGGAAGGAAATAGGGATTTGAGTAGGGTTAGGGTGGGGATGTGTAGGGGTGGGTGAGGATGGGTAGCGTTGGTATATAGGGTTGGGTATAAGGGGAGGGGCAGGATATAAGGATCGGAGTAGGGGTTGGGGTCGGGTGGGGAGATATGGGTCAGTATGGGTAGGGGGATTGGGGGTGGGCGGGATATAGGGATTCGAGTAGGGGTTAGGGTGGGGATGTGTAGGGGTGGGTAAGGAGGGATAGGGGCATTATAGGGAAGGTGGGTGTAGTGGGTTTGGGGAAGGAGATAGGGATTGGAGTATGGGTGGGGATGGGTAGGGGGAGGATGGGATGGGTGTGGGTAGGGGGTTCGGGGATGGGGTAAGGTTTGGGGCATGTGGTGATGGTGCTTTGTCTACATGTACATGTATACCCGGGCATTCTTGTTCCACATTTAATTGTGGGGACTACACACGAGTTTTCCCATGGTAATACAAGTACGGGGACCCGAAGACACTGTGGGTGCTGCAAAAAAGGCTCCACAACTGGGTCCTAATTACCCTAACAATGGAAAACTTCCCCATAATGCAGTAACGGCTAACCTATATACACATGTATTTATTAGGTCATCTATTGACTTTTTATGTTGACATTTAAAAACTGACCCCTACACCTTGGCACATCAACGAGAATCCTGATCCCCATGATGCCCATCCCCAACCCTACCTCCAGCCTCCCTTCCCGCCTTCGACAGCGTGCCATGGCGACTTCGCCGTTCTAGTTCAAGGTATAGTTGTGTGCACGTTTATATTCTACTGGTCATCAATCTTTCCAACGATTATTATTTCGTGAGAAATGCGTTTTTAGAGCCCAAAAGAGCGCAACCGGCCAAAAGTGCACATTTAAGAGAATTGTATTTTGAGTGAAAACAATTTCATGTTCTCGCTGGTTTCCCAAAAATATCCCTTTCACCATTATTTTTCTACATGCAAAAATGATATTACGTAATTATATGCCCTTGTATTTTATTACAGATTGTACCACTAAGAATCTAAAATATGCTTAGCAAAAAAATTGAAAAAAGGTAAATTTAAATTCTGTTCACCATAATTTTTTTTTAATCCAACTGATTTCTTTTGCCAGCATCAGTGTAGCACGGGAAATTCCTGCCTCTAAAGCTCACTGGAAAATTGGACATTTCAAAACTGTGGAAAAGTCTATGTCTTAAACCTGGGTTAACCGTTAGACTGGTTACGGGTCCCTCCGTCATAACCCTCACTCGGAACGTAGGAGGTGGAAACAAGTCGTAGCGTCCATATATGGGGGCTCTGGAGGATGGTGTACCGTATTTTGAACAGGCGGACATTATACCAGTATAATTATTTTGGGGGGTGTCACAGCGGGGGGGGGGGGGGGGGGGGGTTTCGACTTATTTTTTAGGAATTTGTATGATAATTTTTCTTTTTGACAGAGCTGGGGGGGGTTGACCCCCCCCCCCCCCCCCTCTGGATCCGCGCCTGACATTTTGAGAACAAATGCACAATTTGTTGGCGTCTCGTAAAAAAAATTGCGTTGCTAACGCACGTACAAGGCTGTGCCTGTAGGCAAATTTCCAAAATCACCTTCAAAGGTTGTTTCTTCCGAATCAGCGGCGGCGGAACGGGTTTGAAACTGGGGAGGGGGGGGGGCAGCACCCAAAAGGGGCACTTGCAAACCAAAAGGGGCACTTGCAAACCCGTGCTGAAATGTCGCCACGTTTTTTTCACCGGACACTTGGCCTCCGTAAAATCAAATAGTGTGTGTGTGTGGGGGGGGGGGGGGGGGGGGGCTGGTACCATCTTCCAACATAGGGGGCGCTCTTCAGGGCGTCTTTTCAGGGCGTCTTGTATGGGTTTTGGGACTTGGTTTTCATATTCCTCGTTTATATCAAACATATCGCTACCAATATTGGGAAATGGTTACTTCTAAGAAATAGTAAGATACTTTAAGGGCATTTTTGTTTTAACTCGAGGGGACACTTTAATGCTCGAGGGGGCACATTTATGGCCGCAAAAGGGGCACTTTGGAAAATCTGGGGGGAAAAGGCCCCCCCCCCAGCCACCCCCCCCCCCCCCCCCCCCCCCCCCCCGGTTCTGCCGCCCCTGTCCCGAATGATACCATTTCAGGCAGGGAACTGGTTACCAGTCCTATCTTCATTTTGAGCGAGGATTTTCTTGTTAAATCGCTGGGTACGAATCGGGGTAACTGCAAATGATCCTATGTGTCTTTATGTTTTGACTGAAGCATTCTTAAATTTTACACCACGCATCTATGAGTTATATATCCCCATGCTCCAATTTGTCGAATTTCCAGCCAGCACTAGAGCTAGGTTTTCACAAGCTAGCATCGATGGACTTTACTCATTATTTGTGCAGCCGAGGACTTCAAATCGCATACAGCAGTATACGTTCCACTGAGTCGGCAGGATACGCAGGAACCTGGCCTGGAAAGCCCCTGGGAAAGTAGTGGTCACGTGGGTGTCTCCGTCCGAGTTTCGAGGGAACTGTGGAATAAATGAACACGATTTTTTAAACCAGCGTTGAAAGGTTAATGGGATGAATTTTCCCTTGCAGTCACACGGTTTCAGCAGGAGCGATAGAGGGAGCCCTCGTCCTACGGCGTGCATAATCTTTGATTTCAGGGCATTGTAGAATCAGAAAAATAATTAAGGATTTAAAACACTTACGCAAGACAACAGATTTGTTGATTGAAAAATGGTTGGAAGGAAACATAAGTCGATCTGACAACGAATCCAGTGGCCTTTTTCCCTTCTTAGTATACTTTCTTTTTCGTTTACTTTTAAATTCAAGAGATAGATGCTTACTTGGGTGGGACTTGAACCCACGACATTGTGCTTACTAGTGCGAATGTCTTACCACTCGACCAGCAAGCTTGCCTGGGTCTGTGACTGGTTCGAATCTGATCTAGATTCATTTCCAAACAAAATCAGCACCCATAAACGGGAGGTCATGGGTTCGAGTCCCGACCGCTTGAATAAGATTGTTAATTTTCTCTCACAAACCCTCGGGCAACACTGAGTATACAGTGTTTATGGAATTACATCGGTGAAAGGGCAAATTGAACAATGTGATTGGACTACCTTCTTCGGTGTACTTGATCCATCATCGGTGACGTCAGTCCATTCTTGGCCATCGTCGCTGTAGGCCACTTTGAACTCTGTCACCCATTGAGTGTAGCCCTCCCCATGCCCCTGCGTGATAACGCCAGTGATGGTGACATGGGAACCAAGGTCGACTTGGATCCATGGATTGGCGTCACTAGATCCATTATTACACCAGGCACCAGCCAAAGCTGTAGAGTAAGCAGATAATCAAACATGCTGAGCATAAAATACTGCTAAGCAAAGTTATGTGCTAAGCAAAAACTGACAACCTGCCACAAGCATTACACCTGGGAGCGGCTACACTTGCAAAGTAAGCGGATAATAAGGAGAAAGTATCGCATGGCCAGTTTTATGTGCAAATCAAAAATCGGCAGAGAAATAGTCACAAGCAATGCACAGACTTTCTGCTGGTAACGCTCCTCCTTTATGTGTTTTATACAGCCTATCCCCCAAAAAAATGCTGCAAGCAGAAACGGACTCTGTGTCCTTGGAATATTGAAAAATACTTCATTATGCTTATATAATGTTTTGCTTTCAATTTTGCTTTTGCCAAGTTCGAGACTATAGTCCGTTGAACACAAACACTCAAAAATCAATTTGTGCCATTTCTACATTATTAGGCCTATAATGACATGGCAAGACATGGCACCTGTTCAAATCCGACTTCATTTACAGTTCGCAATTCCAGAAGATATGTTTTTATTATGATGATTTGGAGAGTGTGTTACAAATAATAAAAAGAACATTATAATATGAATAACTAAAGTGTTTCTTCACCTATTCATTACAAGTTGTATTTCTGCACGATCATACATGTGTATAATACATGTACGGGCAATTTCTGTTTATAGTATCAACTTACGGAAAGTGGCACAAGTTTGAGTGTTTGCATGTGCTCAACGGACCATTATCTTTGGTTTGGCAAAGCAAAATTGATAAAACAAATAGCTAACATTTGAAAGCTGAATATCCCAGGTGTAACATTATATAAGCATCATGAAACATTTTTCAATATTCCAAGGAAACAGAGCCCGATTCTGCTTGCAGCATTTTTTTTTTTGGGGGGGGGGACCAGGCTGTATGTTGTGCTTAGCATCTCTATATGACAGTCAGCCATTGAGGAATAAGCGACTTGTGAAACTTGTGAAAGTTCCTACTTGTGAAAGTTCCTGACCACAAAATGTGTAGTTTTACAATTGAGCAAAGCAGACTTCACTTTGAAGCACCACCCCTCCGAGGAGAGTCTTAAACGTTTAACATTTTTTGTCACTTTTGGCGAATTGTTTTTGTTTGAGTTGTCGTATTCGTCATCCCATGTACACGTTGAACGAAAATAAAAGTTACTTTCAAGCCGAGCCCTGGTGGGTAGGTACTTGGCCGAGTTGAAGAGCACTGACGACGCTGTGATGCTTGCATCTGAGATGCGACCATCTTCCATCCCAAAGGGTCCTCCCTTAGAGCACTTCAAATCATCTGTCGGAGGTAGTGGAAAATATCGATCAGGGTGGGGCCGGGTTCATTAAAACAATCATTTTTTTTAATGGACATCACGGCCGGGCGCGGAATCCGCCTTCTCCTGATCTTAGAAATGTGTTATGAAACTTCGTCACCGTTTTCACGAAGGGGCGAATTTCATGAAAATCGCCTGTTTTTCCAAATTTGTTTTTTGGTGAAAATGAATAAATATATCAATATCTACAACCTGGTGAGGCTATACTTTCAAAAAATTAATTAAAATCTGAATTAACCTAATTAACGAATGGGCGAATTTGCCACAAGTGCCGTTTTGCATTTTCATGAAGGGGCGAATTTCCGCACTCTATAGTATTAATACATTTTCAGTAAATAAATACATTGTAATACAAAGACGCGTAACCACGAAGGGGCGAATTTCAGGCGCGTGCAATAAAACGTTTTCCCAAAGGGGCGAATTTCAAAGCGCACGCGCAGTGGGGCAGAATCTGGGCATACTGTACAAAACATGCATTGACTCAGACCGCAGAAGGGCGAAATCTGCGCGTACTCACTTTAGCGTTTTCACGAAGGGGCGAATTTGCTAATTGGTCGGGGTTTTTTCGTTTTCACGAACAGCCACTTTTGCTTAATTGATTAATTCTGCAAAACTAATCACCTTTTTCCCCCTAAAGTTTGCTACATGTAGGAAGATTAGAATCTCTTCTTTCCTCTGATACCTAAATCTTGCATATTTTATGCATCTTTAAGTTTCAAATTGTCAAATGAAAAAAAGACCAAATTTGAACGCGATTATCTCGAATGTTTGCTCAGACTGTGAAATACTTAATTCGCCTCTTCGTGAAAACGGTTACGACTTGGTATGTCTCCGGTTTCTGGTATGCGCGCGCGTCGCCGTAGCCATGCGCGTCAGCAAAATGAAAAAGTTTTTTTTTCAATGAAAGATGATGTCTCAAAACCGCCAAACTCACTGGTTTGACTGGAATCCTGCTGCTGCACAATTTTAACGTGTTTTTAGATTGGGTTATGGTCGAGAATAAGCTTTATGTGGCCTCTCTGGACTCCCATATATTTGCACTAAGTTTAGTCGAGGACCATTTGCAGTCATCAGCCGACATTTGAAGCAAAAAAATCAGGTAAAAAAAAAAAAAAAAGCCGCGTCGCCGCACCACTGTTTGGGCAAGCTCCATACCAGAAACCGGAGACTTTTTTTTTAGCAACCACATAATTTATATTAATTCCCCCTTGAATTATCTCCTTAAAAAGTAAAAGTCATTAACAAGACAAACGAATTATTACACTGTAATGTAACCAGTGCTTTGAAAAGCCCGCTGCTGTATTACCTTGCATTTGGCTAGCGGGCTACCACTAAGCTCAAACCATTAATATGCCTACATGGCAATCTCCCCTCCCTCCCCCTCCCCCCCCCGGAGATTCCACTGTCGACGCCACTTTCGACGCCGCTGTCCCCTCCAAATCGCCTCCCTTGGTGCGTATCCGATGGGTAAAACCAAGGGTTATGCGTACTCTGTGATGAAAAACCATAAGTACAGGGAGTACTCCCCTTTGAAATTTTTTTTATGTTGGCTCTGCTTTTCAGTGAACTATACAATTGAAATGTCATGGATAATTTGACTTAATTTATTTATTTTCATCGATGCCCAATTGATTTTGGGCGGGAAGACGAGGCAGAAAGCTAGCAATTAATGGTTGTGTCTCTTTTGTATATTTTCCCGGAGTTACTGCATTATAAATGAACGAGGCTCACTTTATGATCCAATTGATGAGAGGAAAAATATCACCATAAAGGCCTTGGCAATGCTACGTTCTAAGATACTATAGGTTTCCCGACTATTTAAAACATTCTTCATTCCAATGCACCAACTCTTACATTCAATTTCGTCCGAGAAAAATTTCACATGCTTTAAAAAGAAAACCACTTTAGTCATTTACCATTTAATTTCAAAGTTTGGTCACCCTCTTTAGTCACCGGGTCGATATTCGACATTACAGATCAATTTCGACATTACCGATCAACTTCGCCTTGCAGCCGGCATTCAGAAATCGAATTCATCTTATATAAATCAATTAGACGAATTTAATTTCTGAATAACAAGGTTTGGCGTAGACGAGACGAGAACGAATACTCCGGGGCGAAACGAGTGCTCATTATTTAAATTTGACAAAAAAATAAAATTAAACATTGGAAGTGCACTAAATCGATGTTGATGGACGAATTTGAATGTTAGAAACAGTGAATTCGAATAATGAACGTTTTAAAATAGCCGGGAAAACCTATAATAAAAATAGTGACAACCGTGGCAAAAAAAATTAATTTTAATTTCAAACGACAGTAATTTGTCTTATATTATTGAAAAGGAAGGCCTATTCTCTATAGGCTGACTTCTTCATACTTTAAAAGGAATTGAGCCATTTTTGTCTTCATACTCATTACATACGACTGATTCACCCCCTTTATCAGTACCTCCCTGTCTCATATCGTTTGAATATTGTTACTTCTTCTAAATATCATTGCTCCCTGTGACTTTCGGATCAGGAAGATGTACATGAATGTACTCACTATGAGGTCTCAGTATTAAGCTTGCTTGTTAGCCGCGCTTGTCTACTGGCCTTGCATTTAAGTGCAATATCATCATTAAACATCAACGATGGAGGAAGGTCATTAATTCATATTAAATATAATATCAACAATACTGGCAAGCAATTAGGCAGAAAGCAAGCACTTGATGAATGTGTTCCTTTGTTTATATTCCGGCGGTTATTATAAATGACAACATAAAACAAAGAAAGGCTTCAGTGATCACGCTTTTGAGTGAAATTAATTGTCCTTGAGTACGGCAGCCTTTATTATGGTGATCGGGCACCACACGGTCGCTGTTTTGTATATATTGGGTATATTCTTTTAAAATTTCGGGGATTATTACTAAATCACTCTAAAACCCATATCCACCTGATGCCATTTTTATAACCCCAGAAGAGTGGGGTTTTTTTCAGTCAAAATAAAGAATGTACATACCCATCTTTTGCTGACCTTTTTTTTGTGAGCGGAGCGTCTATTTGGGGAAAATGGCGAAATAAGCCGGAAATGAGAATCATTTATGTTTTTGCAGTAAAAAAAAAAGAGTCAACAATTTTACGTTGACACACAATTTTGGACAAACGGTCTCTTGAAGGGGCAGGGACACTTTCGTAATTGTTTTGGGGGAAAACAGAAGTTACAAAATATTTCAACAGTTATGTAAACTTATGCGTCGAATTTTGTTTTCGGAATTTTGCCTTAATAGGAGTCTAAAAGTAAATGGAGACTGACCCGAGCCAATATGGCATGTAAGGTCGGCGTTTATCTCCCGGTTCAGTACCATGAAACGACAGAGAATATTTACTATTCGCCTGGATGGGATGCAGGTCCGTCGCAGGTTGCTCCCCAGATAATGCCGGTGTCTCGGGGAAAGTTGGAATCCGCGCAAAGTTGGAATTCCCACTTTGTCCGGCTGGGCAAAGTGGGAATTCCAATATTGTCCGGCAAAGTAGGAATACATCCAAATATTGACGATTTGTTTGTACGAAGTTTTTTAACGAAATTTGATGATCGTCATGCGAACATTACACAAAAGCATATCGTGCCCATGCCCAACAGCCAAACTGCCCATTGTAAGTATTCCTTCAGGGCACTGCTACTGAACCTGGTCAAAGTGGAAATTGATTAATTGGCTGTTTCGGCAACCAGCCGAAACAGCCTTTGTTTTCGGGGGGGGGGGTTGTGCATGAATTTCACTTTTCTGCCTGTAGCGTCCAAGTACGTAATAGAATTAACTTTGTCTAACAACAACGACGCTAAGACCTTCGCAACAACATGGCTGAAAATGCGTAGAAAAATGTCAAGTGGATATTATGCCGGATCCGGCTTTCTTGTAGTAGATCTATGGGTGCACACCGGTAAAAATACAAGGGCGGATCCAGGGGGGGGCCAAAGGGGGCCATGGCCCCCCCCCCCCCCCCCCCAAAAACGAAACCAATTTTTTTTTTTTTTAATGTGACATCGCAATAAAGGCAGGCAATGAGTACACCACCATCTTTTCCTCAAAAAAAATTGGTTAAAGTGGTCAGAAATTGCCTCAGATCGCACCACAGAGCATCTAGAATCCAAAAATTTTTCGAACCCCACGCCGTAATTTTTTAGACCCACTTTTTGGGGGGAACAAAATTTTTTTTGGCCCCCCCCCCAAAAAATTGTGTTCTGGATCCGCCCTTGTAAAAATATAGGCCAAATATCAGTCCGCCGAGCTCATGAATAAAAGTTATACACTCCATTTGTTCTACATTGGAGGGTTCTGAGAGCCATGAAATCGGGGAATTTGAAGAGACACTGCAATACACCTCTGGCCCGGACTTGGGGCCTCCAATTTAGACATTTTTGATGCAATCGGACCCGAAAGTGGCGCTACGGGGTGAATTATAAAAAGTAGAACCCAAACTCCAAAAACATATTTCATATTTAATAAAAAAATATATATAGCACCAAACATATTAATGACTGGAAAGCCAATTTCATAAACCTCTTTTAGATGAACAAAATTACAAAAATCCGTTCAGAGAATATGACCATTTGAAAGCAATGGCCCTAAAACCTGTTTCGTTAAAAAAAAAAAAAAGCATATTAGTGTGCATTCTGACTGTTTGGAACAACGAAGAAAATGACACAGAATACTTGTTTCAACAACTGTCAACAACTATAGTGCACAATATCTTTATTAACAACCCTGGTTAGGCAAACAATATGATTTATATATTCCACTTTTTTTAAGACGGGCCTTCAAACGGACTTTGTTGAATATTTTAACTTTGATATACGGAGGTTTTATCGCTTGTGATGTTGGAAGACAATTATGACGACGATTCTTGAGTTCGTATCATTGAGTGGTCGGGCACAACCCGACCACTCTTTGGATTTGTTGCGATTAATCTTTCTTTCTTTCTTTCTTTCTTTTATTCCGGACAATACTTCCCGCGGGTTTTCTGTTAAACGGTATATGGTATGAATTTGTAACTTTCAATATATATCATCCGAAGTGGTGCATATTACTCTGACGACATGATAACGTCATCAGGTGTCAAATTACAAGTGATTTTATCTGAAAAAGTGACCAATTACTTTAACCTATAACTCTTGAACTAAATATTCAATGATGTTTGTATTCTGTAATCAGATAGACCATTAATCGCTAATCATTTTTTGTTGTGTACGTGAACTCGCTTGACCTTTACTTCCGGGTCTACCGGAAAGTCAAAGTTAGGTGAATTCAAAATGAAGACGTTAGCCTGACATCAAAACAAAACAAATTTCTTCCAACCGGTTCACGGTATGATCACAAAACCTTGTGTGAACTTTTTATTATTAAAAGCGGCATCCTTGCGACGCGTGTCTGTTGCTAGCCGTGCAGGCCGTGCAAGTTCGTGTAACTTATCCCCGTTTTCTTCTGTTATGGTGCCATCTCCTTGGAGATTGGAAGATCAGATACATAAACTGACGGGAAAAGTGCAGATGTCAGTCACAGCCTGACTGTAATTTTAATCCCTGACGAACTGCAGATCACAATTTGTCTGTTTTAATCGGGTTGGCACAGAAGTTCTTCCTTGCCTTTCACATCCATGGCCCGAGTTCAATTCCTGGCCAGGTCCACATGTTGATTGGGTTTTCAGTCTTCCTATGAGGCTGCCGTTCAAATCGAATTATCATGGACAGAATCGGACAAATTGTGATGCTCTTCAATCCGGCAAATTTGCCGACGGGGCTGATGTTGCCGACAAGACAACGATTTTGTCGCTTTGCCGACAAAACGATTAAGGGGTGGGGAGGGGGAGGGGGTCATATCCTCCATCCCCCCCCCCCCCCCCCCCTAGGGATGCTCGTGACTAGAGTTCTTTTTTTTCCTGTGGAGTCGTCATGATCTCAAAATAGAATTTATGTCTACGGACTCTTAACATGAACTATTATATTGGAGAAAAAAACCTGAAAACTAAGGAAGCTCCTTCGTCTTTGTTTAAAACATGTCACTGCCCACTGCCTGCCAATTAAGTTATCACGATACTCTCTACAAAGTAAAGGCACACAACAGCGTGAAGTCATGCCTGAGAGCCTTCACAGATGTCACATAAAAGAAATACATGTAATTGGACATTATCACCACTACATGTATGACACCCCATTACCACATGCGTGACAATGCCAAATGATGCCACCAGTAAATTTCAATTAACTTGAATCAATAACCGACCCCCGCACAAATTAGCCTGGAACATTAAATTCCGGTTTCTCAAAGAACACAACAAATCTCCCAATTACTGCAGTATACCCATTCATGATTGTTTTTGCAAATTTAGCCCCCCGATCGCCTCATTCCTGGGCTGGTGCTGCACTTTTTATAGCGGCAATGAATAATAATTGCCTTAGGCAATGGTATGGTATGGAGCTTGCCCAAAAAGTGGTGCGGCGACGCGGCTTTTTTTTTTTTTACCTGATTTTTTTGCTTCAAATGTCGGCTGATGACTGCAAATGGTGCCCGACTAAACTTAGTGCAAATATATGGGAGTCCAGAGAGGCCACATGAAGCTTATTCTCGACCATAACCCAATCTAAAAACACGTTAAAATTGTGCAGCAGCAGGATTCCAGTCAAACCAGTGAGTTTGGCGGTTTTGAGACATCATCTTTCATTGAAAAAAAAACGTTTTCATTTTGCCGACGCGCATGGCTACGGCGACGCGCGCGCATACCAGAAACCGGAGACTTTTTTTTGGCCTTATATTGAACTTGTACATCAAGTTGCAAAATCTAGGGATCAGTACTGAAATTGTTTTAATGGTGTCCAGTGGCCCCTGAAAATATAAGCTATTATGAGGAATTCCATAAAACGCCGGAACATATGGGGCCAGAAGTTCAATTTCAGAGAGTGACCTATTTAAAAAATATCCCTTGCAATCAACCCTAGTGTCACAAGAGTTTTATAGCATAACTTCTGAAACAAGTTCCTCGCAACACTTAAGCAAAACTTTCCGCAAATCCAGATCTTTCTTGAAAAAAAGGCAGTTTCTCATGATATAGATTTTGTCTAGATTGGACCCAAGACATCAAAGGCACTGCACGTGAAATTACTTAAATTAGGTACTGAAGAAATAATGGTTGGTATGGGACATCGCCGTGGCTATTTGCAGTTTGACCCAATTTTTAAAACCAGGTTCACTGAATTAACCTGAGGAGATGAATGTAGGTGCAATGCCAACTTAGATAAGAACCAACAAACTTCAAAGAAAAAAAACCAAGCGCTTCAGTTTCTGACCAAAAATCACCCACAGGGGATCAGCGGGAAGATTAGCTTCCTTCTGTGTGTCAGCAGGATTTGACAAACTACCGGACTGATTTTTCCCTTCAAAAAGCATCCTCGATTACTTTGTGTCGGCACCGAACAGTTTGCCAATTTGGTCTGGCGGTACTGACGGCAGAGTAAATGGCTGCCTGGAGAGATTTCTTGACATTACGAAGATGTTATAAATTTTGTTACGTCATCATGACGTCATCAGGTATCAAATTACAAGCGATTTAAGGGCAAATTTTGACAAAATAGTTTGCATTATATCTTTTGAACTAAATGCCGTGAGAAACATTTTGTGTTCCTAAACACAAAACCGCTTGACCTTTACTTCCGGTGTTACCGAAAGTGCAATAAAAACTGAATATAACTCAAAAGCGGAAGCATTTTACTACAGACTCATATATTATGAAAGTGTTTAGTGAGGAATGCCAGACACAAAAAAAAACAGTGTGATGACGTCATCATCCGAAAGAGCGCCCCTAGCGGCACATAAAATATTGTTTCTTTTCTTTACTTTTAAAACCATGGGTTCAAATTTTACCAAATCGACCCTTGATATTCTTTGATTAGCCACAGATAACTTGGCAAGGTTTCAAACTCATGACGTCATCAGACTGGAAGTTACTTTTATGAGAATTTGCAACGATCATATTTTAAATTTAATTCTATCATTTGATCCATGTCGTATATCTTAGCCCAAATAACGATACCATTACAATGTTCACCTTTTGCTTCCAAACACTGTGACGTCATCAAACCAGAAGTTCGGTGTTATGAATGCATACACTTATAGTTTCCAAATTTTCATACGTTATGTAACTTCACAATGAACATCCACTCCGAACTAAATCAGTATTCACTTCCCGTTTTTGACTAATGACGTTATCAAGCCAGAAATAACTTGTATGTGTACATGTTTACTGAAATTTAATTGATTGTCCTGGAAGGGATTTAATTTCCTGATACTTTGTTCTTACATGAAAATATTCATAACTTAACTGGACAGTGTTTCATAAAATAGTTGTCTACCCGACCACTCTGCGTTTGTAACAACAAACGCGAATCTCTAGTTGTGTTTAAATTTGTATTTAGCCATCCTTTGGAGAGATCCTTTTGAAGATGGCTACTTTTCCACTTTGGGAAACATCGCTCATTTTAGGGGTCGTCTTCTTTGGGTGCAGAATGTCTCGAGAAGTCATCTGTCAACCCAACAAAAATTGAAAATAAAATGAAAGATGACATGTTGATCATCATTTTTATGTGCAGCCTGAACACATGTGACAGTTTTGAGTATTTTTAAACGAATTTTGAAGTATGGGCATTTACACTGTTGTCTATGACTATGAGAAATGATTAGATTGTGTGATCCCCTATACGATGTTAAGCCGGGAGATCTTACAGCGCCCTCCTTGACTCATGAACAAAGAAACAAGAAGAAAGACTTTTCATCAACTATACGGAAAAGCCACACGAAATATCAGAAGATAAACAATGGCTTTTCCGATGATGGTGGAAAAGCCAATATGCAAAGTTGGCGGAAAAGCCAAAAAAACCTGAAGTTCGAAAAATAATTGCATTTCAAGAAATTCGAGTCATGGGGAAACTTCATTGCACGGTCCTTTAAATGTCTATTCGATAAGCTCCATGTTAACACTTGATGCGTCGCCTCCTTATTTGCACAAGAATCGCAAAACGATAGCTAACAGATCATTTCAGAAATCTAGCTAGCTTGCAATCAAAGTACTTTTTATTGCAATAAAAATAAACGCATGCTTCTAATTTTGCAAAACCACAATGTTTCTGAGATTTCCCCACAAGGCGAAAAGGCGCTATCAACAGATTTTTATGGAGTATAATTACTTGCCTTGTTTACCACGGCACTGGGTTCTGAAAGACGCGAAAGCCTTGTTACGAAGTGCGGTCAGATCATCACCGGGTGCAGCCTGGACCATGGCACTACACGTGTTCCCTCGTACAGGTAGAATAAAGAAGGAACTAAAAAGCCCCAGAGTCCAACTGAAGACCCACATTTTACGCGGGTTTTTTATGACCAGCCAGCAGGTCTTCACTTTGATATCTGCAATCAAAACGGGCAGAGCACCACTCCCTGGCACGATGAGCCTAATGTTTGGGATATCACTTGCTGTCGTCACATAGTTTCCACGGTAACCGTAACAATGGATATTGTTTGGCGTTGGTTCATCGACGATCATGACAGAGCGAAACCCAATGTCATGTGACGTTCGGGATTGTTTTATTTTCCCTTGGAGGAAATATTGTATTCAACCTCAAAGCAACTTCTCAGCTATATAAAAATTACTTAAGAAATCAAGGCAATGTCGCAAAATATCTTGACCTATAACACATTTGGGAATACAGAGTTAATTTTGACACAGTACTTCAAAGGAGTCCCATTTTGTATGACATTTTGCAATAGATCCATTTGTAATAGAGATGTGCTTTTTCCAAACTAAAATAACGTTTTAAACAAGTTTCAATAGTGCAAGGGATGGTCTGCTCTCATTCATCTTCATCTTATAAATGTGAACACGACACAAAATAAGGATCAGCTGGTTGAGAGCAATCCAAGATTTTTTTTTACTTATACCGACGGTATAGCCTCATCGTCTAAGCGTATGTTTAAATTAAGAGTCCTCTCAAACCAATCATTAACCCGGGTCCAAAACATAGATGAAATCTCACACCTACAAAATAGATGAACAAGCGTTTCGCTCTCTAAGATATAAAATATCTATGTAACGAACCAGATAGGGAGCTCGCGCGCTATGCACGTCAAGTCACGTACGAACATGCGTATGAACATTTTTTTTTCTTGTTGATGCCTGTACGATATGGGTTATGGTAGCCTCGTTTTTCGCCCAAAATAACCTGTATCTTCAGTTGTAAAGGGACGAAAGAGGTACGTACATTAAATACAAATCCTTGCTAAATAACGCAACGTCGAAACCTTATGTTTGAACAAAACAAAAAGAACATTTTAAACATGGTGTGCATTCTGAGCATTGTGGATGCAATTGGGCCCGAAAGTTGCGCTATTTAGCCATGTTGTGGAGGGATCATGTTTCAAGCCGTACTAAAGCTGTACTAAATTTCGAGTTTTCTATATGTTTGTGCACAAACGTGGATCCACCCAGCAGGCTTCACTTTGTACAGCGAATAAGCACTGTAGTAATTCAATATAGCTCTATGTATTCTATTATATAGACTAATCCGGCAACAGCCATGTTCTCTGGTGGCACCAGGCTGGCGCGAGGCGCGTAAATGCGAGCTGCTTTCATTTATAACGCAGCAACTCCGAGGAAATGCACAAAAGAAGGCCCAACGATTAACTGCCCGCTCCCTGCCTTGTGTGGGCGCCAAAATGTCAACTGGAGCACCGATGACAAGAAATTAATGAACTTCCATCAATTATTACTATTGTATGGCTTCATGGATGCTGAAGCCAAAACACACAAATCCAAAGCGGCTTTGTACTCCCTGTACTGTTTTTTTTTTCAGCACAGAGTACGCGTAACCATTGATGTAACCCGTCTGCACACCCACAACGGCGACTTCTAGTCAAGATAAGGAGGGGACACCGACGTCGCCAGATTGATATGGGGGGGGGGTGTTAAGGCATTAGAGATTGAACATTTCTGGGCCTTAAAAATCGTTTTGTCAAGACTAATATTAACAAACTCGACTTATCAAGATCTAACTATGATCACATGTACAGCTTCAGACCTTAAGTTACCTACCTATCTTACGTAAATGTCGCTCCTTCCGTCAAGAAACTTTACCTTCGGAAATCAGAAAATAATTTTTATGGTATGGTCTATAATATAACAATATAACAATAAGTACCAACATGATTGTTCATTTTGTTCTTGAGTTATAAATGAATAAATCTTGTGAAACTAAACTCGCTTGTAATTTGATACCTATGACGTCATCATGACGTCACTTCTGTTTCAGGCCGGTTTATACTCAAAGCAAAATGCGAACGCAAATTTGGGACGTCATGGCAAATTTTCGCGCTGCGATTTCGCAAAAGGTGAGCACATTTGAACTCCGGCGAATTTTGCAGCGAATGTTTCATGACTCCAAATTCGTTTCGCATTCGCATTCGTGTGAAATATCATGGTCGGTTCATACTTCATGCGATGCGAATTTGACGTCACAAAGCATTCGCTACGAAATTCGCCGGAGTTGAAATGTGCTCAACTTTTAAAACTGCCCTGACGTCACAAATTCGCTATCGCGTTCGCTTTCCGCGCGGAGTATGAACCGGCCTTAAACCGGCCTAAACATCACATCGGTTATTTTATCCCGACTGACCTTTGATCTGGACTACTTCATCGAAATACCGAAGTGCTTTACTGAGGTTATTCGAAGTATTTTTTTTAACAATATTTTCCTCCATAATGTATTATTTTATAATGATTGTGTACCTAAATGCAAACTTCAAACCCGGTAGAATCGGGATAACAAGAGAGTAACTGAGACTTTGTGTGTAAAATTAACTAATTGAACGTAAAAACAAGGCTTTCGTGTCCAGATATTAAAGCTAGACTCGAAAGGCACAGGAAGCAGTAATATTTGAAAGAAGTAACAATATTCAATCGGCATGAGACAGTGAAGTACTGAAAAGGAGGTAAATCAGTCGTTGTTTAATGAATATGAAGACAAACATTTGCTAACTGCCTTTTGATGTATGAAACATCCTAGAAAGGCATCCCTTTTCGAAAATAAGACAAATATCTAACATAAAAATCGAACAATTGGGCCTTGATCACAACAATTTGTTATTAGCATCATAGAACGGTTCATTGTCATTACCTTTCTGTTAATTTTTCTTTCGTAAATTGAATCATAAAGTGAGATTCGTTCATTTATAATTCAGTAACACCGGAAAAATACAACAAAGAAGCACAACCATTAATTGCTAGCTGTCTGCCTCGTCTTCTCGCCCAACATATGGTCAATTAGGCATAATAAATTATACTTAAATTATTAAGTTCAGTTATTCATTGTATTTCAGTTGTATAGTTCGCTGAAGCGCAAAGCACAGAGTACGCATAACCCTCGGTGTAATCCGCACCAATGGCGGCGATTTCAAGTCAGGATTTGGAGAGAAAGTGGTGTCAACAGATGAATCTTACAGGGGAAGGCGAGGGGGCCGGGAGGTGATTGCCATGTAGGCACATAAACTGAACATTAAAGTCCTGGGAGTTTTTAGACTTTATTGTTTAAAAAATGCACCAAACGTGTCAAGCAATGGCTTGCACAAAGTGCTTCGTTTTTGTCCCCTATTTTTACTTGTTAGCATGATTTCCCCCTCTGGAAAATGTAGTGTCAAGCCCCATCACCCTGATTTTCTTGCGATTGCTTCAAGACATTTCATACAAAGTAGCAACATGGAAGAGGTGCCGTCATGAGCGCCCTTAATTCGATGGGAACCACCTTGATGAGGGCACAGTGCGATGGTACAACGTGATAAAAGTCGCGACGGACGACGTGATGCACAACACGAAGTACGACGCGACGCACGACACGACGCACGACGCAAAGCATGACGATCAACATGATGCGCAACAAAAGGGGCAACGTTCAGGCAAAAAATCTGTGAGACGCCACAACGCAATGTACGACGCGATCGACGCCAGATGCAGAGTGCGTACGAAAGTAGGCAAGGGAGCGGCGGTGCGACGCGACGGCACAACGCAAGGGAGACGTCGTGCCAACGCGTCGTGTACTCGTCGTGCTCATCCGGTTCGTTAGTGTGACGTCAGTTCAGTTTAAACCACGCCCACTGCACATTAACTAGAGTTGGAACCATTGGAACCGGAAGTTAACGCAACTTGAGTGTTTATCCAATGGGCACTTTAATTAGGCCCTAGTGATGTGTGCGCACGTATGACGAAGTCACTAACGAACAAGATAGCTATGAAAATAATAAAATTACTAGATCGAAAACGCTCATGCATGCGCCATTCATTTTGCAGAGAATGTTCTCTTTGAGCATGGACGCGCTAAAAAGTTACGTCGATGGCGAAGAAAATAGAGTTATATTAAAAAAAGAGAAAAAACAGAAGCGCTATCGCTGTACGCGCATGTGCCGACATCGACGGCCATACTTTAGGGGGAACAACCACTGGTCTCCATTATAATGAACCGGCCTTAAACCGGCCTCAACATCACATCGGTTATTTTATCCCGACTGACCTTTGATCTGGACTAGACTGCTTCATCGAAATACCGAAGTGCTTTACTGAGGTTATTCACAATATTTGTTTTAAACAATTTTCCTCCATCATGTATTATTTTATAATGATTGTGTACCTAAAAGCAAACTTCAAACCCGGTAGAATCGGGGAAAATAAGAGAGTATATTAACTGAGACTTTGTCTGTAAAATAAATGTATAACTTTAACTCAAGACACAAGGCTTTCGTGCCCTGATAAGCTAGACTCGAAAGTCACAGGAAACAATGATATTTGAACGAAGTCACACTACTCAATCAGCATGAGACAGTGAAGTACTGAAAAGGGGGTAAATCAGTCGTTGCTGAATGAACATGGGGACACACAATTGCTACATGCCCTTTGATGTATGGAGCACTCATCCTAGAAAGGCATCCCTTTTCAGAAATAAGATAAACATCTCACATAAAAATCGAAATATTGGGCCTTGATAACAACAATTTGGTATTTACTTCATAGAACGCTTCATTGTCATTACCTTTCTGGTAATTTTTCTGTCGTAAATTGAATCATAAAGTGAGCTTCTTTCATTTATAATTCAGTAACTCCGGAAAAATACAACAAAGAAGCACAACCATTAATTGCTAGCTGTCTGCCTCGTCTTCTCGCCCAACATATGGTCAACTAGGCATAATAAATTATACTTAAATTATTAAGTTCAGTTATTCATTTTATTTCAGTTGTATAGTTCGCTGAAGCGCAAAGCACAGAGTACGCATAACCCTTGGTGTAACCGTCTGATACGCACCAACTGCGGCGATTTCGAGTCAGGATTTGCAGAGAAAGTGGTGTCAACAGATGAATCTTACAGGGGAAGGCGAGGGGGCCGGGGGGTGATTGCCATGTAGGCACATAAACTGAACATTAAAGTCCTGGGAGGTTTTAGACTTTATTGTTTAAAAAATGCACCAAACGTGTCAAGCAATGGCTTGCACAAAGTGCTTCTTTTTTTGTCCCCTATTTTCACTTGTTAGCATGATTTCCCCCTCTGGAAAATGTAGTGTCAAGCCCCATCACCCTGATTTTCTTGCGATTGCTTCAAGACATTTCACACAAAGTAGCAACATGGAAGAGGCGCCGTCATGAGCGCCCTCATTTGGATGGGAACCACCTTGATGAAGGCACAGTGCGGTGGTACAACGCGTTAAAAGTCGCGAGGGACGACACGAAAGTACAACGCGACGCAGGACACGACGCACGACGCCAAGCATGACGATAAGCATGATGTGCAACAAAAGAGGCAACGTTCAGGCATAAAATCTGCGAGACGGCGAGGCGCAATTACGGGAGGGGCGGTGCGACGCGACAGCACGACGCAACGAAGACGTCGTGCCAACGCATCGTGTACTCACGTCGCGTGTATGTCGAAGAGGCGACGCGGTGTGTCGTCAATAATTAATTCCCCTTTCGTTGCCCGTTGCAGCGCACCGTCGTGCTTCGCGCCGTGCGTCGCCTCGTGCGTCGGATGGAGATTTCTATTGTTACGTCGCTGATTTAAGCAACTTTTTCCTCTGGGATTAACGCCACCTCGCTGGCTGTTGACGACTATAGCTGCGGCCTGAAGAAAGGCTATGTGCCGGGGGACGGCTAGAGCTGCATTCCCACACGTACACATGTCATTCATCATGCACATGCGGTTGCTACAAGATTGTATTTTCTAGAAGCAGAAAGTTCGGTGAACACTTAGTAGTCATGAAAAGGGAAATTATTCAGCAAAACCACTTATTAATCGTTTTAGTTAGTTGAATAGTTGGTTTTTTTTCCCCGACCACGGCGCACGGGCTCACAAGGGCGGATCCCCTCCCCACCCCCACCCCCCCCCCCCCCCCAAACGAACCCATTTTTTAAAGTGATGTCGCAATAAAAGCAGGCACTGCGTACATAACCATTAAAGTGTTCAAGTGGTCAGAAATTGCCTCAGATCGCATCACAGAGCATCAAGAATCCCCCCCCCAAAAAAAATCAATAAATAAAAAAAAATCGGGGCCCCTATACGCGGACCACGAACCCCACGCCGTATTTGTTTTGACCCACTCTTTAGGGACCGAACCAATTTTTTTTTTGGCCCCCTAAATTGTTTTCTGTTCAAGGATACGCTCAGTATTGATCACACTCGGCTTTCCGTATACATTATTATGCACAGCGTATTACACGCATGCGTCCTCAGTGAAAACCGTCGGACAGGTGCCACGGTCTCACTTCTCCGGCGTGCTAGCTTCTCCGCGAGGGAAATTTCGCTTCAACACGCATGCGCAAAATTGCGCAGTAGGGTACATTTTCGGCAACTTTATTTGTGTGCTGAGTTTGGTATTGTACTGGTGCACGTATAAAGATCTTGGGGTATTTGTATGTATATGTTATTTACAGGGTACTAGTCGAATCCAGAATATTCGTGGTGCGCACAACTCCCAATAACCAAAAAGACCACGAACGAGCAAGGAGTTCGTTCTTAGCCTTTTTATTCCCTCATGAATAAACACACATGACACTGGGAACACAAATAAGAATGCTTGCAAGACCATGGAATGACTTGACCCACAGGAAGCGTTACATAACACATTCTTGGGTGTACTGTGTTATAGGTTTTCCTGGCCAAGTTAGCAGATTTGGCGGCCAAATTGGCGACCAATCACCCATTTTCGCCCGAATTTGAATGCACGTTGAGATCAAATTCAATTACCTAAACACACCAATCAATTTCACATCAGAAGCATGCGATTTCACATCAGAACTATGCGATTTCACATCAGAAGCATGCGATTTCACATTTTATTCATGCAATTTCAACAATAGATTATTCAAATTAAAATCCACAAACGAGCATCCAAATTCGCCGGAGCTTCCAACTGTGTAAGTTTTGTCATTCGAATTCACCATTAAGCAAGCATGTGTGAAAAGTAAGCAAAGTAATTCGAAATACATGTAGGTCCATGTCGTTCCGTTGTTTGTTAGACTAAAAAAGATGGAGTGTTTTTGTTCCAATTTCGAAATATAGATATAAAAACACAAGACTCCCACAAGACTCTGCCACTACTCTGATCACCATGCAAACTGTTAGATTGAAGCACTAGAAATATCAATGCCAGCTGATGTGCGTTACATGAGAATTTCAAATGTAGACCGTGATCTGGTCGTTTGATCGAAGCTTTCGATGGCAATGCCCAAGACTATCTTGAACTTGCAGACAATCTTGGAACAAACAGATCTACTGCCACAATTGTAGCTGCGTATCTTAGACCTGGCAGACGGGAAAACCTGCCAAGAGGAAGGCCAAAAACATAAAGATGGACCACGACATGAAGCTGGCCCCCCGCTACGCCTATGTATACATAGTATACCCCCTTACCAAACACATGCCATTCGTCATGGTAACGGCATAATGCGGTGAATGTTCTCTGACTTTTTGGTATGAAGAAACAATTCTAGCCAACATCAAAGTTGCTGTAACCATTTTAAGAAACATGTCATGGTTTTTGGCGAACTTTATCTCGATACTTTTCTTGTTCCACTTAGCCAGCAACCGGAATTTTCTCCAAACCTCCTTCCCGCCCGGCTGGCTGAAATTACATCAGTCTTGATACATCCGACTTCCTAACAGGATGAATTGGTTTGAGGCTTGTAACCGACCAGGTGGCAGCATGATTGTGCCCAATTCACTGGCGGAAAACCTCTTCATCTGGGAGTCATTGGTAACAGGTACCGGTGGACTCTGGGTTGGATGTACGGATGCGACTCATGAAGGTGTCTGGCTGTGCGATGGTCAGCCTATACAATAAATCAACTGACAAAACAGCTTTCCAAGCACAAGCAAAAAACGTACCTGCGCCCGTATAGACCGTTATCATGCTGCCACCATTTTAGTCATGTTCCCTGTATCCTTTTTGTACAAAAAAGGAACTAGACTATTTTTCCTTCCAGCCTCGCTTTGGTTACGTTGATTTGAATGGGGAAAATCAAGATGGCCGCAACATGATTCGCTTACGAAGGATGGCGTTGGGTCGATAATGCGACAAAGAACAATTTGCTGCCTAATGTGACATGACGCCCTCTTCTGTGCCAGCCTACCACACTTTCGGTCCCGATGGGCGTGTCCCCCAGCGATGCCTCCTCCATCACGACATCAATAATCAGACGGTAGAGGGCTTTCATTTCCTGTGGCTGGCCGTGCTGGGCCGATCCCCGATGACGATCCTTTAATCATTGGCAGACCAGCAAGAAAGAAAAGATGTTTCAACTTAATGACGTCACTCGTCTTGTGGCTGATGGCGACGACTTCAAAAAAACCGACAACTGTTACTATTTGAATTTTTTTTAAATAATATTTCACCGAAATAACACCTCCCGTCGATGTTCGGAAGAACACTATTATAAGATTATATGCTTATTGATTGAAACTCACAAACATCGAGCTGCCTTGTTTTAGAAGTGGGTGAGTTAAAGGTTAAAATCTTCATGCAGAAGTACAATCACAATTTGTGTGCTTAAATTCTTTGTTATTAGGGCACCGTTGTGGGCCTTGAACTTGATGTTTAAAAATAAAGATGGATGAAAGCCGTGCACAAGAGTGTGAGCTCGTATGTCTGTGAAATGTGCATGAAATTGGGCCCTTAAATTTCTCTATTTTGCAATGTAGGCAGGCATCAGTTTTCAAAATGGCGATGGGCCACACTGGGACTAGGGATGCAACCCTGCAAATAAATTCCCATAGACACAAGTGCTAAATGCCCATACTTCAAAATTCTTTTTAAAATACTCAGAACTGTCACAGGTATTCAAGCTGCACAGAAAAGTGATGATCAACATGTCATCTTTCGTTTTCTTTTCATTTTTTGGTGGGTTGACCATTGACTTTTCGAGATATTCTCACCCAAAGAAGACGACCCCTATTTTCCCCAAAACGATCCCTCCTCAACATGGCAAAATAGCGCCACTTTCGAACCCAATAGCATCCAAAATGCTCAGAATTGGAAGCCCCAAGTCCGGGCCAGAGGTTCATTACCATATCTCTTCAATTCCCCAATTTTACGGCGCTCAGAACTCTCTAATATAGAATATTTTGAGGGTATAACTTTTATTCATGAGCTCGGCGGATGGATTTAGGCCTATTTACCGGTGTGCACCCCTAGGCCTACTTTTTGGGGTGACATCCTTTTTTCTGGTTGGGAGCCTAAAATTAGGGTCGGTTAGAAATGAGAATCAAAATAACGCAGCGCTTCCTATTTTTAATCCTAATAAGAAGCACACGCAATTAACAAGAGCTGTTTTGGCGAATTACGATACCAAAACAGCAAATTATGCGCGAACTACTTTTCGTTCGTTAATTCCCAAAACAAACGGCGCGTAGGCTTGACCGTTAAACCCGAATAGCGCCCTCAGTCAACAACTAAAAGTAATCATACAACTGATCGTCAATGCACGCTGTACAATTATTATGTAATCCAGCGTTCAGAGTTAACTTTTTTTCACTAGCCACTAGTAGCCAGCCTGACTAACTTGCCCGCAGGAATTTTTTCTTTTATAGCGTCTCGATCATAAACAACAATGTGCATAAAATATGTATAGAGTCTGAAAGTTGACAATTGGTGGCGAGCTTCAGGGCCCCTCGAAAAAGGAAAATTAACTCGTAAAAGTCAGAGTTTTTGAAATTAGTTTTGTTATATTGATTTCTTAATAACAAAATCACCCTCGGAATTTTATGGAAACTGAAAAATCGCATGACGTGAAACAGAAATATCGTGTCAAAAATTGACCTCTCTCTTGTCACGTTCATTGGGCAAAAACTTAAACAACTGCAGGAGACAAACATGTCTTTTTGGGGACGGACATTTTTTGAAATAAACTTGAAGGATTTATTTTCATTTACAAACAAATGACTGTTGATAAGAACTGCATTAAAACGTGATCAGAACGAGCCTGAATAAAATAATCTAGAATCCATCGGATGTAGGAAGGTAAATCTTCGCGTCGTTATCGTTTTCGTTCTCACGCAAGTACGCGATGTGAAAACAGACGTGATCCATAAAGGAGATTTCTCATCTATTCTGTCATCTAATTTTGTCTGTGTTTTTAATAAACAGATCTAATAATTGACCCTTTAAAACAGTTAATAAAATTAGACCCAAACTGATATAGGTTTGCTTTCTGAATTTAATGATTTATTTCTTTCTGTCCTTTCATCCTTGGCGGGGTTTTTTTTTTGCGACAGCCGGGCTACTTGCGGAATACTTTGACTAGCCCGCCGCTGTTTTGACTAGTATTTGGCTAGCAGGCTACCGCTAACTTCGAACCATCATAGAATTCTTTCCAATCACAACAGCAAAGAACCCCTTGGCTTTGTACAACGTTTAATCCTAATAGGAACACATGTAATTAACAGGAGCTGTTTCGGCGAACTACGCGTTGCCGAAACGGCTCATATGCGCGAACTACTTTTCGTACGTTTAACCCCCAAACCAAACCTGCGTAGGCTTGACCATTAAACTGAAATACTGCCCTCAATTGACTGAGAGTATCGCCACAAATAATCTTCATTGAACAATGTACTCGATATAGAATTCTTGCCAATAGCTACAGTACCAAGGAATTCGAACACGCCTTACTTTCTCTTTCAATATCGGGCGTTACACTATTGACAGCGCACTCTGTTACGTATTTTTTAGCGCATTCATTGTGACGCTGAATTGCCTATTCAACTTCACTCTCGATGGAGGAACCGCCCCTCTCTCAAACTATCCTTCTTTTGTTTCACTTCTTGCAATCAAAATTTCGTTTCACGTCGCGCAGGCCAAATCCAGAACAAACTGGTGGGCCAAACATTTGACACAAATTGATACAGGCTATATGCTTTCTGAATTAAATGATTTATTTATTTCTGTCCTTTCATCCTTGCCGTTTTCCAATATTTTTTTGACTCCGCGACAGCCGGGCTACTTAAGGAATACTTTGACTAGCCCGTCGCTGTTTTGACTAGTATTTGGCTAGCGGGCTACCGCTAACTTCGAACCATCATAGAATTCTTTCCAATCACAACAGCAAAGAACCCCTTGGCCTTGTACAACACGTAATCCTAATATGAACACATGTAATTAACAGGAGCTGTTTTGGCAAAATACGTTGCTGAAACGGCTCATTATGTGGGAACTACTTTTAGTACGTTTAACCCCAAACAAAACCTGCGTAGGCTTGACCATTAAACTGAAATACTGCCCTCAATTGACTGAGAGTATCCGCACCACAAATAATCGTCATTGAACAATGTACTCAGTAATCGAATTCTTGCCAATCACTACAGTACCAAGGAATTCGAACACGCCTTACTTGCTCTTTCAATATCGGACGTTACACCATTGACATAGCGCTCTGTTACGTAATGTTTTGGCGCATTCATTGTGACGCCAAACTGCCTATTCAACTTCACTCTCGATGGAGGAACCGCCCCTCTCTCAAACTATCCTTCTTTTGTTTCACTTCTTGTAATCAACATTTCGTTTCACGTCGCGTAGGCCACATCCAAAACAAACTGGTGGGCCAAACATTTTGTATTCCCGAAAAAAAAATCTAAAATTAAATGATTCGCCCCAAATTTAAAAAGCAAGGGCGAAGGACTCTTCATGGCATTGGTGCATGGTAGCGCAATCTTAATGCTGGACGCATGTACTGGCTGCCTTTTTTACGACGCCACTGTAACATGAAAAGGCCGGGTTATTTTGACCATCTCACAGCTGGGGCAGATTCCCCCTCGGATCTCGGCCATCGAGTGATGAAAAAAATATGAAACTCAGTCCATGCATAGTACTATTTGATATGAACATACCCAAGAAATTGCATTACTGTATGAGTTTTGGAATTATGGCTATTATTGTTCATGTGCACCAATGGTAATTCCGCTTTGCGTACACTACAAATATGGGGAAATTCAGATTTCACGGAGCTATTCTTTCTAATACAGCAAAGAGCCACGTTATCTTTATCTTTAATCCTAATACAAATTAACAGGAACTGCTTCGGCGAACTACGTCGCCGAAACAGCTCACTATACGCGAACTACTTTTCGTACGTTTTACCCCCAACCGAACTTGCGTAGGCTTGACCATTAAACTGAAATAGTGCCCTCAATTGACTGAGAGTAGCACAACTCATCATCGAACAATGAACTATAACGCGGTTCCCTCGTAGTGAATAGGTTTTGAAGCAAAAGAAGTGGTAGATTGCGGATGGAAATGAATAGTAATTTGCCGTGTAGAGTGATAATATCGAAATTCCGAGAAAGACAATTAATGGATTGAAGAGTATAAAGTAGGCCTATTAGAACTAGACCGATACATTGCAGAAATGAATACGGCGAATGAACCGTATACGAATTCAAAATGTCAGCAAAAGTGTATTTCATGAAAAAGGTTGGTCTAAAAGTCATTTAAATGTTTGTTTATGACAGGAGTTTAGAAGTTAAGAGGGTTTTTTTACATGCATATATGAAAGCAAAGCGCAGATTGAGCTAACAATCCTCCAAGTGTTTCAAACTGTAATATAAGACTGAGCGATTCGAAGATAACGGGTACGGGGCTCTTCTGGTGTCTCGGCAGCAAGGCATAGGGTGTCGCCTCGTTTCCTCCCTTAACGGTGCTTTGCCCTCCGGGGTTACATGGATGGACAGGGAAGGAGGTGTGGTGGGCCGGGGAATGCGAGTCGGTAACCAATCGCGACCCCTGAATGCTTGGTCAACACTACATAACTTTTTTGCGTTTTTTTACCCCTCATTTGTTTCCCCTTGTCGAGGCTTTCTTGATAAGGTACAGTAAAACCAGAAAGGTTTTCTTCAAAAATAAATTTAAAGCATGTAACTTTTACGAAATCTTTGTGGGTCTTGGTTTTGATGTTTACAAATAAAGATGGGTGGAAGCCGTGCACAGGAGTGTCGGCTCGTATTTCTGTGAAATTTGCATGAAATTGGGCCCTTATATGAAATTGCTCTATTTTGCAACGGAGCGCAGGCATCATTTTTCAAAATGGCGGTGGGCCACATGACCTTTTTTCGGGGTGAAATCCTAATGACTGGGATTCCACGGTTGTTATACCATAGGCTTTGCGTAAATCGATATCAATTTTCAATAACTTCAATTATCACCGAGCCTGATTGCCTGAATCTGTATGTTATTTCCGACTCCATTTGTTACATTACGGCGAATAGGGTTCCAGAGATGTTCTATGTTTTTCCCTAGTTTGGAGCTTAAAATTAAGGTCAGTTAGAAATGAGAATCAAAGAAATGCAGCGGTTCCTATTATTAATCCTCACATGAAACACACGCAATTAACATGAGCTGTTTTGGCGAACAACGTTACCAAAACAGCACATAAATGAAATTATGGGCGAACTACTCTTCGTACGTTTAACTCCCAAAACAAACTGTGCGTAGGCTTGACCGTTAAACCTGAATAGTGCCCTCAATCAAATAAAAGTAATCGCATATCCGATCGTAATTGTACACTGTACACTTATTATATAATCATATACAATTATTTCTAATCACAACAGCAAAGAACCCCTTTATCTTTCTTTAATCCAAATATAAACATATGTAATTACGTTGCCGAAACGGCTAATAATGCGCGAACTACTTTTCGTACGTTTAACCCCCCAAACTAAACCTGCGTAGGCTTGACCGTTAAAGTGAAAGAGTGCCCTCAATTTACTGAGAGTAACACCACAAATAAAAGTAATTAACAATGTACTCGGTAATAGAATTCTTGCCAAACACTACTGTACACAAACAATTCGAACGCCCTTACTTTCTCTTTCAATATCAGACGTTACACTATAATACAGCGCGCTCTGTTACGTAATTTTTTTAGCGCATTCATTGTTACGCCGAATCACAGTATTCGACTTTACTCTCTATGGAGGAACCACCCCTCTTTCAAAGTATTCTTCTTTTGTTTCACTCCTTGCAATCAACAAGTCGTTTCACGTCGAGCGATCGTCAGTCCGGTACTGGTCTCGCGCACACGTCCAGAACACAGAAGTGTCTTTATAGGGTGGGCCAACTTTTTGTTCCTCAAAAAAGTGGGACCAAAATGTTCAGCCCCAAATTTGATAAGAAAAGCAAAGGAATGACCCATCATGGCATTGGTGCATGGTAGCGCAATTTCAATGCTGTAGAAACGCTTTAAATAGAAGTGGTTTGGTGAATTTTTTGGGGGGGTGGGGGTATGTCCTATTCACCTGTGGCATCTTGACAGAGCTAAGGTTTAAACCGATTTTTTTTTCAGTGAGTAAAATCCCAGCAAGTTCCCGCATTGTATTCAACTTTATGAATCTTGAGTTCATCAGCTCGCTATATGCGATAGAAATCATTGATTCATGCTGCGATTAGCTGGGAAATTTTGTTTCAGGAAATAAAAAGGTCATCATATCCATGTTTTGGCTTAATAGTCAGTAACCTCGCGGAAGATATGAACTTATCACATCCCTGCCCACTTTATGAACTGTGGGGTATTTCTGTTCTAGTATCAATACCGTATCTCGCTTCGAATTCCAATGCAACACACCCGAATACCGTCAAAATACAGGTGAATCGGGCAAAGTGGTGATGTGTGCCCTATTCGTTCTTTGTATCGCGCTATTGGAACAATGGCAGAGAAGTTGAACTCGGGTGTCGGACTTTGCATTCAAAAAAAGTTACGTAACGGCGGGAGAGCGAATTGTGCATAGTGCGTTGAACTCCAAAGTAAAAGAAGGTACTAAGTTACTTTTCCCACGGTTAGCCATTGTGCATGCATTTGTGGTTTGATCCTTCGGAAACAACGCTTCGAGTCGCTCGCGCGAAACCGAAACCTCTCTGCGCATTCTTCTTAACACCAAACCAAGGATTGGGGACGACGCGCCCCGGTGCGGCTTTCGAAATTTCTTTGGACAGACACTTTGACGACCTGTTTGTATTCCGCAGGCAACCCCCCCCCCCCCCCCCCCCACGGGTGAGAACGGTTTGTGGGGGGAAAACGACATTAAAGATGACATCCCGTGCTGTTTACATACCTTTTTTTTATAGGTTATAAATATTTTTCGATTTGCCTATTTTTAAAGATAAAATTTAGGGCCTATTATTTTAGTCCAATATTGGGCGTCTGCAACCCTCTTAATAAAAGTATCTTCATGCTGCAAACTTAATGATTAGATTTGTTTAAAGAAATATTTTCGTTGGATTCTAGTAACATTGGACAATCAATTTTTCAGATGAAACTCGAAATGGCGTGGGGACGCACCTTTAACAATATTATGGACGCCCATAGCAATTTTTTTTGGGGGGGGGGGGTTGAGCAGTATATATTCCAAAGAAACATTATAGTGAGAAAGAAAAAAACAAGATAATTGGATTTAAAGGGAAAAAAGGAGAAAAATATAGTCCAACTGAAACACGTCCAAAGATGTGTCGTATTTGACGATTTTTAGTTGCTCCCGGCATCTAACTTTCAATGTGTGTTATTATTATTAAGACGCCCTAAAATAATAGCACGTTAATAAACAAATAGCACGTATATAAATAACACGTAAATAGCACGTAAATAGAAAGGCCCTAACACGTTTTAATTGCTTTAATTTTCATCAGATTCATATCCTACATCGGATTCAACCCTGGGCTCTCACAGCAAAGTGCACATGTAAACAAAGCGTGACGTCATTATGTCTTCGGTCTTTTCGGCGACATGCAGACACTGAGTTTCAATACCGTTTACATGTACATGTATCTTTCTTTTCATGCAATTGCCTATACAGCGCTCCAAAGGCATGCCCCATTCGCTCTTGTATCGCGATATTGGAACAAAAGCGGAGAAGTTGAACAGACGAAGGCTTCCATTCACATTGCAATAAGGCATTTTGAACAAAACAAAGTTATGCAACGCAGGACTCTACGAACAATGCGCTGCACCCGCCGTGAAACAAAGACCGTTGCTTGAAAGCAACTCTTCCGCGGTGAAACCAATGATTTGATCCTCTGCAAAGAAACTGGTGAACAATCGTATTCAGAAACAGCTCAAAGCTCAAGAGTTGTTCACGCGAGACCGAAACCTCTCCCCACAGAATCTATACTAGGAATAGACGACACATCACGACCACCCTAACATGCTCCATTAGACATGCTCATACCAGTCCAAATATAAGGGCACTCGTACGGTGAGCCGCGGGCCCACGTCACCGCTTTCGAAATGCCTTCAGCTAAAAAAAAATTTGCGATTCGTGATAAAAAAAACAACAGTGAAAATCGAACCTGTCTTACAAAATTTTCGCTTAATATTCTAGAACCGTTAAGTTCTTCTTTGACGTTATTTTGTTCTAGAATATTAAGCGAAAATGTTGTAAGACAGGTTCGATTTTCACTGTTGTTTTTTTATCACGAATTGCAAATTTTTTTTGCGATTCATGATAAAAAAACAACAGTGAAAATCAAACTTGTCTTACAAATTTTTTTTTGCGATTCGTGATAAAAAAACAACAGTGAAAATCGAACCTGTCTTACAAAATTTTCGCTAAATATTCTAGAACAAAATAACTTAAAAGAAGAGACTATTTTTAGGGTTAGCCGAACATTTTTGTTCCCCGAAAAAGTGTGACCAAAATGTTCCGCCCCAAATTTGATATGAAAAGCAAGGGAGAAAGACTCTTCATGGTTTTGGTGCATGGTAGCGCAATTTTAAGGCTGTACGCATTGGCTACCCTTTTTTTTGGGGGGGGTGTTGGGCACGGGCCCCATTGACCTCCCCCCCCCCCCGATCCACCGTTGCGTATGTATGTCCCTATTCATCTGTGGCATCTTTACAGAGCCAAGGTTTTAACCGATTTTTTTCTCAGTGAGTAATTTCCAGCAAATTCCAAACGCATGTATTCAACTTTTTAAATCTTGAGTTTACAAATCGTTATATGCGATCGAAGTCATTGATTCGTGCTTTGATAAGGCCAAAAAAAAAGTCTCCGGTTTCTGGTATGCGCGCGCGTCGTCGTAGCCATGCGCGTCGGCAAAATGAAAAAGTTTTTTTTTCAATACAAGATGATGTTTCAAAACCGCCAAACTCACTGGTTTGACTGGAATTCTGCTGCTGCACAATTTTAACGTGTTTTTAGAAGGGGTTATGATCGAGAATAAGAATTATGTGGCCTCTCTGGACTCCCATATATTTGCACTAAGTTTAGTCGGGCACCATTTGCAGTCATCAGCCGACATTTGAAGCCAAAAAAAAAAAAACAGGTAAAAAAAAAAAAAAGCCGCGTCGCCGCACCACTTTTGGGGCAAGCTCCATACCAGAAACCGGAGACTTTTTTTTTTGGCCTAACCGGGGGAATTTTGTTTTAGGAAATAAACATGTCAGCATATCCATGTTTTGGTGGGTTTTTAAAGTCAGTAAATTATTGTAAGCTTGAGGAAGATATGAACCTATCACATCCCTGCCCAGATATTTGAACTGATATGTTGTCTGATAATTGAGAAGGGGCTTGGGGAAAAAAAGGACTTGCTTCTGTTCTATTTCAATACCGTAGCTCGCTTCCAATGCAACAGATCCGAATACCGTCCAAATACAGGTAAATCGGGTAAAGCGGTGTGTGCCCCATTCACTCTATATTTGAACTGACGACTTCGCGTTCACAAGACAAGTTACGCAACGGCGGGAGAGCGAATTGTGAATAGACTAGTGCGTTGAACTCCAAATGTAAAAAGAAACTACAAGCAACTTTTCCACAGTGAACCATTGTGCATGCATTTGTGGTTTGAAACAAACGCTTCGAGTCGCTCACACGAAACCAAAACCTCTCCCATGCTCCGTGCAGTTTTACACCAAACCAGGGATTGGGGACGACGCGCCGTACGGTGAACCGGCCCGCCGCCCGCCGGTGCGCCTTTCGAAATTTCTTTTGACAGGGACACTTTGACGACCTTTTCGTACTCCGCAGGTATCCCGGGTGCGCACGGTTTATGGGTGGAAACGACATCAAAGATGACAGCTCGTGCTTTTTACCTTTTTCTTCTAGGATAACTAGTTTTCGATTTGCACGTTTCGTTTTTAGAGAACATTTAGGGCCTACTTTTATTCCAATGTTGGGCGTCTGCAACCCCCTTAAAAGGGATCTTCATTTTGCATACAAATAGTTTGATGTTTTTTTGAAGGAATCATTCAGTTTCTAAACGTCGTTGGAGTTCTAGGAAAATAGCAATTGGAAAATCAGTTATCGAGGTGAAACTCAAAAATGGCATGGGGACGAAACTTTAACAATGTACGCCCATCATAATAAGCAGGGTTTGGGGGTTTTTTTTGGGGGGGGGGGTGGGTAAGTTGAGCAGTGTATACCAAAGAAAAAAAATGATCAAGAAAAAACAGAAGATAATTGGGTACATTTAAAGAAAACAGGAGAAAACATTGTCCAACCCAGAAACGCGTCCAAAGATGTGTCGTATATGACGCTTTTTAGCTGCTCCAACTTGCAATGTGTGTTTTAAGACACCCTTAAAATAATAGCATTTAATAGGGAGCGTACAAAGCACATTATAATTGCTTTAATCTTGTGCGGTAGTATCGTCAGATTCATATTCTACATCCGATTAATCAACCCGCTAACTCTCATAGCAAAGCATACAATGTAAACAAAGCTTGACGTCATTATGTCTTAGGTGCTTTTGATGACACGCAGACACCGAGTTTCAATACCGTGTACATGTGTCTTCCTTTCCATGCAACAGGCCTACACCGCCTCAGATAGGTTATTTCGCTCTTAAATTGGAACAAAAGCGGAGAAGTTGAACAGGCGAAGGCTTCCCATTCACATTGCAATAAGTATTTGTTTTGAACAAAAACAAGTTACGCAACGGAGCTAGGCTCTATACGAGCAATGCGCTGCGCCCATCGCGAAACAAAGACCGTATCTTGAAAGCAACTCTTCCACGGTGAAACCAACGATTTGATCTTCTGCAAAGAAACTGGTGAACAATCGTATTCGGAAACAAACCTCAAAAGTCAAGAGTCGTTCGCGCGAGACCGAAACCTCTCCCCACAGAAACTATTAGACGACACATCGTAACCAACGTAACATGCTCCATATATGCTCATACCTGTCAGATACCGTCCCTACTATGTGAATAAACGGGCACTCGTACGGTGAGCTGGGCCCACCGATTTCGAAATGCATTCAGCCAAAAGAAATGTGCAATTCGTGATAAAAAAAAACACAGTGAAAATCGAACCTGTCTTACAACATGTTAGCTTAATATTCTAGAACAAAATAAGTTAAAAGACTTTTTTTTAAGGTTAGCCAAACATGTTTGTTCCCCGAAAAAGTGTGACCAAAATGTTCCGCCCCAAATTTGGTATGAAAAGCAAGGGGGAAGGACTCTTCATGGCATTGGTGCATGGTAGCGCAATTTTAATGCTGTACGCATTGGCTATACCTTTTTTTTTGGGGGGGGGGGGTTGACACGGGCCCCGTTGACCTCCTTCAACCCCCCTCCTCACCAAACCAGGGATTGGGGACGACGCGCCGTACGGTAAACCGGCCGCCCGCCGGTGCGGGTTTCGAAATTTCTTTGGACAGACACTTTGACTTTGACGACCTTTTCGTATTCCGCAGGCAACCCCCACGGGTGTGCACGGTTTGTGGGGGAAACGCCATTAAAGATGACACCCCGTGCTGTATACATACTTTTTTCTTCTAGGCTAACTAGTTTTCGATTTGCAAATTTTGTTTTAAGAGAAAATTTAGGCCCTACATTTAATCAAATTTTGGGCGCCTGCAACCCTCTTAAAAAGGAGGTCATTTTGCATACAAAATTATTCGATGTTTTTGAAGGAATAATTAAGTTTCTAAACGTCGTTGGAGTTCTATAGGAAAATAGCAATTGGAAAATTAGTTACCGAGATCAGAAACTCGAAAATGGCATGGGGACGCAACTTTAACAATGTACGCCCATTATAATAAGCTGGAGGGGGGTTGGGGAGGGGTATTGAGCAGTATATATACTTAAGAAAAATAGTGATAAAAAAAAAACCAGAAGATAATTGGATACGTTTAAAGAAAAAAAAGGAGAAAAACATTGTCCAACTGAAACACGTCCAAAGATGTGTCGTAAATGCGCTTTTAGCTGCTCTAACTTGCCATGTGTGTTTAAGACACCCTTAAATAATGCATAATAATTGCTTTAATTTGCGCTGTAGTATCGTAAGATTCATATTCTACATCCGATTCAACCCTAACTGGCTCTCATGGCAAAGCATACATGTAAGTAAGGCGTGACGTCATAATGTCTTAGGTATTTTGGGCGACATGCCGACACTGAGTTTCAATACGTGTACATGACAATTGTGTCTTCCTTTCCATGCAATTGCGTACACCGCCTAGTGGCATGCCCCATTCGCTCTGGTATCACGATATTGGAACAAAAGCGGAGAAGTTGAACAGGCGAAGGCTTCCTTTTCACATTCCAATAACGTATTATATAAGCCTACGTTTTGAATAAAAAAAGTTACGCAACGAGGCGGAGGACTCATGCGAACAGTGCGTTGCACCCGTCTTGAAACAAAGACCGCATCTTGAAAGCAACTCTACGCTCCTCTGCAAAGAAACTGGTGAACAATCGTCCTCGGAAACAAAGCTCAAGAGTCGCTCGTGCGAGACCGAAACCGCTCCCTTCGGAAACTATTTTGAGGAATAGACGACACATCTTTACCACATAACATGTTCCAACATGCTCGTACCAGTCAGCTACCGTCCCTACTATACGGGCACTCCAAAGACACGCTACTTTCGAAATGCCTTCGGCAAGACTCACTTTTGCGATTCGTGCATGATATAAAACAAATCAGTGAAAGTCGAACCTGTCTTCAAACATGTTACATGTAACTTAAAGTTCTACAGCAGAATGACATAAAGAAGAGCCATGGTCAAAGTGAAAGTAAAGAAAGGAGATTACCTGTTGAGACGTTTCGTTAGAAGTCAGTTCAGCCCATTGATTTCCAGTGGTCAAAATCAGTCTGTTACTGTGCTATTATGTACAACAGAGAAATGAAAATGATGAATCCATAAGAAAACAGTTTTAGGCATGCGCCTATTCAGAGACAAATTGATAAGGCAAAATGCTGTATTCAGAGAAAAAGTTTTACATGCAAAGATAAACAAAGGTACATACTAATAATTGTATAAGCCAACATAGGAAAGTAAGGAACAAAAAAGCTATAGTTTCATATTTCAAAGTAAACATTAAGCAAAATATGTAGAACTTCTCCAGGAATCAGAGCAGAATATTACACCTTGGTTTCCTCGTAGTTAACAGGTTTTGAAGCAAATGAAGTAATAAATGGCGGATAGAAATGAAAAATGTGCCGAGTATAGAGTGATAATATCGAAATTCCAAGAAACTATGGATTAAAGAGTATACTCAGTAATACTGAAACAATGCGGAAAAACTTTAACACTGCGAATGTATAAACCGTATACGAATTCAAAATTTCAGCAAAAGTGTAATTAAACAGGTTCGTTTAAAAGTCATTTACATGTATATAGTTTGTTTACGACGGGAGTTCAGAAGTTTACATGCGCGAATGAAGGCAAAAGCGCAGATTGAGCTGACAACCCTCGAAGTGTTTCAAATAACATATTACGACTCACTGATTTCAAGATAACTAAGTGGCCCAGTGGTTAGGGTCGTTGTCCGCAGATCCGGGGTCCGGGGTTCGAGTCCCGTCGGTGCAATTTTGGTTTTCAATACACGCACTCAGTCTTTTACTATAAGAGTCTTAATTTCCCGTCGTCAAATACCAACCGACCTTAGCTCAATCAGTTAAGTCACCGGCTGGGACTGTCTGCGAAGTCCAGGTTATGCATCTACTCATAGGTACGGGGCTCTTTTGCTGTCTCGGCAGCAAGGCATAGGGTGTCGCCTCGTTTCCTCCCTTAACGGTGCTTGGCCCTCCGGGGTTACATGGATGGATAGGGAAGGAGGTGTGGTGGGCCGGGGAATCCGAGACCCAGGAAGAGCCCTATATGGGAGTCGGTAACCAATCGCGACCCCTGAATGCTTGGTCAACACCACATAACTTTTTGGGTTTTTCTTTATCCCCTTATTTTTTTTTCCTTCTCGAGACTTTATAAGGTAACAGTAAAAACGAAAAGGTTTTCTTTAATTTTATTTTGTAATAATATGTAACTTAATAACAGAATACCAACAGTTCACACAGAAATAAATTCAAACATACGCAGTGATCATCTCTGCCTGCACGGGTCCCTATTTGCTACTTGGTGGTGCATTGGAAGCAAATATTGATAAAATGGCTTGCCCAAGGACAAACACCTAAATAGCAAGGCTGCTTGTCAGGACCTCACTAGGACTCAACTGCATCCAATTCACTCCACTTGGAGTCTTGCTGGTTGCCTTTTGCCAAACCTCTGCTGCACTCCCGAGCAAGATTAAGGCCCATTGACGGAACGTGAAGGCCGGTAAAGAAAATCTTGACAAAAATAGGCTAAAGACTTTTCTGCAACTTTCTTTCTGCGCCTGTAGTAAAGTCGGTAAATCATCCCAGAGGAAACAGCAGGCTTAGAGAGAAGACATTGTAGTGCAACTTAGCGGGGGAAAATGCAAACTTAGGCGAATTAGGCGAAGGGTTGCCTAAAGTGGGGGACTTAATCCCAAAATCTACCCGTGACATTTTGATGTAGAAATAATTATCATAAACAACCATAATATCTTATTTGGGGGGGATTTCTTTGAACCAGTGTTGCCACTACTTGAATTTTTTTCAATATCTTGAGAATTTGAGACCTATCTTAAAAACTTGAAGAAAAAAAATCGAAAAAGCCAAGAATCTTGACAATTTTACCACAATGTGCTCAAAAATTCACTTCATGATTTTTAATTTAAATCTACTTTCTCTGTTGACCGTATTAGATTTTTGGCTAGATCTGACAGATTTTTTGAATAAAAGGAACCCAGCAGAAAATCTAGCAGAATGAAAATTATAGCAGCTTTCTAGCTATACAGAATTCTGTAAAATCGGTATTCTACCTATAATACAGCAGATTTGTTTTTCTTAAGGATTACATTAGGTTGTACACAAGGTTGTGCAATGATTTGAGTAGGCTTGAAAAATCTGGGAAAATTTCGGATGCTGATCTTGAAAAAAACTGATAACTAGTGGTCGGTCACACTGCTTTGAACTTGTGCAAAAGCGCCTTCACAGCAGACTCGCACAACAGCGCCCTCTTGTAACTAAATGTTTATAATCGTCCAATCCTTATGAAAATATGTTGCTTTCACAGTTAATTCTTGGTCTGTGAAATCATTGTTTGTGACTCCTAATCATCAGTTGCCTGAATCATCCAATCACCAGGTTAGTTATAAATTCCTCTGCGCCTGAATTACAGAAAGTGAGTACAATTTTGGTTGATGTAGATATGATTATTTGGGGGGGATTTGACTTCATGTTTAATGTTTACTTTTTGGGTTGCTGTCTGCATGCCATCTAATTCTACCTCCATGGCTGTATTAACCATAAACGCATTATTGGAATTAGATACGCTTGCTACACATGTTTTATGGGTCACTTTTACGGGGAATATTTAGGGGGGCGGGGGGGGGGGGGGGGGAATGTTGCAACCTGACGCCACTTTTTTTCTTCATATATCATCACAATGAAGGTCATTCATTGCAAAAATGTTGACAAGACATGCATCTGGCACTGAGAAATATTTCCAATTTTGTTAGGAAAAAAACTATTTTCTTGACTCTGCATAGATTTTGTACACAATCGTGGAAGTGGCGTCAAGTTGCAACATTCTTTCTGCCCTTTCCTCCCTGTGTTCATGTTATGTTAGTCATGATGAAGTAATTAGTAAACCATGTTTGTTATCGGAAAATGTACATGTTGTATGTTAATATTTTTTTAATCAACTGGGTCCCAAACCAGCTCGTTACGAGCATAGAGCTATAAAAAGCTCAATTTTAGCTTTATAGCCCGAGTCAACTCGGTCCCAGATAACTCGGTCTCAGCTTTGAGCTTGATCCCAGGTCAACTCGGTCCCAAGCTTTGAAAGCAAGTTGGCCCGGTCCCGTAAGTTAACACGGCCTCAGGTAAACTGTGAAGTCTAACGGAAGAAGTACTCCAGCAAGGTACTAGCACCTACCTCCATGGTACTAGGGGCCAAAATCAAATTAAAATTGCACCATGTATGGGTCGTGCCTCAACAGTACAAGAGACCTTGAAATTTTCTGACCTTTGTTTGTGTGTATTAATTTTTTTTTCCCCCATAGGAACTAAGTTGACTTGGGACCGAGCTGAGCTGGGACCGAGTTGAGCTGGGACCGAGTTGACCTGGGACCGAGTTGACCTGGGACCAAGTTGAGCTGTGACCAAGTTGGCGTGTAATCGAATTGACCTGGGACCGAGCTGAGCTGTGGCCGAGTTGAGCTGTGACCGAGTTGACCTGGCACCATGTATAGCTGTGACCGAGTTGACCTGGGACTGAGTTGAGCCTGGACTGAGTTGACCTGGGACCGAGTTGACCTGGGACCGAGTTGACCTGGGACCGAGTTGACCTGGGACCGAGTTGACCTGGGACCGAGTTGACCTGGGACCAAGTTGGTTTTGGGACCAAGCTATAGCTCCTTTTTTAGGTAATTGCACAGGCTTTTAGATGAAACATTAACCCATGTACCTTCTTTTTACAAGTGCATACTACAGGAACCTAAAAATGTCAGTCTTTGTACCATTTGAATTGAAAGTAAGAATGGCTTAGTGAGGGAGGGGGGGGGGGGTAAGGAGTTTATTCTCCCCCTCCAAAGATATTTTGTAAAGATGGGCCATTTTTTCAACACCCTTTTGAATCGAGTGCCCTTTATTAGGCTGTCCGGTCCAGTTTGAACTACACTCCCATAGGAACATGTCTAGCCAGCCCAAACCCCGCCCCCCCCCTTTTCTCTTTGTTAAATTTTACGGAGGCCAAGTCAGCACAGATGGGTGAGTGCATTTTGTTCACATCTAACCTCCCCCCCCCCTAAATATAAATGACCTTGCTACGCCACTGATGTTGCCTACTTGCAATTTCTCCACATCCCCTCCCCTCTGTGTCCTTTTTTGAGAGTATTATGGATAAAAAATCTTTGAATAAAGGTAGTTTAATACATGTGGTTTGTAGGGTTAGTATTTTAAAAGAGCAAAGATTGGATTCATCATTTTTTGATGCAAGAAGGCAAAGATTAAAATCCAGACTGAGCAAAAACATGATCATTTTATGTTGTCATTTTAGTAGCAAATATCATTGCACTGAGTTTGGAATAATTAATTAATCGTTCCATTTGTATCTGTTGTAACAGGCATCAAGAGTCCTAAACCAGGCACCACAGCAGTCATCTTGGCTGGAAGTTGGATGAGGCTATGGAGAAGACAATTGGAGAAGATGCTTGTTGTATGACACAAGTAATGGTGAAGCCATCATCAGTCTCCAGCAGCTCATTCTCAGGTCCTTGAAAATAACTCTAAGCCGTTGACAGATTCTATTGATCTTTGCAGTGACCATGAGATCTTCATTGATGGTTTAAGAAAAACACTACAATATTACTTTCATGGTTGACACACTCCTTAAATTTTTGGTATTTTTGGCAAATTAAGAAAAGTATCAGAGGAAATGAAAATTGGGTACTATTAATAAGGGAATAAATGTGTGCTTCGGAGGTTTTTATCACTCTGTTTAAGACCACTTAGAGTCTGGGTGCTGATAATTACCCGAGCCGGAGGCGAGGGTAATTATCAGCACCCAGACTCTAAGTGGTCTTAAACAGAGTGATAAATACCGACGGAGCACATATTTATTCCCATTCATTAATACCTTTTCGGTAAGAAAAAATCATATAATTCATTCAAAACATCCCGATTTTGTTCAACAAATTCACTTTATGCTTTTTGAAACATCCCTCTTGCAAAATAATGGAGTGTTCAGCTGGCGAGTAAGATGTAAACAACCCTTTTATGGAGATTGACGCGCGCGTATCATAGAACGCACCTGGCGCGTTGCGTTTTGAATTTAGAACTTTAAAATTCTGACTCCCTGGTAGTATTGCGCATGCCTACGTGAGGATTGTGAACGTTCAACCAATGAAACGATAAGAGGCACTGGATTTTTAGGAGTCCACATTTTATTGTGACACTGGAAAAGTGTTTAAGACCAGCTAGCCATGTCTTTATCATCCGTTTAAGACCGGCCACGTGACGGGCTCTCGACCAATAGGAATGCGTAAACTGTCTTAGGTATTTATAAATGTGCATTTAAACAGTTTACAACATTCACCTCTCTTTGTTATGTATTCAGCCATCTGTTTTGTCTCAATTTGTATTTTGCGTAATTGACATGTTTATACTTGTGTCTTATTTGTTCCGCATGTGGAACAAATAAAATTTATAAATAAAATATATTTTTGAATAAAATACCTTTAACTTAAAAGTGGTGAAATCCAGATGAGTTTGGTATGGAGTATTTTATTGGTACTGACTGATGTTAGGAGCTTGCAAGTAATGACTGCACAGACATCTTTCACATTACATGCAATTAACTGAGAATGTTTAAGTGGGATGGGCAGCAAGCTTGGGCATCGCGAAGGGGGCAGGCGCACGCCCCCCCCCCCCCCCCCCCCGCCTTCTGGAAAAGCTAATAAAGAAGAGAGAAAAAAGGAGGCGCAAAGTCATATTGTTAATTCAATGTCCTGCCCACCTGCGAAAAATGATAAATTGAGAATATGCTGGGAAAGTATACAGGATTTTTTTTGGGGGGGGGTTGACATTTATTTCTGAAAATTGCAGTAAAAGCAAATGTTGTACACTCCCTTTAAACATTCTCAGGCCTAAATGTAACCCCGGCCTCTATGAGAAATAGACCCACAGTTGGTTTTTTTTGGGGGGGGGGGGTTGAACAAATTCGCCCGGGTTTGAAGCCACAAGTCATAAATACTTTATTTACATAAAATACTTCTACAATCAATCACGATTACAGGCCTAAAGGACCTTATTCAAAATTACCCTTGGGATCACAAAATAATAATGAGCTCGCACGCTTTTGGTGGCTTGGGGGCCTCTTGTGAGAAATAAAATGGACCCAAGTCAGAGAAAAGTTACCTGAAACTCCGAAACCACCTCAAAACTGAAATGCGCTTGCTTGCTTTTCTAAAATGGGATGACGCAGTTTGTCTGCTGCTGTACTGATTTCTGCATAGCGTTATTCAAAAGTGCACGCATTCATACATATTCATGTAAACCGGTATAACATAATTTTGGGTCCAAAGTGTGACATTTTTCCCGTCCCTGTTACCTTGGTACTTTGTAATTTGCCATTCAAGCATCATTAAAAGTGACTTCAAATGATGTTTTATTTGTTGGGTAGGTAGTTTGCTATTCACAATCACCCTTGGAGGATGACTGCATTAAGGAGTGCATCAGAATTATACAATCATAGATGTCAGATGTAACAGGGACGGGAAAAAAAGTGGACCCCAAATTTATAGAATGACCCACATGTATGTATACCGATATAACATTTACACTATACATTTCGGGGATGTACATGTACTTGAACTTTTAGTTTTATGTGGTTGGAGTAGAGATGGGGTAGGGGAGGATGGGGTGGGGGTAGGGGTGGGGGATAGGGGTTGGAGTTGGGGTTTGGGTTGGTTTAGGGATGGGTAGGGGAGCTAGGGTAGGGTGGGGTGGGGTGGGTGGGTTGGGTGGGGGATAGGGGTTGGAACACTGGGTTTGGGTGGGGTGGGATGTGTACAAATGTATGGGTGGGGTGGAGACAGGTAGCGGGGGTTAGGGGGTCGGGGGAAGGAAAAAGGGATTTGAGTAGGGTTAGGGTTGGGATGTGTAGGGGTGGGTGAGGATGGGTAGCGTTGGTATATAGGGTTGGGTAAGGGGAGGGGCAGGATATAAGGATCGGAGTAGGGGTTGGGGTCGGGTGGGGAGGTATGGGTCAGTATGGGTAGGGGGACTGGGGTGGGCGGGCTATAGGGATTCGAGTAGGGGTTAGGGTGGGGATGTGTAGGGTGGGTAAGGAGGGATAGGGGCATTATAGGGAAGGTGGGTGTAGTGGGTTTGGGGAAGGAGATAGGGATTAGAGTATGGGTGGGGTTGGGTAGGGGGAGGATGGGATGGGTGTGGGTAGGGGGTTCGGGGATGGGGTAAGGTTTGGGGCATGTGGTGATGGTGCTGTGTCTACATGTACATGTATACCCATTCTTGTTCCACATTTAATTGTGGGGACTACACACGAGTTTTTCCATGGTAATACAAGTACGGGGACCCGAAGACACTGTGGGGGCTGCAAAAAAGTCTCCACAACTGGGTCCTAACAATGGAAAACGTCCCCATAATGCAGTAACGGCTAACCTATATACACATGTATTTATTAGGTCATCTATTGACTTTTTATGCTGACATTTAAAAACTGACCCCTACACCTTGGCACATCAACGAGAATCCTGATCCCCATGATGCCCATCCCCAACCCTACCTCCAGCCTCCCTTCCCGCCTTGGACAGCGAGCCATGGCGACTTCGCCGTTCTAGTTCAAGGTTTAGTTGTGTGCACGTTTATATTCTACTGGTCATCAATCTTTCCAACGATTATTATTTCGTGAGAAATGCGTTTTTAGAGCCCAAAAGAGCGCAACCGGCCAAAAGTGCACATTTAAGAGTATTGTATTTTGAGTGAAAACAATTTCATGTTCTCGCTGGTTTCCCAAAAATATCCCTTTCACCATTATTTTTCTACATGCAAAAATGATATTACGTAATTATATGCCCTTGTATTTTATTACAGATTGTACCACTAAGAATCTAAAATATGCTTAGCAAAAAACTTGAAAAAAGGTAAATTTAAATTCTGTTCACCATAATTCTTTTTTTAATCCAACTGATTTCTTTTGCCAGCATCAGTGTAGCACGGGAAATTCCTGCCTCTAAAGCTCACTGGGAAATTGGACATTTCAAAACTGTGGAAAAGTCTATGTCTTCAACCTGGGTTAACCGTTAGACTGGTTACGGGTCCCTCCGTCATAACCCTCACTCGGAACGTAGGAGGTGGGAACAAGTCGTAGCGTCCATATATGGGGGCTCTGGAGGATGGTGTACCGTATTTTGAACAGGCGGACATTATACCAGTATAATTATTTTGGGGGGTGTCACAGCGGGGGGGGGGGGGGTTCGACTTATTTTTTAGGAATTTGTATGATAATTTTTCTTTTTGACAGAGCTGGGGGGTTGGTTGACCCCCCAAACCCCCCCCCCCCCCCCCTCTCTGGATCTGCGCCAGACATTTTGAGAACAAATGCACAATTTGTTGGCGTCTCGTTAAAAAAATTGCGTTGCTAACGCACGTACAAGGCTGTGCCTGTAGGCAAATTTCCAAAATCACCTTCAAAGATTGTTTCTTCCGAATCAGCGGCGGCGGAACGGGTTTGAAACTGGGGAGGGGGGGAAGGCAGCACCCAAAAGGGGCACTTGCAAACCAAAAGGGGCACTTGCAAACCCGTGCTGAAATGTCGCCACGTTTTTTTCACCGGACACTTGGCCTCCGTAAAATCAAATAGTGTGTGTGGGGGGGGGGGGGGGGGGGGGGGGGGCTGGTACCATCTTCCAACATAGGGGGCGCTCTTCAGGGCGTCTTTTCAGGGCGTCTTGTATGGGTTTTGGGACTTGGTTTTCATATTCCTCGTTTATATCAAACATATCGCTACCAATATTGGGAAATGGTTACTTCTAAGAAATAGTAAGATACTTTAAGGGCATTTTTGTTTTAACTCGAGGGGACACTTTAATGCTCGAGGGGCACATTTATGGCCGCAAAAGGGGCACTTTGGAAAATCTGGGGGGAAAAGGCCCCCCCCCCCCAGCCACCCCCCCCCCCAGCCACCCCCCCCCCCCAGCCACCCCCCGGCCCCCCCCCCCCCCCCCCCCCGGTTCTGCCGCCCCTGTCCCGAATGATACCATTTCAGGCAGGGAACTGGTTACCAGTCCTATCTTCATTTTGAGCGAGGATTTTCTTGTTAAATCGCTGGGTACGAATCGGGGTAACTGCAAATGATCCTATGTGTCTTTATGTTTTGACTGAAGCATTCTTAAATTTTACACCACGCATCTATGAGTTATATATCCCCATGCTCCAATTTGTCGAATTTCCAGCGAGCACTAGAGCTAGGTTTTCACAAGCTAGCATCGATGGACTTTACTCATTATTTGTGCAGCCGAGGACTTCAAATCGCATACAGCAGTATACGTTCCACTGAGTCGGCAGGATACGCAGGAACCTGGCCTGGAAAGCCCCTGGGAAAGTAGTGGTCACGTGGGTGTCTCCGTCCGAGTTTCGAGGGAACTGTGGAATAAATGAACACGATTTTTTAAACCAGCGTTGAAAGGTTAATGGGATGAATTTTCCCTTGCAGTCACACGGTTTCAGCAGGAGCAATAGAGGGAGCCCTCATCCTACGGCGTGCATAATCTTTGATTTCAGGGCATTGTAGAATCAGAAAAATAATTAAGGATTTAAAACACTTACGCAAGACAACAGATTTGTTGATTGAAAAATGGTTGGAAGGAAACATAAGTCGATCTGACAACGAATCCAGTGGCCTTTTTCCCTTCTTAGTATACTTTATTTTTCGTTTACTTTTAAATTCAAGAGATAGATGCTTACTTGGGTGGGACTTGAACCCACGACATTGTGCTTACTAGTGCGAATGTCTTACCACTCGACCAGCAAGCTTGCCTGGGTCTGTGACTGGTTCGAATCTGATCTAGATTAATTTCCAAACAAAATCAACACCCATAAACGGGAGGTCATGGGTTCGAGTCCCGACCGCTTGAATAAGATTGTTAATTTTCTCTCACAAACCCTCGGGCAACACTGAGTATACAGTGTTTATGGAATTACATCGGTGAATGGGCAAATTGAACAATGCGATTGGACTACCTTCATCGGTGTACTTGATCCATCATCGGTGACGTCAGTCCATTCTTGGCCATCGTCGCTGTAGGCCACTTTGAACTCTGTCACCCATTGAGTGTAGCCCTCCCCATGCCCCTGCGTGATAACGCCAGTGATGGTGACATGGGAACCAAGGTCGACTTGGATCCATGGATTGGCGTCACTAGATCCATTATTACACCAGGCACCAGCCAAAGCTGTAGAGTAAGCAGATAATCAAACATGCTGAGCATAAAATACTGCTAAGCAAAGTTATGTGCTAAGCAAAAACTGACAACCTGCCACAAGCATTACACCTGGGAGCGGCTACACTTGCAAAGTAAGCGGATAATAAGGAGAAAGTATCGCATGGCCAGTTATATGTGCAAATCAAAAATCGGCAGAGAAATAGTCACAAGCAATGCACAGACTTTCTGCTGGTAACGCTCCTCCTTTATGTGTTTTATACAGCCTATCCCCAAAAAAAATGCTGCAAGCAGAAACGGACTCTGTGTCCTTGGAATATTGAAAAATACTTCATTATGCTTATATAATGTTTTGCTTTCAATTTTGCTTTTGCCAAGTTCGAGACTATAGTCCGTTGAACACAAACACTGAAAAATCAATTTGTGCCATTTCTACATTATTAGGACTATAATGACATGGCAAGACATGGCACCTGTTCAAATCCGATTTCATTTACGGTTCGCAATTCCAAGATATGTTTTTATTATGATGATTTGGAGAGTGTGTTACAAATAATAAAAAGAACATTATAATATGAATAACTAAAGTGTTTCTTCACCTATTCATTACAAGTTGTATTTCTGCACGATCATACATGTGTATAATACATGTACGGGCAATTTCTGTTTATAGTATCAACTTACGGAAAGTGGCACAAGTTTGAGTGTTTGCATGTGCTCAACGGACCATTATCTTTGGTTTGGCAAAGCAAAATTGATAAAACAAATAGCTAACATTTGAAAGCTGAATATCCCAGGTGTAACATTATATAAGCATCATGAAACATTTTTCAATATTCCAAGGAAACAGAGCCCGATTCTGCTTGCAGCATTTTTTTTGGGGGGGGGGGGGACCAGGCTGTATGTTGTGCTTAGCACCTCTATATGACAGTCAGCCATTGAGGAATAAGCGACTTGTGAAACTTGTGAAAGTTCCTACTTGTGAAAGTTCCTGACCACAAAATGTGTAGTTTTACAATTGAGCAAAGCAGACTTCACTTTGAAGCACCACCCCTCCGAGGAGAGTCTTAAACGTTTAACATTTTTTGTCACTTTTGGCGAATTGTTTTTGTTTGAGTTGTCGTATTCGTCATCCCATGTACACGTTGAACGAAAATAAAAGTTACTTTCAAGCCGAGCCTGGTGGGTAGGAAACTGGCCGAGTTGAAGAGCACTGACGACGCTGTGATGCTTGCATCTGAGATGCGACCATCTTCCATCCCAAAGGGTCCTCCCTTAGAGCACTTCAAATCATCTGTCGGAGGTAGTGGAAAATATCGATCAGGGTGGGGCCAGGTTCATTAAAACAATCATTTTTTTTAATGGACATCACGGCCGGGCGCGGAATCCACCTTCTCCTGATCTTAGAAATGTGTTATGAAACTTCGTCACCGTTTTCACGAAGGGGCGAATTTCATGAAAATCGCCTGTTTTTCCAAATTTGTTTTTTGGTGAAAATGAATAAATATATCAATATCTACAACCTGGTGAGGCTATACTTTCAAAAAATTAATTAAAATCTGAATTAACCTAATTAACGAATGGGCGAATTTGCCACAAGTGCCGTTTTGCATTTTCATGAAGGGGCGAATTTCCGCACTCTATAGTATTAATACATTTTCAGTAAATAAATACATTGTAATACAATGACGCGTAACCACGAAGGGGCGAATTTCAGGCGCGTGCAATAAAACGTTTTCCCAAAGGGGCGAATTTCCAAGCGCACGCGCAGTGGGGCAGAATCTGCGCATACTGTACAAAACATGCATTGACTCAGACCGCAGAAGGGCGAAATCTGCGCGTACTCACTTTAGCGTTTTCACGAAGGGGCGAATTTGCTAATTGGTCGGGGTTTTTCGTTTTCACGAACAGCCACTTTTGCTTAATTGATTAATTCTACAAAACTAATCACCTTTTCCCCCCTAAAGTTTGCTACATGTAGGAAGATTAGAATCTCTTCTTTCCTCTGATACCTAAATCTTGCATATTTTATGCATCTTTAAGTTTCAAATTGTCAAATGAAAAAAAGACCAAATTTGAACGCGATTATCTCGAATGTTTGCTCAGACTGTGAAATACTTAATTCGCCTCTTCGTGAAAACGGTTACGACTTGGTATGTCTCCGGTTTCTGGTATGCGCGCGCGTCGCCGTAGCCATGCGCGTCAGCAAAATGAAAAAGTTTTTTTTTCAATGAAAGATGATGTCTCAAAACCGCCAAACTCACTGGTTTGACTGGAATCCTGCTGCTGCACAATTTTAACGTGTTTTTAGATTGGGTTATGGTCGAGAATAAGCTTTATGTGGCCTCTCTGGACTCCCATATATTTGCACTAAGTTTAGTCGAGGACCATTTGCAGTCATCAGCCGACATTTGAAGCAAAAAAATCAGGTAAAAAAAAAAAAAAAAGCCGCGTCGCCGCACCACTGTTTGGGCAAGCTCCATACCAGAAACCGGAGACTTTTTTTTTAGCAACCACATAATTTATGTTAATTCCCCCTTGAATTATCTCCTTAAAAAGTAAAAGTCATTAACAAGACAAACGAATTATTACACTGTAATGTAACCAGTGCTTTGAAAAGCCCGCTGCTGTATTACCTTGCATTTGGCTAGCGGGCTACCACTAAGCTCAAACCATTAATATGCCTACATTGCAATCTCCCCTCCCTCCCCCTCTCCCCCCCCCCCCGGAGATTCCACTGTCGACGCCACTTTCGACGCCGCTGTCCCCTCCAAATCGCCTCTCTTGGTGCGTATCCGATGGGTAAAACCAAGGGTTATGCGTACTCTGTGATGAAAAACCATAAGTACAGGGAGTACTCCGCTTTGAAATTTTTTTATGTTGGCTCTGCTTTTCAGTGAACTATACAATTGAAATGTCATGGATAATTTGACTTAATTTATTTATTTTCATCGATGCCCAATTGATTTTGGGCGGGAAGACGAGGCAGAAAGCTAGCAATTAATGGTTGTGTCTCTTTTGTATATTTTCCCGGAGTTACTGCATTATAAATGAACGAGGCTCACTTTATGATCCAATTGATGAGAGGAAAAATATCACCATAAAGGCCTTGGCAATGCTACGTTCTAAGATACTATAGGTTTCCCGACTATTTAAAACATTCTTCATTCCAATGCACCAACTCTTACATTCAATTTCGTCCGAGAAAAATTTCACATGCTTTAAAAAGAAAACCACTTTAGTCATTTACCATTTAATTTCAAAGTTTGGTCACCCTCTTTAGTCACCGGGTCGATATTCGACATTACAGATCAATTTTGACATTACCGATCAACTTCGCCTTGCAGCCGGCATTCAGAAATCGAATTCATCTTATATAAATCAATTAGACGAATTTAATTTCTGAATAACAAGGTTTGGCGTAGACGAGACGAGAACGAATACTCCGGGGCGAAACGAGTGCTCATTATTTAAATTTGACAAAAAATAAAATTAAACATTGGAAGTGCACTAAATCGATGTTGATGGACGAATTTGAATGTTAGAAACAGTGAATTCGAATAATGAACGTTTTAAAATAGCCGGGAAAACCTATAATAAAAATAGTGACAACCGTGGCAAAAAAATTTAATTTTAATTTCAAACGACAGTAATTTGTCTTATATTATTGAAAAGGAAGGCCTATTCTCTATAGGCTGACTTCTTCATACTTTAGAAGGAATTGAGCCATTTTTGTCTTCATACTCATTACATACGACTGATTCACCCCGTTTATCAGTACCTCCCTGTCTCATATCGTTTGAATATTGTTACTTCTTCTAAATATCATTGCTCCCTGTGACTTTCGGATCAGGAAGATGTACATGAATGTACTCACTATGAGGTCTCAGTATTAAGCTTGCTTGTTAGCCGCGCTTGTCTACTGGCCTTGCATTTAAGTGCAATATCATCATTAAACATCAACGATGGAGGAAGGTCATTAATTCATATTAAATATAATATCAACAATACTGGCAAGCAATTAGGCAGAAAGCAAGCACTTGATGAATGTGTTCCTTTGTTTATATTCCGGCGGTTATTATAAATGACAACATAAAACAAAGAAAGGCTTCAGTGATCACGCTTTTGAGTGAAATTAATTGTCCTTGAGTACGGCAGCCTTTATTATGGTGATCGGGCACCACACGGTCGCTGTTTTGTATATATTGGGTATATTCTTTTAAAATTTCAGGGATTATTACTAAATCACTCTAAAACCCATATCCACCTGATGCCATTTTAATAACCCCAGAAGAGTGGGGGGTTTTTCAGCCAAAATAAAGAATGTACATACCCATCTTTTGCTGACCCTTTTTTTTTGTGAGCGGAGCGTCTATTTGGGGAAAATGGTGAAATAAGCCCGAAATGAGAATCATTTATGTTTTTGCAGTAAAAAATCAACAATTTTACGTTGACACACAATTTTGGACAAACGGTCTCTTGAAGGGGCAGGGACACTTTCCATAATTGTTTTGGGGGGAAACAGAAGTTACAAAATATTTCAACAGTTATGTTAACTTATGCGTCGAATTTTGTTTTCAGAATTTTGCCTTAATAGAAGTCTAAAAGTAAATAGAGTCTGACCCGAGCCAATATGGCATATCAGGTCGGCGTTTATCGCCCGTTTCAGTACCACGAAACGACAGAGAATATTTACTATTCGCCTGGATGGGATGCAGGTCCATCGCAGGTTGCTCCCCAGATAATGCCGGTGTCTCGGGGAAAGTTGGAACCCGCGCAAAGTTGGAATTCCCACTTTGTCCGGCTGGGCAAAGTGGGAATTCCAATACTGTCCGGCAAAGTAGAGATACATCCAAATATTGACGATTTGTTTGTACGAAGTTTTTAACGTAATTTGATGATCGTCATGCGAACATTACACAAAAGCATATCGTGCCCATGCCCAACAGCCAAACTGCCCATTGTAAGTATTCCTTCATGTCACTGCTACTGAACCTGGTCAAAGTGGAAATTGTTTTTTGGCTGTTTCGGCAACCAGCCCAAACAGCCTTTGTTTTCGGGGGGGTTGGGGGGGGGGTTGTGCATGAATTTCACTTTTCTGCCTGTAGCGTCCAAGTACGTAATAGAATTAACGTTGTCTAACAACAACGACGCTAAGACCTTCGCAACAACATGGCTGAAAATGCGTAGAAAAATGTCAAGTGGATATTATGCCGGATCCGGCTTTCTTTTAGTAGACCTATGGGCGCACACCGGTAAAAATATAGGCCAAATATCAGTTCGCCGAGCTCATGAATAAAAGTTATACACTCCATTTGTTCTATATTGGAGGGTTCTGAGAGCCATGAAATCGGGGAAATTGAAGAGATATTGCAATACACCTCTGGCCCGGACTTGGGGCCTCCAATTTAGACATTTTTGATGCAATCGGACCCGAAAGTGGCGCTAGGGGGTGAATTATAAAAAGCAGAACCCAAACTCCAAAAAACATATTTCATATTTAATAAAAAAATATATATAGCACCAAACATATTAATGACTGGAAAGCCAATTTCATAAACCTCTTTTAGATGAACAAAATTACAAAAATCCGTTCAGAGAATATGACCATTTGAAAGCAATGGCCCTAAAACCTGTTTCGTTAAAAAAAAAAAAAAAAAGCATATTAGTGTGCATTCTGACTGTTTGGAACAACGAAGAAAATGACACAGAATACTTGTTTCAACAACTGTCAACAACTGTAGTGCACAATATCTTTATTAACAACCCTGGTTAGGCAAACAATATGATTTATATATTCCACTTTTTTAAGACGGGCCTTCAAACGGACTTTGTTGAATTTTTTAACTTTGATATACTGAGGTTTTATCGCTTGTGATGTTGGAAGACAATTGTGACGACGATTCTTGAGTTCGTATCATTGAGTGGTCGGGCACAACCCGACCACTCTTTGGATTTGTTGCGATTAATCTTTCTTTCTTTCTTTCTTTCTTTTTTTCCGGACAACACTTCTCCGCGGGTTTTCTGTTAAACGGTTTATGGTATGAACTTGTAACTTTCAATATATACCGACCCTCATCCGAAGTGGTGCATATTACTCTGACGACTTGATAACGTCATCAGGTGTCAAATTACAAGTGATTTTATCTGAAAAAGTGACCAATTACTTTCACCTATAACTCTTGAACTAAATATTCAATGATGTTTGTATTCTGTAATCAGATACACCATTAATCGCTAATCATTTTTTGTTGTGTACGTGATCTCGCTTGACCTTTACTTCCGGGTCTACCGGAAGGTCAAAGTTAGGTGAATTCAAAACGAAGACGTTAGCCTGACATCAAAACAAAACAAAATTTCTTCCAAACGGTTCACGGTATGATCACAAAACCTTGTGTGAACTTTTTATTATTAAAAGCGGCATCCTTGCGACGCGTGTCTGTTGCTAGCCGTGCAGGCCGTGCAAGTTCGTGTAACTTATCCCCGTTTTCTTCTGTTATGTTGCCATCTCCTTGGAGATTGGAAGATCAGATACATAAACTGACGGGAAAAGTGCAGATGTCAGTCACAGCCTGACTGTAATTTTAATCCCTGACGAACTGCAGATCACAATTTGTCTGTTTTAATTGGGTTGGCGCAGAAGTTCTTCCTGGCCTTTCACCTCCATGGCCCGAGTTCAATTCCTGGCCAGGTCCACATGTTGATTGGGTTTTCAGTCTTCCTATGAGGCTGCCGTTCAAATCGAATTATCATGGACAGAATCGGACAAATTGTGATGCTCTTCAATCCGGCAAATTTGCCGACGGGGCTGATGTTGCCGACAAGACAACGATTTTGTCGCTTTGCCGACAAAACGATTAAGGGGTGGGGAGGGGGAGGGGGTCATATCCTCCATCCCCCCCCCCCCCCTAGGGATGCTCGTGACTAGAGTTCTTTTTTTTCCTGTGGAGTCGTCATGATCTCAAAATAGAATTTATGTCTACGGACTCTTAACATGAACTATTATATTGGAGAAAAAAAACTGAAAACTAAGGAAGCTCCTTCGTCTTTGTTTAAAACATGTCACTGCCCACTGCCTGCCAATTAAGTTATCACGATACTCTCTACAAAGTAAAGGCACACAACAGCGTGAAGTCATGCCTGAGAGCCTTCACAGATGTCACATAAAAGAAATACATGTAATTGGACATTATCACCACTACATGTATGACACCCCATTACCACATGCGTGACAATGCCAAATGATGCCACCAGTAAATTTCAATTAACTTGAATCAATAACCGACCCCCGCACAAATTAGCCTGGAACATTAAATTCCGGTTTCTCAAAGAACACAACAAATCTCCCAATTACTGCAGTATACCCATTCATGATTGTTTTTGCAAATTTAGCCCCCCGATCGCCTCATTCCTGGGCTGGTGCTGCACTTTTTATAGCGGCAATGAATAATAATTGCCTTTTTTTTTAGGCCAAAAAAAAAGTCTCCGGTTTCTGGTATGGAGCTTGCCCAAAAAGTGGTGCGGCGACGCGGCTTTTTTTTTTTTTTACCTGATTTTTTTGCTTCAAATGTCGGCTGATGACTGCAAATGGTGCCCGACTAAACTTAGTGCAAATATATGGGAGTCCAGAGAGGCCACATGAAGCTTATTCTCGACCATAACCCAATCTAAAAACACGTTAAAATTGTGCAGCAGCAGGCTTCCAGTCAAACCAGTGAGTTTGGCGGTTTTGAGACATCATCTTTCATTGAAAAAAAAACGTTTTCATTTTGCCGACGCGCATGGCTACGGCGACGCGCGCGCATACCAGAAACCGGAGACTTTTTTTTGGCCTTATATTGAACTTGTACATCAAGTTGCAAAATCTAGGGATCAGTACTGAAATTGTTTTAATGGTGTCCAGTGGCCCCTGAAAATATAAGCTATTATGAGGAATTCCATAAAACGCCGGAACATATGGGGCCAGAAGTTCAATTTCAGAGAGTGACCTATTTAAAAAATATCCCTTGCAATCAACCCTAGTGTCACAAGAGTTTTATAGCATAACTTCTGAAACAAGTTCCTCGCAACACTTAAGCAAAACTTTCCGCAAATCCAGATCTTTCTTGAAAAAAAAGGCAGTTTCTCATGATATAGATTTTGTCTAGATTGGACCCAAGACATCAAAGGCACTGCACGTGAAATTACTTAAATTAGGTACTGAAGAAATAATGGTTGGTATGGGACATCGCCGTGGCTATTTGCAGTTTGACCCAATTTTTAAAACCAGGTTCACTGAATTAACCTGAGGAGATGAATGTAGGTGCAATGCCAACTTAGATAAGAACCAACAAACTTCAAAGAAAAAAAACCAAGCGCTTCAGTTTCTGACCAAAAATCACCCACACATTACTTTGTGTCGGCACCGAACAGTTTGCCAATTTGGTCTGGCGGTACTGACGGCAGAGTAAATGGCTGCCTGGAGAGATTTCTTGACATTACCATGTTACGAAGATGTTATAAATTTTGTTACGTCATCATGACGTCATCAGGTATCAAATTACAAGCGATTTAAGGGCAAATTTTGACAAAATAGTTTGCATTATATCTTTTGAACTAAATGCCGTGAGAAACATTTTGTGTTCCTAAACACAAAACCGCTTGACCTTTACTTCCGGTGTTACCGAAAGTGCAATAAAAACTGAATATAACTCAAAAGCGGAAGCATTTTACTACAGACTCATATATTATGAAAGTGTTTAGTGAGGAATGCCAGACACAAAAAAAAACAGTGTGATGACGTCATCATCCGAAAGGGCGCCCCTAGCGGCACATAAAATATTGTTTCTTTTCTTTACTTTTAAAACCATGGGTTCAAATTTTACCAAATCGACCCTTGATATTCTTTGATTAGCCACAGATAACTTGGCAAGGTTTCAAACTCATGACGTCATCAGACTGGAAGTTACTTTTATGAGAATTTACCAACGATCATATTTTAAATTTAATTCTATCATTTGATCCATGTCGTATATCTTAGCCCAAATAACGATACCATTACAATGTTCACCTTTTGCTTCCAAACACTGTGACGTCATCAAACCAGAAGTTCGGTGTTATGAATGCATACACTTATAGTTTCCAAATTTTCATACGTTATGTAACTTCACAATGAACATCCACTCCGAACTAAATCAGTATTCACTTCCCGTTTTTGACTAATGACGTTATCAAGCCAGAAATAACTTGTATGTGTACATGTTTACTGAAATTTAATTGATTGTCCTGGAAGGGATTTCATTTCCTGATACTTTGTTCTTACATGAAAATATTCATAACTTAACTGGACAGTGTTTCATAAAATAGTTGTCAACCCGACCACTCTGCGTTTGTAACAACAAACGCGAATCTCTAGTTGTGTTTAAATTTGTATTTAGCCACCCTTTGGAGAGATCCTTTTGAAGATGGCTACTTTTCCACTTTGGGAAACATCGCTCATTTTAGGGGTCGTCTTCTTTGGGTGCAGAATGTCTCGAGAAGTCATCTGTCAACCCAACAAAAATTGAAAATAAAATGAAAGATGACATGTTGATCATCATTTTTTATGTGCAGCCTGAACACATGTGAGAGTTTTGAGTATTTTTAAACGAATTTTGAAGTATGGGCATTTACACTGTTGTCTATGACTATGAGAAATGATTAGATTGTGTGATCCCCTTTACGATGTTAATCCGGGAGATCTTACAGCGCCCTCCTTGACTCATGAACAAAGAAACAAGAAGACAGACTTTTCATCAACTATACGGAAAAGCAACACGAAAAATCAGAAGATAAACAATGGCTTTTCCGATGATGGTGGAAAAGCCAATATGCAAAGTTGGCGGAAAAGCCAAACAAACCTGAAGTTCGAAAAATAATTGCATTTCAAGAAATTCGAGTCATGGGGAAACTCCATTGCACGGTCCTTTAAATGTCTATTCGATAAGCTCCATGTTAACACTTGATGCGTCGCCTCCTTATTTGCACAAGAATCGCAAAACGATAGCTAACAGATCATTTCAGAAATCTAGCTAGCTTGCAATCAAAGTACTTTTTATTGCAATAAAAATAAACGCATGCTTCTAATTTTGCAAAACCACAATGTTTCTGAGATTTCCCCACAAGGCGAAAAGGCGCTTCCAACAGATTTTTATGGAGTATAATTACTTGCCTTGTTTACCACGGCACTGGGTTCTGAAAGACGCGAAAGCCTTGTTACGAAGTGCGGTCAGATCATCACCGGGTGCAGCCTGGACCATGGCACTACACGTGTTCCCTCGTACAGGTAGAATAAAGAAGGAACTAAAGAGCCCCAGAGTCCAAATGCAGACCCACATTTTACGCGGGTTTTTCATGACCAGCCAGCAGGTCTTCTTTTTGAGATCTGCGTTCAAAACGGGCAGAGCACCACTCCCTGGCCCGATGAGCCTTGAGAATGTTGAGGATATCGCTTTCTGTCGTCACATAGTTTCCACGGTAACCGTAATAATGGTTATTGTTTGGAGTTGGTTCATCGACGATCATGACAGAGCGAAATCCATGACAGAGCGAGTGACGCTCGTTTTTTTTATTCATTTATTTTTTTTCCATGGAAGAAATCTTTTATTCAACCTCAAATCAACTTCTCAGCTATACAAAAACTACTTAAGAAACCAAGGCAATGTCGCAAAATATCTTGACCTATAACACATTTGAAATACAGAGTTAATCTTGACACAGTACTTCAAAGGAGTCCCATTTTGTATGACATTTTGCAATAGATCCATTTGTAAGCGAGATGTACTTTTTAAATAACGTTTTAAATCAAGTTTTAATAGTGCAAGGGATGGTCTGCTATCGTTCATCCTCACCTTATAAATGTGTAAACGACACAAAATAAGGATCAGGTTGAGAGCAATCCACGATTTTTTTTTACTTGTACCGAAAAGCATAGCCTCATTGTCTAACCGTATGTTTAAATTAAGAGTTCTCTCAAACCAATCATTAACCTGGGTCCAAAACATAGATGAAATCTCACACCTACAAAATAGATGAACAAGCGTTTCGCTCTCTAAGATATAGAATAGCTATGTAACGAACCGGATAGGGCGCGAAAGCGAACGCGAACGCGAATTTGTGACGTCATGGCAAGTATTCGCGCTGCGAATTCGTAAAAGTTGAACACATTTCAACTCGGGCGAATTTCGCAGCGAATGTTTCATGACGTCAAATTCGCTTCGCATTCGCTTTCGCATGAAGTATGAACCGGGCTTAAGGTTTTAAAGGGACGAAAGAGGTACGGACATTTAATACAAATCCTTGCTAAATAACGCAACGTCGAAACCTTATGTTTGAAAGGATTGATTCTTCAAAAATAAAATTGAACATTTTAAACACGGCGTCGCGCGTTAGATACATCGACTGCAGTCCTAGTTTAAATGTGCCAATATTTGACACATTTAAATGAGACAATATCAGTGGCCCTCTTGGACCAGTCTTGCAAGATACATGTAAGATCATGAGACACCTTAAAAGATCACTGATAGTAATAAATGATATCTAGAAACAACACAACACTGCAGGTGCACGCTTACACTCTATCTAAAGTGCTTTTATTGAATGAATATAAATTTAACACAGAAAAGAGACGTGGAAGAAAAGGCTTGTGTCGTGATATACCAAACTTTCTCCATCATGTCTGACTACATATTCAATTCAGTTCATTGGCTTTAAGGTAATGGTCACCATTTGCAGAAGAGGTTTATATTTGCCTTTTCAGGAAACAATGAACAATAAATATGAAGCAGGTTATTAATACAAACACTAAGAAAATGTCGAAATTATGCACATTAGATGTCATACTTTTGAGAAACTGTAACAATGCATCTTTATTTTTTTCTCACGCAAAGCATGTTTGACTGTTTGATGGTTGGTCCTAACCATCGCGAGGAAATGATGGTTATTCTTTTTTTCCTAAAAACAGACAGAGTACTGGGCGGAATTATTTCACATGATGCTTTATACCTTTTATTTTCTGAAAATTAAGAAGGATAATTCATGATATTTTGATAGTTTTATGTTTGAGTGTTTGCAAATGGTGTCGATTACCCTAAACCACTTCAAAAGTTAAAGGAAAGGGGAAAAAGAAAAAAGAAGGGGGAAAAACCCAAAAAACAATTTGCTAAGGAATATTTCTAGTTACAATTGGTTTTTATCTATTTTCACCAGTTACTGAGATTCATGCTTAACCATGTGGGAAAGGACAATTAATAAAGTGTAATAATCCATATATAATAATGCTCATTTCTAATAAGAAAATAGTGTATACCAGATTTGCTAAGATATTAAGTAAGGTATATTGGATATTTGAAAAGTTTCATGTAATATTTTTTGGAATTTTATATAGTGCTGTAGAACAAAATTGTGGGCAGTGCATACTGAATAATATTCATTCCATGGGTTTACAAAGTGATTTTGAGTGGGTAAACTCTTTTGTAGTGACTCAAATTTACCCACTTCAAATAGCGCCCTCTTATTGTGTCCGCCATACTTTAACAAGGATAATAGCTTGTAACGCTTGCAGTTATTATCGAAGTTTCAGGTTAACTTTCATCCGGAGATTGTCAAATGGTAGTGTTTTCTGGGTCCAAGAAAATCCCAACAAATTGTCTGACATTTCCAGAAAAATGTTGAAAACGCCCGTTTGTTTACATATCTGGCGCGTCAGCGATTTTTGCCTATTTATTTTTGAAGTATTTCTAGCAGTAAAAAAAAAGCCATCGAATTTCAACTCAAAAATGAAACCGTCATTTTTGGCGAGCTGCGAAGCAGAAGCGAGCCTATGTGATACCAATTTCCGTCCGTCCGCCCTTACCAGGGACCACTTTAGGGGTACCCGTCCTTTGTTCGACGTACCCCACAAATAAAATATTTAGAAAAAAGGGTACCCCGCCAACGAAATCTTTAGAAAAGGGGATAATGGGACAACAATGCTCCTACCCTTGACTGTCGATCGGCTAGAATGCCCGTCCGGCCGCCCGCGTTCAGATAAAAATGTTGAAGTTTTTGGTTCTAGCTAACTTGGGGAAAAATGAAATGCAGTTTACATGTATCCTCTTTATAACTTCAGTTAGGTTCATATTGCAGTCAATTTTATTATTTTATTGAGGATTTTTAATTCAAGAAAATGTTTTATTACGTTTTTAATTGTTATTGGCAATGACAAAGTCGAGTCAAAAGGGGCACTTTCCTCTCCTGAAATTGCTTGACACAATCATAAGAGGAACGAAATAACCAGCAGCTTCTTGTCTTTATAATGACTCTTTTTGTGGTGGGGGGGGGGGCAGGGAAGAAGATGTTCAGTTTAGGCGAGGTACTTTTCGGTCACTTCAGGCATATTTCAAGCTGGTTTGTTGGTGCAGTAAGCGCCACAGACTGCAGACCAGCAGCAAATTAACTCCCATAGACCCCAATGATAAACGCCCCCACTTCAGAAATTCAGGGATAATACTCACAACTCTCCAAGGTGTTTGAGACGAGACACAAATCAAATAAAAGCTTATTTCATCATCTCTCATTTTCTGTTAAATCTTTTGGGGGTAATAATGATAACTTGTGGGAGCGGTTTTCATCCCAAGATGATAACCCCTTGAAAAAGACCTGATGCCCATCTTCAATTTGAGAAATGATGCCTTGCAAAAAACGAGCACTTTTAAGGCACAGTGTCATCGACATTTCCCAGAAATACAAGATCACAGTCCTGTGCACAACTTTCCACCTCCTTGGTTTTTTTTTTTACAAACTTCAAGTTCACGGCCCACAAAATGCTCTGATAGCAGAGAATTTGAAACTGCTAAAAAATACATGATATAAGACTTTTTCAGCAAAAAGCACAATCTTTTACGTGAAACCGGAAAGTGTAAAATGCACAAGAGGCAGGGGTTGCATAGCGTTAGTCAAAACGAAAGTGACCTGGAATTCATGATAGTCCCCCTTAGGCCCAAAAAAGTGTCCGGTTTCTGGTATGGAGCTTGCCCCAAAAAAATGGTGCGGCGAAGCGGCTTTTTTTTTTTTTTTTTTACCGTTTTTTTTCTTCAAATGTCGGCTGATGACTGCAAATGGTGCACGACTAAACTTAGTGCAAATATTATGGGAGTCCAGAGAGGCCACATAAAGCTTTTTTATAACTTGTGACACTCGATCGTAACCCCCGTCTAAAAACACGTTAAAATTGTGCAGCAGCAGGATTCCAGTCAAACCAGTGAGTTTGGCGGTTTTAAGACATCATCTTTCATTGAAAAAAAAACACTTTTTCATTTTGAGGACGCGCATGGCTACGGCGACGCGCGCGCATACCAGAAACCGGAGACTTTTTTTTTTGGCCTTAAAAAGCAATTCAATTTGCACGCATTAAACGAGCATCATCAGTGGGCATGTGGGGGGAAAAAACGAAAAAGAGTTATATTGAAAATGATCCATGCTATCAGAAGTTATGCATGTTTTACCAAAACAACCCCCGTCCAGCTGTCCATGGAATTCTGTATGCTTTGAAGCTGTTCATCTGAGTACCAGAGATTATACCACAGGCATTCAGATACAAATGAGCTTTTAATAATCTGAGTCAAGACTGAATCATTATTTTTCAATGTCACGTTTTGTGTTTTGTGTATGAGGAACAAATCTTTTTTGTCTCTCTCTTAAATTATGATGGTAATTTTTGTCTGTTGCCCTTTGCGTTTTCGTTCATTCGTGGAGGTAGAAAAGCCCATTGTTCATTGCAATTAAAAAGGTATTCATCAATGCATATTGGTATATTTTTTCATTAAAATAGGGATAACTTGTGACACGAGTATGCAAAATACGTGGAACTTTCACCGTTATACTCGCGGGGGCGTAAATCCTCCACTGTTAGACCAGGAGGGGGTGGGCTATTGAATCATCCTCTTCCCCACTTTTTCGTGATGGGAAAAGCAAAATGCGGATTTGAGGTATTTCTCGAATATCCGAACAATCCAAATGTATTCAGTAGCATTAAACAGTGCAGAAACAAAGTACAAAAAGCTTTTAAAAACGCGCTGTTTTGATGTAAGCGCGAATAAACATGTTGATATACATCTATAACCTGAAGAGCGTCCCCTAGTGTAATGTGGTGTCCATCCCCCAGCCCCCCCCCCCCCCCGAAAACAATTTAATGACTATTGGTTTAAGGGTTTTGGAAATTATGACTTATTAATTATTCATATTCAATTCTTCTTTGAAATTCACTTTTCAGGGGAAAAAAATCGTTGCGCTCCAGCCCAGGGTAGGAATGGTATGTTTTTGGTATCAAAAGATGCGCAAGAGTCGAGGCTAAAAAGCCAGGAAAGTTCTGGTCGGGAAATTTTTTTTTTCAAGGGTTTCGCAAAAAAAACCTTGAGAGGGGGCTCGTACCATACATCAATGGGGGCGCTGTTCAAATCCCACAATTATTAACACATACAGCATAATTTACAAATATATCAGTATATCAGTATACCCCTAACCAAACGCATGCCATTCGTCATGGTAACGGCATAATGACAATGGGGTGAATGTTCCCTGACTTTTTCGTATGATGAAAGTTTTCGTATGAGCCAACGTCAAAGCTGCTATATCCATTTGAAGAAATATGTCATGGTTTTTGGCGAACCTAATCTCGATACTTTTCTTGTTCCACTTAGCCAGCAACCAACATTTTCTCCACGCCTCCTTCTCATCCGGCTGGCTGAAATTGCATCAGTCTTGATGCATCCGCCTCCTTGACAGGATGAATTAGTTTGAGGCCTCGGAGGCTTGTAACCGACCAGGAGGCAGCATGATTGTGCCCAATTCAATGAAAACCTCTTCATCTGGGAGTCATTGGTAACAGGTACCGGTGGTCTCTGGGTTGGCTGTACGGATGCGACTCATGAAGGTGTCTGGCTGTGCGATGGTCAGCCTATACAATAAATCAACTGGCAAAACAGCTTTCCAAGCACAAGCAAAACACGTAACTGCGCCCGTATAGACCGTTATCATGCTGCCACCATTTCAGTCAAGTTTGTGCAAAAAGGAACTAGACTATTTTTCCTTCCAGCCTCGCTTTGGTTACGTTGATTTGAATAGGGAAACATGGCATAAATGGCCGCAACATGGTAATGGTCTATACCCGCCTACGAAGGATGGCGTTGGGTCGATGATGACGTCCTCTTCGGTGCCAGCTGCCTACCATACTTTCGGTCCCGATGGGCGTGTCCTTCAGCGATGCCTCCTCCATCACGACATCAAGAATCAGACGGTAGAAGGCTTTCATTTCCTGTGGCTGACCGTGCTGGGCCGATCCCCGATCATCTTTTCTTTCTTGCTGGTCCGTCAATGATTAAAGGATCGTCATCATGACAATCCTTTAATCATTGACAGACCAGCAAGGAAGAAAAGATGTTTCAACTTAATGACGTCACTCGTTTTGTGGCTGATGGCGACGACTTCAAGAAAACCGACAACTGTTACTATTTGAAGTTTTTAAAATAATATTTTACCGAAATAACACCTCCCGTAGATGTTCGGAAGAACATAATAAGATTACGTTTGAAAATACATGACACCTCATTATGCTTACATACTCTGTGCTTATCGATTGGAACTCGCAAACATCGCGCTGCCTTGTTTTAGAGGTTAAAATCTTCATGCAGTACAATTACAATTTGTGTGCTTAAATTATTAGGGCACCGTTGTGGGCCTTGCACTTGATGTTTAAAAAAAAGATGGATAAAAGCCGTGCACAAGAGTGTGAGCTCGTATTTCTGTAAAATGTGCATGAAATTGGGCCCTTAAATTGCTCTATTTTGCAACGGAGCGCAGGCGTCTTTTTTCAAAATGGCGATGGGCCACAGGACTATAGCTTACTTTTTAGGGTGACATCCTTTTTTTTCTGGTTGGAAGCCTAAAATTAGGGTCGGTTAGAAATGAGAATCAAAGAAATACAGCGGTTGCTATTTTTAATCCTAATAAGAAACACACGCAATTAACCGAGAGAGAGCTGTTTTGGCAAATTACGTTACCAAAACAGCAAATTATGCGCGAACTACTTTTCGTTCGTTGGATGTGAAAACAGACGTGATCGATTAAGGAGATTTCTCATCTATTCTGAGGCAATTCTGTCAGTGTTTTTAATGAACAGATCTAATAAAGACCCTTTAAAACAGTTAATGATATTAGACCCAAACTGATATAGGTTTGCTTTCTGAATTTAATGATTTCTTTCTTTCTGTCCTTTCATCCTTGGCGGGTTTTTTTTTTGCGACAGCCGGGCTACTTAAGGAATAGTTTGACAAGCCCGTCGCTGTTTTGACTAGCATTTGGCTAGCAGGCTACCGCTAACTTCGAACCATCATAGAATTCTTTCTAATCACAACAGCAAAGAACCCCTTGGCCTTGTACAACGTTTAATCCTTATATGAACTAATGTTATTAACAGGAGCTGTTTCGGCTGTTATGCGCGAACTACTTTTAGTACGTTTAACCCCCAAACCAAACCTGCGTAGGCTTGACCATTAAACTGAAATACTGCCCTCAATTGACTGAGAGTATCACCACAAATAATCGTCATTGAACAATGTACTTGGTATAATAGAATTCTTGTCAATCGCTACAGTACCAAGGAATTCGAACACGACTTTACTTTCTCTTTCAATGTCGGTCGCTATACACTGTTGACAGCGCGCTCTGTTACGTAATGTTTTAGCGCATTCATTGTGACGCCAAATTGCCTATTCAACTTCACTCTCAATGGAGGAACCGCCCCTCTCTCAAACTATCCCTCTTTTGTTTCACTTCTTGCAATCAACATTTCGTTTCACGTCGCGCAGGCCAAACAAACTGGTGGGCCAAACATTTTGACACAAATTGATACAGGTTTGCATTCCGAAGTTAATGATTTATTTCTTTCTGTCCTTTCATCCTTGCCGTTTTCCAATATTTTTTTGACTCGCCAGCCGGGCTACTTAAGGAATAGTTTGACTAGCCCGTCGCTGTTTCATTTGGCTAGCGAGCTACCGCTAACTTCGAACCATCATAAAATTCTTTCTAATCAAAACAGCAAAGAACCCATTGGCCTTGTTCAACGTTTAACCCTAATAATTATGAACAACGTTTAACCCTAATAATTATGAACACAAAGTCATGTAATGAACAGGAGGTGTTTCGGCGAACTACGTTGCCGAAACGGCTCATGCGCGAACTACTTTTAGTACGTTTAACCCCCAAACCAAACCCGCGTAGGCTTGACCATTAAACTGAAATACTGCCCTCAATTGACGGAGAGTATCGCCACAAATACTCGTCATTGAACAATGTACTCGGTAATAGAATTCGAACCAAGGAATTCGAACGCGCCTATACTTTCTCGTCAATATCGGGCGTTACACTATTGGCAGCGCGCTCTGTTACGTAAGTTTTTTAGCGCATTCATTGTGACGCCGAATTGCCTATTCAACTTCACACTCAATGGAGGAACCGCCCCTCTCTCAAACTATCCTTTTGTTTCACTTCTTGCAACAACATTTCGTTTCACGTCTTGCAGGCCATCTTGATCACCGGTGGGCCAAACATTTTGTATTTCCGGAATAAAAAAGGATCCAAATCATCCGCCCCCCAATTTGAAAAGCAAGGGCGAAGGACCCTTCATGGCATTGGTGCACGGTAGCGCAATTTCAATGCTGGACGCATGTACTGTCTCCCTTTTTACGACGCCACTGTGACATAAAAAAAGACCGGGTTATTTTGACCATCTCACAGCTGGGGGCTGATTCCCCCCTCGGATCTCGGCCATCGAGTGATGAAAAATTATGAAACTCGGTCCATGCATAGAATTATTTAATATGAACATACCCAAGAAATTGCATTACTATATGGGTTTTGGCATTATGGCTATTATTGTTCATGTGCACCAATGGTAATTCTGCTTTGCGTACGCTACAAATATGGGGAAGTTCAGATTTAATTCACGGCGCAATCCTTTCTAAAACAGCAAAGAGCCACTTTATCTACCGGTATATCTTTAATCCTAATACAAATTGACAGGAACTGTTTCGGCGAACTACGTCGCCGAAACAGCTATACGCGAACTACTTTTCGTACGCTTAACCCCAGACCAAACTTGCGTAGGCTTGACCATTAAACTGGAATAGTGCCCTCAATTGACTGAGAGTATCACCACAGATTATCGTCATCAAACAATGTAATAAAGGTTCCCTCGTAGTTAATAGGTTTTGAAGAAAAAGTATAAGTGGTAAATTGCGGATGGAAATGAATAGTAATTTGCCGAGTAGAGTGATAATATCGAAATTTCGAGAAACAAAATTAATGGATTGAAGAGTATAAGCTAGGCCTATTGGAACTAGACCGATGCACTGCAGAAATAAAATAGGATCGTTTACATGTCATTTAAATGACTGGAGTTTAGAAGTTGTTTTGTTTTCATGCAATGTATTAAGGCAAAGCACAGATTGAGCTAACCATCCTAAAGTTTCAAACTATATATGAAGACTCAATGTTTCGAAGATAACTGAATAGCCTAGTGGTTAGGGTCGTTGTCCGCAGATCCGGGGGCCCGGGTTCGAATCCCGTTGGTGCAATTTTGGTTTTCAATACACGCGCTCAGTCTTTTACTATAAGAGTTTTAATTCCCCGTCGTCAAATACCAACCGCCCTTAGCTCAATCAGTTAAGTCACCGGCTGGGACTGTCTGCGAAGTCCAGGTTATGCATCTACTCATAGGTACGGGGCTCTTTTGCTGTCTCGGCAGCAAGGCATAGGGTGTCGCCTCGTTTCCTCCCTTAACGGTGCTTGGCCCTCCGGGGTTACATGGATGGACAGGGAAGGAGGTGTGGTGGGCCGGGGAATCCGAGACCCAGGAAGAGCCCTATATGGGAGTCGGTAACCAATCGCGACCCCTGAATGCTTGGTCAACACCACATAACTTTTTGTTTTTCTTTATCCCCTTATTTTTTTGTTTCCTCTTGTCGAGACTTTATGAGGTACAGTAAAAACGAAAAGGTTTTCCTTCAAAATTATTTTAAATAATATGTTACTTATACCAACATTTCAGACAGAAAATAATTCAAACACAATGATAATCTCTGCCTGCACAGGTCTCTTGCTACTGGGTTGGTAGAAAGCAAACACTGATCAAGTGTCTTGCCCTAGGACAAATACTGAGCAAGGCTGATTGTCACGACCGCACGAGGACTCAACTGCATCCAATTCACTCCACTTGGAGTCTTGCTGGTTGCCTTTTGCAACCTCTGCTGCACTCCAGCAAGATTAAGGCCCAAAAAGAAGGCCGGTAAAAAATCTTGACAAAAATAATGGCTTTTCTGCAACTATGCGGAAAAGCCAGAAATTGCAAACATTGTAGGCGAATTAGGCAAAGGGTTAATTGTCTGACGTTGTGGACTTAATCCCCAAATTTACGTTTTAACCGTAAAGAACTGTTTTGACGTAGACAAAATAATCATATACAACCATAATCTCTTATTTTGGGGAATTTCTTTGAACTTGTTCAAGACCCCCACGTTACAGGCAGCCCTTCGCCGCCTAGAAGTTTAGCCCAATTTACGGACACCTCTTTTTTTCCCATATTTTGTTTTGTTGGCTAAAGTATCATGATTTTATCATGAGTTTGGTTTAGTGGAACCCATGACATACATTAAAGGTATACTATGCAGGCCAAATCACAATTTGTATGCTAAAATTATTTGCTATTAGCCTGAGCACCGCTGTGGGACTTGAACTTGTTTTTAAAAAAATTCAAATATTACGGAGGTTCATTGCCACATATAATAATTATATATTTTTCCCCATTTGTTACATTACGGTAAATAGGGTTCTAGAGGCTCTAGGCCTATTTTTTCAGTGGCTGGGAGCAAATTAGCCTGAGTAGGTTAGAAATAAGATTTAAAGAAATGCAGCGGTTCCTATTTTTAATCGAAATACGCGCAATTAACAAGAGTTGTTTTGGCGAACTACGATACCATAACAGCAAATTATGCGCGAACTACTTTTCGTACGTTTAACTTCCAAGCGTAGGCTTGACCGTTAAACTTGAATAGCGCCCCCAATCAACTAACAGTAATCACACAACTCGTCATTGTAATCATATACAATTCTTTCCAATCACAACAGCAAAGAATCACTTCATTTATCTTTAAACGTAATATGAACACACGTATTAACAGGAGCTGTTTCGGAGAGCTACGTCGCCGAAACGGCGATTTATGCGTGAACTACTTTTCGTGCGTTGAACCCCATAACCAAACCTGCGTAGGTTTGACCGTTAAACTTAAATAGTGCCCTCAATTGACTGAGAGTATCGCCACAAATAATCGTCAATGTATTCGGCAATTGAATTATTTCTAATCACTATAGTACCAAGGAATTCGAACACCCTTGCTTCTCTTTCAATATCGGGCGTTTTTTTACACTATTGACAGCGCGGTCTGTTACGTAATGTTTTAGCGCATTCATTGTGACGCCAAATTGCCTATTCAACTTCACTCTCAATGGAGGAACCGCCCCTCTTTCAAACTATCCTTCTTTTGTTTCACTTCTTGCAATCAACAATTCGTTTCACCGTTCAGTTCGGTACAGATCTCGCGCCCACGTAATGTGTATGAGGCCATATCCAGAAGATAGTCAGTTTTTAGGGTAGGCCAACATTATTGTTGTTCCCTGGATAAAGTGGGTCCAAATGTGATATGAAAAGCCAAGGGGCCGGCGCAATTCCAATGCTGTACGCATTGGCTGCGACGTCACTTTTTTTAGGGGGAGTGGCCCCGGTCCCCCCCCCCCCCCCCGATCCGTCGTTGCGTTATGTATGTCCCTATTCACCTATGGCATTGACAGAGCCAAGGTTATAACCGATTTTTTGCTCAGCGAGTAAAATTCCAGCAAATTTCAAATGCATGTATTTAACTTTATAAATCTTGAGCTTATCAACTCGCCATATGCGATCGAAGCCATTGATTCGTGTACTTTATACAAATTAAAGCTGCGATAAACGGGGGACAGTTTGTTTCAGGAAATGAAAATGTCATGCGTGTCTTGCTGAAGATAATGAACCTATCACATCCCTGCCCAGTTTATGAACTGTAGGTTGTCCGATAATTTAAAAAGGGGGTTTGGAAAAAGTGTACTTGCTGGGGCGTTTCTGTTCTAGTTTCAATATCGTATCTCGCTTCCAATGCAACAGACCCGAATACCGTCCAAATACAGGTTGATCGGGTAAAGCGGTGTGTGCCCTATTCGCTCTTTGTATCGCGATATTGGAACAAAAACGGAGAACTTCGCATTCACAAATAAACTGAGTTACGTATCGGCGGGAGAGCGAATTGTGAATAGTGCGTTGAACTCCGAAAAGTATAAGAAACTGAGCAATTAAGTAACTTTTCCACGGTGAACCATTGTGCATGCATCATGCGTGTGGTTTTATCCTTCGGAAACGACTGCTTCGTGCCTCTCGCGAAACCAAAACCCGTTCTCCATACCGTGATTGGGGACGACGCGCAGGGCGGTTTTTTTTTGGGGGGGGGGCGGGGGATTGAGAAGTAAAAAAAAACCAGAAGATAATTGGGTATATTTAAAGAAAAAAAGAGAAAAAACATTGTCCAACTGAAACACGTCCAAAGATGTGTCGTAAATGACGCTTTTAGCTGCATGGTCCCATCTAACTTGCAATGTGTGTTTTTAGGAGACCCTTAAAATAATATCATTTAATATAGGGAGCGTCAATAACACATAATAATATTGCTTCAATTTTGTGCAGAAGTATATCATCAGATTCATATCCTACATCCGATTCAACCCTGGCTCTCATATAGCAAAGCGCACATGTAAACAAAGCGTGACGTCATTATACATGTATCTCAGGTCTTTTGGGCGACATGCAGACACTGAGTTTCAACATGTCTTTCTTTCCATGCAACAGGCCTACACCGCCAAGGCATAGGTTAATTCGCTCTTGTATCGCGATATTGGAACAAAAGCGGAAGTTGAACAGGCGAAGGCTTCCCATTCACATTGCAATAAGGATCGTACAAAAACAAGTTACGCAACGGAGGAATCTATTATGAACAGTGCGCTGCACCCGTCGTGAAACAAAAACCGTATCTTGAAAGCTGTGAAACCAATGATTTGATCCTCTGCAAAGAAACTGGTGAACAATCGTATTCGGGAACAAAGCTCAAGAGTCGCTCGCGCGAGACCGAAACCTCTCCATGCAGCCTTACACCAAACCAGCCTCTTTTCACACTTCCGCCATGGGCATGCATGCAGAGCCTCGATCTGGCAACTTTACACAATACATAGCTGGATCAGTGATTCCCGTGTCGGGGTTCAGATCAGTGAACCGGCTATTTTTATTGTGTAAAGTTGCCAGATGGAGGCTGTGCATGTCCAATGGCGGAGTGTGAAAAGAGCGAATTGGGGACGACATAAAACATGACCACCCCGTAGTTTTCGATTGGCATCTTTTGTTTTAAGAAAAATTGAGGAACTATTATTCAAATATTGGGCCGTCTATGCAACCCTCTTTAAAAAAAAAAATTATTTTGCACACAAATGATTCGATATTTTTGAAGAAATAATTCAGCTTCAAAACGTCGTCGGATTCTAGGAAAATAGCAATTGGACAATGCATTTTCGAGGTGAAACTCGAAAAAAGCATTGGGACGCATCTTTAACAATAATTATGGACGCCCATAACAATAAGCAGGGTTTTTCGGGAGGTTCGGGGTTGAGCAGTATAATGAAAGAAAAATAATGATAAAGAAAAAAAGAAGATAATTGGGTACATTTAAAGAAATAAATAAGGAGAAAAACACTGTCCAACTGAAACACGTCCACTTGAAAGATGTGTCGTATGATGACGCTTTTTAGCTGCTGCCACCTATTAACATGCAATGTGTGTGTTTTAAGGCATCCTAAAAACAATAGTATTAATAGGGAGCGTAAATAACACATTATAATTGCTTTAATTTTGTGCTGTAGTATCATCTGATACGTCATATCATTCATCCGATTCAACTGTAGCTGGCTCTGATAGCAAAGCATACATGTAAACAAAGCGTGACGTCATTATGTCTTAGGTCTTTGGGCGACATGCAGACACTGAGTGAGTTTTAATTACAAATGCATCTTTCTTTCCACGCAATTGCCTACTCCGCCCAAGCGTGTGTACCTTTCTTTCCATGCAACAGGCCTATGCACCGCCCAAGCAAGCATAGAGTAATGAAAGCCGTTATGCCCCATTCGCTCTTGTATCACGATATTGGAACAAAAGCGGAGAGGTTAAACAGGCGAAGGCTTCCCATTCACATTGCAATAAGTATACATTTTGAAGAAAAAAGTTACGCAACGGAGGAACAAAGACTGTATCAATGGTTTGATCCTCGGCAAAGAAACTAGTCAAATCGTATTCGGAAACAAAGCTCACGGTTAAGAGTCGCTCGAGTGAGACCGAAACCTCTCCAGCACGCAGAAACTATACTATATACGACACATCGTGACCACCATGCATGACATGCTCCATACATGCTCATACCAGTCAGCTACCGATCCCACTACATGTATATAAATGTACGGGCACTCATGGCCGGTGAGCGGGGCCCACCGCTTTCGAAATGCCTCCAGCGAGATACTTTTCCGGATTCGTGATAATAAAAAAGCGACTGTAAAAATCGAGACAAAATGTTAGCTTAAAATTCTACAACAAAATATATTAAAAGAAGAGACAAGGTCAAAGTAAAAGGAAAGAGGAAAGGAGATTACTTGTTCAAACGTTTCGTTGGAAGTCAGTTCAGTTCAGTCCATTGATTTCCTGATGTTCACAAATCAGTGAACACAGAGGAATGAAAACCGTAGAGGAATCCATAAGAAACGAGGTTTTAGACATCGGTCCTATTCAGAGACAAAGTATAAAGCAAAATGCTGTATTCAGAGAAAAAGGTTTACATGCAAAGATAAACAAGGGTACATACCAATTATTGTATAAGCCAACATAGGAAAGTATAAGGAATAAAATTACTATAGTTTCATATTTCAAAGTAAACATTAAGCAAATAGGCCTATTATGTAGAACTTCTTCAGGAATCAATGGAAGGTATTACAACTTGGTTCCCTCGTAATTAATAGGTTTTGAAGCAAATGAAGGAGAAAATGGCGGATGGAAATGAAAAGTTTGCAGATTATAGAGTAATAATATCGAATTTCCTAGAAACAAAATAAATGGATTGAAGAGTAGAAGATATTGGAAATAGACCGATAAATTGCGGAAAAAACTTGAATGGCGGCGAATGAACCGTATTCGTATACGGTTCATTCGCCGCCATTCAAGTTTTTTCCGCAATTCAGCATTTAATGAAACAGGTTCGTTTACATGTCATTTAAATTGTTTCTTTGATATGACGGGAATTTGGAAGTCGGGTTTTTTTTCATGCAATGTATGAAGACAAAGCGCAGATTGAGCTAACAATCCTCCAAGAGTTTCAAATTATATATTAAGACTCAGTAGTTTCAAGATAACTAAGTAGCCCAGTGGTTAGGGTCGTTGTCCGCAGATCCGGGGTCCGGGGTTCGAGTCCCGTTGGTGCAACTTTTGGTTTTCAATACACGCACTCAGTCTTTTACTATAAGAGTCTTAATTTCCCGTCGTCAAATACCAACCGACCTTAGCTCAATCAGTTAAGTCACCGGCTGGGACTGTCTGCGAAGTCCAGGTTATGCATCTACTCATAGGTACGGGGCTCTTTTGCTGTCTCGGCAGCAAGGCATAGGGTGTCGCCTCGTTTCCTCCCTTAACGGTGCTTGGCCCTCCGGGGTTATAGGGAAGGAGGTGTGGTGGGCCGGGGAATCCGAGACCCAGGAAGAGCCCTATATGGGAGTCGGTAACCAATCGCGACCCCTGAATGCTTGGTCAACACCACATAACTTTTTGTGTTTTTTTTATTCCCTTAATTGTTTTCCTAGTCGAGACTTTACAGTAAAAACACAAAGGTTTTCTTCAAAAATAAATGTAAATAATATTGTAACTTATTTAACAGCTATATACCAACTGTAACGGACAGTCTATGCACACTTTTGTTGTCATTGCTTTCTGGCGCTGGTGCTCCGGCGGAGGGGCTCCGGCGGCGCGCACCTGACCTGGATTTGGGTCTGGCTAGCGCGCGCTCCGGAAATAGGCTCTACAAATAGGTTGGCTAAGTGGGGTTCTTTTGTTCAATTGCGCGGGAAGAACTTGGCTGGATTCCAGGGTTGGGTAAAGTTGTAACATTGTAATACATTTTGTGAAACTGTGCATGTATATGCTGGGAATTGATCAGTTGCAGTTCTGGTAGCGGTGCGGCAAGTTGCCCGCAGACTCCGCTTGGCGAAATAAATGAGATCTTCCTTCAGAGTTAGAAATCCCGTCTGTGTGTCCCCCTTTCTTGCGTTTGGCCGGATTTGGCGGACAAGAGCCCAGTAAGATCCCGCTACAAATGGTGGCAGCTGGTGGGATATTGACGGGATTTTTGACTAATCACTGGAAATGACGGAAAGCCGAACCGTAGTTGAGATCGTGGACGCCATCAACGATGTCATCATTGACGTTCGGAAGGTGGGAGACTCCTTGGAGCGGCAGATTTGTGGATCAGCCCATTCCTCGGACAGACGTAATCCACAGGCAACTGGTTCAGCGGTAGGTGTGTTGCAGAGGATCAATAAAATGATCGCCGAATTGGAAGCGATGTATAGCTCCGATGATTCTATCAGTGCGGATCAGGATGAAGATGAACGACGAGCAAGCCTGTTCAGCGGTCCGGGGGCAGAAGTTGATGTTAGGCCGTTTTGTCGCGTGAATGGGGAGACCACGAGTAGGGAGGCCGCTTCGAGCGATGATAGCCCTGCTGTTGACGTGGAGCCCCGTCCCGTGATACTGGCGAGCATGGCGGCTGTCCATCGGATCGAGGTTCGTGGATGCACTGACTTTTCCAGTCCTGATCCAACTGCTGCGGAGGACTTTAGCTGCACATCGATAGCTCCATCGTTGCGGACATCTCCATCGATGCACACAGATCCACCGTTGTGGACGGCTCCGCTGGTGCATGCCGATCAGCCGGAGCACGCTGAACTCATCGACCGCCGTACTGCCGGGACAGCAACTCAGACCACGGACAATCGACCACAAGACACTGACCTTCATGTTCAGGTGACGGCAACCGAGTCGGAGCGGCACTATCCCCCGGCGAAAGCAGCCCCGCTGGAACAAGCAACGACATTGACTTTCAGACTGCAGGTGCAGGTGACAGGGACAAGAACGGTAAGCCAACAGACTGCGGATCCGGCGATGCAGGACGCATCAAAGAAGACGAGGCCGAAGGTACAGGGAGTACCACAGAAGACAGGATACCCGTTGATGCAGGGAGCATCAAAGGCTGGGAATCCGCCGGTGCAGGGTGCACCACAGAAGATGAGGCCGCCGAAGAAGACAGGGAATCCGCCGGTGCGGGGTGCTCCACAGAAGACAAGGCTGCCGGAGACGAAACAGTGCGTGGACAGACACCACGGATGACAACGGGACCAGGAGTACAGCGACGTGACATGTGCACTCGGCTGAAGACACTGAAGCTTGTGAAGTGCAACAAGGACAGAGACTGGAGAGAAGTTCTCTCTTGGATGGACATTGTTTTGTGAAAAAGTGAGGACATAAAGGACAGTTTCCAAGTAAAGTGAACAAGGAAAAAAAGCTGTAAAAGAATGTGTTGAAATTGTTGTAAGGTAGTCTAGTCGTCACGGTTTGTTGTATCATTGTTTGATTTTGTGCACCAGTCTGGGGACTAGAATCAACGCTGATCAACTTCCATTGAGGACACCCATTGATAATCAAAGTAAAGTGTCTGATTTCTCATGTTGTTTCTAAAATGTTTCCCTGTTGAAGAGGTTGTCATCATGGATTGCTGGATTAATGTTTGATCTGAGTAACCATTTTGGGGACCAGATCAACGTTGCTCCACATCCTTTGAGGACACCCAATGTTGGGTTAAAGAACAAAAAGAATCATGTAAAATGTGTTGTATATGGGCCCCTATTCAGGAGAATAGGCCCAATTTAAGGAGGGGGTAGTGTAACGGACAGTCTATGCACACTTTTGTTGTCATTGCTTTCTGGCGCTGGTGCTCCGGCGGAGGGGCTCCGGCGGCGCGCACCTGACCTGGATTTGGGTCTGGCTAGCGCGCGCTCCGGAAATAGGCTCTACAAATAGGTTGGCTAAGTGGGGTTCTTTTGTTCAATTGCGCGGGAAGAACTTGGCTGGATTCCAGGGTTGGGTAAAGTTGTAACATTGTAATACATTTTGTGAAACTGTGCATGTATATGCTGGGAATTGATCAGTTGCAGTTCTGGTAGCGGTGCGGCAAGTTGCCCGCAGACTCCGCTTGGCGAAATAAATGAGATCTTCCTTCAGAGTTAGAAATCCCGTCTGTGTGTCCCCTTTTCTTGCGTTTGGCCGGATTTGGCGGACAAGAGCCCAGTAGGATCCCGCTACACCAACATTTCATACAAAAAATAAGTTCACGGGTTCCTATGGGTTGGTAGAAAACAAACATTGATAAAGTGTCTTTCCCAACTAAAGACAATTGTGTTCATTGTGTTTCAGTAGATGATTTACTTTAACTTCAAGTTAATGTTCATTGTTATAAAACCAGGAGTGTAGCAAAGAAATATCTTGATGTTGGCTTTAATAGAACGACAATTTTCAAAAATGGAATAGTTCAACGTGGCACGAGTCTCTGGAATAGTCTTAGTATCCCTCTTAAAGCGTCCTTAACTATATCTACATTTATCAACAACTTCTTTATACACCTTATTCGTAGTCTTTTAATACTTTGTTTACATGCAACAATAGCTTAATGACACTCCTGTTTGTCTGTCATTGTCCTTAGTTCGTACTTAAGTTGTGTGTCAGTCTGCAAGTGTCCAACGGGTCAGGGAACAAAAAAGATCCCTTCACCCTATCCCCGTGTTATTATGTGGATTATGTATATAGTTTCATCATGTTAATAATGTTATTGTGTAAAAATTACTTCGTATTAATTGTATGTTTAAATGTTAACATAACAATTTCATTTTTGTGTCATACGTTGAAAGTAAATGTTCAAAGTATACTTAAATAGCAAGGCCGCTTGTCGGGACCGCACAAGGATCAACTGCATCCAATTCACTCCACTTAAAGTCTAGTTGGTTGCCTTTTGCAACCTGTGTTGCACTCCAGCAAGATTAAGGCCCAAGGTGAATAGTCGATAGGCGTGTCCGGTCCTTAGTGGCGTAGCCAGGGGGGGGGGGCGTGGGGGGCGACAGCCCCCCCCCCCTGAAACCTCGTCGCCCCCCCCCCCCAGTCGCCCCCCCCCCCCCCCACTGAGATTTTGAGTTTCTAAAAAAATTATCATTGATCTACATGACGCCCCCCCCCCCATGAAATGTTCCAGCCCCCCCCCCCCCCCCCCCCCCGTGCCCCCCACTGAAAAATTCCTGGCTACGCCACTGCCGGTCCCCCAGCTCTTGATACTTCCTCCGGCATCACGCGTCCGTCACGACATCAAGAATCTGACGCGTCGACGGCAGACTGGGCTTTCATTCCTAGTAGCTGGCTGCGTGCGCTGGGCCGATCCTCGATATGCTGCTCCTTGGCAGACCAGCAAGAAAAAAAATGTTTCAACTCAATGACGTCATTCGTCTTGAGGAGGCTGATGGCAACGATTTCAAGAAAACCGACAACTGTTACTATTTGAATTTAAAAAAAAAATATTTTTCACCGAAATAACACTCCCCGTCAATGCTCGGAAGAACACTAGGATTTCTTTTGAAAATACATGACACCTTATTATGCATTAGATACACTGATTATTGATTGGAAGTAACTCGCAAACATCGCTGCCTTGTTTTAAAAGTGACTGAGTTGAAGGTTAATATAATAATAACTTTAGAATCACAAACTAATTTGTGTTTGTTCACGCCGGGATGAAAGTGCATGGACGTATCGTCTTCATTAATGGACTCGAACGAACATTGGCTGTTGTTTGGTTTGTTTTGTTTTGTCATGGTTTGTTTTGTTTTATTTTGTTTTTGTTTGTGTGTTTTTTTATTTTACATTAATTATCATTAATCATTAAACGGGCTTGGTGTGCATAATGCATGCAGTACGCCGCCGTTGCACTGGCAACGGAAAGTAGTTGATAAAGTTACGTCACATGGGTTATTGAACTTTTTGCCAGCCGCTGGTGTCCGTGCAAATGTACGTCCGGCTACGTAGGCAATTACGGCAAAACTTTTGCCATACCAGTCATCAGACAGCAAAATGGCAACATCGAAGATTTAGAGTCGTCCGCTTACAAAATTTGACCATGAAATGTTTCGATTTTAACTAACGTAGCGATGTAGTTTCTGGAATACAATCGATTATGTGTAATCGTATGAATAGGAAAAATGATTGCTACTAATAAAGGTAAGAAGACGAACCGAAAAATATCGATTTAAAATAAAGTCACCTTGCCAAACAAACACGTAGAAATGAATGGCACCCCATGCATACATACATCGAGTGTGGAACCATGTGCACAAGGCATGCAAAGTTGAAGTGTTGTCTGTTGATGCCTTGACAAACGTTAGTTTCCATATTATTATTGGAAATTATATTTTGAGAAAGATGGTACCCAATAGTGAAATTTGTTTTGTCATGAACTGTTTTAATGTAGAATTATTCATTTGTCAATTATTGGCAATATTGTGGCCAGATTGCAGATGTCGAGTCTCGAGATATCCAATTGGACGCACTGTCAATTATCGACGTAGAAGTAGAAGTGGCATATATACCATGGAAAAAAAATGGATTATAATTATCTGGTTCGTAAATGTGATGTCATCTCAATTCAACCATGCGTACTTCACACAGTGTAGCATTGCATGTATGGAACCGGAAGTTAATGAACCTGAAGGCTTTAGGGGGGCGGGGCCTATCATGTTTATCCAATGGGTGCTAGTTAGCTGTACTGAGTGGAGCGCTAGAGTAATTGAAAAAAATGTTGCAACCTGACGCCACTTTTTTCTTCATATATCATCTCAATGAAGGTCATTCATTGCAAAAATGATGAAAAGAAAATGAAATGAAAGTTTTTCTCTTTTTTTCTAATTTAATTTAGCGCCTATTTGCAATATATTTTCAAAACATATTGTCAGTGGGCCTACATTGTCATTTTGTTTCAAACAGAATTCTTTGGGCACAATTTTGTATCAGCAAAAGAGTCCCAAAAAGTAGAATCAATCCACAATCTTCCAAAAAGAACCCGCATTTTTCATTTTCTTTTAAAGCCTGGACGAGAATGTTTTGGGTTTTTTTGCTCTACCTGAGTGAATATTAATGAAGAGTCAAGTGTATTTCTCAAGAAAAATTAGTCTCTTGAACTTTTTCTGTTGTAGAAAGGTTTTCCACTTTTTAAAAATAAATGGAACAGTGAACTTTGCTCAATCTTTAGGCCTAGTAATACAACCACACTGTTGTACTTATTCTTAAAAAAGGAATAATCAGATTTGTCAGGTACTTTGTTTTTATTATTATGGTAGTGTGATTTGTCCATGGTATTTAATCAATAACCATTCAGTCTGGAGTGTTAATAATTTGAGCTGCAACAGTATTGTGCTACATTTACGTCAAACAAAGCCAGAAAAATTCTAAACGAAAAGAAATAATGGTTGTGAATAATGTTAGATGTAATGTGCTTGTACCGCTTGACATAAGATTCAACATGGTTCAAAACTTCTTTTTCTTTTTATAGACATTCGAGAAACAGACAAGCTTTTCAAGAAGCTCGTTGCGCCGAGTCTCAGTAGATTTCACCTGGACTCCCATATCCATCATCATGCGCCCGTTAAGATGGGCCCTGTCCTGCTCCCGCATCGGTCCAGCGGCCACGGAGCACCACAAACCTCCAATGCAACTCACAGCGTCACTAAGCCTAAGAGCATGCGCGCACCGCCCTCGACAGAGATAACGCTGGATGAGTCTTTGCTGAGGATCGGTGGCCGGGCAACCAGCAGTGCTGTCGACTTTGACGAGAGCTTTGCACAGTCTGTAAGTTTATCCGGCGTGACCTCAAACCTAAATCTTTCAGACTTCCAGACATTAACCCTAACCTCCTAATGTTCGTATGAACCTCGCTGAATCCACCAGAATACACAATTGACCTATCGCCGTTTGCGAGTTAGCCACGCCCCTTCGACAACCCTATGGAATTTTTGTACACTTATTTTTGTTTGTCACAGATGTTGCGCGTAATTCCACGCCCATTTGTTTATCCTGTAATTGGACAATATTTCACTAGCTGCGTTGACGCAATCTTTTCGCGATAGGTCAATTGTGCAGGAACCCAATTCTAGGATAGTGGTAGGCCTATATTCTTCGTACTTTTATCTTTCAATGGACATAAAGTCTGATAAAAAATTATGGTGGCAGCTAATTCTTTTGTGACTTTTGATAGATTTTTTAGGGATCTGGGAAGATTTTTCGTAACATTCATGATTATGTTGGGTTGTGTATGTGCATCACAAATATTTACAGAGCACAAAGTTTGGTTGTCGGTAAAAAATATCATGCAGATATGGCCCATTGCTTTGAGGAAATTCAGTTGAGCAAATTATATGCTGAAGCATTTTATTTAGCTGAGCATGTCTGTGAAATCATGGAGGTAAATTTGGCCCAGTTTCATTGGAGTAGGCAGTGTTACAACTCACTTTACTTCAAACATACAGAGGGGGTATATCACTCGTTAGGAGTAAACATTCAAACTATAAAAGATTGGGAGTGCTTTCCACAATAGTTGCCATGAAAATGTTGACACAGGCAGTGTCAAATTTCCACTCCTCTTCGAAATTGCCCAAATAACCACTTAGACTAAACTTTGCTTTGTGTGCCCCAGAAACCAAAGTGCTTGGTTGTCCCAGTCGGAATGGCATACACATAAACAGTTTATGCAAACGAACAATCACATGACGTGTATATTAGCCAGTAGGAGTGGCTGACAGGCTAGCAACGCTCAAGTACTTGATTCTTCTTTTTTCGCAAGGAGGGGCAAAAGGTGTTTGTAGAATAGTAACGTTTCAACACCTGCGGGATTGTATTATAAGGACAATGAGTGGAACCAATACACAATGTATAATGTAGTGGACATGATCAGAAATTAAAGGATTTTTTTTCGTAAATAGCATTCCGTGAAGAAAGTTTTCTCGCAATGAATGGACAAACACAAAGTGAACAAATAACTGAGATAAAAATGAACTGAGTGATTAAAACAATCAGGTTTTATAATAAGGTTGAATAATTTGAAACAACTCTAACAAGTTTTTTTCCCTTTCTGGCATTTAGTGTATTAATAATAAACTTGGTGAAAAGACACACAATTATTTTAATTTCCTTCAGTCATATTATATCTTCAATTTATTTTGAGAAAGATCCAGGCAAAATTTCAAGCCATCTACTTATAATAATAAACTTCTTCAGTGATTTAATAAAATACAACTAAGTTGTCCTCGGACATGTTGAAACGATCTCCCATCTATTAGCTTTACAGATTGCCTTGATTGCAAAACACAAAGTCTAAAATTATCCAAATAGTAACCCAGCACATTCACCACCTACTCCAGTCTCCAAAATTAGCTTCTGGAAAAGCTCAATCCCAAACAGTCATGTTTTCTTTGCCCCAAATCTCAAACACAGAAAACAACAGAGTCCAAACATTCTCACCCCAGGCACAAAATATTGACATGTGTGACTTCATTCCGCAGCTTCATTTGCATGACAATTTGCTTGGTGTGGCAAGGACTGTCTGGGTAACATCAAAGAACATGTTTGTGCTTCTTTTGAAGCAGATACTCTTTGTTGTCTCGTATTGATTTTGGGATTCACTGTGTGTTGCTATGTTTGAGACCACATTTATAACTGCCCAGTCAAGAAAGCAAGCAGTAATGAATAGTGTTGCTCTCTTAGTGAATAGTGTTGCTCCCTCCCTAAGTGAATGTCTGATTGACTTCAGGCTTCCCATTGAGGTGTTAAGATGTTTCAACACAGACGGTGATTGCTCTGCTGGAATATACCTGGGGCGTGCCTGACTACCTGTCAACTTGATCTAAAAGATTTTTGTGGCGTTACCGGCAATTTGTGACAACACAGCTTTTTTTAATCCGGCAAAAATATTGGCTGTTGTTTACACATCCCAGTGGATTAACATTGATTTAGACGTTCTCAATCGGAGGAACCAACGTTAGCCATTTTTCAAAGAAAAAACTTTAAGATTAACAGTTTGGAGAAAGAATTGTGAATTTGGAAGTTGGCTTCTGGACATTATTTTAACTATGGATAGAGAAATTTCTACCTTCATTCCTGACATGCTGTAGTATCTCACAGGATGTTCCAAGCATGTAAACGAGGATTGTGTCGTCGCGTTGTGGAAACTACATGCAGCACAGTTGTTCTTAATCAGGATTGCAGAATGTTGCATCTACAATACCCATCCTGAAGGTTAGACTCAACGTTTCCTTTTGAAACCTTGTGATGATATTGAAGCATCTGACTCAACTCTGTGGAATATAAAACCAGCAACGTCGATACCAACTGTTTCAACCATGTCAACCATATCGGGATCCGCCTCCCCAAAGCTGCCCTCGGTGCGCTTACAAAGGGACCGGTCTCGATCTGCGCTTTCTCAGAGAGCGCCCTCTGTTGTCAGCAATGACACGCAATCTGCATACAGTCAGAGGACGCAGAGCATGTTTGTGCGGAAGCTGGGAATTCTTATGGCCGAGCACTTGGCAACCAGGCACGAGTTGTATCAAAAGGTTTGCAGGAACCCGTTTCACTGTTTGAAGGTTTTTGGCTAGCAAATTTTTTTCCCATCCTGCTCCCAATTGTTATTTATTTGTGGTGATTCTAAATTCTGTTGCATCCAACAGTGACACAGCCTGTTTTTTCTCCATCATGTGTGTCCTGTAAATATGTGAAACTGGAAATGGAAAATGGAAAAGAGTTGTGTCAAATAATTTGTCGGTCACACCACGAATTGATGTATCGTGTGCACAAAATCCATAGATGATACTTCACTTCACGGTGTGTCCGACAAATTTTTTCGACAACAAATTTTGTTAGAGTAAATCCATTAACAAACAAGCTATTTAGTGTAGTTGTAGTATTTAATTTCAATTTATATTCAAATTTATTCTATGAATTGTGACAATATCCATTTTCACAAACGTTTGATTTCTATGTTAACCAGTCGCATCGGAGGACGTGATAACACGCACTGGCTGTCTTAATACGCAGGCACAGCTGACAAGTGAAAACGTGAAGATCACCTCGACTCCTTTCCGGGTGACGTCTTAACACGCTAATCCCTCGTGCCTTTTGTTGATACACACAAAGTCCGTGAAGTCTGTGGAGGCAGACGGTGTGTTGATCTTGAATTGGCCGTTGTGCACGGCCTATTGTACAATTTACGTTCCAGTGCCCACCCCGGAGTATTGAACCATATGAGGTTTTGGCAAGAAATATCGTACAAATAACTGTTGAAATTACTCTTAGCGAATCAGTGTTTGTGGTGTTTGGCTGTATATTTGGCTGGAAAATTATGCCCTTTGCAAAAATTGAAATTTTCGGCAAAAATAATGCCGGTACGAAGTGGTTAAATGGCATAATTTTTTCCCCATTCTTGTATGTATATTTTCAGTATCATGCAGCATCGGGGGGAAATCTAAGAAGACAGCATCAAAGGGCAGGAACATCAATGTCGTCAATAAGGTAATTCACAGAACATGTGTGCATGATGATCAGAATTTGCCTTTCTGTTCTCAGACGTGTGAGTTCACTTTGGAGTTTTTATTGAATTTTGTTGAAAATTAAACGGTGCATGGGTCAGTGTGTTCAGGTGGAACTCTGCAAATTGACAATTTTTGACATTATTATTTCTAGTAATTAATAATTGGGAATTGCTAATGTACTCGAGGTTTCACATGGGTGGTGGAGTTTTTATCTTTATTGAAATTAAAATTAGATAAACCGGCATAAAGAATTTAAAGCTGGTATTGGCAAAAATGTATAATTAATGTATAATTAAACTAATAAGTTTATGTAATTTGTGCACTTTCTTTCAAAGTTAACTTTTACTAACCCAGCAAAAAAAAAAGCTCAACAATTTTTTTTAATCCTCCCTTTGGTATTTGGAAAGGAACAAAAGTATGTTTTTCTTAATATTGTTAGCATGGTGTGATTTCAGCTTGCTGTGTTAACAGTTATGCTTTTTATTATTGCCACTTGCCACTGGTGCATGAAATCCATTGTCTTTTTTATTTTTTATCATCTGCATTGCTTTCCCAGCTGCACGGCTAGTGTGCCTTGGACATTCTAGTGAGTAGCCTTACTCGTTCTATTTCCATTGCGCTTTTTATTTAAAATAGGAAAGAATTCCCACTGTGCAACATAAATCAACGAAATATGTAATTTGAAATATTTCAGGAACTTTTTTCTTGTATTGAAGAAGCAAACATTAAGTTAAATTTGATACAGATAGAGTTTTGTACTTGGTGTTTAGCCAAAATATGAATCAAGAATTTTCAAGAAATTTCAAGATACATTATTTTGAAACAGCTTAACCATCTGACTAGCTTATTAGAAATGTTGAACTCTGATTGAAATGTAATCTGTTTCAGCATTAAGCAAGGTTCGACCTTAATAGTGGTACTCTGCTCAACAAATGTGAGTAAAAACAGCAGTGGACTAGTCAAAACCATTCCCTTAGTAGTCCGTTTGACAAGTCAAATTATTGTAAATAACATCGTTGTTTAAGACATTCTGGTGCAAAACGTAAAAAATTCTATTGCGGACTAGTCAAAAGGCCCATGGACTAGATAAGAGTCTGGCTGGCTAGTGAAAAGTTGTATCAAATTATCAAATTTGTTGCAATTTCTATCCACGCCTTTTCCTCCAAAGTTCCACAACCAAGATGAAACAGCTTCCCCTGCCCCAGCTGCAGAGCTCTGAGGTCCTGCGAGCCTCATCACCTAGCCCAAGGGGGAAGAGAAACGTCAGTGTCTGCTCAGAGAGATATCTGGGGACATCCGTGGTTGGTCAGCCTCAACATCGCAGGTCAGTTTAGAAAGTTGTCCTGTAACAAGTCAAATTTTCATTTGTATTTGTTTTTGTATATCACAATTGATTACAATCTTATTACAACAATAACTATGCATAGTGATAATGCAGAGACCAGGAGAAAGACAAGCCTTGTGCAAGGCCTGGTTCTTACAAGTTTATTTTTACGCTCATTTTATTCATATAAAAAAAAAAGGTAAAGATCCCATAGCCATTACTTGCCGTAGGGGCAGTGGGATGTTAGAGATCCACTGTGTCTTGGGCGTGGCATATGAGTGGCGGTGCCCAGTCCTCTCCTCTCGCCGTCTTACCTTCCCTGAACGAATCAGGTACCCATTTTTCTGTTGGGTCGTCAGAGAGAGTTTTCCCGTTTTTGGTCCGAATGGGATTCAAACCGCCAACCTTCCACTCTGTAGCTCCACGCTCTAACCGCTCGGCTACAAGGCCCCTCTATTCATATAAGGAGAGTACATAATCAAAAGAAACGATAATTTTGTAAGCCAGGTTTACAACTGTTTATATGCCAGTTATGGTAGCCAAACCATTTAATTGGAAAGGAAAAAGGACAACACAGTAAAGACGTCCACCATATAGGTATCAGGTTTGTCTGAATCCTTTAACTGCCCCATTGAGCTTGAAAGCTTAGTAAGTTAAAGCTATAGTCCATCATTTGTAATTAGTGCATTTTGTTCGTTTGAAGCAACAAAAGTGTTCAAAATATAATGAAGGATACTAAACAACTTACTTGATGAAGTTTCAGCTCAGCTTCAGCTTCATATTCCGAGAAAAACAGCATTCTAGGATCTCAATTTAAAATCAAAAGTTGCTAAATCATGTTTCGAATTGTTTTGAATTGCAGCTTTACGCGATGTTGCGCACTGATCCAACAAATTATAGCAACCGCGCGCGCCTGTGCGTCGTTCCAATGTTTGTGCGCGCTGCGCCGAATAACAAAAAGAAAAACTAATTTAAATTTTCCTACGGTGCTTCTTAAGAAGCACCGTTGGAAATGCCTTTTTTCGTTGATTTCTTCAAAATGAGAGCTTGCCAGAAAGGATAATTTCACAGGGAGTTTAGTCCCCTTACTATCTTTCAACCAGTATGTTTTTCAACAATAATTACGCCGGTTACTTTTTTGGATAGCTGCAAATGATGGACTTGGGCTTTAAGGACCAATGGGCTTCATGCGCGAACAAGAGGGCGCATTTGACTACATTGAGGGCCCAGTGGACAGGACACACTATGTGCGCCCATACTGGTTCACGCCCATATAGCATGAAGTAGGTGCCACTCATTTTTTTCTGAATTTACATTAAGTCACAGTGTCTTCGTATGAGCGTCAGGCCTCATCGGCAATGCGTTCAAGTTTCTCTCAGAGTGATTTCTCCCAACTCTCCCTTTCTTACCGTTGAGGAGCACTTGTGCACGGAGCCCAGATAGTAGTCCAGAGGTTGCAGGCCCAAATCCATCTAGAGTCAATTTCCTTTGTTCATTTTGTGACAGAAGTAAATCAGCCGCTGAGATTCTGCATCCGATATCGTCCAACGCATCTACCAGTGATCAAGTCAGACGGTTTGAGGAGGAGAGGATGGCGCTGTTACAGACTAGGACACTCAAGAGGAGCACTGAAGTTAGTTTGATTCAAGAATATGTTTACGATCTGTGAACCATGACCTGGACTCTGAGTTACATTGTAACTCTGACTTGTCTCATTCAAGGCTTTCAAGACTTTTAACCAAGTCGTCACAAGTTAATCAGTCTCAAGTACCCATAAAAAAAACCCAACCCTAAAATTAAAATCCCAGAAGTTGTCTGAAGGGCTTTATAGCTTTGCAGTTTAAACTGCAACTTTCACGAGCAACATCTTTCGTGCCTTAAAGTGCACATAAACGTGAAATCTGCACTGGTCTACCATGTAGCCTAGTTTTCATTTTGAAAATTCTCCACGAAGCGCATTCAATACCTTTCTCTTACATTGTCTCAGAAGTTGCTAAGTAATTTGCAAAATTCGGTATGGTACCCAATCCCATATTCTGGAACCGGTTACTGACATCAGCGGTCAGGTACACGGGAACCTGGTTCCGATGCACAACCCCATTGGGAAAAAGTCAATTACAACTCTTTGGCGTAGACTCAAGTTGCATTACAAACATTTTATCAGACTTGATCTGTTGGACTTTGACTATAAGCCACATCAAAATAACTCGGCTGAGGCCGGTGTTGTGTGAAAGTTGGACTTTCTATGAAATACGAACTCAGGGTTGTATTACGCTTTCCTTAACATACATAATTAGGACAGTGACAGTTCATTTGTGAGGGTTAGGGTTGGTTCTTGGTTCTTAGTTGGTTGTTCTCCTCAATACTCTGTGTGGGAGTTTATACAGGAGGCCAGAAACACCGGGGCAAACCCCTTCTCTTAGGGATAAGTGTCACTGAATTCTTTTGCATGCATTGCATTACACAACACACGGAATATACGGCTTTACGTCCCATCTGAAGGATGAAGCAATAAGTGCCTTGCTCAAGGGCACAAGTGTCCAGACCCGGGCTCGAACCCATGCCACTGTTGCCTCAGAAACACCAGAGCATGAGTCCGGTGCTCTTAACCGCTAGGCCATGACACTTCACATAAAGCAACAAAAAAAAGACTAGATTTCGTGGAAGACTGAATTTCATATGACACAAGCAGTAACACATGTCTGTGGCTGCTTATTTCTCCCTGTGTTATGTGATAATCTGTGTAACAGGTTATGGCACACCGCAAGGATAGAAAATACCACATGTGTGGATCAGGAGTGTCAATCCACGACCGCTACATGGTGGACAGCGATGAGATGGATCGGTTACGGCAGCTCATCCAGGCCAGGTCAACCAAGAGAGGCAGGTAAGGTCAAAGGCTAGAGGTCAATATTTCAATATTGATGTCAATATCCACTGTTGTGAATTCACCAGGAGTCTCATTGCTGATCCCCAAAACTTGCATTTTGCAAAAGTAATAAATGTGCAGCGTTGTGAATGTTAAGCAAGTCTGCATTTAATTTTGCACTTGTAATCACAAATAATGCTCTCCCAAATCGGTACTATTCCCATGTTGATCTTTCATACAGAGACGGACAAAATATTTTTGGCAGGAAGCCTCAAACTCTGTTATATTCATTTGGTACTCACTGTGGCTAGGCCAAAAAAAAAAGTCTCCAGTTTCTGGTATGCGCGCGCGTCGCTGTAGCCATGCGCGTCGGCAAAATGAGAAAGTTTTTTTTTCCAATGAAAGATGATGTCTCACAACCACCAAACTCACTGGTTTGACTGGAATCCTGCTGCTGCACAATTTTAACGTGTTTTTAGATGGGTTTTGATCGAGTATAAGCTTTATGTGGCCTCTCTGGACTCCCATATATTTGCACTAAGTTTAGTCGGGCACCATTTGCAGTCATCAGCCGACATTTGAAGAAGAAAAAAACGGTAAAAAAAAAAAGCTGCATCGCCGCACCACCTTTGGGGCAAGCTCCATACCAGAAACCGAAGACTTTTTTTTTTGGCCTTAGCTGCACGCTGAATACTGATCTGTTGTCACTGCTGATATGAGTGCTATGCTTTGTTTAGAAGAAAAAAGATCGGGGTGCCCAAGCTGGCAAATGACACTCCTTTGACAACAGATAAAATAGGTCTCTCTCAAATGACGTAATTTCCTACAGACCGGCCATGTGCATCAGCATTTTGAGCGTCAACTTGCATAACACACATCGGCTGCGTCGTATTTCAAACACATTTCGAGCAACAAGCGCGCATGTTTGGAACATTTTCAACACTGCGCAATGCCGTGCTTGATTGCGTAAAATACGCAGTTGCAGTTCTCCTACAGATGGCCGTCTTTGAGAGAGACCTATTAAGTGCCTCGGCACCTCAATGAAGCATGTAAAAGAGTTAAGGTTATACACCTGTTGTGTATTCTAATCAAGAACACTTAATTAGTTAATATGAACAAAAATGACAGTTGATAGAAATGCAAGAACAAAGGCTTTATCTAGCACTCCTAGTTTATTGACTACTAGTATAAATGGTATAACTGAAAAGCATGGTTCATTATGCCTGAATTGTTATATTTGCAAAGTAAATAGTTCCTCATGCTCTTAATTGTAGAGCTTGTAGACACCAGAATATAGTAGATGATATTAAGCTTTATCTCTTTCTGTGCATTTCTAAGTTGTTTTCTTTAATATTGTTGATTTCTTTAGCATTACCCCTAACAACTAGATCCCATTAGTTATGTATTGCGTTTATAATTGGATGAATGCATTCATTCAGTTAAGTTGCATGTTATTTGCATGTGTCATTATTCATTTATTTGCATGCCTCGTATCTGATTGGTCCTTTTGCACCACATGATCATGTACATCATCAGCTCTCCAGTCAGCTACTATGGCAGATATGGAGTCAGGGTTACCAGTGGACATGGTACTCGGCAGGTAGGTTGCAGGTGTCTGTCTTAGTCATTTACCCATTCAGAATTGTACTTGTGCATGAGAATGACAATAATTTGAAGTATTCTAGAGGTTTTCCATTTATTACGAGGCTATTGTTTGACAAGATTATAAATTATGAAACTTAACATTTCTTTCTACTGTCCCAATGTCTTAAATTGTCACCTTGTTAACCTAAAGTCACTGACTATTGTTTGTTTGGTAAAATCCTGAATCCTTCAACTCTTCAAAATCCATCACTGGCACATATATGTACCTGATCAAAATTGGAACATCAAACCCCCCCCCCCCTTTCATATTAAAACCCTAACTCCCCAGCCAAATTTACTAGGAACCATACCCATTCAGGCAAATTCCAACACCCACATGGGAAATTGTACACACACACTGTTGGACTTAGTTTCTGGAGGTATGCCAACCCCAGTGTAAAAGGCCATCAGTTTAGGGGTACTGTACCTATCCCAACAGATTTAAACACTAACCTACTGTTGGAGTTTGATTGGTTATGGGCTGTTAGGGTTAAGGAATGGTTTGCCGGGCTGAGCCTATAAAAATAATGCAAAACCTGATGTTGGACTGGAGGGGGTTTAGATTGTCATTTTTAAGTGTAAACGTTATATTTGAGTCATTCGTTATAATTAGGGTCCAAAGTGTGACATTTTTCCTGTCCCTGTCACCTCTAATTTGCCATTCAAGTGTCATTAAAAATGACTTCCAACTAAATTCCATTTGTTGGGTAGATTGTTTGTATAACTTAATCACTCTTGGAGGAAGAATACATTAAGGAATGCATCCAGAATTACAAAAATGAAATTTTGAATGAAACAAAATGAAATGAAACCTGAAATTTATAGAATGACCCATTTAGGTGTACACAGCTGATGACAAGTCCACCTGTTATTAGAGACAATGTAATGCATGTCATATTGTTTTCTTAACAGACAAAGCCTTCAACAGCCACAGAGGAACAAAAGGAGCAACAAGGTAATGACATAGACTCATCTCAGATCCCCATAGAAACCAATGAGAATGAAAACAATGTTGCCGTAGCAACGCCAGCTAACGAAAATGGGAATGACGCCATGGCTGCACCCACAGCAGTCACTGATGAGGAAGATGGAGTTAAAGAAGATAATTTGGCCGTCGGTGAAGTTGATAGAAAAGTGGATGACAGTGAGGTTGCTGCCAATATGGTAAACATTGAAAAGTCTGGTGGAAAGGAAGACCAAAAAGAGGTAAACACATCAGAAAATGCAACCTGTGAACTAGACAACCTAGACCACATTTTACCAGTTAGCAATGACGAAAGCCTGGATGTCGACCAGCCAGTAGAGGGCGCCTTAACACAGACCAAAGACGATGCCCAAGAAAGCCCAGAATCGGAGACCAAGGCTGATGGGTCACATGGAAGAGATCCGAATGTCAACCCAGACGCACATCCTGATGAGAACACTAAAGAGGAAGAGGTACATGGAGCAGCAGGCATTGGGGAGGATAAAGAAGTTATTGGATCTGAAGACGTATCGGAAGGATTGAGGGGTGATGGTGGTAGGTTCCGTGTGGCATGCCCTGGTTGCTGTGATGTCAATGAAGCTCTCCTGGTGTCACGGTTGACTTCGTTGATGATGCACTTTCTCCTGGTGTGGACATCTTTAATTAATCTTTGTTTGCATGTCTTTGTTTTTTTGCACCTTTGCAATAGTTCGAGGCACAGACCTGCTTGTGTGTTTGATCCAATTCTTCTGAGAGTTTTGCATGAGCGTGTTACTTCTTGCATGACAGTGTCTTTTTGTTCTGTTTAACAACAAGTTTCATAAATGGTGTATTAACAATTTACATTCACGTTCTGCAAGTTAACATGTAACCTTCACGTTAATTTCACTGACTCTAGATTTGTAACCCAACACATTGTATTTTTGAAACATACTATTTTTGTGTCAACTACATGCTTTTTGTTCATTCTGTTCTATTTTCCCTCTTTTTCTTACAACTTTCTGTTCAAGAGACAATTCTGTTTGCTTTTATGTTTGACTTTCTGTTCCTTGAGGGTGTCTTGTTCCTAAAACTCTCTTCTTCATCAGTGTATATTTTCTTATCTCAGACCTTCCTCAAATCAGACATTAACATTAACAAAACAAGTTTCTTTTGCTTTACAAATTCTTTTCCTTACTGTCGGTATCATATTTTGTAAATATCCTAAGGCAAATCTATAGAAAGGAAAAATCCATTTTCCATTTTATCAAATTGTGAATTTAAAATGTCTTCAAATTGATCACATTTTGTTTTTTTCTCGTGATAGATAACAGTTCTGCTAATGCAGAAGATATGGAGGTACAGGAAATACAAAAGTAAGACTCCAAACTTATATTTTATTGATTTTTTCCAGTATTGTAGTACTCGTACTCGGTACTCGTACTCGAGTACTACTCGAGTACTTTTTTGGAGTACTCGTACTCGTACTCGAATGTCAAAGTACTTGTACTCGAAATGACAGTACTCGTACTCGGGCAGCAAAGTACTCGTACTCGACATGTCGAAATTGTACTCGATCATCAAAGTACTCGTACTCGAATGGCAGTACTCGGGGGGGAAATGGTGTAGCTTGACTATATACCACAGACTTATGTTATCAATACTTTCAGTTTGAAATGGTTGATTGGCTTGTGAAGAAATCGAAGTTTCCTGATTTTCCTCTGTGCACGTCTGAACAAAGACATTTAACAGCTAGCCATGAGTGGGTCTGTATATCAATTTGACTGGGCCTGGGCCAATTACGCACAATGAACCATTTGCCATATGGCCGTATTCGGAAATACAAGTACTTGTACTCGTACTCGTACAAGTACTTGTACTCATTTTCTGCTTGTGGAATTTTTGTATATTTCATGGAGGCAGTAAGCAGTAATTTTAAAAAATGTGTTTAAAATTCAAAGAAAAAAGTCTCATCCTGGCATGTTCTGCTCATGTCACCGCCTCAACTTTATTGTTTCCATTGCAGCATGATGCCAAATGTGAGGATTTCCAAGAAACTGGCAAAGAAAAGTGGGAAAGAGTGAGTATATGACAGTATTATGTTACTGACGAGAGCTTGTCTATGGGTTAGTCCTCTATTTGCAAGAAATGAAAGATCCAAAAATATCATTGATCCAACAAGATTGCCATTGGAATATGATTCAATATATTGAAAGGAATAATTTGCAACAATGAAATGGATGCGCATTGATTTGTGTACACAATCCTATTTCACCATTACTGTGACATTTTTGTTCTACAAGTACATAATTGTAAAGTTTTCAACGCATCACTGAAGGTGATTGCATTGCGTGAAACCTTACAAAATCAAGCTTTGGCAGCTCTAAGAAACCCAGCCAAAGTGAAAACCAACCAAGGTAATGGGCAACTTGGATACCTCTGCATGGGTACATTTGGGAACTAACAAAGACGCAGCTTTGATGCTTTGTTAATAGGATTGTACAATTTGATCCATACAGTGCCTTCATGACAGACTTTGAGACCTCAGATGCAGCCGGCGACGACATTCAAGACATGTTTAGCAATCTCAAGCCTGATCACCCCACCTCCTCTAATGGGACAAATCAAGAAGACACTGACGCATCAAGACGAGGGTCCTCTCAAGAAGGCCCTACCCAGGAGACATCCCAGGAATCGCATCATCCGACCGCCGAGGAGGCCCTTCTTGGAATGCTAGTCAGCGATGATAAGATCGCAGCCATGGAGGACAGTCTAAGGAGACTCGACCGTCTCAAAGGAGGCATCCAGGATGTCGGACATCTTGAAGAATCAGAACTAAACCTCGAGGAGCTCAACGCCAACCAGCATGACGTCGATTACGGGGAGGAGGTGTATGGGAAGGTCTTGAATGACGAGGAGTTGAAGGAGATTGAGAGATTGAGGGCTGAGAAGAGAGAGGCTAGGAGCGCTAAGTCTAGGAAAGGAGACGATACCATCATGGCCGAGGCTAAAGTGTCGCAGGCAAAATCCAAGGTAAGTGGATGGATTTTTGAGAAATTTGTTACATTAAATAACAATGTTGTATCCAGAACAAAATTATATGGGAAGGATGGGGGCATGAAGACAGTGGTGCAGAGTAAGAGGGTTAGCGCAGCCCGGCTGTAGCTCTGGTAGAGGGTGCTGTCAACAAAATGAATGAAATCCAGTCTTCGAAACTTTGGCTCATGGACCAGGGAAATTCCAAGCATACCTTTAATGGCACGCAAGAGCATTAGCTTGAACTTGGCATGTATGAACTTGGCCAAAATTCAGTCAACTGAATTTGATAGTGCCCTCTGCCACCGGGCTTACCATAGACCAGCTGTATTAGAGAACATAATCTAAATCCAGTCTTGTGGAAAGACTACTCTCAGGAACGCCTTTTTCATTACCAGGAATTAAAACAAAATAATTTGAAATATATCAATTTTGATCTTTCCTTTTCCAGATGGCCGACATTTACAATTTCATCAGCCCCGTGCAGCAAGAGGTGCTCGAGAAGAAGTTTCAAGAGTTGGACATTGATGGCAACGGCGTCATCACGCTACAGGAGCTGTTCAAGAGGATGTATCGGGGCAGAGCCAACAAAGAATTAGGCCGAGCTTTCATGCAGGTAAGGAAGTAACAGTTGTAGGAATGCTGAAGAAGTTTACAATTTGTTTTAACCCAAGCCCCTTGATATTTGACTAAGCAACATCCTGAATCCACCAAATTCCCACATAATTACAGTAGCACAATTGCCACATTGACCTCTAACTAAAATTACATCATCATCATCATCATTGTCGGTTTTGAGGCTGTTGTCCAGTCTGTTCTGGGTTGGCCTGCTTTCTCCCTATGGCGCTCCTCCACAGTTAGAGGGTAAAGGTTTAAACTGCTCTCTATAGGGGAATGGATACACTTTTCTTTAACCCTAACTCCCTAGCATGATTTACTAGGAACCATACCCATCCTGGCAAATTCAGCACCATATGGGAAACTGCACACACATATTTCTGACTTAGTTTCTGGAGGTGTGCCAACCCAATGTAAAGACTGTCAGTTTAGGGGTACTGTACCCATTCCGACAGATTCCAACAAAACATGCCGTTGGGGTTTGATGGGTTGAGTTCTGTTAGGGTTAAAACAGTTTCATATTGAGCAATTTTCAATGTGCATAAGTGATTCAAACGAGTAAATGCTACTACAAAATTGTTTATTCACTGACTGTTTTTAGGTCGCTTTTGAATTACTTGGCACTTTCTAGCAGTCAAACACGTGTCTGTAAGAAGGGGCTTCAGCTACTTTGATGGGCGTAAAGATAAGCAGAGGATTCAGTTTTTTCCACTTGCTCTGTTGGCAGGTGTTTGACTTGAACAAAGACCAGACAATTGACGAGCGTGAGTTTGTGATTGTCGCTGCACTCAACGACAAGCTGACAGGGAAACTCACCGATTCAGCAGATGCTCCGTTAGAGTTGGATCTGGACAGGCTAGCCCAGAGTATTACAGCATACAAGGTAAGAAACAGAATCAGGCAAGAACAAGAAATCTTAATCAGGGGGAAAAAGATCGGAGTTTATTGTCAGTTGTGAGCAACTGCAACAACATACACATCCAAAACTAACTTACAAATGGTCTTAAGTCCCATCTCTTGGAATTTTTGACCCAACTTTCTTTGTGTAAGTAACATTCTTGAATTCTCCAAAATCTACCACAGTGCAGGAAGTATATAGTACTCTCTTTGCACAAGGGGGGAGTCTAGCCCACTGCCTTTCGAAATTCTGCAAAAAAAACTCCCAAAAGCTCCTGATGATTTTTGATTGGTCTTGGATAAGGTTATTTAATTTGTTGTACTGTTTTGATGTCTGTCATGTCTGTGAGTTTACATGGATCAAGTGTGACAAATGTTTACATAACTAGAAAAGTTCCACACTTACATACAACAACAAGCAGTGTTTGGTAGACTTGATAATGCCATCTGCTGTCTGAAAAGGAGATAATTGTATTTGAATTTCTTTAAAATTTGATCTTTTTCTTTTATGTTGCACAGCACGTACACATTTGCACTGACCAAACATGCATTGTACACGTAAGCCTGACATACACGTAGCTGTCGTAAGCTTTAAGTATTTTAGAACATCTACATTTAAGTGTTAGTTTGTGAGAACAGGTCAAACTGATTATCACAAAAAGGGTTCGATATCAGGTTTTACCCTTCACCGATGTATAACACTGTTTACTCAGTGTGTTACCTCCTGAGTGAAAGTTGGAAAAAAATCACTCGAGTGGGACTCGAACCCACGACCTCCTGCTTTCTAGTGCAGACGTCGGATTCACTCGGGAGGTAACACACTGAGTAAACAGTGTTTATAGGTCCGTGAAGGGCAAAACCTAATGTTGATTTACATCGCCACGATGCAAAAATTCCATCTTATGAATACAAAAAGGGTTATTAGTACATGTACATGTAGATATTGAGAAGTTAACTTGTCCACACTGCACGGCCTATACATACATGTACCATGCACACAACGAGCAAATGTTGTAGTTTTTAGAATGTAATCATCATGTAGTCTGCTCAATCACTTTTGCCTCCAACAGCGAAAGATAGTATTGTCACACCAGCCGCAGCAGGGAGGCAATACCAATGACAACACAGAGGATGTGACAGATGAGATAGCTAGAGATACACAGTGATTTGACTGGTATTGATATTGTGTTTCCGTTGTGAGATTCTGCCTGGCGTGATTTTGATTTGAATGCTTTACATTTTGAGATTTCACTTTCATGTTCACGTTACCGCCATCTAGCAATTCATGTAACAATTCATGTGTGCGACCAAATGCTGTTTTGACATTACAGATTTGCATGTTTTTGTATAAATAGCTTCAGACACCTTTCGTAGAAATAGTCTTTTTCTTGATTGCTCTTTTTGCATGTAATAACCCCCAGATACTGAATTTGACTCTTTAAAGTTTGAAGGCTTTTTAATCAACATTCATAAATACCTAAGACAGTTTACCCATTCCCATTGGTTGAGAGCCCGTCACGTGACCGGTCTTAAACTTATGATAAAGACATGGCTGGCTGGTCTTAAACACTTTTCCAGTGTCACATGAAATTTGGACTCCTGTGAAATCCAGTGCCTTTTACCGTTTTATTGGTTGAATGTTCACCATCCTCACATAGGCATGCGCAGTACTATCAGTGAGTCGGTATTTCATAGTCCTAAATTCACAACGCACTTACCACTGCTGCATCTGCGCGTCATCGCGCAGTACACGGGACGCGCACCAATCTCCAAAAAAGGACTTGTTGACATCTTACTCGCGAGCTGGATGCTCCATTATTGAGCTAGAAGGGTGTTTCGAAAAACAGAAAGTAAAATTGTTAAACAAAATCGTTTGAATTTGTTAATTTTTTGGACTTGTTTTGACTTATGGACCGAACAGTTTTGATTTTATGACCGAAAAGGTATTTATGAATGGGAATAAATATGTGTTGGGTCGGTTTTAAACACTATGTTTAAGACCGGTTGGAGTCTGGAATGCTAATAATTATCAGCATTCCAGACTCCAACCGGTCTTAAACATAGTGTTTAACACCTCCCAAGCACACATTTATTCCCTTAGTCTTGATTTACCAAAAACAAAATCACGCTCAAGAATGGAATGGCATACAGCAACAATAGAACCTACTTGTAACCCATTTTCCCTTCTTTGAAAAAGCAATTAGGTTTGAATTAGAATGTTTTAATTACTGCTGCAATTATTTTTTTGCTAGCCTAAAAAAATCATATTATTTTCCTGCGTTCTTGATATCATTCACCACCATCCATTTTAGCAGTGTGCTAGCTCTACATTTCCTGGTGTGTTTCATGAGTGTTTTTCACAATTTCACTTTTTTTTTGGTCATAGCTTTGAAAAAGCAGTGCGTGTCAGAATCATTATTGCTTTCTTCCCCCCCCCCCCATTTCAGCTGTCTGTAGTGCTATTCTAGCATTCTTTTGAGTTTGTAGAAGCGTGGTCATATGAAGTTTGAAATATCATTTGTCATTTTGTCACAGTTTGTGAATATCTTAATCCTTCAATTTGGTTTGTTTGAAAATTAGATTTGACAAGATTCTTTACCGGGAGGTTTTACAAATCATGCTAAGTTTAAATCCTGTACATCCCTTGTTTTTGCTTCATGGGTTGGCAGATGCCTTGGACCTGCTTCTACTGTGTAGATTATCTCATCTGTCCCACATGCCAAAAAAAAAAAGATATGCAAACATTTAGCAATGATACCTGCATTTTTTCAACAAATCATTGTATAGCCCTTGGTGCCATTTTGGCAATACTCCTATAAACTGATTGCAGTCATGGGCGTCGCCAGGATTTTTTCTAGAGGGGGGCAAAACATATTTTCCCCAAAAATGCCTGTATTTCTCAACATATTCTCAATTTCTCAGTTTTAGAGGGGGGCAGGGACATTTGGCCCCCCCACTCATTAAATTTACACCACTATGACTTTGTGCCTCTTTTTCTTTTCTTTTCTTTTTTTTTTTCTTTTTTTTTTTTTGCTTTTCCAGGGGGGCCCCTTGCCCCCCCCCCCCCCCCCCCCACCGGCGAGACCCATGATTGCAGTGCTGTCCATTCTGGCAAAATAAAATTCCAGGCTATGCATAATTTCCCTAAGTTTCCACTGAGCAAATCCTGAAGACATGCACTTCTGATGCAAGACTTTGGATAAGTTTTATGTCATGCTTCTCAGAGATAAACATTTCTCATGGGTTCGCAGTGGAGCGAGTTGGTTTTGTAGTCCAATTAAAATACCAAGTGGCTAAATTATGATGGATGCCATCTGTGACTCTGCATGGTGCAGTGTGCAACTTTCTAGAAGGTTGTGGATACAACATTTGAAATTGCTAAAAGAGAAGCGGTTCTTGCAAGAACCAGAGGTGATAATTTGGCGTTAAGATCAGTATCCTCGAACTGTCATATGAAATTCTCCCGATTACGATGAGAGTAAATTGATTGTAAAATCGAGTTCTTCTCAGCACCATCTGCAAGCTTCTCTTAAGTTAAACTTTTATGCTTCATTTACATAATTTAATAAACAAGAGTGGCTTGGTTTGAGATTTTGACACTTTTTCTTGCCCCCCTCCTCCAACCCCCTTCCTGAACAGGAAATATTTCAGGTGACTGACCAGGACTCCGACGGCCGCCTGACTCTCGAAGACGTCATGCTTGTCATCTCGCTCTCAGGGAACCTAGAGACTGGGATAGACCCAGATATCGTCCAACATGTTCACAACACCATCGATGCGGATGACAACGGAACCATTGATTTCATAGAGTACCTCACCTACATACCTTTCTTTCTCAAGTTACACAAGAGGATGGCTGCAAGTCGGCATATTACCATAGCGGAGGTTGAGAGGACTAGGGATGCGGTGAGGAGCGCCATCCTCAAGGTGCGGGGAACTGGGACCAGGGAAGTGACGATGAAGACATTCTGAGGATCAAGAGGCTAATCTCTGGATGGAACAGCCGTTTGAGATGAATGGCTAAACCCAGTATTGATTTACATCACCCTATGCAAAATCCATCTTATGAACAGGAGATGAACTTATTAGGAAGTTTCAAAATTGTTGATTGATGGAGAAGCAGTGACTTTTACGGACACCATCAATACCATTGTGAAAGGAGCTTGAGTCCAAATGGTTGCCATGCTCTCCAAGCTTATTTCTCCAGTCTCATCAAAGGAAGTAGGACAGACTACATCACTTTTCAGAGTTTGGAAACACTTATAAAGCCAAGATGTAAACAGTACCATGGACCATTCAGAAGCTTCCAGCATGGCGTGACCAAGTGTAAAGATAGAGATTGTAATTGAGATTGTGTTATGAAAAGATTTACATATACATGTACATGTATCCTGAGAAGCATTATTCTATGTCTGTATGCTCGGAACAGAGCATGTAAATATGACAATACAAAGCCGTCTCTAAATGCTGAATTGAACATTGACGCATGCTTCTACAATCCCGGCCAAAATGGTTGGGACACTTGGAAATAACCTTAGCCTCCAACGGTCACCAACTCCCCCGCTCCCCCGCTCCCCCGCTCCCCCGGTCAATGTTGTTCTCTCCAGCGGATGGAGCACACACCGCGCAATTAGAGACAACATTGAGGGGGGGCTGGGGGATTGGGGGCCCAGCGAGATTTGGCCAGGATTGTAGCTTTACAGCTCAACTAGACTGGTACCAAAATGACCATATCATGATGATCCATTCCCTTGAAGCTGGGAATCAGGCAGATGACAATTTGCCACATTGTGCCAAATACATGTATTGGGTTGTATTTTCGGTGATAATGGCTCTTGCTGTGGTATGTTAAATTGCAAAGAATTGTTTGTGTTTGCTAATGGAGAAATGTAAACTGGCTTCTCTACCTGTACAAATGAAAACTAACATTATTCCGTCCATTTTGCAAAAAAAGATTTAAAGATTTTAAAAGAGACTTTTGCATGACGTGTGATGTGTGTGAACAAAATTAATACTCCCTTAACCTGTTTTCAAGTAAAGCCCTATTTTTGTCATTGTATTTTCATACTAAAAATTATTATATACCATCTATCCGAACATTGTTTTTATTATGTAAAAAAAAAAAAATCATTGATATTAACAGTTATTGAACAAAATGTCAACCTTTTTTGTATGTGTTGATTCTTCAGACAATGAAGTAACATTTCCTGTATGTTTTTTTTTTATAGATTTCTATAATTACTAAGACCAAAACGATTGCAAGTTGGGGTTTATATTTTACAAAGTATTAAAGGGAACAGTATATTTTTTGAAAAACATTTATCCCTATGAGTCTCACCTTTTTACCTGTGTGTTGAATTCAGACTCGTAATTATGAACTAATAGGTATCTGGGTGTTTTGTGATTGTGCTAAAAGGAATTTATTTGCACATTAACACCAGCTTTTTGCCAACTATTTTACAGGTTTGCTTTTGCCGTTAATGTCGCAAGTAAATTGTAACCTTATACTCAACATGCTATGTATAATCCTTGCAAGGTATGCGTGTGTGAAAGAATGTGTAAACATATATATCAAAATAAATACAATTATTATGTTATATCATCTAATTGTCTTTTGTTGTTAATTCAGTGTACATGTATGGCTTTACGATATGGTACAGACACACAAACGGAGAACAAAAGATCCTTTCAGTCCTTGAGCTTTGGGTCTTGTTGAAAACGTCCTTGATCGTGCAGTTATGTGCTTAGTCTATGGGAGATTGTTATAATTATTAGGCCTACAGGGACAAAGGGAAACACAAATCATTGTCCTCGGGAGTATAGAAATTCACGACTGTGTGCGTTTGATGGGATAATGGTCTACAATTTTTTTTTTATTATGTGTTAATCAAGGGTATGGGTCGGTCACTCAACCGTCACTAGTACATGTTATTTTCATCAATTTCATCATGTAGTTGAGGGGTACCGCTAAGAAAAAACATGAACTTCTTAAAGACATCACGCATAACCTAAGTGGCAAATGGGTCCAAAGAAACATGGAGATGCCTCCTCCTGACATAAAACCCTTTGTTCTTCATGGACTTGTGATACCAGAGGCACAGCAGAGGGTTCTCCGGCCGACCGAGGGAGTGAGCGGCCACTGCGCGGCAGGCCGCCTGGAGCTCGCTAAATGTGACCCGTGCGCTGAGCTGGCTGGTACGGTGAATGCTGTCGATGTGGCCATGCGGGCGCAGGGCGTCGTATAAGGAGGCTTCGTCATAGCCGGGGTCATGACGAAGACTGTGCCATCTGTATATTGGGAACACAAACTAAACTGAACATCTCCCTTAAAAACTATTGGGGGAAAGAAGGGGATAACTGGAGGAGCTTTAGCAACTGGAAAACTCGGAATGTTTAGTAGACAGCATTTATCATGGGGTTTACAACCCCAAGTGAAAGGAGCTTTTGCATGAAATATTGGTGGCTTTTTTTTCAGGCGCCCAGAGAGATGAAAAAATATTACAGATTGACGTGACCATAAAAGTTTTTAAAAAGATTTATAACTTTATTCTACAGATATAGGCCTATCAGTTTTGAACTGATTGAAAAAAATTCTCAACTTTTGAAAATGATTATGACTACACATTTCTCAGTTTTTGAAGCAGCATCCCAAAACTCACGCTTACACGTTTGGGCTTCCATTATGAAATATTTATCATATGCTCCGACTCTAGAAGACAGTGGCGTAACTACACGCCCACCAGCCCCCCACCCCCATGCCCCCACCCTGGGTGTCCCCCCCCCCCCCCCCCCCGTTTTAAATCTTGAATTGAACAGAAATATATATATCATTTGCCTTCAGTGCCCCCCCCCCCCGAAAAAAATATATGCACCCCCGGCCCCCCCCCCCCCCCCCCCCGCCAGTTTAATCCTAGTGACGCCACTGCTTCGAGATTAACTTTTGTTTCATAAAACTGTATTAATACCTGACATTAACCGTAGCAATGGTTGCCTGTACCCTCGCATTCGTGTTCAAATCATGCCAAACCCGTCTCGATAACTGGTCCGGTTTACGGAGGTTCTGCAGGGCTTTGGAGGCCGGCGTAGGCGGTAGAAACGGGTCCTCGTACGGTAGGACGGCCCCGATGAGTCGCCGCTTACCGGCTTGGTACTGCAGCCAGTGATACCGGCAGCATGTTGGTGCTTTTAGTAGTTCTGTTGTGAGGTCCGTCAAGAAGGTTATTCGAGGTATACAATGTTGGGTTTCCAACGGTATTTTTTTTTTTTAAGATTTCTTATTATAACTTCTCAGACATATCTTGTTTCTTAAATCATAGGGAAATGATGTCTCTACTCTCTACAAGACTAATGAAGATCTAAAAGTATGGTCAAAGCATCCTCCATTGAAATGTCAGATGAAACTATCATTTCTCCATTTCATCTCAAAGGCCTCCTAAAAGTTGTTGCCTTGTAAAGAATGAGATCCCCTACTTTCAACAAGTTTGGCTGCAAACACACAATCCTCCAACTAAAATTTCGTTTGTATTTCAACTATGCAAGAAATGCAATTGCTATCTTCCCTACTCTTTTTTCCTCACCTATTTGATTTAGTATGATTTAAAACATGAACAGCATAAATATTTTTTTTAAAAATCAGTGGCGCACCCAAGGGGGGGGGGGGGGCCTCGGGGGCTTGAGCCCTGCAGCCAAATTTTTGGGAAACATTTATTGAAAACTTTAAACTTCTAAAAAATTGGGAAAAAAATTGTGACCCCCCCCCCCCCCCGACAAATCCTGGGTGCGCCACTGGGCACAATATCACTCTTGCCTTTGTCCACGGGTGTCCCGCGTCCAGCTAGAACCATCCTGTCATACATGCAGGCCAGCTTAGTGTCGGGATCTCCGAACATCCTCTGCGAGTTCTCAAACAGCTTGGCGAATGTCTTGCTCTTGCTGGGCGGCAGTGCCTGGTGTGAGCCCCGCCATGGAATGCTGGTTGCCCCACGGGTCAAGGCGAGACCCCGCCTGGCTAGGGTGGTCTTAACGTCCGTGTGGCGGTGTTTGCTCGGTGGCAGGACATTCAAAGCTTGTTCCATACGCCAGGGCATGATAATTTGGCCAAATTTTACTCACATTTTGTCCTAAGAATGTTAGCAGGAAAAATCAGAGCAAGTGCAACGTCTGCAGAAGCAACGAGCAATAATTTCAACAACGGTTGTCATGACCGCGCGTTGCCGCCATTGTTAACTTTGTGATAATGCGCGCTCAGATTGCGCGTGTTTGCTCAACTATTGACCAATCACAGCGCGCCGAAGACAAAGCAACAGGTGATGTATAGTGTGACGTCGGAATCACTTCGGCTCGGACGCTCGCTGAAACAACCAAAGCACAACATAAGCTCTATGAAAAAAACAAAAATCAAGACCGCCATGATTGTAGACGCACACCAAATGGACGTGCAGGGAGGTGAGTTTTTATATGATTTTTGTTACTTTTACTGGGGTTTTTTTGGAAAGGAATTTGGTTTGAGCATTACAGGTGTACACTAAAAGAAAGTTAGTTTGGGCTTCGGAGGTAGTATGGGAATAAAAATAAATTGGAATTTGGAACATTGAAAATGGACTAGTTTTGGCATATTTTAAAGAGTTGATCGTGACTTTTTAAATCAGCCAACATTTTTGTACATCTTTCCTGAGAAAAAAAGTGGTAAAAGTACAGTTGGGGAACCTCCGTTTTTAAATTCATAACCTTTTTTTGGTTCCGAAATGACTTCTACAACCTCAAGCAATCGCTAAATTCTGAAGCCCGGTTCATACTTCATGCGAAAGCGAATTTGACGTCATAAAACATTCGTTGCGAAATTCGCCCGAGTTGAAATATGTTCAACTTGTACGAATTCGCAGGGAGAATACTTGCCACGACGTCACAAATTCGCGTTCGCTTTCGCGCCGAGTATGAACCGGGCTTTATACCGCTAGTTTTTTAAACAGTATTTCGGGTAGAAAATGCGATTTTCCTACCCAGTTTTCCAGTTGGTGGCATTCGAACCAACGCGCTTTTGTGCATCCGGCAATGTCGATTTCTTCATTTTCGTGCTGCGTTTTGTCGTAGCCTTCGTTTTACCCCCATGGTTTATTTTTTTAAATCAAACATTGCTCTTTTTACAAGACGTTCCCTTTAGTTTGTAAAAGTCGCAAATTATTTCGGTGAATTGAAAAGCAAACGGCTTTTCATTCTTAAAAAAAAAAGGAGGCCTAACGTAGGATTACACTTTTTCAAAAGTAGTAAATACACACCTCATAAAATTTACTTTTGTAAAGTTATCCCTCCTCAAAAGATGGGATTTGTGAGATTCGCATCATTTCCCTTATATTCAAGTAGAAACATGACACTTTTTTATATCTTTTGTTTGCGAGCACGCAAAACACACCAAAGACACAACTTTATCACACCCAATTGGGAGTTATCCCTTGTGTAACATGGCAGCATTTTTTTAGGGTCAACCAAAACGAACACAAAAATGAAATTCACTATTTATCATGCCATTTCTCATTCAGAACAGATGTTTATTTAATACAGATATTCATAATCACATGATTTTAAGCTCATATCACATTAAAAGCTTACGGGCGTCATTAAGATTCATTTTTTCCCCATATTACTTGGTGGAGACAGGCTTACACATTTTTTCATAATATATTACTTCTTGACAACAAGGTTAATAGTAATAGAACAAGTTTTCAAATAAGCTGTTTCACATGTTGGATATGAAATGGTTTTATTAAATAATATAATATCGAGGGTGATTTTGTTCAAGACCACCTCTATAGCCCAAAAATAATTTCAATTTTTTTTTTTATTAACATGGTGTCATTCATATAAAGTAAGGCAAATAAATACAACAGCTTACATAGTTTGCACAATAGCCTTCACCACTTCTTTTGTTTTTGCTAGGTGCTGCTACATGTTTTGGTGTTTAAAAAAGATTGGGTGTTATAAAAAAAGATTACTGAGAAATGAAACTAAGACTATAACCCAAACTGTTTAACTGTCATGTGCACACACTAGATTAATCTGCACCATTAGTATGTAAAGTTGCCTTTTTGAAGAAAACCAGTCTCTTTCAATGTTAAGCCTCCTATATGTGAGTAAAGATAAAGTTCGTTCTACAAGTAGATATAGTTTTTGTGTGGGTTATACCGCTATAAATATTTCAAATTCCCTTTTTTTTTTAAGGAATTGTTTTTGTTCTTCAGAGATGAACCTCAAAACAATTAAGAATAGCTGAATTATGTTCAGGTTGGAATAGAAGGATCCTTGTAAAGACAATTAGCAGGAAACACAATGGTTTGACAACACACACAGAGCAAACAGATTATCTGTGAAGCATTTCCTTCAATATTCATTTTTAAACAACGCCTAAATAAATCCCCGCTATCTGATTAGTGGGTCGTTGATCACGTGTCATCAAATTATTTGTCCCAACAAATGACCCGGCCGCACTGCAAATATAGAAGTTCCATTCCACGGTAAAATAGAACTTACATTGCACGGTCATACAATTGGAAGCGCTATAACACAGCTCGGATGGCTCTGATGCTATACATTCAAAGTACCAGTTTACAAGTTACCAATGTGTAAAGCAAAAAAATGAATGTTTCACATTCGTGCGATGGAAAGAATAATTTCATTCATGTACAGATGGAATGTTCCATTCCACTTGGCTTCACCTCATGGAATGGAACATTCCATCTGTCACCACATGAAATTATTCTTACCATTGTACTCATAAACATTGAGTATTTTTTATACAATCTACCGTATTCCTTTCTAAATTTCAACAGGAAAGTCAAAAAATATTTAACAGAATATAAAATTTGGTTAAACTTTGCCGATGAAGGAAAATCATGAAAATCATGAACTGGATTCCCAAACTCAAAGAACACCCTGAGATGTCATATACATGTGTAGCAATTTAAACACTTGTAAAATTGTAAATCGGGGGCATTAAAAAAAAAAAATCATGTATTTTTTGCTATTAAATGAAGAGATTGGAGTGATAAAATGGTCTTCGTTTTCCAGGTTTTGGCAAGATTTTCTTCATCTACAATCACCATCATGATCACAACAAAGGTTCCAAATACCGAAAGCTATTCAAGTTACAATTAATTAATCAGCTGTTTGTGTGTTAATGAGCTATATTATTAAAAGAGATGTAGGTACTACTTTTCATTAACAACTGAGTGGAAAATATATCACCCTAGTATTGAAAATAATTCTAAACTCTGGCCCAATTGCCATGTAATCCAGCTTGCCTTTTTCATTGACAACATGCCAGAAATAAAGTCAGTGGTTGTAACTTAAAAATTAATGTTTGAAGTAGTCCCAACACCTCTTGCACTGTAACTTGCTGTCCAAACCAAAGTCTACTGCAGCAAGAGTGGTTTTCACTATGAACAGCGCCATTCGGTTTAAATAATTTTTTTAAATGCATTCGTAATCCAGTTTTAAACCCACAAACTCGGCGGTCGAGTGCTAAGACGTCTGCACTAGAAAGCAGGAGGTCATGGGTTCGAGTCTCACCAAAGTGATTTCTTCCAACTTTCACTCGGGAGGTAACACACTGAGTATACAGTGTTTATACTGCAGTGAAGGGCAAAACCTAATATCGAAATCCAGTTTTGACTGACCCTAACCTTTTGACCAGGTTACCTGGATTTCAAGCGTCATATTATCTTTACTTTGGTCACAGCTGAGATTTTTCAGAGTTGTAATCAATTAATGACAAGCAATCGCAACTCAAAAGTCAATCAACAGTGAAAATCAAGTTCCACGTCAAGTCACAAGCTATCCAAATGAACTGGACAAAAGAATTCATACGTTATTGTTCACAGCTTTACATGTGATCTGACTTCAGAACCGACTTATAATTTGACTCCTGATCAACTTGAATTGCAATTGACTTGCGATTGACTTGTGATAGACTCATAATTGACAAGTCTACAACTCCGATGATTATATCCATTTGAGTCTGTGACTAGTCCAGTTTGGTCTTAGCTTGCGCTAACCTTGGCTGGTTCACAAACTCCAACCCATACAGATAGATGAGTCCGAGACACACAGCTGTGGCAGCCATCCAGAAGAAGACGTAGGCTAGTTGAAGATAGATGTCAGCTAAAATATTAAAGCAAACAAAACAAAGTATATGTAAGGCATTTGCATTTCTTTGTTGGACTGCATACGCAAATACTACCCTTACTCCCTAAGATGTGTGATAAATCATATTCATAAATACCCAAGACACCATTCCTGTTGGTTGAGAGACTGTCACATGGCTGGTTTGAAACAGTTATTAAAGACCGGCTGGCTGGTCTTAAACACTTATCCAGGGTCACATGAAATTTGGGCTTCGATGAAATCCAGTGCCTTTTACCGTTTTATTGGTTTAATGCTCACAATCCTCACGTAGGCATGCGCAATACTACCAGTGAGTCAGTAATTCATAGTCCTTAGTTCACAACACACCGGCACAGCTGCGTTCTGCGCCACATCGCACAGTACGCACGACGCACGCGCCAATCTCCATTTAAGGAGTTGTTTATGATGTACTCGCGAGAGGGACATACCATAATACAGCCAGAGGGGTGTCCTGAAAAACATGAAGGAAACTTGTTGAACAAAATTATCAGAAATTTATAATTTTTGACTGTTTTGGCTTTTGGACCGAAAGTTTGTGACAGAAAAGGATTAGCATCCAGACTACAACCTGTCTCAAACATAGTGTTTAAAACCAGCCAAGCGCACATTTATTCCCTTATTAAAATTGGAGGGTTTAAGACTGTTACAGTTAATGATGAAAAGACAAACTGAAAGACACTCAGGCTAATGTAAATTCAAGGTAGACAACAAAATCCTAAAATTTATGCCAAGAATTTGGACATTTTGTTTGCAGTTAAAGTAAAATCATCCAATTGGAATAAAAAAGTTGTAGAATTTTCCCTTAAGGCTGGTTCATACTTCAGGCAAATGCGAAGCGAAATTGACTTCACAATACAATAGAATTCGCAGGAGTTGAAACGTGTTCAACTTATGTGAATTTGCAGCGCTCAGACTTGCCATGACATCAAAATTCATGTTTTGCATTTGCTTTCGCGCCGAGTATGAACCTGCTTTTATACAGTAGGAACAGCTAACAGTATACAAACTTACCGGCTGGGATGAGAATACTAATAATGACCATTGAGAACGCCACAATACAGATGACAGGGAGCTACAGCAAAAAAAGACAAGATAAAAGGGAAGTTATGATCCAGAAAGAGTTCTTTAAAACTGAGGTTAAAAGTCTGGTTTTGAAAAGTAAACATTCTGATATCTCAAGAAAAATAACAAAAAAAAAAAATACTGAGGCTCACTTCACCATGCAAACCTTCAAATCTTACTGTGGTCTCGGGATAATGACCAAACAGGTATTAAAAAGTATAAACAGGAGCCACCCATAGGCCAAGTATTTATTCACTGATCCCACAACTAAAAGCAGGGTTAACAGCTCATTAGTTGGATCAAGTCAGAAATTGTGGGTTACGTCCCCTCTCTATTGCCACTGCTTGATCCTCCCCTCCCCATCTCATTATTCCCATTCTAAGAAACGTAAAACTACAAAATTGAATAACCGTGCCTTTAATACACTTGCACGTACATTGTACTCAAACTTTCATGGCACATGAAGTCCCCGATAAAGTAACAGTGGCTGGCTTCACCTACCACAATCCTTTAAAATCTTATAAAAGCTCCTGGTGGATTTTGAAAGATTTGAGCGGGTTAGGGCTAGTCAACATCAATAAGCTTAACAAGTTGTGGAATAAGCATTTTTTGGAGAGTAAAGAGAACTGACCAGCAGGAACTTGGCGTCTCCCTTAGACCTGAGGGGAGACGGTGCCAAGATGCCTTCAGTCTCCTCAACGATGTGGTTGCCAAGGAAGAGGTCTATGGAATCCTGCACAGTGAAGCAAAGAGGTGGCTTACAAATGTTTTTGTTATATCCTGTGTTTGGATACTGTAATTTCATTAGTCTAGGACGGCCACATGTCTGGACAATAAAAATGCATTTCATTTACTGAGGGGGATATTGCACCAGTTGCGTTCACGGGAAAAATTCGTGTGGAACCTGCCGGCGCGCTATAACGTTGCGCAATTAGAATTGCAATGTCAAACACTCAGTCTCATGTCCGGCAGGTCACCAAAACCTTGAGTTATCAACGGTTACATCGCAGTGATTTAATTTATTTCTCACATAGAAAGTTACAACCATTTGTGAGTTATTGGTATGATATAACAAAACAATTGTTGACTGCTGTGATGTGGGATATGCCGTTTTTAAACCCCCTTAGGGCGCATAGCACCCCTCGGGTGTTAAAAACGTCATATCCCACATCACAGCAGTCAACAATTGTTAAATATCCAATTTCCAATGCATTATGCGGCCTACTCACACAAGCAAAGTGATGGCATGATGTGGTTACCAGGGAAAGGTAAACAATGAAAGAATGGTGGTTTATTCTTGGAATGTTTCTTATTCAGTCCTTCCTCTTCTTCAAAATTAAAAATGAGACAATGGAATCATCTAAGAACAATCTGGCTTACCTGTCTGTATCCATCAACAAAGTTGTTCATGTAGTACCGCAACATGGAGTTGTACAAGTCCTTCACCATTCCAAAATGTGTGCGCTTTCCAGTCCTGCAATAACATGTAACAATAAACAAAAAATTTAACAGTAGTGAATGTAGTAGTTAAAAAAGTACCAATACAGAAAGTAATAATGGAGAAAGTGACAGTTGGATATTGAACAGTGAAATCCAATGTTAATAGAGAATTCAGGATTCACTAACTTTTAAATTTGAAGGTGGTGCTGGTGCTGCTTATTGAATGTAATATTGAAAAGGGGGTGGGGTAGTGTGGGGTGGACATAATTGACACCTTTACATTTATTCAGAAAGTCTATTCTGAAATGTCAAAAAAATCACATGATGTTCAAGGAAGAAAATATTTGTCCACTGCAGAGGTTTTAAGCAATGAACCAATGAAATGTGAGCATAGAAAATATGTTACACAGGTGTTGGACACCTGGGGACAATGGAACCTTCCAGAGATCAGCTCAGAATTACAGAGGAATATATTGGACATACCGTGTGAAGTCGGTCTTCAGTGCCCCCGTGCCTGCATACTGCTTGGAGCAGAAATCAGCGTTGTCTGCCCACGCTGGGGGAAAAAAGAACATACAGTGTTCCTTTCATATAATGACACAACATCAATAGGGATTTTTGTAGTCATAAGCCCATTTCAAAATCTCTTATTAAAAGCATTTCTACCTTTTAATATAAAGCATGGTTCAAACTTACTGTTTTTGAAGGTGCTTTCGAATGCTGTGGTGAGATGATCATCTATGCTTTCACCTGGGTTTAGGACCCCAAACATCTGAAACGGAAGTGTGAAAACTCTAGGGTGATGTCACTGCTTTGAGACCGAGTTGTAATCAATCATCACAAGACATCGCAAGACAATCACAAGTAAACACAAGACATCACAAGTCATCACAAGTAAACACAAGACAATCACAAGTCAATCACATCACAATCACAAGTAAACACGAGTCAATCAAAAGTCATCACGAGTCCATCACAAGTCATAACGAGTCCTTCACAAGTCATCACAAGACAATCACAAGTCATCACAAGTCAATCAAAAGTCATCACGAGTCAATCACAAGTGATCACAAGACAATCACAAGTAATCACAAGTCAATCACAAGTCATCAAAAGTCATCACATGTTAATCACAAAGTCATCAATCTCAGGCCAAAGGACAAACTTTTCAAACTATTGACCCTCTGCCCACGTTGTAATAAATGGAGTCTAGTTGCTCTAAGGCAGTCACTGGAGTCAAGTCATCACTAAACAAGGTCGAGCTGAGACAAGTCTAGTCACATTTTGCTTGAGTCAATTATAACTCTAATTTTAGCGCTGCCTAATTTAGAATCGCATACTGAAACTGAGGTGAGTTTTTAAATCTTTATTCAGATATAATTTCTGTAATGGCAGTACGAGGTAGGAGCCTGTGGAAGAAGATAAAATTGCATGTGCATTGCAAGAACAAGCATGCATCCAATCATGACATGGGGTATAATAATAAGCAGTCAATGTTGTTACTTTCTTACATTTTTAAATACTGCATTATTAACCCTAACAGAACTCAACCCATCAAACCCCAACGGCATGTTTTGTTGGAATCTGTCAGGATGGGTACAGTACCCCTAAACTGACAGTCTTTTACATTGGGTTGGCACACCTCAAGAATCAAAGTCAGAAATATGTGTGTGCAGTTTCCCATATGGTGTTGGAATTTGCCAGGTTGGGTATGGTTCCGAGTGAATCATGCTAGGGAGTTGGGGTTAAAGTGGATTCATTTGCTGGCAGTGACTCGAGTCGAGTTGAGTCACAGAAACTTGTGTCAGACTTGAACAGAGTCATACCCAAGCCATTTTTATCACCTTATAGTTGCAGATGCTATTATTACCTGTAGTTGTTCTTGGAGCGTTCTCCTAGCCAGTAAGCTCTGCACCACGTTGGTGCGGTCCAGACAGTCCATGCAGTTGGTTCGGAAGACGCCAGTCTGGTGCTTGAGAAGCTGACTCGTGGGACTGAGTATGAAGCACCTAGGAGGAGCAGCAAAGTTTGGGTTTGGATTAAAGGCTGACAAATTGGTGAGTTATATCTAAGGGCACACAGAGACTCTTTATTGTATTTATTGCTATGTTGGGGGACTGGAATGCTTTTCTATCATGCATCTACCTTTTTTATAATTCAAACAGACATTTATGTTTTAGACCTTGATTGTTTATGGCAGACACAAACATTACAGTCATTTTTAAGGGGATTTCATCACAGATGCTCAAAGCAAATAAAATTCACTTTATGAGAAGACTCAGCCAGAGGATTTCCTTACAGTGCTGCAACAAGAGCCAGTACTGGTTAATGCCAGGGGAGCATGAGACTTTTGTTTTCGGGCAAGACGTTTTTATTTTTACTACAATTGCCTCTCTCCACCCAGGAGTATGAAAAAAATTGGTCTCACGGCCTGATGTACTGGGGTAATAATTGTAAAGTGCTTTGAGACCTCTGATGTACAGCACTATGTAAGCATCAAATTATTATTATTACCAAGGTTCAATTGGTTTGGTTTACTTCAACTGACTTTTTCCAAAGAGTATAAATACTCACAATTTACACAAATTAATATGCCATATTCTTAAATTTATATATTTTTCTTCGCAATGAAATGCTAAATGCCATCATAACCACCACATTGATACTGCAAGACAGAGGTGTCCCACAGTCAGACTTAAGCAAAACTGGAGCTAAGAATAATTTTTTTGACAAGTTTTTTACAAAATAAATCTGTCCATCTGCATAATTCACAAATCATACTTTAATCTTTGCCAGACGTACTTACCCATGTTTTTCTTGAGGAGCTGCTAGTCTGTCCATGAGGATGGAGAGGCGGTCCCATCGCATCTTACGGCACTCATGATGGAAGTCAAAGGATTCATACCTGGAGGATTCAACATCAAAAACCAGCATTGTAATCATTGTCAAATTAGTATAAATTATGTTTTAATTGTAACTCTTAGTCTTCTCTCCTTGTTTGAATAATGACATGCATGCAGATCTAGAGGTAAATGCAGCTGAAGGCTGAAGAATCATGAGATCATATATTTACCCTCTTACTGTTTAAACAGTCACAGACAGTCAAATATTCCATCCACTTCCCTGCCATGCCTTTTACACAGGCTAGTCACAAACAGTCAGATCATATTTCAAACGAGCACTCTGACTAGCCCTGTTATGCCAGTGCAGTTGGCAAAGAGAATTATCAGACCTTTCAAAACATTTTAAATTTGCCTGACTAAAAGGGTTTTGAAAGGTGAAATAGTGCTGGAACTTTGGGATTTTTCGAAAGGTTTCGAAAGGTGAAGCAACTCTGTGGGCAAATTCAGTAAGTTGCATTTCAATACCTTTCGAAAGGAATTGAAAGGTGAGGTAGTGCAGTAACAATAATTTCTGGAGGATTTTAAAAGGTCCAGCATTTTTTCCCTCCAATTTGCCAGCACCCAGATTTTGAGGTGTTTTGAATGGTCTTACTACAGGAGAGCTAGTCAAATTCAGTCAACAATCAATAGCAGGAAACTGGTAGCACAGCTGTCTTATCAACCACCTACAGTCAAAGCACAGCTGTATCAAGTTACATAAACAGTCACAGCCAACCAATCCCACTTTATGGGAGCTCTTAACTGTTGAAAAAAGTCACTTTATTGAGTTTGACTGAAAGGACAACTTGGCACGGAATCTATGTTTGCATAGGAGGGTTAATATTATATGTTTAAAAATTGAGTAAATTTAATGTCAAGAACTGACTAAACATTACTTTATACTCTTGTTCCCTGAATCGATTACAGCTTTGGCGAACGTCTTCTCTAGTCTGTCCTCAATCCCTCTGTGATCAATCTATATATGGAAGAAAAACAATTTGAACAGACAATAACGAAGAGCATTATTATCCATTTCAATATCTTGACCACAAAAATTCAACAAGCACAAGGATATTTGTGTTGCACTAGAACAGGTTATTAGCAAATATCCTTGCCGTGCATACTGCTAACTCATTTTCACAGAGATGCCACCAATATATCAATAAAAAGCCTGAAACACTACTAAAAAACCTGAAACTACCCTTACCCCCTTTCAAAAATGTGTTTTCTGGATGTTTCAGATCAAATCCAGCACTTTCAATTTGCCACATTTAAAAAAAAAAAAACCTCAATTCAGGTTAAAATCTGAAAAGTGGCATCTCTGTTTTAATATAATTTTATTATTTTTTTGTAAAAAAATCAGGAAGTTTATCTAATGAGCCCTCGTCTGATTGGAAGTTGAATATATTTCTAATGTGAAGATTTTTGTGGAAAAACCTTAATAAAATCTTGAAAACCGTTGGAAATAGTTTGGAAAAACCTTTGTTCACAGTTGTTGGACCTGATGGCTTCCGAAAATATCCCAAGACAACTGTACTTATACACTTGAAATCCTGTGGTTAACTGGGATGTGGTTTAGCAGTTGTAACCAAAAAACTGGTTCAATTGTTTCTCATTGGTTAGGCATTTTAGCAACTTGGGTAGTGCAGTAATTCACTTGCTTTTACGTCACAAACAATATTCAAAACTATCATCCAATGACAAACAACTGAACCAGTTTTGGGTTATGAACGCCAAAACGAGATTCTGTCTTCGTACTCACCAGGTTGACCAGAACTTGATCACCATAACTGACCACCTGGCTGTCCAGATGCCTCATAAAGCCATCCATCTATATGCAAATACATTGAATATTCATACTACATCCTATTTAAAATTCATATATGCAAATAAGATACATTCTTATGATGAATATTTATGAGAGAGGTATTAAGGAAAGGAAAATCAGCACTTACATGGTTGAGAGCTTGGCTTATCAATATCTTTGGTTTGTATTTGATGTTGGGCCGTTGGGACCAATAAAGTGGTATGGAACCTCTCGTCTGAAAGATTACCAAAAAAAATTACAAAAGTTACAAACAGAAAGAATATCAGATGAAAACAGAAAGAACATCTACTGAGTTAACACTTGCATTTGAATAATTTCCACATCAATAAGGGGAGAATGCAAAATATAAGATGCGGTAACTCGAGGTTTACCTTGAGGTTTTACGAGGTATTACAGGGTTTTGCAGGTTACCACAGGGTTCCACTTCAAGTTACCTGGTAACTCCAGGTTTACCTTGAGGTTTTGCGAGGTATTACAGGGTTTTGCAGGTTACCTCAGGGTTCAACTTCAAGTTACCTGGTAACTCAAGGTTTACCTTGAGGTTTTGCGAGGTATTACAGGGTTTTGCAGGTTACCTCAAGGTTCAACTTCAAGTTACCTGGTAACTCCAGGTTTACCTTGAGGTTTTACAAGGTATTACAGGGTTCTACAGGTTACCGCAGGGTATCAACGCTCATCTAATTGTGCATTCTTCCCTATAAGAACTGACATCAACACATCGTCTGGAGAACATTGATCATTTTGTTACCTTTTGTGACACATTTCCCAAAAAAATTTCCAAACATTTTAGAATGAACATTTTCTCAACAACAATTTTCCCTTGTTTAAAAAACTAAGCATAGTTGGCTAATCACATTTTAAATTTCCGTCAATTCTGTTCTGTTGATTACCACTGATAAATAATTACGAATTTCTCTTTTACTTGAGCTTTTCAAAAACAACAGATAATCTGCAACCAGTACGCTTTACTGATTGCGACGATCAATTTTCTGATCACAATCAAATAAAACAAAATTTGATTACGGAGACCATACCTGAACAAATGAGCCCCTCCATCCGTTACATTGCACAATCTGTTCCGTCTCCACAAAGTTAGCGACATGTCCCTCCGTATCCAAGCCACGCATGTAATACCGTGTCCCGGCCCGGAAACAACTCCGTCTTGAGATCAGGATGTAGTCAAATCGCTTGCCATGCAAGATGCCTATTCTTATCGAGACGACTGGTACCCGGCAGTCCAATTAAGGACAATTTTATACACAAGTTGGTGTACAGGTAACAAGTGGTTAACCAGTGTTACAGTCGAAGTCCATCACAAGTATAGTATGAGTATCGTCCGTTTTGCAATGGAGCCCTCTCCGCAACCAATCGGAGTCAAATTTAGAAATTGTGACATCATTTCGATTAGAATGTGGACTAAGCTGTTGATTGGTCAATTTGGCTGCCATTTTTTTATAATACAATGGGTTACCGAAGACCGGATAGAAGGCACCCGCTGAATGGTCAGAATTTGGAGGTCAAGACGCAGTCTTATTTTGCGTAATAATCGCCGAATCTGCACGCACATCACAGACCCTTGCCGTGCAAGGAGATATTCCATAGACTATCACGAGTGCAGCCACAAATCAAGTCATGAGTCCCATCACAAGTTACAAGGGATGCACACGAACAAAGACGTTGTCAACGTCGCCACAGTTCATTTCAATAACTTTTGACTGACTTGGAACTGGAGGACTTGTGATTGACTTGTGATGGACTTGTGGGGACCTAACTGTGGACTTAATTGTAACTGAGACACTATGATTTTCCCTTATCCTTTCAGGCCCTTCAAAATCCACCAGGAGGATTTGGAAGATTTTGCAGGATTGAGGAAGGTAGAGCCCAGCTACTACAATGTATTACTTTACATGGGGCTTCACTCCCCTTGAAACTTGGTAGGTACAAAGAGTGTGGCATAAGATTCCTAGAGCGTGATGGATTTTGCAGGATCAAGGCAGGTAGAGCCCAGCTACTATCACTTTACATGGGGCTCAATACCCCTTGAAACTTGGTAGGTACAAAGAGTGTGCCATAAGATTCCTAGAGCGTGATGGATTTTGCAGGATCAAGGCAGGTAGAGCCCAGCTACTATCACTTTACATGGGGCTCAATACCCCTTGAAACTTGGTAGGTACAAAGAGTGTGCCATAAGATTCCTAGAGCGTGATGGATTTTGCAGGATCAAGGCAGGTAGAGCCCAGCCACTATTACTTTACATGGGGCTTGATGCCCCTTGAAACTTGGTAGGTACAAAGAGTGTGCCATTAGGTTCCTGCACAGTGGAGGATTTTGTAGGATTGAGGAAAGTAGAGCCTAGCCACTGTTACTTTTCAGTGGACTTTTTGCCCCTTAACAAGTTTAATACGCAAAGAATTTGGCATTGGTTTCTTATATGGTCGAAGATTTAGGGTGATGTTATTCTTAACTGAAGCTAACCCATTTGGAAAAGGATACATCCACACATGACTGGTAATATAAAACGACCCAGCTGGAGAACAAGAACAGAACAAAACAGTCAAATTTATACAATTTCTGCATTGGAATCTTTACACTTGTTGACAATCAGTGGGAAAAACTTTAAAGAAAAGAGAGAAGAAATTGTAAGCGCACACAGAAATGTATATCAATGGTAATGTAAATGTAATGGAATAATTTCAGTGAAAGGGCAGTTTGATCTCATTTGAGGAAACCAAACAAAACATAAAATCGTTTTCAACAATTTTGAAAATGAAGGAGAAGCAATTGAAAAGGCTGCAAAACTACACAACTAAATGTGAAAAAAACCCAAATATTTTCATTTTTGCAAACAATGAATTTTGGAGCATTTTGATTTGTTAAAAACAATCACACTTTCTTACCTCAGGTTGAGATGCCAGTTCTCGTAATAAATGACCGTTCCAAACAAAACGCTGATCAGCCTGTCAAAAAAGAAGAACAATGAATAATTTTAAGAGATGCTTTTGGTATTCTGTCAATCAAAGATTCTGAATTCCATTTTGTATTTTCAGGTTTTTTATTGATGGCGGATACATTGATGTGTCTTTTTATTTCTCTTGAAATTTCAACAAACACTAAATGTTTCTAAAAAATATTATCAAAATCAAATTCAACAGGTTCTGTAGTAAATTATTTTTAAAAATGTCCACGCACCCTCTCAAAAAGTGGCATTTGCAGGAATTCAGGACTAGTGTTGTACAGCCTCTGTAGAGAATGTGTGAGGTCATAGGTCGTTGAGAAGAAGCAGTCATTGGTATCCAGCACGTAGTTGATCATGGACTCATAGGTGCGGTTATACTGTTGCTGCAGCAAAGAAGTGGCCAGACACCAAATACATGATGTTGAAATGTTTATTCAATCTAGACAATACTTGCAGTACAAATTAATCAATCTCAAACCAGGCTGATACTGCTCTATGGGCAAAAAAGAAAAAAAGAAACGACATGCTTGATTTTATGTCAGTCGGTTATTTACATATATTATGAGTCTCAATAAAGATTCGCTAAATATTAATCAGAATGTCAACTTGAGTAAACAACAGCAAAAAAAACCACATGTACGGTTGACATAAACAGCCAGCTTGGAGGTGGTTTTAAATGTTTTACCCCAATAACAAGGAATGCACGAAAGGTCTATTTACATTACATGGCATCTAAAAATAGGGTAGGTAGGTAGGGAGTTTTTTGGAGGGTAAGTTTTTTGTCTACGATCATACGGAGGTGTCTGCGTGTAGTCAAGAGTAAAAGGTAGAATTTGATGATTTCCGGGGGTTTTCCCTCATTTTTTCAACAAACAAAAACTAGGGTAGGGGCTGTCAAAATACTAGGTAGGGTAACCGGAAGCAGTTATTTGTTTTGCCTTGTCATTATACCTATGAAACAAAGCACGCACCTCCAATATGGCTGCCAAGAAAAGGGTCTAAACACACACTAACAGTAAACATAAGTAGGCCTATAAAGATCTGATACACCGTGCCCTCTGGAGACATGCACACAATAGGGAACAAAAGATTGTATACGTCTCCACAGGGCAATTTCTATAGATGAATACGTCTCCACAAGGTTTTCACGAAATAGATATATGGATTTTACTCCAAAACTAGGAATTTCCAAGGTATGTTGATTTGTCGCAAATGATAGCGTTTTAGAAAAGGGATATCAAGTCTGAATTTCAGCCAAGGAAATTAATTCTGGTTAAAATAAGAGCATTTTGAAACTGTACTTTCAAACTCGAAAACTTTAGTACACGAGAACAAAGAAATGTCTCCACAAGGATACAAATTTCAGTATGTGTGGACATAACCCCACACACAGACAACATTTTACCAAAGTTGCAATTCACACGAGGTTATTGAATTTCCTGTGCCGTGTTTTTCATGTTGTTTCAACAAGTTTAGAGCATTTCAACACAATTTATCACCGATTAGGTATATTGTGGTATCCGAGAGTGTAGCGGTAAAAACCCTAATAAACTAACAGAGTATAAAGTCAGACAGACAGACAAGAAAAGTCGGACAGACAGACAAGAAAATCAGGAGTTTCAAACCTGTTGTTCATTGAGATGCATGACTGTCCTCTTGTAAGGCAGAAGCTCATGACCTGTGACCTTCCAGATGGTCTGGCCATTGATTTCCCCGACCTTTGACTTCTTGGTGATGACCACCAAATAAGGGCCTGCAAGAAAAAAAGTATAGGTAATGGACAAGTAAACAGAGAAAATGACAAGTAAGCAAGCAAGCAAGCGTAGAGAAGGTTTGCTTTTGTTATGGTAGATATGTGTGTTGTATTTGACAAGGGGTGAAAATGAAGAAAACATGCACCACAACATTTGCATAATGATTTTGATAACGGATTTGCTTCATCAGTGGCAAGTAAGTTGTCTTATTTAAACACATAGTGTGCCTGCAAAATGTACTGAAAGCTGTTTCAAATCATGCACTGTTGTTTTAATACCATTCCATTTCATTGTGTAAACTGTCATTAATTGTGAGTTGAAACATTAAATAAATTAAGCACTCTTCGGGTTATTTCTATACCCTCTGCAAAATGTCGATTGAGGGAGCCTTTTTATCACTGCTAACTGGTTCTTGGAGATGAGTGGCTCTTATTTTAAGTGTGTTAGTGTTAATTATTTTAACGTACAGTCAAAGCCTTCCAGGACACATCACTTCGCAGTGTGCACTGTTCTGGTTATTTCTACACTGCCAAAGTTTGGTTGAGGTCATTTTTTTCTCTCTATTACTAACTGGGTCTGAGAGATGGATGGTTCACCTTACCTGCCAAAAGGCGTATCGTCCCCATCAGTCCACATATCGGCCGGCTTGTAGCAAAGGGCGGGATCTGATCTGAAGATTCTGCCAATGGTACACAAATATGTGGGGTGAGATGGCCTAACGATTAAGAACACTGGACTCATGCTCTTGTGTTTTAGAGGCAACAGTGGCATGGGTTCAAGGCCGGGCCCGGACACTTGTGCCCTTGAGCAAGGCACTTAACCATTATTGCTTCGTCCTTCGGATGGGATGTAAAGCTGTAGGTCCCATGTGTTGCATAAATGTACGTAAAAGAACCCAGCAAAAACTTATCACTAAGAGAAGGGGTTCGCCCCGGTGTTTCTGGCAGTTATCCTCATACATACACCATGAGGCTGTACGCGATAGCCACACCAGGCATTTGTACAGAAGCTAACAGATACAGATACAGATATGATAATTATGTGTCAGCACTGAATTTCCCCCTTCTTATAAGCCAAAATCAAAGTTTCGTGCGAGCAATAATTTCTGGGACAGAATTTTGGATTTACAAACCCACGTGATGCTGAAAGCTAGCTGTCTATTGGACTAGGATTGCATGACGTCTTTTGTTAAATCCAAAGTACTGCGAGTCCAAACTTTTCAGACTAGCTGTGGCCTACTCATGAAAGCCAAAGAAGGACACAGTGCATTCGAAAATTAAAGAGGTTGTGGAATGCTTGAAGACATTTCCGTCATTTTTTGGGTATATATAGCCTAAGGTGTAATGAAATAAAAACGACTATTGTTTCTGTCACGAAATGAGTACAAAGGGTACTTTTGAGAGCTATTTTTCAGGTCCTGTTTCGACCCGAACGTGCAATTTGTGTAAAAGTCGTCGTTGCGGGCAGCAAACAAAACACAGTAAATCGTGACGTAATAAACAGGACTCGTTTATGCTACTCTGCATCGGGAGTCCTGTTTATTACGTCACGATTTACTGTGTTTTGTTTGCTGCCCGCAACGACGACTTTTACACAAATTGCACGTTCGGGTCGAAACAGGCATGACAGGACTTGAAAAACAGCTCTCAAAAGTACCTTTTGTACTCATTTTATGACAGAAACAATAGTCGTTTTATTTCATCACACCTTAGGCTACATATACCCGAGAAATGATGGAAATGTCTTCGAGCATTCCACAACCTCTTTAAAACGTCTCATCCAAAGTTTTGTACGAGTTTGTCTTCCGTCAAATTTTTATATCAGGAACCTGTGAACGTTAATTGCTGATTTCCAGACCATATTAGGTACTCACGTTCTAGTGAAATCTCCTGACTCAGCCTGTCAATGACCAAGAGTTCCTTGGTACCATCATCTCTGGCTTCCACATAGAACTTGTCATCGGTGGTGTATCTGCAAAAAAAAAAATCAGATAGGAAAGAATGTTACATCCTGATGCCACTTCTTTCCTTCTTCATATCATTTCACTGAAGGTCAGTCATTGCAAAACTGTTGAAAAGACATGAATCTGGGATTGAGAAACAATTCCAATTTTGTTAGAAAATACTTTGGAAATGCATTCGACTTTCCACAGACTTTGTACACAACCAAAGAAATGGCATCTGGATACACGTACTACATTTTGTTTCCCGAAGGATGCAGCATTAATAACAAGCTAAAAAATAGCTTTGAATGCAAATCCCTTTTAGTTACAAAAGTACACACTGAAAAATTGTCTTACTTCTAAACGAAAGAATAAGAAAAATTCAATGAAAGAGTACTGGTAGGCCTACTGTCCTAAGCAAATAAAGGGAGATTCTTCAAATGGCCTATAATTCCCAGAACATAAATAAATAAATCTATAATTTACCAAGGCCACAGGGAAGTACGGTAAACGTGAAACATTTACTGTAGCAATTTCTGAACAGTCTAAAATATGGCATGTCACCAAAACAAGTTTTTGTGCGTGAGAGCATAAAGTTGTAATTATTAGATAGTGGATATTTTGCCGGAGGTAATGACGGCAAACTAACGATTACTAAAGGTTTGCTGGCGGCAATCCATATCAACAGAGGGCGCTGTACTCTTTAAAATAGGGCTGAATTATAAGATGTATTTAATTCCCACCAAAAGTTGAGTAGCACGTTTGGTGTAATGGTTAAGCAAAGGCTCTAGTAAGCGGGATGACTCGGGTTCGATTCCGACCGTACCACATTTTAAAGGTTTTTTTTCTCATCCCCAAATAAATAAGAATATTCTTCTTTTATTATTTTAACATGTCTCAAACATTTTTTGCAAAGTATTACATTTTCTTTTTCAGATTTGTGGCTCTGGAGGATTTTTTTTAAAAGGGAAATAAAGTCCAAAATTATAAAATGGTCTGAATCCCATCTTGTGAATACGAGGTAACAACGATAATTTTGGCATGGAGCCAGACTAAAACTTTTCACTGGAAAATGTTTAAGTACAAAAAAACAGTAACTGCGCATGTTCAGTGCATATCCGGCAAACTAACGTTTACTAAAGGTTTGCCGTCTCCGGCAAAATATACACTGCCTAATTATTACTAAATTAAGAGCCTGCACTCTCCCCCTTTTTATTTTGTGTACCACTCAACATTTTGATCAAAAGTATTTGGGTGCCACTTTGTTGGGTGTGTACAAAGTCTATGGGGAGAACAGCTGTAGTTGTGAAAGTGTTCGTGTTCTCGGTACACTCACTTTCTAACAAAATTTCCAACAAAACTTGAAAATGAAATGTTTACAAGTCCCAACAAATTCATGATGTTTTTCAAATATATTTCCAATGACTCTCCATCAATGACAATGAGCATGATGAGGTTACGGATAATATAAAAAGTTAGGCTATGTCAGGAAACTTTAATCTTTCCAATTGTTTCTGTAATTATAAAGCAAATTTGGCCATACATTTTATAATGCAAATGTACACGGTGTACAGCGCACACTTTCCCATACGAATACACACCAAACGCCCCCGGCGCAGTTCGATATTCCCAACACGAAAAAATGTATCAAATATTCCAATAATACCTGCATTTAGATTGAAAAGAAACAATCCACGGCAGAAATCTTACTTAACTAAAATCTGATATATCAACCTCAATGGCAAAATGTATTAAAAAGTAATTAAAAACGGCATTAAAACTTACAACACCAGCGACTCATGCACCGCCATGTTGGACCACGGATCAGCTCACAAGGTTAAAGGTCATTCAGCTCAGAAAGAGGACATTAATGAGGGGTGGAGCATGCAAGGAGGAGACGGGGATGCGGACCGTTGCGGCACATCCATTGTAATAGTGTTTAATGTTTCAATATGAGTCTTTCCCTCTTAAAGAGTTAAATAAGTAAATATCCAGTATTGTAAATTTCGAACTATATTTACCTGCAAATTGCTATCGTGTTTGGATCATTTGGAAATTTAAGTAAGAATCCAGTAAATTCGCTCAGTTTCTTTTTTGGAAACGGACCACTGGCGCGAAATCAGAAACAAAAATCTATATGTTTTATCTGCACGAATTTTGTTAAAGGATGAAAGTTTATTTGTTGATTTCATGATTCATCATTACAATAATTACAGCACACATCGCTGTAGCTGTAGACCTACTTATTTATAAGCCTTAACTTTAGCAAGACTCCCATCATAATCTGCGATAACATCCGTGTATAGTATCGTCGGGACGTATTTGGCGATTGAAATGGTGACGATCATATCATTTCGAATAAAAGGTCTTTCACTAGCATGAATTGAGTAACATGTGTTGTAAATGATAAGCATATCCAATTGTTTTGATCAATCTACAGCTTTTCTTACTTTTGCGCGTACTGCTCCATTGTGCAAAGATCATCAGTCAGGCAAATGAAGAGCTCCGCAAAGCAAGCATCCCACTCCTCACAAGTTCTGCCCTTTTAATTTCAGAGGTTCATTTATCATCCTTTTCGTCTCCGTTGTTATGGCAACCTCATTAGGCATCTTTGCTTTGCTCAGTCTGCCTTCTCCAGGCATCCACTAAGCTATTTTCCAATATAGTTTAGGTCTTAATATCTCAAAACGGCCATTGAAAAGACTTGAAGCATAAGCCATCAATGATTGTTATTTGTAGACGATTGGACAGAATATATATTATACGGGATCAAGTTTAAACTCGCACCATCATACATCACGATGGCTTATACCTATATTACCTTCAACCATGCAGGTAGCATTGTCCACTTTTGTGTAATTTTACCGTACATGTTTATTTATAAGAATTATTTTCTTTTTAAATAGGAATGGCATTTATAGAATTAAGCGATATTTAACTGAGGTATCTCCCCGTTGATATTATTTTTTTCAGATTTTGAACGGTGAAAGCGCACCGTATACTCAACCCCCACCAATACGCAATGTTTTTCCGATATGAAAACACAATACTTATTTTACCGAGAAAGGGTTGATTTGGCAATGTTGGGCTCCCTAATTTACTAGAAGACAGGGTAAGTCGCTGAATCTTTTCAAAGTCGGCGTGGGAAACACTAGAACTAAGCTGGTCACGGGTGGTGGTGATCTTCGTATCCAAGGGTGCAAGGGTCGACCTTCGAAACGTTGAGTCCCTCCGGTTCTTTTCAGAACCACACATACTCACAAAAGAGATTTATTCACATGGGGCTACCGCAAACTTATCTTGTCTTAGTATCTTTTCCACCATGCAAACCTTCAAATCTCACCAAATGAAGTGTATCTTAAAAGAGCATCTTATGCATCATCTCAACAAAAAAATTATTATTGAAATTGATCCATGCTATCTGAAGTTGAACCAATTTTTATAGATGTCCATGGAATGTCATGAGAAGCTGTTGAGCTGAGTGAGAATAATTACACATCACACGCAAGCATTCAAGTACAAATTACTCAAATGAGATTTTAATCAATCAAGATATTTTTGCTGTCAAATTTTGTGTTTGGAATACGAGGAACAAGTCATCTTTTTTTGTCTGAAATATAAATGGCGATTTTGGTATGTTTTCCTTTGCAAGTTCTCCTCCATTCATCGAGGTGGGAAAACGTTCATGTTTCATTGCATTTAATGGGTATTTATCAATTCGTAGAACGGTAAATGATCAGTGGTGGACAGCTGAATTTTATGATCTTCATATTAAAATAGACGTAACTTAATAATAGAATTTATACAGTTACTATAATAACATGTACTTTATGATTATGTATTTTTCTATGAAATGAAGCGAGTGACATATTTTAAATATTTTCTCTAATTCGGTCACTTTCTTTTTGACTCACCCTGTACATTGGAGAAGTGGTCGTGTCACTCGCAACGCCATCACATTATATTTCAATCAGAGATAACAAATTTTGGACTCCCCCTCCTCCTATCCCATGCACTGGAGTCTTCAAAATAAGGATTCGTGTTTAGTGATGAAGACCGTCAGGACGGGTAAGCACCCCCAATCAGCGGCGGCGGAACGGTTTTGAAACTGGGGGCATCACCAAAAAGGGGCACTTGCTCAGTAAAAGGCATTTTGGGAAATGGTTACTGAAAACAAGTTTTGTTTTCATCTCGAGGGGGTGCATTTATGCTCGAGGGGGCACATTAATGTCCGCAAAAGGGGCACTTGGGTAAAGTGCCCCCTGCCCCCCCCCCCCGGTTCCGCCGTCCCTGCCCCCAACTTCAAGCCATATCCTTCCCTGTTTACTCTTTTGTATCTGCTGTTGCCTTCATGTTTTGGTTTTGGTTTTGTCAGCGAAAGAGGTAAAACACAAATTGGACGACATTTCCTCAAAACAAATTTATGAACTTTCCGAAGAAAAAAAAAGACAACGAACAAAATTAAAAGCCTACCCCTGCAAGCTTTAAGTGAATGAAAAGGTATTTTCCTGTCACAATCATGTGTTGAGCTAGCAAAAGCAGATTACCAGTCAAAATGTTCTGGGATTTTCATTTCTTCTGATTGGTTCTCCGCTTTGCTGAGTAATGGGCATGGTATATTACCCGCTTTATCGGGCACACAGCGTTCTGGATCATTTCGGGCCAGGCAACTGTATTTCATCTCAAAGGGCACAAAGTACACGACATTAGGGGGACCTGCAGCCAAAATCTCACAGAGCAGACATCGATGAGCCCCAGTCTGTCTCGGCCTATAGATTTACTGAGTCACTGATGATGGGGTGCCGATACAATGCCCTCTCCCCCCATTTATGATCAATGAGTCAGCAATGAAAAAATATTGTACCAGTAGTGTCATAATTTGACGACTGCCACAATGTTTTACATCATAGCATATTTTCCCTTTAAACCCAGATTGTATGCTCGACTTTAGACCGGCATGTTTAGACTAAAATTATTGTTGTGCTTTACAATGCACATCATGATTTCAGTTTCTTTCAATGAAGTATTTCCTATACGCAGATCCTATGTATTGTTGCATTCAATCTTGGAGTACATGGGTAACATTTCTGTGCAACACGCTCATACCCAGAGATCAAATTGAAGGAAAGCCACGAAGTGTCATTTTACTCGACCAATGTATGCCAACCTCCAAATTTCTGTACATATTTTTTTGTTATCAAACTGGTATGAAATCCTTTTTCCCGACCCTAGTATTTCGACAATGTGACCGACGCCAGTGGCGAATCTACGCGGGGAAGGGGGGGGGGGGGTGCTACATTCACCCCTTTGGGCCGCAAAAATTGAGTCCACAATAATCTTAACTCATAAAAAAATATTATAAACCAATAAGCCAAACGAAGTACGTTGACATTCCCTATAGATGCCCCCGAACTGATCATGGTGGCTCCCACTGATAAACAAATCTGAACCTCGCCAAAGAGGATGCATGCGTGAGTGCAAAGCAAAAGCATGTCGATGCCACGCATAAATTTTGAGATAATTCAGCTTTCTGAAAATGAAAAATGTACTACATGTCAATTTTATATCATAAAAAGATAAAGGATTCCACATTTGGGCACGGTTTTAGACAGAGAGAAAACAACCGACAAAAGTAAACTGTCAATAAATTGAAACATAAAGGAAGGCTTTAAGGGTTTTTCAAATCCTCGTTTGATTGCCAGACCAAACTGGCCTGGCCTGGGAGAGCCACTTGCGGGAATCGAACCTAGGACAATAGTTAAAGGGTAAGGGAAGAAAGTGCCCTGTACTGATTTGCAACAGTGATTTGGATTTATATCTGTCAGCAGAGTACCCCACACCAAAATGAGATAATAGTTTGTCGTGTTGTTTTATACACTCAACCAAAAAAGAAAGTCCCCCCTTCATACTTTTTTGTTTAACTCATAAACTATAGTGGGCACATCTTGTTACGAGTGATCAGCACAGAAATTACTTAGCAATCCAGCCACACTCTTTGTTTGGCCCAAAACAGTTATAATGCGTACACAATTATGCAATTTATGACAAATGGTACCGAAAAAAGTTGCACTTTTGTATACGTGCGAGGTGAGCGTGAACCACAATTTGCACGTATACAAAAGTGCAACTGTTTTCGGTATCATTTGTCATAAATGGCATACATTCGTACACATTATCGCTGTTTTGGGCCAAATAAAGAGTATGACTGGATTGCTATGGAATTTCTGTACTGATTAGTCGTTATTTGAGCGAAAGGTGCTCAGTATAGTTTTGGAGTTCAGCAAAAAAGTATTGGAAGGGGGGACTTACTTTTTTGGTTGAGTGTAATTTGTGGTACTTGATCGTGTGTAGGCCTACGATTCAACAGGTTGGCATGTAAGTTTTTGATCAGAATAACAATTATTGTGCCACAATGTTCAAAATGCCTATAATTAAGATTTTACTGCAAGGCGACGTCTAAACCGTCTTAACTTAACCGCCTGAAAACATACACCAAAACACCACCAGGGGTGCAAGTTCCCCCCCCCCCCCGGACACTCCACTGGGTACATCTTCAACCAACTAGATCCCCACCATGAAAAACAATACCAAATACCACCAATGCCTCCCCGTAATCCCAATCTACACGCATGACCACAACAGATGAGGAGGCGGAGGCAGATTTATATCAGACCCAAGTCCAAAAACCACTTTGAATAATGGAAACAATCATACACATCTCAACACGCGTGAAGGTTTATCACCCAGATAAACAAATAAAGACCCAACCACTTCATCCATAGGAACATATTCAAAGGTCTTGTCATATCGTGCGGTCGTTGTCCATACATTTTTTTTTTGCTCTTTTAATGATAAGGCCCGACCCGGCCCATACAGAGTGTGATGGTATTTTGTATCCTGCTTCAGACAAATCATCATCATCCCAGTAAACCAGCAAACGACAGGTTTCCTGAGGTATCCATTGATACTTCCTGTGCACCCGACCGACTACAGTCTGTGTATTGAATTATGATGATGCATGATGTATATATTCATCCATTCTTTTCCCCACACATGCCGCGATATATAGCTTAGGAGTTTGTGTGCAAGGCTGGCTTGGCTGACCTTGCTGGCTGGCTGAAAATACTCCTCCAACAGCGAGTTATAGCTCCGCAGTGGTAATCTGGAGTGCACTGTGCAAGTTGTCGTCATGTGATGTTGCAGTGTGGTTAAGGGGAGGACACCCATCAATCGCGCATGCGTGCCGCTCTACTCGTTTCCGCCTTGATGCGTTGGCAGGTCCATCCAGGGCAAATGATTGCGTGTTGAATGCAATGATAATCAGCTATTGGTACTACACGAGGCATTGCTAGGCAGCAAGGGACCGGGAGAAATACTGAGGCCAACACAAGATCCTGTCTGCAAAACTCGTCCCGGGGAGTTCAATAGGCTGAGACTCCACCGGCGTATCCTCTGCGGTGCATACATTATTCATGAGGTTGCACAGTAGAGCGTGACTGAGCGGCCACCACGCACACACTAAGCCAGACGGTGGGCCGGGGCCGCATCTCATCTTACTAGACCCCAGCTGCATCATCGTCATGTCTCGCCGCAAACAGGCCTTGCCAGCCCGGATAACAGGTAAGAATTTTCCCCTCAAAATTTTCCCAAAACGGTGCATCTCACTGACCGGTGATGCACACGTAGTATTCGTGTGTGATATGAAAACCGGGATGGAATCCAGTGCCCTGTAGCTGATAGTGATAGAGTTTAAATGGCCGACATCCTGTTCAAAGTTTGGACTGTGTTGAGTTAGCGCAGCAGCAAGCCACTAAGAGTTGCTCCGCGGGGCCACGGAGGGAGTGTGCGGTGATGACGTCGGCATGCAACAACCACAGTGCGATGGATTCAGTACATTGCGCGGTGTGTGTGTGGGTCTTTGTTGGTATGGAGAGGATGCAGCTATTAAAATGTTGATAAGCTGTGGTCGTAATTACCAACCGGGAGTAAACTCCAACTTCTTTTTCACCTTAAATCCCATCTTGGTCTGAGTCTGAGCCCGTGAGCCGAATCATTTTGGTAAGCTTACGGTGATGAGTGCGAGAGTTTGTGAGAGTTTGTCTTGTATTGTAATGAAGTTTGTGTGTTGGGGGGAAATGAAAACTTTATTGACGGGGTATCTCACCAGTTTCGCGGTGTGAAGTTATCAAAGTTGAGACGGGCAGTATGTGTGGCCAACTCGTGTGTAAGTTTTTTTATTCAGTGAACGGCCGTTGCCACGCGGCAGTCATTTTGTCTTTTTGCAACTTCCTGCCCGTGATGTGGTGCGGCATAGTGATGGTGCAGTGATGGAATGAATGGAATTGCTGTATGCTGGCTGTGTGCATGCTGGAGCTTTGCACGGCATCCGTCGTGTGTGCATCGGTCTGACCTCTTAAACTTCAGCGCTCCGTAGAAAATTGCTCTTTGCAAATGGCTCGCGCAACAAGTTGTCGGCCGGCTGCGAGAATGTTTTTACCTGGCGGGACCAGCGCTGCGCAGTCATGACCCAGGGCTAAAAAGGGTTTTATCTGCGCTTATAAAGTGATGGGATTCCTGAAGTTTTTGGTGAGTTTGGAAATTGGGGGCATGCTGTCTGGAAGAAAGGCATTTAATAGAAATGGGTGGGGCATTAAAAAAATTAGTTAACACGCTGGGAAGGGCGATCTTTATAAACACTGAATCCAGCGGTATTTTTTTTCCATAAATTTTCATGAGGACCTTTGTATAAACATGGAGGTAGAATAAAAGTTAAAACACCTTAAGACATACTTCTTTGCATGTGATTGTCATGCATGATGACAACCTCAGTGTTTCCATGTGGAGGATCTGTTTTTGGAGTTAGCCTATTTTTTTTCCTCGGGGTACTTTATGCTTTGTCATCAGTTATGAGCCAGTTGTGGAGCAAAGGGGACTTTGGGGCCTAGGACTTGGGGATTAAAGATTGAAGATTTAAATTACTTTGGCTGATGTGAAAAGCTCTTGGCAGTAAATGATCATGATGACACACAGGTCTTAAAACTTGGAGAGATATTCCTCTTTACGATACGCTGAGGAATATCATGCAGATTTATCATTTAGTTGGAGAGAACTGTTTAGTTGTTTATTAAGTTTGATGTTCAGTTGTGTTATATTTGTAATATCTTATAAGCAATTGAGTTTCAAGATAAAAAGTTGTAAAACATTGATTGTTTAAAAATGAAATCATGAAAACTTGGAGGAAGTTGAAGACAACACACAAATATCAAAAAGGGGATATTTACCCCTTTATATGGAGATAAGAGATTTAAGTGTTTTTTTGGGGGGGTAATTTAATGCTTTGTTAGCTTTAAAATTAATCTTCAGATTGCTAATTTTTACAAATGGAATGGTATGAGAAGATGATCAAGGAATGGTAAAAAAAGATGCAATATCCTTAAAAAATATATGAGCAAGGTTTGATGAGGATGCTTTTAATGTTAAATTCCATTTCATATTTTATGAATAATGATGCATCAATTGTTGTTTCCATGGTGCAAGTGCTAACTGCCTCAAACATCTGTGTACATCCGTAGAGCCTCTCACTTACCACCGGCCATTATATCTGGCAATCCAGCAGCAACTGGTAAACAGTTTGTAATTGTAATTCACTGGGGCATGTTGCTCAGCATCAAAAACATCTGTGCGTGCGTGTACACAACACACAGAGAGGTGATTCTAAAAAAAAAAAAAAAAGGGTGATGGAGAATGAGTAAAGCTGAGCCAAATTTAAGCCAACCGAGAAAAAAAATACCCAGAGACGAAGAGAGAAAAGAATTCAGGGACATGAGCAAGTTCTACACCTTGACCTGTTGCCATTGTTATCTTGGCATCGGAGCGTGCAAATACCGTCGTACTATCCACTGATGCATATTCAGATAGATCAGCATACACAAGCCAGGCTGGTTTTTTTTTTTTTTATACACACTTTGCTCCCGTGTGCCTGGTAGAGCAACCTTTGGGATTGTTGTTATTGATTTAGATCGGGAGGGCTCTTTTCATCGTGTTTGCCTCTCTTGCTCGCCGTCTCTGTGCATCAATGGCTCCGGCATACAGGGACTCGGGCAGAGAAAGAGAAAATGTAGTGAGGAGATTTTCAATGGCTGACCGAGCATCCTAGTTGCTGGTAGTTGTGCGCTGCGGCACTAGCGTACATTCTCCTCCGTTATGAGGAGGAAGTGTTTTTATTGTATGTGCGGTACAGATGGAGAGGTTGATGTTGAATGTTAATGTGTTTTTTTTATATGGATGGCTGAATGAACCATAATTTAAGTCCTTTGGGGGAATACATGTATACGTGACTGTTTAAACAGAAAAAAACTTTACACATGTTGACAAGAGAATAGAACTACATGTAAATGTTTGCTCTTTATTTATCTGAAGAGTTTTGTGAATTCAGTTACATGTACCTAACATTTTTTTTTTCAAATTTGGTTTGAAACCTTAAGGATTATTTATTGGATGAACTCACTTTGTGACTTTCATTTGACTACCTGCCATCCAGAAGGATTTACAAGATATGTAACTTTAATTTATCTTTTTCTGTTTGTTTTCTTTTCTATTGGCTTATCATTAAGAAAACCATAAAGAGGAAAACCATCCCTTTTTTTTTAAAGTCAGAACATTTTCTTTTGTTTGTTTTTGTCAAAATTTTTGTGTTTGTTTGTGTTGTTTGTGGCAGTGATCTAAATTTTTCTTTGTGTGTGTGTGTGTGGATAAGACTTTCCTTGTCATCTTCCAGTTAGCAGCGTAAGTCTGTCTTTAGTCTACCACGTATCTTCAATCAACTTTGATTTTTTTTCTTCTTACGATGAGTAATAATGGACAGGAAATAAGGGTCCTGTGGTGTTGCCATGGCAGCAAGTAAATTTTTGAGGATACTGCCGCTGATTTGTTCGGGAGTGATTGCTCTGGAGAGCAAGTAAGTTCTGAAAACTCTTGTCGAGATGTCAAGGAAGTTTCTAGAGAATGATTCTCACTCGGTTGCGCTGTTAACTTTGTTGAGTCAGATTCTTATGATTCAAGTGGAGTTAAAGCCCGTGAGTCCCCCCCCCCCCCCGAAAAAACTAGGATGCACTGTACACTGCCTTGTAAATCCTCCCAGCTAGATTACCATGGCCTCCGTGATTCAATTATGATTCATCCCGAGATGTTGATTGTCTGCCCTCTAACCTAGCTGTTTCCAAGCCTACTGGCACAGACGCAGCGATACAAACACCGCCACAGTCTCTGTGTACCCATGCAGTGTGGAGACCTCGAAAGAGGAGTTGCCGTGTGGAGAGGCCACAAAGAAAGGGGGAAAAAAAATACAAACACTTCCAAAGTTCAGTGTCTAGAGTATCTTGTTGTGGCCATTACCAGGTGCATTGTGCAAACAAGTTATCTTTGTTGTGAGGCCGGTACAGTACGCTTGATTTGGTCCTGATCCACCGGTGTGGGTCTGTACTAAGGGAAAAAAACAAAATTGGGCTGTGTGTTTGGAAACATGGAAGTAAAGTAGCAATTGTGTGGTGTCATGGGGCTGTGGAGCATGGAGACAAGGAAATGGTCTTCATGTATGATTGGATGGATATCAGGAAACTATGGAGTTGGTTGTTAAAGTTTCTAGTAAGAAATATTGAGTGGGTTCTCGGTAACCTTGGATAATGCCCTGGAATGCGAGTTGGTTTGATTTATTTTGGGTGTGGTTCTGTAAGATATTTAGGGGACGTCCAAGAATTTGTGAACATCTCTGCAAATTTCCAACTGTCATAACACTTTATAAATATGTAATTACTAAAAAGTGTTTTTGTTTCTAAAAATACTTGCCTATCTTTTTAAATGCATAGCAAGCCTGTTTTGCCCCCCCCCCCCCCAAAAAAAAACCAACGTTCTTAGTTTTTATGTCCAGCTTAAAACAGAAACCGGGAAAAATGTTGCAACCTGACGCCACTTTTTTCTTCATATATCATCTCAATGAAGGTCATTCATTGCAGAAATGATGATAAGACATGAATCTGGGACTGAGAAATATTTCAAATCTTGTTAAGAAATACTTGGAAAATTTTCTTGACTCTCCATAGACTTTGTACACAATCACGGAAGTGGCGTCAGGTTGCAACATTTTTTTCCCAGAAACCAGCCCATCAAGGGCTAATGTTTCTGCACTTTGTCAGTCCTCATCACATATCATCTGCCCCACCTAGCCCCTTTCCCTCATGCTAGCAAAGACAACCCTAAATTATCACTCACAAGAGAAATACACGTTACTAGCATACAGGAAAACATGGTAGACAATCTCCCGCATCCTGTGTGCATAAGAGCTAATATTCTAAGATTAACCACTTCAGTTGATGACTCTGTCAATTATTTATTACATGTGATTAACATTCCAGGTGTGAAATTATCTTTAGTGAAGTGTTAGTGAACACAATGAAGAGGTTTTTTTTTTTACATTGACTTTAACCTTAATGAGTTTTAAGTGGGCTTGAAAGAGAAGTACTTGAACTGGGAAGGAGGAGCAGTTTTCAGAAGGAATTAATTTACAACCCTCCCACCCTAAAAAAAAGACGCTTTTGTAAGTTATAGTTTTTTATCATATGCTCTTGCTAAAATTGCCCTCCATGCTCATGATGTGAGCTTAAAGGTTCAGAGGCTGTTTGTGAACATCAATAAAATATGCCATTTGTTTTATGGTTGATGGGTTCTAATAGCTTTATAATGGCATGCCCTCCCCCACTCCTCATTCATTGCAAAGTCTCTAAAAAAAAATTTGGTGGCATACAGCTCGGCTTGTGTATTCTCTGATTCTAGTTTGAAAACATTTTTGTTGGGTACCCTGTGAAATTTTTTCCCTGAATTTAAAAGATGATGGTAAACGGCTTTCATTTTTAAATGAAACTAAACTAGCCATGATACTGAATTGTATCAATTTGTCGCAAATGACGTCATGAATTTGCCTTTAAATTAAACAGAAAAACAAGTTTGCAATTCGACAAGTTTATTCGTGAACTAGCCTACTTAAATTGAACTTAAAACAAAGTTTAATAAATCAATGGGAAAACATATTATTGAATGTTTACATCTCTGCTATTATGGCAAAAACATTACTTAAATTCCTGTAGTGATGACCCCCAAAAATTGATGTGTACATTTTGTATTAAAGTTCATGCACTAATCATGTAACATTTTGTTCATTTTCCGTTGAGCATAAATTATGTGTATGTGAAAAAAGAAACAACTTTTCTTAAGTATTTGAACATAGTGTAGGCCCTACATATCATTGAAGGAGTTCTTGGAAAACTTGAAATTGTCAGATAAATTCGGACCATGGCAACAGTTTTTAAAACCCAGACACATTCAATTTATGCATCTTAACACCATGCAAACCATGCTAGGAGTTATATTATGTCTAGGAGAAGCTGCCAGCTTAACATTATGTATCCCTAGTAGAGACAAGTTTTTTATCTCTCTGATATACTGCCATTAGGGCAGGATGCCGGGGTTTCCCACCGGGTTCTCGGGAGCAGGCCACTTCCTTTGATGGTGGCCTTACACCCTCCATGCCCCCCTGCCTTCCCCCATAACACCAAATGAGCACATCCCTGCCATCCTCTTAAACAGATGCAGGACACATCTATTAGGGAGTTGGGGGATAGAGTTCTTGAAACGATGGGTAATGCAGTAATGTACATGTTTAGTGGTAGATCCATGGAGCATGCAGGTTTTAGTGTGTTTAAACCCCCCCCCCCCTTTTATAATTTTTCAACTACTGCTCCAACTTTACACTTTTTTCAGTCCAAATTTTGTTTGCTATTGGTTATATGTTCATGAATGGGTGCAGGCCAGCTAGACTGGTTTCCTTACCTTACAATTTTCCGGCATCTATAAATTGATTCATTTCATGTTTAGTGGAGTCAAGGAACCAGACTACTTGAACATTTTTGTTTTTCTTGGTTTTTCCAGCATTTTCGAGCACAAAACTTCAAACATGTCAGTGTAACAATATTTGATCTATTATACTAACCCCTCAAGTAGTTCATTTCTGAAAATTACAGCAAAAGCCAATGATGTACATTCCCTTTAAAAGATGCGTTCCCATGCTATTTTTGAGTTTCCCCTTGAAAAATAGATTTTCTTTTAATTGCTATTTTCCTACCAATAGAAGAGTTATTCACTTTTGAATAAGACATCAAATGAAACAAATCCACTCAACATGTAGTTATTATTTCTTCACAATATTTGAATTATTAGCTGCCAGACAATAATTTTGCTCTCGCAGGGCAGGTTTATTCGTGAGGAAAATGAAAGCATTTTTGCAGAGGGTTACAGATTAGAATAAAGTAGTGTTTTTTTCCTTTGTTAAAACAATTAAAATATACAAATTGAATATTCATAAGGAGAAAAAGAATTGGTTTTTTTTAAGAGCATGGGCTAATGTGTCGGTTATTTTAATAGTTTCTTTGAAACCTGATTGTACAACATCTCAGTCAAAAAATGTCACTTTCACTACCAGTTTAGTTTCATGAATTGTACATCTTTTTCATAGTTGACAAATTACACGGAAACGTACCAAATTACAGGAAAGGGGTACAAACAGAAAGTGTCTGTCTCTTCATGAGTATAGACGATTTGCTGAAATGGTAAAACGAAGTGCATCATGTACTTGCTTTTGCACACAGATTCGCCTGGCAAACAGACAGGTCCTTGGTCCCTACATAATCAATTCTGATTTCGTGAAACCAGCCCACCCTGCTTGAACTGAATAATTGAGATACAAATAATTCAACACTTGTCAAGCTTATTCCTCAACTGAACATGGCCCAATTTTTTTAATTTTTCCAAAATGTTTCCAATTTATTAAAGAGGGAATACTTTTTGTATTACTTCAAAACAAACTAGCTGTGTTAGAAAGAAGAACAAAATATTTGGGGTTGAAAATCAAAAATAGAATGGACGGAACGTCTTTAAAAATCAAGGGGATGATGCTGAAATTCTCTTTGAAAGACCTATGCCTTTTCCCTATTAAACCATCTTAATATTTTTTACTGTGAAGTATGAACTTGACTCGAGGAGGAGAAAGTGATGATAGAAAAATATCAGCAAATGATTTGTTTTTATAATAAAAGAATTTGACTCGACCAAAATTATTCTAAGATAAATTCACTAAGTCCATTCCCAGCAAGTTCATCCCTTTCATGTATCATATTTCCTTCAATTTGCTAGCGCAGTCTGTGGTCCATATTGAACATTAAACCTGAAGAAATGGATGCAGTCTTCCGATGAATAAACGTTCTCGGATACGGACCGCTAATATCAACATAGGTTGGATGCTGCGAAGACAATATACCGACCACCAACCTCATCAAAATGCATTTCCAGATAGATACTGGTAGGGGTGTACACGTAGCATAACAAGACCGCCCCCCTTCATTATGAATATCGCTTTCCATGGTAATGGTTGGATTTTAATAAATCCATACGATGCAAGACAAGAATGAAAATAATGGAAAGGATTTGGGCATCAAGGTTCAATATGTTTAAGGTTGTTGAGTCTAATATTCCTAAAGAAGAGGGTTTCAACCGGGAAGTCTATTCCAAATTCCACTTTCATAAATAACAAGAAAACAAGAACAGCCTATGCAACTCTCATCTTTTTGTAACATCCTCAGACTAGAGAGCCTTTACCTTTCGACAACCCTGTTCGTCTTTGAAAAAATATGAATAGCTCCATTCCAATCTTCTCTGTCTTAAAAACAAAAATGAATTTTCGCCCGTAGGCAATGCATGGAAGTGCAAGCAGATCAACTCAATATCTGAAAAGTATGGAAGAGGTTTCTGGCTACAAATTTTCAACAAGACATATTGTATTCTGGAACAAGCTGTTTGAAAATCGAATGAATGCATTGTTACTCCAAAGATATTGGGATGTCTGTTATGTTGGTATGCTGAGCATGCATTGTTTATCAATAGAAACATGCTCGTAAAGGATAGGTGTTTAAGTTCATAGGGTCATTATACAGGCTCACAGAATAGCAGCATTTTTTTTATAATAGGAAAAAGGCAAAGGGCTTGCAATGTTTAAAAAGAGAACTTTTGGATTGCTCTTTTCATTTGATGGTATAAATATCTTGGGGAAAATGAAATATTTTTTGGAATTTTCTAGTCGTAAAAGAAATTGATCTATTGTTAAGAAGTTAGATTTTTTTGAAGTGAAATGACTAATTTAAAAGGAATTGCAAAAAAAAGTAATGAGCATTGATTATTGTGCCTTTTGTGGGAATAATTTGTTAACCTCGTTTCTGAAGTTAACGATTTTCTTGTTTCACTGTAGTATCACGCACAAAAAATACTACTTTTTGGTACTGTCGGCAGTCATGATTCATGGAACAAATTTAACATCAGTTTTGCACAGCTATGTATGGCAAAACACCCAAAACCTCCTTTCTCCATCTGTGAATTTCTTCTTCCTCTCTTGGTAAATAATAATTATATTCCTCCTCACAGTGTGAAGAAGTCAAGGTCGGGTCAGGCAGGATACCGGTGGTGTTTGGCTGGTTCCCCGCTTTGCCACTTTTTTTATGTGCACATGTGGTGGTCATCTCAATCTTGCATATTAACTTTGTGTGCCAAGAATATAAAAGGATAAAACCACCTGAACTGGCATTCACTGTTCACCAATTGTGTTGTGTTTACAAGTGTGTTGTGGAGCCCTTCTTATTAATTGACTGCTAATTGCTCGTATTTGGGCAGGCAGGGTCATGTTTATGACCAGTGTTATTTCACTTTTAATGACTTCACAGTGTGGTGCGAATGGGGCAACAGGTACTTGGCACACGTCCAGTTTGGGCTGCTAGGTGATCAGTTAACAAGAACAGAAATGGAGTACTGAAGATGCTCTTTAAATCTACAATGAACAGAAGTTTTTACAGCAATCGGTTGTATTTGTAAACTTTATGTTGAGTAACCCTTCACTTTTCTTGATCATGACTAAAATCGGTTCACCCATCAGGATTCAAAGTGTCGAGATTCTTTTTTTTTATCCTCATGTAAATCCCCACTGACTTTTATCACTTGTGATTTCCAGACTGTCCAAATACTTTGACCTTTCCCCTTTCAAAGAATCATTGACTGTGGATTACATTTCCTCCTCATGAGTTCATGGTGTTTCATTCTTTGTCATCCATGTTGTTCCCTCCCCAAGTTTTTTTGTATGTTTCCTCTCAGTTCTTTGTTGTTGTTCTGCCTCATTCACTGATGCCCAGTTTTCACAACCTTGGCCCTAAGCCCTTGTGAATAAATGCCCTTCTCTTTAAATCTTTTTTTTGTGTGTAACTTCCCTTCACTGGATGCACAAGAGTTTTTCCAGTAAAAGGTCGCGCCGCACTGCATTGCCCAACCACAATCTCCGTTGGGCTCCAATGTCAGCTATACACCGAAGGACCTCCAACTATACTCTCCTGCAGTGGATATTTTTTTATACCTGTGTGTGAGCCCCATCAGACAGGTGACGCAAGCAAAAAGCCAACAAAGAACCTCAGGGTCATCCTCCAAAACTGTAGGATCAAGCGCTAGACTACACTGCGCAGATGAGGTCATTTCTACACAACTCAGTGTACATGTATGCACATTGACAGTGCATCTCAGTAGTACACCCACAGTCCACACACACAGACTATACACGAACCCATATGTCTCCCCTTAGAGCTCTCCCGGATGTTGCCAACACCCCTCCGGCTCCAACAAGTGGTATCTTCCAACAACAAAGTTTGGCCCCGATGAATCATATCATTTTTCTGTGCGGAGTTCATCTCCAGTGGTTGCGTTCAAATGCCGTGCGTGCTTGCTCAGCTTCTAGCTAGCTCATGACTTTGTAACCAGCCTTAGTTTCAGTATCTACAGTGTAGGGAATTCAGGTGTTTGTTTAAGGAATTTTTTTTTTTTTTTCATCTTCATGATACTGACTCTTTTTTTTTTCTTGTTGGAACTTGGAAGAGTCCATCTCAGTGTGGTAGGGATGATGATAATGATGCTGATGGAAGGATATTTTATCAGCAGACAGCACAAAAGGTCCACTGGATGATCCTGACAGGATGATGGACTAGAGTTGCCACTTCCTGTGACTTGTTTCACATACGCATAGTGGATGTAGCCATTGGTTTACAATGTACATGTAGAGGAGCCAGTTGAGTTCTGTGTGTGTGCTTTGTGATGCTTCCCGGCGTTTCCAAACCAGAGATCGCATAATGAGCAACTTCCTTGTTCTTGTCCAAGAATTATTATCACAGGTACCATTTATTTTGTTAGTTTTCGACTGGCACATGATAAAGAGAAACTATTTCATTGTTTGTTTTTCATACCAAGGATTCTTTTTTTTTGTGTTGAAGAATTTGCTGGAGATGGTCTGGTATAACAGCAGTTTCTCATATGATATGACCCGCGGAAGAAATTTGAACCAAGACTTTGTAGTTTTAATCTCTTTCATTTTTTTCACCCAAAACCTAATGGGATATGCCATTGCCCATTAAACTGTTGTAATTGTCTTTCAGTATGTCAAGACTGTCCAGATTTTCTAGCACTAAATCTGAATACTAAATATGAAAAGAAATTGCTGGTTGAAGTTAATAGTCTTTATTATTTGAGATTCTGTGTAGTATTGGACATGTGTACTACATGTAAAACTCAGAGTCATCTGAATCAGTCTATGTTTTCAGCAAGTATTATGTTGCCATAGTATTTGCCAAAACTTGTTTTCAAAGCGTTGAGTGTACTTATTAATTGGCTTTTCCAAACTTTCGTTATATTTCGTTTTGAGATTGAATAAAATCCAATCAAGAAAAGATTCAAGTTTTTTACGCCCTTCTCAAAAACTTTTTCGGTTTTTTTTTTCTTCTGAGAAAATAATATCATAACAATATTCACAGTACTCTGTATACTTTACAGTAGTTTTTGTAGTTTATACTTCACAGCTTCTGATTGGAGAACTTTACAAAAAGTTTGCTGTGGGAGTTGAACCGTGTGAATTCCACATCAATAGATGATACTTATGAGTGAACTATCCATTGTGTTGGCTTCTTTACTTTTTTTTAGTATAAGGATGCAGTAAAAGGATTTTGTGTAATGTTCCATCAAAAATCAAACTCTTTTAGGCAGCTTGTAGAAAAAGATTTTGAAACATTAATTGCTTAATTATAGATCCTCTCCTCTACAATGACAATTAAATTTTTGAAAATAAATTTTCCTTAAAATAAATTGTTCCAATTTCAAGTTTGTGATGTCACAAAGATGAAAACTGTGAAACTGCTTTTAAACCTTGTTGGGATTATGCATTTCTTGAACTGACACCTCCAGAAAGCATCAACAAAATCCGCTTTAAAGGGAAAATTGCTTTCTGAAACTGTTATTTTTTTATTGTTAGGATCTAAAATGTACAATTAGAACATGAAATTTGAAGGGAAAAGAATATCATCCCTACATCATTTCTTAGACATATCTTCAGTTCAAGCTCTGTCTAGAAGCAAACCGGTATCTGGTTTTAACAGAACATGTCACATATGTCTGGAGCCGCCTGTTCATTATGAGATGAATCATATTACTCGTTGGTCACTGTCATTTGATTCCTTCCTCCTGTGTACTTTTTCCCCTATGTTGCTCCATTGTGTATTTTGATGGCATGCAGACAGGCACGTTTGGATGCGTACTGCATGTAAACAGACTGTCCGCACAAAACAACTTTTCTGCTTCACTTAGTTTTGGAGATGCCACAATCTAGTGTGTGGGAGTTACAAAATGTAATCCAAAATTGACATCATTGTGCGGTGCAGAGTAGCAACTGATGCATTAAAACTTGGCATTACACCCCTTTTTAATTTTTTTTTTTGGGGGGGGGAGGAAGGGTTGTTCTTTCTCCCTTTTGGAGCAAGGGATGTGCGTGAACTGTGATGATGTGTTTACAAGTTAACTGAAAAATATTTCAGAGTACCTCATTTTTAATCACATGAAAAGTATGGTTTGTGAATTCCTAACGTTGGACCATATACCTTCCAATAATACAACTATTGTCTCTAAAAATGCAAGTCCACTTCATTTCTTACTTTTTTGTGTCATAGTATAATGACATTTCTCATTTTTGTTGAAAAAGTTAAAACTGTCATTTTGAAAAGAAAAGTCATTAAAAAAATATTCTAGGAGAAAGAAGTTTATTTTTTGTTTTGATTCATTATCTTATGGATGCATGAAACAAAGAAAATGTATGAAAAGTAAAGACGTCATGAAAGGGATGACATCTGGAGAAAGACTTGTGTTCTGTTAAATAAAGTAATCTTACACATTCATCTATACTTACACTTTACTATTCATTGCTGTGTAGAGTGTGAACTATTGTGAGCTTTTTTTTCTTCATTGAATCATAAGTTAAAGTTTGGCTTTTATTGTTTGTCATTGTCTGTGCAGATTTGACTGAAGGAGCTGATAGGGAACAGGAAACAAAGGCCTCAACTGATGGGCAAATTGGTGACATCCAGGAAGCAGAGATGGACCACAAAGACAGAACAGTCAGCGTCCGAGAGACACGGTCGAGTACGAGCGGTAGCAGCCAGAACGTAACGAGTACCCACAAAAAGGCTCCAAAGACAAAGGGGGTTGGGCTGCGCGGGTCACCAGTCAAGGGTGAGAGGTCAGGTCTCCGACGGACCCAGCGCAAGAACGCCGCCCAGAGGTACAAGCTGGGGAAGATAGCCGCGGCCGAGGAGAACAAGATGATTGGCGCTGAGCTGCGAAGTGAACGACGGAGGTCAACAGAGGTCGCTGTGAAGGGCAAAGCAGCGGTGGCAAAGAGAACCAGGAGTACAGGGAGGGTATCAACTGACAGTCTTGGTGGCGATGGAGTTAATGAGGATGATGCAATCGGCACCGAGACTGAAGTTGGAAAGGCGAGTCCGAGATTGATGAATGGGAGCTTTGAACCGCAGGTGGATGACCCTCCAACACCCAAAAGCACCAACGATGACCCCGCTCCCAATCACCAGTTACCCAAGAGAGCCCCGACAGTCGCTGACTCACACCTTGAGCCCCTGAATCTGGCCACGGGGACTGACAGCTCCAGTTGCCCGGAACCGTCGGGGACAGGTTGTGCTGCTAAGCCACAGCCGTCGGCGGAGGATGACACTGACCGAGCCTCGGCCTTCAGCAACAGCAGCGATTCACCTCATCATCAGCATCCTGGTACAGACTTGGCCCACCGTCATCTTTGCAGTGATAGCACTGCTGACACGGGATCGAGCCCCCGTGCCACATCAGAGGAAGTCGGGGCTGAGTCAGGCATGCGGAGTGACAGCCCAGTTGGGGAGCAGAGCCCAGACCCGGCCGTGGCCTCGGCAGGGGAGACTGTGATGTCTACGGCTGATGGCAGCGAGGCAACACAGGGATCCAGCAAACAGCCAGATGGATCAATCTCAGATGACACATCAGAAACTTCTCCCTGGACAAAGGTGCAGTATTTGATAGCCATTCACTTATCTTTAACTTTAACTTTGTGGAGTCATAGGATACTTTGCATTTGACAATACTCAAGTTACTTTAAAAAAAAGGTGAAAACTCAGCAGTTTTGTAAGCAAGCTCATAGGTTTTCAGGCTCAAATGGAAATGAAAATATTTTGCACCCGTGCATAAAAGGATACCCTTTGTACATTCTGTTAACTGGAAAAATATCAGGCCCTCAAGTGCATAAAATGGTACTTTAGCCAATTGGAAATTGAATTCTGGAAACATGCCAACATGAAAAGTGTTCTTTCCACAAAGTATAACAGGTAGGAGCTCATGTTCAGGTGCATCATCTGTAAAAAAAAAAAAAAAAAAAAAAGGTGTTGCTGTAGATTAGCAATTACTTTGGGAGTGACATGTACAAGCATATGTGCACCTCTGATTCATGTCTCATTACCAATGATTACCTGTGCTTCGTGGTTCATGAAAGGAAAATAGTGTTTTTTTCTGGCCTTGAATGATCAAAGCAAGGTGTTATTAACAGGTGTGTGCGAAATGTAGTCATCATCGTCAGGGTAGAAACGTCGGAGATGAAGTTTTTACATAAAAAAGAAAGAAATTGTGACAACATATGTACTGCTTGTGAAGATACTAGATTTGTAGTGTTTAAACGTGATGAATTTGTGAAGTCATTGCGAAGCCGGTCAGCAGTAAGTGGTGCTATCATTCGAGAAAATTCAATGTACAAGTATAAAATAAAGACTGCACTTGGATGAACAGAATATGTTGAGGAGTCCTGAGTGATGCAAAGTATAAAGATGATCTGAGTTCTAATCAATTTAGCAAAGCATCTTCTTTTAATAAAAAAACAGGAATATTCCTCTTGAATATCAAACTTAATAGCATTCTCACTCACATGTAATGATGATCATGTCGACTTAGGCTTGAATCATTTTCTCCCTAACATTCTAGACCCACTTTTGTGAGTATTAGTTTGTTACAAAAAACAATTAATGCTGTGGTCATAGAGTGACATGTTGTCAACAGCTGAAGATTTACAATATGAAACAGCCTTGCAATAAAACAAAAGAATGAAATTCAACAAAAAAATGTTAAAGAAGGAAACATTTAGTTTCATTTGGAAATGGGGATGTAAATGTTCACTTTCTATGGCGTTGCTATCGTAGGTGTTCAGCTGTAGTTTAAAAACATGACATTACTCATTTTTGGAAGACTTTTTTTTTTTTTAAACCACTGTCTTTTGGCACAAATCATTGAGGACGTGTGTGCCACACATGTACTTGTCAAAGCATATCATATATTAAAGTTCTGCAGCTGTGACCAAAAATTGATCTTCTGTAAACTATTTGATCATTTTCTGGGGTCAGCCGTGGGTAAGATAAATATGAATTAAGTAACGAAATGTAAATCAGTAAATGTTGATTAATTGACTTACCGTATTACTTTCTTGTGATTGCAGAATGTCTTCAAACGGCGACGCCCCATGGAGGAAGGCAACACATCACTGACCTGCCCAGTCTGCTCTGAAGGGTTTGAAGACAAGCATCACCTGACTGTCCACTTCAGAGAGCACAACACCATCACCAGTGACGGCACCATGCACTCCTGCAAGCTTTGCGGCAAGAAGCTGAGCTCCACAAGCTCCCTGGATCGCCACATGCTGATCCACTCTGGAGAACGACCCCACAGGTGCCCCATCTGTCCCATGTCCTTCACGACTAATGGGAACATGCGCCGCCATGTCCGCACCCACGAGAAGGGTGCCTCTAATGGCACTGCTACAAACACAGAAGGGGAGTATATCACTGAGACGATGTACAGCAAGCCCCGGAAACGCATCCCATCCAAGCGTCTCCTCAGCTCTGAGGAGCCTGAGTCGGACTTCTTCCTATCCAAGCGGATGGCCTTAGACAATAAGGACAGCCCAACCAAAGTCCGAGTCAAGGAGGAGGAGCTGACCTGCCCAGTATGTAATAAGACCTTCTTGTGCCACTACGGCCTGCAGACCCACATGGAGCTCCACCCCAACGTGGTCATCAAGTGTGACCAGTGTGACGCTACCTTCAAGAACCACCGGGGTCTGCGGATGCATGTGATGATGTCCCACAAGAAGTCCAGCCCCAGCAAGGCTTCCACTCCTCCTGATGTGCCCCTGGGCTTCCAAGACCTTGGCTACGTGGCTGACATCTCCTGTGACAAGTTTCCCCTCATAGCTCAGGAGTGGTGCGAGCGCAACGTCCGGCGTTGCAACAGCATCGCGCATAGATTCATCTGCTCGGTATGCAGTAAGGCATTTCCTTGTTCCAGTGCTCTCGATCTACACAAAGAGAAAAATCATGCCATCAAAGCCAATGCCTCTAAGCCAAAGCCTGTCATTGAAAATGCTGCAAGCCCTAGCAAGGAAGAAAACCTTCTTACAAAAGATGTTGAGCCGACTAAGGAGAACAAACACTATTACAACAAACTACGAGAAACGTTTCCCTCCCAGGAGGAGTTTATGGCCACACTGCTGCTCAAACCCAACCCCTCTCCCAATACCAAGGTGCTTCCAAACCATCACCTTACTCTGGGACAGCCGAAAATGCCATCCCAGAATAAAGCCCTGTCATCCCACTCTGTGCCTGACGATCAGAGCCATGCCGATAGGGACTTCGCTGATGTTGGAAAAATTCTGACCCTGACTACCTCAGCATCAAGTAATCCTCTGTCGATGCTGAAGCATCTTAGCAAGGGTGCTAAGCAATCTCCAGTAAAACCCTCCACACTTTCTTCCGCATTTACCTCGCCTTCATCCAAGTCCAAGGCAAAGGCTGGTGTCTTCACAGCCTCTAAACCCCCGCCCGCTCACTCCCATTTTCCCGGTCAGTACAAAGCCCACATCCGACAGGCCGACAACGAGCCACGATCAGCCGACCCTGCCACAGAGATGCATTTTCCCACTGAGGTGGCAAGAGACGAGTGTAAGATGGAGTCAGCAGCCACCACAAGCGAGGAAACGGCATCCGACATCGGAACAGAGTCTGAGCCGATGGAACCCGAGAAAACCAAAGAAGATTCTGAAGACGATAAAGGCAACAAGAAGGTCGGCAAGTATGTCTGTAAGTACTGTCAGGAAAGCTTCCTGCAGTACAGCAGTTTGAAGATTCATCTACGTACTCACATGGGGCTTACACCCTTCAAGTGCCTCTTGTGCGATTACTCAAGTGCTGATAAGAGCACCTTGGTCAGACATATGAGGACCCACAGCGGTGAGCGCCCCTACTCCTGCAAAATTTGTGATTTCCCCTTCACCACCAAGGCAAACTGCGAGCGCCACATTAAGAAGCGACACGGCAAAGCATCAAAGCTGGACATAGAAATGACCATCATCCACAACTCGGCCGGCAGTGCAGGCAGTGATGCCTCCACGAGCAGGTTCCGCACGCCGGACACCTTCTGCAAACACTGCAACAGGGAATTCAGGTTCTTCCGTGATCTGCAGAATCACCTGAAAGTCCACCAGCGGACCCCTAGCAAGCCCTTCTTTTGCCTCAAGTGCCAAACGGGCTTCAGCTCCAAGAACAACTGCAGCCGCCACATCATAAAATGCCACCCAGAAATCACCAAGGATGACGTTGACAACTACATGATGGTTAAACAGATGGAAGTTCAGGACATCACCCAGACAATGGCCAATTCCTTTGCCAGCAACGGAGAACAACTATCACCCATAGATTTCAGCAAGAAATCCCCCTTGATGGTATCCGATAGCGACCTGAGTGACCAGTCCTGGTTAAGTGCCTACACCTTGCCTAACCTGACCGACCTGGATGCACCTATTGACCTTAGTCTACCCAAAGACAAGAGTTCTTCCTCCTTCTTGCCTCCTGTTGACAGCAGCCTGGGCCGACTGCGGTTCAAGAGAGTCTACCACAAGTTCTACAGCAAAACCTTAGATGCCTTGGTGTGTCCTCACTGCAGCAAGTCCTTCAAGCGGGGCTCCATCTTCAAAGAGCATATCAGATCCCACACTACAGAGCGACCCCACCGCTGCTACTACTGCAAGGCTGCATTCACAATGAAGGAAAGTCTGGAGAAGCACATTGAGCGCCGCCACAGTGACGAGTCCAAAAGTGAGTCTCCTGCCCAGTCCTTCATCCCCAAGATTGCCACACCAATGCAATTTAAGCTGATGTCCCGTTCCAGCCAGGGCCTGAGAGTCCGAATCTCCCTTGACAATATTGACAATGACCCAGTCGTCAAGCCAGATGTGGAACAACAAACTTCTAACCTCCAATCCCCTGGTAGTAGCTTTGGTTCAGATGCCAGCGGAGAGCTGGCCAGTGTCTCCAAAATTCTTGCTGCCAGCAGCAACAACTTCCAAGTATGCTTTCCTCAAACTGGGGGACAAGCCAAGCAAGAGGGGGAAATGGAGAAAGAAGAATATGCTAAAGACGAGGAGCTGTCCATCAAGGAAGAGTTTCTAGAACTTGAGAATCCCACCAATACAGCTGGTAATGCAGAATGGGATCAGGCACAGATGCAAGACGTGGACTTAGCCGAGGAGTACGACTTGGTCATTGATGAATCCCTTGCATCCTCTTCCGAGGCAGGCGATGGACAGGAGTTAAACAAGACGAAAGAGCGGTCCTCAGAGCGAGACAGATCCAACCTCCCTACTAAGGAGATGTGTCCATACTGCAACCGCAAGTTTCCATGGATCAGCTCACTGAGGCGTCACATCCTGACACACACAGGCCTCAAGCCATTCCAGTGCCCTCAATGCAACAGTAGCTTTTCCACAAAGTCCAACTGCGAACGCCACATCGTACGCAGGCACTGTCTCAATGTGAATCCTGGATCCAAAGTCCCTGAAAACCCATTCTCTTGCCTGGAGGGCTGCACAGACAGTGCCTATTCCACAAAACTGAAGCTGATGAAGCACTACGAGGTTAAACACGTAGGAATACCCTTCCCAGAATGCTACAAGAATGAGGTGAAGAAGCTACCAGCTTCTGTCATCAGGAATGCACTCGCCAAGCGAGCAAACAAGCTCAGCTTGTCACGTTCATTTGGTAACTCGGAATTCAAAAGCAAAGTGGGTTTTACGGGGACCACTCTGAAGCTCTCTAGACACAAGCAGTTCCTGAAGAGGAGACACTCTTCCGTGGATGACAAACCACTGGCCCTTGTCAAGAAGAATTCAAATTCATCTGCATCAACCTCTGAGGTTGGAAATAACAAATCTCACGAGTTTCATTCAAAGAAGAAGCATAGTGTATCTGTCAAGGGCAAACCATTTCCTATTATTTTCAAGAAAAAGAAGAAACACAAGCTTCCTCCATCAATGGTTAATGGCAGTGACACCACTGAGGATCAGGCATCTGACAAAGCTGCAGGGGATCTCTTAGCGACTGACGATACTGACCTCATCACTGCAAATCAGGCGAATGTCATGGGCGAGCCAAGCAAACAGCCTGCAATCAGAAGCAAGTCCAAACGTAAACATGCCCGGCACTGCTGCAGCCAGTGCTGCAAGCGCTTCAAGAGTGCCACCACACTCAAGCGCCACTATCGTGTCCACACCTTAGAGCATCCATTTCGCTGTGCCGAGTGCTCTGCCAGTTTCACCACCAAGTTCAACTGTCAGCGCCACATGTTGAAACTTCACGGCAAGTCCAAAGAGGAGACCCTGGCCCTCATTGAGAAGCAACGAGCTGAGATGACTCCTGGCATTCCGGCCACAAAGCAACAGAAGGCTATGGGCAACCAGGAATTTGCTTCACAACAGAACGGCCAGGAGTCTGGTGCAGACCATGGCTCACAGTTGGGCAGCAGCAAAATTCCAAATGGCGTATCGAATCCAGATGTCACACCTTCCAGAGTCAAAGGCACCAGAGGCAAAACTGATGGAGAGAAGCAAGCCGAAGCAGAAGACGAATCCAAGGAGAATCCAAGCGATGATGAAGCAGATGCAATGGAGGAGGAAAATGGGGACCTGGATGGTGATGACTTTGGTGGAGTAGGCGAAGAGATGGAGTTTGATGATGCCATCTTGGACTCGGACCCAGAGGCGAGCAATAATGGCAGCGTGGACTTTGAGGCAACGTGGGATGGGGATTCAGGCATTGGACCCTCAGATGACCTCTACCATCCTGCAGAGACCAGGGACTGCTCCATCATTAGCCCTAGTGGCCGGGGACGAGATGTCTTCGTCTCGGGACAAACCGACAACTCAGACATGATCCAGAATCTACTTGGGATACAAGACTCATCTGTCCTCGATGAGATGTTGGATTCTGCAGATTCTGCTGCCAAGCTCCTTGGTGTGGAGTAAGTCAAAATATGTGGGGAAAAAACAGTGGCAACGTTATTTTATGACAAGTAAAAGTATTATTTTGCTGGCCAATTAAAAAACTTTTGAGACAATACGATTCGACAAAATTGAAGGTGAAAAACAATTATGGCCAGACATGCTCATAGTGATTTCTCAGATAAGAAAACTTCCAACAGAAATCTTCCATGTTTGCCAAATCATTAAAAACTTCACTGTTTAGATACATGTATATCCATAAAATATTTAGTCTTGACAATGACTATTTGTTGGTACATCTTACAATGAAAGAATAAAAAAAAAAAAAAAAAAAAAAAACACCCTCTTCAAATACAACATATACCTGAACATTTATTCTTCCATTAAAATTATGCAACAAATGATTTTGAGATCCTATGTATATAGAATGTTTCATATGCTGCTGGATATCTTTAATATTCCAAGTTATTTCCGATCAAACAGTAAACTACTTTTATGAATCTTATATGATACAATTTCTTCCAGTATTTTGAATTGGTCAAATTTTACGGACCAAAACTTTGAATTTTTTTGGGTGCGGATTCACATACTGTTTGCGCATACTGATTAAGTGGTGCTATTTTCTGTATATACCGGTATGTTGTGTATGCTAACAAAATTGATTAAGTTTAAGTGATTTCTAAAAGTAGCATTTGTAGTGAAAAGTTTATCTCTATTGTCTGGCTATGTATGTCTTCCAATCGAAGCCTTATGATGTGACTTTTTTTCCAGGGAATCTGCTTACAAGTAGGCTCTCAGCATTAAGTTAAACTATTACTAAAGGATACTTTAGTCCTGTAACTGTGCTTCCATGCCTGAGTTTGTCTCAAGTACAGACGCTACAAGTTTTGTATAAATTCATTGTTATTATATTTCTGGTACTCAAACCAAGGAGTGCTCAGAAGTGCACTGTAGCTCGCAAGCCCAGAAGACAGAGGAGAAATAACCAGGCTTTTTAGAGATGGGAGGAAATCCCCAGAAAATATTCTGGGGAAAACTCACGGAATCAGGTAGGGACTGAAAACCCAGTCCACATGTGGACCAGGGCAGGAATCGAACTCGGGCCACAGCGGTGGAAGGCTAGGAAAGTAACCATCAGGTTACGAGACCAATGTTTGCAGCAGCTCGAGCATTCTAGTGACTACCTTCACAGGTACCCATTTATACTCCTGGGTGGAGAGAGGCAATTGTAGTAAAGTGTCTTGCCCAAGAACACAAGCACCGTGTTCCCCGTCAGGGTTCGAACCCACGTACCACGGCACGCAAGTCGAACAAGTGTAACAATTGGACCACAGATGCTCATTGAGATGTACAGGCGGCAGATAATGTTGCCACACATGCATTAGTTCTGGTATTATAATGACCAACCATTTGCTCCTACGTTGTACCAAGCAATTGTCTTCCAGTATGCCATTGTAATCGTATTAATCATATCCGTGTACAATATGGCATATTGCTTAACCACGTAGGGTGTACACATGTTAATCAATAACTATGTATTATTTTCATACACAGTATGCCTTTCCCTCATTCCATGCACTTCCAGGGCTGTGGGCATTGGGATAAACCAGAGTGTATTATTGAATTTAAAGGGAGAATTTTTCTCCACATATATTCGTGCAGTTGCTATTACTAATTGATTTTTCATCTTTGTTTGTCATAGACCCCGAAAGAATTATGCATAATAGCCAGAATTATGCATAATTGCCAGAGAATAGAGGTTGAAGGAGAGTTTTCAGATTTGTTGGATGGTCTTGAATTTGTTAGAAAAAAAAAAGTCAAAATTTTTCAACAACTAGTTTAAATTTCCAAAATGTTAAAAACAATGAAAAAAAGGGTAAAAATCAGCAGATATGCAAAATAATGTATGACAAAGAAGTAATCACCATGCAACTATTTTGAGTGGATATCTTTGTTGCGTCAAGTTTCCATGACGTATTGTCGTTGATTTTAATTAAATCATTTGAAGCCAATGATGTAAATAAAGAAGTAAACCTCCAAGTGAAAGCCAGACATATGAAGCATTTGTGGAACTACTTCTGACAATAGAATAGTTAACTAATATATTTTTTTCACGAATTGTGATAACAGTTACATGTAACTAATATATTTTTTTCACGAATTGTGATAACAATTGCAAATAATGTGGTTCCATTTGGTTATTTCGTTGAATTATGATAGCACACCACGACATACAACCAAAAAAATGATTAAAATTAGAAACTGAAAATCAAGTTAATTGACTTGTACAGTATTGCTGTATGTTTATGTTGCATACAAGTACTGTATGTGTAGTTAAAGGGAATGTACATCATTGGCTTTTGCTGTAATTTTCAGAAATGAACTATTTGAGGGCTTAGTATAATAGATCAAATATTGTTACACTGACATGTTTAAAGTTTTGTGTTCGAAAATGCTGGAAAAACCAAGAAAAGCAAAAATGTTCAAGTAGTCTGGTTCCTTGACTCCACTAAAGATAAAATGGACCAATTTATAGATGCCGGAAAATTGTAAGGCAAGGGAACCAGTCTAGCTGGCCTGCACCCGTTCATGAACATGTAACCAATAGCAAACAAAATTTGGACTGATAAAAGTGTAAAGTTCGAGCAGTAGTTGAAAAATAGTTAGGTTTTTTTCACTGTTGGAAATGTATACAAAAATACCATTTTCTTGAAAATGACTTCACACCAGGTGCCATAATTTTACAGGATGCTTTAGACTGTCATTTACCAACATCCTAGTAAGGTATTTCGTAAAAACTTGGTAGTTTTATTTTTCGATGTTTGCAAATGTTGTATATTCCCTTTAAGAACTTATTCAATCACAAAGCAAAGGTGATTAAGAAAGTAGGTCTATGCTGTTACAGTATTATGTTTTGTTCGTATCAAACTTGCGACGTACGGGATGATACCGACATGAATTCCAGTTGAATGAGTAAAGTTGTATACCAAACCATTTAACTTTTGTCAGAAACAAACATGAGCTTCCATTCAAGATCTATTTGCAGCAACTTCCGTTTACTTCCATGCTGCACTTCCAAGTGTAAATATTCAATGATTATTTCTGGTAAAATTGGCATGTTGTAAAACTATATACATGTACAACAGTTAATATTTTTATATTGAAGCCATTGATATCATTCTGTCAACATGGTTTGTTAACTGATTAAGTCATTGTAAACAGATCTTCCAATAGTATTTTGATAGTGGTCAGTCGTTATAACTTCTTTTTGTAGTTTCTCTGTTAACTGTAAAATTAAAGGGACCGTCTTGGATACTTTTACTTGACAGACCATGAGGAAAGCGCCCTCTTGTGTCTCTGGTAGCAATTTCATTTGGTGGCCTTTTCTCTCGAGAAAAAGGTAGCCACACAAGATTAAATTTGGCGACAGTCACAATTTTATAATCATTTTGTATTTTGCGATATCACCAGTTGATATCTTAAAATATCAATTAAAATATTCAGAATAAGTCCTCTAAAAAGTGTACTTTCAAAAACCAATTCAGCCATTGTTTACATTCCGAGAACAAAAAAATGAATTCCATAATGTCTAAACTTTTGGAAAATGAAATCATTCTTTTGGTTCATTTAGTTCTAAACACTACTCTATATATTTTTGATAAAAACTTGATTGTTGTGGTGGATGTTTGTTGGGATTTTTCATTGTTTTCTAGATCATTTGTGTCAATTGTAGGTAGAAATTTAATGTACATACACGTATTTCATATATGGTTTTAATAGGTTTTTTTTTCAATCAGGTGACAGTTGTTGAACGTTACACAGTTCTTCCAATAATTTGTTAAAAAATGATGGTATAAAACAACTTTTATAGAGGTATTGAAGGTGATTGGTCAGTCTTGATTTTCATTCAAGGTATATTTTGAGATGTTGTATTTTTTTTCTGGGCTTCCTGTGAGCATTTTTGCTTTTCCATTGCTATGCACATTGTGAATGTCATCACAAGAGTGGAGTACATGTAATAGGTGAAACAAAAAGTAAACTAAGTATGTATTTTGAAGATGTATGGACTGAAGATTTGTTACACTCAAGTAGGGAAAGTGGCATCCTTGAAAGCGGGGGTACCAAAACTTATAGACAAAGATAGGAAAAATGGAACAAAATCAATGAGTTCAATTTGGTTGATAAAAAAAGAGATTCTGGTGTTAGCTTTGTCAGGTACATGTACTTGATTTGATGTGGAACTTTCTACTGCTTCCTTTTTTGATGAAAAAATAACCGATGCATTTTCATGTTTAAAAATATGCACAAAGTCCCAAAGCAACACTACGGCCGAGTTCGTGCGGTCTGTTCTTGACACGGCCCGGGTATGTTCTTGCAAAACCCCGACGGATAGGTGGTGTTGTGATCCTGTTCCGAGTGCAGTGTTTGTGGGTCGTGTTCCCACCGTTCAAGTGCGAGAGCAATCATACCCGTGTCAAGAACAGACCGCCCGAACTCGGCCCATGTGTACAATGTATTAATGTTTCCAGCATAAACTAATGTCGACTTCATCGCCTTTGCAGTGTTTTTGGAAATGAAACCTTCAAGTGTCATTCCGGCCTATCACATTGTGCCATTTTGTATAAATTTTCTTGTTCTTCCAGATTTTCTAGCAATATTTTTCCTGAATAATCCTTGTTACAACATCAAGATAATAAGGTATACATATACGACATTGACTTCCTTTTGTGTTAACAGAATACCAAGTATCTTAATCAAGTTTAAACTTAATTGTTGGATTTTGTTTTCTTATCAGATATGTTGTTTTGACTTGATCAGAATTTAATCACGATAACCTTGCTGCACCATTGTTGCCTTAATAAACTTCCATGACAAATTACTATTGTTGATCTATGCAGATGTATCAAGCTTTATGTTGTTAATAAACAATAAACAGTGATATTTTGAAAGCAAGTCTTTACTTTTCGTCACTACCGCTCTCATTTTGAATCTTGCGTGTGTAGCTTTTTATTACTTAAATTTTTTATTTTCACATATCCACAAAACTGCAAAAGCAGAGCATTTCAAATACAAAATAAGTTGAATAAATCAGCAAGGTTTTAGTTCACAAATTTTTCTATTAATTTCATCACAATAATCTGATTTAGTCCGACCAGACGAGTTCATCAAACTGACAAACACTCACCAATTATCAAACAATTTTGTAAGACCAACAAATTCACAACTACATGCATATGTATCTTTACATGAATCAGAGCAATTTTTCCATTGCTACAAAGATTCAACTTTTTAGCCAATAATAAAAACAAACAACTTTTTTTTCTCTGAGTTGAGGTTCCTTAAGCTGCCACAAATCGCGTAAAGCCAGTTTGACATTATCCTTTGATTTGTGGCAGATTTCCGTGTACAAGTACTCAAATTGGCCAACAAATGCGATGCGATCAAACTAAATGAGTGGTTTGTCGATCCTGGTCAATTTTTTTTTACAGATATGAAAAGAGCGCAATCTCAGCATTACTGCTGTGAAAACCGGATGCTGATACCATTTTTAGTTCAAAAATTATGGAAGTTGGAACACCAAGAGATGTGATGAAGTGATGTGATGAAGTGGCCCTATTTTGGCCTGAATCTCCAAATAAAAATTCCTGACAAACGACTCATTAAGCTATATTGCATCAGATGAGGACCAGTAATTTTGGGTTAGAATTTTTATTTTTTGTTGGAAGTACATTATGGCTAGTCTCGAGTATCGCCTGTAATCCACGGAGCCAAATCTCCTGTATAACGTCTGATATGTCTAAACAATCAGATATATGCAAACCGCGTGCCAGGCAATCGGAGTCGACTTTACTAAATTGTGATGTCATTTCATTCCCGAGTCAGGACTAATGGTTTGATTGGTCAATTAGAATGCAGTGTTTTGTAATACAACAACAGCCGGATGAATGACCGAAGACCCGATATAGAAAGCGCCCACTGATTGGTCAAAATCTAGAGGTCAAGATGCAGTTGTCTTGCATAATTAATGAGCGAATCTGCTCAAATGTAACAGACCATGGCTTGTTGTCAGTTGCAATATTCACCTCTTAAGAATGAAAACTCCACTTCACACCAAGACATTGAGGAGATACTACAGCACTGCACACATTTAGGAATGTCACCGAGAGAAAAAATCACAGTGAGTAAAAGTTGACGAGCAGTGAACACGATTCTGACAAACAACAGGTCAGAATTCACGAGCTGAAAACAACATATGAAAAACATCACAGATGTCATTAAAGTCAATAATCTTTGCTTCCCTCTTCCCCAAAAGTTGAAGGAAGAAGGGTTTGTACTTCCAACAGTTATACACAACAGTTCCAATTTTGCTCTTTTTTTTTTACTGTGAAATATTAATTCGCTCATGGTTCTGGCTGTGTTCAACCATCTGTCCAATATCAAGTAGCGCGATAGCCGTAGCGTTAGCCGTTGCAATCTGATCACTAGTGACTTCCTCGACATTGACAATAGCGTGCGTCTGCTGGTTCTGGAGCTCCGTGGTTATCGCCACGAGGTCTCTCTCAATCTCCTCTGTCGATTGATCGGTGAGCTTTTTGAGTGACACTGGTGTAACTTCAGTATTGTCATTGTCGCGTTGTTCCCCGTCCCCCACATCCTTAGCAACGTCCAGTTTGCTCCTAGCCACAGCCTCTTTGCACTGCGCCCACATCGGACAGCGGTGGAATTTAAGGTAGCGGGCGTAAGCGAAACCCTTGTTGCACCTGTTGCAGCGGATCGGGTAATCGTTGGTGTGGGTCAGCATGTGCTCGTTCAGGTTGGGCCGGCGGGTGAAGGCCTTGGAGCACTGGGGACACTTGAACGGTTTAACGCCGCTGTGCGACACCATGTGGATGCGCAGCGAGGCGAAGTTCTTGAACTCCTTCTTGCAGTCGGAGACGTTGCGGAAGGGGCACCTGAGCTTCCGCTTGGGCTTGTGCATCAGCTCCTTGTGTTTTTCCAGCTTCTCCTCGCGGCGGAAGCTCTTGTCGCACATGTCGCACTTGTGGGGCCGGGGGCTGCTCACTGTAGCGTGTTGGGTACCCATGTGGGCCTTGAAGACGGCTGACGTGGTGAACACCTTCTTGCACACCTTGCACTGATACAGACCCTTGGCGGACTTCTTGGTGGAGAGGTTGCGTCGAAGAAAGTGCTGGCAGGGGAAGGCGTTCTTGCAGAAGGGGCAGTTGTGATGATGCCTGGTGCTGGTCAGGTGCTGGCCTAGCTCTTCTAGGGTAGTGAACTCCTCCTTACACTTCTGGCAGATAAAATCCCTGTTGGTGTAAAGACAAAGAACCTGAAAAAAACTGCATGGCAAAACAAACTTTTTGCAGAGGATGAAAAGTTGTGACACTGAACATGGACTATTTCACTAAATCAACTACAATCACTTATTCAAATTTGATTGCAATAAACTCACTTCTGTTCTTCTGCCATTTGCAATTTGCTCTGGGAAGTCTCAGCTCCTGTGCCACCTTTTTCTGTGAAAAAAAAAGCAAACTGTTAATTTCTGCATCTTTAGGACAAAAGAAATCCTGATTTAAAATTGTACCACCGCTCAATTTTTATTTTGACCACAAAAAATTACAGTGATCTCTCCACATCTCTCCTTTAGAGGAAGATCTCGCTATCAAGTTTATACAACTAAACTACTTATACTGTACCTGTTGTGCCTTCTTGTCCATCCCTGTTTTCTCCTTCCTGTGCCTTCTGAAAAAAAGGATATAAAAACAATTTGCAACTTGACAATTAACTTTTTTACCATCTCTTTTACTGAGAACCTCAAAATTTACTGTTCGTTTCAAACGTTAATCTCCATTAGTAAGACTGGATAGGGCACGTGTGTACTTGCGCGCAGTGAAGATGTGGAAAACGCGGACACAAACAGCTGGGTAGTACAGTGCGGGTTTAATGTTTGCGTCCGTGCATGCGGTACGTGCGCAAGCTGCATGGTCTGTGTGTGACGACACATTTCAAACTTTGAAACCCTCACCGATGAATACGCATGCATGCACAAAGTGGAGGGCGCTGTGTCCTATCCAGTCTTACTAATGGAGATCAATGGTTTCACAAGCAATCTGTGGGTATTACACAACTGGTAAAGATTAAACCGTGGATGAAGACAACACCACTTGTTAAGGCTAAACCTTCAATAATTAAAATACCAAATTAATACCAACAGAGTATAGATTTTCTACAGTAAAAGGTCACAGTCATATATTTTAAGAGGACGGCAGATTTTGACTGAACACCGGTGTTTCTGGCAGTGGTTGCAATATGCAATGCAGCACCTTGTAAACCCTTATAAAGGTACTACATAATGGGTCTCATATTTCTCATAAACTTCATTTACCTGTCTTTAAAAATAGACATAATCACCAGGCCTTGTGTACCTAATTGTTGGCGCTATATAAGACTCCAGTACATTATTATTATTATCTTTACCCTCTTCTACAAAAATTCAGCTTCTATTTCTGCGAATCTCTACACTCTTACGGGAGCAAAAAGCAAAGTTGCTACTACATAGTAATACTTAAAAGGAATGTACAACATTTGCTTTTGCTTCAATTTTCAGAAATAAAAGGATTTGGAGGATTAGTATGTTATAGAAAATATTGTTGAACTGACATGTTTCACGTTTTGGGCTTGTAGATGCTGGAAAAACCAAGAAAACCTATCATGTTCTTGTAGTCTGGTTCTCTGACCCCAATAAGATGAAACGGAGCACCTAATACACTTTAGGGAATTGTAAGGTCAGAGAATCAGTCTAGCAGGCTTGTACCCCTTCAGAGGTGTGTAATCAATTGCAAAGAAAATTCAGAAAACTAAATATGAAAAATTAAGAACAGTTTTTGAAAACAAAGCCAGTTTTCTCCAACGCTGGTCGGCTGACCAGCGTTGACAAAATGCAGTTTTTCTTGAAAATGTCAGCACACCAGGAGCCACGATTTTAAAGGATGCTTTAGACTGTCATTCCTAACAATCCAGTAAGGTATTTCGTGATAATTTGATCATTTCGTTTTTTGATGTTTGCAAAATGTTGTATTTTCCCTTTAAGTGCCTGAAATGGTACAAGTTTTTCTTTTATTAATCTGACCTCTTCATGCAAGGCAGCCTGGGCAGTGGAGCACTTCTTGTTGCGCATCATGTGCGTCTTCATGTTGGACTTCTGGGAGAAGGACTTGTTGCAGAACTGGCACTGGAACGGCTTTTCCCCAGTGTGGCTCCTCATGTGCTGCTTGAGATCGAAGGAGCCCACGAACATCTTGCCGCAGTCGGGACAAGGCTGTCAGCGAAATAAAACAGAAGAGAATAAAGAGGGGGAAGAAAACATGTAGGTTATTGAGAGATGCAGACAGAAATTCACACTTTCAAAATCTGTTCTCAAGCTGTGGGTTTCGATTACGAGTCATCCAACATTAATTCTGGAAAGGTTGCAGATTACAAATTTCCTTGTAAGGCTTCATTTTGTCCAATTAAACTCCATATCACTCCCTGAAATCCTGAAGGAAACACTTTATGATAGCCAATACTTGACTGAGCATAATTTATTGTAAATCAGAAGTCTCAGATATTTTTGACCGAGTTACAGTAAGCCCTTGGAGGGGGGGGGAATGTCTCCGTAACTCTTCCGTGATTATTTCCAAAATGACTTGTAATTTTTTCTTATTGACCCAAACCTGACCTCAAAATCATGAGGGATTTTGCAGGATTGCTGAGAGAAGAGCTTGGCCAATATTACTTTAGAATGAGCTTGATGCCCCTTAAGTTCATAGAAAGGCACAAAGACAGGCATTTTCTTACCAAAGTCTTGATAAATGACTGAAACACAAATCTCACTGATTCGTAATTGTTTCTGAACCTATTGCAGGGTCTTTTTTCCTATTTCTTTTTCTGATAACTTTTTACAGTGCAATAGATGTACCCCTGGGTCTCTGCAAAGTAATGGATAAGGTTTGAATGAATGATTTCACTTACGTGGTGCTTGGGCAGGTTTCTCTCGATATTCTCTGGCAAATCCTTGTGGGTCATCATGTGCTTCCGGACGGTGCACCTCTCGGCAAACATCCGGTGGCACTTGGCACACTCAAAGGGCTTCTCCCGCGTGTGGTACCTCAGATGTCGTCGCAGCTCGTGATTCCAGGGGAAGGTCTTTCCGCAGAACTCGCAGCTGTGGCTCTTCTTGGAGGGTGGGCGGGGCAGTCGTTCCCCGGATGAGGAGAGGTAAGCTTGCCGCTTGCGGCGTGGCTTGGGCGAGCTAGGGGACTCCTTGCGCTTGCGTGGCTGTCGAGGCTTCTTGGGCTTCGGGGCTTTCTTGGCAGCGGGCACCTCTTTAGGGGGTTGCTCCGGTGCGCTGGCGATGATGGTGAAGGTAGTGGGGAGGGAATCGTGGGGCGTGTGCAGGATGACCGCGTGCTGTGCGTGCTGTCCCTGCTGTGGCTGCTGTTGCTGCAGCTGTTGGTGTTGCTGCTGCTGCTGCTGTTGTTGTTGTTGTTGTTGTTGATGCTGCTGTTGCTGTTGAACCTGCTGGTGTTGATGCTGTTGGTGTTGTTGTTGCTGCTGATGTTGATGCAGGGAGATGGGGGTCCCTCCAATGTGAGTACTGGTAGGGTGGGTGTACGTTTGCTGATTGCTGGTGGCTGTAGGTATAAAACAGGAGAACTAACAATTATACGCCAAGAAACTTTATTAACCTTAACCCCATGGGGTATTCTCTAGGCACCTTGCCCAATGCAACAGAATGCAGTGAACCAATACATGCCAGCCTTGGTACCAAGTACCTACCCTGCAAAATGCAACGGAATGCAGGGGTAGAATGCATCAGATCAGGAGACTGCTAAATACAACACTTGCAACAACTTTTTACCATTGGTGCATTCGGTTGCATTTAGCAGGGTTAGGGTTATTTAAATTAAAGCAAATGTGCAAACTATTTTCAAGACAAGCAGACTGGCACTATATGATACCAAAACTCATAACAAGGCAACATCGACTACTGGGTTGTATTTTTAACTGCAGCAATACAAAGAGTAAAGGAGCTTAACACACACTGTTTTTGTTTTTCTTTCCTTCCCATAGTTTCCACCCTGAAGCTCTTGCTGTTTGATGAAACTAAAGGAATAGGTTGCATCACACTACAGCAGAAAGTCCTGATCAAAGACGTTGCAAGCCCGACGCTGGAAAAATTCTGACAAAAAGCTTCAGCAACGGAAACGATTCCAACGGTCTACCAACAGCAGAACCCCAACAAGTTGACACGAAAAAGCGACAGCAAAGCCGTTTCACAAAGGTTTCCAAAAGATGAATGAATGTTAACTTACCAGCATGCACGCCCATCTGTGTAGGGGGCGCTATGAACGGCCCCGCGGGCATGGTCATGGCGGGCCGCTGCAGCACCGTGTTCTGGTACTGGTCCATGTTGGTGTAGTGGGCGATGGGTAAACCCTGGTCCCCCAGCACAACCTCCTGGGAGACCTGCATGTGCGGGGAGGGGTGGCCCATGTTGGTGTACGCCACCTGGCCCCGGTTGTGCTGCTGCTGCTGTTGCATCATGGGATGGCTGTGTAGGTTGGCGGGCGGCACGCACTGGGTCTGTTTGTGGCTCATGAACTGGCTGATGGAGGCAAAGCGGCGCTTGCACTTGCCGCACAGGAACAGGTCGTCCTCCCCGCAAACTGTTGGCACAAGCAAAGGGGAAATCAAGCATCTTCTGTCAATTATCAAATCTTCCTTATCACTTAAACAACTATCAAACTATCTACGAAAGTACCGTAAAAAATACACATTACAATTTACTCTTTTCCCTTTTCATTTTCCACATTTCGATGTTAATTAATCTCACCAACGCAAACTCTCCCAAGTGAAGACCAATGGCACAAGTCCCATTTTAAAGGGCCCATGCAATTTAATTTTTATTTAATGCAATCCTTAAAAGTGTGCCTTTGTGCCCCATTTAATTTTATTTCCAATTTTTGTTTTGCCATAATCAAGGGTATTTTGATGCCCGTTTGGTTTTTTTATGCTAATGAAAATGTCCACATTCATGAGCAAAAGTGTGTCATTTCAGGCAGAAACTTCAATGTTACAGCTATTTCAGCAACAAAAGTTGCCAGAATTTTTGATGTTTTGCTGTTGTAAATTTCTTTTCTTTGAGGATTCGTTGTTGTAATGTAGCTGAGAGTGATATGAATGTGAATGCTGAATGGAATAAACTTTTTTTCCCAATCTAGTCTGTTGTGTAGGACAGCATTGATTGTTCCATAAATTAGTCTTCACATGCAAACTGGTTTAAGAATTGGATGTAAACTTCCATTGGAAAACACAAAGTGTTCCAAATGTTCCAATGGAACGAGTGTGTTCTATGAAAGCTCAAGCTGTTTGTGATTGGTCAGTTTGTCGTACCTGTGACAGTAGTCTGCACAGCATGCTGGGGCTGGCCCTCCATCAAACAGGTGCCCTGCTGGCTGGTGTCCATCACTACAAGAAATTACACAAAATAAAAGAGATTCAAAAAGAAGAAAAAACGTGTTCCAGTCGTTACTGCCAACTCTGCAAAATGTAATCTAGTTGGCACACATTACATTTGTTTTCTCCTTGGAAGAGAAGACATATTAATACTACATGTACATGATGTAGGGAATTCATTGACAACAACAGATGTTATGTAAAACTAACTACATACAGTAAAGAGGATAGGAAAACATTTTTTCCCCTCAAATTTTGGAGGTAAATTGCAAATGACAAGGAGAAAGCAAAATAACAACAATAGTTTGTTTATAAAAGCATAGGGGCCTGGTCATATTTTTATGAGGCATGAGAAAAGTCTGGGATTTTTTTTTTTTTTTAAGACTAGGCCTAAATATAAATCAGCCTTAGAAGTTTAATCTGATGTCAATGAAAACAGTTTTTCAAATGGGCCTACCTAGTTTAAATACAAATTACAATTTTTTTTGTAAAGACAAACATTTTAAGAAAAAATTTCCAAAAAGTTTGGCACTTAAATTTTTCAACGGATAAAGCTAGGCCCTAATTCTTCTTTACTTTACAATTATGTTCAGCCTTTTCAAAAGCTTTGCCAAAGGTTTCTTATTATTAAAGTAAAATTATTCACTTCAAAAAAGTTTATACCAGCTCCTATTTTCCTTCCTCCATGGCTGGTCAATCCAAACCATAGAGCAAGGAACGGAAATTAAATGCACCACCTTACATTTCTCTGATAAAAAGTCAGTGAAGCTAGAGCTAAATCAGAAATTAGGCCCAATCACAATTTGGCCCCAAACATAACACAACTGTCATGATCTCACTGACTACTGTTCGTTTTGGAAAGATTCCCATATGTGGCCATCACTAAATTTTCCCTTCGGAGACCCATCAGCCATCAGAAAGTGATTAATAATCCTAAAAAGTCCAATTTAGCAGGGAAAATATTGAAGCATTTACTGAGAAAACACTTAAGAAATTGTCAATGGTTTGTGCACAAGGTGGAAATTGATGGCTGGATATGGGAATATTTCCTTTGTTTTTACAAACATTACCAGATTACTAACTTCAAAGTTGTTTTCAAGTTTTAGCCTTAAGTTTTTGGGTTTTTTGGTTTTCATTGAATTGAACTTTGATTTTTGAAGTTCTGCTCAAACAGTTTCCCTCCACTCCAGATCATGATGATAATGTTGAATCGAACAGTCGTAAACAGTAGACCGCAACGTAAACTCATCAGGAAGGCTGGAACTCAACGACCCGTGCAGAATTTACTTGTGCTGCAGTGCATTGTGTAGTCCTACAGCTAGCTACATGCACATCAAAAGCAACACATTTTTAAGCGGCTGTTTATTTTGTATGACAACTATGCATGGCGACTGTTTCACGAAGTCTCGTCATCGGGCGAACAGAGTGCAGACAACATCCCCGTTTTCTGCACCAATATCACATTGTCCAAGCACAAAAATGTAGCCTTTCGGCCCTCCAGTGTTTGTATGTTCTGATTCTAGATAATCTTAGGTAAAACTATGAGATAAAAAGCGAAAATAATGAGATTTATTAGCTCACCCGACAGGCTGTTGAAAATTGCCTCCGCCATTTTTGTACTGAACGACGCCATTTGATTAACATTTAATTCCTACGATTCTAACGGACAGAAATGAAATGGTATTTTTACCGTTCAAAACGTCTTTTTAAAATAATGGTACAATTGTGCGAGTACTGCTTATACAAATACTATATTTTCCGTCATTTACAAGCGGGAAATATAGCAACGAAAATTATTATTTTTTCATTTTTGGGATATCTGTCCGGAATAATAGTAGGAATATAAACACATTTCACCCTAAAACTAATAAGCATAAAATAGCCACAGCCCCGGCGCTGTCGCTGGCACTCAACGACTGTTACTGTATTCAAACCTTCATTGGTTGTGTGGGGAACCAGTATCTCGCCAGCGGACTGATTTGCTCTAGGTATTTTTGCATGGTTTCATCACTTCGTCCTTCCAGTACACGTTCGCCGTCTTAGAAATAAAATGTAGATCGCCCTTAAAGAACAAAAATGCGGGCCTTGGAAAGCTTCATTCATTTGTGTTTGTTGAGGCAATTAAATTAGAGTTGAGAGGGGAATTTGATTTTTCTCATGACAATTTATTTTTAAAAAAATCCCCCTCACTGACATATATAATAACTGAGGAACACAAATGTACAGAAATAACAAAATAAATTCAAAGTACTCAAACATATTGTCCTGTTTTGGGAAATATTTTATTCATGAAGCAATCACATAGTAAAGTTTATTCTCGAAACAGATCTGTCCATTTCATTTTCAAACCTTTCAAAAATATGCAGGGCTCTCTTCATTTTTATTCTTTTATTTCCCATATAACTGTTTTCTTTACGACAATCATCAGCTCTTTTTTTTGTTGGGACGTGTTGTGTTTTTTTTTTGTGGTATGATGTTGCTGATTTTTGAAAGTCTTGGCTAAAAAAAAATCAGGTGTTCTGTTTATTTGTTTGGTTTTGTTTTTTAGAAATGTATTCTTCCCTTTTTTTCATCACATATCAGATGAGTTGCTCATTCGGGAACCAAGCTTAGACTCAATTTAATTAGTTTTTTTCGGGGGGGGGGGTTTAGTTATTATTTTTTTTAATTTTGTGTATGCCCAACGTAAATCAAAATCGTATTACGGCAAAAGTTGCTCAGGGTGACAAATTTAAAAAAAACATAAGTTGTTTTTTTTAAGTTGAAAAAAAACCCCGAAATTTGACTGGAGCGGGGTTTGAATCTGTGACCTCCAGATTGCCGTTCCAGTGCTCTGCCAGCTGAGCTATCCAACACTACGTTTGTGGTTTATTTGACATGTTAATTTAAGTTCCCGGAACAGCATCTAACCACTACTACTTGTACTGCCAACTGCAGTACTTGTTGAGCTTGTTAATGTTATTACACTCGATTGAAAGTACATGGTTAAACAAGGATTATTAGTGAAGACATGATTCCATAACCAATACTTCAACGAGCCTATTGTTGTTAGGGTGAATGTTTAGTGGGACAAAATATGTAGGCAATTTGGACTGGTGGCTCAAATTTCTTTAAATATAAAAGGACCAAACGAGACACCCCAACCCAAAATGAAGCAGCCAAGGAATTTATCTAAAAAAGTTGGCTGGCCTGTTGTCATTCTAATGTTAAAGTTTAATCTGTCATTTCCTTCTCTTGTTAAATTTGCTCGGTTTGGACTTGGATTTGTTCTGTTTGTTTGGCTTGGATGACGCTTTCTGGTTCCTCTTCTGATCCTTCCTTGCTTCGTGAGTCCTACACAGAAGGAAAACACAAAAGGAAAAGAATGTATAATGGAAGTGGAATAGTTTCTGTTAGCGGACCAGGGAACAGTTCTTATAGGTCTCTGTAGCGGGGATCCAAAATTGGGCAGGCGAAGGGAATAATTTCAAATTAATGGGGACCCCTTTCTGCCACCTATATCATATAACAATGCAAATTTGTACTGTGTTTTCATGCTTTGAAGGTCGGGTAGATCATTTGTCATTTGTGCATTTGTTTTGTTTTTAAGCAACAAAAGTGCTCAAAATCTAAAGACGGGTGCGTAACAGCTAACCTGATGAATTTTTAGCTCTGTTAATGCTGTATATTCCGAGAAAAAAATATTCTTCAATTCTTGATTTCAATTCAAATGCTGCCAAGTCGTAGTTTGAATTGCGCCCTAAATCAGCATCCGGAACACGTTCTCATTCAGCCGATTGCAGCTATGCGATGTCACGCACTGACCCGAAAAATTATAGCAACCCCACGCACGCAAGCGTCGTGTCAACGCTAGCACGCACCCGTTCACGGATTTGCCTAATTACAAACCAACTACTAACGGAAATTTCCAAAAATTCGTCTTTTGACCCATCTTTGGGTTTTCTTCAAAATGACAGCATGCCAGAAGGAATAATTTCACAGGAAGTTAAGTACCATTACTATCTTTATACCAATTAAGCTCTTTGACAATAATTTCGCCAGTTACTTTTTGGATAGCTGCAAATGGTCTACTCTACATTTAAGCTGATTGGGTGGATGCTATGCTACTTATTGTAGCAAAAACAATTATCATCAAAGCCAAAAAAGAGAAAAGTGTCTGCATTAAAAAAAAATTGTGGCAGAACTCAGATAATTTTTTTTAGGATGCCATTTTTTGGTTATTACTTCAAAAGTGCACTGGCATTAAATCTTCATTACATTCGACGACCCCAAAAAACCACATTATTTGTTACTTTGGCTCGTTATGTTAAGTGTAATTTCTCTTGTGGGGCATACCACGATTTGCTTTATAGATGAAAATCCACACTCTAGTTAACTCACTTGTTTCTGAACTGCTTGACGGAGCGTTTGTTTGTACTCGTCAGCTCCTTGTCAAATGATGACTTGAACTGACCGCCCTGCCCCTTCCCTCTCTTGCCAAACGGCTTCTTGTTTTCTGGATAACAGAAAAATGTCATTTGTCACAGGATTCAAAAATGAACATTTTACATAATTATCTAAAGAAAATGATCAGACATTTCCAGAGACACTTGACGACTCTTGTGGTCCATTGTTATTCATGGTTAAACCATGCATATTCATCATGTCAGAAACGGTTGAGTCATGGATTTTGTTGGGGTTTTCTTTTTTGGTTATTTTTTAATAGGCCTGATTGCAAATCACATTCGAATTATGTTCATGGGAAGCTTCAATCAGATTTTCAGTACTTTTTCAAGGATGACAAATTGAGAAAAATTTTCTCACTGTAGTAGCTCCCCCCCCAAAAAAAACCCCGTTTCTATCCTCATAAGGGTGTGCTGGCCTTTACAAAGTTTACATATTGGCAAATTGTTAAATGGTGGTGTGCACACATGCCTAACAAACTATTGTTGCACTGTGTAATGTACACATTCTGTTCTACAGGACGAGTCAAAAAAAGCGGAACCAAAACCCCAAAAATTATATTTCATATTCAAAAAAATATGCAGCACCAAAAATAATAATGACTGGAAAGCCAATTTCATGAGCTACTTTTTAGATGAACAAAATAGTGAAATTGCTCAATCTGTTCAAAGAATATGACCATTTAAACAAAATGACCCTGAAACCTGTCTCGTCCAAAAAATGCGATTTCAAGAATCGTCGTCACAATTGTCTTCAAATATCACCAGCGATAAATCCTCAGTTTAAAAGTTAAAAATATTCAACAAAGTCTTTTTGAAGCCCCGTCATAAAGATATTGTGTACTACAGTTATTGAAACAAGTATTCTGTGTCATTTTCTTTGTTGTTCCAAACAGTCAAAACACACAATAATTGTTTTTTTGGACGAGACAGGTTTTAGGGTCATTGTGTTTAAATGGTGATATTCTTTGAACGGATTGAGCAATTTCAGTAATTTTGTTCATCTGAAAGTAGCTTATGAAATTGGCTTTCCAGTCATTATTATTTTTGGTGTTACATATTTTTTTCAAATATAAAATACATTGTTTGGGGTTTGGGTTCCGATTTTTTTGTATATATGACTGGACACCGCAAACTCTAGAAGTACCACACTTGGCATGGGATATGCAAGTTCCCCCTAAATTCCCACTGCGAGTAACGACTTTATTTGTTGCTAGCCAACAGCGCCCTCTATAGGTATACTCAGAGCGGGTAGTCCGTTTTCTACCTACCTGAGGACTGGTCCTGGTTTCTAAAGCCTCGGATGACCTGACCTTTGTGTGACCTCTTGGCCTCTCTCTTGGAAAACAGCTGTGACTTCTCCAGTTCTCGTTGCATCCGCCGATCATTCTGGGAAGGAAAGTAAGAGGATTACAATTCCCCGGCACACATTTAAAATTTGTTCAAATGATTATGTGAACAGGTTGTTAAGTCAAACATTTTATCTTTGAAAAGGAGCATGTCAGTGGCATTTGACTGATTTTGAGGTTTAAAGAGAAAAATTAATAGCTTCTTTATTCCTTTCAGATATCAAAAGAACCAACTATAGTGTTCCAAGCTCCAATGTTAATTCACATGTTGTATCAGACGGACTTCACTGAAAGTGTCCATGAGGGGCCATTCAGAATAGTTACTGCTAAAAAAAATTCGATCTTTTTTTACAAAATTCAGTATACACTGAAGAATAAAGTAATGCTTCAAATGAAGCAGATATTTTAGGTCAATGCTGTCCCAGCTCAGGAGTTTTCAATGGCTTTTCCAGGCTTCCAGCAAGCAACTTTGTAGTTGAAACAGAAGAGGAAATTGCCAAGCACACAAAACTTTGTACAATGTTTTTTCAGTTTTCTATGACACTATATTTAAAAAAAAAAATTATGATTTTGGCTTCGTTATGATCAGCTGTGTCCAAAAGTGTTGTAGATCCGGCTGGATCTTACACAAAAAATACTCTTGTATTTGTGTCGCAAAAAAATGTGTCAGCACTGCACTAGTCTTCAATACAAGCCTGGTTTCACCACTGAGTGAGCGCCAATGATGTACCAAACCGTACTGCCGTATTGGCCTGCACGCGCTGTACCCCCCAATAAAACCTCACAATTACCGACTTGCTTAATCTCCCCATGTATTATTATTTTTTTTCCCCTTCTTTTTTTTCTTCTAATACTTTAACTGAAAACTGATTTTCAATTTTCAGTTATTTCCTTTGACCCACCCATCCACAATTTCGAAAACAAGATCAGAAGTTTTAACATTGACTATTTTGAATGGCCCCTAAAGGAGAAAATATTGTTTTGAGGGAATTTTTGGATTTAACTTACCGGATCTTCATCTGCCTGTTGTTGTTGTTTCTTTGCTCTTTTCTTGGATTTCTTGTCCATTTTGCCAGGTTGTAGTTGTAGTTTATCTGAAAGGGAATAAAATAGAATTTTGAATCATGAAGGAGGGATGAAAGTGTGATGAGGCAGTTTCATACTCGGTGTTTTGAAGTCTTTCGGTGTCTTGGCAATTGTAACTGATGCTAAAAAAAATTTCTGTCCCATTTCCAAAGATGACATCATTTCCTGTTTGACAGATCTGCTGTTTGATCCAACTTGGTGGAATATCATTTAATGAGCTATTAATAAACCTTTTTACACATAAAAAAAACGACAGTTTTTGTTTCAGGGATGGTGTCTTTGAGATAAAGCTGTTAAAATTACCTAAGGGGAGTAACGGCTCATGTAGATTTTTGTCATTTCCCTCATTCCTTCATAATTTGAATAAAAAGTTGAAATCCCAATCCAACCTAGTTTAAGTTGTGTTTGTTCTGGATGAAAATAAGGAATGAGCATCAGCTTAATGTGTCTGAGTCATCTTACTTTCTCTTTGTAGCTGAGTGACAGGGTACTTGTCAGGGATGTAGTTGAGTCCATCGCAAGTCCAGTCACAAGTCCAGTCACAAGTCTTTCACAAGTCCAGTCACAAGTAAATCACAAGTCCAGTCACAAGTAAATCGCAAGTCCAGTCACAAGTAAATCACAAGTCCAGTCACAAAAAAATCACAAGTCCAGTCACAAGTAAATCACAAGTCCAGTCACAAGTAACAGTGGATAAACAATTGACCTATCGCCGTTTGCGAGTTAGCCACGCCCCTTAGACAACCCTATGGAGTTTTCGCACACTCGGATTTGTTTGTCTCAGATTTTGCGCGTTCCGCGCCCATTTTGTTTATCATGGAAATGGACAATATTTCACAAGCTGCGTTGACGCAATTCTAACACGATTCTACCGCGATAGGTCAATCATAAAAGAATGCCTTTGTCAAAGCTCATTTGAATAGCCTGCGAGTTGAAAAGGGACTGGAGAACTTGTGATGGACTCGACTACACCCAGTACTTGTGCACCGAGTCCATTGGGATACAGGAGTGTGAGTGACCACTGATAAAAATAGCTGAAAACAGCTGAAAAAGGTGTAAACAAGCTGAACTTTGGAAATCTCCTATACTTTTGTACACAGCAAGTGGGGGCAAAAACTGAAATCCAAAATAGAAAAAGCTGAAATCAGCTTTAAAGCTGAGATTTCACACCCCTGGGGATATTTACCCATTTCTTGCACGCGTTCCTTGTGTGTCTGGAACCACGTCCTCTTGGGTCGACTGAAGATCTCCTTCTGGTGTTCCAGCATGGCGCTGGCCTTGTGCATCTGGAGCTCCGTGATGCGAATCTCTTTCTCCTCTTCCTCGAGCCGCATCACTTCTTCAATGTCTTCCTCCATGCTGGCAATCTTATCTCGGTACTTCTGCACAACGTCTGCAAGGAGGAAAGATACATATGACCAGATTCTTCAAAACGAGTCTTAAGGCCATTTTTTTAACTCACTCATTTTCCATGTAGATATTTTTTTATTTCCTGTCACAGCATTCTCGGCTTTTCTTTTTGATACATCTCAAAATTTGAAGTTCTGGGAACATTGACTTTATAATGGATCTTACCTTGAGGTACTACCCTGCTTTTTACTGGGTTGTTTGCTTTCTTCACAATGTCCTTGAGTAGTCTCCGTTCCCGTTCTCCAACAAGACTGACAGCCCTGAAAAAAAATGAATAAAAATAAAACACAGTCCAGAAAATGTAAGCATTGTGGACAAGGAATAAAATCAAAGCCATTCCAGAAAACTTGGCTTCAAATGCTGCTCTGTCTCCAGCTCAAACCTGTTCAAATCTAAATTCGGCATAAACCTGAAACCAAAGCTGGACAGAAAGCCACAGTTTGAGAAATGGTCTACATGTAATATCCATAGTATCCAAATTTCTCATTTGTACCTTCTCCATTTAGACACAAAAAAACTTACAGGTTTTTTCAAAAGACTAGACAATATTGATACTAATGATTAAGAACGTTGAGCATTGTTACTTACCGACCACTCTTGCCTGCCCTAGCCGTTCGTCCCACCCTGTGTACATAGTGCTTGAGGGTGTTGGGCAGAGTGAAATTTATAATCTGCGCAAAAAAACCCCAAAAAACATTCACATCATAAAGAAATGGAGTAAAGATATTTCGATCTGATTTTATATCAGAAATGGAATATTTTGACTAGGTATTGTTCAAACCCACAAATCAGCCAAATATGCGTAAACTGTAGAGTGATGACACAATTTAAATCTGCCAATTAAATAGGACAAAACAAGACCACATGATCTTATGTAGCAAAAGATTTGGGTCATACATGTCACTCGCAATTTATTTTGGGGTTGTTTGGAGTATCACGGTACCATTAGCCATTCAAAGAGCCATGGAAACTCTTGACGGACACTAAACAGAGTCGAATAATTTTGCCCTTGATCTTACCGTTTTCACCCCCTCAATGTCCAATCCTCTGGCTGCTAGGTCTGTGGCCACCAGCACATCAATGTTCTCTTCCTTAAAGCGACGGAGTGCTTCCAATCTCTGAAATGAAACAAAGAAAAAAATAGTTCACGCGTCTTTTGCATAAGAGAATCTTCTGGATTCGGATAGGAAAGTTCACACTTAAAGGAAACATGCAGTCCAAAATTTTCATAACGTATTTTATTTTATATATACATTCATTTATGTGTATTAAATGTGAATTAAAAGCAGAACTGGTTCTGGTGTACGTTTAGTGTGGTAATTTGCCGTCCAAAATTGAACCCCCCCCTTTTTGATTTTCGCGGCAACTCCAAATGAGGGCGCTGTTCATGACATAAACAAAGGCAGAGAAATCCAGGGCCCGTAAATGACGTCTGGGTACGAGACGGATTAGCGAAGCTACTGTGCTGTGTGTATGTGCAGCCGCCGCGTACCCGTACGTGGCATTATATGCACACGTACGAATGTGTCTACATGGGATATGTACAGTACACGTGGACGTGCCACGGTGCCACCGTTGTCGAATGAACACAACGACGACCGTCATGACCGTAAAAGTTCCGAAGACCGTCCTCTTCTTTCCTTAGCGAATCCAATGAAAATGGTACAGATTCGTCCGATTCGAATCAGAGTTCTAATGATTCAGACACTGACTCAATGTTTTTTTAGGGGCATGCCCAAGTTGCTGTACAGACCAGCATCAAAGCACGACGGCTCAAAGTGCAGCGCAGAGGGCAGCGAACTCACTGGGCCCGGACCACTTTGCTCTGGTATTTACCTTCACTTTGGCTCTCCAAATGCTCCGATATTTCGGATTTACTGGAAACAAATGAAGGCTTACTCCATCCTTGGTAGTTTTGCTACACCCAGCAGCCACACACCTTGTCGGCATGGCCGAAAATCGGGTGTTATTTCTCCTCGATTCCGAACGAAACACCAGAAAAACTGTCAGTGCCGCAATGTATATGTACATGTATTATGATGCACGCCGCAATGCCGGTGCACCCGCAGCGCGGCAAGTCTCTGCCTCCGCTTGCGTCATACCCCTCGCGAAGTTTTGTTAATGAAGCTTCCCTTTGTGGGGCGGAGTAGTTTGACCAAACATGTTCACAAATTATTTTCCCCCATTTATCTTAGAAAATAAACACCGCCATACACAAAATATTGTTAAGAACATCATCCTTTATTGATTTAAGCAAAAAAAATGCAATCAAAATTTTATTTCATGTTCCCTTTAAAACAATATTAAATGACATATGAAGTGAGTGTATTAGGCCAAAAAAAAGAATAGTTCTGCTTCCGGTTACCCGACCGACCCTATTTTTAGGCTGCGACCCTAAAAATTTTATCGGCAATTCAAAAAAAAAAAAAAAAAAATTTGAATAAATACAAATAAAATCTGTCTTTTCTGTCTTCACAAAATACCTCTCAACAACCCTTTTGCATCCAAAAATGCTTGTATTTATTTGTTTTCTTACTTACATTCGCTTTTTTTCAAAAGAAACTTCCATTATTACAAATTCGCTTCGCGATATAAGTACTTCGCAATTCGATGTCACGCACGGTGACTATAATCACGTGGCGACGACTGGTTCCCGCCGCGCCGCGCATGGGCCAGACATAATGAAAATGCGGTAACCAGTCCATAGCTAGCTACCGTAATTTCCTGCGGATAAGGCGCGCGGCGGATAAGGCGCAGGTCCTTAAAATCACCCCCAAAAAATTCAAACGCCAACAGATAAGGCGCACCGCCGCATAAGACGCATGTTTGACCGCACACAGAAGAACACCAGGCGTCACCCGGTGTCGGTACATCGCCACAAAGGGGCCATTGTGTTGCCTTAGAACGATCACACTATTCGGAGGATGAATTAAGCCGTGTCCGCACTGGACTTTTTTTTTGGAAGGTTTTACCGAGACGATAGTAAAATGAGAAATGGTCAAATTTGACCACTGTCCGCACTTGGACTTTCGACACGGGAAAATTTACCCAGACCGCGTGGGAGAAGTAACCGAGCTGTCACAGTGTCAGTATAATTACTCACCGTACACAGAAAACAAATTGCCGATCACATTTTCAGCCGCCGATACGCACAGTAATATTACACACGCCATTTGCATGCACAACATAATCGTTTACACGATATTATTTCATCTTGACACGCTAAATCTTGACGAAAAGGCCTGTAATTCTAACGCATTTGTGATGCACGTCGTCGAAGCCATGCCGCTGTACGATATTCCGTGCGGCAGCAGTGCCATCAGTATTCGTTGGTTCCCATCGCATGCTTACAGAATCGAAGCTATGATGTGGGCCAGGAACCAGTGACTACGGCCTACATACGGTACCGGACCATGATGTTCCGTGCATGACTACAGTAGCGTATCAGGATGAATTTGGATCGTAGAAAATAACATACATCGGTGGAGAAAGAGAATTTCCGCAAATTAATTCTCAGAACGTGATCTCTCTTCTCTGTGTATGTATTTGTCCGTTGAAATATATATTTTAACGAGATTTTACCGCTCGGACTTGATGATACACCGCAGCGTGTTTCTACAAAATGTTCGGCCACACGTGCACTGAGGTTCGCGCGGTCTCTGTATGCATAACATGGCGCTCGGGCCGGAAGTACGGTTTCCTGAGCCGCTTTTACCGACTCGCACTGTTTTCATCTTGATCTTCAGGCTTGCAGACTTCGAAGATATCCTGTACAATAAACACCCTCAACGTTCACACAATAGAACTTGAGTGAATGCGATTTCCAAACGTTTAAGTAATTCTGATTGCAGCATTTTCGGAATGAAAAAACGGCCACAAAGAAAAACGTTTGTATGACCGCATTGTTGGAACGAAAGCACGATCACTAAGGGGGATCAACGCATTGTGGCATTGTTGGAAGGAAAGCACGATCATGGGGGATCAACACATCGCGGCATTGTTGGAATGAAAATATGGTCACAATGTCTGGAGAGTTGAGCCTTGGTTGACCGCATTATTGATTGCGGCATTGAAAGAATTCTTCACACAAAGACCGTCACTTTGAACTCAAGCGACACCAGATAAGGCGCACCTGTAGATAAGGCGCAGCGATGTTTTTGTGGTCTAGAAAGTCAGATAAGACGCGTCTTATCCGCAGGAAATTACGGTATGTGACCGATAGGGGTGCATACCTGCAAATAAACTCCCATAGACACTAGTGCTAAATGCCCGTACTTCAAAATTCTTTTAAAAATACTCAAAACTCTCACAGGTATTCAAGCTGCACAGAAAAATGATGATCAATGTGTCATCTTTCATTTTCTTTTCAATTTATGGTGGGTTGACCATTGACTTTTCGAGATATTTTCACGCAAAGAAGACGACCCCTATTTTCCCCAAAGCGGAAAAGTAGCCATCTTGAAAAACGATCCCTCCACAACATGGCAAAATAGCGCCACTTTCGAGCCCAATAGCATCCAAAATGCTCAGAACTGGAAGCCCCAAGTCCGGGCCAGAGGTTCACTACCATATCTCTTCAATTCCCCAATTTTACGGCGCTCAGAACTCTCTAATATAGAATATTTTGAGGGTATAACTTTTATTCATGAGCTTGGTGGATCGATTTACCGGTGTGTACCCATAGGGCGCTATCAGTACAGTGCAGGCCACTGTCAACTGGTCGGATTCGACATCGTAAAAATGCCAAGAAAACACCGATGGAGAAAGAACATTTTTGCAAGTTAATTTACAGAATTGATCTAGCTTGTCTGTGTATGTATTTTCTGTGTTCAAGAGTTCATTTTGAGATCGCACTACTCGTATTTGGAGTGATACATGCCGCGTGTTTCCCGAAATTGTTGACGGTAAAAACAGGTCTGTCGGCCCATGGTGGGCCGCTCGCCACACATGCAAGCATCACACACCTCGGAGTTTTAGCCAGCTCCCCGCGTCTTGACTAGCATTGTGCATATGGTGCGAACGGCCTGAATTTTCATTATTTTTTGAAATTATCGAACGTAAATATATTGACAATAATTAAAGGTAGGTTTCACTCACTTTTTGTTGCCATTTCGTGTATAGCTTTCGTAGTGCAATAGAAATAGTTCAGGCTAAAACTTCGCATATAATTGAATACCCCATTCAAGCTGCATAAAAAAAATTGGCAAAAAAAAAAAATTTCCGACCGATCGACCCTATTTTGGTAAGGCATGTAATCGGAAGCAGAACTATTTTTTTTTTGGCCTTAGCCACGACCTTTCCAGACCCTTAAAATCAATCGATTGTTAAAAAAAAATTGCCAGATGTAGGTAGGTAGAGCACAGTATGCAACTTTTGCTTTACCTGGAGGCTTCACGCGCTTTGAAAGTAAAAGTGCAAGAAACATGGTTCCCAGCAAAAATGCTAAGGATATTGGGTTAAATTAACAAAATCCTGAAACAGGGTGGGAAAAAATGAATAATCAACTAAGCATCTTTGGCAACTAGCTCACCTGTGCCTGGGACAAGTTGCCGTGAAGTTCGCCGACATTGAGTCCAAACAGTCCTAGGATGATATGAAGTCGATGTGCTTGGACCTTGGTCTGCACAAACATGATGCAATGATCGTGGAATGTCCGACTGCACAATGCTGCAAAACAAAAGGGGAAACTTGACATAACATACCAAATACCAGTAGAACAAATCGTTTCTTCATTTTTTATATACGTGAGTTGACACCCAAGCACAAAAGCCGCTAAGCAAGAAGAGATTTTCTTGGCAAAAACAGGTTTCCATCCTGAAGCTCACCTCATGTATATCGCTGTTTATTGATACTCTGCCAATATTTTTTAGCTGATGACAAACACTTTGACGAATTGAGAGGAACTGGGGACTTCTGATCAAATGCAAAAATTAATATGCACTGTACGCTGTTAATAAAAATATGAATTTATTTTTTAGAGATCAATACCGGCTACAATAGCTTCTCTGTCGCCCTCTCTGTTGGGCCGGACGCGGATGAATTCTTGCCGCAGGTTGTATGCAACGTCCGTGTTCTCGTTGACAAAGAGCTTGACTGGGTTTCTCAGGGACACTGCCACAAGATCCTTGACCTACAAGAGAGGACAAAAACACAACTGTCTCACTAAATACTTATAGCCACTTATGTTGGCAGTGCTTTCCTCATCTTCTAATGCTGTGAACCAGGTTGAATCTCTTTAACCCTCCTAGTCTTCTGCCCTTCACAACCCTTCAAGTTTTGCAAAACCACTTTTGCCCGTAGAGTTAGCCCCCACACTTTAAATTCCTTTGAGGTAATCTTCTCTGGAGTATGGATAACACTTGAAATCCCTTCGCAGCTTTTTTGTGTGGTTAAGCTCAGGGCAAGCAGGCAGATTCGGTCATGCTTCACTGCTCTCCACAGAGCTGGTTTTTTTTGTAGTGATTCTCTGTGTGACACAGTATACTTAAACACTTCATTTCCCTTCACCTAAAAATCACCTGCAGTGTTTAAAGGGTTTTACATATTGCTCTAAATATTGACTTCCCACTAACATGTGAATTGTCATTTCAGTCCTATCTCGGGTATTCCTCCCACCTCCAAAACAGTAATATCCTTCATCAGCTTCTACCAAAGGACTCCACTGGAAGGTCGAATAAGAAATAAGCCCTTGCCTTCCAGGAGCAAGGGCATTAGTAGTGGTACGTGTGGGGAGAGGTGTTCCCCATTTACAAATTCTTTAAATTGGATTCATCTTGCTTATAGCTCTCTCTACTGCTGCAGCGTTTAGCTGCACTTGTCATGGACCGGCAGCATGAAAGGAACTTAATATGTATCCAGTCTGGGTCCCAGACTTGTTTTATATAAGTCAATATATGTGAAACCCCTACCTCATCCGTCATGGTGGCTGAGAATAACATTGTCTGTCTACTGTGGGAACACAACCTGATGATTTCCTTCATCTGCTCTGCAAAGAACTCATCCAGCATCCTGAAGGGAAAAAAAATTGAACAAGGCTGATTCTCATTTGTCAAGTTTGACTTCTTGATCTAATCTCACTTCTAAAATCACAAGGAAATGCCAGATTGGAGAAAAACGAGACCATTTGAGAAACAAAGACCGTTTCCCATAGTTACAGAGGTTGAAATAAAGGTCATACATTGGACATTTTGATCATTTACCATGTTCGTCCAAACAAATTTTGTATTCTAAGTACATGCGACAGTTCAGAATTGAATGTGCTGAAGCAATTTTGTCCGATCAGATTTTATGTTTACTTTCATCCACTGGAGCTATTATGTAATTACTAAGCTATTACATAAGAACCTGATCCAATGCAGTCTCTCTTTCACATCAACCATCATTCTTTGACTTCAGTTAAAGGGAACATACTACATTTGCAAACATAAAAAAAAACCGAAATGATCAAATTATCACAAAATATCTTACTGGATTGTTAGGAAATGACAGTCTAAAGCATCCTGTAAAGTTGTGGCACCTGGTGTGCTGACATTTTCAAGAAAAACTGTATTTTTCCAACGCTGGTCGGCCGACCAGTGTTGGAGAAAACTGGCTTTGTTTCAAAGAGGGCTCCCAGTTTTTCATATTTAGTTCGTCTACCTTTTCCTTGCAATTGATTACACACCTGTGAAGACTACAAGCCTGCTAGACTGGTTCTCTGATCTTACAATTCCCCAAAGTCTATAAATTGCTCCGTTTCATCTAAAGTGGGTCAAGACTACAAGAATAAGATTGGTTTTCTTGGTTTTTCCAGCATCTATGAACCAAAAACGTGAAACAAGTCAGTGTAACAATATTTGCTATAACATGCTAATCCTCCAAATACATTTATTTCTGAAAATTGCAGTAAAAGCAAATGTTGTACATTCCCTTTAACAAGTTTTCCTGACTTCAAACAAGTTGGAGCTTGCTCTTCAAATAATTGCAGAATTATTCAAGAGAAATGCAAGTTTTGAATGTTTCACCTGTCAGCCTCATCCAGAATGAGAATTTCCACATCCTTAAGGTCAAAGGTCGGTGCATTATGCAAATGGTCGATCAGACGTCCTGGCGTTGCTATGACGATGTCGGGACCTTTCCTCAAGGCTGCCTCCTGGAGCTTGATGTCCAAACCGCCTAGAAACAAGTAATAAAGGGAATATCATTTGAGGTTCTTTCCAGAATGGACTGGAACAGGATTCTAACCACCGACCCATGAAATGACGATCAGTTTGTGAGGATGCAATTTTTTGTTAAAATCAGTTTCTTCAAATCACAAAGGAAACAAAAGGCGTGAATTATTCACTATTTTGACAGACCAAAGGCACGGTGACTGACTGCAGCATAATGTGGACCTGCGGTCTTGGGAAAGCAACTGAGCCAACTTACCCTTTGTCTCCTAATAATGGAACAGTATTTCTAAGAATTTTATTCGAGTCAGTTTGTTTGTTTGTTTTCTTCTTTTTTTCTTCTTAATAATGGTATATGGAGATTATACAACCGCTGAAAAGCACCCAGGAACCAGAGAAGTGTCCCTCAAATGCTTGTTATCAGGTAAACGGCGACTTTTTTTGCTCACGAAGGGCTATAGTTGTAAGGTAACAGCAATGGATAGAACACCTGACTGAATGTCAAACTTACCGACAGCTAGACAGCAGTCGACGCCGCTGAATTGGGCCAGTTCCCTGGTAACCGTATGCACCTGTACACCCAGCTCCCTGGTGGGTACCAGCACCAGGACACGGGTGACAGTCATTGAGTGCTTGGGCTTGTATAGCAGTCGCTCTAGAACAGGTAACATGAATGCTGCCGTCTTGCCTGTCATGAAAGGGGAGAGGTTAAAGTTCAATCAAATGTCAAATTTGTAAAAAATGCTGTGATGCTGGTCTGTGATTCTGTGGCCTGCCAACCAGTATTGTAGTTCAGTGCATCTCAAGTCCATTGAAAGTCTGATCACATGTCAATCACAAGTCCATCACAAGTCCATCACAAGTCAATCACAAGTCCATCACAAGTCCATCACAAGTCCATCACAAGTTCATCACAAGTCAATCATAACTCCATCACAAGTCCATCACAAGTCCATCACAAGTCTTATCACAAGTCCATCACAAGTCCATCTCAAGTCCATCTCAAGTCCATCACAAGTCCATCACAAGTCAATCACAAGTCCATCACAAGTCAATCACAAATCCATCACAAATCCATCACAAGTCTATCACAGGGGATTAACATTAACAAAGGAATGCCATTGTCCAACCTCATATGATGAAATTTGATTGAACTTGGGACTGAAGGTCCTGTGATGGACTTTTCGGGACTCGGACACAAACACTGCCACCAACCCTCAGTCGCTGAACCGTCAATTAAAAATCTGAACACTGTCTAAATACCTCACTCAAATATAGAGTCAGAAAACAGCCAGTGTATCGTTGTCCTTATGACCTCTAATTAAACTGATTTAATAAATATTACACCTGCAAAAATAGGCACTTAAATAGAGGTAGCATCCTCAGGATGCACAGAATTTCAAGTTTCAGAAGCAATCTGACCTTTGCCGTCCATACAAGGTCAGGTATCCAGTCTACACTTTAAACTGCAATACTATTTCTAATCTCCCTGGATGGGACAGTTGTCCATCACTGGTTACTCTCCAGCTAATGCCAGCACCCATTTGTACTCCTGACTGGAGAGAGGCAGCTTTAGGTAGAATGCCTTGCCCAAGGACATAACATATGACCAGCAGTTGGATTTGATTCAATAACCCTTTGATCGTGAATCACAAACAGCAAGTCATTGATGCTTTACAGAATAACTGCACAGTGATCGAGGCAGAAAGGTTGTTTCTGAAGACAAAGTCCGACAAAGTTTGCAAACTTACCAGTTCCTGTAGCCGAGCAAGCACAGATGTCTTTGCCGAGGAGAGCCACAGGTATTGTCTTGGCCTGGATTGGGGTGGGCTTCACAAAGTTCATGGCACTTATGGCCTGCATACAAATGAACAGCAAGAAAAGTACAAAATGTTACATTCCAAGTGCAATGGATGTTGACCAATCAAAAAAGAATTTGGTTAAGTCAGGTCACCGAGCCCTAGATTTTTGTCTGGTTTTTCTCAAATTAGTTCCCCGTTTCATATGTTTACTCACATCAGTTTTGTAATCTATACATTCTAAATATTTTGTATCTGAAAATTCGGAAAGAACGTTGTATCTTGATGCCACTTTTTGCATCATACATTATCTCAATGAAGGTCACTCATTGCAAAAATGTTAAAAAGACAGGAATCTGGGACTGAAAAACATTTCCAATTTTGTTAGAAAATACTTTGAAAATGCACTCATTTCAACACAGACTTTGTGCACAACCAAAGAAGTGGCGTCTGGATACTACATTCTTTCCCAAAATTCTAATAGCCGTATAATCCAACATAGTGAACTAGGTTCCATCAATTTAAAAACAAATCATATCACTAATTTAGGGATTTCAACTGATTTAGAACAAGGAAAATGACATGTTTCTTTGGTAAGACATTAAACTAACAAGTTAAAACGAATAAAATGATACTTGACTTGGAAATGATAGTCTACCTTGAGAAGTGGTCTAGATAGGTTCATTTCCTGGAAGCTACTGTAGCCGGTCATCTCTGGTGCCTGGGCAAAGAACTTGGCCTTCTTGGCTTCCTCATCCTCCGAGTCATCAGACTCATCTGCTCAGTCAAAAAAAAATAGATGTCAGATGTGGTGCCAAACCAGCAGTATTAAAACGACAAGGGAAAAAATGCATTCAGAACATCTCGAGAAGTTGGTAACCACACAAAAGAATTGTTCCAGGATTTGAAGTGTTATCCATACTCCACAGAAGATTACCAAACGGAATTCGAAGTGTGGGGGCTAACTCTACGGGCAAAAGTTGTTTTGCAAAACTTGAAGGGTTGTGAAGTGCAGAAGACTAGGAGGGCTTATGCACTGGTCTTCATGGCCCATGACCCAATGCAACAAGGTCCACGAGACATTTACACCTGTTAATCCTTGTTGTATTTCTCAGGGCTATGGTTTAAAGTACAGACCTTTTTGTTGTTTCCTCTTCAGTCTTTTCTCGCTTGTCGTCTTGACTTTGATCTGGTCCCACTCCATGTCCTCCACTCCCATATCCTCATCTTCTTCTTCCTCTTCCTCTTCTTCTTCATCCTCATCGTCAGCATTGCCATGGTCACCATCTACCTCTCTGCCATTCTGATCTTGATCCTTTGCCTCCTTTGAATCTGATTGGTTGTCTTTAGCTTCAGCAAGTTCCTCAGATTCTTTCTTCTGCAGTTTGGAAAAGTCAAAATATTAAATGCAATTTGTCCCTTTTGCGTATCAATGATAAATATTTGACATGAAATATAAACTGGTCTAAGATGATTTACAAAAGAGAAATTGTATAAGTTTAACTCCATAGGCCTTTTTGCCAGGATGTAGCCTCAATCCTGCAAAATCCTCCAATTGGCCTCATGCAAAAAAAAGCATAGCCTCAATCCCGCAAATTCCTCCACTAGTTCTTGAATGTGATCCTTGGAGGGGTGACAACTGCCTGAATCCTGCAAAATCCTGCGGCAGTGACTGTCAATATGTTGAGGCTTGGCCAGTGACATATCCTGGAGCAGTACAGACGATTTCAAGCATAATCCAGGCCTATATTTATGCATGGCTGAGCAAAAACACCACAAGGTCTGGCCCAAGACCTTGACAAAGTGCATCCTACAAAATCAGTAACGCACTTTTGCCATTTGATCTCAATCCTCCAAATTCCTCCACTTTGGCAAAGAGGGTTTTGAAGGATTCAGGGCGGTTAGGGTTAATGAAAAAGGACATATATTAGAAGTGTTCACTGATACTTGATAGGATTTTGAAGGATTCAGGGCGGTTAGGGTTAAAACTGGGGGGAGCCAAAATACATCCCCCTCTTTGGACTGGGTGGTGGGTCACTGAGGTGAAATGCCGCTTGATCATTTCCTCATCCCAAAATCATGTTCCAAGCAATGACAAGAAACAAACAAATTTGAAACAATTTTAAATCTAACAACATGTACGGACCAAACCTATTTATAAAACTGCAATTTATTTTAGCTCTACTGACTTTTCTCTTTTCACTTCGGATCCTGGCAATTTTTTGTTCCAGTGACGTGTTGGTTTCAATGCGTGTGTGGCCTCGGGGCTTCAAACTCTTGAGCAGGTTAGGAGTCCAGGCACTATCTTCATCAAAGGCCCGTTCCGAGAATTCAAACTCCTGTGAAAAATCCTCCTGTCCCTTCTTCAGTCTCTTCAGTTTGGAGAGTTTCTTTGGCTTGACAGCCTGTTCAGTGAAAGAGAAGAGAATGTAAGATGAAAAATGGTCTTTTAGTCTTTCACAAAGCTTTTGCTCATGAATGCAAACGTAAAAAAACACACAATACTGCCAAAAACAAGTTTAATTGGTTGAGTTAACCTTACATCATGTTTGGTCAATATAGTCTTTTCCTTAAATATCCTGAATTTTAAGGCATTTTCCAAAGTCATTTATAATCATATTAATAAAAAATATTTTACACGTTTTATTTTTACGCAGTGGCTATCATCATGGCAGCCGTAACGCGACTTTCAACTGCTATTGTTACGGAACTGTCAGGTTCCCTGACATAATAGTATTCAACATCACGATCTTTGGCTGTTGGAACCAGACTATCAACCAAATGGTTCTCGGACATTATTTAGCTTTTTAAAAGAATCCCAAGATCGCAGCATATGGAAGAAGCTTGTAGTCGTCTGCTCCGCAGCTGAAGGATGATGTTGATTGGGCAGTTGTACATTATATACATTCGCATAGTTTTTTTTACAATGCCGCAATAATAGTATTTGAAAATTGCATTACAGCTGTCAATCATAAAATAGCCACTACGTATTTTTTGTATTCCTAATTATCATTTGTCAAGGTTTGTAGGCCCTGTTGAATAAGCTACAAACTAGGCGATCATGTAGTTACGGGCCCAGTTCCCTAAAAGAGAACAAAATCCTTACCAAGCTAGTTGGTGACATAAGAGCATGCAGGTTTGTCATAGATAGAGAGGACAGGGTTTTGAATTTTGAGGGAAATTGGGGTTAAAGTAAAACCATGAAAACACGAAAATAAAGATGGTGATCACCACAAAACGGTCCTACTAAAGTGCGTCAACAAGCGTCAACAAGCGTCAACAAGCCTCAACGGTCGTTAACGAGCATCAACAAATTTTGTACATGCTTTTGAACATTAAAAGTAGCTTTATATGGTAGAAAAGGCAACAAAGAACATCTTCTGCATATCATTTAAAGTTCAAATTATTCAAAAACTTGGTTTTTTTAACGCGAAATGTACGACGAATTTGTCGATTAAAGTTGGCCGCCATCTTGTTTGAATGGCGCTGTACACTTCGCGCATGCCTAGTATGGCTCTGTACACTTCACGCATGCGTACTAGGGCTAAGCTTCACGTAAACAAGATGGCGGCCAACTTTAATCTACAAATTAGTCGTACATTTCGCGTTAAAAAAAACAAATTTTGAAATAATTTTAACTTTAATTGATATGCAGAAAATGTTCTTTGTCGCTTTTTTTGATGTTCAAAAGCATGTACAAGATTTGTTGATGCTCGTTGACGACCGTTGAGTCTTGTTGACGCTTGTTGACGCTTGTTGACGCGCTTTAGTAGGACCCCCACAAAATACCATGAATGTGCAAGGCACGCTGAATAGCACGGCACCAACCATAAACCGTGTACGAAAATCGTAAGTTTTACCACAAGAAACTGTTCAAAATTACAAAAAAAGTGTCATTAGGATTGAGAGAAGTGTGCTTTTTAGGTTGAAATTGTCATTTTTGAATGATTAAATTTGGCAGTGGATATTTTGCCGGAGATGGCAAACCTTTAGTAAACGTTAGTTTGCCGGATATGCACTGAACATGCGCAGTTACTGTTTTTTTGTACTTGAACATTTTCCGGTGACAAATTTTAGTCTGGCTCCATGCCAATATTATCGTTGTAACCTCGTATTCACAAGATGGGATTCAGACCATTTTATAATTTCGGACTTTATTTCCCTTTAAAAAAAATCCTCCAGAGCCACAAATCTGAAAAAGAAAATGTCATACTTTGCAATAAAATGTTTGAGACATGTTAAAATAATAAAAGAAGAATATTCTTATTTATTTGGGGATGGGAAAAAAAACCTTAAAAATGTGGCGGGGATCGGAATCGAACCCGAGTCGTCCCGCTCACAAAAGCCTTTGCTTAACCACTACACCAAACGTGCTACACAACTTCTGGTGGGAATTTAATACATCTTATAATTCAGCCCTATCTTAAAGAGTACAGCGCCCTCTGTTGATATGGATTGCCGCCGGCAAACCTTTAGTAAACGTTAGTTTGCCGTCATTACCTCCGGCAAAATATCCACTATCATAAAATTTTTATCATTCAAAAATGACAATTTCAACCTAAAAAGCACACTTCTCTCAAAAATTAGGTGTTTTAATGTTCGAATCAAACCGACAATAAAGCAAAAGAACAGTTGACTGTTCAAAACGTTTAAAGCACAAACATTTATGTGTTAAAAGTCATGCTGGAAGTCGGTGTCGGAAATAGGTACCTCTCGCCTTGATCATGTACTTTATTTTCACACGTGCGTTTAGTGATCGAGATTAATTTTTCAGACTTCAAAAACTGGCCCGTAACAATCGCAAAATACTGCAAATTCCACAACTTAAAAAACAGCGTTATATTCAGTGTTAGTTCATTTACACTACCTCTTCATCACTACTACTGTCTTCATAGGCAACGGATATTTCTTCGTCATCTTGAATCGTCCGGATAAAATCACTGGGCAGCGCCATCTTGGAAATGACGTTTGCGTGCTTCAGTGCGCAGCCGTACAATCAGTTATAGTAATATATCTATGTAACTTGGATAGATTAAACGATTAACAATTTAGTGCAATGGTGTCTGGTACCCATTTCAATGAACCTGGGAAGTGATTTGAATTGTGATTGGGGTTGGGGTACAGACTACAAGTAATTGTCTCATGATCAATGTTGAGAATGACGTGAAACTGAAAATGTCTCCGTTTCAGTGCTGTGTTTTTCTCTTTTTTACCCTATTCTCAATCGCCTTCAGCGACGATCTATTTGCCGAGAATACTGCAGATTTCTCTGACACTACAAATCAGGTTTTTGGGGGTGTTCCCGGTGACGGGATCGTGGCAGCGTACGGTGACTTCGATTCGGATAAACGAACTGATGTTTTTGTTATTCGAGAAAATGGTTAGTAAAAGTAAAGATAGTGGATATTTTGCCGGAGGTAATGACGGCAAACTAACGATTACTAAAGGTTTGCCGGCGGCAGTCCATATCAACAGAGGGCGCTGTACTCTTTAAAATAGGGCTGAATTATAAGATGTATTAAATTCCCACCAACATGACCAAAAGTTGTGTAGCACGTTTGGTGTAGTGGTTAAGCAAAGGCTCTAGTAAGCGGGATGACTCGCGTTCGATTCCGACTGCACCACATTTTTAAGTTTTTTTTTCTCATCCCCAAATAAATAAGAATATTCTTCTTTTATTATTTTAACATGTCTCAAACATTTTTTGCAGAGTAGGCCCTATTACATTTTCTTTTTCAGATTTGTGGCTCTGGAGGATTTTTTTAAAAGGGAAATAAAGTCCGAAATTATAAAATAGTCTGAATCCCGTCTTGTGAATACGAGGTAACAACGATAATTTTGGCATGGAGCCAGACTAAAACTTGTCACTGGAAAATGTTAAAGTACAAAAAAACAGTAACTGCGCATGTTCAGTGCATATCCGGCAAACTAACGTTTACTAAAGGTTTGCCGTCTCCGACAAAATATACACTGCCAAAAGTAAACACGTCTGGGGGGGGCCGGGGGGGCGAAGAGAGGTCGTAAATGAAAATTATGGAAAAACTGTTGCAACCAGACGCCACTTTTTTCTTCATGCAAAAATGGTGATAAGACATGAATCTGGGACTGAGAAATATTTCCAATTTTGTGAGGAAATAGTTAAAAAATTTCTTGACTCTCCATGGCCATAAACTTTGTACACAATAGCGGAAGTGGCGTCAGGTTGCAACATTTTTTCCTCGAAACACAAACATGACAAAATAACAGCATTATGTTGTTTTTTGTTTTTTTAATATTGCCGATTGGTATTTTTTTTTGTTTTTTTTGTAGGGTTAATTTGAAAATCAGCTGCTTTACTGCTCAAGAGTAAAATATATGTAAAGAAATTTTAACAGGATTGGTATGAGATAAAGTAATGAAACATTAAATTTGGATTTGTTTTGGATAATTTGAGCATCAAATTACAAAGTAAAAAAACACAAGGCTTTATTTTGTACATGTTTCAGCTGTAGTTAATTTTGTTGAATCATTTGTTTGCTTTGCAGGCCACGTCATGGACATATACTTCCAACAGATGAAGGAAATTGTTACCTTATCAAAAACAGTGCACAGTATTTCCATAACACGGTAAGAACACTTGAAAAGTCATGGTGCCAGACCCAAAGGATACACTTTTTGGTACAAAATATTAGTATCTATACTTCTTTGTACAAAAACAAGCCTTTTTCTTAGTCACAATTGACCATGCAGTTTATGTAAATGCCTTGTTTTCTGAATAATTGTCAGAATTTCATCATGAAATAATCGAAAGTCTGAAGTTTTAAATCTTTATGGCATAGATGGTTTTGGGCATATTGGCTTCGATAACGCACTGGTATGGAATACAAATGCACATATGCAAATAGCCGTACAAAAGCCGTACAAAATTTCTAGGTCTCCATAGGTTTGTGCACAAACATGGATGCGCCCAGCAGGCATTACTTTGTACACGAAGTTAGCGCTCTAGTAATTTAATATAGCTCTGTGATGTGGCTTAACCCTCCTATGCAAACACACACACTGTGCAAGTTGTCATTTCAGTCAAAGTCAGTCAAGTGACTTTTCAACAGTTAAGAGCTCCCAGCCTACACATAAAGCAAGATTGATTGCCTGTGACTGTTTGCGTAACTTGATACAGCTATTCTTTGACTGTAGGTGATTGATAAGCCAGCTGTGCCTACCGCTTGCCTGCTTTTGTCTGTTGACTGAATTTTGACTAGTCACAGTGCTGGCTTAAAATATGATCTGACTGTTGGTGACTAGCCTGTGTAAACGGCATGGCAGGGGAAGAGGATTGATGTTTTGACTGTCTGTGACTGTTCAGACGGCAGGAGGACTAAAATATAAAGTTCTTTCCTAAATGCAGAAATAATGACACCATAACGAGTGTTGTCCCAGGCGACTTTGACGGCAATTCCCAGATGGATGTTCTAATCACCACCAAACCTAACGGTAGAGTCTTTGACCCGTTAGCCCCTACGTCGGCTTTTGTCTACTGGGGACAGAATGCAAAATACAAATTAGGTAAGAAAAAGTCCAAGGAATTCCTCTTGGGTTTTTGAATAGGCTGATAATCATTTCGGTATAAGAATGTATAAGATCCAAATTCTTGTTAAAGCTGCACATACATTTGCTCATTACAAACAAAACTTTGGCCTATTTCAGCCAATTTCACAAGAATTCAATTCTGCTGGGTTTTCCCCCCCCCCCCCTGAAGGTGTTGGAGATGTAGTTGAGAGGCAGTCACGTTGGCACAGTGGTTACTTTCCTCGCCTTCCACCGCTGTGGCCCTGGTTCGATTCCTACCCTGGTCAAAATGTGGATTGGGTTTTCAGTCCCTACCTGATTCCGTGTGTTTTACCCAGAATATTCTTTTGGGGTTTTCCTCCCACCTCTAAAACTGTAATTTCTTCTCATTGTCTCCTCTCTACAGGTTTCTTCAAGCTTGTGAGCTACAGTACCTAGGGCACTTTTAGGGAATCCCCGGTTTCATTACCAGAAAGTAATACAATTAAAATCAACAGATCTTCACCGAAATACCAGTGCATGTAGCTTGACACCAGAGATTACTAAGACCTAAGATTACACTTTTCCCTGTACAGGTATTTCATCACTAACAGTGATTTTCTTTGTTCCACAGGACCTGTTACAACAGTAACCAAAGTGTTAAAGGATCAGCCACTAATGATGGAGTGAGTATTTGCGTGTTTTAAGCACAGCTCTAGAAAAGAAATTTGAGAAAGCAAAGAGTACTTTTTGGAAGCCACCTTAATAGTAATGGTTTCTCATTATGGACGCTTTGTTAGTCCATTATGATGTTTTGGGGGTAATTACTTGCATTGTGAGTTAGTTTCCAAGACAAAATGACATAACGCTGCTAAGACAGATTTACATGCTAAGCAGTAATCCTATATGAAATTATCTGTCTGATGTCTGTCTGATTTCTGTCTGATTTCTGTGCATCACGTTTTTTGTAAAAGACCTAAAGAATATGTGCAAGCAGAAAAAGCAATGTTCAATGGAGAGGCTTGGTTATCGTATGCAGCAGGTCCTTAAATTATATGCTTCGATTTCACTGTCTTTTGAAGTCATGGTTTGCACTTGAAAAAAATGATTTTTTGGCAAATTTGTTTCTTTCAGACTTTGGAATAGTTAAATATTACAGCATTACTCTATGAAAACACTCCAAAACCTATCGCTATTACGCAAAACATAACACTGATGATGAAAAAACTTGGCAAAATTGCTTGGCCAAGTTTTACTACGCCCATTTGGGGTCAACATGCAAATTGAGGTCCAAAACATCACGTGGCATTTTAACTTGTAGCCAATTTCAGGTTTATTTTGAAACGCTTAGCAACAGATTAGCTCTAGTTAAGTCATTTTATGTTTCAATCTCCTTTTTTATTCTTTTTTTGTGTCCATAGTTACAATGCTGACATGGTTCCAGATTTGTTTGGTGTAGATATGGATGGAGTGAGACAGTTTTGGACGTTTAAGTAAGTATCACGTAAATTCACACCCAGAAAAAAATCCCATGTCGTCACAGTTTTAAAGAAACTTTCATCAGTGTAATTTCTTTAACAGTGTTACTGATGTGGAAATGAAGTAAAGAATTTTTGTGCATCAGAAAAAGAACGTGCCTTAACATTCTTTAGTTTTAAAAAGAGAATAAACGTGTGCTTGGCCTGTTTTAAACAGGTCGGCTGGGGGGAATGGATGCTGATAATATCCCAAGCCGATGGCGAGGGCTATTATTGGCGACCAGGCCCCCAGCTGGTCTTAAACAGACTGGTTTAATACCTGCGAAGCATATATTTATTCCCATTCATAAATACCTTTTCGGTCCAAGAGTCAAAACAAGTTAAAAAATATATATAAAGTTTCAACAATTATTTCAACGATTTTACTTCATGTTTTTTAAACACGCCTCTAACTATGTTATGGTATGTGCCTCTTGCGAGCAGTCGTAAACAACTCCTTATATGGAGATTGGCGCGTGTGGCGCAGAGTGCAGCTGTTCCGGTGTAGTGTGAATTTAGGACTATGAAATACTGACTCCTTAGTGGTATTGCACATGCCTAAGTGAGGATTGTGAATGTTCAACCAATAAAAAGGCTGAAAATGACCAGATTTCATAGGAGTCCAAATTTCATGTGACACTGGAAAAGTGTTAAAGATCAGCCAGCGGCTGTTTTATCAACCGTTTTAGACCGGCCACGTGGCGGGTCTCGACCAATAGGAATGGGTAAACTGTCTTAGGTATTTATGAATGGTGGAGAATAAAGTGTTAATGTTAGGCATTCATCTGATTCTGATGTTAAGTGAGTGGTAAGAACATTGTCGGATAGCTTTCACACGAAGAATAAACTGAAAAAATCTAATCCGTAACATTTTTGCCGTTTTCCAGTGACACTGACAACCACGACTTTGTCAGCATTCCCCTGGATGGACCCTCTGCGCCGCTACAAATCCCGAACTCGAACGCATTCCTGGACCTGACGGGCAACTATGCCGCCGATCTCTTCGTCACCTCCCTTGACGAAAACGATATCACCAAGAGCCAGTTTGAGATTTGGCAGTTGCTGGCCGGCGAACCGGATGCATGGAAGATGCAACAGCCATACAGTCCTCCTGAGCTACAAGGAAAGGCAGTTCAGTTGGGACAATCGTCGTTTGCCGATATGAGTAAGATGCCAATTTTACGTTTCTTTCAAGGGCCAGGGAAATAATAACACATCAGTGTTTAAATAGCTTCACCACCAGCAGTGTTCGTGGCTTTTGTTGATTCAATCTTACCAATTGACCCCAGCAAGCTAGTTTGTCTTTTAGTTAATATAAGATGTCTGCACTAGTAAGCAGGAAGTCGTGGGTTCAAGCCCCATCCGAGCAAACTTGTCGGAAAGCTTTCAGAAAAGCACCAAGTATACGCAGTGCTCACTAGGAATACATTGGTGAATGGTTAAAACTCAAAAATTGTTATTTTTCAAAAGAAGTCCACTCAATATGTCAGGAAGTATACCTAAGAAAATAATCCTTCTTATTATTTTCTACGGAAAAAATGCATTTGATCAGTTCATGCTGGGATTAGTTTGACAAGAACAGAACGAGGCACAGGATTACTTTTCACCCGACCTCAAGCCAGGTGGGTTGAAGCCATCACCCTCGGGCAGCACACTCATATTTCTGGCCTCGCTCGCTGCGAGCGGGTTGCTGACAGATATTTTAAGCCTCACTCCCTGCGTGTTTATCCGTCATCCGTTGCGAATACCGCAAAACCTTTGCGGGTGTACACGTCATCTGGCGCAAACTGGTTAACAGGCTTTTCAAGAAATAGTACAAGTTGGCAATATACATTTCACACACATCCACATTTGATCTCAATGTCAATGTTCACAGATGCCGATGGTAAAATTGACCACGTACTCCCTGTGTGCTTGGATAGTGAATGCCGAAAAAGTCTCATCTACATGCGTGATGGAGCGAGCGATGAGGTACATGAACAAACAAGTTTGCAATTCCAATCGTTTTCCCCTCAAATTTCTTCATCAAATTATAAAAAAAAATATAGATATCATTAAAAGGCTCAAGCTTTTATTAAAAAAAATCAAAATTTCAATGCTCTGATCAAGTGATCATCAATGGACACACACTCATCTATAAACACTGCATGATAACGACACAATATGTAAATCTTGAAATCAGGCTTTATGTTTGTACCAGATTTTATGTTCGTCCGATGAATCTTTGGAAAGAATTGGTTTTGGTTTAAGGCTTCTGTTTGTGTATTGAATCTTGACATCTTTGCCAGTGAACTTTTTTAAAGGTAGGGTAGATCATTTGTCATTTGTGCTTTTTTTTTTTGAAGCAACAAAAGTGCTCAAAATCTAACGACGGGTGCTTAACAACTTACCTGATAAAGTTTCAGCTCTGTGAATGCTGTACGTTCTGAGAAAACAGTATTTCAATTCAAAAGTTGCTAAGGCATGTTTAAAATTGCACCTGAAATCAGCGTCTGGGACACGTTTTCATTCAGCCGATTGCAGCTTTGCGATGTCACGACAGCATGCCAGAACTTATAATTTCACAGGGAGTTTAGTGCCATTACTGTCTTTAAACCACGTAAGATTTTCAACTATAATTTCTTCAGATACGTTTTGGATGGGCTGAAAATGATCTACTCTAACGTTAAGTTAATACATTGTAATTTGTTTGCCATAAAAATGTCTGTGATAAGCAAATATATGTTTCCCGGCAAGCACCATGAAATGGGCCTCATAATGATACCTACAAAGTTGCTGAATGAATAAACATAGCTCTGCATTTCTTTTGGATTATTATTTTCAGTGGATACTACTTCTGGATATGTCAGCAACGACAAAAGAGAAGTGGGGATTTGTGCCGCCTAAGGAGATGTCTAAATGGGCGTACATGCCCATTACCGCCAGGCTAGGGGATACTAACATGGACTCCTATCCTGATATCCTCTGCATTCTGCGATCAGGGAGCAATGAGTAAGGGGCGTTTTAACGTAAAGGAGGTTTAGGACACATTAAAGGGAATGATTTGGTAGTTTTATTTTTTGATGTTTGCAAATGTTGTATTTTCCCTTTAAGATAGGAGGGACAAGTTTGGATTGATAGTTTTGTATTGATTTCGGTATCCACTGCAATATCAGATGCTCGAGCCTGCATGCTCGAGGGTCAAGTTTTTTTAACACATCTACTTTTTGTAGCAGGATTGGAGTTCCGCCCAAGAAAGTTTTTGAATTGTTTCGTGCATGCCCTCTGATACACTAAAAGGGAAAATACAACTTTTGCAAACATCAAAAAATAAAACTACCAAATCATTTTGAAATACCTTGCTGGACTGTTAGTGAATGACAGTGTAAAGCATCCTGTAAAATCATGACACCTGGTTAACTGTCATTTTCAAGAAAGTGGTATTTTTGTATCAATTTCCAACGCTGATCGGCCAAACAGCGTTGGAAACAACTGGGTTTTTTTTTCAAAAACTGGCCCCAATTGACCATCGCACTTGTTTGCAATCGATTACAAACCTATGAACGGGTACGAGCCAGCTAGACTGGTTCCCTGACCTTACAATTCCCCATTGTATGTAAACTGCTCTGTTTCTTCTTATATGGAGTCAGGGAACCAGACTACAGGAAAATGATCGTTTTTCTTGGTTTTTATAGCATTTTCGAACCCAAAACCTCAAAAAGTCAGTGTAACTATATTTGCTATATATTTCCAACCCCCCAATTCCATCCATTTCTGAAAATTACAGCAAAAGCAAATGATGTATATTCCCTTTAAGTATAATTGAGTGTAATCATGCTCATAAAATTACTTTGGTGACGGGTGTTAAAAAAATGCAATGTAAGACTCGCCCAACGCAATCAGTTCCGCACCTTGGTTCACACTTACAAATCAATGAAACACTCTGCACCAGATTATCTCTCCTCTGCTCGGCTAGACCCGTCGTTACTCCCTTCGTTCTTCTGAGGGAGAGTCCCTTGTCATCCACAAGTCCCATAAACAGGCTGGTGACAGGGCCTTCTCCGTTGTGGCACCCAGTTATGGAATAGCCTACCCATCCCCATCAGAAATTCTGGCAGTGTTTTCTTCTTCCAAAAGGCTCTCAAGAGCCACCTTTTCCCCAAATCGTAGCTGGCTGTCCTCTTTTCTTGTCTTCGTTCACTGTTATATTCTTTGATTAGCGCCGTGTATCCTTGGGCAATTTGGCGCTTTATAAATCCAGTTCTTATCTATTTTTTAACAAAACACATCTCAGAGCACTTTGTCAATTTCACAGTTAGCGGAATATTTTTTTCTTTTGAGCCTTCAGCTTCAGTGCATAATCAATTTGCAGTTATAGCTCAGAATTTGCTTGTGATAAAGTTTAGGAAAAAAAATGTCTTGTTGCCTTTGTGTTCCTCGTAGAACGAGGCGCGTCGTCTTGCTTGAAAACAAGGACGGGAAGAGCCTGGAGCCAGTGTGGGACAGCAAAGCCCTCAATGAAATTGAGAAGCCAATCCTTGCCACATTCATGGACTTAACGCACACGGTAAGCTTCAGTTTTATACACTACCAAAACAAAAGACCCCCAAATCAATGTTGGTCAATTCAGTAAGTTGCCAAAATTATCCACTAGTTATCCCCCTGACTTTTATTACCCCTGGTTTTTAAACCAGAAAGGGGGGTATTGTGATAGTGTATTCCTTCTGTGTGTCTATGTGTCCACGCTTGTGCTGGAATTTACTACCTTACGGAGACATGCACACAATAGGGAACAAAAGATTGTATACGTCTCCAGAGGACAATTTCTATAGATGAATACGTCTCCACAAGAATTTCACGAAATAGATATATGGATTTTACTCAAAAACTAGGAATTTCCAAGGTGGGTTGATCCGTCGCAAATGGAAGAGTTTTAGAAAAGGGATATTTAGTCCAAATTTCAGCCCAGGAAATTAATTCTGGTTTAAATAAGAGCATTTTGAAACTTCAATTTCAAACTCAAAAACTTTACTACACGAGAACAAAGAAATGTCTCCACAGGAATACAAATTCCAGAATGTGTGTGTCCGGCTGTGTGTCCGTGTGTTACATTTCGGTTAGGTTAACTGTTTAGTGCTGTCATATGAAAAGTCTGACTTCACTCTCAATCAAACTTGGTGACAATAATCTTTTGGGTAGGGGGACTTCAGATGACCTGAGACATTTGAGGTCAAAGGTCATTTAGGGGTCAAATGAGGTCATTGTTGATTTTCTTTTCTCCCACTTGAAAAAAAATTAATAAACGGCAACCTTGCCATATCTGGTTCCTTGTTATGCAATAAATTTGCATTTCATTAGAAAACTTAGATACCTAAAGGGTAGCACAGTTGAATTTCAACGCATTTTGTACATGTAACTGAGCCCAAGGCCTGCGGCACGTGGTGTGAACATACATCGTATACATATTGCACTTCACATCGTTTTGCATGCATGGCCATGTACATGTATATGGACATTCTAATCTGTGTACAGGACAATCAGTAAACTTGACCAAGTCTTCCCACTGTTCTTATTACAGGGGATATTGGACATTCTCGTAGTCAATCAGAGTCAATCAGACGTAGAGCCCCAGATACATGTCATCAAGAACAACTTTGCCGTGGATGCGTACTTCTTCAAAACCCACAGTAAGTTCACGGGGTCAGTGTGGTGATGCACTTTATATCTTTTCACCGCCTTGAGTCAGGCTTTCACCACGTTGACCTTCAGTTTGTGGAACTTCAATTGTGTACAATGAAATACCTGAAATCACTGAAATGTTGCTGGCCAATATTTGTACAAGATGTTACAAATGGGTGTGTGTTAGTGTTTATTACACAGTTTGAAAGAATAGAACAGTTTTAATGCTCCCCTGGTGTATTTGTTTGTAAGCATTTCTTTTCCTCGTGAGATGCTTTGGGTTTCGATTCAAATCTCCAGACTCAAAAAATATTTATTCAGGAAACAAGTAACTAGAAACTAGATCTGACGTTTCTAGATGTCCTTGTGAAACACATTTTGCTGATGTTTTGGGTTTTAAGAAAACTTTCGAAAAAATGTATTTAATCCTGTTTTTAAGGAAGTTAGGGTTTTGGTTTTGATGTAGAAAGATGTGTCTGCTGTGCAGCCATGTGTAAGTGCTGGTACCAGCAAGTTTTGTTAAAGGTACTATACAACATTTGCAAACATCAAAAAACAAAAGTACCAAATTATTATGAAATATCTCACTTGACTTTAGGTGAATAATAGTCTCAAGCATTCTGTAAAATCATGGCACCTAGTGTGCTGTAATTTTCAAGAAAAGTTGAATTTTGTGTCAATTTCAAATGATGGTCGGCCGACCATTGTTGGAAAAACTGATTCGTATCAAATACTGCCTCCAATTTACAAAATCTAGTTTGTCCACATTTTGTTTGCAATCGGTTACACTCGGTGAATGGGTGCATGCCAGCTAGTCTTGTTCCCTGACCTTACAATTCCCGACGTCTATAAATTGCTCCTTTTCGTATGAAGTAGAGTTAAAGGAACCAGACTACAAGAACATCATTTTTTCCTTGTTTTTTTCCAGCATCTGTTAACACAAAACTTTAAACAGGTCAGTCTAACAATATTGGCTATAAAATACTAACCCCACAAATCCATCCGTCTCTGAAAAGTACCCCAAAAGCAAATGTTGTATATCACCTTTAAAGCTATTGTCCATCATTTGCAGCCATCCGAAAAGTAACTGGCATAATTATTGTTGAAAAACATACTTGGTTGAAAGATAGTAAGGGAACTAAACTCCCTGTGAAATTATTCCTTCTGGGAAGCTGTCATTTTGAAGTAATCAACGAAAGAAGGCATTTCCAACGGTGATTCTTAAGAAGCACCGTAGGAAAATTTAAATTAGTAGTTTGTTTTGTTATTCAGCGCAGCGCGCACAAGTATTGGAACGACGCACACGCGCGCGCGGTTGTTATAATTCGTCGGGTCAGTGCGCTACGTTGCGTATAGCTGCAATTCAAAACAATTTAAAACATGATTCAGTAACTTTTGAATTGAAATTGAGATTTTAGAATGCTGTTTTTCTCGATATGTACAGCTGAAGCTTAGCTGAAACTTCATCAGGTTAGTTCAGTATCCTTCATTAGATTTTGAACCCTTTTGTTGCTTCAAACGAACAAAATGCACAAATTACAAATGATGGACTATAGCTTTAAGCATGGACGTATAACTGTTGTTGCCAGGTTCCACAGCATAGAAATGTGGCAAACACCGCAATAACATTAAACACAGCATCCAGGGGACATTTTGACGACGTTTCATTTTTAAGCAGGGTTCATAAATGTCACTAATTTGTTTGTTTGCAGTATTGAGTGGTCTGTGCTTTAGTGACTGCGATGGCATTTCAACCAAGGTATTTGCAAATGAAATCTTAGATAATGTGGAATTTATGAAATTTAGTCCCAATTTTCCTCCATAATCTTAAAGATGTCTAATCAGTTGACGAGTTTTGACAGAAACTAAAATTTGTCTTTTTAAAACTGTACAGGGTGAGTAAAAAAAAACGAAACCCAAATGTTGGGACCATTGTTTTATTGAAGTTCTGCATGTAGCACTTTCAAAATCTAGGATTTGAAAGCCCAATTCATAAGCTTTCTTTTAGTACAAAAATCATTCAAATCAGTCAGGTACTTTTTAAGTTACAAAATTTTAAACACAACCTCCATTTTAAGGTTCGGTCCACAGATCACAAAAAGTTCAGTGTTCTTTCAGCAAAACGAAAACAAATCACATAGGGATGTGTGTGAATTGTTTTTCGTTTTGCTAAAAGAACGCACACATTTTTTGTGATCCGTGGATAAAACTTTAAAACGGTGCTTGTGCTTAAAATTCTGTAACTTGAAAAGTACAAGAGTGATTTGAATGATTCTTGTACTAAAAGAAAGCTTATAAATTGGGCTTTCATATCCTAGATTTTAAAAGTGCTACATGCAGAACTTCAATAAAACAACAGTCCCGACATTTGGGTTTCGGTGTTTTTTACTCACCCTGTATTTCCTCAGTACATCCATTGTAGTATACATGAATTGAACTTATCAAGCACAACATGTTAATATATTGGCATATTGCCAAACCAAAACATATTGTTTGTGTTTAAATTTGTTTATTCATGATTGTTATCATCATTTACTTATTTTAGTATTTTTTTCAGCCTTATGGTGTGAACCAGCCCGGGCCATTTATACATTACACGACAACCAGCTCAACTGGTGTACTGCAGCACGGTGCCGGTATGTAAATAACTTCTACAGGGAACCAGTTTTTGAAACAGTAGATTAAGTGAAAAAGTGTAGTTAGAAAAAAATTTCATTTCATCGGGTTTTATTTACATTATAACATGGGAAGTCAAGCTAAAATCAAATGTCTGAGTTCATGACATCATTTGTATTCAGTGACTCGGTCAAGTCAGTCAGTCAGGTCACCCAACATAGAACATCCTCTTTTCAATACAATATCAAATTGTCCGGACGTAAACTGTGATTAAACTTGCAACATTTTCTCTGAAGTTGTTGGTAATAATGATATTGTTAATATTTTTAAATTGTATCTTCTGTAATGCGCTGTTTTTAATTGATTTATTGACACTTTTGTAATTTTGTTAGTGCTCGGATGTGTTGATGTTTTGCTTGTCCTTGTTAAATGCGGATGTTTGCAATCTATGCTTTTCCAGGTTTTGACAGTTTTCATTGCTATATTTTCATTTGCCACGAGGACAAATGTTTTGCAGTAAACTAAATAATAATGTCAGTGATTCAGTCAATCAGTCAGAGGACAATAGTCTACCACTTAAAGGTCGGCAAACAATTTGACTGTTTTTATGTTTTGTGCGAAAAATATTCCCTGTGAATTTGTTTGCTAATTTGATCTGTTAGGGTGTTTGGTTTTTTTTGGCTTAGAAAATCACTATTTATGCAATTTTTTGATCGCACCTGTGTTGTGGTCTACTGGAAGCAATATTTAAAAACATTTTTTTAAATTATTTTTCTGCGTCCTTTTTGTGCTTTTGACAGCTCCACAGCTCTACCAGTCAGCCTACTTCTCTCTGCAGCTGCCTTACGTCGTGTTAGGTCTGGGACAGAACCCTAACTATGTTGACTATCTGACAGTGAGTGCGCCGTCACCTACAAGGCCTAGAGAAGAGGTACATAATGATTAAAAGCATTTGTTTTGTTCTGATTGTTGTCTGTTTGGGCTGGGGGATTGAGTGACTATTTTGACCTGCCCAGGTATGCTTGTGAAATGTTTCTTCAAATTCTCAGAAAAGGTAGTAACATCCAGTGCATATAAACAATACACTGGTGATGGGCTAAAGTTACCTCAAAATTAACATTGCAAAATTTAAGAATTCAGTCAGAATTCTCAAGTATGTAGTTCTTTAACATGTACATGTATATGATGTTGAACACGGGGTGATGCAAGACACAGTTCAGCACGGTCAATTTTAGCCACAGCGTCCACACATACTGAAATTTGTATCCTTGTGGAGACGATCGCTGTGTTCTCGTGTACAAAATTCCGATTTTAACCAGGATTACTTTCCTGGGTTGAAATTCCGACCAAATATCCCTTACATAAAATACTTTCATTTGCGACTTACAAGTATACCTTGGAAATTCCAAATTTTTGAGTAAAATCCATATATCTATTTCGTGAAATCCTTGTGGAGATGTATTCACCTTTAGAAATTGCCTTGTAGAGACCTTTGCAATCTTTTGTTACGTATTAAACCCGGGTCTCCACAAGGTATCATTTTTCGAAACAATACTTTCAGTATTCTTAAAATGTGCTTAAGGTACAAAAGTACTGCTGCGACAACTCAGCAACACTGAACACATGCATGCCATTTTGTTGGGACAAACATAAATGGTCCGACTGTTAGTTCACCATTTGTGGATTTGATTCAGATGTTCCAAGAAAAAGTTCCAAATAATTAAAGGTTTCATATTGACAGGAAACTGTGACTGCGAATAATGTGCACAAAAATTAATTTTTAATTCCGGGGAAAAAAATGCATTAGAGGAAAATTAGGAAATAAATTGGAGCAACTTCAGCAGGAAAACAAGCTCAACTGTGGAATTTTGCCCTTGTTTCCCCTTTTCAGAACGCCAGGCAGCACACATTCACATCCATTATTCCCAACTCTGAAGTGATAGTAATACCGTTTCCTTTGGACACACCAGAAGAGTAAGTCGCTTGTATTGTGTCTAAAAGTTCTGTCTTTTCATTTTTTTAGTCTTCAAAAGTTGTCAATTTACAGCAAATAATTCAAGTAGATTTTGTCAAATTTCAAGTCGGTGTTTGTATTTATTTATGGTGCAATTGGAACAAACTTCAAATGGCATGAATATGATGAAATTGTACAATTGATTTATTGTTTTTGTGGATGTGATGATTCGTTTCATTTTCAGATGAAGGATTGGCCGTATAGTGTAGGATTCGAGTGCCGTTATTTGAACTTTGACCCCCGACCTGCACAAAGGTTTTAAGGTTGCCAACAACGTCTTGAAATTGCTCATCTGAATCGTCAGATCCAATATGTTTCTACTGCAAGTTACAGAAGAGATATCAAATAGGCCCTCCAAAACTAGTTATGTTTACAACTTCCCCCAACCCCCCCCCCCCCTCAAAAAATTATAAGGGAATAAATGCGTTTCTTGGAGGTGTTAGACTATGTTAAAGACCAGTTGGAGTCTGGATGCTGATAATTACCCGAGCCGAACCATTTTGTTCAATAATTTCACTTCATGTTTTTCGAAACACCCCTCTAGCTATATAATGGAGATTGGCGCACGCTGTGGCGAGTGCTTTGTGAATTAAGGACAATTAAATACTGACCGACTGGTAGTATTGCGCATGCCTACGTGGGGATTGTGACCATTTATAACCAATGAAAGTACCGGATTTCATGGGAGTCCAAATTTAATGGACACTGGAAAAGTGTTCAAGACCAGCCAGCCATGTCGTTTGGGTAAACTCTGAACAGTTTTTGGCGAGTTTAATGGGAATTATCACATTTTAAAATTATTGTTAAGAAATATTTTAACAAGTTTCAGGGGCAGTTGTAAATGATTTCTACAAGACCTTTTGTTTGGATTGCATATCAAGCCACTCGTTTCCGTATTTTTTCTCAATATCAAATTGCAACACATTTTCAAAAAGTTTTTAAAAGTGGGCCTGTGTTAGAAACATGTCACTCATTTAAAAAAAAAACAGGACTACTTTCTTTATTCATTTTACACCAAAAGTTTTTAATCAAAAAAAATATAAATATTTACAAAAATCCTTAGTTAAAATTTTCTGGAGGGTTCTACAATACATCAGGTTGTTCATCAAGTATAAAATCATCCAGTTGCTTTAAGGTTACATGCATTCCAACTTGGTTTCATAGGACCATTTGTTCAGACGACACTTCATTAGTTTGACAACATTAGTTTGAAAACAATTGTCAAATAAGGTGGGAATACTGAGAAGCCGATATTTCAATTTTGAAAGGTGTCATCTAAACTAAATTTGATTTGAAAATTTTCCAGTGAATACCTTTTGTCACAAAGATGATTTGAAATCTGGGGACAACTTTTAATTAACGTGCAGATTGTTAATTAGAAATAATCCCAATTAAGCAGTCCATTGGGCCAAGCAAGTTTTACAATGAAGATGGGAAAGAATACAGCACTGAGCGCCCCCTTTGTTGATATGTACATGTCCTCAAGAAGATCAACACCATTTGTAAAGTTTTTAATAACTTGGAGCAAATTTGTTTCAAAGCATATGCAACCGATACCAATCTGTTATGCACAACATCTATGGCTAACCATAAAGTTTCATTTTTCCCAACAATTAGAACTTTGTTTTTAGTCCAAAGTAGTTTTTCAACCAAAAGTTTGTATCATCATTTGACAAGGTTAAAGTGACAAAAGCGTCAGGATACCGCATTGTTTCCATTAAGTTGAATATACACAAAAAAATCCAATCAAAAAAATTCAACTGTGCCAAGTTAGTTTACGGCATGACAAAGTGTCAAGTCCACGGGGGCAAATCCACCTTCATCTCCGGTCACTCGCAAGTCCTAGGCCCGCTCTCCACGAATCCGTCTAGCCAGCTGGATGTCCTTGGGCATGATGGTAACCCTCTTGGCGTGGATGGCGCACAGGTTGGTATCCTCGAACAGCCCGACCAGGTACGCCTCGGCCGCCTCCTGCAAGGCCAGCACGGCCGAGCTCTGGAAGCGGAGCTCGGTCTTGAAGTCCTGGGCGATCTCACGGATCAGACGCTGGAAGGGCAGCTTGCGGATCAGCAGCTCCGTGCTTTTCTGGTAGCGACGGATCTCGCGCAGGGCCACGGTACCTGAAACGGAAGGGTCATTTTGAACCTTGAAATAAAATGAAGTTTCACTAATTCACAGTGTAAAAGACATGGATCTTAACAAGAGGGTTTCGTTGAAGGCAAAATTCGCCGATCGGCCTAATTTTTCAGAGTATATATTGAACAAGTTTTGTAACCATTACTGCAGGCAGAAGATAATTTTGAATAAATCGCTACTGTAATATAGGACCAAACAAAAGACCCGGAAAGAATGTATCCGACGACAGTTTGGTGGCTGCACAAAAACAAATTATACGAGTCGTGAAAATGTTAAGTATTTTTTTCTAACAATTCCCCCACCCCAACACATTGTACATTACAAGACAACATTGAAGTTATCTTGCAAGAAAACTGGCGTTAGGATACTGAATTCCACACGAAAGCCCTACTCTTGTTCAATCTGAAAAGTGACTGCAAACACCGAGTATGTTAAATGCAATATTTTTCGATAGTTGGAATAGATGTACATGATTTTTACCTGGTCTGTAGCGGTGGGGCTTCTTGACGCCGCCTGTCGCCGGGGCGCTCTTCCGAGCTGCCTTGGTGGCGAGCTGCTTACGAGGGGCCTTGCCTCCCGTGGACTTGCGGGCAGTCTGCTTCGTGCGAGCCATATTATTCTCTCGTTTTAGTGGGAATTATGAACGGCAAAATTCCAGAAATAAAGGCGCAGTGTGACTGGCGATGGTGTTATTCGAAAGGCTACCTCGCGTGGACTGCATATTTGGCGGGAATTTTCAGGCACTTTTATGCACCCTGGGTTGTTGTGGAACACGGCCTCTCATTGGACGATTCACACCTGTTCATGATAATTAGCGCGCTCACCAACTCTCGCACGTAACTTGGAATTTGGCATCAAAAGAAATCGATGGCTGGTCTTTGTTGAACTGGTGCTCGTGAAAAGAAGCATTTGGGTCTAGTGAATCTAGACAAAAGACGAATTCGTGCTCTGCCATTCATTCGATCCAGAGAGGCACGGTTTTTTCCAAGGACCATTAAATTATGGCCTGCCCCAACACATCACTGACTCTGCGACGCACAAGACCTTTCGAGACAACTATAGGTTTTCCCGGCGAATTTCTGAATTTTTCTAATCAAATTCATTATCAGCCATTCAATTTCACGTGAGTTTTGCACATGTGGTCAAATTGGGGTTTCGTTTTCATTTTGGGTTCATTCAATTTCATTTTAAGGCAGCCAAGATTTTGCTCTGAATATTCGTTTACGTTTTCGGGCATCCTAATTCGTTTTTGTGCAAGTACCAAGTGGTTTTTTTATTTAACTTCCCAGGAGTTTTTCAATCATATCAGCCATATCACACACTGTCAATAATGTGTTCTTCGGCGGCGCATGGCCGGCGTAACCAGGTTTTGATTTCGGCTGGGGGAAGTTTGATTTTGTTTTTAAAGGTAACCTCATTTTAGGCGAGACGGGTGCGGAAGGAACTTGTCCACGAAGAGCCTCAAGATTCTGTGACTATTACAGCACCAAACAGCTTCGCATCTTAAAATAAAAATTTCCAATATGACGATTCCATGCAAATGGATAACCAAATATTTTTCCCCAAACCACAGATGGAAGAGTGTGTTGATCATCACGCCCGGTCGATCGGTGTTAGTGACTGGTGGGGTGCTAGTGGGAACCTGTGTATTCATGGCACTAGTAGTCGGTATTCTGCAACTCCTAGAAAAGGTAATCTCCTTAGGAATCGTAAATTACATATTAAATGTTCATGGATTTGTTTGTTACTTTTGGAGAAAAATTATAAACGAAACGTGAAGCCCTGCTATATATTAACTTGTAAATGTGTGTATTGTTTCAACCAATTCTTAAGCAGTTTGCACAAATTTCAATTGATGTTAACATATCTCATCTTATGTTAACATGTTACCCAAAGAAATACTTTGATGTGATTATTTCTTTTTCTTGTCACGCAGAGAGAAGATGACAGAGAAAAGAGACAGGAATCTCATCGATTCCACTTCGACGCCATGTGATCATTTGTCCTTTGTCTCAACCTGTCTTCAATCTTCATTTCCACTAACGTATCGGGATTCACCTGCTAAGGACAAGATCGAGCACTTAGCATTGCTAGCTGACGGACATCACTCTGGAACGTAGGCTAGTCAATGATGGTTGGACCACTCGTGTCTCTAAATCGGGCGGGCAAATTCATAGCGAAAACCGACGCCACAAAATTGCCCATTCGAAAGAAAAAAAAACTAAATCAAAACCCTAACCTTGCTCATCCAAGTCGCAATAAATTGCTTGCTGAGTTTTAGTTAGATATCTGTCACCGTATTTTGTACAACTTTTCTTTGTTTCAAACCTTTTGTAACAAATGTAAGTGTTTTTTTCTACAATGTTTCGACCACCATTTTGCATTCCTTCACTCCACGTCTGTTGTCTGTATACCAGCTTGTAATGGTAACTCCATGGTGTGATAAGTTGTAAAAAAATATTTTGGTGTCTTCGTTTAACCGATGCGGTGTTGTATATTGATGCTATTATAAATTATTTATTCGGAATTGCTTTTTAAAAGTATTTATTTTGTTTGTTACAAACGTTACCGTCACCACAAAGAGACAACCTATTACGTAGGCCTATTTTAATTTAAGTACCGTTCTTAATATTGTGGTTTGCGATATGTATTCGTTTCATGCGTTATCTGTTGGAGTCAAGTGCTTGTGTTTTTGTTAATAGAAGAATGTAAGGAACATTACGTAGGCAACTGAAACATCTCAATCATGTAATTATGTCTTGTTGGACCTGTTTATTTTAATTAGGTGACGGTCATGAACAATGCGTTTTGATTTTCGTTGTTTTCAAAATGTCTGAACGATTGTTGCCCATTGCACATTGCAAGTGGCTTATTACACATAGGGCCTAATGCAGTGCGCATGCGTGAATGGTATTTCACCTAAGTCCGTAACAAAATTTGTTAAGAGTGAAAAAAATGACAAACAACAAAGCACGTATGTTAGATACAGAAAAAAAAGAGGTTTTCTCGTGGATTTCAACTTTATCTGTCGCAATGTCACTTTGTGGTGTCGGTGAAAATGTACGTGCAAGAAATCTTCAAACCTTGTTATTGAGGCAATATGCTAGAAGTAGAAAATAATGATAAGGGAAGTTAAACAATTTTGTTTAAGGGGTAATGACAAACTAGGTGGTTCTCGAATAGTTTAAATTAATATATTGAATGTTATCAAGACGGCACGTTTTCAAAATACGACGGTGTATAGAAGTAAATCTGCGTTACCAAACTGCAATGTTAATTTGAGAGAGGTTTCCATAGTTCCAAGCCATAGACCTTTTGCGTTGCGGGTGTCTCGGAGACTGTTCTTTGTTATTTTGATTGGGTAGCAATAGAATGTTCAAACATTTACCTATGCCTATCCAGGCGATATAAAAGCATTGGTCTCTGGCTCCGCCCTTAATGCATACGATCTATTGGCACAAGATATTTTGTCAATTATTCAACCAAAGTAACTCCATTAAGTTTATGCCTACAAGACTTGTTGCCTGAGACTCAATTTTAAGATAAAAAAGAGTCTTTTGGAGAAGGGAATTTCTAGACAATTGTAACCGAGGAGAATGTACTAGCTGGTGTTGAATATTCGGGTAACGGGAGATCATGCGTAAAGTGTATGATTTGCTGGTAAAAGTTACTAGTACACTTATCAAAAACAAACACCGCAAAATTGGATAACGTATAGATGTAGCGTATTGGAAATTTGTATTTCCATAACCAAGCTTATATATTGTGTACATTTTCGGGAATGAGGTTGAAATAAAAGCTTATGAAATAAAAAATTAAAAAAAATTAGTGAATATTTTTTTTTTTATGTTTCTCATTTTATTAAAAAGGACAACATGACCCTATTCTTCATTTTCGCGTGTCCTTATAATTTTCTCGACGGCCAACCAAAACTACGTCTTAAACCACATGCCTTTCTTTCAAATGAGAACAAACTTGGTTTCAGTTTTGACTGCTTGTCTCTTATTAATATTTAAGGTTTCTGTTATATTCACCGCACACAATCGACCGTTACAAATTAGCATACAAACGGAGTTTTTTGACAATGCGACACCACACCCCTGTCTCTGTAATGGATGACGCCGCCACTGCGACGAGTTGATAAAGGGCGCCCACGTCCGATAACGTTTGGACGCCATTTTGCATTTCACGCAGTGGCAATGTTTCGTATCCTCCAAGGTTTGTACAATTTTTGCTCATATTCTCCCTAAGTACATCATTCAGTTTTTGCAGCATAATTAGTGAGACAATGTGAGTATCTCTGCATTACCTTTGGTGCAAAATTTTCATAGCAAATGGTGATTTGGGAAGATAATGTTTGCGGTCATTTAGCCCGTTTTGTTTTGGCGACGGTTCCCCCCGGTCAAAGGGCGCAGTAAGAAATGGGGGTGCCAGTCCCGTTTTGTAGAAAGTCGCGTTGTAACTTTTATGCCAAATGTTGTTTTCGCTACCAAGATGCTTCGTTTTGAGTAGGGGAGGGGTTTTGTATGGGAAAGTTTTTACTTTGGAACGTCCATTTTAAGAGCTAGATTTCACACAAAAAGTAAAATGCTGGAAAGTGGGCCTACATACATGATGAACAGATGAAAACATGTTAGCATATGGCATTTAATATGCATCATGGTTGATTTTTTTGGTCTCATTATGTGCAACCCTGTGTTTAATAGCTCCATGGTTCAACAAACAGCACAACAACTAATTAACTAGCAGGCCTAGTTATGCTAGTTGATGTTTATTATCCTAGTTTCTTTAGCCCTAGTGTTTTGAAGTAACCAGAATTGGATTTTATTCCCTTCAAATCAGATTTTTTTGGTAAAGTAGTTTTAATTTATATGTACTCTTTTTCAGCACTGTCTTTATAAACTCACTAAAATTGAAAGTTCTAAACTTTTGTTTATGTGAAAGTGAAACTCTCTAAAAAAAATTAATTTTACCAATCCAACCATCCTTTTGAATAAGAGTTGAAAGTCTTATCTTTTGTACTTTTGAAGCTTGTTTGTATAAAAAAAAAACATTTGAATCAGAGATCAGCTATGTAAGGCCAAAAAAACCTACGTCTGCTTCCGGATTCCCTACCTACCCTATTCTGACAGCCCCTACCCTAATATTTTTATGGGAAAAATGAGGAAAAAAAACACCAACCAATAACCATCAATTTCTACCTTTTACCCTTGACTACACGCAGACACCTCCCTATGATCATACACACAAAAAATTCCCTATCTGCCTACCCTATTCTCGAATGCCATGTAATCTGCAGCAGAACTACTTTTTTTTTGGCCTAACCATTAATTTGCAGTGAAGTAATCCTATTCCTGGAATGGATAGGATCAGTAACAAGTCGTCTTCAGTCCCACCAACATCAACTTTTGCATGTTCATTGTAAATACATATCAAGTTTCCTTTTATTGCAAGTCTCGTTTCACTGCCTCTAGTCATGTTATTAACCTCAACACTTAAACAATCTTTCCTTCATCCCCATAAAAAATCCTGGACAAAAAAAAAGAAACCTTCAGCCCTTCCATCCATCCCCCTAATTTGGATTTGTAACTGACGAGGTATTTTTCGTTGTAAATATTTTCAGCTCTCGGAGTCTTCAGTATTGAAGCTTGTCCAAGATCTTCCCTTCTGGGCTTGTGACACATTTGACCCACGACACTGTGTTCATCATGGATCAAGATTCATCAGGTACAGTGTGTATAATAAGTCACGCAATAAAAGGGACAGCAGTGTTTTTGGGAGTGTCGCAAGCGCGCTGCATAGTTTTATACATGTACATGTATTCAGTGTCCATGTGAGTCTTATATTGTTTATCATCAATTCAGTCATCACTAGGCCTGGGCAAGTAGTGTTTTTTTTTTACTCGAGTACTTGCAAAAAAAATTACTCACGAGTAGTTCACCGAATTCCTGTAAAAGCAGAAAAATTACGTACGTACATATGTACGACGAAAAGTAACCACACATATTCTTCAGCGCTGAGATATCCTTAATGGATCCCGCATGAAACAAAACAAGTAGACATAGAAGCATGCAGTGGTACACCATAATTGGGGATACTTGAGCTCTGCAGCAATTTTCAAACAGCTGTGGAAAAAAATGGACGTTAATGGGTTGGACGTTATCTGGCATTTTAGAGGGCAGTTTTCATAATACTGTACACGGTTGCATTTTGGTCTGTCCGCAGCCTCCATAAAACTGCCATAGAAAAAATACAAAAGGGTTTCATCAATCTTTTCTTCATCCTTCATACTCAGATGAGGAGGATGTCTTCTCCTGCGGTCGCTGCAAGGAGAACTTCTCCAGTATGGAGAGTTTCATGGAGCACAAGAAAAGCCAGTCATGTCGCAAGGCCAGGCATCGCCCCATGGAAAGCCAACAGCAGAAACAGTCTCCACCCTCTGGAATGCCAATCAGCTTATCTGGTGAGAATGTTGATACAAAGCATTTGCGAGGCGGTAACAGGGTATTTAGCTTGTTTACTTAAACTTTGACTTTGGAATTAATTGCTTTTATTAGATGGAAATAAAATAATACACTGTGATATTTGAGGCAAAGTATCAACTTGTCATTAGCAAAGACTGAAAGGAATTACATGTATGCTGATTTCATCAATTGTTCTGTCATCAATCAATCCAATTTTCAACCTGGGGGATGTTCACTAGCATGCCAGTTTGTATCCTGATCCGAACATACATGTACATGTGATTGTTTAATTCTTCCATGTTGAGTACTTGTCTTGAGCTACTTTCACGAGGTAGTACATGTATTTTAATGACTCAACTTTCAGCAGCACACGTTGGACCTAACAAAGAACCAGAAGTAGTCGATACAGTGAAGTTTCATTTCAAAAATTACTCATTATAAATTAAAGGTATTAATTTGTATGACAAAAGGCAGCTTTAAAATGATGAATACAATTTGAGCAACATTTAAATAATGGTTGAAATATTGGTAAATAATGGTTGAAGTTGAAATATTTGTAGTGGATGTCACTTATTTCTTACAAGTTTATAAACAATTCATCTGTGTTCCTAAATATTATGACTGTATTTAAGACAGTCACTGTTGTTTAATAAACATGTATGTTTTCATTATTTTTTTGCAGGACGAGTAGCAGAGGACAGTATCCAAGAAACTATTCAGGAATCGACATCGTCCATGGACGCTCAAGAAAGTGGTCTAAATCCAGTTCTTGCAGCCAGCGATCCAGAGTACAGTCCTCAGTCCTCCGTTGCAAGACTTCAGGATGTCCTCACTATGCTCCAGGGAGGGCAGCAGGTGGTTCAGTTGGATATATCCTCGGGAGGCTCAGAGCCTCAAGACGGTCAATCGTTGATGCATGTCTTTGAGAGGATTTTGACATCTAGTCAAAATGCAAATCTCCCCGCAGCAAGTGCAGGCACAGTAAACCAAAGCAGTGTTGATGGTGATACTGCTGACAATTTACCTGCCCAAGAGATGCCAAGGTCTGATTTGTCTGACATCCCAAGCACATCGAGAGAAAGTGAGGACATTACTAGTGAAACGGTGCTTACAGTTCCCGCTGAAGGTGAATCGCTCGGGGAGGAAGATTCAATCCAGGCTGGTGCTGGACTCGGGCAAAAAGCTATACCAGGAGAAAGAAACAATGGGTCTGGAAGTGTTGCATGCAGTATGGAAGAGCGCCCAAGACAAAAGCAAAGATCGGGAAGACAGCGGCTGCCCAGAGGTACAGAGAGCAAGGATGGAAGCACAGAAAGGCAAGAAGTGCAGGCAGAATCATCTTTTCTGTCGAAAATCCCAGCAGAACATGTGGATACCACTGAGGTCGTGATGTGTAAGTTTTGCACAGAGACTATGACCAATGGTGACGACCTCTTCAGCCATTACATGGAGGTCCACAAGATGAAAAGCGGGGCCGCGCTGGAGTTTCTCCGACAATCTGCTTTCAAGAAAAGGCGGGGCAGGGGCAGGCCACCCAAGAGACTCGCTGGAAAAAGGTGCAAGCCCATATGCTGTCCTCACTGCGGTGTTTCCTTCAACAGCAAAACCCTGTGTGCCGCCCACATCAGGAAACACCACCGGGACAAGGGGACGTCATCAGCTTCCAAAGCAACAGATTTTCCTTCTGGAAGACGGCGTAAGTGTTCTCGATGTGGCTTTCAAACAACCACTGCCAAAGGCTTGACTGCTCATATACATAGCAGTCATAGCAACAAGGCCCAGAAAGTAGCCAAGGTTTCAGAAACCATCTCGATTAAGACCACACAGTCAGAAAGCAAACCGAAAACACAGAGGGGGCGAAAACAACTTAGGAGACCAAAAGAAGATGTTGTAACAATAGAGCAGGATGTGTTTAGTGACGATATTAACAGTTGTGATGTTGATGATAATCATCAAGAAGAAGCAGAGGATGATGAAGAACATGAAATGGAGGATGGGCAAGAAACAAATAATGCTTCTGGCAAAGCACAAGTGAAATGCCCAGAGTGCAACAAGAAGATGTGCCAGCAAGGACTGAAGCGTCATCAGGTACGGTGCGTCAATAAGAACCGTTATATCTGCCCTCTGTGCCAGCACAAATCCAGAGAGTCCTACGACCACACAGTCCATGTGGACAACCACAAATTATGGGTGAAAACTCAGGCTAGCTGGCTTGATGATAAATCCACAGGATCTAAACCAGAAGCCACAGTTACAACTGAAGCAGCAGCATCATGCATAGACATCACCCCTCCACTGGTTCCCATGGATTCTAACTCCATTCAGAGTGATGCCGATAAAGTTGACTATGCTACCACTGTGGATCTTGATACTTTGGACCTGATCACCCAAATCCAAGGTGAGAGTAATCTACTACAACAGAACCAACTGCTACTGGCTTCAGGAAGTTCAAGACATGCAGAACAAGACTTGCAGAAATCTGAGATGTCTGGTGTTTCATTGTTACCCGAAGGAGCTGATACAGACACTGGGGAAACTCATGTGTCTCCCTCGGTCGAGCAGGAGCCAAAGTGCATTGATGGAGGCGACAAAAAGCTGAACCCTAGGGATCTAAAGTGCAAGATTTGCTACACCTGGTTCAGTCGCACCAGCCTTCCCAAGCACATGCTTCAGGTGCACAGTTTGGTCAAGCGCTTCCAGTGCCGGGAGACATCCTGTAAGTTGATCTTCGCCAAGCTGGAGGACTTTAAGACCCACGTGGCTTCTCACTCGACAGAGAACATGTTCCGGTGCGGCTGCCGGGGCTGCGTGAAGCGCCGGCTGATCACACCGGAGACCATGGACAACCTGCGCAAGGAGAAGATGAGAGACTATTACAAACACATGAGCCACAAGTGCAGCAAGTGCTGGGTCAAGTTCCCCAGCCAGGGCAGCCTGGACAGGCACATGAAACGAGAGAGCCACATCCACCCTTGTAACGTCTGTGGCAAGATCCAAGTCAGCAAGCGGCAGCTCCGAATGCACATGGTCACCCACCAAGCAGAGCGAGCCTACCTCTGTGAAGTCTGTGGCCAGAACTTCAAGACCAAAAGGGACCTCAACAAGCATACCTTCTCCCACAACAACATCCGGCCCTACCAGTGCCCCAACTGTGCCAAATGCTTCAGCTTCCGGAACAAGATGAACAGGCACATGGTGACTGTACACTCGGCCACGAAGCCTTATACCTGCGACTGGCCCGGCTGCGACAAGGCTTTCTCTCGCAAGGATAAACTTGCAGACCACTACAAGACCCATCTGGTCTCGTACCCCTTCAAGTGCCAGTACTGCACCAAGGGCTTCTACCGCAAGGATAACCTGAAAGATCATGAGATACTCCACACCAGAGAGTTCCCCTTCCGCTGCGTGGACTGCAACAGAGGCTTCATGAGACCCAAGATCCTGGAGCGGCACCGTCTGACGGACCACGCTGCAGTGACCACCCAGATCACTCTCCAAGCAAGCATCACGCAGGACGCACAATCAGACTCCCCTGCCCAATCCATCAGCTATGTGCTGTGTGAGCCGTACGTCTACGCCAACATTGACCAGTTGACCTCCTTCCAAGACAACGTTCAGGAGGCTGATGTTCAGTTGATGCAGGGACAGCGTGCGACGATTGAAGCTATTCAGAATGCTGCAGCTGCTGTGATAGGGAATGGACAGGCCCAATTTCAAATAGATCATGGTTTCTGATCTATTTCCAGTTATTACCCTAGGTACATAACAATGTTATAATACATTATTGTCAGTGAAAAGTGTTCTATATAATTTCACAACTGCCACAGTACATAATTTCAAAATTATAATTACATGTTCATGTTGTATTTGAAAATCTTACCAAGAGATTACATTTTCAGCATTTCGAAAACCATTTATGATATGCCAAAAACGTTCAATCATCATTGTTAATTTGTTTTTTTTAAAAGGGTATCGAGAAAGTTTCTTGACAGAGAAAGTTGATAAGATTTGGATTTTTTTAAAAGCTGAAGAACAAAATACTATTTTCTGTATTCCACGACTGTCCCAAAGTGCTTGGAGAAAGAAACGTGGCAATTAGTTTTGCAGTGACATGGCTTGGAACTTGACTTTCATTTTACGCTTGATACAGTGGTGTTATTAATCAAATGATTTGAAATCAGTAGGAATCAAGCTTTTTGGTCAACTGAAGTGTCGTCTCAGTTTTATTTATTTCGAGAAACTGTTTACTATTTACAAAATTACTCCAAATATATCGTACACGTTTGGATTTACTAATTCAATACATGTACACATGAATGAATGCGTCATATTAATGTTCATATACAGTGTAAATCTGTACAAATACAATTTATTGCGTGGAAATACAGAGAATGAAGACAGAGAAAGTATACCAGCACAACTAAAAGGAGAAATCAATATTCAATGAAAAGTTACACGAAAATTTCGCAAGAATTGAAAATACATTTTGCAACCATTTCTTTATTTTCGTAACCCCCATTATTCTTTTATTTTATCAATCTACAAAATGTATATTATTTTCAGAATTTTGTTCAAAAGCTTCCGAAATTAACAAAGTTTGTTAAACCAATCCAATTTTCAATGCATACACAATAAATATAACTGGTGAATTAGGCATATGCATACAAAGAAAAATTCCAAGTAGGCTATTTACAAAAAATAGCAATAAATACGTTGCATATCGGAGAGTATATTTTAACATGGATTGTCTGTACTTGACTCAAAGTATACAAGACAAAAGGCACAATATTTAAAATAGTTTTAACGTCACAAGATCACCGAGAGAAATTGCAAGAATCGCAAATTGCATCCAAGTCAAAATAAAAGTCGGGTTACGAGTAGGCCGTGCCAAAATCTCTTGTCTAGAGCTTCCGTCACTAGGGGAGAATGCAGAATTAAACATGTGGTAACTTGAGGTTTACCGCAAGGTTTACAGCGAGGTTTACCACGAGGTTTACCCGAGGTTTACTGCGCGGTTTACCACGAGGTTTACCCGAGGTTTACTGCGAGGTTTACCATGAGGTTTTACAGGTTGACTGGGGGTTCAACCTCAAGGTACTGCCTCTTTTCATTTGCATTCTCCCCAACTACATGGGAACATGCTCACAACAGATGGAGTCATAGCTCTGGAGGCCTGCTACAGACACAGCCATATACGATGGATACAAAATGAGAGCTTCAGATGCAGCTTGGCACTGGAACAGCAGTTGTCAATTGACTTGAGACTGGCTGACGCGTCCGACTTGTGAGTAACTTGTGAGTGGCTTGTGACGACTAGTACTCATTTACTCATTTACAACTCTGTATAATGCTGTAAGAGTCTTCTATAGTATATTTCAGACCATGCATATTCAACAAATTGCATACACATTCCTGCACGTTCATGTAGCAAAGACAAAGTTCCGAATACTTTTGCCAACGTTTTGGTCTAAGACTGAATTTCAATGTTTGTTCCCTTAATGCTGTTGGTGCCTGAGAAGCGCAGTCAAGCACCCACGGCAGTCGAGGGTGCTATTAACCAAACAAATCACATCCAGTCTGTGAAACTTTTGCACTTGGACCCCAGAAATTCGAAGCACACACCTTGCGTGCAGATTAGCTTGAATGTAGCGCACTTCAGATATGTTCAGAATTTCTCGGTCAAAATTTCCAAGACTGGATTTGAATCTGACAGATGTTGCTAGCCCCTTCTACCCCTGTGACTGCTTGATTGTGCTTGTCGGGAATCAGGACTGGCAGCATTAACCCTAACCTTCCCATCTCCTCCAAAATCCTCCTTGTAAAATGGAGGATTTTGCAGGATTGGCAAAAAATGCGTGGCTGATTTTGGAGGATGCACTGTGTCAACTTCAGGGTCTTGGGCAGGAACCTTGCGTTAGGCCTAGATTGTACTTGAAATCCTCCGCACTGCCCAAGGATGTCACTGGCTCTGCCTCAACATATTGACAGTGATTGCTGGAGCATTTTGCAGGATTGAAGCAGTGGTCACCCCTCCAAGGACCACATTCAAAAAATAATGGAGGATTTGGCAGGATTGAGGTTGCATCCTAGCAAAAATGCCTAGGGAGTTGGGGTTAAGGAACTAAAATCCAAATCCAATCTTGACGAATCAGTCTCGGGTTCTGAAGTTTCTAGGGCAGCTTTTTCTCCACCGATGTCACCCTGAATCAGTGCGTCTCATCTTTGACCCCCAACCTCTCATCTTGACCCCCGACCTCAGCGACAACTTCCTCCTCATTGGAGTGATGGTGGTGATGATCCCGGACCGTCGTGTCCTGCTGGAGTAACAGGGTGGTTCCCGCAGTGCCGTTCTCCTCGACCACTGCTATCTGAATCTGACCAGATTGGGTGATGTTGATCTGGCCTTCCTGCAAGTGGATGCTATCCTGTGGGATCCGTACCTTTACAATGATTGAGAAAGGATGCAACTTTAACAATTCAATAACTTGTCAAATTAGGTTTTGCCCCTCACCGACGTTTTAAACACTGTATATTCAGAGTGAAAGTTGTATACCTCCAGAGTGAAAGTTGGAAAAAATCACTCGGGTGGGACTCGAACCCACGACCTCCTACTTTCTGAAGGGCAAAACTTAATTTGATTTATATCACCCCGACGCAAAAATTCCATCTTTCAATAACTTGTGTTATTAAGACTAGGATAGATATTCGGTGCCTACCCAAAAATGTCGGATTTTTTTATATATTGGGTTTTGCCCTTAACCTATGTAATTTCATATACGAGAGCTTGCAAGAAAAGCTCACAAGCTTTACTCGGCTGGGATTCGAACCCACAACCGACCACCAAGCTTGCAGTTGTCGGCTGGTTAGTCTGAATCTGACGTATCAGCTGGTTTTATGAGCTTTATAACCATCTTTGCAGATTCTGCCACTACCACCGTAAAAGTGCAGCTCAACTACAAGGGCGGATCCAGAACAACATTTTTCGGGGGGACCGAAAAAGTAGGTCCAAAATTTACAGCATTGGTTTCGGTGCCCACTAAGCGCTTAAGGGACCCCAACAATTCTGTGGTGCGATCTGAGGCAATTTCTGACCACTCTAACCAAATTTGTTTGAGGAAAAGATGGTGGTGTACGCAGTGCCTGCCTAAATTGAGATTTAAAAAAAAAGATTTCATGGGGGGGGGGGGGGTTATGGCCTTTATGTTGACATTTTTAGACCTGTTCCACCCTAATTCTGATGATCAGATTGTTGTTGATCGCCCTCATCAGTTCAACAGTCCCAGTGAACCTTGCATTCATTTCAGAAGGCCATCCGAGAGTCTTGTCAAACCCAAACTATACCAAAGATTTGAATTAAATACATAAACGTTCAGCATGAAACAGTTAGGAGTTTGCTGGGTCCAAAGATCGATTGTTGTCATCATTAATTTGCCAGTCTAATAAAACTTGCCAGTCTGAAAACAAAATGTATTTGGGGTGACCTGAGCCCCAATACTCTTTTCTTCGGCGAGACTTTGGAATACCAGTTTAAAATGGCGTTACCTTTTTGAGGATGTTGCCACCCTCATGGTTCTCTTGCCCCTCCTCTTGGGGGAGTTCTGCTAAGTGGGTGTTGTCCATTGCCAGCTCCACGTGCACCTGGGTGGGGCGGGGGTTACTGCCCTCGTCTGAGCTGTGAGAGTCATTCATGGCGTCCTGACTGTCTACATACTGTTAGGGAGTATCAAAACAAGAAATTGGGCAATTGCAAGGAATTACGAACCTTCAAAAAGGAAATTATCCAAATGCCACAAATGAAACATGAATAGCATTCTGAAGTTTATTATCTGTATTTTAGTGAAATATAGTTTATTTCAAACAATGTTCAACAGTTCAGCTGTTGCTTTTAACTGAAAATTAATAATTAAGTGCTAAAAAGAAAATTAATTTGTCTGTGTACGTCCAACACCATGGTGTATCAAGCCGATTTCTTCTACAGCAAAAAAGTTGGACGAATAGTTTTTGTTGTTACAAAAATCATTACAGTAACTAACTGAGTTAAAACCCGCTTTATGATTCCAACGTTTATTATGCACACTGTTTAATTGTCCAAAAAGTGTGTCCGACATTAATGGTTCCATTTTTCAAAATCGAAACCAAATAATCGATACATCCATCGATTAAAGGGAATAAACATCATTTGCTTTTGCTGTAATTTCAGAAATGGATGGAATTGGGGGGGTGGAAATATATAGCAAATATAGTTACACTGACTTTTTAGAGGTTTAGGGTTTGAATATGCTATAAAAACCAAGAAAAACAATCATTTTCCTGTAGTCTGGTTCCCTGACTCCATATAAGAAGAAACAGAGAAGTTTACATACAATGGGGAATTGTAAGGTCAGGGAACCAGTCTAGCTGGCTTGTACCCGTTCATAGGTGTGTAATCGATTGCAAACAAGTGCGATGGTCAATTGGGGCCAGTATTTGAAAAAAAGCCAGTTTTTTCCAACGCTGGTCGGCAGATCAGCGTTGAAAATTGATACAAAAATACCACTTTTCTTGAAAATGACAGTATACCAGGTGCCATGATTTTACAGGATGCTTTACACTGTCATTCACTAACAGTCCAGCAAGGTATTTCAAAATGATTTGGTAGTTTTATTTTTTGATGTTTGCAAATGTTGTATTTTCCCTTTAAGCTCTTAAGACTCACCCTGTAGGCAATCATCTGGTCATTCTCCGGCGTGCCCGTCTTGTAACCGAATGCCTTGACAGTCAGGGGCAAGCCCCGTTGCTTGCGGCGGAAGGCGGTGCGGCACTTGGAGTCGATGTTCATCCGGATGCGGTGCCACTCTGGGTCAGAGATGGCAAAATGTTTGATGAGGTGACCTTTGGGGGGGGGAAAAAATAGAAACAAAAATCACTAGAAGGGTTCCACATTACAAAAGTTTGTCCTGAAGAGGCAAATTCTAGGGGTGAAATTGGGGGGGGGAAATTTAAAATCCACGGAATAATCGACTGAGGGTTTGAGGGTAGCCGAGGGTCCCACAGCAATGTAGGGTATATGGTATGTGTTTGTATCTGCCTAGAGGCACCGCTTACAATACCCCAAAACACCTTAATGGTAAAAGCTCTGGATATTCCAGGTTTCAAAAGGGATTCCTGACATCAGGAAAAGTCCCGACAAAAAATCCTAAAATCAGGAAAAATCCTGACAAATTTCACCCTGAATTCCTCACTGTTTGAGACAAGCATTCCAGAGTGGCGCCAAATGAAAAACATTTGGAGCGACTCCAGTCGACACAAAAATGGACTCTGGTTTTAGTGAGACAAACTTCATGCATTCATTTTTCTATTAACTAGACTGTGAAGTCGTTCCAAATGATTACAACTCACATCTGAGTCCGTAGATCATGAGCGGGTCGAGCTGCCTCTTGCCGTGCTTGCCCGTTCCGGACAAGTTGGATGTGGCCTGCGTCTCGCGATCAAAGAGGAAGTCTAGCAGCTTGAGGGCGCACTTCTCCGGCGTTTTGGAGGTCTGCATCACGTGCAGCATGTCACTGGGGGGGGGGGGGGGGGCAATGCAATCAAAACAGTTTAATTAACTGTTGCTCTACCACACTCTCCAATGCACTGTCTTTAAATGTATACCACAGTACCTACACTTATGTTCAGATTTCAGAACTCACTGGCAATAAACAGACCAGGGCCCCCAGGGAGAACAGTTCTCAGATAACTGAAGGGGCTACCCTGGTAAAGTAAAACGTCAATCAATCAATCAAAAGTAAGGGTTTTGTAACCTGAGCATTACTTTTCTGCTTGATGCCGACAGTTCCGTCGCGGGGCAAGCAAATCGCGGGTCGACCTGTGGGCAGCCTTAGGGGGACAGAACTCATTGCCAAAAAAAACAGACCAAAGTCAGTAGAAAACTCCTCATGCCCTCCAAATTCCTCCAGATCAGCACCTGTGCTGGACAGCAGAATTGCCCATAATGACATCCCTATTCACTCCAGAATTAGCAAAAGAGTAACAATTGAAAGCCATCAAAAATTGGCCAGAGATACAGCACAGGAGATCAAAATTGGCACATTGTTTTTGGACATTTTATCCCTTTCGGGAAGGTTCAAGACAGGACTTACGTGGGTGATATGCCACATCTGACTCGGCACTCTAAATTGGCCTCATCTCCCAACCAGGAACCATTTGGAAAGTCATCTGAGAAGAAACATTAAAAATCATTCTTCTTAAAGATTGTCCCAAATATTGAATCTACTGTGGTGTAGTACACATATATTGACTAGCAGTGAGGGCACTAGTACACACCATGTCCTCTGCGGTCTTGAGAATGACCACAGATAGGTCCTTTTTTCAGAAGGGGGGGGGGGGGTCAGCTTGTCTTTGTCCCAAAACTTTGAGTAGCCACTCACATACACAATTAACCCTAACCTCACCTAAAGGTACAAAATACTACTTGTAGTAAACTGTAGCATGAAAAACTTCAGCATAAAAGTGTGCACAACACTCATAGTATTCTGTAGTACTCAGTTCTTTTATTAATGGCTAGGACGTTAGGGTTAAAGCACTGATTAACACATCTATCAAACAAGTGTCAATCAGTTTTTACGACAGCTCTTTGAATTAGAGGTAGATTTTGGAAATTAGAAGTAAATTTTGTAAATTGAGGTAATATCCTAATTCAGTATTGCCAATTTTGCTTAAATGTAGAGGTAAAATGGAAGTAAAATTTACAGGAAATACATACAAATATGTCATTGCTTTCACAGTGTTGGAATTCAGGTTACAGACTCTTTGCTATCTTTTAAGGTCTACTCGTACCTCTATGGAACAAAAGCAAAGATGGCTGCCATGCCAAGAATCTATTGAGGAATGATCCTTTGCCAAACCAAAAAAGCCTTTCGTGAGTCTGGTGCTGGATCTTACCTTCTGTATTCAGCGTGATCAGGGTCACATTCCGATTGAGGTTTCTCTGAAGTCGAGACGCTTTGGGAGATGAAATCTCCTTATGTTCCTCTGTGAAGTAAAAAAAACAAAAACACTGAAACATTCACTGCCACCGATTTTTTTTGGGCAGAAAACGGAAGGGATTAAACAAAAAAGCTCACCTTCAAATCTTTTTGGGAAACGTAGTGTCTGCACAAAGAGATATCAGCATTGGAAATTAAATAATTTATGTAATAGTTTTTGGTTGCAAGCATAATATACAGCTTTAGACTGTAGTTTTTCAATTACAACTGCAGACCCTAATTCTTTAGCAATATTTTGGACAGAAACTTGAATCAGTCATTTTCAGTGAACATCCGCAACATAACATAAATATATGATGAACCAAGAAACTGCTTTCATAAATTTATGGTTGAAATGGAATTTATGATTTCCTGAAATGGAAAACCCACATTTAAGAAATTGAAAATCGGTGGCCCTACACTTTGTATGTGTTTACAACAATTTCAGATAAATTGAATTTTTTTTTTTTTTTAAGAAACAAGCATGACAATTATGAAAAAAATACAGCAATGAAATGGTTACCTACCCTCTGATGGTATCCCGACGACAACTGCATTATTAAGAGAGAGATCCCCATTAGTTTCGCTGCAATGAAAAGGCAAACACATCAACTATTGGGTTATGCTTATTCATAATGATACAAAATATGGTTACAGGAGCTAATCATAATGTCAAGTTATACCATTGCAGACTGGCACATCAGAGTTGCACAAAACCAAATTTACCAAAAGAAATTTGAGTAAGTAGTGAACAAGTTGAACCTTTGAAACAGTTAAAAGCGACTACATTAAAAGACCGACTGTCGCGGTCTTTCCAAACAACTCAAAGAGTCTTCTAGTCAATGGCAAAGTAATACATAAAGTTTTGTCTGAAATCAAAGTCTATTTGGGAATGGCCTGATTTGCTCCTTAATAGTTTTTGGTTTGGCCCGACTCTGGAAGTGTTTTCCTTGATGTGAATACATTTTTACTATTATTTGAACAACCAAAACCATTTTACACGTAAACCTCAATTTTTGGAAGAATGAAACTGGAGTGAATCCAAAGAATGATTTGTTTTCTAAAAAACAATGGTTTCGAAGTTTGTCTGAACTCTGAAAAGTGTCGAGATTTGAACCTGCGACCACCATTCTGCAGGACTGAGGTTAAATTTTGCTCCAGTAAATTTTGTTTGCTCAACTTTACACTTTACACTTTACGCTAAGTTTCCCTTGGTGACTCATTGGAGACTGAAAATGGCAAACAGAACATTCCTTACATGACCGTCTCGTTGTCCTTCATTTTGGCCAGGGCTCGGGACACGGTCAAGTTGAGACTGTCCACCTTGCGTCCCATCTTAATGCAGGTGCTTTGCAAGCTGGTCAACTGTCTCTCCATGCTGTCCAATCGCCGGCAGATTGTATCATTCATATTGAAGAGAATTGCCTTCAAAGAAAGAAAAGCGGGTCTTGAATGTTTTAAAAGGAGAGAACAGAATCGGTCTACAGAAGAGAAGAAAATCCAAAGCATCTAACCTTGATGCTGTCCTCCCCTGCAGATCTTGCATTCTCATCGTCCAGTCTTTGTCTCTTGTTCATGGGCCCTTCATCATCAAGGTTCCCTGTACAAAAAGCAGGAATAAAAAATCGGAAATGAAATAAGCCATTTTTCTTTCATTCCCTTCTTAAACAAAACTCCCCCCACATATCCCCCGCTCTGCAACTTAGAAGTGTTGAAGTACAGTCCAGCAAAAGTCCTCACGAGGCCATCACAAGTCTATATCTTCCTCGATCACCCAAAAACATTTTGAAGGATTTTTAGGGGGAAAAACACAAAACTTAAGGATTTGGGGGGGTTAGGGTAAAATTTCCAGGAGCAGTATTAACCTTGGTTGAGAATGGTTGGAACCTCTGGTATCTCCTCGACATCCATTTGGAGTATGCTTTCATCACTTGTCTCCCCTGCTTTTATTGATGCCATTCTTCATGTGGAACGGATCAGACGTCTTTCTGCAGTCTCTGTGAGAAATAAATGTATGGAGAATCAGGGATACGATAACTTTTCCAGTGGGGTGTCTCTTCTGCCATTTATCTGAGCAAACTTGAATCATAGACCTTATGGCAAGTATCACTCGAGTGATTTTGCACAATGGCTCCAACACACTGTGGGAATGGAAAAAAAGGGCAATATCTGTGCCTTTTCTCTTCCTTGTTTAAATCTATTGTTAAAATTCACTCAAACGGTATTTGCGATAAGGCTTATCAATGGTGATTGGTTTTTCAATGCCACAGTCCAAGAGATGCGTCTCATTTTACCTTGATTTTAAACATGATTTAAATACGAATTATAAAATGTATAGGCCTAATTCAACTTTTTATTGAAGTTGATTTCATTTGTTTTCTTAGTAATTCGTGGCTTTGGAAGATTTTTTTAAAAAGGCAAACAAAGTCCGAGAACCATTCGGTTGATAGCCTGGTTCCATGAGCCAAAGATCCCAACATTGAATATTGTCAGGCATTTCAGGCCAGGGATCCAGACGATCAACTGCTGTAATGACTGCGTTTTCAAAAACCAGTCAAAGGCCTACACAATTTACAATATTTTCGAAACAATACATTAGGTTGCAAATTCAAACCAACCTAAGCCTAGTTCTTTGGCCTACAGTCAATGACAGTACATTCTTAACATTAAATGTATCGGTCAAAAAATGAGAAACTTTGCCATAAAAATTCGCCAACCGGCCTACCACCTACATCATGGCCTAACTGCTGTTAATTCTGGGCGCGTTCGTTCGCTCTGCGCCATCGGTCGATCGCGTTACGTTATCAGTCGTTCATGAAGCTATCGTGGATTCGGAAAAAATGTTGCAACCTGACGCCACTTCAACAGTTGTGTACAAAGTCTATGGAGAGTCCAGATAATTTTCAAAGTATTTCCCAAATTGGAAATGTTTCTCAGTCCCAGATTCATGACCTTTATCATCATTTTTGCAATGACTGAGGGCGGCTTCATTCATTGAGATGATAGGCTTAATAATATGAAGAAAAAAGTGGCATCATCATCAGGTTGCAACATTCATGACATGTTTCCATCATCCATGGATTCCGCTGCCACCAGTCGAACACCTTCATGACCTTTTCTTTCTAATTCACAAGTCTGGAGGATTTTTATTTTAAAACATGTTAAAGGTAAGTAAAGTCCGAGATATCCTACAGAATCGACAAGTCGCGCAACGCGATTGGCCAATCGCGCAGACCGACCGATTGCGCGCGCCCATGCATTCCCCCTACTTCATACGTGTACTTCAGCATGCAGCTCAGTCGCCGACGCTTCACACACTGCACTGGCACTGCATTGACATTGTCTTGGACTTGGTCTACGAACAATTTCGTGGTCACAACACAATGATCATCAAATACCACTCCTTTATGCCAGCAACATTTCAACATTTCCACCACTCAAAATAACCTTTAACACTGACTTGTTACTTCTTTGGAAAGTTAACGAAGTTTTACCCAAGTTTGCGACCAAACTTCGCGGTATTCTCGGCGAAATCCCGTCGAGGACGAAACCCCGGATTTTACGATAGACGGCGATAATGGCGTTCCTTCTCGCGAGAATGTTCGTTGGATCGATGAATGGTTCCCGGTCTCTTCGTTGTCTTTTATACCTTTGGGGGTGAGGGAACCAGCCAAGATGAGTGGTCTGGAAAATACGTCGATCAACGTACAAAGTAATATACTCCGATCAACGGATATTCAATAGTTACATATATGTTTATGTACACAGGCAATAACGATCGCAGGATTATCCCCCGATTGAGAGATGAAAGAACGTTGACTGCAAATCGCGATAGACGCCCTCAACGGTTCATGTGTTCCTGATAATGAAGTGATAATTCACACGAAAACACAGTCACTCGACTCGCAGATGCGGAAGGAAGTCTCGAGATGGAGGGATCGCGTCTTGAACATTTTGAAAAGCCACCTCGTGCTGACTCCAAAAGTACTCTTATCTGTGGTCGGTGTAAGCAGGAATATGATACACTGACTGCGTTTCTAAAACATCGAGCCTACCGTAAGTGAAAAATCTCCACGACGAGTACGAAGATGAACTAAATGTCAGATGAACTGATGAAGACGTCTGGTTGCCAAAATATGCCAGCTGCTTGCACAAATAATGCAACAATAAACATTTACATATTGAGCCGGAAAAATTCGAATATTTTCAATTATCAATAAGATTAAAACAGGCAGTCGCTTTTTTTTCCCATGATGTATGCCTAGTTGTTTAAAATAAAGAGATTTTTTTCAGATGCATTTAAAGTCATTTTAAAAAATTTATTTAATAGGCATGATAGGGCCTATTATTGTTTTAACCGTTATGTATTTATTTAATTTTTTTTCTCTCTCTCTCTCTCTCTTTTCAGATGTAGATGAAAACGGCAAACATTACTGTGAATTATGTCAAGCAGTGTTCTCCTCCAAAACATCAGCACTGGAACATTACACCAGTCATCACCAAGTCGTCTTTGGTGAAGATGAAAAAGACACCGAAGCAGCAGGCAATAAAGCCTATAGAATAATTGAGGTCGGGGAGACGGACAGTGAGATCATTGCCGTCATAGCCGATCCAGACACAGAGCATGTCGACGAAGAGACTGAGAAAGTCTACAACGAGTTAGTCCAGAAGAAGTTGCCCGAAACGGCCACCGACGATTACCTGCGGTATGGCATGAACTACAAGTTTGCGATGGAGGTGGTCCAAGTGGAGAGGCCAAAGTTCAGTTTCGGCAAAACGGTGCTGAATTGTCTGTTTTGCCTGCTGCAGGCCAACGACATCATGGTGCTGTCCAGACACATGTTCAACAGTCACAAAAGCTTTGTGAACAACGAGAGAGTGGATGAGTATGAACGGGTTTTCTTGGAGAACCAGCAGAGAGAGAAGGGGAAGAAGTATGCAGGGCAGGTTTTGACTTTGAGCAGGTATTGGAAGATCAGTCGTGAAGACTTAGAGGAGCAGCCGAAGCAGCGAACTTGCCGAGTGAGGACGAAGTACAGACGCAAGCTGCAGCCGACGGCTTTCCCCTGCCCGACGTGTGGTAAGGAGTTCAAGCAGGGACGGCTGAGGCGAGTTCACATGGAGACTCATCGGACTGAGAAGAACTTCTTATGCGATGAGTGTGGCAAAGCCTTCAAGTCCCGCACCCGGCTGACGGCCCACCGCAAGTCCCACAAGGAGAAGATCTTCAAGTGTCCGCAGTGCGACTTCCAGTCTAAACTCCATAGCGCCATCCACGCCCACCGTCAGGTGCACAGCCAGGGCTGCGTGCTGTGCCACATCTGCGGCTCGGCCTACACGGACCGCTCCACCCTAACCAAGCACATGGCCGTGCACTCCATGGATCGGCCGTACCCCTGTGCCTACCCCGGCTGCACGTGGCGTTTCAAGACCGAAGCACTGTGCCGAGCCCACTTCCGCGCCCACACAAGCAAGGGACGCTACAAGTGCGAAGTCTGCCACTACCTCTTCCGCCACAAGCATCATCTGCAAAGACACCTGGTTTCAGTTCACAGAATGGAGATTATTAAACACCAACAGCTCAGGCCAGATGTTGGGATCCTCCCAGCCAACGAGGAGCCACCTGTTCCTCTTGAGGGCGGGGCTAGTGATATGCAAATGATCCAGGTGGTACTTAATCAACAGGTACATCAGGAGGTCGTTAGTACAGACATGCAGGGTATTCAGGTCTTCAAATTATTCACGACCTGATTGTCTGTATTAAAACCACGTTACATCATGCGGAACACTGCCTACGTTTATTTGATTCATGGTTTGGAACTTATGACTTCTAAAATAGTGTTTTTACTTTTGAAATCCAGCCCTGTTTGTGTGGGGGAAAATGGGTAGATGACCAATTGAATGACTCCTCATATAAACCTCTTCAAGGCTTTCTCAATTTGCTTTTCATGAGGGCTGTTTCTGTACAAAAAAGTTATGTTATCCAAGTAGAATTCCACTGTATGTAGCGAGCATGGCTGTACCCAGACTGGACCTCGAGTGCAGAAAAACATGCACAACTATATCTGGCCGACTTCACTCACCCTTTAGCTGACAAAATTCTCCAAAATGTTCATAGAGGCAAAGACAAGGTCCTCAGTAAATCAACAGCCATGTTTGAGCTCTCAATTCAATATTTTAAAGAAGACCTTTCTTCAAAAATTTGCACTTGAGAGTGATGCATAGTGAACTCAATTTGAAGCCTAAGACTAGACTGGTACATATCCAACTTATTGAAAATATTTACCATTCAGTAGTCTGGTGGCATGACTGGAGAAAATGTGTAGAAGTAGAGACTAGGTACCAGATGTTTCTTTTGACTCAGTTGATTGATGCAGTACTAAAGGGGTGTTGGTTTTGGGTTTTTTTCGTTTTTTTTACTATCTTAAGTTTTGGGACTCTCATACACAGTACTGACTTTACAAATTTTCAGACTAGCTTGTACCTACCATTGTTTTGGCTATAATTACCATCCCCTTCCCTTCGGCATGCAAAGTTTGTGTACAATTATATCAAGCAGTAGTTGGGGTTAGGGTTAAGAACAACCATACTGGACGTGTAATTTTTATTCCCAGGACAAATGGGCTAAGTCATGAATAATTCAGTATTTCGATCAGGCCAGTATGTTTATTCATGAGAACAATATCAACAGCACTGTTGTTATTTAGCGAACCAGTTACATAAAGCATTTTAAAGATCGCTTGTCGTCCAGCTACCACACAGTAGAATAGTGGATAGCGAGATGAGCTATGGATACAAAGATCTCTGGTTCGAATCCATGTCATTGTTCATTTTCATCAACTATTTTTCTTCTCTAAATTTATCGTTGAGATAATTTTAATTGGAGGGAAAAAGAGAACGAGAACCTAAGTATCTTGCAATAATTCAAAGGAAAAACTGAATTATGCTTGACTTGGCCCCAACACTCCTAGGAAAAAAAATACACATACTGGACACTCTATTGTGCACTGATTGTATTCATCGTAGAAAAGTTATACCATATGAGCCGATTTTTACTAGATACATCCGTCGTATTGGTGTCCGAAAATATGTATTTTCTTTAACATCCATGGGAATAAATTCATTCAAGTGATGTACAGTATATACGACCACAAAATGTATTTTTGTAAATTATTTTAATAAAAGACCAAATGATTACACAAGTTCAACCCGCACTAAGGACAGACTTTACAAGATGAAATATATTCCATTAACGCATTTATTACATTAAAAAAAGAACCATAGTCACCACCAAATTAACCCTTCAATATAATATTTACAAATGTATACACTAATACAGCTGCTTTTAACATCTCGGTTCTGAGGCAAAAGTCCTGGGTACGACAATAGAAAAGTGTCAAGTATTTCAAAACACCAGCATGTCAGAAATAAAGTTTGACAATCCAAAAATAAAGTCTAATTTTTGTCTGTTGTTGTTAATAGTTTCATACTGAAATAAAAAATAAAGTAGAGGCCCTATGTTTTGGTCCTGCATGAAAAGACCATTTTTTTGCCTCTAAGAAAAGCCTTACAGAAGTTACAGGTAAAAAGACCGAAATATTAGGCATTCTAATTTTTTTCAGAATGTGTACATTTTAGCTTAATCCAGTCACAAAGCAATTTGCAGTATCATTTTTTTTTCATTTTTGTGGTTTCTTCCTTCATTTTCTTAATCTTTTCACAGTAATATTTTTTTCGTTTTCATGTTTTTCAGTGTTAAATTGTCGAACATGATCTGAAAGCCCTCATTTTCTTTCTCTGAAAAGTTAATCAAAATTTTAAGTACACACACATGGATTCCGCAACTGGATTCCGTTTCTAAAACAAGCAAAAAACTGCCCGTGGCACATTTTCTTAATCTTTACTGACTGATTTCTTCTGAATGAAACCATTTCAGGCAGAATAACTTCACAAGGTGTTTGGTACCAGTCCTATCATCGCTTTGTACAAGGATTTTGTCGTTAAATTGATGGATACGTTTCTGGGTAATTGCAAATGTTCCAACATGCCTTTAATTTGAGCTTTTGTCTTCTCGAAATCATAACCAAGAAAAATCGATTAACACAAATTTGTTTCATATCCCACTCGGCTCATAGAACACAGAAAACGTAGTGAGTCTTGGTTCCGTCTGGGTTCCGTATGCCACTCGGCCTTCGGCGTAATGGCATACAGGAGACCGACCCACACTCACATTTGTATCCTTGTGGAGACATTACTTTGTTCTCGTGTACTTAAGTTTTCGAGTTCGAAAATGTAGTTTCAAAATGCTCTTATTTTAACCAGAATTAATTTCCCTGGCTGAAATTTGGACTTAATATCCCTTTCCTAAAACTCTTCCGTTTGCGACGGATCAACATAGCTTGGAAATTCCTAGTTTTTGAGTAAAATCCATATATCTATTTCGTGAAAACCTTGTGGGGAAGTATTCATCTATAGAAATTGCCCTGTGGAGACGTATACAATCTTTTGTTCCCTATTGTACACACGTCTCCACAAGGATACAAATTTCAGCACACAGACACACTTCAGTATACTGTGTTCCACTTACACTTGTGGGATTACTAATAATGGCCATTACCAAACACCACACTGTTTAACAAGCAATGTCCGAGTATCAAAATGGTCAGAATAACATTATACATGTACATCATTGGCTTTTGCTGTAATTTTCAGAAATGAACTATTTGAGGGGTTAGTATAATAGATCAAATATTGTTACACTCACATGTTTGAAGTTTTGTGTTCGAAAATGCTGGAAAAACCAAGAAAACAAAACTGTTCAAGTAGTCTGGTTCCCTGACTCCACTAAATATAAAATGGATCAATTTACAGATGCCGGAAAATTGTAAGGTAAGGGTACCAGTCTAGCTGGCCTGCACCCGTTTACAAACATGTAACCAATAGCAAACAAAATTTGGACTGAATTAATGGTAAATTTGAAGCAGTAGTTGAAAAATAGTTAGGTTTTTCCAACAGTGGTCGGCCGACCACCGCTGGAAATTTTTACAAAAATACCATTTTCTTGAAAATGACTTCACACCAGGTGCCATAATTTTACAGGATGCTTCAGACTGTCATTTACCAACATCCTATTAAGGTATTTCGCAAAAACTTGGTAGTTTTATTTTTCGATGTTTGCAAATGTTGTATATTCCCTTTAAGTAGGGGTGTGCATTTACGGGTAGTCCAGGAACCGGGTACCCTTCTGAAAAAAATATGGCTACCCGGCTACCCGTTAAAGAAACCCAAGCCAAAATTTCAAATCTGGGAAGTTGCTGTTCAGATTGTTCATAAAGGTCCGCACAATAATACTACCACATCGGAGCGACAACACGCCTAGATAGGGTGTATACAGTGAGCTCTTTAGCTATGTGTTGCAAACTGCAACTTTCGCAAGCATCATAAAACGTGGTTTTGGTTTTCCATGTATCCTGTTTTTCATTTTGAAAATTTCCCACAGACGTTCGAAACCTTTCTGTTTCATTGACTGAGAAGTTACTTTGAAATTTGCAAAGTTGGTTACGAGTACCTGATCCCATAATCTAGAACCAGTTCCTGACATTAACGGTCCGGTACCCGGTTCCGATGCACATCTCTACACTTAAGGTCATGGGCGTTGCCTAATTTTTTTGGGGGGGGGGATAGAATTATATACAACACGGCCATTCATTGACAATGCCCAAGGCACGGATCCTTTTTTTCTAGTGTTGGGGAAGGGCCTCCCCAAGAAAATAATGAAATTTCAAATATTGGAGATTGCAAGCTAATGGAATGTTACAGCTCTGAACTGAGAGCATTGCATCGGCCCAATATCGGGCTCATAAAAAAAGGTGAAAGATTTCTGGTGAAGTTGTTTCTACGCAGTAAGGCCTTACACAATAGGCACAGTTGTTTGGAATGATAGACGGATCAAGTATAAAACAAAATTGTAGACAGCGATGTCGTCAAGTCCATCACAAGACCATCCCACATAAATCACAAGTCCATTCACAACGCCAGTCACACGAAACAGTGGATGAAAAATTACAAGGGAATGCCTTTGTCGAAGCTCATTTGAATAGCTTGTGAGTTGAATTGGGACTGGAGGACTTGTGATGGACTTGCAGGGACTTGTGATGGACTCGACTACATCCCTGTCTGTAAAAATACTTGAAGAAGGGGCAAGTTTCCCCTTCAGGATAAACTGATGGTGTTTTTTCCCTAATCCCTTGAAAACTATCATGGAGATAACTAATACTCAGATAAAATCAAACCTGATATAGACCTTTATCATGCTGCCACCATTTCAGTCATGTTCCCTGTATCCAATAACAGTACTGAATGATAATGTTATTTGTGCAAAAAGGAACCAGACTATTTTTCCTTCCAGCCTCGCTTTTTGGTTTGAATGGGGAAAAATCAAGATGGCCGCAACATGATAATGGTCTATATCACAGGTTCCTAATACATGTGTATACACAATAAAGCTGCAACATCAGATACAATGCCATTGTACTAATGCGCTATGGGTGCTGTCGAGAACCATCTTGTTGTAACAAACACCGGTACAACATTTCCTCGTCTGAAACTAAATTTCTGGTTAAACAACAAAAAATAGCGAGTCTGCTGCAAACAAGCTGACAGCCACTGCAGTTCATTGCTTGAAATTCCGGGTCTGTCCATTATTTTGTTTTAAAAAATAAATTGACGAACTGTAGAATCCATCATTAAATATTCTGGTTTAACCGGCTTGGATTCAAAGATGTGGCATTTTGGGAGAATTCTTATTTCTGCAGTGTTCTAGTCAAGTCCGTCACAAGTCTTCCATCCTCAAGTCATGCACCAAGTTATCAAAAATAAACTGTGAAAAAGGCACGGTCTTGTTACTGTTTGCCACCTGTTACTTCAGACTTGTGATGAACTTGTGAATGGACTTGTGGTGGAATCATCTACAGCACTACTGTCATGACTGATTCATTTATTCCATCCGTAACGTTGCACCATTCTGTGGAAAGCTGTCTCTGCTTCTGTCTTGGTGTACTCTCGGTTGGCCCTGTCCATATCCAAGGCAGCCTTTGGGTCCGAAACAATCTCGGATCGGACTTGGACCAAAATACTCTGCCGACGAAAACATGTTCAAGTCAGTATTGTTATTATCAAAAGGAATCCTAGGTGATTATATTTTAGTTTCAATGAGTCGTAGAATTTAATGTATTTGGAGAATAATTTCATGAGGCATAGAGTACAAGGAAGCTTGGACTATCCACAAAATAGGTTACCAGCCAAAAGGCTATGTTAGTTGCTCATGAGTTGATTTTCACTGTTATTAACTTAGCAAGTGAGAAAAAAAACACAAAAATGTATCTTACTCCTAAAAAGTGCAAGTCTGTGTGTTGTGTTTTTTGTTTTGTTTTTGCTTTTTGCTTTTTTGAGGGAAAGGGGGTGTATTTTTGTTTTTGTTTTGTGGGGGTGGGGGAGTGTAGGTGGTTGTTGTAACACATACCTCTATGTCATTGGTCGGTCGCCAACCTGACTTGGTCAGTAGTTCCATACAAATACTGCCCCCTATTGTCACATGTGCTGCGAAAATGCAAAAGAGTTCAAATCAGTTCAAGCAAACATTTATCTGTAATTAAATGTCATGAGTTGTGAAGAAAATGATATCTGAAATGGTAGAAACATCCCCCTTTCCGATTAATTTTGAGCAGCTGCAAGTCCGTCACAAGTTCTCCATTCTTACGTCAATTCAAAAGCTGTTTAAAAAAACCTGCAAGGGGTCTCGTGAAGGATTTGGTTTTGACATAGCTAATCCCTTATGCAACTCATGACAATTTCTCTTGTTAGTGCCCACCTGTTAAGAACTTGAATCTTGGCCTGACGACCCTGATGAAAGGCGGCGCCATCGGGTAGTCGTCCGGGAAGGACATCTCCAGCTGAATCTCCAGCTTCTGCTTGTACTTGTCAGCGTACTTGCACAGGTCTTTGCCCAGGACAGACTTGGGCTCGAAGTCTGTCATCTGCACATCCTGTAGTGCATAGACATGGTGTATAGAGGTTTACAGATTAACCCTAATGCTCCCTGATCCATCAAAATCTACCAGGTTTCGTAGTACATGTATTTTGTAGGATTGAGGAAGACTGAGAGCCCAGCTACTATTTCTTTACATGGATTCCGGAATGTTCCTCATTCAAATGATCGGGAAGATTGGATTAAGGCATTGGACCAATTATGAAGGGACTTTAAATTTAGATTTCTGGAGCGGTTTGAAGCAAAGGCAGTTGTGGTGCTTGTCTTCTGGAGCAAGACAATTTAGGATTCCGCTTCATTTTGATCAAAGGAGAGCAAACAGGTTTTTATGTAATCCAGGGCCCCCAGGGAAATAGTTCATTGACAACTGATGGGGCTACCCTGGTAAAATAAAACGAAATAAATAAATAAATAAAAAGTAACTGGGATGAAATTATTGGTTGCCATCCAGGTTTCTGTGTATTTCCAACATTCCCAGCAATAAAAAAGGCATTTTAAAATCCACAAAGCTGGAAAAAAATCTGGAAAATCCCACACCTGGAATCGATTCTGATTACTGTTCTGCTAATAAATGCCATTGGTCACCAAAGTGTTCTGTGGTTCCTACGATGTTTGAGTCGTTAAAGAGTGGAAAATGTGTGATTTATTCAATTCTTTCATAAATCGTTGGAAGAAATTTAACCACATACCCACAGAAAGAGATTGTCGCCTCTTGGGCTTCCATGGATGCCGTTAGCACTCTCGGAACGCTTGAACATTTTCAAATCTGCCAGAATAAAAAATATCTATAAATATAACATCCTCACCAGTTCCTGATTGAGAGAAAGGGTGGTAACCCCTGGAAACTATCAACCGAGCAAGAAAGAGTCTGTTCTGAGCAAATATGATGCATCATGTCGACATTAATCTCCAGTTTGCATGGCATGGAAGCACTGAGAATACAAATGTACTTCAATTTTGCCGGATGGGATGCCTTTTCCACTGATGAGTATGTGAGAAATCAAAAAATTACCGGACAGCAGTCGACGCACGGCCATCCTGGAGCCAAACTTAGCGTACATCTCGAAATCTACATCTGAAGTGTCACCGTGTTCCTCTGGTGATTTTCTGCCACATTTGGTGAGAGAAAAAAATAGATGAAATAGCTTATGTTTTGTGGATGGAAGTGTTTCAATAGAACGATTGATTTAAGCCCCACCAACACACAAGTGAGCGCATGTCGGAGTTTTGTCGGATATTTTGTTGCAACATCATGTCTGTGATTGGTCATATCATGGGCCGAGGCTTAGTAGATCAGATAATGGCACTAAACTCCCTGTGAAATTATTCCTTCTGGCATGCTGTCATTTTGAAGAAAACACTAAAAGAAGGTCATTTGCAAAGATGAGTCAAGTGATGCATATTTGAAAATTTCCATTAGTTGTTGGTTTGCAATTCGGCAAATCCGTGAATGGGTGAATGGCAAGCACTGACATGAAACATTGCTGACATGAAGCATTTGTCGGTTCAGTTCGTGACATCGAGTAGCTATAATCGGCTGAATGAGAACGTATTCCGGATACTGATTTCGGGCGCAATTCAAAATATGACTCGGCAACTTTTGAATTGAAATCGAGATCCTAGAAAATTGATTTCTCGGAATATACAGCATTCACAGAGCTGAAACTTCATCAGGTTAGTTGTTAAGCACCTGTCTTTAGATTTTGAGCACTCGTTGCTTCAAACGAAACGAATGATCTACTCTTCCTTTAAGAGAAATGTATTACTTTGTGAATAAAGTGTAAAGCTTGGTATCAACCTAAACTGATCCAGAGATTGCCAATACTGAGAGGTGCTACACCCATGGGCATGTCCCACGCATTTTTAATATGAGGTGCGCGTTGGTCATTGGTCGAAAGAGCATGTGCCTACCACATGTGCATTAGCATGGTGCTGTTACATCCTAACTATGGCACTGTCCCAACAACAGTTGAGATGATCAAACTATATACAGCTAGGATCGTCCCAACTAAAGTTGGGAATTCCCCAACTTGTTGGCACTGTCCCAAGTATAGTTGGGACGTAACAGTGGCTCCTAGTTTTGGTCTTTAGATGAGTCTGTTAACCTATGAGGCTGAACAATTGTTATTAGGAACTGCAATCGCAGGAACACCGTATCAGAGCAGGGTAGCTAATGTTGCTAGCCCCATGACTTTGGGTGTGATCTAATTAGTAAGAAAATAAATGTATAAATCTGTCACTAACCTTTTCTCAGGAGAAACGCGATTGACCTTTTCAGGTTCCTCTGTGTCCATCATGTCTTCGTTGTTTTCATAGTACCAATCTTCGTTTTCATCATCATCTTCATCCTCATCATCGTCGTCTTCGTCAACTCCTTCATCATCCTCAGTCCCCGTATTATGAGAACCAACGAGCTGTAACAAGAAGGGGGGGGGGGGGGGGAATGAGGATGACCATTACAACTGATTGCATCACCTCAATGGGTCGAATTCCCTTCACAAGTCAACACATATACAATTTCAAGTTAAGTTTGCATCAGTACAATGTATTGAAGCTGTTCATGTGCCACTTAGACAAATTGACCAAAATTATCTCATTTTTGGAGTGGAACGATACAAGAAAGCTACCATTTTCATATTTGGTTATTAAATCAACTTACAGGCTGCAATGCTGCAGTACTTTGTTCCAGACATTCCTGTATGCTGGTTCCTTGGCATTCTTTTAATAATTGCCAGGCCGAGTCATTATCACTTGCAACCTTCTGTAAAAAAATAGGGGAAAAAATGGTTTCAAGTTGGGCACAATGAAATAAAGTATTCTCTTTCATATTGCATTCTCGCACGAACACCTGGGAGGCTGAGTTATGGCCATATCATGTGTGGGGTAAAAAAATCGTATTCAGGGATCAGAACAGCCAATCACAAGGCGCCTCAATTATTTATGCTCAGTAGAACATCCAACAGCCGTCAGGTCAGTAATACATTCCGAATACACAGTACAATCCATTGACCCTACGGCTGTTGTGTGTCCTACTCAGCATAAATAATCAAGGCGCCTTGGGATTGGCTGTTCTGATCCCCGAATGTTATTTTTTTCCCCTGCATATGATACGGCCAAAACCCAGGCGCGGCGCCCCTCACGTGTGTACGTTAACAAAAGCTAAAGGGGACTTAGACATTTTTTACCGTGACAAATCTTCTTCTGGTTCGGCGGCAACCTTGTTATTTTTTAAAAAAATTCCTCCAGAGCCACGAATCAGAAAAAGAAATTGTATTACAATAGGCTCTGTTATTTAAATGTTAGAGTCAATTTAAAATAATATAACTAGATTAAGAAGAATATTTTGAATTTTTTGAATGAAAAAAAATTCAAAAATGTCTAACCCTGCTGAGGATCTCTTGCTCATGAGATACACGCGCTATCCACTCGGTCACAGCACAGGTGCTGCACAAACGATGGTGGAAATTTAATACCTTTTATAAGTACAAATATAAATGTCATGAATGTAGGCCTAAAGAGAGCGCTGTCCAATCAAACCGGCTTAATATATCTTAGGCCTTGAAAGAAAGCTTGCTAAATCTATCCAGCTGGCTAAAATAGGCTACACTTCCAAAAAAAATTAAGGCCTAGCTTGTCAAGAAAAAAAGTAGAAATGGAAAAAATGTTACAACCTGACGCCACTTTTTTTCTTCATAATCAATTTTCATCTCAATGAAGGTCGTTCATTGCAAAAATGATGATAAGACATGCATGCTGAAACATTTCCAATTTTCATGATTTTGTTGGGTAGCCTACTTTAAAATTGTCTTGATTCTCCATTGACTTTGTACACAATCGCGCATCGCGGAAGTGGTCATGTTGCAACATTTTTTTCCAAAGTAAGGTGTATGTCCGTGCAACTCACAAAACACCGCTGACCATTTTCAGCAGCCGACGACTGAACCACAATGTTGAAAGAGATGCCTCCGGTCCGATGCTCAAAAACCAGTTGTCTTTCCGTTTCGTCTGCCCAAAGAAGTTGCCATGGTTTTGAATGGTGCTCCAACCACGCCAACGCTGCTTGCCGACAAGCATCAAAATCTGTTGCTTTTTCATCAACTTCCATTGTTTTTTCCCAGCTCTACCTTCCCCTCAAATTGTATATTGGTTTGTAATGTAAACTACATCAATGCAAAACATGGAATTAACTAAGCATATATCACGCACAGCAGTATTTATGCATTCGCGATGTGTATTTCACTAGCGGGAAAATCCGGAAGTCCAAAAATAGAAAATGAATATGCCCACCCTATTTTCAAATGGAACAATCTGTGCAAAATATCATCCTTAATTTTTGTAGTACATGGGTTTGGATTCTTGCTTTTTGGTTTCTATTTTAAAAAAAATGTTGTACTGTATTGGATGATTAAGAGTAAATAAAAGTTATGTTGACGAGTAATTCGTATTTATTGATTTCGCTTGGGTCTAATTGGGGTACAGAAATGGAACGTGCCAACTGCGACCTTTGACCACGTGTTTGCGCTGGGCGATTCTGTCATTTTGTCTGTTGGCAGGGTGACCGTTTTAGCCGATTAGCCGGCCGGCCATGCAGTAGCCTTTCGCCAAGGCCATCGTGCTTAGAGCTAGAGCGGCGGAGCCGCGAAAGCACGAAGCGACTGGAGCAAAGATTAAGTCAGCACGCACGAGTGGCGAAGCCACGAGGCCTTTTCGAACTTGATTTTGCGGTTTTGTTGTTGAACGCTGACTCCGTCGTTTCCGATTGCTTGGAATTTTGCTACCCTTTTGGGGTAGCAAAAATCGAGATTTTAAAGAAAAACATAAGAAATTCTTGACAAGTTGGAAAAGGCCCTCGTGGCTTCGCCACTCGCGTGTGTGGTCTCCCACTCCAGTCGCTTCGCGTTTTCGCCTCTTTGTCAAATGCTGGCAAGTTAAGCCACGATGGCCTTGGCGAAAGGCTAGCCATGCAGGCACCGTTCGATTTTGGGCAGTTTTGCACAAAAAGCAAATGATCCTATGTACAATGATTTAAGCATCGCAAGGACATGCGTTCAGAAAGAGAAAACATTTTTCATCTGGGAAACTTAAAGATTTTAATAGTTTTGTTGGCTTCCACACGTGATTTTATGCGTACGATCGAAAAATATTGCGGAAACAATAAATTCACCTTCTTTAGTTATTGAAATTTGAATTATTAGCCAGCAGACAATAATTCGGCTCTCACAGGGCTGGTTCATTTGTGCATAAAATGAAACCCTTTTTTGAGAGGGTTGCAGATGCCTCCAAAAAGTAGGTTTTTTTGTTAAAAAACATATTTCAAATTTGTTAGGCGACAAAACCCACGGGGTCTGCAACTTTAACAAATACAATTTTTCAGTACTTTTAAACAAAAGACCAAATGTTTATTTACAATTGATTAATGTCAAAAGAGCCATAAGAGGGTCTTTATTTTCTGATATTAATTAGAAATGTTCCTTTTCACAATGCACCCGGGTATTGATGTTGCTCAAAGTATACACTACTTAGCACTCTCTAAATTTAACCAGTTAATTTACAGTGCACTACCGAAACATTTCAAGAAATTAAATAAATATTTTTTTTATATTAGACTAAACCCAGTACATCTATTTCTTTTTAAAGAAAAGAACAAAGATATGTTGGGCGTGTTCCCTCTCTTTCATTATTAAGTTACATATTGAACATATTGAAATTCTTTTATTTTTACAAATAACTTAATAAATAAAGACCTTTAAAATTTATTCATAAATACCTAAGACAGTTTACGCATTCCTATTGGTCGAGAGCCCGTCACGTGGCCGGTCTTAAACGGATGATAAAGACATGGCCTGTCTTAAACACTTTTCCAGTGTCACAATAAAATGTGGACTCCTAAAAAATCCAGTGCCTCTTATCGTTTCATTGGTTGAACGTTCACAATCCTCACGTAGGCATGTGCAACACTACCAGGGAGTCAGAATTTTATAGTTCTAAATTCAAAACGCAACGCGCCAGGTGCGTTCTGCATGACATCGCGCAGAACATGATACGCGCGCGTCAATCTCCATAAAAGGGTTGTTTACATCTTACACGCCAGCTGAACACTCCATTATTTTGCAAGAGGGATGTTTCAAAAAGCATAAAGTGAATTTGTTGAACAAAATCGGGATGTTTTGAACGAATTATATGATTTTTTTTTACCGAAAAGGTACTTATGAATGGGAATAAATATGTGCTATGTCGGTATTTATCACTCTGTTTAAGACCACTTAAAGTCTGGGTGCTGATAATTACCCTCGCCTCCGGCTCGGGTAATTATCAGCACCCAGACTCTAAGTGGTCTTAAACAGAGTGATAAAAACCTCCGGAGCACACATTTATTCCCTTATCAATACTATAAAGACCATTAGTTATTAAACAACCGGTACCATCTCACAACATGCTGCCCTTGTGGAAATGATTGCAAACTAATTAGAGAGACAAAAACATGATTTGTTTCTCGAAACAAAACTAAATAATTTTCTAAATCTAAGGGATTTGTATAAATAATAATAATATAATAATAATAATGGGTATTTATAAAGCGCACGTATCCACCATTATTGGAGCTCAAGGCGCTACATCATTATTACAAAATTTAAAAAGCTAAGGTAAAGATAACCATGTTTTAACTGTGCGTTAAATAAATATCAGCCATCCGACAAATATACACTCATTACAAAATCAACCATATCTCTATTTGATTTCAAGCACAGCTCTACCATTAAAAGGAATCGTAAGCATTTAAAAAGCGTCTGAAAAAGTATCAAAATTACTCACATTACCGTGGTAGTGGGTTATCAAATATCAATATACATCAACGTCGTCTTCACCAAAGACTGCATGTATATATAAAACTGTCTTTGCATGTGACATTAATCTGATGGGATTTGATCATATTCACAAATAAAACTTATAAAGAAAAAGTTATCAAACTTACACTATTTTATGGGGTGAGTATTTTTAATACTGCGTTTTAAAACCTGAATACAAATATATCACATTATTATCATTTCCATCAAAACTTTTGAAGGATTTTGAACAATACAATACAATATAAATAACCACCTTGCATGCTAATGCTCAATTATCAATCCGAGGCCTTCCCTTTCTGTCGATGGACCCTGTGCTCAAACAATAGGTGGTGTTTTTCTTACCATTTTCAAGAGCTCCAGTAGGAGGGATACACCGCTTGTACTACGTGTAAAAAAAAATGTCCTACTTTTGATCCTCAAAAACTCTGTTGTTTACCAATGGAATTAAACTTTCAGATCATGTAAACAAGGCTTTAAATGCCATACGCGATTTAAATGCATATGCAAAAAAATTAGTCATTTTCAGAATCTGCCACTTTCGATTTGGCGTCCTCCAATGTCGATACAGAGCTGGAGACAGTGGCGGAAGGCACGTGCTGTGGCCAAAAACTTCTGAAGGAATGCAGGGTCACCCCTGATGTCATTACACACCAGTGTTGGAGCAAAGGCTTTGACCCTCAAGGCCAAGGCCAAGGCCAAGGCTTTGACCCTCAAGGCCAAGGCCAAGGCGAAGGCTTTGACCCTCAAGCCTCGAGGCCAAGGCCAAGGCTTAACCCTCAAGGCCAAGGCCCTGTTTTATGAAATGACCACTGATATAGAACTTATTATAGTCACATGAGTGACACATCATCACGCAAGGGCGGATCCAGAACACAATTTGGGGGGGGGGGCAAAGAAATTTTGGTCCCCCCAAGAAAGTGGGTCAAAAAATTACGGCTTGGGCTTCGGGGCCAGCTTAAGGGCCCCGAAAAATTTTTGGACTCGAGATGCTCTGTGGTGCGACTTGATGCAATTTCTGACCATTTTAATCGATGTTTTTTGAGGAAAAGATGGAGGTGTACTCATTGCCTGCCTTTATTACGATGTCACATAAAAAAAGGTTTCTTTTTTGAGGGGGGGGGGGGCCATGGCCCCTTTTGGCCCCCCTGGATCCGCCCTTATCATCACGAATTGCTCGTTACGAAGAACAACATTTCTTTCATTGCAATCAACATGCTCGCATAGGCCTACACCATTTCATGACTGCACTGTATCTATTAAAGTATAAGTTCAGGTCTTCACTATGGTTTAACTAAACAAAATAATGATTTACTTCTCTATTGACACACAATTCTCCCAAGTGTAACAGGGGGATCCAAGAAACTGATATGGGGAAGTTTTATTTGCTGGCCCAACATGGTCAGAAATATCAGCATTATCTAAAACAGATACATGCAAATCTTTAGCACTTATCAGGGAGACATACAACCAATCAGATCTATTCCATAGTTATATGCAATTAAAGTGATCATCTCATTAGCCCCACAAGTGTACGGAATATTTGCAGCAAATCTACTACAATGGTAACAAAATGTGATGCTACAAAAGTGGAAGTGTGCCCAACACACAAATCTATAGGGTGCTTCCCTCCTCCATGGTAATACGATTAAAATGGTAACAGCAATATTTCGAACAGATTTATCTGGAAAATGCAAAAATCTATGGGCCTTGAAGAGCCTTGACTCAAAATTGCAAGGCCCTGAACCCTCAAGGCCAAGGCCAAGGCCAAGGCTTTTGCCCTCAAGCCTTAAGGCCAAGGCCCAGCATCAAGGCACTACATCACTGTTACACACCTTCTCGATCGTTTGGTGCAACACACGATCGGGGAGGTGTGCAATGACATCAGGGGTGATCCTGCATTCCTTCAGAAGCTTTCGGCCACAGCACGTGCCTTCCGCCATCATCTCCAGCGCTGTATCGACATTCTGAAAGTGAGCATTTTTTTTCGTATGTCGTTTAAGTCTTACCCTCTTTAAAAGTAGGACATGTTTTTTTATACATATAGTACCTTCTGTTTCCTTAAGTACATACGACTAATTTTAGTTTAAAAATCGGACTCTGAAAAGGAGTGCCCCTCTCTTTATTGATAGTTGCCAGAGATTCATCACCACACAAATTGTATATTAGTGGTAAACCTTGTTGCCATTTTGCAATAGGCTGGTTCCGCACTAAAATTATCGTCGTGATTTTGTATTCAGGGGGCAGGAATCAGACCTAGGCAGATCTCGCATATATTTTGCATACATTAGGAGGAACCTCTTAATGTATTTTGGATTCATTGCTAGCTACCGGTCCCTACATTCGAAGTCCAAAGGACAATAGAGGGACTGCAGAACCAGTCCATGGTCTCCCCAACTCTCCCTTAGTAACCGTTGAGGGGGTACTTGTGCACAGGGTCAATCAGTTTTTACTCGATCGTATCTAGACTCGCATGTCTCCGTCATATCTGCTCGCATACCCTGTGGAAGATGCTGATGGAGTGGAGTTCTAGCCAAAGAAGGGCAAAGACTTCCTCGTTGAAGAGTATAAAGTGGCAGGGAGTGCGGGAAGAATTGCGAAAACCGTGCATAGCAATCAGGCCAGTGCCGTAGTACCTGCATCAAAGAAATAAATCAACTCAAAGATTTATGTCCATACGTTTCAAAAAATGTAAACAAAAATTTCTCCTTACAAATTTTCATTTTGAATGGTTTATTTCAACAACAAAAAACACTCTCTCTTATTTTGAACATTTCAAACACTCCCATAAAATAGTTGTCAATCCACTTGGAGATTCTGGGAAGATTTTACAGATTGAGTAAGGTAGATCCCAGCAACTGTTACATTACATTGAATATTTTCATATTTTCTTGAAAGTTAACTCTCTGAGTACGGCATAAATCACTCCTATACTTTAAATAGGGAGGGCGATGCTTCCTCCCTGTGGAGCAAGCAAGGAAACACTTGTTGCCATTACTAGAAGTAAAAACAATGACGATGCATCCAAGGCAATAATAGCAGCTTTCTCTTGAAGACGCCACTTTTATATCTGCTTACCGTAAACAGAGAGTTTAAGTACAACCAAAAAAGAAGTCACGGGGTTGCTGCAAAGTGGAGAGTTTTGGAGGCTACTTTTCCATATTTTTAAGAAATTGAGTGCTGATTAGCCTTTGATATGAGTAGAGTCGAGTTGTTTGGTTGCAGTGACTCAAATCAAGTCAAGACATTTGTCTGTAATGACTCAAGATGAGTCAAGTCAGTGAAGATTGTGGCTTGAGTTGGAGTTGATTGAGTTGACTCCAGTCCAAGTCAACATTGGGTTTTGACCTCTCACCGATATCATAAATATGTATACTCGGTGTTGTCGGTGGGTTTTGAGAAAAAAAGTTTACAAGCTTACTCGGTTGGGACTCAAATCCACAAACCAAAAGCTTACTCAATTGGAACTCAAAACTCACCATCTCCTGCTTACTATGCAGGAGTCTTAATACTCAAACACTGAGCTTGTCAGCTAGGGTAAACTAGTTGGTTTAAATGTGATATAGCATCAGAACTACGACCAATCACTATAATTTGTAGGATGGAAGTTTTGCGTCAGGGAGATCTAAATTCAATATCTGCGTTTTTCCTTCATCAAGTTGAGTCGTTACGATTCTGAGCTTGACCAACCTTCTGCGACATCTCTTGAGGTCCATGTTCAGTTTGCGGCCCACGTCACCCATGCCGTGGTCGTGCACCCCGGCGGGGACCAGAAAAGGCTGGGACGAGGGGAGATCCTTAGGGTCTCGGATGAGGACGTCGTCCCTGTCTACAGACTCTAGCATGGCTAGGGTCTCCTGTTCGGCGGAGCCCAGCACCATGGGCTCGTCCAGATGCACCTCAATGCTGAGCTGGCAGGCTGGCACGTTGGGGTCTCCCTGGATAAATAAAAATGTGTTCATTACAGGACTTGTCAAGTACAACGGAAGCTGGATTGGTTTTGGCATGCGGTCAGACAGAAACGCAGCTTCAATGACATGCTTCGTTCTGCAGGGAGGAAATTTGTATCAGTGGGTTCAAATCCCAGGAAATGAATGTTACCAATAGGGACCAATACATATCTGACTGTCAAACAATGTTAATTCAACCAAAAAAAATCCTGAGTGCTCTTTGTGAAATGGCTGCTCACCGTGACTTTGTAGCCTCGTAGCTTGTCCTCCTCATATTTGAGGCTGATGATTTCAATGCCGTGTCCGCCGTAGGTGCCCTTGAACAGGCCTGGTTGGATGGGCTCGTTGGGCTGAGGGCCTGGGAGGTGGAGTCTTTGGAAGGCACAATTTTCACTGGGGAAGAAAATGGGGGAAAATTTGTTTTAAAAAAATTGAACTCCGAATGTTGGAAAAGTCAGAAGTGTGTAGGGCAGTAAGCAGTATTGTAGTGAAATCCATCATTAGTCCATCACAAGTCCATCACAAGTCCTCACAAGTCCATCACAAGTCTATCACAAGTCCTCACAAGTTCATCACAAGTCCATCACAAGTCCATCACAAGTCCATTACAAGTCCATCGCAAGTCCATCACAAGTCTATCACAAGCCCATCACAAGTCCATCACAAGTCCATCACAAGTCCGTCGCAAGTCCATCACAAGTCCATCACAAGTCCATCGCAAGTCCATCGCAAGTCCATCACAAGTCCATCACAAGTCCATCGCAAGTCCATCACAAGTCCATCACAAGTCTATCACAAGTCCATCACAAGTCCATAACAAGTCTATCACAAGTCCATCACAAGTCTATCACAAGTCCATCACAAATTCATCACAAATTCATCACAAGTTCATCACAAGTTCATCACAAGTTCATCACAAGTCTATCACTGGAGATCCCTTTAAATTGTCTAGAGATACCTTTAGATTGTCTGGAGATCCCTTTAAAAAGTGATTTGTTTCATTTTTCGAAAATCCTCAGGCCTGTTTGTTTTTAATGTTTATATCTTGTTTGCCCGATAATAAATAAATAAATCACAAGTCCATCATAAGCACCCCCCCCCCCCCACAAGTCCATCACAAGTCAATCACAAGTCAATCACGTCATGAAAGGAAAGATATTAAAATCTACTCACTCGTACTGGTTTAGAATGATGTACTTGATGCGTAGCAGTTCTATATGATGATCATAGTTGAAGAGAAGAATTTCACCCTCCTTGGCCCCGATCTCTTGCCGAATCCACTCCTGTAATTCCTGACCCCCCAAAAAGGAGTGTTTTGAAAAAATGTTACACCAAGAGAAACTTATGGCCTCTTGCAAAAGTACCTGTCAACGGTAACAAAGAGAGAGTTGGACAGGTTTTTTCAATTGATTGCCAATTTACGTCTGGCGCCAACGCGAAGACAATAGTGATTTGAGCACATTCAGATGAAGGCAATTCTTATCCACTTCGCACAATACGCGCTTGAAACAGAACGTGCATGCAATGGGTCACTAATCCCGCGCCCACACCAGTGGTCACTCAAAAGGCCTTTTCACACTAGAGTCTCTCAACCCCCGGTTGAAGTCAACCCTGGGTGAACCCAGTGCCGCCCGGGTTGAGGTTTTGATTTTCAAACCCCGAGTTCAACCCCACATCATTTCACACTTGTCTTGTGCAAACCGCGCTTATTTTGCTCGGTTGCTACTGTTTTGAATCCTGGCGAGAGTTTCAACCCGGGTTGAAAATCACAACCCTGGTCTGGAGCAGGGTTCAGTTCAACCCGGGTTGAAATCAATCTCAGGGGTTGACGCAGGGTTGAACAATTTCAAGTGTGAAATGCTGCATGTTTTCAAGCCTGCGTCAACCCCGAGATTTGTCTAGTATGAAAAGGCCTATAGAGTTCCAACTCGGGCAGAGTCCAGACTCAGGCGAATCTTATGTATCAAATGACTCATAACCAAAACACGGACAGCAAAATGCCATCAAGAAAATTGGATCATGCATATTCATTAACTGAGAATAAATTTGGGTTTAATAATATGTGTTCGTCTATTTACGTACACGCAAGCAACTGTGAATAACGACTAAGAGGAAATTCCATGCTTTCCAAGACTTTATACAGTATTTTCTTCAATTTAAAGGGAATATACATCATTTGCTTTTGCTGTAATTTTCAGATATGGATGGAATTGGGGGGTTGGAAATATATAGCAAATATAGTTACACTGCCTTTTTCGAGATTTTGGGTTCGAAAATGCTATAAAAACCAAGAAAAACAATCATTTTCCTGTAGTCTGGTTCCCTGACTCCATATAAGAAGAAACAGAGCAGTTTACATACATTGGGGAATTGTAAGGTCAGGGAACCAGTCTAGCTGGCTTGTACCCGTTCATAGGTGTGTAATCGATTGCAAACAAGTGCGATGGTCAATTGGGGCCAGTATTTGGAGAAAAAAAAAGTTTTTTTTCCAACGCTGGTCGGCCGACCAGCGTTAGAAATTGATACAAAACTACCACTTTTCTTGAAAATGACAGTATACCAGGTGCCATGATTTTACAGGATGCTTTACACTGTCATTCACTAACAGTCCAGCAAGGTATTTCAAAATGATTTGGTAGTTTTATTTTTTGATGTTTGCAAATGTTGTATTTTCCCTTTAAATGGCAAAGCTGTGAAGCGATCAACAGGGAAATCAGCTGATCCAAGAAAAAGTGGCATGCTCTTGGGGAATAAATTCAGAATGAAATGATTTTCCTACCTCTTGCCTACTGTTGTGATATCGGTGCTTTTCTGGCTTGCAACACTTGAGCACAAACTCACCTTCGCCGCCACCCTAAAATTAAAAATATCACAAGTTGAACTTGAGCGATCCCCCCGGCATGCTGGCAGTATTTATAGTCAGTTAGAAAGCACACTTTTCAGTTGGCCTAACCAAAGGCAACAATGACCTCATTTGACCCCTACATGACCTTTGACCTCAAATGTCTCAAGTCATCGGAAGTCCCCCTACCCAAAGATTATTGTCACCAAGTATGGTTGAGATTGAATTCGGACTTTTCATATGACAGCACTTATCAGTTAACCTAACCAAAATGTAACACACACTGACACCCAGGTTTGTTTATGGTGTAAATCGAGGATTTTATATTGTTCCTCTTCCCTTTTCCTTTTTTTATACTCTCATTGGTTTTGTACACGTTTTCTAATCGAGGTCGTCCTCGATTTGGTTCCTGTCCTCAATTCATCGATGATACTGCACGTGTGTATCCTCAATTTACACCATAAACACGCACAGAAGGAATACACAATTGCAAGATCCCCCTTTCTTGGCTAAAGCCATGGGGATAAAAAAAAAAAAAAAAAGGCATTGTTAAAAACAACTGCCTCCATCTGATTTTCGTACATCGATGCTTGAGGACACTAAAGCCCGCTCACACAGCCAAATTTCCACACCTGCATTTGCACTTGTGTGTGCGAGTGGCCCCAACTATGAGACCTTCGCAACTATGGGTGGCATGGGTGGCTTGTGCGTAAAGCGCTCGCCTCTCACCAAGGTGACCACGGTTTGAATCCTGGCCGCGGATCACATGTGAGTAGAGTTGTGCGTTGGTTCTCTCCTGTGCCACGAGGGTTTTTCTCTGGGCCCTCCGGTTTTCCTCCCTCCGGAAAAATCAAACACTTTCGATCTCAGGCTGTGCTCCGTGGTCATATATGCGTCGATGTGGCCGGCAGCCATAGGCCCCTATACGTGCCAGCGGCCCGACCACGTTGTAGCCGCGTCCTTGGCAATTCAGCATACCAGCTGCGAGTAAGGATGATTAGCCTCCCAAATTATTATTATTATAATAACTATAGTTGGGGAAGTCTCAACTTGAGTTGGAATGATCTCAAGAGGATAAAAAATGATAACTTACACGCAATATCTGCAGCTTGTGCGGCCCGTGTGGCCCTTTAAGACACTCAGTCTGCGTGAAACCCTCCGACGTCAACTGGATCTGAAACAGTTCCTTTCTGCGTAACGGCATACAGACCTTGGGATCTACTGGGGGAAGATACTGGGCCGCTCGTATGGCTCCGTCACGAATCTGTGGACAACAATCAGTGATCCAGGACATATGGAATATTGATAGAGTAATGGGAACAACTCACTTACTTGCTTGTAAATGACTGGGCCCAATTTCATAGAGCTGCTTAAGCACAAAATTTGCTTAAGCACGAAAAAACATTGCTTAGTAAAATTAGGTTTCCAGCCAAAACTCCATGCGATGTACATTGCTCGTGACTGGTATTTAGCGGTTGTTTACTTAGCATAACAATCGCATGGAGTTTTGGCCGGTAACCTGATTTTATTAAGCAAGACGTTTCTGTGCTTAAGCAAATTTTGTGCTTAAGCAGCTCTATGAAATTGGCCCCTGAATCAGCTAAACATACATTTATACAAGGGAAAGTATAGAAGGGGAAAGTCATATTTGGATACAATGGAAATTTGCAGTAGAGGCTAGAATTATATAAATTTTCCAGGTTGTTTGAGATGCGAGTAAACAGCATCAAAGTTTTACAACTTATTCATAAATACCTCAGACAGTTTACCCATTTCTATTGGTTGAGAGCCCGTCACTAGGTGGTTTTTAACCACCGATAAAATACTGCTGCGTTCTGCGCCTTATCGCGCAGTACGCGCCATACACGCATCCATTCCCAAATAAGGAACTTTTTAGCACTACGCGCGAGGCACATACCAGAGATTATGGCCAAAGGGGCGTTTCACAAAACCTGAAGCAAAATTGATGAATAAAAATTGTTGGAAATATGTGAATTTTCGACTTGTTTTGACTTTTTGAGGTATTTATGAATGGGAATAAATATGCACGAGCCGAAGGCGAGGGTCATTATCCATGACCAGGCCCCTAGCTGGTTACAAATGTACCGGCCAAGCACATATTTATTCCCTTAAGAAATGTTAGGACAAGCATTGTTACCAGTGTTGTAGTCGAGACCATCACAAGTCCCTGAGAGTCTTCACAAGTCCATCACAAGTCATCCAGTCCCAATTCACATCAAAATGGCCACTCAAATGGACTTACATAAAGGCATTCCGTTGTTACTGTTCATCCCCTGTTGCTTGTGACTGAACGTGTGATGGACCCAACCACAACACTGATTGTAACGCCCAACTGCAGCATTGACCCAAATATAGTTTGGACTGTCCAAACCATAGTTGGACCATTGCTACAGTTGGGTCGTAACAGTATCAATAGCGGTATACTTACCTTAATGCTCACAAGGCCTCCGTAGGAGCCAATCTGGGGCTGCCACACACCAATGACGTGGCTGTAAGGGTACAGCACTGTGTAGAGAAAACATGTCAAATTCAGCTGAATTTTTGGATCAAAGACGATGTCTCATACTCTGTATGAGAGTCCCAAAACTTAACCCTAACCCACCTCACTCCTCCAAAATCCTCCTGGCGGTTTTGGAGGATTCTAGAGGATTGAGGATGAATGGTGATTGAATCAAATGAGGATTCTGGAGGATTGAGGATGAATGGTGATTGAAGCACATGAGGATTTTGGAGGATTGAGGATGAATGGTGATTGAAGCACAAGAGGATTTTGGAGGATTGAGGATGAATGCATTTTGAGGCAGGACTGTCTGATGATTTTGAAGGATTTGGCGTTGGTTATCCTTCATTTAAACACGAGTGCAAAGTTTTGGGATGAGGAGGATTTTGGAGGATTGAGGATGAATGCATTTTGAGGCAGGACTGTCTGACAATTTTGAAAAATTTAGGCGGAGTTGCAAAATTTTGGAAAATTTTGGAGGATTTTGGAGGATTGAGGATGGTTGTAAGCAACAAGGGCCTAGGGGGTTAGGGTTAAGGTATTGAAAACATGCAATACAAGAAAACAGACTGGCACCTGAAACAACCAGTCCAACACAGCTTTAGTACTGCAACAATCAACTGTGCCAAAAGAAACATGTGGCAAGTTGACCGTTGAGATAACTCGACTCGGGACAAGTCGACCGTTGAGACAACTCGACCGCATGTGCGATAAATGGAAAGACAAGTCGACCGTTGAGACAAGTCGCCTCGCATGTTTTTGGGCCTAGTTTTTGGGGATAGTACCGGGGATTTTTGACGGCGGCTGATCGCCATTTGGAAGTGATGACACATGAGTTTTTTTGTTGCATATAACAGAGCCGATATAGCGCAGCGTGATTGTCCGTGCACATCTTTCGTTTTTTCCGGGCCTGTGCACGCATCCCCAGTCAACTTGTCCGTACCGTGCACGATGGCATCGTTTGTGCCGGGCCTGTGCGCCCACTTGCCGCACCGGTCGACGTGCCCGCGTGCCGGCGGGCCGGGGCATGCCAGCCCAACGCGACGGCCACCGGATCGGAGCGCCCTCTGTGCATCGAGTATGCCCGCGCTGCGCCCGGGACCGGTCCTGCCACAGATTTTTGCAACTTTTTCCGCTCCACGTGTATACATTTCCATTAAGTCGAGCTGTCTCAACGGTGTCCCCGAGTCGACTTTGTCTCAACGGTCGACTTGTCCCAATGGTCGACTTGTCTCAACGGTCGACTTGTCCCGAGTCGAGTTGTCTCAACGGTCGACTTGTCTGACATTCGGCAAGTTAGGAACTAGTCTCTATTTACTACACATTTCTCCGTAGTCAGCCACCAGACTAATGACACTGAATGAAGAGGTCAGTCTTTTCAAATAGTTAGACCATGGTTGGACATGTACCAGTCTAGTGTTTAGCACCATTTTGAAATCACTTGACTTCCCTCTCATATGCAAAATATTGAAGAAAAGTCTCCTTTAAAAATTGAATTGAGTATTCAAACTTGGTTGGTGAAATACTGAGGACCTTTTCTTTGCCCAATGGAATTTTTGGAGAAATTTGCTGGCTAAAGAGTGATTAAAGTTGGTCTGAGTTTTGCACTTTTCAGAGCACTCCAGGTCCCAGTCTAGGCTCAGGCTTCAAATTGGAATCACTTGGTTTCACTCTCAGGTGCAAAACAATGAAGAAAATTCTCCTTAAAAAATTGAATTGAGACTTCAAACTTGGCTGGTGAAATACCGAGGACTTTGTCTTTGCCTCATAAAAATCTTGTCCAATCTTGTCCAACGAAGAGCGAGTAAAGTTGGCCTGATTTTGTTTTGCACGTTTTTCAGCACTCAAGGTCCCAGTCTCACCATAAAACCTACCCTTTATGTAGACGATTCTAAAGGATTCGATCCCCCATCCATCGAGTTCATCACTGGTGAAGCCATAATCTGAAAATAAAACACCAATTGTAATCGAACTGGTCATCTTAAGTTCAACTGTATGCAGTTCTAATGCCCCTATCAACTGTCCCCCCCACCCCCACCCAAGATGTGGGGATTGTCACTTTTGAAGTGACAAAATTCCCTCCCCTCGGACAAAATTTAAGTGACAATCTCCGACATACATATGTGGGGCGCACTAGTGATTGCCTTTCCATGTAGTACGGCAATGGTAACAATGTTTTTGAGTGACCAAAATCCCCACCCTGGGGCATGAAAAACGTGACCAAATCCCGACATCAGACCTGGAGGGGCGGGTGGAAGGGGTGGGGGCAACATTTGATAGGCGCACAACATCGTCACTGGATTTAAATATTTGTTGAGGAAGGGATCAGTGGCGTAAAGTGCGATCCAATTTGATGCCAGAGTGCTCATTTTCTGGAGGGTGCATTTAAAGTGTTTATACTAGCTTGAAATTTCCAGCTTTCTAGGCTCATGGCATGGGAGATTCAAATCTCCCCATACAGTCATAAGCCTAGAAAGGTGGAAATTTCAAGCTAGGTTTATACATTAAATTTAAACATGTTTTTCACCGACTATCTCCCAAGTTATTCTGGGCAGGGAGGGGGGATAAGGGCAGGCCCATGTCCTTCTCAGTTCCTACACTACACATCTTGAAGGGATTAAAACCAAACACTGAACTAAATCATTTCAAGGACATTATTACAGAAAATTAAAAAAAAAATAAAAAAAAAATAAAAATATTACAGAAAATTAAAAAACAAATAAAAAAAAAATAAAAAACAAAACTGTTTTCAAACTGAGTTAAAATACATTTTACTTATGGTAACATTTTCCTATAAACTGTATAAAACAGCCCGTATTTAACACCTTCAAAGCAACGATGTTGCCAAATCGTTTCTATCTTGGACGCTTCGTAGAACTGTTTACACACAACAGCAACTTTGGCTATCGTGGGACCGGACAGTTTTGAAAGCATGTACGCCAAGATTTCCGGCGGTAAATCGGCAATTGTGCACGTGGACCGACGATCCATTCTGGAGTCCAGTTATTTCTGCCTCATCAGTCGCACATGGAGGTAGAATTTAGAAGGAGTTGGTCGCACCATTTTGTCATCAGCGAAGATTTAGTGACTCATCCACTGTCATTCAATTGTCGGAGCCTGACTGAGCCTCAGCTGGCTACTGAGCTATGCGGAGGTCTAACTATGCATTCGAACTTCATCCTGTCATTGACATTGGGAATGAAAAGGCTCCATTCCCCGAACCGAAGCAATCAACCTTGTACAAAAAGAATCAGTTTGTGTAACAGAACAGAACAGAATCTCTCTGCGCGCAAGCAGGGGAAGGACGAGCAAGAACAAACGGGAAGGAAAGTTATGTCAGCAAGAGATATCTAGATCATATCGGTGGCAAATCCACGCATGCGCCCTCTACGGACAGTTGTCACTAGAGTGACAGGTACGGTGTACTTGGCCTAAGGAGGGCGCTGTCAAGGTTATATTTCGCTCGTACCCACCGCCCAGCAAGCAGCTTGCAATCCTGGCGGTGAGTAGAAGCATGGAGCTCTACACAAGCGAAAGGTCACACGTGCTTGCGCTTGGAGCTAGCATGGAGCTAGCTAGCTGCGACCATGGGGTGGGGTGGGGCGTGTGGGGGGGGGGCGTTGGGGGGGGGCTTTTCTCCGTTTTGTGTCAGTGACAAATTGGATATTCAATATGACAAATACACAGAGCCAAGTTTCAACAACGTTTCTCCCCCCCCCCCCCCCCCCCATTACGCCTACGCCGACTAGACTGCTCCGATCCGGTACATGAAGTTGGTGCGGCCGTTGACTAATTGCCCTGAGTTGGGGGATAATGCTGCATAACAAACAGCGGAGAAACCCGCAGACTAGCTGCCTTCAACAAAAGTTAATCAAAGTTGATAAAGACAACAATCACAAACTGACGAGGGCTGTGGATCGATTTTAAGCCTCTAAGATGGCCATCATTCATTGCTTTTAAGGCTCAAGCAGCATGTAAATAAGCTGGGAAAATCCCCCACCCCCTCCCCTCAACAAACCTCTAAGTTTCTACCCCTGTCGTGCACAAATCAATGCTTCTAAGGAATTCTTTTCTGGCGAGGTACGTGAGCTCATGCTGTGCTGTTCATTTCAGCCCCCTCTGAGGTTTCAGTCAAATTGAGTATAGGTCATTGCGTTTTCTAACAGCTTAAATAATAAGTAAAAGACTTGTGTTTCACTACTGGATTCACACAAACACATTCAGGGGCGGATCCAGGAATGTTTGCAGGGGGGTTTCAGGACCGTCAGATTTGTTTACGTCCGATTACTGGGGACAGACGGACATAATAGGTAATTATTATTACTATAATTGTTATAATTTTATGTTTGTGTGAGTATGTAAACACCGGGAATCTTGGACCTAGGACAAAAGGGTTAGGGCACAATACGTCCACGATTGACCGATAGTCCGCGATTGAAATTCGTGTACAAAACCATGAAGAGCTGTTGCTAAAAAGTTAGAGTACAAACAAAGGAATGAGGATTAGGGACAATATGGGTCCACGATTGCCGGTGTTGACACAGATGTGTGCTTGTGTGAGTGTGTCAGTGCAGGCCGGGGGCGGGGGGTTAGAACCCCGGCCCCACCCCCTCTGGATCCGCGCCTGACATTCATTTTTACGACGGCTTTTCTCGAGAAAGAGGCAAAAACTTGTTTCTAATAAAGACTGTAAGTACAAAATGTTCAATAGCAGAGGTGGCAGCAAGTCATTTTTTGCAAGTCCAAGTCAAGTCACAAGTCATTGTTTGCAAGTCCAAGTCAAGTCACAAGTCATTAGGTCCAGTCACAAGTCAAGTCACAAGTCATTAGGTCCAGTCACAAGTCAAGTCACAAGTCATTTGGTCTAAACACAAGTCAAGTCACAAGTATCTTTGTCCAAGAACACGTCAAGTTGCACATTTTTTTGTCCAGCTGTAATAAGCTAAAAGAACCTGGCGTCAACTTACGAGTTATTTTGAACATGCCTCCTTAATTCCCCTTTTTCAATGTGTTGCAATTACTATTCTTGTAGTTTATCACATATCTGTCGGATATTAGCCCTTGGTATACTTTAATAAATTTACTTTACATTGTAAAAAATAAATGTTGAGATGACATGAAAAAAGACTTTGTATTGTTACCATGGAGTTTTACATGCAGACATGCCCGATCTGGAATTAGAGAAAATATACATTCTGTCTAGGGCAGATTTTCAAGTACTAGAGGCTAGAACTTATTTAGATTCAATAGCCATATGAAGCAAGAGTTTGTACGCAGCCCAGAATGACCGAAATCTATTCGCGGTTAAGTCCCCCCCCCCCCGAAAAAAAAGTCACAGCGCGACTACTCACCGCTCATCGTGGGTTTTAAGGTGCCGCATGAAATTAGCTCGTTGTGTTTGGGCCATCAGTGACAGTGGATCCACATATTTTACAAACGGCAGACCTAGCGTCTGACTTGCAATCCCAAGTCAAGTCACAAGTCATTGTTTGCAAGTCCAAGTCAAGTCACAAGTCAAAGCTAGTATTTATAAGTCAAGTCACAAAAATAGCGACTCGAGTCCGACTCGAGTCCAAGTCACATGACTCGAGTCAGCAACTCTGTTCAATAGGGGAAATGAAATAGCTATTAAACGATATCTGAAAAACTAGCGTTTGGGTTTTATCTCAGATTAAGTGATCGCTTTAGACTACCAAAATGCCACCATTGAGACCTATAGCCTATCCGGCACCTTGGGCGTGGGGGAGAATTATGTCCAAAAGGCCGCTTCTTGTCAAAATTATCCCACCATGCAGCCTAACTAGAAGTTGTGTCAGGACTTGAAAATTCAGAAACTGGCCGGCCTATCACGAAAAAGGAATCGATTCAAATTTAGTTTCGAGAACCTATACACATACTTTGAAGCGGCTCATAAAGAAAACGGCATTTTGGGCACAACATGACAAGAGATACAAATTCCAGTACCGTGTTCAAGAGGCCAGCCCGTTTTTCCTTTGACAGACTGAGGTACTGAGTATCAATAATGTCTTACTAAATTTAGACTTTTTTGGGCTCAGCTCAATCAGGCAAGCTTGCCATCACAACAACAATTTCCAAACGTTTTTTTTTTTACGAAACTGCACATGGTTGAACAAATTTCTTGAATGAATAAAACATAATTTTGAAGAAGTATAATATTATCACCAATCATTTTTTTTATGATAATGGCCCCATCCTGACACATATACATAGTAAGCTGCTCGTAAAGTTACAATTTTCTGCCCTAAATATGAAGCTCCATCTTGATGATTGTCTTTTAACTGCTTCTACGACCTCAATAAAGTTGATCCCTCTCCCAAACCACCCTGTTTCCTTAATGATTTGCACGGTAGGGCATAAACGGAGCATGCATCCGGGCTAACTGATTACATAAATGGGTATATCTCAAACCAACCAGCACTTTTAACTGGAGTAAACAATGAAGTTTCCATCCAACAAACTGCAGGCTGTATTCTTTTTTTATTAAAATCCAAGACTCGTAGAACAAAGAACGAAAAATGCGGGCATAACAAGTTGAAAATTGGTGAGATGGTTTTGTCTGGAAAGGGGCGCTGATTATCAACATCGTAAAGATGTTGCAGCCAAAATTATGAAACTTGAGAATGAGCTAAATGTACCCTCAATAAATTGCAGTTTGCAAAGTTGCAGTGTCCGATTAATGGATTTGCAGGCAAATTGTTCGTTTGCAAGCTTCCAAATCGCTGTAATTATGTTCAGGTTACATTCTTTTTTGATAATGTATATTTATTTATGATGTATAGTTGTAAACATGACAAGAAATTCCAAGCAACGCTTCTATCCAAAAGTCAGGAACCAATTTGGGACAAGTTCTTAGTCGTTTAGACCTTATTTAATCAAGGATTAACATTTAAGTCAGAGCGAAACACCATTTTGGCCTAGTGACCAGAATATAATCTTTCATTTTCTGAAACTATTCAAAAAGAAGTATTCCTAACTTTTTTTTTATTTCCTTCTATGACTTCTTTCGTTCTTTTCTGTTCTTTATTTTGTATATAGTTAAAATCTTCAAGTGGCAAAACCCGCAAAAAAGTTGTACCTCTTCTTTTACTCATTGGAGAATCATATAGCCTTATGGGATACCAATTTGAATTTCACTTCGAACTTTAAGATTTGCTTTGAAATTGTATTGTTGAATGGATCACCGATGATAATTAGAATACACATTTAACTGTACTTTGCATCTGGGTGAGACAGACATTTTCATTGCATGATAGGAGATACGATCAATGATCTAAGGTTTCAAAGTCCAACCCTGTCTCAGTACACAGATGTATGCGCCAACTCGTCCCATATGGGATTAACGTTATCGTATTACCAAGGAATAAGCTATTTACGTAATATAATAATATCACTATTATAATTGGACGTGGTAACAGCTGCCTGACTTGCAAAATATTCGACCACGCACATTTTCAATTAAATGGACAGAGCCAGACTTATTTTTTTTGTAACTTTTTATTGAGATTGTTTCCTTGCAAACATATACAGCCTGACCTCGTCAAAGAAAAGGCAAGCGAGTATTTTTTTATGGAAAATTCGGTATGACCCGGGGGTAAAATATGCTGGTATGAAAAAAAAATTGTTGTGAAGTTGTTCAGCATGACTGGGCCGCGTGTCGTGCAAAGGGATTCCCAGCATTTCAACACGTGGTCACACTTGGTTGACCAAGCATTGTTGCGACCGAGGTCGGCCCACGGCGAGGCTGTATGCGCCTTTTATCCGCAATTTCAATAGGACTGTGTGGCTATAGAATTAAATGCTGGTATCTACCCAGTTTCTCGCTGGCATGTGCAACAAGTGGTTTGTCTAGTGTGTGTGGTAGCGTGTATAGTGCAGTGTATACCACAGGAGAAATTTTGCCCACGCCCCCGTGTTGTCTTGTGTCTCTTTTCAACTGATGTGCCACGTAATTCCCGGATGGTCCAATCGGCGCGAGGATAGAACAATAGGCCTCGGCCACGGGGGCCTGTCCCGTATGTTGTGGTAGCCAGCCTTATTCAAACAGATTTTCCTGCCAAAGCCGATCACTGTTTTCATCGCCATCACTGACCGGTGCTGGAGCGACGATTTCAGGCAGGCACCTCACAACTCTCTACGGTCTACTCCGGTGTGGTGGTACGCGCTCCACTTTTTTTGGTGTTATACGGGGACTTTTTTAACCTGGGCGTAGATTTTCCTGTCTCTTTCCTTCGTTTAGAAGTTAGTTCGTGGTTGAGGCTTTTAACCCAAGTTTATAATTGCATCACCATGGCAAACGCACATAATTACTTGGTGATAGTTTTCTGTACCACGGCTGGTCAGAGAGGGGCTTTGCTTGGGACGGACGAGACAGACTTGGTCCTGCTGGTATGGGGAGTCATTGACGTTGAAACTAACAAGGTGAGTTACTCCACGTAGTTTGGTATAGGGCTCTAGCGCATATACCCCTTGGCGTGTGTGGTGCTGTGGGGCATACAGAAAGTTTAACGGGCCAGAAATGAAAACCTTAGCGGATCTTGCCAACAATAGAAAGTTGTTATGATTAATTTTTCTGGTAACACAGGTGAAGACACGGGGTCAAACATGGGACTTGGTAGATGCACTGTGCGATAACCCAATAGGTATTTTATACGACAATCGAACTGTTAACAAAAAAAGGTTATTTTTAATCAGTTTCAAACTAATTATAAGCGAATTAAACACCCGCTGGGCAACAAAAATACAAATTGTACTTCACAATAACTTGATATTTTCTTAGTGCAAAATGTGAATTGTAGACGAGCCGTTTGTGATATGCTACATTTTACTTTTTGGGTCTTTATGTGGTATTCAGTGTTAACAGATGCAGAACTCTATACAGCATATGATTTCATATTCGTCAATTATTTTGTACTTTTATTATCTAATACCTATTCATATTAAAGCGTTTCGCAAGTGGAATTATTCATTTAACTTTCTTTAACCCAAGTAAAATAATAAATGCTGTGGATTAAACGAATATTATACCCCTGAATTTAAATAAATTTATTATATAATTATGCTAGGAAATTGCATATTGCAAAGCTTAAATTAAGGAAGTTCTGTACTAATATACACATAATTCACGCATCTTTAATTAATCATCTTCTAGATTCATAAAACATTTTAGAAATACATGTATATGTATCTTTCTAAACAATGGGCATTCAAAATTATGCGGGTACGAAGACAAACCTAACAATTACATGACTCACGGGCATAGTGAGTACTGATTAGCTACATAAAAGGTATTTTAAAACTATACCAAGTGTTTCTATAATAACTGCACGAGGAAACGGGAACCTAATGGTAGTAATTGTATTTTCACAATAATACCTTAATCAAATATGATAAGTAAACATTGTCTACTAATTCCATGTCGAAACTCCCTTGTTAACCTGATGCCGTTGGTGGGCTGAATCATGTATCCTCGTGAAGCACAAGAGTTGTATTTTTACAATCTGTGAACGGAGTTATAATTTGGTAATCTGTGAAATTTGAAGAAAAGCCGATCGCTCTATATTTCAGTCAGTTTGCGCCGATCATCTTCACATGGATGAATCGAAATCATCGAAGGCCTAAAATAGAACGAAAACAAACGACACGTTTCAAATGAAGGAAACGTCCGTTCGTTCTTTGAGTTGTTTGGTTGGTTGCTTGCTTTTTGGCTGCTTTTTTTTAAATTCAACTGTTGCAATTCGGGTGTTTTCCTGATCCAACTCTTCCACATAAAGCCCACGCCCCCATTTCTGGGCATTCTGCACCCCTGATCATTGTTACTGGCACCAACCTCATGAGCACTGACAATACTGGAAGGGCCATTGTTACACCCCCAATGGCACCCCTGTGGGTAACCACTGCCCCCTCACTACCCATTTAAGGGAGTCTTCCTATTGTGATTGATCCCCAGGATTATGGCTAGGGATGCATGCATGCCTCCCCCTGCAGGCTATTAAGAAGGGTCAGCCTGCGTGGATATTAATGCCCATTTTTCCCTATATTGGGGATTCATGACTGTACAGGGTGAGTAAAAAAAAAAGCGAAACCCAAATGTTGGGACTATTTTTTTTAGTGAAGTTATGCATGAAGCACCTTCTAAATCTAGGATATGAAAGCCCAATTCATAGGCCTTCGTTTAGTACAAAAATCATTCAAATCACTTATGTATACGGAATTTTAAACACAACCACCGTTTTAAAGTTCTGTCCACGGATCACAAGAAGGTAAGTGTTCTTTCAGCAGAGCGAAAACAAATCCCATAAGGATGTGTGTGTGAATTGTTTTCATTTTGCTGAAAGAACGCACACTGTTTTGTGATCCGTGGACAGAACTTTAAATCGGTGGTTGTGTTTAAAATTCCGTATCTTAAAAAGTACATGAGTGATTTGAATCATTCGTGTACTAAAAGAAAGCTTATGAATTGGGCTTTCATATCATATATTTTCATATATTTTAAAAGTGCTACATGCAGAACTTCACTAAAACAATGTTCCCGACATTTGGGTTTCGTTTTTTTTTACTCGCCCTGTGTAGGGGGATTCATGACTGTACATCACAATTACTATTACGCAACGTGGGCTTGATGTTCCCTAACGCAGCAACGTGGGCTCGATATCAATTTTTGGGGAAAGAGTTCCATATATCTGGACACATCACTTAAAACCCTATATGCACAAGCCCTGTGAGACTGGTCTGAAAAATTCCAAGTGTTTTTTTTTTAGTAAATGCTTCAATATTTTCCCTGCTAAATTAGATTTTTTTTTAAGTTATCGCTTTCTGATGGCTGATAGGTCACTGCAGGGAAAAATTAGTGATGTCCATGTATGGAGTTCTTCCCACGTTGAGTATAAAATGTATCATTGGGGTTATGCACCGTGGTGGATTTTGGTGGATTCAGAATGGTTCATATATGAAAATGCACTGGGAGTAATAATCAATTTTACACTAATATTGTATACACAGAAAGCAACATTATTCTGGGTTACCGATGTTGATAACTTGAAAATAAGTATAAGTCCTGCTTAGCACACATTTAACAGAAATTATTTCGAGGTCAATTAAAGACAAGTTGACATTGAACTGCCACCCTTTCAATGCTGTCGCCTTTTTGAAAAATACCTCATTTCAATACCTGGTTTCCTTTTCTCCGCAGTTGGTTGGGTTTTTCAAGCAGTCCTTCGTCAGGCCAGACTCGGACAGTGTCGAGGTATCCGAAGACCTGTGCAAGGCGCTGGGAGTGCAGCGAGATGTCTTCAAGGGCGCCGCCAAGATGGAGAAAGTTCTCCAACAGGTCAGTCAATGTATCTCGTGGTTTCTCGTGGAATCTCGTAAACCAGGTGGCATTAATTATCGAATTGATCAGAAGTTGCTACCATTATATTTGCTATTTGAGTTCGTTAACACGGTTTTGTTAAATTTGATTTTTTCCCAATATTTTTTCATTCAATTATAGCTTCGCTTGTAACTGACACGATTGTATCCAAGTTAGAACTATGTTTAAAAAATGCAGGTTGTTTCTATCAATGGAAATTGTATCATGAGCAAAGAATATGCTTTATGTGGTTTAAATTCCATCTGTCGATTTGTATTTAATGCAGCGTTTCAAGGATAACATTCATGTCTTGCAAATAAAAGTGTCCTCCTTTTCAACTACTTCGTGTCAGACTGAGAATTACAATATCAAGGTGGATTCTGCGATGTTGTTTTTAAAACAATAAATTAATGAAGCTAAATGATAACATTGTGTGAGCTTTTGGTTACAAAGCAGACAATCCAAATTCCAACATTGCGGCGCTTTTCAGTCGTCTTTGATTGTATTCAGTGCTATTTGGTTATCTCCATAAATATCAACATCTAAGCCAAATTGCATTGTTTGGAGATTATTCCGCCTTTGTGGACATGAAAATCTGCCCGAATGAAATCCCCAGTATACAAAAAAATATAAGCATATTATCTGTATATCTCATGGGGTCGTTCACCTGGCACGAAAGTCCCATGCTGTCTACTACTGCATTGTAGTGATGTCTAAGAATTTTTGTACGATAGTCCTCGGGTAACCTTGAAGATGGGTGATTCTTCTTGCTCTTACTTGACACAAGCAGGAGGTACAGTTTATGATGTACGTGGGCGGCTACAAGAACTTTGGTGTGTCAGGCTAGAGGGGTAGATGTAATAAGGCTTCTTATTGTTCCCAATTTGCTTCACCGGCAAACTGAACTTCTTGTAAGACATTTTCGAAGAAAAGGGGCTAATATCTGAGAAGACCGGAACATTCACAAAATTGTTTCCCAGAATTTAAAAAGAACAGGGTTTTAACAAGTACATATTCGTTATGTATTGTATAAACGTAATCATAGATTAAATTTAAAGTATATTAAGTACACATTGGGGTATTCAGGCAAATCTGTATTATAGAAACATAAATTTGCTAACATTTATTTTCAGTATTTGAAAAAAAATTCTCAAACAAAGCAATTATTTCTAAAGCTTTGTAGGCAATATGTTAAAAAAAATATCATACAAAAGGCCAGTGGAAGATTAGAGCTTAATCACGTGGTTGTATCAATGGAATACTGAAAGGAAAACACTTATAAAAGACCTTCAGTGATTGGAGAAAGCATTGTATCGGTTGGAACACTTCCGGGTTCACACTCGTTGTTGGCAGAATGTATTCATCAAATTGCATTCAGGCCAAGGGTACAAATCCTGTGCAGGCTTGGTCTATTTTTACATTGTAAACGGACAAATTGAATTGAAACGAATACCAGATCAAAACAAGGTAAACAGCAGCTGATACAGAAAAAGTGTTACAAGTACTTAATCCGATGATATAGCGTTGCTGAAAAACTAGATTTCAAACATATTTTTCTTTGGAAGGAGGTAACAAGTGAACAAAGTTGTTGGTTTTTGAGCTCCGAAGTCGTCAACGAACGGTATAAGTACCGGTCGGACTTCATGCATGGGTATATTTTCAAGAACTCGCCAACCAGTTGATCGTCTATTTGTGATCTCACAAATCGGCCACATTATGCATTTTTAGATACATAATCATGTCATTATTTGTCACATGTAAAATGAATCTCTTGTAATGCACACCTCAAGTAATTAATATTTAGGCCTACATCCTTAAAATAAAATGACTAGCGTGTACGGCGAGTGTAATTACATCTCTGCAACAGGTTTTACAGCTCTTCCCAAAACGCTGTCTGACGAGTGCCTTCAAATTTAATTACAACCACAATGAGCTGTTAATAGCGGGGCAAACCTATCACATTTGCAGGGACGCGTGGCGCGAAGGTCCCCCGCGAGATTGGATTAATGAGCCCGGCAGCACGCGCTGCCCGCCAGCCGTTGTTTCCGTAACAGCGCGCGGCACAAGATGAGTGTGTTTGTGTGTTTTTCGCCGTACTGCCGGGTCTATTATACAAACGAGGTTTTTCCGGATCGGAAACATCCCATTCCGCGAAATTGTAAAGCTGTTATTTCAAGGAGCTTATCTTGTTAAGCAATCTTCGAATATTGCTGGGGATTTGTTTTGTTGGGCGGGGGAGTGGGAGGGTGCGGCTAAACGATATTTAGTTATCGCGGCGCAAACGTTCCGAACCTGCCCGAGTTGCAGCAGTAGAGTGTCCCGGATCATTTTCTAACCCCGGCCCCCAGTCCCCACCACAAAAAGAGAGGACCATGCTTTCAGTGCCAATTTGAATTTTGCCTGAACTAATTTTAGAGGATTTTGTGTCATTTTGCTGGGGAGTGTGGCCTAATGGTTATGGTTCGTGACTCATGATCAGGGGTCAGGGGTTCGAATCCAGCTGCTGGTGTGTCCTTGTGCAAGCCACTTTACTCCACTTGCCTCTCTCCACCCAGGAGTATAAACGGGTACCGGCATTAGCTGTGGACTAATCTGCGATGGACTAGCATCCCATCTAGGGGGAATAGAAATATTCTCAGTGTTTCATGCTACTGAAACCAGAGATAAACGCTGGCCTGATAATGTCACATTGGCTCGTGACAGACTTTACTTTGATGCTGACGAACATCGCAAATGCAGGAGACAGAATAACCCCATTTAAATACAGTTTTGCTGGTAGCTAAAATGCGCCTATGCAAATAGCATAATGCTATTTTTTTTACCATATGCTGAAGTATTCTAGCAGAGCTCTTACCTTTGTCTATCGCTTGACAACGATATTATAATATATGATAATCTGACTGTAATGTATACAGTCAAATAAAATGTTGGTGTAATAAAGGACGCCCGTTTGGGGAGGGTGAAAAGAAATATTCAGTTTATCTTTATGGCAGTTAACCATATGGTGAGCTTTTCAAACGGGATTGTATTTCATGTCCGGTTGAGCTGTATTCACAAAACTGCATCTCTTTAGAAACAATATTCTGATATGGCCATCACCAATCGTTTGGTGTATAGGTGTATTGGCGTTATTTTTTATATACAGTTTGTTTATAATTAACTTAGATCCAAATATGTTACTCTATATTTTATAATGTTTTAAGGCTCGGTCGCTTCTGCCATGTTCAGTTTACGTTCGCAGTTTCTGAATAATATTTGGGACAAAGACTACATGATTTCAATGACAAAATACGACGCGTACTACATCAAACTGACATAGATATGCTGGTATTCTTTATTCAAAGCCCTTATTTACATTTCTCCATTCTGCGGGTAGGCTTCCTATGATCCCATTGGTCCAGAGACTAATTTATTATTCCAAAATACAAATACAAACAACAATGTACATTGGGAATAATTTTTGCAGAACTTAATACCTCCCAAAGCTCAACTTTCGCGATTAATTATCATTCCAAAAGGATCAATTATTAGTTCAATAATTTATCATATCAATCAACTCGTGAAATAACCCATTTCTTAGGTCAAATGGTTTTCAAGTATTATTATTAGAACAAACAGGACGGATTTACTAAACCCTTATTGATTATTGTTTTCTGCCAAGAATTATAATATAAGACTAATATTGGAAATCGTGAAACATCGCTATGAAAACCGTATAGTATGATACTGCAGGTATTTGAATAGTAGAAACCATCAACAGAATCCAACAGCTTTATTTGAACTGCTCGTTAAAACAACAAACTCAACACTGACTCTCAAGTGTTTGTTGAAATGTTGGATTGTATGAAGATTAAGGAATGATGTATCAAAACCGAACCTGGGCATTCTCTGAATTCAGATGGTATGTGATATAGCCTTTACAGGACACACCATCCCTGGTAATGAGTTGGAATGGGCTAATGTACCCACACATCACTTGCTTGGTCAGTTCTATTCAACCACATATTTACGCTTCAGACTTCGGATTTACCCCTCACAGAGACCTGATAGAGAAACCGTCAATCCAGCTAATTCGTCATCCCAGAGTTGCATTAAGCTCCCGTCACAAAAAGAGATTGGCCCAGCTTGTTTACCCCGAGACAAGATACCAACAGATTCACTTATTCTAATTGTCATTCAAATGTTGAGCCCATCAATGCATTCAGATTTAACTTGTCTGCCCTGCCTGTTACGCATGAATTCTTGGACGACAAGCCCCTTTTTAATCAACCCTGGGATTCTTTTCAAACTGATGAAGTAAGTTTTATGGAACCCACCGAACTGACTTTTTGTGTGTGTACTGGGCTTAGGGCCATTTACATGGGCGGGGTCGTAATCTTTAACTGTGGATTAATCGTGAACATTGGTCACAGCAGATGACTTCGAGGGAAAAAACACAGACAATTCCATGTAACGATGCACTCGTATAAAGCTAGGGAAACAACATGCATTCGCTACCACCGAAATTGCATATTTTCATCATGTCAGTGATCACAAGTAATTTGTTGACATTATTTTGTATTAATCCAACCCCAACTATAACAAAAGCATTCTGTTGTCACAAGAATACGGCCATTATGCTACATTTCTCTGCTTAGTATCTTTATGAGACTTACAAGACTTGTGATGAAGCTATATAGCTCAAATCAGCGCAGTTGTGGGGACACCTTTTCATTTGCATTTTGTGGCAAGCTAGGTAAAGTGAAGCCTACCAAACCCTCTTAACGAGATTCCTTACGTAGGCGCCCATTAGAATCCACATATTGCAACTACAGCAGAGCAGAAAACCTAAATCCGATAGAATCTAATAGTTAGCGTTAGAATTCACAGAGTGAGCCACTTTAGCCATGATTGCAGCTATGTTTCAAAAAGACCTTTTATAGATCACCTCCGAGCTCTTCATTAAACATATACAAGCCTTACATCAGTCCGAACTACATGGACGTGGCACCCATTTTCCAAATATCCATTTTCAATATCTTCCATCACTACCTTTACTTCTCCAGTTCAACCTCTCCTCTGTTTGTTTCTCCAGTTCGAGGAGTTCCTATACCGGGAACTCAACCTCAGCCAGGGGAACACTCTCTGCCTCCTGACGGACGGCCAGCTCCACATCCGCCAATGCCTCCACCCTCAGGCCCTCAATAAGAACGTCGAGTTACCAGACTTCTTCTACTCCTTCTTCGATCTGAGGAAAGAGATGCAGAAATTCCACCCAGGCGCCACGACAATCACCACAGTCAAGGACATGGCGGACTGTATCCTTTTTTTCATTTGAATTCTTGAGACTGGAGACGTTTTGGTATGTAGTTCCTCCCTTTTAAAATTGTTCCGTTACTCGTTGGAGAATAGAAGTTACGAACAAACGCACTTGTATTGTATATTCAACTTTTGACCTCGTTGCGCATGCTCCACATGTAATCCGCGGTTCAAAAGGTGAAAGTTTTTGCTCCGGTGAAAACCAACACGAAAACCACATTAGGGGTTGAGCAGAATTTTGACATGGACCTCTGAAAATAATGTACATATTCGTGTTTTAACCCCGTCTTCAACGAAAGCACATGGCTAGGAACTTCAAAAGTTTAGGTTATATGCTGCTGTTCATGACCAATGTGAAATTGAGTGGTATAGCCGTTACCTTTTTTCTTCAAGAATTATGGTGTTCTTTATCACACTTTCCTGTGTGCATCATTGCATTAGGTATATAACCGTAGAGCAAGGAATAGTTGAATTGTCGTGTCACCTTCTCATGTTCTGTACATTGTAAGAAATAAATGGTGTAATTTAATCCATCAAATGAAAGGTGTAGGCTAATTTATGTGAAGATGCTGCAGACGAGCATATGTTATCGCAACCCTAGAGGTCTACACATATTCCCATTGGTAATCCTACCGGCATGCCATAATAATATGCAGCGAGGACTGTTCATCGCACGAGGCCGCAACACCTGTTGCCGTTCAGAGCTTTTGTGTAATTTATCATGCCACTGTTTGCCTGTTTGTTCTAACAAAACGATGGTCCAATATTTGCATAGGTCTCGGCCGGCCGCCAGTATAGTTCAGTGTCCGATTAAAACGGGCAGCCCGATTGGTGGAAACAATGCCACACTCGTGGTGTGCGAAATTGAAAGTGATAGTGGGGACATGTTGGGAATGTTAGTACACGTACATGTAGTAACTTTCTCGAATTTGAACCCTTCTAATTATGCATGGAGTTAAATAATTATTCGAAAACCAGTAACAGTTAGCTGGGGAAAACACTTAGTTCCATTGCTGCCTCGTCAAAGTATTGGTTCATTATGTGTTCTGGAGAATCACAGATGCGCATTTGACACGGCCTGAGAAAATCTAGGCATTTTTTCTTTACTCTCTCTGCAATGGTGTTAAAAGAAACAACAACAGCTCGACGGTTTAGATTTATTGATCGTTCTTCGGGCGACAAAACAGCCTTTCATTGTACACGAACTGCTGGCAGAGCCCGTGAGGCGAGAACGGAATTGCCCCCATCAATAATGGCCGCCATCGATCTAAATCGGGTCTGATCCGGGTTTAGTGTCAACTCCGTTCCGCGTTGTGAGATCCTTTTAAGGATTTTACCTGAACTAGGGATGGTATGATCGAGGTGCTGTTGTTGATTTGTTTTGTGTTTTTTGTGTGTACATGTATATGATAACAAGACAAACGAGCAAAAGACTCAAGTTATAAGTACCAAAAAAGCATCAGGTATACTGCTGTTAATATAGTACGCATTTTCAATTTCACGCCAAAATCCCAGAGAAATTTCTAGTGAGAAAGCGTCTGTCAGTGACAAGTTCCCCGAAGCTATATTTCATCAATTATGTTGGAATTGGCAGCCGCTAACACAAATGAAGTCTAGATTTCAGACTTTACAACAACCCACACAGAGGGCGCATTGTCTTTTGATGTTTGTGTCGCATCCCTTTCAGAGTGGGCGAAAGTATGCAGGTCGGTGCAAAACAAATTCTACAGAGGACACCCGCTCAAATACAGATTCACCAAGTGGAAAAGCAAAATCACCGACCATGTCACTTTTTCTTGCATAGAGAGTCCTTTCTTTCCCGTAGTATTTTTTTTCACGGACTGGAGACTCATTCTACCATATGCGTCTGTATGACTATGAAATTCTTGCTTGTCGATACCCACTGATCCGGTTAGTTTGAACTCGGCTTGTAGTGGTATTATGCTCCATGGCTGGTTTTGTAACACGCCAAGGTCGACCTTTTCAGTGGGACCTCTCACAGGGCTTGATGAGTTTATGCAAAACACATTAACATTACTGTGGTAGGAGTGGGTTCATTATGTGTGTGTATTCTTGTAAAGGTCACTAATTTCAAACGACATGGAGGATACAATTTTAGAGGTTTTTTCTCATAAGGTTCGGTTTTAATTACATGAACTATTACAAGTAGGCCTATTCACACACAAACCCAATCCCAGGCTTGCATGCAACTGGCCAAGACCTATAGATTGTTTTTGTTTAATGCCAACCATTTCCAATGCACATTTATTCACAGATGTAGGTGATAGACAAATATATAGCAAGCGATATGATCCGATAATAGATGCCATTCATATAGTGCGAGTAGAATGTTATGTGCCTTGTATTCCCAACCCTACCCCGTGCTGCCCCATGTTTTATGTCGGGGTTTGGTCACATTTTCGAGCCCCAGGGTGGGGATTTTGGTTACCATTTTTACCAGTGGCGCACTACATGCAAGGGCAACCAGTTTAGGGCGCCCCACCCATGTTTGTTGGGGATTGTCACTTAACATTTTCCCCACTGGTGGGGATTTGGTCACTTCAAACTTGACAGTCCCCACATCTTGGGTGGGGCAGCTTGGGAGAGGGGTATGGAACAGTTGAACGGTGCATTAGGAACATTTAAGCTTCAGAAATCTCCACGTATAGGCTAAGCCACACGATACATCATGCAGAATGGAATTTAAAACATAAATCTTACGGTCATGGTTACATAAACATGCTTCGCTGCCCAGTTTGAATTGGAAACCACAGGTGGTTGACTTTCGCTATTTGAATGAACCTAGGCCTACTACAGAGTAATACCTTGGGATCAACAACCCACAAGTCTCTAAGGATAGGAAAAAGTAAATTCCACTGGCGTTGTAAAATAGAGATCGCGTAAACACTAAACAGACAGTTAAAATGAGACTTCAAACCTGAAAGGTGGGATTAAAAAGCATGGGAATAAAAAACATAAGAATAAGACATGTTTTGTTCAACATTGGGAAACATTATAGGTACATGTATATAATTATGGGAAACATTGCATAGGGCAATTATGGATTTGAAGAGCACATAAGTAATTAGTTTCAACTTGACTTAATTTGCAGAAATTTTGTCCTGGCGAATATTTTCATGTAGAATCAACACATTTGGCTTTGTAATGTAGACCTACACTGTAGTTGCGATCATAGTTTACTTTCCCTGGATTTCATCCAAGGCATTTGGTATGGTATTTAAAAAAACCAGTCGAATGCGTTGGTTTATAGGCATGTTTTACTGTATCTGTTTGTTTAGATGACTTTCCTCCGCTGGGGATCGACCACTAATCCTCTCCCTGATTGTATTCTGTTGATTATTTGACGTGTTGTTTGTTTGTATGATAGGGAATAATGCAGACTTCTTCAGTTTGTCCAGCCGTGGTCCAGCCGAGTGTCCGGGCATGACACCTGCCCATTAACGCTGAATAGGGTCCAGAAACTCCCCCACAGACATACCTGTTGTATCTAGGCGAGACACGCCATCGGTATACACCACATCATGCATCCGAATAAAAAGGTGAATCGTGATTGGAGCTTCCAAGGAGAAAAGACAAACTCTATCAGCTGAAAAAGCTACCAGACAATGCTAATCCGACGCCTTAATGACTTCTTTACCGTCTATGTACACGGGTGCTGTTAAAAGTGCAGACAATGCACAAATCCATCAGTTGGTGGCTAGGAAACTATACGGACTAGCCAATCTTGTTTGTGCCTATTTTATCAAATCCCCCTCAAACACCTCGATTTACCATTGTAACATGCTAGCTGGCGCAATATTCTTTGACTACCATTGTAAGGCTCGAGTGATGTAATGGATAGTAAGTTTGTTTTTCCATGTTGGCTAAATCCACGGCAGAGAACCTCAATTCACTGTGACTGCGGCTGCAGTGCAAGCTTCTTACGTGTAAAATAGTATCCTCGGAAAATAAACTTACTTGGAAAGTGGCGTTGTCAAGCAGCATATAGTCAGGCAGATTGGTGCACAATATGACGGAATTGTTCATTTGATGATAAAAGTATGAAATTTGGCGCACAGTCAGAGTGTGTCATTGGAAAGATATTTGGCTATAGGGCCACCGCAGATTAGTCCTTTGAAAAAAAATATCATAGAATAACACGCAATGGCCGCCATTTTGAAAATTCAGTGGAAAATTGCTTGTTAATTTTTCAATGATATTTTTTTTCAAAGGACAAATCTTCGATGGCCCTATAGCCAAATATCTTTCCCATGACATACTCTGCACTGTGTGCCAAATTTCATACTTTTATCATCAAACTGAACAATCTTATCACCAATCTGCATGTACTAATAAAAGAAATTGTGCTTGCAGCTCTGTATTGTTTATCATATTAGTGTATACTGTTCGGCCGTTTTAAGTTGACTTGAAAAGCGAAAGCTGTGTTTAGGAATACACAAATCTTGATAAAGATATACATGTTATACCCTTGAAATTTGCGGTCATACTGTAGATATGTAAATCTGAAGATATAAATGAATAGAATACATAACTAATGATTGTAATGCATATTCCATCGTGTCAATTAACAATCTCAAAGCGCTTTACAATAAAACTATACTGTTGTGTCCAATCGCTTATCATTTTAGACGATTTACATGCACATCATAATGTTATGCATTTGGAGCGGCGAAGTTAGAGTGCTATTCTCGTCTTCCGAGGAATTACTTTCAGATTTACCGGAGCACAAGAGATCGGTATCGATCATAGTCACGCATGGCGGACACAACAACAGAACCGAACAATCGAATGCCGTGTTTCACATCCAGAGTATCGATTAGCGATCGATTTTCATTTTTACTTCGCACGCCGCGCTAAAGAACTGTTGTTATTCGAATACCAATCGATAGCATGGAACAGTTCACACCAAACTTTTGTGCGTGCATGCGAGGTCACGTCCTTGGATAGAGCAAACGTATTGTACACAAATGTATAGCATTATAATACCACTGCTCTCTTTCAGCTAACAACCAACAAACATGGACAATTTTTTTTTCTTCAAATTAATTTTCCTGACAATCCTTGGACAAGCAATAAATTGTCTGGATTGGTGAATACTCACCCATAACTTGGGTAGTTAGTGCAGCGAAGCTCAACTCCCCTTTCATTAATACAACGAAATCCCAGGGACACTGACAACAATGTGTTTGTATTTTTGTCCGGAAAAAAATATATGAAATCAAAGCAAAAAAGGTAGGTCGGACTTTTGTTAGAAATAACTGGCTGGAAGCGGACAGAATGATCCCTATACTTATTTAACTTTATGAATTGCCGGACCAAGATGTATATGCTTAGAAAACAGACCTCACTGTACGCTTGCATTGGCCCGTTTCCAAAGTTTCGAAAAGCAGTAATTGAGTTTCAGAGAAATTAAAAAATTCAACACCAGCTTTTTGTTGAGGCCTATTTCCATTTCCCCCATCTTTTCAAACTTTTACAAAATGATGTTAATTGGATGCATCAGCCCGTATGCAGAGAAATTAAAAGAAAACAATCACATCCTTTCTTGTAATTGTCAAAATACTAAGTCACAAAACAACCTTTGAACAAACAGGTTTAAACGTTTTTCCTATAAAATGAACAGGTCTCTGTGCACTTTTCATTAAAACACATTCGAAGATATTATCCATTAAATGTTTAAGTCCCGCTAAAGCATCGCATACAAAATTACACGCGTCTGCATGTGACAAATAATTTCCTGCTTATAACTGCGATTTCAAAAACTCTGCAACAACTACAAACATCAAAACATACAGGGTATGAATGTTTTGATGGGCTTAGTGACTGAGCTGAAAGTACATTATTCCACATATCGTGTTGTCGTTAAATGCTCGGACGAGAGACCAACTCGATGCTGAATGAAAGTGGCATAATTGTGGCGCACCTTTTCACGAAACTGCCGCAGACAATTTTACTCAACGCGCCCCACTCGTAAGCCGCCCGAAATTTGGTTTCAATTCAAAAGCCAGCTGACCTTGGTCGCCCAAGCCTAGCAAAATTACTCTTTTGTCGGCTTAACATCAGGTAAAAGAAAATGAGCTATATAGACTGTGTGGATCGCGGAAGGGCGTGGCAATTTCCGTACACCGGAGGCGCAATTACTAACAAAACATAATTAGCAATTGTTATTTTTTTTGTTCACACAAAAAGAACATTTCCTTGACTGGAGATTTTTTACCAGATTTAAAGATCGATACAGGGAGCTACAACTTCACAGAAACGGGTTTGGACGAGTGCCGAGCCATGGCCAGCATCGTGCAGCGACTCATCCACGAAGGTAGGCTTCAGCTTGGCCTCAAAAGAAGGAAATTACAAATCCACAATTTGTTTCAGAGCAATGTTTTTGTAAAGGAACACTTACGCAAGGTCATGCGCAGCAGACTAGAAGGCGGAACTGTGGAATTAGTTGTCAAGGACGCTGTTGAAGTGGACGAAGCACTATTTTATCAAAACCACTTGAAAAGTACTTGAAAAACCACAAAATTAAACAGCAGAGGCCGACGTAAATTTGTTTATAAAATTATGGCAAACACTTCATGTTACTGTTTTGTATAGGCCTACTTAGCATGAAGTAATACTTGGAAAAACGAACTTTTCCATTCCTTGATTTAGTTCCCTTGCAATTTATTTTTAAATAATCCCTCGAATTGTTAATACGAAAAACAAATTAACACTTGCTCATCACTTTGAAAAACGTATAACGAAATATGTAGAAAGGGAGTTGCATTTTATATGCCCCTTATGAGGAAGTATATAAGCCTATTCTTCCCGGGGATATTAAAAGGTCACGTCACTTTTCAAACCTTGTCACAAGTCTGGATAATACCTGTTATGTAATTGGCTGAGCCAACGTGAGTGAATGGAATCACTGGGAACGATAAAACCTAAGGATAAACCACGCTGGTTAAGTCTTTAAAATGGGGGTGCTTGAAAAAAAAAATTGTCAATGAAAGCTTCTTTGCACGGTGTATAATGTGATCAGACACAAAAGACGACATGCATGGGATCCTCTATTGTGTATAATAGGCTAGCAAAGATTGTATCATTTCTTGGACTCGGTTACTAAGTCTGGAACGCGGAAACTGAATGAGCTGATGCTCCTGCATTCCGTAGTTTGAAAACTCACTTGTATTTCTGAACCCAAAATGGCATTATCTTATATCCAACACAATTTCAATGCTCTTTTTCCCTTTGTGATTGATAAAGATAAAGGAGATAATGTGAGTCGATTTGTTTGTGTACATGGATTTATCATAATATTATCGGACGGGTTATCGTCCAGATGCTGAGGCCGATATAATAACCATACCAAAAAAAAATACTGTGAGAATTAGCATGCAGACGTAGGCTATTACAGAAAATTGGATTGTAGACAAAAATGAACACTCCTTCGAATTCTAATCATCTCTTAACATCTTTTTAAATATACTTTAAACGATTAACCAAACATTTCCGATTATGAATTCTTTCCACAGTTTGTAAATTCGGATACACGTTATTCAGAAATGTTTGTAATTAAGATAGGCTACATGTTATACAGAAATGATTGCAATTAGGCATACACACATATAGACGTCCGGGAACAAAGTACTTTTTGCAGCAGTTTGAGACAAAGTCCAGAAAACAAAGAGGTAACCAAAAACATAAACAAACCCTTTGACGTGGGCAAATGTTTTGATAATAATTTACATTACAAAATCTTCCACTTGATTTCTTGGCAAAACATGCGTGTTCGAATTGTATTACAACACCACAAAAGGCACCAATGCGAAAAGCAAGTCGAGTTGCACTTTGGTGTAGGCCTTAAACGCTTACCAAAAATTAATTGTACAATTACGAAATCTAAATATGCAATATATTATAGTGGAGTGATTATAATTTAATCCTGAACATATGGGTCATTCCCATCCATATGCATTGTAAACCCTATGAGCATCAGCACACACGCGTGTCAGACAAAAAGAATCAATATGGGACAAAACTACCGCATTGCCTTTTGAATGTAAATATGCGGAAAAATTCTTTTGTGGATGGGAAAATCAATCCACAGTACACAGGCTATTATTAATTTTTTATTCTTGTGGGTTTTTTCTCTCAGGACACAGATTCACAAATCCGGATCAGATCCGAAGAAAATATGAACCCGGTACATTGTAAGTATTAGTGTTATTTATTTTAGTTAAAAAAAAGTTCATTCAATTTATACCACACTAAATTTATACATTGTTAAGTAATAGTGTTATTTTTTTTTAGTTTCACAAACAAAGTCTATAATTTTATAGAATTTATACATTTTGCAAGAAGTTAGGCGGTGGGTCGAGCTCTGGTGTTACTGTTTTGCATACAGCAATTGATAAGATTAAATGCACGTAGTTTCAATAACTTGTTCGATACGATATTATATAGTGAGACTCGAACTTATCAAAAATATTTGAGTCCTGAAATGTATTTTCAAAATGCATCAAATTGACCAAGTTCATTTCATGTTTGATCAATTAACCTAACAATATATGGATATTATATGTTGCATCAGACAATAATCTTGTTTTCGATTAGTGTAAGGTCGTACGTGATTTATCGATTAACTGATCAAAATCAATTTCAGTTACTTGAATATGAGTTATATTTACTGTCTTGTTGTATATATTCAAAATAATTGATTGTTTGAAAAAAATTGACTGCTAATTTCCTTTGATTGTAGTGTAAGACATCGTATTAAATGGCTCATTGATAACCTATTGTTATTGATCACTTACTAATAATTATTATTGATTACCCCCAGCGACAAGACAGATACTGTGTCAGATAACTCAGTAGTTAAAGCACGAGGTCTTCCATGGCAAGCTTCGGACAGAGATGTCTTCCGCTTCTTCAAAGGGCTGAACATCGCAAAGTAAGTGCCAGTCGACAAAATTTAATCTAGAAAAACCCCAAAAGTTGAAATAAAAATACCAATCCCACAATCAAATTTGTACTTTTTGTGAAATAGTTACGGTGTTTAAAGATTTTTCATCATTTCTAACTTTTTAATTTGAGTAAGTTCCATGTTTTTCCATAAGAAGCTTTTATTTAATTGACCTGTTCGATGCTGCAAGCTATTCAAAATTTTAGCAGAAACCACAAAAATTATATTGGCAGTTGTGTTGAATAGACAATAACTCGGCAACAAATTGCCTTATTATCCATAACTAACGCTGGGAATCCTCATGTATGGGTTAAAGTGTTGTAGGCGGAGGTAATTACTGTATTACAGATTTTGTTTACACCGGCGCCATTTTACGCAAGACTCCCCATTTTGGAAAAAAATGAATCAAAATGTGATTTGAGGCATAAACCGGATCGTACAAAACAGGAAGCAAAAGTTGAATACTGCGCAGAACCGAAAGAAAAGACCGAAAGAATGCCTCGGACTGCTACACTTAATGGCTCCGGCCTTCGATACCAGATTTTATTGTTTGCAGTAATTTTTGCGTGGGCATGAACTAAAGACTAGTCTTGCTGTTGGCTTTATGCAAAATACCTAGCCATGCAGAGCAAATCCCAGTAGAGCGACTGCATAATAAAAAAAAATACTACTACTCAATTTTTTTTGCAAAGGCAACACAGTCGAGGGTTGGGTGCCAAAAGTACATTAAACCTCAGTTCATTTTTATAGGTCAAATCCTTGTACGATATGGTTAAAATATGAAACGCTTATAAAACTTTAGCCCAAGGACTGGAACGAAAAGTTGGATCGATTAGTAGGCGTACAGTTGTAACCACACACATCCTCGTTCTAATATTCTGAGCAAACGTTTCATTCTCCCCCAAACACTGTCCAAAGAAAAAGTTGAAGCAACCACCTCAAGGGAACCATCAAAACATTATTAGACAAGACGTATACAATTAAAAGTGCAGAATTTTTTGGGGAAATCATCTTTCCAACAACTCTCCAAAGACAGTTGAGAGTTCCAACAACAAGCTTACAACAATCATTCCAATGAACCATAAATACCAAACCTGTGCTAAGAAACACAAAAATATAAAACAAATATTGAAAAAAAAATACCAAAACAAAAAACATACATGATCAGTAAAGGGAATCGACCTTGCAGCGCCAGACTTTTATGAATTCCCAGATTTTTTTCTTCCATAGATTCAAGAGTGATTTTTTTGTTGTTAATGGTTGGTTTCGTTTTTGAAGGGGTGGGGTGGCTTTGTGTCTGAACCACTACGGCAGGAGGAACGGCGAGGTCATGGTCCATTTCGAGTCTTCCCAGCACAGAGACATGGCGTTGCAGAGACACAGGCACAACTTGGGCAACAGATACGTGGAAGTAAGTCCCATTTTTCATTCCGAAACATTTATTTCCTCTTCATTGCAAAATGAGATAAATCCAAGTGGCGGCGACGAAAAGTAAAAGCTAAGCGGCTTGCGTGAGGCTTGCCAAGGACTGACAAACGAAATAATTCCAAGCCTTTCACAAGCTTAATAAGCATTTTCACTAATAGATTTTCACTAACGGAATTTTCATTAGATTGCAACAAGTGCTATTCATACACGCTGCAACAAAATCAACAAAATGCATTTCGTGTGGTTGAATTTGTGTGTGTCTGCTTCAAACACTTTTTTAATAAAAATTGTTAAGACTGCAACAAGTCCCGTTAAAATTTTATTAGCATCTCGACTTTACAAAATTATTATCTCAATGAAGGTCAGTTATTGCAAACATGTTGAAAAAACATCAATCTGGGACTGAGAAACATTTCCAATTTTGTTAGGAAATACTTTGAAAATATTCTTGACTCTCCATAGACTTTGTGCACAACCATTGAAGTGGCGTCTGGATACTACACTCCATGAAGCAATGTTCCACACAAGGAACATCAAAATACTATCTAAGAAAAACCTGTGCAAGAAAGCACAACATTTTCTCAATAAATTATGAATTGGCAATAAACTAAAAGTACCATACAAAAATATTAAGCGAACCAAATTTTCTTTCGGTATGGTCTAACCAACGGATCTCTGTCCGTGTATTCGTCAATTGCTAATGCGAAATCAACACAAACCTGGGTTGGCCGTTCTATGGCCCTGATGTTTTACAAGCGTTTGTTTTTTAACTACCCACTTACAAATTCCAGAAACCATATGGTTGGATATACACAATGGCTGATTACCATAGTGTTGAATATTGCTTTGCCGGGAACTACCAGGAGAAATTGCACGCACGATCCTTGAAAAAAATTAAAACTCTGAATAAAAAAACCGTTTAGTACAACGTGGATTTTTGGCTCATTATTATTATGTCCTTTTAATTGCAAAGTATCCCCGCCTCTAATGCAAATTTATCATTTTGTTCCTATTGAAATTTCGATAGGTTTTGAAGCATGCAGTTACCATTTCTGTTGTTGTTGCAACTTTTGAAAAAATATTCCGAAATTTTCATCTTGACCATGCAAAATCCTGTCAAAGTGTCAAGAGTGCCAAAAACGTACCATATCTTTGTTTTCACGAAATATTATCTTTAAATTGTTGATTTTTTATATACATGTACATGGAATGTTGAGAAAAATGAGTGAGCTTTTTTCACAGAGGTTTTTGTAAACGACATTTTGTATAAAATCCATGTAGCTCACGAAACCAAATATCACTATTTTACTAATGTTTAATTTAATTAATGTTTAAACATGAACTATTATTCAATCAATTACATTGTTTCATTCACAGGTGTTCAAGGGAACAGGTGATGAGTTCATCAAAGTTGCAGCAGGTACTAGACTTTTCTGCATCGTTTAGTTTTAATTGGAAATGTTGGAGAAATAATTACATGGCAAATAATTAATGGCTTTTGGAAAGGTTCCAAATCCTTGACAAATGTTCCCATCTGTTTCATTCTCAACTGAATTGAAAAGTGATTTCAAAGAATTATTGCATGCACAGACATAATATTACCAAATTTCCAGCAGTATTGTATATAATTTGCCATTTTACTTTGCGGGGAGATGTAAATTCAATATTGGGTTTGTTTTATAAACACTGTATTCTCGATGTTGACCAAAGACTTGCGAGAACATATTCACAAGCTTACTCGGGTGGGACTCGAACCCACAACCTCCTGCTTTCTAGTGCAGATGTCAATACCCCACTCTCTCACATATTTTGACTGAAAATACATGTTTTAATTTATTGAGATTTTTTTCATCATTATTACAAATTTGAATATTTTTCCCCAAGAAAAAGAGTTTTTTTTATATTGTTAATCAAGTGCCAGGATATGTCAGTTTTTCTACTTGTGTTTCTGCTCATTTTTCTTTTCATATTGCAGTTACAGTCAATACTAAAAAAAAAGTGCATTCGTCTACTTTTGCTAGACAAAAAAAAAAACCTCACACCAAAACAAATAGTTTTCAAGTTGGTAGAACTCAATATTGTATTCCATTTGGTCTTTGGTTTGATTCCTGGCTGAGTTGTTCAATTGCTGTTAACATCATTATCTGCCTTTGCAGGAACCTCTCGGGATGCGGCTATGTTTCTGTCTCGAGATGATGGCCACATCATCGTGCGCATGAGGGGTCTTCCCTTTACTGCAAGTGCTCGAGAAGTGGTATGTCTTTTTTTATATTTTGGTTCTTCCATTCTGAATTGCCTTGTTCCAAAATACGATTGTGTAGTTGCAAGGATGACATTAAATAGATTTGAAGCTTTTAATTTATGGGAAACTGAAAATTGGGTACTTCATTCTCTCCATCTTCAAGATTTCAAAAACTGCATTATGAGAAACTTGACAAACCGTTTAGTTTATTAGCTTCTTTTTTTTAATGTGACATACTGAATAGTTTGTCTTCTCAATCTAATCTTGCTCTTAGTAACATTTTGATATATGCAATGGAATGCTTTATTCCATGTGGCAAAAATCAACATCAGAAATTAGTTACAAAAAATCAAGTCTTCTTTAACCCTTTTATGAAATGTATTCAATTTAAGGCCAAATCTTAAAATTTTGTAATCTTGATGCCTACGGACAAGTACAAAAATTTGGCATTTGTCACCAAAATTTGTAAAACATGTTAAATAATTGTACTCACAAACTGTGCTCCACAGGGCATATACAGGCAGTCCAGCAAAACTCGTATCTGCAGACAAAACCCAAATGAATCAGTAGTTAATTCGATGTAAGTTTACCGACAACCAAGTGATATCACATTCCCATTCAGGTGTTGTAACACAGGGATTTAGGGGCTTGATTTTGTTTAATGGGTGTGGAATGATGGTTGGTTTTGTTGCATTTTTGACAGCTTTTTTTTCACTCACCCTTTGGCTGGGTTTTTTGGTCATGTCCACATTCAGTAAAAGGTGTCGCCTGTGGCTAACTAGTCTACTGGTGTAGGGAGGGATTTTTGTGAAGGTAGACAGCGGTGCATCCAACTAGAGCAAGGGAAAAGTGGATTGTCATTAAATCAGCAGATTTTCACAACCATCTATTCGTTTTTGTCGCCCAAAACACAACTTAGAAAAACAAAATCATCAGGACATTTAACCTTCATGAATCCTGTCACCAAATAAAAAAAAAAAACCTCCCCAAACACTCTGCAAACTCCAACTGGTGAAAGGGCTTCCTTAATAATGTGACCAGGCATCTTTGTAGAGAAACATTTTCATCGCAACAAAAGATTTGGAGGATTTTTGGTAATCGGTGTTTTTCAGGTGAGAGGGACTTTTTGGTTTGAGCTGAAGCATAAAACCTGTTTATTGGAATCTTTTCGTAAAGCCAGAGAGTTTTTGCCTAAACAGGTTGACTTCTTTGGTCCGGCCATCCCCGTTTCCGGCGCTGAAGAGGGCATACTGTTTGTCAAACAGCGCAACGGTAAGATGACAGGCGATGCTTTCGTTCTGTTCTCGACTGAGGAAGTGGCCAACAAGGCTTTGGAGAAGCACAAGGACTACCTGAAGAACAGATACATTGAGATCTTCCGCAGCACCACGGCTGAAGTACAGCAGGTATCAGTTTGTTAATTTCTCTTCAAGTCCCACTTCTGTTTTGGAAGGTTTTACTAAACAAATCCACAGCTAAACAGTTGACTGATGAAGTTATCCAATAATGATGTCAATATTTAACCGTTGCCATTGTAACAAGATCTAACAGGATGGCTTTTGTCTGGGTTTCCTTAAAAACTACAGCAGAGAAAGCAAATTATCGTTTTAATAGGTCAGAGGAAAGGCTGAAGTGTTCTTTGTTAAAGCTACCAGAAAGAAATCTATTAAGCAGGAATCCCATAAAAGCAAGCTGTGAGGTTTTTTCCTTGCTAAGCACCGAGTATTAATATTAAGTTGGTAAGGGCAAAGCACCAACATTAAAATGATATCCCAGATGCAAAATTCCATCATAATTGCTGCCTAAATGTTTCTCAACTTCACATTCCTTGCAATTTTTTGGCAGGTTCTGTCCCGTCTGCACTCAGAGCCCTTAGTCCCCGAGGGCCCGCCCCAGGCCAACGTGATGGTCCCTAACATCATCCACCCTCCCCAGGCCCACCTGATACCCCAGCCACACCCTGCTGCCTTCGTGCCTCAGCAGCTCATCACCTGCGGTATGATACGGGACTGCATCCGGATGCGGGGGTTGCCCTTCAAGGCCACCATCGAGGACATCATGAGGTTTCTTGGGGAGACGGCAAACTACATCCGGCCTCACGGGGTGCACATGGTCTACACCATGCAGGTGAGATGTCACAGGAGTATCAAACGAAGACAGATCCCCAAAAAAGTGGTTTTATATGTTTAAATATGAATTTGAACACAGGCAGTTTGGCTGCATCTGAAAGGTTTTAGCAGCTTTCCACAGACCATTATCATGTTGCTGCCATCTTGATTTGTTCCCATTCCAATCAACATAACCAAAGCGTAACTGGAAGGAAAAAAGTCTGGTTCTTTTTTTCCCCACAAAAACCATCATTCAGTACCGTTATTGGATACAGGTAACATGACTGAAATGGTGGCAGCATGATAAAGGTCTGTTGATACCTTATATAGTTGCATCCATGCAGTCAGGGGATGACTATCATTGACTTTAAGACGGAAGGTCAAAACCATCTTTTGCCAAGTCAGGCTGATTCTGAGCAGTGAGATGAGCTGTCACTGAGGACCATGTTGAATGTGGAGGCCCAAGCAGATTGTTTGGCCAACTCAAGGTTTTGGGCTTTCCTTTGTTATTGTATAGCCCCTCCTATCTGTAATCCAAATTGTGAATGGACTTGTGACTTGACTCCAAACGGGCTACAACACTGGTCAAAACAAAGCAGCAAGCTTAAATATTTTGCTTTTATACTTGCCTGTTTCCAGGGCAACCCAACCGGAGAGGCCTTCATCCAGATGATGTCGGCCGAGAGAGCGCTGCAAGCGGCCCAGACGTGCCACAGGAAGTACATGGGGGAACGCTACGTGGAGGTCTTCCAGTGCTCTGGGGACGAGATGAATCTTGCCCTGATGAGTGGGGCTAGAAGCAAGGCGGTGCAACCGCAAGGTGAGTCAGAGAACGGAAAGGACGTTGCTGTCATGATGACCTCTAACATAGGGTCAGCTAATTTAAGTATTTACAAATGAACAAAAAAGCATCGAGTTGCCTGAGAAGTAGACCAATCACAATGCAGGGAAGGTTATCAAAACACTCGGTATAAACCAATAGAATTTCAGAAGCTTTGTCTGTCCTCATACTTGAATGAGATCAGGGCCCAATTTCACAGGGCCGCTAAGCACAAACTTTTGATTAGCACAAAAAAGTCTGCCCTTATAAAAGCAGGTTACCAACCAAAAACCATGTGATTTCCATGCTTTGGCTGGTAACCTGCTTTTACTAAGCCATACTTTGTTGTGCTAAGCGCATTTTTGTGCTTAGCAGCTCCATGAAAATGGCCCCAGGTATCCAGTCAATGTCAGTGCTGTTCTCGTATCTTTATTTGACTTTTAACAATCCAGTGTCCTTTATATCCCTTGTGCGAATCCTCATACTTCTTAATCTCTATCTCCTAGTACATGTTGATGATTAGCTTAAGCCCAGTTTTCAAAGTATGTAAAGTGAACTTCATGGATAATGGTTTGAAGCATCTTGAAACATGTTAGAAAGCACTGCCACCCAGCTTGTGCTTGAATACCAAACTCTTCTGCATACATGTACATGTATAATAATGGCTGGGTTGTGTAGTTTTTAAAATACTGCAAAATCCAAAGATGAACTTTGGAATGTTTGGGATGGTTAGGTTTAATGAATATAATTCATGGTAAGCTTTTGACCAGTGAGATCAATATTAATTTAATGCACCTTTATGGATTGGTAGAAGCTTCCTTCTAATGGAACTGAACGTGTCTGTTTTTGTTCCTCCTCAGTGACGGTACAAAGTGCAATAGCACCCACAACTCCGCAGTTCCCCTACCAGCAGCAACTCCACTCTCCCAACGGCGGCATGATACCGAGTACCGCCCCCCTCCCAGGGACCATCCAGGCACGTCAACAGACCACCCATGCCTACATCCAGCAGCCCCTGTACTACTTCCCTAGTCCCCCCGTCTCCCCCACCACGAGCCAACTCTACCATCACCCCCACGCCAGTAACGCCATCATCCGCCTGAGGGGACTGCACGTTGGGGCCACGCCCCAGGAAGTGGCCAACTTCTTCCAGGGATATGGGGTGAGTGTGTTACAACAATGGCAAAATGACTCCTGTACTCAACTCTAAAGCCGCAGCTGAATTACTTGGCTACGGCTCGCAATTATACACGCGCCTATGGCAGCAGATGAAGCCGCTTCCCATAGACACGCATGCTAATACTGCTAGCCATAACCACGTATGACACCGCTAAATTCTGGTCTTTATATAAACGTTGCGAGTAGCACCGCAACACTCAATTTCAAACTGATTTGTGTTCATTGATTTCGTTTTCCTTCAAAGAGAAGAAGAAGAAAAGTTTTGTGATGTGGTGTCTGATTTGGGATGGGTACTTGTGACTTGGATATTATTCTAAACATGCACATTTATTGATTCTTTGGCACATTAATGAGCGGTTTGGTTTGGGACTAATTATGTCGTAATCCTAATGGCACGCTTTCCGCAACAATTTCTTTAAGTGGAATTGTCCTTTTTTTTTATAAAAGGGAATAGAAGAAAAAAGAGAAGTTTCAGTTTACTGTGTAAAAGAGAAATTGTTTAATCGTGTATAATTTGCTGCTTGTCTTGTAAGAAAACAGAAAAGGAAAACAAAATTAAATGATTATAAAAGTTTTGTATGAATCTACGTTTGAAATAAGATCTTGATTGAATGAAAAGAAATATTTTGAAAGTGATCATTTGCGTTGCTAAAAGTGACAACAATTGAAGAAATTAAAAAGGAAGACTTAGAAATTTGACTCAGAAAACTTTTTATTCTCTCGTTAACTTTGGCTTATTGGATTTGCCCCCAAAAGGAGTTCAAAAGTTACTTTTCTTTTCGTTGGTGAAGCATCACGCATTGCTTTCTATTTTCTGGCTAGTTGATGATGAATAATAATGAAGGTTGGCAAAGGTGTTTGGTAATACTAAACAAAATCATGAAAGCAATTAAAACAACTTCTGATAATGCCTTTGTTGATGTCACCATTTTTCCCCCTCTCTCTCTATGCTTGTCTTGAGAAGGCTATGCCCCAGCACGGAGCCGGCATCGAGTGGCAATGACCCACAAATCTCAGGGATAACTTTGATCAAGTGCAATAAAAAGAAAAAATGGAGACTGACGATAACTATGCAAATAGGTAGCCAGATAAATATATCAACTTCATTTGGTCTGTTCTGCTTACTTTGGCATCTAGATTTGTGTATTCGGGTCAAGGAAAACACTGTCCATGGTTTCACTGGAAAACAATTTGGTGCCTGGATCTTTAATCTAACCATAAAACAACAAACGTTGGTGCTCAAGTTCCACTAATATTTCAATACAAAACTTGGTAGTTGATAAACTTCTTGATAACTCGGTGGTAGGTGTGGTGACGGTTTTAACACTGGTGGAGGAGGCATAACGGATGTGGTGGATTTTATACTCATCTTGGTTTATCAAGATTTTTTCACTTAATCTTAGATTTGATGATGTTAATTTTTTCAGGAGATTCAACTCTAAGGTTCCTCCACATTTTGGCAAATAATCTGGTGATGGTTCAATTGAAAAAAAAAGGTACATGTTTCTGGGTTTTAGTATCGGTTATATAATCATGGGCTCTGGCTTAACATTTTCTTGCCACAGAAAAGAAAAAAAATTCGGTGTTGGGTGTCGTCTACAGACTAATTCTTGGGTTGGCAAATTTTCAGTTATCATATTTTCCCATTATTGTTATCTGAAAATTTGTTCACTGACTTTCTTAACATTTGTACTTCGTCTCAAGTCCATGACATCTACATTTATAATTCCAAAAATATTCACAAGATAACATTTTACAGTTTGTGGTGAATTTGTCAATATTTTATTAATAATAATATTCTACATACGTAAACATGCGTGCTTCAAATTTTTGTTCAATCCAGCATTTATAACATCTTCAAAATGAAACTCTGCCTACAGTGAAATCTCGATAAGTCAACTCTGATAACTCAAAACAACTGTTAAGTCAAACAAAGAATCCATTGCCTTCAGTAGTATAACAAAGATATACAACCCTGCTTAATAACTCAAAACGTTGCTTAAGTCAAATTTTGAACCTGTTCCCTTGGGGTTTGACTTATTGAGATTTCACTGTATTTGGATCATTGACTTAAAATAGAATGACATAAATGCAATCCCTAGTTGAACAGACTACCAGTTAATAAAAATAACACAAGCCATGAATGTAACGGTAACAAACATTAGGTGGGCAGATTATCAACTGAAGAGGCTTTGCCTCGCCCGCCTGTTGCCCCTTTCATAGGCGAATGCCTGCTTCACGCACAATCAACTCATGAACACCACCTTTTGCGCTTTCAGTTTATAGTAGCCTATAGCGATGATCTCAAACTCAAATATATTTTCAAACTTACACAAAAATACTTCGCCTCACTCAAGCAGCGTACAATCTTTGAAACATTAGGAATGAATTAGATAATACCATTTCGCACATCTTTTTTTTCAAATGGAAATTGGTTTCTTTATAAAATTGTGGCAAGCAACATGGGTCGATTATAGATAAGCTAATGACAAGAATCTGACACAAATATGGTACAAAATGGTCATAGATTTTGTACCCAGGTACAATTTAATTTCCTTGGTGATTTGCCAAAGGTCCAGCGTTTGGGGGCGGGGTAATGGACAGAGGAAATAACAGATTTTTATCTGCAGGTGTAAGATAAATTCATCTTGAAAACAAATTCTAAACTTAAAGGCAATAGAAGTGCTGTTAGGTTTTCCAAAATGTAAGCTTTGGAAAAAAACGAATCAAATACTTATCCTTTCATGATTAAAGACTGTAATTTCTTGCAAAAGCCATGGCAAGGCCAAAATGCATCGAGTTTCAAAAATATAGATTATTTAATTTATATGGTGAAAAGTTATTCAAAACTAACTTTGGTAGACTCTTGTACACATTTCAAAATAAATTTAGACCGTCCATTGAAGGTCGTGATTGCACTTTTTAAGAATACTTTTTTAATATTTCAGTTATGGATCACTTACAATAAATTGTAAAAACTAATTAGAAAATCCAAGTCCAAACTTTTTGTCATTTTTAGTTTTGGAACACTTTGCCAATCTCATCACTCAAAATCACCAAGATTTGAAAAAATATTTTCAAATTTATTCAAATATCACTGTATGAAAAACAAAATCCGTTTTCAAAGTTATTTCAAAAACTGACTCTTTCAATCACTATGAACACAAACTACACCAAACATCTACTTACATTAAAAAAAGTGAAAGATCAGTCCATAAAAGGAGAATTTTCTGCAACTTTCCTACCCTTGCAGGTCCCAGCTGAGAATGTGCAGATGCAGTACAATGGGGATGTTTTGGTGCCGTTCTACTCGCAGGAGTTGGCCATCAAAGCTCTACACGAGAAACAACGTCAGTACACCGGTAAAATGGAACTCTTCATGCCTTGAAAAGACACTAAGGGAGGTGGCATAGGATTGTAGCTTTTGATCGAGGCAAATGTCATGGCTCTGCCAACCACAGAATGGACCCTCCCTGCCTATCACTCAAAACATGTCCACTGAACAATTATAACTTTTGATCCGATGACCAAGGTAGATAGGTCTAACTTGGTCACAAACATAGTGAGAAATGTACACCAACAAAAATAAGGGGCAAAATCTGGAACAGCCTATTCCGCGCAAACATTCAGCATTCTGTGCTTACATCATGAGCGCAGAAATTCTATGCTAACCCTGCAAGACAGAATCTTCTTAAGCGGAATGTTCAAACACACTTTCTAATAATCCTTGCGAGCCCAATTAGGATTTTTTGACATGTGGTAAGCAGAACTGTGACATTGGGCCCTGTTCTGTGCTTGAAAGCTTGGGGAAAAAAGATTATATGACGAAATGACATGCTAAGCTTTTGAAACGGAAATAAACTTGTGCACAGAGCAGAAAATATCAAACTTTTACACTAGTTTTAGACTGACATTCCAGAGTTGCTCCGATCTGAATTATTCTTAAGATCTGAATTCAGTATATGTAAACTTTGATGTTTTTGAAACAGTTAAGAGTGACTACATGTACATCGACTGATCAACTGAGGCAGTTGTTCAGAATGACAACATCGACCAATCAAATGGAAAATTAACAAATTGATTTAGCCCGTCTGAAACAGAAGTTTGATTTGGTTGTCCCGAGTCACCCAGTTTGGCAAAAACTCTGGAATGTCAGTGTGTAAATGGTGTACAACCAAAAGCAATGAAGTACCCATTTGAAAGTATTCATCGGTAAACACCAAAACAACCCATGTTACTCTGCACATAAACAAATGTGCCTTTTGTTGTTTTATTTTAATATTAACGAACTCAAAAATTTTACACTTCTAAGTGTAATAATATATTCAGATTTCAATATTTTTTTTGTTTATATATAGCAATTTATCTGCCGTCATTAATGTTAGAACTCATTTAAGACTTTACATATTTTGCATGTATTTGAATTTGTGAAAGCCTTGTGTTTATAATTAGTCGGTCTTAACTATCCTGCTTTATGTAAAGCAGATATATTTGGGGCCTATTTTAACCTTTTTGTGCCTTGTGTACCAGTAGATGGTTAGACAGTAGATTTTAGCTTTGCTTTATTTCCCGAATTCAAGGTGTCTTCTGAAAGTATTGTTCTGCAAGTTGCAAGTTATACTTCTGCTATTTGTGAAACTCAGTGCTTCCGCAGCACAATTATTCAACTCAAAATTCCACAAAGCTTCCATATAATTGCTACTTCATTCCTAGAACATTCGGGCTTCCGTCGGCATTTTTTTGATTAACAATTCCTTGGGTAGAACTCTTTAATGAAATTGCATGATAATTGGAGAAGCTTTCTACGTCCCTATTATAAATTGAGAATAATGGTTAAAAAATTTGTTAGATTAACTTGGTATGTTCAACTCGAAATATATACAGTAATTAACATAAATTTGCTTAATAGTTGTTATAGGGCAATTCAATTCCGTAAAATCCGACGTACATGTCGGACACTTTAATGAGCTGCCGTTGGAAAAGTGAATGTGATACATCACTAATACATCTAATGAGCAGAAAACCTTAACGACCTTGTACACACACATCATGTGGTCGGACGTAAGTTGGATTTGACGGAATTGCCCATTAGTAGAAACTGTCAATTGTTAATATTTGTCATACTAACTGCTTCATTTACAACAGCATATCACTTACACTGTAGAAAATATTGATTGAAAGAACTTATCTTTATTGATAGTAAACCAACTACATGTAGTATGGTTTTTGGAATCTCAGTGTGATATGCAAAATGCCGTAGCATAAATTGGCTGGCTATGCGTATGCGGTTGAAGGTTTTTTTTCTTGAGGTAGACGTTTGGTAGAAATTGGTCTGCATTTTATGTAAGAAATAACTCAAATTTAGTCAAAATCCTGGTTCTGGTGGCTTCTGTCTAATTTGGGGGTAACTTAACTGGTTGGTAGGCAAAAAATATTTTGGGAAGAAAGGGGTAAAAAAAAATGCAGAAATTCTTGCCATCAAACGCTGAACATTCTCAAGTGTCGCGCAAGTTGTGACAACGAAAATAAGAAAAAAAGATGAATATTTGTTTTACTACCAGGTGCTCTGCGGACGATCTTAAACTTGAGGCAGGACTCTTACCCGCTTTAATGCAATTCTTCTTGCTATCGACAAGGGTTTTGAAAACGAGTCTGTCGTTAAGTTTGAAATCACCCGTTGGGGCTTTTTTTTTGAGTTACGCAATATATTCTATTGACAGCCAGTATTATTTATGTCAAATGTAAAAAAAATAATAATAAATTAAAATAAGTTTACACTTCAATTCACACCCAGACAGATTACGCAATTATTGACATATGGGAATCCAAATTTATCCGGATTATAGAAGTCCAATGGACCAGTTATGAAGGGCATTATCAGACATTTGACAATACAGGGCGAGTAAAAAAAAAAAAAAACCCGAATGTCGAGACCATTGTTTTAGTGAAGTTCTGCATGTAGCACTTTCAAAATCTAGGATATGAAAGCCCAATTCATAAGCTTTCTTTTAGTGCAAAAATCATTCAAATCACTCATGTACTTTTCAAGTTACAGAATTTTAAACACAACAGCCGTTTTAAAGTTCTGCAAAACGAAAACAATTCACACACATCCGTATGTGATTTGGTTTTTTTTTTGCTGAAAGAACACTGAATTTTTTGTGATCCATGATCAGAACCTTAAAACGGTGGTTGTGTTCAAAATTCCGTAACTTGAAAAATACATGAGTGATTTGAATGATTCTTGTACTAAAAGAAAGCTTATGAATTGGGCTTTAATATCCTAGATTTTGAAAGTGCTATATGCAGAACTTCACGAAAACAATGGTCCCGACATTTGGGTTTCAGGTTTTTTTACTCGCCCTGTATATGATACTTTTCAAGTCTTTTGAAATCCTAGTCTACAATATCTGAAAACATTAACTGATCTAACGCATAAAAAAGACCAATACAATTATTTGTACAATTCACTCTTGAAGAATACTGTTAAGTTGTAAACTTATCAAAATATTTAATATTTTAAACTCAATTATTCTTTGAATGAATTTGTTTATTTTTCCAAATAATTTAGTATTTTTAAAAGTCACTTTGAAATACATTTGCCAGATATTGCAAATAAGTTTCAAGCTGTAAAATTGCACACTTGTTTTAGAAATTAGTAGCTTTTTATTTGCGAATGCACTAGATGACGTTTTTAATGTAGTTGATATTGCATTTTGTTTATTTTCAACACTTGCACAATGCCTTGCGTATTTTGATATTTATAATGCTGAGAAGCATTTTGAAGAGCCATTCTTGTATATTTATGCATAAATTTTGATTTATTATTAAAAAATAAGGTAGAAACATTGAAAGTAATTGTAAATGAAAGCCTAATAGAATAAAAAACACAAAATGTATTGTGTATCCTTTGAAATCCTAAAATGCAAATATTTGTTCAGACATGGAAAGAAAAGCAATTTGTCGATAAGACTGAAATTAAAACTGAATGCAAAATGGCTTCTTTTTGCGCTTTTGCTGAATTTAGTGTACCAAGCATAATTGTATTATTCAATGCGAGAATTCTGAGAATTCTAAAAAAAAAAAATTGACTTTGATGAGTTCGAAACAATTTCAGTTAAAAAAATTGAAACAATGTGAGTAAATGAATGTTGTATGGTGAAATGTATAGCTCATCAGAGTGCTATAATTTCAATTCATTTATTGAGCTAAAGCTAGAACTCAAATTGAGAACACAAAACGCTGTGCTTGAGTGCAATAAAGTGGAGAATTGCAAATCGGGTTCCTAAAATAATGAATTTTGAATTTTTGAAACAAAGTGATTGCTGAACAAAAATCTCGACCTCAAAGATCTTCCAGAAGTATTTTTAAGACTTCCATGTCTTCACTTTACGCACTTTTACACCGTAAACTTGTATAAAGTACTCATTAAAAAGTGTCTCATACGTGACATTTTAAATAAAGTTAAGAAAAAGAGAACTTTTGTGTGGAAATTGTGTTTGAGATGAAAGTCTTAGGTAAGACTCAAAGGTGTGCAAAGTCTAAAGATGTAAGTTTTGCAGTAGTAGTCCAATCTCTTTTGCGACTGTTTGGTTCTGAAAAGTATCGGTTTTGTAACGCGACATTTCGGAGAGTATGTTCTGTCCGTCTTCGGGAGACATTTACTGACCATTTACCGTGTTCTTACAAAACAAATTTTGTAGTGTAAGCTCAACATTGCCTGCGCTGGGTTAGGTTTGTCTTAACAGCATTTTTGTATCTGATTGTTGTCCAGCAATTTACGTCAACCGTGAAGTATCCTATACAGTCTATAGTCTTTCGCAAAACATTTTGACACATCCACCATGCTAGCCCTACAAACAGGGCTGTTAATGGCTCTCTTTTTAAACCTGGGTGCTATTCTTGTCGCTATTACAGCCCTACTTGAACCCCTGCAGCTAACGCATGAAATCGCGCTAACAGTCAAAACCTCTCAACTTTTATTTCAAATATCTCCCGAAATACGTATCCCTGAACATATTTATATTCATCATATTTCTGAGTGCTTCTTAATTTATACAATCTTTAATAAGGCCTACCAAATGGTGAATTCCTCAAGGTATGATATCTTGAAAAAAAATGGTGAATTTTCTAGCATGTAGTGACTTGCACGCCACCAACTTTGTTATGACCCACCAAGCTTCCTGATCCTGAGAAGTCAGGGCGCCTGGCTGTTTAAAAAAAGACCAGCTCATTAATATGGATGAGTGATGTCACGCCATTACTTTGTGTGTGCAGGACATGCCATGCGTCTCTCGTGGTAGAGGCGATGTCACTCATGCATATTAATGACGTAACTCTTTTTGTTTTTAACATTTTACATAATTTGCAATTATACTTACTTTGATTTGACTGCTTGGTCTATCCTGCTAAATCTTTCATGGTCATAAAGGCTACGGGAATAATGACGATACATCCTGCCAATCCCTCGCCGTTGATGAGCCATTGGTCCCCGATGATAAGGCCTGGCTTATGGGTGTAAATACTGCCAAGAACTGGGGGGAATAGCAAGAAAAGGACATAAACAAATTAACTATGACATTGAATTTATCATCTTATGGGGATGGTTGGGATGACTAGCTTCCCTGCCAGTAGCATTGGGGTTAGGATGCCAACTGGATTTTTAAAAAAAATTGAAAAATGTGGCCCACTTTTTTTTCAGTTGTAAAATGGTCATTAGCAGAGGTGTGTGTTACAGCTAGTCATGGTTGGGGGTGCACTCAATTCCATTTCCTAAGAATGTTTGTTTTTAACCCCAACTCCCTAGCATGATCTACTAGGAACCATACCCATCCTGGCAAATTCCAACACCATATGGGAAACTGTACACACACATGTCTGACTTTGTTGCTGGAGGTGTGCCAACCCAATGTAAAAGACTGTCAGTTTAGGGGCACTGTACCCATCCTGACAGATTCCAACAATACATGCTGTTGGGGTTTGATGGGTTGAGTTCTGTTGGGGTTAAATTGGCTTTAAAGTAGAGTACCAAAGTGTACCGCATATTCTGGCTCACACACATAGCTTAAAGGGAATGTACATCATTGGCTTTTGCTGTAATTTTCAGAAATGAACTATTTTGAGGGGTTAGTATAACAGAACAAATATTGTTACACTGACATGTTTGAAGTTTTGTGTTTAAAAAAAACCCTGGAAAAACCAAGAAAAACAAAAATGTTCAAGTAGTCTGGTTCCCTGACTTCACTAAAGATGAAATGGACCAATTTATAGATGCCGGAAAATTGTAAGGTAATAGAACCAGTCTAACTGGCCTGCACCCGTTCATGAACATGTAACCAATAGCAAACAAACTTTGGACTGAAAAAAAAATGGTAAATTTGGAGCAGTAGTTGAAAAATGGTTAGGTTTTTCCAACGGTGGTCGGCCGACCACCGTTGGAAATTTATACAAAATACCACTTTTCTTGAAATGACTTCACACATGGTGCCATAATTTTGCAGGATGATTTAGACTGTAATTTACCAACATCCTAGTAAGGTATTTCGTAAAAAATTGGTAGGTTTGTTTTTCGATGTTTGCAAATGTTGTATATTCCCTTTAAATGCGTGACGACCTCAGCGCGTGAACCAGTACATAAACCAGAACAAAGACAGCTGACATCACATTTCAGTACTCTCTGTCACCAGGCGGGAGAAATCACCCCCCCCCCCCCTCCTTCCCCCACCGATATGGCAAACCACTTCCTGCCATCAGAAAAATGTACTGGAGAACAAACTCCATTTCATGGACGACTAAGGCTAGCCACCCCTCTCTGAAAAATCCCAAAACTGTTCTACTCACCCCACGGATTCAAGACATTCCACGTGAAGTGCATGACCGCAGACGGCCAGACGGAGTAGCCAGATCGCATGGTTATCCAGCCATGGGGGTAGGCGTTCAGAAACACTGAGACACATTGGATGACAACAGTGGTCACTTGACGGTCCACCTTGAGTCTGTAGGTCAGTAGGATCATGATGGCAACGTGGTACAGACCCCATATCACTCCGCTGGAAATAAAGATATGGTTTTTAGTTATTTATAGAGAACCTTGGCTGTATAAACAATGAGCATGTCTATATGAATGGTTTAACCACAGACCCCTTTGTATTGTGTATGTGTACCCATAAGCAATAGTTCTTGGGTATAATTATCTATGCCAGGTCTGCATATTGTTGATTTCACATTCAGTTACACATTTCAGCAACTTGTTTCACTTGTATAATTAGTGTAAATTCACATTTTGTTCATGCTATAAATGAGTAAACCTTTTGTCCTTCCGTTACCGTCCTTCTGCTACCAAATTACAATCCACTTAAAGGGAAAATACAACATTTGCAAACATCAAAAAATTAAACTACCAAATCATTTTGAAATACCTTGCTGGACTGTTTGTGAATGACAGTGTAAAGCATCCTGTAAAATCATGGCACCTGGTATACTGTTATTTTCAAGAAAAGCGGGTTTTTTTGTATCAATTTCCAACGTTGATCGGCCGATCAGCGTTGGAAACAACTGGCCTTTTTTTCAAATACTGGCCCCAATTGACCATCGCACTTGTTTGCAATCGATTACAAACCTATGAACGGGTACGAGCCAGCTAGACTGGTTCCCTGACCTTACAATTCCCCAATGTATGTAAACTGCTCTGTTTCTTCTTATATGGAGTCAGGGAACCAGACTACAGGAAAATGATCGTTTTTCTTGGTTTTTATAGCATTTTCGAACCCAAAACCTCAAAAAAGTCAGTGTAACTATATTTGCTATATATTTCCAACCCCCCAATTCCATCCATTTCTGAAAATTACAGCAAAAGCAAATGATGTATATTCCCTTTAAGACGTTGTAATTATATTATCCAAACACTTCAATTCAAATGAAAGGTGGTGTAGTATAGTTAAAGCTTCAGGGATTCCATTTCCTACCTTTAAAATATAATTGCCCCATAAAATTCACAGAGTTTACGCAAAACACGTCTAAGTTGGAAACCCTTGTCCGTTTTATCGTCCTTCCGTTACCGACCTCCTTAATATTCATAATTCATGAACGAGAGGTTTCATGCCTCCAAAAAGTGTGGATATTGAAGGTAGCATTACAGCAATACAATTGTGACATTTGTTTGATGAAACTAATAAGAGTGTCTGTGATACACGCATTTGAAATTTTGTATAATGAGTGAAAACGTCCTTCCGTTACCGTGGAATTGCCCTGTGCTAAGCGGAAATCAGCAGAGGACCAGTCACAACTCACAAGCAATGTACACAGCGTGACATTTTGGTCGGTAACCTGTTTCTGCTAAGCCATTTTTGTCTCTGCTTAGCAAATTTCTGTGCTTGGCAGCTTAGCATGAAATTGGGCCCCAGATCTCTTGGTGCATTACCTGATGGCCAGGGCATCTGCAGGTGAATACATTTCCACCAGGCACGGCAGTAAGAAACACCGCCAGCCAACCTCCTCCCCAGATGCTCTCAGAAAACCCCAGATCTCTCTCCGGCTCATGGACTTCTTGACCTCGGATGACCTCTGATCGTCCTGCACATCTCGTTTAGCAAGTTTACCCCATCCCATTGAGAGGTTCAAGGCCACACAGAGACACAGTGTGAGCGCTGTGATTGCTACCGATATGAGGCATGCTGTGGCCACACTAAAATACTGCAGAGAGAAAAAACACCACAAAAAAAAAACACCTAATGGTAAAATTTGAAAACATTGCTAAAATTTTACTTGAACTGTTAATATCCTTCTGACTATTCCATTGTGAGATTATGTTGCCTGTTGTTTCATCCAATAGTAACAGAGAGAGCTGACATATTGTCTTGTTTGAAATCATGATTGCTGTCTGCCTTTTATTCATTGAAATATGGCATGAATATGACGATGATTTAGAAAACGTGAGTTTTAACATGTTTTAGCAAAGGCATTATCTGCACTCCGATTTCATATGCAAAATAATCACACTTTACTCTGCATTACTCTACACGTTTCAGAGACAAAAACATCTAGCCCCCTACTCCACGGCTTTTAATTAACTTTTCTTCGCTTTGCAGAATCTGACAGAATCCAAATTTGAATTAAAATGTGTCTTATGACTTTATCAACAAATCCACATTAAAAACAAATGCAGGAACTTTATTTAACAAATTTATGAGCCTCTCTAACTAATAATATGAGTAATATTAAGTAGAAATGATCAATAACATGGGAAAGGTACAAAAGTATTGCTTCACCTTTTTCCTTTATGCTGAGTGTTGACGTCATTTAATCATTTGAATTAATGTTACTTAATTACATGTACATACCTTCTACGAATAAAGTTTTGTATAATTATATATTATCTGAACTATCATTGAGGATGTCAAGTTGAAAATAAGTGTTAAATCAAGTTGAGTTGAACAATTGGGGGAAAAATTCCCATATCTGGCCGTCACTAATTTTTCCCTTCAGTGACATATCAGCCACCAGAAAGTGATATGTCCTATAAAAAAAAAGGGCAAATTTAGCTGGCAAAATATTGAAGTATTCACTGAGAAAACACTTTCAGAAATTTTCAGACCAGTCTCATACAGGGGGGGGGGGGGGGGGGGGGGGGTGTGCACAGGGTGACAAGTGATGGCCAGATATGGGAATCTTTCCAAACAAAACCTTCTTCAATCTACAAACTTTCATCACATGGAAATTTGGTAAACTGTCTTAAGCTGATACCTTTTTGGTAATCCTTATCTTTAGGACACCTCTATTTTGACGAGTTCTGTTCAAAACTGACTCTTGCAGATGACTGTCCAGTACCAAAGTCAGGCTAGTAAAGCAGTCTTTTCAGATATTATATCTGAAAAGACTGCTTTACTAGCCTGACTTTGGTACTGGACAGTCATCTGCAAGAGTCAGTTTTGAACAGAACTCGTCAAAATAGAGGTGTCCTAAAGTGAGATAAACTCATGTTAGTTGTAATTTTCAAAGAAAATTTGATTTTCATACCATTTTTTGCAGTTCGCCATCTTGCTTTTTTAATATATTTTCTGTTTGTCATCGTCGTCTTTTACCCCTCATAAATCAAAGCCCTAGGCCCTACCATCTTTCCATAACATTAAACCTGCTGATATAATTCAAGGTCATTGCCAACTGTTCAAATGTGTCAAGAAATATCAGAATGTCACTTTTGACTGTCATTAAGTCAGCTGTTTTGGTGAGTCATTTTAACCTTATATAGGAACGGGGTCCTAAAGGTAAGGAATACCACTTTTTTTTAGCCAAATTTCGAGAATGGGGCAAATTGAAACCAACCGTTTCAGTGGGTGGTGCGCTCAGCGTGCCAAATGTCTGGCTAACGAACTCGAAAAATTCACCGCTTGCAAACTTGAACAGAAGCGCAAACACAGTAGGGAAGTACATGGCTACTGAGAGTGTGCCAAAGCTGAGATTTCTGCCGAGAAAAACCCATGCAGTCGTGACAAAAAGTGTCACAAATGCGAAATTCAAACACGTCCCGAATCCCGCCATCTTGCAGCCTTTGGAAAAACTACACGTGACTCTACCTCCCACTTCCTGGTGACAGATTCGAACACTAGAGGGCGCTAGTCATCTGGCGCGAACTATAATAAACTAGTTACCAGTCCAGATTTATAGTTTCTCGTTTTCATGTTATTGTTTTATATAAAATGATAAAAATATCTTTCTTTTTTCGTAGACATTTTATACTAAATTCAATCAATAATGAGAACTAAGAGTAAGGATTGTAGAAAAAGTACTAAATTGCCGGTTTTAAGCCTTTAAGGTTGTTATTAACATTTTGCTGAGATTTAATTTCTACCACATTTTGACCCGGAAGCAGTCCTTCGTCCTTCGGTCTTATGGGACAAATACCACATGGCAGCGGTTGTTTGTGTGAAATGACGTGTTGTGCGCTGAAAAATCTTCCGGAATTCCCCTTTTTGGGAGGGTGATTTTCACCGTGAGCAATTCACCGAGAAAGATCAGGCTTCCGGGCATCGGATAGATATGGGAAAAGCGAAACATAAGCGTTTTCGAGCGAAGAAACAGCGACCGACTGGACTGCCGTCCGTGCAAGAAGTCGAAGCGGAGGAGGGCGAGTTGGGCACGGGAAGCGGCGCGGCGGTGCAGAACCAGTCTCTCACGCTACTCGAACGGGTAAAGTTATTGATCCTGTGAATTTGTCGAATAAGCATTTTCTGATCGAAATGTGATTTTGGTTTACAGGGAAGCAAATTAGAAACATGAATACCAAAATGTTTGTATTTTAATTGTCCATGTTGTTGTTGTGCCCATTCTTGAAAATCAGGCATTCTCGAGAATGGGCATGCACATTCTCGAGAATGGGCGCGCATTCTTAAGAATGAGCGCCCATTCTTAAGAACGAGCACGCGTTCTTAAGAATGAGCGCTCATTCTTAAGATTGGGTGGGAATATCACGTGCACAATTTATGAATTTTGCCCAATCTTAACAAACATTGCACGACATAATTATGTTAAATGAATTGTATAGCGGTTAAAAGGGAAACAATTCATATAAAGAGGAAAGAAAATGTGCTATGCTTCTGTACTCGTATAACTACGATAATTTGAATCAAATTAAACCTGTTATTATTGCTTTTTTCTGCCCACTATGGGAAGTTTTGTAATAACGGAGGACTGGGAACTAGTCTGGGAAGTGCTTTATTTAGGCTAGACAAGTTACAAGTCCCTGCATGTATCATATGCGTGCCACGAAAAAAAAACGATGTCCAGAAGCTGCCAAAATTGCTCTTTTGACTAGATAGAATCCAGCTCTGCGACGTTATGGTGGGATGTGAACAATAAATTGGTGGCAATTTAAATGGGAAATAGCATTAGCACTATGGGATGTCGCAGTATTCATTCTCATTCTTCACATTCTTCATTCTTACGTCCCCCCCCACCCCCCCCCCCCCCCCCCCCCCCCCCCCCCCGCTTTTATTATCCCAAAAATCAGAATTCTTTGCACTAGTATTATTATGTCTCTTATATTTTCCCGGTCCGGCCCCCCCCCCCCATATTAATACGCCTTTACTTATCATATCCACTCTACTTTTCAGCGCCTTGCGTTGCAACAGTATAATTATTGAGAATCAGTGAACGAGGATTCAGCTAGACTTGCCAAGCGCAGCCGGTGCTCGGCATCGACAAGACCGTTATCTTGTCGCGCATTCTCAAGAATGTGCGCTCAATCTGGAAGAGTTATTTTTTGCAAAGATTGAGCAAGGATCCAGTTGCACATTCTCAAGAATGTGCATGCCCATTCTCGAGAATGCGTGATTTTCAAGAATGGGCACAACATTGTCATGATTTGTGAAACTGGAACATGATTATTTTTTTTTAATGGGTGTTGGACTTGTGGAGCAAGTCCCCCCCCCCCCCCCTTAAAAAAGTAACTTAGTGTTCATATTGTTAATTTGCAATAAATGATTATCATTTGTCAAGCAGATCAAATAAATACACCTAGACTTGTGGGAATAGGATTTTGCATTTTGTTCTCGTCTTTCTGATTTTATCGCACATTCAGACATTAGCCCCATAAATGTGGCCATTGGACTACCTCCGTAAATGAAGGCCACACTTGGAACATGCACCCGAAAATGTAGAACTTTGTCAAGTTTTTATTTTCACATTTAGACTTTATTTGTAGTTTATTTACGCTTTAGAAGCAAACTCGCCCTCTTTATCATGTTTATAGCGATAGAAAATTAGACCCCTTATTTCAGACATCTATATTTCTTGTAATTTCCAGGTTCATTTGCACACATTTGTTTATCTCAAATTCCAACAAGAAATTACATGAAAAGTAGATGTCTGAAAAAAGGGGGATTAATTTTCTACTGCTATAAAGAGGGTGAGTATGCTTCTAAAGCATACATGAACTACAAATAAAATCTAAATGTGAAAATCAAAATTTGACAAAGTTCTACATTTTTTTTTTTTAACCGAAAACTTGATACATTTTAAACAGTGACATTATTTTGGCATCTTTGTCCGTTGCATCTAGCCCATATAAAGCTGGTATGTCATTTTCTGAGTCCAATGGCGGCCATTTAAGAAAAACAAAAAAACTGGCGGCCAACTTGAAAAATAGCCCGGTCGGGCGGCCATTTTGGAGGAAAAAAGAAAAGGGCCTCCTGCTTCCTTTGTTTAAAAAGGCAGGACACTAAACATGTTTTTGTTTATTTAACCTAAGAGTATTTAACCTATTTCAGACGGTTTTTCTTGTCTTTGTCTTTGGATCAGCTTCAAAGCAGCTCTGATGAGGAGAAGGTGTGCTCTTGTTCCTCCCTGGCTAACCTTGTCCAGGAGCCAGCAGCTAGGGACACTCTGCTTGAGAACGGCGTGGTCAAATGCCTGGGCCCTCTCCTCTTGGATAACCGGGCAGCAATCAGAGAAGCAGCTACTGGAGCTCTCAGGTGTGTAGATTCACCACAGCTACATTTAAAGGGAATATACATCATTTGCTTTTGCTATAATTTTCAGAAATGGATGGAATTGGGGGGTTGGAAATATATAGCAAATATAGTTACACTGACTTTTTTGAGGTTTTGGGTTCGAAAAACAGAGCAGTTTACATACATTGGGGAATTGTAAGGTCAGGGAACCAGTCTAGCTGGCTCGTACCTGTTCATAGGTTTGTAATCGATTGCAAACAAGTGCGATGGTCAGTTGGGGCCAGTATTTGAAAAAAAGCCAGTTTTTCCAACACTGATCGGCCGATCAGCGTTGGAAATTGATACAAAAATACCACTTTTCTTGAAAATGACAGTATACCAGGTGCCATGATTTTACAGGATGCTTTACACTGTCATTCACTAACAGTCCAGCAAGGTATTTCAAAATGATTTGGTAGTTTTATTTTTTGATGTTTGCAAATGTTGTATTTTCCCTTGAAAGGCATATAGGATTTTTTGCAGTTATCCCAAAAGTAGCCAACCAAATTTTTATCACAAAACTTACTTGGATTAACCCTAACCTTCCCAAATCCATCAAAATCCATCCCCCTTGTTTTGGGGATTTCGGTAGGCAAGCCATAAGTACCAAGTCCATCAAAATCCACCTATAGTAGTGGTAGTCTTGTGGTGGATTTTAGTGGATTTGGTCTTAAAGCATTATGTGAAGCAGGGTCACTGATGGATTTTGGCGGATTTGGTACAGTACTTAGTAGAAGACAATTGAATTGATGCCTGTTGTAAAATACTAATATATTAAGGATAGCACATTTGCCTTTTTGTTTACGTAAATATTGAAGAAGTAAGTTTGGTAATGAGTGATTAAGTTGGCCTGTTTGTCTTTTGCCCAATTTCTGTGAATTGAAGTGTAACATTGTTTAACTCCTTCAGTGCCCGCGAAATTTGAAAAGTTTAACCTTAAAGTGCCCAACTTCGAGCAGTTTTTCTAATTGTTCAAAATTCTTTAAAAAAAGTTAATAAGTTTTACTCACTAAATTTGTTGTTGTTGCTCTCTGGTATACCCTTGGTACATTGGAAAGTCAATAGTAGTCACGTACATAGTGATACACCCTGAAACACTGTCCTGCACACAGGGGAATTCCGCACTTTTTGAAGAAAATACAAGTGTCAGTGCTGCGCCCTCTCGCAAGAACTTGAATGAAACAAATAAACACAGGTCGTACCTGAATGAAAATGATATTATTAGAAAGAGCAAGAGCGCCCCCTTGTGATAACATGCTTACTCTACCTCGTACATGTACGAGGTTTGGCGATTTTAAGTACAAACATTACCTCGTACATGTACGAGGTTGGCAATTTCAAACTAACAAATATACCTCGTACATGTACGACTTTGGCACTGAAAGAGTTAATTAAACTGTCAAAAAACATTTCACAAATAGACAGTAGTTTCAGATACCGACCAACTGGAGTTTAACTTTTTTTTCCCCAGAAACCTGAGTGCTTGCGGGGATCATGAAGTGTGTGACAGAATGGTCAGTGATGACATCATGACCCCTCTGGTCACACTTCTGAGCCAGGTGAGATGAAGGAATAAACGATGAGTGTGATTTCTTCCATCAAAAGAAGTTTCGACCCTTGGCCCAAAATCTGTTTCTGGTGCATTTGAAACATTTAAAACCTCCAAAATTCTCAATCTATTTATTTGATCATGTATGAGTTTTGCCGGACTGTGGATTTTAAGGTTTCAGTCTGTGGGCCAAATCAGGCTGTGTTATTTTTACCATTTCAAACTTGAATATAACAAAAAAAATGGTTTATTTGTTTAAATGATATAAATTCTGTGATCACAATATCAACACCATGCCTTGGCATTCCAGTGTTGATAATTTTAGTTTAGGCCTAATTATAAATAAGAAGAACGGGATTATTCAAAAACATTTGCAGTCATGAAGAGATGAAATAAAGACAGTACAAAGACAGTACAAGAAACAAGAATATTTAAACTTTTGATCATGAAAGTATTTTTAGTCAGCAGTCTGATGCTGTTACCATAGTAATAATGATTTTCAAAACTTTTCTGTTTCAGTTCTGCAATGGTATTCCGATACCTCCGGGGAACAAGCCACCAAAGAGAGATCCTAATCTGAATTCCCTCCTACAGGCCCTCCATCTACTCTGGAATCTATGGTGAGGTTATATCCTGTCATCAGCCTCTGTCAATACTCATCATTACTGTAAAGGAATAATATTGAGGGCAGTGTTCAGCTTTCTGTAGAGTGCCATGCGAAAGCACTTTAAGATTCCGTTGTCAAATGAGTGTGTAATGCACACAGTGTGCACAACCAATCTTCAGTTGAATGTGTGCAAAACTGTAGTGTAGAATATTAGCCGATTAAAACTTTGTGCAGAAAAAACTCATCAAAGCTTGCGCACGTAATTAAAAATGGCCAAGGGTGCCTTCATCTAGCAGTTTTATTCCATTGAAAAAATCTACATGTGTGAATCCTGCACAGATGTGACACGTGTATACCATGCACATTATAAGCAGTACTATTTTGCAGACATATTCATCCAATCAAACAACAGACGTGCAGTCTGTGTCAGTACCTTTGTACTTTAATCCAGTGAAGGAATTGACAGCGCAAACTTCATTTGTTTAAACAGTTTTTTTTCCGTCTGGTTTCACTCGCTGCATTAAAAAGTTTTCTGTCATTTTGTTTCAATAACAGTGAGAGTAGTGGGACTGCAGTGAACATCTTCAACCGTCATGGCCTTGTACATGTCACACTGCAGTGCCTACAGACCCACGCTACCTTCCTGGATCTAGCTCTTACTGCAGGTAATTTGGTCTCCCTTAGCTCAGGAACTCATTGGAATTCAGCTTGAAAATAGTTTTGTTTTGACAATTGACTCTTATATTGACATCACAAACCAGCATTAAAGTTGCTACACAAATTTGATATAGTTGGTAATTTTATGCCCAAACTATAGCATCATCCCAGCTATACTTTGGGGCCCAGTCCCATCTATAGTTGGGGCCATTATGTTGGGTGTAACAGCAATAATGGTAAGTTTCAATATATGTCTAAATGTGGCAGCTATATATGACTCTGCTATTTATTGATGATTTGCCATGGTTGTAGTCCATTACAGTAAAATCACAAGTCCATCACAAGACCAATCATAAGTCTATCACAAGACAAATCACAAGTCCATCACAAGACAAATCACAAGTCAATCACAAGACAAATCACAAGTCCATCACAAGACAAATCACAAGACAAATCACAAGTCCATCACAAGACAAATCATAAGTCCATCACAAGACAAATCATAAGTCCATCACAAAACAAATCACAAGTCCATCACTAGACAAATCATAAGTCTATCACAAGACAAATCACAAGTCCATCACAAGACAAATCACAAGTCTATCACAAGACAAATCTCAAGTCCATCACAAGACAAATGACAAGTCCATCACAAGAGAAATCACAAGTCCATCACAAAACAAATCACAAGTCCATCACAAGACAAATCACAAGTCCATCACAAGACAAATCACAAGTCCATTGCAAGACAAATCACAAGTCCATCACAAGACAAATCACAAGTCCATCACAACGACAAAAGAATCACAGTTCATTTGAGTAGCTTGTGACTTGACACTTGAGAAAGACCTTTGAGGAATTTGACTGAAACCTTTTGGTTTTGCTCTTCGAAAGATGTAAGTGGTTAAGATATTTCTTTTTGGTTTGAATTTAAACTCGACACTCCTCCATCCCCCAGCCCACTGCTTGCAGACCGTCAGCGAAGACAACCCCGGCACAGGCGTGGAGCTCACCAAACCCACCGCCCTGCCCATATTGGAGAATGCCCTCATGAGTCCAGGGGACACCATGCAGCATACACTTCTCAGAACGCTTGTTGCAAGTAAGAAGTCGACAAACATTCATCAGATCCGTCAATGGCAAGCTTGTAGTTTCACCGGATAGGCTCCCGAAAACCCCAAATCCCCTTTGAATTTTTTGCTAGAGGCCGTCCTAATTCCTCCAAAATTTACCAAAGTCTAAAAACCCAATCACACATTCTTTTTACTTAAACCACCAAGGGGCACCAAGTCCTGTGTAAAGAAGTAATGGCATGGCTCCAGTCTATGAAATCTTCCAAAATCTCCAGAGGTGTTTGACCTGAATTCGTTAATGAAAGGTTCAACCGTAGCAAATCCTGCATTATCCTTCATTATATTGTCTGTCCTGCATTGTACATTGCAGTTCTACACAAGCTAAATAATCTCATCTTTGGTGGTTTTTTTTTCTTCAAAGAATCTGCAAAGGAAAACTAGCTAGCATCCATTGAACAAAGACATTGATAAAATGGGGAGCTGCCAACATAGGGCTTGATAGCTTAGTTGGTAGAGCACTGGAACGGCAATCCGGAGGTCACAGGTTCAAACCCTGCTCCAGTCACTTTCTTCATACAACTTGAAAAAAATTACCTTTGTTAACACTAAAATTTCAAACTTTAATTACATGCACCAAGTGCTGCAATAAGAATATACAATTTCTCCTCTGTTGTAACCTCCTTGTTGTGCATTGTATTGTAATTATCTCATAGTATCTCTCATTCTAAGGTTGTGTTTACTCCCTAGGTGTGCTTTACAACATCAAGGGCCATCTGCCGGCAGTATCGCAGAACCAGACGATTCAAGCCATCGTCAAGGTACTATGTCAGTCCCTGGACGCAGACACGCAGGCCGCTGTCTCCAAACTGCTCCCAGAGATGACAACAAATGGCCAGGTAATTGTTTTGAAAAAAGCTGTCAAATCACAAAATTTACTTTGTAGCCAAAGTTTAATATTTTGTTGAATTGAAACTAAACAGCTTTATGGGTTCGAAATGATTAAAAATTTCTTGAGAGTACATTTGTCAATCAGTATTTATTAATTTTGTTTTCAGATTTCCAATGGCTCGGGAGAACCAGAAACCAAAGAAACACTACCAGATGATGAGGTAAAACAAGCATTCACAAAACACGGCACCAGCAAACATTAGCCCCAAAAGAGCCATTTCCCAATATCAATTCCCACAGCCTCTGCTTGTCAGGGAGTTGTACCAATTTCCTTTTTTACCAACTTTCTAACTTGTATTATTTGATCACTTGACTACAAGTGGTAAAAAACGGAGCTTGCCTAGTGAAGCGGAACTCAGAAGTCTCAATTTATTAGATTATATAGACTCTTTTTAATAAGACAGCCTGAGCCTCAATATTGTCTGCTGTTTTGCTTTACCTCAGCTTCCCAAGACCCTCTCTGAGGACCTGGTCGAGATAGAAGCTGCCCTCACAGCCCAGCAGGTGGCCCTGGAGGTTGCCTCCAACATGTGTTGTCCAGACGGTGAGTGGCTTCAAATCTAATAAATCCGGCTGATTTTTGTACACCAAACTCAAACTTTTTATATAGGGACTAAAGCAGGTGAAATTAGACTAGAAATTAGAAGTATGCTCTAACAAAAATATTACCTAGTAAGATCAATTTTCAGCTGTCACGTGGAGATGGGAGTCATTCTATAATGCAAGGTAGTTTATATGCAACACAGTCTGAATGAGGTAATAAATATGCAGCGTAGTGTATATGAGGTAAATAGTCATTTTTATAGACTAGACATGTGACCATTTTAGACCAACATTATAGTATCCAAGACATGATACAAAACAGGTATCTATTTAATTGCACTAGTTTTTTTGTTATATCATGGGTACCTTGAGTACCCAAGTGCAGTCCGTCATCCGAATGAGAAGAAATGAGAAACAAATGTGATTTGAGGTCTTGAGAGAAATACTGCCGAGAACTCTGAGGGAAACCCATGTCTTTTAAGTACCAGCTGATGAATATAAATCATATTTGTTTTCCCCTGTTATCAGATGATGAGGAGGATGACTGGGAGGACATGGCGTCCAGCAGCAGCAGTAGCGACGACCTGCAAGATGAAGCAGCTGATACTGATGAAATCCCATTCATGGTAGAACAAAAACATCTTGAACTCTTTTACTTTATTGGTAACCCTATTGGTCAAAGGTGCATTGGGTGCGTGCATACCACCTACGTGCGAGCATGGTTCCACCCAGTAATGCCTTCTTATTGAGATTACCAAATGAGCCTACACAATTAGCTTTAATTATATGCAACCAATGATATTATATGTGGTCCAATAGTTACGGTGGTCGACTCGTGTGCCGTGGTACATGGGTTCGAATCCTGACGGGGAATATGGTGCTTGTGCGCTTGGGCAAGGCACTTAACTACGATTGCCTCTCTCCACCCAGGTGTAGTAAATGGGTACCTGGTAGGAAGAAATTCCTTCAATGCTTGAGCGCCGTAATGGCAGCCTTGCTAAAGCCAGGGTAATATTGGAGCGCCAGGAGCGTCACTTCGTTATTATTACCAGCTATAGTTATTCGGGAATTAGAAAAAACTTAAATATTAAAAGATGACTTTTGCCTGAGCCCATAGAAAAGTTTGCTTTACGTTCTATTTCTTCTCTCTCTTTTTTTGCAGTCTCCTTTGTGCCTCTCAGATGAGATCCGCGGAGCTCTTGTTAGTCACAATCTCCCAAACAAGGTAGGTTTGACCCCTCGTACCACTCACTCAATCTACCGCATAGACATCTGGGTTCTGTCGCACTGATCTCCTGTGTCCGCGGTTAGTAGCGTGGTTGCTCGACCCAGGATGTCCTTGGTCGACCTCTGGGTCTTGACCAGGCAGATGCTGGGGGGGGGGGGGGGCATTCTACCTCAGCAGTTAATGGCAGTGTTTGCCAGGGTGTAATGGCAGTGTTTGCCGGGGTGTTGTCAGTTCAAGTTTTTTCCTGACTGTGAGTACAAATCTTGGATAAAAGCTTGTAAAATCTGGATGAGTGGACGTGAATCCCCTGACTTGGTATGTTTTTCCTAGAAGCCTGAGAAATGGCTAGGTTGCAGATGCTTAAATAACAAGCAATACGCTATTACACATAAATTTGCTGACCTATATTTTTTTCTAAGCTATTTTATTAAATTTGGCCCAGTAAGAAGATTATCTAATAAACCAAACATGCAGCCTGTTAGCCTCAGTTAGCCGATTCTAACTCCTATAGAAAAGAACCTGTGTGAGCTTTTTCTTTTCAAACTGCAATCCCCGGTTTTGATTACGCAGTTTCTACGGATATCTAAATGGTAATTTTTCTAAGAATCTGATGCTGAATTTTCAACTCTATCTTGGTCTCGGATCTAGGTTTTAGTGAAGTGTGCTTTCCCGGACAGAACGCTGCTGCAGAGCCTGATCTTACACAGCGCAGGCAAGACAGTCTTCAAAGGGTAAGAACGGAAAAAAAATGATAGGCCATATTTTGACCGACTGAGGCGCTGTCCTGAACTCATTTTGGGGGATAAACAAACACCAATTCAAGGTTATCGACATAATTTTTCACATAGCTACGATTAGAAAATTGCAGTTCCACATTTTTGGAACATTTTTTTTTATGAGAGTCACCCATCACAAGGACCACTCATGGTGAAGGCTACACAAAGAAGGGATAGAAAGGAAATCTGAGGAAAAGAAAAAAATCTTCAAGTGGAAAGATAAGCATTGACGTTAGGCTTGAACTGGGGCAGATCAAAATCAACTGGATATCAAGATAGAGAAAAGGAGTTTCAAAGTGAGGCAGTGCATGGGAAGAAACTGGATGAAAACATCTGAAAATGTGCTTTGGGAACGAAGCAAATTATCTGCATGATAATACAGTTGTTGAGCCCTTGACCTTGAAGACGCGTAGAAAACGTTTTCTTTCTGTTGAGACCAAAAGTTGATATCATTATTTGGATCCAAAGACTTACAGTCACAATTAAAACATTTTCTTCTCCGCTTTCCGTGACTGTCTTCAGCCTATTGCGAGTCCAGAGCCGTGCTCTGCTCTGTCTACAAAACATGATTGCCGTCATGGACCTAGCATCATTAGGCGGACCAGAGGCACTGACGCTCGTTCTTGACAAACTTCTTGTGCTCACCATGGTGGAACCAGGTAAAAACTTCAGTTACAGCAGACAATGCAAGAAGATTACATTTTGTTGTTTTCCATTATTGATTTTTTTCCTAAGTATGTAATGTTCACACCTTAGAACGTTAAAAGAAAAGCAAATATCAGAATCCGTTCAAATGTTTTCCTGAGAAGTTTAAACAGAATCCAATTTACAAAAAATTGGAACTTTATGTACATATCAGCCTTCAAGTTTTAATTCACAAAGAAGTAAAGATGCTTTTGAAACTATCTCATTTTCTAAGCATTAGAAGCACCTTAATACTTGGTCACATCCATGGAAATTTAATGTCTGTTGAGTCATTCAGATACATAATATACATTGTTATTGGGTCAGTCGTTTTAACCCTAAGTCCCTCGGCATTTTTGCCTCAATCCTGCACATTCCTCAATCCTGCACATTCCTCCAATTGCCTCCATGTGAAACTTGCATACAGCCTCAATCCTGCAAATTCCTCCATTATTTCTTGAATGTGGTCCTTGGAGGGATGACCACTGCCTCAATCCTGCAAAATCCTCTGGCAATCAATGTCAATATGTTAAGGCAGAACCAGTGGCATCCTTGAGCAGTGCAGATTATTTCAGGTATAATATAGGCCTAAATTTATATCCTGCAAAAGAGGATTTTGGAGGATTTTGGGAAGGTTAGGGCTAATACACCACCAAGCCAAAGTCAATGCTGCATGCCTCCCCTCCGCTCAGGTAGACTGCAGCCTTTGTAAAGTGTTGTCTAAGTGTTTCAATTGTTCGTAAAATTTCTCCTTTTTTAAAACCAAATTTAACTATTATTCCCATTTTTTGGGGTTATATTGTCAACTTTCAGCACCAGCCGGGGATGAGTTGGTAGAGGCGTTGACTAGTGCCCTCCGCTCTGTGCTACAGAAAATGGCTGCCAGCAAGCACATGCCTCAAGTAAGCTTCATCAAGTATTTTCCTTCATTGCTTAAAAGTGTCAACAACCCTTCCCAATAATTCACGTGTCAAAATACCAATTGCACTGAAATTCCTCAATGCCACCCGGCCCTTAGTAACTATTGCTGAAGTTTCAAAATCTTCACCAATGTTTCTCAAGTCGGTTGTTTATCGTTTAACTTCAGTCTTTATCAGAACATCACCTGACGAGACTGTTTGGGCTGGGACAAGGCACCCAGTCTGAGCAAATCCGTGTCAACATCGTGGGCATGCTGGGTAGCGTTGGGAGTTTACTGGCAGCAAAGGCAGACTCAGAGCAGCTGTTAACGGTGAGTGAACAAAAATTTAAAACTCAGTAGACTATAATCAAGAACCCATTGCTAAGGATATTCCAAATTAGCGTGCTCACTCCAGGAACTCTACTATTGGCTTAAGTTGAGGAAAATATCATTAGCCGAAGCAAAAAAATAGTATGGAAAAAGTAGCCCTTTTCACAAAAATAGTTCAGGCCAATCTCTAATTCAATTTGTAGCATTTTGTATTTTTGGTCTGTAATTTTTGGTAAATGATTGCTCAAATAATATATAATCTGTAGTTTGTAATTAAATTGCAAACGATGATAAGATTTTAGGAGGGTGTCGATTTGTCCATATTGAAACCACTTTTGTTTTCTTTTATTTCAGGCAAGTTTAAGAAGCTGTGCATATTACTGATTGTCTTTCATTTGTCTGTCAGTCTATTAAACCTACCGTCTCTCTGTCTAACATAACAGTTACTTGGTAGCTTTGATGGATCAGCTAGTAAAAAATATCAGATTTAAAAAAATGTAACAGATTTGTATGGAATACAAGAGGTGCCGTCAATCTTCTATACTTTGCTAGCCTATCTACTTCTCTGCATATTTATACGAATCTCCATTTGGAGCTTAGTTTTAAAACGAGCGGAGATTCCTTTAGTCTCAGTGGCTGCTGAACTTTGACCTTGAGTCACAATTTGTTCTGGCAGGCTGTTGGTACCCAGCTGAGCGAGGTAGCAGTGAAAGACAGTTCCCTGTGGGTGACTGCAGAGGCACTGGACGCCATCTTTGACGCCTTCGGCGATGGGGCAACAGCCGATGCCGTGGCAGTGAAAATTGGACTGGTGCCCAAACTGAAGATGCTGGTACCGCAGCTGAAGTCTAGGGTATGCTGGTTACCATACACATGCTCATTCGCTCTCAGTCATTCAAAATGTTGTATCGTCTTGGGTGCAATTCAGCATTGAAAATTACTGTAATTTTTAGATAATTTGGCACATAGAATCAACATGAACATTGTGCTTTGATTAGATTCGTCTAATTGTGAATGATGCATAATTGAAGAGAATACATTATTTTTACAAAATCAAACTTATTTTTTTTTTTCTTGAGGTTTTAAGTAACATCATTGCCCTTCATCAGAAGATGTTACTCAACTTCAAGAGAAAAAAAATGGAAAAAAAAGATGGACTGTGTAAAAATAACATGGTTCTTTTCAGTTATGAACAATGTTTTAGGCTAACAAAGTGTAAGACAGTTCTTCTTTGGAGGAATGAAATTCTACTCCAGAAAACATTTTCTTTGTAATCTGTAAAAACAAATCGAAATTCTGGTAATGTGATGTTAGTGAAGTTCTTTTTATGTGATTTGGTTTTGTGTCTTTTTCCAGTTACGACAGGGTAAGAACCAGCTAGGAGAACACATGCCAGTAGTCATCAACGCTCGACACAACTTGGTCCGATTCATCAAATACAAGGAGACTCATTAAGGCAAGTTCGTACTCGGCACGAACATGAACGTGAATTTGTGACGTCAGGGCAAGTTTTTGCACTGCGAATTCGCAAAAGTTGAGCACAATTCAACTCCAGCGTATTATGAAGCGTATGCTTTGTGACGTCAAATTCACATCGCATTCGCATAAAGTATGAAGCGGCCTTCAGAATGGAATCAAGAACGTCGGCCATCTTGGAAAATACTATGCATAGTTACCTCAGGTAAGGTCACATCTTAATAACCTGACTACGGCTGACAGTAACGCACGTCTATGGAAGCAGCTGAATCCATTTCCCATAGGCTTGTGTGATATTAATAGCCGTAGCCGCGTTAATTTGGATGTGGCCTAACTCAGGTAACCCTAGAGATAATTGTTCATATTTAATTGTGAAAGAAGGATAAGTGGGATACAACCCTTTTAAAAAAAAGTTACCTCCCCAGCAGTGAAAGGAAAGAGAAACTATTGAGACTTTAAGGCCATTGCCACCCTGGGGTCACACTGAGGGCGCTATTTAGAAATGGTGCGGGTAGGCGATACGTATGCAGCTCGGATCACCATTTTGCGTGGTTATTTTATCTGGCACACTGTTGGCACTGTGTGTTTCACATCGAAATGTTTTAGGCTAACAAAGTGTAAGATGCATATGCGTGGGTTTGGTGAAATAATCACGGAAAATTGTATGGTAATGTTATAAGGCCAACAAAAAAAATAAGTCGGTCTCTGGTCAGCGCGCGTCGATTTTAATCATGCGCGTCAAACTTTTTTTTTCCAAAATGTTCCGCGGTAGCTCCAACAGGTCCTAAAGAGCACCAAGGAATGGGAAATTGCACCAAGGCAAATGATCGAGGGCCCCAAGGCAAATTATGGAGGACACCAATGTACATGAGGACACCAAAAAAAGCAAAATAGTACCCCACCTTGTCTGTACAATCCAAGCTTGGGAAAAAAGAAAGAAAAAAACCAAAAAACCAAAAAAAGCCGTGTCGCCGCATCAATTCCAGAACTTTGGTCTGACCAGAGACCGAGTATTTTTTTTTTTTGGCCTAACCAGCATTTTTTTCCAAACCGCATATGTATTCCGTACATGTAACATTTCTATTGATGATGTACCCTAACGTGGTGCGGCACCCAACGTGGCACACTTGGATTTTTCACCTCGTATTCCTTGTTAGAGCAAAATTAATACCTCAAATTTCACAAAAAGTGAAATTTCATCAAGCTCTTAAAATTGCCATTCATAAATTATATTTTGGCATGATTTTCAGATTTTTTTTCGAAGTGCACAATGAACCGTTTTCAAATTCCCCCAAAAATGAGAAAATGATTTGCTGGCACACTTAATGTTAATGTGGGATTTTCCGAGATTTGTTCAAGTGAGCCACGTTAGGGAACACTCGGCCGAATTTGTGCCCAAGTTTCGGACGCCACCGTTTTTGAATTTCGGATTAAATTTTATGACACCAAAATTGTTCACATAGGTTAAAAAGCAAGCATTAATACGGGAAAAGTACCAGTATTTCACTGAATGCATTTGAAGTTTGGCAACACTACATGAGGAAAGTCAAGGTAAAGGTCGAAATGCGCCACGTTAGGGAAAGCCCCTATTATGGTCCCTATTGTGTGTGCGTCCACAATGTGGCCCATACACCTATAACAAATCACTATATGGCTTATGGAAATTCGCAGGTGAGCCCTAAATGCAACAAAACGTGACTGGACAGGCACAGTCATGAGCATGAAAAAATAATCACCGGATGAGGTATTTGAAAAAAAATATTGTATTGAAATTATTGTTTTCTGCACTTTATTATATTCTTTTTAAGTCCAAAAAATGTCTACTTTACTAATAAGCTAAAAGAAAGGCCACTATTCACGGGTAAGATTTTGTTTATTTGAGACACCGTTGGAAAGTTTTTAAGCAGTGGCAAGTCGCCCTGTGTATTTATTCGTGAGAATTTCGGGACCAATCCTTGCAAAAAAGAATGAAAATAAGATGGAAACGTGAAATTATTGCAGGAGCAATTTGCAAGTTGACAATAATCTTGAAGGGAAATTGAATTCTAAGAACTGGTTGGTTTAAGACAAGGACGAGTTTGTGAAAATCCTCAGTTGTGATCGATTTTATTTGTATTTATTCATTGTTTTATCAGCTTTCTTTTATAGAGGCATAACAATCTAACAATACAATTTTATTGTGCTATTCTTTGTTTTACGTTGTTTTATTTAGTTCTTATTTGTTTTTAGTGCGGGATTTTTGAGCATACCAGTATATTTTTATTTTATGGCAACCATTCAATGAAACACAACATATTCACGTTTACAATGTACTTTAATCAGAATTCTTTCATTTGATGAAAAAAAAATGAACAGGAGGTTCTTACAGGATATTTATTCTTGTATTAACAAAAGCTGTGCTTTTGACAGCTTTTGTTGCAGACTTTTGTCGTAGCCAAAACAATTTGTAATATACTTTGTGTGTGCATCACTTTTGTGCTGGACTTTTTATTTTCAGTTACAACGGTCATATTTTTCGTTAAAAAGCAATGTATCTGTGCAGATGGAGGATTGCAATGCTTGGTAATTTATTTTGAGGAAATGGGGAAAGGAAAGGAAAAAAATTATTCTACTAATTAACATATCTTTTTTTTTTAAGATGGGAAGGGGTACACTCTTAAGTTTGTTCACCATGCACAGAAGGTTTTTGGACTTCCAATAGTGCTGGTGATAGTGAAAAGTATTTTATTCAATTACGAGAGGTAAACTTTTCTAACGTAAACAAACAAACAAAACATTTTAAAGTAAACAAACAAACAAACAGACGGACAAAAAAGACATGGATTTGAATGTCTGTTGTATGTGATTCAGTTTCAGATATATTATATTCACCTACTGCCTTCTATAGCTTTTAAGGTAATATACAACATTTGCTTTTGCTATAATTTTCAGAACTGGATGGTTTTGGGGGCAAGTTTTTTTTATAGCAAATATTGTTACACTGAGCTGTTGAAAGTTTTGAGTTCATAGATGCCGGAAAAACCAAGAAAAAAAAATGCTCTTCTTGTAGTCTGGTTCCCTGAACCTACTTCTGATGAAACGGAGCAATTTATAGACGTTAGGGAGTTGTCAGGTCATGGAACCAGACTAGCTGGCTTGCACCCGTTCACGGATGTGTACACAATTGCAAACAAAATGTGAACTAATATATTGGTAAATTGGGGGCAGTAATTGAGAAAGTCAGTTTCTTCCACTGGTCGGCCAACCATCATTGGAAATCGATACAAAAATTCCACTTTTCTTGAAAATGACAGGTGCCATGATTTTAAGATGTTTAAGACTATTTCAGTATTTCATAATAATTTGGTAGTTTTGTTTTTTGATGTTTGCGAATGTTGTGTATTACCTTTTAAGTTAACAGAATATGTTTGAGAGACAACTTTTTGTCAGAAAAGTCTAATTGACTGTAAATATTAAAAATGAAATCATGCTTACTTGAGCATAAACATGTACTCTATTATGAACCAAATAAAACTATTTGATGAGATTAGTAACATTGCGATAGTGTTCATTTGTTGTTAGTGTATTGCAGATTTTTTGGCCCATCCAGGGAAGAAAAAGAAAACCAAAACCCTTTTTTTGGATAATAATTATCAGATTTTGTTATTGAAATCGTACTGTAAGTTCCTATTTTAGGTGCCAGTTCATCATGTTGTTCTGGGTTTCATATTGAACAAAAATGGACCATAGTACATTCACACATCTGAAATTTACCGTACTGCTAGATATTTAAAATGTTAAGCTTTGTTCAAAATGTAATGAATTTGACAGCGATAGAAATTGATGGTAGATGATAGTAATTGACAAAATCAGTCGTGCGAGGGCGCACTTTTATCTCTGACGCCGTGTTCATCGAATGAATAGCAAAGCACAGGGTGCAGACCAGTAAATCGACTCCCATAGCAGTAATAATTACGCGTATACTTCCAAAAATTATTTAAAATACTCACAACTCTCCAAGGTGTTTGAGACACCCATCAAATTATAGCTTATTTCATCATTTCATATTCTGTTCAATTTGTGGGGGTAATCCGACGACTTGTGGGAGAAAATTCCATCCAAAACAATCACCCCTAAAAGTACTCCACAGCAATTTTAAGGCCCAATTAATTTCATCCGAATTCCACAGAAATTATACGAGCTCGCAGTCCTGTGCACGGCTTCCACCCATCTATTGTACAGTCGTAAAAAGGAAAAGAGAAAGAGACAAAGCGTGCCCCATTCCCCATACACACACCCTAGCATGCATTTGCCTGCAATCGGGGACCCCATATTGTCCCTCTTTTGTTTGTTCTCTTACTTTTTAGACCTCCCATATGATTTGTACACGATTCTAAATTGGGGGTCTTCGGGAATTTGGGACCCTATTGTCTATTGTTCAACGTCCCCTACTGAATGCAGAAACAAACTCACACACACACACACACCTCTTACGCATCTTTCACTTGAGGATGATTAATGGTGCTATAGTATTTTGGAGTTACACTTTTTTAATTGCTATTTTTCGAACAAGTTATTCACTTGTTTTGAACCAGACATCAAACGAAAAAAGGCCTGCCTATATACTACCAATGGAATGATTAGGCATAGGCCCCTATACATGTACTGCTCTTGTGCTAATTTCTCTGCATTAGATCATGGAGCTTTAAACACATTAGATATATGGGGCAAAAGCAAAAAAGCCTTTTTTTCCCCCAGAGAATGCAGACGCTAAAAAAACTCTTTCGTTTTAATTACACATTCAAAGGGAAAATTCGTTAGGAGGCAAAAATGAATTTGTTGAAAAGCTCGGACAGCAACAATATTTACCCTAAGATCGCGGGCTTATTTCGACGTCTACACTGAGTTTCTTTTCAATGGTATAGCTTTTTCAGAAGAAATTTATCAAGTCTTGACAATAAATCGATAAATATAATAATTTGATGAGTATTTCATGAGTTTGCTTTCTGCTAATCGCAAATGCGCTCACCCCGGTCTGTAGGGCCGACATCCCCGTTATCGAATGAAAGTACATCATTCATTACCACTCTGGCCACGCTGAACCCAAACTTAATCATAGTATTGAACTGTAAACCTGCCATATTTTCTAGTCGTTAGCGTGTTAAGTTCCCAATGAAGCACTGTGCAAATTTAAAAAGGTAATGCGATATGGGAACCTTCGCTCGTATCCCCCCCCCCCCCCCCCCCGCCCTGCAAACAGGAGGGCGGGGGGTCCGAGTGAAATATGAACCAGGATATCACGAAAAAAAAACACATCAATATCCTACCCCCATATTTCTGGGAGTTCCCACTTTAAAAACCACAACCACATAGTTATAGTGACCTCCGTCAGTTGAACTTGACACTGCACGTACAGGGCCACCAGGGTTATTAGGGCCTATTACACAGGGGTTCGTGTGTTAACTTATTTCGTCATTGTGTTTACTCATCCACGATTTACATAAAAGGCACAATCGAAAAACTCCTAGATCCGGCCTGCCTGATAACTCATTTACATGTTGACAGACGTCATCGTTTGGTTGAAATTACCACACGCACTGTATAAACTAGACGATTGCAAATTTTAGTGAATTTATGCATGCAGCTGGGAGTGACCTTTGCTCAAGCGTTGTCGCGTTAGCAAAAAGAAATGATTGCACCACATTTCTATTTATACCGTTAGTGCTAGAAAAATAGGTTGTAATCTGTTTAATGCATAAAAGGTTTTGCGCGTGATTCATTGTCATTGGCGCAAGGCCTTGGTACACGAGTGCTGATGAATATTGGAACTATATCACTATATCACCAGTGCAATCATTTTGTGGAATTTAATCTGTATAATACTGTTGCACATGACGGACAGGTTTGCACTGGAGTTTCATTGATTGTGTTAATGTTTCTAGTCTGGCTGTGTCAGATGCAAGTTTTGGCGGTTGTGTGTGGGCGCAAAGAAACATTAGAATGCTGTCAAATGTGGACCTCTTTTCCGGTAAGAGTTTATCATTCAACACACAGCGATATCGTATCACATTATGATGATGTTGCCTACAACATGATAATAAAATCACGGATGTTGTTCCTCGTTTTATTGGATCGTGTGCCGGGTGTTTTTCATTATTCGAACCGCTTGCACATTCATAGTGTCCGACTCCGATTGCAATTGATATTTATTATAGCTGAGATTAAAGTCACATTTTGCCGAGCTAATTTTGCGGCTGACTGAAAAAACAGGCCCTGATAAAGATATCATTTTTTCTAGTTTCTTTTCCAAAAGAAAGGTGCACGTGCACAGAACATTCAAGTTTGACCGTGAGGACTTTCCATACCGAACTATATACATATTTATGTACTTTGAACGATTACATGTCCACAAATATTATACATTTGCCCCGAAAAAGGTTCAATCAATTTACACGCTGGGTATATATCTTTCCTGTTTTAAAAACGAAAGGCCTGTATATATTGTGGACATAACACTATGGTCTTGCTGTGCAGTGCATTAGCTAGTATTAACCTCCAACTACAGGAAATGGCTTACCATATTGTGCGCTTGGCCACGACGACAATTCGCTGTACATGTATATATTCGGGTAGCTCTGTATATTGGAATAAAAAGAGAAGATTAATCACTTTCAATGAAGATCGTGATCGTGCGTTTTGAAAGTGATTAGCTATCAGAAGTACAGCAGGCTCCATGGACGTCGCCAGGATTTTTTCTAGAGGGGGCGAAACACATTTCCCCCTCAAAATCCTGTACTTTGCCCAGCATATTCTCGATTTATCATTTTTCGAGGATGGACATGCAGGGACATATTTCACCCGACCCCAACAAATTAAATTAACAGCAATATGACTTCGCGCCTCTTTTTTGGGTTGCTTTTCAGGGGGGAAGGAATGCGCCCTCCCCCTTACCTCCCCCCCCCTCGCGACGCCCATGGCAGGCTCTACAAATGAGAAAGCGCAGTTGTGACGAGTTCTTAATGTGGTGTGCGCTATGATGGGTAAAATAGTGAAGACGATTATAGATGTAAAATTTAAAAGTGCTCGATGATAGAAGGTTGGTTTACAGTTACAGTTTTTGACAATTTCCTAGGTTCTCCAGTTTGTCTGAGATGGTAGGCCGGACGCAGAAGATGAAGGGTCATCTAGGCACCAAGCAGGATGCCCTTCTTCGAGGAGTCCTGCCGTGGGTGCTTCTACTCGGCCTTCTGGCCCGGGTCTCGACGGTGCACGCCGCCGAGCGAATCGATGAGTGGTCCCCGTATGACTTCAACTTCACGCTCGGTGACAAAGACGACGTCAGTTTAACTTTCCGGGAGAACACCGTTTTTGTACTGACCGTCAATCAATCCAATTACATCGGAAAAGTCGAATTGGACAGCGGGGACAAGGATATATTCACGCTCAAAGATGGCGTCGTGGTGTTTGAGATCACGGAAAACACGACATTTCCGTACCGTATGAATGTGGAGCTACGGGGAGGTATGATCGGAAGCAGCAAGCTAGTAGCGTACGCCGCCGGGGACAGCAGCGGGGACAGGATGGTGTTGGGCACGGATATCGTCAAGGTCCAAACACCGTTCAGAATTCTCGGCACGGTAGCCACGTACATCCTCGCGACTTGGTTAGTAATTTCTTACGTGATCATGGCGGCCAAGGTGGAGCCTAAGGTTCTGTTGGAGAAGATCAAACCACCCTGGGGTATCATCATGGGGATGGTGTGTCAGTTCGTCCTCATGCCTCCCTTAGCCTTTGGATTGGCTAAGGTCTTCGATTTGCAGGGGGCCATTGCGATCGGTCTGGTCCTAGTAGGCACCTGCCCCGGTGGATTCTTCAGCAACATCGAGGTCTTGCTCCTAGACTGCGATATAGTTCTTAGCCTGACCATGACCACTTTCTCTACTTTCTTAGCGGTGGGGATGATGCCCCTGAATCTATTAATCTATGCCCAGCCGTTCGTGTCAGGCAACGGGCATCTTGAGACCCCCTTCAAGAGCTTGTTGATCCAGCTGTGCGGCTTGGTCCTTCCGCTCCTTATCGGAGTCCCCTTCTTCCATCGCTTCCAGAAGGCTCGGCAGGTCTGTCTCAAACTCGTCAAGCCCTTCACTTTCATCCTAATGCTGCTTGGAGTCGTCCTCTTCATTCCGTCCCAGTACTACATCTTCTTTGGCAACTGGAAAACCTGGACCACCTCAGCCGTCCTGCCGCTCATCGGAGCCTTCCTTGGTATGTCCATAGCGAGAATCGCCAACTTTAACTACGTCTTCTCGATCACTGTTGCTATCGAAACCGGTTGCCAGAATACACTCCTTGCAGTCTCGGTCGCAAAACTCTTCTACAAAGAGCCAGAAGCAGACATTGTGGCCATTATTCCCTTGCTCATTGCCATGGTGACTGGTTTCGAAGGCATAGCCATTGCGGCAGTGTACGTCCTGGGCCGCTACATCCGCAACAGAACGAGGGGTGAAAAAGAACTGGCTGGGAACGTCGAAGGTGGCAGGGATTCTCCTGGCTCTGACGCGGAAGGGAACCCAAGTAGAGGCGCCGTGAACGAAGGCCTGGACTCTCGCGACGAGCCACCATCAGGACCAAGATTCCGGCAGCTCATTCCAACCGATCAGGTCTACGATGACGGAGTTTGCATATGGCCACCGGCACCGGAAGCTCTAATGTCCCCTAGTCCGCCATCCCCACAACAACAACATCAACAACCGGCAGAGGAGGCTAACGCCAGTGACCCACCTCCGGGGGAAACGCCGCAGCGGCCCCACGAGAATCTCCCGGTCGGCGCGCTGACGACAACCGACGACATGACGTGTCAGAGCAACGGGTATGTAATAGGCCAACATGCTTGGTTGTGAAAACAAAACGGAAACATTACCACGATCTTCGTACAATAATGCAGCTCTTCCAATCTGATGTTCTAAACAGTACATTCCGTGTTTAACCAATATGGCAATCTTTGTCTTTTAATTGGTGTTTCGGTATGTGTTATTCGGTGAGAGCTCAAATTAAGAGCACAAATAAGGCCCCTATACTTTGTTATTCCGTTTCTTTGAGAAAATATTTGACAATATTTTCCGAGCCATGTATGACCTTATAACGTTGCTGAGATTGTACTTAATTTGTTTGTATGAGCAACCTCATTTTAGAAGGAGGAGTGCTGATACAGTGTGAAAAGACAAATTAGACATTTTTTTTTAAAATGTAAGACCTTTGTTACATTCCACTATACCGTTTTTATTTGTGTCTGTGATCCTCAAAACTGGCTGACGCTTATATTATGACACACCACACGAAGCACGACAAGAACGATGTAGGCCCAATTATATGGGGAATATATCATCTCCGCAATTAGAAGCAGGGAAACCGTGATGAGCATAATTTCGAATGTCGAGGTGGGAGGATGCACCGCCCCCTTAAATAGTTTGAGATGCAACTGACAAAATCAAGAGGTCTGCACTAAATCCCGATTCACAAATCTTGACAAGAAAGGAATCTGTGCCACGTTGGAGAAAAAAACCCGGCCTAAACAGCTACCCTTTGGGAAGGTAAAAGGTTAAAGAAGGGAAGGTTAAAACCCCACTCGGTGCCCCTACAGAAATTTAGGTTCCCTAAGTCCCCCTAAAAAAATTGAGTAAAGGGAAAAAAATACTTTTACCAGGGGCTTGAATGACGAAATTCGCACTTCCTCGAAACCGGATTTTTCTAATTTAAAGTAAGAGAGAGATTAAATCCTAAATAGCATGAGTAACGTATAAAATATAGGTCGTTTAAGGACAATGAACCGACGTAGATGAAATTCATCCGGTTTTACTTTAATGTATTCTGACTGCGCCATGTAAGTTGTTCAGTACAATTTACACCAAAGATTCTTCAGCGTACTTATATAAGTGTGCTTTTTAATTATTTATTGTGAGTGTTTGGAAAACGATTCAGTAGAAACAACATGCACAAGTTAAAAAAATAAATGTGTCTTACTTTTGATGAATTTACCAAAGCAATGTAAGTTACAAAAATCACTAACTAGCATGTTTATTTATAAGTCTGACGAGTGTTATGAATCCAAGTAAAATATCCCAAAAACATTGTATACTGGTTAAGTTATTTTAGTGTTTATCTGAAATAGAGAAATGGCACTGTTTGTACTGAATGTCTTGTGGTCTGTTGGATGCCCTTTGCTCATTTTCTGGTCAGGAGACGGTATTTCAAAGAGGACAGCTATTATAGTATTTTGCTGACAATATTTGAATTCTGTTGTAATTATTAGATGTTTTTAAACTTTCCTTGATATTTAGAAAGTTGAATTATGGAGAACTTGCCTTTCCACAAATCGGGACAAAACAACACTTTGAGAATAACATTACGTGTTTGGCCTTATTTAAGTTGGAAGTTGGGTGCTGTCCAAAATCCCAATATCATCTTTGTATAGTATTCAAGATTATGTCGCAGACATTAAGTGCCTTAAAACATGAAAGGAAATTAAATATAAGCTAAATCAAACTTACCATTGTAAACATTTTATATCTTAGTCTTTCCGTATCAATATTATCAGTGTTTAAACAAACACCAAGTTAAAAACTTACAAAATACTAAATTGCGAGTCGTACACAATACAATATATCGTACTTGTAATTATTATGGCAGCCGAGTTTCTGCAAAATGTGGTACATTCCTCAAACATCAGCGTCGTCTCCGGTGTGGTTTCATATCAGTCTGGCTCCAGACTATGCTCCAGAACCATTATACCGCATGCATGTAAGCCTTAAAACGGGCTTCACGAAACATGGGCCTGAAGAATCATCTGGTACGACGCCGAGATTTGGCAAAATGGCCTATGCGAGCAGTACTAAATGCCAACTTCCGAAATGGCCGCTTGCGTCCGTATTCAGTACATACGCCTGACCTTTTTGAAGGCAAATTAAACTAAAAGATTTTCTCTGCACGCGATTTACCAAGAAAGACCAAAATAACTGTAAATTGACAAATAAAAAGTATTTGAAGTTAAATTTTGTTTTAGGCTTTTCTTATGCTGTACATTTCCCCTGTTTATTGAGAAGACTGTTTTACATGTGTGAAAATAACTGTATGTAGTGGTATGTGCGTATTCAGTACTAATTATTAATTTTTAATGGAGACCAACACTGAAAATGCCGTGTTAGTTAAACACCGACGGTGTAAACGCAACACTAGAGGATTTGTAGGAATTGCCGTACTTCTTGAAATAGTGGTCGGTTGAAATTCTTGTATTTTGGAAGACACGATATTTTATATGAGACACTTACATGTACATGTAATTCACAGAGGATTGTGCATGCTATCCGGTTCGTTAGTAAAAACGTCATACACGCACGCGCACCACTGATTACTAGCGCCCATTGGCTACAAATGCTCGAGCTGCGTTAACTTCCGGTTCCAATCGTGCAGAAAGCGCTGGAGGTGACGTCACACTAACGAACCGGATATACGTGACAAACGCACCCACCCGTTTCTGGGAATTAGGAACTGGCGAGGAATTAATGATCCGGTAGTTTGACCCGGAAGTAATCTGGGGGTCACGTGCAGTTCAGCTAGTGGGTGCACTGAACCAATTCAAGCCCAATTGAAAACAGTGTAAAATCAACCAAGTTCAGGGCCAAATAACTTGCACAAGCCGACATCACTGGGGTTTCTCAAACAAAAATTAAATTATTGTCTTGTACTTCATCTTTTCATTTCTTTTCAATTTTGGGTAGACTAGCCGATTACATTTTTAAACATTCACACCAAAACAAAATCACCTTCCGAAAAGTGATAGTTCCCAAGCCTGCATGTAGCTGTTTTACAAGTGGCATCCTTCCACTTTCTCAGGCAAATAGGACCCATTTTTCAACCGTAATTTTATCAAGCCTGCCCTCAGATGGAAGCCCCAAAACCAGGGAGTTGATCCTTGGCTACATTTACACAATTCCACCGTTTTTAAAGCCAAATGGTCTCCGTTTTCAAAAGAAACTGTGGGGTCACTTTTTATGCTAATCAGCTCGCGTAGAAATTCTCACTTGAATTGGTTCACTGCACCCTAGTACGATGGTACTCGTAATGACCCTAATGCGCGAAAAGAGACGACCCAATTTAGGTGAATGTTCAAAGGAAATTATTTTATCCATTTTGTTCAAAGGAAAAATGTTTGTTTTATTGAACTACATATTTTCCAGTGTGCCTGCGAATTCAAAGTATACCAAAATATTCATTTTAAACATTGTATTTCGAAAACATTTGTAACTTATTTGAAAGAGTAGGTAGGCCACTAAGTTGGCCTCGCAAAATGCAAAAAGAAACAACTTTATGATTGTGTATTTTAATTGCTTTTAGTTATTCTTTTCAAGCCGTCATTTTGTCCGCAAAATGTGTGTGATTTTAGACAAGTATGATAAAATCTTTAAAAAAATAAAAAATTATTTTGTTTTAATAATTATTTTATTACATACTCAGATATATATGTATATTGGGCTAATGAAATATTTTGGTATGAATCATGAAATAAAATACTTTGAAGTTTGTTAATATTGTTATGTAAATTTGAAAGAAAAGATTAGATTAATTAGTATTGTTACACGAACAGTACATTATTTTGAGCAATAATATGGAAGTGCTTAAAAAAAGAGACGAATTTTAATAAGCAGCAAAGCCAAGGCAATTTCTTTAAAGCGTACCGTACACTATCTTCAAACCTGAAACCCCTTTACTTATCAATTCCTTAATAAAATTTATAGAACAGCATAATGTAACACCATCCCACGATGTGCCTTTTGACAATTTTCAATGTGTTTTTGTCATCTTTGTAATGCTATAATATTTGTACGTAATGTTCACTTTGTAGAAACTATATTATCCAGTCCGTGCATAAACAGCGCAACCGCATTCATCATCCGTCATCCACTGACACGTGTTTGACTAGACTGGTTCCTGATCCCTTTATCCATTCTTACTTCGAATGTTACCTATATTGGGTGCGGGAACCAGTCAAAGGTGAGACATTCCTGGTACTCGTGAATGTTAACCAGCGAAGTTAAGTATGTCACCCCAAATTGGTACTACATGTATATCCCTCGCTAGATACAGTCAGGTGGCTTGTGAGGAATCGTGACAGACTGGTTTAAAAGCACCAAACTTGGAAAATAGATTCCTATAGCCCTAGAGAAGATATTTAGAAGGGGTGACACCCGAAATTATTTTGGGAAGGGTGCCTAATTTGCACTGATATATCGTAAATAGCTGCCATGTAATATATTTATTCCCGTGTTTTGGTGTATATATATATATATTTGAGAAGTATATTTTGGGGATTATATTTACATATTCTTAATTAAATAACATTTTCTAAAGCATATATTAAGTGACTCAATAATTAAGAGGATATAATATGAAAGATCCAAAATGGATGTCATTTAGGCTATACCTTAAAGTTGCACGCATTGACCGTTTCCCCAGATATCACCAAGTAGTCTTGCCAAACCTCACTACTGAAGAGCTTACAATTCACAAAGCTACTTACTGACACAGTTATCCTAATAAAACTATATGGAAAATCATGTGAACAATGATAACATGATATTTAGCCCAGAAAAAAAGGGGGGGGAGGTGTCCGTAAATTGGGCTAAAAATTAGACGACTGAAGGGTTGCATAACGTGGGGGACCCTCAAAATAATGTTTCTACGTCAACAGATTTGTTACAGGCATACTGTGGAATTTCCTTGAATTACTTGTTCAAGTCCCCCACGTTACCCTTCGCCTAACTTTTAGCCCAATTTACGGTAACCTCATTTTTAAAAAAAAATTCTAGGATAAATATCATGATGTTGTCCTTGTTTACAAGATTTTCCATATAGTTTTATAAGGGTAACTGTGCCAGTAAGCAGCTTTGTGAATTCGTTAATACTGAGGTTTGCAAGACTACTTTTACTTGATGATATCTTGGGACAAGGTAAATGCGGGCAACTTTCGGGTATAATGGTAGCCATTTGGATCTATTATGTCCCAATAATTATTCAGTCACTTGTATGCTTCTGAAAATGTTATTTAAGTAAGGGTATGTGAGTAGAATCCCCAAATAGAATATTTTCAAACAATTTACAAAAAAATTATAAATATACCAAAAATATGGGAATAAATATATTACACGGCAGCTATTTACGATTTATGCAAATTGGGCACCCTTCCCAAAATAATTTTAGGCGTCACCCCTTCTGAATATCTTCTCTAGGGCTATAAGAATCTATCTGCCAAGTTTGGTGAATGCTTTGGACCAGTCGGTCACGGTGCACGAAGTAGACAGACTAATATTTGATGAAAATGGCCATCAAAAATATTATATAAATAAATTAAAAATAAAAGGAGAACAAAAACAAGTTTTGTGATTTTTGTTTTGCTGTGTTGTTTTCAGTTATTAAATAATGGACCCATGATTTTCTTACAAATAAATCATTACTACATAGAAACCAGTGGGGAGTGTGGCTAGTGTGGCTAGTGTGGCTAGTGTGGCTAGTGTGGCTAGTGTGGCTAGTGTGGCTAGTGTGGCTAGTGTGGCTAGTGTGGCTAGTGTGGCTAGTGTGGCTAGTGTGGCTAGTGTGGCTAGTGTGGCTAGTGTGGCTAGTGTGGCTAGTGTGGCTAGTGTGGCTAGTGTGGCTAGTGTGGCTAGTGTGGCTAGTGTGGCTAGTGTGGCTAGTGTGGCTAGTGTGGCTAGTGTGGCTAGTGTGGCTAGTGGTTAGGGTTCGTGACTCATGATCAGAGGGTCAGAGGTTCGAATCCAGCAGACGGTCATATGTTGTGTCCTTGGGCAAGCAATTTCACCCTCACTTGCCTTTCTCCACCCAGGAGTATAAAAGGATATCAGCATTAGCTGGGAGTAACCTGCGATGTACAAGCATCCCATCCAGAGGGAGTAGAAATAATTCTCAGTCCTTTCTTGCTACTGAAACCGGAGATAAACGCCGGCCTGATGGGCCACATCGGCTCTTGACACAGTCTCTATACTTACTTACATAGTAGCCAGCAAGGGAGAAAAAAAATGAATTACAGAACATTGTCATACCGTGCCACGTACCCTCAGTTATACCAAAGTTAATTTACTCAAATAGCGCGACTCTGCTCGTCGAGTTTCATCAGTGTCAATATTTGCGAGAGAGACGCGCCACATAGAATTCCAATGTCAATATTATGCGGGTATCGATAATTTGATTTTAATAACAGGAAGGAATATCGGTTGACTGGTATCATACGTATAGACCCTGTCGTTTTCTACCACAATTTCCACCACTAGCTCGCTTGCATAACGTGGGCTGTGGGTTGGTTTGGTATAGTTAATACATGTAATCTTGCTTTAATCCTTAATTTAATTCTTGGAGTAACTTTTGTTGCAAAATTAGGTATACCCATATTTCAACCATAGTATAACACATTGTAATGGATAATGGATAACATTTGGAGCTAGACAATATTTAACAGCTTTATGAAACAGAAGTGTCACGGTAGCATTATTAAGCTAACGTAATTTGATTGATAAACTCATTTAGTCCAAAACAAAATTACTTCTAAAATTGTATTCTACATTTGAAACAAGGTACTCATAAATATAAGATTTGAGGCTTTGCATGGTGGGGTATCGGTATCGTTTCGGTTTGCGGGTAACACCATGTGGTAATAATTACTGCTTAGAAGATAATAGTTCTGAAAAGAACTTGTCCTGCTTATTATCAACTTTGCTAAGTAGTTTTTGTTCTGTTAAGAACAGTCCTGCTGTAAGTTCTAAACGAACTTGTCTTTGGTCTCAACGAACTTGTCTTTGGTCTCAACGTTTCGACTAGCCTGCTCTAGTCATCGTCAAGAGACTGACGATGACTAGAGCAGGCTAGTCGAAACGTCGTCAGGAGACTGACGATGACTAGAGCAGGCTAGTCGAAACGTTGAGACCAAAGACAAGTTCGTTTAGAACTTACAGCAGGACTATTCTTAACAGAACAAAAACTACTTAGCAAAGTTGATAATAAGCAGTACAAGTTCTTTTCAGAACTAATATCTTCTAAGCAGTAGTTATTACCACATGGTGTTACCGCAAACCGAAACGATAATCATAAATATTTACAGCTCCGAGTTTACTTCTTTCCATATAAAACTATTGTCCAAAGAAAACTATTTTTGGAATATGATGTTTACTTTACGAGGAGAATAGTGCACTATAGTTTCGCAGCGGCATACATCCAGTTTCCTGGCTTTTTATTGTCACTATATGACCCACCGTGAAGATAGCCCGTGACGTCATTGTGCAAATTTCCATAACGAAACACGAACATCCTTGTCAATTGATATCCCGTCAAACCTTGATGTATAAAAGTCCGTACGTCATGAACGTATTGAGTGTGCCAAACCGCAGATCACAGAACGGAATACAACGAATTAACACATAATGAATAAAACACCTGTTATTAGTGAGATCACTCTAACTCCGCGCAGAACCCTTGGTAAGTAACCGAGTTTGTCATCATTACAATAACAGTCACTCTGATGGTAGGCCTAATTATCATAATAAATATCCATCACCACCCCAAATATGAAAATTAAGCCACATAGGTAGAGCTACTTATTAGTATGTAGGGTATTTTAAGCGCTGTAAAAATACGAAAGTTGCAAGTCATCCTACCGAAATAACCGGTACCTATTTGTTCTTGTTTAATCTGCACCCCTTTCACTGCGTCGCGCCGAACATTATGCAACATTATCGATTTGTTTTCTCTTTTCCTCTTGTATTCCAACGCACACAGCAACATGCACCGGTTCCTTCTGTACATAGACAGTCACTTCCCCATCCCTCGAGCCAGCGGTAGTTTGTTGGTGCGTTCTCAAGGCAACGATTGTTAGGCTAATTAAAGCGAGCGCGCCTGACCCTCATAAACTGATGATGATGGCTGAATGAACCGTTCCAATGCACAAGGAGAAAAACGCCAGTAGAAAGAGAACGACATGCACCACATTGCACTGGTAGCGGTGGCGGTAGGAGATTGTTATCATTTTTTACAAAGTGAACTTTGGTCGCATTGGAATAACACTGAATTTGAAAGCTTCTCGTGTGGGACTTCGCCAGGACAATTGTTCAGATAGAAGGCAGGTTTTTCGAGAGAGATATCAGAATTTTGATAAAAGGAGTGACGAGAAATAGAACTATGTTTCAGCTACGGACTCGATCTTGTCAGTGCACGATGTTCAGGCATTTGTTGCTCTACTGTGTTCTGATGCACCTCTCTGGCTGTGTGATGGGGGAATTCAACTTCACTATCGGTAACAGCGAGGAAGCGGCTGTAACATTTAAGGAAACCGTCGAACTCAACATGACGGTGACCTACTCGGACTTACTGGGCGCCTTGAGCCTTGAGAGTGTAGACACCAGTGTGGTAACGCTCACCGAGACGGTGGAATTTATCATCGATGAAAACACGACGTTCCCCTTCAGCACTCTGGTCAGCATCCACGGGCAGTTCGTCGGCCGGGGAGGGGTCAGGATCGTCCAAGATTCAAAGGAGATTTCCTCCAGGATTGTCAATGTCGGGCCCCCGTTTCAGGAGCTAGGAAACATCGCTACCATCATCTTGGTAGTGTGGCTCGTCATCTCGTACGTGGTCATGGCAGCCAAGGTGGAACCCCGAGTTCTCTGGGAGAGAATTAAACCCCCTTGGGGCATCATCATCGGGATGCTGTGCCAATTCATCATCATGCCTCCGGTGGCTTTCGCCCTGGCCAAGTGTTTCGACATGACAGGAGCAGCGGCCGTTGGCCTGGTCCTAGTCGGCACCTGCCCAGGTGGATTCTTCAGTAACATCGAGGTCTTGCTCCTAGACGGTGATCTAGTCCTCAGTCTGGCTATGACCACCTTCTCTACTTTCATAGCTGTGGGGATGATGCCTTTGAATCTTTTTATCTACGCCCAGCCGTTCATTGACGGGGATGGCCGCTTGGAGACGCCTTTCAAGGAGCTCCTGATCCAACTCTGTGGACTCGTCCTGCCCCTCGTCATCGGAGTCCCATTCTTCTACAAGTTCCCCAAGGCCAGAAAGTTCTGTCTGAAGCTGGTCAAGCCCTTCACTTTTCTCCTGATGGTCCTGGGAGTGGTTCTCTACATCCCAGCTCAGTACTACGTCTTCTTCGGCGACTGGAAAGTCTGGGTCACATCCTCCATCTTGACTCTGATCGGTGCCTTCTTCGGGATGGCGGTAGCCCGGATAGCCAACTTCAACTATATAACCTCCGTCACAATCGCCATCGAGACAGGATGCCAGAACACCCTTCTCGCAGTCTCGGTAGCAAAACTCTTTTACGTGGCCCCAGAGTCGGACGTTGTGGCCGTCATACCGCTCCTGATCGCCATCGTGTCCGGAATAGAGGGCTTCATCGTCGTGTTTTTCTACTACCTCTACCTTTTCCTGACCAAGAAGCCCACAAAAGTCGCTCCGGACGAGGAGGGCCAACCACCGGAAAAGAAGGACGGACCTACCGGGGAAGACGGCGATTCTTCCCGTGGGGATGACGAGCTCAACTCATCCACAAAGTCCAAAAAGAAACTGGTGAACGATTTTGTGACTGCAGAGGATGATTTCAAATCACAACAATTTGACGGGCAGGAGAGAACAGAACATGAGGACTCACCCCCTCCAACTCCTAAAAAACCGCAGGAGGCTAAAAGAAAACGAGGATATATAGTGGACGACATTTTCAAAGACTAAAATGCTTATATAATGTTAATACATGTAAAAATTTACATACATAAATCAAGTTTTCTATTACTGTATATCGTTGTACGTTTACAGCGGCAGTTTGCAACTGTGACGCCTGTTTTCCATAAATTGACATGAAAATATACCTAAATTGTATTCAGAAGTAAATGTGTTTTCAAACTGTTGTGCCCTCTTCTTTAAACAAAGCCAAAACAACCAAACAAAAACGCTGTTAACAATAAAAGGCAATTGACACAGGAAAAAACAGGGTAATTGGACGCATTCAGTCGGCAGATAATTTAATTTTCTGTCACTGCGTTAAAAAAAATGATTGCATTACAGTATTATGCTATACATAATTGCGTGCTTTTTTTCCTTTAAAAAGGAGACGAGTAGTAAATGAAGACCTCCATTAAGTATCTTACTGTTCCATTCTTTCTCGCACATATAACTAAAAATGTAACCTTGAATGGAATAGATAAATGCAATGTTAAGTGCCAAAATGGAAATACTGAAGTGTACTGATTTCATACAGCAGCCTTTGTTGAATGAGGCAAAGGTACAGATTCTACCACAATCATGGTGCACAATTAGGTATCAGTAGCCTACAACGTTTTTATACATCAAAGCGAAATCAATGTTTGTACAATAGTTTTAAGTGTGCATAAAATATTTTCAGGTATGAGAAAGAGTAGAACCGAACTTATTTTATATTCGTGAAATTAAGTGCAAGAATTTTTAATGTGCAGTGCAAGGATCTATCTTCGTGTGTGACTTTTATAGCGTATACATGTAGTCAAAACATTAAAATATAATGTTCAATGAAATGTGTAGAATGTGGTTTAATTCTTACCGATGACTTTTGCATGCATGGCCTTCGGATACTTACCGGACCCACTTATAAATAGAATTGTGGAGCTCTGAATACGTATAGAGTATGAGCAGATACATATAAATCACGAAATGGACAGAACGACCATTACTCGTACTATGCAGGCGCGGTTATACGGGGAGATTTTGTCAACCCCCCCCAAAAAAAAACACACACCAAAAAACACCGAAACAAAATAATTACAAAAATTAAAATAGCAGTAGCCAATTAGGTCTATAGAAGGTGACGTCACATGCGAATTGTCTCAACCCCCTCCCCATAAAAGATAGTCGTGAGAATGGGGCATTTGTACACTACATTTATTAGGTAATATATAAGCCTAGTGTGCATGATAATAGGAATTTATCAGCGCTCCCCACTGAAAATGTGGTACGAGCCCCCCCCCCCCCCCCCCCCCCAACACCTGTTGATTTTTGGAGGCCCATGTGTCCGGAGAAAACAACCGGTCTATTTCAGCACGCCTGGATCCAACCCTGCTATTCCCCTAACATACAGGCTCTAGGACCGCGCCTGATATTAGGCCTATGCATTAAATTCATGCAGTATTTTGTAAATAATTATAGGCCTACAACCACTGACTGTATACATGTACATGTAGTTGCTCGTTTATTGATTCTCTGCATGTGCATGCTATACGCAGTAGGCCATGCATGAGGAAAAGGCAACTTCCATAGCACAGTTGCTACTGTGACTCTCATTGTGCCAGCCCTCCCCACGATTATTCTCTGCTCTTTCTCTACTCATTTTGGTTCCGTGAATAACTTGGAATAAGACACATCAGCATTTGATGTTATCATTGTTGGTTGAGGTTCTGCTTTCATCATAAGCCGAACCTGTTATTCGTTTCAATTTCAATTAACGTGGGAAATTGAGCTCCCTACTTTCAATTCAAAGTCGAAAAATGAAAAAGTGACAAAGTACTCTGCTCTTTCTCTACTCGTTTTGGTTCCGTGAATAACTTGGAATAATACACATAAGCATTTGATGTTATCATTGTTGGTTGAGGTTCTGCTTTCATCATAAGCGGGACCTGTTATTCGTTTCAATTTCAATTACCGTGGGAAATTGAGCTCCCTACTTTCAATTCCGAAGTCGAAAAATGAAAAACGGTGACAAAGTACATGTACTTTTAAGTAAGAGTACATGTATACATAGAAGGAAAAGAATAACGAATAAATCGTATCCAATCGGATAGTATAGGGGCAATTTTGAATCAATAACTTGCGTAAAATGGAGAAACGTTTTTTCTTCGAAACATAAGCAAAACCAAAAACAAACTTAGATATAAAATCATCCACTGTTTTTTCTTTATCATCGCTCGCAATTTTTAACCATTTCCATCTAATTAATTATCATCATTCACAAATCATGATTGCTAGAAATTGTCTTTCTGTTAAAAAAACCCAGCTGATTCTTTTCCACTGACAATTTTGCGCCGTATACATGTACCCACTTTACTGATAAGAAACGATTACATTTTGTTTACTGTACATGTATAACTGGGTTTGAAATTGATGCTAGTTTATTATTATGACACAGATATCCCCACTTCACAATATTATTCTTCCGTATCGAAATGGCTGTAAATATCGCTTCGCCCCGCCTCACACAGGTCAAGAGAAACTGTACCAAATCGGTTCAATGATTAACCCGTGTTTGACGCCCTGTGAGAGTCGTTGCGTTCGCCGGGCCGGCTGGTGCACGGTGACGTTTTGTCCCCGGCACGGAACACGTGTGCAAACGGCAAACAAAGCCTTTTGCGTTTCGGTGGCGCTGGAAATAATTCATCAACAGGCTCAAAATTACTAGGAATATCTTAGTCACACTTTTACACTCACGACACACATGTGCGATATTAATTGAGCTACACACGATGAAAGCCTGTAGACCATTTAATATCATGTTGCAGCTTGATTTTTTTCCCCAATCAGATCTAGTCTGGTTCCCAGACCTGACAATTATTCCCGACGCTCACGTCTTAAATTGTAGGTCAGGCCAACCTCGTCCCCAGTGCTTACTTTATTTCCAACCGCGTTTCCAATAGTAAACCCTGGATAGTAAACTTTCTTCTGTATCCTGATTGGATACCGCAATTGGCTAGTAATGGATTTTTATCGTGTACTTGGTGCTATTATTCACAACGTGCAGTACGTGTTTTCGCGATCATTCGTCCACGCCTTCTCGAAAATACTAATTTCCTTTCCAATTTGCTCATATTAATATGAAATATGATACTGCATGTTGTCTCGATAAGATCGTAACAGTTTGATTTCAAAAATCGTGTTTTCGTAACTCACGCCGTGCTCGCGCTGCTACGAATTGACTCTGTATTTACCCCAGACACCGCATACAAAAACAAACGCTAATGTGTAACGCATATCCAGGCACCAGACTATTCCTCATTTGCATACATGTTCAAAAATCTTGCACATGCAAATGATCCAATACCAGGGTGAGAGAGCAGGTAGTGGTGGGCGCGTACTGCTCGACACCCTGGGGACGAGGTTGCTGTAGACCATTATCATTGATCTCCATATGACCATTATCATGTTGCAGCTTGATTTTTTTTCCCATTCAGATCAATGTAACCAAAGCGAGGCTGGAAGGAAAAATAGTCTGGTTCCTTTTTGCACAAAAACATTATTATTCAGTACTGTTATTGGATACAGGGAACATGACTAAAATGGTGGAAGCATGATAAAGGTCTATTAACAAAGTAAGACAAGGCAAGCTAGTAGGTCCCAACTGCACACAATTCTATTCTATCGAATAGCTGTGTACTGAATGTCTTTTCATGCATCTGGTCTACACAAGGAGCCGGATTTAGTCTAGTATTAATTGGCTCTACGAGGTGATCCTACACGATGGAACTGCGCGGCTCACAAGTGAGAGTCAGTCAGCCCATGGAGGTAGGAAACTACCTCCATGGTCAGCCAGTCAGATAGGGACAAAAAGGACGCTTGGCTGGCTCTCTGGTACCTCCCCCCCCCCCCAAAAAAAAAGAGAGAAAGAAAACACTTTCGCACTAATTTACTGAGGTCTTAAATTACTGAAGCAATTTCTTGTTGCTAGTAAAGACTAAAGATTCATTTCATCAAGGTCGGTTTCCATGCATGTTGGCGGTCTTTTGAAAGTGAAGTATTAAACTGTGAAAATGCCATTGCTCACGAAGGAAACGGACTTCCGAAACTGACATCCCCAAGGCCCTTTCTACAGAGATTTTTGTTTCGTATTACGTATACGTAATATTATCCAGTACGTACGATATATTTAAGTTGAAGAATTTTCAGTTAGTTAAAAAAACTAACATGCTTCGTACTTCACCTGCATTCCGTACGAGACTTCAAACCGCCCGTACCTACCTACAAAACGCAACAATGCAGGTATTGCAAATATCACGAACACACGAAAGATTGCAGGCAGAACAAAGGACGAGTCTATATCTCATACTATTTATTAACGTAAATAGACTTTTATATAAACACATGTACCCACTTTTTACAAGTATGTGTCGTAAGCCACCACTAAAAAATACCGGTACTCAATAAAGTATTTTTTTAGTCTCAGAGAAAGAAAATAATTAGCAAGCCCCCAACCTACGTGAACCACGCAGTAAATGACAAGGACATTTTCGTTTAGCTGAGAGAGCAGCTGGAGGTCTCTCTCTTCCGGTGAAGTACAGTCCAGTGAAGTACAGTCCACAGGTCAATGTAGGTTTTTTTTTTAATTGATCATGACAGAAGAAATATCGCTGTTTTTAAAACCATGACACGCATATGCACTGAACTGTTGAGTATTAGTTATTTTTTTCTCTAATATGTCGCACTGTGGCCTAATTCATACATAAAGGGGTAGTTGTAGCATATGCAACGTTTACCAGCGATCAGAAATACTGGTGCAGTACTACAGGGAATCGATTTTGAAATGAGTACTATTCTACTTTTTCTCCCAAAGAGGTAGCCATTTTTGTAATTTTTTTGGGGGGGGGGGGGGGAAATACAAAAGTAGGCTAAATTTTGGATAGACAAATATTGGGAAATTAAAACAATTTTCAGTAAAACATTGCATCTCTAACATTTTAACCAGATTAAATCCACGCCGATGTGCTAGACGTCTGCAGAAAATACAAGATTTTCTTTAAAGTCATGAACATAAAATTGTGCTCGTTTAAAAACGCTTTTCCAAATCAATATTTTTCGTTGTCATGGTACCTGTCCAATAACATTTGCAATGTATGCCAGTGATACAAATATTCTTGTAAGCATGTTTTAGCAGTTATTTAATAAGTACGCAACAGCTGAAAAAAATTTTCGAAAATATTTTTCTCTAACTTAAATGTCATAACAGTTTTTAAATATAATATCTTTTTAGAATAAAGTTAGCTATAAATCTCACCGGCATAATTAAGACATTGCAATGCTGTATTGCTAAAGAAATGAAAGCAAAAACATACTGTATTACAATTCAAACTGTATTCACAAAACTGAAGTAGCAGGTATAAGTTCTATATAAAAGTATATTTGCAATTGAAGTTAATATATTACAAGTTGATTGTGAATAAAAAACTATAAACTTTTGTTCAAGTTTAAGCAGCGAAAAGCTAAATGTTTGTACCGTGTTACTTAAATATTTTCAATCGCAAGTTGCACATCGAACGTCAATAGAGAGGGGCGAGTTTTGAGCTGCACTAAAATTTTATGAGAATGTGTTTTCTAATAAAGGATGTGGGAAATATTGAAAGATTATTAGGAATTCTAGGGGATAGTTTAAAAAACGAAATAAGGAATTACAACTACTGCACCATGCACATCTTTGCTCCACCCACCTCATCGACATCTTGTGTGCAGAAAGATACACAATTTCAATATTATCAGTAACCTATAAACACTGTGTTAAAGAACAATCATACTTTTTTTTTAAATCACTATCAAAGTCAGTTATTCAACCAAAACAAATATATAAATAAATAAAAGTTACTTCACAGACTAGACATGCCTAGCACATAATATCATCCCTGGAAAAATATCATCATTATCGTGTCCAAATAAATTTTTATCTTCAATTAAAAGAATCTGCCACCTTTCACACACGAAACCATAACTCTAATTAACATAAAAGTAACTGATCTTATCAACAATCACACTGACTACTTATCCAACATAATTTCACAGCTTTAAATCAACGGAGAAATTAAATACTGAAATTGTTTTCCCCACCACAACTTTATATGAAATCTGGGCCAATTCCACAGAGCTGGTAAGCACAATTGCCAAGCATAGAAAATATATGTGCTTAACCAAATCAGGTTACCAGCTAAAATGTCATGCAGTGCGTATTGCTTGTGACTGGTGCTCTGTTGATTTCTGCTTATGAATTCGGGCCCTGCTTAGCATGAAAAGCTTTGGCTTATCAAAAATTGATCTACAAGCTAAAAGTGTGACATGGCTCATAGGCTGCGTCTGAATTACTTTGGCTATGGCTAGAAATAACACACGGCTCTATGGGAAGTAGCCGCAGCCGTTTCCATAGGCACATGTATAATTTCCAGCCGTAGGCAAGTAACTCGGACGCAGCCATTGAATTGGCTCTCATCTTATGCTTGCTTAAAGGTATAGTCCATCATTTGTAATTTGTGCATTTTGTTCGTTTGAAGCAACAAAAGTGCTCAAAATCTAAAGAAGGATACTGAACAACTAACCTGTTGAAGTTTCAGCCCAGCTTCAGCTGTATATTTTGAGAAAAACAGCATTCTAGGATCTCGATTTCAAATCAACAGTTGCTGAATCATGTTTTGCATTGGGCCTGAATTCAGCGTCTGATACACGTTCTCACTGAGCCGATTGCAGCTGAGCGATGTCGCGCACTGATACGATGAATTATAGCAACTGTGCGCACGTGTGCGTCATGTAAATGCTTGCACGCGCTTCGTCGAATAACAAAACAACTAATTTAAGAAGCACCGTTGAAAAGGCCTTCTTTTGTTGATTTCTTCAAAATGACAGCTTGCCAGAAAGAATAATTTCACAGGGAGTTTAGTCCCCCTACTTTCAACTATCTTTCAATCAAGAATGTTTTTCAACAATAATTACGCCAGTTACTTTTCGGATAGCTGCAAATGATGGACTGTAGCTTTAAAAAAATTAATTGTTTAGCAGTAGCACCATTCTGTGCTTATCATCTCTTCAAATTTGGTCCCTCAGAGTGCACTGTCGGTTTTTTTTTTTTTTGTTTTTTTTCAAAACAAAACTATAGTAAAATTTAATTTTCACAAATTAATACTTAAACACAATCTCAATTTCAAGTCAAGGACAAGGACTCAGTGAACATTTCTGCAGGTTGCACACGGTTTGGTAAAGTCACACAAGCTAAATACATAAATTTATCTACATGTATTTATAATTTATTAAATGCTTGTTGCCTGTTGAAATTCCAATGGTAATTATACATCACTGTAGAACCCCGAAGTGCTATTATTTTTTTCGGACTCAAGTAACCAATCGAGCATAACAATTTGGATAACACGGGCAGAATCATCCATCATTTTTTTGGTCGGATTGGTAGTTGGTAGAGCACCGGAATGGCAATTCAGAGATTACGGGTTCAGCCCCCTCTCCAGTAAGTCACATGTCACTCATTAAATGTGGGTTCAGCACACTGATCTCTATATAAAGACTGGATAGCGGATAAAGACCCGCACAATGAATGAATTTGACGCCATATTGGTGAGACCGGCTGGTGATCTACAAAGGACAAGTTGCCGTCTTTTATGGACAGCATTATTTCTTTTGTAACTTCGCGGTTCACTTGACTTAAATTTTGACCACCACTACTGACCAAGGTTCACAATTTTTCTAACATCGTGGTTTTACTTTTTAATGCCGCAGTTCACTTTTTCTGCGTTTTGGAAATAATAATCACTACGGAAATGTGTCCTTTTTAGAACATCATTGTGTACGTGACCAAAATACGCGTCAACGGTTGATATAACGCGCGCTGTATATACGCGTAGAACGTTCGTATTTTATACACGGCCATCTTCGTGAGACCGGGGGCGAATTGGTCAATATGCAAAGTCTACTGTGTGACTGGTGTATTGATATCTGCTATCCAGTCTTTATATAGAGATCAGTAGTTCAGCACCTACTAGTCTTGGATCAAGTCTGGATTTCTTATTTGTTCTCCTAATGCCACCGGTCCCTGCCATATGCATTGAAGCAGCCACGACAGTGCTGGGAACCATCAACACAATGAATAAAATCTGATGTTGGGAATTTAGGCACTTGGACTCGAGAAATCCCCAGCATATAACACACACGGGCACTAGCCGGACAAGTTCTTGGAACACAGTGCCAAAGTTCCCAATCTTTGATCTGATTCATTCTGTTGATAGCGTCCTCTACCACTGACTGCAGAGGGAAACAAAAATATAAATCCAGACTTGTACCAAGACTAAGCACCTACAGAAATGTTTTTTAAAAAGACAATTGTATATCTACATATTTACTCCCTGAAAAAAAAAAATTAAGTAAAACTACATGCAGCTAGGCACAGCATTGTGGAGAGTGTCATACGTACTCGTGTTTGAACGGCTGATTGACGGCGTAGTGTCTATCTCGTCGTCGCTGTATCAGTTTTTTAATCTCCGAGACGACAAAGACTGAGGAGGTTAATACCGTGAGAAGTAACAAATCTACAATCAATTGACAAAGAACAAACCACATGATTTATTCAATTAAAACTAATGCAGTTTTCTGAAAATGTTTTTTTAATTCTCCAAAATCCACTACTCTGCAGAAACTCATGTCACATTCTTTGTACTTTCACAGGGCATTAATCCCTGTGTAAAGTTGAAGGGCCATGTGCGATGTAATTGTGAAATCCTTGGAAATGCCCCTGCGTGTCCCATTTCACCTTATTTTCAATGTTCAGTTTGCCATTTTCATGGGTGTTTTGGTGCCTTTTCAATATTCATGAGCAAAACTGTGATGTCATTCCGGACAGAAACCTCAATGTTACAGCTATTTCATCACAAGAAGTTGCTAGAATTTTGGATATTCTATTCTGGTGGCGTACGCTTATTTTTCTTTGGTGATTTGTTTTTGTTTAAGTACATGGCAGAATAAATCCAATGAGCAACCCTTTCTCACAAATGCTTTCAATGAGCAAATTTTGGGTTCACAATTTGAACTGAAAACCCCAAAACTGAACAGTGTCTTCCTGGAATGACATCACAGTAACAGCGCCCTCAGTTGTCCGGGAAAGTATGGAATATTTTAAATGTTTAAAGAAGCGCACTTAACTTTTCAATAAATTTAACCAAAAAGGAACGTCAAATAGTTTATGCATACATTCAAGAGGAGAAGAAAGTTGCACAAAAAAATATATATTCCTAAGAAAACTTCATCGCATGACCCCTTTAAAGGGCTAGATTTAACCCTACTACATCTTTCAAAATCATCAGGTGGATTTCAGACCAAATTGAGGTTCCATAAGTTCCCAATTACCATCTTAAGATTACAAAATGTAAAGTAACTACAGGTAATATAAAAGGGGGCAAGAAATACTAAAATAACTTTCAAAACTGGTTCTGTAGAAATTTGGGCAAAATAAAAAATAAGCTTAAAGGGAATGTACATCATTGGCTTTCACTGTAATTCTCAGAAATGAACTAGTTGAGGGGTAACTATAGTAGATCAAAATATTGTTACACTGACATGTTTGAAGTTTTGTGTCTGAAAATGCTCGAAAAACCAAGAAAAACAAAAATGTTCAAGTAGTCTGGTTCCCTGACTTCACTAAAGATGAAATGGATCAAATTATAGATGCCGGAAAATTGTAAGGTAAGGGAACCAGTCTAGCTGGCCTGCACCCATTCATGAGCATGTTACCAATAGCAAACACAATTTGAACTGAAACAAATGGTAAATATGGAGCAGTTGTTGAACAATAGTTAGGTTTTTCCAACGGTGGTCGGCCGACCACCGTTGGAAATGTATACAAAAATACAATTTTCTTGAAAATGACTTCACACCAGAATGCTTGTGAGTCATTTACCAACATCCTAGTAAGATATTTCGTAAAAACTTGGTAGTTTTATTTTTCGATGTTTGCAAATGTATATTCCCTTTAACAGGTTTTTTTTGTACCTGAACCATGTTAATTTGTTAATAGTTTTGTGGACTGAAGCTTGGAAAAAAAATTGGTGATTTTTTTTCGAGGTCAAGAGAATTTGTACTTTGATAGGAGTGATATATATCACAAGCTGAATATTTAACCTCCATCAGAAAAAAAATCGGATAACACTAAAGAGCAAAATAAATACATCCAATCCATAACACACAAAGGTCAGAGAGCCCTGGAGATAATACAAAAATCAATCATATAATCGTTTAATAATTTCATCCTCCACAATTAGAAAAAAACACAATAATAACTAAAGAGCAAAATAAATGTACCATAAGATATATAAAGGTCAGTGAGACCTGGGTATTATAAAAATCAATTATAAATTGGTTTTTAATTCCATACCTTACAATAAATTGTTTGGTATTAATTGTCCTTCCGTTCTGTATTTTGGCAACAGCTGGCAGAGCGAACGGTTGTCGGACTTTGTCAAACGACAACATGACATTTTTTTTAATATTCTCGGCAACAGCTTTCAGAGAAAAACTAAATACTGCCCAAGGATACAGAACAATACAATGAATTGATTTCAGACCCAAAAATTCATAACAAATCAATTTTTGCAAATATTTCTGGATTCAGATTTGATGAAAGAATGACACTTTCTATGAAAATGTAATCTAGAGAGATGATTGGTTATTGCAGCAGAAACTGAATGAAATGAATGGATTCGTCATCTTTGAAATATACTTGAGCTTTCAAATTAAAAGCCGTATTTTGCACATTTAAGGGATTTAAGTGAATTATTCCACATACTGACATGATTTCTCCATGAGTTTTTCTAAATTCTGAAACAGTTTTCAGCTTGTGGTGTTTTAATTTTGCATGGTATAGGAACACAATTTCAAAAGGAAAGTTATTTCATTCATTTTTCATTTGACATCTTTGTTCCAAGGTTGCAAGAGAATTACCGGGTTTTCGCAAACGGAAAACGTAATATTTTCTTTAAAAAATATTCAATCACATGAAATTTCTTTTACACAAATTATTCCAAAAATTCACCTCACAAATTATTTGACAAAATGTATTAACAAACCCAGAATGAAATAGGAGTCGAAACAAATTCTGAATCAACAAAAACAAGCCCCCCCCCCCCAAAAAAAAGGGGTAGACAAGGAAAAAATTGGCAGCTGAATAATGGAGCTCCAAGCCAGCCAGCCAGCCGGCCAGCCAAGCACAAGCTTGGAATTGCTCCATACACGTAGGTAGTGTACTAAGATGAAAATTACATTTATTCAAGTCTCATTAATGGATTCTTACACCAGACACAAGCAGTTGGGTTTGATTGACCGTAGCCATAAATTACACATTGACAAGGTCTGCCGTCATTCCAATGTTATGCCACACATTGAGGCCGTCAGACCACGAACTATTTTAATTAGTCTGTTTGTCATTCATGTGAAATGTGATCACAATGTGAACTCAAATGCATTTAGGTGTAGACCCGTGATTCAGCAGCGTAGGATAGAAGACAACATGCGACGACATTTTAAAGGAATCACTTCACAACAGGTGCTCTTTACATGTCGCTTGGTGGGCGGTCGGTCAGTCAAATGGTCTGTCTGTCTGTCTGTGTGTCCCAGGAAAGTTGACCAAAAGTATGGTGTTCCATATGTGCCATCCGCGTCGCATTTTCGGCATCACATTTTTTCAGCTCTGGCAGGGATCATTTTGATTAATTTCATGCAAGACTTTCATGCAAGGCTTCTTGTAACACGGCCAGAGCTTATTGTGCACTCACACTTGTTTAAGAGCACAGGATTGTTTCTTCCTCAGAACACAGCACTTATTTTGCTGTACCTTCCTTATTCTACATAAGGAACTATTTATTTAAATATCATTGTTAGGCATCCATTCAAGATAACCTCTGGATGAAAATGAAGAAGGACAATCCCAATCCACATGTTGGCCTTGGATAGGATTGGAACCCAGGTCGTAGCGGTGGAAGGCAAGGAAAGTACCGATATGCCAACCTGTTTCCCCCCCCCCCCCCCCCATGCCACTTCCCCCTCAATCCTTTCCGAATCTTCCCAAAACTCCAAGTGGATTATTTTACGCATCGGGAGAGTTAGGTTTTAGCTGTTCAATTTAGTAAAACAGAAACATATTCTCATGTTGACAGACAGTTGTCAGAAGCTTTAAAAACTAACCTGAGGGATTGAGAAAAACAAAACAGAAGAAAAAGGCTGACAAAACCTAAACCAGGAAGTCTAAAATTTCAGTTTTCAGTGTTGATGGTATAAACAAATGAAGGAAACTGCAACTCGGCTTTCAGAATTTGATCGCAAAACAATGACCAGAATGTAAGCGGGAAGTGAAACAAATGGCCACTAATGCCCGACTTACCGTATGCCGTTAACGCTTCCGTTTGAAAGATCCTCTGGAGGGGCGGGAAATAAATAACGGCCATCTGGCCCATGAGGGATCCTACCACAGCGTAGATGAACATGCGGTTGGTGAACAGCCCAATCGTGAAGATGGACTTTATCTGTGGAACAGAGTAGAGGTTTCTTCTTTTTTTTGCATTAACAGCAATAAGAATCATATAAATGAACTTGAAAGTAATTATCTCACCATTAGCCCTTCAAAAAAAAAAGGCAGGAAAAAAATTCTGCTTTCATGATGGTAAACAGTTTTTCCTCATTATCTTATTTTGAACTCTGCAATACAAAACTTGTATGAATATGTCTTGAAAATAACAGTTATATTAAACTGACAGAAGAACTGCATTAAAGTTGTCAACATCAATCAAAGGTTCAAGTTTGTTAACACAAATTGTACTAGAATAAAGAAAAAGATGCTCTATTTGAGACAGGGTTGGGGGGGATTTATGGCCTACCAATTTTATTGAGCTGCTGATAGAAGAGATTATTTTTTTTAGTAAAAAAGCCTAACGGCAAAATGGCTATGTGATGTGCACAGATACATAGCTGTATGTATTGATTGATTCTGGACATTAATTTGCTTCACAATGCTTCTCTACTTTGTACAATGTGCATAATTACAATGAGTAAAAAAAAAATTATTCATCTATTCTAACTTTTCTTGCTGTAGCAGAAAAGAGCTCGAACACCATGGTGTCGGACATACTTAGACAAATTGATTATTCTGTGTACCTATTAAATTAATTTCTCGGGTGCAAGTAACAGCCGACCTGTTGATCACTGACAGAAATAAACTACATTTCAATAAAATACAGATAATAAGCTTCAAAGTGATATACATATGTACATGTTTCATTGATGGGATTTGGACAAACTTTGGGCAAGTTGTGCATCGACGTTTATATATCTGTTGAATTGCAAACATGTAACTCCATGAAAATAGGTGGGGGGGGGGGGGGGGAGAGAAAGGCTTACCTGCGACCGACTGCTGAGGGCGTTGAACATGTCAAAGAAGACGAAACACGTGAACGTCATTGTTGTGTCACGTGGGGTGATGATGTTATCGCGCATCTGGGGAAAAAAAAATCTAGAAGTTGAGGCAAAAATACCCAGAGAATAAAGAAACAAACAATTTTAAAATATGCATTAAACAGTTCTATATGAGTCTGAGACTCCCAATATTTTTTTGATCTTCAATGTAAAGGCAAACTATTATATCCATAATTTTTGTTCAGGCATGTGATAATTTATGAATTATATTCTAGAAATATTCAATTGCTGCATGTCACTAATAAAAGATAAGATCATGGTCATGTGTCAACATGTAGCAGTCAGTAGCCACTTCTTGCATTTTTTTTTTAAAGGGTTAAAGTTTGGCGGGTGTGATGTTTCAATACCAGCAGAATATTTTCTCAGACTTCGAAATGTTAATTTTGAACATGTATAATACATGTCATTGTGGAGTGCTGTGGCCTCGTGGTCAAGAGCACTGGATTTGTGGTCTGCGGGTAAAGCTGCGGGTTGTGGGTTCAAGTCCAGCCGGGGTCATGGTGCGTGTGCCCTTGGGCAAGGCACTTTGTCACTCATTGCTTCTCTCCACCCAGGAGTAAATGGGTACCTGTGAGGGCAGAGATGGTTATTGTGGTTGAATTAGCTTCCTTTTGCCTAACAGGCAGCATCGAGTTGTACACTCCCCAGGGAGCTGAGATGGTACTTGGAATGTTTAATTGGCCCAATGATCAGGGGTAATAATAATGTAAAGCGCTTTGATCTTTGTTAAAAGCGCTATGTAAGAACCTGCTATTATTATTATTATACATTCCCTTTTGTAAAATATTTTGCAGTCCTTTTTTTTCTCTCTGAAAAGCTCAAATGCTTCAAGGAAAAAGCCAACACCTCCCCTGCTGAATCCAACAAGGTCCAACTATATCAATAACCCGTTGGAGCCTGTTGGATTGAGCAGTAAACCCCTTGTACAAATGTACATCAATGGGAGTCAGATTCTGTTGGGTACTGACAAATAACGCCAAGCTGGACTCTGTTGGATCCAGCAGACAACTAAAATTAGGCACAGTTGGATTCTGTTGGATTGAGCAGGAAGTAACCGTTGGACTATGTTAGATTTAGCAGGGTAGTCCTGCGGAACCCCTAGGGGGGTTAGGGTTAGGAATCATTATTTCTGGAATCAAAATTGGCTGGTTTTTAGATGTAAAGATCTGTCATTAAATTTAAACAGATTCCCTGAAACGTAGGTTTTGTGGGCGAGAAAGAACAGGGGCCAATTTCACGGCGCTGCTAAGCACAAAAATTTGCTTAGCACAAAAAAAGTCTGGTTTATAAAAGCAGGTTACCAGCCAAAACTCCATGTGATTTTCATGCTAAGCAAACAACAGCTGAATACTGATCACGAGCAATTATCCCAAGTAATATACATCACGTGGAGTTTTGGCTGGTTACCTGCTTTTATAAGCCAGACTATTTTTGTGCTAAGCAAATTTTTGTGCTAAGCAGTGCCATGAAATTGGGCCCAGTCTAGTTTTCATAACCTTTGCTTATTACAAGTGCATATATGCCAATACATCTGAAAGCAACAGATCACACTCTGCACAGTCCTTGTTCAAATTTTGCGGGGGATAGGCAACCCGTTGTCACGGATACAGTAAACAACCACGGAGCCTCTTATTGATCCTAGTGATTAACCATGTCTGCTTCTTCATCCGATGCGGTAGACAGTGATCAATCATGACATGCCGCAGTGTCACTTTAATTTTTCAAAATGATCAAATGGGCCTTATTCACCAGTCGGCCATATTGGATTGAGAGTGAGGTAAAATCTTCATTTTGGAACTTGTGTAGAGAAATGAAAGCAATTACGTTTATAAATTAATACCAGTCTGCTCAGATGAATCATTCAAAATTTGTGATTAATGTTTTAAGCCACATTTAAAAAAAAAATGCAAGTGAGGCTATAGTGAATAAATAGTCTGGCACCATCCCAATCAACAGGTCACAATTTATGAAACACATTCTGGGAACACGACAAAAATGGCCAACTCGTGCCTAAGGCCCATTAAAGAATGTTGCATCCTGACACCACTTTTTGTTCATATATGTTATCTCAATGAAGGTCAGTCATTGCAGAAATGTTGAACTGACATAAATCTAGGACTCAGAAACATTTCAAATTTTGTTAGGAAATACTTTGAAAATGCATTGGACTCTCCCAACATGCCCTAGACTTTGTACACAACCAAAGAGGTGGTGCCAGGATTCTACACTTTTTTCAAATTAACCCTTATCCTATCAGAGCTATCAAAATCCATCAGGAGGGTTTGGAGGATTCTCTAGGATTGAGGAAAGTAGGCCCAGTCTCTACTACTTGTTGCAGATCAGTTTCGTAGGATTCAGATGGTGTTTCACCAAGGTTCCTTGGGTTTTTAGTCAATGCATGTTGTAACAACCCTAGGAATTTTGTCTTCAACTAATTTTTTTTTTTGGCAATAATTTACCGCAGTATGCAGTGCACTCAGTTCAATGTGTGGTCTTTATGACAAACATGCTTGAGTTATAAATTATCAACTGAAACAAATTATTGGGCAATAACAAAAGTTCAATTGCAGGGCATGACGTGCCATGTCAAGAGTGTTTATTGAAGATTGGCAACGGCCCTCATTGAACAAAGCACCAAAAAACCAGATAGTTTTAAGGATCATGCCATTATATGCATTTTAATGATTTTCATTGTAATATCCTGAAATTTACAGCAATCGTAAGTATCTGTGTTAGAACTCTTCTTGCATCTGTTAATATCTGAAACCATGAAGGTTTCATATGCAGGTTGCCATGTTGCATTTATGATTCCAGTTTGGGTCCAATTGGACCTCAACTTTTTGAAATGAGAGAAATTCTTTGAAACTTTGACCAAAATACCACATACATGACATACACATACAGACATACCGGCATGTACAGACATAGTGTTTGCATAGTCTCTTTCCTGAACTTGTTCAGGCTAGACAAAAATAACGAGTTTACCTGGTGTTCAATTTAATCTGGCCGACTCATGAATAAAGGCTATTGTCCACAGATGTTGAATGAGACTTTCGCCTCGAAGGGAAAAGCCCAGCTGGATTAAAATCATGCCCTCCCCCCCAAGCAACAAGTAACATGGAATTCACTGCTTAACAAGGAACAATGCCCCAAACAACTGGCTCTTATACTCTTATGTTCCAACACACGTATGAATGGATAACGAAACTAAAAAAAACGCAGGGTGTACTTTTCTAGTGGCACAAGGGTCAAGGGGTTGTGGATTTAGCTGGGCTTAGAGTGAGAGTCAGCAAAATTTGTGTTCAAAGGTGAAAAATTTGACATAGATAAATAGCACACCAGACAACGAAAAAGTTATCAAAAATGTGCCAGTCACTGGGAACACAGAACCTACATCGCATACAGGAGTCATGAACAAATTCCTTATGTCAATATTTTTTCCCCCAAAACCATTTCGGCCGTGTTTATCTTTGTATACGTTTTTCCTTAACTGACTGTTTGTTTACCATAGAGAGAGTGCATAAATTAGGCAATAATAATCTAGTTATAGTTGGAGAAACAATGTTGAAACTATGTTGTGAATATTTTATATATCATATATTTGATGTAGCTGAACAAGTGTAACCTACCAAGTATAAAAGAAAATGAAACTTATTGTTTAAAGGAAACCTATTATAAATCATATTAAAGTAAACATTGCTTTAAACTTTTGCTTATGTACATGTATGGCCTATCATTTATTCCTCAACTAAGTAAAACATTGCAATTATTGATATTTGTATTTCTGGATTTTCAGTGGTATATACAGGGATGAAATTGTCAATTGAAAAGAAAGTCTGAAAATTGTCTAAAAGTCTGAAAAATGTTTATCTTTCTATACTAACAATGTCTTTCTCTCAGATTCAAAAAGTCTGATTTCAGACAAAAGTCTGAAAAATCTCATGCCTAGGTATACAACATTTGGGGATACTGAGTTCAGTTACGGAAATACAGACCAACTTTATTTGAGCAATTGTGTAGCAAATCCCAGGCTTGTTCCCCCGAAAAATTGAAACGGGAAGGAAAACGCAACCAATAAAATAGGCTGAAATAGTTCTTTTTTTAGATGTCTGATACAGCTTAAAAATTTGGGGAAATGTAGAAGAGGACTAATATTATTGAGGTTCACCTAAAAACCAAAAATTGACCACCCCTTCAAATTTTGGATTTGTCCAACTGTACTACAGGGTGAGTAAAAAAAAAACGAAACCAAAATGTTGGAACCATTGTTTGAGTGAAGTTCACTTTCAAAATCTAGGATATGAAAGCCCAATTTTTAAGCTTTCGTTTAGTACAAGAATCATTCAAATCACTTATGTACTTTTCAAGTCACAGAGTTTTAAACACAACCACCGTTTTCATGTTCTGTCCCCGGATCACAAAAATTCAGTGTTCTTTCAGCAAAACGAAAGCAAATCACATAGGGATGTGTGTGAATTGTTTTCGTTTTGCTGAAAGAACACACAGCTTTTTTTGTGATCCGTGGAGAGAACTTTAAAACGGTGGTTGTGTTGAAAATTCCGTAACTTGAAAAGTACATGAGCGATTTGAATGATTTTTGTACTAAAAGAAAGCTTATGAATTGGGCTTTCATGTCCTAGATTTTGAAAGTGCTACATGCAGAACTTCAATAAAACAATAGTCCCGACATTTGGGTTTAGTTTTTTTTGACTCACCCTTTAAAAATGACATTCTGCGACTTTTGTCTCATTTAATATAAAATATTTTCCATAAAATTTGCTCACCTCTCGCCAGAAGACCCAGAGCGTACCGCAGACGATGATGAAAGCAGACGAGATGACGTTGATGAGCAGACTCCGCGTTATCATGGGGTCTTTGACGCGACGCGGACCCTGACGAACTATGTCCTTGTCCACTGGTTCCTTGCCAAGACTACCAGGGAAAAATTTATAAAAATATGAAAACAAATGGTGTTGCTGATTTGCAAAGAAAAGAAAATCTCATAATAAAATGGTGTAAATAAAAAGTTACCCAATGTAATCTCATTTTCCATTCTGAAAACCCTCTGATTTTGAAGTATTTTTAAGGATTAAGCATCGTAAAACATGCAGCTATTATTTTTCATGAGTCTTAATATTTTGCGAATTTTGTTCAAGTGCTCAGAATGTGCCACTCCTGTACATTGTAAAGTCCGTAACAAAAAAAAGTCAAGTATGTGATTTTTTTAAAAACATAAATATGACCCTTTCTATGAAATCAACACATTCACATTTTTTAAGTTGAAGATTTTTCAAAAACTGTTTCTCACCTTTGTTGGATTATTTTCAATGTTTATGGAATAATTTTGTTTCCTTAACCCTAAAGGGGCTGGGGGGGGGGGGGCAGAATCCACCCCCTTAAATTGTTCTGCGATAGCCTTGAAAAACTTGTTTTTTTCGCGACCTGAGCTGTTCTGACTTTTTAGCCTCGAGCCTTGCGCATCTTTTGACACCAAAAACATAAAAATCGGACCACGGCAAAAAATTTTGCGTGAAAACTGAATTTCCCCATAATATGTGGTGTACACAGAGCAGAAATACCATTCCTGCATATGAATAATTAATAAGCCATAATTCCAAAACCCTTTGACCTATAGTCACGAAATATCTTGGGTATGTTCATGATAAGTTGTTCTATGCATGTACTGAGTTTCAAAATTTTTCGTCACTTGATGGCCGAGATCTTAGGGGGAGGGGGGCGGAATCCCCCCCCCCCCCCCCCCCGGCTGAGAGATGGTCAAAATTACCCGGCCCTTTTTAACAGTCATCCCGCACCTTTGTAATTAAATACTGTGAGATATATCACAGCAGTATCATTGCTGTCCAAAAAAGTTCACAGGATTTCACAGGATTTCACAGGAAGTTCACAAGACTTTTATTTTTATTACATTAGCAAAGCGTCAGCAAAACAAATATCTTGACGTCAACAGTTGAAATGTCATGGTGACATTCGCTGTTTCCTTAACAAATTCGCTTTGTAATGGAATGTGAATGAAGAATGAACTGGCCTTTAACAGGCACGCAACTGGGAATTTAGAAAGAATGAGGAAACTCCAAACGACACAAGACTTCGTACAATGTATTTCAATCTGTAATGGCATTCGTGAGAAGTAAAAAAAAACAAGGAAATCAGCGGATCCAAGGAAAAGTGGCATGCCTGCTTTAAACATGCATAAGATTATGGCATTCTGCATTTATAAAAGATTTTTCCACGGTGTCCTTTTCCAATTACAAACAGACCATTTCTGTAAATTCACAGTGATTACATCTTTTAAATAAAAAAAAATTAACACTTTGTTGTTAACGCATTAGTCCCCGTATCACTCCAAACGGCCCCGCATTTTACTCTTTATACTGCCCACAACCGCCCCAACACTGCACATGTCCAATGGATGCATCAGGAATTGATACAATGTAATACAATGTAATACAATGTTATACAATGTAATACAATGTTATACACTGTAATACAAACAGCTGTTGACAATTTACCTCTGTGCTGGGGGTCCATCCATGATGATGTTAATCCACAGGATCTGCATTGCATTCAGCGGGTTGGGAAATTTCAGAAGCGTAGACAAAGCTATCAATGATAGGGCTGCAATACTCCTGCATGGATGAAGATATTGAAAAAAAAAAAAAATTACATTAAAATGTAATACATTATTTTCCAGTTTTATAACTGGTATATTATCATAATATCATATCACCACACAATATTGAAGAATATCCATTATATATGATGCAGAATACATCAACGTCATTTATATAGCTTGTATATGCTTTGTATACATTTAGTTGAATGGATTCCTCCCACTTATAAATGATGGATTTTCTTTTTCAAATTAAAGAAGCACTTATAAGACTCCACTCCATTTGCCTTAAAAAAAAATATTATTTTCATTATATAGTACCTGTCAAGATCAAACACGTTACTATAGGTTTTTCCCGGCAAATTTCCTAAAATGTTCATTCACTTCTGAAAATCGGTCATTCGTTTTCGTCGGAATTTGAGAATTGCTCTGAACACGCGTTTCATTTTCGCTACGAGAGCATTCGATTCCATTTCAATTCAATCAATTAAGTGATTGAGCAGCACCTTTCGTTTATGTCCATTCAGATTTGTTTACAAGACTTCTTTTTTGCTTTGAGAGGGCAATTTTAAACATTCACCATTCTATTTCACTTTTACTTTAATGCCATCGGCACCAGATACAATTAGGGGTTTCTTCTTCATTAATCGTCAATCAAATTAGCTGTACCCGAAATCAATTTAGAAAAGGTATGCTTGCGTAAATGACTGCACAGGTAACGTAATTGGCCGTCTGTTTCTCAAAACCGAATGCACACACAATGAAAACGATTGAACTTTCGTTGAATTGAAATGGGATGAAAGACGTGCATTCAAATTCAGACGAAAAAGAATGACCGATTTTCAGAAGTGAATGAACATTTCAGGAAATTGGCCGGGAAAACCTATACTATGGCCAAAAAAAAAAGTCTCCGGTTTCTGGTATGGAGCTTGCCCAAAAAGTGCTGCGGCGACGCGGCTTTTTTTTTTTTTTTACCTGACATTTTTGCTTCAAATGTCGGCTGATGACTGCAAATGGTGCCCGACTAAACTTAGTGCAAATATATGGGAGTCCAGAGAGGCCACATAAAGCTTATTCTCGACCATAACCCAATCTAAAAACACGTTAAAATTGTGCAGCAGCAGAATTCCAGTCAAACCAGTGAGTTTGGCGGTTTTGAGACATCATCTTTCACTGAAAAAAAACCTTTTTCATTTTTGCCAACGCGCATGGCTACGGCGACGCGCGTGCATACCAGAAACCGGAGACTTTTTTGGGGGGGCCTATTGGAGTTAAGAGTAAGACACTTGTAATTGGAACATTGGCTACTTTCAGATTTCTGGAAAAATTAGACAAAAGGAACTTAACACCCGACTTACGTGCTGAGCTGGAACCGGACAAAGTTCTTGATGTTATAGAAGATGGCCTTGCCTTCCTTGATGGCGGCCATGATGGAGATGAAGTTATCGTCTACTAGGATCATGTCCGCTGCCTCTTTGCTAACGTCGGTACCCGTCATTCCCATGGCAATGCCGATATCGGCCGTCTTCAGCGCCACGGCGTCGTTGACTCCATCGCCGGTCATGCCTACCACCATGCCGTTGGACTGCAAGGCCTGTAAATTAAGCATGGGAACCGAGAAAAGTATGGTCGGTCAATTTGACCCACACTCACCCACCCTATCTAAGGGAGTACCGAAGTGAATACGTCACGCGCACAAAATGTGCGTGAAAGACATTAGCGCGTGTTCAGCCCGTGAACCAACACGCGCGTGTACTCCATTCGTTTGCACTACACTTTCTGGTTCTAAATGACGTCACACTTTGGTTCTTCAGAGTGACGGCAACAGCTGAACTGTACCACAAGATATCGTGAAGGAAAAAGAAAGAATTGTGGGTAGATCTAGGCCATGATCAGTTCATGTGGGCCATTCTAAAAAGTGTAACTTTTTCCTGTCCATGTTACCTTGGTACTTTGTAATTTGCCATTCAAGTATCATTAACCAGTTTGCGTCGGAGGACATGATAACACGCACTGGTTGTTTTTATTCACAGGCAAGGCTGACAGGTTAAAACGCCAAGATTGCCTCAGCTCGCCTCCGGGTGACGTCTAAACACGCTAATCTCTCGTGCCTTTTGTACCACACACAAAGTGTGAAGTCTGTGGAGGCGGACCGCGTGTTGATCTTGAATTGGCCGTTGTACTATGTGCACGGCCTATTGTTCGACAATTTATGCTCCAGTGCACACCTCAGAGTATTGAAACATATGAGGATTAGGCAGAAATATCGTACAAATATTGTTGAAAAGACTCTTGCGAATCAGTATTTGTGGCATTTGGCTGTATATCAGAAGTTGGCAGTAAAATTTTGCCTTTTGCGAAAATCGAAATTTTTGGCAAAAATAATCCCAGCGCGAAGTGGTTAAGAATGACTTCAAACAATTTTTTTTGTTGGGTAGGCAGTTTGCTATTCATAATCACGCTTCGAGGACGACTGCATTAAGGAGTGCATCAGAATGATAAAATCAAAGATGTCAGATGTAACAGGGACAGGAAAAAAGTGGGCCCAGAATTTACAAAATGACCGATGTACATTTCCAACGCACAGCGTGAACGAGGTGGTGTTGACACTAGTAAGAAAGTAAACAACAGCAATTCAACAGAAGCATAAACAACTATTTTGTGCAGATAGCTATGGCAGTCAATAATAATAATAATAGAATAATGTGGTGCTTATACAGGGTGAGTAAAAAAACACGAAACCCAAATGTCGGGGCCATTGTTTTAGTGAAGTTCTGCATGTAGCACTTTCAAAATCTAGGATGTAAAAGCCCAATTCATAAGCTTTCTTTTAGTACAAGAATCATTCAAATCACTCAAGTACTTTTCAAGTTATGGAATTTTAAACACAACCACCGTTTTAAAGTTCTCTTCACGGATCACACAAAAGGTGTGCGCTTTCAGCAAAACGAAAACAATTCACACACATCCCTATGTGATTTGTTTTCGTTTTGCTGAAAGAACACTTACTGTTTTGTGATCCGTGGACAGAACTTTAAAACGGTGTTTGTGTTTAAAAGTCTGTAACTTGAAAAGCACATGAGTGATTTGAATGATTCTTGTGCAAAAAGAAGGCTTATGAATTGGGCTTTCATATCCTAGATTTTGAAAGTGCTACATGCAGAACTTGACTAAAACAATGGCCCCGACATTTGGGTTTCGTTTTTTTTTTACTCACCCTGTACAGTATAGCGCTTTATACCAAAGGTCTCAAAGTGCTTAACAATTATGGCCAATCAAATTAGTGAAATTCATATTGCTTAAGGACACTGCTAATATTCAAACATTCAAATCTACGAGAAGTAAACTCGACTTATACAATTCCTACTTGATAAATAATGTTTTTTTGCAATTTACCTTGACAATTTTGAGTTTGTGTCTGGGGCTGGATCTGTAGAACACACTCACCTATGACAAAGTGAGAACAAAAATGTACCAGAATCAATGAGATCATGAAATCCTTTTGACAAATTCTGTAAATTTTTCATAAATTTAACATCAAGGAAAACCACGACGACAGTCCCTCTTTGAAAAAAATCTTGAGGGTCTCATCCAACCAAAATATCATGTTATTAATTTCAAACCTGGATTTATTCCATGAGACATCAATAGGCATCCAACCACATTATCAAATTGACATTGTCAATGTTACTTACTCGATGGATGATGCAGGCTAGTTTCATCATGTCCATAGCCTCAACCTCCTCCCCAGAGAGCGTAAAGCTGCCTTCGGCGTAGATCCCCAACCGACTTGCTACACAGATCAACAACACAGAATCATAAAACAGTTCCCAGTTGAAAAAAGAAAATTAACTAAATGGAACTTGAACCTGGGTCTTATAAATGCAAATGGCCAGCACCCTACCAACTCTAATATGCTGTAAGTGGTTATATCCAAAGAATGGACAGTTTGCGGTAACACCATGTGAATAATATCTCTTTTGAGTTGTGTGGTTCTGAGAAGAACCAGTAGTTTTAACTCGACGTTTCAAACAGTGTGCTCTGTTCGTCATCAGGAGATTATATCCAATTCCACAAGACATGCTCCTTAAGCACTGGTACGTTCCACGTTTTTATTCAAAAATCATCAATACCTCAGACAGTTTACAAATTCCATCACGTGGGTGGTTCTAAACAGTTGATAAAACATCGGCTGGCTGGTTTTCAACACTTTTCCGGTGTCACATGAAATTTGGACCCCTACGAAATCTGGTCCCTTTTACCCTATTATTGGCTGAATGTTCTCAATCTTCACTTAGGCTTGCACAATACAGTCGAATCTCGTTAGTACAAACTCTGTTAGTACAAAATTCTGGTCATAACAAACATACAGCTTAAGTCCCGATTGTGCATTTATGTGCACAATGAATGGGACTGATGTTCCTCTTAATACAAAATTCTGATATAACAAACAATTTGGCTAGGTCCGAACGAGTTTGTTTTAACGAGACTCGACTGTACTACCAATGAGTCCGTATTTCATAGACCTAAATGTACACTACACTGGCACTGCTGCGTTCTGTGCCACATACGCACAGTATCGCGCAGTACGCACCACCCGCGTGCCTCTCCTCATCTAAGGAGATTGGGGGGGGGGGGGCTGGTCGCTAATAATAGCCTTCGTTTTCGATAATGTCCTTCAGTTTTAAACGTACTTATTTAAACTTGCCCAAGCACATATTTACTCCCTTAGTAATGAAAAAATAAGTTTCTAGCAAGTTGTAAAAGTAAGACATCAATTTTTCTTCCGAAGTTTTGCTTCTTGTTTAATGCCAATTTTGATGATGCCGATCTTGTGGCTCATTGTTTTTACTTCTAATATAATATGCCAAAACAATGTTGAGGCAATTTACTTCAACTAAAATGAAATTTCCCAATTTTGTCCCTACCTATGGCGATGGCAGTCTCTTGCGAGTCTCCGGTCACCATCTTGAGGGAGACTCCAGTACTGATGAGTGTCTCCACGGCTTCTCTGACGCCAGGCCGTGGGGGGTCCAGGATGCCTATCATGCCGACAAACGTCAGGGACTCCATGGTGTTACCTACTGCCATGGCAACCACTGTGACGAGAACAAAAAAATGAAGAACAGTTATTGGGTGAAAATCTGGAAATGATGATTTGAAACAATTAAACTGGGTTATTTTTGGAGCCACTATGCATCGAAATGTGCGGAGCACAGAAACTATGTGCTGTAATTTGTTTTGGTTTTTTTTGTACGAAGGTTTTTGAGTTTGTAGACTGATGTCCTTCGGATGTTTGAAATCCAATTTAATACAAAATCAGACATAGCATTCATGAAAAACCCTCTTTTTTTTCACTGACCTTGAATAAGAAAAACACTCAATCACCAATGGAAGCCTAATGACCATCATTAAGAAACGCTGTATCCGATTGAGGTAAATCTTTGCAAGTACTTGCATACAACATTTTATAATCGGTCACTGAATTTCTGAGATGGTGGAAGGAGGGGGGATTCAACGAATGCCCCACTTCCCTGGCTGTGAGATGGTCCAACCGACTCTGTAAGGGTTACACTGGACTGCCTCTTACCTCTTAACCCAGCCACGCCCATCTGGACCGCCTCTTGCATAAACTCCTCCCGTCTCGCCTCGGTCAGCCACTCCGCCTGGTTCCACCTGTTGTAGGTCCGACACAGCCCCAGGACCTTCTCCATGGCTCCCTTGACGAAGTAGATCTCGGTGTCCACTAAGTGGTTGGCCCCACGGCGCTCCCGGCAGCGGACGGCCATCCACTTGGTGTCCGAGCTGAAGGGCTGCTCCGAGATGCGGATGTAGTCAGTGCGGAGATGTTCTAGTCGCATCTGGGAACAAAGCGACAGAGAGTTTGAAGAAGGAACCAGCAATGGAACACCCCAGCATGGCCTAGAAGAAGTGCCTGCAAAAACTTTTGACTTCACTGGTAAAAATGAAATTGATGACACCTAACACATTTGTGAGGACTTCTGGCAAAATGAATGGCCAAAAAAGGCCGAAGTGGAGTAAAATGCAAAAAAACGAATGGTGTTTTATTTTTTACATTTTCACTTTCATTGATGTTTGTAACATTTGATACAAAGTAGTATAAAAATAGTGGAAAAGCATTTTTTTAAGTAAAAACTTTGGCATCTTTCATTTTCACGACTGCAAAACTAACCATTTGAATGTTTTTTTTTCCTCAGTAGTTTACTTCTTGACATGTCGATAAATATGAACTTTAAACAGCCCTTACTTGTAAATAGAATGTCCAAATGGAGTGCAACAAACAGGATTGTAAGGAGATTTCTATTCTCTTTCCTAATACCTGCAAACCCTCATTTTGACCTCTGCCCAGTTGTGTCTCATATTTTCGAGAACGCCTCACATTTGTTAACTGTGCAACTTAAGAATTTGTATTGAACCATGTTGGCAAGAAAAGTCTTTGCAGTTCTACGGCACGCACATGTATGTGTTCAACTTGGCTGGTTTGTCCTTGTATATCATGGACGCTCGTTTGCCTATCTGTTGTAACTCAGAAAGCCTCACACAAGCTATGCTTCTTGGGGGGGGGACCCTCTACTGGCCTTTATCAGGCCTTTAACATACCTTTTATCGGTAAAATTAAATTTTGCCATGAAGAGGAAATAAATGATTTGTATAGATTACATTTTGTTGTAACGGAGCTAACATATGACAACTGTGCAGAAAACCATGTCTTCTCATTACATTCTATCACAAACCTTCATGCCAAGAGCCAGCAGGGCGCCCTCTGTTGGCTGACCGTAGAGGATGTCATTGTGTATTTCAGCATTGTTGCAAACACAACCGGTCTGCAATGACAAACACATACAAAAGGCCCAGGATAAGATGAGAATAAAAACTTTGCCCAGGGTTTTGTGATTTCAAAAAAAAAGTCTGCTCAAGCATTTTCTAGTTAAAGGTAAAGTAGATCATTTGCAGCTATCCAAAAAGCAACTGACGAAATTATCGTTAAAAAGCATACTTGGTTGAAAGACAGTAATAGCACTAAACTCCCTGTGAAATTATTTTCTCTGGCATGCTGTCATTTTGAAAAAAAATTTGAAAATAAAAGAAAATAATTTCCAAAGATGTGTCAAGTGACACATTTTTGGAAATTTCCGTTAGTAGTTGGTTTGTAATTCGGCGTACCCGTATGCGCAAGCTTTGACGCGACGCACACGTGCACGCGGTTGATATTATTCGTCGGTTCAGTGCGTGACATCGCGTAGCTGCAATCGGCTGAATGAGAACGTGTCCCAGACGCTGATTTGTTGTGCAATTCAAAACATGACTCGGCAACTTTTGAATTGAAATCGAGATCCTAAAATTGTTTTCTCGGAAGGTACAGTAAGCTAAAACTTCATCAGGTAAGTTGTCAAGCATCCATCTTTAGATTTTGAGCACTTTTGTTGCTTCGAAAGAAAAAAAATGCACAAATGACAAATGATCTCCCCTACCTTTAACACAAATTAAGCAAATTTCCAGTCAGTTTACATCCGCTTAGAACATTTGCTGTTCAGTAAGCAATATTTGCCGATGTCCCCATGTCTCTTTTTTGGCACCTCGACAATCTCAGCACAACAAACATAGAAAACTTTGCTGGATAACAGCATTTCACTCCCAAAATCTGTGAATTTTTTTTATTTTACAAATTTTACCACAAAATGGTTTATTCATAATAATGTTTAGTAATAATATTTGGACTTACCTCAACCACACGGGCAATGGACTGGTTTGAGTAACTATCCAATTCATGACCCTCACACAAGACAGTGCCATGACTGTTGTACCCAACACCAGTTACCTAAATGAGAAAAGGGTTTAGAAGTACAAAGACAATAAAAAACACCGACACTATGTCCAAAATGAGCATCAACAGGGTTGAAATCTCTAGTTATGAACTTTAGGCTACTCTAAAAGGAGTCATCACATTTAAAATAAATCTTGTGCTCCTAAATCACACGATGAAATACGATGTGAGAAATATTAAGACAGAAATGAAAAACTGCTTCAAACTTCTTACTGACTGGAATGACCAAAAATATATATAAATTCTAAAAGTAATATCGCCTCGGGTTGGGATCCAGATTTTTCTCAAAGGCCCTTGAGAAAAATTCTACAAGAACTGAAACATCCGCACAGGCCATCAAACTTTTATGAATGAAATATTACCTCTGCTTTCATGCCGTCTGATGTGTAAATGGCAATGGCCGTCATCTCGTTTTTAGTTAACGTTCCGGTTTTGTCAGAGCAGATAACATTCACACAGCCTGCAGAAAAGCAATCAAAATAATTTGTTATAGACAATGAGATTTATTTATCACTAGCTGAAAGGGCACATTTGTTATGAATCTACTGAACACATAAAAATCCAAAACAGTGTGTAGTATACCAGAGAAACAGTATTTGTACAAAATTGGGTGCATTTACCCTTATGTGCACAGTGATAGCTGCTGAACTCTTTATTTATCACATGCATCAAAATTTTCAAAGTCAGTATTGGATTTTGATATATTCCCCATACCGGCAGGTATTTAAGCTAAGAGTTTTCACAATAGCGCCCTCTTGTGTCCTACCCATAGTGCCCCGCGGCATGTATGCCTTGTGAGCGTCCTCTTTTTTCGAGCATCCTCTTTTCTCGAGCGCTAACTGAAACATCGAGGATAGTGGGGTAGGAGGGAGGGATGATCTACAGGCAAGTATTCGTTCGTAGATCCCAACCACACTTCTGTGGGGGGGGGGGGGGAGACTACATCACTCTACTTACCTGAAGAGCCATGTAATCAACTTTTTGAAACTCAATCTATATATCAAAGAATTTTAACAGTATTTATGAAAATAACCTCCACATTATTGATATTATCAATGACTTTTCCAACTCACCTAATGTTTCCACTATTGGCAGTTTCTTCACAATGACTTTCCGTTTCGCCATGCGCATGACACCGAGAGCCAATGTTACCGTGACAACGATGGGCAAACCCTCCGGTATGGCCGCAACAGCAAGACTACAATTGAAATAAAAAAAGACAATATATTGGTGGCCACAGTCATACAATCTTTTTTAAATTGCTTCTTCTAAACCCTTACATTCCCAACTCCTCCAAACTCCTCTTTGCAAAATGGAGGATTTTGCAGAATTGAGGCTACATGGGAAAAGTGTGTGGCTGATTTCAGAGGAGCACTGTGTCAATGTCTTGGGCCAGACCTTGTGATGTTCATGCTCAGTCGTGCATAAATTTAAGCCTATATTATACTTGAAATCCTCCGCACTGCTCCAGGATGTCACTGGCTCTGCCTCAACATATTGACAGTGATTGCTGGAAGATTTTGCAGGATTGAGGCAGTCGTCACCCCTCCAAAAACCACATTCAAGATTATTTATTATTTTTTTTCCAAAAAATGTCAGAGCAACAGGTCGGACTTCAGGTATTACGTTTCCACTGAATAGACCCTGAAGTCATTCCAAATGACTGCAAAGATCAAGCATGATGTATTTGCTCATAATTTTGTCATATTGGACTTTTCTCATACTGAATCTAAATCAGCCGCATAGTTTAGTTTGGCACGACTCCGAAAATACAGTCTGATCACAATACACCGCTTTTTGTTGGCTAAAGAGAGGACAATAAGCTCTCTGGTCTTACCTGACACCAATGGTGAACATGTCCAGCAGTTTCCTATTCTGTAGCCATCCAAACAGCATGATCAGACCGATGATGCAGAAGGAGTAGAATGACAGCTGCTTGCCCAGGGTGCTCATGCTCTTCTGTAGAGGGGTCTTGGGGGCCTGAGGGAAAACAAAATACTGTCAATTCCATGGAAAATGGTGCTCCACACTCAAGCTCAAGGATGCCTGCATATGTTTCCGCCTATAATATTTTTAAAGGTATAGTCCATCATTTGTAATTTGTGCATTTTGTTCGTTTGAAGCAACAAAAGTGCTCAATATCTGAAGAAGGATGCTGAACAACTAACCTGAAGTTTCAGCTTAGCTTCAGCTGCATTTTTTCGAGAAAAACAACATTCTAGGATCTCGATTTCAGATCAAAAGTTGCTGAATCATGTTTTGAATTGGGCCTGAATCCAGCGTCTGAGACACGTTCTCACTAGCCAATGGACCACACGCGTGTGTGTGTCGTGCCAATGCTTGCGCGCGCTTCGCCGAATAACAAAACGAACTACTAATTTGAATTTCCTACGGTGCTTCTTAAGACCATTGGAAAGGCCTTCTTTCATTGATTTCTTCAAAATGACAGCTTGCCAGAAAGAATAATTTCACAGGGAGTTTAGTCCCCTTACTATCTTTCAACCAAGTATGTTTTTCAACAATATTTACGCCACTTACTGTTTGGATAGCTGCAAATGATGGACTCTGGCTTTAAATATGATGTCAAACAAATTTTCCATTTTGGTTTGGATGTAAAAGGCTATTAAATGATTCTGCGGCTGAAATATAAAAATTATGTGTTTACGGTAACGTCCTACAAATTATCCAGGTAGGAAATCCGTAGGAACTAATTTTATTTTGTAACTGTTTGTTTTTATCTGTCTGATTTCTGTGAGACTGTTATACTTACTTTGTTTACTTTAGGATACCTTTAACGGTATTCTGTTTAATCAATAACACACAAAACTCGCATAGGGAAGACTTTTTTATATTCAAAATATGTCATATGATCAAGCTAAATGAGTTGTTTGTTAGGAATTTTTATTTGGAGATACAGGCTAAAATAAAATCACTTCATCAAATCACTTCATCACATCTCTTGGTGTTCCGACTTCCATAATTTTTTAACTAAAGATGGCATCAGCATGCGGTTTCACAGCAGTAATGCTGAGATTGTGCTCTTTTCAAATCTGTAATAAAAAATATTTTGACCAGGGTCGTCAAATGACTCGTGTCAGCTTGATCGCATCACATATACATTAGTTTAAATTTATGGCCAAATGTGGCAATAAAAAGTTTGAAGTTGGCCTCAAAAACTCCGGGTAGGTTGGGTTATCGTAAACATAATTTGTTTTTCTAGTGGAGCTGCTAAGCGAAAAATCTTGCACTTTGTGGTAAAAGCATGAAATTTGGCATGTGGGGTCAAAATGGGCTAAAAATCATTTTAAGATCGGGACCCATCCTGGATCTTGCCCACTTTGGGGGCGGAGCTTGATTTTTCAAAAAAGGGGGTGCAAACAATACAAACTCATGAAAACTGTATTTAACATCAAATTTCCTTGTTTTTTTACGCTTTGAAATAAACTTAGACATGAAATAAGACATTCTAGCATTCTAACACCTGTTAATTTTCCACCCATTTTGTGGGCGTGGTCTAAATGGTAAAAGAGGCCGTATATTTTAGCAGTTTTGTTCTAATATGGAAAACATCATTCAGTTTGGTGTTAAAATTCTGAAAATTGGCATGTCCAATTGAAATGGGCGAACATAATTTTTAGAGGTGAACGCATCTTGGATCTTGCCCATTTGGGGGGCGGAGCTTGATTTTTCAAAAAGGGGAGTGCAAAAAAAGAAAACTCAGAAAACTGTATTTTACATTCACTTTGTAAATTCTAACATTCTAACGTGTTATTTTCACCCTTTTGCGGGCGTGGCCTAAATATGTAAAGAGGCGGTACATTAGAGCAGCTTGATTCAAACGAGGGAAAATCATCATTTTTGCTGGTAAAAACACAACTTTTCCATCGGTTAACTTTGTTTACCATACACTGTAAAGATCAGTTTGAACGGTTGCAAGACTAATTGTTGCCCTTTAGGGGTGGAGCTACATTTTAAAGTAGGCGGCTATAAAAAAATCATATCTAAATTGTTATGATTGTCTACAAGTAACTTACACAGGGTGAGTCAAAAAAAGGAAACCCAAATGGCAGGACAAATTTTTTTAATGAAGTTCTGCATGTAGCACTATCAAAATCAAGATATGAAAGCCCAATTTATAAGCTTTGTTTTAGTACAAGAGTCATTCAAATCACTTATGTACTTTGCAAGTTACAGAATTTTAAACACAAACACCGTCTTAAAAGTTCTGTCAGCAAAACGAAAACAATTCACATATAGGGGGATGCGCTGGAATTGTTTTCGTTTTGCTGAAAGAACACACACCATTTTTTGTGATACGTGGACAGAACTTTAAAACAGTGGTTGTGTTTAAAATTCCGTAACTTGAAAAGTACATATGAGTGATTTGAATGATTCTTGTACTAAAAGAAAGCTTATGAATCGGCTTTCATATCCTAGATTTTGAAAGACTACATGCAAAACGTTATTAAGAAAATGGTCCCACCATTTGGGTTTCCTTTTTTTTTCACTCACCCTGTATACTTACAATGGCGGCATTTCCTAATTGTACATGTATTATAAACACTATGGGGATCACAAGGAGAGGGAGGGGAATTAGGGGCGGCCCAATGAAGGATTTCTTGAAAGTGCTCTTCTAATATGTTTAATATATATATATATATATAGGCATATAAACATGAAAATGTGCACAGAATATACGTCCATTCCTTGCAGTGTGTACTGTTGGATTTATATTAGATGGATGTTGGGACTTGGGGGAGTAATGTCTTACTGACTGAAAAGGAGGGCATACTGTTTCCACCTTGTCCTTCCGTGGGTGGGTGGGTGGGTGGGTGGGTGGGTGTGGGTGAGTTTGTCTTACATACGCAGTGTGGACTTCCGAACAAAAGACGTCCACATAATGTAGGTAGCACCGACGTTGTGTGGACTTACCCCACGTCCACACAGTGTTTCCCCATTTCTGGAAAACAGGTTTAGAGGCATTTTTGGGTTAGGTTTATCTGTAGCAGAATGAAGAGAAACACTAAAGGGAATCATAGAAAAAAAATTGGGTTGAAAGAGTTTTCACAGTTTGAGAAAAATGAGTTTTTTCACTGGTTTTTCTTAACTACACGAAAGCAATGGAAAGTCCACACTAGTCATGTGAAACAAGTATGGGTGTGTGTGTGTGTGTGTGTCCGGACAAATCTTGTCAGCGCGATAACTTGAGAAATACTTAAACATATGAACTTCAAATTTGGTTTGTGTATTGTTCTTGGCAATCCTAAGAAGCCTATTGCATTTGGGACCGAAAGGTCAAGGGTCAATGTCACAGTGGCTAAAACAAAAGAAATTTTGTCAGCGCGATAACTTGAGAAATACTTTACATGTGAACTTCAAATTTGGTTTGTGGATCGTTCTTGGTCATAGGCCTATCGCATTGGGGGTCGAAAGGTCAAGGGTCAAGGTCACAGTGGCTAAAACAATAGAAATCTTGTATTTATTCTGAGATCATAGGGATTAGGGATTAATTCATATAAAACCTACACGAACGTGTTTGCTTAATTTTCATTCATACAGATGCGAGTAAATGCTTCAAAATTGGAAGTAAAAGCAAATGCCATGTTTTATTCATACGAACATGGTATCATTTGTACTTTATTAACATATAATAAATGCTGTAGCTTTTGCGCAGAATTATTTGCTTTATAATTTCAAGGTTGCCCCAACCCAGCCTTGTGAATGACAAGTGCATATTTGAAATCTGAAGCATTTACTCCTTTATATTCATACGAAACATACAGATGGGAGTAATGCAAATGCCAGTTTTTATTCATACGAACTACCGGTACCGTATGGCATATTTGTACTTTTTCGCGATTAACATTAATAAATGCAGTAATTTTTGCGCAGAATTATGTGCTTTTATATTTTCAAGGTAGCCCCAACCCAACCTTGACATATGACAAGTAAATATTTAAAAATTGGAACATTTACTCCTTTTTATTCATAAGAAACGAAGTAAACGCTTATAGTGTAGCAAAAGCTTAAAGGTAAAAGTAATTATTTTCAGCATTTAGCAAACGGTTTTTAGTAAAAGTGTTTGCTTAATTTTCATTCATACAGATGCGAGTAAATGCTTCAAAATGGTAGCAAAAGCAAATGCCATGTTTTATTCATACGAACATGGTATCATTTGTACTTTATGAACTTTAATAAATGCAGTAATTTTTGTGCAGAAGTATTTTACTTTATAATTTCAAGGTTGCCCCAACCCAGCCTTGTAAATGACAACTGCATATTTGAAATCTGAAGCATTTACTCCTTTATATTCATACGAAACGAAGTAAACGATAAATAATTTTTTTCTGGTAATGAAACCAAGGATCCTCAAAAGTGCATGCCCCAGGCACTGTAGCTCGCAAACCCCCCCAAAAAAACGTAGAGAGAAGACAATGAGAAGAAATTACAGTTTTAGAGGTGGGAGGAAAACCCCAGAAGAATAGTCTGGGGAAAACCCACGGAATCAGGTAGGGACTGAAAACCCAATCCACATGTAGACCATGGGTGCCGATGCATCGTCACGTTTGATGCGCTTTTTTTGTATCTGCCCTCCAGCACGTGACCCTCCCCGGTGCCGCTTTCCGTTTCGGTTACGATAGTTTTATTTTCTGCAAACTTATAAACATGTAAAGCTTTACATTTTGCAGGCCATTTACTCAAGAGCAAATGGTTTTTAGTAAAAGTGTTTGCTTAATTTTCATTCATACAGATGCGAGTAAATGCTTTGAAAGTGGTAGAAAAAGCAAATGCCATGCTTTATTCATACAAACATATGGTATCATTTGTACTTTATGAACTTTAATAAATGCAGTAGTTTTTGCGCAGAATTATTTTGCTTCATAATTTCAAGGTTGCCCCAACCCAGTCTTGTAAATGACAAGTGCATATTTGAAATCTGAAGCATTTACTCCTTTTTATTCATACGAAACGAAGAAAATGATTATTAGGCCAAAAAAGGCTCTGGTTTCTGATATGCGTGCGCGTCGCCATAGCCATGCGCGTCGGCAATGTAAGATGATGTCTTTCAATGTAAGATGATGTCTCAAACCACCAAACTCACTGGTTCGACTGGAATCCTGCTGCTGCACAATTTTAACGTGTTATTTCTCATAAAGTTATTTCTCATGTCTAAGTTTATTTCAAGCATGAAGAACAAAGGAAAATGGATGTTAAATACAGTTTTTCTGAGTTTTTTTATTGTTTGCACTCCCCTTTTTGAAAAATCAAGCTCCGCCCCCCAAAATTGTGCAAGATCCAAGATGTGTTCACCTCTTAAAATTATTTTCAGCCCATTTTAACTGGACCTGCCAATTTTCAGGATTTTACTACCAAACCGAATAATGTTTTCCATGTTAGAACCAAACTGCTAATATATACCGCCTCTTTTGTACATTTAGGCCGCGCCCACAAAATGGGTGGAAACTAACTGGTGTTCGAATGCTAGAATGTTATATTTTATGTTTAAGTTTATTTCAAACCATAGAAAAACAAGGAAAATGGATGTTAAATACAGTTTTCATGAGTTTGTATTGTTTGCACCCCCTTTTAAAAAAAAATCAAGCTCCGCCCCCAAAATGGGCAAGATCCAGGATGGGTCCCGATGTTAAAATGAATTCTAGCCCATTGGGACCCCACCTGCCAAATTTCATGCTTTTACCACAAAGTGCACGATTTGGGCCAAAAATGGACCTAAGCAGCTCCACTATTCAGCCTGATAGTAGAGATGAACCCAATGCCAAAAGAAATGGCGGGCCTTTGCAAAACCCCCTGATATTTCCCTTCAGTATATAGCTACCAGGCACGCCATGTAGTCTACCCTGTAGCATAGGCAATGATGGGAATCCATGTGCTAATGGACATTTTTTTGCGCTCTCATCATTTGCAGATAAAAACCCTTGCATAGTCCAGATCGGCTTCTGTCTTACTCACCTCTTCTCCTTGCATCATCTTGAAGATGTCGCCAAACTGGGAGTTCTCTCCTGTTCCGATAACAATACCCTGCCAACAACACAAGAAAGGGGAGGGGTAATTTCACAAGACCAATTCTCCAAAATTTGAAACCTCTACAATGTGAATTCATGTATGTGTTCTTTCATGTGGCTTTCTGTAACTGTGACATGTCGCTGGTTTTACCTTTCCGTGACCACACCGGACCAGCGTCCCCATGTAGGCGATGTTTTTCCGGGTGGGCGTGTTGTTCCCTTTGGCGGATTTCATCATCTTAACGAACTTGTTGCTCGGTTTTGTCTCGCCGGTGAAACTAGACTCGTCTATGGCAAGATCAACAGCCTGAAATGAGATGGGAAAACTGGAATGGTTAAATTTTGGTGGGAAAAAAATGGGTTAGGAATAATATAAACAGTTTGCAATTTTTACTCCCAATTTGATAAAGTGACATTTGTCATTGGTTTGCGCCTACCTCAAAAAGTCTCATATCGGCTGGCACCCTGTCTCCTATAGTCAGATGTACTGTATCTCCTGGCACAAGATTGCGCCCTAAGAAACTAGACAGGTTCCCATCTCTCACACTGCAGTGAGAAGAAAAATGTTATTAACAAAATGAGAGACGACAACAGGAAAAAACTGAAACTGATTCATTTACTCACAACATGAAGATAATGAAGACTGACCAACATGTTTAAATTAAATTCATACGTGGATTTAAGTCACAACCACTTGTAATTTTTTTTAAGTTCAAAGGAAATTTGTATTTTTTGGCATCAAGCTTACCAATTGCAAGATGGCGGAACCAGTTTACTCAGTTTCTCCAGGGACTTCTCAGACTTGTATTCCTAAGAAGGAAAAACTAAAAATCAGCTTTTCACTTCAAATTTTTCACTCAGAATCTTAGGGCTGGACTAGCACCCCTTGAACAAGGACATTGACAAATTGGGGAACCGCCAACATAGGGCCAGATAGCTCAGTTGGTAGAGCACCGGAACGGCAATCCAGAGGTCGCAGGTTCAAACCCTGCTCCAGTCAATGACTTTGTTCAACTTTGAAAAAATAACCGAAGGAAAGGCATCTGTAACTCAAGACATATAAATAACATAAAAATGAATTCTCTGAAAGTTCAGATATTCGCTTCATTAAAACAGATTATTAAGAGGGTAAATGTTTAACTTACCTGTACAAATGCTACTGTCACGACAATCAAAATAGCCTGAAAGAGTAAAAGATTCAATATTGGGTAAGAAAGATTGTTTGTAATTTGGTGCTTCCTTTGGTCATGTTATTGAGTTGCATTCCTCCCCATAATTGCAATGTTGCTATTTGATAAAAATTGGGAATGAAACACAATTATAAAACTGACGCGTATTGAACTATGGATTTGTATGAATGTAATATCACAGCTGGCATACATTTCATTCATTCCATGCTTCTAACTCAAATCAATCTTTTTTTTAAACCAGAATTAACAGCTGAGTCAACAAATCCTACTCCTCACTTTTTGACTATTCCGTTGGAAATCCTATTATAAAACCCAATTGGTATGACATAAAGTCAGCGTTTTGAACTATGCCTACACTTGGACAATGACATTTAACTAAACATGCTAAATGCTTGTAACATTACATTTTTTTCTAGACTCGAACGGCCAGCCTGGTGTCCTCTGACTAACTGAGTCAGTAAGTGACTGAATCATTTACTTTAGTACACGTAATGCCCTATTGATGCTTTTGAGTCCACAGGGCTCCCAGCACTTTATGAAAACAAAACTCCCAGACTTTTCCCTGAAATTTCCCTGAGAAATTTCAAAAATTCCATAAGAAATATAGACACTTCAACAAGGATGTTGGGAAGTCAAGATGTGGTTGCAGCAAAGCAACTAAGATGCTCACAATATTCACACTGCATAAACACTTAAAAGCCACCATAGCCAGTCAGTCAATGGACACAACTTGGATACACGGCACAAGACGCACATTGCCAAACTGGCGAAAACCTCTTCCTTCTGGGTCACTGTCAAATTCCCAGAGTTTTCCATGATTTTTGATGTTTTTCCCACATTCCCTGAGTTTTCCTTGACTGGTTAAATGGAAAGTCATTTCTAAGGTTATCTCTGATTTTGGAAGTGGCCGGGAACATCAAACAGAATGTTTGTAACATGACTTTTTGATGGAACGCTAAGGGTCAGCCTATATTCTTCTGACTGACTGACTACCTCCCCGACTGACTCCCCGACAGACTCCCCGAATCACTCCCCACAATTAACACCTGCAACCATGGACGTTGGGTCCAGCTCATCAAGGAAAGGCTAGTTTTTTCTTTACATATTCAATTAAATATTTCATCTTTGAATGACATGCAACTCACCACAGTGATACTGACTGCGTCGTCATACTGACCCATGATAATAGACACCACGGCTGACGCTAACAGCAACAAGATCAGGGGATCCTTGAACTGTCAAATACAAATCAAACAAAAACCCTCTTATTAAATCAAATGAAATTTTGTAGAGTACCAAAAGCTTATCAAGTGCTCCACACATGTATGTGTAGAATCATGTCAACCAACAGAAATAATACAACAAAAACAGTTTTTCCAATAATGCCAAAGAAAGGACGCTCAAGTTGGGGGAAATGACATCATTTTTGTGTACTGTAGACTGTTTGCACTATAGACTGGTTGCACTACAGCCATCTTTGAGACGAGTGTTTTTGTTCAACAGAAATACACATGAGCAGACCTCTTGAGCATTCATTGTTAACAAATTAACATTTAAGAACACATACCTCCAACATGGCTGCTATATGCAATCAATCTATACATAGCTGAGTTCTAGGATTTCAAATTTCTTAGGTTTTACAGGGAGCCCCCCAGGGGTGGGCCGTCTGAGGAGTACGACCCCCCCCCCACGCATACAAAAACAAACACGCACACATTTGTTTATGGTGTAAATTGAGGATTTCCTATTGTTCCTCATCATCGATCCTTTGTTCATAATCATAACTTTTTTGCAACAGCTCCAATTGGTTTTGTAAAAAGTTTTCTAATCGAGGACATCCTCGATTTGACTCCTGTCCTCAATTACACAAGGATGTTTTACATGTGTGTCCTCGATTTACACCATAAACAAACCCACACAAACAAGAAGTTGTGTTATACCTAACTCCTGAGGTCAAGGCATTGTCTTTCCCTTTTTCCCTATAATATAACACTTTCCCATAGACTAAGCACACAAACTCACGATCGAGGACCATTTTTAACAAAAGACGAACTCTCATGGACAACAAAGAACCTGTTGTTCTCCTTTGTCTGTCCTTGGGGTGTATGTAATTCACCTACCCACACTTAAGGGCCTGCAGATGAGAATGGGGGTTATTTTTGTAATCATTACAGGGAGAATGCAAGCCATTACCTGATCCAGATACTTCCTCCACAGCGGCTCTTCCTTACTGATCTCAAAGTCATTGTGTCCGTGCACCTGTAGCCGCCTGACTGCCTCATCGGTGTGGAGGCCGTGCCTGGGGTCAGCCCCCAGACGGTAGATGACATCGTCAGCTGACTGCTCCGAGGCGGCTTGGGCAGTCAAGTATTGCATCCTGGCCTCCTCCTCCTCACCCTTTCTCTCCAGGGTTTCGGCAATCTTCTAAGAAAACAAACAGGTTACAACTTATTTGGGAAAGAATGTAGTATCCAGACGCCACTTCTTTGGTTGTGTACAAAGTCTACGGAGAGTCAAGTGCATTTTTGAAGTAATCCCTAAAACAGTTGGAAATGTTTCTCAGTCCCAGATTCATGTCTTTTCAACATTTTTTGCAAATGACTGACCTTCACTGAGATAATTTAAGATGCAAAAAGTGGCGTCAGGGTGCAACATTCTGTCTCTAATTGTTTAATATAAAAGGAACATGGTGTTTGTGCCCTTAGGTAAGACACTTAACTACAATTGCCTATCTCTACCCAGGAGTATAAATGGGTACCTGTGAGGGTCGAGGACCGATTGTGCGCTGATATCGGCTGTTGGGTGGTCTCATGGCCTGATGAATTGGGTAATAAATTGTTAAAGTGCTTTGAAATTGTTCACAGGATAGAAAGAGCAATATAAGCACTATGATTATTATTAAAAATTATTATTATAAATGTATAATTATATTATTTATATATCGAAAATAAGGTTGACAATAAGGTTTGAAAATTCCATTTTTTCCCCTGCTGCAGCAGACATCACAATTTTCGACACACGGGCACTCAAATCTCGGTGCTGAAACCTAAATATGTACCGACATTCAAATCGCGCTCGCGATGTGATCCTCTGGGGGGGGGGGGGGGGGTAGGGGGATTGGCTCCCCCCTAAGAAACTCGGTACATGCGTAGAGCAACTCATCATGAACATACCCAAGAAATTTCATGACTATAGGTCAAAGGGTTATGGAATTATGGCTAATTAATTATTCATATTTATGAATGGTAATTGTGCTCTGTGTACACTATGTTTACGGGAAAATTAGGAAAATTTTTCGCTACGCGGCAACCCTTGGTCCGATTTTTATGTTTTTGGTATCAAAAGATGCGAAAGGCTCAGGGCTAAAAAGTCATAGCTATGAGGCTATCGCGGAAAAAGTTGAGGGGATTCCGCCTCCCCCCCCCCCCCCCCCCGGCCCTTTTAGGGTTAAGTGAGATTACATTTGGTACGCATATTAATTTGGCAGATTTTCCCTATATCCACTGTAATAAGTATCTTTATTTGCATAATTGAAAGCAGCGGTGGCAGAATGGTTTTCAAACTGGGGGGGGGGGGGGGGGGGGGCATCACCCAAAAGAGGTACTTGCTCAGTATTTCTTTTGGGGGCACATCCGTGCTGAAATGTCGACACGTTTTTTTTTCACCTGACAGTTGGCCTCCGTAAAATCAAATAGTGTGGTGGGGAGGGGGGCGTTACAATCTTCCTAAAAATAGGGGGCGCAAGAATAGTTTTATGCAAACTACGCATTATGTGCCCATGTTTAGATTGCATTGTAAGGGTTTTGGGGCTTGGTTTTCATATTCCTCGTTCATATCAGAACTTTTGGGAAATGGTTACTGAAAACAAATTATCATAAATTTTAGGGCCAGTTTTGTTTTCATCTCGAGGGGGCACATGATTTATGCTCGAGGGGGCACATTTATGTCCGCAAGAGGGGCACTTTGGGCAAATCGGGGGGGGGGGGGGGAGTGCCATTTTGAGTGATGGCCATTCCATTTCCAATATGAATTTTTTTCTGGACTCACCTGTATAATGGATAAATGATGGAAAAAAAGGGTTAGGGATAATAAGTACAATTTTATACAGCGCTGTCAAAGTTTGCCAAATATCATTTTTGTCAAATTTGGCCATTTTCGGCAGAAATTGGACACAATTTGGCATTTTTAAATGTTCGTATCTCAAAAAGTACAAGACTTTTCGGTGATCTTGGTGTCATTTTGTATATATTGCAGAGCTGAATCCAAATATATAAGCAATTTAGTCAAATACACAACTTAAAAGAAATGTTGACATAGGCTATAGGCCCTATGCCACAAAATGTCCTCGTCCGATGTAAACAACCAGGTTTTTGGTCTTTTATCAGGAATGGTAATAAAGAGATTAAGATGTTAGGTTAGTTTCCTTTCAACCAGTTGTTTGAAATAGGATACATAAACAATCATAAATATGAAATTTTTAGGGATTTCAGGCCATAGGCATAGCCTAAATGCCCTTTAACTTTAAGTTTAAGTCACGTACACGTTCAAAGTCAAGGACAAGGTCAGGAAAAATGTTCAGAAGAATTTAGAAAAGAATATAAAGTGTAAATAAATGTTTAATGTTACGTGCTATGAATGATCATGATAAAAATATGATTAATATTGTTGATCACTTGATTTTATGGCAGTTGTTCTACATGCGGAAAATACCTTTCCTTTTTCTTGATCAGTAACCGGCGGGAGTGGTGGTTGAATTGTGTCAACTTTCACTTTTCGTTCGAGGTCGAGGACTTGTTGACTGAATGATGTGGCACGACCGCTGTCTTTTTTCTTTGTGTCAAGACCGGACATCATAATCTCACCATATCGTTACCATCCAACTATGGCTGCTTCTAAGGAATAATCGAAAACTAGTTTAAAGTGTGCCAAATACTTAAATTTGTGAGGTTCAATAAACAGTTAACCTACGCACGATCGGTGTCGCACGATCAGAACCGAGTCCACGGAGAAGTCGCCAACGATACACAGATTCTGGTACCTTAGAAAAAATCCTTTTCAAAAACGTAGAATTGTAAAGGGTTTCAGACCAGGAACGACAACTGTTGGAAGGCGCCATCTGTTGGCCAGCTAACGCCAGTGTTGCTTTGGCACGTGATTTAAAGCTCAGACATTTGGCGCGGTTATTTCATTGACCTGTTGACAAGTCGTTGTAAACAATGGACGCCACAGAGATCAAAACTTTGGCTTTGAAAATTGGAATTTCATCAAAAGATGTAATCAGGTAAACGTGATGTGGACAAATCTGTATTATGTTTTAACTTTGTAAAACACAAATATTTATCCGTATTTTTTTAGTGATCATGCTGATGGATTTTGATTGACAAAATGACCATGATGAATTAGCTTGAGTAACTCCAGCTGACATGCTCCATATTCATTCACATGTAACATGTGAATGAATATGGAGCATGTCAGCTGGAGTTACTCAAGCTAATGATGAATGACAAACTTAACCAACAATCTGTCAATCGTTCTTTCCATTGTAATGACCCTAGGCCCCCTAATTAAAATTAGTAATTTTGATCAATATTTTTGTAGAAAATACTTGATGTATATCTTGTGAATCTCTGGTTCAGGCATTCGCAATAAACACAGTACTTAATTGCCATCTTATGTCTGTACTTAAGACTAGTAATTGTCATCGTTTAATGACCAAAAAAAACTTATAGGTCCCCTCCCCCAATCAGGAGGACTAAGGAAAACTGCATAATATTAATCTACAAAATGTTTTGCAAAATTGCATGTTGATAAAAGTGGCAATTATCTGAATTTTTCTCCCCCATCAAGATTTAACATGTTTATCATTCCGGTGAATGATGTTCATATGACTGCTGCTCATCCTTTTTCAGTCTTTCTTTACAGTTATTCATTAATGTTTTAACCTTATTCAGAAAAGCCGAGGAGTTGCTGAGACTATGTGAAGTTCGGTGTGTGTCTGCAACGGCCCTTGGCCTAAACAGCACCTGCAAAGCAGTCATGTGCATTGAACTAGCAGCGACGTCAATGGACCAACCAATAGACAAAGTAAACATTTGTCGGTCCTGTATGCTTAGGAACACACCATTGTTTGAAAGCTCTCAAAATTGAATTTGTTTGTTGTCTTTTAATGTCATATCGTCACTCTTTGTAACCATCATCAGAGTATACAAAAATACCTTGAACACTAGGCCAAGTAAAGACAAAAATGTTTTTCGTTCAGACTGTCTGAAAAATGAAGGAGGAGTCCCAACCCCCTCCCCCCTCCCCCCGAAGATGGCCAATTTTCCAAGATGGCGGATGGAGTCTTCCATTTTCTCTACTCTTTTGCTGATAACTAATTGTGTCCAAATAGGCCGTAACTCATAAGACAATAGTATATTGAAAATACATTTGAAGAATACATGTATTCTGCAAATATATTTTTTTCAAAAGCAGGAGGGAAAAGGAAGAAAAGAAAATTCTTCTTTCTTATGTATCTGTATCATGTATCTGTATCATTATAGTCGGTAAAGCATCCCAGGGGAAACCTCACACCAACTTAGAGAGAAGACAATGAGAAGAAAGTACAGTTTTAGAGGTGGGAGGAAAAGCCCAGAAGATATTCTGGGGAAAACCCATGGAATCAGGTAGGGACTGAAAATCCAATCCACATATTGGCCCAGGCGGGATTCGAACCTGGGTCACAGCAGTGGAAGGCGAGGAAAGTACCGCTACGCCAACCTGACTCCCATTGCCCTTTTATCAAGAATGTTTTAATCCTGGATGTGTTTATAGAATGCCATTATCAGGAGTGCTGGAGTAACAAGGAAAGTCTACACAACGCTGTACAAGACGTTGGAGAACCTCCTTGAGATGAAACAAGATGTCAGTGTCAGAGACCTAGCTGTGCAGTTTGGCTGCCTGCCTGCTGTGAATCCAGCACTGGAGATCCTTGCAAGGTAACTATCATCTGGTTGTCAATTTGGGAATCCCAATAAGCCGCCAGTGAATTTCCACCAAAGGAAACTTTTGTTAGCTTTTAAGATTTCTTAATGTGTGACAGATAAACAGAAAGATGATTGCATGCATGTAAATGTTCTACATAACCCCCAAGGACCGACACGCAAAGGGAGAAGAACAGATCCTTTCAGTCCTTGGGAGTTCGGTCTTTTGTTGAAAACGGTCCTCTGTAGTAAGTTTGTGTGCTTAGTCTATAGGAGAGTGTTATATAACAAGGACAAAGCGAAACACAAAGCATTGTCCTCGAGAGTATAGTAAAACAAGAGCATGTGCCCTGGTTTTGCATGTGTGGTGCGAAGTTTGCACTACAAACTGTATTCTAAATTAATTTAAAAACCTGTGGCTTGACCACAGGTTATGAAATTCATTGTTACATGTACGTGATTTTTTTTTCAGGTACAGGAAAGAATTTGAGGGGAAAATGACAGAGTCAGCGAGAGAGGATGTCAACTTCAGCGGTCCGTTATTCACGACAGGCAGCCTATACACAGCATGCAGGTATGGCTTGGCAGTTTTCATTCATAAGAAATTCCAGAAATGTGAAGTGGTGAGAGAGGGAGTTGAAAGATAAACCCCATGAAAAAAGAAAATTATTTTGCAAACTGCTACCAAATCAAAAGTACAATTGAGTGCCATCCCAGACCGAAACACTCCAGAAGCCAACATTGTGTTGTTGGGAGAGGGCCAATATTTTAAGGGAATTTCATGACTTTGATTGAAATCTTGAAAAGTTGAAGGATTTGTTAACTTCAAGGATTACATCCTTCCCAAGCAATTTAGATTTGAATATTGAAAATTTGACGAAACTTTAGACCTTTATCCATCATCCCTCCAGTTTCCGAAATTTTCAAACGTTTTCCATCAGACATCTGAAAATCAAGGCGGAGAAGAGTAAATTCCTGTCAGTGGCCGGTGCGAGGCGATCCACATTCGACAGACTCTGCTCAGAGCTCGCAAAACATGCAACGGCAGTCATAGGTGAGTGAAGTGAAAAATGAAGTCTGTTCCAAGCCAACATGGCTCATCGTGAAATCGTTTATCTCCAGTTTCCTTGGCATGAGAATGTTTCTTATCTATTCCCCCTGGATGGGATGCCAGGCCATCGCATGTTACTCCCCAGTTAATGCCGGTAACCATTTATACTCGGTGGAGAGAGGCAAGTAGGGGTGAAGTAGCTTGACACAACGTATGGCCAGTGACTGGATTCGAACCCCGGACCCTCTGGTCCTGAGTCACAAGCTCTAACCACTGGGCCACATTGTCAAAAGGATTAAGGATTCTTCACCATTTATGCGAGTATTTCTTTGGGTGTACTGACAATATGGTGGGGAATTGTTTAGCCTTGGCAGAGGTTTGCGCTCTCTGAGTGCTTTCTAGTTTAATTGGTGTATAATTTTTTATAACCCTGCAGGTGACAGAAAGACAGGCAAATCTAAGAGACAAGGCCATTGGTTGGATGATCTGGAACGATCATTTGAAGGTATGCAGTGTTTCCTAATAAGTATATCAAATCCAGCTTCCCCCTGCAGAGGCGGAGCCAGGCAATTAAAAGGAGGAGACAAGAAGGCTAATACACGAGCTCTGGCCATTGATGTTGTATAATGAGTCAAGACAGGTTGAAATTTAAAAATAATAATTGTCATTTAAGTTTATGATTTCTTGTTTGAATTTTTTTTTTGCAGAAGAGTGTAGCCCACCAAAGAGGCAGCAAACGGCAAAGAGCATTTCCAACGGCAACAGTGACTACGAGGAGTGGAAGAGAAGAATTCTTGAAGGAACGAAGACAGACGCGAAGTCATGACAGCAGGAGGGATTAGTTTAAAAAAACTCTCAGGGTTTAGCCACTTCAGTTATGTGCTACGGGAATTTATTAACCCTAAAACCTTCCCAAATCCCCAAAAATCCTCTTTGCCAATTAAATGGAGGATTTTGCATGATTTAGCAGGATTGAAGATACATGGCAAAAGTGTGTTGCCGATTTCGGAGGATGCAATGTGTCAAGGTTTTGGGCCAGACCTTGTGTTGTATATGCTCAGCCGTGCATACATTTAGGTCCGAATTATGTTTGAAATCGTCTGTACTGCTCCAGGATGTCACTGGCTCTGCCTCAACATATCTACAGTGATTGCTGGAGGATTTTGCAGGATTGGGGCAGTGGTCACCCCTCCAAGGACCACATTAAAAAAATAACGGGGGATTTTGCAGGATATAGGCTTTATGTTATTTTTACATGGAGGCAGTTGGAGGACTTTGCAGAATTGAGGTTACATCCTAGCAAAATGCCTAGGGAGTTGGGGTTAAAATTTGGGAAAGAAATGTGTTGGTGGTGTACAATTCGTTTGGCAAATGTATTTGTTAAGCACAGAGGGCTTCTTTGGAACTCGGCTGAGAACAGAATTGTGCAAAAGACTTGCCAGGCAAACAAAAAATATTAACCAAATTTCATGCAAAGTATTGCTATTTTTACTGCTTCTTCACTGATTTTGCTGAGATTTAAATGTGCTTTGCCCTTCATTGAAACTGGCCATGCTTTAGTAAGCACGTTGTAAAATTAAGCCTTGACCATTTTTGCCAAATCAGCGGTGACTTTGCAATAATGATTTCAGATGAGAAAGTGACACTGTTGAATTCTTTGGAAGAAAGTTAATACACTTCAGTTTATTCTGTGAGAAGTACTGAATTATTGTCTACACAAGAATTTGTTTATATAGTAAGTACTCTTGATGGGCTGACATTTTTTGTGTTTGTTTTGATGGTTTAACTTTATAACCAGCAGTTGTTATGCTTGAATCAGTTGTTATGCATTTAATAAAATTGTACTTAAATCAAGAATGTTGCCTTATATTAAAGTTAACAAAATGTGGTAAATATGTTGGTACATGTATCTTCAAAATAACTTTTTTCAACTTGTCCCTTTTTTAATGATGAACTCAATTAAAATATGTTTTTGCTTTGTTTACAGTGATCAGCATGATTACTTTTTGTTTCATTACGTGAGTTTGTGCACATGTATGGCTTTACCCATGCTTTACCATAGAGGACGTACACACAAAAGGAGAACAAAAGATCAGCAAGTGGTCCTGGATGTGCTTGGTCTATTCTTATTCCTCGATCCATTGGTGACAAAAGGAAACACGATTGTCCTTGATAAATTCAAAACTGGGTGTGTTTTGTTTCGTTTGTGTTTTCTTAGGGGGGGGGGGGATTTCTCTAGTATTTTGTTTACATAAGCAAGCTGTTTCGCGATGAAAAATATCACCATCTACACGGTGAACAAGCAAAACTTTGATGCGGCGATCGCAAGGAAAGTCCGTTTGGATCCAATCGATCACGAGAGGGCGCTGTCTAATTGCACTATGACGACCAGGGAAGCGGAAAGGGCAGTTCGAGAAAAATCGTAAGGGAAAGCCTGGAAAATCTGTTGAAATGTTTTGATATCAAGATCGCCTACAACAATGAACAAGGGTGGAAGGGTGAGTACCGCATGCATAACAGATTGTCTTGCAAGTAGTTTTGAAGCCGTAGTGATAAGCATTTTATGGAAATTCGACACTGTTCGAAGAGGGTAAACTCAAACATGTCAAAGATGATTTTGGGTCAACTCGTACCCGAGTTAACTCGTACCCGAGTCAACTCGTACTCGAGTCAACTCGTACCCGAGTCAACTCGTACCCAAGTTCACTCGTACCCGAGTTAACTCGTACCCAGGTTAACTCGTACCCGAGTCAACTCGTACCTGGGTCAACTCGCACCCAGGTCAACTCGTACTCCCCTCCTTTTTTAGTTTGGAAGTACGGATGGATGGTTAACAAAACTTCCGATTTTACCCTCAAAAACGGCGACTGAGAAATAGTAGTGATGCCGCCAGAAATACAAATAAAGTTCAAGGATTAGTTGAAGGCGGTGGTATCAAATGTTGCTCACAATCTGGATGAAAAGGGAAAATGTACCGTTCATCGGCAAGGGCTTCATCGCGACGGGTACGGCGTGGAGAACATTTTCAAAACGGCATCAGTGTGGTACTCGCGAGTCGACGGAGCCCTCGCTGATAAACGGTAAATTTCATTTTATATCCAGATCATCAGATGTGTTATTTTAAAATTTGTGTAGTATTTTCTCTTAATACTAATGATGTTTTTCTTTCTTTTTTCAGAGACCCTGGATCACTGAAATTGTGGAGTGACTGTGCGAACTGCTACGTCTTTTTTTTGTTCGGTCGAACGTGTTTTAAGGGCATAGTTTTCTTTTTCGAATTAAGTATTTAAGACCTTTTTTTTTTTAAAAGAAAGCTGCTATTAAAAAATGAATTTTGTAATGTAAAAGTAATATTTTTCAACGTTCACTCACTCCATTTTTGGCATCATTTATTGAATAATAACTGCACATGGCACAAATCTCTTTGGGAAGATTGGGGGCCCTGAAAGTACAAATCTGAAGAGAAAATATATTACAAGAAACTTAAAAGAGTCACACGGACATCGTTATTTAATTTATAATAATTCTTTAATATGTTGGTCATTTTTTGTACAATTAGTTCGGTAAATGTCGTAAAAAAATTCTTGTGCAGCTCAAATAAAGTTTCTGCGATAACTTCCACTAGAATATTATTTTGGTAACAGAAATGTAGGATTTTTAATTATTTGTTTACATTTGAGGCATCAAGGAAGTAAACACGATAAAGGAAAATGGTGGCGCGTTTCGTTCAGAGATGCTCTTTCTATAAGTTTTAGGGGACCAATTTGTTAGTTGATCCTTGGGTGTGAAAGATTGTTTGACATTAGCAAATTGTAATTCAAGTGCAAGAGAAAGTTTTATCTTAAACAAAACTGAGCTAATCGGGTTTCATCCTCAAAACTTGACATCCGATTCGATTCATCATGAACTGTGTGACAGACCATCCGATCGATCGGTTTGAGCAGCAGAAAATGGTTCATCGGAAAACCACAGGATCATCTGTAATATAAAAATAAAATAAATTGATAAAAGCATGCATACTTTGGGTAGAACATTTATTTGAAGTATGAAAATTAGCCCCGTATTAAATATGTACAACTACAAATTACACCAAGGCCTAATGCCGTTGAAAAACGGCGAAGGTTTCGACACTAACTACGCGACGGCAAAAACACCGTGCACGCACAACCACTTTGACCGGCGAGTGTGCGCACAGGCTCGGCAAAAACGATGTCACCGTGCACGGACGACCACGTGGACCGGCGAGTGCGTGCACAGGCCCGGCAAAAATGATGTCACTGTGCACGGTACGACCACGTTGACCGGCGACGCGCACAGGCTAGGCACAAACGATGTCACCGTGCACGGACAACCGGCCATATCCCTCGGATCTTCCGTTCGTTTCACTGATTTTCTTTTCGAAAATAGGCAACTATTTTGAGCTGCGGGTACGAGTTGACTCGGGTACGAGTCAACTCGGGTACGACTTGACTCGGGTACGAGTTGACTGGGGTACGACTTGACTCGGGTACGACCTAACTCGGGTACGACTTGACTTGGGTGTCAATTTTGGGGTACGAGTTGACTCGGGTACGAGTTAACTCGGGTACGAGTTGACCCATTTCCTCAAAGATTATTTCACAAAGTCCAACTTGGGTGACACACAATCACAATGCTTGTCATGCTTGTTATTTCATCATCATGATCATGATGAACAGAAGTTCATATTATTGAGTCACTCATCCCAAATTTATAAAGTGTGATGGGTGGGGAGGCTTTCTAAAAATAAACTTCATATCATATTATTATTACTCCGAGAACTGTGATATTTAACGGAGTCCAGTGTGTTGTCCTATTTTTAATGAGCTCCTTGAACTTCTTGAAAAGTTGACAGAAGGAATCAAATCGATTGCATTGCCATTTTCACCATCATTTTTTTTGCAGGCAAACCTTCAGAACTACAGGCCGGTGATCCGTAAGGGAATTGGGTAAGAATTTATTCTTCGTTGAAGTACTAAATTTTCTCAGTTTAGATTTGGCGTAGGTTCCTTTGTAAAACTAATTTCCAACACAGAATACCACAATGCCTTCTTCCAAAAACAAAATTTGGCAAAATTGACCAACCATTTAATTTTTTTTCTGTCACTCAGTCTCAAGTACAGAATCAGACTAGTACTAGGCCTACTTACTCGTAATTTGTCCTGAATGGATGGTACTCCTAGAACTATGATAGGAGTAAACGGCTGGGCGGTTAATGCTGTAAGTTTCTGCAGTCACCCTTTTTCTATTTTCCTACAAAAAAAAAAGTACAAGTATCATGGAAATCTGTGGTACTGATTCTGTACAGCATTAAAAAGAATGAAGCAATTTTAGGGAGTGAATTAAATAATTTTAATGATGAAGAGAAACACCACTACCCTTTTCTGTCTGTCTAGGGATCGTCCCATTCGTTTCAAGTGCTCCTTACAGAACACCATCCTTGACGTCTTGCGATCCAAGAACTGGGTTGAAGTTAAAGAGTAAGTTGGATTTGTAATATATTTTATTTTGTGTAAAAAAACTGAAGTGCTACCTAGTTAACAATTTAATCTCATTTACCGCCATTGTACACACCCCAAATTCCCCAAAATTGGTCGTATCATGAAGAAAAAAATAAAATATTGTATTACAGCTTCACAATTCAACTTCAAATGCTAACAGTCGTTGTTTGTCATTTGGCTGGTTTGGTAGTCTCACTGCAGCCTGATTGCTTGAAATCCTTTTACATTTTTTTATTGTTTTTGTTCACATTTGCTCAAGAAAGGCACTTTTTAGGTAAATATATACTGAAAAAGTGTCAACACTGTGGACACGGGGATTTAATTTCCACGCATTGCCAACAAAAAAAAAAATCCTGTGCAAAAAATCAATCATTGGTTTCATACATGTACTTTCATCAATGGGTAAAAAGCATCTTTTGATCTGTCTTTTATTGCACTGATATCTGCATTCATTTCTACTCTGTTATTTTACCAGTGAACCTGTTTTTGCAGCCACCTGTTTTCTTTTTCACTCCAGCATAAGCTTATCTTTTCCTATGTTTCTGTTACCACATCATTTCAAGGGAATTCAATTAACCATCAACTATTCTGGTCTGCGCCTTTCGACCACATCCCCACTTCCGCATATGTAAATAAGTAAAAAAAACAGTTTCTTGTCCTTTTATTGCCCTTAATTAGGTGTTTTGTTCCATTTTCTCTACTTTTTTTTTTGCTGAGACTTTTGTGTCCAAAAGAGCTGTTACCCTGTCTACCAGATTTTGAAGTTACATAAATAGCTACAATTTTCCTGGAAACAAATAAAAGACAAAAAATATTGCAAATGTATTTAAAAGAAAGGGGGGGGTGGGGCTGGCCAGAAAAAGGACGCGGGCAGGGACAGGAAACTGGTTTATTTTTTTAATTGGCCTTACGCTGTACATGAAGAACTCCTTTTGTAAAATATGTCCTGCCCATGAATCTGTGATGGGGGAACCTCCGTTTTTACTTTCTAATTGTTTTTTATCAGTCTTGGACTGGCGTAAAGCCCATTGCACCCCCCATCCCTGTTCCCTACTCTGAACTCTTTATCTTCCAAGCCTCACCCCGTGCTAAGGTTCATTATGCTATTCTTACTAACCCATGCATTCAGGGGATTTACGAAACGCAGGCTTTGTCTTCAGCTTCCGCTTCAAGAAATGTCTGACTGGCCCCTGACTTAGGGGCATCCATCAATGTTTTGCCTCAAGAACATGAGAGGCCAAGTTTTAGAGTATATATGGTTTGGACATAAAAGGCTTCTAAATGAATCCAAAGCCAGAGATGAAGCCAGAGATGGAGCCGAAGCGAAGCTGAAACAAAGCCAGAGTTTCGTAAATCCCAAAAAGCTATCTTGATTAATGGTGCCATACGTGTATATATATCTGCTCGCTGCAGAGATGCGGACTTTGATTTCAATTGGGCGGACGTGGGCTGGATGAAGGAATACTTTGATCACTTCTACATGCAGGAGCATGTCAGGATTAATCACTTTAGGAATCACTATGAGGTTAGAAGGTCATCTCACGTTGCACTTATGGTGCAGGCACTCTGACCAATGGGGGCTGCCATCTTGAATTGTCCATCATATTCCATGGGGGCTGCCATCTTGGATTTTTAGTTTAATGGGAACTTGGGAAGCATGGTATGTTAACCCACCAGTGTAGTTTTCACTGAATCACTACCGTTTTGTTCAAATATATACCGACAATTTAGCTGTCAAAAGGAGAAATATGGACCAATAAGGAAAATAAAAAAAAGTTGATGACCTCAGCCAACTTTCAGCCAATCACATTCAAGATTGCTGCCCTGTTCGGTTCAGAGTGCCTGTAGCATAGAACAAATTGAGTGGAAAGTCAGTGTGGAAAGACATGTGCTACTGTTTTGTGAAAAAAATTTGTGAGATTTGTTGATATTTTTCTCAGCTAAAAGAACAGTACGTTGTTCAACAAGGAAGGAATTACACTCTTTCGAAAAAGCAGAGCACTTATTGACAATAATTTTTTTGATTTTACCAAAGTTGACACTGCTTTTCCACTGATTTTCAGCCCAATTTTCCATCCCATTTTCCATCCCATTTCTTTATTATTTTGCTCCAATCATGATTTTATTTTTGTCCACTTGTGCTATACTCCTCAACTCACTTTGTAGAGATGAGTTTGATTTTGACTTTTTCTGGGCGGACCGGGTATGGATGCGGGAATACTTTGACACGTGTTACATGGAGGACCATGTACGCATCAACCACTTTAGAAATCACTACGAGGTAAGACCATGCGACCAGAATTAGCCAAAGTATAAAAGTAAAATCTGTCTGGCGTTAATGTGACTCGTCAGGCCAGTTGTAATGTTGCTGGTTTCTCTGTATAAACTGGACAGAGAATATTTCTTTTCCTGGATGGTATGCCAGTCCACTGCAGGTTACTCCCCAGCTAATGCTGGTACCTATTTATACTCCTGGGTGGAGAGAGGCCAGTTGGGGTGAAGTGGCTTGCCCAAGGACACAACAATTTTTAAACAATGCCTGAGCATCTAGGCCCAAATACACGGAGCATTTTAAACAGAAAATGTTGCTGAGCAGTATAAGCAGAACACATTCCATCGTTTACCATACTAGTGCCCTCCAGAATAGAAATACAAAATTAATTGTAAATCAGCGAAGCTTTTAGAACCCATCATTTACTCCTGTAGAGTAGTTTGAGTTTCATTTAGATTTTCCATTGTGTGATCCATTGAGTTTGTAACATCTAGTTTATATATACAGATTTTCTGTTATTTAGAGTATTTTATCAAATAATATCTTATCTAGTTTCCCGTAATTTGGTTGATGTTATGTGTAATATTGTGTTAACCACCCCATATTACAGTTCATTTTTTGTAAATTTTTAACTCTCAATTTATCAACTTTGAGTTTTCATCCATCCAGTTTGCAATATCCATTGTTTAATTCCAACATTATTCTAACAATTTTATAGCTATTATACTCGATTGTATGATGATTAAAAATTCGTTCATCATTTTGATTACCAGTTGACCCGCAAGAACCTCATGGTGAAGAATCTGAAGAGATATCGCAAGCAGTTGGAGCGAGAAGTCAGTAAAGTGGAGGCCTCGAGATGCGACTTCTTTCCCATGACCTTTGAACTACCAGTAAGATGTGATAACCAGCTTTTGTGTTTAACTATGTAAACAGTTTTTGGCATTTCCCATCGTAAAAGAACCGCGCAGTCCAATTTTTGTATATAACTCAAAGGTCCTTGATATTCTTGGGCATTTTTTTGCTATAACATATACATTTCACATTCCTTGTACTGAATATAAATTTTGGGTATCAAAAGCCCTCATGAAGTAATGGTGGCTGGGCTTACGTACCCGAAAGACTCCTGCAAAACTAGGCATGGAATTTGGTAGATTTGGGATATTGAGGGAAACAGATGATGTCTGATAAACAGTGTAAAGCAAAATTGTGAGCTTAAAAATAAAAGTTAAATTGTGTAATGAAGAAAACCTTCAAAATCTGAATTATAAAATGATTCTGTTAAAATGATAAAGCAATCCGGCAGTAAATTGTGCAATAAAATACTGGCAGCATTAGGCAGTTGACCAACTTTTATAAAGTAAAGGTTTATAAGAGTACAAATTTATTTCATCATGAATTGCACTAAGTGCTTCATTAATAGTAGTTTGATGATCTGGTCACAAATGATAATTTTTGATCAGAAATATTCTGTAGTTTATTTGCTGGAGTGGAAAAATTAGGGGATATCGGAATTTTTATGAGAGGATTGTGAAATGTTATGTATTCTGTTTATCAAATGTTCTAGTCGGAGTATCACATGTTTGTGGACGAGTTCAAGAGGAACCCTGGCTCCATCTGGATCATGAAGCCAGTGGCCAAGTCTCAAGGTAAAGGCATCTTCCTCTTCAAGAAACTCAAGGACATCATGGAGTGGAAGAAGGTAGGAGCAATCATGAATAATTCATACAATCATGAATAATTCATAGAAGTGTGGTCAGGGGTCACCGTTTAGAAATGTTCAGGAAAAGTCAAGTCACCTTAACTGCAACAAGATGACGTGTTTACTTTTTGTCTTTTCTTTTGCAGAGTGACAGTTATCGGCCCAGGGACAGCAAGGACGAGGAAAAAGAACAGCCAGAGACTTACATTGTCTCACGATACATTGAGCGCCCTTACCTTATCGGAGGGAGGAAATTTGATCTCCGGGTCTATGTGCTGGTAAACTCGGTAGGTTGAACTTTGAAAGCTGTTGAAATCAGATCAGTGTGAGGAAGAATTATGTTTCCATTCAGATTTCTAACAAAAGAGTCATTGCTTGATAGTGAATAATTTTGGTAACATAATTTTCTAACTGGATATACATATTTCAGGCAGTCAGGTTAGCGTAGCGGTACTTTCCTCGCCTTCCACCGCTGTGACCCGGGTTCGAATCCCACCTGGGCCAATATGTGGATTGGGTTTTCAGTCCCTACCTGATTCCGTGGGTTTTCCTCAGAATATTCCTATGGGCTTTTCCTCCCACCTCTAAAATTGAAATTTCATCTCATTGTCTTCTCTCTACAGGTTTCTTCAGGCTTTCGAGCTACAGTGCCTAGGGCACTTTTGAGGGATCCTTGGTTTCACTACCAGAAGGAAATAAAATAAAAATAAAATTTCATAGTTTGTAGCATATTCATATTTCGTCTGTTTTATATCACAGTATATTCCATTGAAGGCGTGGCTGTATAGGAGTGGATTTGCAAGATTTTCCAACTCACGATTCTCCTTAGAGTCCATCGATGACACCTGTATCCTTTTTCGTAATTGCCATCCCATCCTAGGGCTTGACAAGTTGCCAAGAGAGCACCAGAAAGTTTGCCGCAATAAGATCCAGTGTTGGAGGTCTCGAGGCCGGCCTCGGCCTCGAGGCCGGCCTCGAGGCCGATTTTTGAGGCCTTGGCCTCGGCCTTGGCCTTGGGACGTTGATGCCTCGGCCTCGGCCTTGGCCTCGGGGCTTTCCGGCCTCGTGAAACTGGTCGAGGCCGGCTCGAGGCCGCCCAATTTCCACCAATTCAAATGCGTTTTCGGTTTCAAATTATTTTATATTTTATTACCATATTAAAACTTCCGAAAAGCTGCAGTAATGGGTTCCCTTTGTATTTCCCCTCCGTGTTAAACTAAATGAAAAATACGTGCAGCACGCACGCACGAATGAATGAACTGGAACAGTTGAAGTGCCTCCCATCACGGCCCGCCGGCCTACAGTCGTACTATGTAATGTACATACATGTACATGTACACCATTGCGTGCGTCACTTATGAGTCTTTTAGTCCTCGGCGAACCGGCGAGTCTACTCCTTGCTAGACTGGCTTCTGGTCCACCATGCCGTACCCATAGACCGTCACTGCTGTTTCATTGCACCATGCATCGCACATACTCACTGCATCATCTTCTTGCCATAGAACCAGTCTAACTCCCGCTTTGGACTGGTTTCCCCTCCACGGTGTGCCTGAACGTGTGTTAATGGCAATGGATACAGGGAACCTTCGCTGTACTGTGGATGTGTGCGCGTACATGTACATTCGCACGTGTGAAGTACTTACACTTTTAGTCACTCTGATTAGTCGCTTTGCTAACAAAACATTGAGAATCGTTCAAAATGTCTTCAAATTCCCGGATCATCCATTTCGGGTTTGTCGACCACGAAGAATATGAAGAAAAGGGGAAAAGGAAACATAGAGCCTCCTGCAAGTTTTGCAAGGGAAAGGCTCCAAAACTCAGCGAGTTCTGTGGCACAACATCAAATTTTACAAGGCACCTTCAACGTGTTCACAAAGCAAAGTAAGTGTGTACTTTACGTTCACAATCACAGGTTGTCTTGTTGTTTTGTCTCCTTGTTTTTGCCTAATCCTAGCTGTCATTTTAAAATTTGTTTGATCTGAAATACGTTAGAAAAGTCGGAGTTGAGATCGACGTTGTTGACACGTTTGCCGCTGAGTGCGCGTCAGAAAATGGCACAGCGACAACGTGATTTTCCGAATTGCTGCCTCTGGCGTGTACGCACGGTAGCCGGCCAACATTGCCGCCGTGCACGGTAACTTTACACGTGCAGCAGTGTAGCATGGTCGGTGTGTCAGTGTCAGTGTGTTGGTCGTTTTTCTGTCATGTTCACCAAAGTTTTTGAGTATCATAATTTCAGGATAAAATATTTGTCCCCATACAATTACAAAAACACTTGAAATATTTTCTATTATTAATTAGGCTACTTAAAGAAATTCTGGTAAGGTGATTGTTGTTTTGTCTTTTTCTTACTTTTTTTTTTTTGGGGGGGGAGGGAGTAAAAGAAAATTACATGTGACTTCTATGGCAGGTTCATTCGTTTTAAATGCTTCTTTTTCTTCAGTTGTGCTGTTCAAATAAAGTTTAAAAGGCAAACATTTAATTAATTTATTATGGTGCAATGGTTCAGCTGCTAGTTTTAAGTGGTAAAATGAAAGCCTTGGTTTGCATTTGTAGGGCTTCAAAGTCAGAGTGTTATTGATAGGAGATAAGCCTAACATTTCAACTTGGAATTAACTTGAATTTTTTTTTTTTTTTCATTCTTCAGGTGGGAGGAATATTTGAAGGGAAAAACAACAATCGACAGCTCTCAGCAGGATCTCAAGGGATTTTTTTCATCCCACTGCTGGATCTTCAACTGATGGAGAGGCTGTGCCAATGTAGTACAAGCAGACTAGTCAACGGCAGAAGCTGATCTCTGCAGAAATAGTGAAGTTCATAGTAGGATCCAGCCTTCCACTGTCCATTGTTGAGGACAAACATTTCAGGAGCCTTTTGCAAGTTTTGGATCCAAGGTACTTGAAATGTCCTTTTTGTTTTGTTTTGTTCAGTCTTTGATTTTGGCTCGCCTAATTATAATACAACTAAATAGCACCTTACATTTTAGCATCAAAATATAAACATGTATTTACATAAAAATTTAAACATGTATTTAAAGCTACAGAAAAAAAATCATACTAAAATCCAAGAAAAACAATTCAGAAACTGGACTACAGAATGATTAAAAACTGTTAAAAAAAAAAATAATAATAATAAAATAAACTTTTTTATGCAGTGATACAGTCTGCAGTGATAATAAAAGTACACATAACACACAATTGTACTATAATAACAATTGGAACTGAAATAACTTAAGGAGCATTGATTATACTGTGCTGATCACTGTATCATAGAATGTCATAGGCATGTTGCAATGTATCATTAAAAGGTTTTTTTTTTAAGTTTTGATATATTTTTATTGGTAATAGGTATCAGCCCATGGCCAGATCAACGTTGACAAGTAAGGCACTTCCCCAGTTGAGAGCTGAAGGTAACAAGAAAGTCATGGACTTGCTATCCCAACACAACAGTATCTCTCTGACAACTGACATCTGGACTGATAGGACCATGCACAGCTACTTGGGTGTAACAGCACACATCATGGGAACAAACCCCAAAACTAGGAGCTATGGGTTGTTATCTGTTCTTCTGGTCTGCCAGCACTTCCGTGGGAGGCACACAGGGGAAAGAATCGCTCAAGCCTTTGACAGCATTGTTGAAGACTACAATATAGGAGCAAAGGTTGGTTAAGGCTGTTTTGTTATGGTTTCGGCTGTCAAAAGAGATAAATGCATCAGCTGAAGCATTGATTTTTTTGTTATAATATTATTTTGCTGTTTCAGGTAGACTTCATCGTCACGGACAACGCAGCAAATATGAAAAAGGCGTTCAAAGTGAAGTTTCCAACAGAGGACAATGAAGAGGCATCTGTGGATGAAGAAGAGGTCGAGGAAGTTGAGGATGAGACAGTTTGGGAGGAGCTGGACGATGAGGATGATGCTCATGTTGACTCCGTACTAAGACTGAGCTCCAAGCAGAGGATACCTTGCTTTGCCCATACTCTTCAACTTGTTGTCAATGATGGGTTGAAAGACATGAAGTGTGTCAGCCGAGCGATTGCCAAGGTCACAAAGATCTCCACTCTCTTACACAAGAGTAACATTTTCAAAGAAAGGTGAGTATTAAAGTTTTCAGAGTTCTTGATCCAAATTCTCCCATTGTCCTGTGTATAGTTAGTTAATGAATGGTTGGAATTTAAAATGTCCGTCTTATTTTTAGGTTTGAAAATAAGTTTGGGGTTGGCCGTACCATACCTGCAGCAGTGGCTACTCGCTGGAACTCACAATACCACCAACTTCGCTCACTCTTGAGAATAGAAGGAATGGACTGCAAGGCATTGGCTGAGGTGTGCGAACCACCAGAGTTTTCAAATGCTCTACTGACACGTAATGAGTTGGGGCAAGTTACTGAGCTGTGTAAAATCCTGGAGCCGTTTGCTGAAGCAACCAACTTAACGCAGGGTAAGTTTCGTGGCAAAAACACTTAAGAATCATCCAATAAATATACATTTTGTAAATTAAGCATAGTCTCTCAGCCATTTAATTGATATAAATAAGGTCAAAATCAGTTATTTGTGTTCATTTTGTTTTTGTTTTACAGGGGATAAAAGCGCCACAATAACCCAAGTGGTTCCTGTTGTCCTTGACATCAACAGCCATCTCAGCAAGTGGAAGGATGATGCAAGGGTCTGTAAGACACTTGTCACAGCTCTCCACAAATCGTTGCAGAAGCGATTTAGAGGGATCTTCATCAACTGTGGCATGGACACCGAACCAGGCAGCGGGAGTCATCAAGAGCCATTCATTGAAAAGATTTATCTTGTAGGTGCTGTCTTGGATCCTCAGTACATGCTGCACTGGGTAGATGCGGATGTGGTGTTCACCGGGAGCCCAGAAAATGCCAAAAACAAGCTGAAGGATACTCTGAAAGGTATGTTGAGTTTGTGATCAAGAGCAAAAGAGCAAAGTTTGAGCGGAGATCCAATAAGTTCAAAACTTTTCCAGTAAATTTAATTTCAAATATCCATGTTTGAGGACGGTTAAAAACAGTAATGGAAGGAGATTTTTTGTTCAAAAGATTTAATGTACCAATTCAATTCTCAAAAATAACTAATCTTAAACTGAACACATTGTGGCACTGTTGTATGGACTCAAATGGGGAAAAGAATATCATAACAACAGCATTAAAAATGTATAATGTCAAAAACACTAATTTTGCTAATGTTTTTTTTTACATGTGTGTACATAATATAGCCGGCCTCGGCCTCGGCCTCGGCCTCGGACACTGTGGCCTTGGCCTTGGCCTCGGCCTTGAAGGCTGTGACTCGGCCTTGGCCTCGGCCTCAAAGACCCATGACTCGGACTCGGCCTTGGCCTCGGAGGTTGTGGCCTCGACTACAACACTGATAAGATCCTTGTCTTGTTTTCTGTCTGTGGACTAATTTGGCAAACAATTTAGAAGCCATTTTTGAGGTAAAACCAGGTTTGTGCTCTAGGTCTAGTTCGTACGCACTTCGGGCTCCAACAACCAATAGGGTAAAGCAAATGCGCGCGCGCCTTGTCTTTAAGAACCAGGCATGCAACTTTTCCTCAGATCAGCTGATTTCCTCTTTTTTTACTTCCCATGTGTGCCATTGAAAATAGAAAAACACTGTACAAAGTCTGGGAAAAATTTGAATTTCCTCTTTTTTTTGTGATTTCCCAGTTGCATGCCTGAAGAACGCATGCGGTATGCACGTGGACGTGGTTCCACCTCAAAATGGCTTCTAATTTTGTTTACGAAATTAGTCTATTGAGACGCAAGAGTTGTTTTTTTAAATTCACGATAAAGCGCTATGGCTGTAGTCAGGTGTTTTTTTTAAAGTCATTTCTGAGTCTTTTCAAAATGGGTTTTTTTTTTAGAAAAATTTGTTAAAGGTTAGCCAGTCAGTAAACTTTCAAATTGTTTTTCCCAACATAAATCAGATAAAATCATGAAAGTTTGACAGTGCAGTGGCCATTTGAAAACAAATCCTTAATATTCAAGTCAAATGACTGTGAATTCTGAATGACTCTAAAACTTTTGATCTCAGCTTTGTAGTACAAGGGTTTTCTTGATATACTATTCTCCTTAACGAGCCATGTTGTTAAACAGTTGTTCATCTGACCAACGTGGCCGTTCAGAAGACGGCGCCTGACTATGACCCAGAGAAAGGTTGTAAGTGGTCGATGCAGCAGTTCCGACAGTACCTGACTGCAAGGCATGATATCCAAGATGTAAGTCATTTGCATTATTTCAAGAAAGCTTCAAGCATGTTCAATCTAAATTTTAAGGTTAACCATAGTTCCACTAACTTAAACTGAATGCACACACATCAAAAATGGTTTGATAAGTCTGTTCAGCTGTTTGAAACCAGCCAACCAACGATGGTCACATCGCAGGACCAAGAAGTTGGGAGATCATGTTTGACTGTTGTTTTAAGTTCAGAATGAACAATTTAAGGGCAAATTCACACACAACAATATCCGCAGGCAAGTTGAAGACAACCAAGGAAGAACTTTTCTTGTACTTCCTTCAAATTCATTGGAAGATTTCACTAAATTAAAATGTGTCTGTGTTTTGATCAAACATTGCTCTTTGTTAATCCTAACTCCTTGGAATACTTGTGAACTCCGGGATTCTGCTACAAACATCTTCAAAACATCTTACTTCATTTACCTGAAACATCTTACTTTATTAATATCTGACTGCAGTTTAGAAACTAGACTACTCTTGCCCGCTCAAGTTGTACCACAAAGTATCAGTTTGTGACCGTGTTTCTACTAAGTAACTCAGCCAGTGACTCAGTCGGTCGGTTGGATGGCAATACTGACCCTTCAGCTCTGGCAAAAAGACATCGTAAGATCTAACAGGAGAAGTTTATTTCTGCATCATTGTTAGGTGGAGGAGATGTACAGAAAAATGAACGACATCTTCATCAAAAGTCTCCAAAGCGTACAGAAGATCATGATCAATGACAAACATTGCTTTGAGCTGTACGGCTATGACATCCTGATTGGGCACGATCTCAAACCGTGAGTTGGGCTCTTAACTTTCAAACTTTCTATTTCATTCTCCCCATTATTGTGCCATTTTGGGATAAAAGAAAGCTTGGGCTGTGAAACAAAGACACCTTTGTGTCGTCAAAATTTGATGTCATTTAAAAGTGGGAAAGCTTATTTTGTTCAAAGCTCTCCAGACCAGTCTATTTACCAACTTTGCCCCGTTAACCCGTTGGCGTCGGAGGACGTGATAACACGAACTGGCTGTTTTTATACACAGGCACGGCTGACGGGTTAAGAAGTCAAGATTGCCTTGACTCGCCTCTGGGTGACGTCTAAACATGCTAATCCCTTTTGTACACACAAAGTCCACTGATGAAATCTGTGGAGACGGACCGTGTGGTGATCTTTAATTGGCCGTTGTGCACGGCCTGTTGTACAATTTACGCTCCAGTGCACACCCCAGAGTATTGAAACATATGAGGCTTCGGCAAGAAATATTGCACAAATACTGTTGAAATTACTTTTGCGAATCAGTATTTGTGGCGTTTGGCTGTATATCAGAAGTTGGCTGGAAAATTTGGCCTTTTGCGACAAAATGTTCTGCGAAAATAATTTTGCTGCTAATTGGTAAAAGTAGTATAAAAAAGTTAAAAGTAGTATACTTCATAGCCATTGAAGAAGAACAAGTATTTTAAAAAATCTGTCAGTTTTTTTAACACAGTTAGTCTGTTTTGAGATAGTAATTTTAGATATTTAGATAACTTTATTTCAACTGTTGTATTAGAGACTTACATAAATATTTCCTTCAACGAATCAGATTTTGAAGTCTGATTTTGGATGCTTAACATGCAACCCTCTCAATGAGAAGAAAACCAATTTCTGTCAAATTGCTTTGATGGGACTTGAACCCAGGACCTCGTGGTCGCTACTGCAGATGCCTTAACCACACGCCCACCAAGCTAGCCGGGGTCTCACGGCTGATTTGCATCTAATATTGTTTGACAAGAGATCAACAAAATGGTTGCCATGTTTTGTGAAGTAATTGAACTATTTTCCTTGTTTGCAGCTGGCTGATTGAAGTCAATGCATCCCCTTCTCTGACTGCCAGTAGTCAAGATGACTACAATCTCAAGGTTGGCCTGCTGGAAGACATGCTGCACATCATCGACATGGAGAACAAGTAGGAGACATGGTTGTGTTCTAGAATATTTCCCACGCCTTGATTACAGTCTCTGCATTTTGGCTTCACCTGTGATTCTCATAATTTCAATTTCAAAGTTCCTGAGTCAGAACATGGAGCTGTATCCGGTTCGTTAGTGTGACGTCACTTCAGTATGAACCATGCCCACTGCACATTAAGTAGCATTGGAGCCATTGGAACCAGAAGATACACAAGTGGAGTGTTTATCCAATGTGCGATAGTAAACAGTGGTGCGTGTTTATGGTGTAAATTGAGGACACACACGTGCAACATCATCGGTGAATCGAGGACAGGAACCAAATCGAGGATGATCTCGATTAGAAAACGTGTACAAAACCAATGAGAGCTGTTGCAAAATAGTGTTAGAGTATAAACAAAGGAAAAGGGAAGTGGAACAATAGAAAATCCTTGATTTACACCATAAGCAAACCTGTTTGTGCGCACACGTGTACGACAAAGTCACTAACAAACTGGATTGAGCTGGAGTACCCTTAGTCAGGTGCCTCAATCTACTGAAACTGAAGATGAAGCCAAGATTTGGGAAATAATTTTGGGAAAGTGATTCTCAGTCTTTTTCCTTGTACTGTCGTTGCTGTTGGATTAAAATTACACCAAAAAACTGCCGTAGTTAGTGCCTTTAAATCCATGGCAGTGCTTTGTTCTACTATGGTAACTGAAACAGCTTAATAGGTGTTACACATCAGCATGGAATCTAATGTCCAACAAAATTGAACACTTTAAAAAGATACAAAGACACTAAACTTTTTTTTTAACATTATCCTTCATGCTAACACTGTAAACATTGATCAGAGACATCTTTGTGTGATTTTGTTTAATCACTTGGCTTTTGATGGAATCAAATAATTGATGTGATACCCGGTGCTACATCACATTTGAATGGGTTAGCTTGATGAGATATTCACATATGAATGCTGGAGGTGCGGTTGCAAGTCCCACACATGCTTTGTTTCTAGCTCTAAGATAGCACTGATAATACATTGCTTTTAAAGTGTAGTCGGAAGAAAAAGCCCAACCTTACTATATCAATCTTTCTTGTTACAGATTGACGGGGAAGGAGAAGAGAGTGGGTGGTTTTGACCTGATGTGGGACGATGGACCAGTCATGGCAGAGGAGGGCGGGGTGGACTGCATCAGCCCTCCATCCTACTCAACTAATACATTCCTTGGTAAGAAACATCCGCTGGACTAGTTTTTCTTGTCATTGATTTGAAGTATGTTCTCACCATCCGACAGTAAATCTCTATTCATAAATACCTAAGACAGTTAACCCATTCCCATTGGTCGAGAGCCCGTCACGTGGCCGGTCTTAAATGGATGATAAAGACATGGCTGGCTGGTCTTTAACACTTTTCCAGTGTTACATGAAATTTGGACTCCTATGAAATCCAGTGCCTTTTACCATTTTATTGGTTGAATGTTCACAATCCTCACGTAGGCATGCTCAATACTACCAGTGAGTCAGTATTTCATAGTCCTAAATTCACAACAAACTCGCCACAGCTGCATCTCATCGGTCAGTACACGCAACGCGCACACCAATCTCCATAAAAGGATTTGTTTACGTCTTACTCGCGAGCAGGACACTCCATTATATAGCTAGAGGGGTATTTCGAAAAACAAAAAGTAAAACAAAAAACAAGCACTATTTAGAGGCAAAATTTTAATGTAGCAAGTAGGCTAGATCGATTGCCCGTGGTCCAAAATTATTATTATTGTTATTATTTTTTTTGCAGGATGTCACGTTGACAGGAAGGCGCAACTAAGGCAGCTCTTCAAGCACCTAGCAGCCAACAAAAAGACGTGATGGAAGACTCATCACCACATTGTCTTTCTATCACAAGATGTCCGATCCGTCCATACTGTTGATGCGGTGGTAGCAGGGTAATAGCCTAGCAGCACATCGTCGGCCTTAAATGGTGGCAATAGCTATTTCTGAATCTAGACTGTGGAGATATTTTTTGATATTAATTGTTGGATACCACCAAGCCTGCAACTTCATGATGAGAGAGTGTTGGCACTAGTTGATTGGGATGGCTTATAAGGGTCACAGCATAAGACTAAAATCTCACTGGACTACCCTGAGTGGGATATCACAACACATGTCAGTGGGGTTTTAAATACTACCCCAATTTGGTGATCACAGAACAGACTAATAGTTTCACTGTACTACCCCTTTTAGGTTGATACTGTGTTAAAGAGTAATGGTCCTTCTAGCTGAGCTCCTCGGTTTGGGATAAATAACTACCCCAAGTGGCCTATAATGTTATTATACGGCGCTTCAATGAACCTCTGTCATCTGATTGGTTGCTCGTTGATCACATTCATTGAATTATTCATTCAATCCACATGGGCGTAGCCAGGATTTTTTCTAGAGGGGGGGGGGGGGGGGCAAAGCACATTTTCCCCCCGGAATCCCTTTACTTTTCCACCATATTCTCGATTTATCATTTTTCGAGGGTGGGCAGGGACATTTTCCCCCCAACCCCAACCCAATAGCAATATGACTTCGCGCCTATTTTTCTTTCTTTTTTACCCCTTTTTTTTTTAAAGATTATTATTATTTTTTTTTTTTTGCTTTTCGTGGGGGGGGGGGGGGGGCAATGTCAATCCACAGCCTGGCCATACCGCAAAAATAAAAGTTTAAGTCCACGGTAAATAGAAGTTCCATTGCACAGTCACACAATTGGTGGCTCTGACCAATGAAATTTATTCAGTGTTGCATAAAACAAATAATGAATGTTTCACATTCGTGAAATGGAAAGAATAATTTCATTCATGCGCAGATGGAATGTTCCAGTCCACTTGGCTTTGCCTATTGGAAACATTCCATTGTCATCCATGAAATTATTCTTACCATTGCATTCATAAACATTCATTATCTGTACACTATTTTATTTTTTTTTTACAAATGATCATGAAATTTGAGAAATGTGCCGTTTCAAGTGGGAGATGTTGCAAACGTCCCATGGCTTAATAACAATGTTTATAATACAATATGAATATGAGAAAAGAAATGTGATGTGTGTTAAATTAAAACAAAGACCGCTGGTTCCAAAATGTCATTCCTATATCTAGAATTTAGAACTGAGCATTATAACTAACGGATATTTGATTTACTCACTCCCTGCATATGATAGAACAGTTATTAGTATTCAGCTGATTTTTCTCCGTCATTCAGCTTTTTTGCTTATAAAATGTTCATTTTTATGAAGAGCACATGGAATTGCACTACAAACCAAAAATTTAAAGCAAAATGACTTTACATTCCGTCCTTGGTTTGTTCACATTTGTAAATGCTCCAGTTTTATTAAGAACTCATTACATTAAAAGCCAATGTATTTTTACACAGAATTACCCGATATTCCATCCTTATGTTTACATATTTTGTTGTATTTGTACATTTGTTGCGAAAGACAGTTGTGTAAAAAAAAATAATAAATACAGAAACGCAAATGAGAATACACATTGCGAATTTTTCTCCTTTTGTTTCTTATCACGTTGAGCGAGTGATGTCGAACATTTTTATTCATCTTTTGTCTTCATCACGGAATTTTCATTAAAAAAAGTGATATGGTTGATGCTCACACATGGAAACTCCACCTAGAAATAGTAGAAAACATTGTTATCCACGATGAATCAACATCACACTATAACCCTCTAGGCTATATGGTCTAGAAAGCCTTCCCAATGTAAAACTATTCGAAGTGAGAAGCCTACCCACTGATGTTGGCACCTGAGATGCAGGTGGTGTTGCCAATATGCAAAAGTGGGTGGGGCTCCGTGGGTGGGGCTCCGTGCGCGAACAGAGAGGGCGCTTTTTGGCCACTGTTGAGAGCTGACTGGACGGGACACATCGCATGCGTGTACTGGTTTGCATGTGTATAGCTTTAAGTAAGCACGACTCGTTTTATTCCGAATGTGCACAAAGCCATAGGCGTCTTCGCGTGAGCATCAGGCAACATCGGCAATGTGTTCGAATGATGGGATTAGTACTGCCAGAAGCCAATGTCTCTCCCAGTGGTCTCCCCCAACTCTCCCTTTCTTGCCGTTGAGGGGGTACTTGTGCACAAAGCCAAAACCAGAACAGTTCATTGAGTCCAAGGAATAGCACTTCGAAGCAGCACAATTGTTTTTAAGTTCCAGATATTTTCGTCTAATCGGGTAGTGGTGGCTGTCGCACTTTGTCACCTCCCGACTGCTTTCATTTCATCGCTGGACAGTGCCGTCAGATCAAACCCTTTAGCTTCCTTCTGACCTGTTTAACAAAAAGGAAATACAAAGTACCATCACCAGCTTTTTCAGTGCCACGGTAGTTTTAATGCCAACTTGCTCTAGTAATCGCAAACTGACAATTATGATCATGCCACAGTTAAAGGCATCTCACCTTCCATGTCTCTAAGCTTTGCCACCTTGGGTTTGAGCTCCTTATGAAGTCGGTCAATTTCTTCAGTCAATTTCTCCTGATCTGTTGAAGAAAGAAAATTTGAATTCCGCTGGTTATTAACAAAACAACTGCAATTTCTAGACACTGTTTATCAAATTACAAAAGCATTAACAGTAAAAAATCAAAACATAATGCATCCTCAATCTTGATCTAGAGCAGAGAGAAGTAATTGCTGTAAAATGTCCTGCCTAGGGACAAGGATACCTTGACAACTATTTGAACCTTGATACCAACATTTGTAAACTTCTGCAAGCACAAATACTAGCAGAATTGCAATGCTCTTCAGACATCGACAAGTGTGTCCAAAGATTGACACTTTTGAAGAAAACAAATGTGGGGGATGGTTGGACTGAAGAGGCGGGGATTGGAAGGTGGAGGGGGGGGGGGAGGGGATATAACCATGTGGACTCATTCCTTTACCTTGTTCTATCATTGCTTGAGCAGTAGGCCCAGGAAGCTTGATGAACATGTCACCAAAACAAACCCATGACTTGGCTAAAATACATGAAAGGAATAAAAAAAATATAATCATAAGATATTCAATAGGAAAAGTATGTTTGATTAATGATAAATTTAGCCCCCCCCCAAAAAAAATACACAAGAACGCATACTCAGACTGGAAGTTGTAGATTATTAAAGCAGATAAAAATATGCACAAAACAGGGAAAAAAAGAAAGGAGAAAATTCACTTTGAGCCACAATTCAAATATGCCATGTTACGTACTGTGAGACTGAGACTCAAAACACAGTTACAAACACAACACAACTAGACATAAGAGAAATATATTGCAAAAGACAAACTGTGTATTCCTTCATTCCTTGTAAACATTGAGATCTCAGGAAAATTGCTAAAAATAGGCAATAGGAATGCAAATGGGAGTTTCAGTGGCTTACATTGCCCAGGTTTACTTTGTCGGTTTTGCCTGATGAGGGACCGCAGACCTTCACGATTGCCGTTGCGTGTCCGATCCAAATCAACAATCTGCAAAATAAAAAAGAAGTGAAAATGAACTGTAATAAAAATAACAAAGTGGATATTGTTACGACAGCAGTAACGCAATTTTCAAATAATATCGTTACGGCATTGTAAAAAACACAATGCAAACATATATCAGATTTACAACTGCCCATCCAACCAGAGCACTTCGGTCGCTCCATTGGTACAGACGTTAGCTCAATGTGCGGGGGACCCTGGTTCGAACCCCTGCTGTGTTACTCATCTTTGGAATTTGTTTTGAGTAGATTTCTTCAGTTTCAGGTTTTTAATCAAACTGTTCTTTATATTTTTAAGTAGATTTTATTTTCTTCTTTGAAATCAGTGGTTTGGGAGGATTTTAAAAAAAAGGGGAAATAAACACCGAGAACCATTTGGTTGATAGTCTGGTTCCAACAGCTGACGTTGAATACTTTTACGTCAGGAACTACACGATAGCAGTGGAAAGTTGCGTTACCGCTGCTGTAACGATAGCCACATTAAGGACCAAATAACAATGAAAGAGTGACCAGTATCTGCATAATCACTGGACCTGTGATAGACTTATGATGGATGGACCCAACTAGCACATTTTAATTCCTTCCTCCATGATTTCTCCTGTATCAAAGTTCCTCCCCCCCCCCCCCCGCCCCGCCCCCTCCAAAATTATCCACAGTTTTGCGCTCAACACAAGCAAGCAACAAAAGTTAAACAAATGAAAATGTAACAAATTATTAATTAACACCTGTTCTTTATCTGCTAGAACCTCTTCAGCAAGCTGCTCAAGTTCCCCTAAATGTCTGAGGATGAACTGAGTGTCCCTAGACATTTTGAGGAGGAAAATGTACACAGAAAGGGACAATTTATGATGAAAAAAGAGCGAGTTCTACGTCCCAGTGCAGTACTCCTAGAACTATGAGGCTCCACGTAGTGGAGCCTCATAGGTTCAGAAGCCCGCAAAATTGTTGTCAGCACAAAACACTAATTAAGTACAAAAACGTCCATCCCAAGCAGGCCGTTTTCCACAGAACCGCTGCACAGTTTGCCCCTAAACTCCATACAATACCTCATGACATACTCACGTTATGTGCACCCAACAAACATCGGTGGATTCTGTCTGTTTTTCGGCAAAAATGATGAAAAATATGCCCTTTCTGCACTGAGCCAACCTAACACTTGAAACGAGCACGCGTGCAGAATGATCGCAGTTATTTTCGGTTCGATCGCTCGGAGCGCGCCGCGGGGGGTATGGTGTAGGAGCGGAACGATAGTATGCACATGCGTACAAGTGCAAGTACGTACCCCCCGCGGCGCGCTCCGAGCGATCGAACCGAAAATAACTGCGATCATTCTGCACGCGTGCTCGTTTCAAGTGTTAGGTTGGCTCAGTGCGGAAAGGGCATATTTTTCATCATTTTTGCCGAAAAACAGACAGAATCCACCAATGTTTGTTGGGTGCACATAACGTGAGTATGTCATGAGGTATTGTATGGAGTTTAGGGGCAAACTGTGCAGCGGTTCTGTGGAAAACGGCCTGCTTGGGATGGACGTTTTTGTACTTAATTAGTGTTTTGTGCTGACAACAATTTTGCGGGCTTCTGAACCTATGAGGCTCCACTACGTGGAGCCTCATAGTTCTAGGAGTACCAGTGCAGTGCTAGTGCGGGTTTGCTTATTGTTGTTTTCTTCAGAACGGCCTTGCCACTGGAGGGCGCTGTTGACATCTCCCGCAAATTTTATCTCCCGCCATATTCGTTCACGCATTTACACTTTTGCTTGGAGGCACGACACCTTTTTGTCGTGGTTTTTGGCCTACGAATTTCTTGTTCGTCTCATCACGTCATCACGTCGGTTAAAGCAAGATGTCGGCAATCTCGGTGGACAAAGATGCCTTTTTCAGGCGAATGAAAGTGCTGTACGACGCATGGAATGTGAGTTACCGATTTTAACCTTCATTTCAATTGCTTTGTACGCAATACGATTTGCATGACATGTACATGTACATTATACATGTACATGTACATTTGCCATGCAATTACATGTGCATTTACATGATCAGCTAGCAACATAACATGTATCATTTTTGTGCATATACTTTGTACTTATTAATCATACCATACACCTTTACATAATATTGGTTTCCTCAAATTGTTTTCTGCAATAGAACGTAAGTGAAAAAATCCATCATTTCATTTGTCCATGTTTTAAAATTAAAATGTGATTGTGTGATTTTGAAATTTTATGTAATATATATTGTTTAAACAATCAATTTGTTTGCCCTTTTATTTTATTTTATTATTTATGTATTTATTTATTTATGTTATCAAGTTAGTGAGTTTTACAGCAACTTTAGTAAGTTTTGTAACAGTTATTTACAAATTACAATCCTCACTCAATCTAGCTATTGCACATCTCTTTCAGAACCATGTTATTTGCAATATATTCCTCAAAACGGAGAGAACTGTCTTAGAACCTGGATAATAATAGTTGCTAAACTTTGTCCAGTACTTGAATGATAAATAAAACCAGAGATGTTCACTTCTTACGTATATTTTGGCTGAAACTGAGGACACCTTTGTTACCAACATGTCAACAAACACGACTGTCTTTTCATTGCCTCATGCATACACATTTTCTTCCTGGCTTAAACATCGCCACCATGCGGTCACTTCAAGAGATTTGGATCGTGTCCCCAACCCCACATTACATCCAGATTGTATACGACTGTTTTATGTCATATGCTGATATATTTATTGTGGTCCCATGCTGTGTGTTATGATACTTATCTCTCTCATATTAACATGTAACAGTTGTCTGGTATACATATTCAACATGGAAAATAATGGTGGAGGAAACGCACCCGACCATTGCTTAGCGCTGGTAAACAATGCGTGCTACTTAATGCAAAGTACCTTGCATTGACCTGTGACATGTGTTTACACTCGACAGTCATTTTGAGTGTGCTTCAGTGTGAGTTGACAAAAACAGACCTCCAAAAATTATCTGTAAAAACGTGAGTTGTCAGTATTTTACTATTCATCTTTTCATCATTTGGTGCATTATAGGTCTATACTTCATACTGTATTAGTATAATACTTCAATATTGAATATATTATAAACCTTTTCGTATCTGAAAAAAAATTGCCAGTTTTGCTATTGTGAGTTTCCTAGCGTTATGCATAAACATAACGCTAAGGATCATCCTAGCTACACTCAATCATGTCAATCTTAGTTCTTTTCTTATTTTCTGCTATAGAGTTTGAGGAAGTTACACAAACATGTATTTTGTTACAAAACTTTTATTGTGAATTTAGTATGCAGCTCTTTGTTTATATCCATTCCTTTCTCCCTGGACATCATTTGACATCTAAATTATGTATAGCAATAATTAAATGGCCTTAAGGGATTTTTAAACAAAAAGATTCAACTTTTTAACAGGATGCTTTAAGCACTGTCGATATATCGATATTACTTGATTATTCTATATTATTTTGATATCGATATTGCCAAAATGCCAATAGCAATTTTGTAATCATATCGAAATATTGAAATGTTCGATATTGAGGAATGATATCGAAATAATCGAAAATGCGTCAGATTACTGTCAAAATAAATCTCCCGTTTGTGTTTTTTTGTGTTTAACGTTTGCTGTATAATGAAATAAAACTTGGTGGCAACTTGGGACTTAAGATTGTTTCTTTTTTTTCTTCTTTTTTTTAATCAAAATGTCATCTTTATGGTCTTTAACTTTTACACAGGATTATTGATAAATCGAATATTCTCTATTGGATTTCCGATATATCGATTATTGAAAATTCTGATATTGACGTTGCTTAGGATGCTTTTCAATAAGCACTCTCAATTCATCATGTTTATATGCAGCATACGTTGTCAATCAAAATCTTTTGCGCTCCTAAGTCATCACGCGTTCATTCCAATATATGCGCTCCTGTCTAGCAGGGCAAGTTCTTTTTGCCCCGTGAACAAGATGGCGCATAATATCGGGAAAGTGCTTATTCCTGCTATTTCAATTTTTGTTGTTGATTTTATTAAGTTGACTGTGTCAGCTGAGCTTACTACGAAATCATTGAACAGTGTTTTACAGTTTTTATTTATTGTTTACTGAGTAATATTTGGACTTGTATTTGTTCTTGTATTCAATATTGAACATTACGTCATTAATTTGCATTATTTCATTGTTATTGATGTTTTATCCACAGAATTCTTCAGATAATAATGGCCTCAGCAATGTCGACGCCATCTGCACAGCAGTGGGTCTAGATGAGGATGTGGTGTATGCTAAGTCTACGGCACTACAGGTGAGAAGCATGACTTCCATGACATCACAAAATAATTGCAGCCAAATTTGGATTCAAAATGTGTTTGAGTTTTGCCGATTTACAGCATTCATACTTGCTTTGATGAAATATTTTACTTTTATTCTCCCATCATTTTCAACACCAGGAATGGAAACATCTAAAAAAAAAAAGTACATTCATGTGTAGACTTATTTAAACATGGCTTATCATATGAAGATCCTGTGTAGGCCAGAAAAGTGTCTGTTAGATGTCTTCCACTGTCTGTACACAATGAAAGGTCATTCACAGTGTACACATTTGAAACATTTTTGGGGGGGGTTGGGGGTTGGGAAAGAATTCTACATGTGGACATCACTAATTTTTCCCTGCAATGACTTACATGTATCAGCCATTTTTGAGACCAGCCTCATAAGGTTTGTGCACAGGGTGTCAAGTGATGTCCAGGTATGGACTTCATTGTGTGGTTTGTGTGGCTTAAAGCCAGAGTCCATCATTTGCACTATCCAAAAAGTAACTGGCGTAATTATTGTTGAAAAACATACTTGGTTGAAAGATATTAATTAACCCTTACCCTACTAGACCCTCCTACGCATGCCGATATGTGCCTCAAGAAAATCTCCTATGTTTTTTGCATGGCCCTCCAATATCTGCCATGTCATTTCAAGGGTAACTGGACAGGCACTCCAATACATGCCACAGAGAACAATGAGAGTCCTCTGATAACAAAGTGAGTGCCCCCAGCTGGTCAGTATCAGGCACCCTCCAGGGCCTCCAACTCCTGCCAATTGGAGCCTTCACAGTCAAGATAGTTTATCCTCCAATTAACTGCAGCTGGAGGGCATTGGCATAACCAACTGACATGCAGTAAACTACCCTCAGAGAGTAAGGGTTAAGGGAACTAAACTCCCTGTGAAATTATTCCTTCTGGCAAGCTGTCATTTTGAAGAAATCAACGAAAGAAGGCCTTTCCAACGATGCGTCTTAAGAAGCACCGTTGGAAATTTACATTTGTAGTTCGTTTTTTTATTCGGCGAAAGCGCGCGCAAGCGTTGACACGACGCACACGCGCGCGTGGTTGCTATAATTCGTGGGATCAATGCGCGACATCGCGTAGCTGCAATCGGCTCAGTGAGAACGCGTCTCGGGCGCTGAATACAGGCCCAATTCAAAACATGATTCAGCAACTTTTGATTTGAAATCGAGATCCTAGAATGTTGTTTTTCTCGAAATATACAGCTGAAGCTGAGCTGAAACTTCATCAGGTTAGTTGTTTAGCATCCTTCAGATATTGAGCACTTTTTTTTGCTTCAAACGAGCAAAATGCACAAATTACAAATGATGAACTCTACCTTTACATAAATCTTCAACTAATAGGTTGTATTTAAATTGTTAGGATCAAAGAGTGTTGGTCATTTTGTTGTTCCTCACCATTTGCAGTGGCGGTATCAAAGTAAAATCTTATCCCTGCTAATAATGAACCAGCCTTAATGTAGGAATTTAATTTCCGACTGATTTCTTATTTTTTTTTAATATTAGACCTGGTTGTTCGGCTACGAGTTGACAGACACAGTTACGGTCCTGTGCGAGAACAAGATCATCTTCCTGGCCAGCAAGAAGAAAGTGGACTTCTTGCGACAGGTTGCCGACTCGGAGAAGGAGAACCAGAACGGAGTACCGGTCATTACACTGCTGACCAGGGACAAGAGCGATGGGAACCAGGCCAACTTTGAGAAGCTGACTGAAGCCATCAAAGGCAGCAGAGAGGTCAGTAGTCACATGATTTGTCACATGACTTGTCACATGACTGCACTCATGAAGGATCCTAAAACAGATATAAAAAAAGAAGATTTTTGCTGCTCTTTGTTGATACATAGAGCACTTAAATTTTTTCCTGCACTATCGCTAACTGTTCTTAATCGTTCAAAGGTTCGGCCAGTTTTTGGGGAGTCATGCTCATGACCAACATATTATCTGTTAATCAGATAAAAAATATTTTGGAACAATCTGTATAAAAACAACATTAGCTTAAAAAAAAATTAAAGGAAATTTGAAATTTCAGAACAATTAATTCCTTATTTGAATTTTACATGAGTTAAATCGTTTTAGAGACAGATTCCAAAAAAGTCGATTAAGCGTTGATACATGTTGAATTGTGATCAAACCTGAATTCCGATCAAATACTATTTTTCTCCCGTTTTTGTACATGAGATTTTCTTTTTATCAAGTGAAGCATCTCCATTTGAACTTTATGAGTTCAAACAAACCTTGATGTGGATAGAGTATTAAATGGCAACATTTTGTCTTTGTGGTCCAGGGCAAGCGCGTGGGTACATTTACAAAGGACAAGTTTCCTGGTGACTTTATGGACAGCTGGAGGCAAGCGCTGAGTGGTACTGGTGTGACACAGGTATGAAAAATTGTCTCCTACCCTCCGTTGACTTACCCTCTTGATTCTACAATGCCATGTTAGTTTTAAGATGCAAATTATATCGATATTTATTGATATTTGTCGTGATCTCAGGTTGATATCAGCAGCTCCATTGCCCAGCTGATGGCCGTCAAGGAGGAGAAGGAGATTTCCTTGATGAAGCGGGCAGCTCAGATCACGTGTGACGTCTTCAATAAGAAAGTCAAAGAGGACATCATGGAGATCGTTGATGCGGACAAGGTTGGTGATGAGAATAACTGAGCACTAAAATGGATACCTGACCTCTTATTATTCTTATTAATTATTATTATTATTATTATGAATCATTTCTGGTAATTGATGAAACCAAGGATTCCTCAGAAGCACCCTAGGCACTGCAGCTCGCAAGCCTGAAGAAACCTGTGGAGAGAAGACAGTGAGAAGAAATTACAATTTTCAAGGTGGGAGGAAAACCCCAGAATATTCCAGGGAAAACTCACAGAAACAGGCAGGGACTGAAAACCCAATCCACATATTGGCCCAGGCAGGATTCTAACCCGGATCACATCAGTGGAAGGCGAGGAAAGTACGGCTACGCCAACCTGACTCCCCATCATACGTGTATGAGGGCAGGCACCAACGTCAGTGATCTCTGATTGGTTGCTGTGTGCCTCGATGATGCTGCCCTCATTGTCTAATGGACTCCATGTACAAGTACCCCCTCAACAATTAGGAAGGGAGAGTTGGGGGGAGACCACTAGGAGAGACATTTGAATGCATTACAAACTGCGCCTGACGCTCACGCATTGATGCCGTGGGTTCGTCCACACAGGATCAAATTAATACGTGCAAACTTTGCGCAAATCAGTCTGCAGAAGCGTTGTGTCCTTCCCACTGGAGTTTCGTCCTACTGTACGTGAACGGAGTCTATTGGCTCGATTGGTCAACTGCTCTGATCCGCCAAGTTGACCCCACATAGGTCATTAGGCCAACAACACGCTGGCTTATCTTAGCCCGTGTCCACATTACTTGCCTACGGCTGGAGATTACACATGTGCCTATGGAAGCGGCTGCGGCCACTTCCCATAGAGCCGTGTGTTATTGCCAGCCATAGCCAAGTAATTTGTGAGATGTTGAGGCTATGTTCAGATTTACCAAGGGGCCATTTTAGAAGGGAAGCTTGGACAGATTTTGTGGACCTTTTATGTTATTCAGAAAATGAAGCTCAGCAGATAGTAACATCAACTGAGTAACGTGCAAGCAGTGTGTACCAAATGACATATTGAGATCATCATCTGATGGGAGTATTGGACTATTTGTTTCCCCCCAACAGAAAGTGCGACATAATAAGCTCGCCGACAGCATAGAAGCCGCCTTGGAAGACAAGAAGATCCTAGGCAACACGGACCCCTCGCTGGTAGAAGTCTGCTACCCGCCCATCATACAGAGCGGGGGCAACTACAATCTCAAGTTCAGCGTCGTCAGGTAAATGACTCGTCTCAGTTTCATGAATCTGCTAAGTAGAAAGTGTTGCTTAATTAGAATCGGCAGAAAACCAGTTACAAGCAATATACAAAGTATGGCATTTTGGCTGGTAACCCATATTCGCTAAGCAGATATTTTCTGTACTTAGCAAATTTTTTATGTATTGATTGTCTTTTTTTCAAAAAAATTATTTGCAGCTTTTGGATTGATTGTGTATCCCGCAACCAATTAAAATGAGGTTTGGGCATGAAATTTACTTATAATAAACATCATTATCACTAACACAAATGTACGAAACGAAGTCATTGATTTTTCATACTGTCTTATGAAATTATTCAAAGTTGAGACTAACACACGTTGACTTCGTCTTTTTCTTTAATGAAACCAATTTTGTTTTAGATCGTGATAAAATTTTTAATTGCTATTTTCTGTGGCAATTGTTGGGATTCTTTTCATTAACACTCCTGTGCAAACTCACGTTTCACTCAAAATCAAACAAGTGACTGTTTTCATAAGTTAAGAATTCCCAGCCTACATAAAGTAGGTTTGACTGGCTGGGACTGTTTAAGTATTTGATACAGCTATGCTTTGACTCCGGGTGAGTGATAAAACAGCTGTGACCACAACTTGCCTGCTTTGTCTGTTGACCCAGTTTGACTAGTCACAGTGCTTGCTTGACATATGATCTGACTGCTGGTAACTAGCCTTTGTTAAAAGTATAGCAGGGGAAGTGGAAGTGAATTTTGACTGTCTGTGACTGTGTAAAGAGCAGGAGGATTAAAGGATTTTAATTACGGGTGGTTTTGAGGAGTTTGAAGAGTGAACCGCAGTGTACTTAAGGGTACTTTGATTACTGATCTCCTGCAAGAAGAAATGTTGAAAGTCTCTTGTAAAAATGTTAACAAAGTTGGAATAATAAGAGCTTTTTACCTTTTATGACAGTGATGAGAACAAGCTCCATTTTGGCTCCATCACGTGCTCCCTCGGAGTGCGCTACAAGTCCTACTGCTCCAATGTGGTTCGCACCCTCATGGTGGATCCCACGAAAGAACAACAGGAGAACTACAACTTCCTGCTCAGCGTCGAGGAAGAAGTCATCAGCAAGTTGAGAAACGGTGAGAAAGATTCTCACATCTTTGTATTTGTTTACTATATTAATTTGCAAGTGCTTTGACTTTCTCTCTGGTAATAAAACCAAAAAGATTTCTCAAGAGTGTACGGGCACTACAGGTGGTGCAAAAAGAAGGAAACCCACTTGTGACAGCATTTTCACCTACTTGTTGAGCATATTTCAAAAATTCAATTTAATGGTGTTAAAATATTTATCTTGGAACATAAGTGCCTAAAAAATGATTGCAAATGCATATTTTGTCTCTGAAATATGGTAGTTAAACAGACGGCTTTATTCTTGTGCTTGCCTGATCTCTGGAGCTTGATTTGAAGACAAAAACACTACACTAGACTTACACGTGGACAACAGTGATATTGGGGACTTGAATTTAATTAGTCATAATAACACTATTCTTGCAATTTTTTAAAGACGTTTTCACCATGTATGGTTGAAGAGCTATGCTTCACTACATTATAAAAAAAAAAAACCAGTTCAAATAAGTTAAAGTAGGTTAAAATTCCTGTCAAAAATGGGTTCCTTCTTTTTGCACCACGCAGTATAGTTCTAAAGCCTAAGACAATCTTTAAGAAAGAGGAAACAGAAAAGATACTTTTTAGTTTTGGAGGTGTGAGGAAAACCCCAGGAGGATATTCCAGAGCAATCCCATGGAATGATGAAATGGAAATGTTCATGAATGCATGTTCTTTGATCTTGTTATCTACAGGTAAAAAAGTGTCGGATGTTTACAACAGTGTCGTTGCATTGGTGAAAAAGGAGAAACCAGATCTCCTTCCGAAAATGACTAAGAATGTTGGGTAAGTTAATTACTCAGGAAAAAAACAGAGAAAGAAAGAAAAAAGAGTTAGCAATCGTCAAAAAACGCAAACAGAAAGTTTAAGCACCGGTTTCATTGTCCCCCTATCAGCAAAGATTTACAAAAAAGAAGCTGACTTGTGTTAACAATGAATTTAAAATGTGAGTTACTACATTGGTTTGAAGTCGATAAATCTCTAGTAGTCTCTTATTTGAAATATTGCCAGAGAAATCATCACACCACACCAAAATAGTTGTCCTTTTTTTTCCCTCAATCCTGAATGAACTTGGATTCATCATTTTAAAGCCAACTTTTGTGTCTTCTTTTTTTTCCCAAATGCCAGGTTTCTGATGGGGATAGAGTTTCGCGAGGGCAGCATGCTGATCAACAGCAAGTCGGAAGCCGTGGCCCGGAAGGGAATGATCTTCAACATCAACGTGGGCTTCTCCAACCTCCAAAACAGCGAGGCTAAAGACACCGGCGGCAAGAACTATGCGCTGTTCATCGGTGACACTGTGCTTGTACAGGAGGTAGGTTGGGCTCTGAACGGGGAATCTAGAGGGCGCTGTTTTGAATACTCACGACAGTAATGAAAGGAATTGCGTACTCACTGCGTATTCACTGCATGTGAGAACAACTCGCATGCAGTATTATTCACAATGAAATTTGGCTGGTATTTATTTTTCAAAACTAATGTTTGTAGTGCGTACTAGATTTCTGTGCTAAATCTCCATCAAATGATGTTGACCCCCCTGACCTAACATCACATTGTTATGATGACAGCAAATGTACTCGGAGATCTAAATATTTCATCCTGGTTGGTTTTGTTTTCGTTAACAGGAAGGGCCGGCCGCACTCCTGACACCAATGAAGAAGAGAATGAAGCACATTGGTATCTTCCTCAAGGTAAACTTTCTCCCAGTAGAATGGACAGACTAGTTGTCTGATGTTTTATTGATTTCTCTGCGTAGACATGGTAGGTGTATGATTGTAAGGTGTGCAATTGAGCTAATTATTCCAGAAACATTTCAGAACTCACTGGTAGAGAGTAAAACCCAGTGGATGTGAGTTATGCAGTTTCCGTGATCTACAACAGTGTGAATATTCCTGTCATGTGCTAGTTGCTGTAAAGTAGCTTGCTTATGGACACATGCACTATAATCAACTAGGTAGGCACCTACCAACTGCACTATGAAATATTTGACAATAGCCTCGTATAAAAAAAGATCACTTAGTGTTTTCCTATTGCACCTCTTGTTGCTAGGGCGATGATGATGATGACGATGAAGAAGACGAAGACGCTAAACAGAAGCAAGAGGAACTGCTGGGTAGAGGGATGAGGCGGGCTGTCCTGGACAGCAAACTCAGGGTGAGTCCTCGTAACTTATCTGAAATAACAGGATTTGAACCGGAGACACATGAAATAGCTTGTTTGTAGATTTAATTTTCTGTCAGAATTCTATCAGTGCATTCTTAAAGAAATTGCACTTGAAGTTAACCGGCTTCTTTTTTTTCCAGACGGACATGACAGCGGAAGAGAAGAGAAAGGAGCGACAGCGAGAGTTGAGAGAAGAGATGAACCGAGAAGCTCTGGATAGGTTAAAACAAGTGAAGGAAGAATCCGGCAAGACCAAGTCAGTTGATAGCCTTCTCTAAATATGTTGTTAATGTGATAGTCACCTTTGTATGATGGAATTCTGCTGCAGGATATGTAAAGTGAGGCAAAGCCTCGTCTCTAATAAACACAACACATTGACACAGCGGAATAAATATGAAAATATATACAAAGTTTGGAAACATTTGTTTTTATATATGGATCAGGCGAGTTCTTAAATGCTGAAATACATTGTCCAGAAAAACTATATTTCTGAGCCTTTTTTTTTAATCAATGGTTTCTCTGTCTACAGAACCAGAAAGTCCAACGCGTCTTACAAGCACGTATCCCAGATGCCCCGAGACCCTGACGTGCAGCGGTTACGTCTGTATGTGGACAAGAAGTACGAGACAGTGATCCTGCCAGTCTTTGGACACGCCACACCATTCCATATATCTACCATCAAGGTGAGTCAGGGTGCAAGACCAATTTTGTCGTAAAAAGAGCATATATAACAAAATTGTGAAAGTTGTTTTGATTCCTAGGTAAAATGTAAGGGAAACAAGACAGAATTATGACTTTTAAAATCACTCTGTTTCCGACATAAAGAAATATGTTGAACATTTTGACGATATGATTGGAGTAACGTTTTGCCAACTTTGATACTTTTTTTCTTGGTTTACAGAACATCAGCCAGAGCGTTGAGGGCGACTACACGTACCTGAGAATCAACTTCTTCCATCCTGGAGCCGCTCTGGGCAAGACCGATGGCAACATGTTCTCCAACCCTGAAGCCACATACCTGAAAGAACTGTAAGATTGCCTTTCAAAGTATTTTAACCTCTTAATGGAATTAATAATTGTTTTGGAGCAAAAGATTCAAAGAGGTAAGAAATGTTGTTCTGTGAAGAACCAGAGGTACCTAAAGCCACACTTCTCTGTTAGCGTTAGTCGCTTCACATTTATTTATTTATACCTTTATTTATCCAGGGTAAACCCAAACAGCAAAAAGCTGGCTTTCATTAGGGCCCTGCATTAAAATAAACTAATAATATGAATTTTACAAAATCAAAGGCTAGAAATGATATGCACTTAACACAAATAGAAAGCAAAAAGATAAAAAGAAAAAAACAGCTACAAAAACAAATCAACAGTCTCTCGGTAAAATAACGTTACTAAAACAGAGCGCTACAAATGAACACACAAAAAAAACGAAATAAAAAGTTCAGGTGCATGTATAAACAAATAGAGGGACTTCAGTAGGGGGGAAAAATATAAAGCAAACATATCACTTAAAAAATTAAGACGTTTGAGAAGACTCAAACATTCTTCCACAAATTTAAATTACCACAAAAATACAAGATCATTTCGTGCAGTATGAGATATAAATCGTAAGACTCTTTGCGGATTAACCCTCCTATACTTACAACTATCGCAAACCGTCAAAAACCTAACCCCTACCTCTCTCAGTAGCTTTTGTACAGGCTGGTCACCAACTACCAGAAACCCCTATCGGTTACACCGTATAACTGCCAAAGCCTGTTGAAGTGGTTTGATAGATAGTTTGACCATTAATACCGGTACAGCTTGTGTTGCAGCCATTTTAACCTGTCAATTGTACCAATTATGAGGCCAGTTTACAGACCTGTTCAAAATTGTAACCTGATAGATTTTGACCCATAGGGTTACTCACTACAGGTTTTCACTGAGGGAGTTTATTGGGTAAAATACATTTATTTTTTTCCGCAAGGACATATCGGAGTTCCAACACCAAGGGAGCAGGTGAGTCCTCCACTCCTTCCAGCAATCTCAACCTTGCCTTCAGACTCATCAAAGACGTCCAGAAGAAATTCAAGACTCGGGAGGCCGAGGAACGAGAGAAAGAGGTGTGTGGAAGATGGGTCAAGTCTACCCTGAGATAGGTTGAGAGTGAAAAGTAAAGATAGTATGGGCTCCGTGCGCCAACGAAAGAGGGCGCCCTTTTACCTAGCAACGACGTCCCATGGGTGGGACATTTAGCTGGTTGACGCGCATCGTTCCTTGTGTGTGACGCACGTACACCAGGGGATTTGTATTATGTACACGCAGTGGTACGGCCGCGCGTCGTGGCAAAAGTGCAGTCAGGCAAGATGGCGTCGGTCGGTCACCCCCAACTGTACTTTCTTTGCCGGTGAGGGGGTACTTGTGAATGGAGCGGATTCTTACTAGCCCCCAGACAGCACTGAGTTAGTTGATAACGGATGAAACCAATAAGTTACATTCTCCTGTGAAAAAAATGTACTCTCGCTGCTACAACCTGTATGCATGAAAATAGAAATGTGCATTGCCTGAATGCCCAAAATTGCATTATGCAGTATCAGTACATATAACTGTTCACATTGCATGTTGTATAATTTTAGTTTTGGCGCATCGCACACTTTCCCACGGATTATGCAAAATGTTTTTAAAGAAAAACAAAGAGTTAGTCTGATTATTACTATTACTTCTGGTAATGAAACCAAGGATTCCTCAAAAGAGCCACAGGCACTGTAGCTCACAAGCCTGAAGAAACCTGTAGAGAGAACACAATGAGAAGAAATTACAGCTTTACAGGTGGGAGGAAAACCCAAGAAGAATATTCTGGGGAAACCCGCAGAATTAGGCAGGGACTGAAAACCCAATCCACATGTTGGCCCAGTTGGGAATCGAACCCGGGTCACAGCGGTGGAAGGCGAGGAAAGTATCGCTACGCCAGCCTGACTCCCCTTATATCCATTTTGTTACATACAACTACATTTTTCCACATCGCAGACCGATCATGGATTGTAAACATCTTGCATTGTGCCTAACTTTTTGTTGTTGTTTTTTAATGTTTTCTTCTCGCAGGGCATTGTGAAACAAGACAAATTGGTCATCAATCCCGTACGAGGCAACCCTAAACTCAAGGATCTGTACATCAGGCCAAACATCGTCCAGAAGAGAATACAAGGCTCCCTAGAAGCACACATGAACGGTAAAATACAACCCAGTCATATGTTCTTGATTCAAGTTTCTTTTATTTTTGAGATGTAACTTTCAAAGAAATGCTAGCCCTTCAATTTGAGAAATACTTTTCGTTATCATTTTTCTGCAGGTTTCAGGTATACGTCTGTGCGCGGCGACAAAGTGGACATCTTGTACAACAACATCAAGCACGCCATCTTCCAGCCTTGTGATGGAGAAATGGTTATCGTTCTTCACTTTCACCTCAAGGTAAGAAAAGACGTCTTAGAAGTTATACGAGATGCCGCTATAACGCACCACTACGTCCCCCGTTCAGCTTTAACAGAAGTCACTAAAACCGGGCATGCTTCTTTTCCTTGGATCAGCTGATTTCCTCTTTTTTTTTCACTTCACACTTATGCCATTAAAAATTAAAAACTGAAAAGTCTGGTAAAGCTTGGAATTTCCTCATATTGTGTCCTCCCAGTTGTACAGAACAATCTTTCAATCTTTTGCGGCACAGTTTACTGTACAATTCCTACCTTAAAGAGGCCACACTTCAATATAAAATATAATTCATAAATACCAACGCAAATTCACCAATTCACAATGCACCGCAACAGCTGCATTCTGCGCGACATAGTGTGCACACGCCAATTTCCATACAAGGAGTTGTTTACGACTTACTCGCGAGCTGGACACTCCATTATTTAGCTCGAGGGGTGTTTTGTAAAACATGAAGTAGTATTGTTGAATGAAATTGTTTGAGATTTAAGACTTTTTGACTTTTGACAACATTTTTTTGGATTATTTTTGACCAAAAAAGGTATTTACTCCAATCAGTCTTAAACAGAGTGTTTAAAACCTCCCAAGCACACATTGATTCCCTTAATCAAATATTGATTGAAAAATTCACGCATGTTTTTATTTTCCTTCTTCAGAATGCCATCCTCTTTTCCAACAAGAGACACGTGGACATCCAGTTTTACACCGAAGTGGGAGAAATCACCACAGATCTGCTGAAACATCACAACATCCACGACAGGGACGACATCGCCAGCGAACAGGTAACCCAAGACTTGAACTTTGACCTCTTACCATCAGACTACAACTACAAAGTTTCATTGGGAATAGGTTACCAGACTTCTGCAGAAATTGATGCTATGGCCGTGTTCAAAATGGACGCTGTTGTCTGTTTCAGACGCAGCATCACTCCTGTGTCTCAGAATGGGTCGTTTATGCACAGGTGTTGATAGCTAAATGTAGCAAGGTCCAACAGACATTGACCCCAGTTCTGTGTTGCGTGTGGCAGGGTTTTGGGTATCGTGATCCTCAATGGTTAAAGGGCCCATGTGATGTAATGATTTTAATGCAATCCTTGAAACTGCACCTTTGTCTTCCATTTAACTTTATTTTCAATTTTCATTTTGCCATTTTCAAGGGTGTTTGATGCCTTTTTTGGTTTTTATGCTGATGAAAATGTCCACATTCGTGATAAAAATTGTGATGTCATTTCAGGTAGAAACCTCAATGTTACAGCTTACAGCTATTTTCTTTTCTTTGGTGATTCGTTGTTGTGTCAGTGCATGGCAGTAAGCCAGTGAGCAAACTTTTCTCACAAATGTTTTCAAGGAGCATATTTTGGGTTCACATTTCAGTAGAAAACCCACAAACTGAACAGTGTCTTCCTGAAATGACATCACGGCAACAGCGCCCTCAGTTGTCCAGAAAAGCATTGAAATTGTTTCAGTGTCCAGGAAAGTGCATTTTGAATACTTTTCATACATTTAAGAGGAGTAGAAAGCTGCACAAGATATGTTCCCAAGAAAAATTTATCGTATGGACCCTTTAATGCCTTCGTAAACGACAGCGCTAAGGCAAACTTGCACCCAAAATCCAATTCAAGTCGCCGTGCAATGAATGGTTTGTTTCTGTCGATTCTCCTTCAGGCTGAGCGTGAGTTGCGCCACAAGCTGAAGGCAGCCTTCAAGAGCTTCATCGAGAAGGTAGAAAGCATCACCAAGGGAGATATAGAGTTTGAGGTGCCGTTCCGTGATCTGGGATTCCCCGGCGTCCCTCACCGCAGCACGGTGCAGCTCCTGCCAACCAGTAGCTGCCTTGTCACTGTCACTGAATGGGTAAGCTGGCAGTCCTTGGGGGTTGATGTTTATTAGCGGGAGGACTTTCATCATATCTTGTGTTATGATGGGTAACATTTAGTTGTTTTTAACTGCTTTAACTTTCTAACAAACCTCCTGAGGGGCTTTTCATTTCTGGGACTACGGTTCATTCTTGGGATTTTAATATTCATAAACTTACTCTTCCAACACCAATATTTCCAGAGATAACACTTCCCAACCAAACTTTCAATTTGACTTTGACAGGATAATCTACAAGTTTCTGTTAGCCTAATGGGGCTTACAGTTTCTTATAATGCAAGACTTGTGAGGCGGAGGTTGCAGCAGACACACCGGTCCTTTGTCCATTTTTTGCGTCATATTGAGCCTTCTCACTTTAACTTAAACATGATGTTAACTATTGAAAAGGAGCGTTGTGTTTGCTGCCAAGAATGTCTCAAAAGTCTCCCTTTGTATCTCTTGCACATACATTTTCATAAACCTTACTGTATTTTCAACCAAAATACTGCTTGACATTCAAGAAATTGCCCAGAGCTTAACCGTACTGACTCTATGTTCCATCTTTTCTATAGCTCCTTGATCTAGTTTCTAGGATTTGTGTGCTATAAAGTACTAATTTATCCTTCTCGTTATTATTACTGCTGCTACTGTTGCTCATTAATCTGGTACTTCTGCTGTTGATGTTGAATTGCGTAGCTGTTATTCCAATTCTGTTGCTAGTGGTCTCACGCTGCTTACAAGTTTTTGGTGACCTCAAACACACACGTCTTTCTTGTTCTCTTTTGTCCTCAGCCCCCATTTGTCATCTCATTGGAGGAAGTCCAGCTGGTCCACTTTGAGCGTGTGCAGTTCCACATCAAGAACTTTGACATGGTCTTCATCTTCAAGGACTACACACGCAAGACGGCCATGGTGAACGCCGTGCCCATGAATCTCCTGGATAACGTCAAAGACTGGCTCAAGTAAGACTGTAGTTTCACCCAACAAATTTATTACTTTAAGATTAGTGTTCATTTGAACAGAATTGGTATGTATTTAGTTTTTTTAAATGTTTAATTTGGCTCACTGTAAATTCAGTGTTGGTTTTTGCCATTCACTGGCATATTTTATAAAACTGTATACTCACTGTTGTCCGAGTGATTGTGAGAAAAAATTCACAAGCTACTCGGATGGGACTCGAACCCACGACCTCCTGCTTACTAGTGCAGATATCCATAAGAAAACAATTTCATCTTATGACTAGCTTGGCTGACTCATTAAACTTTTAACTTTTCAGTTCGTGCGACATCAAGTACACAGAAGGAGTCCAGTCCCTGAACTGGAGCAAGATCATGAAGACCATTCTGGACGACCCGGATGGATTCTTTGAGAACGGTGGCTGGAATTTCCTGGAGCCAGATAGTGATGTATGTCAATCTGTTGCCACAATGGAGCCATTTTGCCTAAGCGTTTTTTATATCATTGTCACAGTAGGAAATTATACTGTTCTATTTTACACAACATGTGTATAATACTTGGAATTTTGGTGGGTTTCAAACTGTTGATGTTACACTGTGCAATGTGGGAAACTCTTGCCATGACACTGTTGCCATGGCACTTATGCCATGGCACTTTTGCCATGACACTTTTGCCGTGGCACTTTTGCCATGACACTTTTGCCGTGGCACTTTTGCCATGACACTTTTGCCATGACACCGTTGCCATGACACCGTTGCCATGACACTTTTGCAATGACACTGTTGCCATGCGTGCATATGCACGACACTTTCGACAAGTTATTTTTTACTTTCTCAATCTGTTGCCATGATACTGTTGCCATGATACTGTTGCCATGACACTGTTGCCATGATACTGTTGCCATGACACTGTTGCCATGATACTGTTGCCATGACAGGGAGGCGAGGATGACGATGATGAATCAGAAGAGGACGCCTATCAGCCATCGGGCTCGGAGGAGGAGGTTGACAGCAACGACTCCGACAGCGACGATTACTCAGAAGACTCTGAATCAGAGGGCAGTTATTATTCAGGTACTAGACCCACAGGGGTGAAACTTGTCAGGATTTTTCCAGATTCCCTTCACCATTTTGTTTTCAGATTTCAGGAGTTATTAAAGAATCCCTTTTTGAAATGTGGAATTTCTGCATTGTTACTATAAATGTGTTTGTACCTGTAAAAGTTATTTAAAAAATGAAAGAATTGTTAGGCAAATACAAACATATACCATAGACCATATGTCGTTCTGGAGCCCTCAGCGACCCTCAAACATTCTGCCAATTATTTTGTGGATATTTCATTTTCCCCCAATCTCACTGCTGGACTCAGCTGTGCCAACACCGCAACACCCCCCCCCCCCCCAACACACACACACACTGACCAGAACAATTTAGAATTTCCCCATACTGAAGAAAATGGTGCCCCACTCTAGAAAAACTATGAGATACATGGAAAATAACCATTTTGACTCCATCCGCCCTGACAAGTTCTTCGAAAGTCGTGTTCCCCTCCCCCCCCCCCCCCCCCCCCCCTGAGTGGGCTAGAATTGAAATACTGGAGAGAACGCTGACTGGACAGTTTAGTCAGTTTATCAGACACAAGAGTGAATAGTTTATTATCGGGGAAAAGAATAACCATTATTCTACGATTTGTTGGTTCTTGTTGCAGAAGAGGATCTTGGTAGCAGCGAGGAAAGTGGGAAAGATTGGGATGAGTTGGAGAAGGAAGCAGCAACAGGTAAATAGATAAATATTTCATTCTTTGTTGTATATTACCCTTTCCATTCTGTTACTATATTCCCTGGGCAATATTTTCCTCTCTATGGTTATGTTTCCTGGTCCATATATTGTGATATTGCCCTAAATGATATAGTTTGTTCCTTCACCTGTATCTTCACCTTTAACAATCATCTCTCAGTAGTTATTTTATATTTTTCCTGCTACCACTACCTATAAATATTTCCTTTGTTCAAATTTAAATATTGCCCTTGTTCAAATTTAAATATTGCCCTTTTATCAAATTTAAATATTGCCCTTGATCAAATTTAAATATTGCCCTTGTTCAAAAGTTTATTTCTTTTTTACACTTTAATACCTTACCCCCAAATTTATAATATACATTACAAGCCCTGTTTTTTTTCAATAATCATCTTATTTTGTAGAATTGCATCGGCATTTTAATCTGAAATTTCAAGACATTTCAGTGTTGTATTCTCACAGGCATATATGTTTATATTTACTTTGAGTCTTGGACATACACAGTTTTATAACTCCTGCTCACAAAATTGAACAGGTGTGATATAATTGCTATATATCCTGTTCTATTAACCCCAGTCACAAAAGTAAACAGAGGTAATATAACATGGGTACATATCCAACTCTTTTTTTCGGAACCACTCAACTCACAAAAGAGATTTCATGCCACACGATGCAACAGCAAACTTTAATCTTATTGCTGACGTTGCCATGGAAACCTTCAAATCTTATACATTCAATTTTGTGTGTGTGAGCCAGTGTCTAACTCTGATGAATTAATTTGACCGCAGCGGACAAACGAAGAGACTGGAATGAGGAGCTGGAGGAGGAGACATTGAGTCGTAAGAGGAAGCGCAACGAGACCGCGCGCAGTGACAACAGGCGACGGGACGCCAAGCGAAGACGTTGAGCTAGGTCCCAGTTTTGCCTGCCAGTGATTGGCTTGATTTTATAGAGGGCGCTACACAGTGTCCGCCCCTGGCGATTCTGTTTAAAAATGTCAATTTTGCTTGCTCAGATGATGTGGTGTAAAAAAAAAGAAATGAATTGTGGGATCTGTTTATTTTTTTTTGAAAATTCAGATGTTTGATGGACAAGAGAAGTCTGGAAGCTAACGTTCAAGGTTTCGACATTGGAGTTTGTAAATTGTGGGGTGGCAGACAAAAAATGCATTATTTACAATTGAGTAACATAATGTGGGTTTTTTTACAGGAGGATGTGTGCGAAGTTGTATGATAGTTTTGACTCACTCGTGAAATTTAATTTGTCAAATTAAAAAAAAAATTTGACAGGCCACACAAATGTCAAGCACAATGTACCTTTTCTGTCAAAAAAGAAAGTTAAAAATGTCTGTAAAAAATTTTGAAATGATGTCGGAATCATTTTTCAGGTTCACACCCCCCCCCCCCCACAAAAAATCTAAAAGACATGTCTTGAAGACAAAAAAAAAGTATTAGCAGTGATTGACAAGGGCCATCTCAATTCATATCGGGGATGAGTTCCGGACAAGTTGCAGACATTATATCTAGTGTACGTTGCAGGATTCTGAGCAACTTCCCCGCAATCTTCCCGCAATGAAGTCATCAGTATTGGTGAGTCAAGCAGTTGCTAATAAAAATTTCCCCGGAACATGTACGGAAACAAGGCGGAACTTCTTCCGAAAAAAAGTGAATGATTCTATTTTGCAACTCGTACCGGATGTGAATTGAGACTTGTTAAACCTGTTTTGTTTTTTACATTGTTCCGTTTCTGATCAATCTTTAAAAACAAAACAAATGGTAATATGCATACGGTGTATGGTCCCAATATTTGAAGGTTTTGCATGCGATTATAAATTGTCAGGAAAAAAGGTGTAAATTTGTGTAAAAAGATTTTGTACAGATACATTTTTGTGTGAGTAAAACTAATAGTAGTACATCCAAATTAACTCCAGATTTTGGTTTTTCTTATAATTCAGTGCTTGACTTGTATTATGTTTAGGAAGGGAATTTAAGAGGTTATGCTGATGTTGGCATAGAAAAAGCTGGAAAGGGCTTTGCCCTGGACTACTGCAATATGTGGCATTATTCAGAAAGCTCCAGAGTGGAACGTTTTGCTAACGGAACTTGCCGAGCGGAATTCAGCAGTGAATACATCGAAACATAACTGAAACGCGTCTTTTGTAAGGCATCTGCCATGTTTATTGTCCAATGATGGGAACTTGGGTTGCCTTGGCCTTAAATTCTTTAGCAATCAACAATTTAATGGAAATAATCCCTCAAGAAATCCGTTCTCACACAAGGAAGCAATTTCAGCATTTCCTCCGTTTTATTCTGAAATTTGCAGAAAACATATTTGCTCCGCCTGCTTTTCTTGTAAACCTCGCTTTATTTTAGTGGGGCAGATGGGGAAAATATTTTGGGGAATTGCGAAACAGGCATGCAATTTGGCACACAGTCAGAGTATGTCTTAAAAAACATATTTGGCTACAGGGCCATCGCAGATTTGTCCTTTGAAAAAATATAGGTAGAACAGCAAGCAACTTTCAAAATTTTCAAAATGGCTGCCATTGTTTGTTATTCTACCTATATTATTTCAAAGGACAAACCTGCGATGGCCCTATAGCCAAATATCTTTCTCATGACATACTCCGACTGTGTGCTAAATTCCATGCTTGTATCATCAAAGGCACAATCCCATCACCTTTCTGGCGTTCTATTTAGCCCACTTACACCCCTGTATTTTGTAACTAATTGAACCGTTTAATCACTTGCTATTTTTCTGATGCCAGGCTCGAGTGTGCGCCTCACATGTACATCCTAATTTTTCTAGTTATTTTTTACAGATATTACCACTTTATCCACCAGAATTTTTGTTTCGGATTAGATCTGTTTCAAATTAGATTTGTAGCTGCAAGCTGTTTTGCTAGTTAGAATTGTTTTACAAGAATGTTTGACAAATATGTACATTCTACGAAGTTAATAAGTTAATAAGAGAAATGTGGTTCAATTAAAAATATGTTGAAAAATATATATCCATACTGCTGATTTTAAAACATCAGTGTCTTAAGTTTGTTGAAAGGTGTTGAACTGGGAGTTTTTGTTCATATTCAACATCATTACATCTCTGATCTTTGATATTGTCGTTACGCCTGTTCCAAGACATTTTTGTCCTTATGTTTTGAATTGTGACATTGTATAGAACTGTCTGTTGATTGTAAACAAATAAAAAAAAAAGTGTGGATAATTTCTATAAAAGTGGCTCGGTGTTTTCATTTTCTGGGTAGTGACGTCAGTAAAAATTGCCAGATTTGTACAGATTGTTAATAAGGGAATAACAGTGCCAGAACCTGGTCTTCACTGTGTGATAATGACCAGGTTTGGGGATGGGTCACCCAGTGTTATTTCCATTACTTAATACCTTTTTAACGAAATAAACACTTAAAAAAAGCTCCAAATTTTGTGACTTTTCTTGAGGCAACATTTCCAGACTTTGTGTGTTCTTGTTCAGGGCCATGTCATGGGAAGACCCGCATAGCAAATGTGTTGCATACGCGCGCGCAAGTCTTCAAACGGTGGTTGAGCCAATACGTACTGCTGTATTGTTATAAGCTACCGTGGGACTGTTGTCTATTTGGCCAATCATTGGCTTACATGATGCCTGATCAATGCTGGATCTGGGGCCATTCAGTCGGTTGTTCTTGAAGCCAGTCTTTATATCACATAATGCACCCCTACGCGATCGAGTCTCGACCAATCAGAAGCTATCAACTCTCCAAGGTATTTATTAATAGATTTTGAAATTAATAAGGACCTAAATATGACCTTATCAACTTAAAAAACACGTAATGTTTTAAATGTGGGTAAACACTTATTTTGTGTTTTCTCTTTTCTTTTTTTATTGGAGGGGGGGGGGGTTGACTGTGTGTTAATCTGTGTGTTACCTATAATCATACACTAAAATGAAAAGAAAGTTTATGGTTGAAAAGTTTTAAAAACATTTTTAGTTGAGTACTACACTTTGGGGGAAAAGTTAAAACATACCAAAAATAAATTAACAAGACAATCGAAGAATCAGACAAAAATTTGCATCTCGGCAACATCATTAAAAAACTTTTTAATATTCTCCCGAGCTCAACAGGGAAGAAAACAAAAACAAAAAACCCGAAAAATCTTTCAAAACATTCACAGGGAAAAGAGTGCAAATTAAGTACAATAAATAAGTCCACAATCCCTTAACTATATAACACAACAGTTGAACAAGTTAGTGTTGATTACAGTTATAAATATCCATCCAAATCCAAAAAACAAAAATCATCACGATTGTTCAAAAACTGCATAGAAGGGAATGCGGCAGTGATATCTTTTCAACCAAATTTGTGGTGATCACTAATTTTTCTTTAAAAACAAAATGATACTCTATAGTAAGTTCTATCAAAACTCTACACAAATAAATAGAAAAAAACAACAATCAATCAATCATGATATAATACATCGATCCTCAATAACTAACCAAAAAAAGGTATATAATGGACTAGAAAATATGCTTTGTCACAAACTTTTGTCACAATTCACGAGTCTCTTTTCTGGCCTATCCTTCACATGAACACTCCACTTTGCACTACCATGAAAGTACACTATATTTCTCCAAGTCCGTTTTCTTATGCAATATCATTGTATTGGGCCCCTTTTAAGTTTAGTTAAGTTCGACTGTATTGCACATTATTATTACAATTATCCTTTATTGTTTTAATGTGATTATTGTCCCAATTTTGCTTTTATCTAATTTTTTGTAAGTGAGGTCAATTTTCTTATTTCATTTTCCAATCTGCAGCTTATTGTTTGTGTAATTATTGCCAACAGCCATGGGGGTCTCTTCAAAAAAAGAGAGTCGATACTAGTTTTGGAATTGTTTAGCTCGAATACAAGTTTAGGTTGGGGATGAGATTGTCAGTTTAGAAAAGGTCTGAAAAGTTGGATAAAATGTCTGAAAAGATGCCTTTATTTCTATACTGATAGTGTCTTTCTCCCAGATTTAAAAAGTCAGAATTCAGGTAAAAGTCTGAAAAAATTTCATGCCTGTTTTATGGACATAAATGTGCTGGCAGACCATGAGATTATTGAAAAGATACTGAAGCACACAAATGGACAAATGTTAGAAGAGATCGAAGTACATGTACCATGCAAATTTTGTGCCTGAAGTGCAATAAGGTTAAATAGAAGACTATAGTCTGGTACCCAGAAGTATGTCTTGATGTCTTTGCTCCTACAACTTAAAGTACCAGACTTGTCATTTGTCCATAATTACACAGCGAAGCACAACATTGTTGAATGTGCAATCTTTTTTTTGGGGGGGGGGGGAGGGCGCATTATTTCTGTTTGAGAACTTGCCTAGTGTGATGTCCCTACTCTAGAGTAATTCCCCTGAGAAAGAAAGAAAAAATAAAAGCACACAAATTTGAAAGAGAAAATAATAACCATATCACAGTGAGAATCTATAGCAGTTGAGCTGGCTTGTGGAGACTAATATGAGAATGAAAAGTGAAAAAAAAGAGTACAAAACTAAAAAAAGAATGGATTCCATTTTGTGTTCCACCGAGGAGTAAAAAATGACATAAATTATGTTTCATTTTTCAGACACTGACCAAATAATATACAGATTACTTATCAAACTGAGTCCGATGAAATAATTATTTGACCATTATTGGTAGGACGTATTTCTTAATAATTTTACGATCTAAGGACAAATATTTAAAGCCAACAAACTAATAATAAAACCGAAATCCACAATCCAAGTCAATCTTCAACTACACTACAATTCTAAGACTCAAATGATGAGAAACTACCTCTCCGATCACACTAGTAACATTGTTACTTTACCCGCCACTCAAGATTAAAAAAAAAAAAAATTTAAATGAAAAACACAAATTCTTTACTTCACACTGGAATGTTTAAGAAACGTTTTTGGCTCTCTGTATACATCGACTATTACCTTACCCATACATGCAAAAATTGAACCCCTTTTTACCTGAATCTTTTTCCCTTTCTTCTGTATTGATTGATTGCTGCAATTCTAATGTCAATATTAGCACAATATTTCTCTAATCTTATTTTGATAAGTGCATTCACAAGTTCCAGATATGAATTCATTTTTAAAAAAAAATGCTGCAATAAATTTGAAATGTAAAAAAAAAAACCCTATTTTATCCGAGTTTGGAAACAAAAGTTTCCAAATGGTTTAAAGAAGAGATAAAAACAAATTTCCCATCCCGCATTCCATTTTTTGAAGTCAGTTTGGACCGCATTTGCATAATGCTCAAATTAATTTGACATGTCAGCTATATTTATTAGGGTTTAGGAAACTTGCCTGGTTTAAAGGGGAGATATGACATTTTTTTATCCCTCCTTTCCATATCAATACAGAAGAAATATCATCCAGCTTACCGTCTGATGCATACAGTAATAGTACATGTCTTTTTTTGCATTGGTATGGCTCAACATACGATTATTTGACACCAGCATCGTATGGACTGCGCAAACCGACGTGTCTGTGACCCAACAAGTTGCATGAACAAGTGTAACCCCAAAGAAATGTAAGCCATGGAGCCGTCCACGAAGCATACGTCAACACTCAACCATGGAGCTAGCATGACTCAACCAAGTCAAGATTCTCGATAATAAAATAAAAATGTGACAAGTGTGGAAACGTATGTCCCTGATGGCGTGATGATACATTCAGCTTCTGAAGAACACTTGGAAAAAATGTTATTTTAGTGGTGCTGAGTGCAAATCTACTTTATGTTGTTTCTCAAAGTTCCCAGTGGTTGCCTCAGACTTTTCTCAGATGACAAAATGCGAGCCAAGGATCCAGAAGTGAATGCAACAAGTTTGTGGTCACACACAGACGCTTGCAAACAGCCCACAGAAACTACAACTTTGAAGAAGAAAAAAACAGTGAACATCAGTGCCACCTTAAATGATATTTTTTTAAAAAAATCAAAATAACAAAAAAGTTACAATTTGTCAGCAGTCGATATATATATAAATATTGGCAACCGTCCAATTACAGAGTCCAATTACACAGAAAAGACATCGTGCAAAACAGGCCCCTTTTTACTTACAAAACACAGCCAACAAAACCTTTCCCTAGAACTGTTGCTGTACACGAAACGTTAGCAGGATTTTGCCAAACAGCAGCAAGATTCGCAGAAGTAACCAAAGACCACAAAAATTGCGTTCAACAAAAGCAATGCTCTACTTACAGCAACAAGTCATGTAGCAAAAATAGAAAGAAAGAAAAAATACAAGTGTACAGCCCTTTTTGTTTCTCTACAAATTTACAGTTCAATGTCTTCCAAAACTAACAACAAATCGGTTGCCGCCCAAAACTACTGTTCATCTTTCAGGAGGAAACACTAAATTGTCTTCCATGAAAATTCCCCCCCTGAAATATAGTACAAGCTCGCAAATGTCAACTCTAACAATTACAATCTCTTACAGTCTTTCCTTTTTACAACGGCTCTTTTTACAAACCGCACAGTTTCTGAAATCCAAAACCTTCACTTTCATACAACAGCTGCTAAAATAGCCACTTCGTTTCCTGTCCGATTTATTTAAATTGTGTCCCTTCCTTTCGTTACCACCACCATTTACTGCAAGGAACAAAACTTCAAACATTGGCAATACCTGCAAAACACAGAAAACTGCAACAACCCTCCCACTTCTCTCAAGAATACTTCATTTTTTTTGGCCGAGCGAACCAACTCTTGTGGCAATTATCCGACACCACAACATTCCAGTAGCTGAAATCTTTACACTTTCAAAAAATGTACATTTACATATCTACACTTGTCCTTCACAACTCATTCGGTTTACATTTCTTAGTCTTTCTTTTGTACATGTCAACCTTCACTTCACGTCAAACTTTTTCAGTTTCTGATACTACAGGGTGAGTAAAATAAAAGGAAACCCAAATAGCAGGATCATTTTTGTAATGAAGTTCAGCATGTAGCTCTTGCGAAATCTAGGATACAAAAGCCCAATTAATAAGCTTTCTTTTAGTACAAGAATCATTCAAATCACTCATGTACTTTCAAGTTATAGGATTTTAAACACAAACACCGTTTTAAAGTTCACAAAAAAAGGTAAGTGTTCTTTCAGCAAGACTTACCTTTTTTGGTGATCCGTGGACAAAACTTTAAAACGGTGGTTTTGTTTAACATCCCATAACTTGAAAAGTACATGAGTGATTTGAATGATTCTTCTACTAAAAGAAAGCTTATTAATTGGGCATTCATATCCTAGATTTTGAAAGTGCTTCCTGTAGAACTTCATTACAAAAATGGTCCTCCCATTTGGTGTTTCTTCTTTCTTTTTTACTCACCCTGTACAGTGGACAATTTCCAATCTTGTTCTCCCCTCAATGTTTTTGTGGTTAACCACAGACATAAACACCTTCCCACATTTAATGCTGCAAATTTGCATGGGAACTAAATCAGAAGGAAACCGTTACTTTTCTTGGGTAAACTGACAAATCTTTTTAAAAAAATGCATTTCAGCGAGCGACAACTTCCGAAGTTTACTGCCAGTAATCCACTTTCATTAGCAACACTACTATCGGCTCCGCCTTCAACATAAAACAGTCATTACCAAAAAAAACAAAACAATGGAAAAAAAACCACCTTGGAAATACACTTTGTGTGATTTCTACAACACTATTTCAAGAGTGAACTTTTTTTTAAGCAGTAAAAGCTTGGCAACACTTCACACAACAATATGTATTAGTATAAAAGAATGTATGTCTTATAGTGTAAGGGATTCTCCGTACAAACAATAGCAGCATTTGTGTTTATATTGTTAACAGTTATTTAATTATATCTATTTGGAAAATACTACTGGTATAAAATAGGTCTTTCTCGGTTTATTTCTAATTATGTTATTCAACTAAGCATACATGAAACAGTTTAGGTGTTTTAGTGAATTAATGTGCTGTAATGAGATTTACAAACCCAAAACCTAAAGCGTACGCTATTTCATGTCTGCAAATTTGAACAAAAAATGTTGAACTTCGGTATTACACAGTACATCGCGACCGCCGCACAAACTCAAACACAGAAAATGGTCTACCTTTCTTTAATTACAAACAGAATCACAAGAATAATTTCCATTGCAAAAAAAAAGGAACTTAAGAAACACTTTATGAGGCACATATTTGCATAGATTTTCTACATGTTCTAGGTGTGACAAGTGGAAAAGCTCTCTATCACAACAACAAAATCCTAAATTTCCAAATTTCAATTTTTTGGAAACATTGGCAGAGATTGCAGTCTGACCTCAACTTTAGGAAAGTAAATTTACCAGTTGTTGAATATCTGCAAGGTTTTAAAAAAGTGGGGTTCTTTTAAAAAGTGCATTGCTTGCGACTTACATTAACAATCCACACAACTGATTTGCTAGATTACATAGGATGTGACTAAAATTTGACCAAGGGGATTTGAATAATAAAAAAAACTTCTCGTCAAACATCACACAAGATTTGATGATGTGCAGAATCAACAGCAGATTTTTCAAGTAACTTAAAAGAAAAAAAAGCCATGCCCTAATCTACAGAAATACGACATTCTCTTGATAACCAAGTACTTTCACATGTCATCGTTTCAAGATAACCTGGAGTAATTTCAAGATTGAAATCGGTGACATTCCGCAAGATTCTTGATGTCAGATTTATGATAACAGCACAGATCCAGGGTGAGACATGTTCTTTATGAATTCTTTCACAAGAATTCTGTGTTACACAACGTTGGGAGATCGGAGAAAAAAAATCTCATTATTTCTTTTTGTCAAATTGAGGTAAAACTACAAAGCAGCTGAAAGTGTGCTTGCACCACCGCAAGTTGCTAGTGGGTTTAAGAACAGTGCTTTTTGACATATTGTGTTGGTTTGGCCACAGTCAAATTTCAGACAAAAATTGCAGAAATAGTATAAGCAATCACAGAAAGTTTTCCCACCATGTCCAAGCGATCACATATTTATGCTTACTAATCCACATTGCTATGAAATGACTCCAAACAAAAATAGCACAACAAGACACAAAGAATTTGGAAGTGGTACGGACTACAACATGTGGTACTGTTAGATCTCTATGCAGCATATCTGTCAACTCTTAGCAAGAGTTCAGAAAATAGTTTATATATATCGTAAAAATTCTCGTACAAAATACGTTTAAGGTTTCTGGCAGTCTACAGGTAAAGTTTGGTCCCTTTTTAGATAAATGCATGTTGGTGTTTAGATACTAACTTTAAGATTTTAAGTAAATGCGGAAAATTAAAATTTAAACTTGGGGTTAGTAAAACTGAACTATTTAACACAGATTTTGGACAATATACTTACGTTTCTTAGGATAAATACACACACACAGAAAATATGCAATGTTTGCGACAAATTTCATCTACAACATTTTGCCAAAGTTTCAGCCACATTTTGGTTGAATTTAACCAGTTCACGCCAGGAATATTTTGACAAGAATGGAACGAGTTTCGGGATTACTTTTCACTCAACCTCAATCCAGCCTCACTCGCTGTGAGCGGGCCGCTGACAGATATTTCCGGCCTCGCTCCCTGCGTGTTTATCCGTCATCCGTTCCGAATACCGCAAAACCTTTGCGTGTATACACGTCATCCGGCACGAACTGGTTAAGGAATAGGTATAAAGGGCAAACATTTTATGTTGAATTTTAAAACTTTTAACACAACAGTAACTATTTACATAAGGCAAAATCATCTGCCTTTGAGAAATTAGGGAACCTTGTGAGGTTTCTGCTTGAAAAATGTTTTTTAAATGGGTTAGACTGACAATAACTTAGAATCTGGGTATTTGTGCAGGCACAACTCGTCGTGTCCTTGCAACAAGGTCGTATATCTTAAAGTGGGCTGTAAGTGAAATGCGAGTTTTAGAATGTCAAAAGGTTGTATCTCACTTAAAATAACCCGGATGAACACACAAAGTCAACGGACGTCGGGATACGACCTTGTTGCACGGAGCGTATTCCTGCAAGATACGACTTTGTTGCACGGAGCGTATTCGCACGAGATACGACTTTGTTGCAGAATGGAGTTACGACCTTGTTGCACTGACGCGACGAACTGTTACACACACTCACACATACATTTGATTTTTAGTTCAACAGCACTTTGTATGTATCATTAGTGACTGTTTTGCCAAATATTCCAAACCAGCAAAATCTTCCAGCCCACAAACCGGTGCGCGGCGTAGGAAATCAAGCTTCACGAAGTGCAGTTTGAGAGGAACATATACAATTAGGGAATCATTTCTTGATTCATGTTTTTTTTTTAGTACTAGACAATCTCTTGAAAAAAAAGTGGCCTAATCCTAAAATCATTCAAACTGGAACTTTTCTGCAATTTTAGAAAGCCTGCTTTTCTTTGAACGTTTTCTTATTTGGCGCAGACCCAATGAAAAGAAAATACTTTGACTTTTACACAGACAGAGTATATTGAACAGTTTAACTTCAAAAAATGTTGGGATGATTTGTTGCAACAGTATATATGGGGAAAAAAATGCAAATTATTTTCATGAAATACCTCTGTTTGGAAGATCCGATGTGACACAGTTCTTTGCATAAATGAATAATTTGCATATTTAAATCTGCACCCTAGTGTGGTATTTTCTAGAATGTCAAACTATTGCAGGAAAACGAAAAAAAAAAAAAATCAGGGTAGTCTGTATTTTCATTAATATTTCGGTTTACAATTTGTGAACGTACTGAATTATGTCAGCCATTTTGCTTTCTACTTATTAAATAAATTTCACACGACAAGCAGCATTTCTTTCTCAAAACACAGATGTTAGATTACGTACTGTCCCCAGGTAGCTACATTAACACTTTAATAACTTCTACTCGACAAAAAAGTTACGACTAAGTACATCATCACGACTTTTCCTCAGGAAAAGGCTAAGAAACTATTTATTAGTGTTTAATGCAGCATTTTCTTGGTACATTTCAACAGGTAGAAATTTCACTCTCGGAGGAATTAGAGTCGGTTTAAATACAAAAAAAATGCAGCAATAGTTGGAAAAGAACAGGAACTTGACCTAATTCAGTAATTGGGCTTCTGGGAGTGAACCGACTGGCTAGAGAACGACAGTGATGGAATTCGTTTAATGAGATTCTTATGAAGTCACCGCATTCAGTGTCGTTATATCTGATCGTGTTGCTGCTTCGTATGCATACATTGTAATTGCTGTAAGAAAGGACCAATGACATAGACAAGGGCCCAATTGCATGGCCCTGCCAACCCCAGAATTCCGTGCTTACAATCACCATTTTGTGCTTACAGCGCTAGCAGAAAAATTATGTGCTAACCCTGTAAGCACAGAATCCTTAGTTACAGGATGTACGCATGTGCAGAAGCCAAAATTCCCTGTTAACCCGTTAACATAATTTTCTGCTACAGAAAGCAGGGATTTTTCGCTAACGGTAAGCAGAGCCATGACATTGGGCCCTGCTAAGCAGCAAATAGTGCCTACCAAACCTATGTGCTAAGCACAAATCAGCGGAGGACCAGTCACATGCAATATGCAATGCATGTCATTTTAGGTGGTAACCTGTTTTTGCTAAGCAACTTTTTTTTATGCACTTAGCCCCTTTCTGGGCCTAAGCGCTCCAGGAAACACTTTTTCATTGCTGTTACTGTGCTGTTGCTCCGATGTCTCACCGCGATTTCCGCTGCAGTCCTGTTTCTATGAAGCTGTAACTTGCTGCAGTTCGGCCCGCTTGGAAGTCCGACGTCAGATTAAATTGGCAGTGGATTGCAACCTGGATGCTGTTGCCACTTACTGCAGCCCTTGAGAGTTGCTGAGACACGTGGCTGGAAACCAGTCACATACAATATCAATTGCATTACATTTTGGCTGGTGACCCGTGTTCGCTTAGACGATATTTCCTGCGCTTAGCGAAATTCCTGTGATTTAGAAACTCCATGAAGACAGGCTTCTTGTGGGTGACTGAGGTAAAGCAGAGAGTGGAGTTATTGCAATTGAATCGGTTCCCTGAAGTGATTTGAGTGGGTGAGGGGGGCAAGGGAGGGGGGAGGGGTTGGAACGTGACTAGCTCTCTCGTAGTCATCTTGTCTCTCTGCTGCTGCTGCTGCTGTCCTGCTTCCTGAGCTGACTGCGGCGGCCTGGCGAGGCCCTCTTGCTGGGCAGCTGCCTGTCCCTCGGAGACTGGGCGTCACACACTAGGCCGTCTAGCTGGCTCTGAAGAATGGGGGGAAAAACAACCAAAATGATACGTGGACTTTATTTCTGAAATTACAACTGAGATTCCATGCAGGATGGGTGAATTACAACCGTTTCAAGACTGGAATTTTACTTTTGTAAAGGAATGCCTTTGTTACAATTTATTTGAGTAGCTAGTGACTTGACTTGAGACTGAAGGACTTGTGATGGACTTGTGATGGACTTGTGATGGACTTGTGATGGACTTGTGATGGACTTGTGATGGACTTGTGATGGACTTGTGATAGACTTGTGATAGACTTGTGATAGACTTGTGATGGACTTGTGATAGACTTGTGATGGACTTGCGATGGACTTGCGGGGACTTGCATGGAACTTTTGATGGACTCAACTACAAAATGGTCGACCTTGGTTTACCAAAATACATTTACGTTCAGCGAGACTCAGAGTGTCAATCTGAATGCCAGTGCTGGACTGGATTAAGTGAGGACTTCATGACCCCAAGTATCCGTAAACAAGGAACTGATATATTGCAACACAGAAAACCATTAACTACTTATGGAATGAATAACCAAGACTTTGGTAATCTATTTAATGCAAGAAATCCACTCAAGAAATATTTAGTAAAATGGAAATAAGATCTTGCAATGACTGACCTCATCATATCTGTACATGAGCTTGTGGTTCCTGTTGAGTTTGCCTCTCTGAGCCAGCTCCAGGGCATGTCTCAAGCAGTACACCTTTCCTTCCCTCTCATGGAGCACCTACAATGGGACACAAAAAAAGAAAAAAAAACCTCAAGGAAATTTGTTACATCACTGATGTAGCAATGAATATTACTATCATTATTAATTATTTCTGGTAAATGAAACCAAGGATTCCTCAAAAGTGCCCTAGGCACTGTAGCTCACAGGCCTGAAGAAACCTGTAGCGAGAATACAATGAGAAGAAATTACAGTTTTAGATATGGGAGGAAAAACCCGGAAGACTATTTCTGGGGAAAACCCACGGAATCAGGCAGGGGCTGAAGACCCACTCCACATATTGGCCCAGGCGGGAATCGAAACCCGGGACAAAGCGGTGGAAGGCGAAGATGCCAAATTGCTGGTCATTTTTCCATCACCAAAACACACAATTGGTCATCATCAGATCATTAAGTGAGAGTTATTTTGTTTAAGTGAGAGATATTGAGTTTGTCTTTAGACCAACGAGGAAGAAAAACACTGCATCCGAAGATGGCAAGTGCTGTCTGAAGGCTGATACTCTGAAATATTCTTTTGAGTTTTTCCCCTGTACTACCTCTCTCTGGAACTCCCTACATAAATCTTATTTCCCTTCTTCCTCCAATCTTTCACAATTTAAGAGAAATATAAACAGATATTTCCTGTCACTGTAATCTCTTTTTGGTCTTCCTGTTCTTTCTAGCTTGTAGCCCACACCTTGCGTGGCTCCTGGCCTTGTGTTTGGATGCTATCTTTGGAGAAAAAAAATCAGGTATTTGGGACCTCTAGGACTCACCATGGACACGTAGCACATCTGTTGGCACACACAGCAGCGTTTCTCCTCACTGCTTAGTGAGGATGTCTTGCCGCGCCGGTCCCGGCTTCTGGAGGGGCTCTCGGGCTCGGCAAAGCGGATGGTCGAGTTCAGGCCCAGCTCAGCCAGGCGCTGTCGGTTCTCTAGCTCCTGATCCCTAAAAGGGAGCAATCAGATTGGATATGTGGTATTAGGAGTCTGGGTACAAAACCAAGATGGTTGAGTTCAGTCCCAGCTCAGCCAGGCGTTGTTGATTATCTAGCTCCTGATCCCTAAAAGGAAAAAATCAGATTGGATATGTGGTGCTAGAAGTCTGGGTACAAGACCAAGATGGATGAATTCAGATAGACAAATTCAGGCCCAGCACAGCCAGGTGCTGCCCATTCTCTTTCTCATTATCCCTAAAATGGTAAACCAGTATGGATATGTGGTGTGAGAAGTCAGGGTACAAGACCAGTATGGACGAATTCAGGCTCAGTGCAGCCATGCGCTGCCGGTGTGATCCCTAATGGTGTAAATCACTTGATTAGGGAACTTATGGGCCTATGGCTTAATCTGTTTCATACAGAGCTATCACGCCCCAATTATGCAATAAACTAGCCAATGTCTTCTTTGAAATAAATGTTTTTTCCAAAAGTCTGCTGAATTTCCTAATATGCAATGATGTGTTTTCAACCCTTTTAAAGAACATAAATTCAATGTAAAACGAAAAGTTCCCAGACTAGTCTGGTACCGGGTACTCACCTGATTGCTTTGAGCTCAGGCTGTAGTACCTTGAGCAGTTTCTTGCTGTTGAGGCTGTTACTCGTCTTGATTCTCAGCAGACTCAGCAGCTGCTCTATGGAGAACTCACAGGCTTGGTGTAGCTCACTAGCGATCTAAAGCGGACGAATGGATCGGTGAAACTGCTGTTTTGTTATTGCCCACATAAGAAAATAGCCCAATTCGGGCGTTACACAATGCAGTGGGCCACCAAAAGTTTGCCACGGAGATTTCATTTTTTTCCGGTGCATTGTGGGAGATGGTAGGCAAATTCACAGTGCCGGCTATTTGAGATTGTTAGTTTGTCCAGTCAGTAGTTTCGTAAGCGTATGATTCGAGTATCTGTTTGTCCTTCTTTTTTTTTCAATATGTTGTTTTTTGTAAGGCGGCAGAACGCTATACCCCAATCCTTCACAAATTAGCTCAAGTTGTCTACTGATACTTGTTCAAATGAGCCGTGTTTTGTTGACCGTAAACTTGAAAAACGGACTCTCCATGGCAAACTCTTGGTGGCGCACTGCATTGTGAAACGCCCAAATTGGGAGATTGGCTACATAACAGGAAATGGTGCCATATTGGATAATGCCTAACAAAGGAATAACCCACACTGGATTTAAACCTAATACAGGAATAGCCCAATCAGGAACTGGCCCAATCAGGGTATGGCCCAATCAGGGTATGGCCCAATCAGGGTATGACCCAATCAGGGTAATGGCCCACTTTAGGGTAATGGCCAAATCTGGGAATGTCTCTTTAAGAAAATAGCCCAATCGAGGAATGACTCAATCAGGGTATTGTCCCAACTGAGGTAGATACAACCACTCACTTGGAAAGCTTGTATTCCAGCCGGTACCCAGCTGGGTGTTGCATAGCGGATGGTCTCAGCGACGTTGTACCCACATGAGACAGAGGAGGTACAGGCTCCCGGTAACGTGACCAGAAATTCCCCACTCCGCTGCTCTAGTCGGTAGACGGGGATGTCTAACTCAGAGAGGCTCTGAGGTGGTATCTGAGGATGATAAGAAAAATACAGCGGTGAAGGACGTCACTCAAATAAGGTAGTTTAAGGAGTCCAAGGAGCCATTGTTGGTGCTTCATTGCATCAAAACCTCTCTTAGCAGATTTTGAGTCTGAGGTCAGCAAGTACATCCTTGACCTAATGAACTCTGACATAGGGGTCAAGTTAATTCAAATATCCTCAAATAGGGAGATGCGTTTCAGGTTGCGTGTCGGTGGCAGCCAATAATATTTCAGAAGCATTGTCCTCAGATACATGTGTATGAAGTCACGTCCCCAGTCTACTACCTGAAATTAGCCCCCAGGTCTATGTCACATGTATATTCTGTGGTTAAGTCAGGGATCCAGACTTCACCGTTGAGTTTTTAAATAAATACCCCCCAAAACGTCAAGATTTTTGGGAAGCCAGTTTAGGAGCAAGGTACTCACCATGCATAGGAAAGATTTGTCGTGAAGGCAGTGTGGTTTCTTAGCACATAGGTTAGGCACTAGGGTCTGCATAGCTTGGACGACCTTGTCTTGATGGACTCGCGGTATACAGTAACTATAGGAGACAGAAGAGTGGATGAATGTTAAAGTGTATGATAGCCAGGCTAGGCCTAGGATTCTACTGGTAACCAGAAGTCAAGACAAGTTTTGTTAACCTCATGAAGTGATTGAAACCCCTAGTTCTGTACTTTGTCTGTTACTCCCTGTACCAACTTTAACCACCCAAATACTGCATAGCATTAGGAATTCATCAAGCAGTAAATGCAATGTAATGCTAATGAGATAAAATTGTACTTATGTCTTTTGATACAAGATAACACTTCTTTACTCCAAAAGGCATACTTTGTATAATTTATGATTTGTGTAATTTTTCAGACTGCAACTACAATATATTAAAGGTAATATGCAACTTTGCAAAATCAAAAAAAACAAAAACTAAATTATTATGAAATATCTTACTTTACTGTAAGTGAATAATAGTCTCAAGCATCTTGTGAAATCATGGCACCTGGTGTGCTGTCATTTTTTGAGAAAAGTTGAATTTTTTTACCGATTTCCAACGATGGTCGACCAACCATCATTGAAAATAAACCCTGAAAGTTTTCAAATACTGCCCCTATTTTACCAAATTTGGTTAGTTCACATTTTGGTTGCAATCGGTTACACAACCGTGAATGGTTGCAAGCCAGCTAGTCTGCTTCCCTGACCCAGCGATTCCCCAACCTCTATAAGTTGCTCCATTTCATCTGAAGCAGGATAGGGAAAACCATGAAAACAGACTACAAAAACAGCATTTTTTCTTGGCTTTTCCAGCATCTTTGAACACAAAACTTTAAACAGGCCAGTATAACAAATATTTGCTATAAAATACTTATCCCTAAATCCAACCATTTCTGAAACTTACAGCAAAAGCAAATGTTTTATATTAAACGTAAACACTGATACAAAAATATAGAAAACTTTGCACTTCTTTTGGAAATTTTGTTTGGGAATGCAGGCGGTACTGAAAATTCCAATACTGCACACAAATCTAAAAATTAACAACACACAGAGGCAGGGCACACATACTGAAATTTGTATCCTTGTGGAGACATTTCTCTGTTCTCGTGTACTAAAGTTTTCGAGTTTGAAAGTGAAGTTTCAAAATGCTCTTATTTTAACCAGAATTAATTTCCTTGGCTGAAATTCAGACATAATATCCCTTTTCTAAAACTCTTCCATTTGGGACAGATCAACCCATCTTGGAAATTCCTAGTTTTTGAGTAAACTCCATATATCTTTTTCATGAAAACCTTGTGGAGACATATTCATCTATAGAAATTGCCCTGTGGAGACGTATACAATCTTTTGTTCCCTATTGTGTGCATGTCTCCAGAGGGCACGGTGTATCAGATCACATAGCCAAACTGGCACCGAGGTGTCCTAACCTAAACATAGAGGGCAGCCCTCTGCCCCTGTATACTCACTGTATGCGTGGAGCTCCCGTGTGCAGGTACTCGATGCTGGGCAGCGCGTGTCTGTCGCAGTTCCAAGTCTCGGTGCTGTACAGCATTCCCACCTTCATCTCGGGCAGGTTGATGCAGCGCTTGCCCGGCAGCACCTGCAGCAAGTTGCCGTGGTTGTTGCCCACGTTGTTCAAGTTCCAGTTGTGTCTGCGGTTTTGACGTGGGATAGAGTTTTTGATTAAAAGGAGCCAATACAACATTAGCATAGGGGCAGCCATCTTGGATATGGCCGAGCCACGATGGCTACATTTGAGCGAGTTACTCATGTTTACATGAGTAAACCCCTGAACATAAATGGCAAGTGTAACGACACACGGTTACTGGCGAGTATACTCATGGTCAGAGCCGCAGTGTTATCTTGCACCCGACAACAAATGCTTTTAAATCAATTGATTTCAAGATGGCGGAAGGGTACAATTGCAAAACTTTTCCAAGGCTTGAATCATATTTTTATGACTTTTATTGTTTCCAAATTTTACTTTGGATTATTTATTGTAATAAAATGATAGCCACTGGACCAATTTGAAGCTATGCATGTATTCAGAGTTTGAGAACCTCTTGAAGGCTTAGCATCGGCTATTGTGGCAGTCGTTTTGCACATATCTAATATTTTCAATTTTTTTCAAGTGGGCTTAAATTTTTATTGTGTGAAATAACCTTTTTGCCTGTGGTACCAAGTACCAGGCAAATTCCCCACGCGTTTTATGACACTCCAACACGTAGCCAACACAAAATGCCCAGCGTTTTCCGTCTGCATAGAAGCTCATGGCAACGGCTTTGTACTTACACCCGATTTTCCCAACTTCCATTAATTCTCTATTTTTTTCCATTTTAGTAGCAAACCAAATGTTTGGTCACCTCCCATTGTTTAATCTGTCCCTCGTGATTAATGAAATGCAAGATGCATAAACAAACTGCCAAATATTTCAATTGATATTTTTGCAAATGAATACTGCATATATGGCACCAAATGAAAAAAAAAAATTCCTTGACTTTCGAACCCATGGAAACCACAATGCATTATGCAAAAGCTGCAGCTAGAATTTGTGCTAAATCTTCACAACCATTAAAAAAAAAATGGGCAAACTACATGTTGTAAATATATTAGTCCACAAATGTGAAAATAAATGATAAAAATAAAATCAAGGGGGAAAAAGGAAAATAATGAACGGAAAAAAGAAAACATAAAATAATCATAAAATGATAAACCCTGTGGAAACAAAATCATGTTTAATAAACTAATGCAATTTTTAAAAAGAAAATTGTGCTTCATTCAACAAAAGAAAAACTTTCTAGAAAAACGAAACAAAATCCAAGTAAAAAAAAATGGTACATAAGTGTTTTCCCCTTTTAATTTGTTTAAATGCTTTTGAGCACAAATGCACCGTGCAGGGAACATATTTTTTTTACATGCAAGTTAGCAGCGACGTGCAAGAAACTACAGGGGGCTGGTGCAGCACAGATTAGCATATTTGAATTATGCATTAATGTTAATGAGGCCAAGGGTCAATTAATTTGGTTTTTTTGTGTGAGTGTCTTTATAGAGAGGAGACAGCCGTCTTAACTTACTTTGCAAAGGGGTCAGTTTTTCGGTGGGGGAAACCACTACAGAGGAAATCACAGCAAACAGTGGTAGAGGTTGTCAATACAGGATCACTCATAAAATACGGACAGCAAACGGTGGTTGGGTATCAAGTCAATTAGAGGCTCACTCAGGGTTAAAAGTTCACAGCACAAGACTACTACGTGGTTATTTTGAGCTTTTCCCCTCAAAACAAGATATGACATTTATCAACCTTTCCTACAGCCCCTTTCCTCCCACTTGGCTGTCCACCCCCCCTCCTGCCCCCCCCCTGCCCCCCCCCCCCCAAATCTTAATTCAAGTTCTACTTTTAGAAGTAGCCAGTTGTGCAGATACACTCAACCAAAAAAAAAAGTCCCCCTTAATACTTTTTTGTCTAACTCAAAAACTACTGGGCACATCTTGCTCAAATTACGACTAATCAGTACAGAAATTCCTTAGCAATCCAGCCATATTCTTTGTTTGTCCAAAACAGTGATAATGTGTACAAAATTATGCAATTTATGACAAATGGTACCGAAAAAAAGTTGCACTTTTGTATACGCGCAAGGTGAGTGTGAACCACAACATTTGTCATAAGTTGCATAAATTCGTACACATTATCACTGTTTTGGGCCGAATAAAGGGTATGGCTGGATTGCTACGGAATTTTTGTACTGATTAGTCGTTATTTGAGTGAGAGGTGCTCAGTAGTTTTTGAGTTATACAAAAAAGTATTGGAAGGGGGGGGGGGACTTTCTTTTTTTGGTTGAGTGTAGTTCGGGGTCAAAACAGTTGCAAATATACTGCCTCTTGGATTAAAAATTAGGAAAGTTTTTACAAAGCAGGATTTTGGAATTCTGGCAGGAAGTGGGGAGGGGAGAAATTGACCATCCCTGCCATCTTTATATCCAATTTAATTTTTTTTCTAATAGTTTTTTTTGTTCTTAAGTTGAAATACGAGGAATAACACCTCCAACTCTAAAAGAATGTAAATACTACCATATCTTTTGAAAGCATTGATCTTTGTTGCACAGAATTGAGCAGGAAGACAATATCAACTTTGTCTAAGACACAAACTGCAACTTGTTTTCCTTTTGACTAGAGAAAGGAAAAGCTCCCAATTACCTTGACAACAATGACAATAGCATTCAACACTCTGCATTCAAAAACACATCTCAACAGAACATTGTAATACACACACGCACACAATGGCATGCAGAAATACGTTTGGGTGGTTCAAAAGAAACGATAATTATATTCTCAGTCCTCAAATGGTAGTTTGAATATCAAATAAATCTCATTCTGGAACTGACTATTTTGTAACCTTCGGACGTCGTCAGGCAAAAAAACAGAATTATACACTTCTTTAATATTTTGACATTCAGAAAAAATGGTACACGTTCATGTTAATTACAACATTAATAAGCAACAATCTAAAATTAGTATTGCTTCGGGAAAAATTGACTTGTCACTGTTACAGTGGTAAGTAAGGGAGACAACAATTCATATATTAACATTAACTAGATGAATGCCAGAATGTTCATGATTTTCACAGATACATTTTGCACACTTGGAAACATGTCAACAACCTCACAAATTTTGTCGGAAACAGCTAGTGTAAGTCAGCGACAACGTTTTCTATAGCTACAGCGGTTTACTAAATCTGAGATTTTGACAGTGAAAATGCCAAGCTGGTTTCTACATGTTTAAAGGCCAACTTACACATACGCAACATTGTTGCGTGACAATGTCGTGCATCTTTAAAAGTTACGCACAGGTCAATGAGGATGTTTACATTTATGCAACAAAGTCGTGCATCTCAACACTCATATATTTGTGTGTATTTATAAAAACACACGACATTGTCTTGCAACAAAGTCGCTTACATGTATGTAACAATTGGCCTTAATACGGGAGCTCAAGCTGAAACAGTCAATCTTGTATAATTTTGTCATACAGTTTTATTCAGAATCTGTCTGGATGGGTACAGTACCCCTAAACTGACAGTCTTTTACATTGGATTGGCACACCTCCAGAATCGGAAATGTGTGTGTGCAGTTTCCCATATGGTGTTGGAATTTGCCAGGATGGGTATGGTTCCTAGTAAATCATGCTAGGGAGTTAGGGATAATATAGTGGAATTTTAGCTTTTTAAATTTCAGAGTGTTTTTCAAGTAATACTAGATTTGTCAATATGAAGATGATTGTGCTGTGACGGAATGTATTATTCAAAAAGCTTTTTCCTCTCAAGAATGTATGTATGTAAACAATTTGTTCCTATGGAAACATGACAAACAAAAGCAATTTTGGGCATTTTTCATGTAATGCTCCAATTTAGGGACTTTTCTTCAAAGATTTGAGACAAGGAGGGAAAGTCTTGGGGAAATCATACCTTCCTGAGATGGCTGTATCGATATCGGCTCTCTGCACCGAGACGTGACTCTGTCCTCCTTCAACAGTCCGCCAATACTCACGCTGCAACGGTGAGAAATTAAAAAACAACCATTTTTTTTTTTTATTGAAGACTTCCTTGGCGGAATAGCTGTCACGAGCCTGTCAGGCCGGCCTTTATGCCCGATTTCCTTGGCATGGAACAACTGAGAATATTTCTATCCCGCCTGGATAGGATGCCAGTCAGTCGCAGGTTACTCCCCAGCTAATGCCGGTACCCATTTATACTCCTGGGTGGAGAGAGGCAAGTTGGGGTAAAATGGCTTGCCCAAGGACACAATACATGGCCAGCAGCTGGATTCGAACCCCGGACCCTCTGATCATGAGTCACGACCCCTAACCACTAGTCCACACTCCCCTTGGGAGACTACATTTGCATGATTGAACGTAAAAAGGTGAGATTAATTTCAGCCCAATAGACCATTTGCATTGCAGCCATGTTTGAGGTGTGTAGTTTTGTTCAACTCTCTTCTTATACTCTATGCATACAAAATGTAGGCGCACAGACCCTTAACATCCAAAAATAAAAACACACTGACACCAACTATACGTCACAAAATAGACTAGGCTGACCTCCACTTCTGTCGCGCTGGGGTCGTTCTTGAATTGCATCATCTGGAAGTTGTTGGCCATCTTGCAGAACTGGGTCAGATTCAGAGAGCGCCCTCTACTCAGCACGCTGTCGAAGCCGTCGTCCTCGCGCGAGTCTTTGGCGCTGCGCTTGCCTGTAAACAAAGTGAGAATCACAGATAGTTTGAAGGTCACACTCGAGAGACAGTGGTATCAGTTTTGTTGTCGAGTGCATTTCCGTGAATGAGTACTTTGCCATGAGTACAAGTACAAGTACCGGACTACAAGTACAAGTACCGGACAAGTACGAGTACCAGACGAGTACGAGTATGAATAAAGTTAATGTTTTTCTAACAAGTGCGAGTACGCCGAGTATGAGTACATTCTCATGAGTATGAGTACTACAACACTGCAGTGTATCAAACACAAGTCAATCACAAGTTAATTTTGAGCAATCACGAGTCAATCTTGAGTCAATCACAAGCTAATCACAAGGCAGTCATAAGCAAATCACAAGTCAACCATGAACCTATCACAAGTCAAACACAAGTCAATGTCAATTTAATCACAGGTCATTCACAAGTAAATCACAAATAAATCACAGGTCAAACACAACCCATTCGCAAGTCATTAAAATGTCAATCACGAGAAATCACAACGGCACAGAAAATGTCTTTGTCACAGTTCAGTTTATGACTTGACATGAGACTCAATGACTTGTGATTGATTACACTTCGGTCACTACCGACATCATAACTCACCTGATTGCCGCTTTCTCTCAGCCTCTACTTCAGCACACAGTTTCTCCTTCTCCTCCTAGTTGAAGAAAAAAATAATACACATTAACCTAAATGGTAACTCCAACCTTGGCATACTGGCAAAATGACTTCCCAGTGGTGAAATCAGGGGAAACTAAAAAAATCTTCAGAGGGACTGAGCAACATAGGGTCTATGTTTGTATTTGCTTTACAGTAAAATCTAAGGAATTCCAGATTTCAAATGGAATTCTTTAACCCTAACTCCCTACTGTCTTTTACTAAGTACTGGACCAAGTCCACCAAAATCCATCAATCACACTGCTTCCAATGCATGCTTTGCTTTAGGCCTCCAGGCCCAAGTCCATCATACTCCAGCAATATGTAGTCACACCAGGCCTGCAGGACCAAGTCCCTCAAAATCCACCAAAATGGGGGGGGGGGGGGATTGATTTTTATGGAGTTGGGGAGGTTAGTGTTAATATCCAGAAATCAGAAAAAAATCCTGTAATCCAGAAAAATCCTGACAAATCTCAACCACCGTGCACAAAACCAACAGAACTTTTGTTGTACGTCAAACTTACAAGGGACACTGAGCCCAGTGTTATGTAACATTAGCTGGGCTTTACCTTCCTCAATCCTACAAAATCCCACACACCCTCCTGGTGGATTTTGTAGGATCGGGGAGGGTTAGGCTGTAAATCTAAAACCTACCTTTGTCAGGGTGTCATACGACAGTAGATACTTGCAATATATACCGTCCAGCTTGCCGATTCGTCCCTGGATCTGTAAATGAACAAATCACATTATATGTTTAGCTCAACTGCTCAGCTTTAATGTATGATAAGAGACCCCAAAAAATGAAGATACATACACGTACACTGTAGGTTTTGGTAGTGAACAGTGTCATATAGTGTCAAATGGTGTTCAGCCCCCTGCCCCCACCAATTTCTGGCTACGCTACTAAAGCTTTCATAATGTTTAAGTAGTCATTTCATTTCCAAATTTTCCTGCTATCTCAGAACAATTTGAACCAATCACATTCATATCATGTACATGACCACTAATTTGATTTGAAAAAAAATTACTTGGGAAAAATTAACTTTAACTATCAATTTTGAGCTTTCACCTGCAGAGTGTCGAATTCATCCACTTTCCCAGAAAGTACTTATGGTAAATCCGACAGAGCGCATCCGAAATGGTCGGACGTCTGTGACGGTAATTTTAAACTCTGCAAACCAAAGTATCTTTCACACAGGATATTTTGTTTGTTTGTTTATTTGTTTGTTTATTTAGCTTACCATCTTTGGAATCTTGAGCAAGTCAGCCACCTTGTTCCATCTTTTCTTATTGGTCAGTGTCTTCCGTCCTCCCTGCTGCGTCACAATCTTGGAGAATCGGACTAAATCCAGCTCGCACCCACCAACCTTCAAACAAAACATAGAAACAATCCAACAAGTTTCATTTTATTTTAATTCTTTCTAGAAATAAACATAAGGATTCTTCCAAATATGCATAGGCCAAAAGAATTTGCGAGAGAGAAGACAATGAAGAAACGTTCAGGTTTGAAGTGGGCGGAAAACATCGAAAAATGACATGCCAGGGAAAACCCACAGGATCAGGTAGGGACTGAGTACCCAAAAGGCCCAGGCAGGATTTGAACCTGGGTCACCGAGATGGAAGACGAAAAAAAAAAAAAATGCTGCACCAGCCTGGCTCCCATCCAACACAATTCAATCAGTCCGGCTGCAAAACTGTGTGTTTATTTGATCTTGGGGAACATTTGAGACTGCACAATTTACAGCAAGTCATTTCAGGAACATATCGGTATTTTTTTTATTAGAAATCAAAACTCTGTACTGTCTGTGATGAAAAGAAGGTGTTGGAGTGCAAGGATTCAGATTTTGAAGAGCAAGGAGAAAGAAGTTCATGTCTGCGATTTGAAAATAATGATCTATTTATTTAAAAACAAAACCTTGTTTTCTTGTTTCGTTTTATCATGTGCCTTGGCTATTAGTTTTATCTGAAACTGCATACCACCAAATCAGATATTATACAAATATTGAATGCTTCGAGTGGTGTAGTAAAACTAGCCTCCCGAGGTGATCCATGGACCATTCTATTTTCCCGAGGCGAAGCCAAGGGAAAATAGAATGGTCTATGGATCATCGAGGGAGGCTAGTTTTACTTCCCCACGAGATAAAGCATTCAATATTTGTTTTATAACACTTCACCCACAGATTCTGCTTGATTTTAATATTTTAAATTATTTAAATCTGAACACAGTTGAAATAAACTTCAATTTCAATACAAAATTGGTAGAAAATGTATTTCTCTCTTAAAAACTACCCCTTCACGAAATTTGAATAATACGCGCTACGCACAACGCGCACACCAGCATGCATTTGCACACAAATACCACGCCGTGGAAATAGTACTTTGGTTGCTAATGGTATAGTACTTTGGTTGCTATGCGCATAGTTCTTTTGGCCGTGCACAGAAAGATAGCAAAATTAGAAAGTAACATGTGACTCGCTCTCGGCCAATCAAGACACAGAATCTGTGGGTGAGGTGTTATAATGTGTTCTGGATTCATTTCAGACAACTTGCGTTATATCTCAAAGAAAAAAAGCAAAAACAAACTGTGCACACGATGTAAAGTTTGAGTCCTTTTTAGGGGATAAAAAGGGTCTTTTATATTTTCTTCTTACAATGCTACAATAGCAAACTTATCGACAAATATAATAAACTCCTTTATACTTCATATCCTAACTCAGAAAAAAAAATTGACAGCGTCGCAAAAGTATTGTACTTCGAGAGGCGATGAAATGACTATCACATCAGAACATTTTTATCTGACAGTATCTCTGCCAGCAAGAAAGGGTGAACGAAATGTCAACACAACGTCAATGATTACAGTGCTGTAAAAATAGACTATGAGTGGTCAATGGGCTGTCCATGTGGAAACCTGATTACCGGGCCCTTCGGGTTTTTTCCCTATAAATTGACGTACCCATATGGAAGTTGTAAATCACTTGGTATGGACAGCGTGTTTCAACAGTGAATGTGACATTTATTGCGGCTACAACAGCAATTTCTGCCAGACTTTTTGGTTTGATTTATTTTGTATTTTGTACTTTTTCTGTGTGTGATAGTAACATAGGTCTGAATTTGAATGAATCTGGAATGAATCTAGAATTGTTTTTGTTTTGTTTTTGTTTGCTTTCATTTTTGTTTTGATTTTTTTTTTTTTAATTTAAATTATTTCTTTATCATTTTTAAATTTAATTTTTTTGGGGGGGGGGGAGGGGATTGTTTGAAGGGGAGTTTATTTATTTATTTATTTTTTTCAACAACAAGGATGTGATCTAAAACAATATTGTTTTTACTTTGAAGTTTACTTTTCCCAACAAGGAAATATTTTCTGTTCCCAAGGATACACTTATGCAAGACTGATGGTTTAAGAATACAAGTGGGAGTGCAAGGAAATTTGGAAATAAAAAATAGGGAAAAATCATGAAGATTAGGAAAAACAATAGGAACAGGAAAATGAGTGGGAAGGCCGAGCCAAATATAAAAAAAAATGCAGGGAAATAGATAAGAAATGAGAGTAGAAATGGAAATAGGAAATAGAAAAAGAAACTGTTTCAATGTTTTGACTACTGTTACATTGACACGTCTTGTGAAACTATTTTGTTATTTTGCAGCATAATTACAATTTAATCCTTTAGCGACTGTGCTGCACTGTATTACACTGTTAGACAGTTTACTCATTCCCATTGGTCGAGAGCCCGTCACGTGGCTGGTTTTTTAAAACAGTTGATAAAACACCAACTGGCTGGTCTTAAACATTTTTGTAGTGTCACATGAAATTTGCTCTCCGGTGAAATCCGGTGCCTTTTACCCTTTTATTGGTTGAACGTTCACAATGCTGGGTAAGGCATGCGCAATACTACCAATGAGTCCGTATTTCACAGTCCTTATATTCACACTACACCAGCACAACTGCTGCGTTCTGCGCCACATCGCGCAGCACGCAAAACGCGCCCCAATCTCCATATAAGGAGTTGTTTACGAATACTCGGGAGAGGCACATACCAGAACATACACGTAGCTAGAGGAATGTTTAAAAAACACATGAATTAAAATTGTTGAACAAAATCATTGGAAATTTATACTTTTTGACTTGTTTTGACTGTTTGACCGAAAAGGTATTTATGAATGGGTTCGGCTTGGTTCATTATCAGCATCCAGACTCCAAACCAGTCTTAAACATAGTGTTTAAAACTGGCCAAGCACACATTTATTCCCTTATTTATTCCCTAAATCCATCATGGAATAAATACAGGGTTGATACAGGGACTAACTGGTTGAGCAACTTCGGATCAGCATTATGATGGAAACAATTCCTCCACATATTTATCAGATGTGGTATCTCAATCTAGAATTCCATGTGAATTGACAGGCATATTGTGATGGATTCGCTTCATACCTGTGGTGGGTACGTCATGTCGTTGTCCTGGGCCGCTAAATGCTTCTTGATGCAAGCAAGTTGCTGAACATTGCTTCCCCATCTGAAAATGTAAACAAGTGAAATTTCATTTCTAGGTACACAATTCTGGACTGAAAAAAAAGGTTAAAAGGCAATGAATTTCAAAGAAACCGCTTTAAAAAAAAATTATTCTTTTTAATTTCAGTTAATACCAGATACTTGGAAAAAAATGGTTTGAAATTATGTTTTCCTTGATTTCCCAATTCCGTATCTCCTTTTTCCTAAAAAAATTACTGCATTTTGTTGTAATTCAAAGTAATGTTGCATTACTAAACAGATGTTGTGGGATTGGATTTCATCTCAAAATACAAAAGCTTCAGACAAATATGACTTTTCAATGAAAGTTGCAACATGTAGGATGTCCGGTTGTGGGGATATTAATTTGTAACCGGACTCCGGACCACTCACCTGTGGTGAAGTCTGTGAATGCGCTGGATCTGGGGCGATAGCCTCATGTCATCTTTGAGTTTGCATTCGGGCTGGAAAAAAAAAAAGGAGTAACAACTGTTAAAAGACGAGGTGATTTCCTGAAAAGAGTTTTCTCAAAGAATCATCTTTAACCCTAACCCTCCTCAATCCTCCAGGCGGTTTTGGAGAATTTTGGAGGATTGAGGCTGCATAAATGGCAAAAAAGTGTCGATTGACTCTGCACTGAGTCGAGTTTGTAGGCTGTACCCAGCATTGTTTACATTCATGTATTCATGCGTTATTGAGCCCTCCATTATGCGTGATATCATCTCCACTGCTTCTGAATGTCATCGGCACTGCCTCAACCCGTAACAGTGATTGTTGGAGGATGTTGAAGGATTGAGGCAATTAATGGTCGCCCCTCCAATGAACAAATTCAAGAAGTAACGGATGCTTTTGGAGGATTGCTGAGGCTAAATCCAATTTTTACATGGTGACAATTGGAGGATTTTGCAGGATTGAGGATGGTTCCTAGCCAAAAGGGCCTAGGGGGTTAGGGTTAACTTTATAGGCCCAAAAAAAAAAGTCTCCGGTTTCTAGCCAAAAAAAAAAGTCTCCGGTTTCTGGTATGCGCGCGCCTCGCCGTAGCCATGCGCGTCGGCAAAATGAAACAGGTTTTTTTCAATGAAAGATGATGTCTCAAAACCGCCAAACTCACTGGTTTGACTGGAATCCTGCTGCTGCACAATTTTAACGTGTTTTTAGATTGGGTTATGGTCGAGAATAAGCTTTATGTGGCCTCTCTGGACTCCCATATATTTGCACTAAGTTTAGTCGGGCACCATTTGCAGTCATCAGCCGACATTTCAATGATTTGAAGCAAAAAAATCAGGTAAAAAAAAAAAAAAAGCCGCGTCGCCGCACCACTTTTGGGGCAAGCTCCATACCAGAAACCGGAGACTTTTTTTTTTTGGCCATACTCTTACATGTACATGTAGGTGCCTTGCTAAAGACTGTCGTGAATCTGTAAAAGTCTGGTAGGGTCCAGGTTTATCTTTTTAATTATTGGGCAGTATAGTCATTGTTAAAAATCTCTTGGATTCCTTTGATTCCATTTTCTAAAAAAGTCATTCTTCCAGTCAGGGGTATTCATGTCATACTTCAATTACCCTCAGGCTGAAAAACAATTTGTAGTAAACACTTTTACTTCTTGAAAAGGTTTCTTTTTATAAGTTGAATTCATGATGGGGCGGAGACAGGGGTTGAGGAACTGCATCGAAATGTAATCATGTGGGATTTCCCCTAAAAAAATATCATAACTGTTTTCCTTTTGCTTTTTGAAAAGAATGCTATTTCCTTCCTTCTTGTTTTCATCAATTTAAAGGATTGGTTGCAGGAGAAAATGTGGTTAACACTGATAGGTTTCCAAGGAAAAATACCAAATAGGATTATTTTAATGATAACAGGCATGGAAACTTAAGCTTTTTGCAAATACATCTGCCCTCTTAATTAATATTCACATGGCATTTGTAAAGGTAGAGTATATCATTTGCAGCTATCCAAAAAGTAGGCTGACAAAATTATTGTTGAAAAGCATACTTGGTTTAAAGATAGTAATGGCACTAAAACTCCCTGTGAAATTATTCTTTCTGGCACGCTGTCATTTTGAAGAAAACAATAAAAGAAGGCGCATTTTTGGAAATTTTTGTTAGTATTTAATTTTTAATTCAGCTTAGCCGTGAATGGGTGTGGGCAAGCATTGACACTATGCTATTACTTGTTGGTTCAGCATGTGACATCGCGTAGCTGCAATCGGCTGAATGAGAACGTGTCCCCGATGCTGATTTCGGGCGCAATTCAAAACATGACTCGGCAACTATTGAATTGAAACCGAGATCCTAGAATATTGTTTTCTCGGAATATACAACATTCACTGACTAAAGCCTCATCAGGTTAGTTGTTAAGCGCCCTTCTTTAGATTTTTAGCATTTTTGTTGCTTCAAAAAAAAAAAATGCACGGATGACAAATGATATACATGTACATGTACTCTATCTTTAAATGCCAATACAGTGTATGTTATTTTTGTTTTACAGTTTTTAAAGTCCATAATACCATCCCTTCAAAAATCAATTATGAATACAGCCATTAAAATTTAAAAAATCACTCCAAAAGTTCCCAGTAGTTTTCAAATTCCCCAGAAAGTACCGTATAAAGGTAAATACACACACAAAGCACCTTCACTTTTTTTTTCCTCCACATGTACACAACAAAGCCAAACTACATGTAGATGAACCCGCCCACCTGCCACCGACACAAAGGCTGGCGTTCAATGGCAGTCCAACAATGGAGTAAATGTCACCAACTACGCTACGAATAGTTAATCATTTGTGCAAGAAAAAAAAAGGGAGCCCTAGACTGGCTGGCTATCCCAAGAGACCGGCTCCTGCCTACAAGAAAAGAGACGTCAAACCCTGTGATGTGTCATATGTTGGGGGGGGGGGGGGGGAACCGTATCTAAATACACCCCAGACCGACCTTTATAAGGGGCAGCTGGTGAGAGAACTAGGAATCCCCAGGGGACAGGCTTGTTTGCGGTTATAAATAGCGGAGTGGATGAAGCCTGCCAAGTTTCAGCTCCGTTCATTCATTCAGCAAGTCATTCATGCTTTTTATATTCCTCTTTTTTTATGAATGAACGCTGAAATCTACGCACATAATGCGCATTAAATGACCGGGGTAATAATACTAGGGAAAGAAAAAAATTCTGAGCTCAATTTGCTAGGTCTTACACACAAGCATTACTTGTAATTGGACTCAACGCAGGCACGGATGGGGAATAATGTTCCGAGTAAGTGCTGTGCGTAAAAGCTCTTTATCTATATATTTTTGTTGGATTTCATGAATGAATATGTTTTGACGTGAGCGTGGGCAGGTCCTTAGCATTAACTGATCCGACAGCATCACAGCAAAGGGCATGCTTTAAACTAACATCGCATTTTAAATGGAGAGAACAAAAACAAACAATTGTTTTATTTGAGTAAAATTTCTTTCAGCAAGGAAGTGCAGAACAGAAATGCTGAACATGTTAAATGCAAGCAAAATGTAACGTACAAAATCCACAGAGACAATGGATGTTATCACAATAATTTTTTGGGGGAAGGGAAGGGGGGAGTGGGGATTGTTGAAAAGGTGACTTCACAGGAAGTGAACGATTGAGTGTCCTAAAAGATATAGTTTACAGGAATGAGGGAATCAAAAACAGCAGAGTCTAGCGGTTATTTAGTAAAGCCAGCAATAAAGCCAGCGTATAAGAGCAGCTAACAATACACTGTTTTATAGACACAACATTTTGATTCTATACAATACGTCCCCAAAAAAGTGTCCGTCTGACAACTACAAAGCCACGAGGTCAATTTTGAAAATGTTTGGTTGTGCAGATACTCCTAAGCCTTGGCCTCAACCCCTATGAGTTTCATTTAATTTCAGTCACGCATCACTACACAATTGTCAGTTGATCACAACAACATTTTTGGACACTGTGACCAAGTTCCTTGCCTTTATCAATTCAGTGCTGTGTTATCAATTCAGTGCTGTGTTATGTAAGCTGTGTAAAACCCTGCATGTTGTGAAAAAAAGGAACTGGAATCAGTTCATTAAACTGAGGTCTTGCCATGAGGACTGCGTTGCCAGGCAAATGATTTCAATCCCAACAGCAGCCCTTTTCACAACATGCAGGATTTTACACAGCTTACCTACGGTAACACAGCACTGAAATTGAATAGGGCAAGGAACTTGGTCACAGTGTCCAAAAGTGTTGTTGTGATCAATTGGCAATTGTGCAGTGAGGCGTGAGGGGTTGAGGCCAAGGCTTATTAGTATCCGCACAACCAAACATTTACAAAATTGACCTCATGTTTTTTGTAGTTATTTTAAAAATAGTCAGAAGGACACTTTTTTGGGGGTCACACTGTACAACTCTCACTATTAAATTAACATTTTACCAGATATTTATTTAGTTTTTCCATTCTAGAGGAACATCGGAATAACTCACCATCCATCCTTGTGGAGGTACAACTTTGCACATACCGCTGTGGGCCACCTGGGCAGAAATGGAGGTGATGTACGCTATCGGGTCCCTCCACTCCTCCTGGCTCGGGAAGAACACTGGTGCATTGTGGGTAGCAGCTTTAGTACTGATTGCGGGGCCTGAGACATGGGCACAAGATGGCGTCTTGCGGTGTCCAGCAGCGCGGTTGTGGACCGCGGAGGTCGAGGTAGATTTGATCGATTGCTGTTGTTTGCTTTTCGGCTTAAGTTTGTTTTTGGAACCGGGCGGGCGTCCCCTGCCTCGTTTCACCATGGGCGGCTGGTCGTTATTTTCGCCAGCTCCCACGTCCATTTTGGGGGGTTTACCACAGAGGGGGAACATAACCTCCGCGGGGAGAATCTCTAATGTGTTATTGTTGATGACGTGGTTGTTGATGTGTTTGTTTTTACTGTGCAGCTGTATGGAATTCACAGCCGTCCGCACGTGGTTCCGAAGTTTCTTCTGCAGACACTGTTTGCTGTTTCGCAACAGCTTCAGGGAAGATTTGCCGGTGAGTTCCTGGAGTTTACGCCGCTTGAAGTCCACAACGTCGTTCTCTGCAAACACGCCGTCTGCTTCCACTCGATTCCGTTTATTGCGCAGCGTGGGTGGCTCGAACGTGGGGGGCGCCACACTGGTTGCTCTCTTCCTGTCGGGAATCTTTCCAGAGTTGGGCTTGTGCGACTTTTTGAGTTTTGCATAATTGTTGTTGAGCGCGAGCGCCGCTTTGGACCGCAGCTGGGCCAGGTCGACGCACTTTCGGCTCTTGCCATTCCTGAGGGGGGGTTTCATGAGGGCGCAATTCTTGTCCCGGGCGAGCTTGCTGGAGGTAGGTGGCGGTAGTTTTTGGTCGAGTTTGGGACGCAAGGTGCACGGCACGGCCCCCGTCGTCTTCTGCTTGGTCTTGGAGTTTTTGGACTTGCAGCTGTCCGAGTCGCTGACAGGCTCGATAGGGGTGAGGGGCGGAGGGTGCCGGCACCTGGGTATGGCCGCAATGGGTGGGGGAATAGGTGACAGACACGGTGGAAACTGTGGATTGCCGTTGATGTCCGTCGGGGGTGGAATGGTTGACTGGGTTGAAGACGCCACATTCTTCCTTCTTCGTATTGCCTGAAAACCGTGAAAATGAATAGCTGTCAATTAGTGATAACGTTAAAGTCATGATGATTTTCTAAACATCTACGTATATCTTTTTCGTTAATTCTAAGATCGTCCATATAATAACTGGAAACCAACCAAAAATATAATTACAAAGTTATCTGATACATATTCATTATTATTAAGAGGTGAATTACAATGGTCAACTCACAAAACTGAGATTGTCATTCCGAAAAATTAAAAAAAGTGGAGCAAACTAGCGCCAGAAGCTGAGATACTTAAACTGAACTTTATTTCATTTTTTTCTAGAAACCCTTTCCGAATCCTCCAAAATCCTCCACTGTGGAGGACATACATGACAATAGTTTGTGCTGATAATCTAACTTTCAAGAGAGGCCAAGCCCCATGCAAAGTCACAGCGACTGAGCTGTACGTTCCTAAACCCTGGAAAATCCTGCAAACTCTCCCGGGCGATTTTGACGGATCTAGGAGTGTCAGGGTTAAGATTTTGAAGACTCCTACCTTCTTTGTGGATTCAAAGCGAGCCACAGACAGGCTGGGATAGTCGGCTATTCCTGTCGGTAGCGGCTCGATCCCCGGTATGTGAAAGTTATTCTCCACAAATTTGTGGTTTTTCTCAGCACTCTTGGCCTCGTCCGTGCTGCCATTGTCATGACTGGACGATGCCTTGTGGGCTTCGTGCTTCTTGGCCACCTCGAAGAAATCCAGGTGCAGAGGTAGTGCTGGTGTGCCTAGCCAAGGGGGAAAAAAATAAATAAAAACCCTTTCAAAACAAATTCTCCAGAAATAAAATCATTCATTAGCTATATTTATGGCATGAAATTAACGAGATATTCAATTGTCAATAAAGGGTGACCAGGACAGACTACAGAGTGGACTGACACAAAGTCTAGATTGGAACAAAGTCTAATTTGTTTAGTATTACACAGTCTTAATTGTTGACTATAGATACTGCTGTTGTTGCCGACACAATCGTAATAGTTGCTGGTCCTATCTCACTGACTGACTGACTCCCCGACTGTCAAGTGTGAGTCGGGCAGTTTGGCCTTTTGGCCTGACTGTTCTGTGCTATTCAATCCAAGCTCATTATGTAAGCATGCAGCGTTTGAATTGCAAGAGACACATATAAATACACCTACATGTAGACATACCATTCAACATATCATTCATGGGACAGATTTGCGATGTGACCATGATAATTCATTCATTCATTTATTTACCTTTTATAAAATCATGTAAATATTATCCACTGTTTTACATTCCAATAATTGTAAAGAAACATCTAGAATATGTAAACAATAGACCATCAATTAATTACCCCTTTAGCACTTGTATTAGGGAGAGTGTTGCCAAGAGGCTATGGTTTGTGACACATGATCAGAGGGTCAGGGGTTCGAATCCAGCTGCTGGCCATATGTTGTGTCCCTGGGCAAGCTAGTTCACCCCCACTTGCCTCTCTCCGCCCAGGAGTATAAATGGGTACCCCGCATTAGCTGGGGAGTAACCTGCAATGGACTGGCATCCCATCCAGGGGGACAGAAATATCCTCTGTCGTTTCATGCCAAGGAAACTGGAGATAAACCCCGGCCTGATGAGCTATATTGGCTTGTGACAGACTTTACTTCTTACTACTTACTACACTTAAATTTCTCCCAGATGTATCCATAAATCCAGAGTGCTGGGGTAGATTGGGGACGGTACAAGGAGTAACAGGCAGGGCGCTTTGGGGCGATACAGGCACTAATGGGTTTAAAGCTAGACCACTCCTTACCTCTGAGACACAGGAATGTCAGGAAGTCCTCGGTCTGAGGGCAGAAGTTGAACAGCATGCCCTTGTTGCTGCTGCTCCCGCCGCTGTCACTGCCCGTGCCGCTGCTACTCCCCCTGCCAGTCAAGCCACTCTTGGCCGGCGTGGTGCTGGGACTACCGGGTAGGGACTCGGCAAACTTCCGCTGGGCACGCAAGCGAGCCCTGAAAAGAGAAAACGAGTGGTCATTATTTCTTTGGGAGGTTTTGTTTTGTTTTGGTTTCCAATCTACTCAATTTTTCAAATTACTGTTGAAAGTCACAATCAGATGGAATTCCAAGTCAAAATTTTGAATTTTTTTTTAGGACATTTCAAAACACAAAAGTTTGAAACGCAGAATTTTCAACTGCATGAATGCTTAGACTAGAGTACAAGCACCTCTGGGCTTTTACCCTACTATGATCATCTTAATTAAATCAACGATGACTAAAATAAGGTAATTACTGTTCAACACTCATTTCACCTTGGGTGCGGCAATCATACAATCTTGACGAAGGAAATAATCATTTGATTGAAAACAAATTTTAATTAATGGCAAATTAACTGGCTCCGTGGTTAGACTGGAATATTCACTTGATGGCAGACACATGTAAAATTCAGTCAAATTCTGAGGGAAATCCACTCCGTATACCGCATACCGCATTACTTATTGCTCACTGAGTTTCCACTACATTTGAAGTAAAAATTACAATGAGGCGAATTTGATTTATGAAAAATTCTGTCTACACTATGGTACATTATCAGGTACCTGAACATTGTGATTCAATAATGTAGCGATTCAGTATGGTTCCAGAATTGAAAAGGTGTATTGCGGCACTTAGCTATGAATAAACTCAGACAAAAGATGGGCTAGCTCTTGAAGCACTACAGAAAGTGGCAATTTGTAGAGAACACAGCTTGTAATTTTGAAGAGAGAGAAAAAAAGTCACAATTTACACATCTGCCTCCAAAATGACAGATGAGATCAGGCAGCTATTGCAGTTTCAGAGAGATTTTCAAAAATTGTTCAAGTCAAGACTGGAGAAGTCAATAGCTTTTTATGAAATGTATGAATTGATACACCCAATCCATGCATACTTTTGTATACACTGTACGTACAACTTCAACTGCCGGAAGCAACATCATGATACACCTTACGATGCATTTGGTGTAGTTTACTCAGTGTCTAAAACAGAGTGGTGTCATTACTCATTACACACCTACCGGTAATATAGATGAATCTGAGCGCGTGATCATTGGAAACTCACGAGGCCCCCTTTAATGGACAAATTATTGTGCATACTACTGCACAAAGCAACTGCCCTGTGACAGATTATCGACATTAGCTACAAGTAGCAGAATGCTTACGCCACTGAAAGAGCCTCCGTGATATAAGGCCAAAAAAAAATAAGTCGGTCTCTGGTCAGCGCGCGCGTCAATTTTAATCATGCGCGTCGGTCTTTTTTTCTCTCCAAAATGTTCCGCGGTAGCTCCAACAGCGCCCTCTATTTCCGCACCTCCTCAATTTTTTTTACCAAAGAGCACCAAGGAATGGGAAATTGCACCAAGGCAAATGATCGAAAGCACCAAGGCAAATTATGGAGGACACCAATGTACATGAGGACACCACAAAAGCAAAATAGTACCCCACCTTGTCTGTACAATCCAAGCTTGAAGGAAAAAAAAAAAAAAAAAAAAAAAAAAACGCGTGGCCGCGTCAATTCCGGAACTTTGGTCTGACCGGAGACCGAATATTTTTTTTTTTTGGCCTAACTGATAGCATGCCCTGATTGGTCTGTACATGGAACTATTTGTATTGTTTGTATTTAAACAGTCACAGACAGTCAAAAGTCAAAATATAAATCCACTTCCCTGGGATGCCATTTATACAGGCTAGTCAACAACAGTCAGATCATATGTCAAGCAAGCACTGTGACTAGTTAACTTCAGTCAACAGACAAAGCAGGCAAGTTGTGGGCACAGCTGGCTTGTCAATCACCAACAGTTCAAGCACAGCTGTATCAAGTTACATAAACAGTCACAGCCAGTCAATCCTGCTTTATGTAGGCTGGGAGTTCTTAACTGTTGAAAACAGTCACTTGATTGGTTTTGACTGAAAGGACACCTGGGCACAGAATGTATGTTTGCATAGGAGGGTTAATCTGCAGTTTCAATCATACTACAGTGGAACGCCGCTATACCGAACACCGCTATACCGAACATTCGGCTATACCGAACATCATCCTTGGCTCCCGGTTTTAATGTACAAAACGTACCGAACATCGCTGTTGAAAAAAGTCAACAGATTAACAAAAAATCTACCGGTTGTACATGTATTAAACACTATTTGGGCCACTTTTGATTCCCAAACATCAAACGGCCCATAGTTGCATCGTGTTCGAATTTTGAAGAGCGATAGATGGCTAATATTTCCCCAAGGAATAAAAGGGAAAACCATTGCTTAAGTTTCGTGACGACTTTCTGCGGGATGTGAGAAATGCCAGTTCACTATTGGTCAAAAGAGGGAACCGGCGGTTCAAAATTGCTATACCAAGCGATCGTTATTACGAACAATTTCTGTGGCTCCCACGATGTTCGTTATAGAGGCGTTTCACTGTTTACGTATTTGTACTACATCATCTACATGAACGCATGTCAAGAAATTAGGGGGGAGGATGTAACAATTTCCCACTATACAATATTTCGACGAAATGAAGGAACTGTTTATGAGCCTGCCTCTCACAGACCATAATGAAGGTATCATATGACCAGGGCAGTGGGTAGATAGACCAGATGTGGGTGGAAAAGACAAATGAACCAACGATGTTACCGTACATTATTCAAGGAGAATCCAGGAATCACTCGCCCACGTATCGGAGAGAAAAGAAATACCCAGGGGAGTTGAAAATGGGTAGAAAAACCTGACATTTTAGATTCACCACGTGGGCATCAATTATTTCTGACGCAAGAATACTTTGCTCAATCAATCCACTTGTCTACACAACCAAATTTTTCAAATAAAAAGTGACTAATTGAGTTTCACAGAAAATGTCAAATGCGAAAGTGAAATGTCATGAGGATCTGCTGGGATTATTTTTTTTATTTTTTTTTTGGGGGGGGGAGGGTTTCTTTGTGTTTTTGTTCTTGTTGAAATTCCCAGTACAAACTACATGTACACATTGCGCAGAATAACGGAATAATCACGTATCACTTTTGCTATTTCAAAGAAACTGATGTCAGTACTATTTTCAAGATTTTATTTTCATACATGTGATGCGTAATATACTATGTGCATGTATCTGTATCAGGTTGTGTACGTACATGTAATTGGACACCGACAAAGAAACTGAACCATACATGTATTTCTGAATGAGTACAGCACGCATGAAACAAATTACAAAAAGACGGTCATTCGTATTTGTCCTTCTACTCATTTCGCTTGATTTAAATCCCACTCGACGTTCAACGTTTATCCCTGGATTCGTCGGGATTTTGTCATTTCCACGGATACCGGGGTATTCATCTCCAGTGGTGGAATGGTCGAGAGGTCTGCATGCACATTTATCAATGCAGAAATTTTATATTAAAAGTGTAACAATATACTGGGACAATTTATATGAACATTCCCAGTGCTCTGTGTAAATACATGTATACATGGAATGTACATTTTAATACTCAGTGCGCAATTCATTTTGTGAACACCTTCCTGTCATAATAATGAATCAAGATTTTTTTTTTTCTTGGGGTGGGTTGGAAGCTGGTAGTAGTGCAGGCATGTGGATGTATGGGTGGGGATGGGGTGTGGGCAGGGGTGTAGAGTGGGGATGTTAGGGTAAAAGGGAAAATGTATTCATTCTTTCTCCAAATTTATATTAATTACAGTTAGTCCCCAGTGTCAATAAAAAATTTCAGCGAAAGTGAAAACTAAATGCACAGTTGATTTACAATGTACCCATCATACAAAGTCTAAAATCTCAAAGCATTCTTGTATTTTCGAGAAAAAAAAATAAAAGAATGCTACCTGGGAAAATTGCAAAAAATATGGAAAGCTTGCATAAATTGACCGAAATGTAAACAAGTAGGCTACGTACTTTTTTGGTTTTGAGCATCCCATCCCAGCATCCTTTGCTGCAGACAGCTTTAGACTTGCCAAGTCCTCCGTGCATTTTCTCTCCCGCTTGGCTCTGAGTCCTTTTCTCCCGGTGTCCACCCGGGGAGTTACTGTTGCACCGTTACCCTGTATTGCCTTGTTGGACCCCTTGCTTGCGCCTCTCGTGCTCTGTCTGCATTTGGTCGGTCGCTGCACCTGCACCTGCTGCTGCTGCTGCTGCTGCTGTTGCTGCTGTTGTTGCTGCGGCTGCTGCAGCTGCTGCTGTGGCTGTCGTAGTTCTTTCTGCTGTTGTTGTGGCACCGGCAGTGGCTGTTTTTCACACACTAATGGTCTGCTGTCCCGTTGCCTACAGGCAGAACTCGAGTCCTGGTGTTTCCGTAGACACATTCCGGTCGTTTCCGGCGGGCGCTGCGGGCACGGACTCCGCCGCTCCGGCTCCTGTTTCAGGCAAGCCTCCACGCCGGCGTCGCAGGAACACATGGAGCTGCTGTTGCTGTAGTCCATGCTGGTGGAGATGGACGCCGGTTCGAGGGAGGATTCCTCGCAGTCGCCCTCTTCTTCGCTGCTGTATTCGCCGTCCCGTTTGGGCCGGTTGTCCTGGATGGAGGCATAGAGAGCTTTGCATAGGTCACGTTCCTCCTGCCACAACATCCCTTCATTGTACTCCTGTACACACACACAAAATAAAAATAAAAGATGTTTAAATGGGGACCCATTCATGTCATGTATGTACATCTATGTAAAGCGAAAATACAAATGACAATCAGTCAGAACCTATACAAACCACACAACGTTTTTGCTGTTTAATCCCCCATCCTTAAACCCCTTCTGCCCCTTCCCTCCCGCGTAATTCTTATTCCTAGGAGGGTTAGGGGCAATGTCATGAATAATTCAGTAGTTTCGATGGGAAAATTATGTTTATCCATGAGAACGGACAACGACATCAACAGCATTGTTGTTAGTTACTCAACTAGTTACAATACATTAAAGCATTTTAAAGAACAGTTGTCGTCGAGCTACCACACAGTAGCCTAGTGGATAGCGAGATGAGCTTATGGATACAAAGATCCCTGGTTCGAATCTACGTCGTCGCTGCTCATTTTCATCAGCTATTTTTCTTCTCCAAATTTATCACTGAGATAATTTTAAATTAAGGGGAAAATAGAACGAGAACCTAAGTCTTGCAATGATTCAAAGGAAAAACTGAACTATTCATGACATTGCCCCTAACCCTCCTAGGAAAAAATTATGCTTCCCTCCCCTCCCTCACCCCCTCCCCCACCCCACCCAAGAAGTGTCACAATACTGCCTCGACTTCGGGGGAAAAGGCAGTACTTAAGACTTCATAAATTGATATTTTGGGAAATGGTAGGTGGATGAAATAAATGGAATAGAAAAAATTAATTCTAAGAATTAATAGTAAACATGGGTAGTATTTCTTCCATTTTTTTATTTTTATGTTTTTCTTTCCTTTTTTATTATTTTTTAAATTTTATTATTTCTTTATTTCATTTTACATGTGTATTTCAATTTATTTTCAATATTTTTCAATTTTTTTTTTTTTTTTTTAATTTATCTACCGGGTATGTATTTTTTTTGGGGGGGGGGGGTACCATCCTGTTATTGATGAATTTGCACCAATTTCAATAAAAGACGGGCCTCTGCGCTAAACTTTTTTAGTTTAAAATCAGTCAACATCAATCTTAATTTTTCCCTCCTTGCATGAAATTCTATTTTTAATTTGGAGGAAATTCCAGGGTAAACCCGGCTTCCTACTTCACAGGAACGAAAGTACACACAGCGGGGCCGTATAATCAGACCGCCCCGTATTCATCACACACAGATATTGGCAATCTGTCATATGTAGTGAAGTGTTGAACCAAAGTTCAGTTTCTGTATCAATATGAATGCGCATAGGGTGCATGTGTACACTGCCCGATGTGTGACGATCGCCTACCGCAGTGTTACAGTGACCTACAAATATATTGCTAGTCACTTCATTAACCAGACCTGATGTTCCATCTCTCAAAACTACATTGTAACTTTGCCATATTCTGACGGATACAGAGGTGCAATGCAGAATCAAGATTATTTGACAGGATTCAGGAAAACAGTAAAAATATATTCCCAGGATCTTCTAAAGGCCATATTGTATAGGGTGAAAATTTTAAAAAGTGCTCCTCTTACTCGCATGCAAAAGGCACAGTAGACGTACTGGTATGTCAACAGAATGGCTAAATGTTTTCATTTTTCATTCTCCAAAAACGAGGTTGATTTGTTCCTCCCCTAGAAATCATACCTCTTTCATCATTTGCCCATACAATCTTCAGAAGACTTGTTAAATGGAAAATCCTACGAAGACTTACAAAATGTAAATACTGACACATACCGGTTTTTGAAATTTCTATACCCATCATGCCATTTTCAGCAAGTACTGTTTTCAAATTACTCCCTTCATTTAAAAAAGGTTTCCCCAAAACACATCCCAAACACATGTGCTGGACATGCTGACATCCCTTCATAAGTGGGCCTACAGGCAAGTACATGTATACAATGTACATGTACATGTACATGCATGATGTTCAATGTACATGTATACGCACATATAAATGCGCACAACAGGAAAGACAGCGCAACAAATTGACAGTTGCTTCAAGTATCAACGCTTTTATCCATCTTCATTGTGAGTCCCTGACACATCATACACCCCCACACACACATGCCCAGAATACCCCTCAGGATCTTTGCCTCTTTGCTCCCCCACACCGAGTGCATCCTTTTGCCTATTTGCTCTCAATGCGCAAGCCCCCTCTTCAAGTGCAAAAAAGCCAGCACGGATTCGGGGCAATTCACAACAATCTTATCACATACAATGTACATGTGGATCCCCTTTCAATGCTTCAACGGTGCCTTTGGGTACCGGTACATGTAAATGTATGTAGCCTAAATGTATGAACTATGTACATGTACATGTACAATATGTACGTGTACATTATACAGCAGGGTGACTTTATGCACGTAGTAACTACAGTAACTATTGTGGGGGAGGGGCATGGGGGCATTGGGGGGGGGGGAAGTAGAATTTTTGGATAGACAAACTTGAACTTTCGATCGCCAAAAACCCACTGGCTTTCCCCCTATACAAAATGCGGCCCCCTATATATGACCCCTTCCCCCCCCCCCCCCCTGCAAAATGGACCACAGTAACGCCAATGACAAACTGGGGGGGGGGGGGGGGGAGAAAGGAGTGAAAAAAAGCAACGACCAAAATATTGAGCCTGATAAACCTGACTAGTGACAAAACATGCCTGCCCCAGCTGTTGTGCCCAAAACATACACACACGTTGGCTACTGTCTTAAATGCTTGTGACATGGGTTTCCGATGCCTAATCACTTTTGCCGCGGCTCAACCACAGAGTGTAAAGTGAATGTGATCGTCAAGAGGAAATGACAGGGGTTCTCCTTTAACGGACCGCAGACTACCGATTAGGTAATAGGCAAAACTGGCTTTTAAACGGACACTAATAGTGTCTGCTGCTCGACTGACATATATAAAAACAAAATGAGATTACTCGGTTAGGGTTGAGGTTTTCATTTTTGAAGCTCCCAGGGAAAGAGTGGGGATTGATTGCAATCAATGCAGCGTGTTGTGGGTTACCGAAACAATAACGCTGTGACATGCATAGTGAAAGTGGAGTTTAGAAATGATTAGCAATAAAAAGGCGTCAATGAGTAACTATATACTGTATGACTACCAATGTGGTTTAAAATAGACAAACCATTTGAAAACCTGTGCACGTGAATGCATTCCAAAAAATCACCTTCAAAATGTTTTTAAAAATTCCCACAATGTTGAGCTACATTGAGTTGTTTTGTCCACATATTGATCAATTCTTAATCCGTTCGACGTGTGGTTAGTAAAGTCAAACTTCCATGCTGAACTCCCATGCTTAGCTGAATGTCTCGAACCCCTCCCCCTCCCCCTCCCCCCCCCTCCCTCTCGAGAAAAAGAAAAGAAAGAAGCCGGCTACACAGCAGTAGCTGAGAAGTTATGACGAAACTCAAAACAAATGTACATATATCAATGTACAAAATGTATGTTATAACTTCTTGTTCATCCACTCTTTACAGTGTTAAACTCAAGTGGCAATCGTTCAACTTTTGTGCTACAGGAAATATAACAATAGGCGCAATGACCTGAAACCAGCATTACCCCCCCCCCCCCCCCACCGGAAGCATGTCCCAATATCTGCTTCCCCCCCCCCCCCCACCAAAAAAATCCCCAAAGCCTAAAAACACAACAGCCACCTGGTTCCAACAAAAACCTCATCCATTTGCTTTCCTCCCGGCATTTTAATTCATTTCCCTTCCTATTAACTCACCCCCTGCTCCCCTACCCAACATTTTTCTCCTCTTCTTTTTCCCTCCCTTTTATCATTTTTCTTTAATCCTCCCGAGACGATTGCTCGTACTTCACCTAACCCTCAATCCCCCACATCCTCTGCTTCAATTCCCCCTCGTTTCTTCCCTTACTTCCTGTCCATCATGTCCAGTCTCAATGGTCGCACCTTTCAAGAAATGCAATTTGTGCGGTTGCCTCAATCCATGCAAACACCCTGATTTTTTAATGTTTGAATGAAGGCCAACATGTTGACAGTGCTACTTTTGTCATTTGAGCTTATTTGAGCTGATTTGAAATATGACATTATTTTGACCTTGACCCAATGATGACCTTTGATCCCAGTTTGTTCATGTAAAATGTTGGGGCTGGGTTACAGATACTTTTGACAAAGTTTGGTTGAAATCGGTCAAAATATGTAAGAGCAAAAGACAATGTGAACGTTTGTGCAAACGAACTACGGTAACTAACTAACCTTCCGACTAACAGAGAGACATACACTTGTAGAGCTGCTCAGCCGCAGCTAAAAAAAACAGTACATGTTCCTTATTACTAAAAAGGACAAGAGAGATTTCAATGTACAAAATTAGATGCCTGCAAAACAAAATTACATAAAAGTAGGGAATCCAATGAGCTGAGTTTTTTTGCGAGTAATCTATTAAAACCTATAGGACTTCTTTCAAATGAAAAACCCTTAGGTGGTCTTACACTATAAGCTGGGAAGGGTGACTTTTAATATTGGATTTTGTTCTTCACCAACGCGATTTTAGTCTTGTCTGAGGGCTTGCGAGAGAAAAAAACACAAGCGTACTCTGGTGGGACTCGAACCAAGAACCTCCTGCTTACTAGTGCAGAGTGCAGATGTCTTACCACTCAACCACCGAGCTTGCCCTTGTCAGCAGGCTGTTTAAATCTGATAGCAGATATGTCTAACTATTTATATACTATTATTTTGTTTGAATGTCGGTGAAGGGCAAAACCTAATTTGATTTATTTATATACGGGTGACTTGTTTAGAATACAGCAGGATTGTCGGGGTTTTTTTTTGGGGGGGGGGGGAGGCTATACTGACTAACCCCTGACCATTTATCCCCCCACCTCCCCCCGGAAGCCCTCACAAATTGGGCTTTCCCTATAACCATGGCAAGCCCGTAAGCACTGATATGACAGGCGAAGACAACACAGCAACAGCAAGCATATACTGGCATCAAACTGACAGTATGGTACGTCTGTCTCCACAGAAATTCAGCAACAGTCCGACGGCACTCACACATGACTGACACACACAGTTGTTCATCAAAGGTAGTATACATTGTACATGTACCTCTCGTGAATACACCTTGGCTTTAAAATCTCCGCACATACCTGTATCTACTCAACGCACGTCGAAGCCCTCCGGCAACTTTGAAACAAAAATTCTCCCTGATCGGTTTGATCGAGAACGACAGCAATTGAGCAACGGTGGCCCTTCCATTCATAAATTCCACTTGTTCAGATCCTGTAGAGTGGACACCCCCATAAATCCCTACGGAATGGGCTCAACTCTACTGGGGGAACAGAAAGGGGGGCATTGGATGGGAAAATGACGAGTACATAAGTCAGGAGGGGGGGGGGGGTAATTAGGGAGAACAGGGATTAGACTTGGGTGATTTTCCAGACTCAGCTCGTGGTAAATTCTCCTCACACTGTCCCCTTCAATAGTCAACTGGGGACAAAATACTGTAAGAAAGGGAAAGGGGAAATGGGTGAACAGGGGAAGGAGGGGGTTGTGGCTATGGTCATTCATCACATTAACGTGTTCAGCTCTCGGACCTTTGTATTACAATACACACATGTACAATGCGAAGGTACTGGAATTGTAAGGGAGGGGTTTCTCAGGTACAACGTAAAGGGGGGATGGAAGGGGCCAGCCAGTGGGTTAGGAGGGGGAATGGATAGGGTCCCGACTGTTAATAGTCCCTTCGTGCAATTGGCCTGAAAGAGAGGTGGAACTACAGGCTAGGAGGCTCTTCTGAACAGTGATTTTATAATGTTAGTGTTTGACCACATCAAATGTCGTAATTAGACAGTTGATAAGGCAATTGTAAACTAATTAGATGTACAACAATTGGAAACTGATGCCGATTTGATATCTGCTAGCCGTCTCCAGGCAGGTGATATTTAGCCAACATATTGGTTCGCTGTCTGTAATGCTGTATGTTTTCAGCAAGTGAGGCCACAGTAACAATGTTATTTTGGGGCACAAACAGACGTGAATTCATGGATATTGGTGTAACTTTTCATTTTACTATAAGGCCCCCCAAAAAATACTTTTAACTGCTTCCGATTACATGGCATTTGAATATAGGGTGGGTACCGGTAGGTAAGAATTTTTTTTTTTTTGGCTATTTTTTTTGTGTACAATCATATGGAGGTGTCTGCGTGTAGTCAAGGTAAAAGGAAGTAACTGATGGTTTTTCAGGGTTTTTCCTCATTTTTCCCCCAAATAAATTAGGTTGGGGGCTGTCAAAATGTAGGAAGGGTAACCAGAAGCACAACTTTTTCTTGGCCTAAAAATTCAAAAATTACAATTTTACAATCTTTACTTTTTAGATTGAAGTTATTTGCTTTATAATTCATATTTCTATACTGTTTGTACCCCAACACTGGCATTGTTAAAGCGCCCTGCTACTTCAAAATAAATGTTACCTCTAGAGTTTTGAATTTACCATACATGTCTTTTTAAAGCTCCAATTCTAAGTGCAGAACCTTTCATGCTCATTCCCCCATTTCAAATTAGTGCTTATCCACAAACACAGATGATGATGCACACATTGTACTACAATGCATAAGACTCAGAAAGCTGCTCACACTAATCAAAGCATAGAGCTTGCTCTATGCTCAAAGCATGTCCAAAATCTCTGGTACCTACATGTGCATTGGGATCACAATGTAATTGTATGCATGAACACTGATAACAGGCTACCTATGGTGATGTATCACCGCCACAGTTGTCCATTTGATCGCAAGCCACGCAGCTGACCTGTCCGCTTCAATCACGTCTCATACACTGTCACTGAGCGCTGCATGCTAGAAAAACGTGACTGGCTCTCACCAATAAATCACATTACTCAACAAAACTCATTTGACAAAACAAATCCAGCTCTTGTGAATCTAGTACCACTGTGGAATGTTGAAGTACAGAGAGATGCATGCTTTGGGGGTAATGGGTTCAGTGACTGAGCAGGGATTTTGACAAGCAGTGACCAAATGGGAGGGGCGAGCATTTTATGGGGGGGGGAGGGTATGGGGGTATGGAGGGGGAAGGGTAATTGGACAAGATTTCAGCAACAGGGATGTTTGACATCTTTCGGACACTCTCCATGTTATTTTGGACAACCCGTTTGTAAATTGTTTTTTGATCCAATGGGCTCTGTGCGCAAACAAGAGAGGGCGCTTCATGACCCCATTCGAGAGCCTGCAGAAGGAAAACACAGTGTGCGTTTGAATGTCCCTTCCAGTGGTCTCCCCCATGCAAATCTCCCTTTCGTGCCGTTGAGGGGGGAGGTACTTGGTCATGGAGCCAATTCCTCATGACTCCTCCATAATCTTCAATTGAATTTTATTGTTTTTTGTTTACAATTTGGTAAATGCCAATTTCACTGCACCTTACATTATGTAGACTTTGTAAAATGCTTCAACTGATACCCAGCTAAAAACAGTCTTTCCTGTTGTAAGAATTGTACACATTTTCATTCTGAACCTGACTTCAGGAACGTTTAATTTTTTTAATTTTTTTTTTAAATAACGTTTGTACAATGTACATTGACAGTATTTTCCTCCACCGTACCCCCTACTGTCATCCCAAACACCCACCAAAAACCTCTTGATAAAAAGGCGAGGGATAGAGTACCTATTCTGTAAATGTTCTGATAGTCTAAGAGATTGGATTTAGCCCATCAGCATGCCGGACCTAACCGTAATGTCAGTGGCTCACTCCCCCCCCCCCCCCCCCCCCACCCCCGGCAGCCATCAATCATTATTGTGTTGATCAGCGCTGCCGGGGAACGTAAAGTGAAAATGCAATAATTTTTTTTTTTTTAGTAGTGTTGGTTTGATCTCGGGCGCACACGCGTAACGGGCCAACACAGATTGATGGTCAATGTCATCTATGTCGCGCTGCTTGGCTTGCTGAGAGCGTGGAGATGAAGCTGTGATGGTGCGTGTGTACGATTATAAGCGTGTCTGTTCTGGGTTGTAAGAATATTTCCATCCAAGTGTGGATTGACAGAAACATTACCATGCTTATATTTCTTTATGTCTGCACCCTACAGTATCACTGGTCCAACAGCATTAAATGTAAATATGTTATATGTGGGACCAACTTCCGAATGTCCGTAACATTTTGTATGAGCACAGGTCTGGCAAAAAAAATAACATTGGCAATTTTTTTTCGCCTGAATTTTTTTCTTGTACATTCTTTGATCAACAACTGAGATAGAACTTGTGAATTAGAGGCCTGCGGGACAAGTTTTTTTTTCCCTGAACCCGGAATGCCCCGGCATCTCTTGTCCCGACCAGACCTGGCCCAAACGTCAATGATACTTTTTGCCCTGTTTTAGGCCCAACCCAATAATACTCACCCCGGACCGGACAGGACTGGACCGACCCGATGATACTCATCAACTCCGGCAGCACCGAAAACAAGACTAATTGACCGGAGACCAATTCAGTGTTTTCAAAGTCTTTTTTTAGGCCCTATATAATGTGCAATTTTGCTTTAGCTTTGTGTTATTCATGACTTTCACATTTTGGGCCGTCGTCACACTCGATCTGTTTGGAAATTCCTAATCGCTAGTAGCACTGTGAATGTGAACTATGTGAAATGCACTCTCAGTCTCAATTATGGCTTGACTGCATTCTAATGAGGGATTAAGGAAACAAGCCTGTAGCTGCAGCCACTACCAAGTGGCTTCCTTAAGCACATGTGTTATTGCCGGCTGTAAAGCTAAGTGATTCGGATTGGCAGCTATATAGCCACTCCACTTGCTTCTAAAGCTTCTAAACCCAGGCGTACAAGGAAGCAAATGAAACGTTTAAACTGAAATACACTGTAAGCGATCTTCTTAAACAAAAACAAAAATCCCTGACATTTTGTAACCAGACCTGACCCACTATTTTGTGACCCGACCCAACCTGAAAAAATCTACCCCTACCCGACCCACAAATATTTTTTTAAATGTGCCCCGATCCCGGTATTGGTTCAGGGGAAAATCGGGGTATCTGGGTGCCCCGCAGGACTCTATTTTCAATTTAAAACATTGGGGAGTGTGGCCTAGTGGTTAGGGTTTGGGACTCATGATCAGCTGGTCAGGGGTTCGAATCCAGCTGCTGGCCATATGTTGTGTCCTTGGGCAAGCCACTTCACCCCCACTTGCCTCTCTCCACCCAGGAGTATAAGTGGGTACCGGTATTAGCTGGGGAGTAACCTGCGATGGACTAGCATCTCATCCAGGGGAGTAGAAATATTCTCAGTCGTTTCATGCTACTGAAACCAGAGATAATCGCACTAGCATTCCGTCCAGAGAAAATACAAATATTCTCAGTTGTTTCATGCTACTGAAACCGGTGATAATTGCCGGCCTAATGGGCCACATTGGCTCGTGACAGACATTAGTTACTACTAGTACTACTTATTAAAATACATTAACAGCGACAACTTGGGAAATTTGTACAAGTTGATAGGTACATGTACCGGTGTGCAACGTTTTTAACAAAGCCATGCACAAAAAATTTACAATCAGTTTCTTGAAACAATATAAATATTGCAAGACACATTATGATGTACCCCGGTACCCCTCAAGAACTGTTTCAATGCATAAATAACGGCTTCTGCTGTTGCAAGGGCTTTCAAACTGTTGCCTTTTCCTCCAGTAGCCTGTTTGTCCACATCTAGTTGGCGATTCATTTATTCGGCCCACGAGTCCACAGACCCCCCTGATCTCTTACCGCAATCTCCGGCCAAGATGATCGTGGTAAAATCTGATACACGTGATTCGTGGGGCAAGTGGGCTAGCAGCCGTCCGGCCGAGTAGAAATTCAAGACCCTGAAAAAAACGGGCTTTCATGAAAGCGGAAAGAAAGAAAGCTGCTATCGGTCGACGGGATTGGGTTTCCAATGGGTGATGAATAAAAAAGCAACGTCAAACTCTCACTGCGTCATTGCCGTAAAAAGCTTAAAGGCCTTGAAAGTAGGGCTCTCTGTGAAACCTTTTGATTTCTGGGATATACTGAGTTGTTTCAAAGAGGACCGACAAATTCAGGTGTTTCCAGGACTGAATGACCGCATATATTAAAAGAAAGAACCCAGTGCGCCCACACAGAACAATGCGCGTAAACGTAATAATGTATCAAATTATGTCTGTCTAAAGAATCAGTAGTGAGCTAACACAGGAATGACGTCAAATTGATTGCCGATCTCTTCACAATTGATTGCTCACACTCCGGATGGAATTTTCTCCGAATGATGCGTGTTGCGACGTCAAGAGAGCTCGAAGGTGCTTTGAGGGGCACAGTGACCGATGAAAGCTTTGTGCAACCTTGTATTGTCTGCACTTGTCCGTCGTCGTACATGTGCCATAGTCTGTGGAACGTACCGTACGTCTAGAATCTGTGACTTGGTGCCTTTGTCAAGAACATAATGTGTCTCAAAAAGCACCACGTTCCATCTGTCAAAATAAAAGTTTCATTTGCATAGTGTGCTGTACTACAACGTACAATGCTGTACATGCATTGAATGTTTATTTCTCTTCTTTATTTTCGATATGATTACAGTAAACTCGGCTTGCTTCTGAAATTTTCTTGAGCTAAAGTAATTGCTTCTCTTTGACGCATGCAGAGTTAACATCTTCTGAATCCTAAGTGAAAGGACATGTGGTTGGATAAAACAGAAAGAAATCAAGCTAATAACTGCCGATTTCTGTAGGGAGACAGAGTTGCCACAACTTCACAAGGGAATTTCCCGATATTGCAGGAGACAAACTTCACACCAAAGGCGTTAGTGTTGACAACTCTATGTAATCACCAATCGGGGTCTATAAGAAAATTGTAATAACGTGTAGTCACATTTTATTCCAGAAACTTCAACAATAACCAACAGAGCAAACAATGAAATGAGGTCAAGAGAACAGAACATTTAGCAGTGAACTATTGTCAGAAATACAGGGTCTTGAGAGAACACATAAATATCTCAACCCCAAGTAGTTCCCCAGGACTACTCTGCTAAATCCAACCATGGAGCTATCCAACAGAGTCCGACGGTTACTCATATAAGTTTCCTGCTCAATCCAACACAGTCCCATACAACCCAACTTGCCAAGTTATTGGGTACCTGAAAATCTAAAATGACTGGCCAGTTCAATCCAACAGAATCCAACTGTACGTGCCTTATTTTTTTGTTTCCTGCTGGATCCAACAGAGTCCAACTTGGCGTTATTTACCAGTACCCAACAGCATCTGACTCTGAATGTTTTCAGTTGCCTGCTGAATCCAACAGATTTCAACAGGAAATACATGTATACAAAGGGTTTACTGCTCAATTCTAACAGGACCCAGCAGGTACAATGTATGTCAATAGTTTGGATCCTGTTGGATTGAGCAGGGTAGGGTTTATAATTAAAAATGCTCAGCCCGTCATCTTTTCACCTAAACAAATATATGATTTTAATTGTTATTTTTTGTCTAGCAAGACAGAAGCTGTTCACTTTCAATGACACATCCAGCAAAAAAAAAAAGAAAAAAAATCCTTCCACATTGAATTTTCCTGAATATTTACTTTACAAATTTAGATTTTGCTTTTTTCGTCCCCGCAATAAATGTAAGCTTGCATCAGTCTCAATCCACAGCACATTTCCTCATTATCAACACAGGCAGCACGTCTCTGTTTTCTTGGGTTTTTTTTCCTCCAGCCTGCCGGTCCACTTCACCTGTATACATACATTGATTCAAACCAAGCCGACCAAGCTTGTATAGAGCCAATTGACCTTGACCGACTGTTGACATCGGCAAGTCTAATAATACGGTTATGTGAACATGTATCAAAGATTTAAAGGCGTCGAGTTGTAGAGGACAATGAATGGTGGGGTTGTAAGAGAATGGGGAGGGGGGGGGGGGGTTAAAGGGGAAAGAGAAACATTTTGTAAGCAATTTGGGGGAATTTAGCAGCCCTAACTCTTCCACAACCCAACCTTTCAGTTATCCTAAACGTGCCGAATTTTGGTGCCATGTTGTTCATTTTGTAAAAGTTATTGCTTTTTATTACCGGTATGTTGGATCATGGAGGAAGGAACACTATTCTTTCCTCCATGGCTGTATGCATCCTGAAGGTTACTGAGAAAATGATACATACATTATTACATGTGTATACATACATACATGTCGTCGTGTTCCAAGGAAAAGGACGTTGGCAGCCCAGCCACGCAACAAACAATTTGGAGGTAATCAGGTTACCCACCAAAACTCCATGGGATTGTTATGCTAACTAAACAACAGCTAAATACCAGTCACAAGCAATGTGCATTGCATGGCGTTTTGGCCGGTGTCATGATTATATTAAGCAAGCTTTGTTTTGTGCTTAAGCAAATTTTGTGCTTAAGGTTGCAGACCAGTAAATCGGTCCGAAATTGCCGGCGCCGGCCAAATCACGATTTGCATGCCCTCAAAGTCTTCAGTATTTAAGCATGCTGTGGGCCATGAACTTGAGGGTTTGTAAAAAATATGGGTGGAAGCCTTGCACAGGACTGTGAGCTTGTAGTTCCGTTCAATTTGGATGAAATTGGGGCCCTTAAAGCGCTCTATTTTGCAATGGAGTGTGGGCATCGTTTTTCAACATGGTGATGGGCTTCAGGATTATTTTCAGGGGTGATCATCTTGGGATGGAAATTTCTCCTAAAAGTCATGTTAACCCCCCCCCCCCCCCCCCGAAAATTGAAAAGAATATGAAAGATCATGAAATAAGCTTTAATTTGATGTGTGTCTCGAACACCTTGGAGAATTGTGAGTATTTTTCCCGAATTTCTGAAGTGTGAGCATTTACCATTGGGGTCTATGGAGGTTTATTTACTGGTCTGCAACCTTAAGCAGCTCTATGAAATTGGCCCAACTCGACCTTTTGACCCATTTTTTGCCCGATCGACCTTCTTCCGTGACCAGAAGATTTGATACATCCACAGGAAAGCATGTGTGTACCGGTAAACTACAGATGTATATGTACATGTATGCAGTCATAGGCTTACATATTGTGCATTTGTCTTGAGCTAAAATAAATTGGCTTTTTGCTTCCCTGGTACAGTACACAGAGGAGTTAATTTCGACCTCCTCATTGTGGATTTAGTGATGGGCAATAATGTGATGGATTGGGGGAAGTATGGAGCAGTCATCAACAAGATTGGAATTTCCAAGCTCACATGCAACAGTTTATTATGCTGTCTGTGCATGCAGGAAGCATGCGATTGTAAAGAATTTGACTTTTTTTTTTCCTGTAAGTAATGTTGTCAAAGAGTATTAACAGCTGTAGGCCAAAGTTGATACTGTATGTTCATTTCAAGTGTAAGATGTGCGTGTGTGTGGTGTACATTTATGTATTGTACTTTGCATATGATTAAAATGGGAATGTGCGTACACTTCTTGCGTAGTTTTATGTGGTGTTCCCGTTAAATGTGTGCAAACTGTATGGACCAGCTGATCAATGTTGAATGTACACGTGACTGGCTAAGGGGTTCTGGTAGGAAATAAGGTTACTTATTACATACATATTGTTTGTAGGCCTATCATTTCTCAAACTCCCCCCCCCCCCCCCTCCACTTCCCCCCCCCATCCCCCCCCCCCCCCCCCCCCCCCCATATCACATCCCCCACCCCATCGGTTAAGAAAAACATGCCTGCAGTTTGATTTCTTTATAATTTTGTTTCACATGGCTCCCAAGGAAATTTTGTGAAGTGTCAGAGACGAAGGAATATATATGCATGTACAATAGTAAGGCCAAAACAAAAAATACAAATATGCTCAGTACATTGCATTCGAAAATAGGGTAGGTACATGTACATGTTGGTAGGGATTTTATATTTTGGGGGGCTTTTTTTGTGTACGATCATATGGAGACGTCTGCGTGTAGTCAAGGGTAAAATGTAGTAATTGATGGTTTTGGGTGTTTTTGTTGAAATCTCATTTTTCCTGTAAAAAAAATTAAAGTACATGTATAAGCTGCCAAAATAATGTTACAGTGTACATCGTACCGTATAAGCTCCACTGATATACGAAATGTATGTTCTTTACAAGCTAATGTAGTAAATGTACTTGTTCTGTACATGTTCATGTGTACATGTCCGTGTATTTCAATAATCACATGAGTAACTGTGTCATGGTAGGGGTCTGTTGTCTGACCCAGAATGAAGCCAGAGCTTCCATATGCAATCACTCGTAACACCTGTCTACATGTGTATGTGTATCTGACCTTTTTGAGAAATGTAAAAAAGAAAATGTGATGGCATTGTTATCAAACGTCCATATTTGGAACATATTTGGAACATTAACTGCTTCAAATAGAAACAAGAGAACAACAAGAAAATGTGAATTGTGCACGTATTTCATTTCAATTTTCATTAGGCCTATCACATCGACATGTTTCAACAACATATGTAGGGGCACATGTACATGTAATACCAACCAATGCACTTGCTTGAAAACTCCAAGCAATAAATTCACATTTTTCAGTTGTACCAAGAAACAAACAACAATATAATAGAAACAAATTTGAAAACCAGATTAAAGTACAGTGAACTTTGTATCCTAAAAATATTATCTCCACGTACTTGTACTTCATACAATAAACATATTCTCAACAACATGTACGGGTATAAAGTTTGCTTGAACACAACAAAATACATGTTTACTAGTACAAAAATTAAAGGCAATAATTCAACATATGACACGACAGCGGTCAGGGTTATTATGCTCTCATGAATGGCACCTTGACTACCAACTGACCCCATAATGGTGAGGGTCAGATCATGGTCAGTTTGCATACTATAGACTGCCATTTTTGTGGTCATCAAAATGTTATGTTACTGGCAGCTTGCACTGTTTCACCTTATTTCCCTAACATGCTTCATGGCGATCCGTGTGCACAGGGGATGATGTCTTTGAACAGCCCCTGACGTTTTGACCTTGAGTGTGCATTAATTTTTTAGGAAGCGTGAATAATCCTTTTGTCAACTTCCCAACAATGTAAAATTTATGCACGTGTTACCAACATGTGTAGTTAACATGTAAAACATGCACGTTTATGTTTAATTACTTAATCTACATAGAACTACCATGCCTATCGATGGCATTACAGTAATTGCTTATTTTTTTGTGACATGTAGAGATGTAGAATTTCTAAAATTTGATTTCGCCTTCTTTTGTGCTTTTTTTTTTGGTGCTGTTTTGTACATTGTGTGCATTTTGGCATTGTGTGCAGCTCTATGGATACGATGATACATGTAATTAATTCATAACGGTTTTTGTGGATTTTAGAATCAGCTTGAAATATAATTCATGTACACATGTAAATACCAATGCACATTGGAAGTTTGCATTTAACAAAAATGTTTGAAAATATATAAACTTGTCTATAAATATGCATTAAATGAGCAAAATAGGACAGTTATTGCTCAGTCTGTCTTTTGTTTTCGTCTTCTTTTTTTTTGGAGAAAATATTTTTCTCAGTGATACAAGAATCACCCTGAAACATTTCGCCCTTTTGTCAACGATTCCGCTGGGATCAAAACATCATGCTCTCAAGACATTTACAATCAAAAACATTCATAGAGACGGCATTTCAGTGAATCTCTTCTATCTCTTCTTACAAAAACCTTTTGTCCAGTGTCCTCCGTGAACTTTGCAAGACATTACCACTTATTGTTTAGGGCATACTCATAACACGCTATGTCTTTACGACTTGAACTTTAGCACGAAAAAGAGCAACCTTTGGGGACCGAAAAAAATGTAAGCAAACCAGTTGCCAGTTGCCATAGGCCGGAGACTCAAACATGCACAGGGTCAGCGCGGAGCGATGTGACCTGATCACTGGTCAGACAGACGCCAGACAAAACAATGAGTTCAACCGAGGTTCAAACCAAATGCCAGGGTCTAACAGCCAGGGTGTTTTGCCCTTTTCTTGCCTTCAAGTTCCACACAGAATGGATCTGCGCTGGTGGAACCTTGCCAGCAGGCTGTGGTTTTGTAGTAAATCTGGTCCAGTCTTGACTGAAAGCCTCCCCCCTCTTGCTTGTCCCTCAAGACAAAACACCTGGCTTTCAACCTGGCACAGGTCCAAACCTGAAAGTTGTGAACCCCAGATTTTTTTTTCTTTTTACCTTGGAGCGTGTCACTTTAAAATATATAGTAGCTGCCAGCAAAGTTAGTGTTGGCATGTTTACAAACTCGTGAATTCTGGTGAGGTATGACAGAAAAAGGCTTTTAGCAGAGTTCTAAAGTTGATTTTCATGAACTGTTAAGTATTGATATCATGTTCATGCATGAATGCAAAATTTGTACACATGTACGTATGCGTGTACAGGGAGACGTACGGTACATGTACATCACAATGAGCCTATTAATTACATGTACAGTATCCAGCATGTCACATACGTACATTACTTTTACCTGAATGATGTTTACATGTTCTTTTGCAATAGACAAGTATTTTCATTTTTCAAACAATTTACTTTGGTATAAAAATTTATATAAGTCATACTGAACACAACAAGACGATTATCCATACATGTACATATACAATATTGTGTGCATGCATACATGTTGGTCAATTGTGCAAGCATGCAGGTATTTCAGTACAAGAACAAAGGCTATCAGAATTTCATTAGATTTGAAGAGGTTTAATTATGGTCATCAAACATATGTCAAGTGCCGACAAAGCATAGATGTTCTTATCTTGCTAAGTTATTAAATCCTTTTTTTTCCCGGAAGGTTTACACAAGACCAGAAAAACTTTCATATCAAGACCCAAAAAAACTGGGCCAGTACTCAGTTTGTTCTCAGATTGAATCATACCATGACACACAGGAATTTCAAATCGTCACTAAAAACACTGCAAGAACCGACAGACGTGACATGTATGGGAAAGAAACACTCCCAGAGGAATATCAGTAAACTATGTGCAGGCTCTACACGCACGTATGTGAGGAACATGTTTCCTTCCATTCGTGAGGGTTCGAGATAACGTCAATCGTCTGTAAATTGTGGCCTGACACAGTATGCGCATTTCATTGATTTTTGAACGGATGTTTGCGATAACAACGAACACGAATGTTAAAGGTATTCTGCAAATGGTTTGTCTGAAGTCCTGTGAAAAATAAACACTACAGTTATGTTAATTAGATGACTAGAACAGACGGCATTTTTAATCACGATTCTGCTGTGGGACTACAAATGTGATGGACTGGTTTGATACCATTAGTTTCAAATGTTATTGTGCCAATTTGCACGATTGTAACTTATAAAATGTTCTGTTGTCTGTTTTTTGTTGCTGTTGTTGTTGTTGTTTTATATTTTGGGGTGGGGGGTGAGGTGGGGTTTGGGTTGGAGGTTTTGGTGGGGTTGGGGGTTTGGGTGGGGGTAAGTATGTTAACACCGACAATCGTCGACCTAGGACAAAAGGGTTAGGGCACAAACACTACGTCCACGATTGACCAAACGTCCACGATAGAAATTTGTGTACAAAACCAATGAGAGCTGTTGCTAAGATGTACAAATAAAGGAATGAGGATTACGGACAATATGGGGTTCAGAATTGCCGGTGCTTACGAAGATGTGTGGGTGGGAGTGGGGGGTATTTTTTCTCCCCCCCCCCATTTTTTTAGCTTCGGGATAGCAGCTCAACAGATCATCATTACAATTAATGTACATGTAGTTAGTAACAAACATTGACATTGTCTATTGCTCCTACATATTTTGACCGATTTCAACCAAAGTTTGTCAAAAGTATCAGTAGCCCATCCCCAACTTGTCACATGACCAAACTGGGGTCAAAGGTCATCATGGGGTCACTGGGGTCAAAACCTGATTTTTTTTTACTCAAAACACTACTCCTTCCAGAAATTACATGGCACAATCACGTGACTCATGCATGAACACGAATTTGTTGGCCCGCAGCTTCCGAGATATTTCAGATCGCGCTTGTTTTGTAAGCATACATCCTTCATGTGTGTCGTCACACTAACTGTACAGTACATGTATGTATACATGTATACATTATGTAAGTACCGGTAAATGTACCTTTCTTGAACAGAAATATTTTGCAGTTTTGTAATATGCAAAAAAAAACCCGTTCAGCAAAACTCAGACAGCAGTCTAACAGATACCCATTGCCAGGAATAATTATCATCAATTTGCCGTGCGATCCACGAATACACAATAAAACACATCTGCAGCACTATCGCGCACCCCGACAGCCTACATTCGCGCACACAATGTAATATAAACTGCACACACTAACAGCAACCGATCCGAGGGAACAGATGTTGCTACACAAAAGGAAGTAGGGGTAATTCCTTCGGACTTTTAGTTTACAAACTTTTTCAGCGGAGCAAGCTGGCAAGGGCACGAGCGTAATTGGCGACCCTGGCAAAAAAACTGATCATTTCCTTTCAAAGGTGTAAACAGAGAGCTACGTTAGTTAAATGATCTCGTAATGTTTATATCTTGCGTGCAATTTCCTAAAAACGGTTTTGCAGATTTTTTTTATGGAAAGAGTTATATTTTTGGAGATTTGCGACCTAACTGACGACAGATGAATGATTACACTGTTACAGGTTGTCCTAATTTGCAAATTCCTTGCAGTTTGGAGGGGAAAAAACTGAGGTTTTCATTAATTTAAAAGGTTCTGTCTGTTAACATCTTGATGCACTGAATTACAATGAATTATCTAGCTCATTTAGGTGGGGGAAAAACTATGGCAAAGTTATTTTATCCGACACAATGTTGAATGATGATGATGTCGTATGCTATGGCGATCTCGTTGTATTGTCCGTAAGCCAGTGTCTCGCTGGGTCCTTGGTCAAGTGAAGGGCTGCGATGCCACCAGTAAGGCCAGAGAGTGGGCAGCCATTGATCATATGGCACATCGTCTGGGGTTCGCCACAGTCACAAAGTGGAGATGAATTTCCAATACCATTATAACTTAAAAACTGTTTCAACAATATTCAAACTCAAAACACTCAACAAGTGGACAAGCATCTATTTCGGTCATATGCACAAAGACCATATTTGACCTTTTTTTCTTCAGTATTGTGTGAAACGTAGTGCCCATATTTAATCTCTAAATTTTCCGGGATAGTCTGTATACATGTACATCAAGTGTGAATTCAGACTAGATTGCATATATTGATACGTTTCAGACCGTTCAAAGAAATCAATCATGCACAATGCCAAATGCTCCAATAACTCTACACACACAGAAATGCAAACCCTTCAGAAAATTACATACCGGTAGGGCCCCCCCCCCAAAAAAACAAAAATCAGAAGTGTCCTAAGGCTTAACAGCTGTTGGATGGAATAATCAAAACATGTTCACAATGTTGTCCATGTTTTGTGTACATTCTAAAACTGTCTCCCACTTTAAATTCAATGTCATTGTTTGATAAAACTTTTGTAAAAATTTCACTTTTTCTGGAGGTGGGGTGGGATTTTTTTTTGGGGGGGGGGGTTCCGAGGGATCAAGAGATGGCGATTTATGAAAGTCTTGTCTGAAGTACATGTATGTATCAGATTCCTGGTAGCTGTCATTTTAGGAATGGGAAGTGATTTCACACTGAAAAATACTTTTTTGACAAATACTTGTACATACACGTAAGGGTGAGAAAACGTTTGTGTGTGTGTTTATGGTAACGTCCCAAAAATTATCCAGGTAGGTACATGTAGGTAGGAAAATAATTTTATTAGGTAAATGTTCTTATGTTTGTCTGCCCCTCTTATACACCGGCACATGTACATGTAGTTTGTTTATTTTAGGATACCTTTCACAGTGTTCTGTTTAATCAACCTGTTTAATTGTTTAATTGACAAATAATGCATTTAGTCATAAAAAAAAATCTGGCCAAATGTACCGGAAGCAATACAAACTTCCACGTAGGTCGGGTTACTGCAAACACACCATTTTATTTAGTCTAAACATCCTTGGCCTTAATCATCCATAAACTGATTGTCTGAACAGTTGTAATAATAAAAGTAGTTTTATCTAGTAACCACAGTGGCATATACAGGGGGGCGGGGCAACTTACTAACCCCCCCCATAACAATAGACCTTTTATTAAAGGAAATAAAGGCACCAGTTCCTTACAACTGGTTCCAGTATTCCCACCCTCCCCATTTAACCTTAATTTTTATCAAAAAAATCACCCATCCCCCCAATCCAAAACCTGGATAAGTTAAGTACAGCACAGAACGTCTGCATGCCCAAATGCTACAAAAGTGTTTTTCATCTGGTACATGTACTATAACCCTTTATACATGAACTATGTACCTGTAAACATTGTACCATACATGAATCTAGTTTACGTAATAATGCACAAATGGTCACTTTAAACTCGATCGCAGCATTCTCCTGGAAAGTTCAACAAAGGACGTGCAGACAACCACATAAATTGAAACCGACACTTCCAGAGAAAGAGCGAAAGATGACAAAAAAAATTAATCGTAATCAATTTCGAGTTTGTACTTGTAAGCCAGGAATCCCGGGGGGAAATCCAATGATGTTTTAGAACCAAAACATCAAAAGTAATTTCTTCCTGGCATTTGAAAATTCCCAACATGAAAATTCCCAACACACACACAATCTCACAAAACCGAAAAAAGTACTACATAGCACTATTTATTATTTCTAGTAAGGAAATATGCAGCTATTCTATACACAAAAGTCCTAATTTTCATTAGCTAAGGGGAATATGGAAATCTGCTTCAAATTACTGGACTTACATCGGATAAATATTTTTTTTTTAAATACCGCATTTGTTTCTGATATAGGATTGAATACTTATCATTTGTAATGGAATAGTTATTTGGAAGAGAAACTTCCTAGAAATGAAACATTAATGCGTTAAAGTCCGACCATATTTCCAGGATAAACATCCACGGATTTCCCTGTTGTTTTTTATTCCCCGGTGAGAATATGGCAAAGAACAACTTGGAAATGACATAAACTGTTCAGTTCAGCCATTTAAAGGTAATGCAAAAAAACCCAAAAAGGAAACTGATAAATTTTATGAAATACATCATATATCTAAAGGGGGAAGCCACTGAATAATGGGCATACATGTAACTGTAAGTAAGGCAAAAAAAATAGTCGGTCTCTGGTCAGACCAAAGTTCTGGAATTGATGTGGCAATGTGTTTTGGGGGGTTTTGGGTTTTTTTTCAAGCTTGGATTGTACAGACAAGGTGGGTACATTGTACTTTTTTGCTTTTGTTGTGTCCTCATATACATTGGTGTCCTCCATCATTTGCCTTAGTGCCCTCCATCATTTGCCTTTGTGCCCTTCCCCATTCCTTGCTGCTCCTTGGTACGAAAAGTTGAGGTGGTGCGGCAATAGAGGGTGCTGTTGTAGCTACCGCAGAAATTTTGAAGAAAAAATAGATTGACGCGCATGATCAAAATCGACGCGCGCGCTGACCAAAGACCGATTCCTTTTTTGTTTTGGCCTAACTAGTCAAATTCAAAATCTAGTACCTTGTAGCAACTGAGGAGCATGGGCCAATGATAGAGAGCTGTTAAAGGGAATATACATCATTTGCTCTTGCTGTAATTTTCAGAAATGGATGGAATTGGGGGGTTGGAAATATATAGCAAATATAGTTACACTGACTTTTTTGAGGTTTTGGGTTCGAAAATGCTATAAAAACCAAGAAAAACGATCATTTTCCTGTAGTCTGGTTCCCTGACTCCATATAAGAAGAAACAGAGCAGTTTATATACATACATTGGGGAATTGTAAGGTCAGGGAACCAGTCTAGCTGGCTCGTACCCGTTCATAGGTTTGTAATCGATTGCAAACAAGTGCGATGGTCAATTGGGGCCAGTATTTGAAAAAAAGCCAGTTGTTTCCAACGCTGATCGGCCGATCAGCGTTGGAAATTGATACAAAAATACCACTTTTCTTGAAAATGACAGTATACCAGGTGCCATGATTTCACAGGATGCTTTACACTGTCATTCACTAACATTCCAGCAAGGTATTTCAAAATAATTTGGTAGTTTTATTTTTTGATGTTTGCAAATGTTGTATTTTCCCTTTAAGCTCAGCACAGTTTGCTTAGCAAAAACAGGTCACCAGCCAAAATGCCATGTGTTTGTCTGTTTGCTTGTGGCTGGTACTCCAATGATTCTCTGCTTATCAGTTTGTATCTCAGTAGCTACATTGTCCAAAATTTTTGCACCGTGCGATGTGTATGACCGCCAAGTCTAATTTAAAGGCAGAGTGGACCAATTGTAATTTGTGCATTTTCTGTTCGTTTGAAGTAACAAAAGTGTTCAAAGGGTGATTAACAACTAACCTGATGAAGTTTCAGCTAGTGAATGCTGTACCGTATATTCTGAGAAAGCAAGATTCTAGGATCTTGATTTCAATTCAAAAGTTGCCAAGTCATATTTGAATTGTGCCCGAAATCAGCATCTGGGACACGTTCTCATTCAGCCAATTGCAGAGCTTCGTAATGTCACACACTGAACCGACGAATAATAGCAACCTCACGCGCACACGCATGCGTCGTGTCAACGCTTGTGCACACCCATTCACGAATTCGTCCAATTACAAACCAACCACTAATGGAAATTTCCAAAAATGTGTCACTTGACACATCTTTGGAAATTACCTTCTTTTCTTATGTTCTTTAAAATGACAGCTTGCCATAAGGAATAATTTCACAGGGAGTTTAGTGTCATTACTATCTTTAATTTAAACCGAGTAGGCTTTTTAACAGTATTTTGGTCAGTCACTTTTTGGATAGCTACAAATGGTCCACTATACCTTTAAAACAAATTATTCTGATAGCAAATTTCTATTTGATGTGATTAACATTGTACGTTCATTTCAGTTCATGTACAGTATGTATACCTGTATCGGGTGCATGTATTGAGTGTATAGAACACATGTACATAAGTATACATTTTCTAGGAGATACAGCGTACTCATCAATTGATAAATTTGATTAAGTTGAGAAATCTCGTCTCTGAATTCCTTGACCTAAAAAGACAAGGGCGGTCCTAGATTAACCTTAGGAATGATCTTTTAATTCCGTCTGGTTGTAAACAAGTCCAGACAGGCCCATTAGTCCTTGAATGCTGTGTCAACTTTTTCAAGAGGTATCTTTGAACATGTATGAAAACTGCACTGCTTCAACTCAGTTGGGATTATACTTTATGTAAACACAGTATATTTTTTTTCTTCAAAACGCCGCTTAAACCCAGTCAAGACAGTTATTGCCTAAAGTTGGTTCATTCTCGATGCAACTTGCAAACACGAATACGCATTTGTGACGCCACGACAAGTTTTGCTCAGAGAACGACAACAGTTGAACACTTGCAACTCCATTGAATTTTGCTGCAAATGTTTTGTCACATCTGGTTCGCATAAATTTGCATACCTGTATGAACCAGCTCCGACGATCAAATTCAAAAACAACTTACCAGCCAATCAGCATGTCTGTACAATGCCGGCTGAAATTTGCTTAGCCAATCAATGTGTTGGAAAGCTCCCTTTTGCTGGCATGTGATTTTAAAAGGCACTACCCCATTGGTCAATGACCCCGAGGTTGGAAAACAATCAACCAATTGGGACATTTCTTTTAAAGATAACAAATAATGAAAGTACCTATTAAGAGTTAAAAGAAAACTTGACTTACCAGTTTTTTCTGGATTCTTTTTCTCTTCGGGCGTCTTGCTGCATTCATTATTCCTTTTTCGCTGATTGCAATTCACTCCGCTGTACCCAATCCAACATCACAGTATCACTGGCAATAGAACAACAATACGGTCCCACCTGTTGTGAGTGGACTTGCTTGAGGCGTGTTGCGTGGGACTTTGATCAAATGATCCCGGATCATTTATCACTTTTCAAAAGGTATCTTGGGCTGTCACTTACAGACTTGAGGTTGATCATCTGGCATTTGGCCAATCACGGAGCTCTCGGCATGTTGCGTGCACAAGGATCATACAATGGACCTATATCATTGGCTGTTTAATTTTGGTTAAGCATAAAAAAGTATTTGCTTATTAAAAACGTATTTGCTTATAAAAAAAAAACGGTTTTCCAGGCAAAAATGTCATGTGATAGTATACTTGTCACTTACCCCACCTTTTCATGCTTAGCATATAGACTTGCTAAACATCAAATTCTGCTTAAAGCAGTTACACAAAATCTGAACAGTTGTTTTTTTTCCCCAGTTTTTTTTTACTGGGTCTGGCTGTAGCATTTTAGTTCCGATGTTTTTGCCCGGATTTTTTTTTTCTGCACATGAAAGTCAAGTTTTACCCCAATGGGAAAAGGGGCCAAAATGAAATTGGCTAAATGTCAAGTTGTATTTTTAGCAGCAGTCATGTAATTTCCCGTCTTCCCTTCATCAAAACTCAATCAACGTCTCACAGACTACATGTAAGTAGGGCTACATAATGGATAACACTGAAACATGGGAAACTCTACAAAACACACAAAGGTCGATTACATTATTACCATTTGCTTACACTACTAAACGAAGTCTGTACGTTATAAAATATGGACCTATGAATCAACTATTTCCTTGGACATTTGTGGAAACTTCATTCATATTTCATTCTGAAATTTATTAGTTTAATCGGAAAGAGTTCCATACCTGGACATCACTTGACACCCTGTGCACAAACCCTATGAGACTGGTCTGAAAAATTCCAAGTGTTTTCTCAGTAAAAGCTTCAATATTCTCCCTGCTAAATTTGATTTTTTTAAGACATGCTATCACTTTCTGATGGCTGATAGTTCACTGCAGGGAAAAAATGAGTGATGTCCATGTATGTATGGCATTCTTCCCTTTTATTTTTAATCAAACAGAATTAGACGGCCTAACATTTCAATCCTAACAGAAGCTGTACCAAAGTTAAAATGGAATCTTTGTCAAAGGCAAAATTATTATTTTGTTCACAACAGATTTCCAGTATTTCTTTCAATTGACCCAGATATTTATTATTTGAAATCGCCTTCAGACCTTTTCCTACTGAAAAAATTCCATTAGTTTTACACCTATGAATGGTACTTCAGAAAATTCTTTGGATTTTTTTGTCTCGCACGACATGCATGACTTCATTTTGTTGGTGTAAGAATTCATTGCGATTGTGTAGTGAAGGGCCCTGTTCCCTATAACTTAGGGAAGGAAAATGCTTTGTTAGGTTATTGGACTTACCAAACTACATGTAGTGAGTGACATTACAAACCAACATGTATGAATGCCGTAGATATAGGGCAGGGTTTTTATTTTTTGAGGGAAATTTTTGAGGTAAATCGACGACGAAGATCGACAAAACGCAACACCAAAATAAAGATGGTGATAACTGCGGGAGTGCGGGGCACAATGATGAATGAACACGCAAAACCGCATTGATTCGCAAGGCACCAACAGTAAAAAGCGAAAGAAAATCACATTTTCTACTGCAAGAAACTGTTCAAAATAACCAAAAAAAATTAAATGATGTCATTAGAATTAACAGAAGTCTGCTTTAGGTTGAAAAAAGTCATTTTGGAATGATAAAAAAACACCCTTGACTGTAATTGGACAAAAACTCAAGAGGGCCCTTCACTTCACTACAAAATATGACAGTCGCCAAATTCGTAGGGTTTAAAATAACATGTTTTCAATCTGCAAATCAATTCATTGGGCTAAAACATTAATTTTACACTCAATATTTAATTTTCTAACAATGCTTGCGGTGAAAAAGAATTTGCATAGAGCAGTTACAGACCGCGTATTTAGAGTTCAAAAGTGCACGTACACAACCGCATCGACCACTGATTGCGGTCACCCATATCAATCTCGCAAGCCGCACTGCTGTTAACTACATCATGGGCGTACGACCGTACACGTACCTGCCGTTGTGTACGCACTGACTGCCCGTCACCCGTCCAGCGGTACGCGGCCCCTGCGCGCTTTCACCGAAACTCAACCAACCAACAAATCGGAGAGCTTTAAAAATGGAGGCAAATCAACTTACCTCTGGCAAAAGATCAAATCAAAAGCTGGTTTTACCGCACGCACGCGAGCCGGTATATTCCGGGCGATCTGGGCGAGATGTCCAACTCTTCGGCTGCGGTCATTTCTGCGTGGTTTAGGATACTGTGCCGCTGAAAAAGAGAAAATCTACAACAAAGAACTCCCACTGGACGCCATCTTCCACATGTGCCATCGAGATCAATTTTTATTTTTTTCACGGAGACCGCAAAAATGCAAGGGCGCCCTCAATGAGAAGATGGCGGCTCGCATGGGAGGTCGTGTTGTGGTTTTTGGTGTGGTTTTGGTGTCCGTTTTGTCTCCTTTTGTAGGGGCTCTTGGTGAAGATAGCTTCCGGGAGGAATTGTTCTTCAAGCCTCTGCAGAGTGGGCATGTTTACTCGCACTTCCAGTTTACAACAAACTGGAATGTGAGCCACACAAATAATGTGAATGAAAGTATGTTTCTGCATGGTTTTGTATACATTTTATACTCAGGCCTAATTACACAGTTCAAAGCAGTGGGATGCATATGGCTAATTCATATAAATTAAAATATTAAACTCACTCTACTTTTTTTAAATTCCTGATATTACCTCATACAATGTATTTGTTTCACTTGACAATTTTGTGGCCGATTGCCCTTAAAAATTTCATCGTTAAACTAAAACAAAACAGCCCTAAATTTTTTTAGTGAATTCCAAACAAATGAAAATGAAGAAAATAGTGTTTTTAAGTTTAGTTATTCACATTCACTGTGGATCTGCGAAATCGCCATGATCGGTCGATCACGCTGCACCATCATTTGATCGTACAGCCATCGGTCGATCGTTGCCATCGATCGATCACCTTTATTTTCTAATTTATGGCTCTGAAGGATGGTTTTGAAAGAGGGAAATAAAGTCTCAGATTTTCTACAGAATCGTCCCATCACGCAAGTGCATTTCTGAGCGATTGAGTAATAGCGTAGACTAGATCCACTGATCGCACCCAACAACAATTAAAGTACAAAGAGTCATCTCATGTGTATCACAGAGAAACTCTCTATTCAAAATCAAATGGAGCATTTGACAGAATATCAATAATCTGTAGTATCAAAAATCACAAGACCACTGCAATGGTTTGTTCATATGGTAAATAATGGACCTGCATTTGAAATCACTGGACTCGTTATTCTGAGCCACGTGGACTAGGCCATCCATTTCAGTTGATATGCCCTGTGCATTACACATTCTTGCCATCTCAAAATCTCCAAGTCTTTTTTTGTAACTCCCAAATCTCCTTTCTTTCTTTCCAACTCACAGTGTCCCACTACAACCTGTTTCCCAAGGCTCTGGGGCAGGTCGTCGCAAAGTACTCGGTCCAGGAACTTCACCTCTCCCTGACCCAGGGGCAGTGGAGGACCGAGAAGTGGGGGTATCCGATCACGTCTGCTCCCCCCGGGCACAACTGTGGGTCTGGTTCAAACCCTCCACGCCAAAGTGAGTACGTTGGGTACGATTGGATGGGTTGGTTTAGTACAGATGGGATTAGAACTGCCCAAATTCAATGTAGTGTAATTGAGTGGAGCAGGATCTGAACCCAAGACCTGTTAAAAACAGGTCTGGTGCTTTACTTAACCCTAACCCTGCTGAATCCAACAGGATCCAACTATGTGTATGTCACATACCCGATGGAGCCTGTTGGATTGAGCAGTTAACCCCATGTGTGCATTCCTCATGCAAAATGTTGGATTCCGCAGGCAACTGAACCGCATTATAATGCATTGTTGGACTCCGTTGGATTCAACAGACAACTGAAAATAAGGCACAGTGGATTGAACAGGAAAGTCCGGTTGGACTGTGTTGGATTTAGCAGGGTAGTCCTGAGGAACTAGTAGGGGGTTAGGGTTGACTGAGCAGCCCTATGTTGGTGGTCCTTCACAGATCACCAATGTAGGGTTGGATAGCTCAGTTGGTAGAGACCAGAGTCAGTGGTCCAGAGGTACCGGGTGCGATTCCTGCCATCATTAGAAATGAGCCTACTCAGTTTCCCGTCACGATTTGTATGATAAAATCCAGTCTCATGAAGTTCAGGATATAGAATGTAGAGCATAGCCACTATGGGCTCCATGCACAAGTACCTCCTCAACGGTACGAAAGGGAGAGTTGGGGGAGACCACTCGGAGACACATTCGATTCTGGCAGTTCTAATTCAACCTGTACTGAACTTAATCATTCGAATGCATTGCCGATGACGCCTGACACTCACACAAAGACCCTATGGCTTTGTACACATTCAGAATAGAACTAGTGGTGTGTACTTCGCACCTTACGTGCGAGCCAGTTCGCACACGCGGTGTGCTCTCAAAAGCGCCCTCTTCTGTTCACGCACAGAGCCCATTGTAGGTTGGGAAATACCAAGCCAACAATAGGGATAAGTTTGTCAACCTAGAATTTCTTGTGCATGTCAAATAGAAAAGCTGTCTTTGATTATACAGCTTCCTACTTTTGTTCTTTTAATTTCAAGTATTGACGAGTCGTGGAAGGGACTCATCAATGCCCTCTCTGGTTTGTTCTGTGCTTCACTCAACTTCATCGACGACACCAACTCGGCCAAGCCGAAAGTATCCTTCAAGCCGGCTGGGCTGGCCTCAGGTACGGAACCCTTCCAACGTTCCCCTCGTAAAATAGAAGACTCAGAGCTGAATGTTGTCTTGCCCCATTTCCATCTTCAACCTTCCGTTTGTCTCTTCTGTTTTGCATTGTCAAATCTGTTTGTTCGATCTTCTCCATAACCCTGTCATTGCAAGGGCTGACAATTTTTTCTCAGTTCATATTAAACGATGAATTATTTTTCTTATGATTTGTTTACTTTTTATTTGAAGAATCTTATTCCAAGAACTCAGCCAACATGCGCTATGCCTCCTTGCCCAGAGAGAACGTCTGCACTGAGAACCTGACGCCCTGGAAGAAACTCTTGCCTTGTGATTCCAAGGTAATTCCTGCTTGACACGGGCGTCCCAGAGTCACGTCCAACCAAACCATTTTAGGAGCGACTGTGTTTTAAATAGGACATTAATATGTCGTTTTCATTGACTAGACGCTGGCGTCATTCTTAACCGCTGCAGTCAATCTTTCAATGATTTGAACTTGTAGTTGCTACTAATTGTTTAAAAACATACATTTATTTTCATTTCAAATCTCATGAATCATTTGGTCTAGTACGAAAGGGATCTGAACTAGATCTGAATGTTCGTTACAAAAGGGATCTAAAGTAGGAAAAACCATGTTTATGTAAAAAATTAACATGGCATTTTGACATTTTCAACCAATCAATGAACGATGAAAATATTGAGATTAACCAAATAACTGGTGATATATGAAGCACAACTACAACCTTGAAGTCATATTCCATTTTGAGAGCATCACTTGCATTTCTTGGATATGTCTTTTTTCTCACAATTGTTTAGGTTTTACTCATGCAAAAAGTTAACATCATTCAATTTTTGTGTTGTAAATTTTAGTGTGTTGAGAGAAGATTGTATCACCTAACAACCACTTTAAAATATTTTTTTGACATAATCACTTTTCATTTTAATACCTATGCTTTTATCTTGGCCTTCAAATGCTTTTCATCCCAAATCCTCAAACATTTGAACACAATTTTGTTTCGATTTAGTCACTACTGAAAAAAAATGCGTTTTTTTCCCTCCCTGTTTTGCAGGCTGGCCTTTCCACTCTCTTCCACGCAGGCAACCTCTACAATGCCAACTACCATTCCCTAGCCGTCGACCTGCGGCCCGTCTGCGATGATTACCCAGCCTGCACCAGGCCGGCCTTGGAGCTCAGCCAATCCCTGGCCGTGGTGTTCAACCCGCCAGCCAATCACGACGGCAAGCAGGACTGGACGCTCAGAAGCCTGTTTGAGCGTCCGTTGAGCACGACGTGCCCCATGGCCAACGAAAGCAAGATCTATGTGGATATCACCGAGAAAAGTGTTAGTTTATTAACGCTGAAACAGGCATTGATTTATGATGTGTATTTATAAAGTGTAGGCATCCACTAGTATTGGTGCTTAAGGCACTACATCATTATTACCCTGCTCATTGGGCCAATGAAACATTCCCAATACTATCTCAGCTCCCTGGGGAGTATACAGCTCGATGCTGCCATTTTGGCACAAAGCAGCTTAAATCAACCGCAATAACCATCTCTGCCGTCACAGGTACCCATTTACTCCTGGGTGGAGAGAAGCAATGAGTGACAAAGTACCTTGCCCAAGGGCACACGCACCATCGCCGCAGGCTGGACTGGAACCCACAACCTGCGGAATTACCCCAAGACCATGAATTCAATCCTCCAGAACATGAGGCCATACCACGGCTTGCAATAACTGTATTTGACAATGGACCCATAGCTATTGTATTATGTACACACACTATGGATTAAAGGCATACGCACTCTGCACTCGGGTTTTATTCCAAATTTGGAATCTTTTAACTGTTAATGGAGCATTGGAGACAGCAGAGCTTAATTTTGAGTGTACTTTTTAATTCTGAGTGTACTTTTTACTGGCTGTAAATTGTTTTACCTAACAGACCAGAAGAATTCAAGGTTAGGTTAAATATCCGTTATTCTTTTCTCAGTGCATAATTTGTCTCTGCGTGTGTGTTATATTTTCTCCAGGAGTCTAACCCATGGTTGCTTACACCAGAATCCACGACAGTCACCAACAACAGGGGGCGCACTTACACTGTTTACGATTTGAAGGAGATCACAAAAGAGCACAAGATAAATGTGGCCATGAAGTGGAATGACAGTGTGCACTATGGTAGGTATATTGAGATATTATCCCCTCATACATATTCATGAGCCAAATGCACTCCTGTCATTGGTCGGTGTTCTCATGTCCGGGAAGTAAGGTAGCTTCCCCGCACGGATGACACCCATGTCGCCCAATAGGTCGGTAGCACAAGGGAAAACCCAAATATTAGCTACTAAGCTCTAAAATGCAGCAATTGAAACTACACTAAAAACATCAAGAATGATAAATATGCATTTTATGGGAGGGATATTTCATTGAATTTTGTTGAATATTCATAACGGAGCTTTGCATCCGGAGGTAGTCAAATCAGTCATGTGACACTCTCAGCCAATCAAGAGATAGTTTGTTGGTAAGGTGTCACGAATCCTAATGTTGTCTCTTGTTCCGGCAGCACCGGTGAGGCCACCCCACCTGCACGCCCACCGTTTCCTGTCGGGTTTTGGCCAGGAGCGTGGCGGTATCACCTGCCAGCTCTTCAACCATCACCCTACCGAGGCCCTGCCCGTGGTGTACATGGAGACAGTGCCCTGGTTCGTTAGGCTGTACCTGCACACACTGAGAGTGGAGAACAACAAACGTGTAGTCAAACCAGGTATGAATAACAGTAAAATAGCTAGCAAAATCCGCCAAAATCTACAAGCTGATCAATCCAGGATTGTACGGCCCAACCGCTACTTAGAATGTGGCCCGTTGGGTGTCCAGAGCTTTGGTTACATCCATAGCCGTGTCCGCATTGGATTTTTTTGGGTAAAATGTATGGAGACTGTTGTTAACTTGACCAAATTAAGTCCAGTGCAGGCAGCCGGTAAACTCTCCAAATTGTTAAGTGTCGATCGTCGGTGGTTCATTTATCCCTCCGCAGCGGGATGTTTTACAGGGCCAAGCGGGTCACGGAAGAGTTACATTGTCAGTTTTATGTCACTGAAAAGTCCCATGCGGAATGCCGCTACAATGTAAAGCATACATTTTGATCAGGTGGTTTATGTGATTAAGGACTTTCCGCGGGCCATGAGTAATCCAAGTGTAGATGCATGGTAGAATAACCACAGTGGAATGTTAACAATCACTAACGGTAACTGTTTACAATAGTTAGTCCAATGCGAATGCGGCTTATGACAGCAAGTTCCCATGTAGTTTCAATAAATGAAGACCGAGGCAATAGTTTCAGACAACAGGTGGTTCCACATTTGCTCACACATTACACAAATCTTGAATTCATGATGTGTTTGTAGTTTGTGAAGCTGCAAACACATCATTGAAGGTGAACGGATTGAGGAACACACATGCTGTGGATTGTGGAACACTTAATGCATGCATGCATATGAGCATTAAAACATTCTTGAAATGGCAATACACAACTTTTGAAAAGCAAAAGCTGAATGGCATTGTTGCAGTCGAGTCCATCACAGGTACTCACAAGTCAATCACAAGTCCTCCAGTCCATAATGTCGATCATAAAATATTCAAATGAACTGTGAGAAAAGCTTTATATTGTTCATCCCTATTACTTGTGAATGGATTTATGAATGGACTTGCGATTTACTAGTGACTGAAATTGTGAGTGGACTTGTATTCAACTTCAACACTACTGAATGGTTTCATCTGTGTCCTTACAACAGAGAAGCAGCTGTACACCCCAGGTAACGACCGATCCAACCCATACCTCCTGGAGATAGTCTTGACCCTACCGCCTCAGTCGGTTACCACTCTCAGCATCCAGTTTGACAAGGCTTTCCTCAAGTGGACTGAGTACCCGCCCGATGCCAACATTGGCTTCCACATCAGGTGAACTTCTGAAAATCTTGCCTTGCTTGAAGACTAGACATATAGAAAATTTGCATTCATCCCAAAAGTAACCTGCCGAAATATCAAAAATCTTACTCGGATTAAAGATTGTACTGGTACTAAACACCCCGTGAAATTATTCCATCTGGCTTGCTGCCATTTAGAAAACACCAAGAAGTGTATTTGATTTCCGACGGTCAGTCAATTGACTGATTTTTGGAAATTAAGAGAGCTATTGACAAAACATTTTTTTTGTGATCAAAAGGTTGCCCGTGGTTTTTCACTGATTTTTTTTTTCTCGAAAAGTGTAATATCCACTCAGCTGAAATTTTAAAAGTTTAGGTTTTGAACATTCTTCTTTTGGATTTTGAGTGGTGCTATTATTGGAAACGAACAAAATTCATAAAAAAACAAATGATCCTTGGATGCCTTAAAGTCCTCTTGTAGTGTGTGAGTTTTAAGGATTGAGCACATTGTTTCACAACACAAAGAGAGCACCCAAAAATCCTACCCATAATGATGCCCACTTTTCATATTTTGAATTGTTACACAGTTCCGCAATTGTGTCTGCCCTGATGCCTTCGTACGCCAACTTCACAGCAACAGATCTGCACAGTGCCAGACTGCATACAAGGTTTGTATGATTAACAGACGTCTAACATAGTCCTGTTATTGGAGACTAGCGTGGATTCAATCAAATGAAGTTAGTCTTAGGACTCCGTGCATGCACAGTAGATGTTGCTTTTCGACTGGGTTTGAAAGACCAGTGACCAGGACACACTGCATGCACGTACTGGTTTGCTCGAGTATACACAATGAATATTATTCCACAGGGCGGTCCCCAAAAAAAAGTTTACATTTTTTTAGATGCAGATTTCTCAAAACTGGGAAGACATGTTGAATTTGTTTGAAGTTATTTGAAAACTACAAGATCTTGGTGGTATATGGTGAAAATATTGTTGAAAATAAAGCCTACATTAAGAAATGGCGGCCATTTACAGAAACATGGTCAAAAACCAGTTTGTCCACACGCAAGTCTATAGCCGTGTCCGCACTGGACTTTTTTTTTTGAAGGTTTTACCGAGACGATGGTAAAATGAAAAATGGTCAAATGTGACCACTGTCCGCACTTGGACTTTCGACACGGGAAATTTTACCCCGACCGCGTGGGAGAAGTAACCGAGCTGTCACAGTGTCAGTATAATGACTCACCGTACGCAGAAAACAAATTGCCGATCACATTTTCAGCCACCGATACGCTCAGTAATATTACACACGCCATTTGCATGCATAACATAATCGTTTACACGATATTATTTCATCTTGACACGCTAAATCTTGACGAAAGGGCCTATAATTCTGACGCATTTGTGATGCACGTCGTCGAAGCCATGCCGCTGTACGATGTTCCGTGCGGCAGCAGTGCCATCAGTATTCGTTGGTTCCCATCGCATGCTTACAGAATCGAAGCTATGATGTGGGCCAGGAACCAGTGACTACGGCCTACGTACGGTACCGGACCATGATGTTCCGTGCATGACTACAGTAGCGTATCAGGACGAATTTGGATCGTAGAAAATAACAATACATCGGTGGAGAAAGAGAATTTCCGCAAATAAATTCTCAGAATGTGATCTCTCTTCTCTGTGTATGTATTTGTCCGTTGAAATATATATTTTAACGAGATTTTACCGCTCGGACTTGATAATACACCGCAGCGTGTTTCTACAAAATGTTCGGCCACTGCACGTGCAGGTTCGTGCGGTCTCTGTATGCATAACAGGGCGCTCGGGCCGGATGTACGCTTTCCTGAGCCGCTTTTACCGACTCGCACTGTCCGCACTGGACTAATCGTCTCGGGAAAAGCGACTCGGTCAGTTTTCCTGGGCGCGTGGGAAGTTTTCCTGGGCAGCAGTTGGCCAGTAAAAGTAACCGCTGGACTCAGGAAAAGTAACTGAGAGGAAAACGTCCTAGGCTGTCCGCACTGGACTTAAAATGGGAAAAGTACCCATAGTCTCGGTTAGTTTGACCAAAAAAAGTCCAGTGCGGACAGGGCTTATGAGACATGGTCAAACAATAGCACTGCGTGCACAAAGAAGTGCAATAACAATGACCATATCTCAAACACAAGTGTGGACAAATTGGTTTTCGACCATTTTTCAGTAAATGGCCGCCATTTCTTAATTCAGGCTTTATTTTCAGCGCCGGTTTTACAATATATACCAGCAACATCTTATAGTTAAGGAATATCTTAAAAACAATTTCAATATGTCTTCCCGATTTTGAGAAATCTGAAAAAGTGTTAACTTTTCTTGGGGGACCACCCAGTACATGAACAAAGCTATAGCGTCTTCATGCGAGTGTCAGGCATCATCGGCAGTGCATACGAATGTCTCTCCCAGTGGTCTCCCCCAACTCTCCATTTTTAACCGTTGAGGGAGTACTTGTGCATGACGCCCCAACTTGTCAAACAATCATATAAGATTTACAGAACAACTTTGCACTAGGCGTCTGTCGCAGTCTGAATGATCTCAACTCTGTCCTTTTGTCTTGCAGCACGGTCAGTGACCCCATGCCCGGCACCCCCTTCCTGCGCATCTACACCGAGCCCCTCCTGATCCAACTCCCCGTCCCTGACTTCAGCATGCCGTACAACGTCATCTGCCTCACGTGCACCGTCGTGGCCATCGGCTTCGGGTCTCTCCACAACCTCACCACGCGCCGCTTCGTCCTCTCGCCGACCAAAAAACCCACAGGGGGTCTCAAGTCCAAGATCTTGAAGTTCTTCGGGCGGTCTCCGGCCAAGGAGGAAGGGAGCACGCCCGCAGATGAAGAGAAGGAGGAGGAGAGAGTTGTTCGGGATAGAAAGGCCGGTGGTGATAATGGAAAAGACTTGAGAACTGAAGACAGTTGATGCAATAAACCAGACTTTTGAAGTTGATATAAGTATGCACTAGAATGATTTAATTTTATGTATATAGCTTTGTTAAATCACTTTTTGCAAATTGCACTGAAAAATTTCATTAATTGCACATTTTTATATAATTATACAGTTCTTAAGATGTCATTTAATGACAGGATACAAAGGTTATTGATAAATTTCAAGCAGTTTTTCTAAAGGAAACAGTTTACAGTAGTGATTGAATGATTTTTCATCCTCATCTGCTCTAAGTAAGTACTGTAACTCCAAACTCATTCTTTCTTGCAGCATTGTCAGCTATTTCATACACCACCTCATTTCAGTAATCCTAAATATGCTCTACATTGTCTTCCTTATGTAAATAAAGCTTAATTGTTATTTTAAACCAAGCCGGAACTTTGTTGAACTTTGTAAATGAATTCTCTATTAACATTCTCGAAAGGAACTTTGTTGGGTTTTTTTCTCCATCTTCTTCTTCTCGGGTCATCACACCACTCCCTCCCAGTGTTGAGCACATAAAAATGTAACACAAATGATATTACATGTATTTTTAATTTTACTGATGAGCTCTATAGAATAACTGTACCTGGCACATTTGTAAAGCGCTACAGGAAACAATATTATTAACCCTCCCTCTCTCAGTGACAATCTGTAGCCCTACGAATCAAAATCTATCAGGTTACAAGTTTTAACAGGTCTGTAAACTGGCCTCATATAAGCAAAATTGACAGGTTAATTAAAATGGCTACTACACAAGCTGTAGCAGTATTAATGGTCAACCAATCGATCAAACCAGTTATACGAAAATCCATAGGGATTTCTGGTAGTTGGTGACCAGCCTGTACAAAAGAGAGAGTTAGGGGTTGGGTTTTTTGACAGTTTGTTATAGTTATAAGTAAAGGAGGGTTTTAAAAGCACAAACGGAATCAGAATTTATGTTTCTTTTCCCTGGACAAGAAAATCAACAGAACAGTGACAAATAAGGATGGAGGGCAACGAAACGGGACAATACGATTTCAAAAGCAAAAACTAAACAAGAACACAAACTTAACATCTAAACAGGACAATCAGTAGAATAAATGTACATGTACATCAAAATTAGGTTTTCTATCAACTTCCTCTTATTTGTAAATGATAGCCAAGAAAATATAAAAGGGGAAAGGTTTCCCTTGTCTGAGTATCTGCTAAAAATATACAAAACTGATTACTGTCGGAAGCATCAAAACCAGTTTGGCCTTTGACCTCTTCTTGACTAACCTATCTCAATCTGGTTAAAGAACATGTATAAAGCCAACAATCTGTGAGCAATGGTCATTACAGTAATAAAGATTTCCCATTTTCTCAAACATGTCTTGAATACTGTAGTTTTATAAACAGAAAAAAAATGGCTGAAAGGCCACATATGAATGCATTTCTAAGACACTTTTCATGTACCACCTTTAAATTTATCAAATACATCAATTACTCAAGAAAAACAAAAACAATACCACAACCGACGCATAATACATGTATGTGAGATCTTTTCAACTCAAAAACAATGAGTTCTGACAAAATGTGGATCAGAAACTTATTTGTAGGATACCTTTACTGCTATCAACAAGTATATTCAGCCCTAAGTTGGCACTCCTCGGTTTACTTTTCAAGTCAATCTGTGTAAAGAAATGTAACAAGTACACATAATATCATTTGTGAACTTCATGATTCTGTTTACAAGTATTTCAGTTCAAGCTATAATGTAAAAATGGATTACTGGATTCATTAATTCAATTCTTAACTTAGTTTTAAAAAAAAAAGGGTTTCTGATCAATGGGAGTGCAACTCCCTAAATGTACATTTCCAAACTGTTGTAACATCTACTTTTTTGTGTGGCCTGCTGAACAGGGGTAATATTGTGTTATAAATGTACAGAGAAAATGGTGTGTGTGACTGCGCGTATGAAATATATGCATCTCTGGTTCTATCAGGTATGCCACACAGTGTCATTAACAGTTGCTGTGAAGCACTCTCACAATACAGTGTTGTAACTAGGAGGGGGAATGTGGGGATGTGGGTAACTCCCAACCCAATTTCTGTAACCAAATTTCTGCAACCCGAGTCTTAGCATCAAGCAAAATATTTGCAATGCTTCCAGCCTTAGACACTGCAGTAACGACCGAGCTGATTGGCTGAGTACGTAGCAGCACCTTCAGTCTTCATTCATTAATTGATCAGTAAGATTTTATCTATAGGCTATTATAGATAAAACTGGTTGTGTTGCTCGCTATCTGAGTACATGTAGATGTATGCATCTCCCAGTAACCTCTCGATGATCTCAGTCAGTTGCTTGCCCTCGATGCGGGCCTTGATGTGATCCACGTCCACCCATCTCCGGAAATCCTTGAGGTGTGTGACCTGAGGGATGTAATAACCCTGCTGGTCACCTTAAAAAAGAAAAAAAGACATGAACAAAAAATCAATAAATATAGTATATATGCAGTGGCGTCGCCAAGGGGGGGGGCAGGGGGGCACGTGCCCCCCCTGGAAAACCTAGTGCCCCCCTGAGTGCCCCCCCCCCCCATCAAATGCTGGTGCCCCCCTATCCTCTGCAAAATTCTGTGCGTTGTTAAAATCATTACCTCAAAAATAGCAATTTCTTGAGATATCTTCAGATCGAATTTAGCATCAAATGTGGCACCATTTTGCATCTAGCCCATCCTCCGTATGCGAAAATTTTCCAAAGGGGAGGGGGGCACCCCCTCCCCTTAGACCCCTCCCCCAGGACAGTGATCCTTATCCACCTAAGTGACCCCCCCATCAAATGCTGGTGCCCCCCCTGTGCCCCCTCCAGACTGAAAAGTCTGGTGACGCCACTGTATATATGTCTACAGATGTTATGACTAGCCCTATTTTGTACCATATTTTAAAGGTAGAGATCATTTGCAGCTATCCAAAAAATAACTGACCAAATTACTGTTGAAAAGCTTACTTGGTTCAGGGTCCAGACCTGTAAACAGACTGCCATAGACCTTGGTGGTAATTACGCACATTTCCCAAAATTATAATACTCACAACTCTCTGAGGTGCTCAAGACATGCATCAAATTAAGCTTATTTCGTCATCCTTCATTTTCTGTTCAATATTTTTTGGGGGCTAACCAATGACTTTTGGGAGAACATTTCATCCAAAGATGATCACCCCTACAAGCAGTCCTGAAGCTCATCGCCATTTTGAAAATGGACGCCTACGCTCCATTGCAAAATAGAGCCCTTTTAGGGTCTATTTTTCATCCAAATTTCACAGAACTTAATATGGGTTCGCAGTCCTGCACAGCTACCACCCTTCTTTTTTACAAATCATCAAGTTCATGGCCCTCAAAATGCTCTTATACATGTACCGGGGAATTTGAGGGCATGCAATCGTGATGCGGCCGACGTAAGCAATTTTGTACCGATTTACTGGACTGCGCACCCCTAAACTCCCTGTGAAATTATTCCTTCTCAGGCATGCTGACATTTTAAAGAAAACCAGGAAGGTCATTTCCAATGTTAGAAATTTCTTTTAGTAGTTGGTTTTGTATAGTTTTGGGGTGAATCCATAAATGGGTGCACGCAAGCGTTGACACAATGCTTACATGCACATGGTTGCATTTATTTGTTGGTTCAGTGCATGACATTGCGTAGCTGCATTCAGTTGAATGAGAATGTGGTCTGGACGCTGATTTCGGGTGCAATTTAAAATATGACTCGGCAACTTTTGAATTGAAATCCAGATCCTAGAATATTGATTTCTTGGAACAAACAGCATTCAGAGAGATAAAACTTTATTATGTTAGTTGTTAAGCAGGGTGCCGGTCAACTCGGTCCGTGACCAACTCGGTCCGTGACCAACTCGGTCCGAGTCAACTCGGTCCGTGACCGACTCGGTCCGTGACCAACTCGGTCTGTGACCAACTCGGTCCGAGTCAACTCGGTCCGTGACCGACTCGGTCCGTGACCAACTCGGTCCGTAACCAACTTGGTCCGTAACCAACTCGGTCCGTAACCAACTCGGTCAGTAAACGACTCCATCCGTAACCAGCTCGGTCCCTATGGGAAAACGTGTGCAAAACGACTGCATTTTCTTGTAACAAGGCAGGGCGGTCTCGAGTGTGTTTTTTCCCCAGATCTCCGTACGCACTTTATAGTTTCTGTCATTTGTCTGTTGCCTCAATTTTTAGGTAGCATGTGGACACAGCGCCAACGGCCATCGCCACGGTGCACGGCCGGTGGCAGTGCCACGCCTGGCCGCACAGCGCAAACGGCCATCGGCACGGTGCACGGCCAGTGTCAGTGCTGCACCTGGCCGCACAGCCCCACCGGAGCTGGTTACAGACCGAGTTGGTCACGGACCGAGTTGACCTGAAAGCGTTTAAGCACCATGCATCTTTAGATTTTGAGCAGTTTTGTTACTTTAAACGAAAAAAATTCACAAATGACAAATGATCTACTCTTATAATAATAATAATAATAATAATGAACACTTGGTAAAGCGCCGGTATCCATCAGGCATGAGGCTCATGGCGCATACATACAAAGAAAAACATTAATTACAAAAACGACGTAGAAACAGATGGTTTTTGAGGTTAGATTTGAATGCAGACAGGGATTTCATTTGGCGTAGTTCAAGTGGGAGATTGTTTCAAAGTTCCGGGGCAGCATGAGCGAAAGTCGGTTGACCCCACGAGTTAAGCTACAATTGTGACTGGTTATGAGGTCACTTAGAAATGATTTTTGTGACGCCTGTAGACATTTCCTTATGAAAAAAAAAATGTGTGTCTAACAAATTTTAATACTGGGTTTTCACACTTCACTGCTGTAACGGATCTGAGTACTGAAAAAAAAAAAGTACTGAAAAATTTCAAAAGAAAGGTGGGACTCATGATCTCTTGCTTACAAGTACACTAATTGTTATGCGCATCTGAATATTTTTTATGCAAATTTACCATTTACAAAAGTACCATTTGGGAGACACCTTAGCATCAGAAGTGATACCTTTAGGAGGCGGGGGGAACTAGAAATGGCTCCCTAATGCCTCGCATATATCAGCTCCTATTTAGAGGCAAAGCTGGATCGATTGCTCATTGTCCAACACTTAAATATACCATATTGGGGTAGGATAAGGTAAAAATGGGGTTAGTGGTTATTAATATGGTGATTGGATTGCACAACAAGTAAAGCCCAGAGCATGAAGTTAAGTCTATGAGTAAGCCTCATATCTCGCTGTGGTCCACCCCTTACCAGGGACTCACCTCCCAAAGCCATGGGGTCCAGACCCCGTACCCCAAGCTGGCGTGCAAACGCCTTCCGCTACAATTTACAAAGTTGGAAAACATTGTGCACAAGTCTGTGGCAATGTCTCATTAAGGTGTCGCCGTATTGTTTTAAGTACCATTTGGAGAAGGAATTTTAGTGTCGCAAATAGCTCAAAAAGCTTAGTTGGGAAGAGAAACCCTCAAATATGGAGTTTTGTGGGGGTAGGGTCAGTTTAAAATGGGGTAGGGGTCACTGAGATTTATCCGCAAGTAAGTCTATATGAAATGGTAGTCCATTTAAAGTATTCAGTGAAATTAAACTACTGAATACTGATTAGGGTAACAGAATTTGCTTATTATTGCTATATGACGGCGACACATCTCATTGGGGCGACAAGTTTGCGTCGCCTTATTGTCAAAACTACCCTTATTAGGAGAAGGAATTTTGCTGTCACAAATAGTCTAGATCAATTGCTCGTGGTCCAAAATATAGATATAGGTTAAATGATAAGGCTATTGGGTTAGGGGTCGTTTTATGTTTGTGCACAACTCTATGGGAGTGTCGCCCTATTATAGCATTAGTAGTAATTATTATTATTATTATGCCTGATTCAAAGCACTGAGCTATCCCGCTGTCGCTTGGCAGATTCCTAGTCCAATTTTTTTTGTCACATACTTACCCTGCCGATCGGCCATACTGTCAAAGAACACCCATTCCGAATCCTTCTCCCTTCCGGCTTTGACAAACGCTACGTAGTGACTGGTCCGGATGCAGATGACAGCAAACAGGTCCATCATCTTGGGGGTCAGTAATCTCTGACGGTGCTGGTCTACTTCCTCTTCCGAGAAACCTTTTCCCATTGTCTTAGAGAAGAATTCCTTCAGGAAATGGTCTGGGACGGTCAGGGTGGTGGGCTTGTGGTCTGCCCGTCGGGTACCTACATGCATCTGGTTTGTGGGAAAGAAGAAATGAATACAAGGATTCACAATACAGAATAGAAATCCAACCTTTTCTGCTAAAAGTAGACTTTGCTATAACAACATTAAAAAAAAATCAAAAATTGAAGGAAAAAAAATTGACTGAAGCGGGGAATGATCCTGCCCCGGTACTGTAATCCTTTGATGTTCTATCATGTCTCAGACTATGAGTACAAAATCAGTAATCAGTGTGATTAACTGTATAGGTCACTAAATGTGACTTACCACATTGAAACAGTCATCACAGTAGTTCTTGATTGGTATGGTATCATCTTCTAAACATTCCGCCGATTTGCAGGCACTGCACTCAAAGACGGCAAAACTGCCGCACACTGTACACGTCCTAGGATCTGTCACACAGACATATGCAAAACAGTAAAATGTTATGATGGAAGTTTTGGATCGACCTGGCATCAATGTTGTCCTATCCAGTTCTGGCATTCAAGTCAATTATAAGTCAAATTGTAAGTTCGATCACATGCAATGAGGGATAAACAAACTAGGAATGCCTTGAATAGCTTCTGACTTGTAAGAAATCTGCTTTAAATCAAATTCCTGCAGCCCAAAACAATTTCAAAAATTCTAGAGCTTAATATAGCCTGAACATTACTATCTTCCTGTGTTTAAGACAGAAAGCTCTGGTGGTTTTGTTGCTAAGACATAGACTTGCAAGTGCTAACTCATGGGTTTGAACACCTCTCAAGTCGCCAATGAATGATTTTTTGGAGTACGGAACTTCACCCTTATTTATACCAAATGACATGAACGATTTGCAGAAGTTCAGTCTTTACTTACATTCTTCAATGATATTTGTGACATCAAGCTGAAGCGATGGCAAAATCCAGTTGTACATTTTGTACTCTGTGCCAAATCTTGGCATCTGCACAATCAAGCATGATGGTGCCTGCAAAGAGAAAAACACAGAAATACGGAATGACTACGTAGATTTTTTGCTTTAACTTAAGCCTGATAAAACATATCACCACACTTGATCTGTTATGTCAGCCGTACATCCCAGAGTTGGGCTGAACAATATTTTTATGAAACTGGAACTTATTACGAGTGACTACCTGTGAATGATCGCCGTTTGCAGTTCTTTGAATTGACTCCAACTTGGAGAAAGCATAAAGCCAAAATCCTCCCAGATCTTTCAAAAATGTACCAGGAATTCCGAAGGATTATGCAGGATTAAAGAAGGCGGAGCCTAGTCACAATTACTTGACGAGAGTGTGAATCGATGCATTTTTATCCACAAATAATGTGCCATTTGGGTTCCAGCAAAGTGGTTGTTTTTTTAGAGGATGCAGAACGTTTCTTAGAATGAAGTCAGGTATAAGGGATCAATCTGAGCTTGAGGATTCAACTTTGGATTCAACTTTCTGATGTACGGGGTGGGGGTAGGGGGGGGGGGTTGTCTTCAAATATAAAAAAGGAAAGTTATTCAGAAAGAAACAGCACATGCCTGTAACCCCCCCCCCCCAGCCAAAGCTGGATCTGCCATGCCCCTGACTTTTTATGATCAACCAGCTGCAACAAGCAGCCAAGGAAAGAGGCAGCCACTGACTTGATTGACTTACCTCTACTAGTTTGAGGTCATGTTCCTGAAAGGACTGCAGTAATAGCTGCTCTACCGTCGGGAGTGTCAAGGACTCATCTTTCTCTAGGAATATCTGATGAATGTTGGACTCAGCCACGGCTTTGTTAGCACCGTGCCTGGGGGGGGGGGGGAGAATTGTTTAAGCAATCAGGTTGACATAATGTGTTTATGTCACAGTCAACCTAGATATCCTTTTCATCAAACTTTTCAGTCATTTTATTTTAATTATCACAATTACATCCAACCTATCCTTGTCACCACTTCAAGTCAAATCCACTGTCACTGTCATCGTCATGCATGATCATCATCATTGTCATCATTATTGTTATATACTCTAGATGTGGTCAGTCTCATCCTCACTGTTATGGCCCCTTCATTGTGATTATCACCTTCAATGTAATAGTTACAGTGACTATGTTATAATCACCTTGTCAGGGTTGCCTCGTCACAGTCACCTTGTCAGTCACCTTGTCACAGTCACCTCGTCGCAGTTATCTCACTGCAGTCATCTCGTCACAGTCACCTCATCGAAGTCATCTTGTCACAGTAACCTTTTTTTTCAATTCAATAATGGTTTATTATAATATCCACCTTTAGCAATGCAAGAACGAATTGTGGTTGGATTTACAACATCAAAACATTAACAATATAAGACAAACTATTATTACTAAAATGTTTTTTTAAGTATCATGAATAAAAACGGTTTAAAAGTTATATGTATATGCAAGTAAACATATAAACTGAAGAAAAAAACTTTCAAAACAGTAGTGAGATGAACATTAATGAAGCTCAGACAAAAATAGAATGGAATGAACAAAAAAAACAATATGGTAGAAAAAACAATAAGCTATCAAACTTTTAAAAGGGAAATGACATCGAACAATTAAAAAAAAAGAGAACTTCGAAAAAACAAAGAGAACAAGTTACTACAAAAATTAACTGACATACAAGAAAACCGTGGACAAGATATAAAGGGTAAACAAATACATATATAGACTGGGAAAACATAGACTTTCCAAAGTGTATAAATGAAAAAATAATGAATTTAAGAGTAAAATGGAATTAAACGAACCGAAAAACAATGTGGAAGAAGAAATGGAAAAAGTAAGTAATCTAAAAAGGGAAGTCACTTCGATAAAATTGAGAGAACACTTTACTGCAAAAATTATTTTACATTAAAACTGTGAACAAGGTATGGTAAGGCGCTACTTTTCCTTCTGTTCGTTTCACAATAAAATTCTGTGATTTTTGCTTTTAATGTCTGCGAGTCCTGGCATGGGAAGTTGTAAGGAGGAAGTCTTTGAACTGAGGTGTTCGCTTTAAAGTCTGATCAATCAATGAAACACAAAGCGATTGTCTGTGGTCTTCCAACGATTCAAGGGAGCAGCGGGAGAGGATTTCATCATATGTTGTGTAGGCAGATCCAAATACTGTCCGCAGTGCGCGTTTATGGATCCTCTTAATGCATTGTTTTTGGTATTGAGTCAGGGCTCCACTGCAGCCTCGAGTCCGAGTCCGAGTCTCGAGTCACAAGCATTGAGTCCAAGTCTGAGTCTTGAGTCACTTGTTCTTAGTTGTTGACCAAACTAATCCCTTTTTTTTTAAATATTTTTTAATCATCCATTCTGTCTTTTAAGTAAATCCCAGTGTATATAATTTACCTTGTGTGTGAACATGTTGTTTAGACCCAAAATGTGTTTTCCTTTTAATTCCCATCCCTAAAAAAACCTCCTCCGTTCCTTCCCTCCATGTTTTATCATCCAAACATTATTCAAACATTATACGATTTTCTGCAGCGCCATGTTTTGTCTATGGAGTAACAAAGAATGCTACGTTTGTCGCACAAATACATAACGTTATGTTTTTTCTTTTGATGAAAATAGGTGACTCGAGTCACGAGTCACCAAGCTCGAGTCCTCATGGCCGAGTCCCAGTCCGAGTCATTTTCCAATGTGACTCGAGTCGAGTCCGAGTCACGGAAAATGTGACTCGAGTCCGACTTGAGTTCGAGTCCTGGACTCCATTGAGTCCTACAACACTGCAGACTGGTGCTGCATATTCGGTACAAGGTCTGATCACATATATATAGTCAATAAATCCACATGTGGTACACTATGTTGCTTTAAAAGACGTAGCATATAGAATTTACTGTTCGCACGTTTTTTCGATATGTTTTGCATGTGTGTCCCATTTCAAGTCATTTTGGATGTAGACGCCTAATATCTTAGCGACACTTGCAAGTGGCAAGATTTTGGTTATCGATGGCGATGTCAGATCGAATCGAGGGATTTTGCATAAAGGAAATGTCCATTTTAACACATTTTGCAGGGTTCAGTTTCATTTTGTTGCTGTCAGACCATTCGGCAAGGTTATCTACTGCAAGTTGCATATTTGACGGTTGATCGGCTCCTCGACATTCAACCAATGTTAGATCATCAACGTACTTGAATGTGTGCAGTTGGTCAGATGGGTTTGCATCACTAATCGTTGCCAGGAAAATGATAACTCCGAGGTTTCATGCCCTGAGGTACTCCAGCATTAAGTATCGACCAGTCAGAGCAAGTGGAATGATATTGAACACACTGCTGGCGAGATGACAGGAAACTACAAATCCATGGAATATTGGCACTTCTCACTCCGAGATCAATCAATTTTACAGGGAATGCACAAAATTGGCTTTTGCTGCAATATTCAGAAATAAGTGCATTTGGAGGATTTATATGTTTTAGTAAATATTGTTAAACTGACTTGTTTTACGTTTTTGGCTTGTAGATGCTGGAAAAACCAAGAAAACCCATAATATTCTTGTAGTCTGGTTCCCTGACCCCACTTAGATGAAATGAAGCAATTTATAGACTTTGGGGAATTGTACGGGCAGAGTATCAATTTAGCTGGCTTGTACCCGTTCACAGGTGAGTAATCAATTGCAAAGAAAATGTGGAATAACTAAATATAAGAAATATGGAGTAGTTTTTGAAAATGGCCAGTTTTCTCCAGTGCTGGTCGGCCGACCAGCGTTGGAAAAAATACAATTTTTCTTGAAAATGTCAGGACACCAGGAGACACAATTTTACAGGATGTTTTAGACTTTCATTCCTTAACAATCCAGTAAGGTATTTGGTGATAATTGGATCATTTCGTTTTTTGATGTTTGCAAATGTTGTATCTTCCCTTTAAGGTTTAATTAATGATATATATATCGATACATATCTGTATCGGCATATTTTGATACGATATGATATATATGAATGTTAATATAATGATACAAAATGATACACACAACTGCGCCGGAATTTAAGGAAAAGAAGTGCCACCTACTTATATGAGCAACAGGAGTAGCGAGCTCAACAGAAAACTCACGAATAATGCGAGTGGAAATCCTGTCTGGCCCTCTGGGGGTCTTTTGTCGAATCTTGGCTATTGTCCTGTGTACTTCCCATGGGTATACAACCGAACGGGTACATAACAGGGTTCAGATCAGCAGACTTTTGAGATGGACAATTGGTTTATTGTGTTGGCGATGTTCCAGTAATCATCTGATGATATTCCTGGAACATGTATTTCAACATGGTTGCTTTTACACCTGTAAGAGCACGAATTTCCCGATACCATGCTGATGGGTTGCTGCATTTTAAGTGTTGGACCCGTCAGGAATAGTAGTGTGCTTTAGCTTTGGCAATAGAATACTTGATCTTATTCCTCAGTCGTTTCCAAGTAGAGCTATCACCACGATGAACACTTTGTCTATCACCTATGGGGGATTTCAGGCCTACAGATACCCATGGTTTGTCGCATGAGTGGAGTTTTACCTTGCATCTGGGGAAGTATCTGTCAATGGCAGTGGTATAAGATTGATGTAAAACTGATACTAGTAATGATTTTGTCCAAGGTATTGGTCCCTCTGGTAGGAAGATCAACAATTTGACGAGACATCTGATCTGGTAACAAGGGGTCCGTATTGAGCTGATTAAAATCCCTAAGTATGATGAAGCGAGCTCCGGGGTGATTCGTTATATTCGATATTGTTGTGTTACCTGCGTCTCTATTGCACGGTCTGGTTGGGGGTAGTACAAAGCAGCACAGAAGATGCATGGTATTGATTGTGGGAGGCATTGTGGGCCGAGTTTATTCACACAACTTCCAGGTTGGTGGGGATTGCGATTTCTTTGGGCGATGATGGAATGAGATGATGCTTTGCATAGATGGCCACACCACCACCATTATGATCCTGTCTTGATTTGGCAAACATGGTGTAACCGGGAACAGCCATTAATTCCGGGGGAAGATCAGGCTTGAACTAAGTTTCAGTGACTGCACAAACATCAATGTCATTATCAAGAATGGTAATGGACAATTCATCAAATTTGTTGTAAGCTGATCTTGCATTGCACAGTAAACTAGATGGCAAATCGTGGACAACAGTGTGCTTTGAGTGGGAAATGTTGACATGGACCAGATTGTTAGGATTTAACGCTACTTTGGCCTCTAGTTAAGGACAGTTTTTCCCTCTGTAATTAAGCGCCCTACAACAGTTTGATTATTTTTGCGTGTGTCCGCTCGGGTACTGTGATGCGCCGGGGGGTCACGAAGTAGGTGCAGTTCCTTTCATAACCTCCATGTTACTCCTGGTCAAAGTGATGCAACTCACTCCAAATAGATGCAACTCACCTGATTTTCAGGAGTGGTTGAGACTTGAAGACCTCTGACAGCAAGGTATTTAGGAACTCTTCCGGATCTTTCTTTTCACTCATTAGACTCTTGGTTGTGCCTAACTGATCCAGGTGCTCCCTCAGCTGAAGAATACGATCAGCTCGAACAAAACCATTCCTGTTATCAAAATCAAGCACAAAGTGGACAACGTTACAACCAAGGCAGTAAATAAGTTCTTAAAGTGTATGGCAGCACTTGTTGTCAAGCTTTAGCATTAGGGAGGTTTCGCAAGCGAAGGGATACACTTACACTTATGTTAAGCTATCCGTATCCATTTTTTACTTACGTGTAGCGAGCGAGATATGCGTGTCGTCTGCACGTATGACATCATACGCCACTCACTATCCGCTAAACGTGCAGAAGACACGCATATCTCGCTCGCTACACGTAGGTAAAAAAACGGATAAGGATAGCTAAGCGTAAGTGTAAGCGTATCCGTTCGCTTGCGAAACCTCCCTATTGTTGGACGAAACCGTACAGACTTTTTCTCTGGACCTTGAAGGAATCAGAATCCTTCAACCCAATTTTTAATGAGCTCTGTAGCAGATCAACCAATTATTCAGTTCAGTTCATTTAATCAAAAGTCCTTCTCATGGAGTTGTCTCATTCTTCCAGACTCACTTTCTCAAGGGGTTGACAATGCTCTCTCTGAGAGTCTTCTGGACTTTCTCATACTCCTGCAGATCGCCCAGGCCCTGCGTGCGTCGCAGGAGCGGATCGAAGACGCCGTTGTAGGCAAACATACTGAAGAGTGTGCTGTCCAGGTAGCAGGAGTTCTGATAACCCTGGATGCCCTTCTCCATGCCCACGAACTCTGGTCTGAGGCGAGGTGGGGGGTCGATGAAACCTTTCACTAACGGCGATGCAAAGCCCCCAAAATCTTTAGAATGACAGAAATTATAAGGAGTAATAATAGCAATATTGAAGCGCAAATCAGTGAACACTTACTTCTCGTGCGATGATTCCCTCCTATTCACCTTATACATATTCTCAACTTCAGTGATAAATAACTACGAATTGGCAGAGTTGTAATGACTCGACTCGAATCTGACTCGAGTCACAATTTTTGGTGACTGGAGTCAAGTCCCTAAGGGTAAAAGACTTGACTTGACTTGAGTTACTGTGAGCAAATGACTTGATTCGACTCGAGTCCCTCATCAGAAGACTCGACTCGACTCCAGCGACGGCTAATGAGACTCGAGTCCCAAAAACAAAAACAAAACTTTGCGAAAAATAGTTGCAATGAATACAAATGTATGTTCGGCGTCATTTTGCAAATACGGTACAGCGGCTGCTTGTCGTGTACAAACATACGTGTCAGAGACTCCCACCTTGTGGTTCTGAAACGCACAAAATACTATCCAGGAACCAGACTTTAAACACATTTTCCAATTTATGGTTTCATCATTGGCTTTGGGCAATTTCGTGTTAAGCTCTTGGATTTGAACGCCGGCTGAATTCATGCCCTCCTTTTAAGAATGCAATAGATACATGCCAACTTTTAACTCTTTCGCTACGGCGAGCCACTGACAGCGGCACACAAAAATTGTACAGGTCGTACGCGAGCCGCTGGCAGCGGCACGTTGACGTCGCTGTGAATAAACGGGGTATCCCCATGACGTGTGCCTTATCTACATAATTTATATCGTATAACCTCTGACCCTAGTTTGAGCCGCTGCCAGCGGCTCTCCGTCTGGCCGGGGTGCGCTTCAGGTTATTGTGAGCAGTTTGCTTACGGAGATACATTTAAAGATGGCGGCGCCCACATCGACGCTCGGCGGAATTTCCAGTGGTTAATTACGTCCAGTTGGGACAAAATAGGTAAATTAAATTCCGTAGCAAAAGAGTTAAATAATCAGAAACAGTTTTGTATAATGCAATATGGTTTTGATGTTCTCAGCGATCAGCTAAGTTCTAGATCAAAAGCCAAACCAGAGAGCAATAAACCAAAGTTTCGCTTCTTGTTACCTGTTACTGTTAGTGATACAAATGACTTTCTCTCTTGTCTTTATTTGTTATGTAGTGTTCAAATATTCGTGACTCAAATTGATTCAAGCTAAATATTTGACTTGACTCGACTCAACTACGCACTGTGACTCGACTCGACTTTCTTGACATAATGACTCGAGTCGCCTCGAGTCACTTCTTCAAAATGACTTGACTCAACTTGAGTCACAAAAATCAGTGACTCGTTACAACTCTGCGAATTGGGCAGTTAAGTTGCATGCATACATAGCGCGCAAAAGTGCTTGGCACTTGGACTCGGGGTATCATGCAACGAAAACAAGTGCAGCGTGAAAACTGCAGCGCATTCCGCTAATTTAGTGTGCGGTGCACTGCAAGCATGTACAAAATGCATAGTTGGGTGCCCGCTGGAGCCTAGTCAGAGTGCATAAATTCAAAGTTACTAGGGAGTTTTGGTTACGCAGTTACTTGAGATCTTGCTAGGATATTGTGCGGACCTGCTGTGCGCTGAGCACCAACATTGAGAACAAAATTGTAAGTAGAATTTGTGTTGTTTCCTTTGTGACACTTTACCCAGCTATTAAATTAAGGCAAGTCTAGCTTGGGAAAATTTCATACTGCGCAGTAAATCCCAAGGCCATATATTTTTGGGTGAATTTTAAAGAGGAAAATAATCAGTGATCTGTTGAATTATATTGGACACCAATCACCTCCAGAGGTAACAGGAGATTATAGTGGTTGAAGGTACATGTACCTCCTTTTGTTTTGTGTAAACAGAGCAATGAATTGAGTGTTGCAAGTTATATCTTTGTGCCGATTATTAATTACTTGTGTTTCTAATAGGGTTTGCCTGTAAGTGGGGATGTAAATGTACTTTCCGCCCAACAGACACACCCCCTGGGTTGTTGTGAACTCACCTTCCACAGAAATTCCCACCGAGTGCAGAGCCGCTCCCGTGCGCAATTCTATAAAAATATTTTGTGGGAGAAAATGCCACAAATGGTGTCAGAAGTGGGATTCTTGTAGGGAAAATTTATTATTTTATCGTTAGTCTGCCGTCTCGCTATGGTCTTCGTAGTTTAAATTTAATCAAGAATAACTGCATTCTTCTTAAACATCCAACCACTCGTAGCAGAACTTCTTAGCCGTAGGTGATCAGGACGCGTCGCAACCCAAGTTACGATATGTAACACGTAGCAACTCACGACGCATTGTACGATCCTTTCACCAAACTTGCGTTGTGTTGAACGCGTCGTAAGCTCCTTGACAACGTTGTTTTCTTACCCAGTTTTATGCCATAAAAATTACATAAACAAGACTATAACACCGAGACAATGTGCGTCAAGTCGCAAAAGGAAAATGCATGGAAGTAATTATTAATTGGCCTGGAATGTTGCAGTTTAAATTCCAAATTAGCTTCTAGTCCACCGCAAGCTTGTTTTCCGTTAAAACTGCATCACACGTTTGCTATTTTGTTTTACGTTTTAAAAAGTTTTGGAGCGGAGATTCGACGACTATTTGTTGACTATCAGACGACTATTTACTGTTTGCTGAATAAATACACGCAACAGTCATCGTATTGTGCTATCAATACACCTACGACGCGTCACACTTACGACACGTTTTGTGAAATGAATGGCAGGATGCTTCACAGCTGCGTTACGATGAGTTTCGTGAAATTAGCCTTTCAATATGCTGCCCCAAGTTCCCTGTGGCACAAGTTACCAGTTCATGTGAGAAATGCCAACAACTTAAACCATTTTAAGACGCTGCTGAAACTCATCTTTTTCAAACTGCTTTTGATTTAAAGTGGATATTACTGTAACCATTCTAATAAATTTAACTTTACACTACTTTTTAATGATGTGTTTTGATGTATTTCTGGTTTTAATTAATAATTTTGATGTATTTGGTGATTTAATATATCTGATGATTTTAGTGCATTTGAATCAACACTAGAATAACATGTACCCCGTTTTAATTAAAGTAAAGTGCATTTGAATCGTAGCCAGGAATTTTTCAGTGGGGGGCGGGGGGCGCTGGGGGGCTATCTGGGGGGCTAAGAGAATATCTGGTTAGGGCACATTTCAGTTTGAACAATTTTGTGCACAAGTCTAATGGAATGTCTCCCAAATGTCCAATCCAAGGTAATTTTCCAAACATTTTTTTTGCAATACTTTTCAGCCTTAGACACTGCAGTAACGACCGAGCTGATTGGCTGAGTACCTAGCAGTACCTTCAGTCTTCATTCAGTTATTGATCATTAAGATAATACATATTATACATAAACCTGGTTGCTTTGCTCACTTTCTGAGTACATGCAGATGTATGCGTCTCCCAGTAGCCTCTCCACAATCTCAGTCAGTTGCTTGCCCTCGATGCGGGCCTTGATGTGATCCATGTCCACCCATTTCAGGAAATCCTTGAGGTGGGTGATCTGAGGGATGTTGTAGCCATGCTTGTCACCTTAAAAGAAACAATACAAAAACAAAAACAAATGCTAAATATGGGTCTACACATGTTATTACTAACCCTGTTTCAAACCATATTTTAAAGCTAAAATTGTGATTTTATAATGCAGACACTTAGACATTATTTTCATGATGTATGTGAACATTTAATTGATTCAGTGTGGGTTTTTTTTGAAAATTAAAATTTGGTAGTTATATTTTGTGGGAAACCTATGGGGTTTATTTTGTTTAATTTTCGGGGACAGACATACTCAAAATAAAAGCACATGCGCATCGATCAAAACAAAATCGCTGTTCCAAAAACCATCAACAAGAGTGCATTTAATGACGGCATGGCATTTGGTTAATAAGTCAACTATTTTTGGTCAATTTTCGAGGACAGACTGACAGAATGACCGACCAAGCGACTGACCGACCACCAAGTGACTGACCGACCACCAAGCGACATGAAGAGGCTCCTGCCACAGACTTGGCCAAGTCTGGGTTGCGCTCGGTCTGTGCCTATAGTAAATCCACTCACAGCGCATATCGCATACGTCCTTACAGTACATAACGCGCGCCCTCATGCGTCGAATCCGGACCATCATGTTAAAAACGTACATGTACATGTTATTTTCAAGTGATGCAGCAACCCAGACTTGGTCAATCTACCAAGCGTACGCGCTGGTTTGTTCCACGTTTGTACACAGTCTATGGAAATTAATTTTCGCTGTGATTGGCTTCTACCAATTACGGTAGAAGCCAATCATATCACAATGTTTCAGGTAATTAGCATTTTTATTCTTAAAAACGCGCGCAGGTTGTTTTGATATTATTCAAAAGTACAGATGCCTGATTCAAAGCACTGAGCTATCTCGCTGTCGCTTGGCAGATTCCTAGTCCAATTCTTTTTGTCTCATGCTTACCCTGCATATCAGCCATACTGTCAAAGAACACCCATTCAGAATCTTTCTCCCTCCCAGCCTTCACAAATGCTACGTAATGACTGCTCTTGATGCAGATGACCGCAAACAAGTCCATCAGCTTTGGGGTCAGTAATCTCTGATGGTGTTCGTTCACTACCAATTCCGAGAAACCTTTCTCCATGGTCTTGGAGAAGAATTCCGTCAGGAAATGGTCCGGGACGGTCAGGGTGGTGGGCTTGTGGTGTTTCCGATGGGTGCCTCCATGCATCTGGTTTGTATGGGGAAAGAATACAGGACTTACAATCGAGTATGAAATACCTGTTTTATCTGCTAAAACATATACATAAAAAATAGTGGTTTCATAAAACCGTTACTGGTGCATAAAAGCGTTGTTCTTATACAAGCTAATGTACAAATTGATGTACCTGATCACGATCAGCTAGGGCGTATTTGTGTTGGGGTTTGAAATGTGGGGAAGAGAAATGTCAACCTGTCGGGTAAATTGGTTGAAAATACATTAATACCCCCAATAAAAAACCAAGTGCAAGTGACAAGGAGTAAGGAACTATAAGCCCCAATGTGCTAACAAAAACTGCTAGATTATCCTGTGACAGTCAAATTGAAGGTTTTATTTGGAAGTGTCAACTCTGGGGAAATTGGTGTTGAAAGAATAACTGCATTAAAAGTGAAATCCCCAAAAATGCAGTGTAGTTCCAGAAAGGAGAAGTCCCCGAGGAGGTTTGTTAGAAAGTTAAAGCAGCCCCGCACCCCTCCCCCACCCCCTCCCAAATAAAAAGAACAAGAAAAGACAATGAAGAAAAACGTGGGAGGGCAACAGCCCCCCCCCCATGAAACCTTGTCACCCCCCAGTCGCCTCCCCCCCCCACCCACCGAGATTTTGAGTTTCTAAAAAAATTATCATTGATCTAAATGTAAATAGTCGCGAATGATCCACATGATGACTACTGAGAAACGACCCTTCGACCGCGGACCAGTAGTCTGACAACCGGCGTGACATAGCACATAATGATAATCTACAGTACTATATTATTAAAATGCGTATTAACACCCACTGCACTGCTCGCTCACACCACAGAACACGTATTATAGACAGGTGGTCCGTGGGTCACACAGTTTCAGTCAGCGATATCACGCGAATCGGCCACGCACAAACATTTTTTCTCCATTCAGATATTAGCTAAAATAATAATAATAGACCAAATAAATTTCCTTGAAATTAATAGACCACGCCTCTCCAAAACTTTCCGAATTCTTTTTTTTTTTTGGCTAATTCTGATGCCGGGTAATGAAAGGGGTTTAAAAGACATGCCCAAAACTCCCGAAGGACGATTGACGAACTATTACTTATTTTCCTTAATTTCCTAAACTCTAATTATTATGATTTTGATAAATGAGTTTTAAAATTCTTGAAAAATCTAAGATGGCCTTTAAATATAGGAATAAAATTACGGCGAGCTGGTCTGACCTTTCAAAGGGTTGCCAACTGGCAGATTTTTTTCTCCTGATTACAGAAATTTCGTTGAATTTTATGCTGTCTTTTCAAGGTTTTTGAATTCTTGTTTAGAAAAATACTAAATAATGTAAATCCTTTTATTGTACTTTTACGAGGAGATTAAGATCAATAAAAAATAAAGTGTAGGTCTACTAGACCATTTGAAATTTTGACTTGAAAGGAGCCCTTAGGCCTACGGCCAAATGTTGCCGATAAAGAAAGTTGAAACGTGACACCCCTGTTGTCTGATGAGTACGACGTGCATGCCATGGCCATCGTCGGGTCCGCGAGATATCGATTTCAGCGTTGAGCAGCTTCGGGGTGCTTTCAGTTTCAACCTTTCATTCCTATTTCTTTGATATTTCCCAGAGAATGAACCACCAGTCTAACTGAAATTCATGGTAAGTAAGTCTGTTCTTTATAAGTAATGAGACACGCAACATTACAATGACGCATGATCAACTAAATGTAGGCCTAGCGGCTTAGCCTATGTGTGGCACTGGCCCAGTCGACTGCATAGCCTAACAAGTAACAAGTTAGGCTTTCAGCAAATTAGACACATGTTGTCAAAATTTTTGGCCACAAACATTGATCAAATGTTGTATATTTCTTTTTTTGTGCAATTTCCAACTCATTCAGTATTTATTGAATTGAAATGTGGGTAATGGGGGTGGTAACTATGTACATTTATATTTTCTTAAGGATGATTTGTCAGCCAATATGGTGCAGAATATTACAGAACCTCTAGAGAATCACTCTAGAGAATTTTATTTATTTGAAGGACAGTTAACTCCACTCTGCCTGTTCCTTTTCTCATAGATTCAACTGTCATAACCATGGCAGATATACGTTCGATGTTCTCATCTATAAGAAAACGTCAAGGTGAAACAAGACCTGCGAGTAAAGGCGACCCATCCAAAAGGGCTTGCACAGGTGGTGGTGACGAGGGAAATCTACCAGGCACGTCATTCGAAATAGAGGATACTAGTTTGCCGGTTGCTGATGACAGTGGTTCCAGCGATGATGAATGTGACTCGATAGAGGTGCAGGTCCAGCAAATGGAAGAAACCTTAGCACCAGATGGTAAATATTAGCTTATTTGTTTACTTTACTTGAGTGATCATGCATGCTGGCTGCATTCTGCTTCTTTATCACACTCCCAGTTTGAGGCCTCTGATCCAGGAGGATGTGATCACAGGCCAACGCATCCACAATAACTTGACTACTCATCCCAAATAGTTTCCAAGATAGCTGGGTATGTGATTTCCTGCTTCTGGGATTGCCATTTTAAGTCTCCATCAATTGATTTGGTTCAGACTGCTGACCTACTGTCACAAGTTTCCTTGTTACTGAATACGCCAATGTAGCTGTCAAATGGAAGTTCCACTGGGAGGTGGGGGTGGGGTGGACTGGCCGGTGTGGGCATACTATTCATTGTTGTAAAATTAATATTGTCATTTTCTCAAGATAGAAGCCGATCAGTAACTATTTTTTCGTAACGCATGCTTCAAGCTGGGGATGAAGTAAAAACATTTGTACTGGCTATCTACATAAGTGTGTGATAGAAAGGCACCAATTTGCTTTGACTTAATACACTGTAGTGTATCAGGTTTTGAAGGTCTTATAGAAGGGACATGGTAGCCTAGCGGTAAGGCTCTGGTCTTGTGATCCAAAGATCGTTGGTTCCAGCCCCACCACAGTGTGTCCTTGGGCAAGGCACTTTACCCTCGATTGCCTCACTCCACCCAGGTGTAAGTGGGGACCTGTGAGGAACCTCAGCACAATTAAGCACTGATTTAACAGCTGCCACTCTTCAGGACTGTCGGATGGGCGTGCCAGGTTCCAATGACCAGGGTAATACGCCTATACTGTAAAACCCCTTAGAGCAGTCACTGACTGAATAGGGCTCATAACTTTGTTATATTATTGACAAGCTGATTTACCCGATCATAGATCGGGTAGGGCGCGTGTCGGAGATGAAAATGTGGGGAGTTAAATGTAAATGGGGGTTAGTTTAGAAGACATGCAGTTATAGAAAAGCAATTTATTTTTTTTGTGGTGTGATCTGAGGCAATAGCTGACCACTAAAACCAATTAGAGCAAAAGATCATCGTTTAAACATCATTTTCGAGCTTGGGGTCATTGAATCAGCTACACGGTATTCTGAGCAATAGAATCATTATAGTAGGCTACAATTTTTATTCGGGGAAGAAAAAGTGGGGGGGGGGACCAAACAAAGTGGAGGGGGGGGGTTTCTTCCTGTCCCCCGTCGATTTACGCACATGATAATTATGTACCACGGCAACTGTCTGTAAATGTTCCCGTTGGTCTGTCAAATTGGCATTTTGTGAGGCAGTCGCATTGTGGGAAATTAGTGAAAAGGTTACCGTAGTACACAGGTGAAGGCTGATTGTACAGTTTTGACAATAAATCATAATGCAATCAAACGTGAAGTTGTCATTGGCAATGAAAATGTTGATTGTTACCATAAAATTACAAACAGTCTGAATGATGGAGGAAGGTCATAATTAAGTTTCAGTATTGGACTCTTCAACAAACGTGAACTTAAACTTCTTACAATTTGGGAGACCATCTGCGAGGAAAAAGTCTTTTATTGAAATTGGTTCAACCATATGTTAGAGAAAATTTTACTCGGCCTCCGAGAAATGTTTGCTCCTGAGAGGATCCGAGACCGCAGTCTCCCGAGGCGCCAAAATCGCTCCACGTCCGTGGAAAAATGTGGAGGGTGTCTTCCGCCGGGTCGGGCACTTCGGGTTGTCCTAATTTTTCCGTACCGACCGGCGATCCATTTTGTCGATTTTTTGTGACTGCATTTAAGATCGCGATATTTGAAGCAATGCATTGCTCCTTCATTGATCCCAAACAGGCCCCCTAAATTATAACAAGACACTGAATTATACGTGGCGGGCAGCGAACTCACAACGCTCAGCCTTGGTGGTGGAAGCATGGAGCTGTAAACATATTATGGAAGCAACAGCACTCTATCACGTGACGTCACATGCTTGTACTTCAAATAGCGAGCACCGTAGACCCAACCTCGTTTCCAGGGCGTGGAGCAGGCTGCAGTACGCGTTGCCATCGATGGTTTTACGCATAGCCCGGAAGTACTACGCAGTGTAGACTTTCGATTGGTCAGACTGCGCAAGGCATACTAATGTGTAGTCCTTCTGAGTATTCGTTGCACTCGGCAACACGGGCGGCAAGCAAAGCACAGGAAAGAATAGGGACACTTGGTGGCCACGCACCATGGAGAAAAAATATTTTGCCAAGGTCACCCCATACTACCGTTCTGTGAACACTTTTGCAGAACGGCTGAGTAGAACACGTAAACGAAACCCCTACATTGACCTCGCTGACCTCGCACAGTCTAGACTCGCAGAAAAGCCAGCACAGGAGGCGCCCAGGCAGTCAACGTGAAAGCGCACACGACGGCAAATTCCTGCGCAAAACGCAGTCACGAAAAATCGACAAAATGGATCGCCGGTCCGTACCGGAAAATCAGGATGACCCGAAGTGTCCGACCCGGTGGAAGACACCCTCCACATTTTTCCACGGACGTGGAGCGATTTTGGTGCCGCGGGAGCCCGCGGTCTCGGATTCTTTCAGGAGCAAACATCGTCTCGGAGGCGAGTAAACTTCTCTCTTATATATATAGATATTGTTGTGAAATAAAACTGAGATGATATTTTTGAATTTTAAAATTGAGAAATTTGATGGAGTTCCGACAAGTATTACCACTTAGACAAGCACATTTATGGATAGTAGCAAATGTATAATATAATATTTAATATTTTTCTCTTTGGAATTGAAGACAATTCACAAACAGCTGAAAAAAAGGATGCGGTGCAGTGGTTCTGGGTTTGGGTTATGTAGGAAGAGGATAACTGACGCTCTTGATAGTGACACTTTCTTGCTACACCACAACTAACAATTTTACGATATTGCTGTCATGACTCGGAGAAATGCGACATTCGAAATAGAGGATACTAGTTTGCCGGTTGCTGATGACAGTGGTTCCAGCGATGATGAATGTGACTTTGCTTGCAGAAACTTCTTGGCTCCGATAGCATGTGCTGAAGAGGCTTTCACTAGTACTGGATTCTCCAACTGGAAGAAGGTACTTGGGAAGAAAGGGAAGATCTCCAAACATGTTGTAGCTGACTATCATGTCAATGCCATGGTTGCATGGGCTTCCTTCAAAGAGAGTGAGAAGGTGAGTTTTTACCCCATGTATAATATTAGATTTTTCTCAACAGCTTTTCCTCTCAAAATTGTGTTCCACCTGTGTGCTGGGGGTTGTGGAATATGCCCACAGTATTCCCAGCCTGTCGTAAGAGACAACTACAGGGAGGAAATTAACCGTATTAGAACTTGAAAGACACTAACACGCATGTGTTCAGTGTTGTTAAACTTTACCTGCCTTCCTCAGAATCGTGAGTTCATTGCTCTCACGGTGTAAATTCAATACTTTCATGCGAATAAATCATATGGGTTATTCACTCTTACACACTTTTTTATCTCCTTTTCCATTCAGGTGGGCTCTGTTCTTTAACTACTTTGCGGCACGACTTGTGTTGATGAGCACTCTACTGCAGAAAACCAAATCGTTGTCCACCATGCTGCAGCAAGACGATGTGGACCTGTCTGCAGCTAGCAACTTAGCTGCAGTCATCATTGATGAGCTCCAGGACATGCGGTCCAATGACGACACCTTCTGTGAGATCTGGCAGGAGGTGGACGGAGTCGTAAGTGATTGCCGGGATGACCTCGTGCCCACCAGACGGAGACGAGCTCCTCGACCTTCAACATGCACGGAAGGCTACTATGTGCTCGAAGCCACTGGTCAGCAGGAGCAAGCGACCCCTGAAGTGGACTTCAAAGTTAACTTCATGTTCCCGGTGCTGGACAGGATGTTGCAGGAAATGAGACGGAGGTTTAGCGACCTAATCTGCAGGCCGACGAAGGGTATAGATGCCCTGACACCATCCAGTGAAAACTTTCTGTCCCCTGAGAACCTGAAGGCTCTACAGGAATCATATGGGGCAGATCAGGAAGACCTGAGGCATGATCTCCATCAAGTAAAGAGGCTGATAGAGAGAAAGGCTTCTAAAGAAGAAGCAGTACCAAAGAGCATGCAGGGTCTTGCCAATTTCTTGGAGCCCTACAAGGATGCCTTCTTTGAGCTATATCGACTTTCGCAAATCGCAGCGATCATTCCAGTCACGTTAGCCTCATGTGAGAGAAGCTTCTCTGCAATGAAGCTAATCAAGACATATCACTACATTGACTTCTGTGGTTGGTTAGAACTAGTTGCTTTTAATGCAAGGGAGTGCATGCACTGTTTTGCGTATAATTAGGTATTTATAAGGTATTGTTACTATTTTTTCACATAGCTCCCTCTCACAACGTTGGTGTCTAGTCCGAAAATTAGCATGAATGCAACATTGACAGGTGGGGGGGGGGGGGTATGGGAATCTGTAGATCAAAAGTTTCCTGGTCGTATGGTCATGCAAATCGTTGTCTACAGTCGTTTGGCAAAACGCCAGCTTAAGTGTCCCAACAACCTTGTCCAACATTGAGAGCGCAAGCCCAGCAATTCACAGATTTAAAATAAAGGATCTTTAGAAAACTTTAGAGCATCTTGCAAGGTCTGGGAAGTGTCATTTCCTGCCATCTGGGAGGCCTTTTTACCCAAAATTTTCTTGTACGCTCCGCGCCAACCGATGGTGGCGCTCCGCTTAGATAGTAACATGACGCCCCCCATGAAATGTTCCAGCCCCCCAGCACCCCCCCACTTAAAAATTCCTGGCTACGCCACTGTTTACATGTATGCACTCTTTGCAATGTGCACCCAAATGACTTCATCATCGCGATTTGTAAAGAACTGCAAATCCTCCGTAGTGGTACAACCATACTCCGTAGCTCCATGTACAACTAAATGATCTTATATCTCTATAACCAACGCGACATGTGGATTTGACTGCAGTCAGAACTCACGTGCAACAGCACGGCTAGCACGTTGGTAGCCAAAACACTGCTTACAACACACACAGCACATAGTGTATGCATCAAAGATGGTACGATTTCAAGGAATGCATATTGCACATTCACGGCTGTTTGGTGTACGACTCAATTGCACCTATGACAAAACGCACCTAAACACAACCCATCCATTACCGGTGAAAACTGAAAGTGCGCAGCAGAGAGTAGTAGTGCGGTTCCAGTAACAGCTACTGGAAGAAGAAAATATGGGCGACCAGCGTTTTAGGTCCGTGGGCAAAATTACGACAACCTGATAGTGGTCAACCTGCCCACGACCAATTCCACAATTTCCCGCATTTTTTCATCGCATTTACATAGTTACGCTTTTTCTTCGAAGAACAAACAGAGATTCTCGCGTATCATCCGCCAATTTGACATTCTGTGAATCAGATTCGAAAACAGCGCCACCACTGACAGTGAAGTTCTATTCAATGTGCAATACAACTTTTATTTTCGTGGTGTGGCCGCACCGTGCGTTGGGACTAATAATTCAATGACATGTACAAATCAGATGACGGGGATTTATTCAGGTGTTGTATGCAGGTGTGTATAGGCATGCATCCTTCACTATCACCACTCTTTTCATTTTTAACATTGAGAGGCAACTCATGCAAAGACTCCTGATCACAATTAAACACTAGCACATTTCCAATGACGTCTTATTATTGTCTCAGACTCTCAGTACAGTAATTAGCAGTGTGATTCACTGTACAGGTCATTGACTGTGACTTACCGTTTGGAAACAGTCTTCACAGTAGTTCTTGATAAGTGTGGTATATTCCAAAGCTTCCTCTGTTTTGCACTCACTGCACTGAAAGACAGCCAGGTTGCCGCACACTGTACACTGCCTGGGATCTGTCAGAAAGATACACATTATGCTACACAGTAGAATGTCAGTATTTTATGATTGTCCCGTCCAAATTTGGCATTCAACTCAATCATATTAGTCCAATCATGAGTCAGCTCACATGTTACGAGGGATAAACAATGACAAAGGAATGCCTTTGTGACAGCTCATTTGAATAGCTAGCTACTTGACATGGGACTGGATGACTTGTGATGATTTTAATGACTTTTAATTGACTTTTAAAAAATCTACTGTAAATCAATACTGCTGCCCAAAAGTTTTTCCAAAATTACCAGATCTTAATGTTGCCGAAATATGGCCACCTTCCTGTGTTTAAGACAGCAAGCTTTGGTGGTTGTGTTGCTAAGACATCTGTACTTGCAAGTGCTAAATCATGGGTGTGAACACCTCTCAAGTCGCCTATGAATGATTTTCTGGAGTGCAGAACTCCACCCTTATTTATACCAAATGACATATAAATTTGCAGAAGTTGAGTCTTTACTTACAGTCTTCAATGATATTTGTGACATCGAGCTGAAGCGATGGCAAAATGCGATTGTACATTTTGTAGTCTGTGCCAAATCTTGGCATCTGCACAATCAAGCATGATGGTGCCTGCAAAAAGAAAAACACAGAAATACGGAATGACTATGAAGTGAGATGAATCAATGAAGAACTCAGAGGAGATTATTCTCAGGTTCTGTGCCACTGCAGCTTTATTCATCAGACATAATGTAAGAGAGAGCGCGGGCGAACTGTTCACCTAATGTGCTTGCGCGCATACAAAGTAGTGCTCATGAAGTATCACAACATCCCTCCCCTTTTGAAAGTACAATTTCAGCAATAATTATTGGTGTACACATAAAACTGGAATTTACTTAATTAGCAAGCATTTACATGAAATGTGTAGTGATGGCTTTTCAATTAACAGGCATATGAAACATTGGTGGTCATATCTTACTGACAACTACAACTTTTGTTTCTCTGCAATATGTGGCACACAGTCTTAGCACCTTCTTTTCGAACGGTAACAAATTTAACTTTGAATCAGTAACAAAGTGAACTTTAGTACTTTGAACAAAGTGAACAAAGTGTACTTTTAGTACAAAGTGAACTTTAGTACTTTCTTTCTTTTGAAATTTGACTTTGGTACTTTCTTGCTTTCTTCCTTTTTGAACGGTTAACAAATTTAACTTTAAACAACAATAAATGTACTGAAACGGGTTTAATAAACATATGAAACTCTGAGTTCTGTTTCAAATCGTGTGGGTTATTTTTTTTGTTTCCATATGAAATTAAATGTGTAATATCGTTTCTGAACCAAATTGTTTGAAGTATCTGCTATGTATAATCTGGGTGTGTGATATTATTCAGTGTATCTGGCTGGTTTTCGGATTGTGCGTCCAGATTTTGTTTTGCGAGTGACAGTCGGAGACTTGTTTCGATCTGTGTTGTTTCGGTCTGTTTTGTTTCGGTCTGTTTGTTTCACAGCTTCTGTGTCTAGCTTCTTGTTGGACAGTGGAAGTGATTCATCAGCGAATCGAACTCGTTTGGGCGTAGCCGGGGATTTCATCTGGCTGGGCATCTCACGTAGGTGCGAACGGTTGCGACGTAGTCTGTGTCCATTGGGTGTGGTGACTTCATATGATCTAGGTTCCTTACAGACTGTTGTGACTTCACCAGGCAACCAAGTGTGGTTCTGCTGGTCCAGGATTCGCACTCGTTGGCCAACATAGAGTTGCGGGAGTTCTTTTACTGCTTGTTTGGCATCATGGTCGGTCTTCATCTTTTGTCGTCTTGCCTCTAGCTGGTCTCTGATATCCTCAGCTTTCTGGGGGTTTGCTTGCAGGTGGTTGTTTGGCAAGGTAGTTTGTATCGGTCTGCCGAAGAGAATTTCAGCTGGTGACGGTAGTTTGGAGTCCACAGGGGTTGCACGGAGGTTCAAGAGTGCTATGTCGACATTTTGTCCAGACCTCTGGCATTTCTTGATCACTGACTTGACGGTTCTGACTGAACGTTCCACGAAACCGTTTGAACGTGGATAACGTGGAGACGAAGTTGTGTGCTTGATGCCCCATGTGTTACACATGTCTTTGTAGTGTTTGCCTACGAATTGGGGGCCGTTGTCTGACATAACCTCAGCTGGTGCTCCAAGGAGGCTGAATGTGTGTGAGGTGATGCCAGCAACTGCTGCACTGGTTGTGCTGTTCAACTTGTGAACAACAGGGTACTTCGAATGATAGTCAACTATCAGTAGATAGTTGTCTCCGTGGATTTCAAACAGATCAGTGCCAAGTTTGGTCCAGGGTGTCGAAGGTACTTGATGTGGCTCCAATGGTTCCTTTTGCTGTTTGGGTTGGGATTCCTGGCAGTAGGAACACGCTTTGACAAGTTCATCAATATGGCGATTGATGTTGGGCCAGTAGACCGACTCTCTGGCTAGACGTCTTGTCTTCTCTATACCCATATGGCCTGTATGGAGCTGTTGTAAGATATCCGTCTGAAGTGAGTCTGGAATGATGACCTGTCTTCCTTTGAAGATTATTCCCCAGGAGATACCAAGCTCATCCCTGTATGGCCAGTAGACCCGTAGATCTCGAGGTAGTTCCTTGACGGAGTCTGGCCAGCCACTGTATATTATCTGACACAGTGCACTTAGTACAGGGTCTCTTGCTGTTTCTCTCTGCAGTTGCTCTTGCTTAGACTGCCCAAAATGCACAAGGTCCATGCACATGGCGTCTTGGCCTTCATAGACATCAAAACTGCCGACCAGTCTGTCTAGGGGTATGTCATCACTCTTTGTCGGGTTTGGCAATCTGCTCAGAGCATCTGATAGCGTCATTGTTTTCCCTGGTCTGTACTGTACGTCAAAGTTGTATCCTTGCACCTTAATTAGCAAGCGTTGCAGACGAGGTGGTGCACTCGAGAGGGGTTTCTTCCAGATCATCTCAAGTGGCTTGTGATCAGTGTGGAGTGTAAACTCTTTCCCGAAGAGATAGCTATGGAACCTGGTGATGCCGAACACTAGGGCTAGTGTTTCTCTCTCTATGTTAGAGTAGTTGGCTTGTGCCGGGGAAAGACTCTTCGACGCAAATGCTATCGGCCTGTTGTTTTGAAGGAGGCAGGCTCCCAGACCCTTCTGTGATGCGTCGACTCCCAGCACAGTGTGTATCTCTGGGTTGTAGTACTGGAGACACGCGTCAGTGGTGATGGAATATTTCAAGGCTTCGAATGCTGCTTGATGGTCATCCTGCCACAGATATGGCACATTCTTCTTCAGGAGATCCCTGAGGGTCGCTGCTTTGTCTGCCAGGTTAGGGATATATGCAGAGACGTATGTGATCAGGCCTAGGAATTTTTGCAGGTCTTCCTTGTCCTGAGGTGTTGGAATGCTGTGGATGTCCTCAATTCTGCCTGGGTCCGGCCGGATGCCGGTGTCGGAGTACAGTGACCCAAAGAAGTTGATTTGGTTGGTCTTGATGTGGCATTTGTTGCTGTTGAAAACTAAGCCTTCACGGCTGGCTGTTTGAAGTAGATTCAGGAGGTTGGCATCGTGTTCTTCCTCAGTACGGCCATATACAGCAACATCTTCAGCAATGCCGACGCATCCTGGGACCTGTTCTATGATGTCGTCCATGCACTGCTGGAAGATGTCTTGGCTGATGGAGAGACCAAATGGAAGGCGCTGGAAACAGTACCGGCCAAATGGCGTTCGAAAGGTGGTCAGCTCTTGGGATTCTTCCTCGAGCTTGACGGCCCAATACCCAGCTTTAGCATCAAGCTTCGAGAAGAATTTGGCTTGAGAAAATGCTGGGTTGAGTTCCTCCAGTGTGGGTATTTTGTGCGGACATCTCTTGAGGCTCTGGTTCAGCCGCTTAGGATCCAAACAGACCCTAAGTGTCCCATCTTGTTTCAAGCTCGTGGTTATCGAACTACACCAGTCGGTGTGATGGGTGACCTTTCTAATTACACCTTGCTGTTCCATCTTGTCGATCTCTATTTTGAGCTTCGGCTTCAGGTGTATGCTACACTTCCTGGGTGCGTCAATGCTCGGTTTAGCATCCTCCTTTAGATGAAGAGTTGCTCTGGCTTTGAAGTTTCCAATTGTGTCAAATTGGTTGGGGTACAACCTCACGAGGTCGTGGACCGACTTGATGGTGTCATGTGACAGATTTTGGGGTTCACTTACTCCTGGTTGTTTGGGTGATGCAGGGGGTTGAGGTGACGATTCAGTGGAGTGGATGGTGACCACTTCAAGCTCGCTGCACATGGGCAGGCCGGCTATGGCTGGTCCGGGGACATCTACGACGTAGAATCTGTTCTTTGTCCACTTCGGTGTCTTGTAGCGGCATAAAAGCTCAATGCACCCTAGGCATACAATCTCTGTACCGTTGTACGCCGTCAGCTTGGTCTTCACAGGCTGGACGAAAGACTTCCATCGACATCCATACATCTGTTTGATCGTACGGAGTGGCAACATGTTTCCTCCGGCTCCAGTGTCAACTGTTGTGATTAGTCGGTGTGTGCCGATGAGGTCGGGGCAGATAACGTCAAGCGTTGTGTATGCCTCCCTGTTGTTGTCTATCGAGCTCATGCAGAGGTTCGAGACAGTAACTGTGTGGAATACTGTTTCATATTCCTCTGAAGCTTCTGCTGAATGGATGGGTTGTTCATCTCTGTTGGTGTCATTTGGCTTCTGCTTGCCGGCATTGGATCGACTTTTGGATCTTGGTCTGCGAGTTGTATTTCCTCGCGATGGGCTGCGGCCACGTCTGGACGGAGATTTGCCCTTGCGTTTACCCTGGCTTCGGGTCTTTCTGCAGAATTTGGCCCAATGGCCCTTGGAACCACATGATTTACATGTGTCCCGGTAGGCAGGACACCGTCTTGGGGGGTGGGATAGACCACAGTTGCCACAGGTTCTGCCAGTGGGTCGGAAAGCATGGACAGCTGTATGTGACGCCTCCAACGTCTCAAGGCACTTTTTGCCAGCAAGGATGGCTTCGTACTTCCGTCCCTCTTGTAGCATGTCATCGATGCTAAAACCAATGGGTTTGTCTAGAAGATCTTTCTGGAAAGATTCAGATGTGGTAGACGCAATCACTAATTCGATGATGCGTTCCGTCATTTCCTCTGGTCCGAAGTTACATTCGTGTGCCTTTGCTCGGCATCTGTTGACGAAGTTGTCCAGGGATTCATCTGGTTTCTGGCGATACCGCATAAGCTCCAGGCGATGTATGCGGAAGTTCACTTTGATGTGTAACTGCTTCTCGAACAACTCCCATAACTGGTTGGGGATCAGTTGTTCTTCTGCTGACAGGCTTGAAGAATTTATCATTTTGAGGCCTCCAGTTCCGACTGCTATTTGTATCTTAACAGCACGCTTGGCAGGATCGGTGATTTCCTGGTCCCTGAAGCTCAGGTCCATCCGTTGTTTAAAAAGCTTAAACTCTTCTGCGATGTCTGTGGCACCCCAGTTCATTTCTGGGAACTTGGCCATGATGCAGGGCTGTGGGATAGAAATCTCTGGGATACAATTCAATATGCTACAGCAAACGAAATTGTAAACAATAGCAACTGCAATGTAGCATAAAGGTAAGTGCTACGATTAGTGATCACAATAAATCACAACAATATAATTATTTCAATAATAATTTTGACTATTCAACAATATATTTGTCAAAACACATATTATTGTTCATATATGAAATGTCCAGAGTTCTTTTGGTGAGCAGTCCTTTCTCCAAGAATGTCCAAACACAGTTTGTCCTGCTTTTCCACAGAAATGAGCGATGTACTGTCAGTTTTCCAACTTGACTTGATGTCCCGTACAGGCCTCCGTAGATATGATTGATGCACAGTTCCGGCGCTGGCGGATGAATACGGCGAATGTTCACTGTTCAACCGGTAGTTTTCAGTTACTCTGCTTAGTTGAGAGTGATGGGTGTTCTCTGGCCTTTTTCACCACTGCTGCCACCATGAAGTGAGATGAATCAATGAAGAACTCAGAGGAGATTATTCTCAGGTTCTGTGCCACTGCAGCTTTATTCATCAGACATAATGTAAGAGAGAGCGCGGGCGAACTGTTCACCTAATGTGCTTGCGCGCATACAAAGTAGTGCTCATGAAGTATCACAACAGACTACATAGATTCTTTGCTTGAATTAAGCCTGACAATGCAAATCACTACACTTGTTCTGTTGTGTAAGACCCAGAGCTGTGCTGAACAAAATTATTATTGAATGTTTGAATTAAGTTGGAAGTTCGAAACAGTTAGGTGTGACTACACGTGAAAGATCTATTGTTGCAGTACTTTGAAATTAGTCAGAAGATTCTGCAGGATTCAGGAGCTAGATCTATTCGTCACAAATGCTTTGGGTTCCTTCTTCATACAAAGTGATTGTTTTATTTTTGAGGATGCGGGGTTTAATAAGGGATCAATTTCAGCTTCGGGTTCAACTTGGGATACAACTTTCTGATGTGGGGAGAGGGGGTGTTTACCAAATAACTTGGGTTGAAAAAAATAGGAAAATCATGTAGAAAGAATAAGCACACACTTGTTCACGCCCCCTCAACCCCCATCCCCCCACCCCCAAGCCAAAGCTGGATCTGCCATGCCCCTGACATTTTACGATCAACCAGCTGCAACAAGTAGCCAAGGAAAAGGGCAGCCAATGACTTGATTGACTTACCTCTACTAGTTTGAGGTCATGTTCCTGAAATGACTGGAGTAATAGCTGCTCTACCGTTGGGAGTGTCAAGGACTCGTCTTTCTTTAGGAATATCTGATGAATGTTGGACTCATCCACGGCTTTGTTAGCACCGTGCCTGGGGGGAGAATTGTATTAAGCAACCAATCAGGTGATTCGTCTTAGAAAGTTGGTATGGCCAGTTTGACATTTTTTTTCCGTCAACCTTGACATCCTTTTCATCGAACTTTTAACTCCTTTTATTGTAATTATCACAATTACATCAAACCTATCTTTGTCACTATCACTGTTTTAATCACCAGCACTGTCATCATCATGCATGGTCATCATCACTGTCATCATTATTGTTATATACTCTAGATATGGACAGTCTCAACCTCAGTTATATCCCCTCCACTGTGATTATCACCTTCAATGTTATAGTTACAGTGACTATGTCCTAGTCACCTTGTCCTAGTCACCTTGTCCTAGTCACCTTGCCATAGTCACCTTGCCCTAGTCACCTTGTAGAGTCACCTTGCCCTAGTCACCTTGCCCTAGTCACCTTGTCATAGTCACCTTGCCCTAGTCACCTTGTCGTAGTCGCTTTGTCATAGTTGCTTGGTCACAGTCACCTTGTTGCAGTCATCTCGCTGTGGTCACCTCATCACAATCACCTCGTTGCAGTCATTTCTTTGCAGTCACCTCGTCACAGTCACCTAATCACAGTGATGCAATTCACACCCATTAGATGCAACTCACCTGATTTTCAGGAGTGGTTGAGACTTGAAGACCTCTGACAGCAAGGTATGTAGGAACTCTTCTGGATCTTTCTCTTCACTCATGAGACCCTTGGTTGTGCCTAACTGATCCAGGTGCTCCCTCAGCTGAAAAATACGATCAGCTCGAACAAAACCATTCCTGTTATCAAAATCAAACATAAATTGGACCAGATTGGAGCAGATCCAAGGGGGGGGGGGGCCAACAGGGGGCATGCCCCCCCCCAAAAAAAACCCCACATTTTTTTAAGTGACGTCGCAATATAGTCAGGCACTGCATACACTACCATATTTTCCTAAAAAAAAAATTGGTAAGTGGTCGGAAATTGCCTCTGATTGCACCACAGAGCATATAGAATTCAAACAATTTTAGGGGCCCTAATTAAGCGGGCCCCGAACCCCACACTGTAATTTTTTGGACCCACTTTTGGGGGGACAAAGTTTTTTTGGGCCCCCAAAAATGTGTTCTGGATCCGCCCTTCAAGTGGACAACATTACAACCAAGGCAGAAAATAAGTTCTTCAAGTGTATGGCAGCACTTATTCAAGCTTTAGTATTATTCGACCAAAGCCGTACAGACTGATCCAGGTCAGACTTTTTCTGTTCCTAGAAGGAAACAAAATCCATCAGCCCAATTTTTAATGAACTCTTCAGCAGATCAATAAATAATTCGGTCCAGTTATTTTATCAAGAGTCTTCTCATGGAATCGTCTCCTTCCTGATACAAACCCAGACTCACATTCTCAAGGGGTTGACAATGCTCTCTCTGAGAGTCTTCTGGACTTTCTCATACTCCTGCAGATCGCCCTGGCCCTGCGTGCGTCGCAGGAGCAGATCGAAGACGCCGTTGTAGGCAAACATACTGAAGAGTGTGCAGTCCAGGTAGCAGGAGTTCCGATACCCCTGGATGCCCTTCTGCATGCCCACGAACTCCGGTCTGAGACGGGGTGGGGGGTCAATGAAACCTTCCACTAACGGGGACGCAAAGCCCCCAAAATCTTTAGAAAGACAAACTCAGGAATAATAATATTAATCAATAATCAATCAATAATCAATATATTTATTGTTCACGTTAAAAAACATAGAAATTTGACATCCACTGGCCAAATACAGGTACACACAGTCAATAAAAAACAATATAAATTACAAAATAAGACAAGTTTGAAATACAAAGCAACAAAAGACCCGCACACTAAAAAAATGCACCAGCCAAAACAACGCCAACCGGTCACATGGGACAACATCATAGACAACATCAGGCTGGAAGGATACAGAGAGAAAAGAACACCCAGCCTTCCTACCCCCGTAGCCTCCTGTGACCAATCAACGCTGCCCCGACCAATCCATTCCAAGAGTGCGAAAAATACATTACGAGACCATGGTAAAAAGTGCAAACAACCCTTAGTTAGACCCTGCTTGCATTGTCGTTGAACATGTGAATAGCATTAGGAACAAATGATCGTCTGGTGCGACATAGTGAAGTCCTAGGAACAGAAAGACGAATACCCGACCTATTGAATGTAAAACAACTGTTAAGTGGATGAGAGATGTCTTGCATTATTTTGTGTACTTTAAGCATGAGTCTTTTTTCATACAGTGAACCAATTGAATCCAGATCAGTACCAATTAAACGCTGAGCAATTTTCCTTGGTCTCTCCAGTTTCTTTACATTTTGTTTAGACAGATTACCAAAGTTACAGATCAAACAAAAAGTGAGAATACTTTGAATCAGTGACTGATAAAAAAGATTTAAGATCCTATTGTCAACGTGGAACTCTTTTAGTTTTCTCAAGAAGTACAACCTTTGGTTAGCTTTACTAGAAAGTAATTGTGAATTTGTGTTCCAATTGAGTTTATTGTCAATAACTGTGCCTAAATACTTATACTCTGAAACCTGCTCAATAGGATGGTTATTTATGACCAGGGGTTCATTGACTGCAGCTGAGCGACGAAGTCGAAAATCATTTCCTTAGTTTTTTTGACGTTAAGCACTAAATGATGGCGCTCACACCAGTCAACGAACTTTTTGACAGCACTAATGTATTCAATGGAATCATTGGTTAAGTAACCGCTAATAACTGTGTTGTCTGCATACTTAATTATGCTGCAGTTGGGACTAAGATTAACACAGTCACTGGTGTACAGTGAAAACAAAACAGGTGAAACCACGCAGCCTTGGGGAGCACCTAAACTCAAATATTTGACGCTAGACACCATATTATTACACTTTACCCTCTGTGGTCTATCTAAGAGAAAATTGTGAATAACCAACGCAAGCTGTGGTGTTACATCCAGGCTCAATAACTTATCAATTAAAATATGTGGAACGATGGAGTTAAAACCACTAGAAAAATCAATAAAAATCGATCTAACAAAAGACTTGGAGACATCTAAATGATTGTACAATTTCTGAAGAAATATGGTCACGGCATCTTCAACACCCCTGTTACTCCTGTAAGCAAACTGAGATGAGTCGAAGTGTGAAACTTGGCTGTTCAACATGTTTAAAAGAAGCCTTTCAAAACATTTCATGACATTGGACGTTAGGGCTATTGGGCGATAGTCGTTCATTTCCGTAGGGTTCCTGACCTTCGGTAGAGGGGTAATAAAAGAAGATTTCCAACTCTTCAGAACAACTCCACTGTCTAATATAAGATTAATATTAATAATAATAATGCATTTTTATTATGCACATGTATCTGCCAGCATTGGTGCTCAATTAAAGTCCTGCTCGTATGGTTGAGGGCACCCTTGCTGGCTGCACATGTAATTTGATTCTGTTGTAAATTTTGTTTTGTGTTCTACGGATCTTTGACCATTTTTGAACATCTGTACCCAGCATCTTGCAAAGGAACAGTAGTGAGTCATTCTAAATAGTGGCGTTATTATGAAAAAGAGGAGCAAAGACTGTTTTGGAGTGAAAATCCGAGGTGGTAACAGAATTTATCCTTGCAATACATGTACAAAGCTTGCCATACATGTACATTACTGCCAAGCTTATTTAATGTAATCCCTGCTCGCTGAACAATACGTATTTTAGTAGCTATACCATTTTTTTTCCCCCGAGTACTGCTATTCGAGTACGAGTACTTTGATGATCAAGTACAATTTTGACATGTCGAGTACAAGCGAACTTTGCTGCCCGAGTACGAGTACCGTCATTTCGATAACAAGTACTTTGACATTTGAGTACGAGTACGAGAACTCGAGTACGAGTACCGAGTACGAGTACTACAACACTGACATTACTACATGTGTGCGACCAATTTGACACTAAGCAGTAGGAGGGTTTGGCCAATGGATTCTGACTGAATGGAGGTACGGAGTGTGCAAGATGTACACACCAAATTTGATGCAATGTATACATTGTGGTATTTCGTATTTTTATTTTCATCTTACAACTGCAGACAGAATATGCTCAAGTACTTAAATAATGTAAAAGTTAAAACAAGTAGCTTGAAACATTAACATAGCAATCAATACAGCTTGTATACATGTAAAATGACGTATTCATATCTACTGATGGAGATTCTGATGAAATATTGGAAAAACACGACAATCTTTTTCTAAACTAATAACAAGTATAGCTGATGTGAATGATGTGATGGTTACAGCAAAAAGGAATAAATGGAGATGCGCTGGACGCCTGGCAAGAAGGATGAAAGATGGAGTCGACTTACAAGAGAATGGCAACCAATATATGGTAAACGGAAGAGAGGGAGACCTCAGTCAAGAAGGAGAGACGAGTTGGTGGTGAAAATGAGGACAGCAGCCTGGAAGAGACATACATGTACCAGAGATAAAGAGATATGACCTTTGCCAAGCAGTGGGATGATAAAGATAAAGGCTGATAATGATATTCATGATCAAGTATTTTTAAAGATAAAGTCCATCATTGTAATTTGTGCATTTTGTTCCTTTGAAGCAACAAAAGTGCTCAAAATCTAATGAAGGATACTGAACAACTAACCTGATGAAGTTTCAGCCCAGCTTCAGCTGTAAATTCCGAGAAAAACAGCATTCTAGGATCTCAATTTCAAATCAAAAGTTGCTGAATCATGTTTTGAATTGTTTTGAATGCAGCTTTACGCGATGTCGCGCACTGATCCGACGAATTATAGCAACTGCGCACGCCTGTGCGTCGTGCCAATGCTTGCGCCGAATAACAAAATTTAAATTTTCCTACGGTTCGTCTTAAGACGCACCGTTGGAAAGGCCTTCTTTCGTTGATTACTTCAAAATGACAGCTTGCCAGAAAGATTAATTTCACAGGGAGTTTAGTCCACTTACTATCTTTCAACTAAGTATGTTTTTCAACAATAATACGCCAGTTACTTTTCGGATGGCTGCAAACGATGGACTATAGCTTTAAACAGAGACTATTTCCATCTAAGTTTGTTGACAAGAATTCCGAAAAAATAATAATAAAAAAATGATAAATCATTGAAAAACAGGCTACTGAAACTTTACCTTTGTCTTTGGCATATTCAGGGTATTCTTCGGTCTTCGCACTAAGAGCAACCTTTTTAGACTGCTCCATTCTATGTCTTTCTTCCTCCATTAACTCGGCGAGGTTGCTCAAGTCACAAGCCCTCAGTGCCTCCATGAGGAAGCCAAACCGATCCCTAGTGTAGTCATGGCGCTCCCTCCATTTGGTAAGCATGTTGAGGATGGTGGCAGTTTCAAAAAACTTGTCACTTTTGAGTTCCTCGAGTTCCTCCTCAGTGAATCCCAGATGCAGAGCAATCTTCTCCCAGCTGCCTCCTATCAGCATGGCTAGCTTGCATAGTATTTCATCAGTGACTCCTGCCGCACCACATAAAACATATACAAAAGCACATTTGTGGTTTATGTGATTTAAATCGTGATGTCAAAACAGTGTTGAGGTCAAGTCCATCACAAGTTTGTCACAAGTAAATCCTCAAAATTCCTTCAATTATTTGGACTTATTTTGATTACAAAATGTATGGTTATATGTAGCAAGGCTTGTTGCCATAGATCGACCAGACAAGATCGTGAATTCAAATTTACCTGAAGATAATGAACATTAAATGGGTTTCTAGATTAACTACCCCCTCACAAGAGAAGAAAGGGAGAGTTGGGGAAGAACACTAGGAAACATTTGAACACATTGCCGACGACGCCTGACACTCAGACAAAGAACCATAACTTTGTGCACATTCTAAATAAAATCAGTCATGTGTACATGCACTTTGCAATGCATGCGTGCGAACCAGTACGTAGAAATGGTGTGTTCCATCTACTGGGCTCTTGAAACTGGTAAAAAAAACACCATTTCTTGTTCGAACTCGAAGCCCATAATAAGCATGTACCTTGCACTAGGTCGTATGCTAGATCAGGGAGCCCACTCTCCCGTAGTCCCTTGGCCAGAGCACCCAGCACATCTACGCTGCGATCCTGTCTCCTACGCCACAACATCAGCATCTGATAGGGCTGCTTGTCCTCAGAGAAATCCTCCAACTGCTCAATGTCTTTGGTGTCTAGACGAAGAGTCTTTGCAAGAACCTTCCAGTTGTGGCCGATTTTGATGGCAATCGAGAGCATGATGTCGTCAACCAGGCCTTAAAAGGAGTGCAAAAAATATGAAGGCGGCATTAGACAAGGCATTTTGCTACTAGTCAAAACCAATGGGGCGTGGGACCTCTGGCTCAGGGGCCCCCAAACCCGTAAATAGCATTAAATCTTCAATATAAATGGGTATTAATTACCTTGTTCCAATTCATTGGCAAGTTCATCAAAGTGACAGCTCCGACAAGCCTCAGCCAGTCGGGAAATAGTATCATATCCAGTTCCTTTCCTCTGCCAGGCTCTAAGCATTTCCACTGTACGTTCTTTTTCCTGCGGACATTTTGCCTCAATTCCCTGAATTTCTTCTGTGCTCAGATTCAGAGAAAGACCAACTGTCCTCCAGTCCTTGTAAATTGTGTTCACAACTTCTTTAACCAGGTCCTCATCAAGAAAATCTGCTTCCATTGCCTCTGCAGAAGAAAAAATTCAAATGTTAGTTTTAATTGTGCACTTTAAGATAAGATGAAATTTTGTGTCCATTATATGCACATGAACTTGTGTTTTTACATGGGACCCAGTCTACCAAAATCTCAGTAACCCCCAAGTATAGTAAACTCCTGCTAAACCGGCACTCTCGGGACAGGAGAATTTGTGACGACTTACGTGAATGCCGATATCTGCTGTAAGTTGTCATTTTGCCGACTTACATGAATGGTCTTTTGCACACATGATTCATTGCAATTGGCTTTGATTTATCCTGGATTATCTCCTTAATGCTTGAGTTAAATCCAGCAAATTAGTCCTCGAATTGTGTTATCACGTTTGGGGTATTGATAGTGGAGACCACGATACATATCGTCGATCGTACCACGATCTGACCTATCTCAGTTTTTGCCATTTCAAGAAAAACGCGTTTGAAGTTGGGCCTATTTTGCATCCACCCTTTCACCCAGAACACTAATTTTTATTGACTCGGTTTTTATATATAATAAAGTTGGATAGTTTAATTATGATTTTAAATTGTTTCTAAGGCAAAAACTCATCATTACCAGGTGAAAAATAGGCGCCAAATCCATAAGTCACTTCGTGAAAATTAAATTTTCGTTTTTCATGTGCGCGAACGCTGACCTATCCAGATAGGTCACTTCGTAAAACGAACAATTTCAATTTCTCTGTGGCTGATAGTGACTAATGTCATATGCGCATGCACACGCGCGGACCTCTTCACGTTGAGACATCATGGAGGTTCGTTGCAATATGTTGTTTTTTATATTAATATTATTGTTATTAGAGATTATTAAGCTCTTACAAATTAAAACGCTGTTATAGTGAAGGAAATTAGAAAATGAATTCCAATATATACGGGGTGCATAGAAACTCGTTGAATACATTGTGTATACCTCCTAGTAATAATTCTTGAACGCATTCATTGTAAAGGTGTATTTTATCCCATTATTTATTTATTCTTATCTGTAAAAAAATCGAGAAATAAAATCCGTGGACAAAACAGGTATTTTGTTTAAACAAGACTCACAAGTTCAAGTTACACTGACACAGAACGATAAACGTACATGTACACTCTCATAATCTTCAAATCTTTGTTTTCTATTTTTTTTTATTCTTCAAAGTGTACTTTCTCATTATTCAAACCTATTATTCCCTAAAACAGCAATTTTCTGCAGATACTTTGTAAGCCACCCCCTTAAAAAAAAATGATATATCTCAATGACATACATTAAAAAAAAAAAAATCGGCTGCATTTTAATTAACAATGCTCAAAACGTCAAACTGAATATAAATAGGATGTTTAGTCGCGTTAATACAATGAAGATTTTGGGTTTTTTGAGAGCAAACTATCAGAACAGGCCATATTTAAGGGCCACTCAAGGGATAGAAAAGTAAATCTAAGAAACAAATTAATTATGTAGAAAGACAAGTACATGTACTGCCTTGATGTTTGAACTGGGACTGACCATCATGATGCAGGTCTGATGTAAAGAGTTCAACAGAGAGGCAGTGCAAAGAGTTGTTCTCAGCAATCTTTCAAATTTAAAAATAAGGGCTTTACTTGAAACGTTCTTAGCAATGAATTTCCTTTATTTGTTCTTAATTACTGTTTTTGGTTTTTAGTTTTACTTCAAACTATAGGTACATAAATGAACTAATGCGAGGACTGACAATAAAAGAGGTATCTCTTAATATATCAAGATAAGTCTGGCATTAGTGAAGGATGTAGATCAAAGGTGATAACACTGAGTGACGGCTAAGGAACAGCTCCTGGTTCAAAGATTGTGGAGTTACAAGCACAAAACATCGAAAATCTGGAGATATGCACACAAAAAAGAATAGAAATACATTCACTCAACATTTTTCGGCAATCAGTAGTCGCCCTTTGTTTTAAGGCTGAGCATTTTCCCGTTACATTCCAAAGCAGACTTTGGCAGGTGGTTCATGCATTCAGTAATCAATACTTTTTTATTAAATTTAAATTTAGAATCTACATGAACATTTATTTGGATTTTTTCTTTTAATATAGTCGACATGGAAAATCAATATAAAACAATTACAGTTTGTTAAAGGGAATTATTGATAAATCATTCAGAATGTGTTTAATGTCTGGTGTCACTATCCTTTTTTTTTATATAGATTTTCACATGTTTTGCAATATTAACTAAAACAAATCATAGCAACTGAATTTAACTTTTTTGCAGTTCACCCCATTTATATTCTTTTTATCTGCATTGACTTTAGAATGGTAGCAAGACTGGAGTACTAAATCAACATTTAAAAAGAGAGAAACGAAGCACAAAGCGTAAAAACGAAGAACAGACGCAATGCTCTTTTTGATCTGAGCCGGGCAGTATAAAACCAAAATAATAAGCAGCAAAAGTATGAAAGGTTAAATAAAAACCTTTATGTTAAAAAAATTGCTTACATTCATGCTCCAGGAATCTATCACTTTCCTTTCAACGAAGCGTTTTCAAAACTTCATTCAATTATGTAGATGAATGGTGCTCTGTATAAACTTTTGGCTGCAATTAACCACTGAGACATCCACATTCTGTAACACAAACAAACAAACCAAACCAATCACGAATCATAATATTAAAAAAGCAACCTTAGTTTGGCCCTTTTATTTAATAAATATTTTCCTGAAAGGACAGTCAGTGAATCAACGTAAATATCAACCGAGATGTCATTAAAAAGCACTAGTTTGGAATCAAACCCCACTCAAGTGTTATTCTGACTGATTATGACTACCCAATACCGCCTACACTACAGAGTACGCCAATAGGCTAATTAGTGTAGGATTTTGTGCTATTATACACACAAGTCTCTGCAAAACATGTATTTAGACAAAGCCCAACACAAACATATTGCAATACGAGTATCAAAATACAGAAGATACTTACAGACATTTACAGAATCAGAAACTCGGTTGAAACTTGCTAGTTTCGTTCAGCCATCAAATGACATGTGTACGCCGCCATTGTTTCTGATAACGCTAAAGACTAGCCCCTAGTAACTCAATTTCATAAGAAAGTGATAGGGACCACATTAAGTCTGGGTACCAGACTCTATAAGTCACTTCGTGGAAAACTGACAGTGTTGTTTACGCGTTTCACGAAGTGACTTATCTCGATGCGTCAGTTCGTGAAATGATAATTTCGCATTTTGTAGCGATAGGTCAACATTTTTAATTAGATGAAACAGCATAATTAGCTAACAAGGCCACTTATGAATTTGAAATTTTCAGAAAATAAAGATTTCATCATGCATAACCAGAATATGCTAAAAACCCAAATTCGTCAAAAATTCAGATAGGTCAGATCGTGGTACGATCAACGATTTGTACGTGTGCACAGTAATGTATTAAATGCGTGGGTGGTCGCGATATATGCCACGCACGCATTGACTGCAGCACTAGTCAATTTGATAAGACGACCCCCAAAATGGACAGAGGGCATGCGTACAGCGTAGAAGGGGTACTGGTATTGATATGCTCACGATGCATATATGCGAAGTACGCAGTACATCCTTTTTCGACACCGATGCATGCAGCGATCACAGGCCGTGCGAAACCACTTTTCACTCACACTTTGCCAACCGCAGTACAGGAAGTCAATGCCAATGCATGATTTGTTGAATGCCGCCTTACACAAAAGATTTTGCAATGCTTTTTATGGAAAGGGGACCGAGAGTAACACGATGACTTGAGCGAAATGGCGACTTATAAAAACCGACTTAGAAATAAAAAATTCTATGGAAATGCATTACGGACAATCGGGACTTTAGTCAGACGGCCGACTTGAGTGATTTGACAAGTTGTACGAGTAGCCGGAGTTTACTGTATATGGACTTTGAGTTTCAAGAGACAAAGGAGATCACATGAAATGACAACAAAAGTGATACCCCATAAATCCTGTATGTCAGGAGTTTTCTGCGCACTTGCTTGTACCCTGGTGCTGTAGTCGGGTTTATAACACCTGATCACCCACAGATGCTGTTGCTTGATTGGCCGAGAGTGAGTCACATGGTACTTTCTATTTTTGCTATCTTTCAGTGCACGACCAAAAGTACTTTACCCATAGCAATCAAAGTACTATACCCATGGCACGGTATATGTGTGCAAATGCATGCTGGTGTGCGTGTTTAGCGTTGTGCGTATTGTTCCCAAGAGAGCACACCACAGAGTTGGGTTCAAACATTTCGTGAAAGGGTGGTTTGGAAGAAAGAAATACATTTCCCACCAATTTTGTACTGAAATTGAAGTTTATTTAAACTGTGTTCAGATTTAAATAATTTAAATATTAAAACCAAGCAGAATCTGTGGGTGAAGTGTTATAAAACACTTATCGAATGCCTTGATGAACAATAACCGTAAGGGATGCCTTTGTCATACATGTAGTTCACTTAAATAGCTTGCGACTTGACTTGAGACTGGAGGACTTCTGATGGACTTGCGAGGATGACTACAGCGGAACTCTCATGAATGTTCTCACAGCTCCATCTGCTGTCCTCATGCAGAGTTCACGGGATGCCAGACTCACCTGTCTCTAGGTACATGTAGCTTCGTTGGGTAGCGTCTTCCGACCTGATGTAATTCTCTGCATGCACAGATCTGGAAGTCTTTGCTCCCATAGTTCCATTTATTCCAAATGCTGCAACAATCTTCCTCCGCATGACCGCCCAAGTTGTCATGTTTGAATTTGCTTTGTTCGCCGTAGTGGCCTGAAAGTGTGAAAGATGAAATGTGCAGGCTAGGTAATAGAACGTACAAGTTCTGTATGAAAATATACAGGAAAAGTCTTCCAAGAATGATAAATTCCCAACAAATGTTGATTACTTGAGTGAAAAGAAATTGCAAATTGTCACTATAAACCAGAAATGTTTAAAATGCTTTTGTTCCAGACAAAATGTCTAACACATGAACAATGGCATTATGTATTTGAGACATTTGGACACCGTTTCAGACAATTTTTTATCCCTCTTTCATTTTACATTTTAGACTTTTTGATATTCAAAAACGTAAACCTGTTAAAACCAATTACATTTCAGACATTCTGTTAACCTCAAAATATCTGATAATCAAGATACCAGACATGTTAAGTTTCAGCATGGAGATATATGGAGGTTTCATACATTTCCAGGTGACTGATAGGTCAGTGTCTGGGTGATTGGTACGACTGTCTTAAAATGCTAAGAATTAATCTTCTTTCTTCCTTTCTTCCAGCAAAATATTATCGGCAGCTTTTCTTCTAAACAAACTTGAAACTTTCAACAAATATCAGCCCTGATCCCGACGTGTGCATATTACTGTGCACTGATTTAATTCAAAAAATGACAATTTTTATCATCTATTACTCACGATCAAAATAAACAACCATGTTTGTACTTTGTGGTCTGAAAGACCAATTAAACATTGATGAATTTTTACCTATACTTCAGGGGTTTCCCCAGACCTTCCGGAAACCCCTGAAGTATACATGCAGGTAATTTCGCCACTTCGCCCAAGCACCACTTCGAGAACGCAAAGACACTTTTGTGTTTCGGGACTTACATGTTGGCGACAATACAAGCACAAAAACTCACTTAATGAGCTAGGACTCACTTAATCGAAAATTAAGAGTTCCATACCTGGACATCACTTGACACCCTGTGCACAAACAATGAGACTGGTGTGAAAAATTGTGTTTTCTCAGTAAATGCTTCAATATTGTTCATGCTAAATTTGACTTTTGAGGACATGTTACCACTTTCTGATGGCTGATACTACCGGTAGGTCATTGCAGAGAAAAAATAATGACGTTCTTGTATGGAATTCTTTCCCTTAGAAGTTCTAAAACTCTAGCTTGTGTACCCCAGTTGTAGCCTGGACCTACACCCCTAGTCTCTAGAACTAGGCCCTATGTAGTGAGACTAGGTTTGGGCAAAACATTTGGAAAACAAATCAAGTGTCACCTAGTCCAAGTAAGTTGGACCCTAAAAACTGCGTTTTTAACATTGGGACATGGTCTGGCAATGGGCTCCGTGCACAAAGTACCCGTGCAAGCCAGAAAAAGGAGTGTTTGAGGTGACCAAGACTGGTTTCCGGTTCATCCACTGTTTATTTCGAATGATCCAAAGTTATTGGGGGCGGGGACTAGTCTGGAAGACCATCGCAAGTTAAATTACGTATTCGCACACCGATGACGCCTGACGCTCACGTGCGAGGACGCTATGGCTATTAGCTTAGTGCACATTTAGGATAAATAAGGGAAAGAATGTTGCAACCATGATACAGCTTTTTTCTATTATCATGCCAATGAAGGTAAGTCATTGCAAAAATGATGACAAGACATGAATCCGGGACTGAGAAACATTTCCAATTTTGTTAGGAAATACTTAAAAATAAAAAACTTTCCTTGACTCTCCACAGACTTTGTACACAACTGATGAAGTGGCATCAGGTTGCAACATTCTTTCCTAAATAAGTCGTGCGGTGTCCCGTCCAAGGCATAGACATACAATAAAACCTAGTACGACATTTATCTTTTACGTTGTGAATGGTATGAGCAAAACAGGCTGCGTCATATGGCCTGTGACGATCTGTTACGTGATGTGTGAATGTCATTTGGCTTCAAATTATCAGTGCACTTGCTTATCACCCCTTGTGCATGGCATATCACCATGATCACGCCCATGATGAGCGTTCGCGTAATAACTGACATTCTACACGCCCAGCATTTTGCTCACAGACACGAGGGCAAAATAATGTTGTGTCTAGGACGGTTTTTGTCTTTATGCATCCAAGAGGCTCTCACAAGTGGTTAAAATGCGCCCTCTTTTGTTACGCACGGAGCCAATAGCCAGACCATTATTGACCCTGTTATGTGTTTATCAAATGTCCCCCCCCCCCCCCGGCTGCCCCAGGTCCGATGTCGAGATTTGGTCACATTTTTCATGCCCCAGGGTGGGGATTTTGGTCACTCAAATTACCTGTACATTGTTAACATTGGCGTACTGCATGTAAATGCATTTACTAGTGCGCCCCACGTATGTATGTCGGGGCATGGTCGGGGATTGTCACTTAAATTTTGCCCGAGGGGTGGGGATTTTGTCACTTCAAAAGTGACAATCCCCTCTTCTTGGATGCTTCTAGAATTAGAAGGCTTCTCTCTTTCAGCCTTCTAGCATGGTGATTTTTCGGGGGTCAGCACGCTATGTCTTTTGAAAATGCCCTTTGATAGACGAAATATCTTTGTCTGAAATTCCACTTTCTGAAACATCAATCCATCAAAAAAGTTGAGCTGGTTGATCCATAAGGCCAAAAAAAAAAGTCTCCGGTTTCTTGTACGCGCGCGCGTCACCGTAGCCATGCGCATCGGCAAAATGAAAAAGTTTTTTTTTAATGAAAGATGATGTCTCAAAACCGCCAAACTCACTGGTTTGACTGGAATCCTGCTACTGCACAATTTTAACGTGTTTTTAGATGGGGTTATGATCGAGAATAAGCTTTATGTGGCCTCTCTGGTCTCCCATATATTTGCACTAAGTTTAGTCGGGCACCATTTGCAGTCATCAGCCGACATTTGAAGCAAAAAAGTCAGGTAAAAAAAAAAAAAGCCGCGTCACCGCACCACTTTTTGTACAAGCTCCATACCAGAAACCGGAGACTTTTTTGGGGGGCCTAACTCTGACATGTTTTAAAAAGATTGACACTTGGATCATGGGACAATTTTTTTGGTGGAAAATCCGAGTTTTTACTCACCAGCCGATCAGATGAATACAGCGGTTATGATTCATGTGTGTTTACGTACGTTGCGCGTGCGCTGATCTTCGCGTGACCTCAGCAGGTCAACTCTACAATGACTTCAATTCAATTCAATTCAATTCAATTTATTATACTCATCACGTTAAAAACATGAAAATTGATTTCCAGTGTGCATTATACAGGTACAATAAGACCTTAGATATATAGGAATGCAAAATAAATAAAATTTGATGTAAAAAACAAAAGGTACTATAAGATATTAACACAATATGACAGAGACTATATTTACAGACTATCAAAAATTACAAGGTTGTCATCCAACAAATAAAAACACCAGATTGTTATAACAAGGAGCCTAGTAAGAGACACAATTACAATAGCTCTTTACAATAAAAACACGTGAGTGGATGCCAGCATACCAGGAAAAAAGGACAAGACAAAAAACAGGGGATTATCTTTTGAATTGAGTGTTGAATAGATGGCATGCATTAGGCAAGAATGACATTCTGAAGCGCTTAGTGCGGGTTCCTGGAGGGCGAATTATTCCTGATTTGTTGACAACCACCGAAGAATGAAGTGGATGGGAAGGATCTTGCATTATGTCATGTAGCTTAGAGATAATTGCAGATTCAAACATACAATGTAAATCCCTAACGTCCAGGCCAAATTGTTTTGGAGGCCAATTTGGTGACACGTTCCAGTCTGTGTCTGTCCATGGCTCTTAGGTTACTGTACCAGGCAATCATACAGAAGGTGATGATAGATTGGATAACGCTTTGATAAAAAAAGAAATAAAATGTCTTTGCAAACATTGAATTTGGGATGGAGGGGGGGGATTGTATGCTTTGCAACGCGAAACAGTACATGTACATCATGATGTACGTCATTTTGGCACGCTGAATACGCTGCGCTGTGTCCTTTCAAGTTGTCAGTTTTGGTGGACTGTTTTTAAATTTGACAAAAAAGGGATGAAAAGATCCATCAGTAAACAGTCCACCAAAACTGACAACTTGTAACGACACAGCACAGCATACTCAGCACGCCAAAATATCTTCAAGATGTACATGTGCTGTTTCGCGATGCAAAGCATACAATCTCCCCTCCATCCCGAATGGTACGTCGAGCCGAATGTAGAGTTGACCTGCTGAGGTCACGCGAAGATCAACGCTGTATTCGTCTGATCGGCAACGTAAAAACTCAAATTTTCCACCCAAAAATGTTTCCATGATGTGGAATTGCAGACAAAGGTTTTTCTTCTATCAAAGAATTTTCCAAAAGCCATAGTGTACTGTCTGCTGACCCCGAAAAATCACCATGCTAGAACTAAAAGGCTGACCGAGAGAAACCTTCTAATTCTAGAAGGAGCCGGGGGGGAACAATTGATAGGCGCTTACTTACATGTGGTACTCCTGAACTATGAGGCTCCACGTAGTGGAGCCTCATAGGCAGCTTACCCCGCGAAACTGTTTGCCTCTACAAAACACCAACTAAGTACAAAAACATCCATCACAATCAAGCTATTTATCCATCACAATCAAGCTATTTCCCACAGAACCGCTGCACAGTTTGCCCCTAATTTCCGTACAATACCTCATGACATACTTACGTTATGTGCACCAAACAAACATCGATGGATTATGTCGGTTTTTCGGCAAAAATGATGAAAAATATGCCCTTTCCGCACTGAGCCAACCTGACGCTTGAAACATGCACGCGCGCAGAATGATCGCAGTCATTTGGAAGCTTGAATTGCCTTCCTCGATACCGCGTTACTGTGATAATTTATCACAGAAATCCAGAAATCAAAGATAATTCCTTCCTCGATACCATGTTACCGTGATAATTTATCACAGAAATCCGGAATTCAAAGATAATTCCTTCCTCGATACCGCGTTACCGTGATAATTTATCACAAAAATCCGGAATTCAAAGATACCTATTCCTCGATACCGCACTACCGTGCTAATTTATCACAGAAATCCGGAATTTAAAGATACCTATTCCTCGATACCGCGTTACCGTGATAATTCATCACAGAAATCCGGAATTCAAAGATAATCCCTTCCTCGATACTGCGTTACTGTGCACCATTTGAAACTCAAAATATGAAACAGCCTTAAATTTGATGTGATGAACTTTATATATTAGTACGCATATACATGTACTTTGGAATCATTGTGCGAGTGCTCGATCTCATTTTGGGAATTTACCACCCTGGCAATGGTAATTAGCACCAGACAATAGCGCAGTGTCAAAAATCTTACATACGTCTAGACAAGTAAAGATGCACTGGTAACGCGGCATCAAGGAATAGCTATCTTTGAATTCCAGATTTCTGTGATAAATTATCACGGTAACGCAGTATCGAGGAAGAAATTATCGTTGAATTCCGGATTTCGGTGATAAATTATCATGGTAACGCGGTATCGAGAAATAGGTATCTTTGATTTCCGGATTTCTGTGATAAATTATCACGGTAACGCGGTATCGAGGAAGGCAAGTCAAGCTTCCGTACAGTCATTTTTGGTTTCGATCGCTCGGAGCACACTGCGCCGTGGGGGGTACGTACTTGCACTTGTAAGCATGCGCATATTATCGTTTCGCTCATACCGTACCCCCTGCAGCGCGCTCCGAGCGAGCGAACCGAAATTGACCGCGATCACCAGCGGCGGAACCAGGGGGGGGGGGGGGGGGGGGGGGGGCAGAGGGGGCAGTTGCCCCCTCACTTTTGAATAGGTAGCTATTTTGCCCCCCCCCCCACTTTTTACCAGGAGCAATTTTAAAAAACGAGGTTAATTAAAATGATACAAGAGGTAAAAAAGATTTTTGAACACGTGTCTCATTTATAGGGCCCTATTAATAGTATTATGTACTACAATGTATCTTTTGCTTAATATTGGTTAAAAGTGGTCAGAAATTGCCTCAGATCGCACCACAGAGCATCTCGAATCCAAATTTAAAAGTTCTAGTCAAAAAGCTCTGAACCAGTTCCAGTTACACTACAGAAGCTATAAAAAGGGCCACAAAATTTATATCAAATCATATTCAATCGATACTCTTACAAACAAATGTGGAAATTGATGATAAGAAATAAACACCGGGAACTGCTGCCGGCTGCCCCGTCCCGGTCCCCGGCATTAAAAGTTAGTGCATGGCCGGCTAGCTAGGCAGCCTGCGCCGTGCCGCGCCGGTGAATGACAACATTTTCCTGCAGTACGTGAGAGAGTATGCAACCCACCGTGTGTTGTCTGACTGGAGCGCTACAAATCTTGCTTTTGTGGCAATAGATGCTGACTTGTTTTGTCTTAAGAATAAACAGGTCAGTTTTTTACCTCAAAAGTTTTCAATTTGGTCACGTACGGCTGGTCACAAGCGTCGAAGACAGCTTTCACCATACTTTTTACCGCTCGGTACCTTGGTTTCGGTTTGTTAATGACTTTTTAATTGATAATTCATTTCAGCAACACCTCTCTTCTTATACCAGTACATTAACTACACATGTGAATCTTATTTTTATTCTTCAAGGCTCAGCGTATAAGCCGCCCTGTGTATAAGCTGCAGTAAACATTTTCATGGGCAAAATCAAGCCGCGGCTTGTATTCCGAAAATTACGGTAGGAATAGTCCACATGCATAGGTTAGCAGACATAACGTAGGTCACACTTTCATTTCGGACCAACTAGCTTCACACTTTTCCCATTTGCTTTGATTTTGCTTTAATCCTGCTCCGGGAACAGTAACTGGACCTTGCCCCCACACTTTTAGAAATGTTCCGCCGCCGATGACCGCGATCATTCTGCATGCAAGTGTCAGGTTGGGTCGGTGTGGAAAGGGCATATTTTTCATCATTTTTGCCGAAAAACCGACAGAATCCACCGATGTTTGTTTGGTGCACATAACGTGAGTATGTCATGAGGTATTGTACGGAGTTTAGGGGCAAACTGTGCAGCGGTTCTGTGGAAAATAGCTTGGTTGTGATGGACCGTACAATCATAACAACATTATAAATGAGAACATGCCATGGTAAACACAAATTTACAATAAAAAAAAATTGACAAGTGTGACTAGTTTTATTCGTGGGGTATTTTTTCATTACTGACTATTGTTATCGATTTAAAACTCCTCTTAAACTTCCATGCTGATGGATAGAAATTATTAAAATCTATATGTCTCACAGGGTTCATGACGCAAAATATTTGTTTTGCAGTGCCCAGAAACTCACCTGATGAATCTTGTAAGGTTGCCTGGACTCACAAGTACAAGGGGAATACCCTGATGTAATGCATTTAATACAACAGAGGGCGCTATGTGGATGATGTGGATGAGCATGCCAGCACTCAGTCGAACTTTGGCTTGTACCACCAGATAAGTCATGGCAATTAGCGGCATCCTGTTCAAAACGTCTGGTATTCAACTACAATCCCCAGCAAACTCTGCTTTTATTAAATCTTTAACTCAGGAAAATGCTGACAAAAGTCTTGAACTCAAGGAAAATGCTGACAAATCTTTCTCCCAATCTGGGAAAAATTCATTGAGCTGGAAAAACACAAATAAATAAAGAAAAACAAACAAATGTTATACTTTTTTCTGGTATATTTTTTTCCATGAAGTATCTACACGACTTTAATAACAATTTCAGATTATTATTATATTAATTAATTATTTCTCGCAATCAATTATTTTGTTAAATTAGTATTAAATTAATTTTTGGTTGGTAGATGTATTCCAAAATACATGTAATGTATTGCACGTTTACTAATAAGCATAATTTCACACTTTTTAGTGGTTACGAAATTAACTATAAAGTTTCAATTTACCCAAGAAGAAATAAACTTTTAAAATCTAAAATTCCCAACCTGGATTTGAACCAACAACCTTCAGATTGAGAGTCAGCATTCCATACCATTGGACTAAGCATAATTTCACACTTTTTAGTGGTTACAAAATTAACTATCAAGTTTCAATTTACCCAAAAGAAACAAAAATTTTAAAATCTAAAATTCCCAACTTGGATTTGAAACCGCAACCTTCAGATTGAGAGTCAGCAGTCCTTACCATTGGACTTAGCATAAATACACACTTTTTAGTGGTAACAAAATTAACTATTAAGTTTCAATTTACCCAAAAAGAAATAAAATTTTAAAATTTCAAATTACCCCCCCCCCCCCCCTGGATTTGAACCTGCAACCTTCAGAGTCAGCAGTCCATGCCATTGGACTAGGCATAATTTCACACCTTTTTAGTGGTTACGAAATTAACTATACAGTTTCAATTTACCCAAAAAGAAACAAAAATTTTAAATCTAAAATTACCACCCTGGATTTGAACCCGCAACCTTCAGATTGAGAGTCAGCATTCTGTACCGTTGGACTAAGCATAATTTCACACTTTTTAGTGGTTACAAAATTAATATCAAGTTTCAATTTTCCCCAAAAGAAATAAACTTTCAAAATCTAAAATTCCAAAGCTGAATTTGAACCCCCAACCTTCAGATTGAGAGTCAGCAGTCCGTACCATTTGACTAGGCACAATTTCACACCTTTTAGTGGTTATAAAATAAACTATAAAGTTTCAATTTACCCCAAAAGAAATAAACTTTTAAAATCTAAAATTTCCTACTGGATTTGAACCCGCAACCTTCAGATTTAGAGTCAGCAGTCCGTATCATTGGACTAAGCATAGTTTCACACTTTTTAGTGGTTACAAAATTAACTGTAAAGTTTCAATGGACCCAAGAAGAAATAAAATTTTAAAAACTAAAATTACCACCCTAGATTTGAACCCGCAACCTTCAGATTAAGAGTCAGCATTCCGTACCATTGGACTAAGCATAATTTCACAATTTTAGAGGTAACAAAATTAACTATAAACTTTCAATTTTCCAAAAAAAAAGAAATAAACTTTTAAAATCTAAAATTCCCACCCTGGATTTGAACCCACAACCTTCAGATTGAGAGTCAGCAGTCCGTACCATTGGACTAAGCATAATTTCACACTTTTAAGTGGTTATAAAATAAACTATAAAGTTTTAATTTACCCCAAAAGAAATAAATTTTTTAAATCTAAAATCCCCCCCCCCCCCTGGATTTGAACCTGCAACCTTCAGATTTAAAGTCAGCAGACCGTACCATTGGACTAGGCATAATTTCACACCTTTTTAGTGGTTACGAAATTAACTATACAGTTTCAATTTACCCAAAAAGAAACAAAAATTTTAAATCTAAAATTACCACCCTGGATTTGAACCCGCAATCTTCAGAGTCAGCATTACGTACCGTTGGACTAAGCATAATTTCACACTTTTTAGTGGTTACAAAATTAATATCAAGTTTCAATTTTCCCCAAAAGAAATAAACTTTTAAAATCTAAAATTCCAAAGCTGAATTTGAACCCCCAACCTTCAGATTGAGAGTCAGCAGTCCGTACCATTTGACTAGGCACAATTTCACACCTTTTAGTGGTTATCAAATAAACTATAAAGTTTCAATTTACCCCAAAAGAAATAAACTTTTAAAATCTAAAATGTCCTACTGGATTTGAACCCGCAACCTTCAGATTTAGAGTCAGCAGTCCGTATCATTGGACTAAGCATAGTTTCACACATTTTAGTGGTTACAAAGTTAACTGTAAAGTTTCAATGGACCCAAGAAGAAATAAAATTTTAAAAACTAAAATTACCACCCTGGATTTGAACCCGCAACCTTCAGATTAAGAGTCAGCATTCCGTACCATTGGACTAAGCATAATTTCACAATTTTAGAGGTAACAAAATTAACTATAAAGTTTCAATTTTCCAAAAAAAAGAAATAAACTTTTAAAATCTAAAATTCCCACCCTGGATTTGAACCCACAACCTTCAGATTGAGAGTCGGCAGTCCGTACCATTGGACTAAGCATAATTTCACACTTTTAAGTGGTTATAAAATAAACTATAAAGTTTTAATTTACCCCAAAAGAAATAAATTTTTTAAATCTAAAATCCCCCCCCCCCTGGATTTGAACCTGCAACCTTCAGATTTAGAGTCAGCAGACCGTACCATTGGACTAAGCATAGTTTCACACTTTTTAGTGGTTACAAAATTAACTATAAAGTTTCAATTGACCCAAAAAGAAATAAAATTTTAAAATCTAAAATTACCACCCTGGATTTGAGCCCGCAACCTTCAGATTGAGAGTCAGCATTCCGTACCATTGGACTAAGCATAATTTCACACTTTTAGAGGTAACAAAATGAACTATAAGGTTTCAATTTTTACAAAAAGAAATAAACTTTGAAAACCTAAAATCCCCCCCCCCCCCTGGATTTCAACCCGCAACCTTCAGATTGAGAGTCAGCAGTCCGTACCATTGGACTTAGCATAATTTCTAACTTTTTAGTGGTTACCAAATTAACTATAAAGTTTCAATTCAAATCTAAATTCCCCCCCCCCCCCCCCCCCCCCCCCCCCCCCCCCCCCCCCCCCCCCCCCCCCCCCCCCCCCCCCCCCCCCCCCCCCCCCCCCCCCGGATTTGAACCCGCAACCTTCAGATTAAGAGTCAGCATTGCGTACCGTTGGACTAAGCATAATTTCACACTTTTAAGTTGTTACAAAATAAACTATCAAGTTTCAATTTTCCCCAAAAGAAATAAACTTTTAAAATCTAAAATTCCCAACCTTGATTTGAACCCACAACCTTCAGATTGAGAGTCAGCATTCCGTACCATTGGACTAAGCATAATTTCACACTCTTAGAGGTAACAAAATTAACTATAAGGTTTCAATTTTTACAAAAAGAAATAAAATGTTAAAACCTAACCCCCCCCCCCCCGGATTTCAACCCGCAACCTTCAGATTGAGAGTCAGCAGTCCGTACCATTTGACTAAGCATAATTTCACACTTTTTAGTGGTTATAAAATAAACTATAAAGTTTCAATTTACCCCAAAAGAAATAAGATTTGAAAAACTCCCCCCCCCCCACAAGCATCGAACATGCAACCTTCAGGTTTAAAGTCAGCAGTCCGTACCTTTCGACTAAGTACAATTTCACACTATTTAGTGATCTGATATGTGTTGCCTAAACGTTCCTTTCCTTAGTGATCTGCTTTGTATTCTGCATTCTCTTAGTTTTGTTTTCACTGACATGACTGAGTGGAACTTTGTACATTTAATTTGCAAGATTCCTGTAAATCTTGATAAATAATGCACACACTTTGTAAATACTTAAATTGTACAGTTTAACAGTTAATGATTTTTTTGTATTTCCATTAAATATTGGGGCGTTCACGTTTGTTTTTACAATAATTTACAAACTTTTCAGATTATTTTTATTTAATTAATTTTGTATGATTAATATATGTAATTTCTTTCGGCACAATTTACTTAGCTGTTCAAGAAACTGCCCAAGGTGGGAATTTCAACCAAAGTCCACCTTTCTGCTGCCCAGCAGTTGCCTGGCAACCGTTTAGACATCAAGTTTAAATCTTCTGCTATGTGCAGAGAGTCTGTCCCAAAATTAGAGGCTCTCGACAGGTGTCAGCTGACCGACTTTGATGGCATCACTGTCGTCACGGTAAAATATGAATCTTTAGATATGGAAGACAATGTGGTCCACTCAATTCTGTCCTTATATGGTCAGGTTTATAGAGGGACGTTTCTGCAACTTTCAGCATGAGCCCACTGTCTTCAAAGGAAACCATCGGTGTAGAATGAGGATCAGAAGAGGAGATCGCAATGCCTGGATTTCTCAGTCGGGCCAGGTACGCACCTGTGCCTGATGTGGTACCATTGGCCCTTTGGCAAAAGAATGCAAAAGCATTGAAGTGCTTAAAGTGTTTATAGGTCGGGAACTTGTCCAATGGTAATGTCATTCGACAACATCAGATGATTGGTAGTGCTTTTCAATTGAAGACATTCACTCTATGTTAAAAACGGGCAGTCATGAAAAAAGTCCTCTTGAAACAGGTCTAACGAATTTCCAGTATGGGGGGGGGGGCGACAAAGGTCATAAAATTTGCAGTCTTCTCCACACAATTCTATCAAACTAATGGCAAGCCCACAGTGAAGCAAGAATATTGGCACTTGTAACAAGAATATTGGCATTTTAAGCAAGAATATTGACACTTTAAGCAAGAATATTGGCACTTTAAGCAAGAATAATGGCACTTGAGGCAAGAATTTTGGCACTTGAAGCAAGAATATTGGCACTTGAAGCAAGAATAGTGGCACTTGAAGCAAGAATATTGGCACTTGAAGCAAGAATATTGGCACTTGAAGCAAGAATTTTGGCACTTGAAGCAAGAATATTGGCACTTTAAGCAAGAATATTGGCACTTGAAGCAAGAATTTTGGCACTTTGATTTAGAATTTGTACTGTATTAAGGCTACCCTCCTGGCTATTTGTAGATCATATTCTGAAAAAAAATCACTGGGAACAATGACTTTACTGTCGTGATTCTCATTGCGAAACTTCTGAAAGTCATTTGGAATTCTCGATGTGCAGTTTCCCTTTATTGACTCCAAAGTTGATATCCTGCTAAGATTCAAAAGTAGCCTGAAGTGTTTCATTTGCTTTGAAAGAAACAGAATAGAAGATAACGATTGCAAGAAGCTGTACCCTCAGAATAACGCAATTTGTAAGTTTTTTGAGAACAAGCTTTGCTTTGCTTATTGAGCTGCTTTAATTTGCATTATTCTCGCTGATTGAATTTTATTCAAATTTTTTTTAACAGTTTCAGATCCAGGTGAATCTTGGTCAATTACTAGTACATACATTGTAGATATTTGTATATTTGCATTTTTGTAATTTCTGTTCTTTTTGGGGGGTTTCCCACACTTTTTTTGCTCTTATCATAATTTTGAAACATTTTAGGATACGTAGAAGCACAATGTATATATTTAATTCTTTCGCATGATTCAGTTTGTTTAATTTCCCTGCTCATTATTTTCTCTGTTTACAAATTTCTTGTTATATTGTTTCTTCTTTGGAATTACTAATTTACCTTGACATATGCATTTGAATAAAAGAGTTTTCCTCAACTAGTACCGAGACGAAAAAGGACAGTCCGTACAACTTGTCAACTAACATCTTCACACTTCAGTCTTGTTTCAAATTTAACTATAACATTCATTGGGAACGTGCTTCTTTCTTAACGACTGTAATAGAGTTCTTGGTTTGGGGAGAACGTAAGTAAAACTACTGCATTGATTCTCATTGCGAAACGTCTGAATGCCATATGGAATACACGCTGCGTCATTTCGATTAACAATACAGACTCCAATGTTGATATCTTGCTTAGATTAAAAAGTAACCTGAAGCATTTGATCTGCTCCGAAAGAAACAGAAGTGAAGAAAAACGCACTCTGTATTAAGATTGAGATCAAGCGTTGCTTTCCTTTGTGATCTGCTTTGTGTTCTGCATTCTCTTAGTTTTGTTTTCATCGATTGTCTGAGTATGACTTGGAATTTTGTATATTTAATTTTGCAAGATTCCTGTAAATCTTGGTAAATTTAAATACATGTACTTAAATTGTACAGTTACAGTTAGTGATTTTTTATCTCCATTGAATATTGGGGCGTTCATGTTTGCTTTTACAATAATTTACAAACTTTTCTGATTATTAATTTGTATTTAACTAATTTTGTATGATGAATGTATTTAATTTCTCTCTGCAAAATTTACTTAGCTGTTCCAGAAACTGCGCAAGGTGGGAATTTCAACCAAGGCCCACCTTTCTGCTGCCCAGCACTTGCCTGGCAACCGTTTCAATGTCAAGTTCAAGTCGTCAAGTTCAAGACTCTGTTCCAAAATTAGAGGCTCTAAACAGGTGTCAGCTAACCGACTTTGATAGCATCACTGTCGTCACGGTGAAATATGTGTCTTTAGATATGGACAACAATGTGGTCTGCTCAATTCTGTCCTGATATGGTCAGGTGTAAGAGGGACGTTTCTGCAACTTTCAGCATGAGTCCACTGTCTTCAAAGGAAACCATCGGTGTAGAATGAGGATCACATGGAACATCCTTTCGGCCATCAGAATGCGAGACCACAATGCCTGGATTTCTCAGTCGGGCCAGGTACGCACCTGTGTCCGATGTGGTACCATTGGCCGTTTGGCAAAAGAATGCAAAGCACTGAGATGCCTCAAGTGTTTACAGGTTGGACACTTGTCCAATGATAAAGTCATTCGATATTATTAGATGATTGGTAGTGCTTTTCAATTGAAGACATTCACTCTATGTTAAAAAAGGGCAGTCGTTAAAAAATTGACAGGCAATTAGACAAGTTCCTTGCACCCCATCTGCAAGTTCTCCAGTTATCCAGGGTGTCTACGTGACATAGTATCATATCACTCTGTTCCTCATTGGTGTTTGTCAGCAAAATATATTGTACAGTTGTAAACTAAATGCCAAGAATTCATGAGCTGTAAATTACAAGGTAGTTTCCCTGCTTAAAGGGCTACACATGTAGTTGCTATACCAGAAAGTAATTATCTCAAAGGATTATATTTTCAGGTTCTACAAAAACAAATTGGCAATGCAGAGCCCAAAATAAATATTTTGCACGCAATAAAACACTGGTGAAAACTTATCAAAATAACACAGCATTGTTGGCATAATGGTGCAACGTCACCTTTTGTTTTCCGTGGATACACGTGTTGGCCCTGTCATGTTTAATTCCAGGATTTAACAGCAAGAGCAGTCTTATCTTCTCAAAGAACATGAGATGCATAGGATTGTGGGCAACTGGGCATCATCAAAAGCCAGTTTTACTCTGTCAAGATTCTGTTTCAGAGGCTTTCCACAAGACGTTTGCAAATGTGTTGAAGTTAAGGACAGCAAAGAAAATACAAGAGGCAAGGTGAAAGATATAATAAAGGGTTCAACTGCACTTCCTCGGAATCAGAATATGAACCAGCCAAGAATATCAAGAAGGGTGTCTCTATAATCTTTCATAATGGTCAAGTGGACAAGATTTCTTTGGTCAAAAGTACACTTACAGTTTGACATGGAATCATTCATGATAAACAACAGAATATTAAATACATTTAAGACTATTTCTGTACCTTTTAGTACCTAATACGCGAACGACCTTAAAAACTTGCAGGGGGCAATATTCAACGTATGCGAAAGGTAATTCAAAGGTAATGGAATGAATGATGAAGACCTGTTTTATGACTTTGATAGTTTGTCATTGTGGGTATATGTACATGTACACCAATGCTTTCTAAGAGCTTGGGAGTGAACCCGTGACCTCCTGTTTATATTAACATATAATTAGCTCAAATAATTCGGAAATTTTATTCGCCAAAAAAAAACATTGTTTAAAAGGCAAATACCTTATGTTTAAATTTACAGAACACATAAGTTCATCAAACTGACGCCATCAGCTGACTTATTTTGTATAAAAGACAATGACATTATTTCATGCATTCCTTCCTGGTCATAGTTTTAAGTAAATGTTAATTCCATCAGCACTTGTACTACATTGTGGTTTTTTTTCCAATGAACGTAAAGAATCAATAAAACCTTGGAGTGCGTTGGCTGTTTCAGGTGCTACATATATAGTATACAGTGACTTAGGCATGACAGTTTTGCACACTACAGTGCCCATGAAAGGGTCCGACATTTAATTCTTTAAAAAAGGCTAGTCCTCCTAATGAATGTAAACCCCATTCATACTCTATAAATATATTGCTAGACTCTGACAGTAGAAAACTAACATTAACTTTAAAAGCCCTTGAATTCATTACTGTAACAAGTGAGGTACATGGTCAGAAAAATATGGTTTTATTTCGCATACAAATAAAGTACCAGTGCATGTATAGCTTTAATAACCAACAAATAAAAAAGTACATTGTAAATGAAGAGTTAAAACAGTCATATTATCTAATACAGGGCTCCTAAACTGTTCAAAGTATTTAGGGTTTATTTGCGCCGTCACCGACAGCTGGAGATACCCCCAGTGTCACCCTGATGTTGGGTTATTCCGAGGATTAGGCGCCTATTCCTTATTTCCACATTCCACACAAAATGTAGAAGAAAATGGCATCACACGCATGGAAAACATATTCACAGGCAACAAAAACCACATTGGCATGATGAACTTAAATGTTCAATTCAACTTAAATACGAAAAATTTCACTATGACTTTAAGTGTCTTTCTGTGTTCTTTCACCAGTTTGTAGCCAACACATGGCCTTGGCGTTATGGTTGGGCTATACAACAAACTAGCACCTATGCTTGTGTTAACCACTAAAACTGAAAGCATTATTCAGTCCAAAATCGTTTGAAAAAAGAAAGATTGATTGTTATCAAGCATCAATCTCAGATACATGAAGGTTGGCAGGCACAAGTGCATTAATTAACTTAACCTCCCTGCTGTTTCAAAAAACACAGACAGTAAAAAAAGAAAGAATCCTCTTCCCCTGCCATGCTTTTTACACAAGCTTTTCACCAACAGTCAGATCATATTTCATGCAAGCCAGCACGTGACTAGTCAAATTTAGTCAGCAGGCAAGAAGTAGGTACAGCTGTCTTATCAATCATCTACAGTCAAAGCATACATGTAGCTTGATCATGTTACATAAACAGTCACAGCCAGTCAATCCTGCCTTATGTAAGTTGGGAGCTCTAAACTGTTAAAAACAGTCACTTGATTGATTTTGACTGAAAGGACAACTTTTAAACAGAATGTATGTTTGCATAGGAGGGTTAATGTTGGTTTTTGCTGGAATCTGCCCTTCACTGATTACAGCAGTGGAGGGCAAAATGCAGTGAAATTTTGGCTTAATATGTAAACACATGTAGGTGTTCAGACTGAATGCCTTTGTAAAACCTAATTAGATGCATTACAGTGGCGTATATTAAGCTGGGTGGTGGTGGTGGGGGGGGGGGTAGGAAGCCCCCTGGCAGCATTTGATGGTGTTTTTAAAAAAAAAAATTAAAGAGCTTTTAAGCTGCTTTAGACATCGCCTCCCCCACGAAAAGACATACACTACTGATTACATTCATACATGAATTTTTGTTTATCAAAATTGAGAATTACTATGTCATAACAGAAAACTTTACATTAACATTATTCCAACCTGATGCAATTTCCATCGAAAGTCACTACAAGGTAAAGTATCTATTAAAAAAAAATTCATCACAAGGAAATGTGAGCACAAAAATATACAATTGCTAAAATTATAACAGCTTAAATGCTTTGTTTCATGGAAGTATAAACAGAAATAAATTCAAATGCTTTTGGATCAAATATTAAACTGTTATCTATAAGAATCTTACATTTTCTTTTGAGTAAAAGCCCAAGATGAATTATGCATATCATGTCCCAAACGAGTAGAGGATTATGCCTTTACCGACAGCAGGATACTGATACCCCGCCGTCACCCTGATGTTGGGTTATTCCAAGGATCAGGCACCTCCTCTTTTTAACTCTGTGTTAATTATAGGCAGCTCGCCATTATGCCACATGCCACTGCATTGTTTAAGGGTCTCGATCTAGCTGAGTCTCTGTAGTGCCAAAGAGCTCATCAGAAAACATCACTCTCAGAGCTGAATCCTTGATCATCTATGCCAAGTCCTGCTGCAAAGTTTCAGGTTCAGCGGATTTCTACAGGATGACCCACAGCTCAAACTAACCTAGGACGTACACAAAGCTGCTGTATCAGATGTCCCACTGCAATGTTGGAGGTTATTGAGTGGAGTCACTGCCATGCATTGAGCTCAGAAAATGTCATCAGAACTAAATCAAAGACCATTGACATGCATGCTTGCCATGTTCTGCTGCAAACTTTCCAGTTTTGTCTCTGCAACGTCTCTACAGCTCAGGAAATCATGCGCACGCACGTACAGTTTCTATTGAGCCACTTCAATGGCAGAATCTCTGATGTACAAGCACACTCATATTGACATCATCTCTGGCTCTGCAGTATCCTAGGATACAGACATCTTTAAACAGCCCAACTAGATGCTTATCTGTTTCACTGTTAATGGGGTTCGACAGGATTACCGATGTGACAGCTCAGGGAAAAATAACCATCTCACTAGGCGTATGTACAGTTACCAATTTAGCTGTGTAAGCAATGGGCAGCTTGTACTACTTGCAATCATTTCAGGCCTAGTTGAGTCTGCGGGTGTTCATGCCAAGATTCTTGCATATCATCCAGTAAGGCTTATCCTGGATTTCTAATACTGCAGGTGTTCTTCTGCATAATACTGGTAAAAGTCGACCAGGATCTGATGAGCTGTCACTGTCATTTCCCTGCTAACTTAGACTTTACGTGAAGAGCTCTGTCGTGTTTCTTTAGAGACAAATCTTCCACCGTGCATCAATGCCTCGTGTTGATCAGTGATGGTGCAAAGTTCAACTTTGATCGTTTCCACTGCACTGTAAACTTGTCACCCTGAGATCGAGACCCTTTGGTTGGCACTGGCAGGGTCCAAACTCCCTGAAGAAGCAATTGCAATGACACAGCTGCATACACTGCTCCTTACATTATTCTTTAGTATCCTTGCCAGATCATACATCACATTTGCATTTATTTATAAAGAGGATCCATTTGGCTTTAACCCAGGTAAAGTTTTACTTTACACCAAAATAAATGCACATTCATATCATGTCTTGGCACCACGATGCAGTAAAGTAGTGGTTTGTATACAACTATAGACATAAAAGCCATCTTATCAAAATACGGCATGCACATATCAATAATGCGTAATAATTGTATCTTGCACTCACCAAGGAGGCCGATGCTATCTTCACTTTTATTTTCAATGTATCCTGCTCTGATCATGGTACATAACTATGTACATGTACAAGCAGTGAATGGGCAGACGGCCTCTGGTACGAAATTGGATCAATATTGTAAGACTCCCATGGTGTGTAGCATGGCGTTCTACAAGACCAAGTGCTCCATGGTGCCTTCAGTTGTGTATAATTGAGTGCCATGTACATGTACATCAGTAAATACACTTATGTCATTGACCTGCTGAGCTTTATAATTGGCCAATAGTTTTGTCATTACCTTTTTTGTCCTGTAAAAATGACACCAGGAATGCTGGTGCAATCCACTTCCAACTGCAACATACCCAAGGGCTTTTACAAGTACAAGACCATAATCTTACACCAAGCCACTACAATTGTAAACATGTGGCTCTCTTTCCATTGATCGTTTAAAATTACACTTTGGATGGAATTTGCATCAGGATAATTTCCTACTATAATTACAGACACTGCTTAATCATTCATAATATACAAATATGGGCTGCTTCGAGTGGTGTAGTAAAACTAGCCTCCCTCGGTGATCCATGGACATTCTATTTTTCCCGAGGCAAAGCTGAGGGAAAATAGAATGCTCCATGGATCACCGAGGGAGGCTTGTTTTACTACACCGCGAGATAAAGCAGTCAATATTTGTTTTATAACACTTCACCCACAGATTCTGCTTGGTTCTAATATTTTAAATTATTCAAATCTGAACACAGTTAACAATAAACTTCAATTCTAATATAAAATTGGTGGGAAATGTATTTCTTTCTTCCAAACCACTCCTTCACGAAGTGTTTGAACCCAACTCTGTGGCGCACTCTCGAATAATAGTGCACACCAGCATGCATTTGCACACAAATACCGAGCCGTGGAAATAGTACTTTGGTTGATAATGGTAAAGTACTTTGGTTGCTACGGGCATAGTACCTTTTGGCCGTGCACAGAAAGATAGCAAAAAAAAAGTACCATGTGACTCGTTCTCGGCCAATCAAGACACAGAATCTGTGGGTGAGGTGTTATAAAATAAAACAGAAAGACCATGAACAAAATTTGTGCCTTTATTTAACAGATATTTTAGTAAGCACATTTTTGCGTAATTGCAAATAATCATATAAAGCTAAGTTACCTCCAACCTACATGTACCGGTAGGCCAATGAGGCCTTTACTTTCAAAAGATATGCCAGGCCTGTACAGAGGATTTTCAATTGAGTGTCATGTATCATTTCTATCGAGGAGTGTTCATATCAAGTTGTAAAGACTATTCATAAGATGGAATTTCTGTCAATATTACCGTTAGGTTTTGCCCTTCATCGACGTACAAACACTGTATTCTCAGTGTGTTCAACCCGAGTGAAAGTCTGCAAAAGCGCTCGGGTGGGAATCGAACCCACAACCTTCTGCTTTGTTGAGCAGACGTCTTACCACTCGACCACCGAGCACGAGAGATTGTTTAACTTTCACTCGGGGGTAACACACCGAGTAGACAGTGGTTATATGTCGGTGAAGGGCAAACCTAATTATTGCAAATTGTAAAGACTTAGGCCTACATTGTGCAAGCAAAATGTATGCAAGCCATAAATCACACAACAAAAATATAATTCAGCTGTTCAAATGACACTTTTCAAAGGTACATGGGTCATTCCACCGGGTTGGGAAGCAGTGCATGTTACATCCATATATTTGGTTATACTATTAAAAGTATCAATGCATTCTAAACAATTGCTCAACATAATATTTGTCTTTTAAGGTGTTTCAATACTTGAGAAAGTTTGAAATCATTTCAAAGTACTTCGACAAAAATATGAGCAAAAATGTATTAATTCGGATGTAACATTGACACCGTGTCAATGTTACATCCAAATATTTTTTTTTGCCATTTTTTACACATATGTAAAATATTACCCAAACTGACATTGCATATTTACAACTGGACACCTAAGCACCAAGAAAAGCTTTTATTTTGGTATAGTCAGGGTTCAAATATAGCAGAAACAATACCTCACGTGTGGATGTAACGGTGTAAAAATCACTCAATGGAAGTGTGACATTGGGTTTTACATCGTGTCAATGTTACATCCACACAACCAAGCTATCATTTCTGCTCCATTTGATACCTGACTACCGTAACAAAAGCTTTTCTTATTGTGTTGTATGTATAGTAAGAAGTACGCAAAGTGAATTTGGGTGATGTTTCGCAGAAATTTTAAAAAAGGTACAAATGTCACATTTGGACGTAACTCTGAGACGGTGTCAATGTTACATCCAAAATGACATTTTTTGCTCATATTTTTGGCAAAATACATCGAAATCATGTAAAACTTTCTGCAGTCGTGAAACACCCAACAACAAATATTATGTAGAGCAACTGCTAGCAAGGCATTCATGCTTTTCTTAATATGGTCATACAAGTATGTCACACATTGTTCCCCAACCCGGTAGAATGACCCACATGCATTAGCACCCATCCCTGGTACAGGCCTGCATATCTTATTTTAACTTTAAATCACTGTAGCGCCCAAAACTGCCCTGCCTGTTACTCACTGTATAAGCACCCAAAACTGTCCCAGCACTCTTATGGTACATTCGAGTATAATGTACATGTAGCTCACCCGGATCAAAGTCTCAGGCTAGCCCCTTGCCGTTCAATTTGCTCCAACATCATTCTAGGAGCTCACTCGAGTCAGCCACCACAGAAACTGGTCAAGGAGCAGAGTCAGTGGTGGAAACAGGTCACATGTATACATGTGTTGTTTGCTCATCATTTCAAGAAACGAACAAATTTGGCGGCTGGACAGCGAAAATCTTGAGCGGACCCAAAAATCAACTTATTTCAAGTAAAAAGATCATTATTTATTTAGTTAATTTCAACTTTAGAGGCTGTAATTCCAGCCAAACTTTTTTTACTTTTTCAACTTACTGCAAAACAGTAAATCTCAAAGTTAAGACCCAGTCTGAAATGGGCATTTTGTACAGACATCACGTGAGGATCGTGATGGCCCATGGTTGAATGTTCGATTAGTCCAGCTGTCATAGCTAACGTCTTCTTTTACAGAGTCGATCCCAGTGAGCTACTTGAAGGCACCCTATGATTTATTATTCAGTGAATAAATACACTGTAATACAATACAGACCCAGTGGCTGATGGGATAATTATATTGAATGACAGAATTAAAAATCAAAATGATAATAGCAGGTGCAAACTTTGCTCGGTTACAAAACTTAAAAGAATAAAAACAGTATAACAGCTGTTTCTAAACTTAATTTTTTCTCTAGTGTGTTCTGGAGTTCAGTTTAAGTACAAAACAGGGTGCCTCCTACAAAATGCAACAGTTATGATTTTAGGAAACTAAAATGGGATTGTAGGAAAACGTAATATTGTCATGATAAATTTGGTATTGCAAGATGCGCTAGGGCATTAGCTTTAATATGACACCAATTGTAAGTTGATCCTTTTCCAGATGCCTAAGTATTCATTGTTTGACTAAAGTAGTCTGAAATGCCCACTACTGCACTTTAGAAGCATTGGTTATCTGGATTTCAAATCTAACATCAAAATCAATGAGCTGCTTCCAACAGAAACAAAAAATCGATTGAATCTTAACTTTTATCACTCTTTAAAAATTTCAGATCAATCATATCAACAGTTATTTGGAAGTCTTTTTGCCTATTCTCCAAATCCTTGCACATTTCCAAATGTGGCAATTGTCATTTTATCATACATCAGTTAAAAAAAGATTGCTCAGCCAACCTGAAAGAACATAAATTGCAATTGGTATCCAATCAAAGCTTATGGTCAAGTACACTATACACTACCAAAGTTTATATCATCAAATTTTCTTGATTGTTCATAATTACAGTTTTTGAAACTGATGCGTTTTTGGAGGGACACCCTATAATAGCTGTTGAAATGATTTTGGGCAGCCAGGGAGAGTAGGATTCTCAAAGGGAAGACAATGGCGTACATATATCGCATTTGGGAAATAAACTCTTCAAATGTTCATACACCACACAACAAACATTTCATATTACAACGTTAGCTTAGAAAAAATTCCCACTAACAGGAAATTAGATCTTCATCATTCAAACCTAACTATGAGGTGTTTCACGCGAAAAGGGGCCAGGAGAGGGGGAGAACTTCCAATAATGACTTCTTTCATCAATTTGCATAAATTTTTGTTTCTTTTTTGATTAAGTTGTGCACCATGTTACATAATTGTCAAAACCTAGTTAAATTGAAAACGGTTTTCTTTTTACATTCTTGCAATAGGTTTCATAATTCTCTGAGAAGTTGCAGTTGTAAAGAGAAGAGAAATAATCCACAGCAAAATCACTATCTGATAATGCTTGTCCAGTAGCTTCACAGAAAATCTTGTTGCCGACCAAGATTTGGTCATTGAGAGAAGCCATAATTTGTGTCAAATTAGCACTTTAAAGAGAATTTACACTTCACATCAAACATTTGTTTGAAAGTGATATTTGTTGGGGTTTGCACTCTGTATGCCTAACAGCAACAGTGACACACTCCCTTGGGTAATAAATTGTAATATTTGGTCATATTGCAATATTCAGTCATTTTGTCAGGCAAAACAACCTACTTAATGACACACTAGCAAGGCTAATTCATCAAGGCAACAGAAAAGGACACGGGAGAAAAAGTGGCCTGAAGGAATGAAAGAAGACCAAGCTCTCAGTGAAAGATTTATTCAAACAGTGAAAAGGTACAGCATATAAGGGCAGCCAGCCTCCAGACTGTTTACAATGGAAAAGAATGTGTATTTGTATTGTTTCAAGACATGCCAACTTAGCAGGAAAATGAGCCAACATAGACATTGAGCAGATGCGTATTATGATTTGCAATGTTTCAAAGTCACAAAGAAAATTAATCCACATGACAGAACAACTTTGCATGAGAGGATTCAAAGTAGAGGCCAACAATCGCTGTGTTATTCAGTTTTCACCAAGGGAATTTCACATTTTTCTTCCAAGATATTTTCTATTCAAAAATATGAACAAGTTCCACAACAGTCTTACCTTTAAAGTGAAACCAGCAACTTGGGCAAGTTCATGTTTCCGTGGCTCCATGGTCTCCATTCTGTGCATCATCAGAGACAGGAGATGCTAATGAGACGAGAGAACCTGGTGCTACCCTTGAGGGCTGGATGACTCCTGACTCATCGGTTATGGAGATGCTCCTCACAGAGTACAGTCAATCATAACTGCTCCTCCAGTGAAGGTAAATAAAGCAGGTCTATTGTCGCTGGCGCCGCCCAGCACAGGAGTAAGATGCCATGGGTATAGAAGACCCGTAGGCTTGCTTAAGTGGGGAAACATTGCTATGGGTGCCGAGTCCTTGGGTATAGGTGACCCATCGGACTGTCCAGTGAGGATGGGCTAAAACATGTCACCACCGGGATGTCGATATCTTAGTGGTGGCTCAGCCATAGGAACCAGTGTCAGCTTGTTGCCAATAAGATCCTTGCTGGTGCCAAGTTGGGCATTTTATCAATGCCCATTTCTGCCAAGGGATCTTTATTTACCGAGTCTTGTAAGTGATGTCTTGCACGTCACCACATTCGCAGCAGATTCTCCGAGTCTGCACTTCTTGTTCTTGTGGGATTGTAAAAGGCTGTGAATACTGATAAGTGTGCATTAAACAGCATAGCAAACCACCAAACAACTGGCCAGTGGTAAGGTGGTCTTTCAACTGACTTTCAATGTGGCACAATGCAGAAGTTTCATTAGAGTCAACATTGATTTTAATTTGTTGACTCTCAAGCAATTTGATCGTCAGAGAAAGCAAACCCCAACTTAAGTATCCTACATACTTTAGTACAGTTAAATGCTATTTTAACATATTTTCAAAAAGTAGCTCTTTTGATAAGAAGTAATTTTTGTATTGAGTATCAAAGATTTAAAAGTGTCGCCATGCTGAGTCATTGGTGTTTCAAACACAATTTCAATTTCAAGATCTCTGGTAAACATGCTTTTCAAAGGAAGTGACAAATTAAGTGGTTAGGCCTACTCACCATACGCATGCATGAGCATTACTTGTGTGGCTATGAAAGGCAACTGGTGCCAATGGTTTGGCTTTGCATGATTTACCTAATGTGAACGATTACCTGCTTGCAATAGTAATACTAGCATCCAGCACAATTAATTGAAATAAACAATGTATTAAGGGCTGCTTGCAGTGTGAACTTTTACCCAATTGTCTTTATTATGACTACAAAAATTAGAGGAATAACTTTGAATACATCTTGACCTGAAAAATCTCTTGAACTAGACCTTCAATCCTGCCATCAACAGGCAACTATTGAGGAAAGAAAGTAGCATTGTGTATCTAGAATGGGAGTGTACAGTATGGCAAGGAGGGTTGATGCATGGCAGCTTGGACTGGAGCAACATATTTCACGTATGACAGTATAAGTAAAAAAGGGACATGTGATTATGGCAAGAGATGGCAGCAGGCATATAGACATTATGACAACATGGCAATAATTGGCACTTTAAGCAAGAGTTGTCACTTTAAGCAAGCATTGGCACTTTAAGCCAGAATATTGGCACTTTAAGCAAGAATTTTGGCACTTGAAGCAAGCATTTTGGCATTTGAAGCAAGAATATTGGCACTTTAAGCAAGAATTTTGGCACTTGAAGCAAGAATTTTGGCACTTGAAGCAAGAATTTTGGCACTTGAAGCAAGATTTTTGGCACTTGAAGCAAGAAAATTGGCACTTGAAGCAAGGATTTTGGCACTTGAGGCAAGACTTGGCATTTGAAGCAAGAATATTGGCACATGAAGCAAGAATATTGGCAAATGAAGCAAGAAGTTTGGCACTGGAAGCAAGAACATTGGCACTAAGCAAGAATTTTGGCACATGAGGCAAGAATTTTGGCATTTGAAGCAAGAACATTGGCAAAGTGAAGCAAGAATATTGGCACTTAAAGCAAGAAAATTGGCAATTTGTTCCAGAATTGGCACTTTAAGCAAGAATATTGGCAGACAAGACTGGGCAATTAACATAAGGCAAGAAAGGCATAATAGACGAGACTGGGCAATTAACCTTAGGCAAGAAAGGGCAACTTTTGTTTACTATAGAATGCCAAATGGGTACATGTAACTTACAGAGCTGAGTTTTGAGTTAAAGATACCCACATAAAAACTAAAAGGGGAACTAGATGTTAAGTATTGGTGGAGTGAGTATTGGAGGCCTATGGAATATTGAACTGCTAGCACAGCAAAGGACTCCAGATATCACTGATAATGAAACCGATGTCTTGCAGAAAAATCCTGTGCCAGACATCCAAGGCCTTTCAGACTCGGCAAGGATTGTGGCACTCAATACTTATGTTGAGGTGTTATACCCATTGGTGAAATGCTGAATTATCACAAATTCCCTGTAATCTCCTCAAAGAACCATGTGCTTTGTGTTCCTGTACCCAATGCAGACCTTTCTGTATTCACAGGTGTTACATCAGGTTAGGTCTCAGAGTCTTACTCATCCTTGTAGGCTATTGCAGATCATGTTAGGCATGGAAAACCTAGATGCCAGTGTCATTCAGGAAGGACTAAATGCAATAAGAGCTGCCTTAGAAGGGAAGTGTAATGGACAAGATGAACCTGATGGGTAGACCTTAAGTATACGAAACACTTTAGTCGGTGAAAGACTTCAGATGTGTCTCAACTTGATGTGCCCCAAATCGGTTGTGTTGGAGTGTTGCCTTGACATAGCAAAGTTGTCACAGGAAAGGATCGTGGTCAACGATGAAGGATTGCCAGACAAGGGTGCCAATGACTGATGAATAGATCCCAGGGCACTGGAAAGATTGATTGTGGAGATGCCTATCAATGTGTGTGGCTCTCTGATAGACAAAAAGGCTGAGGGTACTGCCAGACTGCCTGGAGACCTCAATATCCAGGAAGAAGATTCGATCCAAGGTGAGCCAGATGCTGCTGTGTGTAAACCAGTTGAAGTGTCTCAGGAACTGCTTGAGGTACTGTGCTGTGTGATAAGACGATGAAAGTGTCATCCACGAACTGAAGATAAACTGTTGCTCTCAAATCCACGAAAGAAGTACAGAACTACATGATGATATTGGCCAGAACTGGAGATGGGGTTAATCCTGTGGATGTTCCAGCTGACTGCTTGAAGAATTGACCTGTCCACTGGATGAAGGTCGGCAGGATGTAGATGGGTAGGAGATCACAAACCTAATCCAGAGAGAGGGTTTCACACTCACACAGCTTGTCTTCATGAAGGTTTCCTGACCGAGACCATGAGACATGCCTCCCCCATGGGATTGGTGATGAATACCTGGAGTCTCCACTGAAGCTGCACATGGCTTTGTTGGGATCACGAGTGAAGGTGTTCGCAGTAGCAGCAGCAGCAGCAGCAGCAGCAGCAGCAGCAGCGCAGCAGCAGCAGCAGGTGATGGTGATGGTGGTGGTGGTGAGGGTGAGGGGGGGGGGGGTGGCGGCCGCCAGTGTGGGGGATGGTGAGGGTGATGGTGATGGTGGGGGTGATGATCCCAATGACACCATGATCGCAACCTCACAGTGTTCCCAACGACACCATGGTCAACCCCGATGAAGGCTACCAGATATTCACTGCCATCCCCACAGGCTAAGCATGCCTCGGTGCCAAGGGGGACTCCGACTTGACTACGCCCTGCAGAAATATGAAGCCCCACACTCCAAACCAGGTTCATGATCTCCGACCAACCTATATCCTGCTGTCTTTCTTCCAGTGAACAGACAGTTGTCCAAGCAGCCTTCTGGAACTTCAACAGGATCAACTCTATCCCCAGTTTTAGTCAATGCCTTCACATAGGAGTACTGCCTTCGTAGATCTGAGACCAAGAGCCTGTCCTCACTACATGGATGAGACTCTCATCGCTTCATCATACAGCATAGGACCTCCAGCAGGTCCTGAAAGACTTCAACTGGATTTACAGCAGCATCTGGCGCAGCGAGGATCAGGCGCCTTGTGAATCTCATCCCTGGATGCTAAGGTCTCAAAACAGTCTGACAACACCCTCGACCCATGGGTCTATTAGAGATGACCGACATACACCGACTGGCAACATCGACAACCAATTCTTCCTGCACCCGGAAATCCAAACACCAGTCAAAGAGCAACCTTGTCTAGGAAGCCTGCATCGGCAACCACAATCCTGGCCGGCAACAACTATACCACGTCAAGACGTCACTACAACACAACAGATTCAAGGCTCATCAAGTCAAGACGCAAGATCCAAAGTCTTTCCCCTACCAAAGGGTCCCCTACACCCAAGGTCGAACCCACTAGGCTCACCCCGCCTATTACACAGCCCAACACAGGCAGTTCTCATCACATCCAGTACTTCCTAAATAACAAAGGTATCCGGGCTTTCCACACCCACAAGATCAACAATAGCCCACAGGACAAGCAAGCCTCCAAGACCGAACCTGATGCATCCCCTGCAAATGCAGAAGGTGTACACTGGGTACACCAGCAAGAGAACTCAACGCCAGACAGCACAAACACAGAGCACATGGCAGATGGGGAGAATTACAGGAAATCAGTGAACACCCAGCACTCACCAAAAGGGACACCATCATCATGAGTATCGAGCAGCTACATCCATGCTCTGTCTGTCCAGCAATGAAGGTCAGCAAACAGACGATAGTTCCACAAAACTTCAGCATCACCATCAGAGACATCTGTTACCCTCTACATGTACGTAGTAGCTCAAACATCCACAGACCTCCGATTCCCTTCCTCCTCCAATTTCTTAGACCTCCTCCTCCAATGTCTTCTAAGGATGTGACATTTTATTTCCTAAATGTTTAGCAAATAGTAAGAACCACTTCAATCAATGTTTAGTCATTTCACAAAGACTGACGACTGCCCATTGTGCAGACCAATGTGATCGACACAATAAATAAAACTGAGTAACATAATAAAAAGAGGGCAGTCATTGAAATCATTAAAAAGATAAATTTGTAGCCTGAATGTAATCAAGTGCTGTTTTGGAAAATGTGCAGATAGATTTAGAATTTTTCATCATTTTCAATGTTCAAAAGTGTAAATTTGGTCACATCCATAATTTCCTCACTCCACCAATACATAGTTCCCCTTTTGCCTGTGGATTTCAGTTTAATGTTGACACTCAGCCCGTGAAATTACTTTTTCAATATCAGATTTTATATACCGGTATTTATTGAGTTTATATATTTATTGAAATTGATGTGCAAAGTTTAACTGGCTAAATTACATTTATGATAGTATCTTTTGTCAGAGGATTTTTGTTTATTTTCACCCTCTGCTTCTTGTTTCAGCTTACTTTCAATAATTCAATGTACCCATTGACACCCTATAGTGAACTTCATTAATTGTTTATTTCAAACCATCTTTGGGGTAACCCATCCAGCAGAAGCTGACCATTTGGGGCCCTCACAAAATGTAAACAAAGACAAGACAAAAAAAGAACAACGGTAAGTTATTAAAAACAACTAATCTTAAGGACAATTACTTAAGAAATACATGTAGATTAAAAAAAAATCACTAAAACTAACAAACCCCATCCAAGTTGATCATATATAAAAGCACGAAAAAAAAAAACAAGACCAAAAAAGGAGTAAAAATTAAAAGTAATAAAATTAACATGTAACAGTACAACTGGCCATTGCATCAACCTTACACTAAAATCATTTGTGGGTTTATTTTTATCCAGAATCCTGGAAATGTTTATCCTGAATTTGTTCCTGCATGTACACTCCATTCAAGTTCTTATTAAATATATGGCCACAACTGAAAAATACTTCAGACGGCCAAGGAAATATTCATTATTTTAAAAGATAACAGGTTCCGAGTTGGCCTGCAACTCTTCTTATTTGTCAATGTAAAAACATGAAGCGAATCAAATAATCCAGAATTATAGCTTAGTAATGGTTCTTTTTTATTTTAGGATAATGGGACAGCCTTACAAAAAATCAAAGTCTTAAACAAAATCAGGTTTTCCTCAATTGAGAGACTAAGATTTTTTTCTCTTCCATAAAATTAACATGGGTTGTTTTCATGGTAGTGGATAAGAGTTCAAACCAAGGATTTTTTTCAAGTAAACTGTATTCCCCAACAGTAGAGATTTTAAATAAACAAAATCAATATTTTTTTAGCCCTTTAAAAAAAAAAAAAAAAAAAAAATTTCCTTTAGAAACTTATTTCACCCTTCTTATAGAGACTAACATTACAGAGAGAAATACGTTGCAAGTATTGAATGAGGTCCCTGAAAGCCATCAGCCTTATTTTTTGGTATAATAATTGTTCAATTATTAGATTGATCTTCGAACAGGCCAATTAAATATGTTAGAGATTCAACATGAATAAAATGCACTTATTGTGATGTACGTGAGTAACCACTTGCTTGTCACTTCCTCAACTTGCTCAACATCCGAAATGTTTAAACACCTAGCCTTAAGTTTGGAAATCTCAGATCTACGGTAAATGGCGATTGCGTATTTATGGGCCCAGTTCCTAAGGAAACAAAACCCACTTAAAATTTTTGACCTATCAAACTAGTTGGCGACATTGAAAATATACATGTAGAGGGCAGGGTTTTGAATTTTCGATGGCGATCACCGCGTGACATACCGTGAATGCGCCAGTCGCGTTTCACAGCACCAACCGGACCGTAAACTTGGTAGGAAAATCGTAAATTCTACCCCAAGAAACTTTTTAAAAATGTCAAAATGGTGTCATTGCATTGAGAGAAGTCTGCTTTAGGCTGACATAAACAATGTCAGTTTTTAGTAATAAAAAAAATCTTGATTCTAGTTTGATAGAACAACAAACAAACATGGGCCCTACACTACACGATCGCCCGGTTTACGCGACAGGATTGGTAATGCTTTGCATGCGATTGCGAACACCGGGCTTTGTGAATGCACATCGCCATGATCGCAACCTTGGTATGCGATTCTTTCCCAGCTAAATACTCACGACCCGCCAGACCATGGACGTCTTGCAGTTTTTCAGGTTTTTATAACATTGGGTTGATGGCAGACAAAACCACCTCACAGGTCAGCAGAAATACAACCATAACAACAGCTCCAGTTTCATGACATTATGAACATGGCGACAATACGGCGAGACAACCTTTAAAAAATGGCGGGCTTCAGCATGACAGCCATTCAATTGTAATCGTAATCTGTTGGTAGCACAGGTGCAGTGCAGAAGAGCAGAACAGATCCCATTCATTTCGCATGCCTCTCACAAAACAGCAACACATGTGCGCGCGTACGGTGTAGCGTGAATATCCGACTCCATGAAATGTGGACTCATTGGTAGTACTGCGCACGCGTGAGTACGATACTATGCTATTTTAAGGATCGTTTCCGGAGAGTGACCTGTCACGTGCGAGGGATCAACCACTAATAGGGAAATAGGGGTCCGATTTTCATAGGAGTCGGATTTTCATGTGACAACGGCAGTGGACAGTGTGATGCGCATACCTTCGGATTTTGAGCAAACGGGATTAGTTTGAAACTGGGCTTTCACTTCCAGAGATGTTATTTGTCACTTTCGCGATATACTGGTATTGGCCTTTGTTCTGCTTTGAAAACATTGAATAATTGTTGACAGTCCAAATGTTACAGTTGCTAATCAATGTTTCTTCTTGGTTCAAATCAAACAAACTTTCTCTTAATCCAGGTAAAACCAAATTCATGCTCTTCAGTAAATCCAATACTCACCCTATTCTTCCTCTTCCTGTTTGCATTGACGGCGAACCTCTTTCGCAGGTACATTCAACTAAATTTCTTGGAGTTCTTATCAATGATAAATTAACGTGGAATGACCATATCTCTTCTATTACTAAAATCACTTCTAGGCACACTGGTGTTCTCTCCAAACTTCGATCGTTTCTTCCCGCCTCTTACTCTCCATCTACAATGCTCTCATTTTTCCTTATCTCAACTACTCACATTGTCTGGGCGCGCTCTAGTAATAGTCAACTAGCTGTATTCTCTTATTACCATCCAAAAGCGAGCCATTACAATCTGAACCCTCTCTTCTCCCAGTTTGCTCCTCAGTTTAATGTTATTTTTTTGAATAGATTCATTGTGCATTTTGTGTCAGCAATATTGAAATAAATGTTTGTATAATGAATGAATGAATGAATAAGACATCTGGTGCACTAGAAAGCAGGAGGTCGTGGGTTCGAGTCTCACCCGAATGATTTCTCCAACTTTCACTCGGGAGGTAACACAGTATACAGTGTCTAAACGTCGGTGAAGGGCAAACCTTAATTTGATTTATCTAGAGCTATCGTCTAGGGCTCTGGCAATAAGTACACGGACAAATGCTGACAATAGACTTGGCCGTAGCTCTTGATGCCTGTTTTAGACACCGCGCCTTATTTTACAGCTAGGGAGGTGCAAAAAGAAGAAAACCCACTTTTGACAGGAATTTTAAACTACTTTATTAATACTTAAAATTAAATTTGAACTGCTTTTTTTATAACACAGTGAAGTACAACTCTTCAACCATACAAAACTTCTAAAGGTTAGGTTTTGAACATTCTTCTTTGGATTTTGAGTGGTGCTATTATTGGAAAAGAACAAAATGCATGAAAAGCAAATGAGGTTTAAGGATTGAGCTGATGGTTTCATAGCACCTTTAAAAAAATATTGATTTTTTTTTTGTAATTTGGTTGCTACACAGTTCTGCAGTTGTGTCTGCTGTGTGAAGTGAAGGAGGGGGAGAGAGTTGTTAGGGATAGAAAGGCTGGTGGTGATAAAGGAAAAGACTCGAGAACGGAAGACAGTTGATGCAATAACCCAGACTTTTGAAGTTGATATAAGTATGCATTAGAAAGGTTTAATTTTGTTTTGCCTGTCTGTGACAGCAAGAGGGTTAATTATACATTTTCATATAATTATACAATTTTTAAAATGTCATTTAATGACAAGATACAAAAAGTTAGATAAATTTCATGCAGTTTTTTAGGAAACAGTTTACAGTAGTGATTGAACGATTTTCCAAACTAATTTTGTAGGATACTGCAACTGCTATCAACAAAAGTATCCAGCCCTAAGTTGGCACTCTTCGATTTTCTTTTCAAGGCAATCTGTGTAACTTACAAGTAAAGAAATGTAATGAGTACATATAATATCAAGTATTTCAGTATTACAAGTATTTCAAACTATAATGTAAAAGTGGATTACTTGATTCGTTAATTCAATTCTTAAGTCGGTTAAGAAAAAAAGTGTTTCAGATCAATGGGAGTGGAACCGCTATAAATGTACATTTCCAAATTGTTGAAACAACTTTTTTGTGTGGCCTGCTGAACAGGGGTAATATTGTGTTACATAGAGAAAATGGTGTGTGTGACTGGGCCTATGAGATGTATGCTTCACTGGTTGCAAATATGCCACGCAGTGTCACAACAAACTTCCTGTGCAGCACTCCCGCAATACAGTGGTGTAACTAGGAGGGGGAATGTGGGGATTGGGTATTATGTCAACCCACCCACCCCCTTTTTAACTTATGCCCTACCCAGATTTTGGGGAAGACGATCCAGTCGTTAACGGCAGTAACGACCGAGGTGATTGGCTGAGTACGTAGCAGCACCTTCAGCTCCCCTTTAGTTACATAAAGGTCCTTGGATAGGTTGCTAAGCTGTGTCCATTATTTGAACAACTAGTAGAGAATTACAGCTTCAAAAAAACTTGCCCTTTACGCCAATCATTTGCTAAACTCCAAACCAAATTTCAGCAATTTGAGCCGATCTGAGCTGGAGCAAATTATTTGCAATGCTTCCCGGTGTCATATGAAAATCAGACACGTATGAAAATCGGACTCTTTTCCCTTTTATTGGTTAAACCCTCTCACGTGACCGGTCCCCCTCCTAATTATCTATGCATTGAGCATGCGCAATATCACCAATGAGTCCGTATTTCATAAAACCTAAATTCATGCTACACCGGCCTTAGACACTGCAGTAACATCTGACCTTGGCTTGATTTCTTGGCTCTGCTTACCGCTGGGGAAAAACTCCGCTTACTGTAGCAGAAAATCCAATGCTTACAGTCAGCATATTTCACGGGTTAACAAGGAATTTTGGCTTCTGCGCATGCGTGCATCCCGTAACTAAGGATTTTGTGCTTACAGGGTGAGCGCAGAATTAATCGGCTAGCGCTGTTAGCGCGAAATAGTGATCATAAGCAGGGAATTCTGTAGTAAGCAGAGCCTTGAAATTGGGCCTAGATTGGCTGAGTACGTAGCAGCAACTTCAGTCTTTATCCCTTCATTGACCAATCAACGGGGCAGTTATACCTAAGTCTGGTGGTATTGCTCGCTATCAGAGTACATGCAGATGTATGCGTCTCCAAGTAACCTCTCCATAATCTCAGTCAGTTGCTTGGCCTTGATGCGGGCCTTGATGTGACCCACGTCCACCCATTTCCAAAAATCCTTGAGGTGTGTGATCTGAGGGATGTAATAACCCTGCTGGTCACCTTAACAAGAAAAAATACAAAAACAAAAAATTAATAAATATAATATGTGTCTATGTCTACACATGTTATGACTAACCCTATTTCATACTATATTTTAAAGGGAAAATACAACATTTGCAAACATCAAGAAATAAAACTACCAAATCATTTTGAAATACCTTGCTGGACTGTTAGTGAATGACAGTGTAAAGCATCCTGTAAAATCATGGCACCTGGTATACTGTCATTTTCAAGAAAAGTGATATTTTTGTATCAATTTCCAACGCTGATCGGCCGATCAGCGTTGGAAAAAATGGCTTTTTTTCAAATACTGGCCCCAATTGACCATCGCACTTGTTTGCAATCGATTACAAACCTATGAACGGGTACGAGCCAGCTAGACTGGTTCCCTGACCTTACAATTCCCCAATGTATGTAAACTGCTCTGTTTCTTCTTATATGGAGTCAAGGAACCAGACTACAGGAAAATAATTGTTTTTCCTTGTTTTTATAGCATTTTCGAACCCAAAACCTCAAAAAAGTCAGTGTAACTATATTTGCTATATATTTCCAACCCCCCAATTCCATCCATTTCTGAAAATTACAGCAAAAGCAAAGGATGTATATTCCCTTTAAAGGTAGAGTAGATCATTTGCAGCCATCCACAAAGTAACTGACCGAATTATTGTTGAAAAGCTTACTTGGTTTAAAGATAGCAATGGCACTATAAACTCCCTGTGAAATTATTCCTTCTGGCATGCTGTCATTTTGAAGAAAACATGAAAGAAGGTCATTTTCAATGATTGGAAATTTCTGTGGGTAGTTCGTTTTGTAATTGGGCAAATCAATTAATGGGTGAGTGCAAGCGCTGACACGAAGCACGCTGTTGTTATCATTTTTCGGTTTAGTGCGTGATATCATTCACGTACGTTCTCAATCGGTTGAATGAGGACGTGTTCCCGATGTTGAGTTTGGGCGCAATTCAAAATATGGCTCGATCGGCAACTATTGAATTAAAATCGAGATCCTAGAACATTGTTTTCTTATAATATATAACATTCAGAGAGACAAAATTTCATCAGGTTAGTTGTTAAGCACTTGTCTTTAGACTTAGAGCCCTTTTGTTGCTTTAAACAAAACAAATGCACAAATGACAAATGATCTTCTCTACCTTTAAAGCTAAAATTGTGATTGGTTATGAGGACATTTAGAAATAATTTTCATGATTTCTGTGAACATTTCTTTTTGAAAAAAAATAAGTGCTTTAATAACCAAATTCTAAAATATGGTTTCACACTTCCCTGATGTACTGAATCTGAGTACTGGACAAAAAGTACTGAAAATTTCAAAAGAATACCCAGATGTGACTCCAGCCCATGACCTCTTACTTACAAGTGCAGTAATTGTTATACGCATCTTAACATTTTTATGCAAATCTGCACATTATAAATGTTTTCATTATTATACTTGCAAAAAGTACCATTCGAGAGACATCTTAGCATCAGAAGTTATACCTTTGGGAGGCAGGGGCATTATGGAGACTATTCAATGCCGCCCTAATACCTGAGCTCCTATTTAGAGGAAAATGTTTATTGTCACAAATACGCTAGATTGATTGCTCATGGTCCAACACATAAATGTACCAAAATGTTTGGGGGTAGGATAAGGGAAAATTGGGGTCAGAGGTCATTAAAGTTGGAAAACTTTACTGCACAACTCTATGGAAAGTCCCCCAAGGTACATCTTCGGCATTATTATTATCATTATGCCTGAATCTAACCACTGAGCTATCCCGCTGCTGCTTGGCAGATTCCTAGTCCAATTTTTTTTGTCACATGCTTACCCTGCCGATCGGCCATACTGTCAAAAAACACCCATTCCGAATCCTTCTCCCTTCCGGCTTTGACAAACGCTACGTAGCGACTTGTCCGGATGCAGATGACCGCAAACAGGTCCATCATCTTGTAGGGCAGTAATCTCTGACGGTGCTGGTCTACTTCCTCTTCCGAGAAACCTTTTTCCTTGGTCTTGGAAAGGAATTCCTTCAGGAAATAGTCCGGGATGGTCAGGAGGGTGGTGTCACGATCAATCCTGCTACGCGCCTCTACGCATGTACATATGTAGATAACTTGTAGCCAATCAGCACTCTCCCAAGTCCCGCGCACGAAAGGGTGTTGAACAATACTATAATTTATACGGTGCTGACCCGCATTCGCGAAATGCAGTGCTCGTGTTATGTAATGTTGCGTAAAACCGGCCATGGTTATTGTCGTGTTCGTCCATCCTTTGTTATTGTCCTGGTTAGGTACTTGTCTGTATGTGTCCGTGTGATGGAGTAATCAGTTAGTGTTGTTTGAGCTGTGATAGAGTGAGCTTGACAGTGTGAGAGTGAACCGACCGACAGCTTAAGACCTAGGGGTACGGCCTGGTATGAGACAGGCCCGTGGTCGATTCCTAAAAATTTCAGTTAGGATCGAACCCTTCGTCCAGTTTGGCAAAATTCAGTGCCAAAATCCATCATTTACCCAGTCGTCAGGTCAGAATTGTCGGTGTACTGTAGCAACATTCAACCTATGGGCGCAGACTCTCGCTCAAGTTTATGCAACCAACAATAACCATGGCCGACCCCTTTGACCAGACTATTGCTTGACCCGCTTTGCATGATCTGAGGGATTTCCACTGACAGAGGACCATTGAGCCTAGCAGTAGCAGTGAGCACCAGATCAACCGTCGGGTCGCTGAACGGCGAGTTACAAGTAACTCAAAGGAGTTCCATTGAACCCCTTCGTAAATAAGAACTGTTTGGGGAAATAATATACAAAATTGTAATTCAAATCGAAAAGAAGTAGAAGAAGACATATTGGTCAGTGATTTTAATTGGTAATTATTGTATTGTGTTTATCAAGAAATTAACGGAAGCAAATCATTGTACAAAAGCAATTGGATACTATTTAAAGAATTGTCAAAACCCAAGATAGGGTGAAGAAGTACTGTAAGACCTTATTCTCGACATCAAGATCGTTTGTAAATAAATTGTAAATAAGTTTCTGGTAAACTGAAGTTCCAAAGTTTTGATTATTTTGGTGTGAGATATAGTCCGGGGTCACCAAATACTATTAGTTAGATTTGAGGGTGACATTTCTGGGGGCTTGTCCGGGAAATTCAAAACGAATCTTTGAATTGGAACGTACTTATAACTGTTTGTAATCATACTAAATGTTTGTTGTTTAACATGCTTGTTGTAGTTTTATATTGTGTGTGCATATCTGCAGGCCTACAGGCTGAGTGTTGCTATACGTACCCCTGCTGTAGTCCCACATCCCTCCCTGTTGACACCAGAGTATCCCGTGGTAAGTTGTTGTCGGTCAGTGTGATAATGGATGTTGATGCTGAAAAGATTCGTGCTGTAGCTGAGGCATGTGCGTTGAGTGGTTCAGACCTCGTAGATTTCCTTCGCGAAGAACGCCGCGAAAAGGAGAAACATGACCGCGATGAACGCGCGTATCAACTCGAAATTAGACGCCAAGACCGCGATATGATCGAATTGCAATTCCGCATTGAAACACTAAGAAGCCAAGCTGGCGGGTCAGACTCTCAAGCAAATACCACGCATGACACAACGACAACGCGTATAAAAGCTAGGGCACCCAAACTTCCACACTTTGATGAGTTAAAAGATGACATGGACGCGTACATACAGCGTTATGAACGCTACGCTACTAGTCAAAATTGGGACACAGATGATTGGGCTGTAAACTTAAGCGCGCTACTCAAGGGTAAGGCACTTGATGTTTATTCACGTTTGTCACCCGACGATGCAGACGATTACGATCTACTTAAGGACGCGCTCCTTAAACGCTTCCATCTTACCGCGATAGGCTTCAAACAAAAATTTAGGGAAGCAAAACCCGAGACTGGCGAAACACCTACCCAATTTGTTGCCCGCCTTGCAAATACTTTTGTGCGTTGGATTGACATGGATAAGACAGAGAAAACGTATCACGGTATCACAGACCTTATTGTGCGCGAGCAGTTCATAAATAGTTGCAGTGATGAGATGCGCCTCTTCTTAAATGAGCGTAAGCCGCGTACTGTCAAGGAAATGTCCCAGTTAGCCGAGCACTATGCTGAAGCTCATGGTCATTTTGGTCCGCGTGAAAGAACAAAGAAACCGGCTCAAGTTCAAAACGCTGTAAGTAGATCTGAATCGATCCCTCAGTCGACTAGACCATACCACGCACCGCGCATAGGACCGCAAAGCACGTCACATGTACCTAGTAATCCGCACACAGGAACCGGATTCCGCGAATTGCGCACTTGTTTCATATGTCACAAGATAGGCCATATTGCTCGTAACTGCCGTAGCAAAACACCGAACATCACTAGAGTCGCAAATATAATTGCATCTGCTCTTTCTAATGCCATGTTAGATACTGAAGCAAGCGAACAGCCACACACTAAATTGCGAGAACAGCCAAGTGAGCCATCCGAAGAGACAAACTCAGAAACAATAGCCTGTATGATAGCCCCTCGCAAACTTGACAAATGCTGCGCTAAAAAAGGGTTCGTTCAATTGAAGTGCGGCCATGAATTGCCAATTATGAGCGCTGCTTGCCGCGACAAAAATCCACTAGGCATGCCCGTAGTAAAAGGTGCCATCAACGGAAAGACCGTTACCGTACTCCGCGACTCGGGTTGTAGTAGTGTAGTTGTCCGACGAGACCTTGTAACTTCTAAGCAGTTAACCGGTCAAGAAAGATCGTGTGTTCTTGTCGACGGCACGGTTCGAAAAGCAGAAATCGCTGTTATTAACTTAAATACGCCGTACTTTGTCGGCTCGTGTGACGCTTTATGCATGCCAAATCCCGTGTATGACGTCATAATCGGAAACATTGACAACGCCAGAGACCCCAATGACCCAAACCCAACTTGGTGTAACCCACAGAATCAATGTTCAGATAACTCTAAACGTCTTGAATCCCCCTCCAAAACGCAACCTACCCAAATGCACGCAGTAGAAACTAGATCACAGAAGTTGACTCATGAGAAGCCTGTAAAGAAACTAGCTGTGCCAAAAGCATTGCCAGAAATTGACAGAAAACAGATCCAGCTGGCTCAAGAAACTGATCCATCTCTACATAATCTGAAAGAACTAGCCAAAGACCAAGTAAATAGACAAACTAGATATGGTTCTCGCTCAAAATTTGTATGGAAGGATGGACTACTATATAGAGAGTTTCAATCTCCAAGCCATGAATTTGACCAACTTACTAGCCAACTAGTAGTTCCAAATGAATTTCGTTCACATGTAATGAAAGTCGCCCATGAAACCATACTAGGGGGCCACCAAGGAGCCCGAAAAACCCTGAACAGAATTCAGAGTACCTTTTTTTGGCCAGGACTTCACGCAGATGTAACAAGATACTGTCGCTCCTGTGATATTTGCCAACGAACCGTATCTAAGGGTAGAGTCACCAAAGTACCACTTGGCAAAATGCCCATGATTGACACGCCATTTCAAAGGGTTGCCATAGATATTGTTGGACCAATTCATCCCATGTCAGAGAAGCGAAATCGTTACATATTAACGTGTGTAGACTACGCTACGCGCTACCCAGAGGCAATTCCTCTTCGCAACATTGAAACCACAACCGTAGCAGAAGCTCTAGTAGACATGTTTTCTCGCGTCGGTATTCCCCGAGAAATTTTGACTGACCAAGGAGCACAATTCACATCCGGTCTTATGCACGAAATCAGTAGGCTATTATCAATCAGACAGCTTACCACCACCCCGTATCACCCAGCCTGTAATGGGCTCGTAGAGCGCTTCAATGGGACACTAAAACTTATGCTAAAACGTCTGTGCGCAGAAAAACCAACCGATTGGGATAGATATATAGGCCCACTTCTCTTCGCGTATCGCGATACTCCCCAGGAAAGTACGGGATTCGCCCCGTTCGAGTTACTATACGGCCGAACCGTACGAGGACCCATGACAATACTGCGCGAACTCTGGACAGCAGAAGAAAACAATGAAGAAATCAGAACCACGTATCAATACGTCTTAGATCTGCGAGAGCGTCTTGAGGATACATGTAAGATCGCGCAAGAGTCACTACGTCAATCGTTAGATCGTAACAAACGGTACTATGATCGCAAAGCAAAGCCCCGCACATTCAAACCAAATGACTTAGTTCTACTCCTCCTGCCAACCGATCGAAATAAACTACTCCTTCAATGGAAGGGTCCGTTCAAAGTCGTAGCTAAAGTAGGCATCGCTGACTATCGCATAGAACTCTTCGGGAAAGCAAAAGTCTTTCATGCGAATCTTTTGAAGAAATACATTGTCCGACCCGAAATCACGTCCGTAGTAACCGCAGAGCCAGACACGACTGCACAACACATCTTCGAGTGTGCCACTGTATCAGTAATAGAATGCGAGCAAGATATCGAACATGACGAACAAGCAGACGACGCGAAATTCGATAATGTAGATACAATCGTCTTACCATCACTACAGCAATTAGAGACCATAGAAGACGTTGAACTAGGAACAGATTTGTTAGCGGAACAGATCTCCGAAGTAAAGTCCGTACTCGGTAGTTATCGCGACGTCCTCACTGATCTGCCCGGTAAAACGGATCTTGGCTATCATGATATTAAAGTTACCTCCGAATGTCCGATTCGTAGCAAGCCGTATCCTATCCCTTATGCACTCGTTCAGACTGTAAATGACGAAGTTGAATCAATGCTCCGCATTGACGTGATAGAGAAATCCGAATCGCCATATGCATCGCCTATTGTGCTAGTCAAAAAACCAGACGGCACTAACCGATTTTGTATTGACTTTAGAAAGTTAAATAAAGTGACTGTATTTGACGCCGAGCCGATTCCGAACCAAGAGCAAATATTTTCCACCGTAGCTAAGGATCACTACTTCTCGAAAATTGACCTCACTAAAGGGTATTGGCAAGTTCCCATGAAACCAGGAGCAAAAGCAAAGACCGCGTTCCTTGCACCCAGTGGCTTATATCAATTTAAGAGAATGCCGTTCGGTCTAGTAAATGCTCCGGCGACCTTTAGTCGTATAATGCGATCCCTTACACACGGTATAGAACACATCGAGAACTACATTGACGACATATTAATACATACCCAAAGTTGGGAAACGCATGTCCAAACCATAGCAGCACTGTTCAAGAAACTGCGCAAAGCTGGCCTAACCGCGCGACCCAGCAAATGTTCAATCGGCATGAACAGCATAGAGTTCCTAGGGCACAAAATCGGAAAGGGTATGATGGCACCTCAGCAAAGAAAGATCGAAAAAATCCAAAACGTGTCGAGACCGATCACAAAGAAGCAAATGCGATCCTTTCTTGGCCTATCTGGGTATTATCGTAAGTTTATCCCAAACTATGCAACCATTGCAGCACCTCTCACGGATACAACCAAGAGTAAGGAACCGAATAATATAGTGTGGGGTAAAAGTCAACAGCTCGCGTTTGAAAAACTGAAACGTTGCCTAGCGACAGAACCCATTCTAATGCTACCTGATCTTGACAAGCAATTTGTAGTGCGTACAGATGCATCGGACCTCGGGGTAGGCGCCATCTTATTGCAAGAACATGAGGGAACTCTATTCCCTATCGCATACGCCAGCAGGAAATTACTGAACCGCGAGAGAGCGTACTCTTCCATAGAAAAGGAATGCCTAGCGTTGGTTTGGGGTATCCAAAAGTATCAACCATACTTGTATGGCACTGCATTTATCGTCGAAACAGACCATCAGCCGCTTGCCTACATCAACAAAGCTAAAGTAGCAAATGCACGCATAATGCGCTGGGCGCTCTCGCTACAGCCATATAGAATGCGTATCGTAGCTATTAAGGGTACTGACAACGTGGGAGCCGACTTTCTCAGTCGACACCAGGTAAACTGTTGATCGTGTGAAGAAGGAAAACATATGTGATGTTTTTCTTAAATAGGGGCGTCGTGTCACGATCAATCCTGCTACGCGCCTCTACGCATGTACATATGTAGATAACTTGTAGCCAATCAGCACTCTCCCAAGTCCCGCGCACGAAAGGGTGTTGAACAATACTATAATTTATACGGTGCTGACCCGCATTCGCGAAATGCAGTGCTCGTGTTATGTAATGTTGCGTAAAACCGGCCATGGTTATTGTCGTGTTCGTCCATCCTTTGTTATTGTCCTGGTTAGGTACTTGTCTGTATGTGTCCGTGTGATGGAGTAATCAGTTAGTGTTGTTTGAGCTGTGATAGAGTGAGCTTGACAGTGTGAGAGTGAACCGACCGACAGCTTAAGACCTAGGGGTACGGCCTGGTATGAGACAGGCCCGTGGTCGATTCCTAAAAATTTCAGTTAGGATCGAACCCTTCGTCCAGTTTGGCAAAATTCAGTGCCAAAATCCATCATTTACCCAGTCGTCAGGTCAGAATTGTCGGTGTACTGTAGCAACATTCAACCTATGGGCGCAGACTCTCGCTCAAGTTTATGCAACCAACAATAACCATGGCCGACCCCTTTGACCAGACTATTGCTTGACCCGCTTTGCATGATCTGAGGGATTTCCACTGACAGAGGACCATTGAGCCTAGCAGTAGCAGTGAGCACCAGATCAACCGTCGGGTCGCTGAACGGCGAGTTACAAGTAACTCAAAGGAGTTCCATTGAACCCCTTCGTAAATAAGAACTGTTTGGGGAAATAATATACAAAATTGTAATTCAAATCGAAAAGAAGTAGAAGAAGACATATTGGTCAGTGATTTTAATTGGTAATTATTGTATTGTGTTTATCAAGAAATTAACGGAAGCAAATCATTGTACAAAAGCAATTGGATACTATTTAAAGAATTGTCAAAACCCAAGATAGGGTGAAGAAGTACTGTAAGACCTTATTCTCGACATCAAGATCGTTTGTAAATAAATTGTAAATAAGTTTCTGGTAAACTGAAGTTCCAAAGTTTTGATTATTTTGGTGTGAGATATAGTCCGGGGTCACCAAATACTATTAGTTAGATTTGAGGGTGACAGGTGGGTTGGTGGTGTTCCCGATGGGTGCCTATATGCATCTGATTTGTGGGAAGAAAGAAAATACAGAAAGAAAATAAAGTGCGTGACATCGTGTAGCTGAATGAGTGAATGAGAACGTGTCCTGGACACTGATTTCGTGTGCAATTCAAAACATGACTCAGCAACATTTTAATTGAAATCGAGATCCCAGAATATTGTTTTCTCGGAATATACAACATTCACACAAAATAAAAACTTAATCAGGTTAGTTTTTATGCACGTTCTTTAGATTTTTGACACTTTTATTGGGTCAAACAAACAAAATGCACAAATGCTACCTCATTTCCAATAATGTTCTGATGTTATTGTCTCAGACTACAACATCAGCAATTAACAGTGTGATTCACTGTAAAGGTCATCACCATGTTGAAGCAACTGTCGCAGTAGTTCTTGATATGAGTGGTATCCACCAAAGCTTCCTCTGACTTGCACTCACTGCACTCAAAGACAGCCAGGTTGCCACACACTATACACTGCCTGGGATCTGTCAGAAAGATAGACACATATGTAAAACAGTAAAATGTTATGAGTTCACTTATTAAATGACCTACAGGGTGAGTAAAAAAAGCGAAACCCAAACCCCATAAGATACATTTCGTATTTATAAAAATATGGAGCATCAAACATTATAACTGGAAAGCCATTTCATAAGCTACTTGTAAATGAAAAAAATACTGAAATCGCTCAATCCGTTCAAAGGATATCTTCATTTAAATGCAATGACCCTAAAACCTGTTTCTTCCAAAAAAAATGCAGTTTATTGTGTATTCTGATTGTTTGGAACTTGGAACAACAAAGAAAATGGCACAGAATACTTGTTTCAACAACCGTCAACAACTGTAGTGCACAATATCTTTATTATACAACCCTGGTTATGCAAACAATATGATTTATAAAATCCACTTTTTTAAAAAGACAGGCCTTCAAAAGGACTTTGTTGAAATACTTTTAACTTTTAAACTGAGGTTTTATCGCTGGTGATGTTTGAAGACAATTAAGCCGACGATCGCATTTTTGGACAAAAGAGGTTTTAGGGTCATTGTGTTTAAATGGTGATATTCTTTAAACGGATTGAGCAATTTCAGTAATTCTGTTCATCTAAAGGTAGCTTATAAAATTGGCTTTATCCAGTCATTATTATGTTTGGTGCTACATATTTTTATAAATATGAAATACAATTTTGGGGGTTTGGAATCTGCTTTTTTTGAGTCACCCTGCAGCATCAATGTTGAAAATCCAGGCATTCAAGTCAATCATTAGTCAAAAAAAAGGGAGATCCATGCCTTGAAACCCTATATCTTTTATTAGAGTGATCCACAGATTGCATGTGTCGCCTTTTTAAGCAGTTGATCCCTGTATAAAGTTTTTTTTTTCTTAAAAAAAAGCCAAATTTTGTGCACATCACTGATCCATGCAAGTGACATGAAAATCCATCAAATTCTGTAGACAACAAAACATTTGAAGCATATTTAAACAATGACCTCTAATGACCTGATCTTTGACCTCAGAAATCCGAAGAAGAATTGTGTCTTCCCACCCAAGGGGCACTGCATCTAAGTTTCATCAAAATCCACAGAAGTATGTACAATGTTGTAGACTTTCCCTAAAACTGTGAATTACATCATTATTAACCTCAGTTGACCTTTTTAACCTTTGACTTGAAATATATTCCACATTATCTTTGCTACTCAATTACACTTGTGTCCAAGTTTATGGAATTCAGGCGAATTTTTCAGAAATGAGAGCAATTCCAAAACATTAACATACATACAGGGCTCATATGGTCATAGTCGGACGACATCATGGGAAGGACTTGGGGTAGGAGCATTTCATTTATCCCTTTTTCTAAAGATTCCACTTGTGGGGTACCGTTTTTCTAAAGATGTCACTTGTGGGTTACCGTTCCTTTGTACGAGTACCCCACAAGTGGTCCTGGTCAGTACGGACATATGGTCATACAGAATTTACCGAAGGACTATGATGTGTCTCCCAAAATTTTGTTTTAGGTGACACATAAACACAAGTACATGTAGGCCTACAGAACTTTAATAACTGTTCAGGTATTTGCCAGTACCAGGATTTCAACTCTCTCTTAATTCAACATCCCCCTGGAGGAGTTTAATTACCTCTTGAATGGCCACAACCAACAGAAAATAATTATTATCACTTTACTGAATGACATGGTTTGCATAAATCCTGTTTGAGTGGTCTAAATGCAGATATTTTTTTCCAGAAATATAATATCCAGTGCCATATTTGTTCATGTCCAAGGTAATGACATTTTTTTTATCATTGAAATTGGTGCATAAGCAATGGGAATCCTGAATTCTATGTGCAGTACACATGGTGTAATCGTCCCAACAGGACGGACTGGCCACCTGCTGTTTTGCAAATTGCATGACTTTTAACCAGATAATGTTACAGTGGGCTGTGTAAAACATAAACAATATGTTGGTATAAAAACGACCCTGGGTATATTAAAAGGAAATTCACCTCATGGTAGGTACGAGGAATAAACAGTAACAAAGGAATGCCCGTTGTCACATTGCATTTGAGTAGCTTTAATAGATTTTTAGGATGACTTGTGATTTAAGATGGAGTTTTGATGACTTGCATTAACTTGTGATCAACCTCAATTATCATAGCTGTGTCTCGTGAAGAAAGACAGAAACAATGGGAAGTCTTACTGTTGAAAAATCTGGTTTAAATCAAATTCTGCTTCCCAATTTTTTTTTTTTCAAAAATGAAATACTTTATTGTTGTCTATAAACATGGCCATCCCCCTGTGTTTGCAGAAGTTGAGCCTTTATACTTACATTCTTCAATGATATTTGTGACATCAAGCTGAAGCGATGGCAAAATGCGGTTGTACATTTTGTAGTCTTTGTCGCATCTTGGCATCTGCACAATCAAGCATGACGGTGTCTGAAAAGAATAGGAAAATCATTCAGAAAGAAGTAGCACACGCCCCTAAATACCCCCTCAGCCAAAGCTGGATCTGCCTCTGACTTTTTATGTTCCACCAGCATTTACAAAGGAAAGAGGCAGCCAATGACTTGATTGACTTACCTCCACTAGTTTGAGGTCATGTTCCTGAAATGACTGCAGTAATAGCTGCTCTACCGTCGGGAGTGTGAAAGACTCGTCTTTGTCTAGGAATATCTGATAAATGTTGGACTCATCCACTTCTTTGTTAGCACCGTGCCTTAGGGAGAAATTTGTTTAAGCAATATCAATCAGGTTTATTTTACTAGGAAGTTGGTCACAGTCACCTATAGTCACAGTCACATCGTCCCAGTCACCTAAATTGTCACAGTCACCTTATTGGAAAAAAATCAAGAATGATTTTTGTTTTATTGAACTACAGGAGACAGTATACATTTGATGCCCAAACAACACTTATCACAACTCATGGTCAGTGTTGGTCAATGGCCCCCACATGGGAGGTCCCCCACATCCTGTTTCCAACCACTACTTTCCCTCATGAGTCATGGAAACAGATAAACTTTTCATGGCAGCCATTTCCATGAAATAAGTGAGTATTGATTTAATGTGGCATGACATGGGTTTATATTGTGAAGGCAAGTGAGATCAGCTTCATTCTGATTCAAGCCGCAGCAGCACTGACTTCAACAATTTTTTTATTGTCAACTACCCACAATCTAGTTGGGATATACTTTTTGGAGGATTCTCTTTTATTTCTTAGATGTAGTTACAATATAGACTCCAGTGTATGTGGTTTGGCCTTGTAGCATTTCTTAATTAGATTTGGTCCAGCCTAGTATCCTTAAAATAAATGGTTCTTCATTAATGCACCCAAAACAGCTTGACTGTTTGTCTCCTTATTTTATATGTGGTTCATTAAAACAGTATATAACCTGGCCAAAGTCTAATCTTCACACAGTCACCTCATCACAGTTACAGTGTCACAGTCACCTCATCACAGTAACAATGTCACAGTCACCTCGTTACAGTATCCTCATCACAGTATAACTTTGTCACGTACTGTCACCTTGTCAGTCACTTTGTCACAGGCACTTCATCATAGACACCTCATTGACGTCACTTTGTCAATCACCTCATCAGTCACCTTGTCACAGTCACCTCATCACAGTCACCTCATCAAAGTGTGCACCTTTTCACAATCACCTAGTCACTGTCACCCCATAGACACCTTGTCATAGTCACCTCATCACAGTCACCTTGCGCAGTCCCTTGTCATCACGTCACAGTCACCTTGTCACAGTCAGGTCATCACAGTCACCTTGTCACAGTTACCTCATAGCAATCACCTTGTCACAGTCACCTCAGTCGCCATGTCAAAGTCACCTTTGTATAATCACCTTCACCTTGTCATAGTCATGTTGTCATGGTCAACTGGTCACAGTGATGCAATTCACTCCCAATTAATGCAACTCACCTGATCTTTAGGAGTGTTCGAGACTTGAAGACCTCTGACAGCAAGGTATGTAGGAACTCCTCTGGATCTTTCTTTTCACTCATTAGACTCTTGGTTGTGCCTAACTGATCCAGGTGCTCCCTCAGCTGAAGAATACGATCAGCTCGAACAAAACCATTCCTGTTATCAAAATCAAGCACAAAGTGTTCAACATTACAACCAGGGCAGTAAATAAATTCTTATTATGTCAACTTTAGCATTGTTCGACCAAAACCATACACACTTTTTCTCTGGACCTTGAAGGAAACAGAATCCTTCAGCCCAATTTCTAAAGAGCTCTTTAGTAGACCAAAATTCAGTTCATCAGTTCATTTCATCAGACGTCCTACTCAGACGGCCATCTCATCCTTCCTGATACAAAATCAGACTCACTTCCTCAAGGGGTTGGCAATGCTCTCTCTGAGAGTCTTCTGGACTTTCTCATACTCCTGCAGATCGCCCTGGCCCTGCGTGTGTCGCAGGAGCGGATCAAAGACGCCGTTGTAGGCAAACATACTGAAGAGTGTGCAGTCCAGGTAGCAGGAGTTCTGATCCCCCTGGATGCCCTTCCACATGCCCACAAACTCCGGTCTGAGGCGAAGTGGGGGGTCGATGAAACCTTCCACTAATGGTGATGCGAAACCCCCAAAATCTTTAGGACAAAATCAGGAATAATAATAATAATGCATTTTTATATAGTACATGTATCTATAAGTATTGGTGCTCAAAGCCTCATCAATGGGTTCATAAAACATCCCAAGCCTAGCCCATCTCAGCTCCCTTAGGAGAAATACAAATACTTTGTAGAACCAATTTTAACTATTTTGTTCAGCTGTCTTTTCTTCTTTGTTGTTGCAATCAACTTTTGCAAGATGCTTCTTTTCTTCAAATATTTCAGGATCAAGTATTTCAGGCATGTGTTTATCTACAAAGGAATAATATAAGTAGAGCAAAGATTAAGATTGTAAGAAAGGAAGGTTAAGATTGCGGGAAAAGAAGGTTGAGCTTGCGAGAAAGGAAGGTCAAGATTACGAGAAGGGACGGTTAAGATTGCGGGAAAGCATGGTTAAGATTGCGGGAAAGGAAGGGTAAGATTGCGGAGAAGGACAGTTAAGATTGCGGAGAAGGACAGTTAAGATTGCGGGAAAGGATGGTTAAGATTGGGGGAAAGGACGGTTAAGATTACGGGAAAGGACAGTTAAGATGGAGGGAAAAGACGGTTAAGATTGCGGGAAAGGATGGTTAAGATTGCAGGAAAGGATGGTTAAGATTACGGGAAAGGACGGTTAAGATGGCGGGAAAGGACGGTTAAGATTGTGGGAAAGGATGGTTAAGATTACGGGGAAGGAACAGATGCAAATCAGTGTCGTATCTGGGCTCTGAAACAGACCTTGGGTGTAGCATATGTCTCATCAGATAATATTTTTTGTCATTTTTAGTTGTTAATGTGACCGTCAGAAATCATGCAATGGAGACAAGCATACTCTGACTGGTGTGTGTTCTTTAATATGGTGTCTGCATGTAAAAACCCTGAAAAGATATAAAATACAATTCTTTGTAAATACATTGCTTCGTGAGAAAGAACAAAGAATTCACAAATAAGAAAATGCATAATAATATAAAGAAAGAAAGTTAAACTCTAACTAGGAAGAATATGCTGTTAACTGTCAACAGAAAGTTAAGTTATGTTGGTCCAAAGAATGAACAAGGCAAGTGATTGCTTTAGACTTAAACTCTTAAAAGTATACAACACAACCTCAGCTAAACTGCATAAAATGGTTTTGTACTGAGTCAAAGAATATTAGTAAGTGAGTGAAATCTTAATCAAAACAAACTAAGAATAATAAACTCTAAATGTTTTGTATCAAACCTAAGAAATAAGAGGAGTAAATACTAAAAAAGTAAATCATAAAACTAAAGCGTCTATCCAAGGCTAAACAGTCTGGTACTTGAATAAAGAAAAACAAAAGCTTGCTAGTACATGTACTTTTCCAGAACAGAGCGAATACATAATTAGCTTTACTCTGACAAAACATAGGAAAACCTGTACACTCTTATCAGGGGCAGTTTATAAACAGTGGTCCATCTAGTGCCAGGCAATGTTGCAGTGATCACATATCAATTGCTTGAGCAGACCCAACATAACCACAGTACACTGGAGGCACTATCGATAAAACAATGCTGTGTAGCAATAGGGACTATCGATATGTTCACTTCCTAACCACTAGCATTACACTCAGCATAAGGCCTAAGGGGATTTCTACTCTGGCCAGAGAGGCAAGCAACATTCCACAGTGGTGATGTTTAACAGGTGGCAATCCACTGCAAAGCATGGGAAAGTTTGGCCACTAAACTAAGTCAAACAAAAAGGGAACTAAAGATACTTATTTCTCAGCAAAACTATCAATCAGAAAATAACAAATAATAATAAATGATAGGAAAAGCAATTCTATACATTTCTAAGAGAACTAGTAGTAGATAATGTATGACTAAAACAACTTCTAACCTCTGAAGAAAGCATCAGTGAGAAAGTAGATACATGTAACTTGATAATAATTAAACCATTAAACATGACTTCTGGAATTCTTAAAGAACACAAAATAAAATAGACACTTACCCTAGCCTAGCTTCTTGCAATCCTCAATGGGAGGAATACATAAAACTCTGATCTTGAGTCAATTATGGAAACAATAGCTGAGCGGTCCACAGAGCTGTTCACTGTCCAGGCTCTATGGTGGGAATGAGGTAATCAGAACTAGTGGACAAGTGGGGGGTCCTAAGGAATGTTGGCTTGGCTGGGGGCTCTAGAGGAATACATAATAAAATCAAGCGAGGGCGCTAGGCAAGAGGACGTATGAAATGGCATGTCACATACTCCCCTGCTTTAAAGTTGGCGTCCCGACAACTCAAAAGAAAATAATAAGTAAATACGCTATAACTAATCTTATACAGTAAAATAATAACTAAAGTATACATGTGGTAATGGAAATATCACATCAGACAGTGCTCTTTGTAACTCCAGCCAGCATCTGTGCCAGTAGCAGTTGGGCCTTCGACATCTCTGCCAGTACTTGAGGGTCAATCAATGGGGCTGCTGGTGGCATCTGGACGGGTATTTCGGACTGAACAGCTGCCTTCGGCTCACGGTGGGGATTAGAATGTTGTCCGGCTGTGGAACGGGTAGAACGTCTTGGCAGAACAGGTTCAGGCTCTTCCATAACTGGTTCAGCTGGTAACGTGACTGTTGCTTCTACCAACGGACTCACTGTGGCACAAGATGATTGAACTGGTAGGCACTCATCTGAAGCATCTACTTTGGGATCTGCTGGTGTGACTGGGTGCTCCCCTGCTTTTTCCGGACCAGTAGCTTCCACCATGGGCTCTGTTGTCTCTTCTCGACTCTCCGTGTAAATAAGTACATCGTCATCATCAGACTCTTCAGATGACGTTGGGGTGTCGATGACAGGACGCAATGGCCTATCACGCTGTGGGGCTACATCTTGTGCAGCATCTTGCACAACATCCTGCACAGCCCAAGCCTGTGCCTCGAGCAGATCTCTCCTATTCAACGTCTTTTCCCCATCTCCATCAAGTGCAGCAACCATATAGACATGCCCAGTTGGGTTAGGCCTACCCACCACCTTGTAAGGAATGGATCCCCACACATCACTAATCTTGTGGCGTCCCCTCATGTCACGGTTTCGGAGGAAGACCGTTGCTCCCATCGGTAGGTCGGTGTCGTCGGCATTCTGGTCATGCCTTGCCTTTCTCCTTGCTGCCTCTTTCTCCATCTTCTCCAAGGCCATGTCATATGCCATCCGCATTTTCTTGCGATGCTCTGAGACCCAATTGTCATGGTCGTCGGCTTCAGTGCTATCATTCTGCACACCAAGGAGATGGTCTATCGGCAGTCGAGGCTCTCGACCGAAGAAGAGGTAATGCGGTGAGAAACCTGTTGATGAGTGCGGTGTGGTGTTATAGGCATACAGGAGTTCAGGCAGGAACTCTGGCCATCGTCGTTTGTGTGCAGGGGGAAGGGTCCTCAACCGGTCATGGAGAGTACGGTTGAATCTCTCACATTGGCCGTTGCCCTCTGGGTGATACGGTGTTGTCCGTGACTTAGAAATTCCGTACATTTCACAGAGTTCTTGGATAACTCTGCCCTCGAAGCTCCGTCCTTGGTCACTTTGCAGTCGCCGTGGCACACCATAGCGAACAAACCATTCTCGAACAAGGACACGGGCAACCGTCTTCGCTTTCTGATCCCTGCAAGGTACTGCTTGCGTGAACTTGGTAAACACATCTGTCAGCACCAGAACATTCTCGATGTTGTTTGTGCCTGGTTCGAGGACTGTAAAGTCCATAGCTAAGACTTCCAGCGGCTTCTTCGCAATGAGCGACCCCATAGTAGGGTGAAGTTTCCTACCAGCTTTCGCCAAAGTGCATCTTTGACAATGCCTGCAGTGGGTCTCAATGTCCGTGGACATTCCAGGCCAGTAGCACCGAGACTGGGCGAGCTTTGTTGTCCTCTCTACACCTTGGTGTCCAGCCTCGTCATGAAGAGCTTGAAGCACCTTTTGTCTGAGGGCACTAGGAAGGAGAAGCTGGCGTACCGTTGAACCATTCTCGACCTTCTGCTTATACAGTACGTTGTTCTGTTCTGTAAGACGGTCCCACAGACGAAGCAGTTTACGAGTAGTACGTGTCTCTTTCATCAATTGACGGAGGGAGGGCTTCTGCTTCCGCTCCCAGTAGTGCCATAGTCGACTGATGTCATTATCTGCCCTCTGCATTGCTGCCATGTCCTCACTAGGGATAGATGGGATTGTGGACATTGCTGTGAGCGGGGCTACATCTGCGCTGCTGCGGACTTCATTCAAACCAACTTCAGTGATGGTGTTCTGTATGGCTGCTTTTAAGTCATTAGGAACATTTGTTGTGCAGGGTTTGAGGTGAGGTGCTGTGTCGGCAGTAGTCTCCTCAAACCGTGCAGTCAGTGGCTCTTTGCTGTGTGTAACCTTTCTGCTCAGGGCATCTGCATTTTGGTTACTGCGTCCAGACCTGTACTTGATTGTGAATCTGAACTGTGCTAGTTCAGCAGCCCATCGTGTTTCGGTAGCGCCCAACTTGGAATTAGACTGAAGATAGCTGAGGGGATTGTTGTCGGTATAAACAACAAAATCGGCTCCCAGCAGAAGGTCACGGAACTTCACCGTGATGGCCCATCTCAATGCCAGTAGCTCCAGCTTCATGTTACTGTAGTTGTCCATGTTTTTCTCACTTCCTCTGAGGCCTCTACTTGCGTATCCAAGGACTACACGACCCTTCTCCTGTTCTTGTGAAAGAACTGCGCCAAGACCGTGGTGGCTGGCATCCACTTCCAAAATGAATGGACGTACAAAGTTCGGGTAACCCAATAGTGGAGAACTTGTCAGGAGTTCTTTAAGCTGTTTGAAGGACGTCTCGCATGTCTCACCCCAAGGGTCAGATATTAACACAGCTGTAGATGCTTTCCTCTTGCCTTTCTTCTTCACGGTGCCACCTAGCAAGGCATGGAGTGGAGCCGCCACCATAGCAAACCCTGGGACAAAGCGACGATAATAGCTTGCCAGGCCAAGAAAACTTCGGAGCTCTCCTTCTGTTGACGGCCGCTTCCATTCGGTGACAGCTCTGACTTTCTCTGGGTCTGGTGAAATGCCATCTGCTGAGATTTCATGTCCCAGGTACCGAAGCTTTGCTGCAAACCAATGGCACTTCTCTGGCTTTACCTTCAAGCCAAACTGTTGAAGTCTGTGAAGGACCATCTGTAGCCGTCCTAAGGTCTCCTCGAAGGTTTGGCCAAACACTAGGATATCATCAAGGTAAACTATGAGGGACTGGAAGTTCTTATCACCGAAGGCCTTGTCCATAACGCGCATGAAGGTGGCGGGAGCATTGCATAGGCCAAATGGCATACGTGTGAACTCGTATAAACCACCTGTGCCAACACGAAACGCTGTCTTTTCGATGTCTCTCTCTTCGACTGGAATTTGGTAAAAGCCATGAGCGAGGTCCAGACTACAGAAGTACTTGGCTCCGTTAAGTGCATCAAGCGCTTCATCGATTCTTGGAAGCGGGTACGCATCCTTATGTGTCTTTGCATTGAGCGCTCTGTAGTCAACACACATCCTCAGCTTACCATCATGTTTCCGGACAAGGACCACAGGCGAGGCATATGGACTTGAGGACTCTCGTATGATGCCCCGATTCAGGGATGCTTCGATGTGGTCTCTCACTTCAGGCCATAGGTGGGGAGGGATGCGTCTGTGTGGGACCTTGACTGGTATGTCATCAGTGGTGATGATCCGGTGCTCAATTTTACCGCAGTACCCAATATCATCATCATCCTCACTGAAGACCTCGCTATATCTGTTGATTAACTCTCTCAAATCTTGCCGTTGCTTGTCATCGATGTCATCACCCACATTAATCCTTGCCATCAGCTGGGATGAAATGTCATTGTTTGCTGATTCATGCTGCACATGGACTTCAGATTGGGATGCAAGGATGTGGGAGGTGCCATACTCGGGGTTAGCTTTAGAGATTACGGCAACTGGGGTTCTAGGTTGTAAGTAGACATCATCTTCATTGAAATTGGCTACTTGTACAGGAATTGTGCCACTCTTATCAACACTGACAAGAGCTGGGGCGACCATCAAACCCTGCGGAAGATGCTTGGTGTGAACATCTAACTGTTCTACCATAGCTTGATAAGTATTGCCAGATGTAGGCTTAACTGAACATGTGACAACGAGCAGAGAGTTGGCAGGCACTAAAATGGGCTTCTGCCCGCTAATACGAACATTTCCTGGGACGTCTGGCTGCAGTGCTGCACTCCTCACCTCCTCATACAGGGCAAGGACGTGAGCCCACTCTGCTCCTCCGGAACTGCTACTCAAGCTTTGGAGGAACCCTGGTCCAATGACCTTCTGAAGAATTTGCCTCATGTCCCTGAAGATGTTCGATCCAATTACTCCAGGTACTTGTTGTTTACGCTCAGCCATTGGTTTGCTCACCGGATCCTTTACGATCAAGAAACCTGCTTGGACAAAGGTCTGACCCAATGCTCGAAGGGGCAGCTCAACATATCCTACGTAGGGGATTTCGGCACCCTGGGCACCTGAGATGTGGAGCAGGGAATGTATGTCGATTAAGTCTTCCTGGGAGAAGTTCTCTTTGAAGAAAGACTCAGTCAATGTCGAAACCTGTGCTCCTGTGTCAAGTAGACATGTCACCTCTGTGCCTCCAATTCTCACACGTGCCACTGGACAGTTCCCTACTGCCCTCTCAATAATTGAGCCACTCTCTCTTGATGAAATCTGATGGCCTGTCGTTTGGCTCATAATGGCAGGCCTTGCTAGTTTAATGGCTGTCTGGGGGTCGGCATCTGGGGGTTTGGCTGCTGGGGTCCAAGTTGCTGATTGGCGGACTGCTCGGTGACAAATTGCTGTGCAGGGGGTTTGTACACGCTCTGCTGATTGGCAAACTGCTCAGAAACAAATTGCTGTGCACGGGGGTTGTACATGCTCTGCTGATTGGCAGACTGCTCAGGAACAAACTGTTGCCTGGCTGAAGAAGAGCCACCCACCGGGGACTGTGGTGGATAGGGGCATTGGCGCCTAAGGTGCCCTGTTGAACGGCAGTTGAAGCACCTTCGGGGGCCTTGGTTTCTCCAGCTCTTTGGAGTCTCACTGAATGCCTTAATGAGGGCATCTATCTGTTGTTGCTGTTTCTGCAGTTGTTCGCTCTGCTTCCTGAGGAGGGACTGCAGACCTCCAGCGTCATCCGCTGCCTTGACCTCTTGCACCGTCGCTTCCTTGTGGCGATTGCCTTGTCTGCAACCCAGCCACTCAATGGCGCGGTCTCTGACATCAAAGAACGACAGGGTAGGTGCCTCAATATTAAGCCGACGCAGTTCTCGCTGTAGACCTTCATCACGAACTGCCTCTGCCAGCCGTCCCTTCAGGGTCCTTCCCTTCGTTGCCTCGATTGAAGGGTCAAGCTTTGACATTCTGGTGAAAAGCTTGACTAGCTCCAGGGAGCATGTCAGGAGGTCCTCGTTGGATGCCTGTTTGTACGAGAAAAACCTCTGCTGAAGTTGGGGAAGGGTATCACCATCGCCAAAAACCTTAAGCAGGATTTGGAAGATTTCCTCTGGGTGGGTGACTGCATCACCCCTTCCAAGAATCTCCTGGCGTGCCTTTCCAGCAAGATGATCGAGGATGAAAGCTCCACTCTCGTCCTCTTTCAGCTGTCTTGCTGCTAACTGACACCTCACGTCGCTCACCCACTCTTCAATGGTAGGGTCACTGGACTTCTCTGGAATTCCTCTGAAGCGTTCCAACCTTCGTCCCGACGCAACATAAATCTGCTTTTGTTGCGTTGGAGCTGCTACCCAACCAGAGGAGCTGCTACTTGCAACGTTAGATTTCTCTTCTTGCTGCTTTTGTAGCGCCTTCTTTACGGCCTCGAGCTCTGCTTGCAGCTTCTCCAGAGCGTCGGTCCCCTCCATTGTAGGTCAGTGGTAGGACTAGGCGAGAAAAAAAACCTCCTCCTAGGCTAGGGGCTGCAGTTGTCAACACACATATCCTGTCTACGACGCCAAATGTGACCGTCAGAAATCATGCAATGGAGACAAGCATACTCTGACTGGTGTGTGTTCTTTAATATGGTGTCTGCATGTAAAAACCCTGAAAAGATATAAAATACAATTCTTTGTAAATACATTGCTTCGTGAGAAAGAACAAAGAATTCACAAATAAGAAAATGCATAATAATATAAAGAAAGAAAGTTAAACTCTAACTAGGAAGAATATGCTGTTAACTGTCAACAGAAAGTTAAGTTATGTTGGTCCAAAGAATGAACAAGGCAAGTGATTGCTTTAGACTTAAACTCTTAAAAGTATACAACACAACCTCAGCTAAACTGCATAAAATGGTTTTGTACTGAGTCAAAGAATATTAGTAAGTGAGTGAAATCTTAATCAAAACAAACTAAGAATAATAAACTCTAAATGTTTTGTATCAAACCTAAGAAATAAGAGGAGTAAATACTAAAAAAGTAAATCATAAAACTAAAGCGTCTATCCAAGGCTAAACAGTCTGGTACTTGAATAAAGAAAAACAAAAGCTTGCTAGTACATGTACTTTTCCAGAACAGAGCGAATACATAATTAGCTTTACTCTGACAAAACATAGGAAAACCTGTACACTCTTATCAGGGGCAGTTTATAAACAGTGGTCCATCTAGTGCCAGGCAATGTTGCAGTGATCACATATCAATTGCTTGAGCAGACCCAACATAACCACAGTACACTGGAGGCACTATCGATAAAACAATGCTGTGTAGCAATAGGGACTATCGATATGTTCACTTCCTAACCACTAGCATTACACTCAGCATAAGGCCTAAGGGGATTTCTACTCTGGCCAGAGAGGCAAGCAACATTCCACAGTGGTGATGTTTAACAGGTGGCAATCCACTGCAAAGCATGGGAAAGTTTGGCCACTAAACTAAGTCAAACAAAAAGGGAACTAAAGATACTTATTTCTCAGCAAAACTATCAATCAGAAAATAACAAATAATAATAAATGATAGGAAAAGCAATTCTATACATTTCTAAGAGAACTAGTAGTAGATAATGTATGACTAAAACAACTTCTAACCTCTGAAGAAAGCATCAGTGAGAAAGTAGATACATGTAACTTGATAATAATTAAACCATTAAACATGACTTCTGGAATTCTTAAAGAACACAAAATAAAATAGACACTTACCCTAGCCTAGCTTCTTGCAATCCTCAATGGGAGGAATACATAAAACTCTGATCTTGAGTCAATTATGGAAACAATAGCTGAGCGGTCCACAGAGCTGTTCACTGTCCAGGCTCTATGGTGGGAATGAGGTAATCAGAACTAGTGGACAAGTGGGGGGTCCTAAGGAATGTTGGCTTGGCTGGGGGCTCTAGAGGAATACATAATAAAATCAAGCGAGGGCGCTAGGCAAGAGGACGTATGAAATGGCATGTCACATTAACAATGATGCCTATCTTAGCATGGTGCTACAAAACCATAGCCCTCTAACTTCATCTCCATGCATATGGTCTGTCCATTTGCGTGAGACCACTTTTGTTATTAGGCTGAAGACCATATACATGTACATTAAGGCAGAGTTAGCAGGAAAATACCCACCTTGGCTAGTCTGGCGCTTCGTCGAACTTAAAGTCTGCGCCTGAGACAGGACGCGAGAATCGGGTCGGCATTTGGATAAGTAGACAAATATGGCCTTGTTAGGCTCACACTGGAAGTAGTGCTGCTTGTTGAAAGTGCCATCTGTCGCTCCATGGTCAATCGAAGACTCCTTTTTTTCATTTAGAAAACATAAACAACAGTACAATAAGAAACTTTGAACCAATTAGAAATCATATAAGTAAAACATGTTTACACTTCCAAATTCATCTGCACATTTTTATAACTTCCTTAGTGAATCCTCCACAATCGTCAGGCCAATGCTGATGGAACAGTTTTTTTCTTCATAAACTTTCAAGGGACATCAGGCATCATGAAAAGTATTAGTAGCTGAGCTCAAATACCTTCCTTTACCCTACAAAATCCTTGAAACCCTTGTTGGACTTTGAAAAATTTGGGCTGAAAATTTTAAGTAAGGGGTAAATTTCATGGAGCTCAGCACAGAAATGAGCTTGCTGAAGAAACCATTTGCTTAGCAGAAACTGGTTACCAGCCAAAATGCCACGCTTTGTATATTGCTTTTGACTGGTTCCCAGTAAATATTTTGTTACAACTTAAGATTTGGCAAGCAAATTTTTCCTGCTTAACAGCTCTGTCAAATGGGGTCCTGCAGCTGATTTCATGAAACTTTACGCAATGGCGCAACTCCGCTTGCGCCACAATTTATTGCGTATGTTGCGCAAAATTTCACTTATGAAACCATTCATGAAAGTCTCATAGTGCGTAAGTCAGCGACTTTTGCAATAAGCTATGGCATAACTTGCGCAATCATTTTAGGTGGCGTACCTTATGGTGTAGCGACTTAAGACTGAAAACTACCGATTTCACCAGCAAATCGTGATTGCCGTTGAGCCTGTTATAACATATCTAATCAAGGTTGATACAAGACACTCACAGCTTCTTGTTTGAAGTAAATGAATTCTACTTTACTAGTGACAGAATTGTTAGAGTTGCCATATGATTTTGAATAAAGTCGGACAACATAATTTTCACAATGGCGGGCTGAGGTCATGTTCTTCCACCTACCAGTTCAATGCCGGCAACAGGCTTGTTACTCTTGCTTCCTACCAGCACACCTATCCAGCGTATGACCCCAAACAGGGTCTTATCCGAGGGCTTCACCTCAACCATAGAGTTGACCTCGAGGTCAGGGTTACAGGGTTCGTCCTGGGGTTCGTCAGTCAGGGAGGGGAAGATGATGGTGGTGTACTCTGCTGGGTGTTGCTTCATTGGATTGACTTCCTCCTTGTCATCGGCAGCTGCCAAAGATTATCAGAGAGAAAAACAAATCAGGGATTTGCCGAAAGTTTCTTTTATCTGACGCCAATAACTGAAGATAAATTGTCTCGGTTTTTTTTATTGAAATATTCCAGTAATAAAATTCATCATGACGAAAAAAATCCTGAAATTGTTGAAGAGCTACGACAGCACATCTTTAATCTTGCAGTCATGCACAACATACATAACCTTGGTCTAGTGAAGAAGACTTGTATAAAAACTTACCATCTTTCCTCATGATTTCATCAATGACAGCCGGTTTGCATCCCAGTTGAGCTAGGACTTGAAGCAGTTCACTCATGCTTCGATTTCCTCCCTCCCCGCGGCGTTTCCAACTGTCCAGCACTTGGAAAACTCTCTGCTCATTTCGCCGGTAGGACTTTTTAATGTAAATTGCATCTTCTGTGGGGAAATCAATGACCCTACACAACTCCCTGAAGTTAACGTGCTGGGAGACTTTCACCAGGATTTCTCTGTCGAGGTTTCGTTCCAAACGATCTACAATACCAACAAAAAATGTGACGCAAGTTTAAAAACAGCACCTCCACTTGTTTCGTTTGAAGTTTGTTTTCATTTGTTAATTCTTAATCCTGCAATATGTGAAGTTTTCATATTTTCCTATTTCATCTTACCATTTTTGTCAAAACGCACATGAAAAAAATAATGTAAAAGTTCATACAAGTTGCTTGAAACGTTAAAATATGAATCAATACAACTTGAATAAATGTATTCATATCTACAGACAGAATTTCTTATGAAATATCAATTGGAAAAATTAAATAAATAACAAGTAGCTGATGTGATTGAGGTGATGGTTACAGCAAAAAAGAATAAATGGAGATGAACAGGACACCTGGCAAGAAAAGAGGATGAAAGATGGAGCTGACTCACAACAGAATGGCAAGCACTATATGGCAAACGGTAAGAGAGGGAGACGTCAGTCAAGATGTTGGTGTTGGTTGTGAAAATGAGGACAGCAGCCTGGAAGAGACATATGTATCAGAGATAACTATTTATACATTTATGCAATAAGTCCAGGATCAATTGAATTGCCCCCCCCCAAAATTTTCCCAAGTGCCCCTTTTGCGTCCATAAATGTGCCCCCTCGCCTCGAGCATAAAAGTGCCCCTTCGAGATAAAAAAAATGCCCTTAAAGTATCTTTCTATTCCTTAGAAGTAACCATTTTCCAATAATGGTATAGACAGTTTTGATATAAACGAGGAATATGATAACAAAGCCCCCAAAACCCATACAATACGCCCTGAAAAGGGGCACAGGGGCACATAATGCATAGTTAGCATATATTCATCAGTTTTGAAGAGCGTGCCCTATGTTGGAAGATGGTACCAGCCCCCCCCCCCCCCCCCCCCACACTATTTGATTTTACGGAGGCCAAGTGTCCGGTGAAAAACACGTGTTGACCTTTTAGGGGGTTATATACCCCCCCCCCCAAATTGCAGGACAAGAGGCTTTGCGGGCTGATGTATTTTTTTAAAAACTTTTTTTTTTTGCAACCAGCTTGTAGGGAAGATTTCCGAATATTTAAGACTTAATTCACCTGTATGGATACCAGTGTGTGTACATGATTGAACTGCCGATCATATTTGTTAAGTTTTTTTCTCTTTCTAAAAAAATACATCAGCTCGCAGAGTCTCTCGTCCTCCAATTTGATTCACATCCCAGCCTTGTTGATAGCAAATCCCACTTTCCGTCCCTTCATAAACTCTGATTCAAGGCGGTAATTACTTTCTTTGAATGATTTTGGAATTTTTCAACAAGATATTAACTTCAACGGATTATTCCCTGAATTTTGCTTGCACAAAACCGGTTCTTCCTTGCTATTTTTTTCATTTAGAAAACTTCTTTTTAAGAAAACACAAGTACAAGTCTGATCCACCCTTGGGGCCATGCAAGGCCTTGTATACATTTAAAAAAAATATAGGCCTGTTATTATTGGTACGGCTATAGCCGTACCTGCCGTACCGCTTCCTACGGCCTTGGCTTGCTTGCAATGACAGAGACCTTTGCCAAGCAGTGGGATGATTAAGGCTGATAATGATGATGTTGAGCAAATAATTTGATTAAGTTTTCTGACAAGAATTCTGACAAATGATATTAAATCATTAATAATTCATTATAAACACAAGCTAAAGAAAGTTTACCTTTGTCTTTGGCATATCCAGGGTGTTCTTCCGTCTTCGCACTAGGAGCAACCTTCTTAGACTGCTCCAGTCTACGTCTATCTTCTTCGAATGACTCGGCGATGTTGCCCAGGCCGCAGGCCCTCAGTGCCTCCATGAGAAAGCCAAACCGGTCCCTGGTGTAGTCATGGCGCTCCCTCCACTTTGTCAGCATGTTGGTGATGGTGACAGTTTCAGCATTCCTGTCACTCTTGAGTTCCTTGAGTTCCTCCTCGTTGAATCCCAGAAACTGAGCTACGGCCTCCCACTTGTCTCCTATCATTACGGCTAACTTGCCGAGCATTTCATCAGTGACTCCTGCCGCATCACATAAACAAACATACAAAGCCAATTTGTGGTTAATGTGGTTTACATGGTGAAGATGTTAAAAAAGACAAAACAGTAATTCCGACACAACTAAATCCTCCAAATTCCCTCATATTTGGACATTATAGGCCTAATTGTAAAATGCCAAGATAAAGCAGTCTTGGTTAGTTTATGGATAGAAGTTACCAATGTTTGAATTTATACAATCGGTGTTGCAGTCAAGTCCATCAGAAACTCTGGTGACAAGTCCAGGCATAAGTAAATCTAAAGTCAATTCACAGAGAAAAACCCTCGTGGCACAGGAGAGAACCAACGCACAACTCTGCTCACATGCGATCCGCGGCCAGGATTCGAACCGTGGTCACCTTGGTGAGAGGCGAACGCTTTACGCACAAGCCGCCCATGCCACCCAGCTATTCCACAAGCTCGAATGGAACACGGAATAATGTTGTGTATCTGTGTCTGGGCCGAGTGGTATGTCGGACGCAGACACATTACATTTTCCACATTCCACGAGTGTGAGTGGGACAACAAATTTATGCTCAAGCAAACTTGACGCACAGCAAAGACAGAACTTTTCAGCGGTTATGGTGTTACACTTGCGTGTTGCGAAGAATGGTGCGAACATCTTAAAATAGCACAATATGCAGTGTTCGGTGTGGACCGTAGCCGTGCTACATAGTTGTAAGCAACACGTCTTGTTGCCACGGATCGACCAGTCAGGATCAAGGATTCAAGCTTACTGGAAGATAATTAATTGGGGTCCTTGAACAATCACCCCCTCAAAATGGAAAGAAAAGGAAAGTTAGGGGAGATCACTAGGAGATATTCACACAAAGAGCCATAACTTTGTGCATATTCAGAATAAAATAAGTCATGTGTACATGTACTTTGCAATGCACGCGTGCGAACCAGTACTTGGACATGGCTTGTCCCATAAGCGTGAGCCCATACGCATGTACCTTGCACCAGGTCATATGCTAGATCAGGGAGCCCACTGTCCCGTAGTCCCTTGGCCAGGGCCCCTAGCACGTCCACACTGCGATCCTGTCTCCTCCGCCACAACATCAGCATCTGATAGGGCTGCTTGTCCTCAGAAAAATCTGCCAACTGCTTGATGACGTTGACATCTAAATGAAGAGTTGTTGCGAGAATCTTCCAGTTGTGGCCGATATGGACGGCAAACGAGAGCATGATGTCATCATCCAGGCCTTAAAAGGAAAAAAGTAAGTTAGGGCAGCATTACACGAGGCATTTTGCTATTTTAAGCAACTACCAAAACCAATGGGGCTTGGGACCTCTGGTTTAGGGGCCTCCAAACTCCTAAATAGCAGTAAATCTTCAATATAAATCCACGGAAAGGTGAATTTTTTGGTTTTTCATTCTAGCTCACCTCTGGCAACCTCCAGCGCCAACTGTCTGAGCCCACAGCTCTGCAATGCGTTACTCAACAGCATAATCTTGTCTGAGTTATGAGACTGCCTGGTCCGCCATTTGGCCAGCATGAAGCGTAGACGGGGCAGCGGGTGTGGTGTCTCAACCTCAAACAGATCCATTTCTTCATCAGAGAAATTCAGGAACATGCCAAAAACTCTGGCTTTCTCCGGAGGTATGTCACTGGCTATCTTACACAGCAATGTCTCATCCAAGCCTGTCCAACAATGCAAAGGGATTTATTTGTCATAGTTTAAATGCCACCACTTGTATTGACAGCCCACAACAATATTATCTAAACCAAAAGCTTTCAGACCGTTTCAGACAGGTGTTTAGCAGTCATGCCAATCTAAATTTTTCCTGAAATCAAATTAGGCTGGATGTTTTAATCAATTTGAAGCAACTTTCCATGCAAGTCATTGATTGACCTTCGCAGTCATTTGGAATCATGTTTTCTTCATCATGAATATTGATACCTGTAAACCAGGTACATGTAATTAATTTCCAGAGAAAAATGGCCTCCATTTTGGCCTTTTGGTTAAGGAACTGATGACGTCAAACTTTGTTTACAAGTGTGCTTTTCTATGGAGCTACGAACCGTCTGGCCTCCACCAGCCTCCTATAGAAATGCGCACACATAAACAAGTGTGACATCATCAGAACGGAGGCTTATTCCAAGCCAACCTCAACTCCCCAGAGTTTCATCTAGATTTTAACAGTGCCTGTCCTCACCCTGGCTCAAAAAGTTTTAAAAAAAGAAAAAAATGGTATTATTAGAGTATTACTGACCTTGTTCCTAATAGCAGTAAATCTTCAATATAAATATTTCAATGAATGTCACTTTACTTTTGCTGTTATTCGGAGCTACTCGAGTGTATATTCAAATGGAAAATTAGTACATAAATTCTGTCTGTCTAAAAACAGACACAACAACTATGGAACGCCAAAGAGGCATTTAATGTGATCATCGAATCGGTGATACACTTTTGCAATCAGTGATGCATATTCACGATCGGTGATGGACTTTTGAGATCGGTGATGGACTTTTACTGGTGATGCGTATTCACGATCGGTGATGGACTTTCGCAATCGGTGATGGACTTTTACTGGTGATGCATATTCACGATCGGTGATGGACTTTCGCAATCGGTGATGGACTTTTACTCAACGACTGGTCATCGCAGCTTTGATCACCGATTGCGAAAGACCATCACCGATCGCGAAAGTCCATCACCAATTAAATGCCGCTTTTGGCGAAACAGGAATGCCAAAGAGGCATTTAATGTGATCACCGAAACGGTGATGGACTTTCGCGACCGTCGCATCTGTGTGTTGCGTCTAATCATTTGCACGTATTATACTTATCTATGTTCCTTGCTCTGGAGCAATTTAATTGCAAATGCGCAGAGCCTTTATTTTGCTCTGCTGTTTTTTTAATACCTTTCGCGAAAATCTGATACATTTTACTTCCACGTAACCGATGTAATTTTCGAACCATGGTGTGTTTTTTTTTTATAAGAGTTAAATTTAGATTAATCATTTTTAAGATTAGAAAATATTATCATTTTTTCCCCCAAAAAGCAATGATTCGATGTGTACATTTTTGTAATGCAGCATGGTACTCAGTCTATTTCTAAGACCACTGAGGGAAATTTTACTGCATGCTTTGTGAAAAACCCCTCTTGCCATGTGTACAGTATAAATGCCTCATCACGCACATAGTGCTAAAATATCTCCTTATATGGAAATCGGCTCATGCAGCGAGCACTGCGCGATGTAGTGCTGAACGCAGTAGTAGTAGTACCAGTAGTTTAAAACCACCCACACGACAGGGCTCTCAACCGACAGGATTGGGTAAACTGTCTCCGGTGTTTATGAATATTTCATAATGGTACATATACTTGTGAACCTGGGTATTTATTACCTTGATCCAACTTATTGGCAAGTTCACTGAAGTTACATCTCCGACAAGCATCAGCCAGTCGGGAAATATTATCATATCCAGTTCCTTTCCTCTGCCAGGCTCTCAGCATTTCCGCTGTGCGTTCTTTCTCCGTTTCACAGTCTGCTGCAATTCTGTCCATTTCTTCTCTTCTCAGATATAGAGAAAAGCCAACTGTCCTCCAGTCCTTGCAAATTGTCTTCACAACTTCTTCAACCACATCCTCCTCAAGAAAATCTGTTTTATAAATAAAGCAGCTGACTGTAATTGAGTTCATGTCCTATTTGTTTAAACAGTGCCCATGTTATAAAAAAACCAACATTTTTGCACATTCTGTTGAAAAACATTGTCTCATGTGAACCCTGCAAGTTTGTCTACAAAAATCTCAGTGACCAGGATGTGAAGTTTGAGTTTCAAGAAAACAGAAGTAAAGTTCAACAGAAGTGGTTTCCCATCAACTATGCATGTCAAGTGTCTCTGTGCATTTGCCGTGTTGTAGTCAAGTCCAATACAAGTCCGTCTCAAGTCTGGGCAAAACTAAATCGCAAGTCCAGTCATAGGTAACATGTGGTGAACAATAAAAAAGGAATGCTTTTGTCATAGTTCACTAGAATATCTTCTGACTTGACTTGGAGGAGGACTTTTGCTGGACTTGTGAGGCTATCTGATGGACTTGACTACAACGTTCATGTACCGAGCACACAAGAGCTCTCATGAGTGTTCTCAAAGAGCCATCTAGTGTTACCAAGCAGAGTTGACTGGATGCCAGACTAATGGCCTGAAGCAAATTGAAGTTCTTCTGATGTATCCTGACAAGTATCTGTCTTGTGAGCTTTGGATGCTGACAATGATACAAAAACATGAAGAATATGTGCAGGCTACATGTAGGTACACATGCAATAGAACGTGAAAATTCCTTATGAAAATAAAGGAGAGAAGTCTCCCAAGGATGAAGAAATGTGTCCCACTGATATTTCAGTTGATTACTTGAATGTAAGGAAATTGAAAATTGTTATAATCACTATGAACCAGAATGGTCTGAAACACTTTTGTTCCGGACTAAATGTCTGATGGGAATGATATTTTAGACATTTGGTTACTGTTTCAGACATTTTTTCAACTCCTCTTATATACATTTCAAAAATATCGAAAAATGTAAGCCTGTATCAAGAAACCTGCTAGGTTTCAGAAATTTTCAGGTGACTGACACGCCAATTTTTGTATGGGCTTACGTTTCAGACCATCAAACGTAAGGGATTCAAACAAATTCTGAAATAGTGACTAAGTGTCTGAAATTGCTTTTGTTCGGGACAAAATGTCTGAGATTTGTGGGGGATTATATTTGAGACATTTGGTTGCTGTTTCAGACATTTTTTAATCTCTTCTTACATTTCAGACTTTTTTGATGGTCTGAAACCTAAACCTGTTAAAACCACTCACTTTTCAGACATTCTGTTCACCTCAAAATATCTGAAATGTAAGCCTATATCAAGAAACCTGTTAGTGACAAATAGTGACCAAATGTCTGAAACATAATCGCCATTGTTGATGTTTCAGGCATTCAGTCAGAAACAAAAGTGTTTTGACATTTCCGGTTCACAGTGTATTGTTATTATAATTTATGGTAATGAAAACTAGGATTTTATTAAACGCAAATATAATACCTCAAAGAGCCTCGGGTAAAAAAAATACAAGTTAAAACTTTTCCATGGTGTTTCACTGACCTGGGTTATAGCTATCGCTCACATCACGTCTGCCACCAGATGGCTTGTGGCTTCCCTTACCTAGCTTCTCACTGCTGCCAAAGAACGATTCTGTGTAAAAAAAAAAAAGCAAGTTAAAAAATATCCTGCCCAAGCAAAAATGACAGTTGAAACCAGTTGCACTGGAAATTGGTGATTGCTTATGAACTAGTTTACCTTTTTGAAACTGGTTTAATTGGTTTTGACATGGTTGAATTGGTTGAACCGGTTTGTACCAGTTCAACACCAGTAAAACTAGTTCAAAGCTAGACATCAATCGCCAATTCAACTGGTCTAGTTGAAACCAGTTGAACCAGTTGAACTAGTTTTGAGTGGAATTTTCACCTGGGTGATGTTTCACTGACCTGGGTTATAGCTATCGCTCACATCACGTCTGCCACCAGATGGCTTGTGGCTTCCCTTATCAAGTTTCTCGCTGCTACCATACGGAGAGGGTGTCTTACGTGGCTTGTTCTTGGCTGCCCAGAACGGTTCTGAGGGTTTCTTTCCCTTGTTTTTCGCCGTCGATGGCAGGCTTGGGGATGGCTCCTTTGTGTACAAATCCTGATATTCTAGCATCAGACAAAGAAATACAGCATTAACAATATTTTGTCTAAAACCCTGTCTAATGCAACAACACACCGTGTAACAAGATCCACCAAGTCAATAATTCCATAGGCTCAACTGTCTCAGATCTGTAGTTGCCAACTGCAGCAAGATACAAGTGGCTTTGTTCAATGGGACTAGCTCCCACTGTCTAGGATCCGGCCATATAATATGCACTGTTGCTGATGGCTCAATGCAGCAATCTGATGCACTGTGTTAAATAGTCTATGTAATAAGAGCTGTGGTCTATTTTGCGTCAACAGATTTGCTGATTATATAGGCAAGACCCCGCCTCTTGACTTCCTAGATTTTGACCAATCAGCAGGCGCTTTCTATAGGCCAATCGGGTCTTCGGTCATTCACCCGTTGCGCATCATAGACATGTATTAAAAAGAAACTGTCACGGCGCCTGGCGCTCGGTATCATGTTACGCGAATGCGCTCCCAGCTGTTGTTGTATTACAAAACACTGCATTCGAATTACCAAACAACTCCGATTGGCTGGCGTGTGGCTTGCATAAATTTGCATGTCAGGAGATGTCAGACGTTCGACCGGAGCTAGATAGGGCTCTGTGGAGAACGGGTGATACTTAGACTATGTGTTAAATGGCAGGGCTAGGATTAATTCTGTTTGGACATTTCCATAGTGTCCGTTGATATATCAATATTACTCGATATCAATGTGATATCAATATCATCAATATCATTTTTTTAATCATATTGAAAAATCAAAAATTTGATAAGAGAAAATGACAACGGAAGACAATGCGGATAGCTTTTTTTTGTCGTAAACATAAACATTAAAGAATAGTTCCCTTGAAGTGACAGGTAGGTTTAAACTCATAATTTCATTTAATACATACTTGCTTATCACGATGTCTACTAAAACCCGCATCAGAACTTATGAAAGCATTGACATTCTGCCTTGTTGTGTGGATAATTCATTTTTTTTGCGGGGGCTTCACACTTTTTGTATGACTCAAGAGTGTAATTTAAGCAAAAAATATTATTAAAAACATTTCAAAATGATTTTCAAAAAAAGAACAAGATAAATTATTAAAGGAAGATAATATTTCCATCGGGCGAACACTAAGCAAATGTCCTGATGATTGATAGCCCTCGCTCAAAAAAATGTAGTCCAAAGCAACATAACTGAGCTGAGCTGTAGACTGTTTCAGGTTCTTCCAGCATCAGCTATTATCTTTACAGCGGCGGGAACCAAATTGGCGGGAAATTGGTGATTGTCGCTTTTCAACTAGTTTTTCCCTTTTTTAAACTGGTTTAATTGGGTTTGACATGGTTGAACTGGTTGAACCAGTTTGTACCAGTTCAACACCAGTAAAACTAGTTCAAAGCCAGTCATCAATCGCCAATTCAACTGGTCCAGTTGAAACCAGTTGAACCAATTGTACTAGTTTTGAGTGGAAATTGTCACCTGGGTGATGTTTCACTGACCTGGTTTAGAGCTATCGCTCACATCACGTCTGCCACCAGATGGCTTGTGGCTTCCCTTATCTAGCTTCTCACTGCTGCCGTACGGAGAGGGTGTCTTGCGTGGCTTGTTGTTGGCTACAAAGAACGATTCTGAGTAAAAAAAAAAGCAAGTTAAAAAATATCCTGCCCAAGCAAAAATGACAGTTGAAACCAGTTGCACTGGAAATTGGTGATTGCTTATGAACTAGTTTACCTTTTTGAAACTGGTTTAATTGGTTTTGACATGGTTGAATTGGTTGAACCAGTTTGTACCAGTTCAACACCAGTAAAACTAGTTCAAAGCCAGTCATCAATCGCCAATTCAACTGGTCCAGTTGAAACCAGTTGAACCAATTGTACTAGTTTTGAGTGGAAATTGTCACCTGGGTGATGTTTCACTGACCTTGGTAATATCTATCACTCACATCACGTTTGCCACCAGATGGATTGTGGCTTCCTTTATCAAGCTTCTCACTGCTGCCGTACAGAGACGGTGTCTTGCGTGGCTTGTTGTTGGCTACAAAGAACGATTCTGAGTAAAAAAAAAAGCAAGTTAAAAAATATCCTGCCCAAGCAAAAATGACAGTTGAAACCAGTTGCACTGGAAATTGGTGATTGCTTATGAACTAGTTTACCTTTTTGAAACTGGTTTAATTGGTTTTGACATGGTTGAATTGGTTGAACCATTTTGTACCAGTTCAACACCAGTAAAACTAGTTCAAAGCCAGACATCAATCGCCAATTCAACTGGTCCAGTTGAAACCAGTTGAACCAGTTGAACTAGTTTTGAGTGGAATTTTCACCTGGGTGATGTTTCACTGACCTGGGTTATAGCTTTCGCTCACATCACGTCTGCCACCAGATGGCTTGTGGCTTCCCTTATCAAGTTTCTCGCTGCTACCATACGGAGAGGGTGTCTTACGTGGCTTGTTCTTGGCTGCCCAGAACGGTTCTGAGGGTTTCTTTCCCTTGTTTTTCGCCGTCGATGGCAGGCTTGGGGATGGCTCCTTTGTGTACAAATCCTGATATTCTAGCATCAGACAAAGAAATACAGCATTAACAATATTTTGTCTAAAACCCTGTCTAATGCAACAACACACTGTGTGACAAGATCCACCAAGTCAATAATTCCATAGGCTCAACTGTCTCAGATCTGTAGTTGCCAACTGCAGCAGGATACAAGTGGCTTTGTTCAATGGGACTAGCTCCCACTGTCTAGGATCCGGCCATATAATATGCACTGTTGCTAATGGCTCAATGCAGCAATCTGATGCACTGTGTTAAATAGTCTATGTAATAAGAGCCGTGGTCTATTTTGCGTCAACAGATTTGCTGATTATATAGGCAAGACCCCGCCTCTTGACTTCCTAGATTTTGACCAATCAGCAGGCGCTTTCTATAGGCCAATCGGGTCTTCGGTCATTCACCCGTTGCGCATCATAGACATGTATTAAAAAGAAACTGTCACGGCGCCTGGCGCTCGGTATCATGTTACACGAATGCGCTCCCAGCTGTTGTTGTATTACAAAACACTGCATTCGAATTAACCAATCCACTCCGATTGGCTGGCGTGCGGCTTGCATAAATTTGCATGTCAGGAGATGTCAGACGTTCGACCGGAGCTAGATAGGGCTCTGTGGAGAACGGGTGATACTCAGACTATGTGTTAAATGGCAGGGCTAGGATTAATTCTGTTTGGACATTTCCATAGTGTCCGTTGATATATCAATATTACTCGATATCAATGTGATATCAATATCATCAATATCATTTTTTTAATCATATTGAAAAATCAAAAATTTGATAAGAGAAAATGACAACGGAAGACAATGCGGATAGCTTTTTCTTGTCGTAAACATAAACATTACAGAATAGTTCCCTTGAAGTGACAGGTAGGTTTAAACTCATAATTTCATTTAATACATACTTGCTTATCACGATGTCTACTAAAACCCGCATCAGAACTTATGAAAGCATTGACATTCTGCCTTGTTGTGTGGATAATTCATTTTTTTGCGGGGGCTTCACACTTTTTGTATGGCTCAAGAGTGTAATTTAAGCAAAAAATATTATTAAAAACATTTCAAAATGATTTTCAAAAAAAGAACAAGATAAATTATTAAAGGAAGATAATATTTCCATCGGGCGAACACTAAGCAAATGTCCTGCTGATTGATAGCCTTCGCTCAAAAAAATTTAGTCCAAAGCAACATAACTGAGCTGAGCTGTAGACTGTTTCAGGTTCTTCCAGCATCAGCTATTATCTTTACAGCGGCGGGAACCAAATTGGCGGGAAATTGGTGATTGTCGCTTTTCAACTAGTTTTTCCCTTTTTTAAACTGGTTTAATTGGGTTTGACATGGTTGAACTGGTTGAACCAGTTTGTACCAGTTCAACACCAGTAAAACTAGTTCAAAGCCAGTCATCAATCGCCAATTCAACTGGTCCAGTTGAAACCAGTTGAACCAATTGTACTAGTTTTGAGTGGAAATTGTCACCTGGGTGATGTTTCACTGACCTGGTTTAGAGCTATCGCTCACATCACGTCTGCCACCAGATGGCTTGTGGCTTCCCTTATCTAGCTTCTCACTGCTGCCGTACGGAGAGGGTGTCTTGCGTGGCTTGTTGTTGGCTACAAAGAACGATTCTGAGTAAAAAAAAAAGCAAGTTAAAAAATATCCTGCCCAAGCAAAAATGACAGTTGAAACCAGTTGCACTGGAAATTGGTGATTGCTTATGAACTAGTTTACCTTTTTGAAACTGGTTTAATTGGTTTTGACATGGTTGAATTGGTTGAACCAGTTTGTACCAGTTCAACACCAGTAAAACTAGTTCAAAGCCAGTCATCAATCGCCAATTCAACTGGTCCAGTTGAAACCAGTTGAACCAATTGTACTAGTTTTGAGTGGAAATTGTCACCTGGGTGATGTTTCACTGACCTTGGTAATATCTATCACTCACATCACGTTTGCCACCAGATGGATTGTGGCTTCCCTTATCAAGCTTCTCACTGCTGCCGTACAGAGACGGTGTCTTGCGTGGCTTGTTGTTGGCTACAAAGAACGATTCTGAGTAAAAAAAAAAGCAAGTTAAAAAATATCCTGCCCAAGCAAAAATGACAGTTGAAACCAGTTGCACTGGAAATTGGTGATTGCTTATGAACTAGTTTACCTTTTTGAAACTGGTTTAATTGGTTTTGACATGGTTGAATTGGTTGAACCATTTTGTACCAGTTCAACACCAGTAAAACTAGTTCAAAGCCAGACATCAATCGCCAATTCAACTGGTCCAGTTGAAACCAGTTGAACCAGTTGAACTAGTTTTGAGTGGAATTTTCACCTGGGTGATGTTTCACTGACCTGGGTTATAGCTTTCGCTCACATCACGTCTGCCACCAGATGGCTTGTGGCTTCCCTTATCAAGTTTCTCGCTGCTACCATACGGAGAGGGTGTCTTACGTGGCTTGTTCTTGGCTGCCCAGAACGGTTCTGAGGGTTTCTTTCCCTTGTTTTTCGCCGTCGATGGCAGGCTTGGGGATGGCTCCTTTGTGTACAAATCCTGATATTCTAGCATCAGACAAAGAAATACAGCATTAACAATATTTTGTCTAAAACCCTGTCTAATGCAACAACACACCGTGTGACAAGATCCACCAAGTCAATAATTCCATAGGCTCAACTGTCTCAGATCTGTAGTTGCCAACTGCAGCAGGATACAAGTGGCTTTGTTCAATGGGACTAGCTCCCACTGTCTAGGATCCGGCCATATAATATGCACTGTTGCTAATGGCTCAATGCAGCAATCTGATGCACTGTGTTAAATAGTCTATGTAATAAGAGCCGTGGTCTATTTTACGTCAACAGATTTGCTGATTATATAGGCAAGACCCCGCCTCTTGACTTCCTAGATTTTGACCAATCAGCAGGCGCTTTCTATAGGCCAATCGGGTCTTCGGTCATTCACCCGTTGCGCATCATAGACATGTATTAAAAAGAAACTGTCACGGCGCCTGGCGCTCGGTATCATGTTACGCGAATGCGCTCCCAGCTGTTGTTGTATTACAAAACACTGCATTCGAATTAACCAATCCACTCCGATTGGCTGGCGTGCGGCTTGCATAAATTTGCATGTCAGGAGATGTCAGACGTTCGACCGGAGCTAGATAGGGCTCTGTGGAGAACGGGTGATACTCAGACTATGTGTTAAATGGCAGGGCTAGGATTAATTCTGTTTGGACATTTCCATAGTGTCCGTTGATATATCAATATTACTCGATATCAATGTGATATCAATATCATCAATATCATTTTTTTAATCATATTGAAAAATCAAAAATTTGATAAGAGAAAATGACAACGGAAGACAATGCGGATAGCTTTTTTTTGTTGTAAACATAAACATTACAGAATAGTTCCCTTGAAGTGACAGGTAGGTTTAAACTCATAATTTCATTTAATACATACTTGCTTATCACGATGTCTACTAAAACCCGCATCAGAACTTATGAAAGCATTGACATTCTGCCTTGTTGTGTGGATAATTCATTTTTTTTGCGGGGGCTTCACACTTTTTGTATGGCTCAAGAGTGTAATTTAAGCAAAAAATATTATTAAAAACATTTCAAAATGATTTTCAAAAAAAGAACAAGATAAATTATTAAAGGAAGATAATATTTCCATCGGGCGAACACTAAGCAAATGTCCTGATGATTGATAGCCCTCGCTCAAAAAAATGTAGTCCAAAGCAACATAACTGAGCTGAGCTGTAGACTGTTTCAGGTTCTTCCAGCATCAGCTATTATCTTTACAGCGGCGGGAACCAAATTGGCGGGAAATTGGTGATTGTCGCTTTTCAACTAGTTTTTCCCTTTTTTAAACTGGTTTAATTGGGTTTGACATGGTTGAACTGGTTGAACCAGTTTGTACCAGTTCAACACCAGTAAAACTAGTTCAAAGCCAGTCATCAATCGCCAATTCAACTGGTCCAGTTGAAACCAGTTGAACCAATTGTACTAGTTTTGAGTGGAAATTGTCACCTGGGTGATGTTTCACTGACCTGGTTTAGAGCTATCGCTCACATCACGTCTGCCACCAGATGGCTTGTGGCTTCCCTTATCTAGCTTCTCACTGCTGCCGTACGGAGAGGGTGTCTTGCGTGGCTTGTTGTTGGCTACAAAGAACGATTCTGAGTAAAAAAAAAAGCAAGTTAAAAAATATCCTGCCCAAGCAAAAATGACAGTTGAAACCAGTTGCACTGGAAATTGGTGATTGCTTATGAACTAGTTTACCTTTTTGAAACTGGTTTAATTGGTTTTGACATGGTTGAATTGGTTGAACCAGTTTGTACCAGTTCAACACCAGTAAAACTAGTTCAAAGCCAGTCATCAATCGCCAATTCAACTGGTCCAGTTGAAACCAGTTGAACCAATTGTACTAGTTTTGAGTGGAAATTGTCACCTGGGTGATGTTTCACTGACCTTGGTAATATCTATCACTCACATCACGTTTGCCACCAGATGGATTGTGGCTTCCTTTATCAAGCTTCTCACTGCTGCCGTACAGAGACGGTGTCTTGCGTGGCTTGTTGTTGGCTACAAAGAACGATTCTGAGTAAAAAAAAAAGCAAGTTAAAAAATATCCTGCCCAAGCAAAAATGACAGTTGAAACCAGTTGCACTGGAAATTGGTGATTGCTTATGAACTAGTTTACCTTTTTGAAACTGGTTTAATTGGTTTTGACATGGTTGAATTGGTCGAACCAGTTTGTACCAGTTCAACACCAGTAAAACTAGTTCAAAGCCAGTCATCAATCGCCAATTCAACTGGTCCAGTTGAAACCAGTTGAACCAATTGTACTAGTTTTGAGTGGAAATTGTCACCTGGGTGATGTTTCACTGACCTTGGTAATATCTATCACTCACATCACGTTTGCCACCAGATGGATTGTGGCTTCCTTTATCAAGCTTCTCACTGCTGCCGTACAGAGACGGTGTCTTGCGTGGCTTGTTGTTGGCTACAAAGAACGATTCTGAGTAAAAAAAAAAGCAAGTTAAAAAATATCCTGCCCAAGCAAAAATGACAGTTGAAACCAGTTGCACTGGAAATTGGTGATTGCTTATGAACTAGTTTACCTTTTTGAAACTGGTTTAATTGGTTTTGACATGGTTGAATTGGTCGAACCAGTTTGTACCAGTTCAACACCAGTAAAACTAGTTCAAAGCCAGTCATCAATCGCCAATTCAACTGGTCCAGTTGAAACCAGTTGAACCAGTTGAACTAGTTTTGAGTGGAATTTTCACCTGGGTGATGTTTCACAAACCTGGGTTATAGCTTTCGCTCACATCACGTCTGCCACCAGATGGCTTGTGGCTTCCCTTATCAAGTTTCTCGCTGCTACCATACGGAGAGGGTGTCTTACGTGGCTTGTTCTTGGCTGCCCAGAACGGTTCTGAGGGTTTCTTTCCCTTGTTTTTCACCGTCGATGGCAGGCTTGGGGATGGCTCCTTTGTGTACAAATCCTGATATTCTAGCATCAGACAAAGAAATACAGCATTAACAATATTTTGTCTAAAACCCTGTCTAATGCAACAACACACCGTGTAACAAGATCCACCAAGTCAATAATTCCATAGGCTCAACTGTCTCAGATCTGTAGTTGCCAACTGCAGCAGGATACAAGTGGCTTTGTTCAATGGGACTAGCTCCCACTGTCTAGGATCCGGCCATATAATATGCACTGTTGTTGATGGCTCAATGCAGCAATCTGATGCACTGTGTTAAATAGTCTATGTAATAAGAGCCGTGGTCTATTTTACGTCAACAGATTTGCTGATTAATTAGGCAAGACCCCGCCTCTTGACTTCCTAGATTTTGACCAATCAGCAGGCGCTTTCTATAGGCCAATCGGGTCCTCGGTCATTCACCCGTTGCGCATCATAGACATGTATTAAAAAGAAACTGTCACTGCGCCTGGCGCTCGGTATCATGTTACGCGAATGCGCTCCCAGCTGTTGTTGTATTACAAAACACTGCATTCGAATTGACCAAACAACTTCGATTGGCTGGCGTGCGGCTTGCATAAATTTGCATGTCAGGAGATGCAGACGTTCGACCGGAGCTAGATAGGGCTCTGTGGAGAACGGGTGATACTCAGACTATGTGTTAAATGGCAGGGCTAGGATTAATTCTGTTTGGACATTTCCATAGTGTCCGTTGATATATCAATATTACTCGATATCAATGTGATATCAATATCATCAATATCATTTTTTTAATCATATTGAAAAATCAAAAATTTGATAAGAGAAAATGACAACGGAAGACAATGCGGATAGCTTTTTTTTGTCGTAAACATAAACATTACAGAATAGTTCCCTTGAAGTGACAGGTAGGTTTAAACTCATAATTTCATTTAATACATACTTACTTATCACGATGTCTACTAAAACCCGCATCAGAACTTATGAAAGCATTGACATTCTGCCTTGTTGTGTGGATAATTCATTTTTTTTGCGGGGGCTTCACACTTTTTGTATGGCTCAAGAGTGTAATTTAAGCAAAAAATATTATTAAAAACATTTCAAAATGATTTTCAAAAAAAGAACAAGATAAATTATTAAAGGAAGATAATATTTCCATCGGGCGAACACTAAGCAAATGTCCTGATGATTGATAGCCCTCGCTCAAAAATAATGTAGTCCAAAGCAATATAACTGAGCTGAGCTGTAGACTGTTTCAGGTTCTTCCAGCATCAGCTATTATCTTTACAGCGGCGAGAACCAAATCGGCGGGAAATTGGTGATTGTCGCTTTTCAACTAGTTTTTCCCTTTTTTAAACTGGTTTAATTGGGTTTGACATGTTGAACTGGTTGAACCAGTTTGTACCAGTTCAACAGCAGTTAAACTAGTTCAAAGCCAGTCATCAATCGCCAATTCAATCGCCAAGTCATCAATTGCCAATTCAACTGGTCCAGTTGAAACCAGTTGAACCAATTGTACTAGTTTTGATTGGAAATTGTTACCTGGGTGATGTTTTACTGACCTTGGAAATATCTATCGCTCACATCACGTCTACCACCAGATGGCTTGTGGCTTCCCTTATCTAGTTTCTCACTGCTGCCGTACGGAGAGGGTGTCTTGCGTGGCTTGTTGTTGGCTACAAAGAATGATTCTGAGTAAAAAAAAAAGCAAGTTAAAAAATATCCTGCCCAAGCAAAAATGACAGTTGAAACCAGTTGCACTGGAAATTGGTGATTGCTTATGAACTAGTTTACCTTTTTAAAACTGGTTTAATTGGTTTTGACATGGTTGAATTGGTTGAACCAGTTTGTACCAGTTCAACACCAGTAAAACTAGTTCAAAGCCAGTCATCAATCGCCAATTCAACTGGTCCAGTTGAAACCAGTTGAACCAGTTGAACTAGTTTTGAGTGGAGTTTTCACCTGGGTGATGTTTCACTGACCTGGGTTATAGCTATCGCTCACATCACGTCTGCCACCAGATGGCTTGTGGCTTCCCTTATCAAGTTTCTCGCTGCTACCATACGGAGAGGGTGTCTTACGTGGCATGTTCTTGGCTGCCCAGAATGGTTCTGAGGGTTTCTTTCCATTGTTTTTCGCCTTCGATGGCAGGCTTGGGGATGGCTCCTTTGTGTACAAATCCTGATATTCTAGCATCAGACAAAGAAAAACAACATTAACAACATTTTGTATTAAACCCTGTCTAATGCAACAACACAACAAGATCCACCAAGTCAATAATTCCATAGGGTCAACTGTCTCAAATCTGTAGTTGCCAACTGCAGCAGGATACAAGTGGCTTTGTTCAATGGGACTAGCTCCCACTGTCTAGGATCCGGCCATATAATATGCACTGTTGCTGATGGCTCAATGCAGCAATCTGATGCACTGTGTCTGAGGCCAATCGGGTCTGCGGTCATTCACCCGTTGCGCATCATAGACATAGATTAAAAGAAACTGTCAGGGCGCCCGGCGCTCGGTATCATGTTACGCGAATGCGCTCCCAGCTGTTGTTGTATTACAAAACACTGCATTCGAATTGACCAATCGACTCCGATTGGCTGGCGTGCGGCTTGCATAATTTTGCATGTCAGGAGATGTCAGACGTTCGACCGGAGCTAGATAGGGCTCTGTGGAGAACGGGTGATACTCAGACTATGTGTTAAATGGCAGGGCTAGGATTAATTCTGTTTGGACATTTCCATAGGGTCCGTCGATATATCAATATTACTCGATATCAATGTAATATCGATATCATCAATATCATTTTTAAATCATATTGAAAAATCAAAAATTTGATAAGAGAAAATGACAACGGAAGACAATGCGGATAGCTTTTTTTGGTCGTAAATATAAACATTACAGAATAGTTCTCTTGCTGTGACAGGTAGGTTGAAACTCATAATTTTATTTAATATATACTTGTTTATACCATGTCTACTAAAACCCGCATCAGAACTTATGAAAGCATTGACATTCTGCCTTGTTGTGTGGATAATTAATTTTTTTTGCGGGGGCTTCACACTTTTTGTATGGCTCAAGAGTGTAATTTAAACATTAAATATTATTAAAAACATTTCAAAATGATTTTCGAAAAAAAGAAGATGAATTATTAAAGGAAGATATTTCCATCGTGGGAACAGTGAGCAAATGTCCTGATGATTGATAGCCCTCGCTCAAAAATAATGTAGTCCAAAGCAATATAACTGAGCTGAGCTGTAAACTGTTTCAGGTTCTTCCAGCATCAGCTATTATCTTTACATGGGTGGGAACCATCATTATTGCATGCATGCCTCATGTAATTTACTGTCCTGTGCAGCCAATTGCTTTCAGTTTCAGGAACCTGAACAGCAGCTCGAAGGAAAGCTTGCCGGTCTTGCTGAATCATTGATTGTAAATTAACAAAAGTAAAAATATACGGACAGCAGAAATGTTATGGTTTTCAAATGAGAAAGTTGTTGAAAGGCATGTTTGGTATAAAGATGCATGGACATACAGGATTTACAGGACGTTTCACTCTTGTTTTCCTCTTTCTTTTTTTTAACGTTGAGCCTATGTGTATCAGCCCGATACACATTTTGTTAGCTGGCCAACAAGAAGTTAACTTGCAACAGGTGTTGTAAATATAACAAAGATAATCAATATTAGTTTAATGATACAAGATCGATTATCAGAATTTTTATATTCAAGGACCCCACATTTGCAGACAGTCAAATATTCAGTTCACTCAAGTAGCATTGCCTCATACACTCGCTACCTAGTCACCAAATATAACAAAAATATGACTAGCCAAATTTGTTCAACTTTCAGCAGGCAACTGGCAGACCTAAAGTCATAGCAAGTCTATCGCCATGTAGGCATAGCAATTTTGATAATTAAAAAGACAGATTGATTTTGGCTGGAGTGATAGCGCTTTCCAATTTATCAGCTAGAGAGGGAGATATTTTATACCTTGTAACAAATAATTCACAAGTCCTTGGACTAGAAGAAAACTTGGTTCTGAGCAAGTTCTATCCCTTTAATACCAGGAAGCTTCTTTAACATTGTACAGCAAACCACAGGGTAAGCCCAGTAAAGCCGGTCTTCTAACGCAAAAAAATCCTATTCAACTATACTCTGAATAGCTATTCACTGGAATGCATCTGGTCTACACAATGGACCGGTTTTAGCCCAATCATTGACGAAATGGGGGTAATCCTATACGATAAAACTGCCCAGCTCACATGTTACAGTCAATGAGTCAGTGAGTCAGTCAGTCAGTCAGTCAGGTAACAAGAGGACACTCTCTGACCAGCCTTAATAATTAGGCTCATTTTTAATGATTTCAGTAGGAACTTACCTTCAGGGGCAAGTGTTGTCAAATTGTTGGCCGGTACAAATTTTGTGAAGACCTCATTTCTAGGAGTGAACACATGATACCCCCTGTGCATTCCATTCCACATCCGATCACCATCTTTTTTGGGCTTTAAAAAAGGCAAAGAAAAACATACATGACTTACTGAATTACATGTATTTAAGGAAATGATGGAGTTCTTAAATGTTAAACTTGGGTTAAAATATAAACTTTTTTTTTATTTTACCTTTTAAATGGCAAAATCAAAAGGCTCCATGTTAAGTGCCATGCCATATTAAGTACCATTCATAAATACCTAAGACAGTTTACTCGCTCCCATTGGTCGAGAGCCCGTCACTTGGTCCTAAACGGATGATAAAGACCGGCTGGCTGGTCTTATTTTATAAACACTTATCCAGTGTCACATAAAATTTTGACTCCAGTGAAATCCAGTGCCTTTTACCGTTCTATTGAACATTGAACATGTTGAACATTCACAATCCTCACATATAGGCATGCGCAATACTACCAGTGAGTCAGTATTTCAGTCATTAATTCACATCTCACCGCCACAGTACACATGATGTGCAATTCAATCTCCATTAAAGGAGTTGTTTACGACTTACTTGCAAGCTGGACACCCGAGGGGTGTTTCAAAAGGCATGTTAAGTGAACTTGTTGAACAAAATCTTTGGAAAGTTTTCATCTTTTACTATTTTTGAATTTTAGACCGAAAAGTTTTGATGTTTTGACCAAAAAGGTATTTATGAATGGGAATGAATGTGTGCTTGGTCGGTATTAAGCGCTATGTTTAAGACCAGTTGGAGTGTGGATGCTGGCTCGGGTAATTATCAGCATCCGTTCTTAAACAGAGTGTATAAAACCTCTCAAGCGCACATTTATTCCCTTATTAACAAGAACGGAAAGATTTTTTTATCTGCATTGTGTATTCATGAATCAAATTCTTTTTTTTCATTTGCATGTAGAGTAGAGAACTGTTTTTTTCTAATAGACCCTATGACATGCATGTTTCTCAGAGGTTTTTCTTTGGAATATTTATTTATTATCAACGATTGTACAAAATATTTACTCATGCCTATCCAAGTGATATGAAACCATTGCCTTTAACTCTGTTGTTTACCTTTTCATGATTACTTGACCTTTACTTATGCTTCAAAGTTCAATTTCAGTATCAACAAACCAAGGCTTATTACGACTATTGATACATTTTTAATTGTTTGGTTGATGGGTCTTGTTTCGTCTGATTTCATTTTGTCTAAGTTCCTTCTCACTCTTATCTCCATGAATATTTTGGGGGTTTTTTTTTGCTTGTTCTGTTGCTTACGGTAAAAGGGACACTGCGTCCTGGAAAGCGCCAAACTGGGCTACAAAATGTGTTTTGAAGGAAATGATGTTAATCAGAAAGAACATTCAAAAGTAAGATATAAACATCCACAAACCATCCTTTAAAAATTGGGCAATTTTGCGTTGTTTCGTACGAGAACGAGTTTTGGGGTCCACTCTTGCGACCTTAAAAGGTCGGGCTAGTTGTGATTTCAGCCGTAAAGTGTTACATTGTCACCAACACCACGAAGTAACATTCCATGTGTTAAACCAAATTGTTTTCGATTTTCGGTGTTTTTTTTTACATTTTTAAACATTATTCATCAAGGCCTACCATCGCACGAAGTTCCAAAGCTTTAAGAGCTTTACTTTAATTATTACGCTAATTATCCATGGCAACTTTTGTGCAAAAATGACAATTTTCGTTTTCGAGAAGAAACACTCAAGTTCCATTTACCATTGCAATGCATGGCGCGCACTCTGCTCAAATGTGAGCAAAAAACGTTTTCAAGAAGTAACACCCTCCTTGTATGACCTGAAGTTGCACTTTCCTCGTGTTGTATACATTAAAGAGTGTTACTTAGTGAAAACGAAAATTTACAGTTTTGGAGCTTTTTGGGTTCCACAAACTATCACTCACTTTTTTTCTCTTATTTCTTGTTGATTTAATACACAAACGGATGAAAAACAGCAGATTTAATAAATTCAACTCATCAAGTGTCAACAACGAGAACCCAACTGAAAATACTCTGCCGTTTTGACGCAAAGTGTTGTTTTAGAAGGCATTCAACTTTAGATGACATTTTCTCCGATGGCTAGTTTTTACTGGTATGCACATCGGTGTTACTTCGTGGTGTTGCTGACGAAATGTGTTACAAACCACATTTGTACATTAGTGCTGTGTGTAAAATTCTGTGACACATACAACGTGTACAGTACATTTTTAGGGATTCCATGACGCAGTGCCCCTTTTAATAGAACTAAATGCCAAAATTGAATCAACATGAATGGGACAAAAATGCACATTCGAATACATTTACGTACCATTTCCACGGTAGCATAAGGCTCAGTCTCCTTATGCGGGACAATCATATAGACAACTCTTCCCCTTCTCATGCTGTTACCAACTTGCAAATATACAGTCGTCCCCTTTTTAATATCCCCGACACTCGTCAGTTCTGATGGCTGATTGGGCAGCTCCTGTTTTGATCGCGGGACGTTCTCGTACAGATAAGAGGCTCCCTGCGACGTGGACGGTGGGACCAGTTTGCTGATTGGCACAAAGACGGCACAATCAGGATCTGTCTGGAAGTAGCGACACTTTCCATAGATCCCATCTGACGTTCCTTGGCCTCTGTAAGCATCATCCTGAAAGTATGACCACATGAAGGAGATTTTTAAAATCAGCCATGAAAGGCCTACAGTTATGACCACACAGCCACAATATTTAAATAGTTCTGAATTCTTTGACTGTTTTGTTAGATGCCACTTGTTTGACACATGCATAAGGAGAAAGCAAATGTGCCTTTATTGTGAAAAAATTGCTCTCGATTTCTACCCAATAATTGACAAATAATTTTGTTGTCAATAATGATAATAAATGCAAGTTCAACACAAAATCTTGGACAAATCCAACCTAACTGCAAATTGACAAATATGCAGCTTTGTTTGAAATACCAATTTGATAAAAAGAAGAACTGTAACTTAAGTGCAATTTTGTTTCACATCCAAACTTTTAATGTGACCATAAAACAGGTCAACAGAGGTTTAAGGCTAAGCATTGAATTTTCTTTATATGGGTTCTGTCAATTATTCAATACGTGTGCTTTTGCACTGAACAATTACAAAACAAATCTTGGCCAAAATTCTTCACTTCTCTTTGATTTTATTGATTTTCTGCGACTTTAGGTAGAAGTAAGCTGTGGTTGGTAAGAATACTCATCTAAAACAAATAAAATGACTTGATAGGGTGATGTGAGTTAGGACTTACCATCAGTTCCAAACCAAATTGTGTTCCCATTTTAGTTTCAGACAACGGTCCGATGTACTGAACGAGAGCAGCAACTTCCTCATAGGGTGAGACGCTGTCGTTTCTATGTCTCACTTTCACCCGTGACCCTTCCTTCAGGCCTTGTGCATACGGTAAGAGGTCACTATCCTGGTAAATATTAAAGCGATCTGAGTTCACGGAAATAGCTCGCAGAAGATCCCTCTCTAGACCTGTTATTCGGCCGATTTCCAAGCTGCTGCATTGAAACTGCATGTCCCCACTGAGCGGTTCGACTACAAATCGTTTCGCATCTGCCCTCTTACTGCCTTTGACTACATCTCCATAACTCAGGCCTCCAACCATGCCAACATGCACTTCATGACCTTGAAGCAAGGAGCCTTTGAGAATTCTCTTGGAAAAAGGTGTATGACGCCAATCTAAAAGCGAGTCGCTTGTCGAGACTTGTACTTCTTTGTCCACAAGAAGAATGAAGCATGTTGGTTCGGCCAGTGTAGAGGCTCCAGGGATGGTGCCAGCAGCCCCTTTCCCAGTGGCTGATTCACTTCTGGACGGTGCAGCAGCTGAAGCTGCTGTTGTACTTCTGGCAACTCTGCTTGTATCTGTCTTGTGTGCTTGGGATGCTGACAATGATACAAAAACATTAGGAAAATGTGTAAAGGGTAAAATGTCCCTAGTAAAATAAAGGAGAAAAGTCTTCCAAAGATGATAACTCCTAAAATAACAAATGTGTCCCACTGATATTTCAGTTGATAACTTGAGTGAAAAGAACTTGAAAATTGTTATTATCACTACAACCAGAAATGTCTGAAACGTTTTTGTTCGGGAAAAAATGTCTGATACGTGAACGATTACATTACATTTTTAATCCTCTTTTACGTTATAGATTTTTCAATGATCTGAAACGTAAACCTGTTAAAACCACTCTTGTTTCAGACATTACGTAAGCCCATCCAGAAACTGGCCATGTTAAGTTTCAGACATTTCCAGGTGACTGACAGGCCATTTTTTTCAATAGGCTTACTTTGCAAATAACACACACAATTTCTGATTTGTAAGAAGACATTAAAAAAAATCTGAAACATTCACCAAATGTCTGAAATATCATCATCATTGTTGATGTTTCAGACATTTCGTCCAAAACTTTATTTTCTGAATAAAAAAGAATATTCACTGGAAGTCTTTTTATGCATCTGGTCTACACAATGGGCTGGATTTAGCCCATTCATTGGCATTATGGGGGAATCCTATAAGATAGAACTGCCCGGCTCATAAGTGACAGTCAATGAGTCAGTCAGTCAGGCTAGTCCTCTAGGACCAGCCATAATAAGGCGTATTTTTAATGATTTTTTTAGAAACTTACCTTCGGGGGCATGTGTTGTCACATCACTGACCGGTACAAACGTTGTGATTACACCATTTCTAGGAGTGTACACATGATACCCCTTGTGCATTCCATTCCACATCCGATCACCATCTTGTTTGGGCTTTAAAAAAGGCAAAGAACAACATACATGTCTTATTAATGTGTTTAAGGAAACGATGGAGTTCTTAAATGTAAAGTTTGTGTTAAAAATAAAACTGAAGTGAAATTGTTGAACAAAATCACTGGAAATTTTAAGTTTTAACTTGTTTTGACTTTTGGACCGAAAAGTCTTGATATTTTTAACCAAAATAGGTATTTATGAATGGGAATAAATCGTCGTTGTCAGCAGTGTTGTAGTCGAGACCGGATAGTCCGAGACCGAGACCAAGACCGAGACCTGAAGTTGCGAGATCGAGACCGAGACCGAGACCAGCCCCTTCAAGGCGGACCGAGACCGAGACCGAAATGGTCCGAGACCGAGACCGAGACCGCGGATAATAAATAACAATAATCTAAATAAACATCAAGACACTAATTACAGCTGAACAGTCTGTCCTTGAGATGTTGATGTTCATGGGGATGTGAAGGAAGTGATTGAAAGTTAGGAATCACTTGTACCTGCTTAATTGTGTCATGCGAGTGCTCTTCGTGTTTGCTTCATGCCATAAATTACAGCATGGGAACAGAATTTGTTATTGTCCCAATCATTAAAAAAATTGGAAGCAACCTAATTTAAAGAAGGGTAAAACCTTATTTGATGAACTCCATATATTTTTGCCAGTTTATTTTTTTTTTTTTTTACAAATATTGTTTAACTACTATAAAGTGTAAATCTGATGAAGAAACTCTAACTTAAGAGTACGATAATTTGTACTAGTTTTTGAAAAACTTGAACATGTTGAAACTTGACAAAAGTAAAAAATTAAAGGTGGATGTTTCATCTGTTATAGGAACTCGGACCCCAAACTCCACAGCCACCCCTTGGTTTCAGCAATGACCACTAACGGATATTTAAATGCAACTTTAATTTTACATTGGACCTCCTTGTAAACCTGATTCGAAAAAAAATTGGAGCAAGAAAATATTGATTTATTTCAGTCATGGAATATAGATTTGTACAAAAAAAATGAGAGATGGTGGCCGGATATGGATTGATCTGCCCCCCCCCCCACATCCCTCTTTGTGATTCTCCTTCCAACCCTGCATGTTTGTGTGTCCCCTACATGTTTGTTTCTTGTTCATCTGTCATTTACCTCTGAAGAAGGCCTGGCTAAGGCTGAAATGTAATGCCACTTTATTTTTGTTTAATGTCAATAACGTTACATATACTATAGAAGATTGATGAACCATATTTGCCTGATCTATCTTCTGTTATTCAGCCCGCCGTCATCATCGTCATTAGCCTATTTGAGAATATGGCGGACACAATAGAATGGCGCTGTCACAAACTGAATGTGGTGGGCGAGATGTACTTTTGGGATTCATGGCTCAGTGCGCACGCCTCTCTGTGTTTTGTACCGTGCCAGCGTATCGCCTGCATCGGCTACTTTGCCGGGCGATTTACTTGAATATTTTAGTGATTAACAATTACGACATATTGCCAATATATTAATAGTTTATTGTGATGGCCGTAAACAGCATATAGCGATTAATGGAACACAATTCTTCCCGACTTATGCAAATGCAATTGACATTTAGGAAGGAGACGAGGCAGGCAATTAGACTCTATTTTTGTGTTACCATGGCAGTAGCTCAATTTGTGTTTATCACAGAAGAAAAGATGAATACATGGCGAGTCAAAAAGAAAGTGACAGTATGAAAAAAAAAAAAAATGACACGCTCCATTTTGTAAAAAAATACAATTGGGATAAAGAACATGTTATTCAGTAGTAACTGTGAACATTTCACGTAATTTGCATACTCTATTCCCAAGTCGTGTCTATTTTAATAAAGGATCACAAAATTCAGCTGTACACCACTAATACCAATTTAACGGTCTACGAATTGATGAATATCCATTAATAAATATAATGAAAAAAAAAAACTTTTCCCGCCTCCACGAATAAAGGAAAAATTAAAAAGGAAAATAAAAAAATATCACCAATATTTCTAGGGAAAAAGAGTTGAATTGTTCCCCATATTCAAAATACAAAATCTGACGGTAAAAATAATGTTTCAGTCTTGATTCATAAGATTGAAATCTCAGTTGTATTTGGAATCAATGAGGATGGCTATAAAGTGCTTGTTTCAACAGATCGTCCCACAATAAAAACGAGAAATAAGAAGAGGATGAATCAAACTAGGTTTTGCTCTTCACCGACGTTTTTTAAGCACTGTATACTCAGTGTGTTACCTCCCGAGTTAAAGTTGGAAAGCTGCTATGTACATCAGATTCGAACCGGCCAACCGATCCCGTTAGCTCGGTGGTCGAGTGGTAAGACATCTGCACTAGAAAACAGGAGGTCGTGGGTTCGAGTCCCACCCGAGTGATTTTTTCCAACTTTCACTCGGGAGGTAACACACTGAGTATACAGTGCTTAAAAAACGTTGGTGAAGGGCAAAACCTAGTTTGATTTATATCACCCCGACGCAAAATTCCAACTTATAATAGTTTATGCGGTACCCGCTGCTATGTACATCAGATTCGAACCGGCCAACCGATCCCGTTAGCTCGGTGGTCGAGTGGTAAGACATCTGCACTAGAAAGCAGGAGGTCGTGGGTTCGAGTCCCACCCGAGTGATTTTTTCCAACTTTCACTCGGGAGGTAACACACTGAGTATACAGTGCTTAAAAAACGTCGGTGAAGGGCAAAACCTAGTTTGATTTATATCACCCCGACGCAAAATTCCAACTTATAAAGAAGAGGATGGTTATTGGACTATGCCTCACTCACTAGAAAAAGAAGAGAGACATGTCCATTAACATCACACTGTAGTCACATTTGCCCTAAACTGATTCTTTACTTAACCCTAAAAGGGCCGGGGCGGAATCCGCCCCCCACTTTTTGGCTGGTCTCGACTCGAGACCAGCCAAAATATCGAGACCAAAGGACACCGAGACCAAGACCAAGACCGAGACCACAGCTCCCGAGACCAAGACTGAGACCGAGACCGGCAAAAAGTGGTCTCGAGACCGAGACCGAGACCGAGACCGGTCTCGAGACCTACAACACTGGTTGTCAGTGCAACAAGGTAATATCTTGCACGAATATGCTCTGTGCAACAAGGTCGTATCTTGACGTCCATTTGTTTTGTGTGTACATCCAGGTTATTTCAAGTGTGATAGAACCTTTTGACATACTGAAACTGGCATTTCACGTACGGCCCATTTAAAGAGATACGAACTTGTTGCACGGACACAACGAAATATGTGCTTGGTCACTATTCAACACTATGTTTAAGACCGGTTGGAGTCTGTATGCTGATAATCACCTGAGCACACATTTATTTAGTTGTTTATTTAAAACCTCGCAAGCACACATTTATTTCCTTATTAACAACAACGGAAAGATTCTTTTTATCTGCATCAATTGTGTATTCACAATTCAATTTCTTTTTTCATTTGTATGAAAAATAGAGTACTGGGTTTTTCTTATAGAACCCTACGACATGCACGTTTCTCTGAGGGTGTTCTTTTGAATGTTTATCAATTATCAACAACTGTACCAAATGTTTACTAATGCCTCCGTTGGTTAACCTTTTCCTGATTACTTGACCTTTACTTTTGCTTCAAAGTCCAATTTCAGTATCAACAAAACAAGGCTTATTACGACTATTAATACGTATTCAATTGTTAGGTTGGGTCTTGTTTCTTCTGATTTCATTTTGTCTAAGTTCCTTTTCACTCTTATCTCCATGAATATTTTGGGGTTTTTTTTTTTCTTGTTCTGTTGCTTACGGTAAAAGGGACACTGCGTCCTGGAAAGCGCCAAACCGGGCTACAAAATGTGTTTTGAAGGAAATGATGTTAATCGGAAAGAACATTCAAAAGTATTTTCTTCTTTTTTTAAACATTTTTAAACATTATTCATCAAGGCCTACCATTGCACGAAGTTTCAAAGCTTTAAGAGCTTTACTCTAATAATTACGCTAATTATCCATGGCAACTTTTGCGCAAAAATGACAATTTTCGTTTTCACAAAGTAACACTCAAGTTCCATTTACCATTGCAATGCATGGCGCGCACTCTGCTCAAATTGGAGCAAAAACGTTTTCAAGAAGTGCTCTCCTTGTATGAGCACGAGCGCTGACCTGAAGTTGCACTTTCCTCGTGTTGTATACATTGAAGAGTGTTACTTAGTGAAAATGAAAATTTACAGTTTCGGAGCTTTTTCGGTTCCACAAACTATCACTCACCTTTTTTTCTCTTATTTCTTGTTGATTTAATACACAAACGGATGAAAACAGCAGATGTAATAAATTAAACTCATCAAGTGCCAACAACGAGAACCCAACTGAAAATACTCTGCCGTTTTGACGCAAAGTGTTGTTTTAGAAGGCATTCAACTTTAGATGCCATTTTCTCCGATGGCTAGTTTTTACTGGTATGCACATCGGTGTTACTTCGTGGTGTTGCTGACGAAATGTGTTACAAACCACATTTGTACATTAGTGCTGTGTGTAAAATTCTGTGACACATACAACGTGTACCGTACATTTTTGGGGATTCCATGACGCAGTGCCCCTTTTAATAGAACTAAATGCCAAAATTGAATCAACATGAATGGGACAAAAATGCACATTCGAATACATTTACGTACCATTTCCACGGTAGCATAAGGCTCAGTCTCCTTATGCGGGACAATCATATAGACAACTCTTCCCCTTCTCATGCTGTTACCAACTTGCAAATATACAGTCGTCCCCTTTTTAATATCCCCGACACTCGTCAGTTCTGATGGCTGATTGGGCAGCTCCTGTTTTGATCGCGGGACGTTCTCGTACAGATAAGAGGCTCCCTGCGACGTGGACGGTGGGACCAGTTTGCTGATTGGCACAAAGACGGCACAATCAGGATCTGTCTGGAAGTAGCGACATTTTCCATAGATCCCATCTGACGTTCCTTGGCCTCTGTAAGCATCATCCTGAAAGTATGACCACATGAAGGAGATTTTTAAAATCAGCCATGAAAGGCCTACAGTTATGACCACACAGCCACAATATTTAAATAGTTCTGAATTCTTTGACTGTTTTGTTAGATGCCACTTGTTTGACACATGCATAAGGAGAAAGCAAATGTGCCTTTATTGTGAAAAAATTGCTCTCGATTTCTACCCAATAATCGACAAATAATTTTGTTGTTAATAATGATAATAAATGCAAGTTCAACACAAAATCTTGGACAAATCCAACCTAACTGCAAATTGACAAATATGCAGCTTTGTTTGAAATACCAATTTGATAAAAAGAAGAACTGTAACTTAAGTGCAATTTTGTTTCACATCCAAACTTTTAATGTGACCATAAAACAGGTCAACAGAGGTTTAAGGCTAAGCATTGAATTTTCTTTATATGGGTTCTGTCAATTATTCATTACGTGTGCTTTTGCACTGAACAATTACCATGATTACAAAACAAATCTTGGCCAAAATTCTTCACTTCTCTTTGATTTTATTGATTTTCTGTGACTTTAGGTAGAAGTAAGCTGTGGTTGGTAAGAATACTCATCTAAAACAAATAAAATGACTTGATAGGGTGATGTGAGTTAGGACTTACCATCAGTTCCAAACCAAATTGTGTTCCCATTTTAGTTTCAGACAACGGTCCGATGTACCGAACGAGAGCAGCAACTTCCTCATAGGGTGAGACGCTGTCGTTTCTATGTCTCACTTTCACCAGCGACCCTTCCTTCAGGCCTTGTGCATACGGTAAGAGGTCACTATCCTGGTAAATATTAAAGCGATCTGAGTTCACAGAAATAGCTCGCAGAAGATCCCTCTCTAGACCTGTTATTCGGCCGATTTCCAAGCTGCTGCATTGAAACTGCATGTCCCCACTGAGCGGTTCGACTACAAATCGTTTCGCATCTGCCCTCTTACTGCCTTTGACTACATCTCCATAACTCAGGCCTCCAACCATGCCAACATGCACTTCATGACCTTGAAGCAAGGAGCCTTTGAGAATTCTCTTGGAAAAAGGTGTATGACGCCAATCTAAAAGCGAGTCGCTTGCCGAGACTTGTACTTCTTTGTCCACAAGAAGAATGAAGCATGTTGGTTCGGCCAGTGTAGAGGCTCCAGGGATGGTGCCAGCAGCCCCTTTCCCAGTGGCTGATTCACTTCTGGACGGTGCAGCAGCTGAAGCTGCTGTTGTACTTCTGGCAACTCTGCTTGTATCTGTCTTGTGTGCTTGGGATGCTGACAATGATACAAAAACATTAGGAAAATGTGTAAAGGGTAAAATGTCCCTAGTAAAATAAAGGAGAAAAGTCTTCCAAAGATGATAACTCCTAAAATAACAAATGTGTCCCACTGATATTTCAGTTGATAACTTGAGTGAAAAGAACTTGAAAATTGTTATTATCACTACAACCAGAAATGTCTGAAACGTTTTGTTCGGGAAAAAAAGTCTGATACGTGAATGATTACATTTGAGACATTTGGACACCGTCCAGACATTTTTAATCCTCTTTTACGTTACAGATTTTTCAATGATCTGAAACGTAAACCTGTTAAAACCACTCTTGTTTCAGACATTACGTAAGCCCATCCAGAAACTGGCCATGTTAAGTTTCAGACATTTCCAGGTGACTGACAGGCCATTTTTTTCAATAGGCTTACTTTGCAAATAACACACACAATTTCTGATTTGTAAGAAGACATTAAAAAAAATCTGAAACATTCACCAAATGTCTGAAATATCATCATCATTGTTGATGTTTCAGACATTTCGTCCAAAACTTTATATTCTGAATAAAAAAGAATATTCACTGGAAGTCTTTTTATGCATCTGGTCTACACAATGGGCTGGATTTAGCCCATTCATTGGCATTATGGGGGAATCCTATAAGATAGAACTGCCCGGCTCATAAGTGACAGTCAATGAGTCAGTCAGTCAGGCTAGTCCTCTAGGACCAGCCATAATAAGGCGTATTTTTAATGATTTTTTTAGAAACTTACCTTCGGGGGCATGTGTTGTCACATCACTGACCGGTACAAACGTTGTGATTACACCATTTCTAGGAGTGTACACATGATACCCCTTGTGCATTCCATTCCACATCCGATCACCATCTTGTTTGGGCTTTAAAAAGGCAAAGAACAACATACATGTCTTATTAATGTGTTTAAGGAAACGATGGAGTTCTTAAATGTAAAGTTTGTGTTAAAAATAAAACTGAAGTGAAATTGTTGAACAAAATCACTGGAAATTTTAAGTTTTAACTTGTTTGACTTTTGGACCGAAAAGTCTTGATATTTTTAACCAAAAAAGGTATTTATGAATGGGAATAAATCGTCGTTGTCAGTGCAACAAGGTAATATCTTGCATGAATATGCTCTGTGCAACAAGGTCGTATCTTGACGTCCATTTGCTTTGTGTGTACATCCAGGTTATTTTAAGTGTGATAGAACCTTTTGACATACTGAAACTGGCATTTCACGTACGGCCCATTTAAAGAGATACGAACTTGTTGCACGGACACAACGAAATATGTGCTTGGTCAGTATTCAACACTATGTTTAAGACCGGTTGGAGTCTGTATGCTGATAATCACCTGAGCACACATTTATTTAGTTGTTTATTTAAAACCTCGCAAGCACACATTTATTTCCTTATTAACAACAACGGAAAGATTCTTTTTATCTGCATCAATTGTGTATTCACAGTTCAATTTCTTTTTTCATTTGTATGAAAAATAGAGTACTGGGTTTTTCTTATAGAACCCTACAACATGCACGTTTCTCTGAGGGTGTTCTTTTGAATGTTTATCTATTATCAACAACTGTACCAAATGTTTACTAATGCCTCCGTTGGTTAACCTTTTCCTGATTACTTGACCTTTACTTTTGCTTCAAAGTTCAATTTCAGTATCAACAAACCAAGGCTTATTACGACTATTAATACGTATTCAATTGTTAGGTTGGGTCTTGTTTCTTCTGATTTCATTTTGTCTAAGTTCCTTTTCACTCTTATCTCCATGAATATTTTGGGGTTTTTTTTTTGCTTGTTCTGTTGCTTACGGTAAAAGGGACACTGCGTCCTGGAAAGCGCCAAACTGGGCTACAAAATGTGTTTTGAAGGAAATGATGTTAATCGGAAAGAACATTCAAAAGTATTTTCTTCTTTTTTTAAACATTTTTAAACATTATTCATCAAGGCCTACCATTGCACGAAGTTTCAAAGCTTTAAGAGCTTTACTCTAATAATTACGCTAATTATCCATGGCAACTTTTCGCAAAAATGACAATTTTCGTTTTCACAAAGTAACACTCAAGTTCCATTTACCATTGCAATGCATGGCGCGCACTCTGCTCAAATTGGAGCAAAAACGTTTTCAAGAAGTGCTCTCCTTGTATGAGCGCGAGCGCTGACCTGAAGTTGCACTTTCCTCGTGTTGTATACATTGAAGAGTGTTACTTAGTGAAAATGAAAATTACAGTTTTGGAGCTTTTTCGGTTCCACAAACTATCACTCACCTTTTTTTCTCTTATTTCTTGTTGATTTAATATACAAACGGATGAAAAACAGCAGATTTAATAAATTCAACTCATCAAGTGTCAACAACGAGAACCCAACTGAAAATACTCTGCCGTTTTGACGCAAAGTGTTGTTTTAGAAGGCATTCAACTTTAGAAGCCATTTTCTCCGATGGCTAGTTTTTACTGGTATGCACATCGTTGTTACTTCGTGGTGTTGCTGACGAAATGTGTTACAAACCACATTTGTTCATTAGTGCTGTGTGTAAAATTCTGTGACACATACAACGTGTACCGTACATTTTTGGGGATTCCATGACGCAGTGCCCCTTTTAATAGAACTAAATGCCAAAATTGAATCAACATGAATGGGACAAAAATGCACATTCGTATACATTTACGTACCATTTCCACGACAGCATGAGGCTCAGTCTCCTTATGCGGGACAATCATATAGACAACTCTTCCCCTTCTCATGCCATTACCAACTTGCAAGTATACAGTCGTCCCCTTTTTAATATCCCCGACACTCGTCAGTTCTGATGGCTGATTGGGCAGCTCCTGTTTTGATAATGAGACGTTCTTGTACAGATAAGAGGCTCCCTGCGACGTGGACGGTGGGACCAGTTTGCTGATTGGCACAAAGACGGCACAATCAGGATCTGTCTGGAAGTAACGGCACTTTCCAAGGACCCCATCTGACGTTCCTTGGCCTCTGTAAGCATCATCCTGAAAGTATGAACAAATGGAAAAGATTGTTTAAATCACCCAGAAATTGTCTAAAAAGTTTTTGACTGTTTTGTTGTCAGATATTTGACATAGAGGTAAAAGGAAAACGTGCCTTATTGGGTTAAAATGGCTCTCTGTTGATCACAGCTCCAACACAACAATCCATTTGTTATCAATTTAGTATAAATGTGAGTGAAACATGAAGTTTTGGAAATAACGTATACACTAACCGTAAATGGAAAAATTATGCAGACTTGTGTGAAATCTCCATTTGTAAAAAAAACCATAACTTAAGTACAATATTGTTTCACATTTCAACTTTTAATGTGACCATAACACGTCAACAGAGGTGCATGCAAAGCATTGGATTTCCTTCATCTGGGTTTTATCAATTATGTGCACATGATCATCAGTAATTGCACAAAGTTTTATACAAAAAAACTTGGCTATGTTGGCCACAACGCTTCAATTCTCTTTGAACTCAAGAGTTGTGATTTCATTGACTTTCTGTGACTTCAGGTAAAAGTAAGCAATGGTTGGAAAAATACTGACATTTAACACACAAAAAATGACTTATGCAATTGTGTGTATGGACTTACCATCAGTTCCAAACCAAATTGTGTTCCCATTTCCGTTTCAGACAATGGCCCGATGTACTGAACGAGGGCAGCAACTTCCTCATATGGTGAGGTGCTGTGGTTTCTATGTCTCACTTTCACCAGTGACCCTTCCTTCAGGCCTAGTGCATACGGTAAGAGGTTCATATCCTGGTAAATATTAAAGCGATCTGAGTTTGTGGCAATAGTCCGCAGAAGATCCCTCTCTGGAACTGTGATTCGGCCAATTTCCCAGCTGCTGCATTGAAACTGCATGTCTCCACTCAGCGGTTTGACTACAAATTGTTTCGTATCTGCCCTGTTACTGCCTTTGACTACGTCTCCGTAACTTTGGCCTCCAACTGGTGGCACCTCGTAACCTTGAAGCAAGGAGCCTTTGAGAATTCTCTTGGAAGAAAGTGCATGACGCTGATTTAAAAGCGAGTCGCTTGCCGAGCCTTGTACTTCTTTGTCCACAAGAAGAATGAAGCATACTGGTTCAGCCATTGTAGAGGCTTCAGAGATGGTGGTAGAAGTGGTAAACAGACGAGGATGGCTTGGTTGTTAGTGTTGAGGCAACGTTTCCTGTGACTCCTCGAGTGGCTACGGCTGTTGAGCCAGTGGCTCTAGCATATCTCTGCTAATGCCTGGCCCAGTAGCTGAAGACCCTTTTCCAGGCATCGGATATCCACCTGCCTTGCCACTCCGACTAGAATGCGCAGCAGCTAAAGCTGCTGCTGTGATTCTGGTAACTCTGCCTGTTGCTGTTATGCTTGTTGCTGCAGTATTTCTGCCAGGATTCATTACATTTCTGCTGTCAAGTGCTGCCGCTGTTGCGAGCTGCCATGTTGCGAGCAGCGTACATGGTGTACATTTGTATGTAATGCAACTTTCATCTGCAGGAGAAAAAAAAGAAGAAAAAAAGATGACTTGATTTTCATTAATTAAAACCTACAGCAGTGTTGGCCTTTAATGTGTAAAAGCAAAATGGCTGATACATGGGGATTCTTAATAATGTTTTTACAGCATTAAGTCCCAGTTTATTTCAATTAATATTCTTTCTGTTTCATAAAGACTAACAAATTTGATTTTTTCATTACTTGTCCCACAGCAAGGTCTTTGTCATGTCAAAACAATGACAGACATCTAAATAACGAAAACTTCAGTGTTGACTCTTTTGCTACTGAATTTAATTTCCCGATTTTTTCACGTTTGTACGTAATAAATCGCTGGAAATTCCGTCGTGTGTCGATCTGGACGCCGCCATCTTTAAATGTCTCTCTGTAAACAATCTGCTCAAAATAACCTGCAGCAGACCCCTTTGGCGGGACAAAGAGCCGTTGGCAGCAGCTCAAACTAGGGTCAGAGGTTATCATATAAATTATGTAGATAAGGCACACGTCATGGGGATACCCGACTTGCTGTACGACATGTACAGTTTTTGTGAGCTGCTGTTAGTGGCTCGCCATAGCGAAAGAGTTAAATCATTTCATTTAGTCATTTGAAATTTTCTACATTTCAAAATGGCAGTGTATATTTAACTGTGAACAAGTTCCTGAATATATTTTTCTTTCTACCCACCGGCACTGCACTAAACGTGCGTGTTTAATGTTTTTAGGACTTGAAAATTTGTACCATGACGAATCTTGGACTGGTTCCATGCATGTCATTGCGACTTTGTATTCAGAAGAAAGAAATCAGTCCTTTTACAATTTCTGACTTTACGTCAACAAAAAATGCAATTAATTCTGGAATTTATTGTACGAATGAACTTAAAACAATAAAGAAAGAAAACTCGCACTTAAGGAAAAACATAAAAATGTTATAAACTGCCGTGTCTAGAACTCACAGTCCAATGCCTTAACCATCTAGCAACACACTTTTATACACATTCACTCTGCCTAAGGTTTATTTCTTATCTTATAATGCATACTGTTATATTGTGCATACATGTGCAGAGCATACTTCTAGAATTAGAAGGCACCCCATGTACCTTCTAGACTACTCGAAATCAAGTCGTTGCACACTGTCATGTTTTGTCCGAAGAGGCCCCCAATATTTACCAGCACGGTGTTCCCTAGCGCCGTGTATCGTATTTACACATCCGGTATCCATTCCACAGGTATTTTTCGATGATTTTAATTTATGCGCCAAGCGAAATGCATTTATATGCATTACGTTTCCACAAAGAGGGCCAATGATAATCCTGCAGTATAGCTGGGGAACCAACCATTATTAGAGTGGGGATACAGTTCACAGCATGCTTGACCAATGCACACTCCTTTTTCCCCCTCTAAAACATTTACATTGACATACATGATGTAGCGATTGTCACATATTATCAGCGCAGGATAATGTAATAAGTTGGTTAACCGCTCGTGCAAAAAAGGTTGTTGTTGTGCTAGCTTGGAGCTGAACGGTTGTGCGCTGCGAAACTTCAAAAAAGGACTCGAGCCCTAATCTCCCTTGACGGACAGCTACTCTGCTTGAATTAAGGTGAGTCAGTGTGCAAATAATCAGCAGTTATTGTTATAATGTGATTGACCTAATAATGATTTGTTGAGGATCAAAAGTTAAAAACTGAAGCACCGAGGGTCACATTTCTTTCGTCCACGTCAACGTGTTGTTCAGTCTGTCATTGTGTTACAGTACTCTGTCGGCAAACTCCTAGGAATATTACATTCGTCATTCAGAGCCCATTAGTCAAACGCTACATTGGTGGCAGCGGTTTGTTCCATCCCTTAATATATTCCGTGTTAAGTCAGTTTACGCCGACAGGTATGGCCAATAACAGCCTAGTTCCCACCCCTATGACACCCGCTTCCCCGTCCACGTCACCAGGCTTCGATGCCACATCCCCCTGGTTTCACACGCTACAGCCACTTTCGCCCACCCTTGCGGAGGCGTCCTTTCACTGCGTAGTCGATGTGCCTGGTGAGTTGGGGAATGTGCCTGGTGAGTTGGGGCAGCGCCAGCAGCAAGCCTCGTTGCGGCCCGTTTGTCGACACTGTTGCATGGCAGGGAAGCTCTACACAGACACTGTGAAATGCAGCAACAATTGCCGTAGATCGGTGCACTGACCGGGGAAGCGATAGCTACGCCACAGGGCGAGGAAAACATGGCCCAGCTTCAAATGTCGGCAACGGGACACCAGAAGTCGCCGACGTCGACACTTCCAGCATAACAAATACCATGCATCAGTACACCCAACAAGGCACTGTCCAAGACACCGACCACTTCAACCATCGGCAGCGGGGCACCAGAAGATTGATCCAAAGTTGTCAATGGTAGAACAGCAACAGACACTGTATATCGGTGCACCGACCAGTGTACAGATGGCGGCACATGGTGCAGAAAACGTGGAGCGGTTTCAACCCTCGGCACCGGGGCACATCCAAAGTGGTCAATGGTACTTCAGCAACAGACACAGGGTGCGGGAAATGCTTCAACTGTTGGCAGCAGGGCACCTGGAGATTGATCCAAAGTGGTCAATGGCAGTACAGCGGTGCACCAGCCGGGGTACCGATGGTAGTGCATGGTGCGGGACCGTCGGCACCGGGGCACTGGGAAATTGATCCAAAGTGGTCAAATGAAGTACAGCAACAGACGCAGGGTGCGGGAAACGTGAGGCGGCTTCAACTGTCGGCACTGGGGCACCAGGAGATTGATCCAAAGTGGTCAATGGCGGTACAACATATGCCGTATATCGGTGCAGCAACCGGAGCACCGATGGCAAAGCAGTGTGCGGGAAACACAGAGCGGCTTTAACCGTCGGCACCGGGGCACAAGATGATTGATTCAAAGTGGTCAATGGCAGTACAGCAACATAGGCCATATCAGTGCACCGACCCGGGCACTGATGGCAATGCAGGGTGCGGGCAACATGAGACGGCTACAATCGTCGGGACGCAAGAAGACTTCACCAAAGTGGTTAATGACAACACAGCAACAGATGCCGTATATTAGTGCACCCACCGGGGCACCGATGGCTTCGCAGGGTGTGGAAAAACAAAGTGGCTCCAACAGTCCGCACCGGGGCACAAGGAGATTGATCCAAACTTGTTAATGGCAGTACAGCAACAGACGCCGTAAATCGGTGCACCGACCGGGGCACCGATGGCCACGATGGGTTCAGGAAACACAGTCTATATACAACCATCGGTACCGGGGCACTGGGAGCATTTGCCAGAGTCCTTTACAGCACAACAGATGCAGTATACCAGTGCACCCATGGCCACGCATGGTGCAGGACTTGTGCTCAAAGTAAACAAATATGGACAGCTCAGAATCCGGACGCATCCCTTGGTGCACCAGTGCTCGGTGCACCGACTGCCACTGCATGGAGAGCCGGCATACCGGTTGGTTTACCAGTCGGTGCACCGGCGAACTTGCCTCCGAACACCACCTACAAGAACTGTGGACTCCCTGCGCCAACCCTCCATGCATCCAATCAGGCAACTCTGCAGCAAAGATTTGTACGAGAGTGACCAGTCATGCGCCCAGATCGCTACGACGAGAAACGTCTTGGTCGGCATACCGGAGGCACTTTAAGATGTGTGCAAACATTAATAAATGGGAAGAACGAGAGAGGACAGAGTTTCTGGCCGTCTCCCTCAAAGGTGCAGCTCAAAAAGTGCTCCAGGGCATGCCAAGGGACGGAACCACATACCAAAGCCTGGTTGATGGTTTAAAAGCGAGATTTGAGCCGGATGGACGTAAACAGTTCCACAGAATTCAGCTGAAGAATAGGCGTCAGAAAAGCAGAGAGTCCCTTTCAGAGCTAGCTCAGGATGTCCATCTGCTGGTGGACAAGAAATTCAGTGAACTTCCAGCTGCCGAGCAGACAACAATGGCGAGGGACTTTTTCTTGGATGCACTTACAGACAGCGAAACACGCATGTGAATCCTACAAATGCGACAAGGCTGTCTGGAAGAAGCGGTAACCGCTGCTATTGAGTTTCAGGCCATCATGACCGCAGAAAAGGAAAAAAGAACCATATGGGTCAGAGTTGTTGAAGGCGATGTGGAAAGCGCCATGGCGGCAAAGATGAACCCAGTTCCTGGTAACAAAATCGCAAAATTAGAAAACCAACTGGAACCAATAGTGCAACACATCCAGGTCCTATTAAACACAACAGAGTTGTTCAATCAAAGACAGAAGAGGATTTTCAAGTGCGGAGACTTGGGCCACACCAAACCAAAATGCTGCAAATAGATAGGCTCCCGGCAAGTCTCCGGGACATGCTGCAGCGTGGCTCAATTGAGAGAACTAGTGAATTCTTGTTATTACGGACTACTTTACAAAATGGACAGAAGAGATTGGGACCTCCACATACCCCTGGTAATGATGGCTTATATTGCTTCACAACACGGCAGCACTGGCAAAACTCCAAATCTCCATGATGCCCATGAGAGGGCAAGGGTGCATCTGCACAAAGCTGCCAGCATCAAAAACGAAATTATGACACACCAACAGAAGCAGCTTACTCCTGGGACCACCGTGATGCTGGCTGTAGAGGCCAGAACTGTTGGACTGTCCCCTAAACTCCAATCGAGATGGGATGGGCCCTACATTGTGACTGAATGCATCAATGACGTAAATGTACGTATCCAGAAAGCAAGGGCGGATCCAGAACACAATTTTGGGAGGGGCCAAAAAAAAATTTGGTCCCCCAAAAAAGTGGGTCAAAAAATTACGGCGTGGGGTTCGGGGCCCGCTTAAGGGCCCCGAAAAATTGTTGGATTCTAGATGCTCTGTGGTGCGATCTGAGGCAATTTCTGACCACTTTAACCAATGTTTTTTTGAGGAAAAGATGGTTGTGTACTCATTGCCTGCCTTTATTGCGATGTCACATAAAAAAAAAAAAAAATTGGTTTCGTTTTGGGGGGGGCCATGGCCCCCTTTGGCCCCCCCCCCTGGATCCGCCCTTGCCAGAAAGGACCACAGCACAAACAAAAGATTGTACACATAGACTGCCTGAAGAGATTTGGAGGAGAGTATGACAAGTCGTGGTGGGAAGGCAGGCTAACTTGTGGAAACAGTGGCCCCAAAGGAGTTCAGAGCCCAGTCAACACGTCTGCTACTAAAGAGCATCTGCAGTCAGGGAACTCATTTGGATCCGGTACAGGGACACCAAAACAGCCAAGCTGTACAGAAAAGAGCGGCAGCAAAGAGATCCTAGTCAACACGTCTGCTACTGAAGAGCATCTGCAGCAAGGGAGCTCAGAGGGATACAGTGCAGGAACACCAAAACAGCCAAGCTGTACAGAAAAGAGCGGCAGCAAAGGCACCAACAGTGAAGAAGCTTAACAGTCGCAGGCCAAGAAATTAGCTGGGAACAAGCAGGAGCAGCGCGAAGTCAAACAGCCTGATAAAAGCCTGGGTGCCACTTGGCAGCCAGAATGCCCGAGCCGGAGGAAGCGGATGCCACCAAAATGCTACGGGGAGTGGGTCAACCAAAACCATAAACGAGCCCATTAACCATAAACAAATTACTTATTGTCCCATTCTTTTTGGTCTTATCATCCTGCAGATGCCAAAAAGACACCACTCGCGCCAAAGGTCGTCCAGAGACAGGTCACTGAGGAGGCCTCAAGCCCAACATCAGACCTCCAGTGCACAGAATGCAGTCAGACCTTCAGAGCATATTCAGCCCTCAACCGTCACGTGTTGGAGCAACATGGCATAAAAACCAGATACGAGTGTCCATTCTGCAATGGTAGTAGCTATTCCCAACGGAGTGACTTAGGAAGACACTTGAAGACGCACCATGCAACACAAATGCAGGAAGAAATGACCCACAACAAACAGCGAGACCTATAAACCCCGGAATGAGCTGGTGTGACCAACGAAGTGCCCAAAACCCCAGAGATCCTGAAAACGTCTCCAACGATGGACCTGCATCCGACAGCCGACGAGATGCACTTGGGAGTTACGTCACCAAGCAAGTCAAGCCACGTTACACGGGTAACAACCTTACGCCAGGTCACCACGGAGACCGTCTCGGAAGGGCCGGCTGATTCCTGGGAAGTCCGTCAGATTGTAGAAATGTTCAACGAAGGCAGCCTTGTAATGAAGACCACTACTGAATATGTCCTGGGAGAGTGATGCCTGTGGAGACCTTAGCTTTTCTACATGTTGTTTGTTTCTTTTAACTGAATGCAGGACGCATTCTTTTTGAAATAGAAAGGGGTGATGTAGCGATTATCACATGTGGCCCTGTCCGTCCGGAAAGTAGGGCCGGGCGCGCATGCGCAGATTAGCAGCGCAGGATAATGTAATATTAAAGTTGGTTAACTGCGCGCCCGAAAAAGGTGGTTGTTGTGCTAGCTTGGAGCTGAAGGGTTGTGCACTGTGAAACTTCCAAAAAAGACTCGAGCCCGAATCTGCCTTTACGAACAGCTACTCTGCTTGAATTAAGGTGAATCAGTGTGTAAATAATCAGCAATTAATTTGTTGAGGATTAAAAGTTAAGAACTGAGGCACTGTCTCCTGGTCACATTTCTTTCGTCCACGTCAACGTGTTGTTTAGTCTGTCATTGTGTTATAGTACTCTGTCAGCAAACTCCTAGGAATATCACATTCGTCATTTAGAACCCATTGGTCAAACGCTACAATACCATAAGTTTAGCAAAAGCTTCAATTTTTTGCACAAGGTTTTTGGTGGGCTGGACTCGCTAACTTCATGCACGGAGCTGTAAAAAACATAACGAAAAAATGACGTCATCGCCATCATTCATGACGTAATTGACGTCATCATCGCTAGATCGAGTGACCGTTGCACAATCTAGCGACATCGCTAGATATAGGGCAGGTCCCGGACCTGGTTACTCAGACTAATTCGCAATAGTGTTTTTGCAATACCGTAATGATTGCAATTTATAATCGTACCACAGCTGCCTTATAGGCCTGCGTGAAACGTCATGCTTCTGCCATGTTGAATGCAATTCATTTTCGTGCAGCAAAAGCGCGGCAGAATTTTAGACTGGTGTCAAACGACGAATTGAAATCACAGAACAGTCGCATTTAATTACCAGGCAAAATGGCAGAGACAGGAAGACTTAACTTTACGACTTTTAACTTTTAACACTATCAAAGCTGCGCCGGAAAGAGGAGACTCATGCTGCAGACATTCTTCATACACAGTTTATTTAGGAGATCAGTCACATTGTGTATTCTTCTTTCACTTCTTTTATCCCTTTCTCGACTCTCTATACTGTCAAACATGTTTACACCATGCATGTCATATGCTTTTTGCTGTCTCACGGCCATTTTGGATTGTTTCTGTGTTGTCCATTTCGTCAACGACACCACGAACTGACACCCTGTGGTCAGACTTGCAGAAATACAAATCGGAGAAAAACGCTTTAAAGGTTTGACAAGAATTTACTCAGTAAAATAATCCATCTATCTTAGAGGTTTTAGTATCACTTAACGTGAAAATGCTTTAACTACTCAATTATAAATGTTAAATGGTGAAAATATGCTTAGTTAATTAGCAATTAGATGATTAACATGGGTGTCAGTTCGTGAAAACGAAAATTTATGTGTTTTGGGAGAGTGCGCCCATGCAATAGCGTTAGAGTGTCAGTTCGTGAAAACGACAATTGACGTGCTTTTGGAGAGTGCGCGCACGCATGCGCAGTGTGTGCGCGCACTCTCCAAAAACACGTCAATTTTCGTTTTCACGAACTGACACTCTCTAACGCTATTGCATGCGCACACTCTCCGAAAACACGCAAATTTTGGTTTTCACGAACTGACACCCTGTGCAGAGTCACTTCGTGGTAACAAAAAACACAAGAATTGACCAATTTCTTGAAAATTCATTATTAAAATTTGCTTATTTTAGATGATTTTAGCAATTTTCACTTCGCCATGTTAAAGGGAATATACATCATTTGCTTTTGCTGTAATTTTCAGAAATGGATGGAATTAGGGGGCTGGTAATATATAGCAAATATAGTTACACTGACTTTTTTGAGGTTTTGGGTTCAAAAATGCTATAAAAACCAAGAAAAACAATCATTTTCCTGTAGTCTGGTTCCCTGACTCCATTGAAGAAGAAACAGAGCAGTTTACATACATTGGGGAATTGTAAGATCAGGGAACCAGTCTAGCTGGCTTGTACCCGTTCATAGTGTGTGTAATCGATTGCAAACAAGTGCGATGGTCAATTGGGGCCAGTATTTGAAAAAAAGCCAGTTTTTTCCAACGCTGATCGGCCGATCAGCGTTGGAAATTGATACAAAAATAGCACTTTTCTTGAAAATGACAGTATACCAGGTGCCATGATTTTACAGGATGCTTTACACTGTCATTCACTAACAGTCCAGCAAGGTATTTTAAAATGATTTGGTAGTTTTATTTTTTGATGTTTGCAAATGTTGTATTTTCCCTTTAAACTTCAAGATACAATCTGCTAAAAAAGAAAATTTGAATTTTTAATTTTTTTTGTACACATGTGATGCAGAGGTAGCCCCATAAATGTGGCCTATTTACTGGACTGCCTCCGTAAACATAGGCCACACATCCACATGTACAAAAATCGTGTCGACTTTGCCAAATTTTGATTTTCACACTTAGGCTTAGTTTGTAGGGTTTTTTTGCTTTAGAAGCATACTCACCCTCTTTATAGGCTAATCAGAAAGTGCTGCCATTTTCAGATGTATATTTTTCGTGAAATTTCCAGATTCATTTTTACACGTTTGCGTATCAAAATTTCAACATGAAATTTCACAAAAATTAGACATCTGAAAAAGGCAGCACTTTCTGATTAGCCTATAAAGAGGGTGAGTATGCTTCTAAAGCAAAAAAAACCTACAAACTAAGCCTAAATGTGAAAATCAAAATTTGGCAAAGTCGACACGATTTTTGTACATGTGGATGTGTGGCCTATGTTTACAGAGGCAGTCCAGTAAATAGGCCACATTTATGGGGCTAATGCAGAGGGTGTCAGTTCGTGGTGTCGGTGACAATTTGTTTGGAAATGTTTCCTCATCTGTGACAACGCATGCGCATTCCAAAATCGCCTAGCCCAGGTTGGAATTCATTTGATTCGACGCGGCAAGGGCATGTTTGACACCATGCTGTGTAACTGCCGTGTAGCACGACAGATAACCTGTCGTGCTACACGGCAGAGTCAAACTTAATAAGAAAAGTTGGGTGTCAAACATCGTGCTAGGCCTACTGCCGTATTTAATAGAAAGCTTTATCAGTATTTAATTGAGTTTTACACAGCAGAAGCAGGACGTTTGATACAGGCCTTATAACGATAGCCACTACGAAAAAATAAAGCCCTACCTTCAACCTTCTTTTTTGAGGGGAGGGAGTACGAACCATGGAGGAATAAGAACAAACGAAGTACCGGTACAATCATAACAACATTATAAATGAGAACATGCCATGGTGAATACAAATTTACAATAAAAACAAATTGACAAGTGTGACTAGTTTTAATTTGTGGGGTATTTTTTCATTACTGACTATTGTTATCGATTTAAAACTCCTCTTAAACTTCCATGCTGATGGATAGAAATTATTAAAATCTATATGTCTCACAAGGTTCATGACTCAAAATATTTGTTTTGCAGAAACTCACCTGATGAATCTTGTAAGGTTGCCTGGACTCCACAAGTACAAGGGGAATACCCTGATGTAATGCATTTAATACAACAGAGGGCGTTATTCGGATTATGTGTATGGGCATGCCAGCACTCAGTCGAAGTTGAACTTTGGCTTGTACCACCAGATAAGTCACGGCAATTAGCGGCATCCCGTTCAAAACGTCTGGTATTCAACTACAATCCCCAGCAAACTCTGCTTTTATTAAATCTTGAACTCAGGAAAATCCTGACAAAAGTCTTGAACTCAAGGAAAATGCTGACAAATCATTCTCCCAATCTGGGAAATTCATTGAGCTGGAAAAACACAAATAAATAAAGAAAAACAAACAAATGTTATACTTTTTTTCGGGTATATTTTTTTCCAATGAAGTATCTACACGACTTTAATAACAATTTCAGATTATTATTATAATAGTTAATTATTTCTCGCAATCAATTATTTTGTTAAATTAGTATTAAATTAATTTTTGGTTGGTATATGTATTCCAAAAATTGTCAACAGCTGTCTGAGTAATGTATGTATCCAAATACCATTGGACTAAGCCCAATTTCACACTTTTTAGTGGTTACGAAATTAACTATAAATTTTCAATTTACCCCAAAAGAAATAAACTTTTAAAATCTAAAGTTCCCAACCCGGATTTGAACCCACAACCTTCAGATTGAGAGTCAGCAGTCCGTACCATTGGACTAAGAATAACTTCACACTTTTTAGTGGTTATAAAATAAACTATAAAGTTTCAATTTACCCAAAAAGAAATAAAATTTGAAAAACTAAACACCCCCCCCCCCCCAGCATCGAACATGCAACCTTCAGCTTTAAAATCAGCAGTCTGTTCCTATGGACTAAGTACAATTTCACACTATTTAGTGGGTACGAAATTAACTATAAAGTTTCAATTTATCCAAAAAGAAATAAAATTTGAAAATCTAAAGTCCCCCCAACCCCTCTGGATTTGAACCCGCAACCTTTAGATTTAGAGTCAGCAGCACATTCCATTGGACTAAGCGTAACTTCACACTTTTTAGTGGTTACGAAATTAACTATAAATTTTCAATTAACCCCAAAAGAAACAAACTTTTAAAAACCTTAATTTCCCAACCTGGATTTGAACCTACAACCTTCAGATTTAGAGTCAGCAGTCTGAACCACTGGACTAAGCACAATTTTACACTCTTTAAAGGGTACGAAATTAACTATGAAGTTCCAATTTATCCCAAAACAAATACAATTTTAAAATCTAAATTCCCACCCTGGATTTGAACCCACAACTTTCAGATTTAGAGTCAGCAGTCTGAACCAATGGACTAAGCACAATTTCACATGATTTAAGTGGGTACGAAATTAACTTTAAAGTTTTAATTTACCCAAAAAGAAATAAAATTTTAAAATCTAAAATTCCCACCCAGGAATTGAAACAAACAACCATCAGATTTAGAGTCAGCAGTCCATACCATTGAACTAAGCATCATTTCACACTTTTTAGTGGTTACAAAATTAACAATAAAGTTTCAATTTACCCAAAAAGAAATAAACTTTTAAAATCTAAAATTCCCAACCTGGATTTGAACCCCCAACCGTCAGATTGAGAGTCAGCAGTCCGTACCATTGGACTAAGCATAATTTTACACTTTTTAGTGGTTACAAAATTAACTATAAAGTTTTAATTTTACCAAAAAGAAATAAACCTTTAAACTCTAAAATTCCCACCCTGGATTTGAACCCACAATCTTCAGTTTTAGAGTCAGCAGTCTGAACCACTGGACTAAGCACAATTTTACACAATTTAATGGATACGAAATTAACTATAAAGTTTCAATTTACCCCAAAACAAATACAATTTTAAAATCTAAATTCACACCCTGGATTTGAACCCACAACCTTCAGATTTAGAGTCAGCAGTCTGAACCATTGGACTATGCATCATTTCACACTTTTTAGTGGTTAAAAATTAACTATAAAGTTTCAATTTATCCAAAAAGAAATAACTTTTAAAAATCTAAAATTCCCAACCTGGATTTGAACACGCAACCTTCAGATTTAGAGTCAGCAGTCCATACCATTGGACTAAGCATAATTTCACACTTTTTAGTGGTTATAAAATAAACTATAAAGTTTCAATTTACCCCAAAAGAACTAAAAATTTTAAAATCTAAAATTCCCACCCTGGATTTGAACCCGCACCTTCTGATTTAGAGTCAACAGTCCGTACCATTGGAATTAGCATAAATACACACCTTGAAGTGGTAACAAAATTAACTATAAATTTTCAATTTACCCAAAAAGAAATAAAATTTTAAAATCTAAATTCCCACCCTGGATTAGAACCCACAACCTTCATATTAAGAATCAGCAGTCTGAATCAATAGACTAAGCACAATTTCACACGATTAAGTGGTTACAAAATTAACTTTAAAGTTTTAATTTTTACCCAAAAAGAAATAAAATTTTAAAATCTAAAATTCCCACCCAGGATTTGAACCCACAACCTTCAGATTTAGAGTCAGCAGTCCATACCATTGGACTTAGCATCATTTCACACTTTATAGTGGTTACAAAATTAACTATAAAGTTTCAATTTACCAAAAAGAAATAAACTTTTAAAATCTAAAATTCCCAACCTGGATTTGAACCCACAACCATCAGATTGAGAGTCAGCAGTCCGTACCATTGGACTTAGCATCATTTCACACTTTTTAGTGTTTACAAAATTAACTATAAAGTTTCAATTTTCCCAAAAAGAAATAAACTTTTAAACTCTAAAATTCCCACCCTGGATTTGAACCCACAATCTTCAGATTTAGAGTCAGCAGTCTGAACCACTGGACTAAGCACAATTTTACACAATTTAATGGATACGAAATTAACTATAAAGTTTCAATTTACCCCAAAACAAATACAATTTTAAAATCTAAATTCACACCCTGGATTTGAACCCACAACCTTCAGAGTTAGAGTCAGCAGTCTGAACCAATGGACTAAGCACAATTTCACACGATTTAAGTGGGTACAAAATTAACTTTAAAGTTTTAATTTACCCAAAAAGAAATAAAATTTTAAAATCTTAAATTCCACCCAGGATTTGAAACAAACAACCATCAGATTTAGAGTCAGCAGTCCATACCATTGGACTAAGCATCATTTCACACTTTTTAGTGGTTTCAAAATTAACTATAAAGTTTCAATTTACCCAAAAAGAAATAAACTTTTAAAATCTAAAATTCCCAACCTGGATTTGAACCCCCAACCATCAGATTGAGAGTCAGCAGTCCGTACCATTGGACTAAGCATAATTTCACACTTTATAGTGGTTACAAAATTAACTATAAAGTTTCAATTTACCAAAAAGAAATAAACTTTTAAAATCTAAAATTCCCAACCTGGATTTGAACCCACAACCATCAGATTGAGAGTCAGCAGTCCGTACCATTGGACTTAGCATAATTTCACACTTTTAAGTGTTTACAAAATTAACTATAAAGTTTCAATTTTCCCAAAAAGAAATAAACTTTTAAACTCTAAAATTCCCACCCTGGATTTGAACCCACAATCTTCAGATTTAGAGTCAGCAGTCTGAACCACTGGACTAAGCACAATTTTACACAATTTAATGGATACGAAATTAACTATAAAGTTTCAATTTACCCCAAAACAAATACAATTTTAAAATCTAAATTCACACCCTGGATTTGAACCCACAACCTTCAGATTTAGAGTCAGCAGTCTGAACCATTGGACTATGCATCATTTCACACTTTTTAGTGGTTACAAAATTAACTATAAAGTTTCAATTTATCCAAAAAGAAATAACTTTTAAAAATCTAAAATTCCCAACCTGGATTTGAACCCGCAACCTTCAGATTAAGAGTCAGCAGTCCATACCATTAGACTAAGCATAATTTCCCACTTTTTAGTGGTTATAAAATAAACTATAAAGTTCCAATTTATCCCAAAACAAATACAATTTTAAAATCTAAATTCCCACCCTGGATTTGAACCCACAACCTTCAGAGTTAGAGTCAGCAGTCTGAACCAATGGACTAAGCACAATTTCACACGATTTAAGTGGGTACGAAATTAACTTTAAAGTTTTAATTTACCCAAAAAGAAATAAAATTTTAAAATCTTAAATTCCACCCAGGATTTGAAACAAACAACCATCAGATTTAGAGTCAGCAGTCCATACCATTGGACTAAGCATCATTTCACACTTTTTAGTGGTTTCAAAATTAACTATAAAGTTTCAATTTACCCAAAAAGAAATAAACTTTTAAAATCTAAAATTCCCAACCTGGATTTGAACCCCCAACCATCAGATTGAGAGTCAGCAGTCCGTACCATTGGACTAAGCATAATTTCACACTTTTTAGTGGTTACAAAATTAACTATAAAGTTTTAATTTTCCCAAAAAGAAATAAACTTTTAAACTCTAAAATTCCCACCCTGGATTTGAACCCACAATCTTCAGATTTAGAGTCAGCAGTCTGAACCACTGGACTAAGCACAATTTTATACAATTTAATGGATACGAAATTAACTATAAAGTTTCAATTTACCCCCAAACAAATACAATTTTAAAATCTAAATTCACACCCTGGATTTGAACCCACAACCTTCAGATTTAGAGTCAGCAGTCTGAACCATTGGATTATGCATCATTTCAAACTTTTTAGTGGTTACAAAATTAACTATAAAGTTTCAATTTATCCAAAAAGAAATAACTTTTAAAAATCTAAAATTCCCAACCTGGATTTGAACACGCAACCTTCAGATTTAGAGTCAGCAGTCCATACCATTGGACTAAGCATAATTTCACACTATTTTAGTGGTTATAAAATAAACTATAAAGTTTCAATTTACCCCAAAAGAACAAAAAAATTTAAAATCTAAAATTCCCACCCTGGATTTGAACCCGCACCTTCAGATTTAGAGTCAACAGTCCGTACCATTGGAATTAGCATAAATACACACCTTGAAGTGGTAACAAAATTAACTATAAATGTTCAATTTACCCAAAAAGAAATAAAATTTTAAAATCTAAATTCCCACCCTGGATTAGAGCCCACAACCTTCATATTAAGAATCAGCAGTCTGAACCAATAGACTAAGCACAATTTCACACGATTAAGTGGTTACAAAATTAACTTTAAAGTTTTAATTTTTACCCAAAAAGAAATAAAATTTTAAAATCCAAAAATTCCCACCCAGGATTTGAACCCACAACCATCAGATTTAGAGTCAGCAGTCCATACCATTGGACTAAGCATCATTTCACACTTTATAGTGGTTACAAAATTAACTATAAAGTTTCAATTTACCAAAAAGAAATAAACTTTTAAAATCTAAAATTCCCAACCTGGATTTGAACCCACAACCATCAGATTGAGAGTCAGCAGTCCGTACCATTGGACTTAGCATAATTTCACACTTTTTAGTGTTTACAAAATTAACTATAAAGTTTCAATTTTCCCAAAAAGAAATAAACTTTTAAAATCTAAAATTCCCAACCTGGATTTGAGCCCACAACCATCAGATTGAGAGTCAGCAGTCCGTACCATTGGACTTAGCATAATTTCACACTTTTTAGTGTTTACAAAATTAACTATAAAGTTTCAATTTTCCCAAAAAGAAATAAACTTTTAAAATCTAAAATTCCCAACCTGGATTTGAGCCCACAACCATCAGATTGAGAGTCAGCAGTCCGTACCATTGGACTTAGCATAATTTCACACTTTTTAGTGTTTACAAAATTAACTATAAAGTTTCAATATTCCCAAAAAGAAATAAACCTTTAAACTCTAAAATTCCCACCCTGGATTTGAACCCACAATCTTCAGATTTAGAGTCAGCAGTCTGAACCACTGGACTAAGCACAATTTTACACAATTTAATGGATAAGAAATTAACTATAAAGTTTCAATTTACCCCAAAACAAATACAATTTTAAAAGCTAAATTCACACCCTGGATTTGAACCCACAACCTTCAGATTTAGAGTCAGCAGTCTGAACCATTGGACTATGCATCATTTCACACTTTTTAGTGGTTACAAAATTAACTATAAAGTTTCAATTTATCCAAAAAGAAATAACTTTTAAAAATCTAAAATTCCCACCCAGGATTTGAACCCGCAACCTTCAGATTAAGAGTCAGCAGTCCATACCATTAGACTAAGCATAATTTCACACTTTTTAGTGGTTATAAAATAAACTATAAAGTTCCAATTTATCCCAAAACAAATACAATTTTAAAATCTAAATTCCCACCCTGGATTTGAACCCACAACCTTCAGAGTTAGAGTCAGCAGTCTGAACCAATGGACTAAGCACAATTTCACACGATTTAAGTGGGTACGAAATTAACTTTAAAGTTTTAATTTACCCAAAAAGAAATAAAATTTTAAAATCTTAAATTCCACCCAGGATTTGAAACAAACAACCATCAGATTTAGAGTCAGCAGTCCATACCATTGGACTAAGCATCATTTCACACTTTTTAGTGGTTTCAAAATTAACTATAAAGTTTCAATTTACCCAAAAAGAAATAAACTTTTAAAATCTAAAATTCCCAACCTGGATTTGAACCCCCAACCATCAGATTGAGAGTCAGCAGTCCGTACCATTGGACTAAGCATAATTTCACACTTTTTAGTGGTTACAAAATTAACTATAAAGTTTTAATTTTCCCAAAAAGAAATAAACTTTTAAACTCTAAAATTCCCACCCTGGATTTGAACCCACATTCTTCAGATTTAGAGTCAGCAGTCTGAACCACTGGACTAAGCACAATTTTATACAATTTAATGGATACGAAATTAACTATAAAGTTTCAATTTACCCCCAAACAAATACAATTTTAAAATCTAAATTCACACCCTGGATTTGAACCCACAACCTTCAGATTTAGAGTCAGCAGTCTGAACCATTGGATTATGCATCATTTCAAACTTTTTAGTGGTTACAAAATTAACTATAAAGTTTCAATTTATCCAAAAAGAAATAACTTTTAAAAATCTAAAATTCCCAACCTGGATTTGAACACGCAACCTTCAGATTTAGAGTCAGCAGTCCATACCATTGGACTAAGCATAATTTCACACTATTTTAGTGGTTATAAAATAAACTATAAAGTTTCAATTTACCCCAAAAGAACAAAAAATTTTAAAATCTAAAATTCCCACCCTGGATTTGAACCCGCACCTTCAGATTTAGAGTCAACAGTCCGTACCATTGGAATTAGCATAAATACACACCTTGAAGTGGTAACAAAATTAACTATAAATGTTCAATTTACCCAAAAAGAAATAAAATTTTAAAATCTAAATTCCCACCCTGGATTAGAGCCCACAACCTTCATATTAAGAATCAGCAGTCTGAACCAATAGACTAAGCACAATTTCACACGATTAAGTGGTTACAAAATTAACTTTAAAGTTTTAATTTTTACCCAAAAAGAAATAAAATTTTAAAATCCAAAAATTCCCACCCAGGATTTGAACCCACAACCATCAGATTTAGAGTCAGCAGTCCATACCATTGGACTAAGCATCATTTCACACTTTATAGTGGTTACAAAATTAACTATAAAGTTTCAATTTACCAAAAAGAAATAAACTTTTAAAATCTAAAATTCCCAACCTGGATTTGAACCCACAACCATCAGATTGAGAGTCAGCAGTCCGTACCATTGGACTTAGCATAATTTCACACTTTTTAGTGTTTACAAAATTAACTATAAAGTTTCAATTTTCCCAAAAAGAAATAAACTTTTAAAATCTAAAATTCCCAACCTGGATTTGAGCCCACAACCATCAGATTGAGAGTCAGCAGTCCGTACCATTGGACTTAGCATAATTTCACACTTTTTAGTGTTTACAAAATTAACTATAAAGTTTCAATTTTCCCAAAAAGAAATAAACCTTTAAACTCTAAAATTCCCACCCTGGATTTGAACCCACAATCTTCAGATTTAGAGTCAGCAGTCTGAACCACTGGACTAAGCACAATTTTACACAATTTAATGGATAAGAAATTAACTATAAAGTTTCAATTTACCCCAAAACAAATACAATTTTAAAAGCTAAATTCACACCCTGGATTTGAACCCACAACCTTCAGATTTAGAGTCAGCAGTCTGAACCATTGGACTATGCATCATTTCACACTTTTTAGTGGTTACAAAATTAACTATAAAGTTTCAATTTATCCAAAAAGAAATAACTTTTAAAAATCTAAAATTCCCACCCAGGATTTGAACCCGCAACCTTCAGATTAAGAGTCAGCAGTCCATACCATTGGACTAAGCATAATTTCACACTTTTTAGTGGTTATAAAATAAACTATAAAGTTTCAATTTACCCCAAAAGAACTAAAAATTTTAAAATCTAAAATTCCGAACCTGGATTTGAACCCGCACCTTCAGATTCAGAGTCAACAGTCCGTACCATTGGAATTAGCATAAAAACACACCTTGAAGTGGTAACAAAATTAACTATAAATTTTCAATTTACCCAAAAAGAAATAAAATTTGAAAAACTAAAATCCCCCCCCCCCCCCAATTTCACACTATTTAGTGATCTGATTTGTGTTGCCTAAACGTTCCTTTCCGAAGTGATCTGCTTTGTATTCTGCATTCTCTTAGTTTTGTTTTCACTGCAGATTGGAACTTAGTATATTTAATTTGCAAGATTCCTGTAAATCTTGATAAATTCTTTGCACACACTTTGTAAATACTTAATTTGTACAGTTACAGTTAATGATTTTTTGTATTTCCATTAAATATTGGGGCGTTCATGTTTGTTTTTACAATAATTTACAAACTTTTCAGATTATTTTTATTTAATTAATTTTGTATGATTAATATATGTAATTTCTTTCGGCACAATTTACTTAGCTGTTCAAGAAACTGCCCAAGGTGGGAATTTCAACCAAAGTCCACCTTTCTGCTGCCCAGCAGTTGCCTGGCAACCGTTTAGACATCAAGTTTAAATCTTCTGCTATGTGCAGAAAGTCTGTCCCAAAATTAGAGGCTCTCGACAGGTGTCAGCTGACCGACTTTGATGGCATCACTGTCGTCACGGTAAAATATGAATCTTTAGATATGGAAGACAATGTGGTCCACTCAATTCTGTCCTTATATGGTCAGGTTTATAGAGGGACGTTTCTGCAACTTTCAGCATGAGCCCACTGTCTTCAAAGGAAACCATCGGTGTAGAATGAGGATCACATGGTACATCCTTTCGGTCATCAGAATACGAGATCACAATGCCTGAATTTTCTCAGTCGGGCAAGGTACGCACCTGTGCCCGATGTGGTACCATTGGCCGTTTGGCAAAAGAATGCAAAGCACTGAAATGCCTAAAGTGTTTACAGGTCGGACACTTGTCCAATGGTAATGTCATTCGACATTATCAGATGATTGGTAGTGCTTTTCAATTGAAGACGTTCACTCTATGTTAAAAAGGGACAGTCCGTACAACTTGTCCACTAACAACTTCACACTTCAGTCTTGTTTCAAATTTAACTACAACATTCCCGGGAACGTGCTTCTTTCTTAGCGACTGTAATAGAGTTCTTGGTTTGGGGAGAATGTAAGTAAAACTACTGCATTGATTCTCATTGCGAAACGTCTGAATGCCATGTGGAATACATGCTGCGTCATTTCAATTAACAATATAGACTCCAATGTTGACATCTTGCTTAGATTAAAAAGTAACCTGAAGCATTTGATCTGCTCAGAAGAAACAGAAGTGAAGAAAAAAACGCACTCTGTATTAAGATTGAGACCAAGCGTTGCTTTCCTTAGTGATCTGCTTTGTGTTCTGCAAACTCTTAGTTGTTTTGTTTTCAACGATTGTCTGAGTATGACTTGGAATTGTGTACATTTAATTTTGCAAGATTCCAGTAAATCTTGGTAAATTTAAATACATGTACTTAAATTGTACAGTTACAGTTAATGATTTTTTATCTCCATTATCTCCATTAAATATTGGGGCGTTCATGTTTGCTTTTACAATAATTTACAAACTTTTCTGATTATTTGTATTTAATTAATTTTGTATGATTAATGTATTTAATTTCAACCAAGGACCACCTTTTTGATGCCCAGCACTTGCCTGGCAACCGTTTTGATGTCAAGTTCAAGTCGTCAAGTTCAAGACTCTGTTCCAAAACTAGAGGCTCTCAACGGGTGTCAGCTGACCGACTTTGATGGCATCACTGTCGTCACGGTGAAATATGTGTCTTTAGATATGGACGACAATTTGGTCCACTCAATTCTGTCCTGATATGGTCAGATGTAAGCTTAGAGGGACGTTTCTGCAACTTTCAGCATGAGCCCACTGTCTTCAAAGGCAACCACTGGTGTAGAGTGAGGATCACATGGAACATCCTTTCGGTCATCAGAATACGAGATCACAATGCCTGAATTTTCTCAGTCGGGCAAGGTACGCACCTGTGCCCGATGTGGTACCATTGGCCGTTTGGCAAAAGAATGCAAAGCACTGAAATGCCTAAAGTGTTTACAGGTCGGACACTTGTCCAATGGTAATGTCATTCAACATTATCAGATGATTGGTAGTGCTTTTCACTTGAAGACGTTCACTCTATGCTAAAAAGGGGCAGTCATGAAAAAAAGTCCTCTTGAAACAGGTCTAAAAAATTTACAGTATGGGGTGGGACACAAAGGTAATTTAAGTTTGCATTCTCCTCCACATAAAATTCTATCAAGCTAATGGCTGCAGTGTATTACCAAGCCAAGTACATTGCCATTAGTTTGATTCCTTTGGCAAGATGAAAGATCCATGCTCAGCTCAGTAACTGCACCTTCTCCATCGGGCAGGTATACCATAACAAGCTCCATTGATGTGCTACTCATTCAGTGGTATTCATGCAGAGTCAGAACAGATCAATCCACCATATTATAGCCTAAAGCTGTATCAACAGGCAATTAGACAAGTTCCTTGTACCCAATCTGCAAGTTCTCCAGTTATCCAGGGTGTCTACGTGACAGGGTATCAAATCACTCTGTTCCTCATTGGTGTTTGTCAGCAAAATATATTGTACAGTTGTAAACTAAATGCCAAGAACTCATGAGCTGTAAATTACAAGGTAGTTTCCCTGCTTAAAGGGCTACACATGTTCATGTAGTTGCTATACCAGAAAGTAATTATCTCAAAGGATTATATTTTCAGGTTCTGCAAAAACAAATTGGCAATGCAGAGCCCAAAATAAGTATTCTGCACACAATAAAACACTGGTGAAAACTTATCAAAATAATACAGCATTGTTGGCATAATGGTGCAGCGTCACCTTTTGTTTTCCGTGGATACACGTGTTGGCCCTGTCATGTTTAATTCCAGGATTTAACAGCAAGAGCAGTCTTATCTTCTCAAAGAACATGAGATGCATAGGATTGTAGGCAACTGGGCATCATCAAAAGCCAGTTTTACTCTGTCAAGATTCTGTATCAGAGGCTTTCCACAAGACGTTTGGAAGTGTGTTGAAGTTATGGACAGCAAAGAAAATACAAGAGGTGAGGTGAAAGATATACATGTAATAAAGGGTTCAACTGCACTTCCTCGGAATCAGAATATGAACCAGCCAAGAATATCAAGAAGGGTGTCTCTATAATCTTTCATAATGGTCAAGTGGACAAGATTTCTTTGGTCAAATACAGTTTACAGTTTGCCATGGAATCATTCATGATAAACAACAGAATATTAAATATTTTTAACACTATTTCGGTACCTTTTAGTACCTATTACGCGAACGACCTTAAAAAATTGCAGGGGGCAATATTCAAAGGTAATGGACTGAATGATGAAGACCTGTTTTATGACTTTGATAGTTTGTCATTGTGGGTATATGTACATGTACATCATGTACATGTACACCAGTGCTTTCTAAGAGCTTGGTAGGAAACAAGATCACAAGCCTGCTCAGCTGGGAGTGAACCCATGACCTCCTGTTTATATTAACATATAATTAGCTCAAATAATTAGCAAATTTTATTCGCCAAAAAAAGGCATTGTTAAAAGGCAAATACCTTATTTTAAAATTTACAGAACACAAAAGTTCATCAAACTGACGCCATCAGCTGACTTATGTTGTATAAAAGACAATGACATTATGTCATGCATTCCTTCCTGGTCATAGTTTTAAGTAAATGTTAATTCCATCAGCACTTGTACTACATTGTGGTTTTTTCCCCCCAATGAGCATAAAGAATCAATAAAACCATGGAGTGCATTGGCTGTTTCAGGTGCTACATAGTAAAGTGACTTAGGCGTGACAGTTTTGCACACTACAGTGCCCATGAAAGGGTTGGACATTTAATTCTTTAAAAAAGGCTAGTCCTTCTAATGAATGTAAACCCCATTCATACTCTATAAATATATTGCTAGACTCTGACAGTAGAAAACTAACATTAACTTTAAAAGCCCTTGAATGCATTACTGTAACATGTTCAGAAAAATATGGCTTTATTTTGCATACAAATAAAGTACCAGTGCATGTATAGCTTTAATAACCAACAAATAAAAAAGTACATTGTAAATGAAGAGTTAAAACAGTCATATTATCTAATACAGGGCTCCTAAACTGTTCAAAGTATTTAGGGTTTATTTGCGCCGTCACCGACAGCTGGAGATACCCCCAGTGTCACCCTGATGTTGGGTTATTCCGAGGATTAGGCGCCTATTCCTTATTTCCACATTCCACACAAAATGTAGAAGAAAATGGCATCACACGCATGGAAAACATATTCACAGGCAACAAAAACCACATTGGCATGATGAACTTAAATGTTCAATTCAACTTAAATACGAAAAATTTCACTATGACTTTAAGTGTCTTTCTGTGTTCTTTCAACAGTTTGTAGCCAACACATGGCCTTGGCGTTATGGTTGGGCTATACAACAAACTAGCACCTATGCTTGTGTTAACCACTAAAACTGAAAGCATTATTCAGTCCAAAATCGTTTGAAAAAAGAAAGATTGATTGTTATCAAGCATCAATCTCAGATACATGTAGGTTGGCAGGCACAAGTGCATTAATTAACTTAACCCCCCTGCTGTTTCAAAAAACACAGACAGTCAAAAAAAAAAGAATCCTCTTCCCCTGCCATGCTTTTTACACAAGCTAGTCACCAACAGTCAGATCATATTTCATGCAAGCCAGCACGTGACTAGTCAAATTTAGTCAGCAGGCAAGAAGTAGGTACAGCTGTCTTATCAATCATCTACAGTCAAAGCATAGCTTGATCATGTTACATAAACAGTCACAGCCAGTCAATCCTGCCTTATGTAGGTTGGGAGCTCTAAACTGTTAAAAACAGTCACTTGATTGATTTTGACTGAAAGGACAACTTTTAAACAGAATGTATGTTTGCATAGGAGGGTTAACGTTGGTTTTTGCTGGAATTTGCCCTTTACTGATTACAGCAGTGGGGGGCAAAATGCAGTGAAATTTTGGCTTACATGTAAACACATGTAGGTGTTCAGACTGAATGCCTTCGTAAAACCTAATTAGATGCATTACAGTGGCGTATATTAAGCTGGGTGGTGGTGTGTGGGGGGGGGGGGGGTAGGCAGCCCCCTGGCAGCATTTGATGGTGTTATAAAAACATCACCTCCCCCATGAAAAGACATACGCTACTGATGACATTCATACATGAACATGTACCCGAATTTTGTTTATCAAAATTGAGAATTACCATGTCATAACAGAAAACGTTACATTAACATTATTCCAACCTGATGCAATTTCCATCAAAAGTCACTACAAGGTAAAGTATCTACTAAAAAGAATTCATCACAATGAAATGTGAGCACAAAAATATACAATTGCTAAAATTATAACAGCTTAAATGCTTTGTTTCATGGAAGTATAAACAGCAATAAATTTAAATGCTTTTGGATCAAAAATTAAACTGTTATTTATAAGAATCTTACATTTTCTTTTGAGTAAAAGCCCAAGATGAATTATGCATATCATGTCCCAAACGAGAGTAGAGGATTACGCCTTTACCGACAGCAGGATACTGATACCCCACGGTCACCCTGATGTTGGGTTATTCCAAGGATCAGGCACCTCCTCTTTTTAATTCTGTGCTAATTATAGGCAGCTCGCCTTCGTGCCACATGCCACTGCATTGTTTAAGGGTCTCGATCTAGCTGAGTCTCTGTAGTGCCAAAGAGCTCATCAGAAAACATCACTATCAGAGCTGAATCCTTGATCATCTATGCCAAGTCCTGCTGCAAAGTTTCAGGTTCAGCGGATTTCTACAGGATGACCCACAGCTCAAACTAACCTAGGACGTACACAAAGCTGCTGTATCAGATGTCCCACTGCAATGTTGGAGGTTATTGAGTGGAGTCACTGCCATGCACTGAGCTCAGAAAATGTCATCAGAACTAAATCAAAGACCATTGACATGCATGCTTGCCATGTTCTGCTGCAAACTTTCCAGTTTTGTCTCTGCAACGTCTCTACAGCTCAGGAAATCATGCGCACGCACGTACAGTTTCTATTGAGCCACTTCAATGGCAGAATCTCTGATGTACAAGCACACTCATATTGACATCATCTCTGGCTCTGCAGTATCCTAGGATACAGACATCTTTAAACAGCCCAACTAGATGCTTATCTGTTTCACTGTTAATGGGGTTCGACAGGATTACCGATGTGACAGCTCAGGGAAAAACAACCATCTCACTAGGCGTATGTACAGTTACCAATTTAGCTGTGTAAGCAATGGGCAGCTTGTACTACTTGCAATCATTTCAGGCCTAGTTGAGTCTGCGGGTGTTCATGCCAAGATTCTTGCATATCATCCAGTAAGGCTTATCCTGGATTTCTAATACTGCAGGTGTTCTTCTGCATAATACTGGTAAAAGTCGACCAGGATCTGATGAGCTGTCACTGTCATTTCCCTGCTAACTTAGACTTTACGTGAAGAGCTCTGTCGTGTTTCTTTAGAGACAAATCTTCCACCGTGCATCAATGCCTCGTGTTGATCAGTGATGGTGCAAAGTTCAACTTTGATCGTTTCCACTGCACTGTAAACTTGTCACCCTGAGATCGAGACCCTTTGGTTGGCACTGGCAGGGTCCAAACTCCCTGAAGAAGCAATTGCAATGACACAGCTGCATACACTGCTCCTTACATTATTCTTTAGTATCCTTGCCAGATCATACATCACATTTGCATTTATTTATAAAGAGGATCCATTTGGCTTTAACCCAGGTAAAGTTTTACTTTACACCAAAATAAATGCACATTCATATCATGTCTTGGCACCACGATGCAGTAAAGTAGTGGTTTGTATACAACTATAGACATAAAAGCCATCTTATCAAAATACGGCATGCACATATCAATAATGCGTAATAATTGTATCTTGCACTCACCAAAGAGGCCAATGCTATCTTCACTTTTATTTTCAATGTATCCTGCTCTGATCATGGTACATAACTATGTACATGTACAAGCAGTGAATGGGCAGACGGCCTCTGGTACGAAATTGGATCAATATTGTAAGACTCCCATGGTGTGGGGCATGGCGTTCTACAAGACCAAGTGCTCCATGGTGCCTTCAGTTGTGTGTAATTGAGTGCCATGTACATGTACATCAGTAAATACACTTATGTCATTGACCTGCTGAGCTTTATAATTGGCCAATAGTTTTGTCATTGCCTTTTTTGTCCTGTAAAAATGACACCAGGAATGCTGGTGCAATCCACTTCCAACTGCAACATACCCAAGGGCTGTTACAAGTACAAGACCATAATTTTAATTACACCAAGCCACTACAATTGTAAACATGTGGCTCTCTTTCCATTGATCGTTTAAAATTACACTTTGGATGGAATTTGCATCAGGATAATTTCCTACTATACTTACAGGCACTGCTTAATCATTCATAATATACAAATATGGGCTGCTTCGAGTGGTGTAGTAAAACTAGTCTCCCTCGGTGATCCATGGACATTCTATTTTTCCCGAGGAAAAGCCGAGGGAAAATAGAATGCGACATGGATCACCGAGGGAGGCTTGTTTTACTACACCGTGAGACAAAGCAGTCAATATTTGTTTTATAACACTTCACCCACAGATTCTGCTTGGTTTTAACATTTTAAATTATTCAAATCTGAACACAGTTAACAATAAACTTCAATTCTAATATAAAATTGGTGGGAAATGTATTTCTTTCTTCCAAACCACTCCTTCACGAAGTGTTTGAACCCAACTCTGTGACGCACTTTCGAATAATACATGCACACCAGCATGCATTTGCACACAAATACCCGCGCCGTGGAAATAGTACTTTGGTTGATAATGGTAAAGTACTTTGGTTGCTACGGGCACAGTACCTTTTGGCCGTGCACAGAAAGATAACAAAAATAGAAAGTACCATGTGACTCGTTCTCCGCCAATCAAGACACAGAGTCTGTGGGTGAGGTGTTATAAAATAAAACAGAAAGACCATGAACAAAATTTGTACCTTTATTTAACAGATATTTTAGTCAGCACATTTTGAGTAATTGCAAATAATCATATAAAGATAAGTTATCTCCAACCTACATGTACCGTACGGTAGGCCAATGAGGCCTTTACTTTGAAAAAATATGCCAGGCCTGTACAGAGGATTTTCAAATGAGTGTCATGTATCATTTCTATCGAGGAGTGTTCATATCAAGTTGTAAAGACTATTCATAAGATGGAATTTCTGTCAATATTAGGTTTTGCCCTTCATCAACGTACAAACACTGTATTCTCAGTGTGTTCAACCCGAGTGAAAGTCAGCAAAAGTGCTCGGGTGGGAATCGAACCCACAACCTTCTGCTTTGTTGAGCAGATATCTTACCACTCGACCACCGAGCACGTGAGATTGTTTAACTTTCACTCGCCCGTTTAACAGTTTAACTGCCCTGCCTGTTACTCACTGTATAAGCACCCAAAACTGTCCCAGCACTCTTATGGTACGTTCGAGTATAATGTACATGTAGCTCACCCGGATCAAAGTCTCAGGCTAGCCCCTTGCCGTTCAATTTGCTCCAACATCATTCTAGGAGCTCACTCGAGTCAGCCACCACAGAAACTGGTCAAGGAGCAGAGTCAGTGGTGGGAACAGGTCACATACATACATGTGTTGTTTGTTCATTTCAAGAAACAAACAAATTTGGCGGCTGGACAGCGAAAATCTTGAGCGGACCCAAAAAGGTCATTATTTATTTAGTTAACTTCAACTTTAGAGGCTGTAGGCCTAATTCCAGCCAAACTTTTTTACTTTTTCAATTTACTGCAAAGCAGTAAATCTCAAAGTTAAGACCCAGTCTGAAATGGGCATTCTGTACAGACATCACGTGAGGATCATGATGGCCCATGGTTGAATGTTCGATTAGTCCAGCTGTCATAGCAAACGTCTTCTTTTACAGAGTCGATCCCAGTGAGCTACTTGAAGGCACCCTATGATTTATTATTCAGTGAATAAATACACTGTAATACAATACAGACCCAGATGCTGCTGGGATAATTATATTGAATGACAGCATTAAAAATCAAAATGATAGTAGCAGGTGCAAACTTTGCTCGGTTACAAAACTTAAAAGAATAAAAACAGCTGTTTCTAAACTTAATTTTTGGCTCTAGTGTGTTCTGGAGTTCAGTTTAAGTATAAAACAGGGTGCCCCCTACAAAATGCAACAGTTATGATTTTCGGAAACTAAAATGGGATTGTAGAAAAACGTAATATTGTCATGATAAATTTGGTATTGCAAGATGCGCTAGGGCATTAGCTTCAATGTGACACCAATTGTAAGTTGATCCTTTTCCAGATGCCTGAGTATTCATTGTTTGACTAAAGTAGTCTGAAATGCCCACTGCCGCACTTTAGAAGCATTGGTTATCTGGATTTCACATCTAACATCAAGTCAATGAGCTGCTTCCAACGGAGACAAAAAATCGATTGAATCTTAACTTTTATCACTCTTTAAAAATTTCAGATCAATCATATCAGTAGTTATTTGGAAGTCTTTTTGCCTATTCTCCAAATCCTTCCACATGTCCAAATGTGGCAATTGTCATTTTATCGTACATCAGTTTTAAAAAAAAAGGTTGCTCAGCCAACCTGAAAGAACATAAATTGCAATTGGTATCCAATCAAAGCTGATGGTCAAGTATACTATACACTACCAAAGTTTATATCATCAAATTTTCTTGATTGTTCACAATTACAGTTTTTGAAACTGATGCGTTTTTGGAGGGACACCCTATAATAGCTGTTGAAATGCTTTTGGGCAGCCAGGGGACAGTAGGATTCTCAAAGGGAAGACAATGGCGTACATATATCGCATGTTGGAAATATACTCTTCATATGTTCATACACCACACAACAAACATTTCATATTACAACGTTGGCTTGGAAAAAATTCCCACTAGTAGGTGAATTAGATCTTCATCATTCAAACCCAATTATGAGGTGTTTCACGCGAAAAGGGGCCAGGGGAGGGGGATAACTTCCAATAATGACTTCTTTTATCAATTTGCATACATTTTTGTTTCTTTTTGATTTTAAGTTGTGCACCATGAATTGTCAAAACCTAGTTAAATTAAAAACGGTTTTCTTTTTACATTTTTGCAATAGGTTTCATATTTCTCTGAGAAGTTGCAGTTGTAAAGAGAAGAGAAATAATCCACAGCAAAATCACTATCTGATAATGCTTGTCCAGTAGCTTCACAGCTTGCCAACCAAGATTTGGTCATTGAGAGAAGCCATAATTTGTGTCAAATTAGCACTTTAAAGAGATTTTACACTTCACATCAAACATTTGTTTGAAAGTGATATTTGTTGGGGTTTGCACTCTGTATGCCTAACAGCAACAGTGATAAATTGTAATATTTCATGTATTTGGTCATATTGCAATATTCGGTCATTTTGTCTGGCAAAACAACCTACTTAATGACACACTAGCAGGGCTAATTCATCAAGGCAACAGAAAGGGACACGGGAGAAAAAGTGGCCTGAAGGAATCAAAGAAGACCAAGCTCTCGGTGAAAGATTTATTCAAACAGTGAAAAGGTACGGCACATAAGGGCAGCCAGCCTCCAGACTGTTTACGATGGAAAAGAACCTGTATTTGTACTGTTTCAAGACATGCCAACTTAGCAGGAAAATGAGCCAACATAGACATCGAGTAGATGTGTATTATGATTTGCAATGTTTCAAAGTTACAAAGACAATTAATCCACATGACAGAACAACTTTGTACGAGAGGATTCAAAGTAGAGGCCAACAATCGCTGTGTTATTCAGTTTTCACCAAGGGAATTTCACAGTTTTCTTCCAAGATATTTTCTATTCAAAAAGATGAAAAAGTTCCACAACAGTCTTACCTTTAAAGTGAAACCAGCAACTTGGGCAAGTTCATGTTTCCGTGGCTCCATGGTCTCTATTCTGTGCATCATCAGAGACAGGAGATGCTAATGAGACGAGAGAACCTGGTGCTGCCCTTGAGGGCTGGATGACTCCTGACTGCTCGGTTATGGAGATGCTCCTCACAGAGTACAGTCAATCATAACTGCTCCTCCAGTGAAGGTAAATAAAGCAGGTCTATTGTCGCTGGGCCCAGCACAGTAGTAAGATGCCATGGGTATAGAAGACCCGTAGGCTTGCTAAAGTGGGGAAACATTGCTATGGGTGCCGAGTCCTTGGGTATAGGTGACCCGCCGGACTGTCCAGTGAGGATGGGCTAAAACATGTCACCATCCGGAAGTCGATATCTTAGTGGTGGCTCAGCCATAGGAACCAGTGTCAGCTTGCTGCCAATAAGATCCTTGCTGGCGCCAAGTTGGGCATTTTATCAATGCCCATGTCTGCCAAGGGATCTTTATTTACCGAGTCTTGTAGGTGATGTCTTGCACGTCACCACATTCGCAGCAGATTCTCCAAGTCTGCACTTCAGGTTCTGCTTGTTCTTGTGGGATTGTAAAAGGCTGTGAATACTGATAAGTGTGCATAAAACAGCATAGCAAACCACCAAACAACTGGCCAGTGGTAAGGTGGTCTTTCAACTGACTTTCAATGTGGCACAATGCAGAAGTTTTATTAGAGTCAACATTGATTTTAATTTGTTGACTCTCAAGCAATTTGATCGTCAGAGAAAGCAAACCCCAACTTAAGTAATACATACCTAGTACAGTAAAATGTTATTTTTAATATATTTTTAAAAAGTAGCTTTTTTGATAAGAAGCAATTTTTGTATTGAGTATCAAAGATTTGAAAGTGTCGCCATGCTGAGTCATTGGTGTTTCAAACATAATTTCAATTTCAAGATCTCTGGTAAACATGCTTTTCAAAGGAAGTGACAAATTAAGTGGCTACTCACCATACGCATTGCATGAGCATTACTTGTGTGGCCGTCCACATGAAAGGCAACTGGTGCCAATGGTTTGGCTTTGCATGGTTTACCTAATGTGGATGATGACCTGCTTGCAACAGCAATACTAGCATCCAGCACAATTAATTGAAATAAACAATGTATTAAGGGCTGTGGCTTTCAGTGTCAACTTTAACCCAATTGTCTTTATTATGACTACAAAAATTAGAGGGATAACTTTGAATACATCTTGACCTGAAAAATCTCTTGAACTAGACCTTCAATCCAGCCATCGACTTGAAGGCAACTATTGAGGAAAGAAAGTAGCATTGTGTATCTAGAATGGGAGTTTACAGTATGGCAAGAAGGGTTGATGCATGGCAGCTTGGACTGGAACAACATATTTCACGTATGACAGTATAAGTAAAAAAGGGACATGTGATTATGGCAAGAGATGGCAGCAGGCATATAGACATTATGACAACATGGCAATAATTGGCACTTTAATCAAGAGTTGTCACTTTAAGCAAGCATTGGCACTTTAAGTAAGAATTTTGGCACTTTAAGCAAGAATTTCGGCACTTGAAGCAAGAATTCGGCACTTGAAGCAAGAATTTCGGCACTTGAAGCAAGAATATTGGCACTTTAAGCAAGAAAATTGGCACTTGAAGCAAGATTTTTGGCATTTGAAGCAAGAATATTGGCACTTGAAGCAAGAATATTGGCAAATGAAGCAAGAATATTGGCACTTGAAGCAACAATATTGGCAAATGAAGCAAGAAAATTGGCACTGGAAGCAAGAAAATTGGCACTAAGCATGAATTTTGGCACTTGAGGCAAGCAAGAATATTGGCAAATGAAGCAAGAATATTGGCACTTGAAGCAAGAATATTGGCAAATGAAGCAAGAATATTGGCAAATGAAGCAAGAAAATTGGCACTGGAAGCAAGAAAATTGGCACTAAGCAAGAATTTTGGCACTTGAGGCAAGCAAGAATATTGGCAAATGAAGCAAGAATATTAGCACTTAAAGCAAGAATATTGGCAATTTATTCCAGAATTGGCACTTTAAGCAAGAATATTGGCAGACAAGACTGGGCAATTAACGTAAGACAAGAAAGGCATAATAGACAAGACTGGGCAATCTTAGGCAAGAAAGGGCAACTTTTGTTCACTATAGAATGCCAAATGGGTACTTGTAACTTACAGAGCTGAGTTTTTTTGAGTACACATAACCACATAAAAACTAAAAGGGGAACTAGATGCTATAAGTATTGGTGGAGTGAGTATTGGAGGCCTATGGAATATTGAGCTGCTAGCACAGCAAAGGACTCCAGACATCACTGATAATGAAACTGATGTCCTGCAGAAAAATCCTGTGCCAGACATCCAAGGCCTTTCAGACTCGGCAAGGATTGTGGCACTCAATACTTATGATGAGGTGTTATACCCATTGGTGAAATGCTGAATTATCACAAATTCCCTGTAATCTCCTCAAAGAACCATGTGCTTTGTGTTCATGAGTCCAGCACTAAGTTCCTCACCGATGTACCCAATGCAGACCTTTCTGTATTCACAGGTGTTACATCAGGTTAGGTCTCAGAGTCTTACTCATCCTTGTAGGCTATTGCAGATCATGTTAGGCATGGAAAACCTAGATGCCAGTGTCATTCAGGAAGGACTAAATGCAATAAGAGCTGCCTATGAAGGGAAGTGTAATGGACAAGATGAACCTGATGGGTAGACCTTAGGTATACGAAACACTTCAGTCGGTGAAAGACTTCAGATCAAGTGTCTCAACTTGATGTGCCCAAAATCGGTTGTGTTGGAGTGTTGCCTTGACATAGCAAAGTTGTCGCAGGAAAGGATCATGGTCAACGATGAAGGATTACCAGACAAGGGTGCCAATGACTGATGAATAGATCCCAGGGTACTGGAAAGATTGATTGTGGAGATGCCTATCAATGTGTGTGGCTCTCTGATAGACAAAAAGGCTGAGGGTACTGCCAGACTGCCTGGAAACCTCAATATCCAGGAAGAAGATTCGATCCAAGGTGAGCCAGATGCTGCTGGGTGTGAACCAGTTGAAGTGTCTCAGGAACTGCTGGAGGTACTGTGCCGTGTGATAAGACGATGAAAGTGTCATCCACGAACTGAAGATAAACTGTTGCTCTCAAATCCACGAAAGAAGCACAGAACTACATGATGATATTAGCCAGAACTGGAGATGGGGTTAATCCTGTGGATGTTCCAGCTGACTGCTTGAAGAATTGACCTGTCCACTGGATGAAGGACGGCAGGATGTAGATGGGTAGGAGATCACAAACCTAATCCAGAGAGAGGGTTTCACACTCACACAGCTTGTCTTCATGAAGGTTTCCTGACCGAGACCGTGAGACATGCCTCCCCCATGGGATTGGTGATGAATACCTGGAGTCTCCACTGAAGCTGCACATGGCTTTGTTGGGATCACGAGTGAAGGTTTTCGCAGCAGCAGCAGCAGCAGCAGCAGCAGCAGCAGCAGCAGCAGCAGCAGCAGCAGCAGGTGATGGTGATGGTGGTGGTGGTGGTGGTGGTGGTGGTGAGGGTGAGGGTGAGGGTGAGGGGGGGGGCGGTGGTGGCGGCCGCCGGTGGGGTGATGGTGAGGGTGATGGTGGGGGGTGATGATCCCAATGACACCATGATCGCAACCTCACAGTGTTTCCAACGACACCATGGTCAACCCCGATGAAGGCTACCAGATATTCACTGCCATCCCCACAGGCTAAGCATGCCTCGGTGCCAAGGGGGACTCCGACTTGACTACGCCCTGCAGAAATATGAAGCCCCACACTCCAAACCAGGTTCATGATCTCCAACCCACCTACATCCTGCTGTCTTTCTTCCAGTGAACAGACAGTTGTCCAAGCAGCCTTCTGGAACTTCCACAGGATCAACTCTATCCCCAGTTTTAGTCAATGCCTTCACATAGGAGTACTGCCTTCGTAGATCTGAGACCAAGAGTCTGTCCTCACTACATGGATGAGACTCTCATCGCTTCATCATGCAGCATAGGACCTCCAGCAGGTCCTGAAAGACTTCAACTGGATTTACAGCAACATCTGGCGCAGCGAGGATCAGGCGCCTTGTGAATCTCATCCCTGGATGCTAAGGTCTCAAAACAGTCTGACAACACCCTCGACCCCTGGGTCTATTAGAGATGACCGACATACACTGACTGGCAACATCGACAACCAATCCTTCCTGCACCCGGAAATCCACACACCAGTCAAAGAGCAACCTTGTCTAGGAAGCCTGCATCGGCAACCACAATCCTGGCCGGCAACAACTATACCACGTCAAGACGTCACTACAACACAACAGATTCAAGGCTCATCAAGTCAAGACGCAAGATCAAAAGTCTTTTCCCTACCAAAGGGTCCCCTACACCCAAGGTCGAACCCACTAGGCTCACCCCGCCTATTACACAGCCCAACACAGGCAGTTCTCATCACATCCAGTACTTCCTAAATGACAAAGGTATCCGGGCTTTCCACACCCACAAGATCCACAATAGCCCACACGACAAGCAAGCCTCCAAGATCGAACCTGATGCATCCCCTGTGAATGCAGAAGGTGTACACTGGGTACACCAGCAAGAGAACTCAACACCAGACAGCACAAACACAGAGCACATGGCAGATGAGGAGAATTACAGGAAATCAGTGAACACCCAGCACTCACCAAAAGGGACACCATCATCATGAGTATCAAGCAGCTACATCCATGCTCTGTCTGTCCAGCAATGAAGGTCAGCAAACAGACGATAGTTCCGCAAAACTTCAGCATCACCATCAGAGACATCTGTTACCCTCTACATGTACGTAGTAGCTCAAACATGCACAGACCTCCGATTCCCTTCCTCCTCCAATTTCTTAGACCTCCTCCTCCAATGTCTTCTAAGGACGTGACATTTTATTTCCTAAATGTTTAGCAAATATTAAGAACCACTTCAATCAATGTTTAGCCATTTCACAAAGACTGACGACTGCCCAATGTGCAGACCAACGTGATCGACACAATAAATAAAAATGAGTAACATAATAAAAAGAAGGCAGTCATTGAAATCATTAAAACGATAAATTTGTAGCCTGAATGTAATCAAGTGCTGTTTTGGAAAATTTGCAGATAGATTTAGAATTTTTTATCATTTTCAATGTTCAAAAGTGTAAATTTGGTCACATCCATAATTTCCTCACTCCACCAATACATAGTTCCCCTATTGCCTGTGGATTTCAGTTTAATGTTGACACTCAGCCTGCAAAGGATGAAATTACTTTTTCGATATCAGATTTTATATATTTATTGAGTTTATATATTTATTGAAATTGATGTGCAAAGTTTAACTTGCTAAATTACATTTATGATAGTATCTTTTGTCAGAGGATTTTTGTTTGCTTATTTTCACCCTCTGCTTCTTGTTTCAACTTACTTTCAATAATTCAATGTACCCATTGACACCCTATAGTGAACAGAACTTCAATAATTGTTTATTTCAAACCATCTTTGGGGTAACCCATCCAGCAGAAGCTGACCATTTGGGGCCCTCACAAAATGTAAACAAAGACAAGACAAAAAAAACAACGGTAGGTTATTAAAAACAAGTAATCTTAAGGACAATTACTTAAGAAATACATGTAGATTAAAAAAAATCATTAAATCTAACAAACCCCATCCAAGTTGATTATAATAAAAGCACGATAAAAAAAACAAGACCAAAAAAGGAGTAAAAATTTAAAAGTAATAAAATTAACATGTAACAGTACAACTGGCCATTGCATCAAGTTTACACTAAAATCATTTGTGCGTTTACCTTTATCCAGAATCCTGGAAATGTTTATCCTGAATTTGTTCCTGCATGTACACTCCATTCAAGTTCTTATTAAATATATGGCCACAACTGAAAAATACTTCAGACGGCCTAGGAAATATTCATTATTTTAAAAGATAACAGGTTCGGAGTTGGCCTGCAACTCTTCTTATTTGTCAATGTAAAAACATGAAGCGAATCAAATAATCCAGGATTATAGCTTTGTAAAGGTTTTTTATTTTAGGATAATGGGGCAGCCATAAAATAAATCGAAGTCTTAAACAAAATCAGGTTTTCCTCAATTGAGAGACTGAGATTTTTTTCTCTTCCATAGAATTAACATGGATTGTTTTTCATGATAGTGGAGAAGAGTTCAAACCAAGGATTTTTTTCAAGTAAACTGTATTCCCCAACAGTAATCAAAATCAATATTTTTTTAGTTTTAGCCCTTTTAAAAAACAAACAAAAAAACAGCATTATTTCCTTTAGAAACTTATTTCACCCTTCCTATAGAGACTAACATTACAGAGAGAAATATGATGCAAGTATTGAATGAGGTCACTGAAAGCCATCAGCCTTATTTTTAGTATAATAATTGTTCAATTATTAGATTAATTAATCTTAAACAGGCCAATTAAATATGTTAGAGATTCAACATGAATGAAATGCACTTATTGTGATGTACGTGATACCCCCGTCACACTGGAGGCGCGGTGCCACTACGGTTTTTGGTCAAAACCGCCATCACCGTAGTGACACCGGCAGTAGTTTTTCATAGTTTTCCCCTACCCGTCATACCCCCATCACACCGGAGGTGCGGTGCCACTGGGGTGCTTGTACTGCATAAACCGCAGTCGCCAATTAAATATGTTAGAGATTCAACATAAAATGCACTTATTGTGATGTACGTGAGTAACCACTTGCATGTCACTTCCTCAACATGCTCAACGTCCGAAATATTTAAACACCTAGCCTTAAGTTTGGAAATCTCAGATCTACGGTAAATGGCGATTGCGTATTTATGGGCCCAGTTCCAAAGGGAACAAAACCCACTTAAAATTTTTGACCTATCAAACTAGTTGGCGACATTGAAAATATAGATGTAGAGGGCAGGGTTTTGAATTTTCTATGGCGATCACCGCGTGATATACCGTGAATGCGCCAGTCGCGCTTCACAGCACCAACCGGACTGTAAACTTGGTAGGAAAATCGTAATTTCTACCCCAAGAAACTGTTTAAAAATGTAAAAATGGTGTCATTGCATTGAGAGAAGTCTGCTTTAGGCTGACATAAACAATGTCAGTTTTTAGTAATTAAAAAAAAATCTTGATTCTAGTTTGATAGAAAAAACAAACAAACATGGGCCCTACACTACACGATCGCCCAGTTTACGCGACAGGATTGGTAATGCTTTGCATGCGATTGCGAACACCGGGCTTTGTGAATCAATGCACATCGCCATGATCGCAACCGTATGCGCTTCTTTCCCAGCTAAATACTCACGACCGGACCATGGCATGGACGTCTTGCAGTTTTTCAGGTTTTTATAACATTGGGTTGACGGCGGACAAAACCACCTCACAGGTCAGCAGAAATACAACCATAACAACAGCTCCAGTTCCATGACATTAATCATTATTAACATGGCGACAGTGCGGCGAGACAACCTTTAAAAAATGGCGGGCTTCAGCATGACAGCCATTCCATTGTAGTCGTAATCTGTTCGTAGCACACGTGCAATGCAGAACAGATCCCATTCATTTCGCATGCCTCTCACAAAACAGCAACACCTGTGCGCACGACAGGTGTAGTGTGAATATCCGACTCCATGAAATGTGGACTCATTGGTAGTACTGCGCACGCGCGAGTCCGATACTATGCTATTTTTAGGATCGTTTTCGGAGAGTGACCTGTCACGTGCGAGGGATCAACCAATAATAGGGAAATAGGGGTCCGATTTTCATAGGAGTCGGATTTTCATGTGACAACGGCAGTGGACAGTGTGATGCGCATACCTTCGGATTTTGAGCAAACGTGGGTTTCGTTTGAAACTGGGCTTTCACTTCCAGAGTATTTGTCACTTTCGCGATATACTGGTATTGGTTTTTGTTCTGCTTTGAAAGCATTGAATAATTGTTGACAGTCCAAATGTTACAGTTGCTAATCCATTTTTCTTCTTGGTTCAAATCAAACAAACTTTCTCGTAATCCAGGTAAAACCAAATTCATGCTCTTCAGTAAATCCAATACTCACCTTATTCTTCCTCTTCCTGTTTGCATTGACGGCGAACCTCTTTCGCAGGTACATTCAACTAAATTTCTTGGAGTTCTAATCAATGATAAATTGACGTGGAATGACCATATCTCTTCTATTACTAAAATCACTTCTAGGTACACTGGTGTTCTCTCCAAACTTCGATCGTTTCTTCCCGCCTCTTACTCTCCATCTACAATGCTCTCATTCTTATCTCAACTACTCCAACATTGTCTGGGCGCGCTCTAGTAAGTCAACTGTATTCTCTTATTACCATCCAAAAAAAAACAAGCCATTACAATCTGCACCCTCTCTTCTCCCAGTTTGCTCCTCAGTTTAATGTTATTTTTTTAATGGACTCATTGTGCATTTTGTGTCAGCAATATTGAAATAAATGTTTGTATGAATGAATGAATGAATGAATGAATGAATGAATGAATGAATGAATAAGACATCTGGTGCACTAGAAAGCAGGAGGTCGTGGGTTCGAGTCCCACCCGAATGATTTCTCCAACTTTCACTCGGGAGGTAACACAGTAAACAGTGTCTAAACGTCGGTGAAGGGCAAACCTTAATTTGATTTATCTAGAGCTATCGTCTAGGGCTCTGGCAATAAGTACATGTACACGGACAAATGCTGACAATAGACGTAGCCGTAGCTCTGGATGCCTGTTTTAGACACTGCGCCTTATTTTACATCTAGGGAGGTGCAAAAAGAAGAAAACCCACTTTTGACAGGAATTTTAACCTACTGTATTAATACCTAACTTATTTGAACTGGTGTTTTTTTTTATAACGTAGTGAAGTACAACTCTTCAACCATACGAAACTTCAAAAGGTTAGATTTTGAACATTCTTCTTTTGGATTTGAGTGGTGCTATTATTGGAAAAGAACAAAATGCATGAAAAGCAAATGAGGTTTAAGGATTGAGCTGATGGTTTCATAGCACCTTTACAGAAAAATATTGATATTTTTTTTTGGTAATTTGGTTGCTACACAGTTCTGCAGTTGTGTCTGCTGTGTGAAGTGAAGGACTGAGGGGAGAGAGTTGTTAGCGATAGAAAGGCTGGTGGTGATAACGGAAAAGCCTTGAGAACTGAAGACATGCAGTTGATGTAATAAAACAGACTTTTGAAGTTGATATAAGTATGCACTAGAATGGTTTAATTTGTTTTGTTTGCCTGTCTGGGACAGCAAGAGGGTTAATTATACATTTTCATATAATTATACAGTTTTTAAAATGTCATTTAATGACAAGATACAAAAAGTTATTGATAAATTTCATGCAGTTTTTTTAGGAAACAGTTTACAGTAGTGATTGACTGATTTTTTATCCTCATCTGCTTTAAGTAAGTACTGTAACTCCAAACTCATTCTTTCTTGCAGCATTGTCAGCTATTTCATACACCACCTCATTTCAGTAATTGTAAATATGCTCTACATTGTCTTGCTTATGTAAATAAAGCTTAATTGATATTTTAAACCGAGGCAGTAGTTTGTTGGTTTTTTTCTCCATACAATTGCAACACAAATGATATTTGACTGATATAAGCTCTATAGAATAACTTTACCTGGTACATTTTTAAAAAATTAAAGGAGACAATATTAATTACCCTCCCTCTCTTAGTGACAATCTGTAGTGAGTAACCCAACAAGTCAAAATCTATCAGGTTACAGTTTTGAACAGGTCTGTAAACTGGCTTCATGTTGGTACAATTGACAGGTTAAATTACTGCAACACAAGCTGTACCAGTATTAATAGTCACCCTATCTATCAAACCACTTAAACAGGTTTTGGCAGTTATACGGTGCAATCCTGAGGGATTTGTGGCAGTTGTTGACCAGCCTGTACAAAAGCTACCCAGATGAGGTAGGCGTTAGATTATTTGGCAGTTTGTGAAAGTTATAAGTACAGGAGGGTTTTAAAAGCACAAACAGAATCGGAATTTATGCTTCATTTCCCTGGACAAGAAAATCAGCAGAACAGTGACAAAATAAGAATGGAGGGCAACGGAACAGGACAATACGATTTCAACAGCAAAAACTAAACAAAAACAGAAAATTAACATCAAAACAGGACAATCAGTAGAATAAACGTACCGGTACATGTTTTGATAAGTATCAAAATTAGGTTTTCTATCAACTTCTGCTATTTGTAAATGATGATAGCCAAGAAAATATTAAAGGGGGAAGGTTTCCCTTGTCTGAGTATCCGATAAAAGTATACAAAACCGATTACCCATCAGAAACATCAAAACCAGTTTGGCCCTTGACCTCAACTTGACCAATCTCAATGTGGTAAAAAAACACATATAAATCCAACAATATGTGAGCAATGGTCGTTACAGTAATAAAGATTTGCATTTCTAAGACACTTTTCATGTATCACCTTTAACTCTATCAAATACACCAATAACTCAAGAAAAACAAAAACAATACCACCACCAACGCATAATACATGTACAGGTACATGTACGTGAGATCTTTTTAACACAAAAACATAAAGTTCTGACAAAATGTGGATCTGAAACTAATTTGTAGGATACTGCAACTGCTATCAACAAAAGTATCCAGCCCTAAGTTGGCACTCCTCGATTTTCTTTTCAAGGCAATCTGTGTAACTTACAAGTAAAGAAATGTAATGAGTACATATAATATCAAGTATTTCAGTATTACAAGTATTTCAAACTATAATGTAAACGTGGATTACTTGATTCATTAATTCAATTCTTAAGTCAGTTAAGAAAAAAAGTGTTTCAGATCAATGGGAGTGGAACGCTATAAATGTACATTACCAAACTGTTGAAACATCTACTTTTTTGTGTGGCCTGCTGAACAGGGGTAATATTGAGTTATATAGAGAAAATGTTGTGTGTGACTGCATGCGCCTATGAGATGTATGCTTCACTGGTTGCAAATATGCCACGCAGTGTCATCAACAGTTCCTATGCAGCACTCCCACAATACAGTGGTGTAGCTAGGAGGGGGAATGCGGGGATGGGGGTATCATGTCAACCCACCCCCCCCCCCCTCCCCTTTTAACTTATGCCCTACCCAGATTTTGGGGAAGATGATCCAGCCGTTAACTGCAGTAACGACCGAGGTGATTGGCTGAGTACGTAGCAGCACCTTCAGCTCCCCTATATTTACATAAAGGTCCTTGGATAGGTTGCTAAACTGTGTCCATTATTTGAACAACTAGTAGAGAATTACAGCTTCAAAAAACTTGCACTTTACGCCAATCATTTGCTAAACTCCAAACCAAATTTCTGCAATTTGAGCCTATCTGAGCTGGAGCAAATTATTTGCAATGCTTCCCGGCCTTAGACACTGCAGTAACATTTCAGTGACCTTAACCCGATTTCTTGGCTCTGCTTACCGCTGGGGAAAAACTCCGCTTACTGTAGCAGAAAATTCAAAGCTTACAGTCAGCATATTTCACGGGTAAGCGAGGAATTTTGGCTTCTGCGCATGCGTACATCCCGTAGATAAGGATTTTGTGCTTACAGGGTGAGCGCAGAATTTATCGGCTAGCGCTGTTAGTGCGAAATGGTGATCGTAAGCGGGGAATTCTGTGGTTGGCAGAGCCTTGAAATTGGGCCTAGATTGGGCCTAGATTCATTCATTGACCAATCAACGGGGCAGTTATACGTAAGTCTGGTGGCATTGCTCGCTATCTGAGTACATGCAGATGTATGCGTCTCCCAGTAACCTCTCCATAATCTCAGTCAGTTGCTTGGCCTCGATGCGGGCCTTGATGTGATCCACGTCCACCCATTTCCGGAAATCCTTGAGGAGTGTGATCTGAGGGATGTAATAACCCTGCTGGTCACCTTAAAAAGAAAAAAATACATAAACAAAAAAAATCAATAAATAAAATATTTTTTCTACACATGTTACGACTAACCCTATTTTTTTACCATCAGTTGCAGCTATCCAAAAAGTAAATGACCAATTTATTGTTAAAAAGCTTACTTGGTTTAAAGATAGTAATGGCACTAAACTCCCTGTGAAATTATTCCTTCTGGCATGCTGTCATTTTGAAGAAAACCATTAAAAAAGGTCATTTCCAATGATTGGAAATTCCATTAGTAGTTGGTTTTGTAATTGGGTGAACCTGCATGTGAATGGGTGCGTGCAAGCGATGACAGGACACGTGTGCATGTGGTTCCTATTATTTGTCGATTCAGTGCGTAATATCATTCACGTACATTCTCAATCGGTTGAATGAGAACGTGTTCCCGATGCTGATTTTGGGCGCAATTCAAAATATGGCTCGATCGGCGACTATTGAATTAAAATCTAGATCTTAAAATAATGTTTTCTCAGAATATACAACATTCACAGAGTTAAAACTTCATCAGGTTAGTTGTTAAGTACCCTTTAGACTTGGAGCCCTTTTGTTGCTTTAAACAAAACATATGCACAAATGACAAATGATCTTCTCTACCTTTAAAGCTAAAATTGTGATTGGTTATAAGGACATTTAGAAATAATTTTCATGATGTCTGTGAACATTTCTTTATGAAAAAAATAAGTGCTTTAATAACCAAATTCTAAAACATGGTTCCACAGTACCCTGATGTACTGAATCTGAGTACTGAACAAAAAGTGCTGAAACAATTCAAAAGAATACCCAGATGTGACTCCAGCCCATGACCTCTTACTTACAAGTACAGTAATTAAAAAACGTCGGTGAAGGGCAAAACCTAATTTGAAGTACAGTAATTGTTATACGCATCTGCACATTTTTATGCAAATCTGCACATTATAAATGTTTTCATTATTATACTCGCAAAAAGTACCATTCGAGAAACGCCTTAGCATCAGAAGTTATACCTTTGGGAGACGGGGGCAATATGGAGACAATTCAATGTCGCCCTAATACCTGAGCTCCTAATTAGAGGAAAAATGTTACTGTCACAAATACGCTAGATCGATTGCTCATGGTCCAATACATAAATGTACCAAAGTGTTTGGGGGTAGGATAAGGTAACATTGGGGTTAGAGGTCATTAAAGTTGGAAAACTTTACAGCAAAACTCTATGGGAATGTCCCCCTAAGGTACATCTTCGGCATTATTATTATCATTATGCCTGAATCTAACCACTGAGCTATCCCGCTGCTGCTTGGCAGATTCCTAGTCCAATTTTTTTTTTTTTGTCACATGCTTACCCTGCCGATCGGCCATACTGTCAAAGAACACCCATTCCGAATCCTTCTCCCTTCCAGCTTTGACAAACGCTACGTAGTGACTGGTCCGGATGCAGATGACTGCAAACAGGTCCATCAGCTTGGTAGGCAGTAGTCTCTGACGGTGCTGGTCCACTACCAATTCCGAGAAACCTTTCTCCATTGTCTTGGAGAAGAATTCCTTCAGGAAATGGTCTGGGACGGTCAGGAAGCTGGGCTTGTGGTGTTCTCGATGGGTGCCTCCATGCATCTGGTTTGTGGGAAAGAAGATATGAATACGAGGATTCACAATACAGAATGGAAATCTGCTTTATCCGCTAAAAAGTATACTTCACAATTCATAAAATTTACAATTTGAAAAAGAAATTGAGACACAGTGGTTTTTTTCCATGTCATAGGTATTTAAATTTTTATCCAGCCGGAAAAGCTCCAATCAGTGTTGGCCTAGGTGTTTCTACCATAGCGACACTCCATTAACGACTGGTGAAAGAGATTAAAATGTATTATTTAAATAAAATCACAAATTGTGGAAAATCATTAAAACATATTTTGTGGGACAAATTGTAAAGCAATCGGATAGTTCATTGGAAAAGTCAAATAGTTGGATTTCCGACTAAAATCGGAAACGTTTCATCTCTGTGTAAAGGCCATTGACTGTGACTTACCATGAGGAAACAGTTTTCACAGAAGTTCTTGATAAGTGTGGTATCTTCCAAAGCTTCCTCCGTTTTGCACTCACTGCACTCAAAGACAGCCAGGTTGCCGCACACTAAACACTGCCTGGGATCTGTCATGCAAAACAGTAAAATGATGACAGTTTTGAAACAACCATGTTGTCCTATCCAATTCTGGCATTCAAGCCAATCAATTTTAAGTCTGATCACATGTAATAAGGGATAAACAAGGACACAGAAATGCTTTTGTCGCGGTTCATTTGAATTGCATGTGACTTGACTTCGGACGAGATGACTAGTGATGGACTTGTGATGGACTTTCAATGACTAACATCAAGTTGTGATCAAACTCCATTATGACTGCTACCTGTGAAGAAAGACCAACAGACTGAAAGACTGGAACGTCTTATTGTTCAGAATCAGAAATATGCTTTACATCACATTCTGCTGCCCAAACTTTTTTTTTCACAAAATTCCAGAGCATAATATAGCCAGAACATGAATTCCTGTGTTCAAGACAGAAAGCTTTGGTGGTTGTGTTGCTAAAAGTCATCTGTACTTCCAAGTGGCAAATCATGGGTTTGAACCCCCCCCCCCCCAAGCCATGAGTGATTTTCTGGAGTAAGCAACTTTACCCTTTATACCAAGAGACATACACAAATTTGCAGAGGTTGAGTCTTTACTTACATTCTTCAATGATATTAGTGACATCGAGCTGAAGCGATGGCAAAATGCGATTGTACATTTTGTAGTCTTTGCCAAATCTTGGCATCTGCACAATCAAGCATGACGGGGCCTGCAAAGAGAAAAACATACAGAAATATGGAATGACTACATAGATTCTTTGCTTAAACTTGACCTCATAATACCAGGTACATATCACCACACTTGTTCTGTTATGTCAGCCATGTGTCCCAGAGTTGTGCTGAACAATATTTTTTATGAATATTAGAATTTATTAGAAACGACTACACGTGAACGATCAACCGTCGCAGTTCTTTGAATTGACTCCAACTTCAGAAAGCATAAAGCCTAAATCCTCCCAGATCTTTCAAAATGCACCAGGGATTCCGAAGGATTATGCAGGATACAGGAAAGAAGAGCTCAGTCACAATTACTTGATGAAGAGGTGGATGTACCTTTTATCCACAAATAATGTGCCATTTGGGTTCCTACAAAGTGTTTTTTTTTTGTTTTGAGGATGCATAAAAGAAAGATTCCCATATCTGACCACCACTTGTCACCCTGAGCACATTCGTATGAGACTGGTCTGAAAATGTCTAAGGGTGCATACCTGCAAATAAACTCCCATAGACACTAGTGCTAAATGACCATACTTCAAAATTCTTTTAAAAATACTCAAAACTCTCACAGGTATTCAAGCTGCACAGAAAAATGATGATCAATGTGTCATCTTTCATTTTCTTTTCAATTTATGGTGGGTTGACCATTGACTTTTCGAGATATTTTCACGCAAAGAAGACGACCCCTATTTTCCCCAAAGTGGAAAAGTAGCCATCTTGAAAAACGATCCCTCCACAACATGGCAAAATAGCACCACTTTCGAGCCCAATAGCATCCAAAATGCTCAGAATTGGAAGCCCCAAGTCCGGGCCAGAGGTTCACTACCATATCTCTTCAATTCCCCAATTTTACGGCGCTCAGAACTCTCTAATATAGAATATTTTGAGGGTATAACTTTTATTCATGAGCTTGGCGGATCGATTTACCGGTGTGCACCCTTTAATAGCAGGCAACTTTTAAATTTTAGCACAAAATCACATTCAGGACAAGCAGAATATCTCCAAAGTCAATATTTTGAAAAAAAAAATGAAAGAAAAATATTATCCGAGGTCGATATTAAGCCCGAAAATAGTGATTGTTTTGCCCCTGCTAAGCTGTAGAGCGCCCCCAGCGACAATAAATTGAGTTCCAGCTACTTTTAAGCTCAAAATGCCCCCCCCCCCTTTTCAACTATCAATTGTTGTAATCGGGTGATAGCCTACTGCTCCCTTATGATTTGGAAGCATCCGTTACGGAAACAAACCTTGTTGATACCTTTAAAACACTTTGTCCCCCTCCCCGTAGGTTCCGCCCACTGAAAAGACCACTGCCGCGGCACAGCGCATGCGCGAAACGGCCATCTTTGTGATTCTTTATAGGGTGCATACCTGCAAATAAACTCCCATAGACACTAGTGCTAAATGACCATACTTCAAAATTCTTTTAAAAATACTCAAAACTCTCACAGGTATTCAAGCTGCACAGAAAAATGATGATCAATGTGTCATCTTTCATTTTCTTTTCAATTTATGGTGGGTTGACCATTGACTTTTCGAGATATTTTCACGCAAAGAAGACGACCCCTATTTTCCCCAAAGTGGAAAAGTAGCCATCTTGAAAAACGATCCCTCCACAACATGGCAAAATAGCGCCACTTTCGAGCCCAATAGCATCCAAAATGCTCAGAATTGGAAGCCCCAAGTCCGGGCCAGAGGTTCACTACCATATCTCTTCAATTCCCCAATTTTACGGCGCTCAGAACTCTCTAATATAGAATATTTTGAGGGTATAACTTTTATTCATGAGCTTGGCGGATCGATTTACCGGTGTGCACCCTTTAATAGCAGGCAACTTTTAAATTTTAGCACAAAATCACATTCAGGACAAGCAGAATATCTCCAAAGTCAATATTTTGAAAAAAAAAAATGAAAGAAAAATATTATCCGAGGTCGATATTAAGCCCGAAAATAGTGATTGTTTTGCCCCTGCTAAGCTGTAGAGCGCCCCCAGCGACAATAAATTGAGTTCCAGCTACTTTTAAGCTCAAAATGCCCCCCCCCCCCTTTTCAACTATCAATTGTTGTAATCGGGTGATAGCCTACTGCTCCCTTATGATTTGGAAGCATCCGTTACGGAAACAAACCTTGTTGATACCTTTAAAACACTTTGTCCCCCTCCCCGTAGGTTCCGCCCACTGAAAAGACCACTGCCGCGGCACAGCGCATGCGCGAAACGGCCATCTTTGTGATTCTTTATAGGGTGCATACCTGCAAATAAACTCCCATAGACACTAGTGCTAAATGACCATACTTCAAAATTCTTTTAAAAATACTCAAAACTCTCACAGGTATTCAAGCTGCACAGAAAAATGATGATCAATGTGTCATCTTTCATTTTCTTTTCAATTTATGGTGGGTTGACCATTGACTTTTCGAGATATTTTCACGCAAAGAAGACGACCCCTATTTTCCCCAAAGTGGAAAAGTAGCCATCTTGAAAAACGATCCCTCCACAACATGGCAAAATAGCGCCACTTTCGAGCCCAATAGCATCCAAAATGCTCAGAATTGGAAGCCCCAAGTCCGGGCCAGAGGTTCACTACCATATCTCTTCAATTCCCCAATTTTACGGCGCTCAGAACTCTCTAATATAGAATATTTTGAGGGTATAACTTTTATTCATGAGCTTGGCGGATCGATTTACCGGTGTGCACCCCTAAGTGTTTTCTCAGTATGTCCCTGCTAAAGTCGACTTTTTAGGACATATTATCACTTTCTGATGGCTGATAGGTCCCTGAAGGGAAAAATTAGTGGTGACCAGATATGGGAATCTTTCCTGCAGAAAGTTTCTTAGAACAAAGTCAGGGATAAGGGATCAATCTGAGCTCAGTGGCGTAGCCACCGGGGGGGCATGGGGGGGGGGGGGGGCCGACCGCCCCCCCATGAAACCTTGTCGCCCCCCCACTGAGATTTTGAGTTTCTCAAAAAAATTATCATTGATCTACATGACGCCATGGGCCCTATTATGTACTACAATGTATCTTTTGCTTAGAAAATATTGGTTAAAGTGGTCAGAAATTGCCTCAGATAGCACCAAAATTTTTCGGGGCCCTTAAGCGGGCCCCGAACCCCACGCCTATAGCTCAGAATTCTGGTAGCTGATTCAATGACTCCAACCTCGAAAACAATGTTCACAAAATTTTCTTGTGCCTTTAGCTGAGAAAACCTCGAAAATTATGTTTAAATTATTATCTTTTGTGCTAAGATAATTATTGGTTAAAGTGGTAAGAAATTGCCTCAGATCACACCACAGAGCATCAAAAATCCATTTTTTTTTTCGGGGCCCTTAAACGGGCCCCGAACCCCACGCCAATAGCTCAGAATACTGATAGCTGATTCAATGCCTCCAACCTCGAAAACGATGTTCAAATAATTATCTTTTGCCATGAAAATATTAGTTAAAGCATGGAGGAAAGTCGTAAGAAATTGCTTCAAATCACACCACAGAGCATCGAAAATCCAATTTTGTTTGGGCCCCTTAAGCGGGCCCCGAACCCCACGCCGTAAGGGCTTCGCGCTTCGCGCTTGCATCAGTTATGATCAAGGTATGTCCCCCCCCCCCCACTTTTGAGAAGCGAGTGACGCCCCTGCTTGATGCCCCCCCATGAAATGTTCCAGCCCCCCCAGCGCCCCCCCACTAAAAAATTCCTGGCTACCCCACTGTCTGAGCTTGAGGTTAAACTTTTGAATTCAACTTTCTGAAGTACTGGGGAGGTGTCCTTAAAACAATTAGGTAGGAAAATTGTTCTGAAAGCAGTAGCACATGCCTATCAATGCAGCCCCTCCTCACATCCAAAGCTGGATCTGCACCTGACATTTGATGACCCACCAGCTGCGACAACTGACCAAGGCAAGAGGCCCCTTATGACTTGATTGACTTACCTCTACTAGTTTGAGGTCATGTTCCTGAAATGACTGCAGTAATAGCTGCTCTACCGTCGGGAGTGTCAAGGACTCATCTTTCTCTAGGAATATCTGATGAATGTTGGACTCATCCACTTCTTCGTTAGCCCCGTGCCTTTGTAATAAAATGGTTTAAGCAATCAATAAGGGGTTATTTTATTAGAAGTTGGTCACAGTCACCTCATCACAGTCATCTCGTCCCAGTCACCTTGTCACATTAACCTCATCAGTCGCCTTGTAACAGTCACCTCATCACAGTAACTTTGTCACAGTCACCTCATCACAGTCACCTCGCCACAGTCACCTTGTCACAGTCAACTCGTCACAGTCACCTCATCACAGTAACCTCGTGATAGTAACTTAGTCAGTCACTTCGTCATAGTCATCTCATCGAAGTTACCTCGTTACAGCCACCTCGTCACAGTCACCTCATCAAAGTCAAATTGTCACAGTCACCTCTTAGAAGTCACCTCGTCACAGTAACAGTTGTTTCATCACAGCCTCCGAGACACAGTCTTCTCTTCATGTCACAGTAACCTTGTCAAAGTCATTGCATCACAGTCACCTAATCACAATCACCTTGTAACAGTCACCTCATCACAATCATCTAGTAACAGTCACCTTGTCACAGTAACCTTGTCACAGTCATCTCATCACAGTCACCTAATCACAATCACCTTGTAACAGTCACCTTGTCACAGTCATCTTGTCCCAGCCACCTTGCCACAGTGCTTGATGCAACTCACTCCAAATAGATGCAACTCACCTGATCTTCAGGAGGGGTCGAGACTTGAAGACCTCTGACAGCAAGGTATGTAGGAACTCTTCCGGATCTTTCTCTTCACTCATGAGACCCTTGGTTGTGCCTAACTGATCCAGGTGCTCCCTCAGCTGAAGAATACGATCAGCTCGAACGAAGCCATTCCTGTTATCAAAATCAAGTATAAGGTTGACAACATTATATACAACCAAGGCAGTAAATAAGTTGTTCATGTGTATGGCAGCGATTATTATGTCAAGCTTATTATTGTTTGATCCAAACCAGATAGACTTTTGCTCTTGACCTTGAAGAAATCAAAATCCGTCAGTCAAATTTCAGCCCAATTTTATAACTCGACCTGATGCATATTCATTGCGACAGGTCAGCCAATCTGCCTAAGCACTTTGACTTCTAAGTTTTTCAGTTTAGCAGATCCATAAATTTCTTGGTACGGACTTAAACCTTCAAACCATTGTCAAGAGGTAGACTAAGACTGAAAACTGAAAATCCTCTCAAAATGGACCTAAATCTTTCCAATTTTGGTCCTGTGTTGGCAAAGTAAAGGCATTCAAGTTTAGGTTAATTGTTATGTAAAACTCTCAAAATCAGTCATAGAATTCACTTAGAGGATTCAATTCACTTTGTTACGTCAGAATTCCTTCTCATCGAAACGTCCCATCCTTCCCGATACAAAACGAGACTCACTTTCTCAAGGGGTTGACAATGCTCTCTCTGAGAGTCTTCTGGACTTTCTCGTACTCCTGAAGATCGCCCTGGCCCTGCATGCGTTGCAGGAGCGGATCGAAGACGCCGTTGTAGGCAAACATACTGAAGAGTGTGCTGTCCAGGTAGCAAGAGTTCTGATCCCCCTGGATGCCCTTCTGCATGCCCACGAACTCCGGTCTGAGATGGAGTGGGGGGTCGACGAAACCCTCCACTAACGGCGACGCAAAACCCCCAAAATCTTTAGAAGGGCAAAATCAGGAATAATAATAATAACATTGCATTTTTATAAAGCGCATGTATCCACAATTATTGTATTACCCATGCTCAACGGGCCAATAAAACATCCCGAGCCCGTCTCAGTTCCCTGAGGGGGAGTACAAGAACTGATTTTAACTGACTATTTTGTTCAGTTATCTTTTCTTCTTCGTTGTTGAAATCAACTTCTGCAAGATGTTTCTTTTCTTCAAATATTTCAAGATCAAATATTTCAGGGATGTGTTTATCAACAAAGGAATAATATAAGCGGAGCAATGGTTAAGATTGTGAGTATAAGAAGCTTAATATGCGAGAAAGAAGGGTTAAGATTATATACAGGAAAGCCAGGTTAATGTGAGCCAAATTTTCCACCATAGAATAATGGGACACACAAATCGGGATGCGTTGGCAATCTCCTTTTTTGTTTACTTTTATAACAGAACAGGTCTGATGATTGGCGTCACACGGTTAAGCCCCTGTCACACCTTTGCGTACCTTAATTCCTTATGAGTTCCTTATCAAAAATTTTCAATACGCAGCCGTACGCTCAATTAACGTTGAAATGTTTTGAGATGCGTATGAGTTGCGTATGCAGTGCACAACATTATTTTTCGGGCTGCAAATAGGTCAGTATGCAGTGCGCATGCCGAGCGTATTCCGGACGCACCCGACTTATGCTGACCGCATGCTTGACGCACTTCTGAGCGTATTTCCGCCGCTCGCCGTTCAGCGTGCGCCTCATCTGCGCTGCAAGTACGCTATGTATACGTCCAATACAGGCGGCTCATATGCTGACAGGGTGCGTCACGAACACATAGCGTACTCGTAACGCACTCGACCGATGCGGGACCGATGCGCTGCGTATTTATAACCTATGACCTGCGTAACAGGGTACGCAGCGTAGTTTTGTGCATGCCCAAAACTATCCTGCGTACTGGGCCGTACCATGCGTATATCTGCGTACATAAAACCTACACAAAACGATAGAGATGCATATGAGGTGAGTATTGTGCGTACGACTGCGTATGAAAAAAATGTCAATGCGCAACTCATAAGGAATTAATTACGCAGAAGTGTGACAGGGCCCTTACACCAAAAACCCTGTAAAAAAACATACGAAAAACAAAATTACAATAAAATAATAAAAATCAACAGAATTGGTATCACTTAAGAATTTCATTTTAACAATTGATCATTTACTGATCTGTCCCTGTTAAAATGTAACATCAATACAAATCATGACTTCAATCAACCAGATACATAAACATGATCTCAGAACAAAGAGTCAATTTTCACTGGCCAAAGCAATATTCTGACACTGCATCAACAACAACATCAGCTGGAACAGTTTAAGTTTTTCAGTGAAAGTCTTGTCCTCAACCACAGGTCAAAAGCATAAATCACAATTAAGCATAAAACAAAGAAATAATTAAGTACACAGAGTACTTAATCAGTTAGAAGACTAAACATACCCCATTCAGCCTCTAGGGGTACTTTTACGACCCTCCCAGGCCAGTGGCACCAAGGCCAACTGGTTGGCTTGCCTGCCTGAGCTTACTCTCCACCTGTTCTCAGGTCTCACCCTATTATAAGGTCAAAAGATTCACAAACAAACCACAATAAAGGTCTAGCTTGTAACCTACGAAATACGCAGAAATAACATATGACTGGCAAAATGAGTCAACTTTACAATTGATTTCGTCATCTGACCAATTCAGTCAAATCTTTCAGGCAAATCCCCCTTATTACGACACTTAAACCATAACAAACAAAAGTACCTATCGAGTACCTATAGACCAATATAGCAAAGAAAAGGGAGAATTTCCTCAGCAATGAAGCTGAAATTCAACAACTGTTACATATACATTGTGCCATTTAATCTTAATCACCGGCTCCACCGTAAGAACTTAAGAGCAACAATTATATTTTATACTCAAAAAGCCTCTTTCTCCTTGCAATACTCTCATCAGATCAAAATTAAATTTATCCTTGTTTTTCATATTCAGCAATCCAAATACCATGACATAAACTATAGATAAAACGTGAAAACAAAATGATTTCGGGCGCTCTCTTTCTTTGTCAAAGAATTCTGAGAACTACCACTTATAAAGCATAAATCTCACTGCTGCTTTATAGAACTAAAAGTATCAAAAGATATGGACATTATTTACCTTATCCGTTGATTAATACAAATCCGGAAAACTTGAAAACCCAGCGCTTAGCTTTGAAGAGGTGGTTCAAGGGCTGGAACATGGTGCTTGCATAGAGAATGGCTGATCCCAAAGTGGTCTGCTGAGTCTGGACTTATTGCCCACGCCCAGTAACAGAGGCAAGCACGTACCCTGAGGTCTCCCATCACACGTGACACCAGACCTGCAGTGGCCAAGGCTGCATGCTCATGAAATTTATGGAAACTGCACAAATTTGACTGCATCCAGGGATCTGGGCGAGACCATGAGGTTTTACAGCACACAACTGAGGTAAATTGGAGAAAACTTTACAGGTTAGTATGTTAGTAAGATATGGAAATGCAACAGACTATATAGGGACTAACTACACAAATACAGCAGTAACACTTGCGCATCCCCCTGGCATGCTGCCAGTTTGCATATGTACAGGCATGACAGGCAGTTAGTACGGACAATTTTCAGTGTTCCTAACCAAAACATAAATCATTTGCTACCTATAGGACCAAGGTCTGTGGAGGTCATGACCATGTTGCCTGATGAGTCTAATCACTTTACCAGATATAATAACCTCATATCAAGTTTGGTTGAGATTGATGACTGAGCTTACAGTGAACCTTACCAAAGCTGCATGGCTGGCTCCATTCTGCAGTTGGTACTGCATGCATACACACACGGACATGCAGTCGTGAATTTCTATACGCTCGAGGACAATGCTTTGTGTTTCCCTTTGTCTCTGTAATATAAAACTCTCCCATAGACTAAGCGCATAACCGTACGATCGAGGACCGGTTTCAACAAAAGACCCAACTCCCGAGGACTGAAAGGATCTTTTGTTCTTTTGTGTGTCTGTCCTCTATTGTAAAGCCATACAAGAGCACACACACAAACGTGTGTTCACCGTCTATCGTGGACGTCCTATTGTCCCTCTTTTGTTTGTAACCCATAGGTTTTGTACACGACCCCAATCACGAACGTATGCTGGGAATCGTGGACGATATTGTTCTCTTTTGTTCTCTGGTATTTTTCGTCCACAGTTTGAAAAGATGAACACATACACCCACCCACGGAAGGGCAAGGCGGAAAAAGTAAACACAATAAGATACAAGGGGCTCTAATTCACCCCGTTACATTAAGATTGCGGGAAAGGAGGTTAAGATTGCGGGAAAGGAAGGTTAAGATTGCAGGAATGGAAGGTTAAAATTACGGGAAACGAAGGTTAAGATTGCGGGAAAGTATGGTTAAGATTGCGGGAAAGGAAGGTTAAGATTATGGGAAAGGAAGGTTAAGATTATGGGAAAGGAAAAGATGCAAGTCAGTTGTCATATCTGGGCTCTGACCTTACATGTTGCATGTGTCTTATTAGAGGATATTCTTTGTCATTTTAATGTGTTAACAATGATGCCTATCCTAGCGTAGTGCTACAAAACCATTGCCCTCTAACTTCGTCTCTGTGCATATGGTCTGTCCATTTGCGTGACGTGTGTTAAGGCTGAAGACCATACACATTAAGGCAGAGTTAGAGGGCAGGGGGGATCAAAATACCCACCTTGGCTAGTCTGGCACTTCGTCGAGCTGAAAGTCTGCGCCTGAGACAGGACGTGAGAATCGGGTCGGCATTTGGATAAGTAGACAAATATGGCCTTGTTAGGCTCACACTGGAAGTAGCGCTGCTTGTTGAAAGTGCCGTCTGTTGCTCCGTAGTCAATCGAAGACTCCTTGTTTTCATTAAAAAAGCACAAACAATAGCACAATAGGAAAGCTTGAACCAATTAGAAATCATACAAGTGATAAATGTTTACCATTCTGGATAAATTTACTCTCTGCGCATTTTACCTTCCTAAATTCTCCAAAGTTATGACCCTGGCAAAAGCTGATGGCACATTATTTGTTCTTAAATTTCAAGGGATATCAAGCATCATGAAAAGCATTAGTAGCTGGATTCAACTACCTTCCTTGATCCTACAAAATCCTTAAAAAAAAAATTCTTGGTTGGTTTCGACAAATCTGCATGCGCAAAAAAAAGTAAGAAAAAGTGGCAAATTTCATGGAGCAAAGGCATAGAAATTAGCTTACTGAAAAAAACCCATTTACTTAGCAGAAACAGGTTACCAACCAAAATGCCATACTTTGTATATTGCTTGTGACAGGTTACCAGTGAATGTTTTGTTACAACTTAAGATTTGGTAAGCAATCTTTTCTGCTTAATAGCTCGGTGAAGTTGGGCCCTGGTGTTTATCCACCTACCAGTTCAATGCCGGCAACAGGCTTGTTACTCTTGCTTACTGCTGGCACACCTATCCAGCGTATGACCCCAAACAGGGTCTTGTCTGAGGGCTTAACCTCAACCATAGAGTTGACCTCGAGGTCAGGGTAACAGGGTTCGTCCTGGGGTTCGTCCTGGGGCTCATCAGGCAGGGTGGGGAAGGTGAAACTGGTGTACTCTGATGGGAGTTGCTTCATTGGATTGACTTCCTCCTTGTCATCGGCAGCTGCCAAATGTCATCAGAGACAAAGATAATCAATGGTTTGCCGAAATAATTTTTAAGAATTAAATTTCTCGGTTGACGGTTCCTGCCAAACTATCTACGATATCAATCAAAAATGTGAAGCTTAAAAACAACACATCCACTTTTTCGTCTGAAATGTGCTTTCCTCATGTAAATTCTTCCTGTAATTTGTGAATTTTTATGTTGTCATATTTCATATCTGACAATTGTAGACGATAATAATGTAAAAGTTCATAAAAGTAGAATGAAACGTTAACATATCAATCAATGCATGTACAGCATGTATACATGTATTCCTATCTACTGACAGAAATTCTCACGAAATATCAATGGAAAAACACAACATCTTTTTTCTACATTAATAAAAGTAGCTGATGTGAATGATGTGAAGGTTACAACAAAAAGGAATAAACAGAGATGGGCAGGACACCTGGCAAGAAAAGAGGATGACAGATGGAGCCGACTTACAAGAGAATGGCAAGCACTATATGGCAAAGAGAGGGAGGCTTCAGTCAAGATGTTGGTGTTGGTTGTGAAAATGAGGACAGCAGCCTGGCAGAGACATACATGTACCAGAGATAAAGAGATATGGCTTGCAATGACAGAGACCTTTGCCAAGCAGTGGGATTATAAAGGCTGATCATGATGATGATGAGCAAATAATTTTTTTAAACAGAGGCCACTTCAATATCTAAGTTTGTTGACAAGAATTCTGACAAATGACATTAATAATTCATTATAAAGACAAGCTACAGAAACTTTACCTTTGTCTTTGGCATATCCAGGGTATTCTTCTGTCTTTGCACAAGGAGCAACCTTCTTAGACTGCTCCACTCTACGTCTATCTTCTTCCATTGACTCGGCGAGGTTGCCCAAGTCACAAGCCCTCAGTGCCTCCATGAGGAAACCAAACCGGTCCCTGGTGTAGTCATGGCGCTCCCTCCATTTGGTAAGCATGTTGAGGATGGTGGTGGTGGTTTCAGAAAACTTGTCACTTTTGAGTTCCGCGAGTTCCTCCTCAGTGAATCCCAGATGCAGAGCGATGACCTCCCACTTGTCTCCTATCATCATAGCTAGCTTGTAGAGCATTTCATCAGTGACTCCTGCCACATCACATAAACAAATATACAAAGCCACTTTGTGGTTTATGTGGTTTACATGGTAAAGATGTTAAAACAGACTCAACAGTGTTGAAGTAAAGTCCATCACAAGAAGTCTGTTGCAATCAAATCCCCCAGATACTAAATCCTACAGACACTAATTGCGAAATACTAAGATGCTGCCTTCTTTACTTGCTTCAAAAGGGAATATGAATGTTTAAGTTTATATGATTTGTGTTGTAGTCAGGTCCATCACAACTCTGATGACAAGTCCAGGCATAAGTAAATCTATAGTCAATTCACAAGTCTGGCAGCGACAGGACCTGTGCAATAACAAAGGAACGCCTGAGTTGCAGCTGCAACTTGACATGGGGCTGGAGGGCTAGTGATTGACTTGTAATGGACTTATGACTTCTTGTGATCCATCATAATCACATCAAGTCTACAACTACTTCATTGAGCATTACATGGTCTCCGTGCACAATTACCATCCTCAATGGTAAGAAATAGAGAGTTGAGGAGACCACTGGGAGAGACATTTGAACCCATTACTGATGAGGCCTGATGCTGTCATAAACAACACGCAATAGCTATGTGCACATTCAGAATAAAATAAGTTGAGCTACTTCAGGCCCTCGAAAGTGGAAATAAAGTTCCTTCTCTTGTTCACGCATAGAGCCCATAAGCATGTACCTTGCACGAGGCCGTATGCTAGATCAAGGAGTCCACTCTCCCGTAGTCCCTTGGCCAGAGCACCCAGCACATCCACGCTGCGATGTTGTCTCCTCCGCCACAACATCAGCATCTGATAGGGCTGCTTGTCCTCAGAGAAATCCTCCAACTGCTGGATGTCTTTGACGTCGAGACGAAGAGTCTTTGCAAGATTCTTCCAGCCTTGGCCAATTTGGACGGCAAACGAGAGCATGATGTCGTCATCCAGGCCTTAAATGGAGTGCAAAATAGAGGGTTTGCATTAGTCAAGGCATTTTGCTACTAGTCCCAACTGCCAAAACCAATGGGGACCTGTGGTTTAGGGGCTATTAAATCGGTAAATAGCAGTAAATCTTCAATATAAATCTGCAGGAATGTTTAATATATTTTTGTTTTCATTCTAGCTCACCTCTGGCAACCTCCAGCGCCAACTGCCTGAGCCCACAGCTCTGCAGTGTGTTACTCAGCAGCATGATCTTGTCCGAGTTATGAGACTGCCTGGTCCGCCATTTGGCCAGCATGAAGCGCACACGGGCCAGTGTGTGCGGTGCCTTGGCATCAAAATAGTCTAGTTCCTCATCGGAGAAATTCAGGAACGTGCCAAATGGTCGGGCTTTCTCCGGGGGTATGCCACATGCTATCTTGCACAACAATGTCTCGTCCAAGCCTGTTGGGATTTGTTTATAATACTTTCAATGCCATCACTTGGTATGACAGTTCACAACAAACTCAACATAAACTTAAGCAAAAGCTTTCAGACCATTTTAGGCAAGTGTTCCACACAGGTGGTTCAGACAGGTGAATTTAATTTTTTTCTAAGATATAAATCAGGTTAAACATTTCAATAAATTTGAAGTAACTTCCCATACAAGTCTTCAAAAGATTGACTTTTGCAGTCATATGGAACCACACAAAGTCAACTGAAAATTAATATTTGCCTGTCTGAAATGGGTAAAAGACACAACAGCACAACTTAAAGGAATAAATGTGTTTGGCTGGTTTTAAATACTCTGTTTAAGACTGGTTGGAGTCTGGATGCTGATAATTACTCAAGCTGAAGGCATGAGTAATTATCAGTATCCAGACTCCAACCGGTCTTAAACAAAGTGTTCAATACATATTTATTCCAATTCATAAAAAATAACTTTTTGGTTAAATAATCAAAACGTTTCAGTCCATAAGTCAAACAAGTAAAAATTATACATTTCTAACGATTTTGTTCAACAACTGTACCTCAGGTTTTTCAGGCCTCCCTCTAATTATATTATGGTATGTCCAGTGTTGCGAGCGTCGTAAACAACTCCACATTGGCATCCACATCGCACATACTGGGCAATGTGGCATACTCAATACTGGTAGTATTGAGTATGCCTACATGAGAATTGTGAACGTTCAACCAATGGCAAAAGGCACCAGCACCCGATTTCACGAAGCGCTGTGACGCGTCTCAACTCGAGTTACGATGTGTAACACGTCGCAACTCGCGACGCGTCGTATCTTCCATTTCATGAAAGTTGCGATGTGTTGAACCATTTCTCCATGGTTGAACGCGTCGTAAGTTCCTTGACAACGGCTTAAAACACGTCGCAAGTTAAGACGTGCCTTGTGGTCGTCGCAAAATAAGAAGAGTCATTTCTAAGCCAGTTTTATGCCATAAACACTACATTAACGAGATTATAATACCGAGGCAATGTGTGTAAAGTTGTAAATAGAAAATTCATTGAATAATTATGAATTAGACCGGAATATTAGAATTTAAATTTCAAAGTAGTTATACAGTCCAATGTGAGTTTGTTTTCCTTCAAAATAGCATCGCACGGCCGCCATTTTGTTTTACGTTTTAACAAATTTTGAGCTGAGATCCGACGACTCTTTGTTGATTTACTGTACGCTGACTAAATACATAAAACAGTCACCGAGTTGTGCTATAAATACACCTACGATGCGTCGCACTTACGACGTGTTTTGTGAAATGGATCGCAGGACGCGTCGCAGCTGCGAGGCATCGTAGAGATACGACGCGTCGCATCGCTGCCATGCATCGTAAGTTACGAAGAGTTTGATGAAATCGGGTGCTGATATCATAGGAGTCCAAATTTCAAGTGACACTTGAAAAGTGTTTAAGTCCAGCCAGCTGGTCTTTATTAACTATATAAGACCGGCCACGTGACCGAAAAGCATTCATCAGCCATTTAAGGCCAGCCACGTGACGGGCCCTCAACCAATATGAATGGGTAAACTGTCTTCGGTATTTATGAATATTTGAAAATGGTACATATAATTGCAAACCAGATAATATATTACCTTGTTCCAATTTATTGGCAAGTTCATCAAAGTGACAGCTCCGACAAGCCTCAGCCAGTCGGGAAATATTATTATATCCAGTTGTTTTCCTCTGCCAGGCTCTGAGCATTTCTGCTGTGCGGTCTTTCTCCGTCTCACAGTCTGCTGCAATTCTGTCAATTTCTTCTCTGCTCAGATATAGAGAAAAGCCAACTGTCCTCCAGTCCTTGTAAATTGTCTTCGCGACTTCTTCAACCACATCCTCCTCAAGAAAATCTGTTTTATGAATAAAGCAGCTGACTGTAATTGAGTTCATGTCTTATTTGTTTAAACAGTGCCAATGTGAAAAAAACATTTGTGCACATTCTGTTGAAAAACATTGTCTCATGTGAACCCTGCATTAGTTGGTCTACAAAATCTCAGTGACCAGGATGTGAAGTTTGAGTTTCAAGAAAACAGAAGTAAAGTTCAACAGAAGTGGCTTCCCATCAACTATGCATGCACGTCAAGTGTCTCTGTGCACTTGCCGTGTTGTAGTCAAGTGCATTACAAGTCTGTCTGAAGTTCCGGCAAAAGTAAATCACAAAACCTTTCACAAGGCCAGTCATAGGTAGCAGGGGATGAACTTGAACAATAACAAAGGAATGTCTTTGTTCTAGTTCACTTGAATAGCTTGTGACTTGACTTGACTTGAGATTGGAGGACTTGTGCTGGACTTGTGAGGATATCTGATGGACTTGACTACAACGCTCATGTACCGAGCACACTAGGGTTCCAGACCAGTAAATAAACTTCCATTGACCCCAACGATACATGCTCCCAGTCCTGTACACGGCTTCCACCCATATTTTTTACAAACCTTCCAGTGCATGGCCCACAGTATGCTCAAATACTGAAGATTTTGAGGGCATGCAAATCGTGATTTGGCCGGCGTAGGCAATTTCGGACCGATTTACTGGTCTGCAACCCTAGGGCTCTCATGAGTGTTCTCACAGAGCCATCTAGTGTTCCCAAGCAGAGTTGACTGGATGCCAGACTCACTTGTGTCTAGGTAGCTTCCTCGAGCCACATCTCCCGGCCCGTTGTAGTTCTCCGTGTACCAGGAGGTTTTGGTAGTTTCCTCATCTTTGCCCCCACTGCTCCATTTGCTCTTCATCTTGTTCACGAATCCAGAAAAGCTCTTGCGTTTGGATTTGCTTCCTTCGTGACCTGAGGCAAATTGGAGGTCGTCAGATGAATCCTGATGCATATCTGTCTTGCGTGCTTGGGATGCTGACAATGATACAAAAACATTAGGAAAGTGTGAAAGATAAAATGTGGAGGCTAGGTACACATGCAATAGAACGTGCAAAGAGAAGTCTTTCAAGGATGATAACTTTCCCAAATAAGTTTGTCCCACTGATATTTCAGTTGATTACTTGTGTGAAAAGAATTTGAAAATTGTTATTATCACTTTGAACCAAAACTGAGTCTGAAACGCTTTGGTTCTGGACAAACTGTCTGAGACTTGTTGGGGATTAAATTTTAGACATTTGGTCACCGTTTCAAACATTTTGTTTAAAATCCTTTTACAAATCTGATTTTTCGAAGGTCTGAAACAAAAACCTGTTACAACTTCTCACTTTTTAGACATTCTGTTCACCTCAAAATATCTTAAATGTCAGCCTATGTCAAGAAACCTGCTAGGTTTCAGAAATTTCCATTTAAAGGCTTAAATTTCAGACCATCAAAATGTCCGAAACGTAAGAAGGGATTAAAACAAATCTGGCATTTGGTCCAAAACAAAAGCATTTTGACACTTCTGGTTCACAGGGTTTTGCTAGTATAATTTATGGTAACAAAAACAAGGATTTTTTTTAAACCCAAAGTAAACATAACAAATCCAAGGGCCTTGGTTAAAATAAATACAAGTTCAAACATTTCTGTTGTGTTTTACTGACCTGGATAAAAGCTATCGCTCACATCACGTTTGCCACCAGATGGATTGTGGCTTCCCTTATCAAGCTTTTCGCTGCTACCGTACGGAGAGGGTGTCTTACGTGGCTTGTTGTTGGCTGCAAAGAACGATTCTGGGCAAAAAAAAGGCAAGTTAACATATTTCCTGTCCAGGCAAAAATTCCAGTTGAAACCAGCTGTACTGGAAATTGGTGACTGCTTTTGAACTAGTTTACCTAGTTTTAAACTGGATTACCTGGTTTGAACTAGTTTAACTGGTTCAAAACCAGTTCGTACCAGTTCAAAACCAGTAAAACTAGTTGAAACCAGTCATCAATTGCCAATCTAACTGGTCCAATTGAAACCACATGAACCAGTTGAACTAGTTTTGAGTTGAATTTTCACCTGGGTAATGTCTCACTGACCTGGGTTATAGTTATCGCTCACATCACGGCTGCCACCAGATGGCTTGTGGCTTCTTTTATCTAGCTTCTCGCTGCTACCGTACGGAGAGGGTGTCTTGCGTGGCTTGGCGTTGGCTGCCCAGAACGGTTCTGAAGATTTCTTTCCTTTGTTTTTCGCCTTCGAAGGCGGAGTTTGGGATGGCTCCTTTGGGATGGCTCCTGTGTATAAATCCTGGTATTCTAGCATCAAGACAAAAGAACAATGTCCACTGTATTGTTGTGTAGAAACCCTGTCTAATGCAACAACACACAGATCCAACAAGTCAATAATTCCATAGCCCAAACTGCCTCAGAGTCTGTAGTTGCCAACTGCAGCAGGATTCAACTGTGGCATTGTTCAATGGGACTAGCTCTCATTGAATCAGAACTGGCCGTTCATACTTGGTGTTGACAGCCTAATGCAACAAGGTGTCATAGACTTTTACACCTGTCGTATTGTGTTAAATGGAAGGGTTTGGATTTCTGGTTGGATATTTACAGACAGTCAAATAGTGAGTTCACTTTCTTTTCATTGTCTTATACACACGCTACCTAGTCACCAAACTAAGCAACACACGTATACAGTAGTATGACTTAGTCAGATTCAGTCAACATTCAGCAGGCAACCGGTACATTTAAAGCTTGCATACCAATCGCCTGGAGTCAAAGCATGGCTGTATCAAGTAACATCAACAACCACAGCCAGTCTATCTCGCTCATGTAGGCTTAGCAATTCTAACAAGCAAAACCAGTCACTCGAGTGAAATCTGACTATACAGACAGATTCGTTCCTCTTTGTCAGAGAGCAAGTGAAAGTAAATATTTTGGAACAATTTAATAAGTCACAAGTCTTCGGACTAGAAGAAAACTTGGTTACGAGCAAATATTGTATCAGTGGCTTCTTTCACCAGGACTTTTGGAAATATTGTAGAAAAAGACAAGACAACCTAGTAAAGCAGGTCTCACAGTGCACAAACTTGTATTCAATCGATTCGGGAATTTCTACTCAATGCAAGTCTTTTCATGCATCTGGTCTACACAATGGGCCGGTTTTAGCCCATTCATTGGCATTATGGGGGTAATCCTATACAACAGAACTGCCCGGCCCACAAGCAACAGTCAATGGGGGAGTGAGTCAATCATTCAGTCAGTCAGGTAACAAGGCTGACCCTCTGGGACTATCGGTCGCATAGCTATGGACTGGTTACCGCATTTTCATCATGTCTTCGAAATTGGCCCCTGCGCGGCGCGGCGGGAACCAGTCGTCGCCACGTGATTATAGTCGCCGTGACATCGCATTGCGAAGTAGCTATATCGCGAAGCGAATTTGTAAAAATAACGGAGGTTTCTTTTGAAATAAAGCGAATGTAAGTAAGAAAACAAATAAATACAAGCATTTTTTTATGCAAAAGGGTTGTTGAGAGGTATTTTGTGAAGACAGAAAAGACAACAAAATTTTATTTTTATTTATTCAATCTTTTTTTTTTTTTTTTTTTTTAATTGCCGATAAAATTTTTAGGGTCGTAGCCTAAAAATAGGGTCGGTCGGGTAACCGGAAGCAGAACTATTCTTTTTTTTTGCCTAACCTTAATTAGGCTCATTTTTAATGATTTCAGTAGGAACTTACCTTCGGGGGCACGTGTTGTCAAATTGTTGACCGGTACAAACGTTGTGAAGACATCATTTCTAGGAGTGAACACACGATACCCCCTGTGTATTCCATTCCACATCATATCACCCTCTTGTTTGGGCTTTAAAAATGCCAAAGAAAAACATACATGACATTGTATTACATGCTTAGGTTAAACTTTTTTTTTTTTTAAATTCCACTTTTAAAATGAAAAATCGAAGGGCTCCATGCTAAGTGACGTGCCACATTAAGTATTACAACACCTCAACCCTATTATTGACAGTCACTGTGACCGCAGCCCATTGTGGTGTGGCCAACGTACGTACTATCAAGTTCCCACGGTATTAATTTCTCCAGTCGGAACGGGACTGACAGTGAAATAGATCGTAACAGTTTTCATGATACTAAACGGAGTTACTCTCGATCAACCCACTGAGTATGATAGATAGAGACGATGGTTTTGCATAAGAATTCATGCCACGTGGGTAAAGGCAGGCACAAAAAAGTAATCACTTTGTCCAAGCCAGATATTCAGGGTTTTTTTCGGGTCGGTTCGGGTTCTGGTCGGTTTTACCTTATTTTTTGTCGGGTCGGGTAGGGTCGGTTTAAGGGAGTTAAGATCGGTTTCGGTTCGGATTCGGTTTATATCTCTAATGTTTCGGGTCAGTTTGGCCTGGTAAACCCGACCCAAAGCACATCATTATTGCGCCCGTATTGTTCCCAAGCGCTAGTGCACTACAGAGACGGGTTCAAACATTGCGTGAAGGGGTGGTTTGGAAAAGTGCAGGTAATTTTTCAACTGATTTCGTATTTATCAAATTAGGTTTTGCTCTTCACCGACGTTTCAACACTGTATACATGTACTCAGTGTGTTACCTCCCGAGTGAAAGTTGGAAAAAATCACTCGGGTGGGACTCGAACCCACGACCTCCTGCTTTCTAGTGCAGATGTCTTACCACTCGACCACCGAGCTAACGGGATCGGTTGGCTGGTTCGAATCTGACGTACATAGCAGCGGGTACCGCATAAACTATTATAAGATGGAATTTTGCATCGAGGTATTTTTTTACTATCAACGATATTGTACAAAATATTTACAACTGGAAAAATGCATGTGTACTCCGTCGTGTCTGATGTAAACAACCGGGTTTTTTTTTTTAATCTTTTCTCGGATACGGTAAGACAAAAATGCACATACGAATACATTTATGTACCATTTCCACGACAGCATAAGGCTCAGTCTCCTTATGCGGGACAATCATATAGACCACTCTTCCCCTTCTCGTGCCGTTACCGACTTGCAAGTATACAGTCGTCCCCTTTATAATATCCCCGACACTCGGCAGTTCTGATGGCTGATTGGGCAGCTCCTGTTTGGATCGTGGGACATTCTCGTACAAATGAGTGGTTCCCTGCGACGTGGACGGTGGGACCAGTTTGCTGATGGGCACAAAGACGGCACAATCAGGATCTGTCTGGAAGTAACGGCACTTTCCAAAGACACCATCTGATGTTCCTTGGCCTCTATAAGCATTATCCTGAAAGTATGACCACATGGAGAAGATTTTTTAAATATCTAAAAAAGGTTTTGACTGTTCTGTTGTCAGACGTTTGACACAGAGGTAAAAGGAAAACATGCCTTATTGGGTTAAAATGGCTCTCTGTTGATCAAAGCTCCTACGCAACAATCCATTTGTTGTCAATAATAGTAATAAATGTGAGTGAAAAATGAAGTTTTGGAAATAACGTATACACTAACCGCAAATGGAAAAATTATGCAGACTTGTGTGAAATCCCAATTTGTAAAAAAAAACATCATCAGTAATTACACAAAGTTTCATACAAAAAACTTGGCTATGTTGGCCACAACGCTTCAATTCTCTTTGAACTCAAGAGTTGTGATTTCATTGACTTTCTGTGACTTCAGGTAAAAGTAAGCAATGGTTGGAAGAATATACTCATTTAACACACAAAAATTACTTGATAGATGCATGTGCATATGGACTTACCATCAGCTCCAAACCAAAATATGTTCCCATTTCCGTTTCAGACAATGGTCCGATGTACCGAACGAGGGCAGCAACTTCCTCATAGGGTGAGGTGCTGTCGTTTCTATGTCTCACTATCACCGACGACCCTTCCTTCAGGCCTAATGCATACGGTATGAGGTCCTCATCCTGGTAAATATTAAAACGATCTGAGTTCGTGGAAATAGCTCGCAGAAGATCCCTCTCTGGAACTGTGATTCGGCCGATTTCCCAGCTTCTGCATTGAAACTGCATGTCCCCACTGAGCGGTTTGACTACAAATCGTTTCGCATCTGCCCTCTTACTGCCTTTGACTACGTCTCCATAACTCTGGCCTCCTCCTGGCAACACCTCGTTACCTTGAAGCAAGGAGCCTTTGAGAATTCTCTTGGAAGAAGGTGCATGACGCTGATTTAAAAGCGAGTCGCTTGCCGAGCCTTGTACTTCTTTGTCCACAAGAAGAATGAAGCATATTGGTTCAGCCATTGCAGAGGCTTCAGAGATGGTGGCAGAAGTGGTAAACAGATGAGATGGCTTGGTTGTTAGTGTTGAGGTGACATTTCCTGTGACTCCTTGAGTGGCTACGGGTGTTGAGCCAGTGGCTCTAGCATATCTCTGCTACTGCCTGGCCCAGTAGCTGAAGACCCTTTACCAGTCATCGGATATCCACCTGCCTTGCCACTCCGACTAGAATGCGCAGCTAATTCTGGTAACTCTGCCTGTTGCTGTTACGCTTGTTGCTGCAGTATTTCTGCCAAGATTCATTACATTTCTGCTGTCAAGTGCTGCCGCTGTTGCGAGCTGCCATGTTGCCAGCAGGGTACATGGTGTACATTTGTATGTAATTCAACTTTCATCTGCAGGAGAAAAAAAGAAGAAAAAAAGATGACTTGATTTTCATTCATTAAAACCTACTGCAGTGTTGGCGTTTAATGTATCAAAGCAAAATGGCTGATACAAGGGGATTCTTAATAATGTTTTTACAGCATTAAGTCCCAGTTTATTTCATTTAATATATCTTTCTGTTTCATAAAGACTAACAAATTTGATTATTTCATTACTTGTCACACGGCAAGGTCTTTGTCATGTCAAAACAAGGACAGACATCCAAATAACGAAAACTTCAGTGTTAAATCATTTCATTTATTCATTTAAAATTTTCCACATTTCAAAATGGCAGTGTATATTTAACTGTGAACAAGTTCCCGATTACTTTTTCTTTCTACAAGCCGGCACTGCACTAAACATGCATGTTTAATGTTTTTAGGACTTGAACATTTTTGCCATGACTAATCTTGACGAATCATCCAACATTTAACAAAATGAAATCTCTTTAATTGTGGCGACAATCAGGGAATTCCAAAGTGTGCAGTTTTGGCGATGTAGAAAAAAAATCCTGCCTAATTCTACGCAGTGGATGCTTCATGGAAAATCTGTGCTGCCTGGGCTGGATGTTCCTCAAGATAATTTTTTTTTTAATAACTTAGACTTCTTGGCTTTAGGAAAATATATGTCCTTGAGCTTTTCAAACATATTTTCTTTCTTTTTCCCTTCTTTTTTTTCAATACCAATACACTTTTCATAATTTCAAGATTATTTTCAATATACTAATGGTTGAATCATTACAAAGGTCTATATTTTCATTTACATAAGGCCAAAAAAAAAATCTCCGGTTTCTGGTATGGAGCTTGCCCAAAAAGTGGTGTGGCGACGCGGCTTTTTTTTTTTTTATCTGATTTTTTTTCGCTTCAAATGTCGGCTGATGACTGCAAATGGTGCCGGACTAAACTTAGTGCAAATATATGGGAGTCCAGAGAGGCCACATAAAGCTTTTTCTCGACCACAACCCCATCTAAAAACACGTTAATATTGTGCAGCAGCAGGATTCCAGTCAAACCAGTGAGTTTGGCGGGTTTGAGACATCATCTTTTAAAAAAAATTTCCTAAATACATTTTATACATATTTACCTATTAAATGTAGAGGAAAGATTTCCATATACGAAGTTCACTCAACACCCTGTGTACAAACCCTATGAGATTGGACAGAAAAATTCTAAGTGTTTTCTAAGAAAATGCTTGTATTTTCTCACTGCTCAAATTGACTTTGATGACATGAAATTGCTATCTGGGGGCTTGTTAGTCAATATAGAGGAAAATTAATGAACTTCGTATATGGAAATCTTTCCAAAAAGACTGTAAGTTTTACATCCGTGAGAAAATGCAAAATATTATCTATGACATCTTAACTTTGATACTGATGACAGTGGTAGACCAAGAAAAGCCACCGTACGGTCATATTTTCGACTTCTGCAGGCCCGGAAGCATCTGTCTGCATTTGTACTTGTAAAAGTTGTACTATTGTAGTAAAATACCGGTAGCTTTAAAAAGCAGATTGTTTTCATTTTTTGCCTGAATTCCAGGGAAAGCCATCAATGTCCACATTTGCTCGGCTGCTGGTTAAAGTTCGTGCATCAAAGTATACCATCCCAGTGAAACTTTGTCATTTTTTTTTAAGATGCATACCTTGCAAAAAATAACTTACACTACGGGCGAGTGCGCAGAAATAGAAGCGCGTTGCTACTTCAAGGGATTTCCGGATGTCCGACGACAAATTGTAAAATAGACAAAGTGTGTGGTATTTTTTCATTGCTGACTACTGTTAACGATTTAAAACTCCTCTAAAACGTCCATGCTGACAGATAGAAATGATTCAAATCTATGTCTTAGTCTTACAGGTTCATGACCCAAAATCTTCATGTTTCGCACAAACCATGGAGGAATAAGGAACACAGAAACTCACCTGATGAATCTGGACTCCACAGGGGAATACCCTGAAGTAATACATTTAATAGAGGGCGCTATTCGGATAATGTGATGGGATGGGCGCACAGCGGTAGTCGAAGTTGAACTTTGATTATATTACGCCAATTCCGGAGAGACTCACCCTGTATAATTGTACCTTGTATTGCAATCTAACCACCCTTTGAAGCTAATGGAATAGTCCTCATTAGGTATTCAAAGTTCGAAGAATAGCGCTCTATTCAAACTTGAAGAATAGCTTGCTATGTGCATGTGTACTCCTCGCTCGAGTGCTGGATCGTCTTTTGTTTTTTGTGTCGCAATCTGATCACATCGTATACGTATACACGCCCGTATAGTGCTTTTCGTTGGATTTTTACCGTGATTCGTAGGAAATGTCAACCCGTCGCCCTCGATTTTCCACGGCTCCAGCCACCGTCTCGAGGCCCCCAGATGAGCCTCCAGCATCTGTAGACATCCTAGCCATGGCTACCAGAGAAATAGGAGACGAGGAGGACCTAGCGGTCCGGGTGAAGGGTCGTCATGCCCGAAACCCACGACTGACCGCCATGCCTCAGCACCGTTATGGGCTGATGGCAGTTCGGGTGGAGGGTTATTATACCCAAAACCCAATGCAGGCTCCGGTCCAGCTCCGAAGTCGACTCCGTCCAGCGACATGCATCAACCAGTATCTGCCGATCCTACTCCAACAAGAGCAGAGCCTACTCCATCGGCACCGCCATACGGTACCGGCACCGCCCATGGCCCGTCGTTCGGGCCTACAGGAAACCCGGCTGGGTATATTTCAGCCTGGTCGCAGCCGCAGACATTTTTCAGTCCGGCCACGCCGGCCTGGAACCCGGGCCCCTGGGGTAATCCTCGGTTTCCCACGACTGCAAACTCGGCACCTATGCCGCCATGCTACTACAACTCCTGGGGTTTTCCTACCCAGTGGTTTCCACAGATGCCTCCATCGGCATATCCGCAATCGTCAGGCGCTGTCCCGACAACTGCACCTACTGGTTCACGAGCACAGTCATCATCTGCTGGTAGCGTGCCGTCTCACACCGACGCCGTTATTACGGTCGTCAGTGACATCAGCGACGAGGAGAGCTCGGAAATTTCTAACGCAGGAACTTCAACGAGTTCCCTTCCTGCTTCGAAGGGGATCCTCCGTAACCCCCACAAAAAGGACAAAGGAAATCCCATTTCGGATGAGGTGATGAAATGGTGGGAAGAACTTAGAACTCATAAACTTTCACCGGAAGACCACAAAGAGGAGTTGTCATCCTTTGCGGTTCCCGAAGAGCAGGATAAATATTTCTCTGCTCCGGAGTTGCCTGCCGGTATCAAGAAAGTATTCAAACAGGTAAATCCGTCCATGTTGCTCAAGATGACAGACTAAAAACTGCTCAAGGTTACGCCCTGAAGGCAGCTTTGCCACTTCTTCACTTATTTGAGGCAGCTGCCGATCCCGAAGGTCCCAGTGAAATGAACAAGGATATGATTATGGACGTAATTTCTTCAGGCCTAATTCTGTTAGGTTCTGCCAACCAAGGCCTCGCAACAACCCGCCAACGTGCCTTTGATGACATCGTTGATAAGAAATTCGACGCCCTTAAGCGGAACCAACCTTCCATGGGTGATCTCTTCGGTTCTTCGCTGATGAAAGATATCGAGGAGATGGAGAAAGCCAATAAGCTAGCCGCGAAAGTTACCAGTGGTAAGAGCCATCCTACAAATTCCTCCAAAGAGAAGCGCTTCTCGCCTTACCAAGCTGTGTATAGAGCGTCAAGAAACCGCCGATTTTCGACACCCTACAAGCCGACATACAAGGGGTTTGCTGGTCGACAATCTTACAAGTCGTCTTCAAACCGAGGAAGAGCGGGTAGGCAGCTTAATGCTTCAGATAACGCATCCTCTAAAAACTAACTGTGTTTAATTTTCCAGTCAGTTCCCCAGCATCTTCTGCAAATCTACTTCTCGCAGGTCGTCTTCAACACTTCCAGCACCATTGGTTACTTGTTACACATGACCCATGGATCATTGATTCCATTTCAGGCTACCGCTTGGAATTTTTGTCAGAGCCCTTTCAGAGTAAAGTCCCCATTACACGAGCCCAATCTCGTCATCACGCGAGTATTTTTGATATAGAGGTGCAGAAGATGCTGGAGAAAGGAGCGATAACTGTTGTACAGCCACTAAAAGGTCAGTTTCTGTCTTCACTTTTCATGGTACCCAAGAAAAACGGAGATCTCCGTCCCGTCATCAACCTCAGACCGTTAAATCGGTTCATTCCATACCAACACTTCAAAATGGAGAACATTACAGCAGTCAAACATCTGTTAATTTCGGACGACTGGTTAACGACCATCGATCTCAAGGATGCCTATTTTACAGTGCCGATTCATCAGTCTCACAGAAAGTTCCTCCGCTTCTGTTGGAAAGACGTCATTTACCAGTTTTCATGCATGGCCTGTGCAGTGCACCGAGAACATTTACCAAAATCCTGAAACCAGTTGCATCGTCACTCCGGGAAAAAGGGATTCGTTGCGTCTTTTATCTGGACGACATCTTAATCATGGGAACTTCAGCCCGGGATTGTTTGAACAGTACCAATCTTGCCGTCAACTTGCTCCAGGACTTGGGATTTATCGTGAACAAGGAGAAATCCAATCTGATTCCAACACAGCAAGTCGAGTACCTGGGATTTGTTATAAATTCCAAGAACATGACTCTTTCCCTAAATCAGGGGAAGATAAACAACATCATCAGCCACTGCAGAGAGGTTTTGTCAGCACACACAACTTCAGTCCGCGATCTTGCCAGTTTGATCGGGAAGATGTCAGCGACCATACAAGCAGTATTCCCAGCCCCGTTATTCTACCGGCACCTTCAGTTGGAAAAGATAGCGTCCCTGCGGGAACACTACAACTACGAGACAGAGGTCACCTTGTCAAAAGAGGCAAGGGACGAGCTCCGGACATGGACTCAATACCTACAGGCATGGAACGGTCGGGGGATCGTTCTGCAGACTCCAGATCTAACTATCCAAACAGACGCGTCATTGAGCGGTTGGGGAGCCTGCCTGGGAAATCAACGAGTCGGGGGTCGCTGGACACCGCAGGAAAAGATAAATCACATCAATTATCTCGAAGTGTTGGCAGCCTTTTATGCACTCAGAACACTACTAAAGGACCGTCAAAATGTGCATGTTCGGCTACAGATGGACAACTCTACGGCGATTTCTTACATAAACCACAAGGGTGGAACACGCTCCGTAAGTCTTGTTCAACTTGCACTCAAGATTTGGTTATGGTGTCTCCAAAGAAGTCTCATCTTGACGGCAGAACACCTGCCAGGCTCGATGAATGTCACAGCGGACAACCTATCCCGTGTGTTCAACGATCGGTCGGAATGGCAGCTAAACGTTCGGATATTTCGCAGGATTATGAACAGACTAGGTTTCTCCCCAGACGTGGATCTGTTTGCAACTCGACTCAACACTCAACTCCAGATGTTCGTGTCATGGCAACCAGATCCCATGGCATGGAGAGTAGACGCTCTACTTCTGAACTGGAGGGAGATAAAGGGTTATGCCTTTCCTCCCTTTGCGCTTCTGCCCAGGTGTTTGAGCAAGATCAGCGAGGAACAGGCCACGATTGTGCTCATCGCCCCCGTCTGGCGCACGCAGATCTGGTACCCCAGACTTCTGGAGATGGCCGTTCAAAATCCCGTTATTCTACCCAGGGGAAGAGATCTTCTCCAATTGCCTCACAACCGAACACTTGTCCATCCATTGGCAGATCTAATGTTGTTAGCCGCGTGGAAGCTGTCAGGGAAAACCTTCGCTCAGAGGGAATTTCTCAGTCAGTGTCCTTCACAGTCATGTCATCATGGAGGGACAAGTCCAAGAAGCAGTATGATTCAGCTTGGAATCGATGGGCCAGCTGGTGTCTTCAGAGGCAAGCAGATCCTGTTCGAGCACCTATAGCGGTATGTTTATCCTTTCTTCAAGATTTGTTAGATTCAGGGTTGCTATACAGAACTATCAATGTATACAGATCGGCAATTTCCTCAGCCCACGTCTTTATAGACGGAGCACCAGTTGGACAACATCACTTAGTTAAACGTTTCTTCAAGGGTGTTCTTAATTTGCGTCCTCCACAGCCACGATACAATGCAACATGGAATGTGGCAACTGTGTTGACTTATTTCAAGTCTTTACCTGACAATCGTAGATTATCTATCAGACAGTTAACTCTTAAATTAACTATGCTAATTGCACTAGTTACAGCTAGTCGCTGTTCGTCACTCACAGCTATCGATATCGATCATATGTCAAGGTCCTCAGATGGCAGTTTTTATTTTTGGTTGGTAAAACCTTCTAAACGTGTGTCAGTTAACAAACCCTTCCACGATATAGAAATTGCTCGCTTTCAAGCTAACAGAAACCTTTGCCCAGTACGCACTTTGCAGGAATACCTCAACAGGACTTCTCATATTAGAACAAATGGGAACTCTAGCATGACTCAGCTCCTGCTGTCACACTCCAAACCCTACCACCCGGTAGTGTCATCCACAGTCTCCAGATGGTTAAAAGATGTACTCAAAGAAGCTGGCGTTGATACTTCATGTTTCAAGGCCCATTCAACCAGGGGTGCATCTACCTCTGCAGCTGCAAGTGCAGGGGTAACAACTCAAGACATCCTGAAAACGGCAGACTGGTCATCCGTGACTACTTTTGCCAACTTCTACAACAGAAGATCATCTCAGATGGAGTTTGGTCAAGCAGTTCTGGCATCGGCACCTTGATGACCGGCTTTGAAGTATACAGGGTGAGTCTCTCCGGAATTGGCGTAATATAATTCCCCAATTATGTAAAGTACTTACCTGCAATATAATTGGAATTATATAAGACAATGGAGGAGAGACTCAGTCTCCCTCCCTTTTTATGTTTTGTGTGCATTTTTACAGGCACTTTGACTCCCGCCCGAGAACTAAATCAGGTCACAGGTCGCCTCCGCCAGTCATCATTGCTCCTCAAGCTTCAAAAAGACGATCCAGCACTCGAGCGAGGGGTACACATGCACATAGCAAGCTATTCTTCAAGTTTGAATAGAGCGCTATTCTTCGAACTTTGAATACCTAATGAGGACTATTCCATTAGCTTCAAAGGGTGGTTAGATTGCAATACAAGGTACAATTATACAGGGTGAGTCTCTCCTCCATTGTCTTATATAATTCCAATTATATTGCAGGTAAGTACTTTACATAATTGGGGAATTTGTAGGTATACCACCAGTACCAACAGATCCGCTATACCCTGTTCAAAATGTCTTGTAAGTTGTATTCAACCACAATCCCCAACTAACTCTGCTTTTATTAAATTTGGAACTCCGGAAAAATCCTGACAAGTCTTGCACTCTGGGAAAATGCTATTCTTGAGAATGCAGGGTTGGAGAATTGATTTTTTTTTTACGGAATTTATTGCGCCTGCTTGCCCCTTTCTATAACCAACCTAGAATCTGGGACATTCAATTCATATGGAGCTGGAAAAACACAAATAAAGGAAAACAAACAAATGTTACTTTTTTTCTGGTATTTTTTTTGCCAATGAAGTATCTATCTACACGACTTTAATAACAATTTCAGATTATTATTATAAAATGTTTAATTTCGCGCAAATAATTATTTTGTTAAATTAGTATTAAATTAATTTTTGGTTGGTCTATGTATTTTGAGAATTGTCAACATCTGTCTGAGTAATGCCGCATCCAAATAAATGTCAACAAATGCAAACTAAAAGTAATAAAACTCAATGAAACAAATGTTCACTTATCTTTACATATATACTGCTGCTAAGATTAGGAAAGTTATACTCCACAGAATCTCTTGCCAAAATGCAAACTTCAAGTCTGCATCCAAATGTCTTATCTAGAGCTGTCGTCTAGGGCTTTGGCAATAAGCCTTTGTACTAATGACGTCACACTTTGTTTACATGTGCACTTTCTTATGGAGCCAGTGGGGGCCCATGGTCCACTGAGCACCATAGGAAAGCACACACGTAAACAAAGTGTGACGTCATTAGTAATCAGGCTTATAATGCACCTGCACGGGATACATCGTGCTGACTTGGCCGTAGCTCTGGAAGCCTGTTTTAGACACCGTGCCTTATTCTATACTGATCTGTGCAAACTTCTGCTCACCAAATAGTGAGGCACAAAGTAGTTAGGGCCAAGCCACACAAGACAAAAATTCACAGGCCACTTATATGCAATCCCATAGACTACGATCTAGGAACCTTCGCCATGAACAAATTACAGTTTCCCAACAGGTCATGGCTAATCCATACAACATTACATAAAATTTCGAAATTTCCCCTTCGTTTACTTCTGGGAGATTGCCCTGATCAAGTTGCCTGTAAATTGCCTCGGGTGTCATGGCCCTTAGATTAAATTTGGTCAAAGTGATACGGGTAACACAGTACTATCACCCAAGTCCAAAAATTGTGGACTTTCAATTCTGTGTATGAGAGTCCCCCAACTTTAGGTACTGAAAACATACATTGCAAGAAAATAGACCGGCACATGAAACAACCAGTCCAACAACTCTTCAGTACTGCGGCACTAATCAACCGTTTCACCAAAAACTTTTGGTACCGGTCTATATTTCTACACATCTCTCCATAGTCTGACACCAGACTACTGAAGAGGTCAGTCTCTTCAAAAGTTGAACATGTACCAATCTAGCCTCGGAAATGACTCTGAAATCACTTGGCTTCACTGTTGGGTGCAAAATTTTGCAAAATACTGAAGAAAAGTCTACTTAAATATCTGAATTGAGATTTCAAACTTGGCTGGTGAAATACTGCGGATCTTGCCTTTGCCTCATGAAAATTTTGGAGAATTCTGTCTGCTAAAGATTGAGTAAAGTTGGCCTGATCTTGTTTTGCATGCTTTTTTTCTGCTCTCAAGCTCCCAGTCTGCCATCACCTGTGCATGAAAAACATATCACGGCAGAGACTATGAATTGACTTATATTTCAGTGCAAAAACCAAAATGTGCTTTAAGCAAAATATGCTTGAATATATACTTTTTACGTTCATCTCTTTTCTCTCTCTCTCTGATGAAATATTCTTTTATGTCATCAATTACAACTTGTTTTACTGAAGTAGTTTTAGCTGCATAATTTTGACTAGCTTAGGAGGTTTAAAGTTGTATGTTTTTCCATCTGTTTCTAACTTCAACTTCAGTTGACATGTCTTTGTGTTGCAAAGCTTACGCTTTAAGGTTTGCTCATTCTGATTTTGCTTATTTGGTAATCAAATACACAATAACATAATTTCAAAACAATTCTAACATGGATAAATGAACATTTAGAAAACACTGCAGCAGTTCTTAGAATACTTATATATAATATAAACATTATATGCATGTGCATGTATTGATTCTGCTTTCACGTCCTGTAGGAGCATTTCATATTTTGCACTTTTAACACACTTTTTATGATCTTGACTTCCTCAGCTTTTGTAGTCACAAGAACCTTTCAAAATCCACCCAAACCCAATACAGTTTTGTGACAAAATGGTAATTTCTTCGTGCTAAATGAAACTGGAGCACCAAGCTGTATTGAAGGTAACAGCAACATCCCCAAATTAAAATCCACCCAAATTAAGCAGAACAACGTGATGGATTTTAGAAAAAAATTAGGCAATGTACAACTTTGTCTCCACAATAAGAGGATTAGCATAATGCTGAAATGGGAAGCCTATTACTGTGCAAATTAGCTTCTATCACTAAACATAGTTTTTTTGGGAATAATTTCATTATTTAGTAACTCCACCATGCAAAGCCTCAAATCTTACTTATAGTTTTTTTGGTTAAGAGTGTATATATTACTTAAGACAAAGAATGAAAGCAATGGAAAAATTAATTTGTACATAATTGTCCAATTACTTCTTTTAGCAATCAAAAGAATAAACGTGAATTTATAATAATTTTGCAAATAATCTGCAGCATATATACTGGAAATATTGGACATACGCTTGGATAAACATCATCAAACCTTTTGTTGTTTTCGCACTAGTTATTAAACATGCAATGATATATAATACCTGACCTGTATTATACTTAAGCAACTGTGTAAATATTTTCAGTGGTCACTTTTTAAAACTTGAAAAACTGTTATTCCATAGATGTATTTGGTAGCAGAAAAATCTGAGAATGAAGTATGTAAACTTATACATACATGTATGTATGAAGTATTGTCAGGTAGCCTTTACATCCAGGGTAAAAAGTGCTTCAAACAATAGTAGTGTACATCATTTGCAGCTATTCAAAAAGTAACTGACAAAATTATAGTTGAAAAGCATACTTGGTTTAAAGATAGCAATGGCACTTACTCCCTGTGAAATTATTCTTTCTGGCATTGCTGTCATTTTGAAAAAAACATTAAACGAAGGTCATTTCCAAAGATGCGTCTAAAGACGCATTTTTTTCTGGAAATTTCCGTTAGTAGTTCGTTTTTAATTTGAAGAAGCCACGAATGGGTGAGCGCTAGCGTTGACACGACGCACACGCGCCATGTGTGCTGTTGCTATAACTCTTCCGTTCAGAGTGTGACATCGCGTAGCTGCAATTGGCTGAATGAGAACGTGTCCCTGACGCTGATTTTTGGTGCAATTCAAAACATGACTCAGCAACTTTTGAATTGAAACCGAGATCTTAGAATATTGTTTTTTCGGAATTTACAGCATTCACTGAGCTAAAACTTCACCAGATTAGTCATGTTAGTTGTTAAGCAGCTGTCTTTAGATTTTGAGCACTTTTTTTGCTTCAAACGAAAAAAATGCACAAATGACAAATGATGTACTCTACCTTTAAGGTTTGAGTAAATTTACTCCACCCACAAATAAACTGTTATTTCCTTTCTTTCTGGCTTCCTCATTTTCCTGAGGCAATCTATTGACTGCAAACACTGTTCCAAGAAAATAGAAGGAATATTTGGTGAAATTTGGATGTCCACATTGTAGGTCAAACATTGCATTCAGTTCCAACTGGTCAGAGCAGTGGAATCCCCATGAACAGCTGTGAAGTCTTCCCTGACTTTGTTTATTACAGCTATGTCATTCATAGCCTCAATGGCCGTCATGGCTAAGGCTTTGGCTACACGTATTGAGCTGGAGTGGGCAGCCTCCTCCCCTGCAGCCGCTGTGAATTCCGAGGTGTGGTTGACAACACCGCCCTCTACGTCGAAGGCTGGCACGATGCAGGGCACGACATGGGAGACGTTGCCGGCGTCGGAGGAGCCAACGGGCGTGGTCAGAAGATCGCATTTTGTTGTGAACTCCACACCCATGGACTCGGCGTGTTTTTGGTAAGACTTGGCCAAAGCGTCGTTGGAGAGAAGATTGGAGTAGGGGTGGTCGGTGAAGTTGAACTCGATCTCGCAGTGGGTGGCCTTGGCCGCCGCGACGAAGGCAGCATTTGCTCGCTGTTGGAGGAAGGCCATGTCAATGTGGTCCCTGGCCCGCAGGTAGAACTTCATCTCTGTGTTCTCAGGGATGATGTTTGGTTTGACGCCCCCACTGGTGATCACACCTGCAATGAAACGACAACCAATGTAAATCCAGCTTGAGATGCTCAGCTTAACTAAATATTTCAAGAGTTTAGCCGCAAGAGTCTGTGATTGGAAAGGAATGACCCACTGACGTAAATTGATTTAGCAGACAAAACAAAGCTACAAGTTAAATGTAGAGATAGCTCAAATGATCAATAAATGCCATTGTTGACTGAAGCACAACAATTTAAATCTATCCACATCATTTTACATAAGGCTTGATTCCCAATTAAGCCAAATTCAATATGGGTTTTGCCCTTCACCAACGTATTTCTTAAACACTGTGGTCCGAAGTGATTGTGAGAAAAAAAAATCACTCGGGCGGGACTCGAACTTACGACCTCCTGCTTACAAGTGCAGACATTTTAACACTCAACCGCTGAGCGTGCCGGGAATGGCTGGCTGGTTGCAATCTGATATAGCAACAGGTACTGCAACCAACTATTCATAAGATGGACTTTGCGACAGAGTGATGTAAATTCATCAACCTGAGGCAAATTCCATCTTGTGAAAAATAAGAAGCAAAAGGAATGTGCCATGTTTTTGCTGCACAGTGTTCATTCTAGAGCATTAAGGTTTCTCCCTGGCAAAAAAGTGCAGAGTTTGGCTAAACCCTTGTATTTTGGTTAGAAACCCTGCCCAACACGACGACAGGTTAGAAGCCTGCCCAATGTCACAAGATCCAAGGGTAAACAATTCTAACTGTCTAAATCCTAACCGTCAAACTGCCTGTAAGTCTGAGGTTGCCTATTTGAACACGATCAAACAATGACATCGTTCAATTGGTCTAGCTCTCATTGCCTGCAGCAAGGGGCCCCAGACGTTTACACCAGGGCCCAATTTCACGGCGCTGCTAAGCACAAACATTTGCTAGGCACAAAAAACGTCTGGCTTAAAAGCAGGTTACAAGCCAAAACTCCATGTAATTTTCATGCTAAGCAAACAACAGCTGAATACTAATCACAAGCAATATACATCACGTGGAGTTTTGGCTGGTAAACTGCTTTTATATTAAAGCCAGAATAATGTTTTGCTAAGCACATTTTTGTGCTTAGCAGCGCCGTGAAGTTGGCCCTGGGTCCACTGAGGTGCCCCTGGCAGGGTTTAGGGTTAGGGTTAATCCTTACCATGGATCTGCATGTGGGGTTTCAGCTGCTGCCGCATAACGGATATATTGTTATAGCACAGCACGGCCGCGTCCAGGGCGTTGCGGCCTTCCCAGGGCTGGGCTGAGGCGTGCGCCGTTTTCCCGTGGTACGACAACGTGACACGCATGATGGTCAGCATGGTGGGCTTGCTGATGTTGGCGCTGTAAGGTGTGACAGTCATGGCGAGGTCGATGTCCTTGAAGAAGTCCTGGTTGATTGCATCGATTTTGGTGCCGTTGCCTTCTTGGTCGGGGCATCCCAGGACAGTCACCTGGAGATAATTTGGAAATTAGAAAAATTGATTGAAGGGAATATAAATCATTTGCTTTTGCTGTAATTTTCAGAAATGGATGGAATTGGGGGGTTGGAAATATATAGCAAATATAGTTACATTGACTTTTTTGAGGTTTTGGGTTCGAAAATGCTATAAAAACCAAGAAAGACAATCATTTTCCTGTAGTCTGGTTCCCTGACTCCATATTAGAAGAAACAGAGCAGTTTACATACATTGGGAATTGTAAGGTCAGGGAACCAGTCTAGCTGGCTCGTACCCGTTCATAGGTTTGTAATCGATTGCAAACAAGTGCGATGGTCAATTGGGGCCAGTATTTGAAAAAAAAACACAGTTTTTTCCAACGCAGATGGGCCGATCAGCGTTGGAAATTGATACAAAAATACCACTTTTCTTGAAAATGACAGTATACCAGGTGCCATGATTTTACAGGATGCTTTACACTGTCATTCACTAACAGTCCAGCAAGGTATTTCGAAATGATTTTGTAGTTTTACTTTTTGATGTTTGCAATGAATCTTTTCTGTTGAACATATTTTGTGCAATTTTCTACTCCTCCTAAATGTATGAAACCTATTTGATATCCCTTTTTGGTTAATTTTATTGAAAAAGGCACTTTTTGAAACATTACAAATTTCCCATGCGTTTTCTGACAAATGAGGGCGCTATTGCTGTGATGTCATTTCAGGAAGACACTGTTCACTTTAGGGGTTTTCTGTTCAAATTGCAAACCCAAAATTTGCTCATTGAAAACATTTGAGAGAAAACTTTGCTCACTGGCTTTAACTGAAACAATGAATCACCAAAAGGAATCAAAAATTTACGCCAGCAAATTATCTAAAATTTTGACAAATTTTTTTACTGAAATACATAACATTGAAGTTTCCGCCTGTAATGACATCACACTTTTAGTCATGAATATGGAAATTTACATTAGCATTAAAACCAAAAAAAAGTACCAAAATGCCCTTTAAAAATGACAAAATGAAAATTGAAAGTATGGTTAAATAGGACACAAAGGTGCATTTTCAAAATGTTTGGGATAATCAAAAAATGTATTTGAAACCTTGTTCAACCCTGCTATTTGTAAACCATATCATATTTCTTTCCTTTGAAATTTTGGAAAGAATTCCATACCTGGACATCACTTGACACCCTGTGTACAAACCCTATGAGACTGGTGTGAAAAATTCTTATTTTAAGTGTTTTCTCAGTAAGGCCCCACAACAACAAAAATAGTCGGTCTCTGGTCAGACTGAAGTTCCGGAATTGATGCGGCGACGCGGTTCTTGGGGTTTTTTTGTGGCTTTTTTTGTTTGTTTCAAGCTTGAATTGCACAGACAAGGTGGGTACTATGCTTTTTTTGTGTCCTCACTATACATTGGTGTCCTCCATAATTTGCCTTGGTGCCCTTTATCATTTTCCTTGGTACAATTTCCCCATTCCTTGGTGCTCCTTGGTACAAAAATTTGAGGAAGTGCGGCAATAGAGGGCGCTGTTGTAGCTTCCGTGTTAATTTGAAGAAAAAAAAGGTTGACGCGCATGATTAAAATCAACGCATGCGCTGATCAGAGAACGAGTATTTTTTTTTGGGGGGGGGGCCTAAATGCTTCAATATTTTCCCTGCTAAAGTTGAATTTTTAAGGACATGTTATCGCTTTCTGATGGCTGTTAGTAACTGCAGGGAAAAATTAGTGCTGTCCATGTACGGAATCCTTTCCAAATTCTTTATGGAAAAATATATTAGGGTGGTTGTTGTCGTATGCGTTCAGCACGCTCTCTCCGCCAGCCACTCCAGGGCAGCTTCCTCGCAGTTGTGTAGGGCTTCGATTCCTCTGTCTAGTCTGGTAATGGGACAGTCATTCACTATGTGATTAATTGTTTGAATCTCTCCACAATCACAGCTTGGAGATTGTGGAGAGATTCAAACAATGAATAATATAGACATTGTATGGCTGATTGTGACAAACAATTTACATTCATTTTCATAAACACCTGAGCAGCACCCTTTTTTGTCATGGTGGAAAATTTTCCCCCACGTGGTGACATTTGCTTGTTGCATCCATGATCATGCTGGAAACACGTGAAATCACTTTCCACATTCAACCCTCTACTGAGTTGAGGTCACCTTCAGTGCATTGTGAGTCCACACGACAGCTCGTGAATACTGTATTCAGAGCTATGTGTGTATGCAATGGTACAAAAGGAACTAGTTCACAAAAGGCAGGATGTGAATTGAAAATTAGCAGACCGCAAATCTGACCTCAGCCCAAACGTTCCCGCTAAATTTCAAAGATGAAGCAAATGCACAAAGCACGACTGCATGTGTGCTGCAGTGCAGTTTCATTTGTAATCAATGAGTGGTTCAGCGCAAATAATTGGGATGATAGAATTTTGACAAAGCAGTATTTTTCCAAGCAAATGCTTTTTAAACAATTGAATTATGCTGAAATTACTACAGTACAGCTAGATATATGCTACAATACATGACTAGTCATGATATTAACTATTGTTATTGGGTTGCCCCACTAGTAAGAAAGTAAATCAGTTATCACTTTTGAGATTACAAACACAGCAGAACATGCAGAATAACAATAATCTGACAAAATTTGCAACGGAAAAAATCCATACGCCTACTGGGCCACCACTCATATTCCTTAATATGACCTGAAAAGTACCAAAAGTTGTAAATCTGATGAAGAAACACTGTTCAAGGAGTGCAAAAATTCTTTGATAATAATACTTTAAAATGTTCTGTCATGGCCCATAGACTTTGTGCAGGAGCTCTGAGTGGTGGCCCGGTATGGATTTTTTTCCTCAGATGATATCACATGTATCACAATAATTATAAAATATATATTTCAATAAACACATTTTTGGGAGGAGGGCTAGTTTGTCCTTGCTGCCTTTAATATTATGATTCATGACATTACCAAATCATGTTCATATGTTTTTAGTTTAACAACAGAAATACACGTACTCCTAGAACTATGAGGCTCCGCGGAGCCTCAGTTCTAGGAGTAGCCTCGTACAGAAAAATTAGCTTCGCCAAAATTTCCCCCCGAATTTGGTTTTTACACTTTTAGGCCGACCTAAAATTTAAGTTTTACACACCTTTCCCAGTCGTTTGCCGTTGCTGTTCTTCTCGATCACCGCCTTGATTCCCAAAGCGGCAGCCACAGTGGCCTCAGCGATGAGATTCCTGCCCGATGCATGACCCAGCTCCGGCAAAGCATCGTACTCGCACAGCAGACAGACGTGGAGTTTGCCCGTGGACTCCCGGTCCACCGCACCAAACGACGCGCGGAAGCCCGTCGGGGCGATGTACTGCTCCTCCACCTCGAAACCACGCTCCCGTAAGAACGACGTCAACAGTCGGTGAGCGTGGAACTCCTGGCGGCCCAGCTCGGGATTCCGCCAGATTTCGTGGCCCAGGTCCCACAGCTGCTTTTCCTGGTCATCGATGGACTGTTTGGCGTTTTCGAAATAAACCTCCATGATTTCTTCGGTACTTTCAGACCAAAAAATCGCCAAATGTCTTCACCGCACTGCTGACAAGTTCAGTTGCACTGCATATAGCGCTGTCAACTCAATCCCCGCGTAATTTTCCATTCACGCGCGATATTACAGAGTCGACTTGATGAGTAGTCGCATGACATAACCATTTAGTATAGCACGCCAATTCTACCATATCTGATGGGATTCTCCCATAGAGCTTAAAGCTTTTACAAAGATTTTTCCTTCTGATGCAGTATCCACATCACCTTTATCATTTATTATGGCTCAAAATAAATTAAAATGGACAGGTGTTGATCAGTACAATGTCAAAAAGATGAATAATTAAACTGCAAGGTTGTCATGCTGAATCTTTGCTGCATTTGCTCTCCATACAAATTCAGAAACAGGATCCACGTGCATGTTGCAGGTGGAACGTACCATAACAAGTGGTGGGGTCCGGCCACGTAATGAACAATCGGCTCACCTATGATTTTGTACCATGTATTACAATCTAACCACCCTAAGATAATAGAATGGTCCTCATTGGGTATTGATATAAAATAATATATAAAGTTCGAAGAGTAGCGCTCTATTCAAAGTTGAAAAAAAGAGCCTTGTGTACGTGATCTGTTAATGTACACGGTATCCTCTAGAGACGCATGTGCAGCCCCAGGGAACAAAAGATTGTACATGAATTTCAGTATGGGTGTACAACCCAGATATATAGTTTATAGCTCCATGATCTATTGAAAATGAAGCTTGTGAATTATGAAGAGAATGACTGGCGAAGCTTAGGCGACCATGGGCGTCAATGGGGGGGGGGGGGGGGGACCAAGTCCCCCACTTTTTTTGGGGGGGGGGATATCATATCGTTCCCCCCCCCCTACTGTTTTCGTCCCCCAATAAAAATTGTAGCCAACTTAATGGTTCTATATCTCAGAATAGCTGATTCAATTACTTCAAACTCAAAAATAATATAAAAAGATGATCTTTTGCTCACCAAAAAAATAGCTCCATTGTTTAAGTGGTCAGAAATTGCCTCAGATCGCACCACGGAGCGTCTATCTAGACCCCACGCCGTTATGGCTTAGCGCTAGCTTCGCACTCGCATTAGTGATGATCAAGGTATGTCCCCCCCCCCCCCACACACACACACACTTTTGAGAAGAGATTGACGCCCTTGAAGGCGACACACGTTTAGAAGGTTCTAGTCAACCAGTGAAAACTTCCATCTGAAGATCTTGACATAATGATTGATAATCGATTAATTGAGTGACGAACAGCGGTTAGCTGTAAGAAGTGAGATAAGCACAGTAAATACATTTCTATTGAATAAAATTCCATATTTAAAAGTTCTAAACAACACAAATATTGTAGTCCACACATCTGGATTTAACTCGTGAAACTATGGACAGATTGAAGGTCTCAAGCTTTTTTTCCTGAATAAAGTCACGAAATGGATATAATAATGCCTCATGAAACTTGTGTCCATTTACAAGTGATTTATATTTCATTCACTTACTCATCTGTGCTTGATAACTTTGATCTTCAATTAATTTATTGAACTGTGTCATTTTAGACTTTTTCCAATCAGTGCAAATATAAACTGTAAGTAGCGGTCATTTTGAGGTTTGAAATGGCTCCAGTTTGAGAGTACTGTCAAGGAGGTCATCATTGTATTCAGGATACAGTAAAAAAGATCAAAACATAAATGTCTCAAAAGCCGATGGATTATTTTGCCAATTTACATGTGTACAATATGTAAGATAAATGTTTAAATGGCTGCCATTTGGAAATTCAACATGGCAACCCCAGGGGCGTTGCAAAAATTGGACTATTTTGCGGGTTTTTTTGGACTTGTGGAGGCATCCATAAATTAATTAGGCCCTATGTGATCCTGAGAGTTTCAAAGAATAAATGTGTGCCTGAGTGCATATTGGCTCCCGCAAGCCTAATTTTGGAATATGCCCCTTTTTATGAAAAAAAGTGAGACAAAACCCCAAAGAGGAACAGTTTCTTTGATGATTGACAGGTAAACATTCTGTCGACCCGGTTAACTGTACTGGATGGAAACAAAAAAACCCAAACACCAAAACAACACCAAAACAAAAACAAACAAAAAACGCTGCAGGTTGATTTTTTGTTAATGACAGTTCCCTCCGCTTTTTTAAATGTGACCCAACCCCCAAAGAGGCAAAAATCTGGATTTTTTCCTCCTCATGTAGCTCTTGGATGAGCTGTCCAAACGCTTCAAAGAAAAGAGAAGTTATCTGAATCATATTTTTGGCACACGAAGCCCCCACATGGCCCCGTCCATAAATGGGTCAGAAAAATGGCATCAACTGGTTTTGTACTTCTTGATATATCTATTAGTGATCCTGAGAGTTTCAAAGAAAATGCATATAATGAGATGTTTAATTCGGACATTTTTAAGTAATTTGAACTGGTAACATGCAATATTCCTTACGTTACTAATTTCCAGGCTTAGAAAGTACAAGCCGGCAACCCAGTCGGTAGAGTGACGTTCTTCGATCATCAATCTTGGGGTCGGAGGTTCGTCTGCGCCAAGGTTATCAACAACGACATTTTTTCCGTCAGAGCGAAGGCGGTGGGTTGGGAACTGACGATGACACGTTACTTTTGACGTCACCACAATTTGCAATCGGAGATATTATAAATTCCCTGCTTGGTAAGTTCCGGCCGGTAGCTCAGTCAGTAGAGTGACGTTCTTCAATCGTCAGTCGTGGGGTTGGAGGTTTGAGCCCCAGCATGCATGTCTCTTCCGACATTTATTTTTTCTTTTTTTCGTCAGAGCGAAGGGAATGGGGTGGAGAACTGACGACGACACGTGACTTTTGACGCCACCCTTTGCAATCGGAGCTTTATTAAATATTCCAACTTTGGTAAGTGCGAGCCGCCAGCCCAGTCAGTAGATTGACGTTAATTATTCGATCGTCAGTCTTGGGGTTGGAGGTTCGAGCCCCAGCATGTCTCTTTGGACATCTATTTTTTTCGTCAGGGGGTGGGCTGGAGCACTGACGACGACACGTGACTTTTGACGTCACCACCCATTGCAATCGGAGGTATATATATATTATAAATTCCCTGTTTGGTAAGTTCTGGCCGGTAGCTCATAGAGTAACGTTCTTCGATCGTCAGTCGTGGGTTGTTTTTTTTCGTCAGAGCGAAGGGGTGGGCTGGAGGACTGAAGACGACACGTGACTTTTAACGTCACCACCCTTTGTAATCAGAGGTATATATTATAAATTCCATGCTTGGTGAGTGCGAGCCGGTAGCTCAGTCAGTAGAGTAACGTTCTCCGATCGTCAGTCGTGGGGTTGGACGTTCGAGCCCCAGCATGCATGTCTCTTTGGACATTTATATGTATTTTCGTCAGGGGGTGGGCTGGAGGGCTGGAGGGCTGACGATGACACGTGACCTTTGACGTCACCACCCTTTGCAATTGGATAAATTCCCTGCTTGGTAAGTGCAGGCCGTTCGCTCAGACAATGGAGTGACGTTCTTCGATCGTCAGTCGTGGGGTTGGAGGTTCGAGCCCCAGCATGTGTCTTTGGACATTTTTTTTTTTCGTCAGGGGGTGGGGTGGAGGACTGAAGACGACACGTGACCTTTAGGGGGTACGAAGTTACAAACAAACTTTGCAGGGCGGGGGTACGAGAAAAAAAAAATAGCGCCCTCGACCGATTCAAACTGCGCAGCGAGTGCCGAGTGGTGGCAACCTCGTACCCAGGGTACGGTACGAGCGCCCTCGACCGATTCAAGCTACTGCGCAGCGAGTGCCGAGTGGTGGCGCATCACATCTGATAGCGCCCTCTGTCTGGCAAATGCATTACATCAGGGTCTTCCCCTGTGGGGAAATTTTTTTGGAGTAGATTTTTGGCTTATATTTAGTAAAACAGTTGTTTTCCGTATTCAGGTGAGTTTCTTCGAAATATCAAGATTTTGGGTCATGAACACTGTAAGAGATTGATGGGAAAGCATATAGGGAAAGGGAATGTTGCATCCTGACGCCACTTCAGCAGTTGTGTACAAAATCTATGGAGAGTCTAGACTAGAAAAAAGTAGAATAATTTCTAAGAAAAGTATTTTATTAACAAAATTAGAAATGTTTCCCAGTCCCATAGGCCCAGATTCATGTCATTTCAAAATGTTTGCAAATGACTGACCTTAATTGAGATGATATATGAAGAAAAAATGGCGTCACTCGGGTTGCAGCATTCTTTCCACGTTTTAGTTTTAGTTTTACCCCTCTAACATGTCTAATGTCATGAATGTGTTACAAGTTCCGTTCATTAAATCAAAACTTGTAACTCTTTCCACAAATTGATGCTTGCTGATATTTGAACATGGTATCTTATAAATTTAGTGAACTGTTTATTCCAAACACATAAACGCATCTCCTGCTTGTTGTATCATCGCCAAATGTGATGCGATCAAGCTAGATGAGTCGTTTGTCGGGAATTTTTATTTGGAGATGCAGGCCAAAAGAGGGCCACTTCATCACATCACTTACTCATAGTTAATGTCATCTCTTGGTTTTCCAACTTTCATAATTTTGAACTAAAGATGGTATCAGCATGCAGTTTTCACAGCAGTGATGCTGAGATGGTGCTCTTTTTAATCTGTTATAAAACATTTTTTGACCAGGGTCAACAAACGACTCGTGTAGCTTGATAGCATCACAAATGTTTTATTGAGATGTTATTATTAAGTCCCAAAACATAACAGAGTCTTTTCATTCTCTTAAAATAGGAACAGGATCCTAAACTACACCATTACCACAACTGCAGACTGTATTTTCCTATAAAAATAATCATGCAGAGCAAAAGCAGGCAAATAATAAAAGAAGACCATTCTTATTTCAATACGGATTTCAAAAACATCAGTCACATTGGGACTCGAACTCGATCCGCGTTGCTTGTTTGATGGGTGCACTATCCACTTGGCCTCACGTTTGCTTGACGAAATATGGTAATTTAATATCTTAAATATAGTGTAGACCTGCTGGTACCCATGCATTAGGGTGCCATATGATCTGCCGACTTAACATGCTTAAAAACGGAGAAAAATGCGAGACCGGTTTACAGCTAAATGAACACTTGGTACATGATTCCCTTCACAAATTTTCCAAACCTTTAGACATTTCAGATCATCAATTCGACATTTATTTTCACATTGACATCCTCGGTAACAATTCAGACAGAAAACAGTATATATATGTATAAACAAAACATTCTTCAGAGACAGTATGTAATTAAGTGTAAATATTAAATGATGTCAACATAAAGGGAAAAGGTGAAGCACTGCTTTTGTACCTTTCCCTGGGACAGGACAAAACTTAAATAACTACAAACGGACTAAGATATTGGCACATAGCTTAAAACATGACAATTGGAACTTGGCATCATCCTATTGTTACATATAATGTGGTCTATCTCAACTGAAAACCCAATGTAGATTGAATTGTGGAAAATATGGAATGAATGAATGAAAGGTTTTATCACATTTGTTTTTATCATGTGGACATCTGTCATTTTTGGCCACGACCTATTACCTTGCCATTAGACAAGTAATGAAATAATCTAATTTCATTAAAAATATAAAACTGAGGAAAATCTGAACTGAAAATTACAAACTCAAATTTAAAATAGATGCAAAATGTGAGAACTCTTTTTTTCAGTTTACCATGGTTTGAACTACGAAACTTCGACTTCAACAGCTGTGTATAAAAACATTAAGAATTCCCAAAATTTAAACTCCAACACTTTCTGCATTTTGTTTGTATTTGTTTTGATAATAGGTCTAGGTTTAGGTTTTTTCTGTTCTTCTTTTTTCACGTACAGATGAGGAAAATTAAACTACGTACATGCGGCCTCCTTAATTAGAGATGTTCTCTGCAAGCAACATGGCAGGTCGCAACAGTGGCAGCAGTGCCAGCAGAAATGTAACAAATACTGGCAGAAACACTGCAGCAACAAGCACAGCAGCAACAGGCAGAGTTACCAGAAGTAAAGCAGCAGCACCTTCAGCTGCTGCGCATTATGGTCGGAGTGACCAGGGAGGTGGATATACGATGACTGGGGAGGCTTTAGCAGCCACTGGTAAAGGGTCTTCAGCTACTGGGCCAGGCAGTGGCAGAGATGCTAGAGCCACTGGCTCAACAGCCCTGGCCACCCAAGGAGGCACAAGGAATGTTACCTCAACACTAACAAACATGCCGTCTCGTTTGTATACAACTACTGCCACCATCTCTGAACCCTCTACACCGGCTGAACCAACATGCTTCATTCTTCTTGTGGACAAAGAAGTACAAATCTCGGGGAGCGACTCCCTTCTATATCAGCGTCATGCACCTTCTTCCAAGAGAATTCTCAAAGGCTCCTTGCTTCAAGGTCATGAGGTGCCGCCAGCTGGAGGCCAGAGTTATGGAGACGTAGTCAAAGGCAGTAAGAGGGCAGATGCGAAACGATATGTAGTCAAACCGCTCAGTGGGGACATGCAGTTTCAATGCAGCAGCTCAGAAATCGCCCGAATCACAGGTGCAGAGAGGGAGCTTCTGCGAGCCCTTTCCACAGACTCACAACGCTTGAATATTTACCAGGATAGAGACCTCATACAGTATGCACTCGGCCTGAAGGAAGGGTCGCCGGTGATTGTGAGACATAGAAACGACAGCACCTCACCCTATGAGGAAGTTGCTGCCATCGTTCGGTACATCGGACCGTTGTCTGAAACTGAGATGGGAACACAATTTGGTTTGGAACTGATAGTAAGTCCATTATGTCCCTATCAAGTCGTTTTATTGTTTGTAACAAGTATTCTTTCAAACCCTTGCTTACTTCCGTAAGTCACAACTCTCAATTCAAAGATAATTGAAGAGTTATTGCCAAGCTTTTTTGTATGAAACTTTAAATTTGTGTAATTACTGAGAATGCACATGTAATTGACAGAACCAATATGAAGGAAATCTGATGCTTTGCATTCACCTCTGTTGATGATATGTTTTATGGTCATATCAAAAAGATATCAAACAAAATTGCACTTCAGTCTCATCAAATCCGGGTTTCCATTATTAAGTTTGTATATTTGTCAATTTGCAGTAGGTAAGTGTATAGTTTTTTCCCCAAGACTTCATGTTTCACGTAGATGAACTGCCAAACCGAAGTAAAATTCGCTGAACATAACACTCCAAAATGAAATCCACGTAGGCCTACATGTACGTGCAGTCATTCAGTAATGGCAGCAATCATGGATGAGCTAGCAACTAGCATGGTTGATCATTGACTGAGCAACAATGTGGCAATGTGCACTGAGCGCTCACTTTCAGCACTAGTTTCACTCACATATGTTAACATTATTGACATGATTATTTATGGATTGTTGCGTAGAAACTAAGATCAGCAGAGAGCCATTTTACCCCAGTAAGGCACGTTTTCCTTTCCCTTTATGTGTTTAACGTCTTGCAACAAAACAGTCCAACACTTCATAACTTTTCAGACATTTTATGGCTGATTTTAAATATCTTCTCTATGTGGTCATACTTTCAGGATAATGCTTACAGAGGCCAAGGAACGTCAGATGGGGTCTTTGGAAAGTACCGTTACTTCCAGACAGATCCTGATTGTGCCCTCTTTGTACCAATCAGCAAACTGGTCCCACGGCCCACATCGCAGGAAACCACCTATTTGTACGAGAACGTCTCACTACAAAAACAGGAGCTGCCCAATCAGCCATCAGAACTGACGAGTGTCGGTGATATTAAAAAGGGGACAACTGTATACTTGCAAGTCGGTAACGGCACACGAAGGGGAAGAGTGGTGTACATGACTGTCCCGCATAAGGAGACCGAGCCTTATGCTGTCGTGGAAATGGTATGTTCCAGTGTTGTGGTACTTGTACTCGGAACTCTTGACCTACCATGGCCGTATTAAATTTATCGATACTTTCAGTTTAAAATGGTTGATTGGCTTGCGGAGAAATTGAAGTTTCTTGATTTTCCTCTGTGCATGTCTGGATAAACACATTTAACAGCTAGCCGTGAGTGGGTCTGTATATTGGTCCGACTGGGCCTGGGCTCATACTCGTACTCGGAAGTACATGCACAAGTACTAGTACTCTGAGACCTGTACTTGTACTCAAAAGTACAAGTACTCGTACTCGGTTACCTAAGTACTCGGCATTACTCTGGTACATTCACGTATATTTGTATATATGCACAGTTTTTTTCCATGAAGTTTTAAGCAATTTACGCATTAATTTTTTTTTCAACCGTAAGCAGAAGAAAAAGTCAACTTAACACGTAAATGGAGATAAGAGTGAAAATAAATCGTAGACATAAAATGAAATTGGAAGAAACAAGACCCAACCACACAATTGAAAATTAATTACCAGTCATAGGTAGCCTTGGCTTGTTGATTGTAGATACTGAAATTGAACTTTGGATCAAAAGTAAATATCAGGTAAACATTAACCCTAACCCTTGGGTATTTGTACTAGAGAGTATGCTGAATCCACCAAAATCCATCATTTTTTTTCATGCCAAAAAATGCTGGTGTCCTGAGTCCATCAGAATTTCCCCGTGTAGTACATACATGTATGTATACCCCATACACACCAAACATATAGCCAAAGAGTTAAACTGTCGAGATTCTGAATCCATGAAGTCCCCCAACTGCTTCATATGGAGGTATCCTGAATCCATCAAATCCTGCAGTGCCGCTATGTTTACTGTCTGAATCCATCAAAATCTCCCAATTTGTTCAATATGGAGGTATCCTGATTCCGCCGAAATACTCCAAAACAGGCTATGGATTTTAATGACTTCATGAATTCAAAGACCTTATGCAATATGGCGCAGTTAAAGGGAATGGTTATTGCGTGGATAGTAAACATTTTGCACAATCGTTGATACTGAATAAATATTCCAAATAATACCCTCTGGGACACCTGTATTTCATAAGGTCTATTAGGGAACAAAACAGTATTCTCTACATAAAAATAGTAAAAGAAAAATATTTATGAATACACAATGTACTTTTTCCGTGTATTATTAATGACACTTCTAAACGTAACATGAAGGCCGTTTGATTTCACTATTTTAATCAAAGGTGAAATGAAAAAAGAGATGTTTTAATTTTGACCCAAGCTTAATATTAAAGAACTTCATTGTTTCTTGTACATGTTGTGTAATAAAACATGTATGTTTTTCTTTGTATTTTTTAAAGCCCAAACAAGATGGCCCAATGTGGAATGGAATGCATAAGGGGTATTATGTGTACACTCCTAGAAATGATGTCTTCACAACGTTTGTACCGGTCAACAATTTGACAACACGTGCCCCTGAAGGTAAGTTTTTACGGAAATCATTAAAATGAGCCTCATTAAGGCTGGTCCTAGAGGGTCAGCCTAGTGTCCTCTTGTTACCTGACTCACTGATTGACTGACTCACTGTTGACTGTTGCTTGTGGGCCGGGCAGTTCTGTTGTATAGGATTACCCCCATAATGCCAATGAATGGGCTGAAACCGGCCCATTGTGTAGACCAAATGCGTGAAAAGACTTGCATTGAGTAGAAATTCCTGAATCAATTGAATACAAGTTTGTGCACTTTGGGACCTGCTTTACTAGGTTGCCTTGTCTTTTTCTACAATATTTCTAAAAGTCCTGGTAAAAGAAGCCACTGATACCATATTTGCTCTGACTGAGCCAAGTTTTCTTCTAGTCCGAAGACTTGTGACTTATATTACACTTTTCCAAAATGTTTACTTTCACTTGCTCTCTCACATAAAGGAACGAATCTGTCTATCCAGTCAGATTTCACTCAAGTGACTGGGTTTGATTGTTAGAATTGCTAAGCCTACATGAGGGAGATAGACTGGCTGTGGTTGTTGATGTTACTTGATGCTGCCATGCTTTGACTCCAGGCGATTGGTATGCCAGCTTTAAATGTACCGATTGCCTGCTGAATGTTGACTGAATCTGACTAAGTCATACAACTGTATACGAATGTTGCTTAATTTGGTGACTAGGTAGCTTGTGTGTAAGGCAATGCTAAGAAAATGAACTGACTATTTGACTGTCTGTAAATATCCAACCAGAAACCCAAACCCTTCCATTTAACACAGTACGACAGGTGTAAAAGTCTGTGGGACCTTGCTTCATTGGGCCATCAATACCAAGTATAAAAGGCCAGTTCTGATTCAATGAGATCTAGTCCCATTGAACAATGCCACAGTTGCATTCTGCTGCAGTTGGCAACTACAGACTCTGAGGCAGTTTGGCCTATGGAATAATTGACTTGTTGGATCTTGTTACACTGTGTGTTGTTGCATTAGGCAGGGTTTCTATACAAAAGTACAGTGGACATTGTTTTTTGTCTGATGCTAGAATACCAGGATTTATACACAAAGGAGCCATCCCCAAATCTGCCATCGAAGGCGAAAAACAAGGGAAAGAAATCCTCAGAGCCATACTGGGCAGCCAACAACAAGCAACACAAGACACCTTCTCCGTACGGTAGCAGCGAGAAGCTTGATAAGGGAAGCCACAAGCCATCTGGTGGCAGACGTGATGTGAGCGATAACTATAACCCAGGTCAGTGAGACATCACCCAGGTGAAAATTCCACTCAAAACTAGTTCAACTGGTTCAACTGGTTTCAACTGGACTAGTTGAATTGGCAGTTGATGACTGGTTTCAACTAGTTTTACTGGTTTTGAAATGGTACAACCTGGTTTTGAACCAGTTAAACCAGTTCAAAACCTGGTAAACTAGTTTAAAACTAGGTAAACTAGGTCAAAGCAATCACCAATTTCCAATGAAACTGGTTTGAACTGTAATGGTAAAAAAGGAAATTATTTAACTTGCTATTTTTTACCCAGAATCGTTCTTTGAAGCCAACAACAAGCCCCGCAAGACACGCTCTCCGTATGCCAGTAGCGAGAAGCTTGATAAAGGAAGCCACAAGCCATCTGGTGGCAAACGTGATGTGAGCGATAACTATAACCCAGGTCAGTGAAACATCACCCAGGTGAAAATTCAACTCAAAACTAGTTCAACTGGTTCAATTGGTTTTAATTGGACCAGATGAATCGGCAATTGATGGCTGGTTTTGAAATAGTTTTACTGGTTTGTTCAAAACCAGGTAAACCAGTTTAAAACTAGGTAAACCAGTTCAAAAGCAGTCACCAATTTCCAGTACAGCTGGTTTCAACTGGAATTTTTGCCACGGCAAGGAATTTTTTAACTTGGCTTTTGTTTTTGCCCAGGGCCTTTGGAGAACCGTTTTAAGGGTCAGTACAGGGCATGCATGGTAACAGGATTGTGTGCGGGTCTAAAAATACCCAAAACAGGTCTTGGTTCAATAGGCTAGTTTTCACTGCTCGCTTACAGTATTCACGTACAAGAAGTTTCACCTCTCTACGGGTTCCTTCATGCTTGCTGGTACCACAGGCCCTTTTAAAGAATCCTTGGTTTCATTACCGGAATAACAACAACAATATAACATTGTCAAGCACTTTTCACTCAGGTTATCAAATGGAATATCAGTGGGACACATTATGGTGGAAGTTATCATCCCTGAAAGACTTTACTCTTTACTTGCTTACGGAAATGTATCTTCCATTGCCCAGCGTACAAATATCTTTCACACATTCTTCATGTTTTTGTATCATTTTCAGCATCCCACGCACACAAGACATTTAGTCGTCAGGATACATCAGAAGACCTCCAATTTGCCTCGGGCCACTACAGCGAGGGAAGTAAATCCAAACACGACAGCTTGGTTGGCATCATGAAGGGGAAATATGACAAGTTCAAAAACAAATTGAACAATGGGAGCAAAGATGAGGAAACTTCCAGATCCTCCTGGTTCACGGACACAAGTGAGTCATGTATCATGTGAACTCAGATTGGGAACACTAGATGTCTCTGTAAGAGCATCATTGGGAGCTGTAGTGTGCTCGGTACCTGGCGTTGTAGTCAAGTCCATCAGATAGTCTCACAAGTCCTGCACAAGTCCTGCAATCTCAAGTCAGGTCACAAGCTGTTCGAGTGAATTATGACAAAAGCATTCTTCTGTTATTGTTCAAGTTCATCCCCTGCTAACTATGACTGGACCTGTGAAAGAATTTGGGATTAACTTTTGACAGACTTGTAATGGACTTGACTACAATACAGCAACTGCAGAGAGACACTTGACATGCAGGATTTATGGGAAACCACTTTTGTTGACTTGTACTTCTGTTTTCTTGAAACTCAAACTTCACATCCGGGTCACTGAGATTTTTGTAGACCAACTTGCAGGGTTCACATGAGACCATGTTTTACATCAGAATGTGCACAAACATTTTTGCACATCCATGGGTACTGTTTAAATAATTAAGGCATAAACTCAATTACAATCAGCTGCTCTATTCATAATTTTTTTACAGAAGCAGATTTTCTTGAGGAGGACCTGGTTAAAGAAGTCGTTAACAAAATTTACAAGGACTGGAGGACAGTTGGCTATTGTCTGTATCTGACCAAAGAAGAAATAAGCAGAATTGAGGCAAAGTGTCCAATGGAGAAAGACCGCACAGCAGAAATGCTGAGAGCCTGGCAGAGGAAAGGAACTGGATATGATAATATTACCCGACTGGCTGAGGCTTGTCGGAGATGTAACTTAAGTGAACTTGCCAATGAGTTGGAACAAGGTAATTAATACCCTAACAATCACCACCTTCCTTTTTGAGCCCGTGGGAGGACAGGTACTGTTAAAATCTAGACAAAGCTCCTTGAGGTTGGGTTGAGATGAGCCTCTGTTCTGATGATGTCACACTTTGTTTACATATGTACTTTTTTATTGAAGCCTGGTGGAGGCCTGAGGGTTCGTACCTCCTTAAAAAAAGCGCACTTGTAAACAAAGTGTGATGTCGTCAGTACAGAGGCTTATTCCTTCACCAAAGTGTCAAAAGAAAATTTGAATTTTTTTTGGGGGGGGGGGGATCAATACGGGCGATTCCCAATAGTGCGCCTCCAAGAGTTTGCAATGCGTTGGCCAATCACAATGCGCAAAATTTGTCGACCCAATGCGCGTTTGGAAAAGGTCAACTGATTTCGCGCATTGTGATTGGCCAACGCGTTGCAAACTCTTGGAGGCGCACTATTGGGAATCGCCCGTATTACCTGGTTTACAGGTATGGATACACATGATAAAGTAAGAAAACCAAGTGACTGCAAAAGTCAATCGATGACTTGTATGGGAAGTCGCTTCAAATTGATTCAAACATCCACCCTAATTTGAATATTAGGAAGAATTTTGATTTGCGTGAACACCTGTCTGAAACGGTCTGAAAGCTTTGCTTAAAATAATTTTGATTTTGTTGTGAGCGGTCAAAACAAGTGGTGGCATTTAAACTCTGATAAATAAATCTCAACAGGCTTGGATGAGACATTACTGTTTAAGATAGCCAGTGGCATACCCCAAGGGAAAGCCCGACCTTTTGGCACGTTCCTGAATTTCTCTGAAGAAGAAATGGATCTGTTTGAGGCTGAGACACCACACACGCTGCCCCGTGTGCGCTTCATGCTGGCCAAATGGCGGACCAGGCAGTCTCATAACTCAGACAAGATCATGCTGCTGAGTAACGCACTGCAGACCTGTGGGCTCAGGCAGTTGGCGCTGGAGGTTGCTAGAGGTGAGCTAGAATGAAAACAAAAATATATTAAACCTTTCCATAGATTGATATTGAAGATTTACTGCTATTTATTAGTTTGGTGGCCCCTAAACTAGATGTCCCCAGCCCCGTTGGATTTGGCAGTTGAGACTAGTAGCAAAATGCCTTGTATAATGCTGCCCTCTTTTTTTGCGCTCCATTTAAGGCCTGGATGACGACATCATGCTCTCGTTTGCCGTCCAAATCGGCCACAACTGGAAGATTCTTGCCACAATGCTGCGTCTAGACGTCGAAGACATCCAGCAGTTGGAGGATTTCTCTGCGGACAAGCAGCCCTATCAGATGCTGATGTTGTGGCGGAGGAGACAGAATCGCAGGGTGGATGTGCTGGGTGCTCTGGCCAAGGGACTACGGGAGAGTGGGCTCCCTGATCTAGCATACGGCCTGGTGCAAGGTACATGCTTATGGGCTCCCTGCTTGAACAAGAGAAAGAACTTTATTTCCACTTTCGAGGGCCCGAAGTAGCTCAACTTATTTTATTCTGAATGTGCACATAGCTATTGCGTTTTTATGACAGCATCAGGCCTCATCAGTAATGGGTTCAAATGTCTCTCCCAGTGGTCTCCTCAACTCTCTATTTCTTACCATTGAGGGTGGTAATTGTGCACGGAGACCATGTAATGCTCAATGAAGTAGTTGTAGACTTGAGGTGATTATGATGATCACAAGAAGTCATAAGTTCATCACAAGTCAATCACTAGCCCTCCAGTCCCAAGTCAAGTTGCAGCTGCAACTAAGGCGTTCCTTTGTTATTGCACAGGTCCTGTCGCTGCCAGACTTGTGAATTGACTTTAGATTTACTTGTGTCTGGACTTGTCATCAGAGTTGTGATGGACCTGACTACAACACAGATCATATAAACTTACACATTCATATTATTAACTTTCCACCTGAAGCAAGTAAAGAAGGCAGCATCTTAGTATTTTGCAATTAGTGTCTGTAGGATTTAGAATCTGGGGGATTTGATTGCAACAGACTTCTTGTGATGGACTTTACTTCAATACTGTTGAGTCTGTTTTAACATCTTTACCATGTAAACCACATAAACCACAAATTGGCTTTGTTTTTTTGTTTATGTGATGTGGCAGGTGTCACTGATGAAATGCTCTACAAGCTAGCCATAATGATAGGAGACAAGTGGGAGGCCATTGCTCTGCATCTGGGATTCACTGAGGAGGAACTCAAGGAACTCAAGAGTGAAACAAATTCTGAAACTGTCATCATCACCAACATGTTAACAAAGTGGAGGGAGCGCCATGACTACACCAAGGAACGGTTTGGCTTCCTCATGGAGGCACTGAGGGCCTGCGGCCTGGGCAACCTCGCCGAGTCAATGGAAGAAGATAGACGTGGAGTGGAGCAGTCTAACAAGGTTGCGCCTAATGTGAAGATGGAAGAGTACCCTGAAAATGCCAAAGACAAAGGTGAACTTTTATTTACTTGTGTATTTAATGAAATATTTATTATTATTTGTCAGAATTCTTGTCAATAAACTTAGATATGGAGAAAGGTCCATGTTGAATGTCAAAAAGGTGGTAAATGGAAACAAATGTTGCCATATTTTCCATTTTTTGGTCTCGCCTGAACTTTGTTGAGGAAAGCGACTATGCATTCACTATGTCTGTCCGCATGTATGTCTGTGGTATTTTGGTTAAAGTTTCGTAAAATTGGTCTCATTTCAAAAGTTGAAGTCCCATTGGAACCAGACCTGGGTCATAGATGCAACATGGGAACCTTCATATGATAATGATGTCAAAGGTTACATACCAAGGTCAAAGGTCACCTGAGGTCAAGTTGAAAAATAGGCTGAACATGTAAAATTGGTCTCATTTCAAAAATTGAAGTCCCATTGGAACCAGACCTGGGTCATATATGCAACATGGCAACCTCCAAATGATAATGATGTCAAAGGTCACACACCAAGGTCAAAGGTCACTCTTTACAGATAATGGTGAAAGCAGGCGAGACGCATGGTTCAAGAACCATCTTATTTATTAAGAATTTCTGTCGGTCGATACGAAAACATTTATACAAGCTGTATCGATTGATATGTTAATGTTTCAATCAACTTGTATGAACGTTTACATTATTTATTCTTGTGCATATTGTCTGCAATTGTAAGAGGAAAATGAAACTTAATTCTTAACATTAGAAAAGGAATTTCCAAACAAAACAAGTGGATGTGTTGTTTTTAAACTTACGTCACATATTTTGTTGATATTGTAGATTGTTTGGCAGGAACCGTCGACCGAGAAATCCTGGTGAAAGTCTCCCAGCATGTTAAGTTCAGTGAGTTGTGTAGGGTCTTTGCCTTACCCACGGCAGATGTGATTGAAATTGAAAACTCCTACTATCGAAATGAGCAGAGAGTTTTCCAAGTGCTGGACTGTTGGAAACGCCGCGGGGAGGGAGGAAATCGAAGCATCAGTGAACTGTATCAAGTCCTAGCTCACCTGGAATGCAAACCAGCTGTCATTGATGAAATCATGAGGAAAGATGGTAAGGTTTTTTAAATTCTTTTGCACTTGACTAGGGCTGTCCCAAATATACCGAATATTCAAATATTCAAATATTCGTTCATCAACTGTTTGAGTATTCAAAAACAAAAAAAACCTACGCAAATACACACAGACTATGATGCTATTTTATTGTAAAGTTGCGACGTTCTATTTTCAGGTGCCAACTTTTTTTTGATATTACAATTTTTGTCAACGGCGGTTCATTGTTCCGATCCTTTTAGCAAGTTAAAGCCCTTGACAGTCATAAAATACTTAACTGCAAACAAACACTCCAGCGGCCCACATCGATAGCCGCACGCAAACTTAACTGGCACGATCGGCGTGCAACTTTTGACAGGTGTGGCACGCAGAACTGGCAGTTCGAATATCCCAATATTCGGTCAAGTGCAGTTTTGAGTAATCGAATGCTAAATTATTTGAAAATTGGCAGCCCTACACTAAACCAATCTTGAAAGATTAAAGATGTATTGTTAGTGCTCTTCGACAAATACAATTTTTGTTCCTAATGATGAATGTTCAACTTGTACATGTGTGTTCTTGTTTTTAAAAAGAGACTCCTTCTTTCCTTCAATTTGTGGCTTCTGCAACCATTAACGCAGGCTTTTATTTGGGTTGCTTTTGCGTGCATACAGATTCACCCTGTAAGCAGGCTGGTTCCTTGTCCGTATCAGTCCTGATAGGGGGCAGGAACCACGCCTTGAATTATTGTTGGGCTACAGATATTGAAATAATTATTCCACAACTAAGGGCGTCCCTTCTTATTCTATGGTTCTCGTATTATTTTTCATATGAAGATCTGTTTATCGTTGTGTAAAATATCATGAGTTGATATAACTGAACAAAATAATGAAGCCATTAAGATGTAGTTGACATAATTATGGTACATGTAAACTATAGACCCTTAATATGATGAGAGGCAACACCCTCACATTGTCTGGGACTGCATTGGTTACACTTTATGCCGTAAACTTGGATATTATTTTCCATAACTTTTCATATAAAACAGAACCTGATTACCTGAATGTGGTATTCTTTTTTTCCCTTTCTTTTATCTATATTTTGTTTGTTTGTGGGGGAGTTCAGACAGGGTCGGCAGAAATAAAGAAGTTTTTTGCTTGGGTCAGGAGTCCAAAAATTACGTCGTTCAGAAATAAGAACCAAAGAATAAAAATAGATGCTCTAACATTGGCAATAATTTTTTTGTACCGGTAATTATTCTTTTTTTTTTTTTTTCAACTGTCAAATTTTGTTCAGTTTTAAATATTATTATAGATAATGCACCTAGTCAGTTACCCTTTGTGGTTTATTCAAAAATTCATTCAAAACTTAAAATTTTGAAGTACTTAAAAAAAGTAAAATTAAAAAAATAAATCAATACCTTTCGGGATGAAAAAATAGGCATGGACAGAACAGCTTTAAGACCAATCCTTGAAGTCTTTACCCATGATGATGGACCAGTCAAGCCACGATTGCACAACCAATTAGGTATCTGACGAGTTTTTGACATGCCTTTTGGCTGGGAAATTTGGGCTGAGAAAGTGTAATGTTTTTGCAAACGTGTGTGTGAGTTTGTTTCTGCATTCAATAGGGGCCGTTGAACAATAGAGGACAATAGGGTCCCCAATTCCCGAAGGTCCCCAATTTGGCGATGTGTACAAAACATATGGGAGGTCTTTCTAAAAAGTTACAGTTTAAGTACAAACAAAAGAGGGACAATAGGGGGTCCCTGATTGCAGGCAAATACACACTTGCGTGAGTGCGTTTTCATTTACCAGCGTTTTCAACCTTAATGACATTTTTAGGGGTGTTGTCAGTTAAGGCTTTTGCAATTTCATTGTGTTGTTTTCTTTTTTATGGGGGGGGGGGGGAGGGAGGGGGACAGGCTTCTTTTAAATTTTAAAATTGCCGTAGTTTCAGAACAGCTGTGACATTGTCAAGTGAACTTAGCTACAGTGCCATTCTAGCTCTTTTTTTTTTTACATCTCTGTATTCCTGTTTTCTGTATTCCTGTTTCAGCAGAAAATCATTAAAAATGTATATTTGAAATCCGGGTTTTTTTTTATTGCAATGAAACACTTTCTAATATGTTCAGCTGGATGGAGGCACACTTTTAATCAGATTTTTAAACATTATGTTAAAAAAAACCCACAATTATACGTAAATTATTTCAGCATTGCCTATTGCACAATCTAGAAACCTCTGTATGTTTAGGTAATCGGTTTCGAATGTATAATCATCCATGATGTGTGTTTCATGGCATATGCCTTTCAAGTTCAAAGGTCACCATGTTGCTGAGGCTTCAAAAACAATGAACAGGAAATGATAAAGACTATTGTTGATGTGTTATGCTGTTGCTGCGGACACAATTTCTCAAGCATAACGTATACGTAGCCAACGTTGTAGAAATACCTAATGGAGATATTTTGGGTGCCAAAAATCCCCAGATCTGAAGTTATTGCCCAATGTTGTTGTGATTTACACAATTTATGCACCATTTCATGGGCACCTCGGCCCAAAAGTGGGCCCACGTACAGTTTTTCAAAGCAAAATCCACCCACTTGCATTTGAAAGAAAGCTGGCATCTACAGTACATGTAGCACCCACACAGTGCATTGAATTTGTTCACAAATATTGTGCATGCAGATCGTGTAAACGTGTACATACATGTATGTACATGTACATGTACACTGTGCCCTTGAACCTGTTGGACCATGCATGAATGACTCACTGTTGTTAAGATTTGCATAATTCATGCCTCTCTTCCTTCATGGCCAATCAGCATGGCTTCCACCCTTCCAACTATTGAATATTCATGACATGCACTACATTAAGCAATCATGCATTGGCCTTGCTCCTCTGCCCAGTGCATATTCAGTGTTAAGTTCAGGGATGTGTACACTCAGCTATTTTGGCCCCGCCTTCATGTATTGTCACGTATGATGAATGAATTTGATCGCGTAGGTCATGTGGGTGTGAATTGCACAGGGTTTACGTGACATGAAGTGTATGTGTTTAATCCCAGACACACTCATCCATGACTGTACCATTTTCCAAGTATATCGCTTGTCAAGTCCGTACATGTATGTACTTGTATGGTAAAGGATTTCCCAGTTGTTGTGCAGGACCCAAAGTTATTGCAGAATTTATTTCGTCCACCCACATGTCTCCCACACAGATTTCCAGGCATATTTCTCTGCTTAATATGCCCCAGCATTTCATAGACAATAATTTTCCCACTAATAAACTTTAGAACATGGCAAAATATATTCAATCCAAAAATGGATGGTTGGGAAAACCCAACATGTCTCAGCGTTCCTCGTGGGTGAACAAGATGGATATAAATGAAATGAGGATGGAGAGAGAGTGGCATTTGGTTTCTGGAGAACAGACAAGCAACAGAGAATTTGGGAATTATCGTCGGATAAAAAGCCTGAACTACACTCGAAGGATGAGATTGTTTTTCTCACACATCCAGTCCTTAAACTGTGGAGTCATGTCCAAGACTGGGCCTAGGGAAACTTGTGGTATGTGAAAACTTGAAATATGACCAAAATGGGAATCCCTCCTTTTTATTGAAATATTTGATTACTGTTTTGTTGCTGTGGCTTCACTTTAAATAATTGTTCTTTAAAAAAAAAAAAAAAAATAACATGATAATTTCACATTTAATTTTTAAAAAAAGTGTTAGATATTTTCATGAGTTTTGTGTGCATGTGTTCATAGTTGCATGTTTCTTCTTTAGGCTTCTTAACCAAAATGTAAACAAACAAACAATCCCAACAAACAAACAAAATAAATGTTTACTAGAACTTTCAAGCTGTGTCTGACCAATGATGGCATAAGCTTGGAAATTTCAAGAATGCTGAACAGCTGCAAACATGTGTACTTTATTGTTTGTATCATGGAGGGAATATTCTAGAAACAGAATCTGGTATGACATTGTCATGAGATTGTGATTTCTAATGACTTCATTGTCTGAAATTCAAGCCATTGGTTACGTCACTGTCGCCGTGATCATGTGACTATGTAGTCAGAGAATATAGTCGCCAGTCATCGCGTCCTGGAAACTGATATGGTCATACTTCCTACAACTTCCTGTGGTATCTATGGTGATGGTGTTGTCTTTGTATCTGTGTGGAATGCTGTGATAAGTTGTTGGAGTTAGGCGGTTTCCTTTTTGGGGAATCAAAAGTGATATACCGACAATAGCATGACAGTACATCTTCTTTGCATACAATTTATGTGTAGTCTGATCAAGGCAACGTCATTTTGTTTAACTATCGGATTCGATTTCGACTTCAAGCAATACCTTGGCCTGCTGGAATTGCTTTTGATTTCATTGTGAAATACATCATAGCAACTTGGAATATTTATTGTGTAGAGTTGCTATTTCTGTTGGAATTGAGGATTATATAGTAGGGGACAGTTTTGATCGGAGAAAGCTTCACAATTCAGGATGCCGATTCACAGGAAGGGTCCGTGGCCGCATGCCGTACTGAAATATTTAATGTCTGGCATATGTAAGTAGCAAGGACCATTATACAATTGAAACACACACATTTGTGGTTTTTAATTGCAAGCAAGTCTTTTAAGGGGACTGCTTAAACATGCATTTTAAACACCAACTTAAAAAAAATTGAAACTTGCGCTTTTCTGTGACACTTTAAACCAATGACATTGTACTCGGGTCACTCTATAAATTTAGGGTCCAAGGTGTGACATTTTTGTTCCTATCCCTGTTACATATGATACTCTGTAATTCTGTCATTAAAGTATCATTAATTAAGAATGACTTCAAACTTTTTATTTATTTGTTGGGTAGATAATTTTCTATTTATAATCAAAGTTGGAGGAGTTAACCAGTTAACACTGGAGGATATGTAAATACTATCTAGCAATGTAAATTTGCAGGGGGCAGGTGACGCGTTAAATCATCAAGCTATTATAAGATGGAATTGTGCGTGTCGGGGTGATATAAATCAAATTAGGTTTTGCCCTTCATCGACGTTTAAACGCTGTATACTCAGAGTATACAGACTGAGTATACAGTGTATAAACGTCGGTGAAGGGCAAAACCTAATTTGATTGATATCACCCCGGCGTAAAATTCCATCTTATAATAGTTTATGCGGTACCCGCTGCTATGTAGCTCAGATTCGAACCAGCCAAACGATCCTAGTAGCTCGGTGGTCGAGTGGTTAGACATCTGCACTAGAAAGCAGGAGGTCGTGGGTTCGAGTCCCACCCGAGTGATTTTTTTTTTCAACTTTCACTCGGGAGGTAACACACTGAGTATACAGTGTTTAAACGTCGGTGAAGGGCAAAACCTAATATGATTTAAATCATCAAGCTTTCCTCGAGTCTCCGCTGGTGGACGTGTATACACGTCAGTGGTTCTCATTGATGTTCTCATTTATGTACATGTACACACTGTGTTTTGAACTTGAACTTGGCAATCATCCACGGTGTCGTAGTAAATATCACTCCATGGCTGGGAGGGCTTCAGAGTACTAAATATGAAATTACGATTAGAAGGAATCAATCTGGTACAAATATTTTACAAATGACTCTCAAGATTCAGTTTTTGTTGTGTTTGACTTGAGTTTGTAATTTGGCCGATATCTTTTGTCTTTGTTCAAAAATGGTGTTATTGCCGGCCAAAAATAAAATTATAGACGCCAGATGTACACGTTATGTAGGAACAGGAGAAACAAAATGGACCCAAAATTCTATGTACATGTAATTATGAAATACACCATTGGCACAATGAAAGAAACAATACATGTACAAACAAAACAGTGAACAACCAGATAAAAAACAGGGATAATCAAATCCTGGTTTGAAACTTAGAGATCGTCTATTAGGTGCACATGTACCGGTAGATATGTACAGTGAAGCCAAATTGTTCACCACTTCAGTATCATGGTTTTACCTTGATGAGTTTGTGTTATTTTCTATACTGAAGTTGACTGCAGGTTTTCTCAGTACATTGGATGCATTCCAGCAGTTTACATGTTTGGAAAAATCCAGAAAGGCATTCAATTGTGCCTAATTCCATTTTTTTTCTCTCTTGAAATGTGACTCCATATTCATTAAATCTAATTTTTTTTTGTTGAAAATTACTTTTCAAGATGTACACGTGTAGTGAGACATTACATAATTCATACATGTATACTTAGAATGGGGAAGTACCATATGATGAAACACTTAAATCTCACTGCAGTGAGAAATACCTTTGTCATATGTTTCCCGCATGCAGAAAGATCACCTGATCAACCTTTTAACTGCCCCTCCATATACAGTTGACTAAATTTGGCTGAATTTTGGACCATACAGCCTGGCCACCAAATCTTACTGTACATTGGTCTTCATTCTCAAATTTTGTTTAAATGCAAATAATACCCCTGGATGACTGCATAGTGTTCAAGTTTGGCTGATTCGGGAATGTGTCCTTACAAAAAAAAAAAATTGGATTTTAGGGATAACTAGACATGCCATGTAAGTCATACTTTTTCTAATATATGAAAGGAATATGTTGCTTATGAATTGAGGTTTTTGAAACTATTATTATGGAATGCATTTGTTTGTTATGCATAAGTGAAAGATTTAGTCTCTGTTTATTATTAACATAATTTCATAGGATGAGAAAGGACAGTCACAGTTTATGTAAATGCCATTTTTTTTAAACGAATATTTATTCATTATAAACATGTTACTCATCAGTGTGGATTGCATTTCATCATTTTGCTCATTATGTTACCGTGTGTGAATATACATGTAAGACTACAGTGTTGTTTAGAAATGAGCCTCGGTTCTAAATAAAGATTGATGCAGTGTGCGTATGAATGAGGAGGTTGACCAGTGAATCACAGTGTGCAATAAGATGCTTGGTTGTAGTAAAGAATTGATTTGGTCTTTTCCAATCTTCAACTAGGGTGTTCTTTGTCCTAGAATGCTGAGGTCACAGCTGAACAAACTTGAAGGCGTGCATTCTTTGGGTTACAAAACTAACACTAAAAGTTGTAATTGGTAAGGGTTTTTTTGGTCTCAGTGATATCATCTCTCTGTTATACCAATTCATGGTGGCATTCCAGAACTTGGTTATTCAAAAAATGTTAATACATTGGATGTTTGAGCGAAAGGCAATGTGGTGCGCTCATGTGATGAGACAGGGATGTCTGACCTGTGCAATTATAGACGGTCTGCCTATGGGTACGAGACGTGGCAGAGGTCGGCCAAGCTGTGCAGGGTAGAAAATGTGACGAAGTGGAGTGGCAGCAGTGTGGAAGAGCTGAGAATAGCAGCAATTGAAAGAGAACAGGTGATGGCAGCGACCCATGGGATGCACCCCCATTACAATCTGAGGACAAAGCGGCCACGGATGCAAGTGTATACATGGGGAATTATGATATGGTGATGATGTTTGAAACCGTTTGTCTGACTTGCTGTGGTGGACTCTTCTGATGAGTGGATGGATGAGTAGGCAGGCAGGCGAGTATCTGCGATGAGTCGGATGTGCGAGGCACATTGTCTGCCACAGGTGCTACATGGCAAACTCTCCCTGGGTTGCATGTGCCCTGTTTCCTTCTCTTCTCTCCTCTCTCAGAAAAAAAAAATCGACAACCTCTTGGGGGGCTCAAGCCCCCCCCCCCCCCCTTGGGTGCACCACTGAAATCCAGGTATCGTCCATGCGAACAACAAAGCCTGATACACATGAAAGATTGACAATTTTAGTGGTGTAGGTGCCGGTGTTGCCCCCCCCCTCCCCCCCCTCCCCCCCCCCCCTTCCCCCCCCCCCCAAAAAAAAATTCCAACCTAACCCCAACCCTGCTCCATTATTAATATCCCCGCCCGAGTAAAAGATAAGATCAATATTAGGTTTTGCCCTTCACAAAACCTAATATTGATTTACATCACCGAAATTCCATATTATCAAAAGAAAATTAAGAAAAATTGAATATGAACAAAACACAATGATGTAAACAATGTTAAAAAGATGTGAAAAAAAAAAGAACTTAATTTTTGACAACACTGAATTATCTCTCTCTCTCTCTGATTTGGCAGCTGCCGATGACAAGGAGGAAGTCAATCCAATGAAGCAACTCCCAGCAGAGTACACCAATTTCAACTTCCCATCCCTGCCTGATGAGCCCCAGGATGAACCCTGTTACCCTGACCTCGAGGTCAACTCTATGGTTGAGGTCAAGCCCTCGGACAAGACCCTGTTTGGGGTCATACGCTGGATAGGTGTGCCAGCAGTAAGCAAGAGTAACAAGCCTGTTGCCGGCATTGAACTGGTAGGTGGATAAATACCAGGGGCCAATTTCACCGAGCTATTGAGCAGAAAAGATTGCTTACCAAATTTTAAGTGGTAACAAAACATTCGCTGGTAACCAGTCACAAGCAATATACAAAGCATGGCATTTTGGCTGGTAACCCGTTTCTGCTCAGCAAATTTTGTTGCTGAGCTTATTTTTGTGCTTAGCTTCTCCATAATCTGCCCCTGATTCTTACATTTTCAGCCCAAATCTTTCAAAATCCACCCGAGAGGTGTTTAAAAAAATGGATCGAGGAAGGTAGTTGAGCCCAACAACTATTAATTTTTGTGATTCTTGATGGCCCTGGAAAGTTTCGGACCAAAACATGTTCCATCCGCTTTGGCCTGTTTGATGATTGTAGAGAATTTTAATAGGAAGGTAAAACGCATGAGGAGTTTACACACGCAAATGTAGAGCAGTAAAAATTTTTTCACTTGTGTGATTTCTAATTGGTTCAGCGTTTCTTATTGTACGATTGTTTATGCTTTTCTTAATGAAAACAAGGAGTCTTCAATTGACCACGGAGCGACAGACGGCACTTTCAACAAGCAGCGCTGCTTCCAGTGTGAGCCTAACAAGGCCATTTTTGTCTACTTATCCAAATGCCGACCCGATTCCCGCTTCCCATCTCAGGCGCAAACTTTCAGCTCGACGAAGCGTCAGACTAGCGAAGGTAGGTATTTTCCTGATTGGAGGAATAAAGGCCTTATACAAAACAGAGAGTTAGAGGGCAACGGTTTTGTGTCGCTGGGATAGGCATATATACCTTGTGTGCATTCAATGTCAATAAATTACAATGATCTCGGAAGAAAGTGCTTGCAAACTTGATTGAAACAAAGACAATCGATCAAAAAAAACAATCGAACAAAACAGTCAGTTAAAATCGGTTCTTCACAGTATTCCACTCGCCGTTTCTACCCCAGAGAACTGAGATAGTCTTAGAATGTTTTAATATTACTTGTACTATTATTCTTCCCTATTGTGTCGTTCTAAAGATTTTGGGGGTTTTGCGTCACCATTAGTTGAAGGTTTCATCGACCCCCCACCCTGCCTCAGAACGGAGTTCGTGGGCATGCAGAAGGGCATCCAGGGGGATCAGAACTCTTGCTACCTGGACAGCACACTCTTCAGTATGTTTGCCTACAACGGCGTCTTCGATCCGCTCTTGCGACGCACGCAGGGTCAGGGCGATCTGCAGGAGTATGAGAAAGTCCAGAAGACTCTCAGAGAGAGCATTGTCAACCCCTTGAGAAAGTGAGTCTGGTTTTGTATCAGGAAGAATGAGAGAACTGCATGGGAAGGACTTTTGATTAAATGAACTGAACTGAATTTTTCTGAATTAATTCTGTGATTGATTTCGAGTTTCATGGAGCAAAATTGACCTTAACAAAAATGTCTCTGATTTATCAACATAGAACCAAAACAGTATTAAGAAAATGGGAAACATCTCCAGGGCTGCCTTTTTAAATTCAGGGGTCTTTAAAATTTCCAAGTTTTAAGTCTTCATTAGCAGTCTACCAATTGAAAACTGTTTAAAGTTTTAAGTTGATACCAAGATTTTCATTGATGGGTCTACTAAAGAGCTCATTAAAATGGGGCTGAAGGATTCTGTTTCTTTCAAGGTCCAGAGTAAAAGTGTGTATGGTTTTGGTCGAACAATGCTAATAACGAACAATGCTTATAATGCGACATAAATAACAACTTATTTACTGCCTTGGTTGTAACGTTGTCCACTTTGTGCTTGATTTTGATAACAGGAATGGTTTTGTTCGAGCTGATCGTATTCTTCAGCTGAGGGAGCACCTGGATCAGTTAGGCACAACCAAGGGTCTCATGAGTGAAGAGAAAGATCCGGAAGAGTTCCTACATACCTTGCTGTCAGAGGTCTTCAAGTCTCGACCACTCCTGAAAATCAGGTGAGTTGCATCAATTGGGAGTGAGTTGCATCACTGAGACGAGGTGACTGTGACCGTGACAGTAATTGTGACAATGACTTTGTCATAGTGACTGGAACTATGACTTTGACAAAGCGACTGGGACAATGACCATGACAAGGTGACCATGACAAGGTGACCATGACATCGACTATGACAAGGTGACGGTGACAATGATTTTGACAAGGGTACAGTGACCATGACTTTGACAAATTGACTGTGACAATGACTATGACAAGGTGACTGTAAAAATGACTTTGACAAGGTAACTGAAAAGGTAAAAATGACAGTGACAGGTTACGGTGACAATGACTTTGTCAAAGTGACTGTAACATTGACTTTGACCCAGGTGACTGACAAATATTACAAGGTGACTTATAGAGTGACAGTGGAGGTGACAATGACAGTGAGGAGCTATGACGGTGACAATGAAGCATTGTATTGTATCACAGTAATGATGACATTGATGGTGACCATAACCATGATTGTGACAGTGACTATCACAGTGATGCTGACAATAAAAGGTTGGATGTAATTGACAATAATTACAATAATAGGAGTGATAACGATGATGAAAAGGATGTCTACGATGACAATGATGAAAAAAATATAAAGAAATAAAAACATGTGTCAAACAGGCCAGACCAACTTCCTTAGAATAAATATGTGATTGATTGCTTATTTTAATGATTCTCTCCCCAAGGCACGGTGGTAACCAAGCAGTGGATGAGTCCAACATTCATCAGATATTCCTAGACAAAGACGAGTCGTTCACACTCCCGACGGTAGAGCAGCTATTACTGCAGTCATTTCAGGAACATGACCTCAAACTAGTAGAGGTAAGTCAATCAAGTCATTGGCTGCCTCTTTCCTTGGCTGCTTGTTGCAGCTGTTTGATTGTAAAAAGTTGAACCTTAACCGTGACTTTGATTTGCATCGAATCCTCTGAAAACAACCACTTTTCAGAAAGCTAGTTGCATATACTTTGTGCACAAACTTCAAGGTCATGAAGCCCCAAATTAAGTAATTGTGACTTAGCTCCGCCTTCCTGAATCCTGCAGAATCCTTTGGAATCCCTGGTGGATTTTGTAGGATCTGGGACGATAAGGCTTTAGACTGGTTTCTCAAGTTGGAGTCATTTCAAAGAACTGCAATAGTCTCTCCTAGTAATTTTCAATATTCACAAAAATTTTGTTCAGCACATCTCTGGGACGCATGGCTGACACGACAGAACAAGTGTGGTGATATGTATCGTCAGGTTTAAGTTAAAGCAAAGAATCTATGTAGTCATTCCATATTTCTGTGTTTTTCTCTTTGCAGGCACCGTCATGCTTGATTGTGCAGATGCCAAGATTTGGCAAAGACTACAAAATGTACAATCGCATTTTGCCATCGCTTCAGCTTGACGTCACAAATATCATTGAAGAATGTAAGTAAAGACTCAACCTCTGCAAATTTGTTTATTTCTCTTGGTATAAATAAGGGTTAATTTGCTTACACTATGAAATCACTCATAGGCTACTCAGTAGGGTTGCGAACCCATGATTTGCCCCTTGCAAGTACAGATGTCTTAGCAACACAACCACCAAAGCTTGCTGTCTTAAACACAGGAATATGGTCATATTTTGGACACTCTAAGCTCTGGTAATTTTAGAAAAACCTTTTAGGCACCAGAATGGGATTTAAAGCTTTTTAGAATGGGATTTAAAGCGTTAAGACATTCAGGATTTAATACTTGAATGGCTTAACAATAAGATATTCAAGTATTTCTGTCTTTCTTCACGAGACGCAGTTATAATTGAGGTTGATCACAAGTTAAGGCGAGTCATAAAAACGCCATCACAAGTCCATCACAAGTCATTCAGTCCCATGTGAACTCACAAGCTACTCAGATGAACTGTCACAAAAAACATTCCTTTGTCATTGTTTATCCCTTGTCACGTGTGATCTGACTTACAATTGGACTTATGATTGACTTGAATATCAGAACTGGATTGGACGACATTAATGTAAGGTCGTTTCAAAACTGCCACATTTTATCGTTTTGCATATGTGTGTGTATCTGTCTAACAGATCCTAGGACATGTACAGTGTGTGGCAACCTGGCTGTCTTTGAATGTAGTGAGTGCAAGTCAGAGGAAGCTTTAGAAGATGATACCATACCAATCAAGAACTTCTGTGATGACTGTTTCAATGTGGTAAGTCACATTCCATGATCTTTACTGTGAATCACACTGTCAATTACTGATTTTGTGCTGATTTGGATAGAACATCATAGGATATCAGTACTGGCGCTGGGTCAAACCCTGCTCCGGTCAAATTTCTTCTCTTTTTTTAATTTTAAATTTTTATGAATGTTGTTATAGCAAAGTCTACTTTTAGCAGAAAAGGTTTGATTTCTATTCTGTATTGTGAATCCTTGTATTCATTTCTTCTTTCCCACAAACCAGATGCATGTAGGTACCCGACGGGAACACCACAAGCCCACCCTTCTGACCGTCCCAGACTATTTCCTGAAGGATTTCTTCTCCAAGACAATGGAGAAAGGTTTCCCGGAACATGAAGTGGACGAGCACCGTCAGAGATTACTGACCCCCAAGCTGATGGACCTGTTTGCCGTCATCTGCATCCGGACCAGTCACTACGTAGCGTTTGTCAAAGCCGGAAGGGAGAAGGATTCGGAATGGGTGTTCTTTGACAGTATGGCCGATCGGCAGGGTAAGCATGAGACAAAAAGAATTGGACTAGGAATCGGCCAAGCGACAGCGAGATAGCTCAGTGGGGCATCTGTACTTGTAAGCAAGAGGTCATGGGTTCGAGCCCCACCTATGTATTGTTTTGAAATTTTGTCGCAGAAGTTCTCAGACAACATTCAGCACTCAGATCCGTCACGTCAGTGAAGAAGAAAACCCGTATTATGTTTTTCATAAAGAATTGTTCACAGACATCATGAAAATGATTTCTAAGTGTCCCCATGTCCAATCACAATTTTAGCTTGAAAATATGGTTTGAAATTTAATTTGTTGTTTATGTTTTTGTTTTTGTTTTTAGGTGACCTTCAGGGCTACAACATCCCTCAGATCACACACCTCAAGGATTTCCGGAAATGGGTGGACGCGGATCACATCAAGGCCCGCATCGAGGCCAAGCAACTGACTGAGATTATGGAGAGGTTACTGGGAGACGCATACATCTGCATGTACTCCGATAGCGAGCAATGCAACCAGACTTATGTATAAACTGCCCCGTTGATTGGTCAATGAATTAATAAAGACTGAAGTTGCTGCTACGTACTTCGGCCAATCAGCTGAGATGTTACTGAAGTGTCTAAGGCCGGGAAGCATTGCAAATATTTTGCTTGATGCTAGGGCTCAGGTTGTAGGAATTTGGTTTGGAGTTTGGCGGATGGTTTGCGTAAAGTGCAAGTTATATGAAGCTGTAATTCTCTACTTGCAAATGGGTGTCCATGTTTCTTCTGAAAGTACACACAAACGTACCCCAGCATGGGTGCACCCCAGATATGGTGCCCAGGTGTCGGTCAATGACAGTAAACTGGCCCGATGTAAATCAAGATTCCTAGGTATTCAAGAAATCATTCAATTTGGAAACTTCTGCATTGTTCTGATTGTTACTCTCGTGATAAAATAGATATGTTAGTTATCCTTCTTGCATCTTCTTGCAAGTTTCAAGTGCCACAAAGATCCAGCATACAAGCCGTGATCACCAATGAGTTGTTACCACTACACATGCTTGATCGATGCCGGAAAACGGCGCATCTTGGAATTGCTAGCAATATATGCATCATGCATATGTATTGTGCAATCCATAATTTTGACACCCCCTTGTTGCCATGGATCAACCAATCAGGCTCGAGGATTCAAGTTTGCTTGGAGATAAAAATTTTGCTATATGCACAGTGTACATACACACATTTGCATGCTATCTCTGAATACCACAATATTACCCATGTTCAGCAGGCCACGCAAAAAACCAAAAAGTTACAATAGTTAAAAAAAGTACATTTATAGAGTTGCTCTCCCATTAATCAGAAACACTTTTATTTGACCGAAATTAAAAATTAAGACATCAGAATTTAATTTATGATCGCAGCAGTCCATTTGTTTACATGATAGTTTATGATGAAGCACGAACTGAAATACATGTAAATAGAATCGTGAAGTTCACAAAAGATATAACACGTACTCAGTATATCGTTTTACTTGCAGTTACACAGATTTACTTGAGAAAAAAAATCAAGAAGTGCCAACTTGGGTCTGGATACCTCGGTTGGTACCAGTAAAGGTATCCCACAAATGACAGTTTCTCGGAGATCCATAATTTGTCAAGATTTCTTTGTTCGTATGTGTTGGTTGTGTAATTTTTGTAATTTTGAGAAATTGATGTATTTGGTTTATAGGTGATACCTCAGAAATGTCCTAAAAATGCTTTTATGTTGGGGGTGGGGGGGGGGGGGGGATATTCCCCGCCCCCATGTGTAGCTTTTGAGCCATTTTTCTGTTTGTAAACTATAGTATTCAAAACGGATCTTTGAGAAATAAGGCAATCTTTATTAATGTAATGACCATTGGCCACAGATTTTTTGCCTACACACATGTTATTTACCAGGTTGTGATTGGTTAGTCAAGCTGAGTTCAAAGGTCAAATAGGTTCTGATTTTTCTGCAGTTAATCAGTTTTGTATATTTTTATCAGATACTGAGAATAGGAAAAACCTTTCCCCTTTTGATATTTTCTTGGCTATCATCATAATTTACATATAAGGGGAAGTTGATGGAAAATCTAATTATGATAATTCTCAAAATATGTACAAGTTACAATTTATTTTACCAATGTCTAGTTAAATTTTCAATTTTTTGGGTGGTGTTTGGCCAAGTTATTTTACAGTTTGGGTAATTGTATTGTCCTGTCCTATTGTCATTTATCCTAATTATGTAGCTGTTTCATTGTTTGTCTGGCCGAATAGAAAGCATCAGAAGTTCTGCTTAACCTATTCCCCTCAGTCTGCTTACCATATTCCCTTCAGTCTGCTTACCATATTCCCTTCAGTCTGTTTACCATATTCCCTTCAGTCTGCTTACCATATTCCCTTCAGTCTGCTTACCATATTCCCTTTAGTCTGCTTAACATGTTCCCTTCAGTCTGCTTACCATATTCTATAAACATATTCTCTTCAGTTTGCGTAACATATTCCCTTCAATCACATTTTGAATACTCCAGATAATGTCCTGTTCAACTTAATGTTAAATGTACGGCAACGCTAGTATATAAAGCTTAGCAACAACAAAATTGCTCATTTTGCAATGAAACGAAAAAAAAAAATTCAAGCTACGTTTAGAAAGCCAGAGTTGATGACAAACATGATGTATGAAAAGGCCAACTGTAGTATTGTATAGAAATTGTGTACAAAAACAAATCTCTTTGTTTATTAAAGGTAATTTGGCATAAATTGTCTCAGATGGAAATCATCACCCAGTCGACAAGATGTATGAATTGTTTTGTAAATATTTAAATTTAGCCCATGTGATTGTATTAATAATGTACTGATACATGAATGGATGTGTATGCTACATGTACATGAATGAAAGGTCCTATATTTTGTGAAAATGATTTTTGTTAAAAAATATCATTTTAATAGTTTTTAGTTTTTCAGATTAAATTGAAATACCCCAAAAATAAGTCCTTTTTTTTTTGCATTTTTTTCATTTCAAGATATTCAATAAATGCTTGTAAATATCCATGTATATGCACCACGTGTGAAAAAAGTAAAATTATAATGGAGTTTCAATTAACATGTTAGAATGTTCCGTATTTCTAATTAACATTGACAAAACATTGACTGTTGATGATTTACCAATACATCATAAAAAAAGGACTGTTCTTTTCAATAAGCAAAAAAAAAGAGCTAAATTTCAAAAGTATTTCATTTTTTTTCAGTACACAGATTGGCTGACTGCACAATCAATTATTTTTTAACACTTTGCTCATGGACGGTACAATTTTCACAGTTAGACATGGATTCAGTTTTTAGAGGGAGGTGCCAGTGATGGGGGTGAGGGGGGGGGGGGGGGGGGGGGAGAGGGTGGAATGCACTTCTCAAACATGCAGATGCATACATTCACCAAAAATTCACAAATAAAAACCCAAAATGAATGTGGGTCAATTTTATGATCGGGGGTCACAGTAAACACTATGGCACTTGTAGTACACTTTAAATCCTTCAAGAATCCATAGGGCCATGTAGTGCTTGGGCAGCTAGTTTGGGGTGGTACAGGGACTAACACTGGCAGGGCAGTTTTGGGGTGACACAGGAAGTAACGGGCAGGGCAGTTTTGGGCAGTATAGGGTGTACCAGGCAGGGTATAGTACTGGGAGTAATGGACAGCGCAGTTTGGGGCAGTACATTGAGTAATAGGCAGGGTGGTTTGGGGCAGTACAGGGAGTAACAGGCAGGGCAGTTTTGGGCGGTACATGAAGTAACAGGCAGGGCAGTTTTGGGCGGTACATGAAGTAACGGGCTGGGTGGATGGGGCAGTATAGGGAGTGATGGGCAGGGGTTTTGGGCAGTACTGGGAGTAATGGGCAACGCGGTTTGGGGCAGTACATTGAGTAATAGGCAGGGCAGTTTTGGATGGTACAGGAAGTAACAGGCTAGGTGATTAGGGGCAGTATAGGGAGTGACAGGCAGGGCTGTTTGGGCAGTACAGGCAGTAATAGGCAGCGTGGTTTGGGCAGTACAGGCAGTAATAGGCAGTGTGGTTTGGGCAATACATTGAGTAATAGGCAGGGCGGTTTGGGGCGGTACAGGGACTAACAGGCAGGGCAGTTTTGGGCGGTACAGGAAATAATGGGTTGGGTGGTTTGGGGCAGTACATCAGAGACTAAGGGGTTTCAGCACTGCAATCTTACTGCAAAGATTATCGAAAATGCCATTCATGTTTCCAGTATTATTACATGTACTTTTGCAAGAGTTAGTTTTTGGGCAGGTTTTGCCAACTACAAAATAGTCACTCATGCTAACTACAGGACAAGATGGCAAAAACTATGGGCAGTGTTGTACGTATTTGTAATTCAGATGTTGTGGATACACATCTTGTATATGGCTTAAAGGCGCAGTAGTTAGGCAGAAGTCCAAAATGTGTAATGTAAAATCAAATGGCTTTATCAGCATGCAATGCTGTATGGACAGTTCACCTGATAGATTAAATGTTTGGGAGAAATTCCCCAAAATCTAGTGTCATTGCTTCAGATGGTTGTAACTTCTTTCAGTTTGTCTGGAGCTTTTAAGTTTCTGCCGTTTCCAATAAACATCCTCGCCACGTGAACACTGTACACTCTTTGAGGCCCCCTTCAATGGAGAAACCGTTGTGTACACTATTATACAAAGCAACTGCCCTGTGACAGATTATCTGTACAATAGCTGGCACAATGCTTGCGCCATTGAAGGGGGCCTCGGTGATAGAATGGACAGCAGGCCTGGATTTGTCTGCATGAAATCTGACAAGACAATTACTCATACATGTAAATGCTGCTTTTTCAAGTGTTAACTTGGTGTTGGACAGACAAAATGGTTTCAGTTATTTTCTCTTAGTTTAACTTCCAGTTGTTTTTTTTTAATCACTGAGGGAGAATTATTTACGTAAGGCCACAAATAAAATTATAGTTCTTCCGGTTACCCTACCTACCCTATTTTGACAGCCCCATCCCAATTTTTTTTTTCTGGGAAAAAAAAAGGGGAAAAAAAAGAGGGGAAAAACCCCCTAGAAAACCATTAATTACTACCTCTTGCCCTAGACTACACGGAGACTCCATATGATCAACACAAAAAAAATGCCTCGCCTCGGGGAAAAAAAAATGCCATGTAATCGGAAGTAGAGCTGGGTTGTTTTTTGCCTAATTGTTTTTAAAAAAAGGAGAAAACAATCTCATGTCGAACAACCATTTTCACTGTTTTTCACTTGAAAACCAAGTTTATTGTCATCTATCTGTAATGTACTTCTCAAACTGTCAACACTTCTGCATGTACATGTATAAACCGTCGTGAAAATGATCATGATACTATTTACACTGATTGTTTAACTTCTATACATTTTAAAACAATACAACACACCAACATTAACAATCATAATGGCAACAAACTAATATTCCAATTTCCCTTCAAGAACATTTCCCCAATATCATTTTACAATATTTTGTCCCAGTAAGGATGCATAACCCCTTAATATTTTCCTTCTTAACAAAATTATTTCAGATATATAAAGTCTACCACTTTCCCTGCACAAATATCTAGCACTTTCACTAGATAATGGCACTAACACAGAACCATAGTAAGGCTTGAATACACTTAAAAAGGAAACTAAAAAAACTGACACAATAACAACATTTACTGAACATTTTCTAAAACGTTCTAATAAAATAAGTGGATTTTTGTGTGCTTTACAAAAAGGTAGAATATGTCATTTTGAATTCTGATGGACTTCTATAATCACTATTTAGAAAGCACTTGCTAAGTTGAACAGTACATTAATGTTAAAGTAAAAAAAATCTTTTTCAAAAAAAATAATAACACAACGTTGGATGCATCTTAAATTAAAAAAACAATGCATACTGGCAATCTTTAATTCTACAAAATGCTTTGCCATGTATCTTGCAAACACAGCAAAACCTAATTATCAGGCATGCAACTTTCCTCAGATCCGCTGATTTCCTCGTTTGTTTACTTCTCACGAATGCCATTACAAATTGAAAAACACTGTACAAAGTCTTGAGTGGTTTAGAGTCATTTTCCCCTAAATTCCCCCAGTTGCATGTCCGAATTTTGTATTTCTTATTAAGCGCAGAAACTAAAGACAGACTTTTCATGGCAAGTATCTAAGCTTACGTCCCGAAACTTTCAACAGCTCGACAATTTTTAGCAGCCAGAGCTGTAAAAACAAAACGAAGACGACAATCTTTGGAAAGAATGTTGCAACCTGAGGCTACTTCAGTGGTTGTGTACAAAGTCTATGGAGAGTCAAGACAGAAGTACATTGTACTTCTTAACAAAATTGGAAATGTTTCTCAGTCCCAGATTCGTGTCTTATCATCATTTTTGCAACGACTGACCTTCACTGAGATGATTTATGAAGAATAAAGCAGCGTCAGGTTGCAACATTCTTTCCCAATCTTTCCCCCAACTTTGTTTCTTCAAAAGTTGGCTTTAAAACACACCAATTCAGAAACATTTGTCTGACTTACAAAGTGTCTCACAACTTTGAGTACATGCATTTGGGAAATTCTACTTCGCTGTTTGTTCAATTGTGCCTGTTCGCCTGTACACAACACCCTATCTATTTGTACATGGATGGGGTGATGGCAATTCTGTTTTCAGCTCGTACTGGATAGATTTTTTTGTTTTAACTGGCAACAAAAAGTCAACATAACATGTTCACACGGAATTTATGTGCATTGATCACGTTATTAAGTCATCTACAATGTTAAGTGTTTCCTTCACATTATTTTTATGAGTGAGATTAGCTATTACCAGCACTCCCATACAGTCAGTGGGTATGTGATCAGATTCTGTTTATTCAGAACAGTCTGGTAGTCCCCCTTGGAAACATTGGCTTGTAATTATGAACACTAACTGAACAAATCAAAGATTAGCCTTTCCCTGCTTGGAATATTCTGGAAACAGGGAGCCTTTCTATCAACAGCAAGACAGGTTTTTAAGAGCAGCAGTCCAATTTAAACAGAACTTTCCATGTTTTGAGACCCTTCAATAAGGGAAGAAATGTGTGCTTTGCTGGCTTTGAACACTATAAAGACTGGTTGGAGTCCGGATGCTGATAATTACGTGAGCCGAAGGCGAGGGATTTCATAGGAGTCAAAATTTCATGTGACACTGGAAAAGTTTTTAAGACCAGCCAGCCGGTCTTTATCAACCGTTTAAAACCGGCCATGTGACAGGCTCTTGACCAATAGGAATGGGTAAACTGTCTTACATGCATGTATTTATGCATCATTAAAAAAAACAACGTTAACACACTCTTTTTATTATATAATCTAAGAAACTAGAGATTCATCTGTTTAATTTATGTCTGTGATTATATACACTGTACACATAGGAATATTGATTATTGCAACCGGAAAGAGAAGAACGTTTAAAATTGGGAAGAAATAGCGACTCAATTTAATAAGCCCAATCGTAAGAGTTTTGTAAATTTATGGACTGGATAAAAGGAATTTCACAGCACAGAAAACTCTGAATGGTTTTGGATTGTTTTCGACACACTTGAAGCAGTTGGTTTTCGACTGTTGCTGAAGGGTGAATAAGAAAACCTTTTTGTGATAAGGGAATAGTGAAATGCTGATTGTGTTCAATCATGCAGTACAAAGTGCACCTGTCAAAAGCATGAACGAACATATTTTTGAGCAAAGGTAAAACCTTGATTCAACCAAATGGCAATGAAAGAATAACGACGAGTGAATTTGTATTATTTGTACAAGTACTATTAAAGCTGAAACTCAATTTTAATGTCATGTAAAAACAATACTTAAACACTGCAAGCGAAATCCAAAGGACTATTTTAACTCAATCCAAATGCAACGGTTATGAGCAAAATCAATCACCAAAAACGTTCTAATTTTCTGTTAGCTAGGATTACAAATACATTTTTTTTTAGCCAACCCTTACCATAGTCTGTGTTATAGGCCTTAACTGACATTCCTTGAAAATGGCTGTTCTGCTGACATGACTGCAACGCATACAGTAACTCACTGTAGAATCCATACAGCACTTGCATTCAGAACATCAATGGTGTTACACTAAACAAAGAAACATCAATGGTGTTACACTAAACAAAGAAAATGATGACAAAGTTATACTCCAACTTATAATATGATTTTAGGCTTTGCACGGTGGATTAGTTTCGGTTCGCGGTAACACCATGTGGTAATAAATACTGTTGCTTAGTAGAATTAGTTCTGATAAGAACATTCCTGTTTAGTTCTAAAAAAACTTGTCCTGCTTATAATTTACTTTCGCTGAGTAGGTTGGAAGGTGGTGGGACTTCTCGCAATTTTCTTCACTGAGGCTGAGAGATGAGTTTTGGTCTCAACGTTTTGACTAGCCTGCTTTTTCCCAATCCTTGCACAGCCTACTTAAGGAGCAGCATCTCCAACTCTCCTCAGTCTCCTGACGATGACTAGAGCAGGCTACAACTTGCTAGGTATTTTTGAGCAAGGGACTTCCTGAATCCTCCAAATTCACTACTATGTAAAACCCAATGGCACATCCTTTGTATTACTAATTGTCAAGAAGGCATCCAGGCCCATGTAAACCAATAATGACTTGGCTTTACTTTCTGGAAGATTTTGAAGGGTCGAGTAGGGAGGGGGGGGGGGAGGGTAAGATAATGGTTTGAGAGAAAACTAGAACAAAGCTCTTCATTACAAACACAGTTTAACCTTTCACATCTCTTCAGCTGAAGGGGTATGGAGGGTAAACAGTTCCGTTGAGACTTGAGCACAGTGTATGATGCTTTATGATCTTAGAATTAAAAGCTAGGTTTGGAAAACCAAACCTAGAGTGAAAATTTTAAACATGCGATAAAATGTTGAGTTACCTCTCATGCCTGTAGGCATCCTGCACGTACATGCTGTTGTCTTCTTCATCATCTTCATCGTTGTCATCGTAATCATCAGATATCTCTTCATCCAGCATCATGTCAAAGTCACCACCAATGCCAGAATCAGCACCAGCAGCCGAGGTTTTGCTGTTACCCAACATACAAACAAATCTTCAGTGGTTATTACTGGTAAAACAGCCAAATATCTTACATTTATATAGCAATTTTGTTTTGGTTAGCCAAGAAACAAAAACGTCTAAAGATGTTAACTATTATTGAATCCAAATTTTTGTTGTTAAGAATTCATTTTAAGTACACAAACTACAGTGTGGCCTAGCGATTAGAGTTTGTGACTCATGATCAGAAGGTCAGGGTTCGAATCCAGCTGCTGGCCATATGTTGTGTCCTTGGGCCAGCCACTTCACCACCACTTGCCTCTCTCCACCCAGGAGTATAACTGGGTACTGACATTAGCTGGAGAGTAACCTGCGATGGACTGGCATCCCATCCCGAGGGAGTAGATATATTCTCAGTCGTTTTATGCCAATGAAACCAGCCATAAACGTCAGCCTGACGGGCCATATTGGCTTACTTACACCCACTAAATGAAGTGCTTTACTTTCAAATTTTTGTGTAAAAATCATGAGCCACAATTGTGTGATGTCACTGGTTTCTTTTTAATGAAGAAAACCACAAAGCTCTCTCTTACCTACTGGCCTTGCAAGCAAAGAAAAGTATCCTCTTGAGCTTCTTGTTGAAGAAGAAGTAGTTGAAGGACCACAGGACACCCTCCTCACCAAATGGGTCTGATTCCAAGTCAGGGTTGTAGCTGATGTAATGAGATGGAGAAGTAAAATGAAAAATAACAAGACTCCATGTACTTCAAAAATCTCAGTTTAGTTCGGTCTGTTTTCTTGTTGTTTATACTTACATGACTTAACCCTCCTGCTCTTTGAACAGTCACAGACAGTAAAAAAAAACCCAATCCCTTCCCCTGCCACGCCTTTTACACAGGCTGGTCACCAACAGTCCGCTCATATTTCAAGCAAGCACTGTGACTAGTCAAATTCAGTCAACAGACAAAAGCAGGCAAGAAGTAGGCACAGCTGGCCTATCTATCACCTACAGTCAAAGCATAGCTGTATCAAGTTACATAAACAGTCACAGCTAGTCAATCCCGCTTTATGTAGGCTGGGAGCTCTTAACTATTGAAAACAGTCACTTGATTGATTTTGACTGAAAGGACAACTTGGCACAGAATGTATGTTTGCACAGGAGGGTTAATAGACAGACAGTTGGTCAGTGTCACAAAACAGAAGTCTATAGACCAAAATCTTTGTGTAGTTGGTGAGATAACAAGACTATGGCCTGTTTTTCTACCGTGTGAAAATCCCTCTATGTATCCCTGTTAGTCTCACTTTACAGAAAGATTCAGTTCAGAAAGATTTTTTAGCAAAACGGCTTCTGAGTCCGGGGTAAATACAACTTGATATTCAACAGAAGGTACATGTACCTGTAAATTTCGCACTCGTTGGGTGAGATCTCATCATTGATAGCGGCCCACAGTTTGGGGCGAATCTGAGCAGCGTAGGCGTCACCAGCCGTAGAGAACATGTTACTATCCACGGCATTGATGGTCCAATCCAGGCTGGGCTCTCGGCTAAACTCATGACTCTTTGCATCACTAAGGATTTGGTGACAAAGTCATTAAAATTTACTGAGTGTTTACAATCAATTTGGAGGAACGACACAAAGTCTTTGGTTGCTTTTAATATCAATAAATCAACTGTTTGTCAGAGGACACTCGGTATTTTGGCCATCCCATATTTGTATGCAAATGTTTTAAAAAGTAAAATCCTTCAGTAACTTTAGATGCCCTGTTTTTCAATTCATGGGAAAATTGTAAGCCGGCCACATTTTCAAATGTTCACTTTAATCCCCGAGTCAGAAATCAATTGTCAATAATGAGACTCTCAAAATGTGTTCTATTTTTTGAAAAGTTTTAAAATAATTACTTGCCCTCAGTTTTCAAAAGACGTTATACATGTACACCAGTACAAAAGTAGGGGAAAAAAATCTTCTGTTCAGAAGCAGTGCTGGTGTTTATCTAGTACACTGCACATTGTTGTTGCATTTGATGCATTCACAAGGGTCCACATTTCAGCTTTGCTGGATTTTTGTTGCAAAAAAACCCAACAAGGTCAGGGTTAAGGCCTTAATACTCGAAGAAATACCTGAAATCATAGTCTGGCTGGAACGAGGCGTTCAGCGTAGAAATGAGGTAGAAGATCATCTTGCGGCTGCAAGTGTGACAGAGAGGACCCTGGGTCTCCTCCCCGGAGCTGGTACCATAGGGACCCCCGGCCTGGGGACTGAACCCACCCCGGGGGCTCAGAGACAGTTGGCTCTGGGTCTGGGGAGGGGAGAGGGCCTGCAAGTCTTCAGGGGTGTGGCCGTTCTCCTGGCTGAGCAGCTTGAACAGGCGTTTGTCGTTGCCTGCCATCTTGCAAGAGTAACTCTCTAACCTTTATGTTCAAATGGTAATGAATGATGCTCATTGCTGGACTGAAAAAAAAACCTGCAAACTTTTGCATGTAATTGTCTCAATCAGTTTAAAATACTGTTGTTTCAATGCTAGTGTAGTATTATTTATTCTTATTATTCTTCAAGAATATTACATTTCTGTGTATTCTTAATATTTTATAAGTAGTAAGTACAATGAAAGTTTACAAAAATTTTAAAAACGTGAAAAAAGCACCACAGACTACATTCAAATGAAAAACATCTGTTTGACTGGTTAAAAACGGATGAAATTACTAAAAACATGAAAAACATATCTTCATTTTAAAAATTTTAATTTCAAAATAATAGTTTTTATCACCATTTTCTTCTCATTTATCATGTTTATATATTTTTATTATTATCACTCAGTTAAAAATAAAATTGTACTCCCTTACAGTTACAAACAAACAAACCAACCAAATTGAATAAAAATTAGATAGTGGATATTTTGCCGGAGGTAATGACGGCAAACTAACGATTACTAAAGGTTTGCCGGCGGCAATCCATATCAACAGAGGGCGCTGCACTCTTTAAAATAGGGCTGAATTATAACATGTATTAAATTCCCACCAAAAGTTGTGTAGCACGTTTGGTGTAGTGGTTAAGCAAAGGCTCTAGTAAGCGCGATGACTCGCGTTCGATTCCTACCGCACCACATTTTAAATTTTTTTTTTCATCCCCAAATAAATAAGAATATTCTTCTTTTATTATTTTAACATATCTCAAACATTTTTTGCAGAGTATTCCATTTTCTTTTTCAGATTTGTGGCTCTGAAGGATTTTTTTTAAAAGGGAAATAAAGTCCGAAATTATAAAATGGTCTGAATCCCATCTTGGGAATACGAGGTAACAACGATAATTTTGGCATGGAGCCAGACTAAAACTTGTCACCGGAAAATGTTTAAGTACAAAAAAACAGTAACTGCGCATGTTCAGTGCATATCTGGCAAACTAACGTTTACTAAAGGTTTGCCGTCTCCGGCAAAATATACACTGTCTAAAAATTATAAACAGGGTGATAAAGTGGGAAACAGAAAAATATTATAAAACTAGTAAAGAAACATATTTACCTTCCTGAAATCTTGCAATCACCAGTTTCGATGGTAAGGGCATTGCCAATGGCGTCAAGATTTGGATTTTCCAAAAGCTTCATTTTGCAGACGAGTCGACCAACTTCCGCAATACAGTAACAATTGACAGTCAGTGAGACGGCCTTGATTTATTTGCTTAGCCAGTCAGCTGATTCTGATTGACTGATTCCACTTAAATTTCCTCCTTTTCAAGCAAAAAATGACGCTCTACTACTCAAACACAAGTGACTGTTTGTAACTGCGATGACACAAATCGGTTGATGGGGGCAGTTCGATGGTGAGGATGGAGGTAAATCGAAGCAAGGATCGGACATTGACGTCGAGTTTCGTGTGTCAACAATCAACAAGCCCTCCATTGAAATTGCACAGTGACAGTAGCAGTTCAAAAACACAAACTGAACGACTAAAATATCGCTAAGAAATCCGCTTTGATACTATCCTTATCCCTCCAAATATAATATCCACAACCGCAGCGTACCTTGAAGCTCAATGCTATCGTACCTTGATGTACATGAGACGGCGAAAACGATGAATATAAGCCACTTTTCAATAGGAAGATATTCCTGTTCATACAAACATGACAAACCAAAATAGATTTTTGTTTCCTGAATACAAGTGTTGCCTGGTTGTCTGCTTGCGGTACCAGTAAAGCGTACGTGACGATATGGACGTACGCAGGATACCAGTGCCGATTGCCAAATTTAGTCTTCATTTCTAATAGGCTACATCTTGTGCAACCAAATCATTTAAAATTAAACTGGTAATGGTAAAACCAAAATACATTTACCCAAACGTTTGTTTTAATAGTTTCAAAATCATATGATATTTATGGAGATGATTATAATACTCCATTCTGTCGGTGTCTCACGAAGTTGGCACCTTGTAATGCCGGAGGGCAAAGCTGAAATGAAGCCAAGTTTTAAAAAACTAATTGCCCGAGTTCTTTTTAAATGCAATTTAGAAACAATTTCCCAAAATATAGAACAGTATCACGTTATTTAAAAGCAAAAGAGTTTATGCCATACCTTTGATGGACTTTTAACGAACGTATAGAATAATTCAGTGCTGGACAGTGCTTTTATTAGTTTTAATGGCAACTTGCTCCAAATCTCGCGCGAAATGACGAGAAACATTTGCACATGGCACGTCACGTCATTGGGGAATGCCCAAACCAAAGGCCTGTGATTGTGAAATCAGGGAATTTCCGGAACTCCTCTCATATGCAAATTATATATATTTATATGCAAATTATACGATTTCGACATTGTTCACTGTATTTCAAATATTTGTATAACTTGCGGGCCGGCTGGGTTTTAGTTCGTCAATGCGTCATCGTGCGCTGGCACTGCATACAGTGCATGATGAGCGCTCAGTCAGTGCATGCAGTGTATGAAGATTGCACAATTTGAATTCGCAAGATGGTGATTTGCAACATCATGTGACATATCTCTGTTGATCTCCGTTGATGCTTGTCAGCAGTTTTGTTTCCTGAAAATTGGGTGGACGGGAAATAGAAGCAAAAAAGCTTTTGAAATCAACATTTAAACTTTGAACTCTGGTGTTTTTAAGAAATATATTCCTCATCTGCAAGTGGTACATCTTTTGACTCTGAATGAAGTGACAAGATCTTAATATGGAGACAAGGACATACATGTACTTGATTGTGTGGACAAACTAAATCGAACGTGTTTACTCCAGTCCTGGTTTTTAGAATAGAACTTCAGGATTTGCTTCAAGTTCACCGTTTATTACATCAGCAAAATCAAGAAAGAACGTCGTATCAGCTTGAATTTGGAGAATGGATATGACTCGATCATCAGGTGTGTGTTCGTGGAGTCAAGATGGAGTTGAACCATTTGTCTTGCAAATGTATAATTTCCGTGGAAAAGAGGGATCACTGGAAATTAAACTTAGCTGCAGTACGTTATGTAAATTGTGTTCAAAAGGCACAAAGTCAAAGGCTGCAATCAACAATACAGCATAGCCGCACCCAACCTGATTTGATTGGCTGAATCAAGTGACCAATAAGGAGAGCTGGTCCCAACAAGCTGGCATTTTGCCAAGAATTTTGAATGCGCATGTGGTCACCATATGCGTGGTGTTATGTGTATTTAACCTGGAGGAATTGGCCAAGTGCCAAGTTTGGCTGGGTATTTATGGGTACCACTTGACAGAGTCAACATGTGTACCCAGTTGGCAAAATGCCAATTTTTTTATGGGTACCAAGTTGGCAAGGAGCCAATTCACTGTGTACACCCATTTTTTAACTGATTTTCAGTTTGACTTGAGATTGTCTTTGCTCAACTTATCTTATTTTTCATGAAAATCAAATGTTTCATTTTTTTCAGGTCAATGTCTGTGACACCTGCAGACAAGCCTACTGATAACTGAGAAAAACAAATTGTATTTAACAGTCAAGTGAACTGTTTAACATGAACACACCAACCAGGGAAGAAATTCTTCTGGTTTTGAGAGGATCATTTTGTGAATCATTCGACGAGTCCCTTGGAAAATGGAAAGGTCCCTTCACACCCGCCAAGTTCCAAATTTTGCAGAGTGAAAATGACTTTATGTTGAGAATTTCTACTGATATCGACAAACAGTCAGATGTGAGTATATGCCCCCCCCCCCCACCCCAACCAAAAAAAAAATCACCCACTATATTGCAATCTGTAAGGGTCAAAATATATTGCATTTATTTATGTTTGCACATGACCTATCCATCACAAGTCGTCCAGTACCAAGTCAAGTCACAAACTAAACGGTGACAAAGACAGTCCTCCTACTTGTAGATGCATGTTTATTTCATCCTGTTCCTTGTGGTCTGACATGTGAATTGACTTGTAACTAGTTATGAGTGGACATATGTGATGCATTCAACAACATAATAAATATAATTTAATAGTAAAACACTTAATTTTCACAAGGAAAAAGAACATGCTTCTCCTCGTGCTCAATAGAAGCATCAGAAGATGTAAAAGGTTCAAAGTTTCCTCAATCCTGGTAAGTTGTGCTTCCTACAAACGAAAGCAATGCCGTTACGTCCCCTTCTAACAAATTGATTGTTATCATCAGTCAGCAAGTTTCGGGCGAGGACCAGTAGTCGACTAGTGGTTGCATTTGTGAAGTAACGTTATCGCAACGTGCTCCATTGGTGGTTATGAACGTGTACGGCTAGTGCATGGTAACCACCAATGGAACCATGCCCCAAGCTCCGGCTCCATAAATAATCGACTCTAGTAGTTCACCCATCCTTTGTTCAAGTAACCGTTGTTGAACTATGAAGTTTGGGCGCAAACTTGCTCGGTACAAAGTCGTATTGTCAAAGGTAAACCAATCCCTGACCCAAACCATTCATGCGCATCACTCGCATACATTCATTCCAAAAAGTTTGCGGTTGCACAATATGACTTCACCATGCATACCTGATAAAGGGTTGTGCGTTCGCGGTGCTGTGAAGTGTGATGGTTCGTAACATGTGACAAGCACACCACATGCACATAACAGATCTGTGTTGGTTTCTGTTACTGTTAGCTCCAAAGCTGCCAAAATAAGGAGTGGCAGGACCAGGAACAAGTCTACGGTCACGCACTGCTCTTGAGCTTGGTCGGGAAATTCCAACCATTCCAATCCTGTTCAGTTGGATTGTCGAGACTATTAATAGCACCATAGAGCTAGGACCATTTGCTACATTAATTTGGGTGACATCATCTGTACAATTTACAAGGTTGTTAAAATCATTTCACCAGATCTCTGTCGATAGCAGCAATGGCCGTGTTCAACAATTGCAAGGGCCCGGATTGCGGACACCGACTTTTGATTGAACAAAAATTAAATGGATTGGTTGCAGAGCTAAAACCAAATAATGAACTCTGATAAACAATTTAACGTACCCTTGTACAGAACTGACAAGCATGTGCCTGTTGCTGCAGCATACTTCAATATGAGTAGAACAAGGTCCACACTACAGAAAATACATACATGTACCAGTTCATGGGTGATTCTCTAAATTTAGGGTCCAAATATATGTGAGTTTTTTCCCCGTCCCTGTTACCGGTTGGTACTTTTGTAATTTGCCATTCAAGTATCATTAAGAATGACTTCAAACGATGTTTTATCTGTTGGGTAGGTAGTTTGCGATTCATAATTAGCGGCGTAACTAGGGTTAAACTTCTGGGGGGGGGGGGGAGCACCTAGGGATACACCAATTTTTCAAGGGGGGCACTGAAGGCAATTGGTATCTTGTTTTTGTGCAATTCAAGATTTTAAGTTGGGGGGGGGGGAGTTGCACGAACCTCCCTTTTGACCCCTGTAATTACGTCACTATTCATAATCACTCTTGGAAGATGACTGCAGTAACCTTAACTTTAGTGTCTTTTACTAAGTAATGGACCAAGTCTGCCAAAATCCATCTCTGACCCTGCTTCACATAATGCTTCAGGACCAAATCCGCTGCACAAAATGGATTTTGATGGACTTGATACTCGTGGCTTGCCTGCCAAAATCCCCCAAATTGGGGAATAGATTTTGATCTAAGGAAGGTTAAGGTTATAAGGAGTGCGTCTGAGAATTACAAAATAAAAGACGTCAAAATGTAACAGGGACAGGAAAAAACTAGACCTTCAGTTTATAGAATGACCCACATGTAGTTGCATTGTAAATGGTATAAAACAAATTGTAAAGGTGTGAATTTTCGGGTACTACGGAATCCAGGTACCTGAATTAAAAAGAACAGGGATACCAGGGTACCCGTTAAAGAAACCCAACCTTTAAACTCAAATCTAGGTAGTTGCCATTCAGATTGTTGGTTAAGGTCCATAATACCACATCGGTGCGTCAATATGGCAATTGTTACAAGTGTACACATTTTAAGTGAACTTTATAGCTTATCTGTGTAAACTGCAACTTTTTCGAGCATCATAAATGTGAATATGTTTTATTTTCCATGTAGTCTGGTTTTCATTTTGAAAAATCCTCACAAACGACATTCAAAACCTTTAGTTTCAATTGTCTGAGAAGTTACTAAGTAATTCCTAAAGTTGGTTATGGGTACCTGATCCAGTGATCAGGAGCATGTTCTTGACAACAATGGCCGGGTACTCGAGTACCCGGTTCTGATGCACAGCCCTAAAACATTTTCTTTGCTACATACCCACCTTGAACATGTAGAACTTCATTTTTTTTTTCTTTCCCAGGATAAGTTCAGGGCATTGGCTTTTTTTTTTTTTTTTTCGTGCATGGGGTGGATTTAAGAAAAGTTCAACGGCTAGTCTAGTACTAGTAGTCTTTGTGGCAAATTTCAAGGCACAAAGGCAATGCAAGAAAGTTGTGTTGTTAGTGCACTTAAAATGATGATAACTTAAGGATAAAAATAACAATTTACACGAACCTTTACAGATGAAACTTCTTTTTGTGTGTGTCAGGAGTTTGCTCCTTATACGTTTCCATGTTTTTCCTTTTTTTCTGTATAGCCTCTGGTTTTCGTAAGCTGCAGGAAAATCAGTTCCGTCAAGAAACTCACTGAGGTACTGCTTCAGATCAACCTGAGGGGCACCCCCATCAGCGTCGCCTTCTGCATTCAGTTCACCGTTGCTAAAGACCAGAACCATTTCTTCCTTATCCTCAAGAATGCGGCCGAAGAACTCAAGTCCAGGGGTGAGTTCAGCAGAAAATATTAATTCGCAAAATTTTGTTTACGCTTAGCAAAATTCAGCTGGTAACCGGTGGCAAGCAATAGACAATCTTATGGAATTTCAACTGGAAACTTGCTTTTGCTGAGCCATTTTGTTTTTAGTTTCTTGAGGTAAGGTACACATGTAAGCTAATTGCAGACACACAACTTCAGGTAAAGGGACCTGTAATTTGGGAAAGTAGCTTGGGTGGCCTACCCATATTCTGCCTGACCATTTGAATTATTGACGCATAAATGAAACAAAAAATCCGAAATTTGCCATCCTTCCTAAACTTCTTAAACAATGTGTGCTAGCGCAATCCCATTGAGTTGTTTCATGCAGGGTGTTAAATTCCTTCAATAACTTAAATTATACTGTGTGTTTTGGGGGGAAAAGGGTACCCAGTCTCCTGATGATGAACAGAGCATATACTGTTTGAAACGTCGAGTTCATTACCAACTGGTTCTTCTCCGAACCACACATGTTACCGCATACCTCCCATTCATTGATCATGTCCACCATGCAAACCCAGAGTAAGTCTCATTTAACTACAATATTAGTGTGGATATTGTAGTCATCCAGGCATTTTAACCCATTGTGATGGTTCCGTTTGAAGTCAAGAGCGTAGAAACTCACACTTGTTAAAAAGTCAACCAGACGCGCCCGTGTGCATGCAGGGTACATACATGTATGTACCCACTGTTTGTCAAGCGGCGCGAAATGGGCTTCGGTGATATATCGGTGAACAAAGAATCTTATGAAGTAAAGATGCTGAAAATACCTTGAAAGCAATCAAGATAACAGTAAATATTTTGGGATCGTATCTGGTTGACAAGAATTTACCAAAGGATTTTGAGACGCTGTAAAAGCTTTTGCAAACTGGTATTTTGTTGAACTACTTACATTGGAAGTGAGAAAAGCAGACAGCGATTATAGTCCTATTACAAGAAGGCATCATAAGATTTCTTTCTTTCTGATCAAGTCAGCCTGATAAAAATACATGTAATAATAATACTATTGGATGGCTTTTTTTAAGGGATTAAAAAAAATATTGCACTCACTATAACAATATTACACTTGTGTTAGAGCACGTGCGATAGATTCTTGTAACTCCCTCAAAGCCATCCAATATTATACATGTACTTACATGTACAGTAGAACATTCATCCAAAAGAGTGTATTTTGTTACCGAAAACAGGAAATGAAATTTAACAAAAATTGCCGCATGTGTCATTCCAGCTGATACACTTGCAGATAAACATGGTTTTATAACCATATGTTAAATGACATGATATAGTCCCTTTACTGTACTTTGTTCATCTTGCAGCTCTTGGCTTCGACTGGCATTCACAGATTTCTGTCAAAAAGAAAAGCATGCATGTTGACTCCGCGGCCAAAAATCACTGCACATTTCCCTAATCGTAATGAATACCTTTGCATCCGGATTGTGCTTGCGTTAACACCCATTCAACCCTTATGTTCATGTCACTTGTACAAGTACAATGTACATGGATGTGCTGCACTTTATTTCTTACTTTCTTTTGGGGATTTTTGGAAGGTACTTCCTCATTTGCCTTACAGTGCATTTTTAAACAAGGAAATGACACACCGTGGGCTTATAAAGTCTTGTTTACTTCAAACAGGAACTTTTTAGAAAGTCATCAATTACATTTCTTCGTATCAAATAAACATTTTTTGTTACCAAAGTTTGCTTTTGTAGCTCCCAAGCATTTTTTCCTTACATTTTTCAGAGGATACATGTACATGTGTATGTTGTACAAAAGAGGACACAAATTGCAATATAAATCAAAGACATTGAACAAGCACTTTTCTGATTTGTTTGCACAAGGTGAACATATCACTGCACTTGGATTTCCAGGAAATTCTCTTGTACCGTACCAGCTCTAAACAAACATATTAAGCTGGGTTTTTTTTTAAGTTATGAACATAGAATTATCAGACACCACTACATGTACAGTTATTTGAACAACAAAAAAATACGCATTCCCCAAATTCTTCATTTTGTGTTTTTTTGTTTGTTTGTGCTCTGTTTGTGGAGTTATGATCTTTTCAAAGCCTTGTGTATTGAGATGTCTTTTGTGGTAAGAATCATTTCTCGATGAACTAACAGGAAAAAAAAACCCAACCAAACAACAAACAACAACGACGTCACTTCAGTCATTTCAGTGAGTGGGCGTAATAGTATTTATTGTTGGCTGGAAATCCCCAGGACCTAGCTTTTACATAGATATGCGCATTGATATGACGGCATTACATGTACCTGTAACTAGTACACTGCACGTAGATACTGTAAGGCTATAATTAGCAGCCAATCGGGGACGTCTCTTGAACTTGGAATGGTCCATTAAACAGGGTGAGTTTTCCACCAGAGGGGTTAATATTATTTGTGCATAGGTAACTGTATGGCTATACATGTAGTTATTAGCCAATATGACGTCCCTTGAACTTGGAAGGTCCACGAGAGGGTTTGACTTCATGATAAATGCTGCACACTTACCCAGCATGTGGGTTTGGCCAAACGGGTGCAAGCTTACACATCAGTTGTAAAATCTCGAACTGACAGCGCAGTCGTGGTTGCAGAAATATCAGTGTATACTTGTGCATGTGATTTGGAGTACCAGGGTTGTTTAGATGACTATATTTTGTTCTGTGTATTGGAGGTAAGCCAGCTATTTTGGACACATTTTTCACAGAGTGGATGATGGGTACATGTATACATACAGATGCCAGAATTTTGTATTTTGTACCACCTGATGAATGAAGTAAGCATTGTTAGTAAATAGTTGGAAATATGCGTGCAAGTTTTAAAACTTTTTATGTAAAGTTTGGAGATTCTTTTAGTGAATTGGATGTGTTTGGAATTTGGTAAATTTTCTTTTGTTAGGATATAATAGAAAAAATGTCATGTTTATGTCATAAATGTGTGTCTTCGTCGGAGTAAGATTCCCGTAAAGTTTGCAACACATTACCACATTATGCGGGTATGTGTTAGTGAAAAAAACCCTGTTCTGCTGCATAATTGTAAGATATCTGTTCTGCTTGCAGAGAATGTGAACAGTTTTTATCATGTAGCCTACAGTATTACTGTTCAAGCTTTCTAAATTAAGCTGTTGCACAGGTTCCTATATTCCAGTGAATTAGTTTATTAAAATGTAGAAGAACATTTTCTGATATACTCTTGAAGCACGAAGGAAAAGTTGATGCCACTGCATGTCTGGCCTAAATGTACATGTAACTCTTGAGAGCACATAGGTTTGACACGCAGTGTGTGCACCGGTCCTTGTGTGTGATTTTCTTGTATGTACATGCAGGGCCTACCACGTCACATTCAGAAAGTTTTAGTTTATCAGAATTTTGTTATTTTATCTGTAGGCCCTAAGCATAGGAAAGCAGTACAACAACTTGGAGGCACTATATTCAGACAGTTTGATTTTAATTTTGTTTTCTTGGGAATCACAAATGCATGCTTACAGCTTATGATCGAGGCATGTCAAACCAGCAACCAAACTCACCAGGATCAGCAGCAAAACCCAAACCCACTGATCAACTAGAAGGTACGCATGATCCTGTACTTTTAAGCCATTCAACCTGTTATTTATTATTTGTTTATTTGTTTATTTATTTGTTTCTGGTGATGAAACCAAAGATTCCTCAAAAGCGCCCTGGGCACTGTAGCTAGCAAGCCTGAAGAAACCTGTAGCGAGAATACAATATGAGAAGAAATTACAGTTTTAGAGGTGGGAGGAAAACCCCAGAAGAATATTTCTGAGTGGGGAAAACCCATGGAATCATCAGGTAGGGACGACTGAAACCAATCCTCATTTGGCCAGGGCGGGAATCAAACCAGGGTCACACATTAGAAGGCGAGGAAAGTACCGCTGCGCCGCCAGCCTGACTCCCATGTACCGCCCAATACTGCCCTGCCTGTTATTACCTGTACTGCCCCAACCCCAAACTTCCCGGCTTTATGGATTCATCACGGAATAAATACACTGTTGTACAACTGTGGATAGCCTTGGTCAAGGCGCTAGTTATTATTCATCCGGCCGTATCGCGGTAAATGATATCTTCGCTAGCGCTGTGCATGCAGTCATGTCTATGCATGCAGTGCATTAAAAATACAGCACGAACAGCGACCTCACGCGGCCACTATTTTTAAGCAAATCAGTTGGACCCAATCCAGCGCCTTGGTTCAGTCGTCCATGTGAGGTTTTGGGGGTGGTGCTCATTATGTTAATAGCCTTAGCTGACCTTAAATGTCGTTTTTTTATTGGTCGATCGTTGCGTGGAAACTTGCATAGTGAAACGTGGCACCATACATAATCCATACACGTACACGTTGTGTGTCTCTGCACACGGCACCAATGCACAAAAACTGTGGTTCCTGTCATGTCCGCAAAAGGCGAATAGCTGCAAATAATTTGATGACGTTCGGATTTACCAAGGTGTGATTGGACACTCCACATATTAGCCCCACCTACACTTATCTGTATTCGCATACGAGTTGTGCACTAGAAATCCAGCGCAAAATAAAGAAAAACATAAGCTTTTGCCGACGATTGAACCAAGGTGCTAGATTGGGTCCAACTGATTTGCATAGAAATGGTGGCCGTGTGAGGTCGCTGTTTGCACTGTATTTTTTAATGCACCGCATGCATAGCGCTAGTGAGGATACTCGTTTACTACGGCCGGGATGAATAACAACTAGCGCCTTGACCAAGGCTAAACTGTGGAGGAATAATATATACATGTATGTACTACGGTTATTTTGGGGTCAATTGTTCTGAACTGCAGATGTTTCACAACCATTTCCCCATTCTGCAACAAATTGTAAAGTACAATTAGATAGGCCTATATGTCACTTTTTTCTGTAAAATTACAGTTGTTTTTTGTTTTTGTTTTTGTTTTTGGGGGATTGTTTTGTTGAGTGGTCGGGCACAACCCGACCACTCTTTGGATTTGTTGCGATTAATCTTTCTTTCTTTCTTTCTTTTTTTTCTGCATAGCACGTTTCCGCGGGTTTTCTCCTAAACGGTATAAGATATGAACTTGTAACTTTAAACATATATTGACCCTCACTCGGAGTGGTGCATATTACACTGACGTCATAATGACGTCATCGGGTGTCAAATTACAAGCGATTTTCTTTGAATAAATGACGATCTTCTTTCATCTATAACTCTTCAACAAAATGATCAATTTTGCTCCAATCTTGTAAACAGATAGACCATATATTGATTAACATTTTTATCTCCTGTACATGAACTCACTTGACCTTTACTTCCGGGTCTACCGGAAGGTCAAAGTTAGGTGAATTCAAAATGAAGACATTAGCCTGAAATCAAAACAAAGCACAATTTCTTCCAAACGGTTTACGGTATGATCATAAAACCTTGTGTGAACTTGTACCTTGTTACGGAGATGTTATACATGTAACTGCTGTAACGTCATCATGACGTCATCAGGTATCAAATTACAAGCGATTTGATTGCACGATTTGACAAAATACTTTGACCTATATCTCTTGAACTAAATAGAGTATCATGTTCGTTTTTTTCGTGAGGTTGTAGACGGGGCCTTGAGCAACATTTCTTATTCCCGGGCACAAAACTGCTTGACCTTTACTTCCGGTGTTACCGGAAGTGCAATAGAAACTGAATCTAACTCTAAAACGGAAGCATTTTACTACAGACAAATACATTATGGAAGTGTTAAGTGAGGAATGCCAATCACAAAAACATTATTTTGACGTCATCCTCGAAAGGGCGCCCTTCAGCGGCACATAGAAAACAGTTTAATCTTTTAAAATGTTAAAACCCTTAATCAAATTTTTATGATATATTGCCCCTATGTATCCCGTGAGCAACCGCAAATGAATTCGCAAGGTTTCATAATCATGATGTCATCAGACCGGAAGTTACTGTAGGGAGAATTCAACAATAACCATGATTATTATTTTTAATTTATATCCATCATTTGATCCCTGTCTCATGACTATGTTTTTTGCCCCCCAAAAATGACATCTGTTACACTTAATATTGACCTTTTGCTTCCAAATACTGTGACATCATCAAACTGGAAGTTAGTATATTACATTCTCTTAATTTCCATATTTCCATACGTTATTTTTACTTAATGATAAACAAGTGTCCTCCCTTCCCTGTTTGACTGATGACGCCATCAAACCGGAAATAACTTGTACGCGTACCCAACTGTTTACTAAAATTTATCACACCTTAAAAGACGCATTCTTTTTGTACAAAATAATTGGTACTGGAAATGTTGAAGTTCTTGGTCCTTTTTTTCTGACATAAACATATTCATAACTTAATTGGACAATGTCTAATGAAATGGTTGTCTACCCGACCACTCTGCGTTTGTAACAACAAACGCGAACCTCTAGTTTTGTTTTGTTTTCTTTTGGGGGGGGGGGTGTTAGATAAGCAATACAAATTTTAAACAGTTTTGGGTCTGATGTGGTATTGGTTTTGAGATTATAGGTTTTTGATTTTTTTTTATATATTGCATTTTTAGCATTTTCTGCTGGGAGTTATTTGAAGAAAACGAAACGTTGGAAATAAAATGTATTAACAAGCAAAACAAATTATGCATTGCAAAGATCGGATAAAAGCAAACCAATTACAAGCTTTGCAACTGAATTGCAGAGGGACAAAATGGAATTACTCGAATTCGGATCATGCAACAAGATTCTTTGGGATCTCATGCTGCTGAGATTCGGTACTTAACTGTTCGCCATGGAACAGTTTTAAATTAGACAAACAAACAATTTGATATGAAGTCTTTTGGCCTACTTTGGTATGGAAACCTTGATCACTATTAATGCAACCTTTTGGGAGTTTGATCTAGTTAATTTGCAACAATGATTCCAGATCCACTATATTGTGATCGAATCGGCCCGTCGAGTCCTCAGCATCCGTTGCTTCCACCACTGCCACCAAGATCTCCTAGATATAAAACTGGTATAAATTGTGTTTGTTTGGAATTTTGTTTGTTTTTTTTTGTAAGATTTGATATCCTGAGCTAACTGCCTAATAATAATTCTGTTTATATTCAGACCCGAGAAATGAATGCTTGAAAAGATGCATGGGGCCCAGGGGAATTTATATGCTGTACATGTAATGGAGATCATCAGTTCACATGGGTGCATACCTACATTGTATGTTCCCCAATACCGATGTTCCCCGAAATCCTTACCATGTAACCCTAACCTTAACCCTAACCCTAATCCTAAGGATTTCGGGGAGCATCGGCATTGGAGAACATAGGTATTGGGGAACATCAGGTACCGGTAGACCCCGTTCACATTATCACTGCATTGCAATTAACCAACTGCTTTCTGCAATGAAACCTAGAGGACATGCTCACTTTAGCTATGCCAATTTATTGCTAATCAAGGGCGGACTTTGATGGAGGGTGTTTAGGAGACTAACCACTATCCTTCGCATTACATCTGATTAAATTTTATTGTTTACATATACTTTATATTGGGAAGAAAATGCCAAATTTCCCTTCTGGAAAACAAAGTCATAAATCTTGGTTGACTGCTTGAAAGGCCATATATTGTAGGTTGGTCTTTGTATATACCAGTATGTGTTTACAAGAATGTATGTACTTCACTCTCTCTCTCCCCCCCCCCCCCCTCCACCCCCCCCTCTCCACCCCCCCCCCCCCCCCCCCCCCCTTAGAAATCATGAACTTCAACACCTCAGCCTTTAGTCTTTAAAATTCCGGGATTTTTTTTTATGTCAATAAAACGTCCATGTTTAGATGCTCAAAAGCATCGTACAAAGTCCGGAAATTTGTACAAAGTCCGGGATTCGTTGTTTGGTTTGTCTATACATAAAAATTGTCTACATGTAGCATCATAAATTTTGTCGTAAACTGAATAAATGGACTTGTCTAAAATCACACTCTTAACTTGTTCCTGTAATGATAGTACATGTACATCATGTAAGTCATCTTTTATTGTTGTAAATTGCTTTTGGGTATAGAACCAAAGCAGTGCATGTGGCAAATTCAACCTTTCAGGCCATGTGTTATTATAATTCACAAGTTGAATTTATGAGAACCGACATGCTTGTCTGTATGTATTCAGTAATGTACTGTATAGCATGTTGTACGCTCCACTTTTACCCTACACAACCACCATTTTTCCAATTGGAAAATGTAGGCTTTAGTTTGAAATGTGGTGCTTGGACTACTTATTAGCTAGACGCCATGCATGTCACAGTAGATTGCGCTTTTGTGACCACTTCCAAGAGCCCCATAGCAGGGAGGGTACGGTGCATGGCGCATGCGCGTCCTGGTTTGTGCGTGTGGGCCTATACATGTATGTAGCACAAAGTCTAATTATAGTCTGAATGTGCACCAGCCCGTAACATATCTTCACGTGAACAATAAAGCGCTTTCAGCATAATTGCGTGCAGATGCCCCATCCAGTGTGGTTTTTCCCTTTCTCTCATTGGAACCGGTGACGGGGTACTTATTGTGCCGTGTCCACTCATGTAACCTATATAAAGGTACTTTTTTAGCCTCCACATTGCTTGCTGTTGGTGTCGCGTATGATCATCACATCAATGTGCATATTTTTACCTGTGTAACCTGTGACATCTTCACTTGATACATGTAGATAAATTCAATTCAAAAGTTTCTGTCTGCTTTCTGCACGGATGTTTTCAGCTTATGATTTTCCTCCCAGCAGATTAAGGTGCAGATTAAAAAGAGGTTCCCATTTTGAAATGGAAGTCAGCAAACATGACAGTGTGGGCGAGCCGTCATCCGGTTATGGGGAAGTTTTTTGTTTTTAGGCAAATTAGGACCGAGTTATGGGGACTTTCTGCTGTCCCCATTGGGTCTGTGGTCCCCATGTAGCACCATGGGGCAACTCGTGTGTAGTCCCCATAGCTACGGAACAAGTATGTGTGTATAAATACACTAAAGAACTTTAAAAAAAAAATAATAATAATATTAAACATTAAATTCTGGACCAGATTTGTTGGTTTTGAGCATTTTTGGTGCTTTTAAAAACAACATTAGCAGAAATGTTTGAGTAAAGAGTTTGTTCAGCAATTTTCAGTTGACATCCTTGACATGACATCAACACATAATGTGTTTGCGGTGTAACATTATACAGTGTAAAGTGTGTACAATTGCCTGTGAAAACAAGAGTAGGATTGCCATGTCAAAATGGACCCAGTGATCTCCAATTTAGGACATACACATGTATAATATATACTCAGTGACTCAGTTAGTGAAAGGACAATAAACTGGCTATAATGTGGCGTGCAGGAAGTGGAGAATTTTGACATGGAATATATTATGCTCGTCACGTACTATATAGGTCCCCTGTATTGGCAAAATGAAAGCTATTCATCAGCTGGGCGTGTGGGGCAAAGTGCGACATCTTGTTCCTGGAATAACGTGCAATATCTCTGTGCTAATCCTGTACATTGGTGCTCAGATGACTTACGTGTATGCTGTTGTGCTAACAAGCTCCATATATAACTGTGTAACATTTCGGAAAGAAGGCTGATTTTGTTCTCACCATAGCTAGATGTAGAGTAAAAAAATTTACAATATGTATAATTTGTAATTCTTTCTTTACAAGTGCAATAATGCCAAGATATTTATTTTCAAAAATGCATTTCTTTTCCATGCAATAATACTGCTCACCTTATTTAAACATCAGCTTAAATGGAAATAGGTAACTCAATACATTTATGTCACATGTTCTACTTATTCTTTTTTTTGCCTAGAAACATCACGAGCACCCATGGCAACCATGGTAGCTACTCATTTTGCCGGCGTGAGCAGCGGTTCGGAATCACCAGTAAAAGGGGCAGAAATGGGTATGTGAAATTAAGAATAGTAAAAATGCTTATAAATGTGACGTTATGAAGCATCGGGTCCATTGGCTCATATAAGCTGATTTTACTGCTGAGAGCAGCAATTGACCTATCCCGGTAGAATCGCGTCAACGCAGCTTGTGAAATATTGCCCAATTACATGTACATGACAAATGGACGTGGAACGTGAAACATCTGAGACAAACAAAACGTAGCGTACAAAAATTCCATAGGGTTGTCTAAGGGGCGTGGCTAACTCGCAAATGGCGATAGGTCAATTGATATGGGACTGGATTAAAGCCCTTTCACACTATCCAAAATCTCCCCCGGGTTGAACACAGGTCAAACCTGGGTGTTTTTGTAACCCCTTTCACACTAAAACAAGAAGCTACATGGCTTCTACACTGGCACTGTGTTCTACGCAGTGGCAGAAGATATTGGGCCCAGCCGGGGACAATTTCATAGCTCATGCTTTACAGATAGCAGAAAAGTTGAAAAGCTGCATATTGTAACCTACATGTAAGCACTATTTCATGGCGTGGATGTGCTAACGGTTGCGTGTGCATGAAGATTTCTGTTGTTACATCACTGATTTAAGCAAATTTTTCCTCTGAGGTAAGCGTGCCTTTGCTGTGCTTACTGCTTATGTCTCCATGAAATATACAGAGGCTCTGTTAGCAGAAAATTGTGTGCTTCAGTAGCAGAGCGCCGTGAAATCGGGCCCTAATTGGTTCCAGTGTTGAGTAGTTGTACCAGGATTAGTGCAAACTGTGTGTTTGTTTGATGGGTGTTCAATATGGGACCCAGTTCCGTTCACGGTGGGCCCATGTTGATTCCAACACAGGAAGGCAAGAGAATGGTTTGAATATAGGCTTCTTCAGGGTAATAGGGGGATTTGCTATTTGTTGGTGGAATTGTACATGTGCCTTTTTTTAAGTGTACTGACTAAATTATATATTACTGCTCCCTTAAAGGTAGAGAAGACCGTGTGTAATTTGTGATTTTTGGGGGTTAGATTTTTTTGTTTTTTTGATATCCACTTTAATTTGAATGTGCCACCTTTTGTCGGCCAGATGCTTTGATTGCCAACCTGCAGCGGCAAGTAGCCGCGGGTGACTCTGCAGGGGCCTGCGAAACCATCACAATCCTTGCGCAGAAGAAGACCAAACTCAGCATGAGTGTGGACGAGATTGGCGACTTGCCAGGAATTCGCAGTAAATTCAAGTGAGTGTGGCCCAATGTCATTGATTAACATAGCCTGAACGATTTGTGAAATGACTCAGATTTGTTAACTGTTTTTGATCAAATATCTATTTGGAAAGGGCAACAATAAAAAAAAAAAGACACCTCTTTTGAATACGTTCTTTTGAAGAGCACCATAGTAGAAGAAATGGTTTTTCATTTTTCCTGTATTTGAAAAATTATAGGCGATTAAAAACATGTTTGTTACAACAGCATGCATAAAAATATTTTAAAGTTGATCTTGTACGGAATGTGTTTTTAATTTTCCCTCTTTTTACTGTACTAGGCTTGAGGTGCATGTGGAGGATATTCAGTCATCGGGTGCCAAGATCAAACTGTCAGACGTGACCCCAAACATGACCATCGGATACCTCAAGAAACTGGTAAGAGTCAAACCTGCCCCACGGAAGAGACACAACAAAACTGGTGCAGTTTTCTTGAAATTGAGTTATGCATTTCTTGAACGGCTAGGTCTTTACAGATCATCAAAAAAAAAATCACCTCTAGAGGCAAAATTAGGGTCTAGAACTTTAACAGTATATTTTAAGCATATTTTTCATAGAATTGAAAAAAAATCTTCTTTTCTAGTTTTATGGTTGTATCTGGTAGTTCTGCCCAAAAGTTTTGTTTGGACAGAATACATTACAAATGGTGCAGGTGATAAAAAACAAAAAAACGAAACAGTAAAGATTTCTGTCTATCCTCAAAAGGTTTTCACGCAGTACAACTTCCCTGTGGAGGTCCAGTGTTGGATCATTGGCCGTAGGATCATCCGGGATTTTGAGACACTGATGGCGTGTCGTATCAACTCCAGCACGCCGGTCTTCCTATACCTGATCTCTGCTGAGAAGGCGGGGATCACACAGCAGCAAGCACAGATGAGCCGACAGGCCATGATGGCACAACCGATGCAGAGTGAGTATGGACCATAGAGTACCCCCACGGTAGGCACAGAACGGAAAGTTAGGGGACACCACAGCGGAGAGACATTGTATGCATTGGTGACAACGCCTGACGCTCACGTGGAGACTACATAGCTTTGTGCACTTTAAGAATAACATAGATGTGCAGACTTCAGAATATGCACACAAATCAGCATCCGCGCAGTGTATCCAGTTCACTGGGCTCCCTAAAGTGGTAAAAAGGCACCCCCTCTTGTTCGCGTACGCAGCCCATAAAAAAAACGAGATAATGTTGAGTTCAAAGTAATGGGAAGGGTTCGTATCCTCGTTATCCCGTTGCAGTGCTGTAGTCAAGTCCATCACAAGTCCATTCACAAGTCTGGTCACAGCAAGGGGAGATGAACATTAAATAGAAGACTGCTTTGTCACAGTTCATTTGCATAGCTTGTGACTTGACTTGGGCCTGATGACTAGTGAGGAACTTGTGAGGACTTATGATGGACTCGGCTACAGCATAACACTGCCTCTAAAGCCGGCTTTAGGTTAACCTTGCGACGACTCGGATCAGTCGGCGACTGACTTTTCAGGATCAAGCTGCGTCTGAGTTTGACCGTCGGGAACAACTCAGTCGCCGATTTTGGGCGACCTGAGTGTAACTGCGACGATATTAAAATGATCGGCATCAGTTGGCGCTAAAAAAAATCAAAAGTCGCAAGAGTAGAAAAATTCCAACTTCTGCGACGTGTTCCGCGACCATCACACGATTTCTCAGTTTTGTGAACTGGGCATTGTTTTTCTGCTTGATGCCGACGGTTCCGTCGTGGCGCAAGCAAATCATGGGTTGACCTGAGGCCGGCTTTAGTGTCTTATAAAAAATGCCTTCTGTGACTTCACCCTTTCTGAGCAAAAGACCCTTCATTTTTCAGTGGGGATGATGAGACAAGTCCCGGCCCCAATACCACCAAGGGATGCCCATCCAATACTAGCTGCTACTGCCAACCCCGGCCTCAGCCTACCTAGCAGATCCTCACAACGAGAACCAACCAGAGACATGCCTGTATTTTCTGCTGTCCCTCCGATCCCTCAGCCGCTACTGGCGCCTAGGAAGCCTACAGCCGAACAGGTTTGATAGAATTGTGAATTCTGCTAAACTAAAAAACAATTATGTGGTGCTTATATCATATAGCAAACTCTCACAGCTCTTTACAGGTCATTCATCAGGCCATGAGACTAGTTTTCTGCAGCAGCCCAAGGGTCGATTTAATCAATTCCGGATCGGATCAAAAACTGCTTCGCTCAAAAAATCACGCGAGAAAATTAATTTGTAGTCAGAACAACTCCGAATCAAGCATATTTTATTACATTTTTCGAAAAACAGTTAATTCAAGAGAATTCCAGCAAATTTTAAAAAGAAAATTAAAGTAAATGTTTTTGAAATTTTCTTCTTCATTGTGACTGCATGAACACACACAGACCGATAAAACCTTTGACCCATCACAGAACATGTCACATAAAATTGATTACTAGCATGTAGTTGGGTCCTATACGCACGTGATCCAGAACTACACAAAGACATACGTTCATTTTTTTGGCGAATTTTCAAATATTAGAGACTCTAACATTATTTTGATGCAAGAGTTCGTACAACTGTAGAGTACGAACAAAATTATTTGAAAACACATGTTCTGAGTGATGTTCGGAGCAGAAATTGTCAATTCCTGGCTCCCGTGATTTTCTACAAACCGTCCAAATAAATCAAAGTGCAAGTTAGAAATCTGGCTAAATTTCCTTTCCTATAGATTTATCAAAAAGATCTTTGTGTATCAAGAAGCTTACATTTTCCTTTTCAAAACAAACTTTGTCAGAAAAGATAGTATTGTTGACCAATCTAAAAGCTTAAGGTTTTTATTTGAAGCGATCCAGAACTTGGGAAAAATCCAGATCTAGAAAAACGACTGTACTATTACAACTGAAGTTATTTCCTTGTGATTGCTACCGGTGTTAGGTTGGATGGCATTGCCCCGCCTGTACCCTGATCAACCCCCCTACTGTGCCAGGCTGCAGGGTCTGCATGGAAGGAAGGCCCGCTAGTTACCAGGTACCTGCCCCAGACTCCTACATCATGGACCCAGAAGAGAAGGCTAAACAGGACGAGCTACTTCGCAACGAGAGACTCATCGAAGAGGTCAGTATAAATCAGCAGTGTTTTCAGCAGGTAAACCTTGATTTCTGGTCTGGTTCCAACACTCAAAAACAAAAACGTTTACCCAGCTTCTTAGCTGGATAACTAAAAAAAAAAGGGGAAGCAGATCAAATTTGGAGAGCATTTTTGGACTGATCCTGAATTTGTTTTTCTTGTTTTTGCTTTGTCCAGAGCCTTGCAATTGGTGGACTCCCGGAACCAGACCAGACAGGGTCCCTTGATGTATCCTTGGAGCCGCAGAATGATTGGACCTATAATGATCTTGAAAGTGACTAGTGACCTATTAAAAGGCCAGATATTGTACCTAATGATATTTAAAAAAAAAAAAAAAAACCACATTTCTCAATGTGCAATGGTCTATTCCCAGAGTAACTCCTAAATAAGGCAACATGTTATTTGCTACTTTTGAAAAAAGAATTACTCAACTTCATGTAAAACAACGTACATGAAATGTCAAGTATTTAAGCTTGGACATATTAAAGCCTCAACTTTAGGCTGAAGTGGGCAGGAAGAAGACTGTTTTGCCTTTCGGTAAAAAAAAAAGAGTTGGAAAGTGCACATTGCCTTCGATTTTGATTGTGTAGAACTTTCAACACCCAGTTCTGAAAAGTAACTCCTTGTTATATTTTGCTTTCAACCTACCTGCCTGGGCATTTTTGCGTGACAGTTTGCTGTCATCAAAATCTAAAACAAACAAATGGTATATTAATTTCTGTACACTTAAAATCAAAGTTGGACATCGGGTTTTGTGTAAAGAAGGCATGGCTAACAGGGCTTGATTAAGTCTTTCGTAGGCCCTAGGCACCAGTGTTCCGTAGGCCCTACTCCCCAGGCACCGGCTACAATTTCACGTTGGTGCTAAGGCCAAGTTCGGGCAAGGACCATTAGTCGACTAGTGGTTGATTTGTGACGTACCTTACGCCTGCGCACTAATAGCAAAGTGCGAACGTCTCTAGTCGAACGCTGGTCAAAATGTCATTGCAAAACGTCTGGATCCTGGCTCCCTGCTGTACGTTATGAACGCGCACGGCTATGGTTACCAGCGAAGCAACCAACCCCAGTAGGTTGGTTCCAAATAGTCGACTAGCGTAGTTAACCATCGTCGACTAGACAGAGTTCGGGCAAGCGTTAGTCGACCAATGGTTAACTATAGTCCTTGTGCGAACTTGCCCTAAGCTGAACAGAGCAAGCAAGGCCAAACTGGTAGCTCTAAATCCTGTTGGCACCGTGCTTCACAACAACAAATGTCACATGTTAATTTTATACGTTCATGTACATGCAGCTAAAGTGGAATCTTGATAAGTCAAAGCTCAAGGGAATTGGCTCAAAGTTTGAGTAAAGCAGAGTTTTGAGTTATCCAATGGATTTCTGTTCATCAGCAATTGACGGAAATAAGTTTTTACTTTCAGTTGGAAGGGTTTTGAGTTAACAGGTTTTGAATTACCTAGATATCACTGTACATCAGTGTCAGTTGGTAAAATCGAAAACTCTGAGAGAGACGCTAAACCTTTTAAAAAAATTTCTTGCGTTTGTGTGGGTGTTGGTGTAGTTGTGGCCTGTGTGTTTTATGGGACACTGCGGTATTTTTGTAGGCCCTCCGATTTTTCAGGCCCTAGACACAGTACCTACTGTGCTTATTGGATAATCTGGGCCTGATGGCTAGAATACACATGTACAGCCCTGATCATATCAATTTAACTGCAAAACCTAATGTTATATTTTGGAATATATAGGGAAGATCATGATAAATAAATAAGTTTTGGACTGGGGAACTATTATTTTCCCTTGACATCCAAAAATTGTGCTTTTACATGTTAACATTTTTGAAAATCAATTACGATGAACCATGTGTACATATATTCATGTAAGATGAAAACCTACGTGTATGCAAAAGGTTTAGATAACTTTGCTTATCCTCAAGTTAACTTGAATCCTCGATCCTGATTGGTTGATCCATGGCAACAAGCCATGCTATATATAACCATGTAGCATGGCCACGGTCCACACCGCACTCCGCGTATTGTGCTATTCTAAGATGCAAGGGCCATTCGGTACAACACGCACGTACGTGTAATAGAATAACCGCTGAAAGGTTTGTGTACTAGCTGCATGCGTGTTTAATTTGTTAAGTGCGTCAAGTTTGCTTGAAGATAAATTTGTTATCGCGCTCCCGCACATGGAACACGGAAAATGTAGTGCATCTGTGTGCTTCATATCCGTATTCCACTCACACTCGTGGAATAATTATATAATATTCCATCAATGCAGTGTGAAAAGTTTAATTGTGTACTGCTTTGGTCATTGGTACGTACTAGGTGCAATACGGATGAGATGTATTTTCCACTTCTTACTGGAAAACACTTTAAGAAAAATAAAAGCTGAAATTGCTAAATACTAAATTGAAAAATTGAAGCGTTCAGTATTTAGCAGCAGCAATTTAAGACTTTTGTTAAGGAAAATAAAGGTGTTAGTCAGATAAATACAGGTGAAATGTAAATTCTGGAACGATTCTAATGCATAAATTATCCGTATATTTATTGTTGATTTTCCATTTTGTTAAAAGCATTACACATTCTTAAAAATAAACTTACATCTCATGAGTTTTATATGAATAGCCCTTTCCTTGCTACATTCAACCTGGGCAAGACCTGTTTTAGCCATTGGATTTTGTTGTGCTGAGCAGGACTATCATATACACAAGTGTATTGGTTTTAGGATTCTGTTGTGTTAACCAGACTCTTAGAAGTAGTGTAAATACTGAAGTTTAAAACAAATGAGAAAACTTGAGAGTACATGTATAACTGGGGACCAAATAAAGCCTGCTGGACCCGAATTTCACGTACGTGTATTTTACTCTGATCAACATTTCCAAATACAACTTTTTTTCTGTGTACCGGAAATTGTATCCCCCCCCCCCCCATCCTGAAAAGAAAATAAATGCCACATGGATGTCTGACGTAGGAATGAAATACATGTATTGTAATGGTGTTGGGAGATAATCTCGCTCATTCAGATGTCACCAGCTTTGGATCTGTTGCATCGATAGCCCATGTTCATCCGTCCTCACAAGTCCTCACCCGTCCTGCAATTAAAGTCGATCACAACTCACTTACCATTAATAAGTCATAGTTTGTCAAGACAAGTGACAGGCTATTCGAATGACAAGGGCATTCCTTTGTCACTGTTCATCGCCTGTTACTTGATGTAAACTGACTTGTGATGGACTTGTTACATATGTCTATCCACTCCACACTGTTTGACCTGATCCCAAGCACTAGTGAGTATACACTCAGATCACCATTTTACTCAATAAAATCACAATGGAAAACGGAGGGTGGGGGAGGGGGGGGGGGGGGGGTAATGTACCTCTACAGCTATAAATTGTGTATTGCAACCATGAGATCACTGGTACACTGGGGGAGGGGGAGGCTTCAGGCTTCTTCCTGCCCCCCCCCCCCCCAAAAAAAAAAGGAGGTGGGAGAAAAAGAAAATAAGGAAAGAAGGAAACCTTAGCCAACAGAGTAATTGTTGTAAATTGCACAATAGAAAACACTGAAAATAGGGGCTAAAAGCATGACCATGGACAGTACATATTATCATAAACACTACCCCCCAGTGTCAGATTAGGTTGAGCTGGTTGAAAAATGAACTAAATGATGTCCCCAACGGAGACTTTTGGGTCTAGCCCAACAAGACCAGCCTACTCTTGTTTTCAAGGCTCAATTAAGGAGAAGTTAACATCCCTGGCACGATTTTCCCAGCTGTGTACAATAATTTCCTCAGATGGAGAGAAAACAGAAGTTGGACGCCGAGCTGAACCGAGACACCAACTACCAAGCCCTCCTGATGGCAGACACACCGGGTCTGATCCCCAATGCTGAGGAGTTTGAGTGTCTAATCTGTTATAGCGAAGTACCTGCAGGGGAAGGGGTCTTACTCAGAGAGTGCCTGCATACGTTCTGCAAGTGAGTCTTTGGATCAAGGCTAGAGTTGGTATTGTCCTGTCCTTGTTAAAGACTGCGTAAAGTGCAGCCTTTAGAGGGCACTATCAACAATATCAATCAGATCTTTTGGAAGTTTGACACCCTGAACTTAATTCATGAGTATCCCTCATAGGGGCGGATCTTTCGGGGGGGGGGGGGGTGATATGAAGGGGGGGGGGGTGAGTGGAGGCATGCCAAATGTATGCCCTAGCTGTTAGGGGGTGTGGGGTATGCCCCCCAGATAATTTTGAAATCTACGATACTTTGTCCTGCATTCTATGGAAATTTGAGAATATATTTAGAAACTTGGGGGGGGGGGGGCTGCAACACCCAAACCCTATCCCCCCCCATCAACTATAATACGTATGATCGGACTGTCTTCCAAAGATGGGAGTTTGAATCTAGCTGCTGGCTACTGTGTTGTGTCCTTTGGCAAGCCACTTTACCCCTAATTGTTCAACTCCAGGAGTACAGACTGGACTGGCATCCCATGATGGGGACAGAAATATTCTCAGCTGTCATTCTCAGTTTTACTGTTCGAGTGGTACTGTGGGGCCTTTTCAAACAGTCCGTTATGACCTTGTGATTTTTGTCTCTTTCAAACAGAGATTGTCTACAGGGCCATATATCTCACAACAGGGAACCAGTGATAATGTGTCCCTACAATGATGGAACATACACCTGCCCAGAGGCACTATTAGAGAGAGAAATAAAAGCGGTAGGTCAAGTTATCCAAAACAAACTAGTTTTCTTGAGATGGAACATTTTGCTGAACGGCTTTGGATGAATAACACAACTTTGTCAGATAGACATCAGAAAGATGTTATCATACAAAAATGAGCAGTACTTTTTTCTCAATTTTTCTTAAACAGTTTGTAGATCCTGAAGATTTATATTTCCACCTCGAGCAAAGGAATAGTAAAGTTTTTGTAACAAGTTTTAGTCTAGGGAAGTTGCATACAAAATATTTTTATACTGAAAAGAGCAATACAGCAGGCACTAAATGTTTCTAATGCTTGTTATTTTCTTTCAAACAGCTCACTATTCAATAAGTTTGGCCTCTACCTTAAGCATTAGAAGATTTATCAGAAATGGTTCTGTTGAGAAAAGAGAAACATTTCAGGAAACCAACTCTTTTGTGGTATTTATTCCAACCAGCTGGCCAGTCCAGAAGAGTTTGCCCACTACCTCCAGCGCGGTCTGACAGTGGCCGAGAGTCAAGACCCAAACAGCTTCCACTGTAAGACGCCGGACTGTGCTGGCTTCTGTTTCTACGACGACAACATCAACTTCTTCCAGTGTCCCATCTGCGGTAAGGAGAACTGCCTGACCTGCAAAGCCATCCACCAGGGATTGAACTGTAAGGAATATCAAGATGATCTGCAGAGGAGAGCGGCTAACGACAAGGCGGCGCTGATGACCAAAATGATGCTGGAGGTAATCAGACAGAGCGACAGACTGACAGACAAGTAGACAGGCAAAGAACTAGTGGTAGGGACAAACAGACTGCAATGAGTACCAAGAACATGCTGGAGGTAATCAGACAGAGCGACAGACTGACAGACAAGTAGACAGGCAAAGAACTAGTGGTAGAGACAAACAGACTGCAATGAGTACCAAGAACATGCTGGAGGTAATCAGACAGAGCGACAGACTGACAGACAATAGACAGACAAAGAACTAGTGGTAGGGACAAACAGACTGCAATGAGTTCCAAGAACATGCTGGAGGTAATCAGACAGAGGGACAGACTGACAAACAAGTAGACAGACAAAGAACTACTGATAGGGACAAACAGACTGCAATGGGTACCAAGAACATGCTGGAGGTAATCAGACAGAGCGACAGACTGACAGACAAGTAGACAGACAAAGAACTACTGATAGGGACAAACAGACTGCAATGAGTACCAAGAATATGCTAGAGGTAATCAGACAGAGCGACAGACTGACAGACAAGTAGACAGACAAAGAACTACTGATAGGGACAAACAGACTGGACGGACTACCAAGAACATACTATAAGTAATCAAACAGAGCGAAAAATGAGATTGAGTAAAAAGAATACCCCAACAATGAGAAAATATTGCCAAAAAAATTAGCATGGATGTAATAGAGATGAATTGATGAGGTCAGTCTTTAGGGGTCTCCTGAATATAAACAAAACAAAACAAAAACAAAATAACATTGACCAAATGTGTTCTGGCGTTTCGTAGTGACTAGGATCAATCATCTCTATAAGCAGAAGTCAACCTGCAATAGTTGTTCAGTCCGTTACACAGTACAGTTACCAAGGGCGGATCCAGGGGGGGGGGCTAAAGGGGGCCATGGCCCCCCCCAAAACGAAACCAATTTTTTTTTTTTTATGTGACATCGCAATAAAGGCAGGCAATGAGTACACCACCATCTTTTCCTCAAAAAAACATTGGTTAAAGTGGTCAGAAATTGCCTCAGATCGCACCACAGAGCATCTAGAATCCAAAATTTTTTTGGGCCCCCCCCAAAAAAATTGTGTTCTGGATCCGCCCTTGACAGTTACCGGTTAATGGATTTCTTTCAACAGAAAATGATTTCTAGCGGAGAAGCCATGAAATGTCCGCAGTGCAGTATCATCATGGTCAAGAAGGAGGGATGTGATTGGATCATGTGCTCCATGTGTAAACTGGAAGTGTGCTGGGTAACCAAGGGGCCGCGATGGGGACCAGCGGTAAGTCACTGGTACCCGGTGTCATCTATGTGTTCTAGCAAGACCTATGGTAAACCATCATTCCGGCACCTTTGCTTGAAACCCAAGTTAGTCAACTGTAGTTGGACGAGTCTAGTCTACTATTGAGGACCAGCTTAGAATTGTGTCAAGAACTTGTACTCGCTGAATGTAGTTATTGTACAACAGTGAAGCCCAAAACTCATCGGAAAAAAGTCAACAGATGAATACTGCAGAAAGCTTGATAGTCGACTTGAACTTGAACTTGTTGTGCCTCTGTAGGATTGGAGCAAGGCACCCGTAGGTGCAGGGCATATCTAGTTCTCGATTGATTTGTTGTTTTTTATAACCACTTCCCACTGGGATTATTTTTGCCGAAAATTTTGATTTTCACAAAAGGCAAAATTTTCCAGCCAACTTCTGATATACAGTCAAACGCCACAAATGCTGATTCGCAAGAGTCATTTCAACAGTATTTGTATGATATTTCTTGCCGAAACCTCATGTGTTTCAACACCCTGGAGAGTAAATTGTCAAACAATAAGTCGTGCACAACGGCCAATTAGAGATCAACTCACGGTCCGTCTCCACAGATTTCATGGATTTTGTGTGTGCATGTACAAAAGGCACAAGAGATTAGCGTGGTTAGACGTCACCCGGAGGCGAGTCGAGGCAATCTTGATGTTTTAACCCCTCAGCCGTGCCTGTGTATAAAAACAGCCAGTGTGTGTAACTGCATCCCCCGATGCGAACTGGTTAAACATATCTGTTGATTGTATTTTTTTCTGTCACCAGGGTAACGGAGACACAACCGGTGGATGCAAATGCCGTTTAAATGCCAAGCGATGTCATCCCAAGTGTCAGAATTGCCACTGATGTCAGGCAAGCAGTTTGCCTAGAGTGAGCTTCTCGTGCAAAAATACTACACTTCTAGCTGTCTGTCTTCTGTGAGATTTGCTGTGGATTTTGACACTCACATGACTGGTGCCTTGCGTTAATATTTGCGCACATTCAAGTGATATTTGGTCCTTCATGCTTGAACCTGCAGTCACATGAAGACTGGACTTCACCACAAACTGCTCTTGGATCCATATGAATTATCAGCTCACAAGCCAACCAAATATTTTGGTGTCCAACTTCAAAATACTAAGTACAAATAATTTAGTTATTATTAATTATTATTTCTGGTAATGAAACCAATCATTCCTAAAAAAGTGCCCTACGCACTGTAGCTCGCAAGCCTGAAAAATCCTGTAGCGAGGACACAATGAGAAGAAATTACACTTTGGTAGGAGGAAAACCCACAGAATCAGGCAGGGACTGAAAACCCAATCCACATATTGGCCCAGGCGGGATTCGAACCCAGGCCACAGCGATGGAAGGCGAGGAAAGTACCGCTTCGCCAACCTGATTCGCCATGAAAACATTTACAGGCAACTCAGAAATTATTTGTATAAATACTTTTCTTTTGGGCAATGGATCAGATGGTTTGGTACTTACACAGTTCAGATTTGTTTTTTGCTTCAACCAATTTAACTTTTCAGTTTATCGCTTTTTAATCTTGATCATTGAATTGCATAGAAAAATATTTTATCTAATTTTTTCCGTTGAAAATGCACCCAAAAATCTTCTTTTTCTTTGCAACAGTCATTTTTGATTAACGAACGCATTTCCATGATAGATCTGCTTTAAGAAAAACAATTGCTTTGATTTTTGTTTCAGACGAAAAAGGTAGTGGGGACGACGGTAAAAAAAATTCGACATAATTTTGTAATGAAGTTAGCAACCATCCAACAAAGTATTAGAGGAAACAATATTATCTTTAATATAAATTTTCTTGTAGGTTCTTTACAACTTTGCGATTTAAAGTTTTGCATTTGATGCTGCTGTTAAATATGTTTGATATTCATTAAACTTTACTTCTTGAACACTTCTTATTTCTTTTGGGGAATGTAAGCAAAGTAAAATCAGATGGGGTTAGATACTTGTGATTTTTAAACAGATAATACAAACGCATGTAAAAAAAAATCCCTCAATTCGGCGAAATTGAAAGAAATTACACAATTCCATGGTACATTCTGCTCATCCTACTACATGTACATGTATATGCGCAAAGCCTTTGCAAATGTTCCTCTCATGAATGCAAACAAATTATAAAATGTGATTCGCAAACATTTCTTGAATAAACTTACGCTTCAGAGTTCATGCAGTCATTCTGTTGTCTCGGCTGTGTTTTGAGCTAGTATAATTTAGGGAATTTTGGAGCCTTTCTCTTCGGGGGCACCAAGTTGTGTTTCGAGATTTGTCCAGACCTGTACTCTTGAGTCTCATTTGCTTTTGTTACATTTTGTTTACACATACTCTCAGTTTATGACGGATGTGCTACTGTTGCAATGTTACATGTAACTAGAATACCAGCATTGACCGGAGCTAGTATAATTTAGGGAATTTTGGAGCCTTTCTCTTCGGGGGCACCAAGTTGTGTTTTGAGATTTATTCAGGCCTGTACTCTTGTTGAGTCTCATTTGCTTTTGTTACATTTTGTTTACACATTTTACAGTGCTCCTTGCTGACTTAAGTTCGTTGGTTTGATAACGTTTGGTTTAAATTGTTTGAATGTTGCTTTGTAACTTTCTAAGCATGGAACGAAAATGGAACTGCTGTTTTTATCAAGATGCCGTCTTATCAGTCATTACACTATTACAATTATAATAAATTAAATAAGTTTGAATAAACCTCCTGCTACTTATATAAGAAACGTTTTTTTTAGAACAAATACAAGGCAACATTTAATAGCTTATATAAGATTTGAGGCTTTGCATGGTGGGGTATCAGTATCGTTTCGGTTTGCTTCTTTCTTCGTTCTGAAGGTAGTCAGTTCAGGCGCGGTTCTAGGGGGGGCTTTAGCCCCCCCAAAAATTTGTCTAGCCCCCCCAAAAAAATCCATGAAAAAAAAAATGCACTAGCAAAATGTAAGAATTTGACGTACATGGGAACGTTCTCCCCCTAAATGAGAAGGGTGCATTTGTACACTTTTAGTTAATATAGTGTGCCCCATTGTAGGATTTTATCAGCGCTCCCCATAGAAATATGACACGAGCCCGGTGTCGCAAGGTTGTTTTTTTTTCTAGAGGGGGCAAAGCACATTTTCCCCAAAAATCCCTGCTCTTTTCCAGCATATTCTCAGTTTATAATTTTTCGAGGGTGTTTTGGGGGGACGTTTGCCCACCCATTAAATTACCAGCAATATGACTTCGCACCTCTTTTTTTTCTTTCTTTTTCCCCTCCTTTTTTTAGGTGCTTTCCCGGGGGGGGGGGGGGGGGGCGTCCCCTTGACACCCCCTCCTCGAGACGCCCATGCCCATCCATCCCAACTTTAGATACTGACAACGGGTGACACTGAACCATTCCAACTTCACCGTCGGTCTAAATTTGCTATTTCAAATCCCGCTCTGCACCCTCCCCGACCAAACTGCTGGCTGACCAGCTTAGGTCAATGCAAGCACCGGTAACTTAGCAATGGTCGACGCTATTGATCCCCTTGTAACACAATTGATCTCTTCTATATACAAACCATTACTCTCATTGTGCGCCTGCAAGGTCTCACTAGTCTCACCGACCACTCTCAAAAAGTTCGATATTTGTCTTCTTTATTTGCTCCCCATTCAGTTGAATTTCATTCTCTTTGTTGCGACACGTTGAGCACGATCCATCGTGTAGTTTTGCTTGTTTGGCGGGTTGCCACCAGTTCGTCTACGGGAATATGACTTGCTCATGGAGACCGGTTATCGCCAACAATCTTCGGCACAGTACTCTCAGTTTATGACGGATGTGCTACTGTTCCAATGTTACATGTAACTAGAATACCAGCATTGACCGGAGCTAGTATAATTTAGGGAATTTTGGAACCTTTCTCTTCGGGGGCACCAAGTTGTTGTCTTGCGGTTTTTTTTTTATTGAATTGAATCTCCGATATATTGATCATTTGACTTTGAGTGAGTACCACCCATGGTACCAGCCGGCAAGAGCTTTAGAACACTCGATCGGTTAATCTGACCAGAAGTCGATGCATCTTGGAGGAGTTTTTATATTTGATCGGCGCCATACTCATAGTCATTTTGGCTAGATGATGGAGGATGCGGAACTTAATACCGTCTTCGTCTGAAAATCTTGGTAAGTTTATAATTTTACTTTACATGTGCGCGAGTGAGAACTCTGATCAAAGTTTTTTTAAGTTCCAAAAACAAAAAGTCATCCTTCGTGCAACTTGCAAGGTTTGTTTTCTTCAATCTGCTATCACACGAAAAGGAACCCTTCGTTGTGGGGTGCCATTGAGTAGGGTTTAAAACGGACAACTTTTTGGTCGTGTTTGTGTTCGCGTATGCATCAACTTCTCTATAGGAAATGCCAATAAAAAAAAACAATTTTTATTTCATGTAATCATTTTTACTTCGGCTTCAAACCTGTATAAGGGTAACCCGGTAATTTACATTTTGATTAAAATTATTCCGCCCTAAAACATTTATAGTTACCCTTTCAATTTTTTGTTCACAAAAAAATGTACCATTTATAGCACCGACTGGAACTCCGGGAACTTTATCTGACATGACTCTCCAACCGCACTACCCACCGCCCGGACTTCCTTAACAAGATGCACTGTTCATGCCTTCTCTCTCGGCAATGCCACGATGCCATGGACGACTAAGCAGACAAGCAGGAATTCCGAGAAAATACCGTGGACAGATGAGGCAAAGAACACCGGGAAAAGATCTGGGAGGGACCGGTATCGGTTGGACACAGGGCCCGTCTTAAGGCGGCGAAGTGAGACAAGAGTGGCCGCATTGGGGCCCATGACTAGATGGGCTGTAATGGTGTGGGTTTGCTGCGAGATGGCTGGCCCAACACAAGCAGGTGAGTGTCATTTATTTTTGTTGCAAGAAAGAAAGAAAAGAATGTTGCAATATTCTCATTATATTATATTGTATCAATAAAGGTCAGTCGTTGCAAAAATGTTGAAAAGACATTAAGCTGGGGCTGAGAAATATTTCCAATAAAACTCTGAAAATGCACTCGACTCTCCATACTTTGAGAAGTGGCGGCTAGATCTTACTACATTCTTTTCGGAAGAAAATATTTGTTCCCCATTTTCCTCGTATTTTTTTTCGGAAAGACTATTGACAGATTCATTTTTACAATTTATAGTTTGTTTATTGGAATAAGGTGTCAATTTTGTTGCCTCTATTTGTTTCATGGGGAAGACTGTAGGCCTACTGAAACAGCCATAGCAAAGGAAGGGAGAAAAAAAAGAGAGGAAAAATAGGAGTTTTGTAGGATCATTTCAGACTGAATATCAAGCTTGGGGACTCGACACCGTTTTTGTCCCCTTGTTCAAAGTACCCCACTTTCCCCCGACCGACCATTCATTACAATTTAAAGTTGCATCTTGTAAATTTATGCTAGGTTTGCCCTCCACTTATATTCACAAAAAAATTGAACCATAGACAAAATTGACATGTCTTTGATTAATTTTGTTGAAGAAAAACTCACTCGTTTCATTTACGCGGTTTTGCTTGGAAGCACTCTATAACGGATTAACAGGAATGTATCGGCGTTTTACCGAAGAAGTGTGTTATCCCACTGTCCCACCATTCACGACAAGAGACTTACAACGTGTAAAGATGCTTGTAAACCCTTTTCTTATAAGCTAAGCCTAAAATAAATCTTTCCACAGACCGAACAAACAGCAGTAGTAAGGTCGATTTAGGAAGCCTCACGCGTGAGGAAGAACGTCTGAAGATTTAAGCGCTAGGGACGACTATCTTGTTCGTCCACTCTCGACACGGGATCTGTGTAGTTTGGTTGTGTAAAGGAGATTTTCCGCCTGCTCACACAAACAGAATAAATCGCCGAATGAAACCCTAGAATTACCTTGGTGGATTTCGGGAAGTAAAGGGAATTTGCAAGTTTCAAATTTGGAGATCTAAGATGTTTTCTCCTTCATTCTAGTAAGGCAATTTGAAAATAAATTTGAGAACTTCAGCAGCACCAACCCCCCTCTCACTACTGGGCAGTCACGTCAATGAACACCACATGATTCTGAGGTTTTCCTCTCTATGTCCAACGAAATGATCTATTGCAAAAACTGAACGAAATGACGATTTTTTTTTAAACAAAGTAAATAACTTCTGGATACAAGTCAAAGGAGTGTAAAAATACAACACGCTAATTTAATTCGGTGAAAAAAAAATCCTTGAACTTTCTACCCTTTGTGAGAGCCTTGCGTCCAACAAAGGCATTCATAACTACAAACCTTTAAACATTCCTCAGCCATTTTTAATTGTTTTCTCTTGAAAGATGTAGAATAATGATAATAATATGCGCATTACAAGTACATGTAGATAGATTGCTTTGCTTGATATGTCATCAACAAAGATCATAAAACTCTAATCAACCGCGATTGAAGTTTGATTGAATTCTTCTTTTTCGCTTAAACCCAGATGCCGCACCGACAACTCCAACCGGTGATGTCTCATCCACATCCCAACCTGAAGGTGCCACCAACCCCTCCAACTACACGGAAGACAGATACAACAAGGCCTTCTTCACTATGCTCTTAGTCCTACTGGTGCCGCTGATCGCCTACGTGACGGCGATCATGATCAAGATCGTTTGTCCCGTGGACAAGGACCCCAGTACTTGGTGTGGCCGTGGGAGGGGGACTCACCCACGGATCGGTCCGGACAGCGCAGGGGGAGAGGATGAAACCGACAAGACATGGGGAGAGGAAAGAAGACTTAGAAATGCCGTCTTCATGCTGTTCTCTCTGGATAAGACTGAGGAGGAAGAACGCGAAGAAGAGCAAGAGAGCCAACAGATCGAGGCAGCCATGAGACGGCTACAGGCTAGGAGGATGAGCATGGCTGCTAGGCAGAGGTCTAGGGATGACATCCTGGGTGTAAATGGGCGGAGTGCAAAGACAGACAGTCTGTTGGGCCTTCTACCGGGAACGGCCGAACGCATACTGGAGGGTGATGCGGAGGATCTTGGAGATTCAGATGACAGGAGACAAGAGGGAGGGACAGGTGAGGACACAACCAGTGAGAAACCATCAAAGTCTGAAGATGATACTGATGAAAACGGGGATGTAGTGAAAAGCAACCCAAATGCAGTCTTGGAGGTAAACGGCTGTTGTGCTCACTCGACCAATTCGTCCCAAGAAAATCCCACGGCGACTGGACAAACAATTGTTGTCGTCAAAAGAGAAGACACACGTGCAGAAAAGACACCGGATTATGTTGAGGGCGTCACGCATAAGCAGCAGAGAGCAAATATTGACGCAGATCGGGTAAACATGGATGACACAAACACTGGGGAAAGTGCTGCCGATGATTCTGTAAAGCCGGCTTTGCCAGAGATGAGCAGCACGTTCGCTCATCATGACAGCTGTTCAAATGTTGGTGAAATCACCGGCAGCAAACAAGAGCTGAATAAACATGTTTGTTGTCCTGGTGCTAAGAACGTAGACGAAGCCGAGGTGAAGACTAGTGCTACCACGAATGTTTTACTTTTCTCACGAAGGCCCAACCGCTCTTCGACTGATGTTGATAATTGTGTCGAGAGTGCCTCAAAACAACCACACGAAAAGGTTTCAGAAGGTCCATCTTGCCCCGATTTGAAACAGAGTTTGGATGGATCGTTTAATAGCTCTTCTAATGTCGATCCTACCACCGTTAATGCAAAACAGTCACAGGGAAGGGCAAATGAAAATGTATCTTGCCTTGATTTAGAAGAGCCAAATGTTCCGTTAGAAAATCATCCAAGTGCATCAGTTACATTTGATTCCTTGGCTGATGATGATGATGATGATGATGACATCCCAACGTGTTCCGAAATCAAACAAGACTCAGGCGAATCCTTAAAAAGATATTGCAATGTTGTTACTAAAGTGAACAATGATAGTAAACCGCCACAGGAAAGGACTGCCAAAAAATCATCTTGCCTTGATGCGAAAGAACAGGATCCGAATGCGAGACCACTGCAAGACAATTCTCGTGCGGGTATCATTAATTATTGTAATGCCGACGTCTGTCATGAGAATAAACTTGCAGATGCTGACGAGTACAGCATCGGCAGTGACCGGCGGACTGACCACTCGGATGCTATGTCCACCGAGCAATCATCTCATGGCAACGCTGACCTGCAGAGCTGGGGATCGTATGGGGAGTTGGCTATCAGTCGACAACCGCCTGGGACCGCACCTCCGAGGAACGATAACCATGACGACCGGTCGTCCGTCGCATCACCAGGAGAGCAGTCCAGTAGCCCCGGAAGTCAACAGGCGCTACTTGGAGACAGGCGGTCGTCTCCTGCCAGTTTGAAGGGGTCTTTAGAAATCATCAGAATCTGATGAAGTAGAGGATTTGCTGAGATTTAGTTGTCCCGGGGTTATCTTTACATATCGGCTCTATTTACAAAGCTAAAAAGCAATATAAATGCTTTGTGTGCTTTTTTCGTAACAATGCCAGCGTTGAATTATTATTTGTCATCCGTAAGAAGAATTATTAAGTCTCATAATTTTTGTTTTCTGCTTCACGGCAAATTAAAAGTCAGCTGTCAATGGAAGGCATTTGTCTTGAAGCTTGCAGCGCCCTTTTTTGGCATGTATTGGACAATGACAGGCAAATAATGTATCCTCTTTGCATAAACGGTTCCATGTTTCATTCGTACTTATACCGTAGAATATAATTCTCATTCGTGCTTCATGAACAATTTTTTAGATGGCATAATACCAAAATATTCATGACACCAGATTTTTCCAGATTCCCCTGGAAAACGAACTTATTTTTTCATTCATATGTTGCTTCAAAATATTTACAGTGGCCCAAATACTACGATTTATGAATATCTTAACTCTATAACTGCTGCATCGAATCTATGCTGAATATAAATATATGCTCTATATTCCCAAGGTTATTTAGTTTCTACCATTAATTAAATATGTAAAAAAGAATATTTCATGAATTTGTGTATATACATTGCAGAAATAAATATTTAGAAGTATTCCGTCTTTGAAAAAAAAAAGTTCTATGGAATATCATTTGTTGTCCTTTTCATCTTCAATAAATCATGTTTTATAGGCGTCTCCCTTCACGCATTACAAGTCATGGAAATTCATCTTGGAAATTCATCGGAAAAGATTTTTTTCAGCCGACAAAGAAACAATTCTTACAACTGGGATTCGGACATGCAACCTTCAGAAAACTGCACAATGCTTTAACATGGATTACAGGGGAAAACAACTAGAGGCAAAAACAATATCAAACGGACTGCAAAACATCTGATAGATTCAGGAAACGGTTTATTCATCAGCACCAAAAACCACACCAATTTTGTTGTAACAATATAATACTGGAAATTCAAATATTTACGACAAAATTGTACAGATAACATGGACCAAGGAAGCAACATGATTGGTCAAGGGTTGAAATCACGCCGCAGAAATCACTTGATTATACTGCATCATTGCTTAAAACATGTATAAATATTGACTTCGTAAAAATGGATACTGAATCTAAAAAGATCCGTGATAAATAAATTAATCTTTAAGGTAAAAACAAATTACAGGGAAGGTTTTACACGAGTTGGAAAACATTGGTGAAAAGAAATTGTTCCCTTTCCCGTTTCATTGGCACCAAACCTCTCTGGAAAAGATCAAAACAAACACCCCCACCCAAAAATAAACCCCACCCAAATAACAAGTTCAAATTCAATCCAAATATTCACTACTTTGCCATTCCTGAGAACACTTGCAAGTAGTCAATAAATAATTGTAGATTAAAAGATATGTAAAAAAATAATTAAAATTAAAATTTCAAACACTTGTTCTGGCGATTTGTAAATAAGCTGGCATTCATTAATAAAAGTCTATTTTATAATTTACAATCCCTTCCCAAAAAAGGATAATTATTTTTGTTCACAGCATACGGTTGAAAACTGTTGGATCAAAAACATTATGCACTATCCACTTTTGAGCTGGTTCTATTTTTCTTAGCCTTCTTACAGACCTGGAAACATAGATTAAGGTACAAGAATTTTTAAAACCACAATGCAACAGATCGGCATCAAATTCAGAGAAAAATCACGAACATTTCTCATGCAACTAGATATTTTACTGTATTGGGAATAACATCAGATTGGCATCACAAGGGACATGGAATGTTACCTAAAAGATTCAATCCTTGTGTGTTTTTTTCCATCTCGAGAAAAAAAAGTCTTTTTTTCAATTGCCATTTTCCTAGCAATATATTTAAGTTATTAATTTGTGTACGAGACATCAAACGAAAAAAAATTGCACCAGCATTTACTGAGACCCCAATACACAGGGCTGCGACCTTTGGGCCTCCTTTGTGCGACCATAAAACTGGCCAGGTCGCCGTTGGAGGCTCAAAGGAGGCCGAATGGTTGCCGTCGATCTTGGCGATGCTTCTGCCTCCCTTGAGCCTCCTTTGGCCGATCAATATCGTGCATTGAACGATGACTGTGGCGACCGCTGTGCCTCCATTTGGCGACCACGAGCCACCATGGCCGTAGGTTGCACAATGGAAGCACAGCGGAGGCAGGCAAGTGGCTCAGTGGACGCACAGGTCGCTCGTAGCTCGACATGAAAATGCCCGAAAATTGCAGTTTTGGTGGTTCAAGGGAGGCACAAGGATCGCTGGAGCAGTTACATAGAAACAGGATTTTCTGGGTTTAGGCGACCATTGAGCGTCCTGGCCATTTTTGGTCGCTCATAGGTGGTACAAAGGTCGCAGCCCTGTGTAAAGGGGGCCTTATTGAATACTTTCTTCACAACCTTGAAATTTTTAGATGCCAGACAACAATTCTGCTCTCGCAGGGAGGGGGGGCATATGTGCACAAAATTAAAGAAGATTCCTGCTAAGAGGGTTGCAGACGCCCCAAAAAAGGGGGAAAAGTATTATTTTTTTTCTTGTTAAAACAAAACATACAAATTGAAACTTTATTAGGAGAACAAATCCTATGGGGCATGCATCTTTATTTGTAAAGTTTGGCTTTACATAATCACAAAGTTTCTTCAGATGATTGAAATCCCATTCAATAATTTACTGTTATCTAAATCATTTTGATTTTTTTTACATTTAAATACTCTCATGGACTAGGAAAAAAAGCTGGGGGTAAATACATTCTCGACTCTTTAAATCCAGCCTGATTGCGTGAATGCATAAAATAGAAGTAAATGTTTAAAAAGCCAAATGCTTTATAATTAGTATTGGTAAAAATGTAGTCAGCAAAAATACAGTTTTGGTACTGAGGTATTCCAAAAAAGAAATAAAAAAGGTATATAGTTTTTATTTTTTAAAATCCTAAATTACGTTAGCTTTTATACATGTGTACAACTTAAACAAATGCTTAGGTTTAAATCAAGCAGATAGGAAATATTGTTACACTCTTTAGGAAGTAAAAAGGGATTTCTGTTGCACTAAAATCCATTTATAAATCGGGGAGAAATTAAACAAAAGAACATTTGAAAACACTCCTCACGTTTGAAATTATAATAGAAAAAGGCAATTTAAAATATGAAGCTCTCAGCTCATTAGAAGAAAGGTTGACTCAGCTCAAACAATTAAAATTTCCAAATAACTTTTCGAGAATTTCAATATATCCCCATTTTTTTTTAATTTCTGATTAACTCTTTTTTTGGAGATTCATAAAAAATTAGTTTTGTTCATTCTATTGATGAGCTCAAGCTTGAAAAGATTTGGCATATAGTTTGGAATAATACATTTATTGATATACCGATATAAATGTCAGATTACATCATCTTGTCGCATCTTACTCTTATCTCCCCTCAGGCGACGTTCTTTTAGACAAGCGCTCGCACTTGGGGCATTCTCCAGAACACTTGTAGAAGCAATCCCTGCAAAAGAACCAATCCAAAGAGATGCAATGCGGAGAACAATCACAAATTGACACTCAGCGATTTGTGCAACTTTTTTTCCTGAAAATAAAGTTCACCTTCTGATGAAAAGATGGCAAATTTCAATTCACAAACTTGAATTCTAACAAGATTTTTTCAGAAAAATGAAAATTAATAGGAAAGCTGAAAACTGCTTGCCGACTGGATTGACCTGAAATAAAGGAATTATTGCGGCCAGACGTTGCAAACATAACAAGTTCTTCTTCAGAGGCAAAATGACGGAGGTACAAGAAACAAACATGTAGAAATTGACTGGAGCGGGATAATGTAGATTCAAACCCTGCTACAGTTAATTTCTTTGTTCAATCCGAAGGTGGCAGGTTCAAACCCCGCTCCGGTCAATTTCTTTGTTCAACTAAGAAACAATTACTACAATGCACCTAGTCATTTCCCTTCGTGGTTAAGTTGAAAGGATTTTTTTCAGGACATTTTACAACTAAACATTACATTCTGTGTAAGAAACATTACATTTTGAAGGATTTTGATCTCAAGCAAAATTAGCTGATGTTTTACAACATTAAGGTTGCATTCGTTATGGAAACATCGCAATGTCCTTACCTATGGAATACTTCTGAACAGTGTGAGCAGATGGTGGAATCATTATCAAATGGATACAGGACTTCATTAGAGTTTCAACATTAGGGTTGCATTTGTTATGGAAGCATCACAATGCTCTTACCTATGGAATACTGCTGAACAGTGTGAGCAGACGGTGGCAATCATATCAAAACAAGTACAGGACTTCATTAGAGTTGCAACATTAAGGTTGCATTTGTTATAGGAACATCGCAATGCCCTTACCTATGGAATACTGCTGAACAATGTGAGCAGACAGTGGCAATCATATCAAATGGGTACAGGACTTCATTAGAGTTGCACAACTCACAGATAAACCCTCTGGCTTGGCAAAGCTAGAATCAGATAGGAAATACAAGCAAGAAAGACAGAGTCTAAATTCTTCAGTTTTTGGTTCCAACTTTAAAAAATACTGCAAGTCAAACTTGCATGATCCCCCTGGCACGCTGGCAGTATTCATACAGTCAGTTAGTAAGCACACTTTTCAGTTGACCTAACCAAAATCAACAATGACCTAATTTGACCCCTAGATGACCTTTGACCTCAAATGTCGCAAGTCATCTGAAGTCCCCCTATCCAAAGATTATTGTCACCAAGTTTGGTTTTTAAGCCAAGAAAGTGGGATCTTTTCATATGACAGCACTAAACAGTTAACTTAACCAAAATGGAACACACACGGACACACACAGTCTTGTTGTGGGGACATACATTTGTCTCTACGAGGTATTTGTGGGGACTGAAAACGCTGTGGGGACAGCAGAAAGTCCCCATAACTCGGTCCTATTTTGCCTTACCATAAAATACTTCCCATAACGCGATGTAAGCCTACCCATACACATGGACACACAGAAGGAATACACTATTGCCAGATCCCCCTTTCTTGGCTTAAAAGTCAGGGGGATCAAAATAAAAGATATTGCCAGAGGTGAGATTGGGTGAAACGAAAAATCCACAAAACAATCGGCAGAGGGTTTGAGAATTGCTAAGGGCCCCAGAGCAACGTAGGGTCTATGGGTATAGGTTTGTATTTGCCTAAAGGCACCGCTTGCAATTCACATTTCTTTTGCTATATATAAAAATCCTAAAATCAGGAAAAATCCTGACACAAAAATAGCAACATCAGGCATAATCCAGAAAAAAAAATTCTGAAAAATCACTCCTGATTTGCGGCAACAAATATTCTTTGTTTCTTTGTCACAATAATTACACAAGACTCTTTCAAAGAAAGGACCAGTAATGATTCCTCAATGGTCAAGGAAATTTATTCTTTGTTGTTTTTCAGGTCAACTTAAAAAAGGTCACCAAGGATCGTATTTTCAGTAGTGAATTTCAAATTGTTATAGCAGTTCTTACCGGGCATTCTATCTTGATGTGGACAGCATAGTTGCCATGGATACCAGACAGTGTCCCTAAGAGAGTACCATCCTTAGCATCGATGAGATCCTGTAAGGAGTAGGTGTCTGGATTGTCTACAAAGTGAGGTCTGTTCTGCAACTGCGGGAGGAAATACAGGCCAAATTATACTCAACGTCTCAAGACATTTGCCAATGTTGAAATGTGTTTAACTGTTGTAAACTTGATAAACTTCCCAAGATTTCAATGATTCACGTTTGCAATGACTTTTGCGCCAAGCATGAATCTCATAAAAGAGTTGTATTAACCATAACCCTTAAGGCTTCATTTGAATTATCCAGAATCTTTGAAGTGAGCATGGTTAGGGTTAACGAGAGTTATAACAAACCTCACAGTTATCTTTAAGTCAGAATTTTGAGAGCACTTCACAAGAAACTATTACCCCAGATTGATAGGGATATACATTCCTGGATCCACCTCAAATTCCTAAGAAATACCAACAGAAGTCTTTAACCCTAACCCTGCCAGATGCAACACAGTGCATCCAGTGGAAAATCCTGGTGCACTTTGATGCATTCAGCTACCAACACCAGTGCATAAATGGCCACTTCTGAGACACTGAGAGCTAAGTCCCATTGAACATGCCACAGTTGTATCCTGCTGCATTCGGTGACCACAGACTCTGAGGCAGTTTGGCCTTTAGACTTTTGGCCTGATGGATCTTGCTACACTGGGCAGGCTTGTCATTTTGACAAGTGTTGCATGTTGCTGCGTTTAGCAGGGTTTCGAGCTAAAATGCCCTGGAGGGTTAGGGGTAAGGAATACTTTGAAAATCTGCCCAAACCATGTTCCCATGGTAATCCTCTGAACAGAAGAAACCCACATTCTCAAAGACTCGACCTGCGCCAGACACTTATTGATAGAGTTTCAGGAAAGCTAAGAAGTTGAATGAGTGCAGACCATACCTGCAGTAAGAGTTTGTCCTCCATGGCCTTCCTACAGGACAGAAAGTACATCTTCATGATAAGAATCTCCTCACGTAACTTCTGCAGGGAAAAATATTGAACATTGGCGTGATGATGAATTTTTTTATGGACTCCGGACGCAAGTGGTGAAAAAGAGTGCTAAAAGGACACTTAGTTTTCACTGCTGCTTTGTGTCTAACCTAAGGTGCATCTCATCTGCGAAGATGTTATGGGTTTGTGTACATTCAGCACCCAATTTCAAGAAGCCCTGCGACGCGAAACACATCTCAACTTGCAATGCATCGTATGATCCATTTCACAAACCTTAACGATGTGTTGAATGCGTCATAAGTTCCTTGACAACGGCTTAAAACATGTCGCAAGTTATGATGTATCTTGTGGTCATTGCAAAATAAGAAGCGTCATTTTCTTAGCCAGTTTTATGCCAATAAAATTACATAAACGAGACTATAAAACTGAGACAATGTGTGTGAAGTTGTAAATGGAAATGCATTGAAGTAACTATGAATTAGCCTGGAATATTACAGTTGAAATTGCAAAGTAGCTATACAGTCCATCGCAAGCTTGTTTTCCTTTAAACTACATCATATGTCTGCCATTTTGTTTTACGTTTTAACAACTTTTTGAGAGGAGACCCAACCACTCTTCTTTGCTGATAATCAGACAACTATTACTGTACGTTGAATAAATACATATAACAGTTACTGTGTTGTGCTATAAATACCCATACCATGCGTCACACTTACAACATGTTTTGTGAAATGAATCGCAGGATGCGTCGCAGCTTTGACGCATCGTAGGGATGTGACGCGTCGCAGCACTGCAATGCATCATAAGTTACAATGAGATTCATGAAATTGGGTGCAGATGAAGTGCACTCGGCGCCAAAAAGCACATGAACTTTTAGTCCAATGTAGTTGAAACAAACAAGTTCTGTGGTCCAGTCATTAGACACTGCACAACCCACCTTAATCTGACTGAGTTCTTCCACATAGTTAAACAGCATGGGGTTGAGGTCCTGTACACACAGTACTGCTCGCCGCTGCATCAGCTTCAGGTATTGCTTGGACTGCCGACACACCTATACCAACACACAAACAACAGTGGTTTAGCATAATCTTCTTGTTTTGGTTCTCAAGCTTATGAAACCATTAAACCTCCAATTTTAGCTCTCAAATTCTTTCAAAAAGTCCATTCATTCGTGTAGGTTGCTGGAGGGTGGGCCGATAATCCAAGAGGTCTGATTTCCTAAAGATAACTTTACTTGGCCTTATCCCTCCAAATCCCGGTTTTGGAAGATTGGGCAAGATTGAGGACAGTAGAGCTCAGCCACTCATCAATTAACAGTTCAAGTACAACGAACATGTCTTAGGCACAATGGTGGAGGATACAGAACATGTCTTGGGAGTTAGGTATATGGGGAGTTCACTAAACGGACACGGCAATTTTACCTTGACCTTTAATCCCCGAGAGTTTGAGATTGATTGAGGACGGTAGAGCTCAGCCACTCATCAATTAACAGTTCAAGTACAACGAACATGTCTTAGGCACAATCGTGGAGGATGCAGAACATGTCTTGGGAGTTAGGTATATGGGGAGTTCACTAAACGGACACGGCAATTTTACCTTGACCGTTAATCCCCGAGAGTTTCTGCTAGAAACCATCCTGCAAAATCCACCACTGTGGAAGAGCCCCATGGCAAATTCTTGATATTTACACTTTTAACGGGGCATCAAGCCCAATGTAAGGCAACAGTGACATGGCTGTACCTTCCTTCCACAACCTAACGGTGGATTTTGAAGGATTTTGAAGGGTAAGGTTCAATTAAGAGCATTATTAGCGGAAAGGTCACTTCAAGAGAGCATCCAGACAAAGATCACAGGGAATTAGGAAACTTTGTCTTTGCAGCACCAGAGACGTTGTCAAGAAAGTCTTGGAAAAAAAAAACCAAAACAAAGAGGATTGCAACAAGTTGATTCTTTGTAGAGAAAACTGACCTTTCTCGTGTCAAAGTCCCAGTTGTGGATGACCCTGGCAGGAATGACCTCCGTGTCATTCCAATGACACAGACTGCAGTAGTAATGACCGTCATAGTCACATTGCCTCGGCTCTGAGACGTCACCCTCTGATTAAAACCAATCAGGGAAATGAAACGAATCACAGAATATCTACTGTGGCTTGACACAAATGCATAATCAAGGAGAGCAGCAGGTTTGATTATTCCTAGTTATTCTTTCACAGGAAGATTGGATTGAAGTTGAACGTTCATATGACTTACTGAAAGACAGTTGCGTTCTGCATTCTGCGCAGCGATAATTCTGAGCTGCTAACCCTGATTCCGGACAAATATCCACGATATAACCGCGTTTAGATATCTGCCAACAAAACACAAAAATAATACAGCACATTTGAAATCTAGCAATGTCAATATGCATTTGTCCATTTGTTATTAGAAATGTTGTGTACAAGGTGAGTAAAAAAATACGAAACCCAAATGTTGGGACCATTGTTTTAGGGAAGTTTTGCATGTAGCATTTTCAAAATCTAGGATGTGAAAGCCCAATTCATAAGCTTTCTTTAAGTACAAGAATCATTCAAATCACTCATGTACTTTTGAAATTACGGAATTTTAAACACAACCACCATTTTAAGGTTCTGTCCACGGATCACAAAAAAGTTCATTGTTCTTTCAGCAAAACAAAAACAAATCACATAAGGATATGTGTGAATTGTTTTTGTTTTGCTGAAAGAACGCACACCTTTTTTGTGATCCATGGACAGAACCTGAAAACGCTGGTTGTGTTCAAAATTCTGTAACTGAAAAGTACAGGAGTGATTTGAATAATTCTTGTACTAAAAGAAAGCTTTTGAATTGGGCTTTCATATCCTAGATTTTGAAAGTGCTACATGCAGAACTTCACTAAAACATATTGGGTTTCGTTTTTTTTTTTTACTCACCCTGCAGTTAGTTTTACTATAAGAGACTACTACATGAGAGAAAATAGCCACAGGGAAGATTTGGCGACATCAAATATTGATATCAGGTCAAATACACACCAAAATTACTTTACTGATTAATTTACAATTTTAAAAATATTTTCTTTGCATTATCTTATGTGCCTCTTTTTCAAAACTCACATTAACTATTAATTATCTAATCCTGATTATAAACTTCCTTGTTCCCTTTTTTTTTTTTAAATCAAGCTCAGATTAACATAAAAACTGCACTTTTTCTTTCCGTTTCTTTTGCCTTGCTTTCACTTGTATCACTCTAATGACGGGAAGAAATAAAGAAAGCCAAAACATTTCCTTAGTCACTTAAATGATTATTATTATACCGGGGTGTCTTCCACTTTCACAACAATAGATATTACTATCGATTTCAGTACAGTACATTGTTAGCCATAATGTAACGGTGTTAGCCAAAATGTAAGGGATATATAGGTTCACTAGGAAAGTACTTTCAATTTTCTGTAGAACTTGAAATAAGAAAGGGGAAAAAATTGACTATTACAGTATATGTTACTGTACAAGACTATGAAATAGAGTGTTGCAACAGAGCTCATTTAACATAAATAAAATACATTGCTTGATTAAATTTATGAAAGTAGAAATATGGCTGCATAGTGAACATCCTTGCCATGACAATGAGATTGTGATTTCTACATTTTTCGCATAATGAGATGTGAACATTTAGTGCATGTCGTTTTTTTTCTTTGACCGAAATAATGTTGAAAAAGTTATTTAAAGTATCTAGTGAATCATATTCATATCCTTGCAAAATATTTTTACTTTTTTCAATTTTTTTTTTTTGGTAAGCCCCCTCGCAGTCTCGCACCCTCGCATAGCAAAATCATTTTCTCAAACAGAATAAGCTTATAATTGTATGTAGCAGCGCTGTTTTTTAAAATTTATTATGCATTTGGTTTCTTGCAAGAAAGGTTGAAGCATGAGTACCAGACATGGAGGGGTTTTACACATTCATGGTCATTCTAGTCAGTAACCAGAAATTAAAGTGTTCTGAACTGCTATTGAATAGTGTTGATGGATCCATTAATGTTAGGCCCGTTCCAGACACTGTGCTACTGCCATGCCTAACTCAATTAGTTTGCCTTTTTTTAAATTCGGCACGGCGATATCACAGCGTTTAGAACCACTTGGCTCGGTGAATTGAGTTCGGCACGGCACCATCCTTTGGCTCGACAGGGCTGCCGCGCTATCGTCATTCCGAACGGCAGTGGCACAGCAATATTCTAAACATCATGCCATTGCCGTGCCGAACTCAATTCAATTAGAAGTTGGGGGAAACAATTTAGGAATGCGCATGCTCACAATACCCTCTCTCACGTCTGTATCATGGGGAGTGAAATTGGCGGGTCTATTTTGATCGCGCTGAGGGTTCATTGAACTGCTTGAACTGCTTTCACCTGGCCCATTACTCCAGATGAAGATTCGACTAATACGTTCGGCATTTAGAGTACCTGCAGTGCTTTGACGAGCTGTTGCCACACTCTTTTCAATTAAGTTTGGCGCGGCGGTAGCACGGCGTCTAGAACGGGCATTAGTATAAGGTACAATTTTCCATGGCTTACGAGGCCGGATGTAATTTCTTGTGATTAGTTTCAATGGTTGATTGATACTAATTGCATATTAATTATTATTATGAATTTAGTTTTGTGCCAAAATTTGTTAATTTGTGCCAATGTAATGGAAAAATTATGATTTGAAGGTTGATTAAGTATTAGTATATATGCACGTTAATCCAAGAGTAGCGCAAGATGAAAATGACTTATGCTTGAAATACTTGAAATGATGAGAGCTTGGAACAGTGTAGGCATTCTACACAATTACTACCTGTGCTTTTGCAAGTGTGTTTTTGTTATCCATGGTAACGCTGGGTACTGGCCTAGCCTTTGTAATGCAATGCAAAATAAATACATTATAAAGCTATTAGAACATATGTTATGGTGTTGATAAAACAGTTCATTTTTCTGAAGCGTGCTGCAATTCATGGTTTTAGAGAGTTTTCATAGACATATGATACAAAGCTTCAGTTCACATCCGGGATGCGGACAAGTTGCAGATATTGTATCGGGTATAAGTTGCAGGATTCTGAACAACTTCCTTGCAATCTTCCTGCAATGAAGTTATCAGTATTGGTTAGTCAAGCAGTTGCTAATGAAAATGTCCCCGGAACATGTCGGGGACAAATGCAGAGCTTCTTTCAGACAAAGTGAATTATTCTACCCATAACTTGTCCAGAACTCGTCCCGGGTATGAACTGAGACGGGCCCTCACAATCCCTGAGTGGACAACAATCGTTAATTGCACAAGTATTGTGATCAGCAGAATTAAAAAGAATTATGATTAGTAAATGGTAAAGCAAATCTGTGATATTCGCTTTTATTACTATTGGTGTAAGGGAATATCACGTGACATTAGCCTTTTAATTTGATTGGTGGACAGCAAGCCATGTGACATTATCCTTTAGTGGGATTAGCGTACAGCATGTCATGTGACATGTCCTTCATAACAACAGGTGTGTATTTTTAAATGCAAAATGCTTAAAGGAATTAACACTGCAAAAACTCATCTGAACAAACCGCATTTACATGTGTTGTTAAAACTGGGTGCGTCACCTGAAATACAATTGACACACAAAGCATCCAGGTTTGGATTAAAAAAGCAACATGTAAACACTCACAGGTTGTTAAAGGTAGGTTAGATCACTTGTCATTTGTGCATTTTTGTTTGTTTGAAGCAACAAAAGTGCTCACAATCTGTAGACGGGTGCTTAATAACCTGATGAAGTTTTAGCTCAGTGAATGCTGTATATTCCGAGAAAACAATATTCTAGGATCTCGATTTCAATTCAAAAGTTGCCGAGTCATGTTTTGAATTGCGCCCGAAATCAGCATCCGGGACACGTTCTCCTTCAGCCGATTGTCACGCACTGAACCGACGAATGATGGCAACTGCGCGTGTGTGCGCATTGAATCAACGCTTGCGCACAACCATTCACAGATTTGCCGAATGACATACCAACTACTGATGGAAATTTCCAAAAATGTGTCAATTGACGCATCTTTGGAAATGGCCTTCTTTTATTTTTTTCTTCAAAATGACAGCATGCCAGAAAGAAAAATTTCACAGGGAGTTTATTGCCATTACTATCTTTAAACCAAGTCAGCTTTTCAACAATAATTGTGTCAGTTACTTTGTGGATAGCTGCAATGATCTAACTCTACCTTTAAAGAAAGCAAACTTTCTAACTGCAACATTTGGTTTTGAGTACATTGTTATTCTAGTAGAGTCAGGGTGGATAAAATCTGCCATAAATTTGTCTTGCTAAATTGTGTGGAAACACCCCCCATCCCCACCCTCAAAGCCCCCCCCCCAACCCCCTCCCCACCCCACCCCCTTCCCTAATGTTGGAACTTGTTTATAGTGTTTGCAAATATACATTGCCATAACCAAGTTTCAACTGCATATGTGCACATATCCATTGCATATGATTATTCGTTTTACTGTTTCCCAACAAAATAGCTTGCTCCATGAAATGCACAGAGACAACGAAAGCGCCTTCCATTGGGAAATGGTTGACCCACCCTACAAGGTACCCACCTTGGTGCTGGCACACTGCCGCTTGACGAAGTTGAGACATTTACTGTGGCAGCTGAACCCACATTCTGGTGAGGAAAGCAGGGGACAAAAAATAGGATTAGTATCTCAATTGTATAAATCTCAAGCCTGATTCATGCTTGCGATACTGTAAAACAGTTATTAGCAAAAAATTGCCAGAGTTAAACACAGGCATGCAACTGGGAATTTAGAAAAAAACGGAACCACACAAGACTTTGTACAGTGTTTTTCAATTTGTAATGGCATTCATGAGAAGGAAAAAACGAGAATATCAGCGGATCCGAAGAAAAGTTGCATGCCTGTAAACAGTGTTAAAGTGTAATCAATGTTTACATGTGCCTTCGACGTAAATCCATATTTCTATTCATAATCAGGGCTCAGGCTTACAATAACCCTAACCTTCCCAACTCCATCAAAATCCATCCCCCAATTTGGGCATTTTGGCAGATGAGCCATGATGAGTACCAAGTCCATCAAAATCCACCTATAGCAGTGGAAGATTTGTGGTGGATTTTGGCAGATTTGGTCCTGAAGCATTATTTGAAGCACAGTCGACGATGGATTTCGATGGACTTGGTACCGTTCTTAGTCAAACTCAGTAGGCAGGTAGGGTTAAGAGGGTGGGGTATACAAGATAACCAATGACTATCTCTTGGTTAACTTATTCATATATTCACGTACACTTTTTTTTTCAAAATACGGAGCACATCTGTTCAATTCTGAAAGCTTTTCAAACACACACAAAAATAAAGATGGAAAAATCTGACGAATCATTCAAGTATTGAAGTTGGCTACCAACAAATGGTTAATGCTAAAAATGGCTGAGAAACCATAGGCTTCTTCTCTTTAAATATTTGATGAGGAAAGGAGGCTACTTTTAGGATGGGTTTAGAATCTTGGCCATATTTCAGGTAGTTGATGAAAGCCCTTTTCTTAAACCCAATTTGTTTCTAGAGGTCAAGACAATTTTCCATGAGATTCCTCACCTATGCACCTGTGCCAGCTCTGCAGCATGCCCCAGATGATTGAGTTACAGGTCTCACATTGGTGGTTGGAACTCTTGCCTTTCCTCTTGACAAACTTGTGGCCTAGGACCTGCTTGATGTCGGGGTCGTCCTCGGGACCTTCCTAGAAAATACAAATCATAAGAGTAGTCGTAAGCTCTGGAAAGGCCGAGCTACAATGTAGTTCTGGACAGACAGTAGCAGAAACTGTCGATTTGTAGTAAAGTCTATCAAAAGTGACATCAAAAGCCAATTCGCAAAGTTCAGATCACAAATAACAATGGATATATCTACGGCAAAGAAATGTAATAATTTATCACCTGACTTGAGACTGGGTGACTTTTGATTGACTTGTGATTACTTGTCATAATTCGCCTTTGACTTAAGTTACTTGAGATCAGGGCCTTATTTCACGTCGCTGCTGACCAGTTTAGCAGAAAAGTTGTGCTTACTACAGTTGAAAATTGTATTAACCTTGAGCTCTTTTTCTTAGCGTGGATGTGCTAGCGGTCACGCACACATGGAGATTTCTATTACATTACTAAGTTAAGCACATATTTTCTCTGAGCTAAGCGTGCCTTTTGCTGTGCTTACTGCTTAAGGTCTCCATGAAATAGACGGAGGCTCTGTTAGCAGCAAATCATGTGCTTAGCAGAGCCATGAAATTGGGCCTCGACTTGTGACTGGACTTGTGATGGACTCTACTACACCACTGGTTGTGACCACTGGACGCTGAGGACAATATGAAGGGGAGTCTTGAATGATCTAACCTTGATTTCTAGTAGTTTCATGCGTAGCTGGACCAGCCTACTGATGAGTTCCCGCCGCTGCTCTGAATGCTCTCTAGTCTCCTTGACTGACTCCTTGCACAGCTCTATGGCAACCTCCAGCTCCTCAACCCGGGAGAACCCAAAACATCCCTGACCAAACAAACAAACAAATAAACAAACAAACAAATAAACAAATTCAGGACAGAATAAAACCCCAAATTATAAAGACAAGTCTGACCCTACAGTCCCTACAAAATACAACACACAGAGTGTCATGTTACATTCTTTTGTATACAAGAAAAGTAACATTTTTTCCCCAAACCATCAACCCGTTTTTTTTAACCATTACAAGGAATTTAAGGGACAAAAATAACAAACAAAGCCACACCTCGGGCTGTGAGAAGTGGTCTTCCGTGATGCCGAGATCTTCGTTGGTGATCAGTGCAAGATCCAGATCCTTGGATGGGAGACTGACTTCAGTGTCAGTGTCACTGGAGGTAGACTGATTCTCATGCCGTGGGGTACCTGGGAGAAAAAAAAAAGACTCTTTAAGTACCACATCAAAGCTGCTAGTCACTTTCTTTTCCTGCACTAGGGACACACATTTGTTCCAAAAAAAAGAGAGACTTGGTTAATGGTTCATAGAAAAGAAATAAGACAAAATGCTGTAAATGGTTATAAAATAGTGATAACAAAAAATTTGATGCATTTTGTTGAAGATAATTATTAACAATAATAAGGACAAAATAATGTGTCTTTATTTGTGCCCCTGGCCACACAAAAAATACCCCTCATCATTGATTCAACACCATTCACTCATAGAACAAGCGATCTGCGATCGCAAGTGTAGACTTTTTCCGCGGTCAATCCCTAGGCCTACATGTACATGTATATGTTTTGTGTTATTCTTGTTTCAAAAGGCCTAACCTCTAATGACCCCTACATGACCTTTGACCTCAGTAATCAGATGCACAATTGTGTCTTCCCACCCAAGTGTCACTGCATCCAAGTTTCATCAAAATCCATGAAAGCATGTAGAAGTTAGACAAAGGTCAAAATGTGAACAACATTTATATTAAATAAAAACTACATGTGTATGTATAGTCTGCATTGCTTAACAATAACACTTCAAAAGGGGTTTTTGAAACTTAAGTTTTGTGACCAGCTTCAGCTTTTAAAGGGAGATTTTTAGGCTCCTTATTTGGAGGAAATTTAGGTCCTTGTTCTGCATGAACATTAAATCCTATAACCTGAGGCTAATGTTTAGAATATTTCCGTTTGGTTTAGACACTGAAGGCTTTTTGTGATTCTTGAGCCAGAGATACCAGCTGATTTCTTCCCCAGAAAGTGAAAAAAGGATGATTAATTTTTATTACAGCTTTGAGGAAAGGCCAATGGTATCGCTGATGCTTTGCAGCAACCAGCATTTAAACACTATTCAAATTTACCATGCTTAAACAACACGGTCAAAGTAATAACGCTGTCAATATGAATGTGAATGCAAGGTCTGTCGGTAAAATGTGTACTTCAATAGAAGAGAAACACTTAAAAAAAAGTATTTTTGGCATAAAAGTTATTATATTTGACCATGTCTTTGTTTTGTGCAGAAAAAAAGAAATACATTTACATGTGTGAACACTTAAATATTCAAAACAGTCAGAACATTACACCTGCCCCCCCCCCCCTTTGGGTAATTTTTTGATGGGAACTTTATTGAGTCTACCAAGGTCTCATCCCATTGCTGTCTCCAAGAAGTTGGTTTATTTTAGGGTTAACATTATCTTCCCAATAAATAGCTTTTTTCCCAAAACAATTTACATTAACATGTGTGTGTTGCAAAGGTGAACATTTTTTTTTCTCAGGATTCCCACCGGAATTATAAAATGATATTCCACGACTTTTCCCTGGACTTTTCCAGGACAAAATTACGGCTTTCCATGACCAATTCCTACATGTACATGTACGTTGTTTTGGCATTTTTGTTTTGGAGCTTATTTACAATACACTAGCCAGTCATCACACTGAGGCAAGGGGTGCCACTCCCAACCAGCCTCCCAGTTTGACACAAGACCACTGAGCACCACAAAAGCATCACAATGGTGCAGTGAACATGCAACAAGTATAGAGCATACATAGTTAACTGGAATGCAAACTGGAAGACCCCCCCCCCAGGATTTTCCATGACTGTGAGAACTCTGTTTTATATTAGATCCAAAAAAGAATTCTCCTTTTAATTCAGCAAATGTGTAGGCAACCTCCTTCATATAAGATTAATTCAATTATATTTTCCAGGCATCAAGAATGGGTCTTTGAACTCACCAAAGTCGTCTCTATCTCCTGAAAAACTGGTGCCAGAGACGGACGGAAAACTAGACATGTTGTCAAAGTGGTCATCGTGGATGTAAGGGACCCTGTTGAATGGATTAAATCTCTCCCGATGTGTGCCCCTATCACTGCCTGTGCTTCGTGGAGAACCCTCAGCCTGCGATGAAACATTCTCTTTGGGTGAGGACGATAAGGAATTACCAGAAACTGTTTCTGCAGATGTTTCGGGAATGCAATCATTGCCTATAGTTGATTCTAGAACTGACGTTTTATTGAGTACTACTTGATTGGGACTACGTTCATTATCAGGCCTGATATCTGTTGATTCCTGTCCCGTTTCCGATACTCCATGGTTCTCCTCCCTTCTGAGACTCTGGGCTGTCTGTGAGTCGCTGTTGAACCCCGAGTCACTCTTCCAGCTTTCCTCCGTCCAGTTAGCTGTCGGCGTTGATTCCAAATCTGTCCTACTAGCGTTGGATTTGGAAGTGTCTGGTTGGCTTCCGTCAGGAAAGCTCTCCTCGTTAATTGGTTCGTCGTCTTCTTCTTCTTCGTCATTTTCCGAGGAGAAGCTGTCGGAGTCTGATCCGAGGCACGTCCCACTGAATTTGATCACAGCAGTAGAAGACTCAAAGGTCTGCGTGATCTGCGCAGGCGATGGAGTGTCTTCCTGATCTGGAGTTGTTTGAAATATAATGTGGCGAATGGTGAATTTTATGACAGGCCCATAACAAAATTTTGTCAATGTTCAAAGATGGAATTTGCGTTCGCCAGACCATGTCCAAATGTTAAAAAAGGCGATAAGTTGGGTCCAAGCTACTCGGACTAGTCATATTAAGGAATATGAGTGGTGGCCCAGTATGGAATTGTTCCACCTCTGCAATTTTGATATCATAGGAATGATGGTAACCAAATAATGAAATATGATGCATGGATCTGGAGGAAAGTATGGGCGGCCGGCAAAATGTAAACATAAAAAAGACAGTCAACACAAACAATGAAAAACAAAACTTAATTCACAAGTAGCCTACTCCATCATCATCATCAACAATCAGGATTTTTACCCTTTGTTTCTGCTTCCATTTTCACAGCAGTCCATGGAACATATTCTCAAAACAGGTCCATCGTCAGGTCCGGGATTTTCCAGTTCACTGTACCGTTTCATAAAAACAAATTTTATGCTGCCCCATGACATGAATGTCACTGAATGTTATTTATCAATTTGCAATAGCGCCCTCTAGGTTTTTTAATGAGTCACTTGACAACAGAGGGCGTGTGTCACTAAATCGACCTCCAGCCAGTTTCTACATTTTGGGAACGCAGTGTTCATATCATTTCTCATTTTAATTTTCGCGGTTTCTCACATTTGTAACAAAAACTCATCAAAACAAATTCAAATATGGTTGCTGCGTGGCGTCAAGCAGGAATGAGGTAGTATTTTGTGAATTAATGTTCATAATAAAACAATAAAAATTGCAATTTTCATGAGGACTTTTTTTTCAGCCGTCTCTCTCAAACTCAAAGTAACCTAGCCCTAGCTGAACCCCCTAGCTTGAGTAACTCCAGCTGATTCACCCTCCAGCTGACATGTTCCATATTCATTCACATGTGAATGAATATGGAACATGTCAGCTGGAGTTACTCAAGCTAACCTAGCCCCATAATGTGGCCAATTTATTACTGGACTACCTCCATAAATAAAGGCCACACTTCCACCATGTACAAAAACATGTCAAACTTTGTCAAATTTTGATTTACACATGATAGGCTTAGTTTGTAGTTTATTTTTACTTTAGAAGCATACTCGCCCTCTTTCTTCTTCTTCTTCCTTCTTACTAGTGCTGCCTTCATATGTTGAAGATAAACGCACTGGCTAATCAGAAAGTGCTGCCTTTTTCAGATGTCTAATTTTTGTAAAATTTCACATTGAAATTTTTGATACGCAAACGTGTGCAAACGAATCTGGAAATTTCACAAAAAAGAGACATCTGAAAAAGGAAGCACTTCCTGATTAGCCTATGAAGAGGGTGAGTATGCTTCTAAAGCAAAAATAAACTACAAACTAAGCCTAAATGTGAAAATCAAAATTTGACAAAGTTCTACATATTTTTGTACGTGGTGGAAGTGTGGTCTTTATTTACGGAGGTAGTCCAGTAAATTGGCCACATTTTATCTCAACCATGGAGCAAGGAACAGGAGTCAGAACTCCCCTACTTAAGTTATTATGATTGTGATACATTTTATACATGAATCCAAGACCATTGCTGAGACTGATGACTGAGAAACACTTAAGAAATGACTCTCCATAGACTTTGTACACAATCGCGGAAGTGGCGTCAGGTTGCAACATTTTTTCCTCGTACGTCAGTTTGGCCAAAAAAAATAATAGTTGTGCTTCCGATTACATGGCATTCCAAAATAGGGTAGGTAGGTAGGGATTTTAAATTTTTTTTGGCCAATTTTTGTTTGTGTACGATCATATGGAGGCGTCTGCGTGCAGTCAAGGGTAAAAGGTAGAAATTTGTGGGTTTGGATGGGTTTTTTTCCTCATTTTTCCCATAAAAAAAATTAGTGTCAAAATACGGTAGGTAGGGAAACCGGAAGCAGAACTATTATTTTGTTTGGCCTTATCTGCCAGTGGCAGTGCCACTAAATACTGTCATTGTTCACCTAATCTTGTGATTTTACCCAAGGCGAATCCAGGAAGCTCCGGCAATGTGAAGACATTTCAGGAAAAAATGTGTTTTTGGATACTGTAATTTCATTGGTCGAGAATGGCCATGTGCCCAGTCTGTAAAAACTCATGACCCATGTAGTGATGTACAATGGTCAACCTCATATACAACGCGCATTGCATATGCGCGCGTGTTGAGCCTGCACGCGCGCAGAGCCTGCACGCACGCTCGCGACTGAGAACTGCATGCAATGTGCAACCGCTCAGCCTCATGTCTGGCAGGAAAAGCTGCACTAAGGGTTACACAGCCCTGACAAATAACTGATTTAATTTCTTAGAACCATTATTCTTTTGACATATTGGCACGATTGTTTTTGCACCCTCGGTGTTAAAAACGGCATATCCCACATCACAGTAGTCAACATTTGTTAATTGTGTAGAAATAGAGACTGGGTACCAGATGCTTCTTTGGACACAGTTGATTGATGCAGCATAGTAATAAAGGGTGTTGGACTGGTTGTTTCATGCGCTAATTAACAATTGTTGACTGCTGTGATTTAAAACATGACTTTTTAAACACCTGAGGGGTGCTATGCGCCCCGCGGGGGTTAACAACGGCATATTCCACATCACAGCAGTCAACAGTTGTTTTGTATATCATGCCAATAACTCAGTAAAGATAAATGATTGTAACTTACTGTGTGAGAAATAAGTTTAATCACTGCGATGTAACCGTTGGTAACTGAAGGCGCAAAGCTATAGCATGTCGGTAGGCTCCACGCGCGTGCGCAATGCGAGCAATACACAGAATTAAGTGACCCAAATTTTCGGACTTAGTGCAGCCCAGTTAAAGAGGTTGTGGAATGCTCGAAGACATTTCCGTCATTTTTCGGGTATATGTAGCCTAAGGTGTGATGAAATAAAAACGACTATTGTGTCTGTCATGAAATGAGTAATGAGTACAAAAGGTACTTTTGAGAGCTGTTTTTCAGGTCCTGTTTCGAACCGAACGTGCAATTTGTGTAAAAGTCGTCGTTGGGGGCAGCAAACAAAACATAGTAAATCGTGACGTAATAAACAGGACTCCCGATGCAGCGTAGTATAAACGAGTCCTGTTTATTACGTCACGATTTACTATGTTTTGTTTGCTGCTCCCAACGACGACTTTTACACAAACTGCACATTCGGGTCGAAACAAGACCTGAAAAACAGCTCTCAAAAGTACCTTTTGTACTTGTTTCATGACAGAAACAATAGTCGTTTTTATTTCATCACACCTTAGGCTACATATACCCGAAAAATGACAGAAATGTCTTCGAGCATTCCACAACCTCTTTAACTAAGAGCATGTACATGTAGTATACTGGCATGGGCTGAATGCAACCCTCCAAAAAAGAAATTTAAGGGGCTGATCATTGAAAACTCTGAAATCCAGAGACTGATAGTGATAACCTTTCAGTATGCTTAACTGTTTTAGTTTTGTCACATTGTTAAACGAGATTGATCTTTCTTATTTTGCAGCTATATCCAGTACTCAGCGCTGTGTGCTCGACTACTGAGGCGTGCTCTGAAGCCTGAATACAAAGCCGAGGCGCTGAAGATAGAGGACACCGCTATGCGTGTCACGCAGTGGGAGAAAGGTGTACCCAGTAAGTATCATCTGCCACTGGATCATTGGTCGAGTCATGACAGGTGTCCCAAAATAACTATTGTGATTTGGACTGATTTTGAAGGATTGAAGATAAAAATTTGGTTGGTTTTGGAGGCATGGGAGCACTCTCAATAATTGTAGTTGAGTTGCAGATTGCAGGTCAAAGCACAAGTCCAATGCAATTCAAAATACTTGTCAACCACCAAAATTGTTTGTCTTCTATGCTGAATTTTTTTATCTTGATTATTTAATTTAGGTTACGAATGAAAGTAACGGAAAATGAAGGGATTAAATGAGAACTTACCTGGGCCCAATTTCACGGCGCTGCTTAACAGTTAGCAGAAAAGTTGTGTTTAGCATAGCAGAAAAATGTGCTAACCTTAAGCACTATTGCACAGCGTGTGTGTGCTAACGGTCGCACGTGCATGGAGATTTCTATTGTTACGTCACTAAGTTAAGCAAATTTTTCCTCCAAAGTAAGCGTGCCTTTTGCTGTGATTATGCTTATGGTCTCCATGAAATAGACGGAGGCTGTATTACCAGAAAATCGTGTGCTTAGCAGCGCCGTTGAAATTGGGCCCTATTTTTAATTTAACCCTAACTCCCTAGGCCTTTTTGCTAGGATGTAGCCTCAATCCTGCAAAATCCTCCAATTGGCCTCATGGAAAAATAGCATATAGCCTCAATCCTGCAAATTCCTCCGCTATTTCTTGAATATGGTCCATGGAGGGGTGACCACTGCCTGAATCCTGCAAAATCCTCCGGCTATGACTGTCAATAGGCTGAGGCAGAGGCAGTGACATCCTGGAGCAGTGTGGAGGATGTCAAGTATAATCAAGGGCTAAATTTATGCACGGCTGAGCATAAACAACACAAGGTCCGGCCCAAGACCTTGACACAGTGCGTACTCCGAAATCAGCAACCCACTTTTGCCATGTAACCTCAATCCTGCAAATTCCTCCAATTTGCAAAAAGGATTTTGGAGGATTCAGGGCGGTTAGAGTTAATCCTGATTTTGTGAGAAAGGGCGAGTGAGAGATTACGTGAAATCCTGCCACGCACATGCACAATCATTAAAATTATCAAAGTGAATCATGTGTGTGTAAATTTAGCCCATGTTGTTTAATGTGTTTTGCCTCTGTTGTCTTGATGCATATAATAAAAAAAAAATTAAAAAAACCATCTATGGGCTCCGTGCGCCAACAAAAGAGGGTGCGTTTTTACCTCTTTTGAGAGCTCCATGGACGGGACACACAGTGTGCGGCGGGTACTGTACGAGTACTGTACGCATGAGCATCAAGCGTCATCGGCGCGCAAATACGTTTGAATTGAACTTGCGATGGTCTCCCAGACTAATCCCCGCCTCCAAATAACTTTGGATCATTCGAAATACACAGTGCATGGACAAAGAACCAGTCTAGGTCACCCCCAACTCTCTTTTTTCTGGCTGTTGAAGGGGTACTTGTGCACGGATCTGTGCACGGATCCCATACAGTGTGCTAACCAAGTAAATTGTGTTCTTTATTTTCCTCTACATAAACTGTAGAACAGCTGAAAAGCCTGTGAATTTGGCTTTCTAACATTTGGTCTTTACTTTCTGTTATTTCAGAGGGACAAGCCAAGAAAGATTAGCCAGTTAGGACATTCGGACCTCCACACCTCCAACCTCAGATCAGGTCAAGCCAGGACAACATGGGATGTTCAATAAGTGACCTCACCGGCCATGTTTTCTTCTGTCTTGGGCACAGATGGATGTTCAGTGAATTGGATCTTTTGTACAGTGAATAATGGACTGATTGCGTGACTACATTTTTTGATGCTGTGAGGTTTTTACGTAGTTTTTGTGTTGTAAAAGAATGTTGCAATAAGATAATTATTGGATAGGACTAATCGGTTGCACAGGTGTCTCTAAAATGCCCTCTGCTCTGTCACTAGGCAACAAAATTCCATCTGCTATTCATGCAATTTCCACAATTTTGCAAATAATAGAAGAAATTCATATTTGTTTAAAATCAGTTTAATTTTAAAAAACAAATGTGGTTAATTGTTACCAGAAAAACTTTCTGTGGGTGAATTTTGCCAACTTGTTCCTTCCTGGGCCTGGGATGTTGAGGGGTAATGTTTTTTTGGTTAAAGCTGTATTTAACCCTTTAGTCACTGTAGCACCCAAAAACCACCCTGCCTGTTACTCACTGTATCGCCCGAAACCGCCCAAGCACTCTATGGTTTTGTTGATTCTGCAGTGAAAAAATACAGTGTAATACAATGAAGTTCAGGGGCTAATGGGTCAAGTTGACAAAATGAGAAAAATACAACATTCTTTTTGAACGAATTTTGGGAACCGTTTTCCCTTTCTGAGTGGCAAACTTCCGACATAATGTACTCCTGGAAAACTATAAAGGATGCAAGGAATAAACAGCCTTTGTGAAGTCATGGCTGCCATTAAACATGCAGGAGTGGAATGCCCTAAAAGTGGGCAAGACAAGTTGAAGCAAAATGCCTCACACAACAGCTTATAGGAAGCTTTTCCTTGGATATCTTCACTAAACATCAAACGGCTGTATGCAAGTTAATTTACAAGAAGCAAACACTTATTTGACACTGTTTGAATTTGTGCTGGAAAAATCTGAGTTACACATCCATGTTGTTTTACATTTGGTCATAGTGTTGCTGAATAAAACTTTCAAAGGAACAAGGTTTTCCTTTGAAATTATTGTTGTCAGTTGTCAGGAAATTTCATGACACAAAAATGTGTTTATTGTATGCAGGCCATTCATTTGTTAATTTTCCTCAAGATCCTGCTGTTAGCGATTGGCTTTCCAAAAAAAATGTTAGTTGTTGATATCATGCAGTGCTATTCATAATGTCCACCTTCCCAACAATTACTTTGCTTGCCAACTAATGGTCGAAAATACACAATAGGTTTACTCATGCCTATCCTAGCGATACAAAAGTTGCCCTCGAACTCTGCCTTTAAGCTATAGTCCATCATTTGCAGCTATCCGAAAAGTAACTGGCGTAATTATTGTTGAAAAACATACTTGGTTGAAAGATAGTAAGGGGACTAAACTCCCTGTGAAATTATTCTTTCTGGCAAGCTGTCATTTTGAAGTAATCAACGAAAGAAGGCCTTTCCAACGGTGCTTCTTAAGACGCACCGTAGGAAATTTAAATTAGTAGTTCGTTTTGTTATTCGGCGAAGCACGTGCAAGCATTGGCACGACGCACATGCGGTTGCTATAATTTGTCGGATCAGTGCGCGACATCGCGTAGCTGCAATCGGCTCAGTGAGAACGCGTCTCGGACGCTGAATTCGGGCCGAATTCAAAACATGATTGAGCAACTTTTGATTTGAAATTAAGATCCTAGAATGCTGTTTTTCTCGGAATATACAGCTGAAGCTGAGCCGACACTTCATCAGGTTAACTGTTCAGAACCCTTCTTTAGATTTTGAGCTCTTTTGTTGCTTCAAAAGAACTAAATACACAAATGATGGACTATATCTTTAATGCCCAAGGTCCATATTATAGGAAACATACAAACTAAATGATCACATGTGAATCATGCTGTTGAATTTTCATCACTTCTTGTTTTATTGTTTCAAACGTTTCAGGAACTTTCTGTAAGGCAAGACAACGGCAAGACAGAGTGGCATAAGTGAATACAATGGGACACACTGACAATTTTGATGTGCAGAAATACCAGTCATATTAGTGGCTGTTTTTCCCCAAGATGAACCAAAACTGGTAGAAATTGAGTTTTTGTGGTCTTTTGGTGCAAGTGTGTCCCATTGTATTAAGGGTCACTTTGACCCCCTTTTTTCAGTTGAAGTTATTTTTTGAATTTTGTTTCACTTTTCTGCAGAACAAAGTTTAGTTGAATTAAAAACAGTCCAATTTCTTTTACATTAACATTGACCACACTAAGTAATGAGCTGTTTGGTCCTAAACTTGTTTGTTTGATCCTAAACTTTTGTAGTATTTTTTGTTTAAGTGTGAGTTCCTGTTGTCAATCTGGATGTCTACTGCTCCTGGTCACCTTCTTCCTCTTCTTCATCAAACTCGCCTTCCTCCTCGGCTGTTGCATCCTGGTACTGCTGGTATTCAGACACCAAGTCGTTCATGTTGCTCTCAGCCTCAGTGAACTCCATCTCATCCATACCCTCACCGGTGTACCAATGCAAGAAAGCCTTCCGCCTGAACATAGCGGTGAATTGCTCAGAGATGCGCTTAAACAGCTCCTGGATGGCGGTGCTGTTCCCGATGAAGGTGACGGACATCTTGAGGCCTCGTGGTGGGATGTCGCAGACAGCGGTCTTGACGTTGTTGGGGATCCATTCCACGAAGTAGCTGCTGTTCTTGTTCTGCACGTTCAGCATCTGCTCATCAACTTCCTTCATGGACATGCGGCCACGGAACATAGCTGCAACGGTCAAGTAGCGGCCGTGACGCGGGTCGCAAGCAGCCATCATATTCTTGGCATCGAACATCTGCTGGGTCAGCTCGGGAACAGTCAGGGCACGGTACTGCTGGCTGCCTCTGCTGGTCAGAGGAGCAAAGCCAGGCATGAAGAAGTGGAGTCGTGGGAAAGGTACCATGTTAACTGCCAGCTTGCGAAGATCAGCATTGAGTTGACCAGGGAACCTCAGGCAGGTGGTAACACCACTCATGGTAGCAGACACAAGATGGTTGAGATCGCCATATGTTGGGGTGGTCAACTTCAAGGTGCGGAAACAGATGTCATACAGAGCTTCGTTATCAATGCAGTAGGTCTCATCTGTGTTCTCTACGAGCTGGTGGACAGAGAGAGTGGCATTGTAGGGCTCGACCACAGTGTCAGATACCTTGGGAGAAGGTACGACACTGAAGGTATTCATGATGCGGTCTGGGTACTCCTCACGGATCTTGCTGATGAGAAGTGTTCCCATTCCTGAGCCAGTGCCACCACCAAGGGAGTGTGTCAGTTGGAATCCCTGCAAGCAAAAAAAAGATCTATTTTAATTCTGCTACCTTATAATTTATCAAGTCTATAATTTATCACATCTCATTTTATACCAGCTATAAGCAAATAAAATATAATCTAAGGCATGCTGTATTACCCACCTGTAGGCAATCACAGCTCTCTGCCTCCTTGCGGACAACATCAAGAACCGAGTCTACCAGCTCAGCCCCCTCGGTGTAGTGACCCTTGGCCCAGTTGTTTCCAGCTCCACTCTGTCCGAAGACAAAGTTGTCTGGTCTGAAGATCTGACCAAATGGACCAGAGCGGACAGAGTCCATGGTGCCTGGCTCCAGGTCGACCAGTACAGCTCGGGGTACATATTTGCCTCCAGTAGCTTCATTGTAGTAAACGTTGATTCTCTCCAACTGCAAGTCGGAGTCGCCATGGTATGTGCCCGTTGGGTCGATGCCATGCTCATCAGAGATCACCTCCCAGAACTGCAAGTAATTATGAAATGAAATACATATAGGCCTACTGTTTGTATTATTTTGGGCTATTTCCACGAAAGGGCTCCATAATGTGTTTTTCATCAGTTACGGAATTGCAACATAACATTTATGAGGTTAAACATTTTCATAGCAATCGAAGCTCTTTGGTAGCTCAGGACAGTAGGATAGACCAAGTAAATGAGTTATCATTAAAGGGGCACTAGGTCCTGAAATCCCCGGAAATTTTATGTTTTGGATTATTTACTTATCCTATTTCAAACATCTGGTTGAAAGGAAACCAACCTAATGTCTTACCGTTCCCGAGAAAAGACGAAAAAAACCCGGTTGTTTACATCGGACACGACGGAGTACGAATACGTTTTTCGTGTCGTTCTCAGTGTACGATATACACATTGTGTGTCTCGGGAACAGCGGTGACCAATCACCAATGCAAAAATAGTGGTTTCTTCAACGTCCGCAAAAGTCGAATTCTTTTATGAATGAAATCACAACTAGCATCCAAACAGCTCGAATTTATGGGGTCGCAAAAGTGGACCCCGAATTTCGTTCTCGCACGCATAATACAGGAATAACACAAAAACGCCCAGTTTTGAAAGGATAGTTGTGTGGATGTTTATATCCTACTTTTAAATGTTATTTCCGATTAACATCATCTCGTTAAAAGCGCATTTTGTAGCCCAATTGGGCTGTTCCAGGACCTAGTGTCCCTTTTAATGACTTCTTTTTTTGGGGGGGGGGCATGGGCATAATGAAGGGCAACAGCGGATTGGGGGGGGGGGGGAGTGACGTCGCAAAAAAGGCAGCCACTGCATTCACCACCATCTTTTCCAAAAAAAAAAAGTTAAAGTGGTCAGAAATTGCCTCAGATCACACCACAGAGCATCTAGAATGAAAACAAATTCCGGGACCCTTAAGCCTAGGCTTGGACCCGAACCCCACACCGTACTTTTTTGGACGAAATTTTTTGGCGACCCACATTTTTTTGGCCCCCCCAAAAATTGTGTTCTGGATCCGCCCTGGGGGGGGGGGCATTTTTAAGTTGGTTTGTTTTCTTTTTAAATTTGGCTGAACAAAAATTTACAAATAAAACAAAAACAGTTAAAACACAACCATGACAACCCCCCCCCCCAAAAAAAACCTCAACTGACTAAGGCAAAGGCAGCTATTGCTAAGCATGCTATGACTGAGGCCCCTACTGAGTTTTAGGATCCAAAGAATGAGTTTTTAAACAAATCTTAACTTTTTCTGATCTCTCTTCTTTATTTGAAAAAAGGTCCCGGGGGGGGGGGGGGGGGGGGGGGGGGGGGGGGTAGGTCTAGCCCTGAATAAAGTTATCTAGGCTTTGCATGGTTGGTAAACAAATTGTAGGCTAGCTGTCATGGCTCATGCTGTACAGGGCCCACGGCCTATATACAAATCCATTCCTTCGTAAAATTGCAAGCAGAGGAAAGATGTCAGCTATTTTAGTTGAATGAATTAGGCACTAAGGCAGGTAGGCCTATAGCCCCACTAGTGTGGCCGTCGGTATGCTGCGCTGAACCTAAGGCCACACACCGTGGTCCGCGCACTACTGAGGACGTTTTCATAAAATTTGCAGGGAATTTCTTACATATGGTTGTATTCTACGATGTCCCATCTATCACTTCTGGGATGCTTAGGTGTAATGATGTTCAATTTTCCGAGATATTCTTGAATCTTTCTGGAGCCCATATGCACTCGTGAAACGTCCGGTGATGGCAGCCATTTTGAATGTGACAAGAGATGACCTCAAGCTGTGACGTCGCGTTTATGCAAATTGCTTGTCGAGCGAGGGCGCGAGTTGCAAATGCGACGGCTGTTTCCTGTGCCGTAGATCCTGAATAGAGATCAGTGCACGTGGCCCCCAGACGATAAATGCATGGTACAGGAAACAGCCATCGCATTTGCAACTCGCGCCCTCGCTCGACAAGCAATTTGCATAAACGCGACGTCACAGCTTGAGGTCATCTCTTGTCACATTCAAAATGGCTGCCATCACCGGACGTTTCACGAGTGCATATGGGCTCCAGAAAGATTCAAGAATATCTCGGAAAATTGAACATCATTACACCTAAGCATCCCAGAAGTGATAGATGGGACATCGTAGAATACAACCATATGTAAGAAATTCCCTGCAAATTTTATGAAAACGTCCTCAGTAGTGCGCGGACCACGGTGTGTGGCCTTGGGTTCAGCGCAGCATACCGACGGCCACACTAGTGGGGCTAGTACTGCCTAGGGCTAGCTGGAGTTACCCAGCCCTGAGTTTTATCATTGGGTTGTCTATAAAACTCAGGGCTGGGTAACTCCAGCTAGCCTAGGGCTAGGATTAGGAATTAGGAATGCAACAAAGAATGCAACATGCATGGAATCGGGCCCCGAACTTATCCTAAGCAGCATGCTAGGCCCCCTATTGCAAGACGTGACATGACCCTGTTGAATTTTATTTTGCCATTCTGACAATGTCTGACCACAGATTGCACAGTCATGAAAGTGTTCATATCCCTAACGTCATGATGAACGTTAAAATCAAAACACAAATATGAAGTCGAACTAAAACTTTAACTCCGACCTAACGTTCGTTGGGACAAAATGATCAGAATAAAACGTTTTATTCACATTGATTTGGCCCATGAGTGAGTGAGTGAGGATGAGCCTGGCCCTCGGACAAATGCTTTAAGCCCCCCTAATCAAAATTAACGTTAGGGCCTATTCCGTATTCGCGTTTTGTGCTGTCACAGTGTCAAACTCAATTCTCATCCTCAATCTCCAGATCTCAGTCATTCATGTCATTGACATTGTCACTGTCTAGGCCTATGTCATGACTGTCATGACTGTGGTCAGTGTCAAAAGTTCAACTTCAGCCTCAGCTCAGGAAAATTAGGGCTTACTTAGCCTACTGCCAAAAAAAAAGGCTTATGCAATAATGTATAGCTTACCTTGGCTCCAATCTGATTGCCGCACTGGCCTGCTTGGATGTGAACGATTTCACGCATTGTATGGTTTGGTGGATTTTATTTGTTAAGTTGAAAATTTCACAATGGTTGGAAGGTGCATGCACTTGCTGATTTGTCGAATGTTCGATGTGACGCGATTTTTCGAAGGCGGTCAAATTTAAAAACTTTTGTGCGTGTTCTTCCGCGTAACGCGCGACGTAAAGAGGGAACTACACTCCCAAATAACTTTAGTTTTATGTTTTTTCACAGTTAAAATTCAACATTTTCTAATTTATGCAGATGACTTGTGTTATCATTAATTATTTCAAAATCTTTAAAAGTTAGGAACAAAAATGCCCCCAAAACTTGAGATTGAAAATTGTTGACATTATTCTTCCGCGTTGTACACGGGTTGTTGGCTGGTTCCGAGAAACAGCCTTACGATTAATCAACCATTGTTTTTTTTATTGACGAGAACCAAGTAGATAACGCACCATATACAAATTGGCGGTGAAAAGGCTAACCTAGATACGCTGCCGCGCGCGCGGGAGAACTAGTGTTCTGTAAACAATACGCGTCGTTAGGCGCGCTCAATCTTGCGATTGGCTGATGACTTGTTCTTGTCGTTATCAGTGCTAGATAGTCCAGCGGATATGGGGAAAAAAATTGTGCACTTGCATCGATAGCATGAAATAACTTGCCACATGCGAGAAAATGTTTTAGATGTGGAGCCATCGCAAATTTACCCTTTTAGGGGCGTGGCAGCCATGTAAAAAAGGGGAGGGGGACTCATCATGCCCGCAGTGAAAACGGTTCTCAAAGACAAAATTACATGTATATAGATTATAAGTGTTTTCCAGATGTGGAGCCACCACAAAAGCACCTTTTGGGGGCGTGGCAGCCATTTAAAAAAAGAGGGGGGTAATTATTATGCCCACCTTGGGAAAAATTGTTCCCACATTTCATGAACAAATAAAACGTCCCACCAGACGTTTATATTCGTGGGAAAAAAAATCCAGATGTGGAGCCATCTCGAACACACTCTTTTACCGGCGTGGCACTTATAATCTTTATAATTATGTCTTTGTGAAGTTTCCTGCTTCTGTGACAAGTGGGAACAACCGTTTTCACTGCGGACATGATGAGTCCCGCCCCCTTTTTTTTTAAATGGATGCCACGCCCCTAAAAGGGTGACTTTGCAATGGCTCCACATCTAAAACATTTTCTGGCATGAATATGAACATCTGTGCCAAGTTTCACGCTTTATGCAAAAGTGCACAATTCATCAATATTTTGTCACATATCCGCTGGACTAAGAGGGCTAGGGATGTCCAATCAGTCAATGGTGACGTATGTGACTATGGGATGAACGGTGATGACTTTGGCTGCTTCATCATACCTGTTTGTTTTATAGGGGGGGGGGTAAGGGGGTATTTACCCCCCAATATTTTGTAACGACTGCCCTTTTCCATTCAAATGCCCTTTTTTTCACCAACGTTTACCCCCCCCCCTCCAAAAAAAAAGTTTTGTAAAGAGTGCCCCTTTTTTAAAGAAGTGCCTTTTTTCTGAACAAGTGCCCTTGTTAAAAAGAAGTTGTGCCCTTTGACATCGGCCGTCCCGGGTGCCTTTAAAAAAAAAAAAGAATTTCACGGATGTATCGCCCTGAAAAGCACCATACATGTATATTGTTCGTTAGTGTGCATAATCGTCGGTTTTAAACAGCGCCCCTATCCACAGATGGTAACCCCCCCCCCCCCCGTTTTTTGATTATACGGAGCCCAAGTGTACGGAGATAAAAATGTGTCTACATTTAACCGTGACGGATGTTACAACGCTACTAGAAGCAGTTACTGATGTACAATTTTTACATCATGTCAGTAACTTAACTGCTTTAGTAGCGTTGTAAAAGTGCAGCAGCACTTTATTATCAGCGTTTGAAAATAAGCTTTCATTACAAGTTGAAGGTGTGCAGGCGTGGATCCGGGGGGGGGGGGGAACCAGCTCCGTCGATTGTTAATTTTTTTTATAGAAATATAGCAAAACAAAAGTTGGGTTCTTTTTTTGGGGGGGGGGGGAGGGGCGGACAAGAAGTTTCATGTATGAGAAAGAAATTTCATATTTTGGGAAATGAGGAAGTCGGTTGAAATCGAACGCCGCCTACAAGGTTCCCATATCAAAAATCGGCAATCACCCGCACAGGAAATCGCCTCAACACTCCCTAGATTTAGGACACATGCTCCGTCTTGAAATTAATTCCAAACATCACATGGCAAAATAAAAGGAAATCATGGCTATCCTGCTGCAGTGGCTGACATTTGTTTATTTTTTAGAAGTCAATTTTTTTTTCAAAACATTTTGCCCAACATTTTTGGCCGCAGATTTTTTTTTTTTTTTTTTTTTTTTGGGGGGGGGGAACTATTTTGACATTGGTGGCGCCACTTGCACCCCTATTATACTACTCGGAAATAGGCCACATATCGCCAAGGTCAAATCGTGGGACTGGGACTAAAAAAAATATAAAAAGTTATATTTTGAAGATCTTAAATTTTTAGATGGTGCGGCAACTAAATAATTGCTTCATTTATAATGTGACATAACCCCCCCCCCCTATACACGCACATCGCCCTCATTTTTTGAATAATATTTCGCACGCATGACTCTTAATTAATTTGCTGGTGAAATGTGCATTTGGGTTATTCTGGAAATTTGGTACATCAGTCCCCGTTAACATGGTTGTAGTGGCGTAACTATACGGGGGCGGGGAGGGGAACCGGGCGGATGTGCCCCCCCCCCCCCCCGATGCCCCCATTCAAAATCTGGAATTGAACAAAAATATACACCACCCCCGCCACACCCCCCCTCAAATGACACATTAGTGCACCCCAAGTTGCCCCCCCCCCCAAGAAATTGAATAGTTACGCCACTGCATGGTTCTTTGTATTTGCTATTCAAATACAAGATGTATTGCATCACTAAAATTGACCTCAAACGATTTGGGTTTTGGAGGGTGGTTGGTAGTTTGCTATACATGTACAGTCGAGTCTCGTTAATACAAACTCGTTTGGACCTAGCCAACATGTTTGTTATATCAGAATTTCGTATTAAGAGGAACATCAGTCCCATTCATTGTGCATATAAATGCACAGTCGGGACCAAGGCCTTATGTTTGTTATAACCAGAATTTTGTATTAACAGAGTCTGTACTAACGAGAGTCGACTGTACTCATAATCACTCTTGAAGGACGACTCCAATGACAAGAGCATCCGAATTATAAAATCATAAAGTAAAATGTCACAGGGAAAGGACAAAAAGTGGACCCCAACTTTATAGAATGACCCATTTTATGAGTAATAAAGCTGAGGAAAGTTGTCCAGCTACTCAGGTCGCGCTATATTCACAATTTCACATTCGAAAGAAATCCGAAATCATATCGCCATAATTATGTGCTTCTGAATGATTTTTTTTTGGCAAATAGCAAAGTTTATTTCCCAAACCATGCGTCGATAAAAAAAAACCACCCCACAAATACCCACTAGCAGAAAATTGCAAAGCAGATGGTCCCGATAGCAATGAACACAAGCCGGCGAGACTTATTGATTATTGCGGGTACTAAAAGCGAGGGTATCGCCCACGTTTCATAAAACATAATTAGAAGGCAATGGCCGTCATTATCACCCGTATTTTTTCCAAATAAAACAATCGCGATGCATATCGCATATGCATTGCCGTCAACAACATAATGGTTTCTGTACTTATTTGTTCCAGGGTGTAAATACATTTTAAAAAAGTTTGCAAAAATTGGGGAATCAAGCATACTCTTTGGCAAAGAGGCAGTACTGACTTTAATTTAAAGTTACAGCACACTACATGTATAGTTTAATTTGCTTTTATTTGGTTAAAAACCTGAAGTTATAAGTTGCGGTAGATTTCAATATGTTGCAATAAAAACGATCAACGTTAATGTCTTTATTTATATACGTTATCTGAAATAACGTATATAAATATGTACGTTATCTGAAATACATGTATATACGTTATCTGAAATATATAGATTGGAGCTATAAAATCACTCATGATATAAGTCCAACGAGCCAGTTTGTTTGATTGAGTTTCTTGGTTGCGTATCCAACGCCGAAGCATGTGGGCGCAAAATTAATTTTCTTCATCCTCTTAAATATTTATAGAGATCTGAAGTATGGGTGATGAAAGCATGTACAAAGTAAAAATGCAGTTATCAGTCCAGTGAATTTTGTTTATTAATTTAGAGTGTCTTTGGTTGAAGTTTAGTTCTCTTCCTCCCCTTCTTCCTCCTCATCAAACTCGCCCTCCTCCTCGGCTGTCGCATCCTGGTACTGCTGGTACTCAGACACCAAGTCATTCATGTTGCTCTCGGCCTCAGTGAACTCCATCTCATCCATACCCTCACCGGTGTACCAATGCAAGAAAGCCTTGCGCCTGAACATAGCAGTGAACTGCTCAGAGATGCGCTTGAACAGCTCCTGGATGGCGGTGCTGTTGCCGACGAAGGTGGCAGACATCTTGAGGCCTCGTGGTGGGATGTCGCAGACAGCGATCTTGACGTTGTTAGGGATCCATTCCACGAAGTAGCTGCTGTTCTTGTTCTGCACGTTCAGCATCTGCTCATCAACTTCCTTCATGGACATACGTCCACGGAAGAGGGTAGCAACAGTCAGGTAGCGGCCATGACGAGGGTCGCAAGCAGCCATCATGTTCTTGGCATCGAACATCTGCTGGGTCAGCTCGGGAACGGTTAGGGCACGGTACTGCTGGCTGCCTCTGCTGGTCAGGGGAGCAAAGCCAGGCATGAAGAAGTGGAGACGTGGGAAAGGCACCATGTTGACTGCCAGCTTGCGAAGATCAGCATTGAGTTGACCAGGGAACCTCAGGCAAGTGGTAACACCACTCATGGTAGCGGACACAAGATGGTTGAGATCACCATATGTTGGGGTGGTCAACTTCAGGGTACGGAAACAGATGTCATACAGAGCTTCGTTGTCGATGCAGTAGGACTCATCAGTGTTTTCTACGAGCTGATGGACAGAGAGGGTAGCGTTGTATGGCTCAACAACAGTGTCAGATACTTTGGGAGAAGGCACTACACTGAAGGTGCACATCATGCGGTCTGGGTACTCCTCACGGATCTTGCTGATGAGAAGTGTTCCCATGCCTGAGCCAGTGCCTCCACCGAGGGAATGTGTGAGTTGAAAACCCTGCGGGGAAAAAAATCATTTTAATTAGTTCGGCAACACAATCAAACAGTTGAATAAAGTAATAAGCTGACTGTCCCTTCGTCTGTTTTTATTCTTCCCACTTAATCCTTTCAACCCTAAAAACATCTGTTTTAAGACCATCAATCATCGATCGCGACTTACCTGTAAACAGTCACAGCCCTCAGCCTCCTTGCGTACAACGTCCAAAACTGAGTCTACCAGCTCAGCCCCCTCGGTGTAGTGACCCTTGGCCCAGTTGTTTCCAGCTCCACTCTGTCCGAAGACAAAGTTGTCTGGTCTGAAGATCTGTCCAAATGGACCAGAGCGGACAGAGTCCATGGTGCCTGGCTCCAAGTCGACCAGTACAGCTCGGGGTACATATTTGCCTCCGGTAGCTTCATTGTAGTAAACGTTGATTCTCTCCAACTGCAAGTCGGAGTCGCCGTGGTATGTGCCGGTTGGGTCGACGCCATGCTCGTCAGAGATCACCTCCCAAAACTGTTTGTGAGAAACGAAGAAAATTTAATTTGCTTTGCTCATACAGAACTGAAAGAAGGGATCCTCAAGGGAATGTCTATCTATAAAAAATATACATAACATGTACTGGAAAATCTTTCTTATCATTTTTCGTTAGCAACTGAGATCTTTACAACAGCTGATAATTTAAATTTTGGGACATGTATTATGTTCTTGCACATTATGTTTTTCTTTCAGAAGGGCGATTCACAGAATAAACCTCAATGCCAAAATTGAAAAATAGTTTAAATGCCACAAACTGAAAAGTATATAATTCTGAAGCTTATTAGCTTTATTTCATTGAAATGTACATGAAGAGTTTATTTCTAACTATGTTCAACAGTTCGGCTGTTACTTCCAACTGAAAAAATAATTAATGGGTACAAAATAATTCAATTTGTTTGAGTACGTCCGACACCGTGGTGTTTCAAGCTGATTTCTACAACAGCAAACTAACGTCGGATGAATTCATTGTATTGTGAGTTACTGGTACTTTCTGATTATAACAGTTGCAATTATTTCCACTCTTGACCCGCAAAGACAATGATGAAATGCCTAGAAACTTTCATTAATATCATCACTTTATAGATGAACTGCAGGTCCGAGGTTTTCAAATTCGATAGTTCTGACTGTTCTCCCATTCGAAATTCCGCAAATTTGGAGCTTTTATTTCGACGAAAAAAAAATCCCTATACTTTAACAAAATTTGGGGACCTGAATTGTCGAATCGCGAATAATTCAAAATGTGTATACATGTAGGCTACAATACCTTTTTTTTATATAATACGCCGACGGATTATTTTCGTTCGAAACTACCATGGGACAGTCACTTTAAATTTATTTGCACTATTTGAATTTTGTACAGTCTTTTTTAATCCGTTCGGTTGGTACTGTTATCATTCACGAACGGCCACTAAGTCACTAAGTAAATATGAACTGGCCGACCCACGCAATAAGCGTCAGTTCGGTAGTTCAAATCTCGCTGCGTAGGCCTAACCATGTAGGGGCCTAACCGTTACATTCCACTGCGGATTATGGATACAAAGGTTGTCCGAAACGTGGACGGCCATTCTATTAATACAGTCCTTTGCAAGATCATTATTCCTCCATGAATACGTAGAAATGTCAAGCCCATAAACCCATGGTAAAATTACGTACATGAAAATGATGAATTTTTTTCATGCACACGAGTCACGTCATCTATGCCTAGCCTATGATCGTATATCGATCGATTCGACCGTACATCATCCTGACGAAAAATGACGGTCAGTAAAAAACTACAGTTCAAGGACACGCTAGCAAAATTTAATGTAGTTGCTTAGATGGTACGAACATGGACATGATGGATGAAGTTTTATTCCTACATGGTACAAAATAATTTTTTTTCGAAGTTCTACGTTCCGAAGTAGTGCACGGCATTTCGCACGGTAATCACGGCTCGGCAAAGTGCTCGGGAAATTCGCCAAACATGTCAAGTTTTTATGCAAGGATTGATGGATGTCATTATAGCCCGGGCCCATGATGTCATTATATGAAATAATCGTCAACATAGGGAGAACAGGCTGCATTAAAAAAAATACTAAAACAGTTTCTTCTATACAAATCAGTAATCATGATGTCCAGAGCAGCTATAGCTCCATGGTCTGATGGTATAGATCATGCAATCATGCAATTGACATAATTGATCAACTTCTGGTTCTGGTTGTGACATGACAGATTTTTGCCTCACTCACCTTAGCACCGATCTGGTTACCACACTGGCCGGCTTGCAGATGCACGATTTCACGCATTTTGTTAATTTATGGAATGTAATGTAATATAGAAATTTCACAGATCCTTCTCTGGTGGATGTTTAGTTGATACTGACGACAAGTCCTAACGGTCGTCAAGTATTAAATGAACATGAGTATTTGACTTACTGAGGCGTCCGCGACCAATAAAGTAGTGCGATCGAAACTTCAATGCATTTGGTCATTAACTCACCTGGATTTGATGGCAGCAACAAAAACCAAATTCGATTTTTGTTTGAAGTGAAGAATTTTAGACCGAAAAGTCTTGTATTTGGCATTAATTTTATATTTTGGGGTTTATTCATGCACGAAGAATAATATCAATCCGCATTGCTAACCGGTAAGGAGATGGTTCCCTGTCGATACGCTGTGTACTGTTCTTGCGGGGAACCAAGGAAATTTCTTGGAGTGACCCAGGCGGTTAATAGTCCCCCACACGGACTGCGGGTAGTGATACGTACAACAAATATTTTGTCGTCACAGTAACGCTCAGCCTAGTGCTTTGACAACGTGGTTGTTATATGCTTCAGTGATCTTCAAGGCTTTTGGTTACCCGTCGATCCTCTTCATAATGCATGCCGTTCATAGTGCTGGACCAACAACAGATCAATCAATCATTTATTGACACAACTGTTTGTCCAGGACTTTAAAAGAAAAACCAACGGCTCGGAGGCATGCAAAACATTTTTGAAAACTCTTTTAACCGACTCATGCTTTCACATTATCGTCTTTACTTTTTAAATATAAGTGTAAATTGTTTTGTCTACATTTTATTATTTTACACATGTTGTTATTTTGTTTTAGTTTTCATCTTCCCTTGTTGTCTTGAATTAAAAAGGAACACCTTTTAATATTTTTTTTTAAAGTTTGGATTTCATTGTTTTTGTCGTTGGTTTCATTGATTTTACTTATTTATTAATATATTGCAGTACAGCGGATTATTTTAAATATGTAAATAACTTTTTTTAAAGTTTAGATTGTTTATTTCTTTCTCATTTGATAAATAATTTTCCGGTTGTTTCAATAAATTCTGCCATGATTTAGTTCTATTTTCCCCCTTTTTTCCCCTTTTCTTTTTCCTCTCACTTACCGTGATACATTTTTTTTCTATTTTTTTTCTTCAGTTTATTGCAGTCTGATATCACTTTGCCATTGTCACTCATTATAATTTGTTCTTTCTTCTTTTTCTTCTGCTACAATATTAATCCATTTGAAAATGTATTTGTTTCGCTAGCTCTTCGCGTCGCCCAATCATTTAAAAAAAATTATTTGTTTGAGTATTTTTGTTTATTATCTTAACTATTCTTAAGTGTTTTTACAGAGACCTTAAAGATGTACGGACACCTTTAAGTGCTTAGGCCACCCTGTTAAAATAACACTGACAGTAAATTTCAATTGCTCATCCACATATTCAATTCCTTCTCCAAACTTTTGCAATCTGGAAACATCTTTGTTAATTTTGAATGATCATTTTTATTACCACTTTTTTAATACTACGCATCCGTTCAGTTCATTTTATACAAGCAGTACAAATTAATATGTTGATGAGTTAAATTATAAAATGATAGGGCTAGAAGATCCCCTAACCTTCAGTGAATAAATTATCAAGTCCAGATGAAACCCCACTTGCACTGAATCGCCATCTTGGAACAACAGTGAGCTATCATGGGCGTCGCTAGGACGGGGCAAGGGGGAGGGCGCTTGTTCCCCCTTTAAAAAGCCACACAAAAGAGGAAGAGAAAAAAAGGAGAGGTGTGAAGTCATATATTTGCTATTAATTTATGGGCGTCTGCAGGGGTGTCAATGGGGTGGGTAAATTTCCCCCGCCTTCCCTCGAAAAAATGGTAAATTGAGAATATGCTAGAGAAAGTACAAGGATTGGGGTGGGGGAAAGTGCTTTGCCCCCCCCCCCCGAAAAAAAATCCTGGCGACGCCCATGTGAGCTTTACAGGATAAAACATTCGAGTTGTTACGTACATGTTGCTTAGCCGTTACGTAAGATCCATTCTAGTTTGTCATCTCTATAGTATACTTCCACGTAGGCAACACTGATAAGACGGATTGCCGCGAATATACGCGTGATGAAGGGATAAGGGCAGTTCACCGCTCAGTCAAACTTCAGTACCAGTGATGCTATGTGGCATAATATGACATGATTTTGGATTTCCTTTCATTTAATTTTAAATAACAAAGGCAAAAAGAGGCTAATGTATGCTATTTTGAAAAAATAAAATATAATCCATTAATTTCCCCACGGAAATAGAAGCATTTTGTTCGCCCAAAACCGTGCGTATACAATGTATTTCCTACAAGCCTATATTACGATTTCTTTGACGACATTCGCGTTCAGCACGCACCAGATTCAAACACATGATAAGTTCATTGCAGCCACAACATTCGTTGTCGTCAAAATTAAGATGACTCGACACAGACTGACCGTCATTGTGACGTAATTTTAGTGGTTTCGAGGCTCTCAGAACACGTACGACAGACAACGGTACATGTATCGCATTACTATATCATTTCTTGTAAAGTATCTTTTTGTCCTTATTCTAAATAAAAATGGAATTAATGCTTGAATTTTACACAATATGCCAAAGCCCTCAACTTCAAATCCGAGACTTACTGTAGCCTACTGAAGCTCTCTGGTACATTGAAAATGAATAAGCTCGATCCCACCGGTGACATGGAAACGCAGAGGATTATGGGTAAACCTAGCTAACCTATGTATACTTCAACATAAAATAAAAAAAGAAAGCATTGAACGGCTCTTTTTTCTCGTATACTACAAGTGCCGTAATATCTAAAAAAAGAAAAAAAGAAATGAAAGACAGTGCCTTCATCTGTAAAAGCATTTTGTCATCACACACTGACTGGTGCCCTATCCCATAGGATCGATGATTTAGGGAGAAGGACCGAGAACCATTATAGCTGCAATGCATTTTGGGACTGTGATTTTGATGAGGCGCTCGGTCCAATTAGTAATTTGTCAGACTTCTGGGATAGTATCCCCCTCGCCTGTCCATCTACACCGCGAATAATGTATCATTTCCAGATATGGAGAGATAATGTAAATGAAAAAGCATGAGCAGGATAAAGTCCACTGATGACAGAAGATTAGTGAAGTCCAAACTTGTTTTTGTCGGTAGCCTACGCCTTAACAATTAAGCTGCCTTTAGTGAATGGCATTTTTCATCAAAACCTGAATTGCATACAAATATACGGCAATCGGTTTTTAAAGCCTCTCGCGGTATACAGATAAATTGAATTTTACTAAAGAATCTCAAGTCTGGTTACAAAATGAGCTATAGTGCAATCTTAACACCTGAACATCATGGGCGATAACATTCAAGATGAATGACGCATTCAAATTCAGCTTTTGAATATTTTTATCCAAGGTCTACGTCTCAGTACCATGTATTTTAGAGAAATATTCTGAAATTATCATTTTTCGAAGGAAATATTTTGTGACTTCCATTGATACTGTAGGGTTAAATGACAATAAGGGTTTGGATATAATAAATAGGCAAATCACAGCACGTTTCCACAAGATCTAAAGTATAGATCAGATCCAAAAAATAAGATCACAAATATACGGTCAACGAGTTTTGTTGATCAATTTCAGATACATGTTCCGTTTAAACACTGAAGAACAACGTTGGCACAAACCAATGTTCCTTTGATTTATTTTGCTGACTGTGGTTTCAATTATGGTTACGGCTCAACCTCCCCCTCTTCCCCCTCATCAAACTCGCCCTCCTCCTCAGCTGTTGCATCCTGGTACTGCTGGTACTCAGACACCAAGTCGTTCATGTTGCTCTCAGCCTCAGTGAACTCCATCTCATCCATACCCTCACCGGTGTACCAATGCAAGAAAGCCTTGCGCCTGAACATAGCGGTGAACTGCTCAGAGATGCGTTTGAACAGCTCCTGGATGGCGGTGCTGTTGCCGATGAAGGTGGCAGACATCTTGAGGCCTCGTGGTGGGATGTCGCAGACAGCGATCTTGACGTTGTTGGGGATCCATTCCACGAAGTAGCTGCTGTTCTTGTTCTGCACGTTCAGCATCTGCTCATCGACTTCCTTCATGGACATGCGACCGCGGAAAATTGCAGCGACGGTCAGGTAGCGGCCGTGACGAGGGTCGCAAGCAGCCATCATGTTCTTGGCATCGAAAATCTGCTGGGTCAACTCGGGAACAGTCACGGCACGGTACTGCTGGCTTCCTCTGCTGGTCAGGGGAGCAAAGCCAGGCATGAAGAAGTGGAGACGTGGGAAAGGTACCATGTTGACTGCTAGCTTGCGAAGATCAGCGTTGAGTTGACCAGGGAACCTCAGACAAGTGGTGACACCACTCATGGTAATCGACACGAGATGATTGAGATCACCGTATGTTGGGGTGGTCAATTTGAGTGTGCGGAAGCAGATGTCATACAGGGCCTCGTTGTCGATACAGAATGTCTCATCTGTATTCTCTACGAGCTGGTGGACAGAGAGGGTTGCGTTGTATGGCTCCACCACCGTGTCGGACACCTTGGGAGAAGGTACGACACTGAAGGTGCACATCATGCGGTCTGGGTACTCCTCACGGATCTTGCTGATGAGAAGTGTTCCCATTCCTGAACCAGTGCCACCACCAAGGGAGTGTGTCATTTGGAATCCCTGCATGGAGAAAAATAGGATTTATAAAAATATTATTTACTAACAGCTTCTTACCTTCTGTCCGGTAACACACTTACAGTGTTTATACGTCGGTAAAGGGCAAAACCTAATATTGAATTGACGCAAATTCCATCTTATGAATAGTTTCATTGCGGTACCCGCTGCTACATCTGATTCGAACCTGCCAACCGATCCCACAAGCTCGGTGGTCGAGTGGTAAGACGTCTGCACTAGAAAGCAGGAGGTCGTGGGTCCACCCGAGGGACTTTTTCTCACTTTCACTCGGGAGGTATAACACACTGAGTATACAGCGTTTATACGTCGGTGAAGGGCATACCTAATATTGAACTTTTGTCCGCGGTCATCATTATTGCATTTTCGCTAACACTAAAAGAAGCAAATGCGTCTCCATTTTTTTTTAAGATTAGGGAAGATCGAACTGAGCACACAATACTAACCTGTAGGCAATCACAGCTCTCTGCCTCCTTACGTACAACGTCCAATACGGTGTCTATGAGCTCAGCCCCCTCAGTGTAGTGACCCTTGGCCCAGTTGTTTCCAGCTCCACTCTGTCCGAAGACAAAGTTGTCTGGTCTGAAGATCTGACCAAATGGACCAGAGCGGACAGAGTCCATGGTGCCTGGCTCCAGGTCGATAAGCACAGCTCGGGGTACATATTTGCCTCCGGTAGCTTCATTGAAGTAAACGTTGATTCTCTCCAACTGCAAGTCGGAGTCACCGTGGTATGTGCCGGTTGGGTCGACGCCATGCTCGTCAGAGATCACCTCCCAGAACTATTGTAAAAAAGAAAGACAGAAAAAAGATATTTAGGAATAAAAAAAAAAAGCAATATGGAGAGTCTTGGAAAGCAGAAAAAAATAGGCCTACTATAAAAATATTTGGGGATGGATATTAATATTCCCGGTTGTCATGCAGTTTATTAAGTTGCTTCGTGAACTTTCATAAGATAAATTATGCTTTGAATCATTCCACAATACCATGTATATGTTGACATTCGTATGAAATTCTGGTGTTTAGGTCCCCGCGTCTGTTTAATAATTTTGTGTGCGGCTGCGCACGTTTTCGTTCCTATTGCCACTGCAAGTGCAACGCTGTTCGTATGATGTGCGCAGTCGATCCGTACGGCTGATGTACGGGTGACGTAAGTGCGCACACAGCGACAGAGCGGCATTGCCACTGTCATCGGCATAATTATAGATGTAGGCCTACATCAGGGGTTGTATTGTACACGAGAATGTCATTGCATACATGCAGACATAAAATTCCTGATAATCCTTTATGCTGCGACCCGTAACCTTACGGCAAATCACACGAGTTTTAAAATATTCCCACGGGTCGATCGCGTCTTAAAAAAACCTTTGTGATATGAAAACCATTGGGAAAACACGGAAATGCAGGTCATATAAACATAACACGTTCGTGCATGAACGTGTATTTCTGGTCAATTATTTATACACGATAGACAATTGAATAATTGAGTTTTGTATATTTTTTCATCATGCGACGACGAATATCTGGTTGATTTAATGGACATGCTGTATTGTGTTATAATCGTTTGTTTTTTGGCGGAAATTAATTAGTCCAGTTTGACCGAATTTTAATTTAAATCAAATCATCTTACCTTTGCACCGATCTGGTTGCCACACTGTCCGGCTTGAAGATGTACGATTTCACGCATTTTGAGATTAAGAATGTATCCTACACTCAAAATCACACGAGAGAAAAGGCCAACAGTTTGTCAATATAGACCTCAGTTCACCGAGGGATGCGGCGTTGTCACTGAAGGGAGCGGCCGTTAAAGAAAGATGATTTAGCCCGTTTGTGAAAAAAATCAAGACGTCCTCAGCCTGAAAAAATAGGGCGGTCGAAACAGTGATTGTTCATAAACACATTTTCACATTTCCAAGATTCAGGGCCTAATATCGGATTAATTAGATTTAACGATATATTAATGTTCCAGGAAGAAGGTTGATAGTGAATGTTATTCTTTATGTTGAAAATATATTATTTTGTCTCATGAGACTGATGACGAATTTTGAAGCCAAGAGTTTATTAATCCGCGCTGTAAGGCGGTGGTTCAGATGGGGACTCCTCGATGGTGCAGTGTCCCTGCTGCGAACAATGGAAGCTCCCTGCATGAAGCAAATTGCTGATGTCCCGCACGCTACACGCGCCTACTGAGCAACAGCCCTGCATGTCGGCAATACTCATTGTAGACAGATGCTTTTTTCTTGAAAATGTGTATTTATTTTCTGTATTAAATTGAAAAAAATATGGTTGCTAGTGTCTTGGAAAAATGGACACTGCACTATAGCACAGCGCAGAATAATAATCGTTGAGTCAAATACTATTGACCTTGAATGAGATTATATTTACATAAATAATTCAATTGCAGATCTGCGTGAAGGGTTTGCAGACAGCACCGAGCAAAAAAGTGTCATTGAATCAACACTATATTTAGGCAACACAATTAAGTCTCTGCCTCTGTGACCATCCTTCCAGCCTGTAGTACAAAAACAAAGTTTAGAATATAATAACAATATGATATAATTATTCAAATATTAAATAGAAACTCTCAACCTGCCTTCATCATATCCCAATACATTTGGGCCCACTGTGAATAAGTGCTTAATTTATGAGATCGAATAATAATAATAATAATAATAATAATAATGGCATTTACTATTGCGGAAAATGCATAAACTTATGTCATAATGCGCATTACAATACAAATTACTTGAAGAATAAAACCGTACTATGATAATGGTACTTTGGAAATTAACCCACAAGACACAAGTCATCGTAAATTGCGTATTAATAGCTTCAAGCTGATGAGGAGAATTCCCGCCTGCTATGTATTATCATAATGAGGTAAGGTCTGCAACGAATAAACATGCATAATGAGAAGTGAGCAATTACTTTCGGCATAAATTCACTGACCTGCTCAATTTGGACAAAAACCCCGAAAGATGCCAATTACATCGCAAAGCGCTAGGTGACGCCATATCGATAACGACGATGAGGCATAAACTCAACGCTACATTGATGAGTACGATTTGAGGCTATATTGATGCATAGAGCAGGGAACAGATACCACTTTTATGAACAGGGTATATAAACACTGGGATGGTATGATGAGACCCACTACTATAATATTTCGAACAGAACATTTTCATCGAACCTTTATCATTTCATTGTTGAGGTCACATGGTTGTATTAATGCGGTTTGCCTTTAATCGTGCGTTGGCAATTTCTGCCTCTAGAATGAATTTTAGCATGCAAAGAACGGTTGGTAATAGTTCCGGCTCAGCCCCTCCGGCAAGGTACGTGTACGACTTCGTAGATTGCTTGCATGTGTACGCTCTCGCTTTGCAATGCGGCTTGCGTCACTGACGGAGAGCACGAGCAAGACGCGTGCGTGATCATGCACGTACGTCCAAGCTGACTGGTGAGGTGTGTGTAAGTTTGCAATGCGTAAATTAATACAGAATCTGGAAAAGACTGTTGATTAAATCATTGTAGTAACTACATGTACATGCATGTACATGTATACAACATGTGAAAACGAACCCACTCCAAGAAAGCTCAACGGTGTGGTTCTAAGTAATATCAGAGATAATCAACCAACTTAAGCGGCCAGGATAGAAAGAAGGATGGTATTAACACATACACTTTAGGAAGGTTTTACTGATTTTAATGGACCTAATAATACATAGGAAACAAAACATTTTAACCTTAGCAAAGATTTCAGAATAAGAATTCATCTTATGGATCTTTACCTGTAATTAAAACCAGTCTGTGATATATTACTGGCTTAAGACAATATGACCGGTATTTAGATAAAAATGACTTTTTAAAAAAATATCCAGTCGTCTTCCCTGAACAAAGTGAAGCCACCGTTACATGTCTTGTTATCTTAAGAACGAAAATCGGGTTCCTTCTTTTCCAACACTTTCTTGATAGCCTCAAGGTGGTCAATTTTGAAGGAGTCCCCACAACTGTCAAAGTACTCGGCCACGCCCTTAGCAACCTCGTCGCTCACCTCGGCAAGCTCTTTTCCTGTTGCATCCGCTAGCATCTGTTCATGAGAGCAAAACGGGAAAATGCGGTATACAGGGTGGGTAACATAAAAAGGAAACCCAAATGGCAGGACCAAGTATTTAATGAAGTTCTGCATGTAGTACACTTTACAAATCTAGGAGTAATTCAATCCACTCATGTACTTTTGAAGTTACGAAATTTTGAACCCAAAAACCGTTTTAAAGTTCTGTCCACGGATAAAAAAAAAAGGTATTAAGTGTTCTTTCGGGAAAACGAAAACAATTCACACAGGAAATGGTCCTGACATTTGGGTTTCCTTTTTTTTTTTTACTCACCCTGTATTGCGAGAGTTTGGTAGTTCGTCAGTCCCCAGAAGAACGTTATAAATGAGAGTGTTATATTTATTAAACAATGGAAAACAAAATAGACATTTTATGGTGGGAAGGGTGCATGATGTTATAAGAGGATCAGGTTTTTTTTTTATTCCTCTACCTCTGTAATGAGCTGATGGCGGGCTCTGGATTGTTTTAAAGAACGTTCAAAGGTTCTTAGGTATTTATTCATAGATCTTAATTTTTGAATACCTGATTTCGTATAGGATTTGATTAATATAAAGAAGGGTTACAGGGACACAACAATTCCAGGTAATAATACAGAAATTGGAGCTATTTAAATTATTTACGGAATCTTGGGAAAATGTTGGGAATGGTTTTAAAAAAGAAACACTCCATCCCAACCGTTTTTAGAAGCGCTCCTCTCATGTGGAAGAAAACACTGAAGTTCTATAACGCTCCGAAACGCGTGCCATTCTCAAGGGTCATGAGATGATGTTTTCTTAGGAACTCATTTTGTGCAACTTTCTACTCCTAAAAGAATTTGACATCCCTTTTCGGTTAATTTAATTAAAAAGTGCACTTCTTTAAAAAAAAAAAAAAAAAAAAAAAATTCCACGCTTTCTGCATGGACAACTGAGGACGCTGTTGCTGTGATGTCATTTCAGGAAGACAGTGTTCAGTTAAGGAGTTTTCTGTTCAAAATGTGAACCCACAAATTTGATCATTGAAAACATTTTGGAGAAAGATGTGCTCATTGGTTTACTGCCTTTTACTGACACAACAACAAATCACCAATGAAAAGAAAATCTAGGATATGAAACCCCAAATAATAAGCTTTCTTGTAGTACAAGAGTAATTCAAATCACTCATGTACTTTTGAAGTTACGAAATTTTGAACCCAAAAACCGTTTTAAAGTTCTGTCCACGGATAAAAAAAAAAGGTAAGTGTTCTTTCGGCAAAACGAAAACAATTCACACAGGAAATGGTCCTGACATTTGGGTTTCCTTTTTTTTTTTTTTTACGCACCCTGTATTGCGAGAGTTTGGTAGTTCGTCAGTCCCCAGAAGAACGTTATAAATGAGAGTGTTATATTTATTAAACAATGGAAAACAAAATAGACTTTTTATGGTGGGAAGGGTGCATGATGTTATAAGAGGATCAGGTTTTTTTTTTATTCCTCTACCTCTGTAATGAGCTGATGGCGGGCTCTGGATTGTTTTTAAGAACGTTCAAAGGTTCTTAGGTATTTATTCATAGATCTTAATTTTTGAATACCTGATTGCGTATAGGATTTGATTAATATAAAGAAGGGTTACAGGGACACAACAATTCCAGGAAATAATACAGAAATTGGAGCTATTTAAATTATTTACGGAAACTTGGGAAAATGTTGGGAATGGTTTTAAAAAAGAAACACTCCATCCCAACCGTTTTTAGAAGCGCTCCTCTCATGTGGAAGAAAACACTGGAAGTTCTATAACGCTCCGAAACGCGGGCCATTCTCAAGGGTCATGAGATGATGTTTTCTTAGGAACTCATTTTGTGCAACTTTCTACTCCTAAAAGAATTTGACATCCCTTTTCGGTTAATTTAATTAAAAAGTGCACTTCTTTAAAAAAAAAAAAAAAAAAAATTCCACGCTTTCTGCATGGACAACTGAGGACGCTGTTGCTGTGATGTCATTTCAGGAAGACAGTGTTCAGTTAAGGAGTTTTCTGTTCAAAATGTGAACCCACAAATTTGATCATTGAAAACATTTTGGAGAAAGATGTGCTCATTGGTTTACTGCCTTTTACTGACACAACAACAAATCACCAATGAAAAGAAAGAAAATTCACGACAGCAAAATATCTAAAATTTTGGCAACTTTTGGAGCTGTTGTAACATTGAAGTTTCTGCCTGAAATGAGATCACACTTTTGCTAATGAATGTGGAAATTCTCATTAGCAAAAAAAAGAAAGAAAGTTACCAAAAATACTCCTGAATTGGCAAAAAGTTGAAAATAAGGTTGAATGCATGGGACACAAAGGTGCATTTTCAAGGATTGCATTAAAACAGTACATTTCATGGTCCCTGTAATTGCATGAGCCCTGTATGGGGGGCAAGGGGGCACTTGCCCCCCCCCCCCGGAAAACGAACAAAAAAAAGGAAAAAGGAAAAAGACGTGCGAAGCCATATTGCTGTTAATTTGATGGGGGGGGGGGTAGGGCAAATGCTCCCCTGCTCACGCTCGGAAAATGATAAATTGAGAATATAATGAAAAAGTTAAGGAATTTTGGGGGAACATTTGCTTCCCCCCGGAAAAAAATCCTGGCGACGCCCATGGCTACAAAGGGGATTTGTTTCCTCACCTGAGTCATGGCAGCCCTCTCAAAGTAGTAAAGATTATCGAAGACGGCGGCGGCCGACTTGCCGATTCCCATTATGCCGTGGTTGCCCATAACGAGGATCTGCTTTCCCGCCATCTTGCTAGCCAGCCTGACGCTTTCGTCACCCATGCAACCCGCGCCCCCGTACTCGGAGTCGTAGGCAACTTTGCCGTAGAATCGCATGCAGGTCTGGTGGATCATTTTCAGCCGAGGTTCCTTTAAGCAGCCTGCATAAAATGAAAGAAATAAAAAACCCATCGTTTGATTAATTGCTCATCAGCAACACAAAAATCAAACCTTCTTTTCAAGCACTTTACGGTATAAAACTACACACAAAAATAAGGGTTTAAAACAGAAAAACTCGTGACCTCATTAAGTTGTACTATACATCAAGCGTTCTGAATTCAGGAGAGCACTATTTGAAGAAAAGTTAAGAGCAGAAAATTAAAGCACATCTATTCTTGCTGCGTTTTTAATTCACTATGGGACCATTAATTTTCATCGGTTAATGAGAATCTTCTAATGGATGCCCCTTTTTCCAGCGGAAGCTACCAAGACCTGAAATCCAACTGTCAACGTACTCACATCGCAACATTGAAATGAATTTTTTATTTGGCTTTCAGGAAAAGTTACTCACAGAGAGCAGTGGCGTAAGGTGCGTGGATGTGCATAACGCAATTGATATCCTTCATAGCTCTGTGAATAGGCACGTGAATGGAGACGGCATTTTCTTCTCCAATTCCCTCACCCTCGACGACTTCTTCCGTTTGCATGTCAATACCTATCAGGCTGCTTGCCGTCATCTTCAGTACACATTTGTAAGAGGTGCAAATAAAAGGTGATCATAAAACACTATCAAGTTCCCAATAAATTGACAGACAGAATATCAGAATACGTCCAGTCATCGGTGACATCACTGTACAGAGGCACATACACATCAACAAATGTTCCAAGTAATTTTGTTATAAGGATAAGGATCAGTCCTTTGCAAGAAAAGGACTGGTTCGGATTCGATTTGTAATAGTAAACATTGTAGCATTATTTTAAAATTTGATTAATTATGGACTACGTGGCCGTGCATGAACAGTTAGATGATCTTTGGTGACCACTCTCGACAGCCCTAGTGGGAGGGGGAACGGCATTGGAGGGTGCTATGAGTACGTGACGTATTCTGAATGTGCACAGTGGTCTCCCCCAATCCTCCCTTTGTAACGATGGAGGAGGTACTTGTATACAAGGAGTCCATACAGAAGTCTGCCTTTCACTAAACTTCGAATCCTCCATGGTTCCTGAAAGGCATTGAGACCCACCTGGCTCCAATGTATCCCATACGGTACAAGCAGCATGACATCTCCCTTGCCATTGCGTGCCGGTGCCCTTAGTGATAGGTGATTGCATATGCCTTCTGCCAGCCCGTAGTATTCTAGACCACGATAGCTGGCCGCGAGGTTCTCTCTGGCCCGCTGGTTTGCTCGCTCCGCCTCGGTCTTCTGAAGGCTGTAGACAAATCATCAGTGCATGGATTTATCGACTCCGTGCATACACTAGAGGGCGTTTCGTCACCACACACGAGATAACTGCTATTATATACACTGACTGGATAGTTCATGACGGGAAGACAGCGTCTAAAAAGGACAACTTTACGTTTTCTAAAGGTTACATAATTTAGCAATATGTGACAGAGGGACAGTGGACACCCCCCTCTTTTGCGTTGGTCATTGTGTTACTCAGGAATTCTTTTGAGATATCGGGGGGGGGGGGGGTAGGTAGCAATGGTCTGGAGGTGTGTATGTGGAATGCGAACAACAGAACTTCCATGGACGGAGCATCACATGCACAAGAGAAAAAGATTAAAAAGATAAGACAGTTCCTTTTGGGAGCCTGACATGGTGAGGGAAAATTTGCAAGATAAGGAAAAAGTACAACTTTATCAAATATTAGTAAAAAGAACCAAAATGCGCGACATTTTTTACCCTTCTCTTTGTACAACTCGGCAGATGGTTCTTAGTTACGAAGTTCTTAGTTACGGAGTTGCGAAGACCCGAAGCGACTGGAGCAAAGCAGCCACGCACGAGTGACAAAGCCACGAGGCCTTTCCCAACTTGATTTTGTTGAATTATTCATAGTTTGTATGCAAATAAGAAGAGTGTTGAAGGCTAACCAATCACAATGCGGATTTTGCCTAGTCGCATCCATTTTTAAAAGAAGGACGAGTAAGGAAAACGTAAGTCAGAGCAAATATTACTGTAAGTTCAGATGAAAAATAAGTTCATACTCTCAAACAATTTCTTGAAATACTTTTATAAGTAAAGTTAAAATGAGATAATGTAAGAACAATTACGCGGTCACGATCTCGTGGAAAACTATAGACTCGCATTTTTTGTTTTTACTAAAAACGAATTCCTTTGGGGAACTTTTAGGGTTTTTGGTTGATGGAATAATGGAATACACACGATGTTGGTCGTACAGCAACTTTATTCTAACAATCGAACAACTAGACTACCGTATTTACAAGAGAGGATTTGGAGACATGTGTCTCGTTTGATGGTTGAAAGAAGAGTGAGCGAAGAAAGTAATAAAGGAGAGTGAGTGAAGAATCTAATAAGTAATGTGGGGCTGACTATCCAATTTAAAAGCAATAAAAACTAGAGACTGAAGGAATGTACTAATGGACTTTGTGGTTAGGTGATAAAATGTGGTAAGAGGGACAAAGTAATAAAAGTGGGGCTTGGCTCAGTAATAGTAATCAATCAATTAGGGAGATTGATACCATAGGGTCATAACTTTTACCCACCACTGGACTGTTGCTGGGGGCAATGTACGAGGGGTTAAAAGTTCACAAATTAAGCTATAATTATATGGAAGAAAACGCTACAGGAGCCCCCTTCCAGTGAGTGAGAAGTAACAAAAATTGATAAAACACTTAAGAACGAACGAATGTGACATAGCGTTTGGGCCAATGAACTGTGCGGCCTGAGCGGGTTGTACGAGGAGGTGGAATGTCTGAGGTTGGGATATTCTGCTCGGTATTTACAGGATTGGTTTGAACTATTGGGATAGAGTGGTTGGGTTTGGGAAGAGCAGAATGTGTAGCATGACCTATATCCAAATGGGCAGATTTAAGGCGATCTATGCTAACTGTGTCCTGACGATTGTTCAGTTCAATGACGAAATGTTTAGCTGAACGACTGAGTACTTTGAAAGGTCCGTCGTAAGGCGGTTGTAGAGGTTTGCGCACTGCGTCACGACGAACGAAAACATGAGTGCATGTCTGAAGTTCCTCGGGAACATGCACTGTGGGACGCTGCTGTGCGCGGGTTGTTGGTGGCTGAAGATCCTGCATGGCGCGTTTCAAGCGATGAACATAGTTCGTAGGCTCTAAGGCAGTGGCATCAGTGGTGTTGTCAAAGAATTCGCCAGGCAGGCGAAGTGTGGTGCCATAGACGCGTTCGGCAACACAGTGACCGAAGTCGGACTTGACCGCAGTTCGGATTCCCAAGAGAATCAGCGGCAAAGTCTCTGTCCATAGGCTTGCGTCTGGTTGTGCCCGTAGTGATGACTTCAGTTGGCGATGAAAACGTTCCACTAGTCCATTCGCGATTGGGTGATAGGCTGTGGTACGTATGCGGGTGGTACCAAGCAGATTTGTGAGTGCGCGAAAAAGTGCGGATTCAAACTGGGCACCGCGATCAGTGGTGATAACCGATGGAACACCAAATGAGGCAACCCATCGCGTTACAAAGGCACGAGCGACTGTTTCAGCTGTGATGTCCGGTAGAGGGATGGCTTCTGGCCAACGTGTGAAACGGTCAATACAGGTCAACATGTATACACATCCATTGGATGTGGGTAATTGTCCAACAAGATCAATGTGAACATGCGAAAATCGGGCATCTGGAGTAGAAAACTCAGACAGGGGTGCAAAGGTATGGCGATGGACCTTTGAGCGCTGACACTGTATGCATGATTTTGCCCATTGTCGCACATCACGGTTAACACATGGCCAAATGTAGCGGTCCGTGATGAGGCGTTGCGTAGCGCGAATTCCAGGGTGAGATAGGGAGTGTAGAGCGTCAAACACTGCACGACGCATCTCCACTGGAACAAATGGACGTGCGTTTGCAGTAGAAATGTCACAAGTTAATGTAATGTCACATGATGGTAGGGGAACTTGTTTGAACGTGAGCGAGGATGACGATGTGCGCAAGCGTTGAAGTTCCTCGCTGGTGTTCTGCAATTCCGCCATTTTGTGGAAATCGATGAGTGCAGTATGATCCGTGCGAAGAGCATTGAGTTCGACACGAGATAGGGCATCTGCGGCAGGGTTATCTCCACCTTTAACATGTCTGATATCACAGGTAAACTGGGAAACAAAATCGAGGTGGCGAATTTCGCGAGGGGAGTGTCTGTCCGTTGTGGTGCCGTGAGCATATGTGAGCGGTTTGTGGTCCGTTAGCACATGAAATTGACGACCCTCGAGTGAGTGACGAAAATGGCGGATGGCAAGGTATATGGCCAAAAGTTCGCGACCAAATGTGCTGTAACGTGTCTCTGCTGGTTGAAGTCGCTTTGAGAAGAAAGCGAGTGGTTGCCATGCATTGTCAATTCGTTGTTGAAGAACAGCTCCCACTGCGACATCCGAAGCGTCCGTCATGACGCACAGAGGCGCGTCTGGCTTTGGATGTGCAAGGAGAGTGGCGTTAGCGAGGGCAACTTTGATAGCGTGAAATGAAGCGGTGGCAGAGTCATTCCAAGGGAGTGGTGCCGACTTCTTTCCGGCATTAGAAAGTAGATCGGTGAGTGGTTGGAGGACCTGGGAACACTGGGGAATGAAACGGCGGTAGAAGTTGACGAGACCGAGAAATTCCCTGAGTTTGGTGAGAGTTGTAGTAATCAATCAATTAGGGAGATTGATACCATAGGGTCATAACTTTTACCCACCACTGGACTGTTGCTGGGGGCAATGTACGAGGGGTTAAAAGTTCACAAATTAAGCTATAATTATATGGAAGAAAACGCTACAAACTAACCCACCGGGCCGGTTTTTATGTGCAACCTCTATGAGAGAATGCGGCGAAAAATCATTAAAAACGGGCCTTTTTTCACATCTGTCGCCACCACTTCATTATTCTACAAGGTATACCTTAGATCTCACTACAGTGTGACCCTAACAATATACTCTTTCAGAAAATGAAAGAAAAACTGAATAAAACACTGAGTTTTACTCGCGTATTGATGTTAAACATTGAATTTTTAGTCAAAAATCTCCCTGTTTTGTGTGTAAACCACGCGTTCAGCCAAGAACTGGTCCATTAACATCATCATAACGTTAAATAGCGCCACCTGGGAGCTTAGATCTCTCGAGTCATTTTTCTTCGTCTCATCAGCTTTCCAACAATATAACCCTTATTGTGATTGGTTAAGGTTTAGGCTCGCGTGTATTCATTTACTAAAGAATTGTACATCTAAACTCCAATAAAATTTGCCGTTGCTCAATGGCTCAGCGCGTAGGGTCTGTTTATTGTACACGTGCTAGGCAGCGCTACTGTATATACACAGAGCCCGGGAGCTCTTATCTCTGTGTCCAAGGTCATCTGGCTGTGCGCTTTTGCCAGTTTACATGGGGGTCCTTTTGACCACAAAGGATTTGATATGAATTTTGTGCAAGCACCCAGGCGCGTCGACGCGTCCGGGTAATAGCCATGCACGCACGAAAAGGCTGATGATTGGTTGGAATTTTGCTACCCTTTTGGGGTAGCAAAAATCAAGATTATAAAGAAAAACATAAGAATTTCTCGACAAGTTAGGAAAGGTCCTCGCGGCTTCGCCACTCGCATGTGTGGTCTCCATCTCCAGTCACTTCGCTATTTCGCCACTTTGAATGCGGGCAAGTTAAGCCACGATGGCCTTGGTAAAAGGCTAGGGGCGTACTTCGCTATTTCGCCACTTTGAATGCGGGCAAGTTAAGCCACGATGGCCTTGGTAAAAGGCTAGGGGCGTACTGGCAACGTTAAAAGAGAAATTCCTGATACCGTAAATAATAGAGTTGCCGTCCTAGTAGAGTCGGGGAGGCCTACACCACACACGGCTACGGGTCAGCGAGGTCAGAGGTGGATGCATGGGCCACGTCAAATACTAATCGTCGGCAGTCGGCACACACACACACCGACTTAATTGACGAACCCAGCACCTGTGTCCTTTTTTCAATGACCGAGCATGAAGGAATAATCCACAGTTAACGAGTTAACATATTACCTGTCCAAACCGGTCGCCATGTCAAATATCTAGGAGTATGTGAAACTGTTTTTCATGCGGATGAGCGCAGCGAAGTAGCATGAAAATGTGCATGCGGTGTGGTCTGAACCGGTGTGCCGGTCACCATACGTATATCTGTTCTAGACTTGAACTCAAGTCGGTAATTGGCCGGGTTTTGTTCACCCTCTCCAAAGGGCATTTTCGAGTGCTTCTGCAGGGTAAAATGACTTAGATGTTTTCGTTTACAAATTGTAAAAAATGTACACAACAAGAAGCCTATACAAATACATTAAATTACATTTTTAAGAGCTTTTGTGTTTAACTCTAAAGTCTGAAAAACTTGTGTGCATTAAAACAAAGCGCTTGTCGATTTTACCTCAAAATGTGCATGCGGTGTGGTCTGAACCGGTGTGCCGGTCACCGTACGTATATCTGTTCTAGACTTGAACTCAAGTCGGTAATTGGCCGGGTTTTGTTCACCCTCTCCAAAGGGCATTTTCGAGTGCTTCTGCAGGGTAAAATGACTTAGATGTTTTCGTTTACAAATTGTAAAAAATGTACACAACAAGAAGCCTATACAAATACATTAAATTACATTTTTAAGAGCTTTTGTGTTTAACTCTAAAGTCTGAAAAACTTGTGTGCATTAAAACAAAGCGCTTGTCGATTTTACCTCAATTCTGCCTCGATATTGAATAAGCCCAATAACAAGGTGTTATGTGTGAGTAGTATATTTTGTATGCCAGGGTTTAAACCGGGGACGTTAAGCAAAATTTTGTGAAAGTTGAGTGTATACATGTTTGACGAGGGTACATTCGGAACGCAACGGTGCAGTGCATCGTTTAAGTACTGTGAGGTACAGAGAGAATTCCATCCCATCCCATCCCATCCTATCCCATCCCACCCATCCCACCCATACCATCCACTCCATCTCATCCCACCCACCCCATCCCATTCCATCTCATCCCACCTCACCCCACACTTCATCCCACCCTGCACCCCATCCCATTCCATCCCACCTCATCCCATCCCACCCCATCCCATCCCACCTCATCCCATCCCACCCCATCCCATCCCATCCCATTCCATCCCACCTCACCCCATTCCACCCCATCCCATCCCATCTCACCTCATCCCATCCCACCCCACACCATCCCATCCCATCCCATCCCATCCCACCTCATCCCATCCCACCCCATCCCACCCCACCCCACCCCATCCCATCCCACCCCACCCATCCCACCCCATCCCACCCCATCCCATCCCACCCACCCCATCCCATCCCATCTCATCCCACCTCACCCCACACCCCATTTCACCCCACCCCATCCCATCCCACCTCATCCCATCCCATCCCACCCCATCCCATCCCATCCCATCCCATCCCATCCTATCCCATCCCATCCCATCCCATCCCATCCCATCCCATCCCATCCCATCCCATCCCATCCCATCCCATCCCATCCCATCCTATCCCACCCACCCCATCCCATTCCATCTCATCCCACCTCACCCCACACCCCATTTCACCCCACCCCATCCCATCCCACCTCATCCCATCCCATCCCACCCCATCCCATCCCATCCCATCCCATCCCATCCCATCCCATCCCATCCCATCCCATCCCATCCCATCCCATCCTATCCCATCCCAACCCATCCCACCCCATCTCATCCCACCCCACCCATCCCACCCCAGAAATGGATATTTTCAAAATTGATATTAATTAAGCCAATTTAAAGTTGTAGCTTGCTGTCGATGTCATTTTATTTATCCACACATTCGCCACAAATACATTGAAAAATAAAATTTGACATTGATAGAAACACCTCAATCACATAATTAAAAAAATTATAAAAAAGTACACTTAAAAGTAAATTGCAGATTCCTGAAATGTTTGTTCTTTGGGCCTGAAGTCCGATTTGGGTAGGGGCGTAAATCCCAGGGGAGGGGGCCCGCTTTTCTTTTTTCTACGGCCGGGCAATTTTTTTTATTATGGTCATCCCCCATCCCCCCACTCGCTTGCACAGATTTACGCCACTGGATTTGGGGCTATTAAGACTGCTATGAAGAAATGTCAAGTTTTAAAAAAAAATTATTAGTCTTTACTAAAGGATGACGGATAATTACCTTGGGTAATCTTGGCTTGGCAGACTTTGCTTGAATTGAATAAAATCGGCAATGAATTGTGAAATACGTTTTGATGCCTTTGGTAGCAGCAGTTCGGGCTGAACCGTCGTTACTGAGTTTTTAAGTATTCATTACACAATCAAGTGATAACGTGCACTAAAGAATGATGACTTGAGAACCTGCTCCAATTTAAGTATTATTGTAGCATGTGGATAAGGTAATGGTATTCTTTAACGAACTGTCACTCTTCTTACTCACTTTTTCATTTTTTTTTAACAAACAAGGGACAAAACCTGAAGCTTGGACTTCAGGGCAATTACATATTGGGATACACCTATAACACCCATGCTCGTCTGTTGCCAATGAAAGGCTTGTACTTTTTTGTTTCATTAATTGATGTCAAGGAAGGCAAAGACGAGTGAGTTTTTGTATGTATTATGCAGATCATCGAAGCTAGTTTATGCTTAATTTAATGTATGCCATCGAAATTGAGTTCCATGTTGGTAATGCTTGATCAAGTTTTAAGCGTCTGCATCTTCGCCTTCTTCCTCCTCTTCGAAATCTCCCTCCTCCTCAGCTGTTGCATCCTGATACTGCTGGTACTCAGATACCAAGTCGTTCATGTTGCTCTCAGCCTCAGTGAACTCCATCTCATCCATACCCTCACCGGTGTACCAATGCAAGAAAGCCTTGCGCCTGAACATAGCAGTGAACTGCTCAGAGATGCGCTTGAACAGCTCCTGGATGGCGGTGCTGTTACCGATGAAGGTGACAGACATCTTTAGGCCTCGTGGTGGGATGTCGCAGACAGCGGTCTTGACGTTGTTGGGGATCCATTCCACGAAGTAGCTGCTGTTCTTGTTCTGCACGTTCAGCATCTGCTCATCAACCTCCTTCATGGACATACGTCCACGGAAGACGGCAGCAACGGTCAGGTAGCGGCCATGACGGGGGTCGCAAGCAGCCATCATGTTCTTAGAATCGAACATCTGCTGGGTCAGCTCTGGGACACTCAATGCACGGTACTGCTGGCTGCCTCTGCTGGTCAGGGGAGCAAAGCCAGGCATGAAGAAGTGGAGACGTGGGAAAGGTACCATGTTGACTGCCAGCTTGCGAAGATCAGCATTGAGTTGACCAGGGAACCTCAGACAAGTGGTGACACCACTCATGGTAATCGACACGAGATGATTGAGATCACCGTATGTTGGGGTGGTCAATTTTAGGGTGCGGAAGCAGATGTCATACAGGGCCTCGTTGTCGATACAGAATGTCTCGTCTGTATTCTCTACGAGCTGGTGGACTGATAGGGTGGCGTTGTATGGCTCCACCACGGTGTCGGACACCTTGGGAGAAGGTACGACACTGAAAGTTGCCATGATGCGGTCAGGGTACTCCTCACGGATCTTGCTGATGAGAAGTGTTCCCATTCCTGAGCCAGTGCCACCACCAAGGGAGTGTGTCAGTTGGAATCCCTGGGGAAAAAGAAGTCGAATACTTCAATTGAGGTATTTTTTCATTAATTGGTTCTGGCAACGATATTTGGGGGAGGGGGTTCTTTTAGGTTCCTCGTAATACTCGCTACAGGCCTAGTCTTTAAAAGAGACTCAGCCCATCCTTTAACTTACCTGTAGGCAATCGCACCCTTCAGCCTCTTTGCGCACAACATCAAGCACAGAGTCAACCAGCTCAGCCCCCTCGGTGTAGTGACCCTTGGCCCAGTTGTTTCCAGCTCCACTCTGTCCGAAGACAAAGTTGTCTGGTCTGAAGATCTGTCCAAATGGACCAGAGCGGACAGAGTCCATGGTGCCTGGCTCCAAGTCGACCAGTACAGCTCGGGGTACATATTTGCCTCCAGTAGCTTCATTATAGTAAACGTTGATTCGCTCCAACTGCAAGTCGGAGTCACCATGGTATGTGCCAGTTGGGTCGATGCCATGCTCGTCCGAGATCACCTCCCAGAACTGTCGAGATAAAGAAACGGGAGAGCGAAAGGTGAATGACCTCGGCACAGGGGTGAGGCACATCTTCCGTTCTATTTCTTCTGTTTTTATTTTAAGTCATTTTGCACATAGTATAGACTCATGGAGTTAAGAGTAGATGGCGTTAATGCTACGTGGATTCATAACGGCAGTCAGTGGAGGACACTCTTGCGCACCTTTGTGGTGTCGATCATAACACTACCAAGCAGCAATTGAAAAGTCCCGTATATAGCGTCCAGCTCCGTAGAGTGACCTGAGCAGTGCGAACACGGACACTATCAATGGCGATCAAGTGACCTGCAATATCGCCGTCCTTTTCTTAACCTTTGAATTGGATTGGACGGAATTTAAGAGGTTTCATTGAACCACAAAGAATAATAAAAATACACCTGCATAATTATAATGGTACAGTGCCTAGGACAGAAGTACTTATTCGGCTTAAAGGGAAAGTACATCATTGGCTTTTGCAGTAATTTTCAGAAATGAACTTTTTGAGGGGTTAGTATAATAGATCAAATATTGTTACACTGACATGTTTGAAGTTTTGTGTTCGAAAATGCTGGAAAAACCGAGAAAAACAAAAACGTTCAGATGGTCTGGTCTCTGACTCCACTAAAGATGAAATGGATCAATTTATAAATGCCGGAAAATTGTAAGGTAAGGGAACCAGTCTAGCTGGCCTGCACCCGTTCATGAACATGTAACCAATAGCAAACAAAATTTGGACAGAAAAAAAGTATATTTGGAGCAGTGGTTGAAAAATAGTTAGGTTTTTCCAACGGTGGTCGGCCGACCACTGTTCGGGAAATTTATACAAAAATACTACTTTTCTTGAAAATGAGTTCACACCAGGTGCCATAATTTTACAGGATACCTTAGATTGCCATTTACCAACATCCTAGTAAGGTATTTCTTTACAATTTGGTAGTTTTGTTTTTCGATGTTTGCAAATGTTGTATATTTCCTTTAACGATGAATTAGAATGATTAGCGAGCGCAGGTCGGTCACTTCATAATCGACACTGTTCCCACAAACTGGGGCTTATGCCTGTATCAATATTAAATTAATGTCAACCGGAAGCAGGTGAGCGGACAAATATTTTTCTTCGGTCTCTTTTAATGGAAATTAAGATGGATCTTCCTTTTAAGCCTTGTTTTTATTTCAGTGTTTTATTGGGGAGTCAGGTTGGCGCAGTGGTTACTGTCCTCGATTTCTGTAGCCTGGGTTCGATTGTCCTGGTCTACATGTTGATTTGGTTTTCAGTCCCTACCTGATTCCGTGTTTTTTCCCGAATATCTTCTGGGTTTTTACTCCCACCTCTAAGACTTTAATTTCTTCCCATTGTGTTCTCCCTACATGTTTCATCAGGCTTCCGAGCTATAGTGCTTGTAGCGGCACTTTTGAGCCTCTTGGTTTAATTACCAGAAATAAATAAATAAAGAAAAGAAAATAGAATAAAAATATTATGCCTCAGTCTCTGAATATAGTGGTTTTTAGGCCTGCCAAATCCTTTAACAAGTAAAGGATGCGTAAACGTATAAGCGCAAGCCTTAATTAGATAAATGTCCTGTCCGTACATTTTCCACTATGGGATAAAACCAGCATACTCTGTATATAGTACCCAGACGTTTTTTTCAAAACCCGACAAGAATTTCTATTCATTGTCGAAGAACTCTCTTCAAATGTTTTCTCACGAAAAAAACCCAGGTTATATTTTCACAAGCCCACCCAAAAAGAGTTGTGTTAACATTACAAGTAAAAACACCTAGATTTGACTAGAAAACAGTCAGACGCGCACCCAGCTGACTACAACAAGGGTCGGCTGTGAGCAACTTGGACTGATTTCTATAGTCAAATTTAACTAGAGTGTTTTAGAGTGTAGAAGCTGCATTGTGCACGATGCAGTCAACGTCATTGGAATTTCGCAGCAGCATGAATGCCGACGTACTCAACAGAAAATAATATTGAAAGTATCCCAGAACTGTGTCCTTTTTTGGCTACGATTCATTGCGAGAAGTTCTGCAAAAACATTCTTGGAGACTCGAGGCATGTTTCCCTGACAATGTGATCGAACATCGTTCCCCAATTTCTCATAATGTACACGCCGTATAAACAGTCTACACTCTACAAACACCTTTCTCAAAAATTGACTGGTTTTCCTAGTTACTGAAAATTGACTAGAAATGAGTTTAACATTAAAGTTTCATACTATGAATAGAAAAAGTAGTTGGGTTCGACTCCAATTTTAGTTATTTGCATAACTATTTTTCCAAAGTCAATTATATTGACTCGAAAAATCTAGTCAGATTGACTGAATTTCAGTTGCACCCAGCTGACCCTGAATGGCTAGTCAAATGTAACTGGTTTCTATTGTCAAATCTGACAGATGCTTTTTTTAGGCCCATATCTTTTTAAATGCTCTTCGAATATGTTAAACGCATCAGTATGATGTGTTTCATCTAGTCTCGACTTGCTGCTGCCTCAACCATAGAGAAATAAATGAATGCAGGCTGTCGTCTTCTGATCAGTTCCCAAACGAAAACAAGGAGGAGCCAGCGTGGTGCTCCATATGTTACATTTTATTGCACATGCATTGCTTTGTCATCCATTAAACACGTCTCAACGAGAGGACGAACAACCAAAAATGGTAACTGTACAGGAAAAAACTACAGTGCGTCTGTTCTTGATTACTCTATTTGCCATTTAGAAAATTTGTTTCCATTAAAGTATTCTCCAAAATCAACATAATTGCGAAATTTTGCTTAATTTTCATTGCATGCTTGTTCAATTTCATTATAATTGTTTGAACACGCTTCAGGTTATTACACACATTTTCTTATTCATCACCTATTAAACCGTAACCTAATTCAATCGTTATTCGAAATGGTAATTTAAAATTTCAAAAAATAGAGAACGTGGAAATACCCATATTCTTACACCTTTTTTTCAAATTAATGTGCCTGTACATGTCGTTTGACTCAATTTGGTCCTTTTACTAAATATAACACTATATCTGAATGTGGATGAATCGACAAAAATAGTTTACATATATTAAGCAACTGATATTCTTAAAGACATCAAGAGGGACAAGAAAATACTATCCCCTTTACTCAATCGATGACGGAGAATGCATGACAAACGCTGATGACTCACTCGATATACTTGTCAAGTAATGAATGTTAAATTATGCGGGATGGGCATAACCACAGTAAGAAACATGTCAAGATGGAAATAATCAGGTATTCTTAAATTCACAGTCTGGGCATCTTGCTGTATATCGGATCAAGTAATAAATTCAACTTCTTTCATCGAGAAATAAATTCAACTTCTTTCAAATTTTAAGCTTTCTGGGTTTTGTTCATGGGTTTCAAGCCACTAATTTACAACCAGTTGAAATATCTTTTACTATCAGATTTTCCCCCCCCAAAAAAAAAAATTCAAAAGAGGGATAAGTTTACAGGTTTTATACTCACCTTAGCACCGATCTGGTTTCCACACTGGCCGGCTTGGAGATGTACAATTTCGCGCATTTTGCTGATTTCTTTTCGGAGGGGAATGAAGTGATTGCCTTGGTCCACGCGCGAGCTCTGAGTCCCGAGTACTGATTTTGTCCTCCGCCGGCTTCTGAATCGTTAATGAAAGGAACGTCCCATGCGAACCGACTTGCGCAGTGATGACGTTGACCCTCCGCGCGGAATAAAGCAGTGCGCCGAACTACCATAAAAGGCAATTTATTATTCTTCTTTATTTTGATTTTTCTTAATCATTGTACATGCTTAAGGACATTTTGGGGAAAAAAAATACAAAAAAAATGATGATAGCATATAACGACTTTTTGAGATGCCTATAGCTTTGGCTTAGCTCTGTAACTATCAACAACAGTTTTGCTGATGTAAGAGTTCATCCGCGAGGATTCCACGGTCATCTTAGATGGTTCCCCATGATACAGCGGATACGAAATGTGCACAGTTGTCGACAGAGAGCCATGGAAACGTTGCCTCCGAGGAGGATTCTAATTTATCCCAGATGGGACAGGCGTGCCCATGGGCGTCACCAGGATTTTTTCTAGAGGGGGGCAAAAAAAAAAATTTGCCAAAAAAATGCTTGTATTTCTCAACACATTCTCGATTTATCAGTTTTAGAGGGGGGCAGGGACATTTCCCCCCCCCCCAACTCGTTACATTTACACCACTTTGTCTTCTCGCCTCTTTTTCTTTTCTTTTTTTCCCTTTTTTTTTTTTTTTTTTTTTGCTTTTCCAAGGGGGGGGGCAAGTGCCCCCCCTTGCCCCCCCCCCCTTGCGACGCCCATGGGCGTGCCTGCGCGATGCGGTCGCTGGACAGATTGGACCGTGCTATGTGCCTTCTTCAGCAAAATGTAGGGCCTTATAACAATGACGTAAAAGGGCTGGGGTGGGGCAAAAACATAATTTTCTCAGGAAAGTAAGGAATGGTACCAAATGTTAAAGGGAAAATACAACATTTGCAAACATCAAAAAATAAAACTACCAAATCATTTTGAAATACCTTGCTGGACTGTTAGTGAATGACAGTGTAAAGCATCCTGTAAAATCATGGCACCTGGTCTACTGTCATTTTCAAGAAAAGTGGTATTTTTGTATCAATTTCCAACGCTGATCGGCCGACCAGCGTTGGAAAAAAACTGGCTTTTTTTCAAATACTGGCCCCAGTTGACCATCGCACTTGTTTGCAATCGATTACACACCTATGAACGGTTACAAGCCAGCTAGATTGGTTCCCTGACCTTACAATTCCCCAATGTATGTACACTGCTTTGTTTCTTCTTAAATGGAGTCAGAGAAACCAGACTACAGGAAAATGATTGTTTTTCTTGGTTTTTATAGCATTTTCGAACCCAAAACCTCAAAAAAGTCAGTGTAACTATAGTTGCTTTAAATTTCCAACCCCCCAATTCCATCCATTTCTGAAAATTACAGCAAAAGCAAATGATGTTTATTCCCTTTAAATATATGCGATTTTTCGAAAATCTTAAGCTTGTTGAAAATTCAGTTCTATTTGTCAGTGAAACCATGGAGGTAGTCTACCTCCGTGGTGAAACCAAACTCGGCGTATGCGTAGAGCTGACGTCCCATTTATGAGCTTTGATTTTCTCTATACAAAATACCGCATTAGCAACTAATAAACCGTAAGCCAATGGATAGGCGATGTTCTCGAAATTTAAGTGTCTTTTGTAGACTTGGATGCAGGCGCGTACGCAGGGGGGGGGGGTGTTTTGGCTGTTCAACACCCCCCTTTGCCATGTAAAAATATGGAGGGAAAAGAGAGTTATGTGACTGAGCACGGAACAATTACAAATTATGTGCATGTTCTCAACTTTAAGCTTTGAATACAGAAGACACTTTATAAGAGCAAGAGTATATAGGCCTATATGTATTTGAAACAAATGAAACAAAATATCCCCTCATAATTTAAAAAACTTCTGCTAAAAAAACGGGGGAAAGTGGCCAGGAAACGCCTCAGGTTGCACCACAGAGCATCTACGATCCAAAATTTCCCGGGGCCCTTAAGCGGGCCCCGGACCCCACGCCGTAAGTGCTTCGCGCTCCGCGCTCGCATTGGTCCTCCGGCCAAATTAATCCCGGGACATACCGTTATTTCGTTTTATGTCTTTCTGGTCATTTATTCACCAAATAATTAATTTTGAATTACAGCATGACTTGTGGGGTTAAGGAGTCCTTTCCTAATTATTAAATATAACTTTCACTACATTAATACCTTAATGTTATCACATCTTTTGCTTTTGCTTTTTTAATACATAGAATACATACATAATTTAATCTGATTTATAAGATTATTCACCATTGTTAATCATCAAGTTTCTTCTGTTTACTTTCATCTCGATAGTTTGAAAATACCAGATGACAATTTTATTTGGTTAAAGACCTGTTGACGTTATGCCTTGTCAACTACCAAAACGTTTTAAATCAAGTAATTATTGTCGTGAGCTTTAATTATAATATTTAATTTAACCTTTATCTGTCATTTCCTTTGCACTTATTTTTCCTCGCATATTCATTGCAACTTAATTCATTATAAATTTACACCTTAAGAACTCCTGCCCCCAGGTGATGCTGTTTATAAAAGCTTTTGTGAGTGGACGGTGGGGCGGCGGCGGTGAAAATTTGAATCTGCAAAGCAGAAAATGGCTGCTGTCTTGTTGCAGGCACAACTATTACTGAAGCTTCACATGTCTCCCTGTACGTCTTGGTTGTACAGGCTTCAGTGCATTTTCCATTGTACTTATGATTTGCATTTTTCATGGTTATGTAACCACGTACTAAATGGGATTCAGCTTTCTGCTTTGTTCCCTGTGATTCTTTTGTAAGTACCATGTGCAGCCCACAACTCCTGTTGGGTTGTGGCGCACTCAATTGAATGACCGTTCATCCATAAATTTCATTAAGTGTTACTTAATATATTTATACTGTTTTGGATTTCCTCAAAAACAAAAACAGTAAACGAACCATTGACCGTTTTGTCGTTTTACAGTTTTGTAAAAAGGTCAAACGGTATTAAGTCACACACAAAAAATACTTTGTGTTGTTGTTTTTAATTGTAGAAAGCGTTAAACGGTTAGTTGCTTTATTTTTAGAGTGTTGTTTTACAAAATCATGACAATGACACAACGGTCAATAGTCTTGCCGACCATTTTTTTGATTTTAGGTTCGGCAATTAAGCAATGCACCGGAATGTTAATTAATGCGTCCTTGGGATCGAGTCATTGCCTGGGCCCCGCTCCTTACATTTCGTTCTCACGACAAAATTTGCGAATTGGCTATTGAAGAGCCGCGTCGACTTGAACCCCAGTTTCCTTCAAAATGTCTGCAACTTCATCAAACGTCTTATTACCATCCTGCTTCCATTGTGAAAAGTAATGTCCTCCCTTGAAGTTTTCCAGCGCCATTTTGCTTGGAACTCTTTAAGCCCCACCAACTTGACTGAATCGCATGAGAAAGGGGTCAGGGTCCGCGCTAGGAATCACATCACGCATTAATTATGCCGAGGTAACACTTCTTCGTGTAAAACATGGTCCCCCTCCACCCCCTTGCCCACCGCCACAAAATGCACCACGGACTGTTAACCATGACACTGGAATAAAAAAACAGTCTGTATTTGTGTAATCTGTAAAACAAAAATCATTGATCGTTATGCTATAATGAATTTTACTAAATTTATAAAACGGAGAAACCGTATTTATCTTAATACCGCTTGTCGTTTTATAACACTGTAAAACGACAAAACGGTCGATGATTCGTTTACTGTTTTTGTTTTTGAGGAAATCCAAAACGGTAAAACGAAATAACGGTATGTCCCGGGATTCAAATTCCCTCTATGCTATAATTTCACCCTAGCGGTGCCCCCACCATTTTGTACCTTCAGCAGCGAATGGCTCTACAAGTGGCATAAATCCCTTTCCAAAATAGAAAATTGTGAAAAAATACGGAGATGGAACATGGTTCTCAACTTTGAGTACGTAACAAACTTTATAAAAAAAAAAAAAAAAATAACAAATTTAAATGGAATTTTCGATGTTTAAAACGTTTTCTAAACGGTGGAAGTGGCCAGGAATCGCCTCAGATTGCGCCACAGAGCATCTAAAATCCAATTTTTTTCCGGGGCCCTTAAGCGGGCCCCGGACCCCACGCCGTAAGGGCTTCGCAGGTCCTGGACCCTTCATTACAATAATTCTAGGCCCCCCGGCAAATGGCAGTCTGAATCCGCTCCTGTGTCCAGAGCGCATATGTATCCTGTATCTGAAGTTTGGCCTTAGGGGTGGGGCGGTTTACACAAAGATTCCCAACGGATGAGAATCATGAGATCCAGGGGACGAAGCTGAGTGATTTTAGCCAATAACAAGAACAGATCCTAGCACTTCCGCAGCCAGTGTCACTTTTTTTCTTGAATTTCTTCTTTTTTTTGGTTTAAATGCTGTTGAGGGAGGGGACTGCCCACATTGACCCCTTTACTCATATGTTCATCATACTCTAAAGACACAGAACATTTTTTTCCCCGATTTACTATGCTTTAGCTCAAAAAGATAACTGATGGTCGTGGGTTCCCGGCCCTTCGAGTTTAACCCGTCCAAATATACCCTCTTTTATTTCTGGCGCCAACACAAACTCCTGACTTTTATTTTAGCGTAAAGTTTAGCCCACTGATACTATTTTTTATTTCTGGCGCCAACACAATTTACCATCTTCATTTCTAGCGTCATAAATGACGACATCCAATTTTGAAACACCCCCCTTGAAAAAATCCTGCGTACGCCACTGGTAGCCGATAAATTCGTGAAAGAGTTTGTGAGCCGGTATGGTGTGCCCGAGGTTCTACACTCCGACCAAGGTCGTAATTTTGAGTCCCAGGTCTTCGCGGAAATGTGTCGCCTACTAGGCATCGAGAAAACGCGAACGACGCCGTACAATCCGAAGAGTGATGGGATGATTGAGCGATTCAATCGCACACTGGTCACAATGGTTTCTATGATGATAGAGCCCCACAGACGACAGCGAGATTGGGATGAAAAGATTCCACTGGCAATGTTTGCCTATCGTGCCTCACCACAGGAGTCGACAGGTGAATCACCTAATATGCTGATGCTCGGACGCGAGGTGCGCCTTCCCATCGACTTGGCTGTTGAACAACCCCGTGACGACCAACAAGAGGTTGAAGGCGAAGAGACTGACTATGCGCAACAACTGAGGGAGCAGTTTAGACTCGCGCACGGTAGGGCACGTGAGTGTCTGAAGCGGAGCGCCAGAAGGCAGAAGACTCATTACGACAGACGATCTGTGAAGTATAACTTGGTGGCTGGAGATTTCGTGTGGCTGCACAATCCGGCAAAGAGGAAAGGCTTGTCGCCTAAATTGCAGTGCCGATGGGAGGGTCCGTATCTCATCGTGCACAAGCTGTCCGATGTCATCTTCCGAATTCAACGTAAAAAGGGTGGAAAGATGAAAGTTGTGCATCGGGACCGCTTGAAGTCCTACATAGGAAATCCCCTAGTCTCATGGATTGAGAACACAACAGAAGCCAATGCAGATAATACCAGCCAACAGCAGGAAACGAGCGTTCCAGCACAAGCGGAAGACAATTCCAGCGGGCAAATGGAGACGCCTACGACAGGGAGGCGAATTCCAAACCCAACCGCCCGTCCTTTCACCCCCAGAGTGTCACCAGAGGGCAATCACCCTACCCAGGAGACACCACCGATTGTGATTCCAAGTCCCAAAACCCCATTGAGGCCTGAAAACTTGGAAGGACAATCATGCCATACTGAGACCCCATTACCGCGTCGGAATCCCCCAGGCATCGCAGGGTGCCCCAGAGATATCGCTAGATGTGAAAGATTGTTGTGAGAGCGAGAGAAGGTGAAACACACATTAATGAAATGCACCACTTTTGCATTTTCCCTACAGAGTCTGTACATACTCGCCATGGGCCGAGACAGTCAAGAGAAGTCCAGAGATGAGGTGGACCAGGACCACACTAGGTGCCCCAAGTGCCACGTGAGACTTCACAAGAAAAGCCTAGAACGCCACCTAATTACCGAGCATGGGCAGCGATTGTACTACTGGTGTAGGCGCTGCGCCCACAAGAACAATCGCCGTACAATTTGAAGGCGCACTACCGCGACTCCCCCCCGACCGCATGGATGAAGTGGGCGAGATAAAGGGCGAGTCTCACGAGACCCGCGAAGACAGACGCCGAAGGGAAAGCAATGCCGAATCCAAGGACAAGGCCACATGCATCGGACAAGAAACGCAAGTATGAACAGGCAGAGGACTTTCCCAGCAAAGGTCGTGGCAAGGCTACGAAGAAGGCGAAGACTCCACAAAGCACGGTATCGAAGGCGCCAGCTGACGATGAACAGCCAAAGCTAGGCGAGGCTACGAAGAAGGCGAAGACTCCACAAAGCACGGTATCGAAGGCGCCAGCTGACGATGAACAGCCAAAGCTAGGCGAGGCTACGAAGAAGGCGAAGACTCCACAAAGAACGGTATCGAAGGCGCCAGCAGACGATGTACAGCCAAAGCTAGGCGAGGCTACGAAGAAGGCGAATACTCCACCTAGCACGGTATCGAAGGCGCCAGCTGACGAAGTAGGGCCAAAGCTAGGCAAGGCGACGCTTCACCCATTGGAGACAGTGTCCTCAGGCGAGCATGGAGAGCCTGCAGGGCAGGGCTCTTCCCAGCCAGAGTTTGATGCGGGACCGCTCCTAGCAAGTGAGGACATCCTCGAGATAGCGGTTTCGCCTACCTTATCCATGCTGTGGGACAGCATGCCGGAGGAAAATACGCCTAAGCCACAGACAGGAGGAAACCTTTGAGCCTGGTCCGGCAACTGCAGCAGGGCCCCGATGATGTCGAGTCGATGTGTAGCACTGCCACCAATTCAGAGGAGCCGATACGGCAACCAGGAGAGGTACCCCTTGGGAAGTGCTTTGCCGGGCAAGTCGTGAGGATCACCGAGAAGGAGAAGACAGATACTTACCTTGGTGAGATGCGTACCCTGCACGATTCTGCATCCTGTCACTACGATGTAGTCGTACTGAGAGAGGCAAGTGAGCCTGAGAAGGCGAGCCACACTTTTGAGTCGCCACCCCCGGTGAAGATTCGTAGGATCATCGTGGATAAGGACTCGAGGTCAGAAGGCGTGGGACCCTCCATGAACAACGCACAACTGGAAGGCTCCATGATTGGCAACGTGACAAAGATCACCGAGAGGAAGACCCGTAGTCTGTACCATGGAGGACTTTTGGGAAACCGAGCACGTTTTTGATGTTAATTTTAAAGCTGGGTTTTAAGTCCACAAGTTAACAGAAACCAGGAGTTTCACCTTAAACGCCTTTACATCTTTATAAGTTCACAAGTTAACAGAAACCAGGAGTTTCACCTTAAACGCCTTACACCTTGAAGTTTGCAAGTTGTTTAATTTAGTTTATCGATTAAGCTTAGGAGTTGTTTAAACTTAGTGTTTACATGTTAACTTTATTGAGGCCATAAGTTTAAGAAGTGTTTATAAAAGTCGAACAGTTTGAAGTTTAATGTTTATTGAAGTTATGCTGTATAGCTAGGAACCTATCTAGGACAAGGAAGTCCAGTAGAGATCACCTTATGTCAAAATTTAAGAGACTTTAGGTGGACCAATGTTTCTTTTATTTATTTGTGTATAAGTTTATTGGTCAAAGGGACTGACCAAACTTAAGGCGAGGGTGTGTAACGAAACATTGGACATAGTGCCATTCTAGGGTACTGGTACCCGCATCGGTGGTCTCCGCGCTGCTACTGTCTATGCACGCGCTGCCCGCGGGTATAAAAGTGTGCGTCAGCCGCGCGCGCGATACTCACTCACTCTGTCAGTCACAAGCTGAGTCACAAGCTGAAGCGCATGATACGAGTGAGTCGTCAGTCAGTTGCATGCAGGTCTGACAGCGCTGCGATTGATTATCTGCTAGCGAGTTAATCCAGAAGAGGGACCCACCGGATGGGCTGCCTTTACATCACTAGTTGGTGAGTTAACTGGCCAGGAAGAGTTAGAATAAGCAGCCAACATTGTGTCCACGTTAGAGTTAGCGATAGACGCCTATATAGGAGTCGCCTGTTAAGGCGCACACAATAAAACACCATTGTTAAGTTATATAAAGAGGACTGTGACTTAATCATTGTCTCCTGTGAGTTATTGAGCCAAATAGGGTGAGAGTGATTGATTGCGAGTATCTCTGGTCCACTGCAATGCCTGGGGGTATACTTCCTCCAAACGAAGTAACGTCCCGGGTTTCCCGGTAACCGCTCATCGGGAAAGCCTAATCCTGTCAGCGTCCGTCTGGCGGCATCTCCCGGCTGGAGGCAGGGACGAAGGGTCGGCGGACCGTTACAATATTAATTAAGCCAATTTAAAGTTGTAGCTTGCTGCCCATCCCACCCCACCCCATCCCATCCCACCCCATCCCATCTCATCCCACCTCACCCCACACCCCATTTCACCCCACCCCATCCCACCCCACCCCACCCCACCCCATCCCATCCCATCCCATCCCATCCCATCCCATCCCACCCCACCCCATCCCATACCATACCACCCCATCCCATCCCATTCCATCCCATCCCATCCCATCCCATCCCATCCCACACCCCATTTCACCCCACCCCATCCCACCCCACCCCACCCCATCCCATCCCATCCCATCCCATCCCATCCCATCCCATCCCATCCCATCCCATCCCATCCCATCCCATACCATACCACCCCATCCCATCCCATCCCATCCCATCCCATCCCATCCCATCCCATCCCATCCCATCCCATCCCATCCCATCCCATCCCATCCCATCCCATCCCACCTCATCCCATCCCATCCCATCCCACCCAACCCATCCCACCCCATCTCATCCCACCCCACCCCATCCCATCCCATCCCACCCACACCCATCCCACCCCAGAAATGGATATTTTCAAAATTGATATTAATTAAGCCAATTTAAAGTTGTAGCTTGCTGTCGATGTCATTTTATTTATCCACACATTCGCCACAAATACATTGAAAAATAAAAATTGACATTGATAGAAACACCTTAATCACATAATTAAAAAAATTATAAAAAAGTACACTTAAAAGTAAATTGCAATTCCTGAAATGTTTGTTCTTTGGGCCTGAAGTCCGATTTGGGTAGGGGCGTAAATCCCAGGGGAGGGGGCCCGCTTTTCTTTTTTCTACGGCCGGGCAATTTGTTTTTATTATGGTCATCCCCCATCCCCCCCCCCCCCCCCCCCCCCCCACTCGCTTGCACAGATTTACGCCACTGGATTCGGGGCTATTAAGACTGCTATGAAGAAATGTCAAGTTTAAAAAAAAAATTATTAGTCTTAACTAAAGGATGACGGATAATTACCTTGGGTATAAAAAATCTTGGCTGTGCAGACTTTGCTTGAATTGAATAAAATCGGCAGTTTTACGTTTTTAAATTTGACTTGTGAAATACGTTTTGATGCCTTTGGTAGCAGCAGTTCGGGCTGAACCGTCGTTACTGAGTTTTTAAGTATTCATTACACAATCAAGTGATAACGTGCACTAAAGAATGATGACTTGAGAACCTGCTCCAATTTAAGTATTATTGTAGCATGTGGATAAGGTAATAGTATTCTTTAACGAACTGTCACTCTTCTTATTCACTTGTTCATTTTTTTTTTACAAAAAAGGGACAAAACCTGAAGCTTGCTGCTTGCTTAGGGCCTTTCATGCTTGCAGACTTCAGAGCAATAACATATTGGGATACACCTATAACACCCATGCTCGTCTGTTGCCAATGAAAGGCTTGTACTTTTTTGTTTCATTAATTGATGTCAAGGAAGGCAAAGACGAGTGAGTTTTGTATGTATTATGCAGATCATCGAAGCTAGTTTATGCTTAATTTAATGTATGCCATCGAAATTGAGTTGCATGTGGGTAATGCTTGATCAAGTTTTAAGCGTCTGCATCTTCGCCTTCTTCCTCCTCTTCGAAATCTCCCTCCTCCTCAGCTGTTGCATCCTGATACTGCTGGTATTCAGATACCAAGTCATTCATGTTGCTCTCAGCCTCAGTGAACTCCATCTCATCCATACCCTCACCGGTGTACCAATGCAAGAAAGCCTTGCGCCTGAACATAGCAGTGAACTGCTCAGAGATGCGCTTGAACAGCTCCTGGATGGCGGTGCTGTTACCGATGAAGGTGACAGACATCTTTAGGCCTCGTGGTGGGATGTCGCAGACAGCGGTCTTGACGTTGTTGGGGATCCACTCCACGAAGTAGCTGCTGTTCTTGTTCTGCACGTTCAGCATCTGCTCATCAACCTCCTTCATGGACATACGTCCACGGAAGACGGCAGCAACGGTCAGGTAGCGGCCATGACGGGGGTCGCAAGCAGCCATCATGTTCTTAGAATCGAACATCTGCTGGGTCAGCTCTGGGACACTCAATGCACGGTACTGCTGGCTGCCTCTGCTGGTCAGGGGAGCAAAGCCAGGCATGAAGAAGTGGAGACGTGGGAAAGGTACCATGTTGACTGCTAGCTTGCGAAGATCAGCATTGAGTTGACCAGGGAACCTCAGACAAGTGGTGACACCACTCATGGTAATCGACACGAGATGATTGAGATCACCGTATGTTGGGGTGGTCAATTTTAGGGTGCGGAAGCAGATGTCATACAGGGCCTCGTTGTCGATACAGAATGTCTCATCTGTATTCTCTACGAGCTGGTGGACTGATAGGGTGGCGTTGTATGGCTCCACCACGGTGTCGGATACCTTGGGAGAAGGTACGACACTGAAAGTGCTCATGATGCGGTCTGGGTACTCCTCACGGATCTTGCTGATTAGAAGTGTTCCCATTCCTGAGCCAGTGCCACCACCAAGGGACTGTGTCAGTTGGAATCCCTGGGAAAAAAGAAGTCGAATACTTCAATTGAGGGATGTTTTCATTAATTGGTTCTGGCAACGATATTGGGGGGGGGGGGGTTCTTTTAGGTTCCTCGTAATACTTGCTACAGGCCTAGTCTTAAAAGAGACTCAGCCCATCCTTTAACTTACCTGTAGGCAATCGCACCCTTCAGCCTCTTTGCGCACAACATCAAGCACAGAGTCAACCAGCTCAGCCCCCTCGGTATAGTGACCCTTGGCCCAGTTGTTTCCTGCTCCACTCTGTCCGAAGACAAAGTTGTCTGGTCTGAAGATCTGTCCAAATGGACCAGAGCGGACAGAGTCCATGGTGCCTGGCTCCAAGTCGACCAGTACAGCTCGGGGTACATATTTGCCTCCAGTAGCTTCATTATAGTAAACGTTGATTCTCTCCAACTGCAAGTCGGAGTCACCATGGTATGTGCCGGTTGGGTCGATGCCATGCTCATCAGAGATCACCTCCCAGAACTGTCAAGATAAAGAAACAGAAGAGCGAAAGGTGAATGACCTCGGCACAGAAGGCACATCTTCAGTTCTATTTCTTCTGTATTTATTTTAAGTCATTTTGCACATAGTATAGACTCATGAAGTTAAGAGTAGATGGCGTTAATGTTACGTGGATTCATTGCGGCACAAGTGAAGGACACTGTTGCGCATTTTGCGGTGTCGATCATAATACTGCCAAGCAGCAATTGAAAAGTCCCGTATATAGCGTCCAGCTCCGTAGAGTGGACCTGAGCAGTGCGAACACGGACACTATGGCGATTAACCTGCAATATCGCCGTCCTTTTTTTAACCGTTGAATTTGATTGGATGGAATTTAAGAGATTTCATTGAGCCACAAAGAATTATAAACATACGCCTGCATATTTATAATGGTACAGTGCAGAAGTACTTATTCGGCTTAAAGGGAAAGTACATCATTGGCTTTTGCAGTAATTTTCAGAAATGAACTATTTGAGGGGTTAGTATAATAGATTAAATATTGTTACACTGACATGTTTGAAGTTTTGTGTTCGAAAATGCTGGAAAAACCGAGAAAACAAACGCTCAGATGGTCTGGTTCTCTGACTCCACTAAAGATGAAATGGATCAATTTATAAATGCCGGAAAATTGTAAGGTAAGGGAACCAGTCTAGCTGGCCTGCACCCGTTCATGAACATGTAACCAATAGCAAACAAAATTTGGACAGAAAAAAAAAGTATATTTGGAGCAGTGGTTGAAAAATAGTTAGGTTTTTCCAACGGTGGTCGGCCGACCACTGTTCGGGAAATTTATACAAAAATACTACTTTCTTGAAAATGAGTTCACACCAGGTGCCATAATTTTACATGATCCCTTAGATTGCCATTTACCAACATCCTAGTAAGGTATTTCTTTACAATTTGGTAGTTTTGTTTTTCGATGTTTGCAAATGTTGTATATTTCCTTTAACGAAGAATTAGAATGATTAGCGAGCGCAGGTCGGTCACTTCATAATCGACACTGGTCCCACAAACTGGGGCTTATGCCTGTATCAATATTAAATTAATGTCAATCGGAAGCAGGTGAGCGGATGAAAATTTGTCTTCGGTCTCTTTTAATGGAAATTAAGATGGATTTCCTTTTAAGCCTTGTTTTTATTTCAGTGTTTTATTGGGGAGTCAGGTTGGCGCAGTGGTTACTGTCCTCGATTTCTGTAGCCTGGGTTCGATTGTCCTGGTCTACATGTTGATTTGGTTTTCAGTCCCTACCTGATTCCGTGTTTTTTCCCGAATATCTTCTGGGGTTTTACTCCCACCTCTAAGACTTTAATTTCTTCCCATTGTGTTCTCCCTACATGTTTCGTCAGGCTTTCGAGCTATAGTGCTTGTAGCGGCACTTTTGAGCCTCTTGGTTTAATTACCAGAAATAAATAAAGAAAGAAAAGAAAATAGAATAAAAATATTATGCCTCAGTGAGGCTCAGTCTCTGAATATAGTGGTTTTTAGGCCTGCCAAATCATTTAACAAGTAAAGGATGCGTAAACGTATATAAGCGCAAGCCTTAATTAGATAAATGTCCTGTCCGTACATTTTCCACTATGGGATAAAACCAGCATACTCTGTATATAGTACCCAGACGTGTTTTTTTTTCAAAAACCGCACAAGTATTTCTTTTCATTGTCGAAGAACTCTCTTCAAATGTTTTCTCACGAAAAAAAATAAAACACCAAGGTTATATTTTCACAAGCCCACCCAAAAAGAGTTGTGGTAACATTGCAAGTCATGCATACACTGTAAAAACACCTAGTTAGATTTGACTAGAAAACAGTCAAACGCGCACCAAGCTGACTACAGCAAGGGTCAGCTGGGAGAAAATTTGAGTGATTTAGTCAAATTTAACTAGAGTGTTTTAGAGTGTAGAAGCTGCATTGTGCACGATGCAGTCAACGTCATTGGAATTTCGCAGCAGCATGAATGCCGACGTACTCAAACAGAAACTTATATTGAATAGCATCCCAGAATTGTGTCCTTTTTGGGCTACGATTCATTGCGAGAAGTTTTGCAAAAACATTCTTGGATACTCAGTTTCCGTGACAATGTGATCGAATATCGTTCCCCAATTTCTCATAATGTACACGCCGTATAAACAGTCTACACTCTACAAACAACTTTCTCAAAAATTGACTGGTTTTCCTAGTTACTGAAAATTGACTAGAAATGAGTTTAACTTTAAAGTTTCATACTATGAATAGAAAAAGTAGTTGGGTTCGACTCCAATTTCAGTTATTTGCATAACTATTTTTCCAAAGTCAATTATATTGACTCGAAAAATCTAGTCAGATTGATTGAATTTCAGTTGCACCCAGCTGACCCTGAATGGCTAGTCAAATGTAACCGTTCTATTGTCAAATCTGACAGATGCTTTTTTTAGGCCCATATCTTTTTAATTGCTCTTCGAATATGTTAAACGCATCAGTATGATGTGTTTCATCATCTAGTCTCGACTTGCTGCTGCCTCAACAATGGAGAAATAAATGAATGCAGGCTGTCGTCTTCTGATCAGTTCCCAAACGAAAACAAGGAGGAGCCAGCGTGGTGCTCCATATGTTACATTTTATTGCACATGCATGGCTTTGTCATCCATTAAACACGTCTCAACGAGGGGACGAACAACCAAAAAAGGTAACTGTACAGGAAAAAACTAACAGTGCGTCTGTTCTTGATTACTCTATTTGCTATTTAGAAAATTTGTTTCCATTAAAGTATTCTCCAAAATCAACATAATTGCGAAATTTTGCTTAATTTTCATTGCATGCTTGTTCAATTTCATTATAATTGAACACGCTTCATTATTACACACATTTTCTTATTTATAACCTATTAAACCGTAACCTAATTCATTCGTTATTCGAAATGGTAATTTTAACTTTCAAAAAATAGAGAACGTGGAAATACCCAAATTTTTACACTTTTTTTAAATTGATGTACATGTCGTTTGACTCAATTTGATCATTTTACTAAATATAACACTATATTTTGAATGTGGGTGAATCGACAAAAATAGTTTACATATATTAAGCAACTGATATTCTTAAAGACATCAAGAGGGACAAGAAAATACTTTCCCCTTTACTCAATCGATGACGGAGAATGCATGACAAATGCTGATGACTCACTCGATATACTTGTCAAGTAATGAATGTTAAATTATGCGGGATGGGCACAACCACAGTAAGAAACATGTCAAGATGGAAAGATTAAGCTTTTCTTAAATCCACAGTCTGGGCATCTTGCTCGTACATCAGATCAGATAATAAATTTAACTTCTTTCATCGAGAAATAAATTCAACTTCTTTCAAATATTAACCTTTCTGGATTTTGTTCATGGGTTTCAAGGTACTAATTTACAACCAGTTGAAATATCTTTTACTATCAGATTTCCCCCAAAAAAAATCAAAAGAGGGATAATTTTACAGATTTTAGACTCACCTTAGCACCGATCTGGTTGCCACACTGGCCGGCTTGGAGATGTACAATTTCACGCATTTTGGTGATTTCTTTTCGGAGGGGAATGTAGTGATTGCCTTGGTCCTTCTCCGCCGGCTTCTGAATCGTTAATGAAAGGAACGGCCCATGCGAACCGACTTGCGCAGTGATGACGTTGACCCTCCGCGCGGAATAAAGCAGTGCGCCGAAGTACCATAAAAGGCAATTTATTATTTTTCTTTATTTAGATTTTTCTCAATCATCCTACATCCTTAAAGACATTTTGGAAAAAATAATACCAAAAAAAAATGACAGTATATAACGACTTTTTGAGATGCCTATAGCTTTGGCTTAGCTCTGTAATTATCAACAACAGTTTTGCTGATGTAAGAGTTCATCCGCGAGGATTCCACGGTCATCTTAGATGGTTCCCCATGATACAGTGGATACGAAATGTGCACAGTTGTCGACAGAGAGCCATGGAAACGTTGCCTCCGAGGAGGATTCTAATTTATCCCAGATGGGACAGGCGTGCCTGCGCGATGCGGTCGCTGGACAGATTGGACCGTGCTATGTGCCTTCTTCAGCAAAATGTAGGGCCTAATAACAATGTAAAAGGGCTGGGGTGGGGCAAACACATGATTTTCTCAGGATAGTAAGGAATGGTACCAAATGTTAAATATATATGCAATTTTTAAAAATTCTTAAGCTTGTTCAAAATTCAGTTCTAATATTTGTCAGCGAGACCATGGAGGTAGTCTACCTCCATGGTGAAACCAAAGTCGGCGTATGCGTAGAGCTGACGTCCCATTTACAAGCTTTGATTTGCTCTATACAAAAGACCGCACTAGCAACTAATAAACCGTGAGCCGACGGACAGGCGATGTTCTTGAAATTTGAGTGTCTTTTGTAGCTTTCTTTCATCCGACTATATCGAAACGATTGATTGGATGTAACAACTGGCAGTATTTTCTTCTTTTTTTGTAGACAAAGGACATAATTTTTGAAGGAGCATGTCGGTATATATTATCCTATAAAAGGCAGACTTTGCACTGTCAAAGCATTATGCATAACATGAACACTGTAGGCCTATAGACCCGTATGGATTGAATTCTATGAGTCATCGCCCCGGTTATATTCATGAATGATTTCATTGGGCCGGGATGCATGTCTGCGTGGCCGGCAATGTGCAAGGCGTGCTATGATTGAATGAATGAGACACGTGCCGTGACCAAGATGCGAAATCATTTAGTGCGGATTGCATACATTATGGCCTATACTGGTGTCTATATTTGCAATAGTTTTCAGAGCGCTAGGAATATTGACTATGAAGCAAGCTGACAGAAGCGACAAACCTAAAAAAACAGCTTTTTTTTTTTTTTTTTTTACAGTCAACAGCTGCAGGTTAGTGAACTCGAAGGATGGACAATCTTTCAAGTTCCTTCACGATGTTTGTAGATGTCACCTGCAGAAATAATCGCCATGCAATTTTGACTTGGTCATTTAATTAGAAAACAAATTATTAATATGGAAACAATGCCTGCGTCTGGGCCTATATGCATTAGACCAATCTCAGTTTTTGTAAGACTCTGATGAGTGGCGTAAACTAGAGTTAAACTTCTCTGACCCTAGTCACACTAGAGGCGGAATGAGCCGGAATGCCGTCGGAATGAAAATTCTTTGTATATTCCTGAATGTTCGAAGTGCATTCTTAAACTTCTGACTGCATTCTGAGTGCATTCCAAATATTCGGGCCCATTTTTGTGGCCAGCCCGAATGTTTTGCTCATGCTCAAAACTTTCGAGGTGCATTCGAAGTGGAGAAATATCGAACGGCATTCGAAGTGTATTCTAACTGCACTCTGACTGCATTCTAAATATTCTTACGGCATTCCAACAGCATTCGAAACATTCTGATCGCATTCGAGGGAGAATCGAAAGGCCAAGCCACTTCAAATCCTGCCAGAATGTCCCGAATGCGCCTCGAATGAGCCGGAATGCACCTCGAATGCATCTCGATTGCTGCCGGAATCTATTTCGATATTAAAAGAATTCAGCTGGAATGCACTTCGAATGCCGTCAGAATTAATCTCTCGATTGCCGCTCGAATGCGGCTCGAATGCAGTCGGAACGTCCCGATTGGCCCTCGAATGAGTCCGGACGTAATTCAACGCCGAATCGCATAAAAACGCGGCCAGCTGCCGCTGGAACGTCAGTCTGCATTGAGAAGTCGCCTGGTCAACATCACGTCATGCCACCAAGGAAGAAGGGAGCCAAGGTCAAGAAATCCACCACTGGCCGCGGCCATGGACGGGGCAGGGGTGCTGCAGCCCAAGAAGCACATGAAGAGCCAGCTCCTGTTGTTGAAGATGCTCCAGCACCTTCAGAGTCTGAAGCTGAGTACACAGCCCCTGCCCTAGCTGCTTCCCAGATGGACATAGTGGCCGAGGTCCATCAGCCAGCAGCACAGTCCTCCTCTGACAGTGATGATGAGCTTCCTCCCAGTGAGGCTGCCAAGTCCCAGAAGAAGCTCAAGAGGGAGATGGTGACGGCTGACTTCACCGAGGAGCAGGAGCAGGAGATGGTTGACTGGCTCCAGGCCCCCGAGCAAGATTGCCTCCTCAACAAGAAGCACTCCAACTACATCAAGAAGGGCCTGAAGGACGCACTGTGGGAGCAGAAGGCCAGGGAGATGGGCAAGACCAGTGACCAGCTGAAGAAGTGGTACGCCAACATGAGATCAAGGTTTGGCAAGCTGAAGCAGACTCCCTCAGGTTCTGGCAACACTGAACTGACTGCAAGGGACCGCTGGATCCTGCGCCACTTCGAATTTCTCAGGCCCCACCTCATCGTCCAGGGCAAAAAGAGGGTCACTGTCAGTGTAAGTATTTTATTTCATTATTTTCGTGTTTTCATTTTGATGTTCCTGATGAAATTGCAACCATTGTCCACATGTTTTCACATTACTTATGATTGTTTCTTCTCCAGATGAAGGTCAAGGTCCAAGCCAGGGCAGCTCCGGCTGCAGCAGCAGGAGCTCCCCAGTCTGAGTCTGAGTCTGATGCCGCTGATCATCACCCCCCTGCAGCCGTTCAGTCTGATGCAGACACTTCCTTGGGGTCCAGGTCCAGGGCTACTGATAACAAGCTCTCCAAGGCTGAGAAGTCACCCCTGCAACGCCAGAAGGACACCTTTGCTGACTTCATGAAGGAGGTCACCTACACATTCCCTCCCCCCATGTGGCTGAGGTTCCAGAGTGAAGTCAACAGCCTGTTGCAGAAGTACCAGTTTGAGCTTCACCAGCAGCCTCCCATGCATACTCAGGGACACTAAAGGTGCATACATTTTTCAAGGGGGAACTGGAGGAAAATGATATACCTTTTTGTTCAATTCAATATTTAAAATGGGGTGAGGTGGGGGCAGCAGCTGGGGGGGGGGGGGGGGGGGGGGGCACGTGGTTTTCATATTTTGCAAAATTTACCAACAAAATTTAGCCGGATTACCAAATAGTACAATTTACACTCGAGGAAAAAATGATTTCATATGTATACGGTTTTTTTAAATTTAGTCCCACGATTTGACCTTGATGATATGTATGTGGCCTATTTTGAGTAATATAATAGGGGTATAAGTGGCGCCACCAACGTCAAAATAGTCCCCCCCCAAAAAAAAAAAATAAATAAATAAAATAAAAATAAATTCTATGGCAAAACATTTTGGGCAACATTTTTTGAAAAAAACTTTGAAAAAAATTGGGAAAAAAATTGTACCAGTTTGAGCTTCACCAGCAGCCTCCCATGCATACTCAGGGACACTAAAGGTGCATACATTTTTCAAGGGGGAACTGGAGGAAAATGATATACCTTTTTGCTCAATTCAATATTTAAAAAAAAAAATTCTATGGCAAAACATTTTGGGCAACATTTTTTGAAAAAAACTTTGAAAAAAATTGGAAAAAAAATTGTGATCCCCCGAAAGCTAAATCCTGGGTGCGCCATTGATGCAGGGAGCATGTGTCCTACTATTCCGGGGAGTGGCGATAAAAACGCTTACTGCACCATCCAAAATCTGACTGAATCAATATATAGGCTAGGCATCCAACTTCTTTTACATGTATATCAAACACGTTGGAATCAATCAAAGGCATACAGAGAATGTGCTCAAATTTGTTTTATGGGAAAAGGCGAGTCAAAAAAGTTTCATTCAAAATAGGACCGACAATCTCCACCAGTCGTTCATAAGGGGTTTGCGATCCGGGCTGGATATACTGCTCCTTAAAGTGTATGAGAAATTGTGCAACGTCAACATGCCATCTTTGAGTTGTTTTTATTTATTTATAACCCTCCACCACATCTTTCCATTATTAATAGCGTTGATCAGTATAATATTCCGACGCTTTTGTGTTTTTAAACTACACTGTCAAATGGTGCTATAGTTTAAACACTTTTGTACCCACTTTTATCACATGTTTAGTCTGAGACATGTTAGGATTTTGCACAATACGAAAGCTTGATAGTGCCAGTAACAATATCTTATGAAAAAAAGTTAACTATATGGTTTAATGTTCGTTTTTCTTAGACAAATAATGAAAGTGTGATAGAAGTGTGTAATTAGCCTGTCATTTACTTTTACAATTTATAGGCTACTTGATGGTACTGAATAAACGGATTTCGTGCGATGCCTAAACATGTCACAGACATCCCTAAACATAAGCATGTAGATTCAAACATAGACAAAAGTGAGTTCAATTAAATGTTTAGAGAGTTTAAGCTCTAAACACAGTTTTTACAGCTTACTCGAGGAAATACCAAAAAAGACGGCTGATTATACGTGTAGTCTGGAAATCATAACAGGTGAACTGCAGTTAATCTAAACATTGATTAAATCATAAAATATTTCACGGGCGACTACGTCAAGAAGAGTGAAATGTTCTTGCACAGCAATTTTTAACATTTTGAAACAATCAATAACAGCATTTAAGATATTGATAACGGATCATTATTTTGTTTAACATTATTTTGCTTACATCACCAATTGAAAGCACAAAAATAGCGTACATCAGGCCCTATATAGACCATTATCGTCTTTCAGCAATCTTGATTTTTCCCATTCAAATCAACGTATAACCAAAGCGAGACTGGAAGGAAAACTGGGTCTGGTTCCTTTTTGCACAAAAACCATTATCATTCAGTGATGTTATTGGATACAGGGAACATGACTGAAATGGTGGCATCATGATAAAGGTTTATAGGGTCTTTGGTTTTGAAAACAACAGAAAATGCTGTACACACTCGCAACACAACTCAAGACAGGCAACAATAATGCTTTGTTATTTGGAGGTTGTGCAGTTAGAAATGGTTATTATGTTATTATTGCTTGTGTCCCCACTACTATTATCATTAATCGTCATTTTAAAGTCTCGCATATTGTCCACGTTCTGGTTGATGTTTTTTGTTGGCTTTGGTTTCAGCTATTCCGGCTCACCCTCCCCCTCTTCCTCCTCATCAAACTCGCCCTCCTCCTCAGCTGTTGCGTCCTGGTACTGCTGGTACTCAGACACCAAGTCGTTCATGTTGCTCTCAGCCTCAGTGAACTCCATCTCATCCATACCCTCACCGGTGTACCAATGCAAGAAAGCCTTGCGCCTGAACATAGCGGTGAACTGCTCAGAGATGCGCTTGAACAGCTCCTGGATGGCAGTGCTGTTGCCGATGAAGGTGACAGCCATTTTAAGACCTCGTGGTGGGATGTCGCAGACAGCGGTCTTGACGTTGTTGGGGATCCATTCCACGAAGTAGCTGCTGTTCTTGTTCTGCACGTTCAGCATCTGCTCATCGACTTCCTTCATGGACATGCGACCACGAAACATAGCTGCTACAGTCAGGTAGCGGCCGTGACGAGGATCGCAGGCAGCCATCATATTCTTGGCATCGAACATCTGCTGGGTCAGCTCGGGAACGGTCAGGGCACGGTACTGCTGGCTGCCTCTACTGGTCAGGGGAGCAAAGCCAGGTATGAAGAAGTGGAGACGTGGGAAAGGTACCATGTTGACTGCCAGCTTGCGAAGATCAGCGTTGAGTTGGCCAGGGAACCTCAGACAAGTGGTGACACCACTCATGGTAGCGGACACAAGATGGTTGAGATCACCGTACGTTGGGGTGGTCAACTTCAAGGTGCGGAAACAGATGTCATACAGGGCCTCGTTGTCGATGCAGAATGTCTCATCTGTGTTTTCTACGAGCTGGTGGACAGACAGAGTGGCATTGTAGGGCTCAACGACAGTGTCCGATACTTTTGGAGATGGTACAACGCTGAAAGTTGCCATGATGCGGTCTGGGTACTCCTCACGGATCTTGCTGATGAGAAGTGTTCCCATGCCGGAGCCAGTGCCACCACCAAGGGAGTGTGTCAATTGAAACCCCTAAAAAATGAATACAAAATGCGTTGAGTAAAATGACTGTACCTATAGAGGTTTTGACTTGAATTGAATTTTGCCAAATTTTGGAAACTTTAAAGGATCGTAATATTACCTGTAGGCAATCACAGCTCTCTGCCTCCTTGCGCACAACGTCCAAAACCGAATCTACCAGCTCAGCCCCCTCGGTGTAGTGACCCTTGGCCCAGTTGTTTCCAGCTCCACTCTGCCCGAAGATAAAGTTGTCTGGTCTGAAGATCTGTCCGAATGGACCAGAGCGGACAGAGTCCATGGTGCCTGGCTCCAGGTCGATAAGTACAGCTCGGGGTACATATTTGCCTCCGGTAGCTTCATTGTAGTAAACGTTGATTCTCTCCAACTGCAAGTCGGAGTCGCCATGGTATGTGCCGGTTGGATCAATGCCATGCTCATCAGAGATCACCTCCCAGAACTGTCGGAGAAAAAAAGAAGAAAAGTTCGATTCGTAAAAGGCTATGCTTATCCAGAAAGTTATAAGTTTGAAGACCTTACCACAGAGGTTTATACCTTTGCCGATAAAATACCGGGAAAGGGTGTGTCAGACGACGGCGGCGCTTCGGCGATTAGCCGGCTACATAAAAAAGAGCCGCACAGGCAGCTCTCAACCTACCCTATGGTTTAGATTTCCGGGTGCACAATATAGGTCGCATAGGTCGTAGGTAACTAAAGGAAAATCAGTCCATTCTGCTTGCACCTGCAGTGCAGTGATACGGCTGAACTGTACACGATGGAATGAATTCCAAACATGGACTTTCCGTGTCTTTGCCCAAGAATTATGGTTGGGTTTCATTAAAGGCATGATGATTTACGTTGTATGCATTTTGTTCGTTTCCAATGACAACACCGCTCAAAATCCAAAGAAGAATTATCAAAACCTAACCTGCGTTCAGTGGATACTACACTTATTGAGGAAACAGTGAATAATCATGCGCAACGTTGATCACGAAACACAATTTCTTCTATAGATATGGGCGTCGCCATGATTTTTGTAGAGGGGTGGCAAAGCATGCACATCTCCCCCCCCCCCCCAAATCCCTGTACTTTTCCAGCATGTTCTCGATTGATAATTTTTCGAGGGTGGACAGGGACATTTGCCCCCCCCCCCCCCACCCATTAAATTAACAGCAATATGACTTCGCATCTCTTTTTATTTTTGTTTTTGTTTTGTTTTGCTTTTCCAGGGGGCACCCCCTTCCCCCCTCGCAACGCCCATGTCTATAGACATAGGTATATTTATTTCCAACTAAATTCAGTCAAGTGACTGATCGCTGGAAATTGGGTACATTTCTTGATTTCTTCTAAATGACTGCTAGCCAGAGGGAATAATAATTATCTCACGGGGTGTGTAGTAACAGAACGATCTCCAATCCAAGTAAGATTTTGATAATAATTCGGTAGGTTACTTTTGGGTCAATTGCAAATACATGTGATATGCCTTTAAGGTTAGTTAGAACCAACGTACTCTTTTTTCAGGGTTTGTTTCTATTTATTCTAATTCATTTCCTGGAGAATCAACTGTGTTTGCTAGGTTAAACAACTGTGACGATCGCGTGTGGGGGTGTTAAACCGAAATCTCAACATTATAGAAATAGAAATACGGGTCCGACCGCCCGACAGAATTAACAATTATTGCTTGTGATGGGGAAAACCGTCACACCAACCATTGGGGCAAAACGTACAAAATAACGTGAAGGTGTTTAGCTCTTTTTGCACTTTGGAAAAAAAAAAAGTCAATGCAATCATACCATTGGCAAATCGCATGCTCCAAACTCCAAAGTTGAATAAATTATGTTCTGCAGCGATACAGCAACACAGCACTGATGGCGGTATACATAGTACATGTACGTGTACACTCAATGTCATGGTTAATCATAACATGAAACAATATACGACTTTCCTCAGACTGTGATGCCGATATAAAAAGTGCACCTACCTTAGCACCGATCTGATTGCCACACTGCCCAGCTTGGAGATGCACAATTTCACGCATTTTGCTGATTTTAAAATTTCTGTCTGAAATATATAAGCTCGAAAAAATATCTTTCGACGACGTCAGTCTGCCAGGTTGGGAATGTTGAAACGCGAATGCATGACGTGCGGGGCGATTGCTTATTAGAATATGCACAACGATATAATTTCTTAAGTGCAAATCCGCATGAAGTAAAGTAGTGCATAGCGATTGCTTAAAACATCATTACTTTTAAATAGAGATAATGAAACACAGACGAATGAATAAAGAGACTCGTTGTAGGTCTATCGTGTGTTAAAAACAGAGAGGAGTTTTTACTAATAACACTGAGTAATAATGCGATAGATGTATTCATCCGCTCTGCTAGACGCCAAGGCATCCGCGCTTTAAAGATACACGCACAGACGAGTAGTAATGAAGATTCACATTGTGCACATTCCTAATAAGTGCGTATTTCGAGACTTTCCATGCTCAGATTGGTACAAAAACATCACTAGTCGCCAACGAGCAAGAGTGAGGTTTGAGTAAATGGTCCAAATTTTGTCTTTTTGATCAAACATGGTTCAAAATAGCGTCATCCGATGCTCACAATTGATGCATATTTTTCATTGACCTAAGACAATATTATAGCACTCAAGAATTTGATTGTCTATCTGTATGGTTTCTCTTTTAAGATTACAAATCCCCATAATTGAAAGTGAAAAGTAATCGACGATCGTGGAATTTATGCGCACAACGCTCGTTCACTGACTGAAATTTCCCTTTATGACCCACTGAAAGTAGAGACAAGATGAAGACAGTGTTTGCAAAAAGAATGTCTATTCGATATTAAAGAAATTTGTTAACAGAGTGATTTTCAGTTTCACTATTTGGAAAGAAAAAACACAATTATAAAACTGACAAAGTGCGGGGTATTTTGCAATTACTCCATTTTGAAGGAGGAAAAGGGGAAATCCCATCTTGGCCTCAATTTGGCTACCGCATCTGTGTCCAGCTTGAATGCGAAGAATTTCACGCATTTTTTGCCCCACATCATTCTTGCCTCCGTCTGAAAACTACTTTTCCTTCACGAAGACAAACGGGTGTACTCTCGCACTGTCTCCCTATGATCCCGTGTGTTATTGTGCGATGTGTTTCATGCATATGCCGTCTTGAGGCCGGGTTAGGATGCGGTGTAGCACAGGTAGTTGTGTTTTCCCGCAGAACGAAAATCTTCAAATTAGGAAAACACAGATCAAAAGGGACATCATAATGTCACTATTATGTGATACCCTCTAGTACGTTGACTGATCATGCAGCTAATGTGGAAGTAAAGTGCAACTTTACACATGGGCGTAGCCAGCGAGGGGGGGGGGGGAGTATTTACCCCCCCCCCCCCCAATATTTTGTACTTTTTAATTAATAGAAACCAAACCCCCACCCTAAAAACTCTACGATTGGGCAGACAATTCTTGTGAAGTAATGAATGCAGGTAGAACTATTTGCCTTTCACGTCGCACCGCCTCGTGCCAGGACCAGCAGTGGAACTATATAGAGTTAAACTCATATAGGGCGCACTTGGTGTGCACCAATTTTTCAAGGGGGCACTGAGACAATGTATATTGTTTGTGTGAAATTCAAGATTTCAAGGGGGGGGGGGCACGGGAGGGGGGTAATAAACTTATGTAGATCAACAAAATTGTGTTTCCCAAGTCCACTGTTGAAGGACTATCGAAGTTATTTCGGGCACCAGGCCGGCTGCGATGAGTCACTGAAACACGCAGCGTTGGCCACGCTGGAAACACCAACGTGTCTTTATTGTATGCGCGAACAATGCTGCCTCAGATCTTACAAACGGTCATTGGGCCAAAGTTCGTCGCTCCGATTTGGATATGACGTCGTGTGTCTCTTTCATTTTCACAACGATCAGCAACACTGTGGTAAAGTATCGCCAGAACGTTCCTGTAATTCGGGGGCATAGAGTCCGTGCTAGCAAATATACTTGATTTTCGTAGAATACATGTTTATTTTTCTAGAAGACCAGTACATATTTGTTTCTCATGGGGATAGATTCTGAAAAGCTAATGTTTGCAGGTTTTTTTTTTTTTTTTGCACATCATGAAGTCAAAGAAAATAGGAACACCGAAACATCAATTATACTCGGACTTTTGTTTACTCATTTCTTGGCACCAAGACTCTCTTGATTATTAAAGACTTTATATTAATTTGAAAAATATTTGTTATTGCACAGAAGATTATCATTGAAACAAAAGAAACCTCTTCAAATGGGCACAGCTCTCAGTTTTACAAGGAACTTGGTTTTGAAAGGCGGCATCAAAACAAAACTTGAACGTTTCCTATCAAAAGGAATTTATTTTGCTAAAACTTAATCCGGTCAAATTTAATTAAAACTGTTGAAAACATTTCTGGGTTGAATTGAAGAAGCATAATTCAATATCAAAAAGCTGAATTGAACACTATTATTGCACCAAATAATTGTGGCAAGCATTAATTCACCTCATCCATATCTTCAACCAATGGATGTCTATCTGGGGGTAAAATTATCAAGCTGGCAAAATACAATTGAACTGCATAAAGGAAAAATGAATTCCTGGAGTTGACCCTTGGTCAACGAACTCATGATTTTAGTTGTGCGTGTCAGATGTAGTAAAAATTGAATAGTCATTTCATTTCTGAAAACAAAAAAATAGATACAGTGGCGTATCCAGGGGGGGGGGGGGGGGTCCAAAACGATTGCAATGCGCCGTAAAAATTGGCGTATATTTTTCAGCATACATAATACGGGTCAGTTTTGAAAAGAGCCCCCCCCCCCTGGCTGTTTGAGTTTACGGAGGCCAAGTGTCTGGAGAAAAAAAACATGTCTACATTTCGGGGAAGCTGTGCGAGTGCAGTTGCCCCCCCCCCCCCCCCCTTGACATCAAAAGCTGGATACACCACTGCTTTGGGCACACCTTACTCAAAACCAACTGCTCTCACAAATTGCTTTCAAAGAGAAAATTTGCATTGCACATGCATCATACATTTTGGGGTTAAATGGCAAGGGTACTGCTCTGGCATCTAATAGATTTGTAGCTTCATTTTTAGTGATAAGTAATAGCGGTATTACACACTTCTTAATGTAACAGCGGAATGAAGAGCAAACAAATACATTTAAGAGGTCTAATAAGTTTGCAGAATTTATGTTTATAGAACCAATAGAGTCCATATTTCTTGATATGTGGATTACTGATCCATAACTGGATGATGGCATTTCTTGATATGTGGATTACTGATCCATAACTGGATGATGGCATCAAGAAGCGCTTAAGCCAAATCTTCATTCTCATCTTCCTCTTCTTCTTCTTCATCTTCGTAATCCCCGTCATCATCATCAGCTGTTGCTTCTTGATACTGCTGGTATTCAGACACCAAGTCGTTCATGTTGCTCTCAGCCTCAGTGAACTCCATCTCATCCATACCCTCACCTGTGTACCAATGCAAGAAAGCCTTGCGCCTGAACATAGCGGTGAACTGCTCAGAGATGCGCTTAAACAGCTCCTGGATGGCGGTGCTGTTGCCGATGAAGGTGGCAGACATCTTGAGGCCTCGTGGCGGGATGTCGCAGACAGCGGTCTTGACGTTGTTGGGGATCCATTCCACGAAGTAGCTGCTGTTCTTGTTCTGCACGTTCAGCATCTGCTCATCGACTTCCTTCATGGACATAATACCACGAAAGACGGCAGCAACTGTCAGGTAGCGGCCATGACGAGGGTCGCAAGCAGCCATCATGTTCTTGGCATCAAACATCTGCTGGGTCAGTTCTGAAACGGTCAGGGCACGATACTGCTGGCTGCCTCTGCTGGTTAGGGGAGCAAAGCCAGGCATGAAGAAGTGGAGACGTGGGAAAGGTACCATGTTGACTGCCAGCTTGCGAAGATCAGCATTGAGTTGACCAGGAAACCTCAGGCAGGTGGTAACACCACTCATGGTAGCAGACACAAGATGGTTGAGATCGCCATATGTTGGGGTGGTCAACTTCAAGGTGCGGAAACAGATGTCATACAGAGCTTCGTTGTCGATGCAGTAGGTCTCATCTGTGTTCTCTACCAGCTGGTGGACAGACAAAGTGGCATTGTAGGGCTCAACCACAGTGTCGGATACCTTAGGAGAAGGTACGACACTGAAGGTATTCATGATGCGGTCTGGATACTCCTCACGGATCTTGCTGATGAGAAGTGTTCCCATTCCTGAGCCAGTGCCACCACCAAGGGAGTGTGTCAGTTGGAATCCCTGCATGAAAAAAATAAGAAAAGTGCATTTTTAGGGCACTTCCTTAAACGAAACAAAAGTTGATCAAAAATGTGTTTACACTGTACTTGTACCTGGTCCTCCATCTGACCAGGTCTCATCTCTTCAAATTAATAAGTATACATGCATTATAAGACATCCACTGTTCATCTTTCTTAGCCAAGTGAGGTACAGGTTTGTGTAAACTCTGCACTACTTTTGTCCCCACTGAAGATGAACATCACTGTAAACTGGGCTGTTGGTACTGCCCTAAATGTATGCTGATAAACAGATGTTTTTAGATGGGGTTACGATCGAGTATATTTTTATGTGGCCTCTCTGGTCTCCCATATATTTTGTACTAAATTTAGTCTGGCACCATTTGCAGTCATCAGCCGACATTTGAATAAAAAAAAAGCAAAAAAAAAAAGAAGCTGCGTCGCCGCACCACTTTTGGGGCAAGCTCCATACCAGAAACCGGAGACTTTTTTTGGGCCTTATAGTCTCTTTCCTTTAATATCAAAAGGTCATGTGGGCAAATCATAATGTTGGAAAATATCATTGCACACGACTTCACTGAACATGACTTCATTGAAAAGGCAATGTCCAAAGTGCTTATTCTCTTGTGATATGGAAGCTATTTGAGAGATGATACAGTACTTTGAAACATTCTTGGAGAGGAATTTTGACAGTGTTCTATCCTGGGGCAAGGATGGCATCTTATGACTATGCAGGCATGTGACAGATAACATTGTTTGGGATCACATCATGAAACAGTTACTTTTTGGACTGACATTCCTGCATACTAAGACCATTGATCATTTCTGTGTGGAGGAATAGAAAAGTTCGAAGCAACCCTGAATATGTTCTTAAAAACATACATTTTCAGCAAGTGGCACAATCTACCATATTTTACGTGGATTTTAGCAAACTGACAATAGAGGAAATACACATGTTGTTTTTACAGCAGGAAATCCAATGACTTTTTTTTTAAATCTCTGCTTTATGTCACTTTTTTGTAAAAATCTTATTTTTGGCAAATTTATTGATTGAGGGCCATTTTAATAATTTAAATCAACTGATTCCACTTCATTGCCAAATGTAACATGTTGTTAACACATTCAAACACCCCTACTTCATCAGTATCAACTCAACTTAGGTTTTGCATAATTACACAAAATCATTGTTTTGATTAAAGTCAAGATCTGAGTTTCAAAGTTTTCTTCGAAGTTTGAACTTCAAAGACAGCACACTCATGTTTGCTTTAATCAATCCTTGGTCTGTTTACAGTAATATTGTGAATCAACTATAATAAAAAATATATAAAATAACTTTTAAAGGTGCAAGGCCTGATTTCTGTTCTGCACCTTGTATGAAGGACCATCAATCAAACACTATAAGTTACACAAGGATCAGTGCTGCCAGTTTTGAAATTAGAAGCATTCTTATGAAATCAACCTGCCCATGGAGAACTGTACTCTTATTTTTTTGTACCATAAATCAAGTTTTTCATTCATATCCACACACAACGTATCTCAGCTGTATCAATCATGCAATGCAACTTTAAAGTGTCTTCAGTATTAATGTACCCTTGAACCAATGATGCAGACTACATGTGGAAGGAATCAAGTGATTTTTTTTATAATCACCGATTCAAAAAAAAAAAATTCAAAAGCATTTATCAATTTATTGATTTTTGTGGATGATGGGCATTATAGGAACAGGTCTGTAAACTCCTTAGTGATGGGTGCAAGGGTGCACGGGGCAATTTAGACACATTTTTAGACATCAATATTTTGGAAGTTAAAAACATACAAAAAAAACCTGATTTAAATATAAACACATCTGATTTAAATCGTATGGATCCGTTTTTTTCCAATTTTAAAAAAAAATAAAAACAAATCGCAAACCCTGTTTTACAGAAGCTCTAAAATTCAAGCTTATTGAAAGCATCTTTATCTTTTTGAAGCTACAAATGTATGAGATTCACAATTTCATATGTACAAATTCCCAGGAGCTTTGTTTTATTAAAGATGATTCTACTCAAAATTCGATCATATTACAAAACAATACCCCAGCCTGCCGTACCGCATATGTAGGGATAAATTGAAACAATCAATATTGGGATACAAGCAAAACCAACAACATTGCAATTTTAAGGTAACAATGAGTCATAAATCAATGAAATCCAGGACCTTGCATCAATAGACATTTCATACAACAATAATGTTCTGACAGTATAACAACAATGACCAACAGCTTGGGACAAAAAAAAGCAGGGCTAACCTCTACCACAAACTGGCAAAATGCCAATACATGTAGTTCCATTCAGTTTGCTTTTAAAATGCAAATTTATTCTGTTCAAAAGACTTAACAATGAGAACAATTTCGAAGATTTATTCAAGGCAGTAAAAAAAAACAAGTGTCGAAAGAAACCAAACATAGTTGAAACATGAAAATTATTTGAAATTTACATCAACACGTTTCTATATAATCATTATTCCTTCTCCAAAAATCAAAAGAAATGAGTTTGATGAAAAAAATTCTTAATGACTTTTGCTACCTGTAGGCAGTCACAGCCTTCGGCCTCTTTGCGGACAACATCCAGAACCGAGTCGACCAGCTCAGCCCCCTCGGTGTAGTGACCCTTGGCCCAGTTGTTTCCAGCTCCACTCTGTCCGAAGACAAAGTTGTCTGGTCTGAAGATCTGTCCAAATGGACCAGAGCGGACAGAGTCCATGGTGCCTGGCTCCAGGTCGACCAGTACAGCTCGGGGTACATATTTGCCACCTACATGTGAAAGCGAAAAAGACAATTGTTAGGTTTTTAAATAATACTTAGGAAACTCTGAAATGTGAAACTTGAAATTATAACATTCTGTGATGATAAAATTATCAACTTCAATCCTACAAAGCAGGCGCAGAATTAGGGGGGGGGGGTGGTTTGGGGGTCGGAACCCCCCTCCCTGCTCTGACACTCAACACATTTTTAAAAATTATAAACAATTATAGTAATTATAATCAACTAGTATTATGTCTGCAACAATCGGACACAATTTTTTTAAGGAGCCCCCCCCCCCCCTGCAAAAATTCTGGGATCTGCTCCTGCAAAGACTCTAGAAAAAGATAACTTTGCTCTAGAAAAGTTTCCTTTTTCCTAGGAAAATCTAAAGCAAATTTAGAGAAATCTTGACTGGCTATATTCACATGCAGGATCTGTATTTAACCGAACATTTCAATTTACTCCACTTGACAAAGCTCAAAAGGCTACACCATTTTTTTTTTGTACATTAACAAATCTTTCACAAAATCTTATAAAACAATAAGGAATGCATAAATATTTCCCATGACCCTTCTTAAAAATATTCTTATATCTTACATTTTACTGTCTTAGACTTACAGTATTATCTCAGTATTCATAATTTTTCAGCCCACAATAACTGCACTAAGAGATCATAATCCTCATTAGTTTGGCCACATTGAAGGTTTTGTACCACAGGCTACTGTAAGTATAATAACAGATGGACCCCATCCCATCCCACAGACATATCATTATGCTTCAAAGATGCCCCTCATTCCTTCCGCAATGTCTTCCATAAATTCCCCCAAGTCACTTCAGATACATCAACCATACCTTAGGCCAAAAAAAAAAAGTCTCCGGTTTCTGGTATGGAGCTTGCCCAAAAAGTGGTGCGGCGACGCGGCTTTTTTTTTTTTACCTGATTTTTTTTGCTTCAAATGTCGGCTGATGACTGCAAATGGTGCCCGACTAAACTTAGTGCAAATATATGGGAGTCCAGAGAGGCCACATAAAGCTTTTTCTCGACCATAACCCAATCTAAAAATACGTTAAAATTGTGCAGCAGCAGGATTCCAGTCAAACCAGTGAGTTTGGCGGTTTTGAGACATCATCTTTCATTGAAAAAAAAACTGTTTCATTTTGCCGACGCGTATGGCTATGGCGACACGCGCGCATACCAGAAACCGGAATTTTTTTTTTTTTGGCCTTATTACATTATTTTTTTTCACTGCAGCCACACAGCCACATGGCTACAGGGAAAGCCTAACATAGCAACTAGGATTGCATCTCAATGATGCCTCATCAATGATGCGGCGCAGCATTCCCAATCCCTTCTCATCACAGTGATGTGGTCCGTGTCAGAGCATCATTCGATGACAGGACGATGAGTCATCAGGACACTGACTTGAGCTATCATGTTTCTTAATCTTCATGGCCTCATGTCTCCTCACACTACTCTTGCACTCCAGGCACTGTAATACATCTGCTCTATGCTACAAATTATTCACATGTTTAGGGTGAATAATTACCCAGTTATGCTTCAGCTGTTTTAATCTGGCTTTTTAATTCAATTTACCTTTAAAGTAGATAATTTATACTAAAGGTGTTCATCAGAGTTCAAAATACACACACACAAAAACTGAATAGAAACCATTTCATGCTTTGACAATGTGGTAATTACATGTACTTAGAACAAACATTTGCACACAAACAGCATGACCGTAAATATGCGATTTAAAATTTTCGTGGACATGTTCACGAAACACTGTGTAGAGCAATGACTCTTCTTTTAATAAAATTTCTTGATACGATATGTTTGAATTATTTAACAAATCAATTAGACACTTCAAAAGCTATTTTGCCCAAAATAAAAAATGGCATTTGCCATTATTCCGCAAGACTTGTAGTAGGGTGATTACTACAATTTTAATTGCCTGTTCATGGTCATGGGCAGGCTGAATATACAATCAAGTTCACAGCACTATATTTGTGTGTGTATTCACAAATAAGTGCGGCTGACGGTGAAGTTGCCATTAAAAAGTCATTATTATTTATCACGTGAGCAGGAGGCTTATATATTGCACGAAAAGAAATTCATCTGCATAATTGGGAATTCAGGGGCTACATATTATTAAGGACTAATCATTGTCAGGGAATTGACATCATCTGAAAAAAATACAGTAGTTTAAACAAATTTTGAAAAACACACACTAGATACAAACACCATACTGTACTAATGTAAAAAATAGCTGGGCTATAATAGCTGGGCAAACACATACATTATACATATACATTATCATATTTCACTTGTGATGCACGCAAATGTGCTGTCATTTGTGTGTATAAAAAAGCCACTTGCATAAGTTGCAGGCTTGTGGGTATAGTGTGCCCCCATGCGCTTCTGAAGTACCTTGCCCTTACAAAATAGAAGGTTATTGGAAGCGATATTGTGTAGAGTCATCATTTGTGTACAAAATATAGCCACTGTGGATATGGCATGGTTCACTCCAATTTCTGTTATTTTGAATAGCAAATCAAGCATAACACAAACAAACTGTAGTGTACTTCCATGGTAATAATGATATCTTCATTGTAATAATGACTGTGAGGATTTACAGGTGCATGTACATGACCTTCTTAAGTTCTACAATCATCAAGTTTTATGGCAATGACAATTTTTCTTCATCACAGTGCAAAATAACTGCAAAATATGATTGCGAAAATGAACGATGGCATTTCAAAACAGCTCAAGTGTATATTATGAGTTCACAAAATATCAGTAAGGGGTCATAGTCATACATGTATAACCCACAATATCAAAAGTAAACACTGACTCTACATTTAACTAGCTGTCTGCACACATACTTGAACCTTGCCACGGTGTTGATACCTAATCCAGTCCATTGTAATTTTACACAATGCCTGTCCCGGTATTTTATTTTCATGGAAAAAGGTGCGAGGAACATGTGTTAAGGGTTAGGCAAATATATGCAGTTGGGCTGCAAGAGTTCTCAGTTCTTTGAGCATTATAGCAAAGAACACCTTTTTTTTTTTAATTTTTTTTTTTTTACTAAATCCACTGCCAGGAAAACTTGAATGACTCACTAAACAAACATCATTATGTTAATTCAAACAGGCTTTGTAGTCTAGTAAACCCTGTCTGGATATTGATTACACGCCTCATTAGATTGTGCAATACAGTCTTCTCAAGAGAAATTTGAATTTTAATTGAATACAACACCACAGTTGATGATTACTGTCAAGTAACAAATACTTATGATACAAATAAAGCAGGAGGATTAGTTTGAATATTCTCATAATCTGTTTTTGGCCAGACATTTTGACACCGTATTTTCAGTTTTGGACATCTATTTACCATACATGTACATGTGACAACATGGGAACCAAATTTGTATTATGGTTTTCATTAAGTTTATATCGGTTAAAAAACACAGCATAACAATTTCATTGTCTGATACTTTATTTTATCAACTTATGACATGTATGAGGATCGAATTTGCAAAGTGCACTGTTTTTCATCCATGGTCTGTGATGCACAATGTCAGGTCATCGTGCGCAAATGCCTGCCACTCATGTTTGAACATAGTCATGATAATAAAAAGCACCCTCGCCAACTCTGAACACATCAAGTTAGGATACTTAGTTATGAACTGCGCATTATGATGAGTCATATGTCTACGTGCAGTAAGCATGTCCCATGAGATGTTGCACAGTTGACCTGGATATCTGAATAGATCATTTGCAAGCCTCTGCTCTGACTATACAGCCAAGCCTAGCATGACATGTCACAGCTTGTAAAATCTTTCCTAGTTTGGATAGATGTACTGTAAAACTTGATGACAATAACACATGTGTAAGGCATTAGATTTCTATGGTCTGTGAGTCTCTGGTACCCGTACATATCAGCTCATGAAATATGACAGACAACATTTTGAGAAGGTTTTGAAATTTATTGAGTGCACATTATTTCAAGGGTGTGTTACATTATTTCAAAGGATACAGGGCAGGGCCATTTGAAAGATTTCTTTCTTCCCTAAAAATGGCAGTTTAACCATTAAGTTCTCACACAATGTAAACACATTAATAGTGAGTAATACACATTATAAATATGATCATTCATTTGACTTTACGGTATACCACCCTTTCTCTATCAATGGGTCTCTTTTCAGAATTCTGAAAATTCTCTTGAAAATGGCAATTAAATGTACCAAATTGCTAAAAATCAAGGGCATAATTCCACTTTTGGCACAGTTATACGTGTAAACGGCAGGGTGCATAAATGATGTGTGGCCCATTATTGGAGAATTGTTTTTCTTGGCAAGTACATTTCACTCGTATTTTCACCATAAGAGGGCTTAAAGTGTCATTGTGTGAAAACAGTTGCTGAATATTCTTCATAGAAATCTTTTTTTATAAATGAATGAAGTGGGTTTGGGGGGGGGGGGGAGGAAGACAAAACAACCAGGTGTTATAACTGTGACACTGTGGCCACAGAATTAAGTGTGCCCTTGGGTCCCTAGAATGCCATACAATAGACATGCTGAGCCTTTGTCGACATTTCCAGATAAACTTTGTGTGTGACTGTACTGATTCAAACGCTGGTGGGAAAATATTTGGAGTTTTAAATCATCATTTCTGTATGTAAGGCATAGTAAAAAAAAAAGCATGTTTAGCATCCGTTTTTTTGAAGAAAAATTTATAGGTGGGTTTTATTTTTCCTTTTTTTTTCTCAAGATAGCGGACACATCCGTTGGTTTTTACACTGTTCAAAGATACAAAAAATGAAACAGACATGCTGGACAAGAGAATTAAACATATTTACAGTGTTTTTAATACTTTTCCAGCACGGTTTTAAAAGAATTAAAAAACACTGTCGCGTGGACATTCTTGTCGACGTCGAGGGTGGTTTGGAGATCGCAGGGTCGGTGTGGGAAGTGACCAATAGAGTCTAGAATTAGAAGTTCCGACTTGCAAGTATTTGATTTTACGATGGATCAGTTGACATATTTGCTTTTTTTTTCAATTTTTTTTTTTTTAAATGAGGCGGCCTCCAGAAAGGAAGTGGGTGGGGATGCTAAACATATATATTTTTTTAATTTATTCGCAATTGTCACAGTGTTTTGTTTTAAATTCATCAAATTAAGAAAATGATTAATTTTGTTTGCCTAAATGAGTCTAGTTCAGTATATCAATGTATCCACACACATCTACAGGAATAATTTAGTCTTTGCATAGGAAGATACTACATTATGCATGTCACTATAAATTGCACAATAACATGGCATGATAGACTGATATTATTGCAACCAGCTGACCAACAGAGGGCGCACTTCACTTTTTACTACATCATCTGTATAACCCACTATTTTGGGTAAGTGGCTTCCAGTTATTGCCTTAAAAACAGTTTACACTTCTACAACAGTTATCAACTTTTTTATGAGTGAAAAGTGTTTTAGCTGGGAACTATACGTCGTGCAATTGAAGACAAACTTTGATGTACTTGAACTAGAAATCAACTTTCTGAATATTTCATTCCACATTCTTCAACCTTATTTTCAGGGAAAAAAGCTGAAAATAAAATATTCATGCGAAAGGCCTGCTGTAGAAAAAAAAAACGTTTTTTTTTTTCAATTCTCTGATTTCGTTTTAACTACAAATGTATATGATACAGTGTAGGCTGTACTTATTTGAGGTCAAATTCTTGGAATTATGTAACTGCAAGCACATACATTTTGGCCACAAAATTTTTTTTTTTTAGGAAAACAAGATTAAAAGTGTGTTTGAGACTGTTTTTTTTTATCAATTTGCCAATCAGTATTATTTGATAAAGTGCTACATAGTTTGATAGCCCAATTGATAGGTACATATGTGAACATGCAGGTAAGTTGGGACACGTCCTAATGACTTGGCTATGGCTCGCGGTAACACATGGGTCTATGGGAAGTGGCTTCATCCGCTTCCATAGGCACATGTGTAATTGCAAGCCACAGCCAAGTCATTTGGATGTAAGCCTTAGACAGACCTACCTGTAGCTTGGTTGTAATAGACAGAGATTCGTTCTAGTTGTAATTTTGAGTCACCCACGTAGGTGCCGGTTGGGTCGATGCCGTGCTCATCAGAAATCACCTCCCAGAACTGTTAATATGACAACAATAAATGATAATGGATTTAAGAATGACTAGTAAAAACAAAGCAATCGAAAATCTATTATAAATGGGGGTGCCGAGAATGTTTTAGGCTCAAGAGGAGATAAAGAGTGGATTTACTTTCAACAAAAAACAGTTTGACCCAAGTTCTTTTGTTTAACTTTATGGATTTATAACATGTGCCGATCCAGGTTTGGATGAATAGGGGCGGTCAGCTCCCAAGAGGGGATTTTGGCATGTTCACATATTTGCTGAGTTTTTCTGCACGATTTTTCCTATTTTTTACGGCCCTAGACGTAGAGGAAGGTTGAGGCCCACCCCGCCCTGAAAATCAGCCACCCAGGGGGAAGGAGGAGGAGAGAAATATTTCCAAAATAAAAAGTGGATTACAAAGTGTTTTCTGTTGGGGGTGAATATGCTGTTCTTCAGCTGCAGTTTTAGTGGTGCATTTATAAAGTTACAAACAAACAGCAATCCTCATTTGAAGCAATCCTCAGTTCCTCAGCTCCAAGCTGAGGAACTGTACTGAACGGTGTCAAAGTCAGGACAACAGAATGGGTCGTCGAAATATCACTGAATTCTCACCAGTCACGGTCATGTTTGTAACACACACATCACATTTTCAGACATTTAAGTCTTGATACAATTTTGAGAATGCAGGCATGCAACTGGGAATAAGAAAAAAACGAGGAAACTCCAAATCACACAAGACTTTGTACAGTATTTTTTAAGTAAAAAAAAAAGACAATGAAATAAGCGGATCTGAGGAAAGGTTGCATGCCTGAGAAAGACTTTAGTTGAGTTTGGATCAGAAAATAAAAATTCTAAAAAAGGTTCAAGGAAGGTTTTTCTTCTCACCTTGGCTCCGATCTGGTTCCCGCACTGCCCAGCCTGAAGGTGCACAATCTCACGCATGATGAGGAGCAGCCACCGACTATCGACTACAAAAACAGACAAAGCAGTGGAATAACAAGCCCAAAAAACAATGAAAATCTTGAAGACGAACTAAGCAACCGACCCGAACCAACTGAGGGAGAATGTAAGAAAGAGCGAGTTCTGTGACGTGATCCAGGGTAGGGGGTTGCATGTCTGCCAGGAAGTGGTTTAATATTCTCTTGGTGTCAACAGGATGAGCGTGTTATCGTCTGATTGGTTGAGGAGCTAACAGTCGATGAGTCGTCCGTTTTCTAGGGCAGGAGGGCACGCTGGCTCACTTTCATTTTTTGAGCTTTGGTTTTTCATCTTTTATGTTTGATCATGTTCAATTTTAAAGTTAACACAAAAGTAATTTTATGGTAATTTGAAAGTGCTAGAAATGTGGGAATGACACTTAAACATTAAATGTGAGAATGAAACTTGGCATAAAACATCTGTAAAAAATATCAAACTAGTTTTCTTGCCAGCTGGATCCAATTTCAAAAACATGCCGAGCACCCAACTTTAGTGTTTTTGTGGGAACTTTAGTTTTGTGAAATTTGCATCGATTCCAGACCACTAGGATTGCTGCATATGTGTGCTTGTATTGAACAGACACTTTGTCACTAATTGCTTGTTCTACACATCTGCATGATGGGTTGTTGTCTTTGGGCGGTCATGTGCACTTCATACCTTCTTATTATTAAATGAGTAATGAAGAAAAAACAATTTGAAAAAAAAACCACCATTATACATAAAGTTGAATCTCGATCTATCAAACATAAAAATTACAAGTTGCATTTGTACAAAATTTGTCAATATCCTATCACCGGAAGTATGTTTGTTCAATTCAATTAAGTTTGATTATGTTATTAACCTCCTGCAGGGCAGACTGTACCATGATATATTGTTCAATATCACTTAGTCCTATTAAAAGCTAATGGGCCAAGCAGACTCAACATCACTTACTGATCAATACGAGCACCGAGTCTGAGGGAAAATAAATGAAAATCAATATGGGAAATAGGCAGGACGGCAGGGTTGGTTGTGTTTTCATTAGATCCCTGATGTGATGAGTGCTAGACATGATGAAGGCTTTGGATAGGATTGTTTAGATGATCTGGATTTAGCAGTCATTGCCCCTGCAATCAAAATGCTCTGTTTGCATGGAGACAACTAAAATTCTCTCAGAGTGAAATTGCTTTATCTGAAACCTAGTCAAGTTTGAAAGCTAAAATACTGTTTCCTTTTGATTATTAAGGAAAGGAAACGAGCTAATACGATTACAATAGAGAATGCCTGACTTTAGCAGATTGTCATCGTCAAAAAAGAAATATAGAATTTTTCAGGCCAACAAGCATGGCAAACTGACAGTGACACTCTTTCAAATCAATTTCCTCTGCATAAACTGTGATTGGATAACAAGGTCATACACATGTGAAGACAAACTCAAATGACAGATAACTTTGAGTTTTAAATCCCAAATCACTATTAGTATTACTGGGGGGGGGGGGGGGCCTACTGGGAATTGTGTCAATGTCTTTCAAGTATACCTGTGTCATTTTGAAGACCCTTTTATAGACCAGGTGAGTGGGGTGGAAGTCACATTTTTGGTGATGATATCCCATTTTTGACCCTTTTGTTGCGGCAAGATGTTGGTTCCAATTTTGCTGAATATTTCTCACAATGGTGGGTGCCAACTTTGCTTTCTGAGATCGAAGATCTTCAGTTTACGGTACCGTACTATTAAAGTACGTCATATATCCATGATTCATCCTTGTCCACTGAGCATTTCCTGCAAAACATAAAATTAAACATGGCATTTGGCAACATTTCATAGCAAGGAATAGTTAGTTTCTAGTATTAATGAAATGTTACTTGTAATTACTCCAATTTCTCCGTCTATTACGAGTGAGTTGTATGTGAGTCATTGAAATATTTACTCCAACAATTCATGGAAACATGAAGTCCAAGTAACTAGGACTCTACGGATCGCTTTTTTAACATTTGGACATGGTCGGGCAATAGTATCGCGATAGTATCGCCCGACCATGTCCAAATGTTAAAAAAGCGATCCGTAGAGTCCTAGTTACTCGGACTAGGAAACATGATGAAAAATTCTAATGCCAAACTGGACAAAGGCAAATAGATCTGGGTAAAAAGTGCATTGTACCATGAGGTGGAATAAAGTAAAGTAAAAAAGTAAAAAACTTGCTCCAGCGAAGAAACCTGGGGCATGACCATCTCGGTTTTTTTTTACCAGTACAACAACAGGTCTGGTAAAAAAAATACAATTGCCCATGCCATGGGGGATGGCCACAACCTTTTGACGTAGTTACGCCCCAACTATCGCATCGGTCCCAACTATATTTGGGACTGTCCCAACTATAGTGCGGCAGTTGGGTCCCCCAATTCCAACTGGAGTTGCGCCGGACGCTCGATAGAGGGTGTTAATGTTCCGAGGTGCTGGCACCATGTATTCGTCGTGCATGCATAGCGCATGCCGCAGGGCTGGCCGGCCACGTGGTACTGCCTAGTTGGATGAGTTGTCCAGCCAGCTGGGTTTTATAGTCCCTGCAGCAACATTTTTCATGCAAAATTCAAAGATTGGCTTGGCCCAGCTATAGATGGGTGCCACCCATAGCTAATGTCAAAGGTCCCAAGTAAAGTCGGACATGTAACAGAGCTGTAGGGAATGTTTTATAGTCGTACATCAATGTAAACTATAGTTGGGACCACAAAATAAATATATTAGAGTGGCCCAACTATAGATTGGCCCCATCAATAGCTAATTTCAATAGTAAAGTCTGACGTGTATCAGAGCTGTAGAGAATGTAAAGTTGTACATCAATCTAAACTATAGTTGGGACACCGCAAAATAAAAAGATTGGAGCGGCCCAACTATAGATGGGCCCCATTGATGACTCCCAACTATAGTTGGGCCAACGTCAATGAACTTCAATTTGGAGCACCTGGGCCTAGACCCAAGGGTCCACTGAATGTTTATGTTTGAAGAGTGCATGGTCGAGTGAACTGTAAAGATACTCTATGATCACACTGATAGTGATACAAAAACAAGCTCCCATGTTATTTTTCACAAGACAACAATTAATCAAGTCAAGACTGAGTTTTTGAATGTTATTCAAAATGAACTTTACGATAAAAATTCACATTTTCGTACCATCGATGGCCCAAACTTTTCAAATGTTTACGGTCTCTCAGTATAGCGCCCTCATATACAATTTTGAAAGTGATGAAATTTTACAGTCTTTGAGAATAGCGCCCTCTTGCGACATTTGGAATTGCGCCCTCTTGTGACATTTAAAAAAAAATCCATTTAGAGAAATAGCGTCCTCTCGTGACAATTTTGGGCGACTACAATAGCGCCCTCTTTTTTCCTTCGATTTTTGGCTGTTTTATGAATAGCGCCCTCTTCTCTCAATTTTTTTCACCGGTCTTTAAGTAGAGCGCCCTCTACGATTGAAGTCTGAAGAATTTTAACTTGTAGTTCGTACAACCAATCATTGCATTGGAACTATGCACAAATTCTACCTTTTTTACTGTCTGCTTAAAAATAAAAATATGCAAGATGGCTGCGCCCATGACTGTCATGTGAATTTCACCAAGGATAAGGTTCAGGTTTGTAGGCCTAGTACTCAACTTTGAATTATTTAAAGGAACTTAGGAAGACAATTTAATGTTGGCGAAACTGATTAATATCGTCCTAATTTTGGCATTTCCATGTATAGAGATGACCATGAGCTTGAGGCAGAGTGGTTGCAGAAACAAAGGCGATAGTGAAGTGTAGGTGTAGGGCCCCTGTTTGTTTGGGTTTGATCAAATTAGAGTCAAAAATGTTTATTATTGCTCAAAAATCACCTTTACAATCAAAAGCAGACTTTTCTCAATTCTAATGACACCCGTTTTGCAATTTTGAACAGATTCTTGGGGTAGAAATCACGATTTTCCTGCGTGGTTTGTGCCTTGCGATTCAGAGCGCTGTGCGTGCTCACGGTACATCGCGCGGTGATCGCCATCTTTATTTTCGGGTCTCGTGTTGTCACCGCGCTGTCATCGTCATTTTACCCCCAAATTTCTCTCAAAAAATCAAAACCCTGCCCTCTATCTATGACATACCTGTTTATTGTGAATGTCGCCAACTAGTTTGGTAGGTCCAATAATTATAAAGTGGATTTTGTTCCCTTATTATAGGAACCGGGGCCTACACTACACGATCGCCGAAACAAAAGGCACAAAATTGATTTTTACGCAGTGGAAATTTGACCGTGACCCGGTCTCCGATTTTTTTCTTTTTTAGTTATTTTAAACACTGCCTAGTAGTAGAACTGTGACCCTATGTGTATGAGGCTAAGTTAAATAAACCTGGTGACAGTGGTGAAAAATATAAAGATAAATGTTTGTGAAATAATTATTATTTTTTAGTTTTAATGAAATGTTAGGCAACTTATAGGCGGTAGCTTCTAGCACGTCTAGGCAATGTGGGCTGGGCAGAGCCTAGGATGAAAATCTAGAAAAGAAAAAAATTCTCATGCAATTAATGGTCTTATCATTCCCAAATGACTAATGCAACCTCAAGTATTATTAGTAATCTTCTTTTAAGTTTTATCTTTATCTCCAACGACCCTAGTTTTTGTAGTCTTGAACAGTGAGTTATTGTGAGAGGTGTATCATCTGTGCTTAGATCATCAATAAGGATGTCCTCAGAGCCAGAGACAGCCACCGGTACCGCCCCTAAGGAACCGTCACAATCTAGACTGTGTGTCCATAACTTCACTGAGACGATTTGCGAGCAGCAGATTCACTTCCATGTTCTCCGCCTGAAAGACAGCTTTTTGCTGTGGATCGGACAGCAGCCAGCAAACATGTCCAATCTAGCTGTTGCGCTTCACACAAATGTTGTAAGTATTATTTCAAATTTCCTCTAAAATTTAACAGGAAAATTGTTGTCACAAGAACTGAAGCTTGTGAGGGTGCATCTTTTGACATTCCAAATTTCAAAAACTACGTTGAGAATTTATAATTATGTGCTTAATGTTGTCACTTTACTTGTTGATTTTTAAATAATAACAGGACCCTATTCCAAGTGCATCGCTGTTAATGGGAGAAATAGCAGATCCGGTTTCAACAACACTAGCCCAGAAACTAGGTAAGTTAATTAATAATTATAGTAGAGTTTGTAATTAACTCGTGATTTTGTGTGAATACTAATGTGCAGAATATTGTTGTGGTATAGACTCAAAAGAAACCAGACACTTCACTTTTAAATATGGGATATTTTTTCTTTAGAACAAGTCGATAGTGTCCAACCAAACTATACTTGGGCCCAAAAAAATAACAGTTCTGTTTCCAATTACCCTACCTACCCTATTTCGACAGCCCCTACCATAATTTTTTTTTTGGGGGGGGGAGGGGGGAAACAAGGGGAAAAACCCGAAAACCATCAATTACTACCTTTTGCCCTTTACTTCACCTCCATATGATCGTACACAAAAAAAATTTGGCCCCCCCAAAAAAAAATCCCTACCTACCTACCCTATTTTCAAATGCCATGTAATCGGAAGGCGAAGTAATTTTTGTTTGGCCTTATTAGAGATCACTTCATTAGAATGCTCTATTGATGGGAAATCAATTTACATTGTACAAACTACAGGTCACACTAGAGGCAGCTGGGGGGGGGGGGGGGGGCTCCTCAATGGAAATGCACATTATTATTCATAATGTGGTGTTTTTGCAGCCAAACTCACCGGGAAACAAGTGTTTGTGAGCTGTGACCTGCCACAGGACCGGATGTTACTACCATTAGTGGAGGCAAGAATCACCAACGAACTCAAGGCTGCCCCGGACAAGTTCTACTTTTGATTGCCCGGCATGGACCAAACTTGAAAGATATCACAGGATTTAGCCTCTGGAAGGCCCCAATGGGTAGGTGGAACAATGGGGAAGGTAGTGGGAGCAGTGGTGTAACTAGGGTTAAGCTTCTAGGGGGAACCTCCCCCCCCCCCCCTCTTGGAGGCCAAACCCACTCAAATATTCTCGCCCATTTTTTTGCACCTTCTTGTATAGGGAGATATGCCCCTCCCACCAAAGTGAAAAAGATAACACTCCATTTCTGAATGTTTTCTCAGTGTTTGGGAATTCGCTATAAAGCAGAATCTGGGATCCATTTACACATTGGCGCCAGAACCTTTCGATGGCTGACAAACATTCCCACATAACATTTGACAAAATGGAAAATCCTTTTGTTGCTGTTAACAAATCAATTGTGTACATAAAAAGAAATAAGTAAATCATGGTTTGGTAAGAATTCCATACATGGACATCACTAATTTCTCCCTGCAGTGACCTATCAGCTATCAGAAAGCAATAAATGTCCTTTAAATTCAAATTTAGCAGGGAATATATTGAAGCGTTTACTGAGAAAACACTTTGAATTTTTCAGACCAGTCTCATAGGGTTTGTGCACAGGGTGTCAAGTGATGTCCAGGTATGGCACTCTTTCCCATGGTTCTGTTACTTTCAATACTTTCATGTTATACTCTCGTGAGTACTTTGAATATCATCAAGAAAGCAAGAGTTACGTGTTTTAAGTGTTTATTGTCATTTAACCTTCAAATGAAGTTACTGCAAAGGCTGCCGAGAAAACTAGGAGAAATTATTTCCCATCAAAACATTTCACCCCAAAGCACATCACACTGGAGTATTCTCTAATGCTGTCCTGAAAAAAAAGCTAACTTTGAGAGATTTTTATTTATAATTATCAGTTATTCTACTGAAATTCAAAATAAATAAACTTGTTAGAATGTTGTTTCTTAAAACGTCCTTGAATTGTATTTTTTATATATTATTGTTACCTGAGACAAGATAAATTGATCACACACATCAAATAATGCAGATGATGTCAATATTGTACATCTCTGCAGTGCTCTCACCAGCATTTTTTTCAACAGTGGTGGAAATCCATTGCAAATGTTTTTTTTTTAATTAAAAAGTAGTGGTAAATTTTTGAAGTGACCCAATTAGCAGTAACTTGACGACAACAAAAATGTTGATCCACCGTGTCAAGGGAGCTGTTAATTTTGAACATATCCTTTCAAAAACTGATTGATATCATGAAAAGTTACACACGGATGAGAGAGCCTCTCATTATATGTCTCATAATCAACAATAACAGTTGGAAAAAACAATACCAAGTCCAACTTTATGTTAATCCTTATTTTTGGTTGATTTATTTAAACTGAAAATGTTAATAACTGTGGCTGGCATAGTGACACTTAAAAGGAAACTTTTCAGGCACTCATTGTTCTGTAATGTGTACTCCAACTTGTCTATGATGCTAGTCACAGTCTTATCTCGGCATCCTCATTCCAAAGAACTTAATCATTACTCGCATCAGTGTCATTTGTTGTATCACTCCACTGAGACGATAATTCGTCATCAGAGGAACTTGGCTCACTCCTAAAACTCAGAGTGAGTTTGGACTTGTAGCTTTGGAGATCGGGGTACTTTGGGTCCTTCTTCAGGATTGAGCCCTGTCGCATTGAGGGTGTCTGGGCCACAGAGGAGTTGGGGGAGGAAGTGTCATCTTCATTGTGGAGCACAAATTTGACTTTTGACATGCGTCTGTCCAGGTCCTTGCCCCCTGTGTTCAAGACAAAGCCGACTTTAGGTCGTTTGATACTCTTTGTAGGGTCGGTGATGGCAAAAGATGTGACAGGAAATTGCAAGTTGCTGTTTTTGCTGGTAGTGTGGTCTTGAATTTTCTGTACATTGAATCGTCCAATGCTAACCCTCCGAGGCTCATTCTCAGCTTTTCCACTTGTTGCTTCTCCCCCCTCAATGGACACACTTTTTTGACTATTGTCTCTATCCTTTTGTTTTACATCATGTTCTATAGTGTTCTCATTAGCCTTGCTACTGTGAACTTTTTGCACGCTAAATCTTCCCAAAGTCATATTTGTTGTATTATTCTCAATTTTGTGCTCTTCTGTCGTCTGCTCTTCCTCCCTGCTACATGCCTCTGAAATCTGTCCTTTGTCATTTGAATAGAAAAAGTCGTTATTGCTTATATCTCGATCAACAATCTGTGTATCAACTTCCAGCGTCGAATCATCATGTCTGTTTTCCATTAATGAAACTTCCTCCCTCTGGGGTGGTTTGGATTGCCGGCACTTTTGCCATATGTAAGCACAGCTTTGCCAGAGTATCACTCCAAGGAGTAGACCAGTAAACAGAACACCCACGGTGCTGAAAACAGTCTTTGCAAGGTTCAATTCGTATGTGGATATTGCAGCACCTCCGTAAATATCTATAAAAAAAAATCAAATATAAATCAAATTGTATAATCAGTTTCATTTTTTACAAAGATATTTACTTGGGCTGGCCCATCTACAAAACTTGATTTTCCATTAAATTCTTTGTCAATCTGCATTTTGAGTTATTTCTATGGTTAGTGTCTTTAATTGTAGTTTATTAAAGCTTGGAGGAAGCGCAAGGATTGGGTCTGGATTGAAAAACTTTTTAAAGCTCTGGCAGGAGCTTCTACGTGTCACTTGGTGGTTGGTCGGTCAGTCGAATGGCCTGTCTGTCTGTCTGTCCCGAAAATTTACTCAAAGTATGATGTTCCATATGTGCCATCGGCGTCGTATGTTTCGGCGTCGCATTTTTCAGCTCTGGCAGGGATAATTTTGATCGATTTCATGCAAGACTTTCATGCAAGACTTCTCGCAATTGTGTGCTTGCACTTGTTTTAGATGTGGTAGCTCTATTAATTCTCAGTTGTCTGTGCCTGTTACCCTCCAAATAGCATCTGTTGCAATTTTGTTGGGCAAGTTTTGGTAGACATTCAGCCATAGTGTTTTCAATGGATTTGGGGTGTTTTTTAAAGGGGCATTGACCAATCAGTGACAGACCCTTAAGGCAAGTAAATATAGGCCTAGTAATGGAACAAACATCCTGTGAATAAATTCCTGGTAAGAATCGTGTAAATTCCTAGAAATCTGGGATTTTGGGCCGAAAATCCAGATCTCTTAAGGACTCAGATTCAGGTTTCAATGACGGAGCGGAAATGAGCACATAATATTTTATCCGCTTTGTCTAATTACAAGTAACATCGTATAAAACAGTGAGGTTGGCGGTCAATATCTGACGCAAACTATTAGAACGTTAATCCGGTATACTGAATGGTGCCCCCTTTACCATTATTCGATCATTTTCACCTTCGCACGTACGTATTCAAAACCCCGCTTTCGAGGAACTCCCGAACGGTGTTTTCGACCGCCGATCGATTACGATCAGAACGCCAAGTGCGTGCACCGAGTGCTGCTGCCCGCGAATTCAAGACGCCGAATTAAAGAAGAGAAAACTAATGATCTTATGAAAATAATTTAAAACCTGGAACACCCATTAAAAATGGCAAAGACAAGCCCACTCTAGTATTCATTACTTGCTCTTAATGAGTGTTTTCAATTTTGTGCACAAATTATGCAAATTGCGGTAAGTCCGCCATCTTTGTTCTTGACGTTCTTCATCTACTCCCCAATAATCGGGAGTTAAAATCCTGTTCGCGAACACCTTTCGCGTGTTGGCCCCGTCATTCGGAACCCCGTTCTGGTGTTGAATGAACACGCCCCATCGATGAACAACGAAGACACTACCTGTGCACGTGGCGTACGCAGTCTGCGCCTCATCCGATCCGTCTCCGCAGTGATCCACCGAATCGCACCTCAGACGTGATGAAATGCAGTCCCCGTTGGCGCATTTGAACATCCCAGGCTCGGTGCACGAAGTACCTAGCGGGACAGTGCAAACTGTCATGTTTATGTTTTTTAAAGGTTAGACATACAACTACAGATCTTTTTGCACACTGTGTACTCGAGAAGTAAGGCCGTGAGAATTCAAGGTGGTACATGTACTTTGGAAGAGTTCCTTGAAAAATACAAACAAACGAACAAATAACCCCCACCACCATCACCACCAACAAAAAAGACCCCCAAAACAAAACAGTTTTAAAAATTGTAGTCATTTTCCTCAGAGTTATCGCACAGACCGTCTTTTTTGAGGGGGAGGGGTTCTTATTGAACCAAATATGTCAACAAGGGCCGTTCTAGAAATTGCCTCAACTTTTTAGGTGAACCTATACTATTTTAGCAGAAGCTACACGATGTCGAAATGGTTGAGGTTTCGACAAAACAAACCTTGATAGATCGCAGTGAAAACCACGCGAAAACCTCTGCCGTGCTGTGCACCGTCGGACTTGAACTCGAGCTCAAGCCACGCCCCCGATGACGTCACATCATCACGTGGAGCTACCCGCCCACATAATACACGCCCTCGGCCTCCATGTGTTGCATGGGTTTTAGCTGCGCCACGAACCTCCAGGAAATTCTGTTTGCATGAATCGTCTGATGTTATGTCGAGATCCTTGAACTGTTGAGAAAAACCGACCAACAGTAGTTTTAAAAACACACCGTTTTTTAAAGAAAAAAGTTTAACTGTGTTCCACAAAGACAAGATTGTAAATCTAAAAAGAGACTTTTTCTTTTAAAATTGTATGTTCAATGATTGGAACATCGTAACAGTGCTTAAAACAATGCCGGACTCAAAAAAGCTCAAATTATCTCTTTATGAAAATTATGCAAAATGCCTCCGACGGCTCTTGATTGTTGCTAAAGTAACCAGGATTATATTCTGTAATTCTTCCATAAATGCACACTTTTTTTAGGAGTTTTAGCTGGGTGTTTCAGCCACGGCGCCCATTATTTCACAAACTCTGTCTTAAAACAAGAATCCTGACATTGTGATATTCACCTTTAGCCTGACTTTCTGGCGGCTGTCCGGTGCCACTAATTTTAGTGAGCATTCCGTTCTAGATTGGTAGTACAGCGACGTCTGCGAGATGATGACGTCACCATGTGACGTCACAGTATGGCCACATTGAGACTGCATGTATACTGGACGAGGCAAAAACAAAATGGTAGCGACAATTAAGCTTTGTTCTGTGATATTAAAGTTGCTGTAAAGAAATTACACATGTATACTACATAATGCATTTGTCATTATGTAAATTATTGTTGTTGGTTAAAAAACAAGGCTTAGGCAATGTGGATGTATGTGATAAGGCAGTGGTCCCAAATATAAAAAATACAAGGTCTCTGTTGGACAAAATATACCCTTAAAATTTGGCCAAACACTGCAATGGTGTTTTAAGGACTCCCATGCAGCTCCGAGTTGTTCCAAATGCAATAAAATTTGGTAAAATGGAAAGTGTATAGCGAAGAAAACGCCACATAACCACAGCGCCGTTATAGACATAATACTTAGGTATATTATCGTCCAATTTGCGCATTTTAAACCTATTGTTGGCGCTTAAAGTCTCGTTTTAAGTTTGATACAACAACATTTTTCCCCATCGAACACGACCCATGCATGTCACTTTAGATTCACATCATCCCAAGATATCTTTGAAGTAGCTTTAAGCTCTTCATTTAGGCCCTGCGTCATTTCATCCTAATGGCAATTATTGATGAGCGTTTTGTGTGTGTTTGTCTTGTCAATAGATTACCAAAGGTCGTTGGTACTTTTGACAGCATCGATGTATCGCACCCTAATGAGTTCCCGCCTGGAATATCATCAATTACTCCTTTTCTTCTTATGCAGTACATACAGTGCGCGTTCTTAAAGTGTGTGATGGAGTACATGTCTGAATGTTTCGCCGAGCTCGTACGTTCTTGAGATGAGGCAGCTCTGTCAAGCTTTGCGAGTAGCCAGTTTTCTGGTGTGGGATTATCACGAAGGTTATGGATGCGTTACAGACGATAAATGTGATTGTGACTGATAGACGATAACTCCGTATTTATAGCGACTATCCACAACATAAAGTCATGACTCTGCGTAGTTTTGCAAGAAGCTTTAACTCTGGCTGGAGGCAATGTGCATGTTGTAGACCTCTGGTCTAGCAACTTTTAAAATGTAAGAATATAAGTTGCGGAGTAATTGATTTTCTAAGCCGCAAGAGGGCGTTCCTACATGTATCCAGGGGCACGTTTTGGCGCTGTGACTGTAAACATGTTTCAGGTCACGGCTGTGACGTCAGAAACATGTTCCAGTTCAAGGGCCGCCAAAACGTGCTCCTGCTGTAGCCTAGACCAATTCCGAGCACGCTGCCAATTCTATCGCGAAACCCCCGCCGTTCCCCTACTGTGGCGAAAGCAGTGTGCTGGCAGACAGTTTGCACAACAGCCATTGATGGGGGCCGTAATGTGTGTGCGCCTCCCTTGATCACGTGCCCGGAATCTTTTATTGAGAATGAGATACAGGAGTGCACGGTTATAGTGGGAGCGAGAAAGGGGAAATCCCCATGTAACAAAGTACATGTATTCATAATGTTACACCTTGGTAATTGCATGACGGTAATGTAAATTTACCAGGTTCGTCTTATTTCCTATATTTTACGCGAGTTATAGGCCTACATTAATAGGCAAAAAGTTAGACTGAGCAATTTTAATACAATAAGGGGTTACCAAGTCATGTTGTTTTGTGATCCAAAGTTGGGTTCATTCTAAACTTTTCCCAACACCGCACTAGTCCGACTAATCACCGGGCGTAGCGAGGCGTGTCATACCTACCGATGGCCTCGCACCCCTGGGTCACTATCAGCACCGCCACGGTCAGCTGAAAAGAAGTACGGTACCACGGTAAATCACACATGCTGGCATCGTAACTATTGAGTCGCACAAAATGGACTTTCAAAAACTCGGGTCAGTTGGAAAGAAACAAGCGCAAGAATTCATCATTGTAGAGAATGACTATAAATGACCGTATAATGTAATGAATGCTAGTTCACTGTACTTGTGCAAGGCATGTTTTTGCTACTGGCTGTGTGAGAGAATCAATGTTGGACTTTGACATTCTGATAAGGACGCACAGCTGATGGACCGATGATTTCAAACACAAACGATTATTGACAACAAACAAGTCAACATGTTGTTCCCAAATGCGGTCAGCAACTTAATGCCATGATACCGCCCTCATTTTTATTCAGATACCCCCGAAAATGGGTTGGAGTAGGCCTACATAACGCGTATCTGGAAGTAGCATCTGTGAAGAGACCATTGTAAAGCTCTTCTCGTGTATTTTTCCTGCATTAGACATTAAATGTCAACCCTTTTAAAACACCCACGCGGTGCTGATTATGGAAACAGTTTGCTTAAAGTTGGCATCCAACACGCAATTCGATTCAAGTTAACAAAACTAATAATGAGTGTGACCAAACAGGGGTCAATCTCAACTGAAATGTCCAAAAAACTTTACCTGTCGTTGGCGTATTAGGCCTAGCAAGTAAAAATGTCATCACATGATGCAACAGGGTCGAACAAGCCTGCGAACATGTTGAAATGGTGTAGCTTTAGTATATTCAGTATCAATATCGCAATTTGGATGCACTTCGTGTAAGTCTATTTTGATTCCCATTGTATGTCATTGTCATTTGCGCACAGCATGTCCGTAGTTTTGTGCAATAAAATCAGACGTGATGAGTTCATTAATAATTGTCACGAGAAAAAACTGTGCACATGTCGCCAGTTTCATTAACGGAAACATGTGTATAATTCATTCTAAATTAAATATTTCCAGGCCTAATAATTTAATTAATCAACAATTGAGCCAGATAAGTCTGTATACGTATTCTCGTTCACCCTGGAAAGCTGACATATGGTGTACAAAATGTTCTTTTGGGTTTTTCCCCCAGGTACATATTTCACTTGATAACGGAACCAGATGCATACCAGATAACTCGCTGCCAGATAAGTTACTAATTATGAGTTCATCACGCCAGTCTCACAATGACGTGGCACAAACGCGAACAGCTTCATGATGTGTATGTCTGAATTTTATACCGTGTTCAAAATATACTTATACTGGGGGGAGTTCTTTTTCAATGACATCAAATTATTGATGAGACGAGCTGATTTACCCGATCATAGATCGGGTATAGGGCGTATTTGTGTTGGGGTTGAAAATGTGGGGAGTAATGTTAATCGGGGATTTACTTGAGAAGACATTCAGTTGTAGAAATGATGTTGTCTATAGGTACTAAAAGCATCTATTGGTAAGGCTATTGTTTAAGGTGTGTACATTTAAAACTGGTTCTATTCAATCAAATCTGGCGAAATCCTAATATTAAATAAATCAAATCTGGTTTGTTAAAAAGTAGCGGGTTTCTTTTTGCTCCATGTTTTTGAAGAATTATAGGTCGTGATGTGGAATGTCCTTTACGAATTCTTTGTGATTGACATGCACTATAAATTCTGAGCTTCAACTGGAACACTAAATGGAGATTATTTCATGCAAATGACACTCAAAAAAAGGATGACACCTGGACGGGTTGGGCAAAGTGAACTCCGTCCCTTATTGCTTTGGGTGCGCAGTGCCAGCTCGCATATGTACATGCTTGGCTCGACTCCTTAGTACATTTTACTCGTTGAACAAAAGTCCAGTCAGAAGCAGTCACATGATATAGTGTTGGGTTACTTATTTTGGACAAGCAACTATATCGCGTGCTTGGCAAATGATTGTGCTGATCCGTTCAATGAAATTGGCGCCAGCATTCACCTGTAGATGTCTTTACCGACAGGACATAGACCTATACCATCGAGCAGGGCCCGCGTGCCTATTTAGGTCGCAAGCAGTTGATGACGCGTTCCGTGACATTGGCCAGTCGGTTTTCTGAATTCCGTGGTTTCATTCACCGTGAACAGGTGCGGAAAGGTTCGGCGATTGTCAAAACTTATTGACTCAATGTTGAGTGTCCCCTGTCATCGTTCCTTTATAAAACATGATACGTGTACTAACTTTCCACAAGTGACTGCAACGATTTTGCGTTTAGGCGAAGTCCATCACGATGCACAAGTCCATCACAAGTCCGTTCGAAAGTATATCAGAAGTCTGTCCAGTCTAAAGTAACTGGGGATGAACAACAGAGTGGTGTTGAATATATAGAGTGGTTTTGAATATAGCTGTTGCCAGAGTGGTTTTGAATATAGCTGTGGCTTCATTCGAAAATGCAGGCATTGCCATTGATTTGTGAAGGACCTTAAAGACTTGACTTGTGATAGACTCTACAATGAAATCTATAAGATATTCTTTGCCCAGATTCTCAATTTCAGTTTTTAGGTTCATTTTTGTTTGCAAACCAGACAGTCTGCAGAGTAAAGTTATAACTGGATTCTCCAATTATAGGTGCCCCCCCCCCTTTAAACACATTTACCATTACGCATGCGCAGCTGAATGGTCGTGCTCCTGGAAGTAATTACATGAGAACAAGTTGAAGTCAGTCCGTACCCGTTGGTACCTGACTAAACCTTTAACCACGTGTACTTTTTTTCACAAAACCATCATTGCCAGGAAGAACAACGGACGCTTTACTGTATGTGCGAGTAAGAACTCATATATTATCCATTTACACTTTGAACAAGAGTATACAATATAGAGACAGCTGCTACGGGACTCGATTTTTTTTTTATCACAGATGACTTGTAAATGTTTACAAGAAAAACGAAAACAGCTGATTTGTCTGGTCCGTCTTCAGTCCCCGCGGGAAACCTCATTGAGTAAATGCAAAAAGATCCAAATATGTGCGCATTGTTTGAGTTGTGGGGTCTGTATGGAGACTTGGTGGCAGGTTCATGTTTGCGAGCAGGCGACAAAGACAGCGAATACACACATGTAAAGAGTGACACGTGAATTTGGAAATCGAAGATTCCCTGTCCCTTGGTGAGTAAAAAGTTCTAGTGAAGTTCTGCATGTAGCACTTTCAAAATCCAGGATATGAAAGCCCAATTCATAAGCTTTCTTTTAGTACAAGATTCATTCAAATCACCCATGTACTTTCCAAGTTAAGGAATTTTAAACAAAACCACCGCTTTAAGGTTCTGTCCACGGATTAGAAAAAAAGTTGAGTGTTCTTTCAGCAAAACGAAAACAAATCACATAGGGATGTGTGTGAATTCAAATGGGTGAAAGCGATGGGGAGCCGTGAACTCAACCCACATATTTTATTTTCTCTGCCCTTTCCACGTACAGTTTACTGCCGATTCTAAAACTTTAATGTTAGTACAGTTTCAACCTAAGAAAAACCCGAAGATTCGGAAAGAATTTGAAAGTGTCTTGCTGATGTACGTGTGTTATAGTTTTGAAAATCTTTTGTTATAAAAATTACACGTGGCCATTTTTTTCTGTTCAATACCCGTCTTTCCTTATACCTAGCTTGATTCAAGACGGGATAATTAGATTTTTTTTCTGAGACTTGTCAACATTCTTAAAACTTTTTATCCTCATCTGATCATCTCATAAAATATATTGAGATGATAAAATGAATATACAAAGTTGTAAGATTGAAGATAAAAAGTTTTAAGAATATTTTTTTTATTGTGCGCTCCAAAAATCCTTCAGATTACCGCGCTATGACCATCGACCCGCACCAGAAATATGAAACTGATTGATAGAGACGATAGTCGCGTGTCGTAATCCGATATGGATGTAATGGAAATATGAACGTCCTGTTCCCTGTGACGGTAATGCACGCATAACGTGCAACGGGGAAGGTCGTTTTATTGTAGACGTGATCGTGGGAACACGGATTCAGCTTTGGATTGGTGGTGGATGACGTGAATCGTCACAGCACATTTTTAAGTTGAGTGTTAATTGGTGTCAGGAGAGCATGTCGCGGTATAACTCAGTGGCGTAGAAGCGGGGATAAAGGGGGGGGGGGGTATTTACCCCCTCCCCCCCCAAAAAAAAAACCCAATTGTATTGTAGAGAGTGCCCTTTTTAACAAGTGCCCTTTAAAAAAAAATGCCCTTTTTTTACCAGCGGCCTTATAAACGAGTGCCTTTTTTTGCAATTTCGCGCGACCGTCGTAGTTGTGCCGCCCTGAAAAGCGCCACCCATTGCATGTCCGACAGTGTCCATCATGATCGTCCGGTTTAAACAGCCCCCCCCCTTACAAACAAACTTGTTGATTTGTTGGAGGCCACTTGTCTACATTTAGCACGGATGTGCCAGTGCCCTTTTCACGAACTTTTTACCCCCCCCCCCCATTAACAATGACCTTCTGTAAATTCCACCCAACATCAGTTCAGTATTAAAGTTCCATGGCCCTATAGAAAGGTAAGAATTGAAATTTCACCGTAACGAAATTTTTTTGTTGATTTTCACATGAATATGTATAGATCAATTAAAGTTTGTGTGATTTCACCATGATACAATGCCAGGGGCGGATGGAGGTTTTAACCATGGAGGGGATATAATCGCCAAGAGGGAGGTTTACTGTGTTTATCTGTACGATTTTCCTAATTTGTTTTTGCGTCTAAAGAGGGAGGGTTTAGAACACCCCCACCCTCCCATAACACCCCGTATTATAGATCCACCACTGCAGGCTTTTTCTCGCCACTGTCTTATGAAAGCTTGTCCAGAAAATTGTCCCATTTATAATTGAACTTGCCTTGTATTATCATAGTATTACAAAATACTGTCGCGACCTTGGCGGAGTGCAAATGACAAAGGCCCACGTTTTCCGAAGGGGAAACCGGCCTGGCGTCGAGAGAGACCAGAGTTGATGAAGGAATGTTCCGTCCTTGATCTCTCGGGTGTTGTATAGCTAAAGACGAATCCAGGCACTTAATATATCACTGTATGCACGCACAAGGCCCCCTTCAATGGTGAAAACATTGTGCAAGCTATAATTGTGCAAAGATAGCACAATGCTTTCGCCATTGAGGGGGGCCTTCCCAGCGTGCCCGCTTTAGTCTGCAGGGTTTAGCCTACTCCAACAAGACTGTGTTCCTCCCGAGATCTTCCGTGGCGTGGCGCGCTTTTACACGCTCGGTGTTCAAAGAAACAAAACTCAAAACTCCACAGACTGTGTAATATGAAACAAATAATGAATGTTTCACGTCCGTACAATGGAAAGAATCATTTCATTCGGTGACGATGAAATGTTCCATTCCACTCACATTTCATCTGTCACCTCATTGTTACCATTGCACTCACAATCATTCATTATTGTATACTATTGTTAATGTAAGTCAACATTTTGCTTTGTAGAGACTGGAGTTCGTGTGTTATAAACTCTTCGTATTTCGACCGAAAGACGTAGCAAGGGTATTAAAGGGTCAACGTATTTTGTATAGCATCCATCGCCGAAACCATGAATCCATCATGTTTGCCTTTTGTTGTGTGAGAAGGAAATATAGCATCAAACAGTTAAATTTGCTGGTTCATCTGGTAAAAAAAAAGAAAATAAATGAAGAGAAGTCTATAACTCAAAGTGAAATGAGAAACCCTGCAGGCTTACATCCGCAACACAAAATTAATTCCATCTTAGAAGATTTGTGAGAAATGTCCGCTGATGAAAATGCAATACCTGTTGGTGGTTTGTTTTCATTTTGGCCATGAATTTGATCCCTGGATACATGATTGTTACCTGATTGTATTCTTCTGTTGTTTTCAGTCTGTTGTTTCCGCAAGGTCGTGTATATCGGCGTCCAGGAAACATTTCTTGCAATCTGATACCCTCAGAGTGCGCCTGGACGTCAGGCCCGCGCGTGTCGTTCCGGAATGTGGTCAAAATGTGCACTTTCTCTTCTGTCAAAGTATTTAGTTGGGAGATCAAATTCTTCAAACAAACCAATCGGTTGGAAATCGATCAATCGATCCATTTTTAATATATAATCGATAAAACAGTTGAAAAGGACACCGGAGTAGAATCGACAGACGAACTGGCCACCCTCATGCTGGACCGAATTACTTGGAAAATCCATACTCGAGCCCGCCTGTGGGCGACCGAGTGAGTGAGAGAGTGAGGTCAAAGTCAATGTTTATGGTCGTTTCTCTCGATTGGTTGGCGAGTTGGTCGGTTCAAGTCATTTTAATCTGTCTCAGTGTTCCCTGTTCCCGATTCGTCGGTTTGTCGGTGTGTGGGTAATGGGTCGGCATTTGGTTGCTAGGCAATTGGCTACTGAAAATAATCAATAAGCATCAGTCAGATTAAAGTACTTTTGCTATCGTCTGCGTCACCGGTTAACCGATCACGTTTTTTAATCGCTTTTCACTTGCATCACACTGAAAGTCCAAAAGTCAAATGTTGCGTGTAGACCCACTCATTTCCGCTGCTTCAGTGAAGTGAATAGTTGTTTTTACAAATCATTTACTACGGTTTTCAAGGTGACATTAATATCCCCCGTAATTTCCTGTGCACAACATTTTGGCAGGAGATGCAAGGCCATGTCCTTGTATTTTGATGACTGAAATGTATTTTCAAACAAATGCGGAGAAATTACTTTCCCTAAGATATATATATATTTTAGTCGATATTTAAACGGCATCAGAATATTTTAAGTTCGGGACAAACGCCCATTCGTCCCAATTCATGCATTTCTTCTCGTATAGCGTCGCCCGTTTCTGCCTAAGACAGTTGCCCAAAAATTTAAACATTCAGTTTTTTTTCCCGCTGACGCAGTCTAGTTGTTGACCATCTTATATAATTACCCCCCCCCCCCCCGCATACAGAGGATCTCAAGAGGCACAATTCATCTCCATTATCCCCGCGAGCACTATCCCCCACAATCCAAAACTGTATTGTGAAACTATTTCCACCATCTCAAACTGTATACGGTCGTCCTCTGAGCACCATTGAGGCAAATAAATGTCATGATTTGGAGCGCCTTCAAGAAAATTTATGGGCTTGGATTTTTATTTTACACTATTGGTACAGTATGATTGGTTTTATTTTTAGACACGGATTTTTTTAAAATTTGGGCAATACATCACAAGAATGTGATCACGGCTGGCGTTTAAAGTGGCATAATTTGCGAGAGTCAATTTTCATTACCCATGTCGGTTCGAGACTACTCCGTATTTTATGTAGGGTCTTAACTTTTTTGGAAAGAAGCTGCATACTTGACAGTTCCCTAACTGGATTCCAATTTGGAGGAAGGTTAGCGAACAACAGACACCTGAAAAAGACCCACATTTTACAAAACAGCATGATTTTGCAAATTGCTATAATTCTGAGACTTTCACGCACGACAGCATTTAATCACAAATTCCTCGGGTCCAGCTGGTTAATGAGTAAATGCTTCAGCGCAAATTGGGAACTCAATTCGATTGGTTGATTATTTTTTTTAACGGTAATACGTCTTGCGTTCAGCGGGAGCCTGTCCAAACCTTCGCCCGGTAAACAAGCTGTATCGCCCGGCGGAGGGGTCCGATGCCTGTGATGGATTCACGGACGAAGTCCAACCCATACGTTGCAGCTTGATGATTTTATCGGCTCAAGTTGATTTGATAGGCCTGCGCCTCCTTCCGAAGTTTGGGCCAGGGCCTATACATTTGGTGGAGCTGATCACAAAATATAGTGTTTATCAATTTGTTTGAGTTACGATAAAAGGTCATTGTACCTGTCCAAAACTCTGAGTGTGGGAGGGGGACACAGGGAGGGGGAACACGTCTCGAAAGGAAGGTGAGTGTGGGAGGGGGCCCACAGGGAGGGGGAGGGGAGGAAAAGGGGCCGTGCCCCCCCCCCCCCCAAAAAAAAACCCCACCCCAATTGTTGTTTAAGTGACGTCGTAATAAAGGCAGGCAATCCATCTTTTCCTTAAAAAAAACATTGGATGAAGTGGTGAGAATTTGCCTCATATCAGATCGCACCACAGAGCAATCCACATTTTTTTTCGGGGCCCTTAAGCGAGCCCCGAACCCCACGCCATGATTTTTTACAAACTTTTTGGGTACAACAAAAATTGGATCCGACCTTGCCATAACTTTTCGGGCAGTATACTCTGCCCGTCGTCGTGAGACTTTCGGGTGTGGCTTCCCACTCCACCCCGGCCCCCTAGCCACTGGCCCTCGGCTTATTCCTCGCTCTATGGTTCGCGCACGGACCATTTACACAAGCTAGGATTTCTTTAAGCCTTTTGATAATGTAACCGTAAAAGATGAAGAAAAGATGGCTTCGCTCATTTCGCGGACTTGCCATGACTGGACCCAAAAAAAGGGCCGCACTTGCATTACAAAGACTCTTTTTTGATCTTGTCCTCGCGGTGATTCAGTGATATGAACCATTCAGGTTACCGTACCGTAATTGGCTAGTACGGCTCTTTTTGTTCCAACCCAAAATGTTCCGTTTGTCCAAATCAATAGACAAAACTTCCGGTTCAGTTTTACTTTGATGGGTCAGTGTCTGTTGTTGAAGTCTTAACAATGACGTGCCTCTATCTATAGTGCAAGGTTCTTCTTTGATGTTGACCGCAGTGTCGCCATGCAGGATGTAAATAAACCACGCCATCTGGCTATCGTAAGTTTCATTAATTAACTATTGAGAGAGAGAGAGAGAGATCTCAGCTTATTTGTGAAGCAACGCTGCTGGCGAAGTTACCGTAACGTTCGCTACACGAAAATGGACTCGTCCATTTTGGAGTGTGTGTGCTGTGGATGTGTGTAGCGTCACGGACAAGACTTTCTTGAATGAATGAGCCATCTCACCCCTTGCGCTGTGTGTGCGCAATGCGGATGCGTCGTTTTCTTTGTACACAATACACATTGCGTTTATACGACGTTCGATTAGGTACTCGCTGCCACAATACGGACCACGCAACGTCGACTGTATCTGCAAGCTGAGGAATTTCGAAAAAGTGGTAAGTTCAACTTTAGTTTTGATTAAAAGTGATTTTTCAATTTCCCGGGGTTTTGGCTCGTTGGATAAATTGGAAAGTCAATTTAGCAAGTTTTCATAAAACCAGTTGTTGAAGCTTGCGTTACATTCCCCCCCTTTTTTTTTGCTAAGAATAACCATGGAGGAATCCTCAATGGAATAACTGATATCCGACTTGGCTCTTATTCCTCATATTACCCCAAAGCAATACGGAGCTATAACTACAGCAAACCAGGCGCAGTTCTAGAGCCAATATTTGTTTTAGGGTGGGTGGGGGGAGGGGGCAGTAGGGCGGGGCAGCAGGGTAAATCCATAATTTTTTTCAGGGAGGCGTACTGAAATGTATTTTATACGGACACTTAAGCCTCCGAAAATCAATAGGTGGGGCCGGGGGGGGGGTTGCCATATTTTCAATGGGAAGCGATGATAAAATCCTGCAAACAGGCACACTATATTAAGTAAAAGTGTACAAATGCACCCTTCTCGCGACTATTTATTTAGGGGGAGACAATTCGCATGTACGTCACATTCTTATATTTTGCTAGTGCACTTTTTTGGGGGGTGGGTGGGCTAGACAATGCTAGACAATATTAAGCCCCCCCCCCCCCTCTAACCGCCAATGCAGCCAACTATAAGAGTAGATAATTCGGGATCGTCGATGAGTACAAGTATTGTCAGAAATGAAAGTAGGCCTATCCATGTAGTGCATCTTCAGAAGATTTGAAGCTTTGTGGCGGATGTGTCAACTTTTTAGAGGATTATCTGGGGAAAGTTCTCAGGAAGAATCGTTGTGCATGATAAACATCTTCTTACCGGGATGAGATTTTTCAGACTTTTGTCTTAAATCCGATTTTTTTTCGAGAAGGACATTATCAGTATAGAAAGAAATGCATCTGTCAGACCTTTCATTCAATGTTTCAGATTTTTGTGTTTATAAATTGACAATCTTATACCTGTTCCTAGTCTTGAGTTCATCTTTGGTTACTCCCTGACCGGTTCCCTATTCAACCCGACCGTGGCAATAACTCGGTGTCACCGCCACCCAAGACTTATAAAGTCTCACATTAATTGTTGTCTTGCCTTGAATTCTCCATCACCCAAGATTACCCGTCTTTGATCTTCCCGCGGATATCCCCATTAACAACCACGAACCCAAGCCCATGCAGTCCGCATTGTGACGGATTTTCAATAGCGCATTATATACTAAAGAATTGGCGGCGATTCTTCAAAGACCTTTTTTTTTTAAAGATGGGGTGAAGTTTTTCAACGATGGGATGTATTTCCTAGGAAGTCAGGTATGTGAACAGTGTAGTCTTGGGCCTAGTCTATTCCTACCTCCATGGTCAATATAAAGGGGTGCTTTTTGTAAGTGTGTTCTAAACAACTGTTTTATCTGTATATCCGAATAGAGGAGATGGCGGGTTGCAACTATTGAATGATTTTTTTCATCTTGACTCTAAATGTTCGATCTATATCCACCCGGATTTAAATCACAATTTTACGATTCGGCAACTTCTTGACAACAGCCTCACATGCCAGTTCTGGTTTAAAATGTCTAATTTTTTAAAGGATTCTGGTAGCATGCACGATCGAAGACGTCAGTGAAGCGTATATTACTGTTAATTATCCACCGTCAGACAGATCGGTGCAGGTCAACTCGGTCCCAAACCAATTCGCCGGTCTCGACCCGAGTCAACTCGGTCCCAAGTCAACTCAGTTGCAAGTCATCTCGGTCCCATAGTTATGTTCAACTAGGTCCCGAGTCAACTCGGTCCCAAGTCAACTCGTTCCTAGTTAAGTTAAATTCAACTCGGTCAAGTCAACTCGGTCCCTAGTAAGGAAATATTGTTCATGTACCCTAACGTAGCGCGACCCCTAGCTACTATGGCACAATTTGAATTTCGTCCCTAGTTTCTTGTTAGAGCATTTTCCTCTATGTATTTCACAGTTGACCTGGGAACAGAATTGCCGGCCAATGAACTAAAACAAAGTACAAATGTATAACGACGCCAAAACCACAAGAACAATCATACATATATAATGTTCCGTGTCATCATAAACAAACTTACACTAACATCTGTTTTTGTCATTATAACGGAACTAAAATAGATCTTGCGCATTGTGTATCACTGCGTGGATACCAAATTTTGGTTTGTTATTTTTTACAGGAAATTTGTCAGCGGACCGGTCAAGGCCTGGCCTGCCGCCTTCAGCGGCCATGTCTCTCTGTAATGTTGTGAAATATCGAGCTTATACGTTAAGAAATCATGAAAAATAAATCGCATATTTTATATTCAACTTAAATTTGTGATTTTAGTAAAGGCAGTGCCCCCCCCCCATAGAGGTCCTCGTCCATCTTTTCCTGCTCAGAATTTGGGAAAGGGAAAAACTTGTTATTTAATAATGTTAAAAAACCCCATTGAGTACCCCCTCCTAAAAACAAATGTAAACTTGACCACCTATGCAGTTACGATACTGCTTTGGATAATTTCAAGCATGAGATATAAGTCGCTAGTAATAGTATTTAGCTTGAAGAATTGAAACAGATTAAGAGTCCGCTGAACATTGGCAACACATATTCTAGGTTCGGAGACGTGAAAAGAAAACAAAATTGTAATATCTACGGCTAGTCAAACGTCATTTTGAAATGTTATATGCATCCATGACGTTTCTTTACGCCCACAGAAGAGTATTACTCAAATGGCCTTGTTGAACCGCAAAAAGGCCCCAAACGCTACGTACGCTCGAATAGTTACACTTTTTATTTAGAAATGATTTCACCATTTTCTTCACACGTTGCTCAACGTACCCGAGGTTGTTATTCTGATTCTTATTATTTCGGACAATGACAGATGGTACGTGTGAGAGTGACAGTTATTCAAGGTTGACCTTCGATAACCCTCACGCTAACTGGCCACGTGATTGCCATTCTTTCGACACAGTAATATTAGATTTCCTAATGAAGTAATCAGATATTCTCGTTTTATTAAAAATGAAAATTGTCAATTCAGGAATCAGCTCACATACAGACGCCAGATGTGTGTCTTTTAATCAATGTCACATCTGTCAGTATTTTGATATTGGCAGATTTGTGACTACCTGACTTCCTTCTGAATTGGACGATAAGCCCAAGTAAAAAGAAAAGTTGATCATTCGAGTTTTTTTCTCATAAGAGGAGGATGAGGGCCTTTCTATTTTGTATTTTTATTTGTTTCCAAGATGGCCGCCAAGTATTTAAATTCAAAATGGCCGCCAACCTCGGTTCAAAATGACAGCTAGCTTTTAATTAGCTATCCTAATAGTAATAGTCAAAATATTCATGTCAAACAAGCTCTATGTATTTTATTAAAGCCAAGTACAAGAAAAAGTTGCTTTTTGAGGTGAGGGGAAAAAACCCAAAAAGGATGCGGCTTCAAAAAAGGATGCGGGCGGGGACGATCAACTGGGTTTTTTTTGGCCTACGGAATTTTATGAAAATCAATTATAAGTGGACATTTTTACCCTTTGCTTGACCAGCTGTGGTGAAACAGTAGTTTTGTGAGAATGCAAAGTTGAAAGATTGGAACGTTTCTAATCAGTTTTGATAGCCCCCAATTATCAGAGTCGGTCGGGGTACTAGCTTGTCTGTGACGTCATTGGGACCATGGAAACCAAAATGTAATGGCGATTAAATTGTACCAGAAATGTAGTATACATTCTTAGTTCATAATAGTGGTGAGTAGCCGTGTAATAGTCAGGCAGATCACATGGGAAAGTACAACCATAAAAGTACAAATAATTTTTGGGTCATTCACTCTGTGTCTGCACTCTGTCTGAATTCGCCGCCTGCTCCATTCGCGTGTTACGTCAGAATGAAATTATTTTGTTACCAAACAACATAAATAACCTAATGCTTTGTGTCTTCCCTAAGAAATGGTATGTTAATCGAGTGAAATGCAAACACTTTGCGAGAGAAACTCAGTCACGATGATTGATGTTGTGAAAATGAGCAGGTTTAGGCCCCTACGCCAGTGCGAAAACTAATGTTGATTATTGCACACTTATTGTCATGGAAATCGTTTGACTCACTTTGTTTGAACCAAGAAATTGACGTGCCGGAGGATTCAGATTCAAACCCCGAACCAGGGAATTTCTTGTTTTGACTTGGCCTCATGTTTTTCGAATTCAGCAGTCATTCCACCTCCCACCACGATTACAACATGGAGGAATGTTAAACAAAAGAGCCAGTTAGTTGCTCCTATATCCAACATGATGAGGGTGTCATCTATTTCATCTCGGATGAATGTATTTCATTTTCGCGCCGTTCACCTCTTTCGATCATGACCAGGGACGTGGTCGCAGAATGTCAAGCCCAAACGCCATTTTGTCAGTAAAGACAGAAGTATGTCCAAGTCGTTTGCTTGTCAGAATGTCAGAAATGTTCATCGGCGTCGCCGGGGCGTGATCTATGCGCTAGGGTGAATTAAGTTCGTCCCTGGTGCGTGGCCATTTCTGATGCACCCTGCAAGAGATTAAAAGGGTTCTCCAGGCAAAATATTTATTCAACACTTCGGTTCCTGTGTTGGAAGTGTGCGGACACATCACTCATCGCAGTTATTTTTGGTCGGTTATGATTTTAGTTGGCAGGCTCACAGGCTTTTAAGTCGGGTAGATGACAAGATATGCGTGGTAGTTCACAATATCTCAAGTGCTTTAAAAGTAGCTTTCCTTCTAACTAGGCCAGATAATGTGTGGTTTCAATGCTGTTAAAACGTTACTGTTATGTGTAAGAGAGAAAATGCGGAGAATAGGAAAATAATTCTCGTGTGTGGTCACTGCAGTTATGACAATTCGCGTCAAACCATTTAGATTGGAATGAAGTTGCATCATTTTAGTGGAACACACTGCATGCATTCATCTGCTGAAGATGAATCTTCAGGAAATGAGTTCGGAAATACTGCCATCATTGTCAAACGCAAACTCTTGACCAATAGAGCGGAGGCTGTGAGTCATGTGACTTTCAAGGAAACCGTGTAATCACTCCACTGGAAAAAAAAAAACGTATAATAAACACCCTCGGCAAAATATTTTGGTAAAGTTACTGACAACAGCCAATGTAAATGGTTCAATTTTGGTAGTGTCTTCGATCCTGCGTGACATTTCTCATTTGGTTTATTTTGGTTTGGTCAATGTCTATAGTATGTCTCCGTCTCTCCGAAGTATGACAAGTTTTTATATACAACCGGATATTTAATAATTTGATGAGCCATATTAAAATATATTTGTACTTTGATTTTATATGATGGAGAGTAGGTTGATTGACCCACGTCACGTGAGGATAATATCCAGATGCAATTGTTTTTAATAAGTGATGAACCATTATACAATTAACAGATACGTTTCAAAATTGAGTGTTGACAATTTTGAGGTTTTGGGACGCAGTGAATATACTGACGGTTCAGTTAAGACGCACTTTGAATGGAATTGCGTTATTATTCAAGCAATAAGCTGATGCATTGGTACGACTTGTCGGAGGTTCAATGACAGGTGGCATGTTTGAACCGTGTCCTTTCAGATTTTCTTTTCGGTTTATTTTTTGCCCCGCACCTCAGTTACGTTTTTATCGTCAAAAGCTTATGAAAGCGAACACTTTTGACAAATGAAGAAAAATATTGGATGCATATAAGCGTCCGCATTTTCTTGTACATTTCACAGCGTAAATTCAGCAGAATGAATGAAAGTAGAAATTAACGTGACATCACAATTTGGTCACTCACCTCGTTAACCCATCGCAACTTGAAGCCCGGGTATTTTTTTTTTTTTACGATATGTGTGTTTTCATAGAACAAAGGACAATGTGTAGGTTCTATATAAAAAGGTAACGTTTTAAAATCATATTATCGATTTCACTTTTGTTTAAGATTATTTCAAATGTATTATCATTACAATATTTTAGCACTATTTTTTAAGTTAGTGTCGATGGAGTTATGGTTATTTGCGTTTCTTAAAAGCTCATTATTTTCTGCGCCTCCTCCGGTCGTTGTCTTCAAAAGAATCCTCTCCTTCGCTCCGTTCTTCCCCACCGGAAGCAGAGTTTGTTTTCTTAACCGAATCCAAAGAATGCGGCGAGATATTCTTAGAATAGCACCCAATCCGTCAGCAGATCCCTCCTCTTAAAGTCTCAAGGAGTCTTCCATGCTTCATCTTGCATCAAGTTGACAAGTCCAAACATCTGGCAAATTAAGAGAACTTGTGTTTTTGACTCTCGACCTGAGAGGCGTTCACCGCGCGTCCTTGTCCGTTCACGCAATTCAATTTCACGACTCTTTTTTTCTGATTCCCCTAAATCCGACTAATCGAAAGATGTGTTTTTAAATTGAGAGTTGTCAGCAGTTGCTAACAGAGTTCTTCTTTCACAGCTGTTTTCTCTCCGTGAACTTCGTTTTTGGTTCCGCGAATCCAATATAATGAGGTTGATTGAGGATAGTTGAAATGTCAACATCTGGGTTTTTTTTTCATTGAATGATATTGGTTTCAAAGTTATTTGCCGTCAAACGAAGAGTTGAGAGATTTCTAAAAAAAAACACACACCACAACCTGAGCATCAAGGCATCAAGCCATGAGAATATCTAACTGAGATTTCCGGAGAAAACAAATTAGTTGATCGCGCATAGCGACATTTCGGCGAAGACTTAAGAAAAAACGTCTGCATGTCACCCTTTTTCTCATCATTGCATCCTGTCATAGTAATGTAGAGAACATCTCTTACGTTTTCAATATGAGTCTTTACTTCTTTTCACGTTTCCTTACTATTGCACAAGACTGATGCAGTTCATGATATTCTCGAAAAAACAAAATGTCGTGGGCAGCAAATTAAATGTTAAGAGGACCGACTGATACCATAACATGGCCCGTGTTTTCGGCAGCTCATCCTGAATGACCAATATCAAGTCCATGTGTAATACTTAATCCATCAGAGTAACTTGATCTGATACCTCGAGTTAAGCTTTACTCGAAACAGCTGTCCCAATTTTAGGTTCCATGAAGTCTCATTAAATCAGGATCGTCAGGAAAATTGTCTTTGAAATGCCTTCCCTGAACCCATGGTATACCGTTGTTCGGGTGACGGTGGTGGGGAAAATATGAGTCGTCAAAATTGAAATCCCTTCGAGGAATCACCTATTACATGTCCCCTCCTTTTTTTTTGGGGGGGGGGGGGTAAGACTCATCTGAAAAGGTATAAACTGCTTCCCAATTGTGCATTTCAAACGTCCAATAGAAGAGCCGTCAAAGTAGCACTACTGCTGTCCTATATGGGTCAAATTAGCGTCCAAAGTGTGATTTCGTTCCTGTCCCTGTTACCTTGGTACTTTGTAATTTGCCATTCTTGCAAGTATCATTAATAGAATGACTTAAATGTTGGGTAGGCAGTTTGCTACGTTCATAATCACTCTTTGAGGACGGCTGCATTTCAGAATGACAGCCGGAAATCGAAATTCTAACAGCATTGTCATTGTTATAAACTTTCTGATGATACGTCAAACCAAAAGCTTGGAATAAACAATACACAAAGTATGTGCACCTTTTTCGGTACGTTAAAAAAATTCGTTAGCAGGAAGAAATCCGTCTTATTTTTTTAAATAAGTAATTGTTGTAGATCATGCTGCAACCTTTTCACGGAAGTGTACCCCTTCCCGGAAGTATTTTAATTGGTAACCAAGGTGAAATTCTTGCCCACATTTTCCGCTGCAATTGGCGCGTCTTCAATGCCGTTCTAAGATGGGCGCCTGATGATTGACCTATATCGGTGTCGCATCCATCTTCAGATCGTCTGTCTTCCGTTGCTCATTAAATTGGGTCGCCCAGGCGTCTTCCTTGCTTCCTTCGTAGATGCGTTTCCAAGGTGATGTTCATTTTGGCTACATATTATATGACCCATTTTGATGCCTCTCGTTCTCATTGAGTTCCTGTTGTGATTTAGTGTATGATGCAGACGTGGGACGGTGAGATCGAATTAAAGTAAAACAATTTTGAAAGATGACTTAATAATTGTATTGCCGGGGTGGACGATGGGCGGTATAATTTTGGCTCAGGCTGTCTGAAATGAGTTTGTTTCTGCATTCAATATGGGACGTTGAACAATAGAGGACAATAGGGTCCCCAATTCCTGAAGGTCCCCAATTTGGAGATCGTGCATCATAAGTATGAGAGATCTTCCCAAGAATTTGAAGTACAAACCACAGAGGGACAATAGGGGATCCCCGATTGCAGGCAAATACACACTTGCGTGCATCTGAACTGGTGGGTGAATATAGATATGATTTTGATGTTGAGTCTGAAATACTTCAAGTCGGCCATTAAAATGTTCCTGTTGCACGCCTCTGATCATCATTTCCCACGCACACCTCTTCCAGCAGTATAAGGGTACAAATTGTCTTTATTTGGGGCCACATGCCCCCTCCCCCCCCCCCCCCCGTGTACAACAGCTGAAAATTCTCAAAGAGAAAAAGTTCCTTCCGTTATCTCTGAATGCTGAGCCGATTGCCTCTCCAAGAATTTCTTGATGTCTTCTAAATGTCCTCCTATACTTGTGTTGTATACCCGTCAGGTTCATCAAACTTTTATTCTTCAAAAAATGTAAACCTCCCTGTCTTGTCAATTATCCGCTGTTCCGCTTTCCCATCCCATTTTCCGAAGAACAACCCCCCCCCCCCCAAAAAAAACACATCACATGCCTTATTAGCGCGTTTCCTGTGAATTGGTCAATTGGGCTGTTGTTTTTTCAGATAACGCATATCACGAGCTTTCCGACGTACAGTCCTGATAGTATAGTTTGGCCGACAGCTGGTTTTCCATTTTGACATTGTATATAAATTGAAATGGATGGGACCCGATTGAGACCGGCGACTATATCGATGGAGATACACGCGGTCGTTCACTCTGTCAGCTCCGTATATACACAGTCACCAAGTTGATTTGTTTACGAAAATGTTTTAAAAATAGCCGCTCTTGAAATAAATTTTGCCTTTGATAAATGTTGGAGGTTTAGATATACAGTGTAGCTTTTTTGTAGATGATAAAAGACGGGCTTTTTTAAGAAAAAGAAATCTGTCTTGGGTAAGTAAGTTCAAGAAACTGCTAAAGTCTGTAGTTACACTGTCATCATTGATAGGCCAATTGCTACCAACAAATCCTGATTGGTCAGTGGTCTCTAGTTACCTTTTATTCCGCACAGTCATTCAATTGTCCTCTGAATTCTGAACTTTTGCGCATGCGCGGTTTTAAGTACATTTGTGTAACCCGACTGGCTGTTTATCCTGCCCGAACATGTTTCGCAATGCAAGGCCGATGAAATGCACTATATGGGGTGTTTAGTCACCGAGAATGAATAAACATGACATTAAAAGTACTTTAGCAATCGCGTTTCAGCCCTGCGTGTTGTTTTGCTTGACTACATAACCTTGTTTTGTACCAAACAATTCTATCCAATAACACCCTCAGTTGTCAGCGATATTGGTCAATCCTCAACTTTCTTTCATCAACCTTTGAAATTTGCAGTCGAACTTGGTAAACAAGGTCATTTCACACTTACTATGGTAATTAATTAAGTTATTAATTTTCCCTGATCTTGGCATTCCGAAGACTCGATACACAGAAGAACCTTCACTTTGCCGCGTCACGCGCGTTCTTAAATCCTTCCACACCGTCACTTACCATCCGTGCTGACCCCATAAACACCTTCCGTCTTTCGGCCAAATTAAAATCAAATTAAACATAAACGATTGTCATGCCTGATTCCATCTATGGATCCCCAGGGGCCAAAGTACAAACTCACAAACAGGAAAGATCCCGCTGCAATACATATATTTTTTTGTTTCAATTTTTTTTCTTTTACTTGTTCCTCTTCAGGAAAGCTTGCGTGGTGACAAGGAGAGAGTACATTTCCTGTTGATATCACCTAACTGGCGCTATGACCGCAAGGTCATGATCTCTCACGGTGTTGACGCAGTCAGCCAATAACATTTGAACAGTCTGTCGATGACTGATCACGTTTCATCACACCGTGCAAGTATCGAGCGGACTATATAAAATATCCCCTGCACAGTGAGCTCACCATAAAAGCTGTGTCGGAGAAGAGTAACGCTGTGTTACTCAGGAAGCCTAACTTGAGACATCTTGCCATCGTTCAAAATTGTGTTCCGCACTGACAAAATGGAACTTGTTTCCAACGCATCTCCGTTCGGGGGTGTACTCACATCATCTAATACGTCTGGGAATGCATCTGGAGGCATGGGCCTACTGGTTGAATCAGAGTACGCAGGCCGATTCACTTACGGAGAACGGATCGTCCTGGCGGTCGCTATGAGCATCATCGCCGTGGTAGGCAGCGTGGGCAACGGCCTAGTCATCCTCTCCGTCGCGCTGAGTCGCAAACTCCGGACTGCCACCAACGTGTACGTGGTCAGCCTTAGCACTACGGACTTGCTCACCTGCCTGTGCTTACCGTGGCATGTCTTGGGAGCAGTAAGCATAGACGGCTGGCCCATCGGTATGTGGATCTGCTCGGCTTTTGGAGGCTTGACCATCATTTTCGTCGGGTCCAGCATCATCACCCTTGCCTTCATCGCTGTGAACAGACTCTTCCTAATCACTCAGCCGAGCACCAGATACCGAACCCTCTACACCCGTAAGATGCTCTTGGTGACCACGCTCGTGGCCTGGCTGCTACCGTTCGTGACGGTTACTCTCCCCCCTCTACTCGGAGTCGGTAAACTCGGCTATGATGAGAAGTACCTGCGATGCGGCCCTGTGCAGACATCGGGCGGCCCCCTATCCAACCCTTACGACATGATAGTCTCTGCGGTCCTGTACCCAATCCCCATGCTCGTCATCGTAGTAAGCTACGTTAAGATCTTCCTATACATCAAGCATCACACGAAAACTATCTTGACACCAAACATTGCACCGAGTGACCACTCCTCTTCCTCCTACCCCAAGAGCCCCACCGCCAACAACAACGGCACCCCGCACCCAGGGACACTCTCTCCTGTCAATTCAACCCGTAGACGTCTCAGCAGACGACAGGTCGAGATCACTAAGAACCTCTTCTACGTAGTCTGTGCCTTCGTCCTCTGCTTGACACCATACAGCGTGGGTCTTATGATACCAGCAGCCGATCACTTCACTCCGTACGCCGGTGTGATTCTCCTCCTAAACAGCTGCGTCAACCCGGTCATCTACGCAGCCAAACACCCGTACTTCAGGACCGTATTTGTCTGCATCGTCACCCTCAAGTTCTCCAAAATACCCGAGCCTTCGAGTTTTCTTCGATACGCACTTTCTCGTGATGACTTTTCGAAATGAAAGGAATTGTACTGTAGACAAGACGAAAGCTGTTATTAGCTGTGAAACACATGTAGGCGTTGAAGTTTGAACCACCGTCTTAAATTTGATTCCGTCACGCCAATATTGAAGAAGAGGCCGTGTTACAATAATGTAGTAACCAACGGATAACGTATCACCAACCGATAGGCCTAATGTCACAAAAATTTACCGATACTGTATCACTTACCGATAATGTAACAAACAGTTGACTGATATAGTGTACAGTAGTAAAATGAACGCTACATGATATCAGTCAATCGTTGTAACATTATTATAGTCCCAACCGATAATGCAACACAAATTTACCGATAAAGAGTGTAGTAAAAGTAACTACACTATCAGTTAATTTTGTGTGACCTTATTGGTTGGTGATACGTTATCCATCGGCGACTACATCAGTTGTAACATGCCGCTTTACTTCCAAACTTCTGAGCCCTAACGGAACGCCAAAAATACTGCGCTTGTACAAAGTGCCTTAACTGTAGCTTTGCCTTATTGCAATACCAATGATGATTTAAACCTTGAAATACCAAAGGGACCATCCATAATTATGCCAAATTGTACAAAATGTTTTCGTGTTAAAAGTAAGTTTTTCGATTTTCTTAATGCTTTGTAGATTTTTTCTACATTTCGGTTGAATATGAATTTGTGTCATTGTTATGTGCCTCTGTCAATGGATGATTGATCGCCAGATCATCGCCCGAACCCATTATAATTGGACCAAGAATAAAGGTTTTGAAATTGTATTATTATGATCGATAAAATAATTTTAGAAGTCAAACCCTGTACATACAAAGCTCTCGTTTTTACACCTTGTCTTTTTGAAAATGTGATATGCTACTGTTACGATTTTGCCTATACATGTAATGTGCTATATGCTCGAGCTGTTATCATTATTAACTTGAACATCAGAAGTCTTAGGTGTAAGGAGGGAAGGAAATCAGGTCCAAGTATCGTGAGAGGAACATGAACATTCTTGATTGGCATAAGTTGACAGACAGATAAGTCAATCTTTTTCAAATCTAGACAATCTAGAAGAGTACTGAATGTATTGCTTATGATGCGCTGGGGCGCATGCGCCCTATCCGTAATTGTATACAGTAGTATAAAAACTAAACTTAAAGCAACTTGTTTTGTTTATAACCCATGTAGGCTACCTCTTTAATAGAAAACCATGAGTTCTAGACAAGCCAAAGCCGTAAGAAATAAGACTCTGAAACTTATTAATACAATGTACATGTAAGAAATGAAAGTAGATTTACTGTACGTAAAAGTCGGAAGCTATTGGGATACACCTTTAAACGAGAGACAGTACTATCGCTAGGGTAATCTGTAACGACTGCGGTTTTAGCGTATTAAAACGTGGACAATAATAGTTGTGTGATTAAAATTATTTTGGTCTGTTTAAGCAACAATAAACCATGAGGATGTTCTTTGTTCAAATTATGTCTGTACGTTGTGGTTTTTCTAGTGTTACATTCATTTCAATGGTTCCCTGACTGGTTCACTCTGAATAATTGGCATGTCAAAGCAAGGAACATGCTCTGTGGTTTAACATAATTGTAAAGGACATTATTTCCGCATTTTGTTTTTCGGATAGAATTTTCTGCATGGTCATTGGTTTACAGCAAAGTTTGTTTTAAAGCCAAGACCACAACATAATCCCGATAAAATATAGCACATTAAAATTATTTCCAGAATTAAGAAGGAAAGTGTTCTAAATATTAAAGGGCAGCGATTATATATTATATAGGCCTGGTTGGGGTGCACATCAGACCAAAAAAAATTAGAAAATTTACATTGTATGTACAATTATTGCCTTTCAAAACTAAATTCAAGAAAACTGTCGTGCCTTTAGACTTCAACGGGTTTTATACAAAGCAAATATGATTTTGTGTGTGAATCCAGCGAATGACAAAAAGTTGAGGGATAACGCCCCTCGAAAAGCGCTAAAAGTGCCGTCGTGTCAAAACTTTGGGCCCTTCGAGCTTCTTTTTTTCATTTTGCGCATCTCACACATTCACTTTAATACTTTGACCTTGCCTCCGTCTTTTCCTGTTTTGTTAAACCCAAAACTTTAAAGAAGGATTAACATAGTCACATAGTTTTTAGTTTTAACATATATTTTTTTTGGGGGGGGGGGACAATTTTTTTTACCACCCTGTCATAAAAAGTAAAACCGACATTTACATATAGGGTTGGATCATTGGCGTCTCACATGATGATTGTGAAAATTTGCACATTGAGTAGTATGGCAATACAAATGGCAGCTAATAATGTTTTAAGGGATAATACTTAGGAAAACATCCTACTTGAGAAATACAAGATCGTATCATGGGTTTAAGATAAAAAAAGAAAAAAGAATATCACAATACTCAAAAATGTACTTCCTCGTGTGTCGTGTTGTTTGATTTGACCCACATTGCTTGGATGGTTTGGTCGATTTCCTGCGCGCGTTGTCATTCACTTATCGGTCCGATCTCAACTTCCTTTATCATATTCCTTTTATCGGGGGAGATGTTGGCTCAAATTTCAAGATTATGGTGTCATATGAGTTTGATCAGGGGTTCAGTTTAGTAACAGACACCAGTGGTTGAGTTCAGCATGAATGATACAATAAGATTTGATATGTTGATGCCAAGTACATGTACTGGTGATGAGATGACCGTGAGGCTAATGAGGAAGTAGCCTTTCACCAAGGCCACTTCGTGACTTCGAGATCGTGACCGCGCGTACTTGTTCTTACATTTTCTTATTTTAAGTTTACATATAAAAGTATTACAAGAAATTATTTGAGTGTATGAACTTATTTTTCATCTGAACTTATAGTTATTTGCTCTTACGTTTTCCTTACTCACCTTTCTTTTAAAAATGGAAGCGACTAGGCAAAATCCGCGTTGTGATTAGTTAACCTTCAGCACTCTTCTTATTTGCATAAAAACTATGAATAATTCAACAAAATCAAGTTGGGAAAGGCCTCGGTGGCTTTGCCACTCGTGCGTGCTGACTTAATCTTTGCTCCAGTCGCTTCGGGTCTTCGCAACTTCGCCTTTCTAAGCCACGATGGCCTTGGCGAAAGGCTAATGTGGAAGCCGCCAGTCCTTCTACAGACGCCCGCTTCGTTTGCTCAGCCGATCTCGCGTCATTTCGATCCGACTGATTGTAGAAGGCTCATTTACTCAAATAAGACGTTGTATTTCAAGACATCAAAGACTCGCAGAGTTAATTAAATTTAGTCTTGGCTTACTGTACACAGTTCAGCTATCAACCTACATTGTCAAATATTAATGCAAAAGCGCTCCCATGTTATTTGGACAAGACCTTTGGATCGTCAGTCTAAAACTTTGACTTTTAAACAAACTTCGTGTTTCAATTACATTGAAAAACGTGCAAGCACTATATAATTTCTCAATAAGAACAGTCTTGCAGAGAAGGTTTTTTAAAGGGAATATACATCATTTGCTTTTGCTGTAATTTTCAGAAATGGATGGAATTGGGGGGTTGGAAATATATAGCAAATATAGTTACACTGACTTTTTTGAGGTTTTGGGTTCGAGAATGCTATAAAAACCAAGAAAAACTATCATTTTCCTGTAGTCTGGTTCCCTGACTCCATATAAGAAGAAACAGATCAGTTTACATACATTGGGGAATTGTAAGGTCAGGGAACCAGTCTAGCTGGCTCGTACCCGTTCATAGGTTTGTAATCGATTGCAAACAAGTGCGATGGTCAATTGGGGCCAGTACTTGAAAAAAAGCCAGTTGTTTCCAACGCTGATCGGCCGATCAGCGTTGGAAATTGATACAAAAATACCACTTTTCTTGAAAATGACAGTATACCAAGTGCCATGATTTTACAGGATGCTTTACACTGTCATTCACTAACAGTCCAGCAAGGTATTTCAAAATGATTTGGTAGTTTTATTTTTGATGTTTGCAAATGTTGTATTTTCCCTTTAAATCATTAATTAAACTATTTGGTCCTGGTCAACACGAGGGACATATTATAAAGCAAACTGAACTTGAAGTTGACATCAGGAAGATTTTTTTTATGATTTCCTAATTAATAATATCGAGGACAAAGTACTTTATAAGCGAAAAGGCGGAGGGGGGGGGGCGGAAATTAATATCGGAGAGGGTTTGTATAATTTTTTTTTATTTAACCAAAGTATGTTCGAAATAATTTGTAACATTTTTTTTATCAAGTCTTCAAAACTGATGATTTTTTCACTTCCTTTATAATAAAGACCCCTTTCAAACACATTTTATAGAGACATTTTAGAAAGTATTGCGTTGGATAGCCTTTATCATTTGGAGGCTTTTCAAGTCGTAAGTATTATCATTTTTTTTTTATCAAAGCAATTATTGAATGAAACCTGACAGTGCTCTTTGTCTGGTACACTCGGCAATTAAGTTCACCTGTTATTCGTGAAATGTGAACGGAACCAAGAAAAAAGGCTACGGTCTTCCGGAAGTCGTTGGTCACTTCCGCCTTGATGTAGTCTAGTTAGCTTTCTCTTCAGGTATAATTTATTTGAACCATGGTGAACATGCGTTCATCACACCCCCCCCCCACCCCACCCAATGGTCAATATTTTTCTTGCAAATGTCAGCACACCAGGAGCCACGATTTTACAGGATGCTTTAGACTGTCATTCCCTAACAATACAGTAAGGTTTGTAGTGATAAATTTTGATCATTTCGTTTTGTGATGTTTGCAAATGTTGTATCTTCCCTTTAATGTATAAAGGCAACATGGGCGTCGAATTTTCCACGCACGGCCGGTGATTTCTCCTTTGTTTTGCTTCTGAGTTCTGGCATTTGCTCACCGGCCTCTGTGGCTGTCGCTTTGTCTACCAGCAAACAGACAGGAGGTCTCATTCAGAAAATCGTTAATTGAATAAAACAATTATACTTGCGACCGGATTTTGGGTGGATCTTTTTGACTGAAATCCCTCTCAGTATTAAAATACATGTTTTCGTGAAACTTGTTGAAACTTGTTGACACTAGAGGGCGCAATTCATGATGAAGAAACTTCTTCGAAACTGACGTTCACGACAATTAATGCAATTTCTTAATTGTAAGTTAACGTTTTATCCATGATTCACGTAGGTTTGATATTATGTAAAATTACCCTTTAACTATCCAAGCTTTACATGACCATGCTGGCTTTTCAAGTTTGTGGGAATGTGGCCAGCCAGCTCGCCAGGCCCTCTGAATTTTATGTACTTTGGTAGGCCTATCTAGTATCTATCATCAAGTATCATGTTAAAAATTTGATTCAAAAGTGTGAGACTATTGAGGGCGCTGTGCAATTTATTTTAAAAAGATTTGATTGGCATTTTGCTAAGGCTGCATCCGAATCAGTTGGCTAGAGCTAGGTCTAGGTCTGCGCCCATTGAAAATATGCGGGGACGCGCTGACAATAGACGTAGCCGTAGCTCTGGAAGCCCGTTTCGGACACGGCCTAATTTAGACCCTTCTTGTTTTAGACAGCCATTTTCATAGGTAAATTATATATGCGTGTTCAATGCCATCAAGTAGGGCCTACGTGTGCTCGCAGTGTGCAAAATCTAATGCGTGCATTAATTATTTAGGCTTAAAGGTAAAGTCCATCATTTGTAATTTTTGCATTTTTTTTCGTTGAATTGGAGCAACAAAAGTGCTCAAGATCTAAAGAAGGGTGCTGAACAACTAACCCGATGGTCAGCTTTAGCTGTATATTTTGAGAAAAACAATATTCTAGGATCTCGATTCAAATCGAAAGTTGCTGAATCATGTTTTGAATTTGGCCTGAATTCAGCATCCGAGACATGTTCTCACTAAGCCGATTGCAGCTACGCGATGTCGTGCACTGATCCGACGAATTATAGCGACCGTCGTGCCAATGCTTGCGCGTGCTTAACCGAATAACAACACGAACTACTAATTTGAATTTCCCACGGTGCTTCTTAAGAAGCACCTTTGGAAAGGCCTTCTTTTGTTGATTTCTTCAAAATGACAGCTTGCCAGAAAGAATAATTTCACAGGGAGTTTAGTTCCCTTACTATTTTTCAACCGTTGAGGAATAAAAACATGTTTTTATTCATCTATGATTCCTCCATGTTTCATTTTTTCAACCAAGTATGTTTTTCAACAATAATTACGCCAATAACTTTTTGGATAGCTGCAAATGATGGACTCTGGCTTTAAAATTTGTTCACACTTTATTTTAATGAATAAAAGGTACAGAGCAACCACTTACAGCATTTCAAAACTCCTTCACTCATGGTTGAAAGATGAACCATCTTTCAGACAACTTGAAATTTCTTTGTTTAGCCGAAACATTAAATTAAAATATATCTCTCTCCCTTTTATGTTTGTTTTTACAACAGTTGATGAACATGGATACTTCTACGTCCGGTTCATGCGGAGCAAGGTTTGCAAAGCTAGAGGACTATCTGTGCCACCAAAAACCTCCATGCAATGTAAGTTCAGCCATGTTTTTCTGCATCCTGCAGATTTCTTAATTGAGGAAGTTAGAATGAGATTTTGTTTCGCCCATAACAAAAGTTAAAACCTTTGCTAATTTGACATAATCTTATTTTTATATTTTGCATACAAAATTTACAATATTCCAGTGAATTAACCAGTAGCTGTCCAGCCTCAGATGAAATTCCACGTTGGTATAATTTTTTTGGTTGAAGGACGGCCAGGAATTCAATTCCACAGAATTGGAAAAGTCGTCTAGTTTGGTGCTGGGTGAGGGTGACCAGACCATAGCTTCAGACGAGAACGCTGTCATTGTGAGCACCGAGACTGACACAGTCACACTCCAGGAAGCTTTGGACGAGACGGAAGATGGGTTGCAGAAACAGGAACAAAGCGGACACAATGGTATGTTGTTCTGTTCAAAAGTGACTTTTGCAAATGACTGTCAATTTTCCAAAATGACTTTTGCCTCAAACAGTCTTTTTTTATTGAGATTTACTCTAGGTTCTTGTAATTTTAAATTAGTCATGTTAGTAGGCCTACTTTTGGAAGAAAATACGACTTGGCTTCAGGTGCTGCCGGTCATTATTTTACCCCTTAAGTTTCCTCATAATTGAAAACCCTGCCCTCTCTCTACAAAATTAAGGCTGCCGATATTCAATATGGTGTTTTAGCGAACTAAAAAATATAAAGTTACTTTTCCTGCTGGTAACAATTTTGGTAAGTTCTAAAACATAAAATTGTCTTTTCGTTAGATATGGAACAGGGTCCTAAATTACACGATTACTGTGTTAAAAATAATTCCCCTTCAGCGTTAACATCTTACAATTATTTTTTAGAAAAATCGCATATATACAGAAAATATCACTTTCATGCAGACAAAGTAAATCTACCGCCTCTCCTCCCTAAGGAAGCACAATTTTTTGTTTGTTTATATAATTTACAAACTGAAACAATTGTTGCAAGGCTGTCCTGATATGAAGTCCCAGACCTAGCAAGATTGTGAAATTCTTTCTGTACAGAAACCTTTTTTTTTGTGTACAGCACCTACATAATTATGTTATGTAATGGCAAAATGCAATATAATTCTTGATGCGAAAATCCATCTTACAAGATTTTACAGGATGAGTAAAAAAACGAAACCCAAATGTCGGGACTATTGTTTTAGTGAAGTTCTGCATGTAGCACTTTCAAAATCTAGGATATGAAAGCCCAATTCATAAACTTTGTTGTAGTACAAGAATCATTCAAATCACTCATGTACTTTTCAAGAAACGGAATTTTAAACACAACCACTGTTTTAAGGTTCTGTCCACGGATCACAAAAAGTTCAGGGTTCTTTCAGCAAAACGAAAACAAATCACATATGGATGTGTTTGAATTGTTTTCGTTTTGCTGAAAGAACGCACACCTTTTTTGAGATCTGTGGAGTGAACTGAACTTTAAAACGGTGGTTGTGTTTAAAATTCCGTAACTTGAAAAGTACATGAGTGATTTGAATGATTCTTATTCTAAAAGAACGCTTATGAATTGGGTTTTTATAGTCTAGATTTTCAAAGTGCTACATGAAGAACTTCACTAAAACAATAGTCTCGACATTTGGGTTTCATTTTTTTGGACTCACCCTGTATTGAAGATTTGTGTTGATTTTTTTAATTTGCTTTTCCAGCAGTTTTACCTGAGCCAGAGACAGAACTGGGGACCATTTTCATCTGCAAGGAGTGTAACAGATACACAGCCATCCTCGCAGATCTCAAGAAACACCTGCTGGAATTGCACAATATACCCCTGGACTCGGAAGGTGATATTTTACGCGTGCTGCCCCTTAATTCGCTGGTCAGAAGAAAAGATGTGGACAAAAACTCAGTGCCGAGAGAGAAGAGGAAAAGGGGGCGGCCAAAAAAATATCCCGGGAAAAACGTTGATATTCCTTTCACCAAGACTGGGCAAGTGATGCTGGAAGATTCAGAAGAACTTGCTGTTATGATGACAGCCACGACGGAAGAAAAATCAAACATTGGAAGTGGCGAAGGGGCACACCGTACAAAGAGGGGGCGACCGAGAAAGACAGAGGAACAGAGAGAACAAGAGAAGCAGATGATGATTGAGAGGATACAAAAGGAGTTGGAATGTGAGAGGAGTCAGACGTCAGAGGAGAAAATATGTCTGACCTGCGGAAGGGAATTTGCGAGGGCACGTCAACTCAAGAGCCATCGCTGCCAGGGTGGGGATCCCGAAAGCAAAAGCGACGCTGACGGTGAAGATGATGGTTTGGCCACACAAAACATAGAGAGTCTCTGCAATGGAGGGCCTGGAATGGATCTCCCTAACTTTGACCTTGGGAAAATACCCGAGAGGCTGGACTTAACTGAACGCACGATCCCACAGACCCTCAACGACAAGGCCTTACCGGACTTGCGGATCAACAAATCCCAAGCCCTGAAAGTTTACACCTGTCCTGTATGCAGGAAGGTCTACAAGACCAAGCCCAGCCTACTCGTACACTTGTCTACTCACACTAAGGAGAAACCCTTCAAGTGCAGCGAGTGTAGTTACAGCTCTTCTGTCAAGAGTAACTTGAAGATCCACATGAGGAAGCACACTAACGAACGGCTGCACTGCGACGTCTGCAACTACAGCTGCATCAGCAAAGGCAACTTGAAAAAACACAAGAGCACGCACGGCCCCAAGCAGACCCCTATTTACTGCAGGCTGTGCAGTCGTCGGGCCTACACGCACACTCACCTGCTACGCCACTTGGAGTCGGAGCACGACATCCAGTCTGATTCGATGGCTAAACGTTACTACGAGGAGCAGAAATTAAAATGTCGAGTTGGCCAACGGAATCTACTCTACCAGTGCCACGTCTGCAATCGTAAATTCAAAGACAGACGATCCCATGATGCACATGTGCTGTTGCATCGACCCACAAAGCCTTTCAAGTGTGCATTGTGCCCTTACGCGTCTGTCAGGTACGATGCCATTGAAGTGCATGCCAAGAGGCACTGGTTTATTTACACCTGCCATTTATGTCGCGCTAAAGTCTTGAGCGTTGAGCTCCTAAAAACTCATTTGCATACGCATGAAATTCCAGATGGTTCGAGCCAAGACGGCTTACTGGAGCAGAGCATCAGGACAAGTATGTACCAGACCGATCCCATAGAGAAAGAATTGGTGAATGAGCACAACAGAAGGAATGGACTTGCATTGGAAGGGAGGAACGAAAAGAGTCCTCACACAGAAAACTTTCAAGGAGACCAGGCGAATGACATGGGGAAGCAAACTGAATTCCTCAAGACGGAATACTTCAAAGTTCTGAGTACATCAGCCGTTGACTCGTCAGAATTGCAGGAAATCAGTGAAGCGTTCGCCAAGCTTAACTTCAAGAAATTAAGCTTGGACTTGCTCAGGGAGATTCATGCTTTATACGGCGACAACGAGTGTCCTGTCTGTGGTAAGCTATTCCGCTACCGTGCTCAGCTTAAAGTTCATGAGAAGACGCACGAAGATGAGAAAAACTTCAAGTGTAATCTTTGCCAATACTCGTCACACACCAAGCAAGGATTGAAGAGGCATGTGGATACGGTCCATGTCGGGACAAGGTTGAAGTGTCCGACATGTGACTTTGAGACCACAAGCAGCACCTACCTGTTGGCACATCGGAAGAAGCAGCACATGGACTCTGAGGTTTTTCAATGCACTCAGTGTGATATGTCTACGGCTAGCGAGAGAGAGATGAAAGATCACATAGCAGCTCATCATGCTGAGCTGCCCAAGTCAGAGCTGGAGAAGATCATGGGAAAACACATCCACATCCGTAGCCGATCTGGCAGTGTAGCGAGCCACCGGTGTAGGCTCTGTGGTGAAGTCTTCAGAAGGGTCTGCGATCTGCGTCGCCACCTCTGGTTCCACAGCGGCACCAACCCTTACAAGTGCCGGTTGTGCAGGTTTGTGGCTCGCACCGCGCAAAACCTGCAGATCCACATGCTCAAGCACTCAAATGCCCGGATGCATCTGTGCCACCACTGCGGCAAGATGTTCAAGATGAAGAGCGCCCTCAAGGCTCACTGCATGTCGCAGCACCCAGCAGACAAACTAGTCAGCTGTCCTCACTGCCAGTTCACGACCAACAACGAGAGCCTCTTGCAGCGCCACATGGGTGTCCACGTTAACCTGCCCTCCCAAACATTCCGCTGCTTCCAGTGTACACAGTATACAGACAGCAAAGACACCCTGCGAGAACATTACCAACAAGACCATCCAGACACTCCTTTTGAAGAGAGTCTTTCTTATGAAGTCCCGGAAGAGAAAATCACAACCCTCAACATCAGCATCAACCACAAGGACGGAGTCTTGCAGTACAAGTGCAGCCAGTGTGACGTTCTCCTCGTCAACAATGGTGAGTTGGGACAGCACCTACGTGACGTCCACGGCCTTGCGATCACCAGCATCGCTGAGGGGGAGGGAGGGGAGATGGACCCAGAGCAGCTTGCCACTGGGAATCTCACAGGCCAGGCAGACTTGAATGGTCTCACTCAGGAATCACACACTGTACAACTAGCCGATCATGCAGAGGATGAGAGCACCAGTGCTATGCAGTTACTTCAACATATCATCGATATACAGGTATGTACACTGCTCTCTTGGAATAGTGGGCGCTAAAGAAAGGGGCTTAAAAAAACGTTTGTCCATTGAAAATATTAGTATTCACCCTGACGGAAGATTTCAAAATCAGGAAAACTCAGGAAAGTAGAGATAAAGTGCCTTGCCAATGGACACAACTTATGGCCATCAGCTCGGTTCCAAGCCCTGACCCTTTCCTCATGAGTCATTAGACCCTAATCCCGTTGGGCTTCATTTATGAAACTTCTGAGCACAGAAATTTGTTAAAGGTAGAGTATATCATTTGCCGCTATCCAAACAGTAACTGATAAAATTATTGTTGAAAAGAATGCTTTGTTTAAAGATAGTAATAACACTCAAATCCCTGTGAAATTATTCTTTCTGGCATGCTGTCATTTCCAAAGATGCGTCTGAAGATGCATCTTTGGAAATTTTTTATTAGTAGTTCGTTTTTAATTCGGTGAAGCTGTAAATGGGTGCACGCAAGCGTTGACACGACGCACACGTGCGCGGTTGCTATGATTTGTTCGTTCAGTGCGTGACATCGCATAGCTGCAATCGGCTGAATGAAAACGTGCCTAGGATGCTTCAAACGAAAAAAAATGTACAAATGACATATGATATACTCTACTTTTATAATCACATTAAATATTCGCTGAGCAAATATAGTTTATCAGCCAAACCATGATGTTGCTTGTGAGTGGTTTTCGGCTAATTTATACTTGGCACGTAAATTTGCTAAGCCATATTTTCTGCGAAGTTATATAGAATTAGGCCAGGCCACACCCGCTCATGCCCAGTTAATAAGAGGTTTAATAACACTGATTTTTCAATTTTTATATTTTTTTTACAAAACAGAAAATAGCTGAAGCAGACAGAGCCATAGGTGACACCAACCAGGCACAGCCATACACTGCAGAAGATAACAATCAGGTATGTAAGTGCAAGATTTCTGGACTGTTAAAAATTCCTTTACTTTATAAAAACGTCATCTGTGGTAGATAGTCACCTCCTTCAACATAGGCAGAAAGTATGAATACGTTATCCTATAAATCTGGATTGAGATTTGAAATGTTTGAGATTTGGGGTTGTGATCGAGCTTTGAATCTCCAAATTACATGATTTTGTCCAGCATCAAATGATGTTTTGCCCCTAAACCTTCATTAACTTCCATCCAGAGTCAATCAGAATAAAGTACACATGATTACTTCCCCAAAAATATAAGGACCTTATATTTTTGGGGAAGTGATCAGGTGTACTTTATTCTGGTTGACAGTGGAAGGAAGTTAATGAAGGATTTACATTCGAGATTTTGGATATATTGTAAACAGGCTTTGGGCATCTGCATTACGTACACCATTTTACACCGAATTTCCAATCAGTAGTTTTGTTCTCCCTTATTTTTTGTCAGGGGAGTGAACATGACAGGATCCCAGAATCCATTACTGCAGTTAACTACTTGACTGCATCAGAGAACCTGACTGACACACATGGTGACGGTTACACCCATCAGAGTCAACCCAACCTACAAGTTATAGAGAGTTGTCAAGTGATTGGCCAGCCCATCCAGCATGATGGGTGAGTTATATCGATTGCTTTCTGTTTGCTTTTCTTATTTTTTTTCATTGGGATCTTTTACGAAAGAGCACGCTAACAAAATTGCACATCGCGAAATTTAAATTGAGACTGGTTATTTACGGTATGTAACATAGGGTGATAAAACACTGAGCTTAGAAACCTGAGGTATTTTTTTTTCAAAGTGCCCTGCCATTAATCTGCATTGTGGCCAATCAGTGTGTTGGTGGTTATGATGTCATGGAGCCAACCATGCAGTCACCTGGTCACTGTAAACAGGTTTCAGCCATGCACTCATTGTTGCATAATCCTAAGGCCCGTAAACTTTATAATTACTTTATCATCTGTGCAGGCATCAGTTTTGCTGGCCGAATGGAAATAATCTTTTTAAATAGTTTTTTTTGTTAATTGTCGCACAGCTTGCCCAGCCCGTCAGACAAGCAGGACTTGTTGGACTTTATTTCAATGTCACTGGTTTATGCGCTGCCTACGTTTTCGAATATGGGGCATTTCAAGTTTTCCACTGACTTTCCTCATGCAGCATTGCCAAGCCTCTTTGTTGATATATTCAAATTCCTTCTATTATCCATTGTAGCCCATTCATTTAACTGTCTTTGTTTTTCACGTATGTGTTTTGTCTGACTTCCCTGCAGGTCATCTGAGGACATTCCAGTTGCTGTCTTTGAGCAGGAGGTCGCGGACGGGGTCACGCTGGAGCCTGAGGGTCACATAACCTACATTCTGTCTGAGGAGCAGCAACCGTCTTGATTAATTTGGAAGCTTGACCATTGTGATATTCATCAGTATAAAGTAGAAAGATGTGTGTGCTTTATGACTCTGGCATGGGCGTGTCCTGATAATATTTTAGCATTGAGGAACTGGGAGTGGCTAGATCATGGAAGGGAGGGGCAGGGTGGGGCAGAGAGATAAACCCCACCCATTTGTTGAAATTAGTTTATCTGAAGTGCTAAATTGCCTGTTATTAAAATTTTGGCGAATTTTGGCCCACACATTTTAGTATGCAAACCCCTACATTTGTACTCCACTCCGTTTTGGTAATTTTATTCCGCTTTTTCAAAACATTTTGGATCCCCCTTTCACTGTCAAGTTGTGGATGATCTAATTCTTTTGAATGGACTGACATGAAATTTCCTACTTGAAGATCTGTAAAGACAGTCTCCTTTCATATATAGCAATGATGGCAAAGAAACACGGGGTGGGGAGGGCACAGACCTCTGAGCAGGAGGCTTGCCCTCTGTGACTCCCTCTTCCTTTGGAGCACTCCAATAGCAACTTGATTGTTCAAGTTTGGAGATAATGTGAAAACCTGATTTGCAGGCTCTTCCTAATTAGAAAACTCTTTCAAAATTGTGAATAGGTGATTCTGATTTAAGAACAATAAAATGTTGGAAGTTATCCAAACTTGGAAGTTATCCTGGAATATCCTCGTGTGTTATTGGTTATACATTGTGCTTATTAATACATTGGTTAATTTCAGAATAATAAATTTTGTATGAGGAAGGACAAGGAAATTGAGCAAGACCCACAAAGTATCACAAAGAGAACTCAGTACAGATAATTAGAGGTGGCACTTTCGGTGTTTCTAAAACTGACATGTTTTAGGATTATTATTTGGCTACACTTTTCTGGGAACAGTATGTAAACAGTCCATAAACTATATTTTATAAATTTCTAGAGAGAAAACTGAGGTTCTGTTTTCCGAGCACCCATTGTCCAGGCACTCTTTTTAGGTCAGCATAACTGAAAGTGTAAAATGTATTTTGTCGTACCCATTGGCGTTTTAGCCCCGCCCCTCCAATTTAGACCAGCATGCACGACATTTTTCCGTCACTTGAGGGCGCCCTTAAAACTTACGGCCGCAGTCCACGACGATCGTCTGCACATGCACATTTTCGCGGGGGATGGGTTTAAGTAAGCAGAATTTTTCCCTTTTTACCATCATAATTGTTAATTATTGTGTCTGATTATTGAAGATTCATAAATGCTTTGTAGCCTAAATATGACGAGATAATATCAGGTGGCCTACATGTATGATGTACTAGTACTAGTAGTTTGTTTTCCTGAGAGTGAGACTTTTTATTGGGCATGTTGGGAGCCTTGGCCCATGTTGGGGCGGGCGTTGGGCAACTGTCGGGGGGTTCACTTACTCTCACGGGTAATCCTTATCTTTAGTTTAGGACACCTCTATTTTTTACGAGTTCTGTTCAACTGACTTTTGCAGATGACTGTCCAGTACCAAAGTGCCTTTTGCAGGCTAAAGCAGTCTTTTTGCTTCAGATAAACTCATGTTAGTTGTAATTTTGAAAGCACTTTCAAAGAAAATGTGACTTTCCTACCTTTTTTAGCAGTTCGCCATCTTTCTTTTTTAGTTTATTTTCTGTTTGTCATCGTCGTCTTTTACCCCTTAATTTCCCTAAAAAAACTAAGCCCTGCCCTCTGTCCACAAATTAAACCTGCTGATATTCAAGAAGAAGTCATTGCCAACTGTTCAAATGTGTCGAGAAATATCAGAATGTCACTTTTATTTATCCTTGCAGCAAAGAATCAACTCAAAATGAGAATAAGATCAATTCGAACCAGATAAAAAGAGGTATTTTCGGTGCAACTCCAGGTGTGTACAACTGCTCCCCGACCAAAATGTATCTACTGTTGTTAACGTACACACACATGAAGCACGTCGTGCCTGGGTTATGGCCATATCACATGCGGGGAAAAAAAATCACATTCTGGGATCAGAACAGCCAATCACAAAGTGCCTTGATCATTTATGCTGAGTACGGCACCTAACAGCCATTAGAGGGGCCTAGTTATAGTTAGTTAAAGTTTACACTAAGACCCTTATTCTAAATTCATATTGCCTAGAGCCAGCTAATTCCCAATTTTGTTTCTTTTACAGACTGCACCACCAAACTTTAAAAACTTCACTCAACAATGGCGCTAACAAGAGAGATGTGCAGATGCCTACGGCATAACAGCAGCAGATGCAGCACCCTCAGAAAGAGTTTATTTACAAATGTGAATTTTGCCAATAACCAGGCCATACGATTGCCATGCAAACATGCCAGATATGCATCATCAGTGGCAAACTCTAACCCCGATACCATCTTCGTTGACGGCCGGTCGTTTCAAAGAGACGACATGACGACAGTCACTCCTAAGATTATATCCCGCGTGGGCCAAAACCTCCACAACCAAAAACACCACCCTTTGTGCCTCATCAAAGAACGCATCACCGACTTCTTCTATGGAGCCTATTTGAATCGCCGTGGCAACCCGTTGTTCTCCGTCTATGACAACATCTCGCCAGTGGTAACTATGCAGCAAAACTTTGACAGCCTCACTACTCCCAAGGATCACATCAGCAGACAAAAGGGAGATAACTATTACATAAACAGGTATCCATTAATTAAAAAAGCCAATATTTGGTTTGAAAAAAAAATTGTCGAGAACAGGATTTGAACCTTGGACAGCCAGAACACTGTTCCAGTTGAACAAAATTGGAACAAAGTAATAGTGAGTGTGCTGTCCTCATTCTTACAAAATCCTTTAATACAATTTGAAAGATTTTTTTCAAAATCTTGAAAGAGTGTTAACCCTCCTACAGTTTTAACAGTCACAGACAGTCAAAAATTCCATCCACTTCCACTGCCATGCCTTTTCTTTTACACAGGCTAGTCACAAATAGTCAGATCATATTTCATGAACGCACTCTGACTAGTCAAATTCAGTCAACAGACAAAAGCAGGAAACTGGTGGCACAGATATCTTATCAATCACCTACAGTCGAGCACAGGTGTATCAAGTTACATATACACTCACAGCCAGTCAATCTTGCTCTGTGTAGGCTCTTAACTGTTGAAAACAGTCACTTGATTGATAGTGACTGAAAGAACTGAAAGGACAGGAGGATTTAAAACGCAGATTTATTTTCCATTGGACGGTAAAATGTCCTCAGCCCCAAACACTGCCTTTTTCAAATTTTACCTGCCTTTTCCAGTACGATTTAAGTTGTGATCTCAAGTATTTTGTTCTCTTTTGTGTGATTATGTTTGCTTTAAGGGATTACATGCTTCGAGCACACACCTCGGCCCACGAGCATGAGTTGGTCAAGGCTGGTCTCGATGCCTTCTTGGTCACTGGCGATGTGTACCGCAGGGATGAGATCGACGCTAGTCACTACCCTGTCTTCCATCAGCTAGAAGCGGTCCGACTGTATACGCCGCACGAGGTTGGATAATTAATATTTGGTGTTCCAAACCCCGTTTTCACCTGTAGCTTAGTCTTCAGGCTCCAGTTTCGTGATTTTTTCCCTGTTGCAATAAAAACGACTCATTATTGGATCCATTTTCTGGTAATGAACACCCAATCATGATATTAACCCAAAGGTTTGTGTAAGTTCTGTTGGTTTCAAACAAATTAAACTTAAGGCTTGAAAAATATTGTCGAACTGAAGACAGAAGCCAAAGCTTGATAAAACTTGAAGGTTTGGAACACCTCCAGGAATTAAAGAGATTCTAGGAATTGGATTTATAATCTTCTATTATAAAATTCATGTGCAAAAGTATTCCTACAGCAGTGCAAAAGTGAACTGTCACTGAATGATACTTGGTGTGCAGTGATGTTCATCTTGTGAAAATAGTGAACCCCGAGCTCTCTCCTCTGGACTGTATCTCGCCCCCTCTTATCTTAATTCTTTTGGTTTTAATCAAGGGGCCCAGAACCAGCCTAGTAAACACTCACTTTGAGACAAAATATTCGGACATGCGGTTTTCAGGCTAAGGTGTTGATATATTCAGGTGATTGCCTGATACTCATTTCAGTTATTTGACAAGTGCGACGACAAGAACCTGAGACTGTTTGAGAGTTCACCGGGCTGTCGGACCGTGGAGAAGCAGGGTCAACACACACTGGAAGCTGTCAAGCTGGTTGAGTATGAACTCAAGAACACGCTGGTCAGCTGTATGAAGCATCTCTTCAGAGAAGGTGGGAATCCACAGACAATAAAGAAAAGAAGACAAACAGACCAATGAACCAGGAAGCGAAATTGACACAATTATATTACATAAAGCTGGTAAAATTGGCTTGAGATGGAGGACACTTCTGAAAAATCCAAATAAAGGAAATTGAATGGTTTTTAAAGCTAATTAAGGTAAATTTACTTTGATTTAAAATGTAAGAACTTTGGTTTTGTTCCTCCAGATCTGGAGAGTCGCTGGATAGAGGCAGAGTTTCCGTTTACTCACCCCTCCTGGGAGCTGGAGATCAAATTCCAAGGAGAGTGGTTGGAGGTTCTTGGCAGCGGGATTATGTCACACCAGCTGCTGGATTCAGGTGGGTCTACCTGTCTTTATTGTATTTAGTGGCTAAGCACAGGGAAATTTGTTGGACAGAAAAAAGGGTCTGCGGCTAAAGTGTTGGGTGATGTTTATTGCTATTCTGTGTTGATTTTTGGCCTAGCACACCCTCCAGAAAGAACGTTGCATCCCCACGCCACTTTTTTTCCACCATATATTATATCCATGAAGGTCAGTCATCACAAAAATGTGGAAAAGACATGGATCTGGGTCCGAGAGAAACATTTCCAATTTTGTTAGAAAATAATTTAAAAATGCATGCAACTTTCCATAGACTTTATACACCAACGCTCCTGCTGTCTGAATGGTCACAGACAAAAAAAAATTCATCTCCCCCTGCCATGCCTTTTACACAGGCTAGTCAGCAACAGTGTGATCATATTTCAAGCAAGCACTGTGACTAGTCAAATTCGGTCAACAGACAAAAGCAGGCAAGTGGTAGGCACAGCTGGCTTATCAATCACCCACAGTCAAAGCACAGCTGTATCAAGTTACATAAACAGTCACAGCCAGTCAATCCTGCTTTATGTTGGCTTTGGCTGGGAGCTCTGTACAGTCAATCAATTGATTTTGAATGAAAGAACAAATTTGCAAAGACTTGAATGCATGTTTGCATAGGAGGATTAATTTGCTGTGTGCAATATTGTTTGGTTAATAGTACATCTATGAAATAGGGCTTAGGATTCTTATTCTTATTCTTTATCTGGTCCTAGCACAGTACTGTGCTGGACATTTTAATTTATTGGGTCTTGGCTTGACCTGGAGGCCAGTCCCAAACAATCAAATAAAGTAGTCCAACTATCGTCAACTAGCCTGTATTTGAGGAAGTTTTTTTGAAATCTGGTTAACTGCCTTTCTGTGGATTGCTAACAGAAGGCTCCTCTATAGTTCCTTCACAGATCCTCAGAAGCTGATTGTTAAAACTTTGCTTCTGTTGTCTTGATTTCCTGAATGCAGCCGGAGCTGGTGACAAAATTGGCTATGCCTTTGGTGTAGGCCTGGAGCGTCTAGCCATGATACTCTATGACATCCCTGACATCAGGCTCTTCTGGAGTGAAGATGAAAGATTTCTGTCACAATTTAAAGTCCAGGACCCTACTAAAGTCAAATTTAAGGTTTGTGCACTTTTCACTTGATTCTGTTTAGTAAAAACCAAATTACATGTGGGTTTTTTTTGGTATAGTAACTATCAACGATTTGATTGGATCTGTCTTGGTTGAGATTAGAAGAGAAAGTGAACGAATTGTTTGATTCCTGTGAGTTTTCATTTAAACAAAAGCTAGACTTGATTTATCGGGGACAGACTGTTCTAAATTGTGGGCATAGACCAACCCTTCCTTCCTGCCTTCCTTCCTTGAAAGTGCAGCCTCATATGTACGAGGATAAACGCACTGCCAGAAACACCAGGGTGAACCCCTTCTCTTAGGTTTACGGGGTTCTTTCACGTGCTATACAACGCACGGGACCTACGGCTTTATGTCCCATCCAAAGAACAAAGCAATAATGGTTAAGTGTCTTGCTTAAGGACACAAGTGTCAAGACCAGGACTCGAACCCACACTCTGCTGATCAGAAAAACCAGAGTTCGAGTCCAGTGCTCTGAACCACTCGGCCATGACACTCCACTTTCAAGTGATGTTTTTTTTGTATAGTTACTGTCGATGATTTGATTGGACATGTCTCATTTGAGGTTAGCAGAGAAAGGGATGGAACTTGTTGAAGTCTGTGCCTTTGTCAATGATTTGATTGGAATTGTCTCACTTGAGATGAGCAGAGAAAGGAATCTTTGGTTTGTGTACATTAATCTCAGTGCAAGTGGCCAAGTTTGACCAAGTTACTGTGATCACCTCACCAAAAGTCATGAGACATAATGACGACAGACTTTATTTACATATGCGCTTTCTTATGGGAGCTTGGTGGCACTTGTCCCCACCTGGCTCCCATAGGAAACAGATCTCGACGCCATTTGGTCTCAGGTCTGTTGGTTGATTGACAGGCAAATAATCCAATGACTTTCCCTGTACTTTAATTATACTCAGCCCTTCAGCAAGTACCCGCCCCTCATTCAAGACCTGTCCTTCTGGTGTCCGGACGAGTACACATCAAATGACTTCTACGACCTAGTCCGGACCGTGGCCGGCGACCTCGTCGAGCAAGTCAGCCTGGTGGATGAGTTCCAGCATCCAAAGACGGAGCGGACCAGCAGGTACTTTAGATCTGATGTTTTCATGTTCGAGTGTTTAAACGAAAAAATGTTTAATGTTTAATGTTGAGTGCTCCTCCTTCATGTGACTAAACTTTCGCTGGGGCAGACACAAGCCTTTGTAATGTTTTGCCTGAATATTTAAGTAATTATGTGTGAAGGTTTTTGCTAAATATTTAAAATATGCATTTCCATCCTTAGGTGTTACCGCATCGTCTACCGTAGCATGGAGAAGACATTGACGAAGGAGGAGGCAGGAGACATGCACATTAGTATTGGGAGGACAGCCCAGGAGAGACTGGGATTAGAGATGAGGATGAAATGAGCGGGGATTATTCTTAAACCAAAATTCTGCAGTTCAGTGATGTAGTTGAGACCTATTGTTGAGACCTCATGCAGATGCTCGTATAACATCGGACTTCATTTGGTCCGTGAGTGAAGGCTTTAAATGCTTCCAGTCAGTTTACAAATCATTCAGCTTGCTTTAGTTAAGACTCTAAAATTATTATTTTATTGTGGTAATGGGTCCCTGTAAGATTCTGAAAGGTCTCCAGACAGTTTAGATTTGAAAAAAACTTATTATCACCTGATATAAAGAAAGTTTACTCAAATATCAGGCTTTCCTTCCACAAGTAATGAAAATGTAAAAGCTAGCTTTTGTAAACTTATTTTGTCTCGCAAAATTAAATACTTGATCAAAAACAAGGTTTCGAATGGTCTTGGAAAAGTCTTGACTACAACTGCTTGTTTTGAAAGTTTGTTTACTGTATCACATGTTGTTAAGGGCATCAGTTACTGAATCTGGGGAAAGAATGTACATGTAGTTTCCAGACGCCACTTTAGCGGTTGTGTACAAAGTCAATGGAGAGTGAAGTAAATTTTGTAAGTATACCTAACAAAATTGGAAGTGTTTTTCAGTCCCAGATTCATGTCTTTTCAACATTTTTGCAATGACTGACCTTTTTTTCACAGGGTTTTAGCTGAGGTTAATTTGACAGTTTTGTACTAGACTCATGCTCTCATTATAATCTGGTCGCAATTATTACAACAAATTAAAGGGAATATACATCATTTGCTTTTGCTGTAATTTTCAGAAATGGATGGAATTGGGGGGTTGGAAATATAAAGCAAATATAGTTACACTGACTTTTTGGAGGTTTTGGGTTCGAAAATGCTATAAAAACCAAGAAAAACGATCATTTTCCTGTAGTCTGGCTCCCTGACTCCATATAAGAAGAAACAGAGCAGTTTACATACATTGGGGAATTGTAAGGTCAGGGAACCAGTCTAGCTGGCTCGTACCCGTTCATAGGTTTGTAATCGATTGCAAACAAGTGCAATGGTCAATTGGGGCCAGTATTTGAAAAAAAGCCAGTTGTTTCCAACGCTGATCGGCCGATCAGCGTTGGAAATTGATACAAAAATACCACTTTTCTTGAAAATGACAGTATACCAGGTGCCATAATTTTTCAGGATGCTTTAGACTGTCATTTACCAACATCCTATTAAGGTATTTCGCAAAAACTTGGTAGTTTTATTTTTCGATGTTTGCAAATGTTGTATATTCCCTTTAAAGAGTTGTTGGTAAAAAAAAACAGTTAAAAACTTCAAATACAAAATTATGAATGGTGAATAACACATCCCAATTTTTTTTTTTTATGATTTGTTTTATTCAGTTTGAATATGCAGTGCAAGACATAATTATATAAAATATATTTGTACAATTTTTTTTTACAATTGTATAAAATTTACATTTTCTTTGAAAATTATGCACATGAAAATACATCGAGTTTACAAGCTGCAATCCCTTTTGTCAAGAATTATTTTGAAACAATAAAATTGTTTTAATGACAGGTTTACAACTTTACTACTGTAAGCATTTGGCCCTTTTGAAAATAAAATAGACTATGAAATTTTAAGGTGTTTTTAATGTTTCATTAACTTATGGTTGCTCAGTTTATTTAAAAAAAATTTTTTTCGAGATGTAAAAACTACCACGATGAAATCAATCACCTGTATGAAACTATGGAAACTATGCGCAAAGCACATTAAAATTTCCCTTTGCAGCTTAAAACATGATGCTGAATTTTTTTTTTATAATTAACAGATTAGGTTAATTATTCATGACCATCACTTCATCTTATGGGATTGTTACCTATGACGGCCTTTCTGCAATAGCTACTAAAAGTGCAAAACCTACTTTCCTTTTATTAGTGAACCTGCTAATGTCATTGCATCATTTAATTGTGTGTGTTTATACTTGACAATTTTTAAAAAGCACAGCGTTTTTTTAAAAAAACTTTTAAGATGTGCAGGTATATTGATCTACTGTATTTCATACTTAGACTGATTTCATCAGGTTTTGGCATTTGACTTTTTTGTTGTTATGGTTTACAATATGGAAGTCCAGTGGATATGCGAGTATTTCTTTTGGGTGTATACCATAGAGCTATATTAAATTACTAGAGCGCTAACTCCTCCTCCTTGCGTGCGGGACGCTTTGTAGCTGCTCTAGGCGTAGACATTTTGAATTTATGTGCATGTTTGTAGAACACAATCAAAATAGATGGATTGAATTTTAAAAGTGTACTCTAAATGCAACGCGCAAGTAGAAGATACGCAAACAACTTAAGCGCGTCATGACAAATCAAAAACGTCACGGCGAAAAGCATCTGCAGCGGAGGGACCCGCACGCGTTGCGCTGTTTGCGTAGAGCAAAATGAAACGCTCATTTGCTGATTGTGCGTTTCGGTTTTGGGCGTATCGCCTTCGGTGACGCACCGGTATGGAATACAAACGCAGATATGCAAATAGCCGTACAAAAGCCGTACAAAATTTCGAGTTTTCCATAGGTTTGTGCATAAACATGGATGCGCTCAGGCATTACGTTGTACATCGAGTTAGCGCTCTAGTAATGTAATATAGCTCTATGGTGTATACTGACGATATGCAGGGGGCAGGGAATTGTTTAGCCTTGGCGGAGGTTTTGCGCTCTCTGAGTGCTTTCTAGTTTGGATTTGTTTTTTTGATTGAGTCACTCGGAAGTTAATCACAAGTCCCGTCACAAATCATGTCACCAAATAACAATGACAAAGGAGTGCCTTTGTCACTACTTCTGATGACTTGATTACGATTCTGCATTATTTAAAATCAAGCCACTTGAGCTCATAAATTCCACAGACCACAAGTACGCTCGCCTCCAGTGGAAATCTCTGGTGGTTAGAGCCTTGCCTTGCCTTGCCTTGCATCATGGGCCCGTTTCAATTGCTCCTGTGTGTCCAGCTTTCCGGCGGCGGCACCACTGATATCCCTCTTTGACTTCTCGACGATGATCCCGTACAGGTTATGCTTCATCAGATGCACTGTGGTCCTGTCAAAACCATCCGCACCTGAGGAAAGGAAATGGATCATGGAATAGAATATTAAAAAACAGAAACTTTAAAGGGAATATACAACATTTGCAAACATCGAAAAATAAAACTACCAAGTTTTTACGAAATACCTTACTAGGATGTTGGTAAATGACAGTCTCAAGCATCTTGTAAAATTATAGCACCTGGTGTGAAGTCGTTTTCAAGAAAATTGTATTTTTGTAAACATTTCCAACGGTGGTCGGCCGACCAGCGTTGGAAAAACCTAACTATTTTTCAACTACTGCTCCAAATTTACCATTTTTTCAGTCCAAATTTTGTTTGCTATTGGTTACATGTTCATGAACGGGTGCAAGCCAGCTAGACTGGTTCCCTTGCCCTACAATTTTCCATCATCTATAAATTGACACATTTTATCTTTTGTGGAGTCAGGGAACCAGACTGCTGTAACATTTTTGTTTTTCTTGGTTTTTCCAACCTTTTCGAACACAAAACTTCAAAAATGTCAGTGTAACAATATTTGATCTATTATACTAACCTCTCAAATTGTTCATTTCTGAAAATTAGAGCAAAAGCCAATGATGTACATTCCCTTTAAGATGTTAATTATGAAGTTGGGTTGCGTGATCCAAATGTTGTTTTAACTACACCCTCTGTATTCAACAGTTATCTTTGAGGTGTTTTGATTTTAATTCAGCGATAATAAATAAAACAAAAGCACATGCCTCTAAGATGACTGCAATACAAGGGATCTGTGGGATTTTATCTTTTACTTAGGGAACTAATCACTAGGACAATGTGCCGAGGATGTTTGATTGATATCACATTTACAAAAGGAAATTGTAAATTGACCGTTACCAATGCGCTCCCTTGTGAAGGCTATTGCAGTGTCCATCAGGTCCTTCATGTCCACGCATTTGTCCACCACACCTTTCTCTTTGGCCTCCTCACCGGTCACTCGCTGACCGTACATCACCAAATCCCGGAAGACTAAATTATCCCGAATCTTCATCCTACATGCACACACAATACTGCATTGTACTCTATACCGAGTGTCCCAAAAAAGGAGGGTGTATCAGAATTCTCGTAATTTATGAAAATTGGCAAATTCAATTATAGACTTGATGAGCCCAAACATTATTTTCTTTCTTATGTGAAGTTTTTGTTGGATTGGGCCCAGTCGTTTTGAAACAAAGGCCATTATGTAACACCAGTCTATTTTGCTTCATTCCAAGTTTGACAATACATACATTGAGAGCGTACACAATGTGTTTCTCTGCAAGTAATTTATTTTAACATTACAGGTTTACTTTTGTTGGTGTCAGTATTTTTATTGCAACTTATTAATCATAAATCGTCGTGTGCCCGGCAGAAGGGCATATGTGCATATGCCCTTATGCAATAGCGCGTAATGACCAAAATGTTCCCAGCAAAAGGGCATATGCAGAAAACTGCCTCCATTTGAATGAAATTTAAACATTTTCATCAGAAATTAATACAAGTTGATCCAAAACTTATGATTCATACGTGTGACAAATTTCAAATTCGTATGATTCGTGTGGGAGAACATTGGATACATAATGCGGCGTTGCGCGCGGGGGAACAATGGAACCTTTCAATGCAATTTTCTTGAAAATGATTTTTGCATCAGAACGCTCATATGCCCTTCTGCCGGGCACCCGACGAAATAATATTATCATTGACTACATAAATTAAGGTTCATAACAGTCAACAATAAGAAGTGTCAACAATAGTATTCCTCCTCTTTAGTTGATTAATTTAATCAAAAAGCCATTTTAGGCTTAACGTAAAACTTGGAATGGTGCAAAGTAGTACTGTGTTTATATGGAAAAGTGGTGAACTGAATCCGACGGAAATTTTTACAGAAAATTGTACAATAAATATGCTTCACAATTGCAATTATGTAAGGAAAAGTAGAAATAACATTTCATTTTTTGCCGAATTCTGCTACAACTCTGATGAGAGGGACATTTATTTGAGGACACCCTGTAGAAGGGAACAGCATACGTCAATTATTAACATAAAGGTCAAAGTGGGAAGTATTTTAATCTTATTTAAATACCTGATCATCTCCACTGTTGGGGGCTGCAAGGGTAATTTGATGTTGATCTCTGGGAAGCAGAACCATCCACGCTGGGTCCTCATGATGCGATAGTCACAAGCCACAGCCATAAAGCCACCAGCAGCGTAGGCATGACCTGCAGATCACAAGGTAAACAAGTTTTAAAATTGTGTGCCCTTTCTTTGGAACCGTTCATCCCATGTTGCTTGTGGCCTGTTGATTTGACTTGTGGTTGAGTGGGACAGGACTTGTGATTGACTGGGACAGGGCTTGTGATTGACTGGGACAGGACTTGTGATCGACTGGGACAGGACTTGTGATTGACTGGGACAGGATTTGTGATTGACTGGGACAGGACTTGTGATCGACTGGGACAGGAATTGTGATCGACTGGGACAGGACTTGTGATTGACTGGGACAGGACTTGTGATCGACTGGGACAGGACTTGTGATTGACTGGGACAGGACTTGTGATTGACATGGACAGTACTTGTGACTTGTGATGGACAGGGACAGGACTTGTGATTGACTGGGACAGGACTTGTGATTGACTGGGACAGGACTCTGCTACAGCTCTCTGCAGGTAACTTCTATAGGCTAATATTCTAAAATAAAGAGTCTTGCAGTCTGAGCAATTACCAACTTTCGATTTCCACTTTTCCTACAGACAATGTTCTCCATTGGGAAAACTTACCATTAATGGCTGCCACTGTCGGCATAGGGTAGACAAGCAATCTAGCCAAGAACTGATCAAACGCTGAAAAGAATGTTGTTAGAGTGTCATCATCTTGCTTGCTCAGCCAAGCCAGGTCCAGACCACAGCTGAAGTATTTGCCAACTCCAGTGATGATCAAGGCTTTTGTAGATTCATTGCTTGTTTGCAAAGAAAAGAAAGACATAAGAATCCACTTGCTATTATTGCTACTTCAGGTAACTACAAACTTCCATAGGGTTGTCTTAGGGGCGTGGCTAACTTGCAAACTGCGATAGGTCAAATAGACTCCACATGGTTCTATTGGTGCGTTGTTTTACCTCATTACATATTTCTCAAATAAGGCCAAGTAAAAAAAAAAACTAGTTGATCGTCCTCGCCCGCATCCTTTTTTGAAGTGGCATCCTTTTAAAAAAAAAATGTTCTCACCTCAAAAGCTACTTTTTTCTTGTCTTTCGCTTTAATAAAATACATAGAAAATGTTAACATTAACATTTTGAATTTAAATACTTGGCGGCCATCTTGGAGAAAAAATTAAAAATATAAAATAAAAAATGCCCTCATCCTCCTCTTTTTAAAAAAAACCAGACGATTAACTGGTTTTTTTTTTACTTGGCCTAATAGATAAAAAATAAGCACTTGCTTACATTATAAGCAAGTGCTGGCATCTGTCAACTTCTAACATCATCTTTAATTAACCCTAACTCCCTAGGCCTTTTTGTTAAAATGTAGCCTCAATCCTGCAAATTCCTCCATTTTTTCTTGAATATGGTGGTATAAACAACACAAGGTCCGGCCCAAAACCGTGACAAAGTGCATCCAATGAAATCAGTAACGCACTTTTGCCATGTAACCTCAATCCTCCAAATTCCTCCACTTTGGCAGAGAGGATCTTGAAGGATTCAGGGCGGTTAGGGTTAATCTAGTTCTAGGTTAAATGTCTTCAATCTGAATTGCTCACAAGTCTGGCACACACAGCACATCCAACTCTTTACCTTTCAACTTGGTCCAACACAGCATTCATAGCACGCAGCGAGTTAATGTTCAATCTGTTCTCCCCGTTGTTGAGCCACATCACAGCGATGTCATCGACAAAGCGGAGATGTATCCCAGCAGGCACAGCTTCAGCCATGATGATTCTGGTGTGTCTGACAAATATAAACGTGTGCAAGTAAGAACAAACACAAAACCATTTTCTCGACGGGACTGTTTGAAAAAAAGGAGGCAGCCTTATTTTTTCCTCCCAGATTTTTTGAGATGGCGGATGGACTCTTCCATTTTCTCAACCCTTTTGCTGAGGCAGTTTTGTGTCAAAAGGAGCTGTCACCTTGGAAAGAATGTAGTATCCAGACGCCACTTCAGCGGTTGTGTACAAAGTCTATGGAGAGTCAACAAAGTATTTCCAAACAAATTGGAAATGTTTCTCAGTCCCAGATTCATGTCTTTTCAACATTTTTTCAATGACTGACCTTTGTTAACACTAATACTAGTCATGACAGTACATGTTCTAGGACTTTACTTCTCTTAAAAAGACATGCATTCAATCCGTCAAACGTATATAAATCTCAAGTATGCAATGCAAATAATACATACAACCATGCGCATTTTCAGACATGTAGGACACAAGGAGCAAGTTTAGATGGGGGCACTCGGTCATGTCACTCTTTGTCACTCAGTCCAACTTTCAACTTTAACTTTGCAATAAAATTAAAAAGTTCACTTGTCTTATTGTACGAAAAACATGAAAACGGTAGTAATAGAATGCTGTACCCAACAATATCACAAATAATGAATAAATTATTCAAGTAATAATATATTTAAGCCATTCATTAATATAAACGCCTCGAAAAAGGAGAATATTGACCACTCTTCAGAGAGTCGTCTGCTCTCCAACCTCGTCCCCAGGGTGTCGAGCAGTACGCGCCCACCACTACCTGCTCTCTCACCCTGGTATTGGATCATATTTTGCATGTGCAAGATTTTTGCACACGTATGCAAATGAGGAACAGTCTGGTGCCTGAATATGCGTTACACATTAGCATTTGTTTTTGTATGCGGTGTCTGGGGTAAAAACAGAGTCAATTCGTAGCAGCGCGAACACGGCGTGAGTTACGAAAACACGATTTTTGAAATCAAACTGTTACGATCTTATCGAGACAACATGCAGTATCATATTTCATATTAATATGAGCAAATTGGAAAGGAAATTAGTATTTTCGAGAAGGCGTGGACGAATGATCGCGAAAACACGTACTGCACGTTGTGAATATATAGCACCAAGTACACGATAAAAATCCATTACTAGCCAATTGCGGTATCCAATCAGGATACAGGAAGAAAGTTTCCTATCCAGGGTTTACTATTGGAAACGCGGTTGGAAATAAAGTAAGCACTGGGGACGAGGTTGTCTGCTCTCTCGAATGTTATGTTTTGGCAGTGGATCAAACCTGGACTCCAACTCGTTTACTAACAAGGTTGCAATAACTGGGGTACCTGACTATCAGTGAAAGAAAATTAACCAACAGTAGAGGGCGCTTCTCGCATTTTTTTGTGTCAAACTATATTTTGACCTTTGAGAACACTGAAACAGAATGAACATGCAACTTTATTATCACAATGAGATAATCTGCTAAAAATAGTCACTTATATCATCGGTCACAGTTTTGAGCACTCAGTTCCATCTTTGTTCAGTTATATATATAAACGTTATCAAAATTCTATTGATTCTTTTGGTCATCTTTGCTTCAATATGATTTATTTGGTATGCACTTTATGGCTAACAATTTCAGTTAAGTTTAATAGCAAAGTAATGTAGTTATTGATATTTTTTCAACAAAAAAAATGCACACAAATACTTGACAAAATAATAATGAATACCTGGGACAAGTGTGTTTGGTGCAGGGGTGAAGGGAATTTACTTGATAATTCCCTAGATTTTGTTCAAGATAACACTCAAAGCAACACCAAGCAACACAGACTTCAGGAAAATTATTTGTAAAAATTGCTGACAAGCCATTTTTTATTTCAAAAACTGGGAGGGAATTTTCAAATATTACAGACATGCTTATACATGTATATAGGACATGAGATGTCTGGTGCATAAAAAGAACAAAATGCAGGCAGTTACAGGCACGGATTCGAGTGGGGGGGGGGTCGAAATGCTATTGTTATCGCAAAAAAAATAAAACTTTACGACAAAGTTCTACCAATGTGAATCCCACAACAAAAATCTGAATGTTGCACTTGGTTCAAAGTACTAGTACACCTCTGTAAGAAGACAATAGTCTGGAAACCATTCAGGAACATTGTTTGGGATAGTTCTCATTATTGTTTGGGATAGTTATCATTATAGTCTGGTCATGTGCTGTGAGTCTTTCAATGTTAAAAGTCTCAAAACATTAAATTTGGTGCCAGAAACAAGCGACAGAAATCCCCAAGTTCAGGCCTTTCCAGAAACAATGGCTTCATCGACAGCTTTGGATCCAGCTGATTTAGACGGGTGACTATGAGGACTCTGGCTCAATGTGTGTCCGTTTGACTTCGAAAACCAGACACTGTCTCATAATGGGCACGCTTTCCGACATGGTAACATCATATCATACACATGAAGCTAATAAGTCTTTAGCGGGTTCCCAATAGTTTTGCATTGAGAGTTGCGCCTCAGGTTTTGGATGAAGCTGAAAAACGGTTCAAGTCAGTCCAAGACTGATAAAGTCAGGAAAAATGAAGAAAGTTTGATGGGTGGATCTCAGAATTTATCCACCAATGTCATGAGTTTTTCTCTCTCTGCTGAGGCTGTGTCTTGGTTGTTCTCATCTCCGATGTTGCCGGCATATTCTGAAAAAAAAAAAAAAAAAATATATGTCTTCAAATAGCAATCATTAAACCGCTTTTATTATGACTGTCTAATATCCAATGTCATAGATAGCAACCAGTGACAAAGCAAGATTTTTTTTTGGGGGGGGGGAGGGGATTACCTATTCCAAAGTAGGATGCACATACTAAAAAAACAGCAAATAAATCAATACATTCAATTCTTTTTGATTGAAAAATTCCAAAAGACTTCTTGTAAATGCACATTGGCCAAAGGACTGTTCTTGGGATAAAACTTGAAGAGGAAAATTGAAGTAATGTCTAGGTTTAGAGGCGGAAAGAAATATCCAAAGAAATATTGCCAAGAAACCTACTGGATAAAAGGAAACACCGAAAAATAAAAATAAAAAACACAATGAAAACCAGCCCCCCCCCCCAACCCAAACAAATCCTTGGCCACAATTCAAGAGATGCTGTTGCCATGGTATCATGCTGCCATGGTAACCTACCTCTGACCGTGTTCCGTATGGCCGCGATGGTTCCCCCGTGCATGTTGAGTAGCTGCAAGACCCTCTGTTTGACAGTGGGCATCCCCGAGCTACAGCTCAGGTCCAGGATGATGTAGTCCACCAGCTGTAAGGTGAAGAGACCCGCCTCCAGACGCCGGAGGTAGTACTCGTCCTCTTGGTCATCGTCGATGATGTCGCCCTCGCGGACCCTTCTCTGAAGGGCAAAAAAAAGGAATGAAATGACTCACTCGTATTAAACAGGATATGGGAAAGAGTTGTCAATGTTAACAGGCCAAAGCTTGGTGTACTACGTCATTTGTTGTGGACATTAGACTTGGTGTACTACGTCATTTGTTGTGGACATTAGACTTAATGATTCTTCAGCTAAAGATGAAGTCAGAGCCAGAGCCACATGGCCTTTGCTCCCCACCATCCTACATCCCACAGTTTTTCAAGAGCTTCGTCAACGAGCTTGATCTCATATCACTCTCCTAGTCTCCTTCCTTTGTCAAGAGTCTGTTTGGACCATAGGTGCTCCCTGCCTCTTCTTGGCATTATGTACTATTAATAATAATGGTGGGTATTTGTAAAGTGCACGTATCCACCAGGACTGGTGCTCAAGGCGCTACATCATTATTACCCCTGCTCACTGGGCCAATGAAATATTCCAAATACCATCTCAGCTCCCTGGGAAGTATACATCTTGATGCTGCCATTTTGGCGCAAAGCAGCTAAATCAACCACCATAACCACCTCTGCCCTCACATGTACCCAATTTACTCCTGGGTGGAGAGAAGCAATGAGTGACAAAGTGCCTTGCGCAAGGGCACATGCACCATGACCCCGAGCTGGACTCGAACCCACAACCTGCAGCTTTACACGCAGACCACGAATCCAATGCCCTAAACCATGAGGCCACAGCACTCCACACTAAAAACAAAATGATTAGACTCTATAGTGCCATCAACAGGTCCTGCAATTTTAGCTGAAACACATTTGATAAGTTATTCAGTTAATTTTTTTAAGCAAATAAAGAAAACATTCAGAAACTGTAAAAACAACAAAAGAAAGGGTATGGCACCTATCAGTAATAAAACATTGCTGTATCGCTTATTTGATTGGGGTTTTGTGACTTTGTGCAGGGTTCTGTCATGTTAGGTTTTTATAAAGACTCTTTACTTACCTGCTTTTCTCTCTCTATCCTGTCGTCACAGACTTGTACCCTGTTCAGATAGCTGAAGTGAAGCTCCATCAACCTGTCCACTTTGATGTGGTCATTTTCCGTGAACTTGTTGATGAGTCTCTGTCTGTGGGTACTGGTACAGTTCTTCAGCAAAGCGGCCATGATGGAGCAGATGTGTTCTAAAGCCAAAACAAATGCACACCTTCAAATAAATTTAAATATTGGGTTTTGCCCTCACCACGAGAGCGTGTAAGTAAGTACCAAGACGTTCATGTTTACACGTTTTACGAACATTAGAAGTACTGGATGTTCAGTTATAATCATGTGAACCAGTGTGCATGCAAATGTCACAGAGGACCATTTACTGTTCATGCACGCTGTCTGTTGACTCGTGCCGTGCATTCTATCATCATACCTTCATGTTCCTGCGGACTGGAGCTTTTCTTCCTAATCTTGGGGGTCTTCATGAAGAGCGGGAACAGACTGCGTAGTCCCAGGATGTCAATGAACTTGGTGCAGTTCTCGGTTCCCTCTGGCCCTGTCATGGCATGATCCAAAACCTTTAAGGCGCTGTGGCGTGACAACTTCTTTTCTCTGCGGAACAAAGAAATAATGCCCATGAAAGTAAAAGCCATGAGATGCATCCTTTCCAGTTTGTAATTGACTGCGTCACACACACGCCATATCACTGATTACTAGCGCCCTTTCGCTAAACACGCATTTTGTACTACATGTTCTTCCGGTTCCAATGGTTCCAATGCTACTCATGTGCAGTGGGCGTGGTTTAAGTTGAAATGATGTCGCACATACGAACCAGATTGGTACCACACTTTGAACCATATAATTAATCATTTCTGGTAATGAAACCAAGGATAAACCCAACAACAAGTTTGTCAAAAAATTATGTGATTTTTTGGGGGCGCATTTTAAAAGAGTTCATTGTGCACTCCAAAATTTAATGGGAAAATCACGGCAAAATAAAGTTTCTCTTAACTCTGTAATGGGTAGGTTTAATTAAGTTTAATGAATAGGAATGTTTAGAGCTTGATGAAATTTCAATTTCTGTGAAATTTGAGGTCAGTTGTTAAGCACCCGTCTTTAGATTTTGAGCTTTTTTGTTGCCTCAAACGAGACAAATGCACAAATGACAAATGATCTATTCTACCTTTAACCAATCCTGCCTACCTGAGCATGAGGTTCATAAGCTGCACCCCCTCGCCCCGCAGGAACCGCCCCTTGTTGCTAGGCAACATGAGCGCCGAGCACAGACAGTTGAACATGTTCTCCATCATCTCGTTCTCTTCTGTGCTGGATGGATCATGTCTCTTGTACACCTACAGAAAGATACAATTTATATGACTTCTTAAGAAATCAGATATGAAATTTTCAAGTAACCCTTACCAGAGGGTATAATAAGATACAAAAGCTGCTCATCAGCAAGAAATATTTTGGCAGTCAGCCGCACAGCTGTCTGGCTTAGCTCTAATCGACAGGCAACCAGTCACAACCAATAAACCTTACATGAAATCTGAGTTGGTAGCAAGAATTTGCTTAACAGCTTAGAAGCAGTTTTTTGGGCCAAGAGAAAAGGACTGATGATTATTCTTGTTGGTACTTACAGCAAGCTGTTGCAGGAGTGTATCGATGCCGTCCAACTCACCCAGTAACTCTCTGTTTTCTATAGTGATTGGACACACATTATACAAATAATCTTAAAAATCACATGCAAAACTAGATGAGGAGGTAGGAATGTTTGAAAACTTTTGCCTATGAGTAACAGGGATCTTGTCAGATCCTCTTTTAAGTCTCTGATTTATCTTAAGGAATGACGCAGTGAAATGGTAGAGAATGTTAAACATGAATTCCCTATTCCGACCACTGGGCAATTTTTAGGAAGCATTTTTCCTGAATCTACCAAATTCAGCACTGTATAGTAACCCAATGGCACATTATATTGCTTAACCCTAACCTTCCCAAATCCTCTGCTCTTTGCAAAATGGAGGATTTTGCAGGATTGAGGCTATATGGCAAAAGAGTGCGGCTGATTTTGGAGGATGCATTGTTTCAAGGTCTTGGGCCGGGCCTTGTATTGTTTATGCCCAGCCGTGCATAAATGTAGGCCCAGATTAAACTCCTCCGCACTGCTCCATGTCACTGGCTCTGCCTCAACATATTGACAGTGATTGCTGGAGGATTTTGCAGGATTGAGGCAGTGGTCACCCCTCCAAGGACCACATTCAAGGAATAATGGAGGCTTTTGCAAGTTTGAGGCTGTATGCAATTTTTGCAAGGAGGCAGATGGAGGATTTTGCAGGATTGATGCTGCATCCTAGCAAAAATGCCCAGGGAGTTAGTGTTAACCAATTCAGGATATGAAATTGATCTAGGATGTTTCATAGAAAATCAATCCAGTGAGACTTGCCTTCTGTGTCTTGTAGTAGTATTGCTAGTATCTCGCTACAGTACAGCTTATTGGCTTCAAAGGGAACCTTAGGTTTGAGTCTCTTGAGCAGCCATTGCATCAGGTTCTGCTGGGCGGCCTCCCCACACATCTCTGGCCGGAACTCGGTCATATTCTCAATGATACCTAGCAAGGACAAAAAGTTCAAACTGGGTTTTAAATATGTAAATGAGAGTTTGTAAAACTGTTTAGAAAAAAAAAGGAAAGAAGAATTTTTTTCTAGGAAGGAATACTTTTTCAATGCGTTAAAAAAAATTTGGGTTCAGAAATATTTTAATTGGTTCCAGAAAGATAAATAAGAAATTATGAACACAGTAAATAATAACTAGAGGTCTATGTCCGTTTGAGAACAGAACATAGGGCTTTTCCGCATTATGATTGTTTTACGAGTTGATGTTTTGTTGGCCATGTTGAGTCTTGTAAACGATAATTTCGCGAAGAAAATGCATTTTATTATTAAAATGCAGTTGATGACGTCATCTTAATGTCATTTTAGAGACAAAATTGAGGAGCTAAAGAGAGGATGGAACATAGTGAGAATGGGTACAGTTCAGTTTTGAGCAATTTCTTGAATTTGAAGAGCAGATGTTACAGGGAATAATACTGTAGGCATTATATATCTGAAGGCACCACGCCCGACAGTTCTACAGGGGTAGCCTGGGTGAGTGGATCATGTAGGGACCTAAGTCTGCTGTCACGCTGATCAAATGTTAAAGAGTGCAGAGAGGTAAGATGGGGCTTGGATCAATGTGATCTATCACCTTTGACCCTGACCTCTGACCCAGTGACCTACCTAGTGTGTTGTGGATCCCCTCTGATTCCTCTTTCACGCTGTCGTCCAATCTGTCCATGTTCTGTACCAAAGTTGCAACAATCTGCTCATCAAGCTGTATTCGTAAAAAGAAGAAAAAATCAAGCTTTGTTTGACAGAAACAGTATATTTCCCCGAGAAATTTCCAAAATTCCATGAGAAATATTTTCACTGTAACCATTTCATGCCGGGATTATTTTGTCAAGAATGGAACAAGGCGCAAGATTACTTTTCACTCGACCTCAAGCCTCGGGCAGCACACTCATATTTCTTATCTGTTTCCGAAAACTGCAAAACATTTGCGTGTATACATGGCCTCCGGCGCAAACCCGTTAACAAGGTTGCTGGAAAGTCAAGAGGTAGTTGCAGCAAAGCAACTCAGATACCGATAATACACAGGCAGCTTGTTGACAAGCGATGGCCTCCTTTTCCCCTGATAGCCATCCTTTCCTCACCATATGCAACAGAGATGCACATACGCCAAACTGGCAAAAAAACCTTTCCCTTCCAAGTCACTGGCTTAACTTAGTCTACTTCCCTGAGTTTTTCCTGATGTTTTGTGTTTTTTTCTTGAGTTCCCCGAGTTTTCCCCGACTGAAAAAAATGGAAACTCTTTTTCAAGGTTTCCCCTGAGTGGCTGGGAATCCAGACATTATTGTCTTTGATATTCCTGAATCCATGCAAGAGTTCCCCAAGTCAGGGGTCTAAAAAGCACCTGAAACCAAAGCTACAGGCAGAACCCAGGTTTTGAAAATCCCCGTTGTGTCCCTACCAGTGCATCAACGAGGGCGCCAGCACTATCCTCACTCTCATTCAGTGTGTCCACATCCGTCAGCTCATGGAGCAGGTCGATGACCGCGATGGAGATGTCTGTGTTCTCGTGCGACACCAGCTGCATCAGGGATTTGATAGTGTTCAGCTCAACCAGGTGGTGGTACATGTCTGGATTAGTGGCGATGACGTGAAGTTCTTGAATGGTGTCGTTCAGTTCTACTTCTGATTCCATGAATCTGTGAGTAAAAGAATATGATTTGACTTAAAGCTGTATACCTGTGTTCTACTAAAAAAAAATGTACTGGACAGTTTTGGAAATGCACACAAATGTGCTCACCCTGTTGGTGTGTTGAGTGGAAGCACATTAATCGAGCGATTTTAAAATTGTGCGATGTTGACAAAATGTGTCCAACACTGAAGATAGGTTTGTGGGTGATTTATCCCGCACACATAATCTGAAATATGCATTTTGTTGTTTATTTTAAATGGTTACATTTATGCTGTTACCTATTAATTCAATCTTTAATCATGAAGTTACCTTAACCCTAACCCCCTTGATTGGTTTACTAGGAACCTTCCTCACTCCTGCAGATTCCAACACCATATGGTAACTCAACATCCAAACTGTTGGACTCTGATTATTGGTGGTATGCCTGACCCTATGTAAAGTATAATCAGTTTACTAGTGCAGTACTCACTCCAACAGATTCCAACAAACTCTGGTGTTGGAATTTGACTGGATGGGGATTGTTAGGATTAAATTAATAATCTTTGGGGGGAAGGATATGATGTTGCTTTCATTGTTGTGAACAATGTGCAAAAGGAGTCGTGAAAAGTATTTTCTAACATACCTGGAAACGCTTTTCATTTCTAAATTCATGTTTTTTTTACAACATATTTGCAAGGACAGACCACTAAGGTAAAAAATGGGGAGCAAATAGTGTCGTGATACTACATTCTCCCCTTTTTTTCTCCTTAATTTTTTGAATGTTTTGGATGTCTTACTTTTCAGGACTGTCAGGGTATTTGATTCTCATTTCTTGGTTTCTGTGCACTTTCTTCTCAAAGGAAAGGATCAACTTGCGAAGGCCGGCATCATCTAAGCTTGGCATCTAACAAAAGAGAAATTAAAAGAAAAACAGGCTCAATCAAATAAAAATAAATCAAAATTTATCTTCTTCTTTTTTTAAACTGAGAGACTACTGCATGTAGCTCATCTCATTTTTTGTCAACTCTTAAAATATTTTTTTTTCACAAAACTGTTTTCAATGTCACATTAGAAAGCAATGAATCTGTGCTACAAATAATATTTTCAAAATTAAAATGGCGTTTTGGCGGTTACTGATCTTGAAATCAAAACTTACTTTAAAAGTTGATGTTGATTGAAGGATTTGGAAAAAAAGTCATTCTATGGTCATGAGTATGTTTTCTCACTAAACAAATACTGGACCTATACCTCATTTTCTATTAATTTTTCCTTGATTACTGAAACCTCTGAATTTTTTCACTAGCAGATAACTTCAACTTTCAAAGAGCATCAAATCCCATGTAAAGTGTTCCTGAAAAATCCTCTAAATTTTCACGGAGTATGAAGGATTTGAGAGCATTATGCCTCATAGAACCTGTCTGGGTTGCTGACATAAGATAACATTTCTTATATACCTCCGGTTCTTGCTCCACCATTTGGAGGATTCTCTCCCGCTCCTCATCTGTCATTCCTCCCTCTGGTGTTGCTGACTCCGCCTTCCCCTCCCATCCCTTCATCTTTGTGGGTAGTGACGCTCTGTTGCCATCTTCGTCATCATTGTTTATGTTGTTTTCAGCTCCCCTCTTGCGTTTCAGGTTTGGCTTGTCAGGCTGTCAATTAAACCAAATGAAATATAAAAAATAGGCTATTCTTTTTTGTTGTTTATATCTTAAATTAGCTAGGATGATCCTAGCGTTATGTTTATGCATAACGCTAGGAAACTCACAATAGCAAAACTGGCAATTTTTTTTTCAGACACGAAAAAGTTTGTAATATATTCAATATTGAAGTATTATACTAATACAGTATGAAGTATAGACCTATAATGCACCAAATGTTGAAAAGATGAATAGTAAAATACTGACAACTCACGTTTTTCCAGATAATTTTTGGAGTTCTGTTTTTATCAACCCACACTGAAGCACACTCGAAATGACTGTCGAGTGTAAACACATGTCACAGGTCAATGCAGGTACTTTGCATTAAGTAGCACGCATTGTTTACCAGTGCTAAGCCATGGTCGGGTGCGCTTCCACCGCCAATATTTTCAATGCCAACCTCGTCCTTAGGATGTCGAGCAGAACGCGCCCATCACTACCTGCTCTCTACTATTGGGAACCGCGTTGGAAATAAAGTAAGCACTGGGGACGAGATTGTTTCAATGCTGAATATGTATACCAGACGACTGTTACATGTTACTATTAGTTGAGATGAGTATCGCAACACATGGCAGGGGACCACAATAAATATATCAAAATGTGACATAAAACAGTCGTATACAATATGTGGGGTTGGGGACACGATCCAAATATCTTGAAGTGACCGCATGGTGGCGACGTTTAAGTCAGGAAGAAAATGTGTATGCATGAGGCAATGAAAAGGCAGTCGTATTTGTTGACATGTTGGTAACAAAGGTCTCCTCAGTTTTAGCCAAAATATCCGTAAGTAGTGAACATTTGTGGTTTTATTTATCAGTCAAGTACTGGAAAAAGTTCAGCAACTATTATTATCCAGGTTTTAAAACAATTCTCGCCGTTTTGGGGAATATATTGCAAAGGACATGGTTCTGAAAGAGATGTGCAATAGCTAATCTTAAATATGCCCTCTTGTATTTGTAATTGTATGAATCATGTTTGAATGTAAATAGCCATAATGCTCTTCTAGTAGGCCTATGAGGTCAAACAAGCTTGGTTAAAAATGCAAACAAATTTTCAAATACATTGAGTGATTGATTGTACTTGATAATTTTTTTCACGAAATTCGTGCAGTGCATTACAAATAGGACAACATGTTGCATTTTTAAATTCACTTTTTGATTCGTTTATGAAACTCAGTTTGTATCTTCGACGAAGAAGAATTGTTCAATTAATAAAAGCTTATTGTTTTGGTTAATGTACGTACCTGGAAGGAGAGTAATTCAACAACATCCATTGTATTTGTAACGTTGATTCACGTTTTTCGTTTTTCAACACAGCAAAAACACAAATAGTCTGGTACCACAATTTCGGCATTCGAAGAGGTACATACGAGGTTGGGTGAAAGACTTGTTATAACTGTCTTTTTTTAGACGTTGGGGGCGGCATTTATCAAAATATTTCTTGCTGATGATTGAACCAGTGTGTTGTGTTGGTGGGTTTTCTTTTTTTTTTCTCGTTTCATTTGATGGTTTATTTTTAAACTCTAACTGAAAGTTACCCTGGTCTTTGTGATCAGTTAAGGAAGAGATTCATGTGGTTGAAATGTGTGAATGAATGATGAAGCTTAATTATTATTATTTATAATCTAGGGTTTGGGAAATGCAGCACCCTGGACACCACTTCTGTACAAAGTCTATGGGAAAATTGTTAAAACCTTTGTAACAAAACTAACATGTTATTTAAAACTTTTATTTCCAATTTTTTTTTTTAAATTTGAACATACAATTACTTAGCAGTATTTACGTTATGGTGAAATAGTGCAATGATCATTTTCTGTCGTCATACAGCTGACAGACGGAGGGAAAAAGTACACCAGAATATCAAAATGGATCTCAGCTGGAAAGTCAAAGATGTTCAGATGCGAGCAGTCATCAATCAAAAGTTGATTGAAACCGGGGAGAAAGAAAGGTAGAGTTGTAAGACATTTTAAGGAATATTTTTCAACTAGAACCCTAACCACCCTGAATCCTTCAAAATCCTCTTTGCCAGAGTGGAGAAATTTGGAGGATTGAGTAACAGGGCAAAAGTGCGTTACTGATTTCGTAGGATGCACTTTGTCAAGGTCTTAGGCCGGACCTTGTGTTTTGTTTTTGCTCAGCCATGCATACATATAGGCCTGGATTATGCTTGAAATCCTCCGCACTGCTCCAGGATGTCACTGGCCAAGCCTCAACATGTTGACAGTCACTGCTGCAGGATTTTGCAGGATTCAGGCAGTGGTTACCCCTCCACGGACCATATTCAAGAAATAATGGAGGAAGTTGCAGGATCGAGGCTACATCCTAGCAAAAAGGCCTAGGGAGTTAGGGTGATTCCAAAAAATTCAGAACTTGAAATGCAGGGACAAGTATTACAGACCTGATGGAGAAAAATTAAAACCAGATGAAAACCAGTCACAGGTAAATCATCACAGTGAAATGCTAGCTGGTTTCCTCTAAGCGTTTTTTTTTGCTGTGCTTAATTGCAGTTTCATGCTTAATAACAGTTGCATGAAATTGGTACAACGTCTTGAGAGATCTTTTGATGGATTTAATGATAACCAAATAAAAAATTTGCTGGAAGGATTTTTGCTCACGTCACAATATTGTCCGAAGAATGTGTTGAATGTGCAAATATTTTTAAATTTTTGCACATTAAATAAGGTAAGCATAAAAAGAGATTTATTTTGACATTCAAAAGATAAAAAATCTTCTTTTGTTCCGCAGGTTGAAAGAACTTCTACGGAACAAGCTTATAGAGTGCGGTTGGCGGGACCAGTTGAAGGCACATTGTAAAGGTATGGTATTGTGTCATCCTATGCTTGTGCAGAATTAAGGTTCAGGACGTTTTGCAACTTATGCCTATTCAGTTCTCTTTGATTTTTTTCTACCCCTGCAGATGTTGTCAGAAGGAAAGGTATAGAACACGTGACAGTTGATGACCTAGTGGCGGAGTTAACACCAAAAGGAAGAGGTATAAACTGCAAATCAGAACACAGTTTTTTTACCCCAGCCAAAAATTACCATGCATACAACACTTTGTAAGTTTTGCAGAATGGCTTGTAAGTTGTGTCTTTCTCTACATCGAAGCTAAAGTTACAGTGCACTGTAGTGCCTGTCACTAGAACTAGAATTCCCCCAGCAGTTTACATGGCTGCTTACATACACATACATTATAGCTTGACAAGAAGAGGGCTTCTTGGAAAATTTTGTAATTTTACGTTTTGATGCCTTTTTTTTCTCTTTTCCCAGAGCTAGTCCCCGATGACGTGAAGAAGGAGCTCCTGCAGAGAATAAAAGCATTCCTGGCCCAGCAGGCCAGCATTTGATGATTGACCAATCAGAATAGGAAGTACCAACTCATGCATCAATCAGGCATGCAACTGAGAATTGAGAAAAAAACGAGGAAACTCCAAACCACACAAGACTTTGTACAGTATTTTTCAATTTGTAATGGCATTCATGAGAAGTAAACAAACAAGGAAAATCAGCAGATCTGAGGAAAGTTGCATGCCTGATTAATTAGGGACACGTCGACGGGATCTACACTTGTTGCACATTTAAAACTGTCCTGTTGTGTCAGTGGATAGATTTCCCACTGAAGGTCAAAATAATTTTCCTAGTTACCACTGGGTCTGTGGGCTTAGTAAACTACTTTACATTGTTAAGCAAAGGGCCGTACGTAGTTATGCAAGTCTGGGTCAGCAGAGATATCAAACTTGATAGACCCACTGAAGCTATGGTAGTATTGAAAACGAAGACCCCTAAAACGAAGACCAAAGACCAAAGACCCACTCGAAAACAAAGAACCACTCGAAAACAAAGACCCTCTTGAAAACAAAGACCCACTCAAAAACGAAGACCCACTCGAAAATGAAGACCTACATTTTCGAGTGGGTCTTCAGTCTTTGTTTTAGGGGTCTTCGTTTTCGATACTACCCTGAAGCCATCTGCCTTTGACTGATCCAGCTCTTGTATCAGGGAATCTCAACTAAAAGACATTGGCATTTTGCACACTCTGCAAAGCATGCATTACATGTATTCAGTAGGGAAACAGCCATTAGCAATTGTATTACATTGTATTTATTCCTCGAATCTACTAAACCATAGTGCTGGGGCGGTACAGGGATCAGTGGGTTAAAATAACACGTGCACTTGACCGAACAGGTGTCGGATCAGGTGTCAGGGAGTGTGCAGACCAGTCAGTCCTTAACAACTGCAAACTAATTGACCTGTCGCCGTTTGCGAGTTAGCCACGCCCCTTAGATAACCCTATGGAATTTTTGTACACCAAATTGTGTTTGTCTCAGATGTTGCGCGTTCCGCAACCATTTGTATATCATGTAATTGGACAATATTTCACAAGCTGCGCTGACGCGATTCTAGAGTGATTGGTCAATTCAGTCTGAAGACTTGTTATTGGAAACTTGCCCTCAAGGAAAGTGTGTGCTGTAATATGGATCCATTTGTAAACCTTCAGTAAAACCATATTTTTTTACAATCATACTATTTCACTCCCGATCTTTGTCGTTTAAAGAATTCTAAATAAGAAAACTTTGTGTTTTGTGTGAACGTCCCACTAGTTGTTCAGTCATTATTTTTCGTCCTGGCAAAAATGCCAGGTGGGGCCGACAGTTCAATATGTCTGAACAGGTATTTTTCTGCAAGAACCATTCCGTACTGTAAGAGTCAGTACTCCTATTTGTAAATACTCGTTGCATTTTACAATTGACAATTCATTATTTGTTCATTAAAAAAGCTGCACTCAAATCATTGAAATGTAGATTGGAATTGTGCCATGTGGATTGTTCTTTGATTGTTAACCCTTTTTAAAAGTTGATTTAAAGGTAATATACAATTGCTTTTGCTGTGATTTTCAGAAATGGATGGATTTGGGGGTTAGCATTTTATAGCAAACATTGTTATGCTGCCCTGTTTAAAGTTTTGTGTTCATGAAAAACCAAGAAAAAAATGATGTTCTTGTAGTCTGGCTCCCTGAGCCTACTTCAGATGGAATGGAGCAATTTATAGGGCAGTTTATAGGGAACCAGACTAGCTGGCTTGCACCTGTTCCAGGATGTGTACTAACTACATTTGGTAAATTGGGGGCAGTATTTGTAAACGATGTGTACCAACCATCGTTGGAACTTAATACAAAAATTTCATTTTCTTGAAGATGACAGCACACCAGTTGCCATGATTTCACAGGATGCTTGAGACTATTATTCACTTACAGTCAAGTAAGGTATTTCATAATAATTTGGTAGGTTAGTTTTTGGATGTTTGCAAATGCTGTTTATTACCTTTAAATGTACCTTTCAAGCTGTTCAAGCTTGAACAGGGTGTTTGACAAATGACAATTTATGATCGATGATCAAACTCAAGTTGCAAAAAGCAAGTTACCGATAAGTTTCGGAAGATGATGTGGGTACCAAAATATCCATTTAGGTACAAACTAGTTAAAGTAAAAGATACAAATTCAGGGACTTTTTTTGGATATTAATTTTATTTTTATTCTGTTGTGTACAGAAGGAAAACGAATGTAGAAATAAACATTCACGTGAATTAAAAAAAAAATTAAATTGAGGTACTTGAGATGTGTATTTGTTATTGTCAAATGTTGTGTACAATTGTAGTGAAGTGTTCTCAAAGGGAATACAATGTACATGACAATTTTACTGACAAATGTTTAATTAAACAAACGATCAGAAATATTTAACAATTGTTGACTGCTGTGCTGTGGGATATGCTGTTGTTTAACACCGAAGTGGCGCATAGCACCCCAGGCGAAAACGACATATCCCACATCACAGCAGTCAACAATTGTTTTGTTGTATCGTACCAATAAGTCAAAGAGATAAATGATTGTCCATTGTAAGTTGCTATGCGAGAAATTAATGAAATCACTACAATGCAACCTTTGATAACTGCGGGCTTTCCTGCCGGATGCGAAACTTAGCGGCGGTTGCAGTTCTCAGTGGCGAGCGCACGGGTAATTTATATGCCGAGCATATGAAGCCCAGTGTACAGTGTATATGCATTTTTACAGACTGGACACGTGGCCATTGCAGATCAATGAGTATTACAGTATCCAAGCACACGATATAACAAACATGCATAACGTACTGAAAGATGTAAAGATTAATTTGTAAGCCTAAAATCTTAACAAAAGTAATAACTTTCATAGCCATTAATTTTCATGTTATTAGTGTAGGGATATTTAATCATTTCATCAAAAATATTCGTATTGGTCAGACACAGATTTTTGGGGGGGTTGGAATTGAAATCCCAACCCCCCCCCCTCCCAAAAAAAACCACGCCAAAATCTGTGTATTTTTTTTATACCATTTATACCAAATATTTGTTAAATGCTCTATCCAGGAATACCATATTAACATCCAAAATGGCCCACATTTCAATGAGCTGTTGTTTTAATATTTCAGTTGTCGCAAAGTTTGTCTCAAGTCTGACACCAAACTAGACACAAAAATGAAAAGCACCAAAAACACAAATTAGGATTAGAGACTTTCAAAGTAGCTCCAAACTCGGTTTCTGAAGATACTTGGCCCCTCCCTGCCAATAGAAATTTTCAATTAACACGATCACCTTTATAGTTACATTGCATTCAATTTGATACAAAACATCCATTTAATTCATAGCAGTTAATTTCAATTTTCCAAAAATCAACAATCTGTACAGAGTATTGTGCCAATAAATTAAAAAAAAACTTGATAATTCAAAAAAATTGAAAGTAAACTGTTTTTTGTATTTTTTTTGTACAAATTCTATTCTACTTAAATATTTATCATCCAGTACAGTAATATACTCATTAAATTATATATTTTTTTATATGTGCAAAATTGAGCTGTGATCCCAAACAGTAACAAAAACTGTTTTCCAAAAAATATATTTTAATAAAAACCAACTAAAAAGAGTTCAAAGAGTTAAGTACCAAATTAAAACAATTTTAACCCAAAAATGGGAAAATTAAAAAGAAAAACGTGAAATCTAATAAGAAAAAAAATTCCAATAAAAATGACTCCAAAGCCTTCAAATATCTGTAACAATGCCCATTCATGTTATTCAGCATTCCTTTTTTTTGTGTTAAGACGGACACAAATTAAATACAAACTACAATTTTCACTTTACTTGTGCATCACAAGGAAATCTTTTCCTTCGCAAAAAAATTCTCGATTTGCAAAACTTTTAATTGGCAAGACAACTTTATTGCATTGCTTTTTTTCTTCAAGTAAATTTTATTTAGTCTGAGTTCTCATGAACTTTGACCTTTGTGATTTGCTATCGGTTGACCTTATTGCCCTCTGACCTCATCGGTCGGGTCACCTGACCTTCCACACGATGACCTTTTTGTCGGTTCCCCCGGTAACCACTGTGTGTCCATCGCTCGTTGCTTGTATACAACTGATGGCATCTGTAGGTAAAACATGTATAAATAAAAATGGAAAAAAATAATAACAATTTCTGATGCCAAAATATTTTAGAAGACTTTGGTTTTTGTGGTCTTACTAACACTCAGACAATAAACTGATTGTTTGCATTTTTACTGGCATTGCTACCCCGCAGATACCACAACACTAAATATATACACCAGAGATGAATTTTTTCCCGATTTTAATCAGAAATCCGACTTTTTCAAATTTATTTCTAAAATTCCGATTTTTTGACAATCTTTTCCACGCATAAGTCTGATTTTTGTAATTAAATTTCAACGAATTTGAAGAAACCTGTTCTACCAGTCGTCAGTGTACTAATTATATGGTAGACGCACATAAGTAAGTCCAGATTGGAGAAGTTTACAGCTGGAAAATAAGTCTAAGCATTAACATAATGATTGAAACTATAGTAGCTAGCTAGCTACGTACAGAGCTACAAGGCTGTTGCACGTGGAGTTCAACTGCAATAAAAGCCACATGTTTCAGATTGAGTTGTACAAAATGCAATGCTATAAATTTCGTTTTGATCTAAAATACAATAGGAGACAGTGTCTGGAAATTGGGCATGAAGTGTATTGTAAATAGGTATATGTACATGTACATGTGTAACTGCAGCACGGCCAAGATTTTGTACACAGATTTTTGTTCGGCATATTTTTTTAAAAAAAATTCCCCATAGGCCAGTTTCATGTCTGCTACACTGACTTACCGTCATGCCCAGGAATGGTAGCTGTGAGCTGAGCCTTGACCATATCCCAGACCAACAGTTCCCCACTGGAGCTCCCTGCTAACACCGTATTCTCTCTCCAACAAACACATCTGAACACATCAGACCAATGAAAAAAAAGATGCAAACAGGCAAATTAAACACTGAAAAGCTGTTGCTCTGGGGAAAAAAACCCAAATAACCACTTCCACCCCCCATATTATAGTGAATTCGTAATGGAATGATAAAAACGGTAAAAACTCCATGCTTTTTTTTAACCGTCATTTCTGTGTTGGGTGTAACTGTTAATTTTCTCAACAGGCCATTTTCTTTATGCAACTGAGGACACTTTAAGCCTAACTCCCAAGGCCTTTTTGCTAGGATGTAGCCTCAATCTTGCAAAATCCTCCAATTGGCCTCATGAAAAAATAGCATATAGCCTCAATCCTGCAAATTCCTCCATTATTTCTTGAATATGGTCCGTGGAGGGGTGACCACTGCCTGAATCCTGCAAAATCCTGCAGCAGTGACTGTCAATATGTGGAGGCTTGGCACGTGACATCCTGGAGCAGTACGAAGGATTTCAAGCATAATCCAGGCCTATATTTATGCATGGCTGAGCAAAAACAACACAAGGTCCGGCCCAAGACCTTGACAAAGTGCATCCTACGAAATCAGTAACGCACTTTTGCCATGTAACCTCAATCCTCCAAATTCCTCCACTTTGGCAAAGAGGATTTTGAAGGATTCAGGGCGGTTAGGGTTAATGAAGCCATGGGTTATTGCCGTAAATTCACATGTTGCTATAAATCAGAAATTACATTCTTAAATTGTAGATTGAAAGAGGATTGAAGTAATGTTTATAAATTGTTTCAACGTCATACTTCTACAGTTTGTACCCAGTAATTGGCATTATTACAGTGCCCACATTTGCTCAATGATATGGCCTATTTTGTAGTAGAAACTAAACCATTTTTGTAGCAGTTGAAGTGATTCCATTACCTTATTTCGTGTTCAGTCTCCTTGGCAAATACTTCCGTTCCAGTCCCAACATCGACCACTCTCATGAAGCGATCCTCCCCAGCGGACAAAATCATCTTCCCATCTGTGGAAACAAACCGAACAATATATACATCTCTCAGACGCAAATTTATGTTGTTCCATTCTAGTTAATAGTCAAGCATGAGGACAAAGCTCAATCAGAAAATGAACTGCAAAACCCATCTCACCACAGAGTCTTAGATGGTCTGAATATATTTCAATAATGCCAACTTAAAAGAGTGTAAAAGTGTTTTTGTCTTACTAAAAAATGATTCATATTATCTTAAAATGACAATGTGTGGTGATCACACATTTTCAAAAAAACGTACAGCTAGAGATTCCTAACAATGGTGGACATGAACAGGCTAAGCTTTCCGGTGGAGCTCAGCTTTATCAAAATGCTCAGATTCTGGCAACCTGGCAAACTACCAGGAATCGGAAAGAACCTGTAAATTGGATAAAGATACCCTCCCTTACAGATTGAGGCAGTCTTTAGGTTAGGTTGCACCAGGCTTTGCTTCGCACACCAAGTTATCGCTCGAATAAATTTAAACATGAATCTATATGTTAACAATATTTTTACCTGGGCTAAACTTGACATCATGCACCATACCAGTGTGGCTCATGCTAGATCTAAGCACGGACTGAGAGCCGACATCCCATATGTACACTGCACCGTCTTTTGTCCCAGATAAGACTAACGAATTATCACCGTTCACGTCCAGACAGCTCACCTGTAACACAAAGCCAAGAAATACATACATATCTGCACATTGCCTACCCGCTCCGTTCACAAGCACCCCCTCAACGGCAAAGAAAGTACAGTTGGGGGTGACCGACCGACGCCATCTTGCCTGACTGCAATTTTGCCGCGACGCGCGGCCGTACCACTGCGTGTACATAATACAAATCCCCTGCAGCTGCTGGTGTAGGTGCGTCACACACAAGGAACGGTGCGCGTCAACCAGCTAAATGTCCCACCCATGGGACGTCGTTGCTAGGTAAAAGGGCACCCTCTTTCGCTGGCGCACGGAGCCCATTGGCTACTAAATTTACCTTCATGACAATCTGTGATTGAATTAACGCTTTTTTGACAACAATTTGAATATGAGGTAAGACTTGGAGCTTTGCATGGTTGAGAGCCAACAAGTCATGAAGTTTGCGGTCACACTATATACATGAATTTGTGCGGGCCTGAAAGAGTTAGCCGAGAATGCTCTGTCTGTCTTCAGGACTGTCTTCATATGAGCACGGTGCTACCATGATCTCCATGACTCACTTGTGTGCAAAAATCTTAAACTTCAAAATCTTAAACGTAAACATTGTAAATTTCATCAGTTGCCTTATAAACAATAGGCCTGTTCAAAATGTGAATACAAACAGAAAGATAGATAGGAGAGATAGGAAGTTGTTTGAACAATTGTTTGGTAGATTTTCAAAAATTTACAAATTTAACTTGGAAGGTGCAAACGATGCTTGATGTTGTGAGATAAACTTTTGTTAACAACACTTGCTTCAAACAGCATTATTGTGCAGAAAAGAAAACACTGAGGTCTCTCAACTATGACCCTTTTACAGAGAGTTTCACAGACTAATAAGCCTACCCCCGTTTCATGATCGAACTCAGCGGTCATCTGTACGCTGTTCAACCTGACCGTCCCGTTGCTCTGGCCGCACAGGTCCTCCACTGTCCAGACCTTGACCGTGGAGTCCCAGGATGCAGTGACCAAGACCTCGCCTTGTAGATGCAGCGCCGACACCGCATCGTCGTGAGCCATCAGCTTGTCAACGATGCGGCCATACTCGATGGAGTACAAGTATCTGGGAATTGATGTGATCATGCAAGATATTGGTACATCAGATTCCACCCGGCCAGCCAGCGAATTTTCTTTTCCCAAACTACATCCACATACATGGTTGTTTAGCGCACTCTATGATACTTTTTATGATACGTACGCAGGTATGTAATTACTTTTTTCCCCAGGACTTGTCGTGCAGTGCGATAGCTCAGTCGAGAGGGTCGTGATTTTGCACCGCGAGGTTGTGGGTTTCGGACGATTTTTTTTTAAAGGGAAATAAGTCAGAATTTCATTTACCTTCGAATTTGTTTCTTTTTTCCAATTTTATATTTTCTTCTCATGTTTTTAGAGAAGTCCTTTTTTTTTTAGAGAAGTCCAAAACGCCATAGCGTACACCCATATGCGGATGTCGTTTGGGAAAAAAAAATTGCGGCCAGCCAAACCCAAGCAAGCTCAATGGTCAAATGGTAAAAGGGCCCATGTAAATTTATTTTTTAAATGCCATCCTTGTAAATGTACCTTTGTGTTCCATTTAACCTGATTTTCAATTGTCATTTTGCAGTTTTTACGGACATTTCGGTGCTTTTTGGTTTATAAGCTAATGAGAATTTACATATTCATGATCAAAAGTGTGATGTCATTTCAGGCAGAAACTTTAATGTTACAGCTATTTCAGCACAATAATTTGCAAGAAGTTATGATAATTTGCTGCCGTAAACGCTATGTTCTTTGGTGATTTTTGTTGTTGTGTCAGTACACGACAGTAGGCCAATGAGCAAAGTTTCCTAAAAAATATTTTCAAGGAGTAAATTTTGGGTTCACAATTTTGGGATCAACAACAGAAAACCTTAAACTGACCAGTGTCTTCCTGAAATGAAATACGGCAACAGCGCCCTCATTTGTCAGGAAAAGCATTGCAAATTTTAAAGAAAAGCATTTTTCAATAAAATTAACCAAATAGGGATGTCAAATAGTTTTCAAACATTTAAGAGTAGAAAGTTGAACAAAATAATGTTCCCAAGTAAAATTCAAGTCATGGGCCCTTTAAGATGTCTGCACTAGTAAGCAGGAGGTCATGGGTTCGAGTCCCACCTGAGTCAGCTTGTGATTGTTTTCCTTGCACGCTCGCAGACAGCACATGGTGTTCAGTGCTCATAACATACAACGGTGTGAGGACAAAACCTAATATTGAAAAGTAAAATGTCCCTGTTTCAAAATTTCCATCACTGCGATTTCTTCAGAAATTAGAACATGAATATCCAGGAAGTATTTTTCTAACGCTTACAATGAGTCGTCCCATGATCCTACGAGTACTGTCTTCCCATCAGGCATTGCACTCAGCGATGACAGCGGCATGCTGGATATACTGATGCTACGTCGCTGTCGCTGGTCCTCAAGTGAGTACAACTTCAAACTAGTGTCTATACAAAAAAAAGTACATGTAGTGATCAATCCTTTTACTGCCTTTACGTAACTATAAGTTCTGTGCCCGAATAATGCTTCAACCATGACAAAGAGACATATTTCTTGACAAAGAGACAACAGAATTTCCGTTACCTTGAGACACGGAGAATACCGTTTTCCCATCGTCTGAGACCTGGACATCTTTGACGGTACTGGACAGAAAAAGGTGAAGTCAAATAGTTATGTATTAAGCAGGTGTAGAAATGAGGGATAGACCTTTTCTCTGAGAAGAAGTCTGCCTGAGGTAGATGTAATTTTTTTGTATTTGGTTTTGCCCGAGTGGGCTTGTAAATTTTTGTTGTGTGGGTTCTTGGGCGATGCCGAGTGTGCAGTGTTTATAAAAATACATCTTCAGGTGGGGGGGGGGGGGACCTCGATATGAAAAAGAGATAACCTGTTTTGAAATGTGATCAGATGACAGAAAGCTGCACTCATTTTCTTATTCGAGGATTGCATTTCTTGGAGTGGACGCCAGCGCAATCTTGGCGGACATTGAAGATCCATGAATTAAAACATAGGTATTTTGTTTAGATAACTGAGTTTGGCAGCACAGTACACCTGGAAGCATTATCTTATTGCTATTGATGTGATTAAGTACTAAAGATATTAGCACTTGTAAGCAGGAGGTCGTGGGTTCGAGCTCTGCCTCAGAGTAGAAAGTGCTAATGAAGAAATGTTTGTAAATGTGATGCAATCAAGCTAGATAAGTTGTTTTTCGACCCTGGTCAATTTTTTTTTACAGATTTGGAAAGAGCACCATCTCAGCATTCCTGCTGTGAAAACCGCATGCTGATACCATCTTTAGTTCAAAAATTATGGAAGTCGGAATACCAAGAGATGTGATGAAGTGATGTGATGAAGTGGTCCTATTTTGGCCTGTATCTCCAAATGAAATTTCCCGACAAACCACTCATTTAGCTTGATCGTAAAACCCATCATCACAATTTAAATCTCCCTGACCAAAAAAAAAAAATTGTGAAAAAAATAAACAAATATCTCACTCTTTGTGTAGTTTGTGTTGACAGGCTGGTTGCAACTGATCCATACGATCCCACTGATGCGACAACAGTGAACCTTTCCTTTGTATGGCACTTGCTGCAGACCGACAAAAAAACCAATGTCTAAATTTCACTCAACCTGAGTGCAAATCCTGCTTAGCTAATTGCATGGCAGACCCAGGTGAAAAACTAGAACAGTAGCATCAAAAAAATACAAATAATAAACACCAGGACAAAAGTAGGACTTTGGAGGACAAAATCAGGATAAAAGTAGGCTTTTTTACGGGCTTTCGGGAGCAGTTTTCTTTGATAATCACCCATGTCAACAGCACCATTAGCCTCATTTGGCATGTTCTGTATTCACAACACTTGTGCTCCATCCTCAACTAAGCTCTTGGAAGTACAGTTGCAGTACTCCTGCGCCCAAGCCCTTCATTGTGTGATTTACATATGACAGTGTGTAACACTGTTATTTAAAAAATAAACGGAAAGAGTGCCATACCTGGACATCACTTGAAGCCCTGTGCACAAACCCTATGAGACTGGTCTGAAATTTGTTAAGTGTTTTCTCAGTAAATGCTTCAATATTTTTCCTGCTAAATTTGACTTTTTAAAGATATGTTATCGTTTTCTGATAGCTGATAGATCACTGCAGGGAAAAAATAGTGATGTCCATGTATGGAATTCTTTCCCCCCCAAAAACAATGAGATTTCATTTTTAAGGAGTTGTGGGAAAAAAAAGTAGGAAAAAGTAGAAATTTCAAGAAAAAAGTAGGAAAAGTAGGAGCAAGTTAAAAAAACACTAGGCAAAAGTAGGAAAAGTAGTAATTCTTGAAAGCCAGTTATATGCTTAGCAGAAATGAGCTGAGAACCAGTCACACACAGTAAACACTGCATGATATTTTAGCTGGTAACCTTTATCTGAAAAGCATACTTTCTTACTAAGCAATATGTTTTAAGTTAAGCACAGTGTTGTACTTAGCCCCTCCCAGTATCCGTTGGAGTGTGATGGCCTAGCGGTTAAGGACACCGGACTCATGTTCTGGTGTTTCAGAGGCAACAGTGACGTGGGTTCGAGCCTGCCAGCGGACACTTGTGCTCTTAAGCAAGGCACTTAACCATTATTGCTTCGTCCTTCGGATGGGACGTTAAGCCGTAGGTCCCGTGTGTTGTATAAATGCACGTAAAAGAACCCAGTAAACACTTATCGCTAAGAGAAGGGGTTTGCCCCGGTGTTTCTGGCCTCCTGTATAAACTCCCACGTGGAGTATTTAGGAGAAGAACCAACCAAGAACCACCAAGAACCATGAAATTAGCGCCAGAAAGGGAGAAAATTGGAAAATGTGTGTGTTTTTTTTTTTTTACCTGTGTCCTCCTCGAGATCTTGTGTGTCTGTGTGAGTGTCTGTGAAGGCATCAGAGTCAGATCTTAACCTTTCGTTTGCACTTTCCTCTTCGACGGGTTGTGGGACTGGAACTGGACTGCTGTTGTTGGAATGTCTTGACACTGGCACGGCAGGGGAAAATCTATTGGTGAGAAAGCATTTACAGCAGTGGTTTGTTAACCATTTTTCTCAACTTGGCACACAGGTTAGAAATTTTTCTGCCAACTGTACTTAAATTCTCTTTCGAAAGACAGAATGACGTCACGCTTTGTTTACGTGTGTGCTTTTCTATGGGAGCCAGGTAGGGACGAGATCCACCAAGCTCCCATAAGAAAGCGTACATGCAAACAAAGCGTGACATCCATTAGGTCTCAGGTCTGTTGGAAGAAAGGATGGCCAAATGTCATTTTACTTGTTCTGGTCGGACACTATTTCTCGACCAACCTGCTTGGGTGTGGCTTGGTGAAGAGTTGTTTTGGCGTCTGTCCAAACTCCATGATCTGCACCTTGACCGACGCTTGCTCGTTGGGGTCCTTGATGCTGTCTAGATCAACAGCGCCCTCATAGGTCAGGTAGTAAAACACTGCGCAGGGTAACAAAACAAAGCGTAATGAAACGTGAATGGATTGTTTAAAAAAAATCACAGTGTTAATTAGGAGAACGCCAAAATAAAACTTGATATTGGTACAGTGCTGATATGGAGGTCTGAGGTTCAAATCCCCCTCCAGACAATTTCTTTGTCCAACCTCATATTTATTGAAGGTAAACCTTCTCAGTTTCCCTTTTGTGATTTGGAAAAAAACTCTCTCTTTAAGAAAGCCTCAAAAGACTTTGTTATAATTAAGAAAGAATTTTACTCGCTTATATCTAAAATTTCACAATTTCTTTTTTATTTTTAGTTTTTTCCTCTTGCAAATTCTGGAAAAATACATTCTTTTCTCAAGAAATTACTAAACCATTTCATCATATACCCCCAATTCCCAAATTCAATTTTTGTTCTTAATCAAATTAGCCTCAAGTCCTACAAATTGTTCGCCTTAGTTTTTAGCCCCTATTCCACAATTCTCTGTCTTAAACCACAGCTGAAGTGTTTACCAAGAGAAAATGACCCACCATTATCAGCTTCGTCAGCCTCAGGTCCCCGCTGCTTGTACCCAAAGATGAGATCGATCCAATGATGAAGATGGTTTGAAACATGATCACTCTCCAGAGCCTTGCGACACTTCCGACAAAAGTCCACCTCGTCTGAAGAATCAAGAAAATTATTAACTCTCTATACATAATGTGTTTAGATTATTGTTTAGATGCCTTTGCAAAACCCAAGCCCACTGCTAACATGCATACATAAGCTCTACATGAGAGCCCTTGGCACTCATGTAGTTAATTCAAATCGTGCTTACCCTCTCCATTGAGAGTTAAAATATTAGCAAAGTCAAACTTTTATTGAAGGAACTTTCAATTTTAAATAGCTTTTGGATTCTCTATCCAGGAAAAGCCTCTCAACGCTGGTCGCGTAATTTTTTTTCCTAGGAGGGTTAGGGGCAATGTCATGAATAATTCAGTTTTTCCTTTGAATCATTGCAAGACTTAGGTTCTCGTTCTATTTTCCCCTTAATTTAAAATTATCTCAGTGATAAATTTGGAGAAGAAAAATAGCTGATGAAAATGAGCAGCGACGACGTGGATTCGAACCAGGGATCTTTGTATCCATAAGCTCATCTCGCTATCCACTAGGCTACTGTGTGGTAGCTCGACGACAACCGATCTTTAAAATGCTTTAATGTATTGTAACTAGTTGAGTAACTAACAACAATGCTGTTGATGTCATTGTCCGTTCTCATGGATAAACATGAATTATTCATGACATTGCCCCTAACCCTCCTAGGAATAAAAATTACGCACCCTGGTCCTGACCAGGGTTGGATTTTACCCGTGTAGAGAAGCCATGTTGGATTCTTGCTTACGTGAAAGACGTTCCAGAAATCTTGGGGTTCAACCCAGGCCAAACACATAGACTTTGAATAGCATGAAAAGGTTTATTAGACAAATTATAAGCTCAAATGAACAAAATTGGCCATTACCATCTGCCCAAGGCGGCAACTCCACTCGGTTAACCTTTGACCCATCCTGCTGCACCCCTAGGTTCAACCCGCTGCGATTGATGAGGAAATCGGCCATTTCCGGCTGGTAGAACTCGGGGATGAGCTCCTTGACATCAGAAGGCAGGGATAAGACGTTGCTCCATGTCTCTGCAACACTGGGGAGATAAAGAGATGAAAGTCAATAATCTGCACGAATACAATTTGCCAGGAAATCGTTTTTTTCTTAGCCAAAAAGAAAACACATTTGCTGAAACTTTCGCAAATTTCTGAGCTTAGAAAGTCCATAAAATTGGCCCCTGGTTTCCGTGATTTTATGTGTGTATTATTAAAGGTAGCGTCCATCATTTGTAATTTGTGTTTGTTTGAAGCAACAAAAGTGCTCAAAATCTAAAGAGGGGTGCTGAACAACTAACCTGATGACGTTTCAGCTCAGTGAATGCTGTATATTCCGAGAAAACAATATTCTAGGATCTCAATTTCAAGTCAAAAGTTGCTGAGTCATGTTTTGAATTGGGCCTGAATTCAGCGCCCGAGACACGTTCTCACTGTGCCGATTGCAGCTACGCGATGTCGCGCACTGAACCGACGAATTATAGCAACTGCACGTGCATGTGCATCGTGCCAACATTTGGGCCATTTTTGCGTGCGTTTCACCGAATAAAAAAAACAAAATACTAACGGAAATTTCAAACGAAACGTCTCAAAATGTTATACAATTATTCTCCCGTTCATCAGGACCACGCGGCAGCTGATGTCAGTGCACATTCAGTCCTCTACCCTCCCAGGTACCCATTTATACTCCTAGGTGGAGAGAGGCAATTGTAGTTAAGTGTCTTGCCCAAGGGCACAAACACCATGTTCCTGGCAGGGTTCGAACCCACGCACCATCATACGTGAGTCAGACACCGTAACCACTGGACCATGGCATTCTACATATTGATTGGGGTACCTTTTAAAAAGTCTGTCCGGTTGGTCAAACCGGCCGTTCTGCAGACACAGCGCATATTCCGGAGCTACTCGCAGTAAGTAGTACAACACGTAGCCAGGGGTAGAGTAGTGGGAACCGTAGAGAAACTTGGGCTCTGGCATGTCAACCTTCCGTTCCTAGCATTAATAAAAAGAGTAAATTTCAATTTTTGAATTTTGGTTTTACCAAATGCATTTCTACGCTCTGGCATTTTAAAGTGATTGAATATGAACAATGCATAACTTTGAGGAGACAGGTTGACACTGTGGCATTTTCCTCGCCTTACAACCTTTCCCGTGTAAATTGGGTTTTCAGCCCCTACCTGATTCTGGGATTTTCCCCAAATATCAAACAAGGAATTTCTTTCCCCATCTTACAATTCAACAGTTTCTTCAGTCTTGTGAGCTACAGTGCATGTGCACAATTAAAAAACTCTTGGCTTCATTATCAGAAAGACTGAGAAAAAAAAATCATAAGTCAATAAATAAAAGTGACATGCTCACTTTGAAGCGTTCTAATCTCTGTGGGTTGAGTGCCCCGATGGGCTTGCTCAGGTCTCGGAACGTCTCCGGGTTCGTCAGGTCCAACTCCTCACTGATATAGTCTGCAATGACCCATGGGAAGACTGGATACTGGGTCAGGTCATTGAAGCTCCTGTCTGCTTGGCTGTGGGTCAAAGGTCAAGAATATAGGGGTTTATGAAATCTGGGCTTTGACTCAAGCTTCGGCTTCAGCGGCACGGTTTAGTCCCAGACTTAACAGACTACAGGACAATAATTGGTCCATTCTCTACGGTCGAGACACCAAATCCTGTCCCAAAAGGCCAATGGTTGTTGTGTAGTTTCTTGGACTTGAACATTCATTCATTCATTCGTTAGACATAAGCATTTGCCCGTGGTCTCCTCCTCAAATTATACACAGTTGGGATCACTGGCTCCGCTCCCACCACAGCCCGTCTTTCCAGTGCTGCTGCTTTTAGTTCGTTGGTGTCACACCCAGACCATTCACTTGAACATGGCAGGATTTTTAATGAATCTTTGGCTGAAGATGAAGCCAATGCTACAGTTGAAGCCAGGATTTCATAAACCCCTTTAGTTTTATCAGCTCTTAAACCTCTGATTTCCCCATCCTGATATCATTAAAATGTCATACGCCCTCAGATCCGGCACTTGGTATGGCCGAGTGTGCACACAAATTGTGATGTAAAATGTGTTTAATGGGGCAGGAAGAGAGGAAATATTGGACAGATCAATGTGGGAGCGTTACCTGTTCAGGTACAGCAGGTAGTCAAAGTTTGAGATGACGCCGTTCTGCCACAGCAGTGTCATGTTTTCCTGAGCTGACTCCTTCAAAGAAACACCTAAAACATGGATGCAAATGAGTCAGGCTGGTTTTATATAAAATGAAAAAGTATGATCACTGGAACCATATGCTAAATTTACCCCTAGATTCTGGGGCCAATTTCATAGAACTGATTAAGTACAAATTTTGCTTAAGCACAAAAAAACCTTGCTTAATATAATCAGGTTACCAGCCAAAACTCCATGCGATGTACACTGCTTTTGACTGGTATTTAGCTGTTGTTCACTTTAGCATAACAATCACATGAAGTTTTTTTCCGGTAACCTGATTTTACTAAGCAAGATTTTTGTGTGCTCAAGCAAATTTTGTGCTTAAGCAGCTCTATGAAATTGGCCCCTCAGGACTAGACTTCAGGAGCAGTAAACGGCTTAATTCACGAGTTGTAATAAATAACAAAACATCCTCAAGTCGATCACAAGTTCAGAAGAGGACAATCACAAATCATCTAATCTCATGTCAGGAGACAAGTGACACATGACAAGTGAGATATCACAAGCGACAAAAGAAATTTCTAAGTCATTGTATATTTTATCATTTTTTTTACCTGACTTTTGAGTGAAATTTTGATTGACTAGTTATCTACCTATGACCCAATTGCAACTAAAAAAAAATTGGTAGTCGACTTTATGTTGAATGATGGGGTGAATGTCACTTCTTAATGGCAACTGAGTTATCTTCATACCTTCCTGGGCAAGTATGTTCTTGTAAAGCTTATTCCTGTCTTCCGGCTTTGAGAATGCCAGGAACATGTCCGACTTGAAAGATCCCTCTGTGCAAAAGATTTCAAGGCCCTGAAAAAACAACCCACAAAACAGTATCGTCATTTCTTTTGATTCTGCTCTGTCGCCATGGGAAATTATAAAGAATCCATCAAAATGTACCAGGCACAGACATATTTTTTTAATAACTTAAAGAAAGACAAAGAATTATTTAGCTACCACTTCTCTGAGGAGGAATCTTCTCTTGGTTAGTCTCTTGATGTCCGACAACTTGATTTTGATAACAGGGACCTGGTAAGAATACAAACGTTTACAATTTACAAATATAGTGCAAGTTTACTGTCAACAGTAACAGCACACTTTGTATGGTACTCAAGTCCAACACAAGTCGAATCACAAGTCGAATCACAAGTCAAATCACAAGTCCATCACAAGTCAGCCACAAGTCAATCACAAGTCAGTCACAAGTCAATCACAAGTCAATCACAAGTCAATCAAAACTCAATCACAAGTTAATCACAAGTCAATCACGAGTCAAATCACAAGTCAAATCACAAGTCAATCACAAGTTAAATCACAAGTCAATCACGAGTCAAATCACAAGTCAAATCACAAGTCAGCCACAAATCAAATCACATGTCAATCACAAGTATGGTTACAAGTTACAAAAGACAACAATCACAATGGACTCAGTCAAATTTGGTCACAATCGCTGCAAGATATGTGCAGAAACCAAAGGTGGGCGGGGCTTACTGCCCGAAGCATGCCACAGAGTGTGATTTGCACTGACCGATTCCACGTTGTTGAAGGGTTGGAAGTACAGTCGGGACGAGGTCAGCATGATGCGACCCGGGTTGACCACCAGTGGCGTGATGTGGTCCCCCACTGTCTCCATGACGATCTGCTCGTACAGCGTCTCCAGCCAGCTGGTGTTGAACTTGGTCCGGTTGTAGCAGGAGTAAACGATGGCTGCAATCTGCACAAACGGAGACAGCATGTCATCTCATTGGATGATTGAAAATAAGAGTTGTGATTTAAACCCTTTCCACACTGGCATTCTAGAGTCATGCTAAACCAGAATAGAATTAGGAACAAGTCGAGTCAACACAAATAGATTTTGGTTTCTGACAGGGAAATGTTATGTATCAATTTTTCATTGACTAGTCTCTCGAGTTGTCCTGAATGACTGCAGTGGTCGATCTTTCAATAAATTGCCTTTAACTGTTTCGAATGACAAACTTTTCATGTAGTGTATTTAATTTTAATCTCTCGAAAAAATTGGTCTGGCATGACTCTGGAATACCTGGGGCAAATTCTGTGAAGGTGATTAGCACACAAAACAATTTGCTAACTGTCGAAAATACTTACTTAGCAAAAACTGGTGACCAATTAATATTTTCATGTGGTGCATTTTTTATTAGTGGCTGGTTTTCTGTCTATTTTGATTTGCTAATAGTACTTTTTTTCTGCCTAGTAGCTCCACAAAATTGAGCCTTGGTTTGAACATTTGAGACTCTCAATATTGTGCACTGATTACTAAGAAAATTTTTTGTTACAAACTTGCTAAGGTGGGGCTCGAACCCATTTCCTTTTGCTTACTAGTGCAGAAGTCTTTCTCACTTGACCAGACTGCTTTCTGGGCTCAGCTGTCCGCTTCAAACATATAACAGATCAATGCCTTTTTGGTTGAATTTTGAATCGGGGAGTCTTAAAGTTTTACAGCTGGGTTTTGGCTCTCACAAACTTTTGAACAAGCTTGCTCGGGTGGGATTTGAACCCACAAAATGATTTAACTGTCAACCTACCATGCCTGCTTCATCAGCCAGTGGTAAGGTAGATGCTCTGTGTAGCTGACACATCATTTGTAGCACGTCATCAGGGGTGACGTAATTCAACGAAAACAGGTGTTTGGTGGTTTCCTAAATGACAAAATGAGTTACAAATTCAGTTTATTTCTTTCTCATATTTTGACCTGTTATACTGGCTTTTATGCATCTCTCAAGAAAATTCCAATATTTCAAGTTTGTCTTATTTTTAATAAAAGAAATTCAGAACTATTCTTTCACTATTTGTTGTCCAAGACAGTTTCCCCAAAAATTGTTTCAGAATTTTCGGAAATTCTATAAACAGTTTACTGTTTGTCCTTTCTATTGACTTTTGGTTCATTTAGCGAGTTTTCTTTGACTTGTCAAAAAATGCTCACACTTTGGCAGACTGAGGTCACAAATTTAAGTCAAAGGTCCAAAGGTTAAAAGTTGTGAGAAATTCAATGTAAAAAGATCATAATTATACCTTTTTAAATTCATAAGAACCGATGATGTTGTTCGCCTTCATTTCAATCTTCTGCTTACATTGGATGACAATGACGTCCCCACGGTTGCCAAGTCTGAAAAAAAAATTGCAAAGATTCTTTTGATTTGGGTCATTCTATAAATTTAAGGTCCAAAGTGTGACACTTTTTCCTGACCTCGTTACCTTGTCATTTATATTTTCCATTCAAGTACCATTCAGAAGGACTTCAAATTTTTTTTTTATTTGTGGAGTGGGTAGTTCACTATTCATAATCACTCATGGAGGGCGGCTGCATTAAGAAAAGCATCAGAATTATAAACTCATAGATGTCAGATGTAACAGGGACAGGAAAAAAGTGGACCCCAAATTTATAGAATGACGCATATCAGAATGTTACACACAAAATTATATATTATAAACACAGAAGTAACTTTTACAAAGTATATATGCATTTCCTGCACATCAATTGTTCTCTCCTTTCTGGTTTGAAATTTTCATTGAATTGAAAAAAAAAAGTACAAAGAATACTTTCTATCAACCGAAGTTTAAATGCTCTTTATTTGATTATATCACATTATACACAAACCTGGATAGAAGTGGGCCTGTCCATTTGTCTATCTGGATGCACTCTCGTAATGGAAACTGAAGACAAGAAAAAAATGAGATATGTAAGGGGAAGATGAAAAAGGCACTGTTCTTGCAATAACAGTTTAGAAATAATACCACTCCTTCATTCAGAGATGAAACTGGCATATGGCCAAAAAATCGGAAAATATGCCATAGAAAAATACGTGTCCGAAATCTGGGCCGCGCTGCATCACACACATGTACATGTACATGCATGTACAATACACTTCATGCCCAATTTCCGGACAACTACTCCTGCTTTATTTTTGATTCAAACAAAATTTTACGATGAAAACAATGGTCAGTGTTTTCATTGCATAAAATGCCCGAATTACTGTTAGAGTAATGGAGTCATCAATAAAGAAGTTCACTTCTTACTTGAGAAAGTCTAGGGAAAAGTCCGAAAGACAAGGGCACCGTTCATGGTGCTTCAATCATCTGATCATGTCCATTCAACCATACAACTCCACTACTCCACTTGCATTCATACGTGGGGAAAATCAGGTATTATCGTCTTTCTCTTCTAACAAATGCCAGTGAAATGTTTCGCTAATGCTTTCTTCGCTATCCTCGAGATAATCATCACGATTTCTAAAGCATTGCATTTAGTATAACTAAATTTGAAACCTCCGAAAATCGCACAACATAATGATTTTATCCACTAGATCGTTCACAAGGCTACCCGTTCCGACCGGCCATGTGCTAGCGGACGGCGCGGTGTACGGTGCAGTGGTACGGTACGCTACGCTGGTACCATTGCATATTCGCACGCACGTGCGACACAGTGATTTTTCCATGTCGCCTGTCAATGTTTTAACCTTTTGTCCAGCCGGAGAAGGTCCGATCAGTGTTATGCCCCGTGTTTCTACCGTTGAAACACTCCAATAACGACTGGTGAAAGAGATTACAACTACGTTCGCGATGATTTTAACGTGCCATTTCCATCGACTTTTCATCAACTTTTTTTCGAAATTATGATTGAAATAAAATGACATTTTGTGAGAAAAATCCTTACAAAATCAAATTTTGTGGGACACACTGTAAAAAAATCGGAAATTTCGTTGGAAAATTCAAAAAGTCGGTTTTCCGATTAAAATCGGAAAAGTTTCATCTCTGTTCATTAGACTCGTAGGTTTTCAAGGTGGACATGAGCAAAGAATGGAAGGTTTGCGGTAACACATGTGAATACTAGTGGGGGTTTGCGGTAACACCATGTGGAAGAATCTCTTTTGAGAGGATGTGTGGTTCTGAAAAGAACCGGTTGGTTGTAAAACTCGATGTTTCAGAACCACACGTCTTCTCCAAAGAGATTCTTCCTCCACATGGTTTTACCGCAAACCCTCACTAGTTAACACTACCACCATGCAAAGTTACAAATCTTAACCATGTGAATAATATCTGTTTTGAGTTCTGCGGTTCTGAAAAGAAAAAGAACCAGTTGTTTTAACTCAATGTTTTCAACAAGAATTTGGCAGTTGTTTATGAAGTGGATGCTTGGATTCAGCACCAGGGTGACTAGTTCAGTGGATTGTTAATGTGAAATGTACAATTTTAAGGGGAATATACAACATTTGCAAACATCGAAAAATAAAACTACAAAGTTTTTGCGAAATACCTTAATAGGATGTTGGTAAATGACAGTCTAAAGCATCCTGTAAAATTATGGCACCTGGTATACTGTTATTTCAAGAAAAGTGGTATTTTTGTATCAATTTCCAACGCTGATCGGCCGATCAGCGTTGGAAACAACTGGCTTTTTTTTCAAATACTGGCCCCAATTGACCATTGCACTTGTTTGCAATCGATTACAAACCTATGAACGGGTACGAGCCAGCTAGACTGGTTCCCTGACCTTACAATTCCCCAATGTATGTAAACTGCTCTGTTTCTTCTTATATGGAGTCAGGGAACCAGACTACAGGAAAATGATCGTTTTTCTAGGTTTTTATAGCATTTTTCGAACCCAAAACCTCCAAAAAGTCAGTGTAACTATATTTGCTTTATATTTCCAACCCCCAATTCCATCCATTTCTGAAAATTACAGCAAAAGCAAATGATGTATATTCTCTTTAAGGAACCCTTGTCCTAAAAGTGTTGGAGTAATGCAGTTGAGTTTGTCACAAGTGCATCACAAGTGCATCACAAGTGCATCACAAGTGCATCACAAGTGCATCACAAGTGCATCACAAGTCCATCACAAGTCCATCACAAGCCCATCACAAGTCCATCACAAGTCCGTCACTAGTCCATCACAAGTCCATCACAAGTCCATCACAAGTCCGTCACTAGTCCATCACAAGTCCATCACAAGTCCATCACAAGTCCATCACTAGTCCATCACAAGTCCATCACAAGTCCATCACAAGTCCATCACAAGTCCCTCCCAAGTCCATCACAAGTCCGTCACTAGTCATCCAGGCACAAGTCAAGTCACAAGCTATTCAAATGAACTGTGAGAAAAGCATTCCTTTGTGTTCATCCCTTATTACTTCATACTTGCTACTAGACTTGTGACCGGATTTGGGATGGTCTCGTGATTGAATCAACAAACAAAATGTTGTCCAGTGGTTATTGATTGGGCATGTTGTTAGTTGCAGGAATATATTTTACTTTTTTTTGAGTAAATGGTAAAATGTTCTAATGGAAGATGCAAGATGTCCTACCTTGACGACAGGTTGCGAGACGTCTTGAGGATCAAACACAATGGATTTGGAGCAAACCTTCAACCGTCCTCGTGTTCTTCTGTCAACAAAATGACACTTGGGAAAATAAACCAATCATACACAAACATAATATATTAAAATGTCACTGTCCAATGTTAATGAAATATTTTCTTCAACTATAAAATATAAAAACATATTGCCACATAAGGATGATAATTCAATTATGATTATAATAATGTGGAAAGTGGTTAACACCATGTTTGTACAAGTAATCCAATAATAGCTCCACCAACTAATGGTGAATACTGGTAAATTTCAAATTCAAATTGTTTTATTTTTGCTTACTGTTAATTTGTTTACTGTCTATACTGCATGTTTTACTGTCCACTGATATACTAATTACTAACAAATACTGATTCTGCATTGTTTAATTTATTGCCTTTGTTTATTTGTTTAACTGTCTAAATTGCATTCGCTTATTCACTATTTACCATACTAATGATTAATTAGCATTAATTTTACACTGTGTATTTGACATATTGCTCTGTTTATTTATTTAACATTTAGATATTTTCTATCTACTCTTTACCTCCTGATAGCCTCTTCCTCTGGAAGATCAGATGGATAGAAGAAGACGCTGAAATCCTCAAAGTAAATTTCTCCAGGTTCCAGTAGTAAGAGGGAGAATCTGTGGGGTTAAAGTTTATACCAAACTTATTTGACATTCCCATTGCATCATAGGCATGGATGACAAACAAGCCCTCGGTCGCACCACGAAGTAACGAATAGTGTGCAGAAAGTCCATAGACGATACGTCACTTCGTGGTGCACCCGACAAAGCAATTGATGCAGTTTTTGCACAAACCTATGAGGTACAGGAACCAGTCAAGCTTTAACTCTGTTGTATGCAACAGGTTTGAATAATTTGTAATTAATCCGTCATTTTTCCGTTAAACATTTTCATACTCCAGCAGTTCCCTAATGTAGCTAAAAAGCATTTTGAGTGCCCCTTGAACTTTTGACTCAGAACTTAAGAAATATAATTTGTAAATAAAATTAAGTTTTTAACTTTAGAAATCAAATTAGGTTTTGCCCTTCACCAACGTTTAAACACTGTATACTCAGTGTGTTACCTCCCGAGTGAAAGTTGGAAAAAATCACTCGGGTGGGACTCGAATCCACGACCTCCTACTTTCTAGTGCACATGTCCTAACACTCGACCACCGAGATAACGGGATCGGTTGGCCGGTTCGAATCTGATGTATGTCATAGATAGAGGGCAGGGTTTTGAAATTTTAAGGGAAATTTGGGGGTAAAATCACAATGACAACGACAAAACGCAACACGAAAATAAAGATGGCGATGTACCGTAAACATGCACCGCGGGCTGACTCGAACAGCAACAACCGTAAATCGCATAGGAAAATCGTAATTTTTACCCCAAGAAACTGTTGAAAATTACAAAAAGGTGTCATTATAATTAATTGAGAGAAGTTTGCTTTGGGCATGTTATTGTTAGGTTGAAATTGAAAAGAAAAGATCACTTTTGGGTAATAAAAAAACACTCTTAACTCTAATTTGATCAAAACTAAACAGGGGCCCTACACTACACCGTATACGATCGCCCATCATTCTACTAGTACTAGATACATGTAGGCTTTAAAAATTGATTTTCAAATGATTTGTAGGCCCTAATTAATGTTTCAAATTGCAACATTGTGTGAACAAAATAATCACTAAATTCTTGATATAAAATGTGGAGGAATCAAATGAAAGTTAAAACTGATAATCTGCGCCATCAGTTTGTGCACATATTGCCTGGTTTATTTGTCATCCAATCCCAATATGCATTGCGAATATCGAAATGTTTTTTTTCCCGAAAATGATGCAGTGGTCAGAGGGCATACCCAGTGGGAAACGATATAAACATGATAAAGGAAGTGGGCCATTTATTGTAATTTAATCATCAGCACTGTTCCCAATACTACATTAACATGATTAAGAATGAAAAGGAGACCTGTTTGGCCCTCCCTGATTTTTTTTCTAAACGGTTTGAAGATAATAAAAGGAATAAATCTCACCGTTCCTTTTGCAGAGAAACCTCGCTGAGGAACGCCATCTTGAAGAACAGCGCCCTCTTTCAGGCTATTACGTAAATGTTATTTCCCAGTAATTCAGTCGAGGTTTGTGAATGTGAGATTTGTTGCATGTATTTTCTGTAAGTTCGTTAGATTTCTTCTCTTTTTTTATTCAGAGCAATTTGTAACTGTCATGACTATAAATCCTATAGTAGTACTAGTAGAGTTACGAAATTTTAGTTGACTTGGGATACAGATTTTGGCTTGACAAAGTTGGTGGGTTGGTTAGCCCATGGAGGAATAAGTCTTCATTGCAATACGACTAGTCCACCAGGGCTAGTGGGTTGGTGTTGGTTTGTTGGTGTGCGCAGTTGGTACCGGCAATTTCATTGTGTCGGCAACACTTGAAACTGCACCAACCAAGTAGGCTACATGTTTAGTTGCTGTACATGTAGTACCAATTAGAATTGAGGCAGTCCCAACTAGTGTCAGAGATATGTGTTTCTCCAATGGCAATTAGCCTATAGCATGCTAATTTTCTGTGTTTGCCTAAATGAAATGTTTAAAATTTTGCTAGTAATCATGGTAATGTATTAACACAATTTCAACTGCTATCATTGCATTTAACGGCCTAGTTTCATTTACTTTTATGTTTTTAATCAAATCCTACTTTATTATTTTTTTTAAGTAGATTTCATTTTCTGCTTTATAATCCATGGCTGTGGAGGATTTAAAAAAAGGAAAATAAAGTCCAAGAACCATTTGGTTGATAGTCTGGTTCTAAGTGCCAAGGATCCTGATTCCTGACGTTGAATATATTGTCAGGTCAGGGAACCAGATAGCAGTTGAAAATTGCATTACAGCTGCTGTAAAAATAGCTAGGGCATTTAAGTTTTCTCCATAGAATGAAACACCTGAAAAACAAAGAAACAAACGTAACCCGACAAAAGAATGAACTTCACAACCCCAACAACCAAAAAATTGTGATACATTTCATTTTTGGTGCTTTCGTTAATGACATCTTTTCTTTTCTTTTTTATTATGTAGGGACCAGCTAGAACTCCTCGTCTCCTGCAAGCAGTACAGCATACCTTGCTGATACAGATTTGGTGTTTGTTTAGAATAGGGGGAATCCCGAGCATTGCCCGATGTGTTGACGCCATTGACGTAATTCTTGCTGTAGTACAAACCTTCAAGATGCATCCTGATCTATCCTCTCATCTCCACACAGAGGAGTGCAACATCCTCATCAGAAAACTGCTGCAGTGCCACAAAGATGTGAGGAAAAAGATTTTTCTTTCTCCGAACCTAGCACTTTCCTTAGAATCACCAACATCTCTTAAGTGCCCCTTGTCAAACAGGTCTACATTTTCCTTCTCAAAAAGATTGTCACTCTCAATGTTCTAATTTGCCTTTTCTTTAAGATGTTTTCTCCCCATCCCTACTTAATTATATCTCGACTTTCTTCCCATCCTACCCAGTCCCCTTTTCAAGACAGTCTTCAACCTCCCTTTATCCCCCCCCCCCCCCCATCGTCTTATCCAATGACATGACATTTACCTATGTTTTATTGAATGTGACCAAATTTCCAAAAAAGATACAGTGAAATCTAGGTAAGTCAAACCTCAAGGGAACAGGGTTGAAATGCGACTTAAGCAGAGTTTTGAGTTAATCAGGGTTGTATATTGTTATACTACTGAAGGGAATTGATTCTTTGTTTGACTATTAAATCAGTTGTTTGGAGTTATCAGAGTTTGACTTATCGAGATTTCACTGTATACCCAAAATATAAAGTTTTCAATATAGTGTACTTTCTTTGATGTTACACTTTCTAGAATCCATTCAAGAAGTTCACGGGTGTGTGCAATCAAGAGGACACAGATCTACGAAGCTGTTTAAACAGAGAGGTAGGCAAACTTGTAGTTGATCCTCACAAGTCTTCACAAGTCATTCCTTGTCATTACAGATCTCCACTTGCTAGTCACAAGTCCTCACTTAAATAATTTATAAATTATGAAGTTTGAGGGTAACACCATGTGGAAAGAAATCTCTTTTTGGAAGAAGTGTGGTTCTGAAAAGAACCGGTTGGTTGAGTGGTCAAGTTATATATAAGTCCTCGCTTGTCATCAAAAGTCCTCACTTGTCATCACAAGTCCTAAAAAATCTGCACAAGTCCCCACTCATGTCACAAGCCCTCACTTATCCTCACTTGTCAGTCGCAAGTCCTTTCATCATCACAAGTCATCTGTTGTAAGTCATCACAAGTCCCTCATAAGTCATCCAGTTTAAGCTCAAGAGCAACAGATTATTCAATTTATATGTGATGTGTGACAGAGGCAAGACAAGCTGTAACCCGACTGAAATTGCTCCTTGCTTTTGTTATTTTCTTCATTCCAGTACCACCAGCGGCTGGAAGCTAACAAGATGAAGACAAATGAGCGCAGACGAAGAATGGGCCTCGTGGAGCAATTGTGACGTCTCATAGTTTGCTGGACAAGTGAAACATTCATCGCCACATAACATGTACATGTCTAGTGTGCTATGGCAATCAACAATCCACATTGCTCAAGCCTGATCATTGGTCAAACGAGACGGAAACAGTGCAACTACTTGTATAGAGTTGACAGTTGTGTGGCCCATTCGAGGGAGAATCTATGTAGGAAATGTCGCATTGTGGTCATGCACTATTCTACTTATGACATGGAGAGAATGCCCAACTGTTTTTTTCATTTCAGAGTAGGCTTGGCATAGTTTGCGTTGTGTACATCTGGCATGATGTACTACAAAGTTTGGCCATAGGGTTTTTTTTCGGGGGGGGGGGGGGGGGAGGCGTTGTCATGGTACTTTTCAGACGGCCTGTTTTGTATGTGTATGTTTGATTATCTTCAAACTTTTGAGTATAATCAAATTAAGGGTAGAGTAGATCATTTGCAGCTATTCAAAAAGTAGATGAAGAAAAGCTTACTTGGTTTAAAGATGGTAATGGCACGAAACTCCCTGTGAAATCTTTCTGGCATGCTCTCATTTTGAAGAAAACAAAAGTTTTGGAAAATTCTGTCAGTAGTTGGTTTGTAATTCGGCGAATTCGTGAATGGGTGTGCTAAAGCATTGACACAACGCACACACAGTTGCGATAATTCAGTTCAGAGCGTGACATCGCGTAGCTGCAATCAGCTGAATAAGAATGTGTCCTGGATGCTGATTTTGGGTGCAATTCAAAACATGACTCGACAACTTTTGAATTGACACCAAGATCCTTGAAAATTGTTTTCTCGGAATATAAAGCATTCACAGAGCTGAAGCTTCATCAGGTAAATTGTTGAGCACCTTTGTTGCTTCAAATAAAAGAAAATCGTAAATGATCTACCCCACCTCTGAACATGTGATCTACATGTGTAAGCTAAAAAAACAAGATCATGCAAATATGTTTTCAAGGAATTGGAGTTTGACGAGCAAGCTTGGGAAAAAGGCAGTTGGTGGTTTTTGTTTTGAAGAAGAAAAATTAGCTTTAAATTAATTTCTAATTTGTCCTGGACTGCTGTGAACTCTGGAGCATCCAATTGCAAGTACAACATTTTTCTCTCTTCAAAATCTATTATTTATTTCATTAACAAACACAACTATTACATTCATACAAAAAAAACTGAGTACAGTTTTATAATTAAAAATGACATTAAAATACGTACTGGAACTTATTCTCCTGTACTGATATCTATTCAGCATACCGTGTAGCAAGACCATGTACACATAAGTGGGCGAATTTTTGAAACTGGGGTGCAAGGAACAGATGTTGTTTTTTAATAAAATGAATATGAAAATGTAACATTGTTGCCTTTTTTTGTACTGTTCACTTCTTTAGTGCAGTTTCTGAAGTTTGATCACATAACGTCAAGTTAATCAACATGAGATTATTCATCCAACTTTCTGCTTCTAAGAAAAAGATAGAAAAAGATTTTCCTGTTTTGAAATGTATAGAAACTCTCCAAAAGTTCTCTCGTTTTGGAAGGTTCAAGACTCTAGTCTTTTCCTTGCCCGAGAATTACGATTCTTCTTCCTCCCTAAAGCTTTCCTCGTTTCAACGTACGTTCTTTACAACTTTGGTTCTAGAACAAACCACGGCAAGCTTTAGACATAAAAGTTTTGTCTTGAACGCTTTGCAAAAGGAATTGCGTTGTTTCAAGTGATGACACCTAAGGTATCTAGAAATATTGGCATAAAATGAATCAGATAGGCTATTTTTGTGTCATTACAAAGATTAAGAAACTAATTGGGAGCAAAGTGGATCAAATTAAAAGTAACAAATAAGAACACCGACAAGAACTGATCTACACATCTACGGTTAAAACTCAACTGACACTGTCGCACTATATGCTGTTTAAGAAAAACTGGAAGCATGGTTTCTTGCGGATTTTCAAATTACAAAACTTGGTCTGAACAGATTATTTAAGTACCTAAAATAAAACCAAATACATTGAAGATATTATCCAAGGTGGATCAGCAAACTTAATAAAAAACTGGTTCTTCATTTTGTAAACTGTCTCTGTGTATCTGACCAGTGTGTAGCGGCTTCATTTGTTAACTTTTAAAGTCAAAGTTTTCTCGTTAATGTTTTGTTAGACTTGACACGCCAGAAGAGTGTTAACAATTTCGAACGGCCCAAACAGTGGTGTACGGCAGCTGAAGACATATGAAAGAACAAAACTCTTTAATTAATTCTATCATTATTTTACCTGAAACAAACTAAACTGTGTCTTAACGATAGTATAGCACTCGGGCATGCAACTTAGAAGTTGCAACAAATTGAGCAATTTCCAAGCTTTACAAGACAGTCTACAGTCTTTTAAATTTTCACCGACATACACGGTAAGTTTTTAAAGAATGAGGATATCAGGTGGTTTTTGGAAAAGTTCATGCCTGATCGTTAAAAAGTTTCGAGGTTTGGAGTTGTGTTCAATTTATCCACATGCTGGAAGGCAAGCTGTACTGATCGGCTCGCCGAACGTGGTGGAGGTGGTGTATTCGTCGAAGCCGTCACGAGTCATTAAGAACTCGGCGCAGACGTACGGGAAGGCCGAGCAGGGCAGGTTACCCAAGTCCCGCTGGTACTCCAAGCGTTGGAAGTGGAGCTGGGTGTCTGTGGTGCTGATGGTCTGGCTATATTGCTCCTTGTTCAGGGCCTGCTTGAGGAAGGCCATCTTGCGTCCGGTGCCATCATCACGGGTGGCGCTCCACATGCGGACCCGCCAGAGTTGGCGACCTTGGATGGGACGCTCAGCGTTAATAATGCCGATGGTATAGTCTAGGAAGTAGTTGTCGACGGTGCCGTACAACTGTGCTTGAGCGCCGCCGAAGGAAATATCTTGAACAAAAAGAAGAGATTCACATCACATAAATGACAAATACTAGATCTTTATGCTAACTCCTTGATATATTAAGTAGTATCCTGTGCCATTTTTTTTAATTAAGGAAATAACCTGAATGGCTACAAAAGTGTTAGAAACCAAGAAACATTATTAATTTTGTAATAAAATACGTAGAAACTTTTCACTTGGTATTTGTACGGTACAGCTTGACCCAAGATTGCCAAGTATACCTTATCCTTACTTTCTTCAGCCCAATTACACAGAGCGTCTAAGCAGAAAGTATTGCTTAGCCTCAGCCGGGGACACAATTTTGCTTAGCGAAACGGACACGCTGAGAAATTTACCCCAAAAAATTGCCCACTAAAATAATTAAGCCATTTGCAGGTTAAATTTGAATAAAATCTGGAACGCTGACTTACTCCAATGCTTTGCACGTTTTAACTTTGCATTCTCCCGACCAAAAAGACTGTTACTGTATCACGTGATTCGGGGCAAGCCCTATGCTAGCGACCCCCAGCTCCGGCATGGTCTGGTGTCTTTGTGCCATTCTCACCCATTGTGAACAATGTATTGATGCTGAGCGTCTCTTACGTAACTATGCAAGAGCTTGCCCCGAATCATGTGATTAGCAACAGTGTCTTTGGTCTGGAGAATTCAAAGCTAAAATGTTCCAAGCATTCTGAGCAAGTCAGTGTACCAGATGTTTTTCAAATTTAAATCCCAAAGGGAATAGGTCACTCGCAAATGGCTTATTGACCCAACATCTGTTACCATAAAATGCCATTTTGATGTATTTTGTTTTTGTTTTTAATACAAAATAGTAAAATAAACATGGAACATTAACTGAGGAATGACATACTATTTCAGTGTTCAAATTGATTACATTTAATGATTACATCCAGACAAAAGTAAACAAGTCTTCATCAACACTCTCCAAATGCAACACATAATCTTTACCACTGTACAAAAGAATTTGTAATGAAATACTGTAAGAGCGAGCCTGAGTATAGAGACTCAAAACTATAGGGGAATGAATAGTTAAAGTCAATAAAAAAAAACACAACTAACACTCCTGGTAATTGCTGAAAGCACTTGCGAATACGAGTACATTGGCAGGGCTTGGAGGCAGGATTTCCCTGTTTGAGTCCCCAATGATTACACACTTGCTTCAGAATGGCATGCCAAATTCGTGCGCCCAAAGCGGCCCAACCAAATCATTCCCAAGATTTGAATGAAGTTTGACATTTTGAATACTTTGGAGTGACTGTGCCGAAAGACGCAGGGAAAGAATGCTGCATCGCGGTGCCACGTTTTACATCATATATTATCTCAAAGAAGGACAGTCATTCCAAACATGTTGAAGCGACATGAATCTGGAACTGAGAAACATTTCCAATTTTGTCAGAAAATACTTTAAATGCTCTTGACTCTCGGTAGAATTTGTACACAACCAAAGAAGTGTCATCTGGGAGCATTCTTTCCAGATGCAGTTCTTGGCCTGTCTGAAAGCAAATCTGTTTTGGTTGACCGAGTCAACGCTCCTTATACTACAGGGTGAGTAAAAAAACAACGCATATTTTGATCAAAGATTCAAAGTCAATTTTCTCACAAATAGAATATGGGTGGCCAAATTATTTTACCAGAATTATGTCACGGCTAATCTGAAGAAAAAAAATCGTTCAAATTTCATTAGCTGTGACATAATTCTTGTAAAAAAAATGTTGGCCGACCTACATCCATTTCTGAGAAAATTGACTTTTTTAAAAATTTTTTACTCACATTGTATATATGCATGTATATTGGTGTGAATCTAGAACGCCAGTGTGAAAGGGGTGAACAACTTAAGCCCTTGAAGTAGGTATGGTGAATACTTGATTGTTGTTTATAGTACAGTGGAACGTCGCTATACCGAACACCGCTATACCGAACATTCGGCTGTACCGAACATCATCCTGATGGCTCCCGATTTTTGTGTACAAAACGTACCGAACATTGTTGTTGAAAAATGTCAACAGATGAGCGACAAGTGGCTATTATCTCCCCAAGGAATAGAAGGGGAAAGCCACCCATTGATGAAGGTAGTAAACCAAAAAACTGTGTAACTACATTTGTCAATAGTCGGCACGTGTTCAAAGTTGTCTTTCGGTAACTACCAGGGCGTGCAGGGTGAAGTTATGAAGGGGGCTATTTATTGAAAAGCGAGTACCGCAGCACCAGCAGCTAAAAATCGCTATAGCGAATGATCGCTATTACGAACAATATCTGTGGATCCTGCAAGGTTCCTTATAGCCGCGTTCCACTGTATTAATTATGCAGTAATATACACAACCCTCTAGCATATTGCTTGGCACATAATAAGCAGCATTTCTTACACTGTAAAGTAGAATTTAATCAAAATCAATTTACAAGTCCAGTCGCAAGTCCAGTCATCATGGTCACTGACAAAGGAGTGGCTTTCTTACAATTCAGGTAAATTGTTTGTGACTTGACTTGTGATTGACTTGCGTCTCGTCAGAACTTGATTAATTACCAACTCTAGAATGTACTAGAATGTTCTAAGCATTTAAACTTTGCTCATTATGTTAACTTCATTTTGAAAAAAGCATAATTAAAAAAAACAAAAACAATTTCAGCTATTCGCCATGTATCTAAAGTGCCAAATTTCTTTAACATACACTATAACTACACTCATGTACATTTTTTTAACATACACTACATTCATGTAAATTTTTTCAAGGTTCATAAATTTCAAATACAGTTTAAGCATTAATATGAAGTGATTATCTAACTATAAGCTTTGTTAATAAAGTCTGCTTTTAATTGAAAGCGAAGCATGGAGGTTTGAAGCTTGCAAGCCAGCGACCTTGGGTAACCTATGACCTCATGACCTGACCCGCTGCCCCTTGACCTCTGAGCCTCAGTTTTAAGGACCTGAAGTTCACGAAAAGGGATAAATAATGAAGGATCTTCGATTAGATTAAAAAAAAAAAGATATTTATTTTTGGGGGGCTTGTTTTTGATGTTTTTTAATATGAGCTCAAAATGAAATTCTTAACCACAACGCTTTTACATCACTCTTAATGTTGGCCAATCAGCATTAGGGTCTTATTGGTCATATTGGTCATTGTCAATGAGGCCATAGATTCTCCAACGTTATTGGTTCACTCGTAGTATTGCAGCCAATGGTAGCATGTTTAAGACAAGAAAAGAAAAAAACCGCACTTACACTTTCATGCAATCCCTATTGATTTGAGTGTGACAACTGCAGAATCGCCCAATTAGTGGCTTTTTTTGGGAATTATTCGTTCAAATATCAGCATATCTAGTTCTAAAAATTGTCCACACTGGGCTGAAATGGTATATCCCAACCACCAAACCCCCCTCCCCGCATAAACAACTTTTTAAAAAAAAAGTGAAAACAACCTAAGACACTTTTAAATAGTCAAGTTTCTGAAATACTCCCTCCACCACAAAGAAAAAGATTTCCCATGCATAAAAAAAATAAAAATAAAAGGAAACAAAACATAACAAAAACAAACAAGCAAACAAACAAATAAAAACTGATTTGGCTCCTCCAGGCAGCGGATGTGCTCAAGTAGCTTCCAGAAATCAACAAAATAAGCCCAATGGTATACAAATACTGAATGTTTGTGACAGATTCGGTGACAGATGAAATGTTCCATTCCACTCGGCTTCGCCTCGTGGAATGGAACATGAAATTATTCTTACCATTGCACGAACGTGAAACATTCATTATTTGTTTTATATAACGCCTGAATAAATCCTTGTCATCTGATTGGTTGAATTTTAATAGCCAATTAATCAGGCTAAAAACTGTTTAAAAGTTTGACAAGGTTATCATATTTAATTTATGGAAACTGTTCAACAGGTTTTGAGAACTATCATAGTCAATATAGCTTGATTTAAAACAGTGACACCACCGGCAGCAGTGACACAGTGCAATGGAAGTTCTATTCAGTGTGCAATGGAACTTCCATTGCACTGTGCGCCGCGCCGCGCGCGTTGGGACGAATAATTCAATGACATGTGATCAACGATCCACCAATCAGATGACGGGGATTTATTCAGGTGTTGTATAATAACTAATGTCTCATGCATGCTTAACTAATCTAAAAAAGCTGACAGTATGGCAAACAATGGGGAAGATTTGAAAACGTTAAAGGGCCCATGCAATGTAATTTTTCTTACTGCAATCCTTGAAAATGCACCTTTGTGACACATTTAACCTTGTTTTCAATTTTCGTCCTGCCATTTTCAAGGGTATTTTTGGCCCTTTTGTTTTTGAAGTTAATGCAAATGTTCTTATTCATTAGCAAAACTGTGATGTCATTCCAGCAGAAACCTCAATTATACAGCTAGTTCAGGAGAAAAATTTGCTACAATTTTGGATATCTTGCTGTCGTAAATTGTTGGTGATTCGTTGTTGTGTCGGTACATGGCAGTAAGCCAGCCAACGAGCAACCTTTGATCAAAAATGTTTTCAATAAGCACATTTTGGGTTCACAATTTAACTCTTTCAGTGCCAAAGTCGTACATGTACGAGGTATATTTGTTAGTTCGAAATCGCCAAACCTTGTACATGTACGAGGTAGAGTAAGTATGTTATCACAAGGGGGCGTTCTCGCTCTTTCTTATAATATCATTTTCATTCAGTTACGACCTGCATTTATTTGTTTCATTCGAGTTCTTGCGAGAGGCCGCAGCACTGACACTCGTATTTTCTGCAAAAAGTGCGGAATTCCCCTGTGTTCAGGCCAGTGTTTCAGGGTGTATCACTACGCTTGTGACTACTATTGACTTTCCAATATACCAAGGACATACCAGAGAGCAACAACAACAAATTTAGTGAGTAAAACTTATTTCCTTTTTTTTCTACAGAAATTTAAACAATTAACAAAAACGCTCGAAGTTGGGCACTTTTAATAGGGTTAAACTTTTCAAATTTCGCGGGCACTGATAGAGTTAAACAGAAAACCCCTTTACTGAACAGTGTCTTCCTGAAATGACATCACAGTAGTAGTGCCCTCTGGAACTTATACGAAAAAGAATGGAACATTTTAAATGCACTTTTCAATCAAATTAAACCCCCAAAAAAGGATGTCAATTAGTTTTCATATATTCAAGAGAAAGTTGCACAAAATGTGTTCCTGAGAAAAATTCACCGCATGGCTCCTTTAAATAGGTGAGTGGACCAAAGAAAATATAAAAATGTCTTGAACAAAAGCGAATTATAACTTAAATGTACACTAAAGATGCTGTAATTGTAGTTGAAATGATGAAGAAAAAAAAAAAACAGACATTAGGCCAAAAAAAAAAAGTCTCCGGTTTCTGGTATGGAGCTGGCCAAAAAGTGGTGCGGCGACGCGGCATTTTTTTTTTTACCTGATTTGTTTTGCCTCAAATGTCGGCTGATGACTGCAAATGGTGCCCAACTAAACTTAGTGCAAATATTATGGGAGTCCAGAGAGGCCACATAAAGCTTATTCTCGATCATAAACCCATCTAAAAACACGTTAAAATTGTGCAGCAGCAGAATTCCAGTCAAACCAGTGAGTTTGGCGGTTTTGAGGCATCATCTTTCATTGACAAAAAAACTTTTTCATTTTGCCGACGCGCGCATGGCTACGGCGACGCGCGCGCATACCAGAAACAGGAGACTTTTTGGGGGGGGGGGCCTTATCCAAATTACTTGGCTGCGGCTTATGGCTACACATGCATCTATGGGCAGCGGCTGAGACCAATTCCCATAGACGTGCGTTTCCCATAGAAATAGCCACGTCATTTGATGTGAGGAAAGACTAGGACTTACCTGGACACGTCGGACAGCATTCGCCGTCCTTGAGGCTACTGTCCAGACACCGAAGGGCCGGGCACTCCAGACCACACCTGACCAGGCCGTTCAGGCAGGTACACGTGAAGCACGTCTGTAAAGGGTCCTGCCACGTCTCGCCGTCCTGGAACTCTTGGTTAGAGTGGAAGCACTGAGCTGTTTCACGGAAATCAGTGGGGAAATTGTTTAAATACCTGGCCAGGCCTAGATGAGGTAGCATGAATATGCAAATCAAGAACATGCAGATGACGAATATGCAAATAATTGGCCCAGTGTAGTTAAGGATCTCAAAACTCATAAGATTGATGTACCTTCTGGGAATTGTCAATTGGAGGAAACAGGTTAAAAAAACATGGTAGGAAGTTGAAATAAATGGTGTCAAGTCGCCAAACTTGTGTCTTAGGAACCGTGACCATTCAGCCCTGGTATGAAAAGGGCCCCCCGGTACCCCGTTCGGTCCAAAGCCAGTCCGATCTTCAGCCAAGTCTCGTCCGGTACATGGTCCTGTCTGACCAGAAGTTTTGAAGTCAGTCAGGCGCATCAATTTATTGCCCTTCAGCGAACGTCCAGAGCAGAACAATAGCAGACTTACCGGATTAAAGATAAAATCCTTCCATAATGCCTTGGTAATTTACGGTCCCATTGTGCGCGAAACCCCATGGCAGGGGTTTTGATCTGTGCTGACGAAAGTGTTCTATTGTTTCGCGCTGAGAGATGAAAACCACAAGCGGGTTTCTTCTGGGATATATTACGTGTGTCAATACTTGCAAACAATAGACCCCAGGATAGAGGAGTTCCTGATTAGCAACAGGACCAGCTCCTGGGCCGGTAGCTGGGACGGTACGAGAGGACTTCTTGGGAAGGGATGAGCTAACCGGGGGGCCCTTTTCATACCGGGGCTGAATGGTCACGGGCCCTTACAGACATTTGTGACTTGAATGATCCTTTATTTCAACCACAACAGACAAATACTACAAATTTGATGTCACAACATATTCACAGATATATTTAACCGAGTAGAAATGGTTCCAATTATCAAAAATTTGTAGCTCAAATAATTACCTAAATGTTGTAAATTTGCTTTTGAGGATGAACCAGCCTTACGGCAGTTTTTCCAACAGTTTCCAAATCCTACTTTTTTTGTTTGTTTACAGTTAAGATTCACTCCACTGAACAAAGATTTTAGCTGAAGTATATTTACCTCCACATCTTGGACAGCATTCCCCTTGAGTCTGTATGGGGTTGGGACAGAACACAGCTGGGCATGCGACCGTTGGGGTACACGTCATTGCACCGTTGGAACACTCGCACGAAGAGCACTGCTCATCAATTCGCTCGCCGTTCTGGTAAGTACTGCCTTTGTAGGTGCAGGTTGTGGGTACTGGGACTGTTATGGGAGAGTATATCAAGTGATTCGTAATGATTATTTCTTTTGTTTAGTTTTTCTTTGTTTTTGCCTTTTCTTACATAGGGGAGATTTAAAGGTAAACTAGATTATTTTGCAGCTATCCAAAAAGTAACTGACAAAATTATCGTTGAATAGCCTAATTGGTTTAATGACAGTAAACTCCCTGTGAAATTATCCTTTCTGGCATGCTGTCATTTTGAAGAAAACAATAAAAGAAGGTCATTTCCAAAGATGCGCGTCAAGTGATGCAGTTTTTTGAAATTTCTGTAAAAACTTGGTTTGTAATTCAGTGAATCTGTGAACGGTTGCGCACAAGCCTTGACACAATGCAACGCGCGGTTGCTATTATTTGTCGGTTCGGTGAGCAACATCGCGTAGCTGCAACCGGCTGAATGAGAACGCGTCCCGGATGCTGATTTCCGGCCAAATTTAAAACGTGACTTAACTACTTTTGAATTGAAATCAAGCACCCATCTTTAGATTTGGAGCACTTTTGTTACTTCTTTTGGCAAAACAGTGCACCAATGACGAACGATCTACCTTAAAAACATTTGCTGTGGATTTCACAGGCTTTTGGGACCAAATGCGAAGAAATAAAAGTATGTACCTAGGCTCACAGGGACACCACCATTGCTGCAAACTGAAAAACTATCTAAATTCAATCTTGGGCAAAGACGAAGGAAATGAGTAATAGAGAAGAGGACACTTCATTTATTTTCTTTAAGTTACTTTTTGGCGAGAGGTTGACTTGTACTCACCATCATCACATGTCGGGCAGCACTGTCCCGGTATAACGGTGGGGTTCTGGCACTCTGGTTCTGGGCACCTGATGTGCTCGCAGCAGATGGCTGAATCGTCACAGAAGCAGTCCACGCAGATGTCGTCTGCCTTGATCCACCTGTCGCCATGGCTGTACATGCCGGCCTTGTCCATGCACGCACGGAAATCATCTGAAAAGATTGTCAAAAAAGTGGCTGGGGATAAGTAACTTTTCACGGTGGAGTCTATGAGTTATGCTTAGAATCTCTCAGGTCTGCTGTATTTTTCAAAAATCTAATCATCAAATTTTGATATTTGATATGCAATCAAATATCAAAATTTGATGATTAGATTTTTGAAAAATACAGCAGACCGGAGAGATTCTAAGCATAACTCATGCTTCTAAGCATAACTCAGGCACACATGCTTGAAGAGTGCTTATTAGTACCCCCTCAATCGTAAGAAAGGGAGAGTTGGGGGAGACCACTGGAAGAGATATTTGAATGCATTGCTGACGACGCCTGACACCCACGTGAAGATGCTATGTGTTTTTTTTTGCACAGGATTATATACGCACATCTACGCAAATGCGGTGTGTCATGTTCACTGGGCTTTTGAAAGTGGTGAAAAAAAAGCGCCCTTTTTTTATGTTCGAGCACGTCTGGATTTGTTTCATCTTGTTAACAGCGCCTTTGACTGTCGCAGCGGCGTGACTGCACTTGCCAGGGATCCAGGGACGTAGTTGAGTCAATCACAAGTCCATCACAAGTCCAGTCACAAGGAGGAATGGACCAACAATAACAAAGGAATGCCTTTGTCAAAGTCCAAGCTCATCTGAATAGCCTGTGAGTTGAGATGGAACTGGAGGATTTGTGATGGAATTGCAGGGACTTGTGATGGACTGGACTACATCCCTGCAGGGATTAGGACTGACCGTATCAAAGGGACACTGGGTCCTGGAACAGCCCAATTGGGCTACAAAACGCGCTTTGAACGAAATGATGTTTATCGGAAAGAACATTTAAAAGTAGGATATAAACATCCACACAACTATCCTTTAACAATTGGGCTTTTTTTGTGTTATTCCTGTATTATACGTGCGAGAACGAATTTCGGGGTCCACTTTGGCAACCCAAAAAAGTCGAGCTGTTTGGGTGCTAGGTGTGATTTCATTCGTAAAGTGTTCGCCTTTTGCGGACGTCGCAGAAAATATATTTTGTGCATTGGGGATTGGTCACCGCTGTTCCCGAGACAAACATGCATATCATTGTACAAACAGGGAACGACGGGAAAAACGTATTCGCGCTCCGTCGTGTCCGATGTAAACAAACAGGTTTTTTTTTCCCTTTCTCGGGAACGGTAAGACATTAGGTTGGTTTCCTTTCAACCAGATGTTTCAAATAGGATAAGTAAACAATCCAAACCATGAAATTTTCGGGGATTTCAGGATCTAGTGCCCCTTTAAGGGATCAACATCCCAATCTAGTCTGGGTGCCAGACTTAAGACCAACTGACTAATTCTGTACCTGGACATTCTGGACAGCAGCGTCCGGGGACCGTGATATGGTCAGTGGAGCATGGGCCGGCAGCGCAATCCTCAATGGCACAGACCACCATGCCGTCGCTGCACTCGCAGTGCTCGCAGTCCGACGCGTCCCATGTATCGCCGCTCTGATACAGCTTATTCTGGTACTCGCAAACTCCCTCTGTAGGATCAAACAGAGCAAAAAACAAATTACACAAATAATCGCTGTGGTATGGTCAAACTATACTATGGGGAGTTAAAACTAAAACTATGGGGAGTCAGGTTGGTGTAGCGGTACTTTCCTCGCCTTCCACCGCTGTGACCCGGGTTCGAATCCCGCCCGGGCCAATATGTGGATTGGGTTTTCAGTCCCTGCCGGTACCTGATCCTGTGGGTTTTCCCCAGAATATCTTCTGGGCTTTTCCTCCCACCTCTAAAACTGTAATTGCTTCTCAATGTCTTCTTTCTAAGTTGGTGTGATGTTTCCCCTGGGATGCTTTACCGACTATAACATACAGATACAGACCTAGCCGCTGAAGATGACCCGTGGACACTTTTTTTTTCAGAGGCGGAAACACCTTTAAGTACAAGCTGGTTCCCAACACACTCTGATAAACTGCAAATGAAATCCCAAATGCAGGTTACCAGTGAATGCTGGTTCCTGATACACACTAATGCATTTTGAATGAAAACCCTCACGAAAGGGGTACCAGTTACTTAACCGATAACTGGTTCCCAACACACCGATGCATCATGAATGAAATCTCCCCAGGACAGGGTACCAGTCATTCTACCTGGTTGCCTTGATACATATCACAACTGAAAATCCTCATATCAGGGTACCAGTTATACCTATATAGCTGCTTCCCGGTAACTAATCTTTGAATGACAACCCCCCATGACGGGGAGCCAGTTACCATACCTATACAGGACGGGCAGCATTCTCCATCCACTATGATAGGGGCAGCGCACTCCACCGGTGGGCAGGGTTCTCCTGGCTGTCCGCAGGTGACTTCACCCGTGTTGCAAACACACTTCAGACAATTGTCGGCGGGATCCTCGAAGGTCTCAGTGTTGCGGTAGACCACACCGTCCAATGTGCAGTCACCCTCGCCTACTGGGACTGTTAAAAGTTAAAAAAAGAAAACAAATATCGATTCAAGTTAACCGTCAAGATGTAAATTGTAATACAGGGTGAGTAAAAAAAAAAAACGAAACCTAAATGTCGGGTCCATTGTTTTAGTGAAGTTCTGCATGTAGCGCTTTCAGAATTTAGGATATGAAAGCCCACTTCATAAGCTTTCTTTGAGTGTAAGATTTATTCAAATCACTCATAAACTTTTCAAGTTACGGCATTTTAAACACAACCACCGTTTAAAAGTTCTGTCCACGGATCACAAAAAAAAGGTGTGCGTTCTTTCAGCGAAACGAAAACAATTCATACATATCCCTATGTGATTTGTTTACGTTTTGCTGAAAGAACACTTACCTTCTTGTGATCCGAGGACAGAACTTTTAAATTTTGTGTTTAAAATTTTGTAACTTAAAGTGCATAAGTGATTTGAATGATTCTTGTACTAAAAGAAAGCTTATGAATCAAGCTTTCTTATCCTAGATTTTGAAGGTGCTACATGCAGAACTTCACTAAAACAATGGTCACAACATTTGCGTTTCATTTCTTTTTTTTACTCACCCTTTTCTGTCCAAAACGTTGAGTTTCCCCCACTTCTTTTCTGAACCTCACAAACTCACAAAAGAATATTTGTCACATGGTGCTAGCGTAAATCTTTGTCTTATTGTATACCTTCACTATGCAAACCTTCAAATGTCATAGAGATGTGTTGGTGAATAGCAAATATTACAAGTGCTGGGAATAATATCCCGATACGAATTGCTGGGAAGTCGTGTATTCTGGTTCAATCTTGCTGATTTTCAAGCACACAGGACTTACTTGGGCACTCGGCGCAGCACTCTCCCTCTCGCTTGACGCTCTTGACGCAGTCCAGAGCCGGGCAGACCTCCTCGTTGCATTCCAAGAGGCCGTCGCTGCACGTGCAGGTGTTGCAGTTGTCCAGCTTCAATGTCTCGCCGTGGTTGATGCGGCGGTTGCGGCTGATGTCGCAGCCGTCAAAGTTGTCAGCTGCGTGCCGGTGGGAAAGAGGGAAAATGTTAGCATTTGAGCTTCAGGGCCGTCTGATCGATCTGTTAATTTCAAAGGCCCTGTGATCTATCCGTTAATTTCAAAGGCCCACGGGGTTCCAATTTCTTTGAATATTTTATCATTGCCTTTTTGGTTACAGTTTAGACGGCTAGTTGATTTTTTGGGGGGAGGGTTTTTTTTTAACCTAATGCCTGATTCAGATTGCAGTTCCAGTGTTGTGCCCAACAAACTTATTCCATGATTCGAGTCAAATTAGATGTTTTATGAGTCCAAAATCAAATGTTCAGACGTTTGGACCAACTTCAGAGTCTTGGAAAGCAGCCTTAATTTACAAAGTGGCTCTAATAGCTTGAAGCCAAAATAATTTAAATTAAACCAAAACAATGACCACTAATAAAAACAAATATTCAAACAACTTGTAAGCTAAGCAAATTTTTGTGGTGCTAAGATTTTTTTGTGTGCTTAGCCATGAAATCAGCTTAATATGGTTTACTAAAGAAAAAAGAAGGCTGCAGGTTACCTGTGACAAAATTATGCACCCTTTATTATATTGTTCCTTAATTTTACCTTATATTTCTCATTGTTTCTCATTGTAATATTTTATGGGCTAATGGATTTTCAAGTAATTTCAAGTAATATGGTTCATTTACAAAAGAAGGCTATCCGTGTAATTTCCAATAGTCATTTTAGAGCAAGCACCAACCCTTTATTCAAAAATTACAATCTCCTTCCTATCAATTAAGTCAACTTTTTTCAGCAACTGGTATTTATTTATGTACATTCCTTTAATCAACTTCCCCAACACTGTTAATATGGTTCAACCAAATTATAATGAACACAGCTATAGCTATAATGTGCCTATTTCCAAGTTCAGGACATCTGTCTTCAAACACAGCATTAGCCACTCGGGGCCACTTTACTGGAATGGATTCCCTTTAAGTAACGGAACAGCCAGAGCCTATTCAGTTTTTAACGTAATCTTAAGTCTTACCTTCTTCAAAAGTGATTTTATATTTATTCTTTACTTTTAAATCCATCCTTTAATACTTCTGTTATTTTTGGCAGTTGGACCAACCACTGCAATTGTGTTTGTACTTATTTTGTTTCTTTAATATGTACCGTTTGTGCTTTGTCAACTTAGTCTTTATTGTAGCGTTTGTAATCGTACGGGCACTTCCTAATACAAGCTGTGCTTCTCTGGTTGTGCCTCCAATTCAGATTCTTCTTATATTTATTTATATATTCCCATCGATTGTTGGAATGGGAAACAAATTTTGATGAAACTGAAACTGAAATGAAATTTCCCGAGTCTGAAAATTCCTGACACTTACTAGGACATACTGGGCAGCAGATGCCGGAAACTGACTGCGGGTCGTTACATGTCGGCTCAGTGTCGCACGTGATTGGACGGCACTGTGTCATGCCCGCGTCACATGTGCATTCCTCGCAGTTAGTCGGGCGCCAGAATTCTCCCGGGTTGCGCGTCGTGCCGTCGCCTTCTTTGCACTTCTTATAGTCAGCTGGGAACACAAAACATGATACCCACAATGATTTCAATGCCGAGTGTTGATTGGTTAGGTGAAACAAACAAAACATTCTGGACACTGATTGGTCAAACAAAATGTTGTTTTTCCAGTGAAAAATGGGAATTCTAAAGTGTTGTACATCATCAACGTGATAATTCGGTATTTTTTCTTTAGAAAATCACATCAAATAGTCATTTATTTTTTGGAAAAAGAATCAATTGTATGGAAATTAATAAATAGACATGTAAACAAAATATGTGATGCGATCACGCTAAATGAGTCGTTTGTCGACCCCTGGTCAATTTTTGTTGTTTTTACAGATTTGAAAAGGGCACAATCTCAGCATTACTGCTGTGAAAACCGCATGCTGGCACCATCTTCAGTTAAAAAATTATGGAAGTCGGAACACCAAGAGATGTGATGAAGTGATGTGATGAGGTGGCCATATTCTGGCCTGAATCGTCAAATGAACATTTCCAACAAATGACTTATTAAGCCTGATCGCATCACACATTATGTTTCAACGATCATTTCTGTAATTTTAAGGAGATGATCTTACTTGTACATCTCGGGCAGCATTCGCCAGCCGGTTTGTAGGTGGTGCAATCCAGCGTATCGCAGGTCTCTATCTGGCACTGAATCAGGCCGCTTCTGCAGGTACATGTGGAGCACGGCGTTGGCTGCCAGGTGTCACCCTCTTTGCGTGTGGAGGTGCAGTACTGGAGGGGCTTAATGACTGAAAACAAAAGTGACATTAAAAAAAAAAAAAAATCATTTACTCAGAAGTTCATCACAACAGTTTGATTTTCAATTTTGATTTAAACTTCTGCGTTCTACTCCCACCAAAGACGTTTGTTACGAGCAATGCACACCCAGTGACGTCTGAGGAAAATTTCACAAATTTGCTTAGGAACTGAACCCAGGACCTCTTGCTTACTGGTGCCGACATCTTACCCACCTGACTACCAAGCTTAACCCATTCGCACATGTACATCATTGCATTGCAAACAACGAAAACAAAGAAAGTCCTTACTCCTTGGAGGGGTCATCATTTTGAATCTTGTCGTCTTATGATGACGTCATTTATTTAGCTACATGGTGATACCTTGTTTGCTACCAAAGACTGTAAATTGTCCAAGACTGACAACGGTTTATGAAAAAGGATGCAGGTTGAAAAGTTGCAAATTTATAGATTAAGCGAGGAGAAATTGCTAAGCCTAAACACACACACATGTAATTGGCTCCCATCGACAGCACAGTGCAGGTAATTCAATTTCGCCTGCTCCCATGCGCACAAGCACTGTGCAATCGATATATCCTGCTGTTTGTTTCAAGGAATGTAACATTGTCACGCAGCCATTTCCACTTCCACTAAATCTGCAACTTTTCAAACTGCATCATTTTTCATAAACCTTTGTCAATGTCGGACGATTTACAGTCTTTGGTATCAAAATGTAGCTAACAACATTTCCTAAAGGTCTATATAGATGACGTCATCATAAGACGATCAGATTCAAAATAATGACCCCTCCAATGAGTGTGGACTTTCTTTTTTTGCGGTGTTTATTTAGTCACTGAAGAATCAATGAAAGGCAGGGCGGTTTCGGGCACTACAGTGACTAAAATTGTAAGTTAAAATTTGCTCTCTTTTATTTTTTTTATTGGCAGCTTCATAAAATCTGGTTTAGGAAAATCAAGGGAACGACAGATTGGGAAGCACACTTCGCGACAAGTCTGCGAACAAAATTTTTAAAAATGTCATATTCTTACTGGCAGTTGGATCGCACGTCATGCAGCACTGTCCTTCCACTGGTGCTGGATTGTCACAGTCCAGTGCAGGACAGTCCTTGGATGTACATCTGACACCACCCAGCTCGGTGCATTCACACTCCGTGCACGGATCTGGATTCCACTTCTCTCTAGGCATGTAGGTGTTGCCTTCTGCGTCTGAGCAGGCATTGTCTGGATCTGCAAGGGAGTAAGCAGAGAAAAGATATCTGGTAAGCAGAGAAGAGATATCTGGTAAGCAGAGAAGAGATATCTGGTAAGCAGAGAAGATATATCTGGTAAGCAGAGAAGAGATATCTGGTAGGCAGAGAAGAGATATCTGGTAAGTAGAGAAGAGATATCTAGTAGGCAGAGAAGAGATATCTAGTAAGCAGAGAAGAGATATCTGGTAAACAGACAAGAGATACCTAGTAAGCAGAGAAGAGATATCTAGTAAGCAGCGAAGAGATATCTAGTAGGCAGAGAAGAGATATCTAGTAAGCAGAGAAAAGATATCTGGTAAGCAGACAAGAGATACCTAGTAAGCAGACAAGAGATATCTAGTAAGCAGAGAAGAGATATCTAGTAGGCAGAGAAGAGATATCTAGTTAGCAGAGAAGAGATATCTGGTAAGCAGACAAGAGATACCTAGTAAGCAGAGAAGAGATATCTAGTAAGCAGAGAAGAGATATCTAGTAGGCAGAGAAGAGATATCTAGTAAGCAGAGAAAAGATATCTGGTAAGCAGACAAGAGATACCTAGTAAGCAGACAAGAGATATCTAGTAAGCAGAGAAGAGATATCTAGTAGGCAGAGAAGAGATATCTAGTAAGCAGAGAAGAGATATCTGGTAAGCAGACAAGAGATACCTAGTAAGCAGAGAGGAGATATCTAGTAAGCAGAGACGAGATATCTAGTAAGCAGAGAAGAGATATCTAGTGGCAGAGAAGAGATATCTAGTAAGCAGAGCAGAGATATCTAGTAAGCAGAGAAGAGATATCTAGTAAGCAGAAAAGAGATATCTTATAAGCAGAGGAATTAAAATCAGAGGTCCTCTAAACATAAAAAACATAACAATCACACCACACTTATGTAAGACATTTAAATGAATAAAATGCTGCTGCAAACTGCTAACTGGCTGAAATAACCTGAGCTATACAAATAGTAAAAAAATGAAGACAAGGCCCAATTTAATAGAGCTATAAGGCACAATGAAATTGCTAAGCACACATTTGCGCTTAGAAAAGATTGCCGAGAACCAGTCAGACAGTAAACACTCCATGACTTTTTTGGTTGGTAATCCATTTTTGGTAAGCAACTTATTTACACCCATACTGGAATTTGTATCTTTGTGGAGACATCTCTTTGTTCTCGTGTACTAAAATTTTAGAGTGTGAAAAGCTTGTTTTAAAATGCTCCTCTTTTAACCAGAATTAATTTCCTGGGCTGAAATTCAGACCAAATATCCCTTACATAAAATACTTCAATTTGCGACGGATAAATACACCTTGGAAATTCCTAGTTTTTGAGTAAAATCCATATATCTATTTCATGATAACTTTGTGAAGACATATTCACCTATAGAAATTGCCCTGTGGAGACCTTTACAATCTTTTGTTCCCTATTGTACACACGTCTCCATAAGGTAGTGAATTACAAAACAGTGTATGCATGACAAACTGTGATTCGTGTTGCATCATCATATAACTATTATAACATGCATTTTGGAAAATCAGGCTGCGTCCAACTAAACTGACATACAACTCGGAAAACCTACGGGAGGTAGATTCAGATGCTTCCTATAGGTCTATGTTTGTAACTGCCGGCTGAAGCCAAGTGATTTTCAAAACGACTAGCTTCGGCTTCGTCTTCGGTTTAATGACATTTTAGGCCCCCGACTTCGGAGAATTAAGCTACATTTTGATGCCTGTATGCTTTATGAACATTCAATCGGTTGATATGAAGGAAAAAGTTGGAATATTTTTGTTCAGTTTGCCTCTCAGTGATTTAGAAGAAGTAGACAAAGCCGAAGCTGAAGCCGAAGCAAAGGTTTCGAAAACCCCCTCAGTTTCATTCCATCCCTACTGCATGACCTAATGAATGACCTGGGAGTGACCCCGTATGACCTTTGCAATTATCACTGACCTGGTGGGCATTTGCGGCAGCATTCTTCAGGCACGCGTTTGAGCGGCTGGTCGCAGGGCAGGGCGGGACAGGTCTCCTTGTCGCAGCGTAGGTTGCCGTTGTCGCACGTGCAGACCTTGCACGGGTTCCGCTGCCATATCTCGCCGTGGCGCATCTTGCGGCCGGACTTCGTGGTGCAGCCCTTGGACACGCGATCCCCTGGACAGACGAGACATAAGGGAAAAAACTTGTCAATATGAAGTGAGCCCTCTTTGGGATAACAATGTCAGGGGATTTCAAAACTTGGGCTATGTTTACAGCTGTGGTTTCATCTCAGTCTTAAGTATAATTAAAGAGCCTCTTAAAGTTAACGGACACCTTTCGCAAAATGTGTTTTTCACGATTTAAGGAACAACAATACAATATATATGAAGCAGGGTATAAAAAAAACTAAACCTGTTGAATTTTACTCTCGGTAGATATTTTTGAGAAAAAAAAAATTGGTTGTGCACTGAACAGTGAATCCCTTATATTGTAGTAAAATATCTTGCTCAAGGGCACAAGGACGGACCCCACTTACCAGGGCAGGTGTCGCAGCACTTGCCCTCCTGGCTGAGAGGCTCGGCGCAGTCCAGCGCCTTGCACAGCTCAGTGTCGCACGTAATGACACTATTGTCGCAGTAGCACGTGGTGCAGTTGCTGTATTTGAGGCTAGTGCCGTGGTCGAACTCCCTGCCGTCGTCAAATGTGCACGATTTCAGTTGGTCTGTGAGAAGCAAGGTCGAAAACCAGGGATTACAACCACGATACCGGAACATTTTCAACGTTGGTTTTTCAAAGTTATGGACTCTGCACACGAACAGTAGACAGCATTTTTGTGACTACTTGTTTAGATTACACTTGACATGCTTGTATTCCATTTGTCCATTTGTCGTTGGCGCAGCAAAGAAATCAAACACTGGATTTGACTTTTGAATGTCATAACAGCAAGAGATAGTTGGACACCCAAGTATTACTTACAATGTCCAAAACCTTTTAATTTTTGGTCATTCTATAAATTTGGGGTCCAATAGTTTTTGGTGTCCTGGTTACATCTGACATGAGATTTTGTAATTTCAGAACACATTCTTTAATGCCTTCTACCTCCAAGAGTGATTATGTAATGCGAATTACCTGCTAAACAAATAAACAATAGTTTGAAGTCAATTTCAATTATATTTGCATGTCAAATTACACACAGGTCAGGTGTGACACGGACATCAAAATGTCACACTTTTGTGCTCAAATTTGTATCCTTGTGGAGACACGCACACAATAGGGAACAAAACATTGTAAAGGTCTCCACAAGGCAATTTCTATAGATGAATAGGTCTCCACAAGGTTTTCACGAAATAGATATATGGATTTTACTCAAAAACAAGGAATTTCCAAGGTGGGTTGATCTTTCGCAAATGGAAGAGTTTTAGTAAAGGGATATTAAGTCCGAATTTCAGCCAAGGAAATTAATTCTGGTTAAAATAAGAGCATTTTGAAACTTCACTTTCAAAATTGAAAACTTTACTACAAGAGAACAAAGAAATGTCTCCACAAGGATACAAATTTGAGAGTGTGGTGGACCCCAAATGTTTAGAATGACCCTTTTCGAAGTAAGCAGGCGCGCAACTGGAAATTTAGAAAAAAAACCGAGAAAACTCCAAACCATACAAGACTTTGTACAGTATTTTTCAATTTATAATGGCATTAATGAGAGGTACAAAAATGAGGAAATCAGCGGATTTGAGGAAAAATTTCATGCCTAAGTAAGACTGATGGTAATTGGTTTCATTTTAGCAGGTTCTGAACAAAAAAATTTACAAGGAAATTTAAAATTTATATTTACAAAGAAAAGTCTTGTGAATTGACTTACTCTACATTTAAAACATTGTTTAAAATTTCCGAAAGCAATCAACAACCTCTTTACGATGGACTGTAGTGCTTCATGAAATGGCCTCCCCCCCCCCCCCCCCCCCACCGTTTCCTACCTGGGCATTTCAGGCAGCACTCGCCCTTGACCCTCACAGGGTCGGCGCAGTCCAGCGCAGGGCACTGTGTGTTCTCACAGCTGACTTTGCTGTTCTCACAGCTGCAGGTCTTGCAGGGGCCTTTAGTCCAGGACTCGCCGCTCACGTAGCTCTTGTCCTTGAAGGTGCATGGGGCTGGCGCTGGCTCATCTAAGAAAGAAAGAACATAAATAAATAAGTAAATAAAAGCGAGGTGGTATGACAAAATCAGGCAGAATTGGCCAGAGCTATAAATAAAGTTGCAAAATGACATGGGGTGATTTTTCAGTGATTTTGAGAATTGTTTTTCTGGCAAACCCATAATAGGCAAGGTTATTTGCTTCTGTATGCCTATTGCTAAGGTAATATTGGTGTTTTATAATGACACCTTTTCTAAATAACTTTTTTGCTAAACTCAAACTTGAAAGGCCTATTTCTCAATTTTGACATTTCAAACAGTCTGATTTCAAAATTCAATAACTTCCCTTTGGAAGATCCAATTTCAAAAAGCAAAGCGGCGTTTGAAAGAGCAAGGTCTATATATTTACTTATATTGCAATAACTGAAAATTGACTTCTTGCCTAAAAGTGCCTGATTTTGACATACCATGAAAAAAAAAGTTATAGGAAAAGACGAGCGAAGCTGAGGAATTTAACATTGGCATTGACAGGTAAAAGGGAAAGCGGCAGCTGAATTAATATTAAAAACATCAACCAGGAAGAAAGATGATTCTCACTGTGCGAATCTAACACAGGGGTGCATATCGCCCGATGATTACCGAATAAGAAATTATGGAGCCTGATACCCGTCAGGATTTTTTACGAACTGCAGGACAATTTCAGGGAAGTTGTTCAGAATTCTGCGACAAAAATGACCCAATACAACATGGTCATTGCGGACAATCCTGTCAGTAACTTGTATCCCCGATATTGACTGAGAAGCATTCCTCACCTGGGCAGCGAGGGCAGCATTCGTCGCGTGCCTTGACCGCATTGTCGCACAGGGTCTCTGGGCAGACCGTCATGTCGCACTCCAGCGAGCCGAAGAAGCAGGTGCAGGTAGAGCAAGGGGATTGGCGGAATGTCTCGCCGGTCTGCAGGCGCCGACCGTCCACCGTGCAGCCCATGTCCGGCTCATCTAGGGTCAACCATGGAATAAAAATCATCGTATGTTTTAGGGTTTGACCTTAAAGCTAGAAGCTACTCGAGTTAGAGACTAACATAGGCAGGGAGGGATCGGGTAAAAATATCCTCCTTTTCCAAAATGGGTGTGTTCATGTTCTTACAGTAAAACTTGCAAACAGCTTCCTCATCAACATTTTTTTTTAGTTTTGAAAATTGTTCTCAGAATCAGAACTATTAGGATGGAAATTTAAAAATGAAATTTTTTTAACGATTGTAAGTCATATGTTTTGCTGAACAAACAGGCTGATTATTCCCCTTAGCTTAGCTGCTTAGCATGTATTCCGCTAAGCAGAAAATATCATGTATGAAACCAGCTGAAAACTACCCACAAGCAATATAAACTTGACTGAAATTTTCGAAAAAAATGTTGCAACCTGACGCCACTTTTTTTCTTCATATATCATCTCAATAAAGGTCAGTCATTGCAAAAATGATGACAAGACATGAATCTGGGACTGAGAAACATTTCCAATTTTGTTAGGAAATACTTACAAAATGTTCTTGACTCTCCATAGACTTTGTACACAACCGCTGAAGTGGCGCAGGTTACAATATTTTTTCCGAATTTTCTTCTGGTATCGTGCTTTTGCTGAGCAAAACAATTTCTAAGTTTTGGGTTACCGCTGCAAGAAATTCATCCTATTGACACCCTTACATTTGGGGATTCTATCTATTGCAAGGAAAGTATAGTCTTACCAATGCAGATTCGGCAGCACTCTCCGGCCACCTTGACAGAGTTGGGGCAAGTGAGTAGCGGGCAGGTCTCGGTGGAGCAGCCCACGATGCCGTTGTTGCATTGACAGGTCTTGCACGGGTTGATACGCCACCATTCGCCGCTGGGGACCTCATTGCCCTCGTACATGCAGGGAGCAGGGATTGGCTCACCTGCAAAATCAGGAGGAATAAACAGCAGTGTAAGACCAAACAACGCGGTAATATGTGTTGCGGTAAAATGCATTGCTCATGGACATAAGTTTGGCCTTACTAACACAATGTGGACAGTGAATCCTGTTTTTATGGTGGAAGTAATATTGCTCATTAGAGCAATTCCAAGCAAAAGTGAACAAGGCTGGAAAGTGAAACTGTATGAAATCTTCCAAACTACAAGCATCACAACAAATGTGGTGTCAAATTAAAGGGGACAACAAGAGCTTTCATTTTACTGGTATGCCAATGAGATGGAATGTAGTTAAAAGGGATTTTGGGTCCAAAAACTTGCTTTTTAAATAAAATCATGGATTTTTGGTAGTCGTTTTGGCACCTTGTTTTAACATGCAAAATGCCGTGAGTATTTTTGGGAGGTTTTTGTGTTTAAGGCAGAGAGAAAGGTTCATACATTATAAGAAAACAGTTTCATTATGTTGCAGTTCATCAAATTAGATTTTAAGCCGTGTTAGAAACCATGAAGAGGAAGTAACGTGAGTGACGTAACGTGAGTGACGGTACCTCCCTGTAATCTAATGTCCCTGGCATCTAAAATACACACTTATTTGATTGAAAATGGGTTTTTATATCTAGCTATAGTTTGAATGAAAGGTAAAACAATGTTACTTCTGTGTTGGCGACTACAGTTCGAGGAGATTTTAACAACAAAACTGCAGGAACATTTTCCATGTCCCTTTTTTTGGAATATGAGTGACAACCAAAAAAACACCTGTGTTTTAACAAAGTGAAGTAATAGGTTGAATTTTTCTTTCCATGTTTGAGTACCCCTTACCCCAAGGTTATTGTACGGCTGGTTTGATTCAGCTTGATCAAATACTTTTGAAGCAGTGAGAGGTCAAAGTAGCCTCATAGTAATGTAAGTGACGGTACTCACATTCATACATGTAGCCATTTTGACACAAACCAGACTGTTACTCCCTTCTATTGTTGTAAAACGGCTTGCCTATGGACACCAGTTTCGCCATACTAACCGGGGCATCGTGCGCAGCACTCGTCGCTGCGAGTGATGGGGTTCTCGCAGTCGGTCGGGTTGCAGTCCTTGGAGGTGCAGTACGTCTCCCCGTTGTAGCACTCACACGAGTTGCATGGGTCGGTGGAGAATTTCTCGCCGTGTTTGTAGGGGGTGCTGATATCGCTCAGGCAATCCTTGGCATCCTCTGTAAAACAAATGGATATATTGACCTCTGAACTCAGTGCTTGACCTGTGACCTAAGGGTCATTAATTTGAGTTAACCTTAGGGCACTGCATTCTGTATGAGCAAGTTGGAGTAGGCCAGTCACTCTATAAGTAGGGGAGGCATGATCAAGGTGCAAAGTAACCAATCAGATTTTGCTTCAGACATTCTGTTAACCTCACAGTATCTGAAAAGTAAGATAAACAAGAAACTGGCCTGTCAGTCACCTGAAAATGTTTGACACTAACATTGCCAGTTTCTTGATAAGCTTATGTTTGAGATATCTTGAGGTTAATAGAGAGTCTAAAACATAAGTGGTTTTAACAGGTGTATGTTTCAGACCTCCAATGGCTGAAACGGTGACTAAATGTCGGAAACATAATCGCCATTCTTCACTTTTCAGAATTTCGTCCGGACCGAGATTTTTCAAACATTTCTGGTTCACATCGAAAGAAACTTCCTGCAAGAACGCAGAACTCGACACAGATTACCAAACTGACCTTGACACCGTTGGCAGCATTCCCCTTTGACCTTGACCGTCTCGCTACAGGTCAGCGTCGGGCAGACGTTGGACTCGCAGTCGATGCGTCCGTTGGAGCAGCTGCAGGACTTGCAGGGACCTGACTGCCAGGTATCGCCATGGGGTACGACCTCGTCACCTCGCTTGCAGGACTTGGGGCTCGGGACGCCTGATCGCAAGAACACAAACGCAAAAACAGTTGCTTAAAAGGTACAGATTCATCCGTAGATCGCCAACATTTATCCATGGCTCAGTTGTGCATCCAGATTTCAGGTTCAGTTGGGGAGGGGGCAAAGTGACACAATTTTTACTTAAAAGTGACTCAATATTTTTTGTAAGTGTGTAAGGGAAAAGCGGTGTTGCAAAGCTATCCTCCAAGGCGATACATCTGATATGAGTTAATGAATTCTATGTTTTGGTATTTTTCAATACTGTTTATATCACCAATTAGCACATGTACTACGTTGGACATTGGATTTATTCCACGATGACTTCTTGGTTGGTTTGGGGTGATTTTCCATAACAAATTCTCGGTTGGTTTGGGGCGATACACGGAATAACTGGCAGGGCACTTTGGGGCGGTACAGAGACTACTAGCTTAATCCAGAAAGTAAGCTTACCTGGACACTGAGGGCAGCATTCGCCCTCTACAGCCGCCGGATTATCGCAGGTCGGCTTGGGACACAGTTTGTCCGTGCAGACGATGGTTCCCTCTTTGCACTCGCAGGTCTTGCATGCATCGGGCTGCCAGGTCTCACCGTGCTTGTATGTGACTCCCCCGGTCGCAAGGCAGGTTGGAATATCCTCTGAAAAGACATAATTATTACTAAGGTAGAATTTTTTCTCTTCATATTTTACAATTGTAGTCAAATTTGTAACGAGCCAATGTGTGATGCGATCAGGCTAAATGAGTCGTTTGTCGGGAATTTTCATTTGGAGATTCAGGCCAAAATACGACCACTTCATCACATTTCTTAATGTTCCGACTTCCATAATTTTTGAACTTAAGGTGGTACCAGCATGCGGTTTTCATAGCAGTAATGCTGAGATTCTGCTTTTTTCGAATCATATTGACCAGGGTCGACAGATGACTCATTTAGCTTGATCGTATCACATATGGCCCATCAGACCGGTGTTTATTTCCATTTTTTTGACACAAAACTGAGAGCATTTCTGTTCCCCCTGGATGGGATGATATTCCATCGCAGGTTACTTCCAAGCTTATCTCGGTACCCATTTATACTCCTGGGTGGAGAGAGGCAAGTGGGGGTGAAGTGGCTTGCCCAAGGACACAACATATGACCGACAGCAGGACTCAAACCCCTGACCCTCTGATACCTGTTATCTCCGGTTTCAGTAGCATGAAACGACAGAGGATATTTCTATTCCCCCTGGATGGGATGCCAGTCCATCGCAGGTTACTCCCCAGCTAAAGCCGGTACCCATTTCTACTCCTGGGTGGAGAGAGGCAAGTGGGGGTGAAGTGGCTTGCCCAAGGACACAACATATGGCCAGCAGCTGGATTCGAACTCCTGACCCTCCGATCGTGAATCACAAGCCCCAACCACTAAGCAACACTCCCGTTTGATTTTCCATGTGACAACCCAAAATTCACTTCAAATTGTGAACCTCCCAATACAACAGACAGCTTGTTGCATACCGGGGCACCTCTTGCAGCACTCGCCGACCACCTCCTCCGGGTCGCTGCAGCTCAGCAGCGGGCAGCTCTCCGTCTGACAGTTCTTGTTGCCGTTGTCGCAGCTGCAAGTCCGGCAGGGTCCCTTACGCCAGGACTGGCCTGAGATGTACTCCACGCCGCTCTTGAGACGACAGGTCTTCGGGGCTGGATCAGCTGGGATTCAAACGTAATTGAAATTTTGTATAAATTTGTCATCCTTTTGGTTGTGAAGAACCAATACTCACTGCAATGAGAATCCCAATCCCTATACTACTGAGCTACTGTAGGCCAGTTTTCTGTTTTTCTTGTGTCTTGTTATAACTTGATATTAATCAAGACTTGATATTTATCCTAAATTATTATGTTTGGTATGACTCAGTTTCTGACGTCCCTTTCTCGACAACAAAAAAGTTTCATTCCGTGTCAATCTAGTGATCTTTTGGACTTTTAAAGTTTTAACAATGTTTTTTTTCCAAGAAGACAACAAGGCCAAGATTTTTCCAAATTTCAGTGTCCTGATCGAACCTTCAAATCCCAACTTCAACATGGACCCAACTTATGACCCGCGATTGTTCTTACCTGGGCAGCGAGGGCAGCACTGCCCCTCGTCGCGGATCGTCGGCTTGCAGCCGAGGGCGGGGCACTTGAGGGTGTTGCAGGAGGTGGTGCCATCGTCGCAGGTACACGTCACGCAGTCGCTTGCCTTCCATTCATCGCCGTGATTGTATCGGGTGCCGTCTGCCGCCACGCACGTGCCAAAGTCCTCTGGAATAGGGAACATTCAAAATTAGCGGTTTGTCAGCGTTAAACATCCATGTGCGGCAAGATCAAGGTATTATTTTGAAAAACAAAATTAATTAGAACTTAAATTCACACCTGCTGGGCCTGCGACCATGCAATGGGTTGCACCGTAATACTCAAGGGCCCAAATGTCTTGGTGCTGCTTAACAGTTAACGGAAACGTTGTGCCAACTTTAAGCACTATTTCACGGCCTGGATGTGCTTACAGCAGTGCGCAAATGGAGATTTCTATTGTTACGTCACTATTAAGTTAAGCAACCTTTTCCTCCGAGGTAAGCGGTTGCTGCATGCGCTTACTGCTTACAGTTTTCATGAAATAGATTGAGGTTCTGTTAGCAGAAAATTGTGTGCTTGGCAGCCCGATGAAATTGGGCCCAAAAGCTTGGTTCAATTCAGACCCTCCCAATATCCCAAATGAAATGTAAAATCTCCATAATTACAGTAGGATAATGTTTTGTGGTGATTATATATGACCAGCGGCAAATTCCATGGAGCAGCTAGGCAAGCAAATTGCTTAGCACTGTGCACGGCAAGCTAAACAAAGGCGGAGAACCAGCCAACATACAATAAATATCACATGGCATGTTGGCCGGTAACCCTATATTCATAACCAAACTAGTTTGCTGCACATAGCAGTAGTAGACATCACTTACCGACGCAGACCCTGCAGCATTGACCTTTGACCTTGACTGGGTTGGAGCAGGTCAGTGCCGGGCAGGTCGGCGTCTCGCAATCCACTGCGCCGTCGGTGCACGAGCATGAAGTGCAGTGACTCTTGCCGTCCCATCTCTCGCCATGCTGGTACTCCTCGCCATTGTAGGTACAGGTCTCAAATGGTCGTCCTTCAAAAAAAACAAGGAGGAAAGGTTGTTGAACAGTTCAACCACAAAATCAAAGCGAAGATCTTCATTGACACAGACATTTCAGTATTAAGCAACTCAAAAGCTTTGTACAGCACCTTTTTACTCACACAGAACTGTTACTACAAGCAAAAGGAGATTCTGTTCCAATTTGGGTACTGATGACCAGTTTGGATTTTGTTTGCCCAAGAAAAGTTTGGGAGTTTCTTAAACTTTTGTTTCCTGATAACAAAATTCCAGTTGTAGTAGCCTCAAGGCTACACATTCAACAGAGCGAAAAAATTCTGACAGAGCATAAAACTTCCTGGCCCGATTTTGAGTGGGATTGTTTTATCCGAGTTTTTCTTAGGCATTTAACCTAACCCCCTTGATAGTGTTCAAAAGCTATGGGCTTTTAAAAGATTCATGGTGTAAGGATTGAGTGAAAAAAACGAACACTTAAAATCTCTTTCAGTTTACTCCTTAAAATCTGAAACTCAACACGTAACCCCATCTCTCATAGAAGTTTTGAAAGGAACCCTCCTGAAATCTGCAAAATTTGACATTTTGACTTTGATACCTTCACACTGCTTGCAGCACTGGCCTGGAACGGTGATAGGGTTACTGCAGGTCAGGCTTGGGCACGTTGTCTCGTCGCAATCGATACCGCCGTTGTTGCACTTACATCTCTTGCAGTCTCCGTCACGCCATGTCTCGCCGTGTTGGTACTCTACACTGTCGGCGGTGATGCAGACTTGGGCATCCTCTGAGGTAAAAAAAAAAAAAGAAGACGTCATTTACAAATTGCTTCAATATTGTGTTTGAAATCAACATATCCCTTTTATAGGCATTGTATAGATCAGGGCCCAAATTCTTGGCTCTGCTTACTGTTAGCTAAAAATCCCTGCTTAATGCAGCAGAAAATTGTGTGCTTACGGTAAGCGTATTTCACGGGTTAGCAGGAAATGCTGGCTTCTGTGCATGCGTACATCCGGTAACTAAGGATTCTGTGCTTACAGTGTTAGCACAGAATTTTAGCGGGGTAAGCACAAAATGGTGAGCGTAAGCACAGAATTCTGTGGTTAGCGTTGCCATGAAATTGGGCCCAGGAAAGCGAAACCAGTCTACCCACCTGGGCATCTCATGCAGCATTCGCCGGGCACCTTGATGGGGTCGGTGCAAGTCAGGGCACCACACGCCGGGGAGTCACAGTTGACTTTGCCGTTGTCACAGACGCACGACTTGCAGGCGTTCTTGTCCCAGCGTTCACCGTGCTGGTAGGTCTGACCTCCGACCTCGCAGGACTTCGCTGTGAGCGCCGGCGGTGCTACCTCTGCAGAACATCCAAGTAAGAGTGCACAGAATTATGTCAGTGGCATGGCTGAAAACATACGATGGGTTCGTGAGTGGCCTAGGTTTTCATTTTGGATGAGTGTGAAGTTGGGGTATCCACGTCAGTAGATAATAGGAAAACTTTTTATTTTCTGTTGAAATGTTGAATTTCCTCTGGTTTTTCTCTTGGAAAATGCCAAACTCACAAAAGAGATTTACATTCACACGGTGTCATTGCAAATTTACATTTGTTGCTGACTTCACCAAGCAAACCTTCAAATGTTATCTTTTTCAGTCTTCTTGATTTTCTTAAAGCAGATATGCACACCAGCTACGTGTTATGGACATTCAATGCTACACAATGGTTAGATATTCACAAGGCATAGAACTGAAATAACCTAGGATAGGGCATGACTCTTCTGACTCATAGCTCTGAAGGTTTTTTTTTTTAAACGACAATGTCTGAGAAAAGTGATGTTGAAAACTCCCGCTATAGACTATTATCACGTTGCAGCCGTTTGATTTTTTCCCATTCAAATCAGTGTAACCAAAGCAAGGCAGAAAGGAAACTTAGTCTGGTTCCTTTTTTTCACAAAAAAACCCATTAGCATTCAGTACTGCTATTGGATACAGGGAACATGACTGAAATGGTGGCAGCATGATAAAGGTCTATAGTCAATGACTATCGTTGGTTGCAGAAAAACAACCCTGAATAGTGTTCAAGCTTGTGGGAAAGTTTTCAGTTGACCAGATGCATGCTAGTTTTAACATCACATATCATCAAATTAGTTTTGCCCTTCACCGACGTATAAATACTGCATACTCAATGTGTTACCTCCCGAGTGAAAGTTGGAAAAAAATCACTCGGGTGGGATTCGAACCAGCTACCTGATCCCATTAACCCAGTGGTCGAGTGGTAAGACAGCTGTACTAGAAAGCAGGAGGTCGTGGGTTCGAGTCCCACCCGAGTGATTTTTTTCCAAATTTCACTCGGGAGGTAACACACTGAGTATATGCAGTGTTTATACGGTGAAGGGCAAAACCTAATGTGATTCACATCAACCTGACGCAAAAATCCCATCTTATGAACCACATATCACGGCTTACTGGGACAGACAGGGCAGCACTGGTTATCTGGCACAACGGCGTCTGCGCAGTCCACCTCCGGGCACGTCTGGGTGTCGCAGGACACCTTGCCGTCGTTACACTGGCACTTCTTGCAGTTGTTGACCCGCCATGTCTCAAGATGGTCCTTGACGTCTCCATTACCATCCAACTGGCACTGCTTCAACTCATCTGAAGCAAAAAAAAAATATAAAAAAATACACGTCTTGGTCAACTCAAGTATCTGAAAATTTTAAAAAGGGCCAACAACATCTGTTTTTTTTTACGTAGACTGAAATCCTTTGGTGTGGGCAGGCATATTTTGATTAATTTCTATAGATGTGTAATTGAATCTAGCTAGACCAGCTCTATTATTGTTTGATTCAATGTCACTCCTAAGTGTGAAATTGGTAGACTGAATCGGGTGGCTAAAAACGCGTGGTACATAATTCAAGTTAAGTTGGATGACATGATGACAATTTATGATAAGAGAATGATGAATTGTTTTCATTGTATGGTATTTTAAATTGAGTCAATTTTACTTTTCTGAGAGTCCAACATTACAAATTCATGTGATTGTTTTTTAATCATTGGCTGAATAAATCAGTCTTAAACTTAATCTTAATGATATATAGGCTATTGACATTTTTTACAATTCTGATAATGAACCTAAGGATTACTATAAGGTGCTCGTAGTACTGTGGCGCACAAGCCTGAAAAAATCTTTAGAGATCAGATTGTGAAGAAATTCCAGATTTAGAGGGGGGGGGGGGGGGGGGAAGAATACTGGAATAATTGGAATGTTCAGAGAAAACCCAGTAGGCACTGAAAAACAAATTCGCATCTAGGCAGGAATCGAACCTCGGACATAAAGATGAGGTATAACATACGCGTCAATCAGAAGTGGCTTCAGCCGCTCCCATAGATGTATGTGTGATTGCTAGCCGTAGCCAAGTAATTCACACACAGCCTTAATGGCTATGGCCAGCTCTAACACACGTGTCTATCAGAAGTGAATTCATCCCCTCCCATAGGTGTATGTGTGATTGCAAGCCGTAGCCAAGTAATTCAGACAGCCTTACTGGCTATGACCAGCTCTAACACATGTGTCTATCAGAAGTGGCTTCAGCCGCTCCCATAGGTGTATGTGTGATTGCTAGCCGTAGCCAAGTAATTCAGACAGCCTTACTGGCTATGGCCAGCTCTAACACACGTGTCAATCAGAAGTGGCTTCAGCCGCTCCCATAGATGTATGTGTGATTGCAAGCCGTAGCCAAGTAAGTCAGACACAGCCTTACTGGCTATGGCCAGCTCTAACACACGTGTCTATCAGAAGTGGCTTCAGCTGCTCCCATAGGTGTATGTGTGATTGCAAGCCGTAGCCAAGTAATTCAGACAGCCTTACTGGCTATGGCCAGCTCTAACACACGTGTCTATCAGAAGTGGCTTCAGCTGCTCCCATAGGTGTATGTGTGATTGCAAGCCGTAGCCAAGTAATTCAGACAGCCTTACTGGCTATGACCAGCTCTAACACATGTGTCTATCAGAAGTGGCTTCAGCCGCTCCCATAGGTGCATGTGTGATTGCAAGCCATAGCCAAGTAATTCACACACAGCCTTACTGGCTATGGCCAGCTCTAACACATGTGTCTATCAGAAGTGGCTTCAGCCGCTCCCATAGGTGCATGTGTGATTGCAAGCCATAGCCAAGTAATTCACACACAGCCTTTCTGGCTATGGCCAGCTCTAACACATGTGTCTATCAGAAGTGGCTTCAGCCGCTCCCATAGGTGTATGTGTGATTGCAAGCCGTAGCCAAGTAATTCACACACAGCCTTACTGGCTATGGCCAGCTCTAACACATGTGTCTATCAGAAGTGGCTTCAGCAGCTCTCATAGGTGTATGTGTGATTGCTAGCCGTAGCCAAGTAATTCACACACAGCCTTAATGGCTATGGCCAGCTCTAACACACGTGTCTATCAGAAGTGGCTTCAGCCGCTCCCATATGTGTATGTGTGATTGCTAGCCGTAGCCAAGTAATTCACACACAGCCTTAATGGCTATGGCCAGCTCTAACACACGTGTCTATCAGAAGTGGCTTCAGCCGCTCCCATAGGTGTATGTATGATTGCAAGCCGTAGCCAAGTAATTCAGACTAAGCCTTACTGGCTATGGCCAGTTCTAACACACGTGTCTATCAGACGTGGCTTCAGCAGCTCTCATAGGTGTATGTGTTATTGCGAGCCATAGCCAAGTAATTCACACACAGCCTTAATGGCTATGGCCAGCTCTAACACGCGTGTCTATCAGAAGTGGCTTCAGCCACTCCCATAGGTGTATGTGTGATTGCAAGCCGTAGCCAAGTAATTCAGCCGCAGCCTTACTGGCTATGGCCAGCTCTAACACATGTGTCTATCAGAAGTGGCTTCAGCCGCTCCCATAGGTGTGTGTGTGATTGCAAGCCGTAGCCAAGTAATTCAGCCGCAGCCTTACTGGCTATGGCCAGCTCTAACACATGTGTCTATCAGAAGTGGCTTCAGCAGCTCTCATAGGTGTATGTGTGATTGCGAGCCATAGCCAAGTAATTCACACACAGCCTTAATGGCTATGGCCAGTTCTAACACGCGTGTCTATCAGAAGTGGCTTCAGCCACTCCCATAGGTGTATGTGTGATTGCAAGCCGTAGCCAAGTAATTCAGCCGCAGCCTTACTGGCTATGGTCAGCTCTAATACATGTGTCCATCAGAAGTGGCTTCAGCCGCTCCCATAGGTGTATGTGTGATTGCAAGCCGTAGCCAAATAACTCTTTAATGGCTCACGGCCGACTGACTCACCTGGGCACTTCTTGCAGCATTCACCCTTGACCTTGACTGGGTTGTCGCAGGTCACACGAGGGCAGGTGTCCTTGGAGCAGAAGATGTCGCCGTCTGAGCAGGTACACTGGCTGCAGTCCGTGGGGTTCCAGACGTCGCCGTTTTTGTACTTCTGATTGCCAGCTCGGCAGGATTTCAGTGGGGCTATGCCTTTAGTGTCAGACAATGGAACAAATAAAGTGTGGTCAATGCGAAGATTGATATCTTCAAGATTTATAAAAACACCATGTCCAACATTACAGTTGCCAATGTCAATTGCTGTAGTTATTTTTTGGGGAGAAAAGTTTTGCAGGACTAACCGGGGCACGTTGGGCAGCATTCTCCTTCCAACACGGCCGCGTCGCTGCAATCGGGCACCGGGCAGCTCTGGTGATCGCAGACCACCGCGCCGTTGTCGCACTGGCATTCCACGCAGGCACTCTCGCTCCACTTTTCGCCGTGTTTGTATGTCACTTGGTCGTACATAAAGCCAACATCACAGGATTTGACATCCTCTGTTGAGAAGAAAGAAAAAACAAGGAAAAAAAGGCCCTCTTATAAAATCTTGAACCTTAAAGTCTTTTTTCGGCGCTTGTTTAATACTTTAAGCTGCAACCATTGATCTGTTAGCACCAGTACTACACTGTTTTACATTGTAATAATAATAATAATGGCTTCTTGTATAGCACTCATGTCCGTCACGAAGTGACGCTCCTGGTGCTCTATTAATTACCCTGGCTTTAGCACGGCTGCCAGTACGGCGCTCAAGCATTGAAGGAATTTCTTCCTACCAGGTACCCACTTACTACACCTGGGTGGAGAGAGGCAATCGTAGTAAAGTGCCTTGCCCAAGCGCACAAGCACCATGTTTCCCGTCAGGATTCGTACCCATGTACCACGGCACACGAGTCGAACACCGTAACCATTGGACCACAGCACCCCACGTTGTTCATTACCTGAGGAACTCCTAAAACCAATTCAAAGTCTGTGCCTAGGACTAAAGCCTCCATCAAGAGACTCATGACTTGGTTAGCAAATTGATTACTTCGAAACTCCACACTGAAAACTACAACAGCACAAGCCATGGCACCACAAATAACAAAAAGTCAAGGAATTTTTCTTTTTTCGCTTTAAGTAGAGGGTCCGATCGGAACGGTCATTACCTGGGCACTTCTTGCAGCATTCACCCTCGATGCTGACCGGGTCACTACAGCTCAGCGCAGGGCAGAGTTCCGTCTCGCAGGCCCATTCTCCATCCTCACAGGTGCATTGCTTGCAGTTATTCCCGCGCAGGATGTAACCATGCTTGTACTCCTTATCCTTGTAGGTGCATTTCTTGAATGCGGGGTCACCTGAAGGAAAGGTAGATGTCGGACAAATAAGCTAAGGTCATGGCTACGATGTTCAACCCTACAAGGGTGGGTGGGGGGGGGGGGCAGGCTTTCACATTTTTTCTGATTTCACTGCTGCACAATTTGTTTAGCATGGAGTCTTTATGAGATACTAGACTGATATCTTGAGGAGATTAATCAAATTGATACCACTTTTAAAAGAATGGGAGGTAGTGCTTACACAAAATGTCAAACTTTGATTGTACTCATTTACTTGTTTGCACTCATTCATGGTCAGAATTGTGAGAGATTAAAGATCATACTTACGATATGCTTCGTCCGATTGAGCTAAAACCTTGCACATGGCCTAAGCATGACTGTTTCTTCTAGCAAACTAAAATTTCATAACAATTGACCGTGGCATATCAGAGATACCTGATAGCATGGTTGTATGACTCACGACTCAGGAGAGGTGACTCGGACACGGATGTTTGGTTACTCAAATACAAGTCTACCTGAAAACTGCTTAGCATCAAACTTTACGCAGTACAGAAAATTGAAAACAGATAGCACTAGGGAGCTAGGATGTAGTCGAGTCCATCACAAGTCCATCACAAGTCCAGTCACAAGTAATTCATGAGTCCAGTCACAAGAAACAGTGGGTTAACAATAACAAAGGAATGTCTTTGTCAAAGCTCATTGGAGTAGCTTGTGATTTGAATTGGGACTGGAGGACTTGTGATGGACTCGACTCTGGTAGGGAGGAAGGAAGTGAAATCTACCTTTGCATTGTTTGCAGCACTGTCCCACATCTTCAGTCTCCTCGCATGCCAGCGCAGGGCAGACTTCTTGCTCACATGTCACGCTCTGGTCATTACAGGTGCAGTCAGTGCAGACAGACTTGGCCCAGGTGGTGCCGTGCTCGTAGGGGGTCTCACCGTCCATGCAGGGCTCGGCGTCAGCTGTGCAACAGCAAACACAAGAACAATTTCAATTCAATTCAATTTTAAAAAGCCGTATCCTCTCTGAGTGATCCCCGTTTGCTATTTCCCAGGTCTATATCGTGACTTTGGGTGTGATCCCTGGCTGTATGGCATATACGGGTTTATGGCTTCTGACTAGCGCCCCTTGAAGAAAGATATTGACAAATTGGGGAACTGCCAATATAGGGCTGGATAGCTCAGTTGGTAGAGCACCGGAACGGCAATCCGGAGGTCGCAGGTTCAAACCCCGCTCCAGTCAATTTTTTGGTTCAAATTTTCAAACAATTCAATTGGATTCAGATAAAATCAACAACAATATATACTGCATATAACAATACAGAGACAAGCAAACAAAGAACTATTGATTTAGTCTGGGATAGCCCAACAAAGCCAACCAACAGAGTCTTATCTCCAATTGGGGATTGGAAAATCTCAAGTCAATTATAAGTGCTGCAAGATGTTATCTGGAGAGCTTGGCAAAAATTCTAAAGTTTGAAAGAGGAAAAAGATTATTAAAGGCGTTGTCATTAAAAAAAAATAAGAATCAAACTTACTTTTATGAAGATAAATGAATTCTTACCAGGGCATGTCTTGCAGCACTTGCCCTCTTCCTGGATGGGCGTGCCTTCGCAGGTCAGGCGAGGGCAGGACACAAAGTTGCAGGCCAGGTCGCCGTCGATGCAAGTACAGGTCTTGCATTCGTCAACCTCCCACCACTCCCCGTCTGCGTATTCCTGGCCCTTGAAGGTGCAAGGCGCGCGGACTACGGCTGGCTCACCTGCAGGAATGACAACAAAAAGAGGCTTGCGTTACAGTACGTTCTACTTCTCAAAATCATGGATGTCACCACGTCAGTTTGCATGGGAGAGATCATGGACAGACAACAAGTGTCAGTAATAAAAGTTTAAAGGGCCTATGACATGAATATTACTTGAATCACATTGTGTGCAACTTTCCACTCTTCTTAAATGTATGAAACTATTTGACATCCCTTTTTGGTTAATCTTATTGAAAAGTGCACTTCTTTAAACATTTAAAAATTGTCCATGCTTTTCCTGACAAAACCTTTTTCAAACCAGCTGTTATCCTACCTGCACAACTGTCGCAGCACTGGCCTTCCACAGGTATGACGTTGTCGCACTCCGGGGTTGGGCAGAGACGTGTGTTGCACGAGACGTCACTGTTGAGGCAGGTACAGCGGGTACAGTCGTCGACCGACCAGCGGTCACCGTGATTGTAGTCATTAACGCCGTCAGTACACGGCTTGCTCTGATCTGAAGTTGAAGTTAACAAATTGACAAAACGATGGAATGATGTGCATAAGGGACATGTAAATACATTAAGCCAATACTGGTTTTGCCCTTCAATGAGATCACGAGAAAAAAGTTCACAAGCTTTCCCAGGTGGGACTCGAACCCATGACCTCCTGCTTGCTAATCGTCCGCTAGTTCTGAGCTTGTGATACAGCAACCAAATTTGTGGGGCTCACGATGGGTTCAAAAATATGTGCCCCTTGTTAAAAAGGTTTAAATTTTCTAAGTGCAGATAATGTTTACTTTAGCAAAAACCACATTACCAGTCCAAGAAACTTGTTAGGCAGTTTCGTGAAATGGGCCCTGATTCTAAACTGGGAAGAGAGGGCATTACTCTCTCCCAGTATGATTGGCCTTGTCCGAAACGGGCTTCCAGAGCTACGGCTACGTGTATTGTCAGCTCGTTCCCACGCAGTTGTTAAGGGCCAAGACCTAGACAATAGCTCTAGACAAGAAACTCGGATGCAGCCTTTGCTTAATAACAATAAACATATAACCAGTGCATGAGGTTCGCTAAGCACTTTTTTCCGCTCTGCAATTGGGCCCTGATTCTTACCTGGGCAGACAGGGCAGCATTCTCCTTCCAGTATGGTCTGTTCCTGGCTGGGGCACAAGATCTCCGGGCACTGGATGTCCTTACAGCTGACCGTGCCGTCGTTGCAGTTACACTGCGTGCAGACGTCGGGGTTCCAGCGGTAGCTGTGAGGGTAGAAGTTGTTCTTGTATTCACAGTCACGGGCTGGTGCAACCTCTGGGTTGGGAACAATCAGACAACCGATTTTAAAACATAGTATTTTTTGTAAAATATAAATATAGGTAGAATTAGGTAATATGCATTCAAGGGGCATTAAAGGGAAAATACAACATTTGCAAACATCAAAAAATAAAACTACCAAATCATCTTGAAATACCTTGCTGGACTGTTAGTGAATGACAGTGTTAAGCATCCTGTAAAATCATGGCACCTGGTATACTGTCATTCTCAAGAAAAGTGGTATTTTTGTATCAATTTCCAACGCTGATCGGCCGATCAGCGTTGGAAAAAACTGGCTTTTTTTCAAATACTGGCCCCAGTTGACCATCGCACTTGTTTGCAATCGATTACGCACCTATGAACGGGTACAAGCCAGCTAGACTGGTTCCCTGACCTTACAATTCCCCAATATATGTAAACTGCTCTGTTTCTTCTTAAATGGAGTCAGGGAATCAGACTACAGGAAAATGATTGTTTTTCTTGTTTTTTTATAGCATTTTTGAACCCAAAACCTCAAAAAGGTCAGTGTAACTATATTTGCTATATATTTCCAACCCCCCTATTCCATCCATTTCTGAAAATTACAGCAAAAGCAAATGATGTATATTCCCTTTAAGGCCCAAAATGACTTGTTACTTACCCGGGCACTGCAGGCAGCATTTGCCTTCCACCGTGATGGGGTTGTCGCAGTCTGGCGCTGTGCAGCCCTCCGTGTCGCAGCTGACCTGGGCGTTCTTGCAGCTGCAGACGCGGCAGTCGCCGTCCCGCCATGTCCTGCCGTGCTCGTAAGTTTCGCCGTCGACCTCACATTGCTGGGCTTCCTCTGTGAAAAAAACAACAACAGCAAGGCTGGAAACTTAACTTTAATGTTCACAGACTGCGATGTAGTGGACAATTTCAAAGTTGCAGCACTTATGGTAGATTACGAGCACATCAAAAGTCTGGGTCCCATTTCATAGTGCTGCTTAATAGCTGATTGGTGCTAACAGAGCCTAGGGATTTCATGGCGACTGTAAGCAGTAAGCGCAGTAAACACGCTTAACCCCAGAGGAAAAGTTGCTTAAATCAGTGACGTAACAATAGAAATCCCAATACATGTGCGCAACCATTAGCACATCCATGTCATGAAATCGTGCTTAAGCTCAGCAAGATTTTCTTCTATAGTAAGCATGACTGTTCTGCTCACTGTTAAGCAGCGCTAGCTGGTACCAAGTAAATCACAAGTCCATTTCATGAGTAAGTCCATTTCATGAGTGGAGTGCTGTGGCCTCGTGGTTAAGGGCACTGATTCATGGTCTGTGGGTAAAGCTGCAGGTTGTGGGTTCGAGTCCTGGCGGGGTCATGGTGCGTGTGCCCTTGAGCAAGGCACTTTGTCACTCATTGCTTCTCTCCACCCAGGGGTAAATGGGTACCTGTGAGGGCAGAGATGGTTATGTGATTGATTTAGCTTGCTTGCGCCTAACAGGCAGCATCAAGCTGTATACTCCCCAGGGAGCTGAGATGGTATTTGGAATGTTAAATTGGCCCAATGATCAGGGATAATAATAATACTGTAAGCGCTGTGATTTAGTGTACTAAAAAGAGCGTTCTTAAATGCCGATTATTATTAACACGGATGAACAATAACAAAGGACTACCTTTGTCACGGTTCATTTGAATAGCTTGGGCGTTGACTTAGGACTGGATGTCTCGTGACTTGACTTGTGAGAGAGGTGGTTGACCAGCCCTCCCTCCTTTGCCATTTTTGTTGGCAAAATGATTTGTCGTGTCATCAAAATGAGTATCAGAAGTAGCACAATCTTGAGAATAGGTAACATCAAAGCGACGTGACAAACATTGAGCTGTATTATGCAGTTTCACATTTATTACTTTGTACCAGGCCAGTGATGCTTTTGTGATTTGCTTATGAATGGACTGTGACCTGCTTGTGGCTGGAATTTTAATTGACTTATGATGGACCTTGTGATGTGCTTATGACTGGAATTGTGATGCTTGTGATGAAATTATGATGGACTTGTGATGCTTGTGATGAACTTATGATGGACTTGTGATGTACTTGTGATATTCTTGTGATGGACTTATGATGGACTTGTGATGTGCTTATTACTGGACTTGTGATGTTCTTATCAAAGGAATGAAATGCACTTGTGATGAACCTGTGATAAACTTGTGATGTACTTGTGACTGGACATGTGATGTACTTGTGACTGGACGTGCGGTGTACTTGTGACTGGACTTATGGTGTACTTGTGATATGCTTGTGATGAACTTGTGATGTACTTATGATGGTAAACTACTAACCTGGGCAGACCTTGCAGCACTGTCCCTCCTGCGCGACGGGTTCACCTCCCTCGCACTGCAGCACGGGGCAGTTCTCGGTGTTGCAGGTCACGATGCCGTCGTTGCAGCTGCAGGTGGTGCAGGCATCCCGACGCCATTCCTGCTGGTGTGAGTACGTCTGGTCCATGTCCATGCAAGTTTTGTAGACCAGCTCACCTGCACCATGGCAAAGTTAAAAAAAAATAAGATGGTTGGTTTTGTGCTGGGTGGGAGTGAATAAATAAATATAATCATAATTATTTGAGAAACTGCTCTCTAATCTAAAATGGACGTGAACTTTTTCTTCACAAAATAGTTCAGACTTGGCGCCAATTTCACGGACCTGCTAAGCACGTAAAGCTGCTTAACACTTAAAAAATATAGCTCCAGAGACAATAGTTTACAGCCATGCAATGTATTTTACTTGTGACTTCTTTTTAGTTGATTCTTGCATAGCAATATTCTGTGCTAAACAACCTCACCGGTCATTCTATACATTTGGGGTCCACTTTTTTTCCTGTTTATGTTACATCTGACATCTATAATTTTACAATTCTGATGCACTCCTTAATGCAGTTATCCTCCAAGAATGATAATGAATAGCAAAGTACTAAGTCATTTTTTTTTTAATGATACTTGAATCATAATTTACAAAGTACCATGGTAAGAGGGACAGGAACACAGGAAAAGTGTCACACTTTGCACCCGAAATTTGTAGAATGACCCTTATGAAATTCGGCCCTGTACTCTTCCTTCAAAAATAACTAACATGGGGCATGAATATCACGCTCGGAGTGGATACGTACTAAAATTAAAAAGATGGTGGGATCTGAACTATGGTCCACAGGTTGAAGGTAAAGAAGCTATCAATTCACAAACCTGAGCAACCCTTAGAAATATGGTCACTTGCAAGTAACTGTCAGGCTACTTTTAAGAGAAACAGAAATGAGCATGCTTTACCTGGGCATCTAGGGCAGCAGATGTCGTCCAGCTGAATAGGTTCCGGGCAGGTTAGCTCTGGGCAGGTCTGATCCGTGCAGACCACGGTGCCGTCGTTGCATTGGCAGTTGCGGCAGGGGGAGGGTTGCCACATCTCCTTGTGGGCGTAGGTGACGCCTCCCACTACGCATGATCGAGTCTCCGCTGGGAAAAAACAAACAAACAGAAAAGAGTGTTTTCTTTAGTACTGACGCTGGCTTTGAACTGGCAACTCGAGCAGGCTCTGTCAGTGAGTTTGTTTCTGCATTCAATATGGGACGTTGAACAATAGAGGACAATAGGGTCCCCAATTCCTGAAGGTCCCCAATTTGGCGATGTGTACAAAACATATAGGAGGTCTTCCTAAAAAGTTGAAGTACAAACAAAAGAGGGACAATAGGGGGTCCTCGATTGCAGGCAAATACACACTTGTAAGAGTTTGTAAGTGTTTGTAAGGAGTTTTATGCATATTTGCCCTGAACAAGGTTTCAAGCCACTCAAGGTACAGGGCCGCAAGAGAAATCAAAAGAAGAGTAGGTACTCAGGAAAACTGAAGGTATTAGAATTAACATTCCTCTTGAAACAGGACAGATCATAGGTATTACAGTTTCACGTACCAAGGTGTTTTGAGCTACAGTCTGTATAGAGGGGTAAGTTTTCAACAATGTAATTGTGGAGTCTGTCACAAGCCTTCACAAGTCCTTACAAATGGCGTCACAAGTCCATCACAAGTCCATCACAAGTCCTCCAGTCCCAATTCAAGTCATTAGCATTTCAAAAGAACCATGACAGCAGCATTCCTTTGTTACATGAATGGACTTGTGATTTTGAGACTAAATTTGCGATGGATTTGCGATGAACTCGATTATTATACTAGTTTTCTAAAGAAGTCTGGAAAAAAAAGGAAGATCTGGCAGGTATAGGAAAAGTACATGCGTGTCTATACTGGAATTGCACAATTCAAACTTAAGTTCCATGTATTTTTTTGTGTGCTTTACTGGACAAAAACAATATTTCCTCTGTTTGCAAACTGAAACTTCATCAATTCCCAGGTTTGCGGCATTGCTAATATTGCCAGCATCATGACATCGGGCGTGATCCCTCGCTACATGCATACGGGTTTATGGCTTCTGACTAGCACCCCTTGAACAAAGACACTGACAAAATGGGGAACCACCAACTTAGGGTTGGATAGCTCAGTTGGTGGATTGCCGGTATGGCAATCTGGAGGTCGCTGGTTCAAACCCTGCTCCAGTCAATTTCTTTTGTTCAAACCTCAACACCAAATGTTTAGTGTTGTCAAATTTGCTTCGTGTTCAAGTGTGGCACGAAGAGCAAACCGGTCTTTAAAACTTGCAAAGGAAGAAACTTACATGGGCATTTCCTGCAGCATTCTCCGACGACACTCTGTGGGTCGGCGCAGGTCAGCAGGGGGCACATTTCGTTGCGGCAATCCTCCTCCCCGTCCAGGCACGTACATGTGACGCATCTGAGTTGACGCCACGTCTCCCCCTGGCTGTACATGCCGCGCTCGGTGTCGCATGGTGGTGGGTCCCCTGTGAAAAGGCCAGCAAATTTAATAATACTAATAATAACTGAGAATTTATAAGGCGCACAGTATCTGGAGGACCGTTCAAAAAGGCGCCGGTCACTAGTAAATCACTGTGGTTCAAATGAAAGATTGAAAAGATGAGTCTTAAGATGGCATTTGAATGATGACAAAAAAAAACATTTATGAGATTTAAATAATTTTTTTTTATTCATATAAACAATTTTCACCGAAGCGATGAGTAGCAACTCTATCAGAAAACAAATAGAGAAAACAAAAACCAGAAAATTAAATCTTGAACCGGATTTAACCAGTAATCCCTTGATTGCCACATCACTGCCCAATTTCTTGGATCTGCTTACTATTTAAAAAAAATCCCCGCTTACTGTAGCAGAAAATTCTGTGCTTACGGTAAGCGTATTTCATGGATTAGAGAGGAATGTTGGCTTGTGCGCAGCGTACTTCCCATTACTAAGGATTCTGTGCTTACAGTGTTAGCACAAATGTTGTCTGCTAGCGTGGTTAACACCAAATGGCGATTGTAAGCCGAGAATGCTGTGGTTTAGCAGAGCCAAGATATTGTACCACATGTTGGTATGTGCAGTGGTATTGTAATCCAGAGGTGACTGGTTCGAATCCAGTTCATTTTTGGGGGGTTCTATTGTGTTTACCGGGGCAACGTCTGCAGCACTCTCCTGCCGCTTTGGTCGGGCTGTCGCAGGTGGTACCCGGACAGTTCTGGTAATCGCAGCTGACTGAACCGTCGTTGCACTGGCAGCGAGAGCAGGGGTCAGCCTGCCAGGACTCGCCGTTATTGTAGTCCACGCCGCCGTAGTTACAGACTTTGGTTTCGTCTGTTGGTGGGGATTAAATGGTTCAAAATCACAATCCAACAAGACCGAGGTTTGCAATAATTGCAAGTTTGCAGTGACACAAAGTGACAATACATATCATTTTGAGAGTTACGTGTTATTATAATCATAATAATGAAATTACTATAATTATAGGTGGAAAGGTACCACTAAGGAGACACGTTATCATAATTTCTTCCCACGATGGGAGACATCGGTCATTAGGGAGACATTTTGATGTCTCCCTAATGTCACAGCCCCCCTTTAGAGGCCCAATTCTATTGTTGCAATTAGATTATATTTGTTGCTCGTGGTCTAATTAGTAAACATACCGAAATTCGTAGAAAAAGGATAAGGAAATATGTATTGGGTTAGGGCACATTTAAGTTTGAAAAATTTTGTGCACAAGTCTATGGGGATGTCTCCCAAATGTCCAATCCAGGGTAATTGTTATTATTATAATCCTAATAATTATAATCATAACGAGGCTTTGCCTCACCCGCTACACGGGGGAAGCAAGGCTTCGCCACCAGTCGTCCACTGCACAGTTATCACCTGCTTCGCAGCTGAGGAACTTGTGAACACACATACTCACACACACACATGTTTTCTTCCTTATAGTATAACGACGATGTGGTGCTTATATAACGATTTAAACCTAAGGTTTCAAAGCGCTTTACAATTATTGCCCCTGTTCATCAGGAATGAGACCATTTTTCTGCAGCAGCTCGAGATCAGCGCAATTTGGTCTCTACTTGCGCAGGCACCCATTTATACTTGTGTGAGAAGAGTCTTGCCCAAGAACACAAGCACCATGTTCCCCGGTTGCAAATAGTTTCAACCTTACGCTCTAAATCTATGCACTGTTTGTTACCTGACGAGAAACATAGCATGTTGTTTGAAACTGTTGGTTTGCAAACTGCCAGTTATTCTTGCAAGACTGTACTGCAAAAGTTTCTGAGCTACTAAAGACAAAAATGAAAATCCATTTGATTTTAAAGTACCTTTTATGTTTCTCTGGTAAACTGAACAAGATTATGACATGTGAGTGTCAGATGATGTTGAATTTGTCACCTCCAGTCTACCTAGCAAATTATATAAAACCTTCGCTCATATGCCCTGCCCTGCAAACAGGACGCTGATGAATTTACACTCTGAATGGGTAGATTTTGCGTGACCTGTGACCTGTCATCATGGCCATGACCCTGCAAGGTTTTAAACGGCCGTTTCAGACTGAGTCATCACTGCTTTATTCCCACTCATAAAGGCTTTTTTTTTTGGTTGAAAAGCATAAAAATGTGGGAAAATCTGTAAAATGTATCTGTTTTGTAAATTTTCAATTCTTGTCACTTGCTCAGGCTCCGTTTCAAATTCACGATGGGTCAAATTGCGTATTATGTGACACTCAAAAGTTGTCCACATAGTCCGCAATGAAAAAGAAATCACATCCGGTATAGAATGTGTGCATTTCTATGGAAAAGGTTCCAGACAGCGTTTGCGCGCATTGGCTAACTGCGGTCTTAAACAGCGGCAGCCAGATGCTTTATACATAAGGTCATAATAAGTTACCCAGAATGCCATCCCCACTTCCTTCACAAGATTCTGTGAAGCTCATCAGCGTATCCCAGCCCTGTTTGCAGGGCGGGGGGTGCGAGCGAAATATAAGACCTGGCACTTACCGTTGCAGCGAGGGCAGCATTCGCCATCCACCTTGACCACCTCGGTGCAGGTCAGCACAGGGCAGGCCTCCGGGTCACACACAATGGTGCCGTTATAGCACTGGCACGTCGTACACTCATCCTTGTGCCCAAACTCCCCATGGACGTAGCGATAGTTCTTGTACACACAGGTATTATCATCTGAGGGAAAACGACAGTATTTGGAATCAGACCATCGTTGACCAAAATAGCTCATCGAAAGATCCAGCATTTTAAGGTCCAGAGAAACAAAATCTACAAATGGTTTCGTAAGAATGGGATTATATACTGAAACGAGACGGAAAAATCTTTCCTTGAGCCACGCCCCACACCCCCCCCCCCTCCTTTATGTGTCGTTATTCCCAATAAGGTCTATTTTATTACTTTTGGATTATGGAATTGCCGCCGAAAAAAATCTGAAACAAAAAAAAAACCTAAAAATTGCCACCCAAAAAATCTACTTTTGAATTAAAAAAAAAAAAAATATTTTTTCCTTCTAAGTAGTAACCACAAGCTTTTGATTCACTTTTAAATTTGAATTCCAGCGTCTAGCCCAAAAATAGAGAAAGGCGTGTTTTACATTTCAGCCCCGGTTCCCGTTACCAAAAATATAGGAAGAACGACCTGGATAGAAACAAGCTGCACTAGCACTAGTGGGCCATGCGACCATGCATCGCCTGATCAATGTACACGTGCTTTTTCGATATTTAGTGACGAAAACTAAACAAAAAGCAAACATCATTCGGAACAAGATAAGAAATGAAAGTCTGCAGAGTTGATTTCTCCTTGTTGATGTTTGTAATTTTTAAGTGATTTCGTGGGTTTTAACCCACGAAATCACTTTAAGTTCCTTTTTATAGTTCTGTCATGCACGTCAACATATGGCATTTCATGCTGTGCATGCTGCACTGCTAGGCTGATTCTGCCGCGGCGCGCTCCGTACAGGTGAGTTGTTCGGGCAAAATTTTCCTCTTTTTTCCAGCTCGATATAATTGTTACTTTTTATTTTTTTAAGTTAATTACTTTTTATTTTTAAAGTTTAATAACTTTACCCAGGCAACTTGTGATAAGTTTTACACAGTAAAACTGAATGACGACATTTCGTTTGAGCACTTTCGTATCTGAATTACCGTGTCCGAATACTGGGCACACCATTATAGGAGCGCTGTAACGGGCGCTCCTACACGTGTGGATTTTCTTTTTTTAAATTCCCGCTCGCTGCCCGACCTGGGGATCCAAAATAGCCGTAATCTAAATATTAAAAAAAAAAAAAAAAAAAAGGACCCAAAACGCAAAGCTTGTCTGATGTCCATTACTATGTACAGAACGCACTGTGTTAGTGTTGGGGGAGGGGTTGCTACTGAAAAAAAAAAAAGGCACCACCTCTTGATATGAATGAAAATGAAGTAAACTCGTTACTCACCAGGACAAGACTGGCAGCAGGAATCTTCATGCGAAACCGGATTCTCACAGTCTGGTGGCGGGCAGAAGTCCGTCACGCATTCGAGTTCACCGTTGGTACACTCGCACTGTTGGCACTTGTCGCCGGTGCGCACAACTCCCCAGAAGCCGTGGGGCTTGTCTTCGCCTTCCACTGAACAGGACTTCAGATCGTCTGAGGTTGCAGTAAACCAACGAAAAAAGTCAGGTAGGCTGGCCAATTGAAATTTGATTCAACAACAGGTAAAAGAGTCGACGATCTGCGATGGAATTTCTGCACCATGGAGGTGTAAAATTTTACAATCGATTTTTGTCTTTCAACACATAAAAAACAACCATCACAAATTAAAACAAAAAAACATGAAGTCTCCTGAAGACGGTCAGAGCTTACTGACCGGAACGTTGAGTTTATACCGCTGGTTTTTTTCAGAACCATTCTCTTTGTTGAGAAATTATTAGCACATGGTGTTTCCGCAAACCTTTCATTATTTATTATCTCCACCATGCAAAGCCTGAAATCTTACTTAAAAAAAACATGGTTTAAGATTGTGAAATTCTATTGGTTCAGGGCTAATCACGTGATGTATTTCAGAAGTTTATGCACGATGACCTAACGGATACGCGAGTACATCTCCTCCCAATTACATCACTTTGATTGTTCTCATAGATTTCTGAATATTTTCATCCTTTCTGCCTTGTGTAGCTACACTGGCCACAGGGTGCGCAATGTACCCTGGGATGTACGTCTGTAAACGCTGACCAGCGTAAACACCGAAGACGCGCCTATCAATGACCAAAAGCATTGGAGCTCAGAATTTCAATTACGGAAGGGGTTCAAAATGAAAGTCATGGACCTCGACTCACAAAAAAAACCCCAGTTGTCTACTTTGTCATAAGATTCATTACTCAAAAGAGGGCTCCCATATACCTGGACATTTTGGGCAGCATTCACCCTCGGGTAGCACAGGATTCTCACAGGTGGCGATGGGACATTCCTTCACTGTGCATGAGACTTGACCTTGCTCACATCGGCAGCTTTCACAGTTACCGCGGCGCCATTGCTGGCCGTCAGAGTACTTCAGGCCGTTGACCTCGCAGGCTCTCTTAGAATCACCTGGAAGACAAAATGTTTCAGAAACTTGTTTTTATATTTGCTTATTTGGGCACGTGTTGTCTAGCGGTGGAGCACAGGATTCATGATCGTGAGGTTGTTGGTTCGAGCCCCATCGTGGACATGCGTGTTGTGCCCTTGAGTAAGGCGCTTTACCTCAATTACTCCTCTCAACCCAGGTGTTAAATGGGTACCGCCATTATTCAATGCTGGGAAGGTAACAGACTCGCTGTGAAGGAGGTGTTGCAATCCCCCCACAGCAGCATAATGAGTCTGGCCCAATCGCTAACGAAAGAGAGATGGGCGCTCCGTTCCTGTGAACACAGGTTCGTCCCCCTTATTTGGAGAACAGTTAACTGTTAAGTCACTTTACCGTCCTAAACTGCCCAGCCTATTGCTAGTAACTCCACTACAGAAAAATGCACTTCATTGAAATAAATTAGAAACTTTTGTTCAGTTGTTGTACTTTGTTTTTACCACCTCCCCCTCCTGCTTGCCAAGGGCGCCAGTGACTTCTTTGATTTCTCAATGGATCAATGTTGATTACCAGTGACCTTGAGTCAATATTTCCACGTCTACGCAACACGTGCGCACGCAACACGTGCACACGCAACACGTGCACACGCAACACATGCTTCCGACAACGCTCAATGAATTTTGTGCTCCTTGTCAAAATCTTGGATGGGGCGGTGCATATTAAGCGAATGGCTGCACACAAGTTCGGACTGTCCCTTACCCTGACATTGAGGGCAGCATTCGCCCGTGACCAGGAAGGAATTGGCTCGGCTGCAGCTGAGGGCGGGGCAGTTATTCAGGGTGCATGTCTTGGCGCCGTTGTAGCACAGGCAATCCCGGCAACTCTCGTCACGGAACACCTCGCCGTGCTTGAAGATCTTGCCGTCAATCTCACAGGATTTGGCAACCTCTGAGGAAAAAAAAAAAAGAGGAAGTAACATCCATTTTAGAGAGTGGTTCAAGAGTCTTGCCGAGGAACATCGTTCCAAAGATTGGAATTATTAAAGTACATGAAAAGTTTGATGTTTGAAACTCCAATTAAGAGTGAATAAACTTGATTTTAATTCAAATTAGGTTTTGCCCTTCACTGATGTATAAATACTGTATACTCGGTATGTTACCTGCCGAGTGAAAGTTGGAAAAAATTACTCAGGTGGGACTCAACCCACGACCTCCTGCTTTCTAGTGCAGACGTCTTACCACTCGATCACCAAGCTAACGGGATCGGTTGGCTGGTTCGAATCTGATGTACATATATGGTATGGTATATTTTATTCACATTATCACATTGTAACCCGAAGGTCAACTTGCATGATAATTTACAATATTAAAAACATCAAAATCACAGTAAACATGAATTAAACAAATTAAGAAAAACCCATACAGGTTGGTTGAGAATCTAAAAATAATAAAATTAGTACATTGCACATACCTGTAGATTTGTCTGCCTCAAATATTTGAAGCGGGTTATTTCTTTGTGTAGTTGTTTTTTTTCTGCAGACCCATTGAATCTTACACAAATACTAACTGCCTCAAGTGATGTGGTAAAACTATTCCCCCATATGTTCTATGGTGCATTCTGTTTTTTTTCTCCCAAATTGAAGCCAAGGAAGAATAGAGTGCTCCACGGATCAGGGAGGCTAGTTTTACTGCCCCATAAGTTAAAGCAGTTTATAACGCACCTCTTGCACCTCTGACAAAACTCAAACTCAAAAATGTAATCCAGGGCAACTAAAAGTGTTCCTTTAATTGTTGAATTGCTTATAGAATCAAAACAGTTCAATGATAAAAACCCAGAGTTTTCTTTTCTTATTTTATATTTTGGAAAGAGGCGAGTTATAAAACACATATGGACTGGCATAATTCGGTCCCCAGTGCACGTCAAGAACCCCCTTCGGGCCTGTGAGTGACCAGAAGAGGGTCCTATTTCCCTCGGCCTTCAGCCCCAGGAAATAGGACCCTCTTCTGGTCACTCACAGTCCCTCGGGGCACATAAACTGTGCACTAGTGACCTCATTGTCAGTCTATATGTGTATACTATTTAATCGGCATGCAACTGGGAAGTCACAAAAAAAGAGGAAATTCTAATCTTTCCAAGACTTTGTACAGTGTTTTTCTATTTTCAATGGCACACATGGGAAATGAAAAAAGAGGAAATCAGCTGATCCGAGGAAAAGTTGCATTTTACAAGGCCTCAAACCAAGAATCTGCTCATTTTGTTTTTGGACAAAATGTAATTAATGAAATCAAAATCCAGTTTAAAGGTACTTCTTCCTCTGAAATTTACTTGCACTTTTCCAAATGACTGCTTCACAAAATGCTTGCACAATACTCTCTGAAGCATGAGAACAATAATATGCATATGTGCAGACCTGTGGTTGCTACATTGGTGTTATGTGTATATTGCTTTTCATTGCGAGGCAGCTGTGGTATAGTCTTTTTTGACTGGTACGGTAATTTAGTAAAATTACTGAATATCATGTAATGTGATCTTGGCCAATCAAGAGACGGAATGAGAGTTGGGGGAGGGGGCTAGGTACACTTACCTGGGCAGGCGCGGCAGCATTCACCCTTGACAGTCACTGGGTTATCGCAGTCCAGCGGCGGGCATTGGTCAGCCGTGCACTTGACCGTGCCGGCCGTGCACTCACACAGGGTGCATTTGTCCTTGCGCCACTGCTGTCCTTCCGTGTACTCCATGCCGTCGAATGTGCACGGGGGGCCGGCTGTCGGTGCAGCTAAAAAGCAGACGCAATGATAGCATTAAAACAAAAGAAAAGCCTGCGGAGTACAGATTTTTTTTTTAAAGGAAATCAGGCTACAAGCTGATCTAATCATGAGATATACATGTACAGAGTGTGCCAAAAAAAATTAGCATTCAGAAAACAAATAATTAAAACTGTTTAATGTTTGTTTTTCTTCATCATTAAGTATAACAATAAAGCCTGACTATTTCTCAATCCACACAATCGATTAATCGATTAAGCGAAAGGGTGTATTGCTTGGGCCTCTCTAACCTGTGATGTCACCAACTTCAATGCTTAACCTAGATTCAGCATGTCCAGGTCAGACTTAACTGATTGTATTTCTGGATTTATTTTAAGGACCCAAACTGAATGGGATAAAAAGGAGTGGATTGAGAAATAGTCGGGCTTAAATAAGGGAATAAATGTGTGCTTGGGAGGTTTTGAACACTCTGTTTAAGACCAGGTTGGAGTCTGGATGCTAATTACCCGAGCATCCAGACTCCAGCTGGTCTTAAACAGTATTTAATACCAACCAAGCACAAGTTTATTTTTATTCATAAATACCTTTTCGGTAAAAAAAAATCAATTCAAAAATACAAAACAATAACGATTTTGTGCAACGATTTCACTTCATGTTTTTCAAAACAACCCTCTAGCTTATAAAATGGAGTGTCTAGCTCACAAGTAAGTCGTAAACAACTCCTTTTATGGCGGTGCGTGTACTGCGCGATGTTGCGCAGAATGCAGCTGTGGCGGTGCGTTCATTTCATGTTTTAGTTTAAGTCACAAGTGGTTATTAAATGCAGGACAGTCTATGCAGCAAGTTGCCTCGTTGATGGCAAACCCTTAGCAGTGCAATAAATGTTCGAATCAGTCCAATTGGTTGATCTAGCATACCTGGACATGTCGGGCAACATTCGCCTTCGCTTTGGGTTGCATCCTCACAGGTCAGTTCTGGACATGTCAGGTCCGTGCACTTGACCACGCCGTTGTCGCAGTAGCACTCCTTGCAATCGCCGACACGCCATCTGTCGTCGTGCGAGTACGTCTCTCCCTTGACCACACACTTCTTGATATCAGCTGAGAAGAGGGTTGACCAAAACGAAACAACAAACAAAAAGGGACGAGGTAAGCCCGACTCTTCTTGAAAGCACAATGTCCACGCCACCCCACACAAGGCACGAGAAACTCCAATATTTTTTGGGAATCGATTCTGAGGCAGGCCAGGAGTCACGATCCTGTCCAGAATCGACTACAAATTTCCCCGTCCTGTCTTCCCCAAATGAAGTGCACCAAATTTATTTTAATCTAAAAGCTCCAAAGAATAGTTGTGAGTCGCTCTGGCAAAATGCACAGAGGTCAAAATGAGGGTTTGCGGGTATTAGGAAAGAGAATAACATTCTCATTTCAATATTGTTTGTTTCACTTCAATCGGACATTCAGTTGACAAGTTATGGCTGTTTAAAGTTTGCACCTATCGACACGTCAAAAAGTAAAATACTGATAAAACGGCCCTCGAGTTTTGTAGTCATGCAAATGAAAGATACCAATTGGTTTTCTTTAAAAACGCTTTTATTCTACGACTTTTCTACCATTTCTCTGAAATATGTGTGGTAGACATATCAAAGGTTATAAATATCAATAAATCTGAAAATCGAAAACAAAAATCACCCCATTCAGTTATTTGCATTTTCTCCACTAAGGCCTGTGCCCAGTTTGGCACCCATAAATTCATGTTGGTGTAAGCCTATCTTGATGCTTGAATCTCGGAAGACTAAACACATTTTACAGAGTTCAGTTATTGAGATAGGAGTAACTCTGGAATGGTATTTCACTGGATCTGTAAATTCCGAGTTGAACTGTTGACCTCTCAATGGCGACCTCTTAACCTTTCACCCCTTACATCTGCATCGGCTGCAGCACTCTCCCTCCAACGTGACCTCTCCCTCCGCGTCGCAGGCCTTGGCCTCGCAGGGCTCCCGGTTGCAGATGACAGTGCCGTTGTTGCAGGAGCAGAACAGGCACGGGTCGGTCTTGAAGAAGGTGCCGTGGGCGTAGACGCGGTCCTCTGGTATCATGCAGTCTGCAGCTTTGGGGCCAACTGCTGGGTCTTCTGCAGGGGAAACAAAACAATCAATTATTTTTTGGCTGTCCTTCTCATGTATGCTGTTAGGTCCATCTAACAGAGACGCAGTGTACATAGGCTTTCGTGACCGCACCACACAAGCAAGTTTGCCATTGTCTTCTACAGGTATGATGCTTTCAAAAAGAAAAAATATGTAAAGAAATTAGAGACTTTTTATGTGAGAGCCAAAATTTTGATTAAGTCTTTATTTTCTTCCTTTTTTAATTGATAACATTTTTTTCAGGAGGCAAAACAAACCCAGTTGCAGACTTCAACTTGACATTGTGATTGACTAAGGTTTGACTTGTGAGTGTTTGCGAGTTACTTGTGACTGAGAAGTGACTGACTTATGAGTGACTTGTGATTGACTTGTGATTGACTCATGATTGACTCGTGATTGACTTGTGATTGACTTGTGATTGATTTGTGATTGAATTGTGATTGACTTGGGATTGACTTGGGATTGACTTGTAATTGACTTGAGACTGACTTGAGCCTGACTTGGGATTGACTTGTGACTAACTTGCGATTAGTTTCAGATTGACTTACGAGTGCTTATGAGTGACTCGTGATCGAGTTGTAACTGGCTTGTAACTACCTTGTGACTGATATGTTTTTTGACTTATGAGTGACTCACAATTGATTCCATCGCAAGTCGGACTAAAAGTCAAAGCCTGTGAAAGATCTTAACAGCAGAGAACATGTTATGATTTACCTGGGCACTCCAGACAACATTTGCCTGGAGTCTTGACGGGATTCTCACAGGCCGGCTTGCGGCACACGCTGCCCCAGCAGTAGAAGGCACTCTCGTAGCACATGCAATCGTAGCATTCGTTGATACGGAAGACGGCTCGGTGTTCATAGGTGGTTCCGGCTAGGGTACAGGCCTTGGTATCCTCTGTGAAAGACAACAAGGAGAAAAGAAGTGTTTATGCAGTGCGTAAACAAAGTGTAGTATGTACAAAAAGTGTTTTTGTATTGTGTAATATTCACACTGCATAAACAGTGAAAAGCCACCATAGCCAGTCAGTCAATGGACACAACGTGGATACATGGCACAAGACGCACATACACCAAAGTGGTGAAGACTTAAGGTTCTGGGTCACTGTCAAATTGCCTGAGTTTACCCTGAATCATCAAAAATGATAAATAATGACAAAAGGGGAACATGTACATGTAATAGGATTTTTACGACTTAAATACATTTAAAACAGCTTTCTCGCAACGTAACTATGACTTTCCACCTCTTTTGTAGCAGTAAAAGGGAGAAATTTCAACGTTTAATTTTGTATGCTAATGAAAATTTTCATATTCATGAGCCAAAGCGTGATGTCATTCAAGGCAGAACAGTAGTGTCTCCATAGCTTTGTGAACAAATATATATCAAACTTTTCTTCATTTTCTTGCAGTAGGTGCCACTTTTTATTTGTTTATCATGTTAAAACAGCTTGTTTGGACAATAGTAGGGGCCATTATTTCTTCAAGACTTTTGTTGTGGGTAATTTTGAAGGACTAATTTTTGTACTGTTCATATGCACTTTTGACAAGAAGTTCCTTGTGTGACAAAAGCAAAATAGCGCCCTCTTACATGTATTGATGAAAGGATTTGCTAATAATTGAAAAACTACCACTTTCTCATCACTTCCAACGAAAACAAGCATTAAGATCTTGTATGCATCGTTCCTGCATGGTTGCTTTAATGAAGACCTACCGACACAGACAGGGCAACAGGCTCCAGCAGGCTTGACTTGGTTCTCGCATTGCAGCGGCTGGCAGAATTCCTCCACGCAGGACACGGCGCCATTCAGGCACGTGCAGTAGCCGCAGTTGCTGTACCATCGGGATCGGTGCTGGTAGGTCAGACCGGTGTCCGTGGGGCAGTTTGGGGGTGGGGGAGGCACTGTCAGGATAAATAAAAATTGCGAGATATACCTGTTAATGGTACCTTTGGGAGACATTTTTCATCATTTATCATACTTAGGGAGACACCGGACATTAGGGAGACATTTCAATGTCTCCCAAATTTCACAGCTTTTATTTAGATCGAGGCAAAATTTTACTGTCACAAATAGGCTAGAGCGATTGCTCGTGGTCCAAAACATAAACGTTGCTATTATTTACTTTTCTGTAATTTGACAGCGTTCTTGGGTGCTGCTCTACACAAAGCTTTGTCCTCTCGGAAGTCACCCCGATTCATATCATTATCCTACTCTTAGCACAACATTTGTTTAACCTATTTCGTTTATTCTATCATTTTGCGTGACAACTTTTTGCATGACAGGAAATTGAAACAAACAAATAACCAAACAAAAACAGCTGTGGTAGTCTGTATACAATCGCTTGGTTTGGGCGGCTCAATGTCCCCCATGATGGATTACGAGAATGATGATGATGATAGGTAAGGCCCCCCCCCCCCAAAAATCTCCCGTTTCTGGTATGTGCGCGCGTCGCCGTAGCCATGCGCGTCGGCAAACTTAAAAAAAAAAATTTTTCAATGTATGATGATGTTTCAAAACCACCAAACTCACTGGTTTTACTGGAATCCTGCTGCTGCACAATTTTAACGTGTTTTTAGATGGGGTTAGATTGAGTATTAGCTTTATGTGGCCTCTCTGGGCTCCAATACATTTTGCACTAAATTTAGTCGGGCACCATTTGCAGTCATCAGCCGACATTTGAAGGGAAAAAAGTTTAAAAAAAAGTAAAAAAAAAAAGCCGCGTCGCCGCACCACTTTGGGGCAAGCTCCATACCAGAAACCGGAGCCTTTTTTGGGGGGTCTAAGCGACCCATGTGCCAATATTTCTCATAGCAGCTCTATACCTTAAGTGGCTTTCAACCTCGGAACATGTGGAAATTGGCATCTTCCATTAAAAAAAAGTAGATAAACAACAATAAAACCACAATCCCTGTCATAAAAAAACAATTTCTGATGACTGAAGTACTTGTGCTTCTTACCCGCGCAGACCGGACAGCACTGGTCTGCTTCCTTGGTCACAGCGCTGCAGTCCCTGACGGGCATGCAGGCGATCCTAGCGCACCAGATCTTAGTATCCTGACACCAGCACTCCAGGCAGTCGTTGACTCGCCAACGGGCTCCCTCCGCGTAGGTCTGGTCCAGGAAGGTGCAGCTGGGCTGCGGCTCTGAAGACAGGGGAACATTTCCAAAGATGAAAAACAAACCGACTTTCGCTTTGCTACATTTGTTGCCAAACAAAGATTTGACCAAATCTATCGAAGCAAAGTTTTGATAAACTATTGAGTTTTGCACTTTTTCAATGTAATTTCGTATTCAGTTTATACTCGGGCCTGCAAGCAAAATTCACAAGCTTACTCGGGTGGGAATCGAACCCACGACCTGCTGCTTACAAGTGCAGACGTCTTATCACTCCACCAATAAGCTGCTGGTCGATTCTACTCGGGTTCATCAGCAGTAATTCCATCTTGCAAAACTCTTTCGATATTTTTAAGATCAAGTTCTCGCTCTGGAGAGGAGGTAGTTTAAAATTACTGGACCTAAGGACTAGTAGCAGTGCCTGCTCCAAAGCCAGACAATTTCCACTTCTCTGCTAACCACAACATTATTTGCTTACGTTCCCTATTTCCTGTGCTTATAGCACTAGCAAAGAAATTGTATACAAACCCTGTAAGCACAAATCCTCAGTTACGGGATGCACACATGCACAGTATATATGTGTACAGGTTTGTTTTTGGTGTAAATCAAAGATTTTCTATTGTTCCTCTTCCCTTTTCCTTTGTTTATACAATAACTTTTTTACAACAGCTCTCGTATTGCGTTTGTTTATAATGTAAATCGAGGACACACAGGTGCAGCATCATCGGTGAATTGAGAACAGGAACCAAATCGAGGACGACCTCGATTAGAAAACGTGTACAAAACCAATGAGAGCTGTTGCGAAAAAGTCTGAGTACAAACAAAGGAAAAGGGAAGAGGAGCAAAAGAGAATCCTTGATTTACACCATAAGCAAACGTGGGTGGTTTTGTATACGTTTTCTAATCAAGGTCGTCCTCGATTTGGTTCCTGTCCTCAATTCATTGATGATGTTGCATGTGTGTATCCTCGATTTTACACCACAAACCTACTCTTAAATTCCTCCTTGCTAATTCACAAAATATTTTTCACCGTCAGCAAAAATATCTTGTTGCAGTTCTCGGCTCACAGAGAAAGTAGTACTGGGGAACCAAGAACCACTGCAACTGGTGTGCAATGCGAATAAGGTTTCTAAAATATAACAAAATTCAATGTTTCTTTGGTCAGACAAACCTGCACAAGTTATACAGCACTCGCCCGGTTTCAGGACCAAGGATTCATGGGGGCAGCTCAGCAATGGACAGGGGACGCCGACACAGGAGGTGGCCCCGTCTTCACAGATGCAGTTGCTGCAAGGATCTGTCTTGAAAGTGGAGCCTTCAGGGTACACCTTGCCATTGAAAGTGCAGAATAAGTCTATAAAAAAAAGGGAGAAAAAAAAACATTCAAAAGGTTTGGGCCATGTTGGGAAGTGGTGGGTTAGGGTTATCCGTAAACCTCCTCAATCCTCCAAAATCCTCCTGCCAGTTTTGGATGATTTTAGAGGATTGAGGATGAATGGCAAAGATGTATCGCTTTTTTGTGGAGGATGCATGACATCAATCCAGTAGGCCATATCCTGCATTGGTTATGTTCAGCCATGCATAGATCAGCCCTGTGTTTTTCTCGTATTTCATCCACACTGCTTGTACGCGCCATTCACACTGCCTCAAACCATAGCAGTAATTGGCAGAGGATTTTGGAGGATTGAGGCAGTGGTCACCCTCCACAGACTAAATTCAAGAAATAACGGCTGATTTTGGAGGATTGAGGCCAAATCCATTTTTGTCTTGGTGGCAATTGGAGGATTTTGCAGGATCGAGGTTGCATCCTAGCCAGAGGTCCTAGGGGGTTAGGGTTAAGACAGATTTTACTCGTGTATCGAAATAATCTGAGGTAATCAATCACTAATAGGCAAAGATTAATTCTCGTTAATATTCAATGCCTCCAACGTTCTACATATGCTACTGTATCAACAGTAGCTTGAAAAAGGCTGAATGTCTGAGGCCACTATGGGTATGTTATTTCTTTCTGGCTAATTCGGATGAGTGTGTTAACTAAATATTGGTCTTCAATGGGACAATTTCTCAGAGCAGCTAAGCACAGAGGCTTCCCAAAACAAAGTTTTGCTCAGCCTAAATAGGCTACCAGCGGAAAATGCCACCTGATGTTCATTGCCTAACTGGTTCCCTGCTGATTTCTGCTGAGCATGAAAAACGCACTAAGCCAGCAGCGAAATATGGCCCAATTGGCACTTGAGCTTTAGTTGATAACAGTGTTGTAGTCGAGTACTTTTTTCCCGAGTACCGCCGAGTACTTAGGTTGCCGAGTATGAGTACGAGTACTTGTACCTCAGAGTACGAGAACAGGTCTCCGAGTATGAGTACTTGTACTTCCATGTAGGAGTATGAGTAATTGTACTTCCGAGTACAAGTACTTGTATTTCCGAATATGGCCATACGGCAAATGGTCCATTGTGTGTAATTGGCCCAGGCCCAGTCAGACCGATATACAGACCCACTCACGGCTAGCTGTTCAATGTGTTTGTCCGGACGTGCACAGAGGAAAATCAAAAAATTGATTTCTCCACAAGCCAATCAACCATTTCAAACTGAAAGTATTGATAAAATAAGGCCATGGTAAGTAAAGCTGTATACCATTTTTTCCCCGAGTACTGCTATTTAAGTACGAGTACTTTGATGATCGAGTACAATTTTGACATGTCGAGTACGAGTACTTTGCTGCCCGAGTACGAGTACCGTCATTTCGAGTACGAGCACTCTGACACTCAAATACGAGTACGAGTATGAGTACTCCAATAAAAGAGTACCGAGTACGAGTACTACAACACTGGTTGGTAATTGGGCGGTGATTAGCAATTGGTCCAGGTAAATCCTTCACTGGTCACTGGTAGGGTTTCATCATGACACATCGTTCTCACCTTGACAAGTTGGGCAACAGGCTCCCTCCAGCAAGATAGGGTCTGGACAGCTTGGAATGTCACAGCTGACCACTGCACAGGTGACGGTCAGCTCGGTGGAGCAATCGCAATTGATGCAAGCTGAAGGTTGGAAGGACTTCCCGGCAGGGTACTGCTGGTCTAAATACTCACAGAATCCCTCCTCTGTTCGAACAAAAAAATTGGTTGGGAAAAAAAAGCCACAATCAGTGATCTGAATCGATACATCAAAGCCTGAATCTATACATGTCCTATATTCGAATCCAAACTTACAATCAATACAGATTTCTTGGAAGCAGGGGCAAGGGTTCAAAGTCTTTATTCTGAGGAATAAATCAGGTCTCTTTCTTGAATGTTAAATTTCATATTTTAAGGAGGATGGACTTCAGCAAGGCAAAGTATATAAAGAAAAATAAAAAATTGAGAGTAGTTCAGCAGACAACTGAGAAAATATCCACCAATGCTTAGCGGAAAAAAGCTACCAGCCAAAAGGTCATGTGATATATTATCATTATTATACCTCTGTCTGGAATACTGTATTTTCATTGGCCTAGAACGATTACATTTTAAAAGTTTATAAATAGTCATGGCACACTCCCTGTGGGATATCACGTACGTGATATCCCACAGGGAGTGTGCTATGACTTGTTATGTACGGTACCGTACGGTGTGAAACGCCTGTATCGTTGGTACCCACGCTATTTTCACCATGTTTTCACACAGGAGTGGGGGCAGCGAACTAGCAGACGATCAGCTGTTTCGAGCACGCGACATGCATGTGAGTTGACGTTCGATTGTCATGATGTTTGTTGTCATGATTTTTACATCAAAATCCAAAGAATCCGAGACAGAGGTATAAAATTTGCCTTTGGTGCCTTGCGTCCCTCGGGTGTTCAAAAGGTCACGTCCCACATCACAGCAGTCAACAGTTGTTAACTAGTGACTGGTTCCCATCTAATGTTCACTAATTGACTCAGCAGTATTCACTGGTAAGCAACTATTCAGCAGTATTCACTGAAATTGGCACCTGTTTGAATGTAGACAGTAATGGGGGAAAAGCTTAACGGATAGAATTACCTTCGCAGACGGCACAACAGTCACCCTCGCGCCTGACAGGGTCGGCACAGGTCAGCAGTGGGCAGGAGGCTGGTACGCAGAAGATGCTGCCCCCTTCCTGACAGGAGCAGAACTCACAGGGACCTGATTTGAACCTCTGGTCCTTGACGTAGGTCTTGCCCTTGTATATGCAGGGGGTGTCACCTGAGCAGGTGAGCCAAATCGATTGATTCAAATCAATCAAATGAATAATAATAATAATAATAATAATATCGGAGTCTTATATAGCGCACGTATCTACCAACAATTAGGTACTCAAGGCGCTGGAGATATGTCTATTATTACAGAAAGGTCAATAAAGTTTATGAGAAATATGAGACCCATTAATGACCTTATAAGGGTTTACAAGGTGCTGCGGCGCATATTGCAGCCACTGCCAGAAACACCAAGGCAAAATCCTTCTCTATATCTATAATTCAAAATCTCTTTAACTATTTTGAGCTCTTACAATAAAGTATATCACTGAGCATTAGAAAGTTGGACAGTATTCAGAAACAAATGCCAGTGCATAATAAGCTCTGGCGAAAAATGCAACGCCGATGGCACATATTGAACACCATACTTTTGGTCAATTTTCATTTCCTCCTTCTGGATACCGTCCAACTACTGCACAAAATACCACATGACTATAACATTACTGCACATATCTTGCCTCCGTTTTACACAATTTTCATTAAACAACTTTAAGAATTGTTACATCCATTTTGTAGAGTGCATTTACTGACAATGCCATGGCATTTGATCAATTTTTGGTCAATTTTTGGTAAATTTCTGGGGACAGACATACGCAAAATGGACGGGCATGCACATTGATCGAGACATAGCGCGTTTTCCTGATAACTTTTAAGAGTGCATCTACTGACGATGCAAGCGCTGATCCAGAGGGGGGTTTTGGGGGTCTACCCCCCCCCCCCAGCTCTGTCAAAAAACATTCTCATAGAAATTCCCCCCAAAAATAAGTCGAAACCCCCTTTCCCCCCTGCTGGGACACCCCCCCTCCCCCCAAAAATATACTGGTCTAATGTCCGCCTGTTCAAAATACGGTACACCATTCTGTAATGAGTGTCAATAAACATCGAATTTGAACAGTGCCCCCTATTGAAGTTGGTACCAGCACCCCCCCTCCCCTCCCAGTTTTTGATTTTACGGAGGCCAAGTGTCCGGAGAAAAAAAAAGTGTGTACATTTTCAGATCTTATGGCTGATGAAAACACCCCCCCCCCCCCCCCCCCGCGAAAATTCCTGGATCCACCCCTGCGATGGCATGGCATTTGCTAAATTTTTGGTCAAATATTCTTTGTCAATTTTCGGGGACAGACAGACAGACGGACAGACCGACCGACCGACCACCAAGTGGCATGTAGAACTCCAGCCAGAGCTTTAAAACAATACCAAAATCCCAGTTATAAAAAGTTTAGACTATTCTCCAATGCTGTAGCAACTTTTTCTCTTCATTTGTGACCTGTTCTGTCAAAAGCAGACGCTTCTGGGCAGAGATTGAAATTGAGATATGGCCAAAAAACGCTGTGGGGGTGATTTTTATCGATTTTCAAATGTCTGCATATTTGTAATCCTGAACATGTCTAAAATATATTATAAAAGTTTGAAACCCTAATTTGAACTCTACATATACTATTTTTGATGATTTTGATAAGGTATATCAGTTAAAGAAATAACTGTTTTGTGACGTTCGTGGCCATTTTCTCCGTTTTCTACTTTTCAACACAATGAACTTCAAAATAGCATAACTCTGCCCAGGAATGACCGGTTTCAAAAATTAAACCACCTATTAAAAGGAAAACGAACATATGTTAACAATATGTAAAAATATCATTTTCGACCTTATGCCCAGAAAAGTCTGATTTTGACAAAACAGGTCACATTTTAACTGAAAAACCAACAATGGAGAAAACGAAAATCAGGTACATCATACCTGGGCACTGGTCGCAGCAAGCACCAGGCACATCTTCAGGTGTGCACGTCAGCTCAGGGCAGACCTGGGGTTCACAGGTGGTGACTCCCTGTACACACTGGCAAGTAGTGCACGTATCCGCTTCCCATTGGCTGCCATGGGGCCGGATACCAGACTTGGTGATACACGGTGCCTCTGGAAGAAGGACAAGAAAACTGGGGGCTGATTACCAGAGTTTTTACGACACTGATACTCGCTACTCTCTGAACAAAAAAGAAACCTTAAAAATTCATTCAAAAATTCATTCATTTATGTTTCTTTAGAATCTGCAAAAACAAAGTTGTCAATAACAGGCGTTTAATAACACAGAATGCATCACCTGTGACTGGTTCCCCGATAATAATTACTCACTAAGAAAATTTGTTTACCTGGACATTCCAAGCAGCATTTGTCCTCCCTCAGAATGGCATCGGGGCATGTGACAATCGCACAGGAAACCTGCGAACACTGGACGGTACCCTCGTTGCAGTGGCACGTTGTGCAGGCGTCGTTCTGAAACTGCTCGCCACTGTTGTACGTGTTGCCCTTGTGCATGCATTGTTGCCCAACGATAACTGACAAAAAAGGGCCATAAATAAGGGAATTAATATATGTGCTTGGTTGGTTTTAAACAAGTCTGTTTAAGACCAGGCCCCAAGCCGGTCTTAAACGGACTTGTTTAATACCAACCAAGCACATGTTTATTCCCATTCATAGATAGCTTTTCGGTCAAAAAGTCAAACAAGTAAAAAAAAAATTATATATTTCAAACGATGATGTTCAACAAATTTACTTAATGTTTTTTTTAAACACCCCTCTAGCTACGTTATGGTTCTTGCCTCTAGGGAGTAGTTGTTAACAACTCCTTATAATTGGTGCGAGTGTGGCGTGTACTGTGCAATGTGGCGCAGAATGCAGCAGTGCCAGTGCATTGTGAATTTAGGGCTATATGGACTTACCGTTAGTATTGTGCATGCCTAAGTGTGGATTGTGAACGTTCAACCGAAAAAAAGGGTAAAAGGGACCGGATTTCATAGGAGTCTAAGTTTCATGCGACACATGAAAAGTGCTTAAAACCATCCAGCCGGTGTTTCATCAACTGTTTAAGATCGGCCACGTGACGGGCTCTTAACCAATAGGAATGGGTCAACTGTCTTAGGTATTTATGAACGTGAATTATTATTATTATCATTACATTCGTTATTGCTCCCATTCACGCGCCAGTGCTCAAAAAGTCACAATCGCCCATAGGGAATGGGAAATACTATTCAACAGTTAGGATCACACTTGTTCCATGACGCTGTATTTGTGTGCAAATGCATGCTGGTGTGCGCGTTCAGCGTTGCACGTAGTGCATTTTGTTCAAAAGAGCCAGCGCTACAAACGTGGGTTCGAGCATTTTCGTGACGAGGAGGTTTGGAAGAGAGAAATGCATTTTCCAAGTAAAATTTCAAATATATCAATTGCCAAGGATCTATATGTCAGTTATATAAAACAAATATTGAGTGACTTTAAATTGTGAAATGGAGTGAATATTATCGCTCGGTAAAATCTGGACTTTTCCAGTTCACTCGGCTTCGCTTCGTGAAAAGTCCAGATTTTACCTTGCGATAATATTCCTCCCATTCCACTCAGAGCCACTCAATACTTGTACACTATACTAGTTTTTTTTCACATTAACGCTCACCTTCTGGTGCCTCAGGGCAAGACAGACAACACTCCCCGGGTTTGACGATGGGATTGTCGCACTGCGGCAAGGTGCACTGCTTGCGTGAGCAAGCCTTAACGCCTCGGACGCACTCACAGACCTGACAGGGTTCCTCGGTCCAAGTCTCACCGTGTTGGTACTCGGTTCCGTCCACAATACAAGACGGGTCCTCTGTTTCCAAAAATAAAAATCATATCAGAACAGTAAATTAAACACCACCTGAAACACATTTTCGGGATGATTTTCGTGGGAGCTGAAGACTGATCGTCGTTTTTTTTGGCCAGATGGATGAAGATTTCTAGATAAAGTAACGTGTTTTCTAACAGGTATGAGTTCCTCTACGACTAGGTACCCTAACTTAAGAAATGTCTGTCCTGGATGAGAAGATAATCTCCATCAAAATCGGTAGCAAAATCGCTACATCACTTTTTAGTGTGTAGGGGAGTGACGCCACTCCAGCCGCACTACAAGAGCTTGTGATGGTGCACGGCCAGAGGCAGTCAGGCTATAAGTTGGACTGCCCAGTGTAGATTAAGACTCACCAGGACAGGAGCCGCAGCATTGGCCAGCGGAAGGAGGGATCGGATTGGCGCACGGGAGGGCACAGTCACGAGAAAGACAGATGATGCTGCCATTGACACAGTTGCATGTCTGGCAGGCGTCTGGCCGCCACTGCTCCCCGCTCTGTCGGGTCGTAGCTCCGTCCACACAGGGGAGTAATTTCGCCTTGTCTGGGCCTACAGAAAGACCGACAAAAAGGGGGCAAAACTGAACAAACCATACAAATGCAGATTGTAGTAAACAAGCCACAAATAGGTTGTAGTTGCACACGTTGCTTTTGCAGTACATTATGATAAGCTAAACAAAAATATCAGTTCGTTGTTTTTTTTTTAGAGAATATGGAAAGATTGACAAATCAAAAAAATAGTGAATTTTAGTAGGTCAAATTCAAAGCCTGTGTGTATGGATTTCCAAGTTAATACCCCCAAACAATTATAACACTCTTTGCATGAATGATGCACTCTTTTCAAAAACTGAAATTTGGATTTGGTTGGGTCGGGTTGAGGTTGGTTGGATTGGGTTGGGTTCAGCTGGGTTGAGATGGATTGGGTTGATGAGGTAGTAGGGTTGGGTTGGGCTGGTTGAGGTGGGTTGGGTTGAGTTGGGTTGAGTTAGAATCAGGTTGAGGTGGGTTGGGTTGAGGTGCGATGGGTAGGGTTGGGATGGGTTGGTTTGGGTTGGGTTGAAGTGAGTTGGGTTGGGTTGGGTTGGGTTGGGTTGAGGTGCATTGGGTTGGGTTGAGATGGGTTGGGTAGGGTTGAGATGGGTTGGGTTGGTTTGGGTTGGGTTGAAGTGAGTTGGGTTGGGTTGGGTTGGGTTGGGTTGAGGTGCATTGGGTTGAGTTGAGATGGGTTGGGTAGGGTTGAGATGGGTTGGGTTGGTTTGGGTTGGGTTGAAGTGAGTTGGGTTGGGTTGGGTTGGGTTGGGTTGAGGTGCATTGGGTTGGGTTGAGATGGGTTGGGTAGGGTTGAGATGGGTTGGGTTGGTTTGGGTTGGGTTGAAGTGAGTTGGGTTGGGTTGGGTTGGGTTGGGTTGAGGTGCATTGGGTTGGGTTGAGATGGGTTGGGTAGGGTTGAGATGGGTTGGGTTGGTTTGGGTTGGGTTGAAGTGAGTTGGGTTGGGTTGGGTTGGGTTGGGTTGAGGTGCATTGGGTTGGGTTGAGATGGGTTGGGTTGGGTTGGGTTGGGCTGGGTTGAGGTGGGTTAAGTTGAGGTGGGTTGGCTTGGGTTGGCTTGGGTTGGTTTGGGATGGGTTGCGTTTAGTTGGTTTGGGTTGGGTTGGGTTGGGATGAGTTGGTTTGAGGTGGGTTGGGTTGGGTTTGATTAGGTACAGAACAGGTTGAACTATCCTAGATTGTTTTGAAGTCTCCCTCTGCCTCTATCATAGTTGAACTAGGCAAACTATAAGCTACGTAAACCGTACCATCAGCGCACACTTCGCAGCATTCGCCTTCAGGTATGTAGGTACTCGGACAGTCTGCTATCACTGCACATCGATCAGCCGCACATAGCAGGATGCCGTCCGCACAGTGGCACTCGCTACATACGTCTGGTTTGAAGGACTGCCGATTCTCGATCCTTTGGCCCGTGGCTTGGTCGGTACAGAATAGCTCTGGCAGGAGAGAAAGAAAGACAAACACATTTTTGTAGTCAAAACAAAGCTTATGTCTAATCTCTTCACAGACTCTGATTTTTTTCAAAAACCTTTGCTCCTTCTCCGGTTCTGACTTTCTGGCTCAAGCTTCTTGATTTCAGGTCGTCAAGAAACCCTCTGGTTCCACGGAGATGTAGTTTTAGTGGTTCTTTTTTGCAACAGAAACATCAGCTCAAGTAACGTGCCTCAAAATATTTGATTTGTTTCATTTTGTTCGAAACGCATCACCCCTGACGCAAATTCCTTCTCAAGAATAGTTCCAAGTGTAGAACTTTTGATGTGATTCTATATGAAGCCAAGACAAAGCCATACCTGGGACAAAGCCAGGATTTAGAAAATGGCCATCTACATCAGCTCTGCACCTGCACCGTGAAACGGACCGAGACAAATATGGTGGCAGCCAGTTTCTGCCCCGCGCGAGTCACGCTCAGGTAGTACGCACGCAATCAGGGCTCCTTGACCAATAGGAATCCCAAAAGGCACGTGTGCCTCGTCTTTAAGAATGCAAGCAGCATGCGCATGAGTGGGATACTGATTAAAATGTAAAAAAACTTATCGTGGAATTGACCCTATACATAATAAGCACAGACATTTGTTAAGCACAAAAACAAATCGCTTAGCAGAAACCGGTCACCAGGGAAAAGTGTAAAGCAATATATACACTACTTGTGACTGGTTCCCACAGGGATGAGACTGTCAATTTAATTTAAAAAAAAGTCTGAACATTGGATGAAAGGTCTGAAAGATGCATTTCTTTCTAAATTGGTATGTCTTTCTCTCATATTCAAAAAGCCTGACTTCAGACAAAAGTCTGAAAAAAATCTCATGCCTGTTCCCAGCAGATTTTCGCTATGTACCAAAATTTCTAACACAGTTGGGCCACATTTTTTGGGTTTTTTTTACCTGGGCATATACTACAGCATTCCTCGGGCACAGAGACGAGAGGCACCGAGCAGTTGACCTGAACACACAGGACGTCCTTGCACTGAACCAACTCATTCTGACAGCTACAGGAAGTGCAGGGATCGGGCTTGAAGGTCTCTCCCTCGGTGTAGACGGTGCCATCCTGGGTGCAGGTCTTGGGTACAACATCAGGTCCCTCAGCTGCAATAAACCCACGATAAATATGAAGACGAGTGTTTCCATTATCAGAGAGATATTGTCACAGAGAGGTTTTGCAATGAGACGCGCATTGGATAGGACATAGTCTGTGTGGACTTGAGATGTAGCCATAAGCCCGGTTCATACTCAACGGGAGTGCAAATGCGAAGCAAATTTGACGTCATGAAACGTTTGCTGCGAAATTCGCCGAGTTGAAATGTGCTCAACTTATACGAATTCGCAGCGCCAATACTTGACACGACGTCACAAATTCACGTTCGCTTTCGCTTTCGCTTTCGCGCCGAGTATGAACCGGGCTTAACTCATGTTCTCAGCATGGATATATGTGACCCGCTCCACAAAAACAGGTATTGTGTAGCAAAAAAAGTTGAGTTATGGTTGGAAAGCCCACAGCATATGCTTTCATTTGGTATAATTATAATAGAGCTCCATTGCGCCTCCTGTTCTGGAGATATGACATATTTGCATATTAATTACTTCCTTGGAGTTGGAATTATACAACTGAGAAAGCAGGCCTTGAAATACCTGGCTGTTGTAGATTTGGACACAACGCACTCAAAATTGTGGGTTTTCCCCTCACTTTATTCATCGAAATCAACATTTCTGTGAATGAACCCCGAAACTTTAGATGTCAGGGATACCAATCGCACAGTGGTTGCATGCATGGGAGCACGAAAATTGAATGACCCACGCTTTGTTTGGGCACTGTGCAGTCGCTAGGGCCCAACTACGGGCATGTGTGGTTACGCTTAGCATTTTCTCCTCGCATAATCTATAAACATTGCATATTTTTAGCTGCATCCATTTTTATAAACCGTTGTCTATCTTGGACGATTTACAGTCTTTGGTAGCAAACGGGGTATCAAAATGTCGCTAAAATGTCTATATAAAATGTCTATATAAATGATGTTATCATAAGACGATCAGATTAAAAATTATGACCCCTCCAATGAGTGTGAACTTCCTTTTTTGCGGTGTTTACAATGTAATTGGCCACAAAGTTCAATATATTTTTAACTCACGAAGGCTATCGGGGTTAAAACCAGTTACAGGGCGAGTCAAAAAAAAAGCAGAACCCTAACCCCAAGAAATACATTTCATATTTAACAAAATATGTAGCACCACACATAATAATGACTGGAAAGCAAATTTCATAAGCTACTTTTGGATGAAAAAAATTACTGAAATTGCTCTATCCGTTCAAAGAATATCACCATTTGGGTTCAGCATTTTTTGACTCGCCCTTTTATGACATTGTTGCCTAGCAGACTTATTTCGACTATAAATTCATAACCCCATGTGTGCGGGAAGCAGTCATGGCCGCGGCCGCTAATCCTCATTGGATTGCAGTTGCCAGCTGTGGTATGCCGTGGCACACGGCTAGTGGGTAGTTCCACAGCTGCTGCTTTTGTGCAGTCCCGCTACCACACAAAGGCTGTGCAGTCATGCGGGCCACTTGCTCTATGTGTGGAGGAATGTCCCCATTACACCCCGTCCTTAAAGCTATAGTCCATCATTTGTAATTAGTGCATTTTGTTCGTTTGAAGCAACAAAAAGTGTTTAAAATCTAATGAAGGATACTTATTACTTGATGAAGTTTCAGCTCAGCTTCAGCTTCATATTCCGAGAAAAACAGCATACTAGAATCTCAATTTCAAATCAAAAGTTGCTAAATCATGTTTCGAATTGTTTTGAATTGCAGCTTTACGCGATGTCGCCCACTGATCCGATGAATTATAGCAACCGCGCGCGCCTGTGCGTCGTTCCAATGCTTGTGCGCGCTGCGCCGAATAACAAAACGAACAACTAATTTAAATTTTCCTACGGTGCTTCTTAAGAAGCACCGTTGGAAATGCCTTCTTTCGTTGATTTCTTCAAAATGACAGCTTGCCAGAAAGGATAATTTCACAGGGAGTTTAGTCCCCTTACTATCTTTCAACCAAGTATGTTTTTTAACAATAATTATGCCCGTTACTTTTTTGGATAGCTGCAAATGATGGACTCTGGCTTTAAGGGGTTAACAACTACTTTATGCCAGCAATGAAATCTTGGAGAGGAGTCAGGATCGAGGCGGGGGTGATCATCCACATAAAACAAAGACAGTACTCTAGATTTCATACCGCAAACTGGGCAGCACTCCCCAGGGACCTGCACATACTCCGTGCAAAAGATGCCACAGACAATGGGGGTGCAGTCCACTGAGCCACCGGTGCAGTTACATGACAGGCAGGGTTCTGGGTTCCACACTTGGCCTTCCAGATACTCCACCCCACGGTGGTCGCAGAATCCCTCAACAAGTCCTGTCTCTGCACAGAAAACGAAGATCAAAAAGGAGATTTAATTATTACAAGGCCAAATGGAAAACTTGTTTTCTCCTCCGATATTTTCAAAAAAATACAGAGTGAGTAAAAAACAAAACAAAACCCACATGTTGGGACCATTGTTTTAGGGAAGTTCTGCATGTAGCATTTTCAAAATCTAGGATATGAAAGCCCAATTCATAAGCTTTCTTTAAGTACAAGAATCATTCAAATCACTCATGTACTTTTCAAGTTACGGAATTTTAAACACAACCACCGTTTTAAAATTCTGTCCACGAATCGCAAAAAAGTTCAGTGTTCTTTCAGCCAAACATAAAAAATCACATAGGGATGTGTGTGAATTGTTTTAGTTTTGCTGAAAAAACACTGAACTTTTTTGCGATCCATGGACAGAACCTTAAAACGGTGGTTGTGTTTAAAATTCCGTAACTTGAAAAGTACATGAGTGATTTGAATGATTCTTGAACTAAAAGAAAGCTTATGAATTGGGCTTTCATATCCAAGATTTTGAAAATGCTACATGCAGAACTTCCCTAAAACAATGGTCCCAATATTTGGGTTTTGGGTTGTTTTTTTACTCGCCCTGTACAGCTAAAGTTAGCTTGTACCAATATTTGGGTCATTCCATAAAATTGGGTCACCTTTTAGTCCTGTTTCAAGACGTTGAAACAGTGCATCCTCAAACATTAGCCGCACAAGTTTGCCATACAGCCTCAATCCTGCAAAATCCTCCATTTTGCAAAGAGGATTTTGGAGGAATGGGGAGGGTTACGGTTAATTACAAAGTACCAAGGTAACATGTACAGGGTTAATAACAAATTTGGATCCTAAATTTATCGAGAGACCCAGTTGGAATGGGCAAAAACCTAGACAACAGCTGCTAGACAAGAGTTCAGATGTGGCCTAAACTTAAATTTAAAGGCAAAAAAAAAATGATTGTGTAGTTACCGTTACAATACGGACAACATACGGTCGGGTCGTCGTAGATAACTCTTCCTGGGCAGTTGGGAATGCTGCAGTCCATGACAGCACAGATGACTTCGCTGTTGTGGCATTCACATTCGGTGCATTTGTCCACCTCCCATCGCGAGCCGTGCTTGTAGAGTCGGTTGTTTTGAGAGCAGGGTTTGCCGGGTATTTTTTCCCTCTGATCTGTTGGAATCAAAGGTGGAAGAAAGTGCATCGATGAAAGTACAACAATTGATCTTTTGTGGAGTGCCGCGGCCTCACGGTCTGGGGCACTGAATTTGTGGTCTGCGGGTAATTCTGCAGGTTGTGGGTTCGAGTCCAGCCTGGGGTCATGGTGCATGTGCCCTTGGGCAAGGCATTTTGTCACTCATAGCTTCTCTCCACCCAGGAGTAAATGTGTACCTGTGAGGGCAGAGATGGTTATTGTGATTGATTTTAGCTGCCTTGCGCCGAAATGGCAGCATCGAGCTGTATACTCCCCAGGGAGCTGAGATGGTATTTGGTATGTTTAACTGGCCCAATGAACAGGGGTAATAATGATCTAAAGCACTCCGATCCTAGTTAAAAGCGCTATATAAGAACCCGACATCATTATTATTAACAGAAGCGTGTTCAATTGATTGATCAATTTTATTTTCATGCATCTCATGGCTAAAAGGCCAATTTTTCATGTACAATTAAAGTATCAATATAAAAAAATATATTAGGATAAAGATAAACTAAAATTACAACTCAAAACTTAAAATGGCCCGATATTTCATCCTTAGCAAGCCTTCTCCACAGGCGAATGACAGAGGAACAAGACACAAACATGTAGGGGACACGCAAGCAGCAGGGTTGGAAGGAGAAACATAAAGGAGGGATTGGGGGAGGGGGGCAGATCAGCGTGGGCAAAGATCAAAGGGGATAAGGGAACAAAGGAGTGTGGTGGGAAAGGATCAAGAAGGGGTAGAAGGAAGGGTTGATGCATTTTGGGTTTTTTGGGTTAATTACAACTAAATTTAAAACAGAAGTTTATAAAAACATGTTGATGAGATACAGGGAAGTCTATGAATTCGCTCTTTTCACGCTCCGCCATTGGGCATGCACAGCCTCTATCTGGCAAATTTATACAATAAAAATAGCCGGTTCAGTGGTCTGAACCCCGACACGGGAATCACTGAACCGGCTATATTTATTGTGTTAAGTTGCCAGATCGAGGCTGTGCATGCCCATGGCGGAAGTGTGAAAAGAGCGAATTGACGTCTTACAGTTTTCTGAGAAAAAAAAATCATGAAAAAATGGCATACAGTATTGCAAATTCCAATTTGTTTGCTTGAGACCATTGGCCTCAATACATTTGTTTACCTCTGCCAGCCACCTTTGAAAAAGGGCCAAATATTCACAGAAGCACAATGTAAAATTCAAGTCCAGTCTCTATCCGAGACTACAGGCGTGACGGATTTATTGTCTAACCTTGGCAGATCATGCAGCACTCGCCCTCCACCAGAATGGGCTCCTCGGCGCAGTCCAGCGGCAGGCATTCGGTCTCGGCACAGCTGCTGTAGCCGTTGCTGCAGGCGCAGGTGATGCAGTCGTTGAGTTTCCATTCTTGGCCGTGGTAGTAGGTCTTGTCGCCTTGTTGGCAGGGTAGGGGCTCCGTGGGTGGATCGTCTGTGAGAAACAATACAGTACAACGGTTGGATACTACACGTAGTCTGAACATTGCCTGTATCCAAATGGCAATGGCCGCATCCAAATTGCTTGGCTATGGCTTCTATTTACCTGTGCGTTAGTGGAAGCACCTAGCCGTAACCAGTTAATTTGAACGCAGCCTTCACATCTCTCACTCACAGAGTCTGAGACAGGCCACTATGCTGTTGACCTTATGACCTCTGATGTAGGGATTAACTAAATGAAAATATCAAATCAGATATGAATGCAAGCTCAGGATGTACCACTTTGTGGCTGCACTGTACAAAACGAGCCTGAAGTTGCTGGAGCTACCTTTGAGTTGTAAGCCCCTTGAACAATTATTTCATCAATGTTATGTCCAAATTCATCAGAAACAAATCTTTAAAACGAGGAACTGAATTTAGTCTTTTTACTTTGCCAATTTCTGCTCAACACAAAAACTTGCTAAGCAGTATTTTCTGCTTCGCAGCTCCATAAAATTGGCCCCTTGGTCTAAGGCCAAAAAAAAAAATAAGTCGGTCTCTGGTCAGCGGCGGCGTCGATTTTAATCATGTGCGTCGATCTTTTTTTTCTCCAAAATGTTCCGCGGTAGCTCCAACAGCGCCCTCTATTTCAGCACCTCCTCAATTTTTTTTAACCAAAGAGCACCAAGGAATGGGAAATTGCACCAAGGCAAATGATCGAAAGCACCAAGGCAAATTATGGAGGACACCAATGTACATGAGGACACCAAAAAAGCAAAATAGTACCCACCTTTTCTGTACAATCCAAGCTTGAAGAAAATAAAAAAAAAAAAAAAAAAAAATAGCTGCGTGGCCGCGTAAATTCCGGAACTTTGGTCTGACCAGAGACCGAATACTATTTTTTTTGGGCCTAATATACAAATATACCATGATTTGAGGGTGCATAGTCAATATTACTATACCTCATACATATTCATGATCGAGAGCCAAATTATCACTGGTCCATTCGCCATCACGTGCCAGCCGCTATATTTGCTGTTTACCAAGCACGCACGTGAGTATTCATGCACAGGGTAAAGACGCATGTGTAGTAGACTTGTCTTACCCGTGCGATAGATGTAACCCATGCGATAGTCCACTACGCATGCGCTTTATCAAGCAATGGTGGAATTATCACGCGGGTGTATTACGCACCTGCGAACATCGCCCTAGCTACACATGAAAAGATAGCGGCACATGTAAATGTTAATCAGCATTATCCCGAGCTCAATGATACTGACTGGAGAACATTGTGGACAATGAAGATGCCGCCTCTGCTAAAACGGTTGCCCACAATGCGGTAGAAAATCTTTAAGAGCAACTGTTTTGCAAAAAAAACCACTGGAACTTTTCTGAGGTTGAACGATATTCTTCTGGTGAGCTGGACAAGTTTCTCCGAAAATTGTATGCAGAGGTGCATACTGCAATGGGAAAATTGGGCCACTGAACATGAATGAGGTATAGTAAAACAAATATAACGTGGTTTATTGCGGTATTGGAAGTTGACAAACTAGTTCCCTCGGCTTCGCCTAGGCAACTAGGGGAGCTTATATCGACTCTCCACCCTCAAACTATGCTACATTTGCATATTATTAGCTCCCCGAGGTACTAGAAGTTGACAAACTAGTTCCCACGGCGGAGCCCGATAAAGCCTAACGAGATTCCAGTGTTATTAGAGCTTTTGCAACTTCATTTTTCTGGGCTCTTCATTCTCACCTTTACATCTTGGGCAACAGTCGGTCTCTCCTTGCACGGTTTCGGCGCACTCCAGCGGGCTGCAAGGAATCGCTTCGCAGGATACCTCTCCCTCGGTGCACGTGCACCTGAGACAGTTGTTCTCAAACCACGTCTCGCCGTTCTTGTAGCCACCACAGTTCTTCTGTTCTTCCGGTGGTACTGGTTAACCACAAAAAATATATCGCATGAAGATTTCTGCATTTAGCTCAAGCTTTGAATTAAAAATCTGACAACATCTAAACAAACCGACTAAGAATTTTCTTTTTTGGCAATTCTTATTTGTCAACCACCCTCCAAGTACTTTGTTGTTAGTTATTAGTTCGTCTTTAAATCATTACAAAATATAGCCTTTCATGAAAACAGGCAAGCATCCATTGCTCACATTTGTTCTGTTCTCATTTTGAAAGAACATTACATAACCCCTCTGGACTTCTATGTTTTATGGGCATGAGAACCACAAAGGTCCATCGGAACTGTCAGTGCGGCAGAATTTTCAAGGGAATACAGTAAAACAATTCTAGGGGCAGTAACAGTAAAAAGTAGAGAGAAATGATGCATTTATTTCATTTTAAAGTTTGGAAGCTTTGCCTGGTCAAAAAAACAAAAAACTACGGACTGCTGGCAGTTTAAATACATCATAGACAGACGGCTTTCTTCTGCGATGAAAAAAAAATGACTTCGAAAGGAAGTTTTGAGTAAAATTGCTCAATGATTTGATCAGCATGCTCTGGCTGTATTCAGAAAGTCATTTCCAACCGAACGCTTCTTCGAAAGACAACCTGAGGTCACGGCCCATTCATATTTCAAGTGAATGGGAACACGAAGTAAATTTGACACAATGAAACATCCCAAACAAAACTCACCAGAGCAGATATTTGTTCATATTTGCGTTTAGCCAAATAAAACAAACTCTTAGTTTTAAAACCGCTAACATTTGTATTTGCCTGCTTACTTCCAGAACATTTTCACTTGGGGTAAGCATCGCCGATATCAGAATTTTATATAATCGATATATCAGAAATCCAATATCGAGAATATTTGATATATTGATTATCCCATCAAGAAAGTAAAAGACCATAAAGATGACACTCGATAACAAAAAAATCTAAAATCCCAATTTTTCAAGGTTTTCTCGAGCATGTTGCTGAAACATTTTTAAAACAAATCTCTGCACTGACAGTTTGTCAAGAACAAGGGGTTTCTTTTGAGGTTTTATATTCCGGAGACTGCGAATTTCAGCGAACGCATAGCACAAAGCGTTTCCGCTTGGCTTTTGCGATGTTTTTATTTTCAGTCACAAGCACAAGTTGACGCCGAATTTTATATCATTGTACAACAAGTATTAAGCACAAATGAGAGATATATATCTGCCCAAAATTTTTGATATTTCAATATGATTACAAAATTACTATCGGCAATATCGATATCAAAATAATATCAAATAATCGAGTAATATCAATATATCAACGGTGCTAAGCTTAATAAGCCATTTGCGAGTTAAATTTGAATAAAATCTGGAACACTGACTTAATCCAATGCTTTGCACATTTTAACTTTGCATTCTCCCGACCAAAGAGACTGTTACTACATCACGTGATTCGGGGCAAGCCTTATGCTAGCAACACCCAGCTCTGGCATGGTCTGGTGTCATTGTGCCATTCTCACCCATTGTGAGCGATGTATTGATGCTGAGCGTCTCTTACGTAACTATGCAAGAGCTTGCCCCGAATCATGTGATTAGCAACAGTGTCTTTGGTCTGGGAGAATTCAAAGTTAAAATGTGCCAAGCATTCTGAGCAAGTCAGTGTACCAGATGTTATTGAAATGTAAATCCCAAAGGGTATAGGTTACTCGCAAATGGCTTATTCGGGGTGATACCAACTACACTTTCCACAGTTTTTATTTTTTGGAGGGATTTTTGACAAGAGTGACTCACCTGGGCACTGGCATCCAAAGAACTCACAAGAAATACTTCCGTCCTCACAGTGGCAGTCGACGCAGTCGCTGATGGACCAGGAGGAACCAGTGTCTCTGGTCACTCCCTCATACACACACTTGCCCAGCTCCTCAACTATTGAATGAAATGTATTACCAACAAAAATTTCAAAAGAGATGATAAAAATATCACATATGCTACAGAGATAATCCTCGAGTCCAATCACAACATCAGTCCCAAGTTAATCGTAAATCAAATCACGAGTCAAACTGCAATAAATTATGATTGAAATTGCAATTAAAATCACAAGTATTACGCACAAGTCAAATCAATAAGTTGGGTTGCAGGATACGAACAATGACAAAGAAACGCGCTTATCACAGCTCACTTGAACAGCTTAGGAATTGACTTGGACTTGTGATTGGACTTGTGCTGGAATTGTGATGGTTTGTGATGGACTTGTGTTGGACTTGTGATGGTTTGTGATGGACTTGTGATAGCCAGTGATGGACTTGTGACGGCTTGTGATGAACTTGTGATGAACATGTGATGGTTTGTGATAGTTTGTGATAGCTTGTGATGAACTTGTGATGGCTTGTGATGGTTTGTGATCGCTTGTGATGGACTTGTGATGGACTTGTGATGGCTTGTGATGGTCTTGTGATGGTTTGTGATGACTTGTGATGTACTTGTGATGGATTTTGGCTTGTGATTGACTTGTGATGGATTAATTGTGATGGATTTGTGATGGCTTGTGCTGGCTTGTGATGGACCTGTTATGGACCAGTGATGGCACCAACTTTAACATGGTTTACTCTCTTCAGTACTCACCCAAGCATTGTGGGCAGCACTCGCCTTCCACCGGTCTGGTCTCGGTGCAGTCTAGCAGCGGACACTCCAGAGTAATGCAGTCTGTATGACCCGAGTGGCACGTGCAGCTGGTGCAGGGATCCTTATTCCACTGCTGTCCGTCCTGGTACTCCGCCATGCTGACATCGTCAGTGCAGGTCACGCTCATAGGTGGGGCCGGGCCTGGGGAATCACATGACCCACAAAAGCACCAATCAGAAACAAGCGGGCTGGTGTGTACTTTACCATAATCAGAACTCTGCTTGAACTTAAGTCGTGAAATCAACTCTAGGTTGTACAAAAATTACAGAGAAATGAATTCCATGTACATAACAGTGATCAGGGACTGAGCATTTCAAGCAATCCACATTGGATCTGTCCTTAGTTCTTTAAAGGTAATTTGTAATTTCTGCATTCTGTTCGTTTGAAGCAACAAAACTGCTCAAAATCTAAAGAAGGGGGCTGAACAACTAACCAGCTCAGCTTCAGCTGTATATTCCGAGAAAAACGGCATTCTAGGATCTCGATTTCAGATCAAAAGTTGCTGAATCATGTTTTGAATTGGGCCTGAATTCAGCGTTGGAGACATGTTCTCACTGAGACGATTGCAGCTACGTGATGTTGCGCACCGATCCGATGAATTATAGCAACTGCGCGCGCGTGTGCATCGTGCCAAAGCTTGCGCGCGCTACGCCGAATAAAAAAACGAACTACTAACGGAAATTTTCAACAGTGCGTCTTAAGACGAAGACGCACCGTTGGAAAGGCCCTCTTTCGTTGATTTCTTTAAAATGACACCTTCCCAGAAAGAATAAATTCACAGTGAGTTTAGTCCCCTTACTATCTTTCAACCAAGTATGTTGTTCAACAATAATTACGTCAGTTACTTTTTGGATAGCTGCAAATGATGGACTGTAGCTTTAAATACAAGCAATGAATGAATACTTACACTCAACAGCTTGGCAGGAGATGAGTACTTCTGGGTTGGGCTCGGGGACCAGTGTGTAGTCAGGATTAGCCTTGTCGCCTTTGTCGAATGTGGCGCACACTTCCTCGATATCTTCGCACCGTCGATCTGTCAGGTCCAAGTTGTACTTCAGCTTGTGGAACTTGAGTTTGTCACCTTGTCTGCAACAAAAAATGGAAGACGAAAAAGTTGTCTCTTGGACACAATTTCATGATTCTGCTTTACACTAAGAGACGTATCTCTGCTTACAAGAGCAGAAAGTTCCATGCTTACAGCGAATTTCACGGATTCAAGTACTTTTGCTTTGTACAAAGTGTTTTTCTTCTTTTTTGGCAAAAAATGAAAGAAATAAGTTCAAATTATGAAATTTATTTTGTTACATCTGAAAGGATGCAGCCCTTCAGTTATGGATGACTGAACACCGTTGAGGTCAAAACATAAGGTCAATACCACCTGTTGCTTAATTGGGCTGATTCGGAGCAGTGAGATGAACTAGACCCCGCCAAAAAAGAAAGAAAAAAGTCCACACTAATTGGAGGGGTCATAATTTTGAAATTGATCGTCTTATGATAACGTCATAGACCTTTGGTGCTACATAATGAGTCTCATATTTTCATATACTTCATTTACCTGTCTTTAAAAAATAGACACAATTATTAGCGCCTTGAGTACCAAATTGTTGGTAGATACGTGCGTTAAATAAGAGATGGTGTTATTATTATTATTATTATGTTGTTAGCTACATTTTTATACCATTTTCTACCAATGACTGTAAATTGGTTTGCAGTTTGAAAATGGTGCAAATTGAAATTGTGTACGCGTGTGTTTCACTGCCTGAAACGAATGGCATGGAGAATGGATCGCAAAGTGCCGGTAGGCATGGGAGCATGGGAGCACACGAAATTGAATTACCCGCGCTTTGTTCGGGCACTGTGCAGTCGATAGAGGCCAATTACAGGCATGTGTGTTTACGCTTAGCAATTACTCCTCGCGAAATCTTTAAATTTGCAATTTTCCAAACTGCATCATTTTTCATAAACCGTTGTCAATCTTGGACAATTTACAGTCTTTGGTCGCAAACGGGGTATCAAAATGTAGCTAATAACATTCCTCAAAGGTCTACACACATGTCGTCATAAGACGATCAGATTCAAAATTATGACCCCTCCAATGAGTGTGAACTTCCTCTTTTGTGGTGTTTACAATTTAATTGGCCTCAAAGTTCCATTTACTTTTAACTCAAGAAGGCTATTGGGGTTAAAACCAGTTATGGCATTGTTGCCTAGCAGACTAATTTTGACTAAACAAACTTCCCCAAAGGTCTATATACATGACGTCTTCATAAGACGATCAAATTCAAAATTATGACCCTTTTATTTTTAAGCGGTGTTTATCTAACCAAGGCACCGTCACTGAAGACTGTGTAAGTAGAAAGGGAATGTCGTAACAGTCCACAGGGAAGCGCACTGTTTGGCCAGCACGTGCCACAACTTAATCAGCCCACGATGAAAAAGTGGAAGTACTTACAGGAGTTTCTTGTTGGCCTTTCTCTTGTCCAAGATCTGCTCGTTGGCGGAGATTTGCCCTCCGCCGGCCTCTGCCTTCATCTTGGTGTACATGCCCACCTTCCAGAGGTTACTGCCGCTAAACTCTGCGCTGCTGCGCTCCATGTCGCGGCCCACGTCCACGTTGATGACCATCGCGTTGCTCTTGTGGCTGATGATAGAGCCACTGCTTCCACCGAAGCTAAACGAGACCTGGTTGACAAAGAGTCGCTTGGCTGTGGGACACCAAAAAAATAAATAACAAGTCAGGTGTGTTTACAAACACAAATGCCCCGCAACCGTGACTGTTCCCATGACATAACACCACTCTTTTAACATCAACTTACATGTACCTTGGTCACATGGAATGTTCATTGACAGCATTAGTGTCTTCTGTAGGTTTTATATGAATTAATCCCTAATCCCTATGATCTCAGAATAAATACAAGATTTCGATTGTTTTAGCCACTGTGACCTTGACCCTTGACCTTTTGGCCCCAAATGCAAAAGGCTTCTTAGGATTACCAAGGACAATCCACAAACCAAATTTGAAGTTCATATGTAAAGTATTTCTCAAGTTATCGCGCTGACAAAATTTCTTTTGTTTTAGCCACTGTGACCTTGACCCTTGACCTTTCGGCCCCAAATGCAATAGGCTTCTTAGGATTGCCAAGGACAATCCACAAACCAAATTTGAAGTTCATATGTAAAGTATATCTCAAGTTATCACGCTGACAAAATTTCTTTTGTTTTAGCCACTGTGACCTTGACCCTTGACCTTTCGGCCCCAAATGCAAAAGGTTTCTCAGGATTGCCAAGGACAATCCACAAACCAAATTTGAAGTTCATATGTAAAGTATTTCTCAAGTTATCGCGCTGACAAAATTTCTATTGTTTCAGCCACTGTGACCTTGACCCTTGACCTTTCGGCCCCAAATGCAATAGGCCTCTTAGGATTACCAAGAACAATACACAGACCAAATTTGAAGTTCATATGTTAAGTATTTCTCAAGTTATCGTGCTGACAAGATTTGTCCGGACACACACACCCACCCACACACACCCACACCCACCCATCCACCCACCCACCCACCCACGGAAGGACAAGGCGGAAACAGTATGCCCCTTCGGCTTCGCCGCGGGGCATAAAAATTCCATTATCTGAAGTGTTTTGAAACTACTAGTTCAGAATTATAGACAAAAGCATTTCACTTAGCTGTGCTCGAAGATCACTGATGCATATTATGCTCTATACAGGGTGACCCCCAAAACAGTTGTGCAAGCAGATATCATTCAATTTCTCAAAAAGTACCTAACATGAGTATTTCATTTTGATGGCAGCATTTATTATACTCTCGTGAATAATCAGTGAAAATATCATGGAAACCCATTCACGCAAACCAGAGCTGTAACAGATTATAGAAGGAAAGAGAACAATATCGTCAACGATTCCCAGCATACGTCCGCAATTGGGATCGTGTACAAAACCTAAGGGAGTCTTCCTAAAAAGTTAGAGTATAAACAAAAGAGGGACAATAGGACGTCCACGATCGATGGTGTGAACACAACTGGGTGTAGCGTGCTGTGTGTCCCACATTCATTCACTTGGCTTCATTTTGTTGCTGAAATTTCTGAACTTATTTTCTTCAACAAAGGTATAAAACAAAACCGTGTTTACACTCACGTGGGCACGTGTGGCAGCACTCGTTGTTATCCCTGATAGCTGGGATCTTGCACCTGACGTATGGGCATTGCTTGAACTCACAGCTACCCGTTCCATCCTTGCAGTTGCAGAAGGAGCAGGGCGTCATGTCCCATTCGAACCCATCAGCGTAGGTCTGGCCCTCAATGGTGCACTCTCTACCACCACCACCACCATCTGACAGGTGGACAATGAACAACAGGTGCCAATCAATTAATTAATGGGAACCGGAGGGTGTCTACAGTTTAATTCTTAATAGAAACTGAATCGCACGTTGACATTGAAGTTCTGAACATGTTAGGCGATTGGTTAATTGCAGGCCCCATTTCTATAGGTCTCTCTCACATGACGTCGCTTCCTTCAGATTGCCACGTGCATCGGCATTTTAGGCATCAAATTTTCGTGACGCGCACAGAAACTTTGAGCAACAGGTGCGCATGCTTAGAACACTGTGAGAGCATGTAATTTTCCTACAAAGATGGCGTCCTATGAGAGAGATAATCCACTGTTACGTCACTATATTGCACTCACCCAAGTAGCTCGGAATGTTTGAAAACAACAAGAATGTCATGTATAAAGGAAGAGTTTTAATTTTTAATAAGAACGTCTCTGGGTAAAGGGACGATGAAGACAGCGATTTATTTTAATACAATACAAAAATAAAGATGGCCGTCATTGCAATGCACCGTGACGGCATAAACCACATTGAGTTGCAGCATCAACTGAAAAATTTGTAAGGAAATTGCATTTGTTGCCAAACCATACTGTTCAAAATAACCAAAAAAATTAGGAAGACTGCAGCAAGAAGAAAACAAACATTGACAAGGGAGGGCCCGTAGACACAATCATCAGAAGTAACACGGGGATCAAACAAGAAGTAACAGATCTCCAGAAACAAACACAAAATACCTGTACAAAAAAACAACTGAAGGATTAAAACTCAAACACTCTGAAACTAAATTGCCTTAAAATTTGATCAAGTGAGAAGGTAAAATTGTGTTGGTTTATCAGAATTTCTGAAAGGTCACGCACGGTACCTTGAATCCTTTACGTGCAAAACAGTAGGAGCCCTCCAAGGTGCCCGTGCCCCTTCTACATTTTCAAATCCCAATTTTGGTAAAATTTTCACAACTGCTTTCATCAGACTTGACCTCTCGAGTTTTACTGCTTCAACAGTTTCTTGCTCGCACTCACTGAATAACAAGAACAACAGTACAAACAAAACACGGACGCTATTCTCAATCTTACTGGTCTTGTTGCTGAGCTGGTTGATGAAGTCCACCGCTATAATAGCTGGCCGCCATCGGTCTGCTAATGGGCACAAAAAAATGGAGCTGGGAACTTAGAAAAATCGAGGAAATCTCAAAGCACACAACTTGACTTTGTACAGTGTTTTCCAACAGTGGGCCAGTATCACGTCTACAATGGTTTCACTTTTAATACGATCTTTTATTTGTACATATCAATGGACCAGTATGTTTATTCATGAGAATAGAACAATGATATCAAGAGCATTGCTGTTAAAAGTCAACCCGTTACAAAAAGCATTTTTAAGAATGGTTGTTGACGTCGTCGAGCGACCACACAGTTGTCTAGTGGATAGCGAGATGAGATAAAGATCCCTGTTTCGAATCCACGTCGTCGCTGCTCACTAAGTCATTTTCATCGGGTAATTTTCTTCTCCGAGTTTATTCGTTGAGATAATGTGCCTATCAAATGCACTTGAGTTGCGGTAGTGGCGCTACCATTTTTCAATTTGCAATGGAATTTGTGAGAAGTAAAAAACGAGGGAATCAACGGATAAGAGGAAAAGTTGCACGCCTGAAAAATGTGTTTGCTGTCCTACCCACACGGGATGTGGTAAAACTTGAAAAGCACATTATTTGCATCTACACCATACAGAAGTCTGTTGTCACATGAAACAGCCGTCTACCTGTCGAAACATTAACATTTTGCACATAAAGGATTCAGTGTACCTTGCGTGACTTTTCGGAAAATTCCACATTGAAAACCATTTCTCCCCAAGTTTCTTGGGAATGATTGACAGATCCTGTGCTAATGGAAGTTCTTATCTTGGATAACCTTATATGTAAGAACTGAACCCACAGGTGCTAATTAAACTTCGCGATTGAAGGCGGAATATCATTATAAAGCAAACAATAAACTACTAGAAGCTCTACTTAGTGGAGCACTGGGACTACGGTACCCTCCGTTCCACTCAGTCACAGATTCATGTCTTATCGTCATTTTTGCAAAGACTGACATTCATTGAGATGATATATGAAAAAAAAGCAGCGTCAGGTTACAAAATTCTTTCTGATTCCTAAATCAGTATTGAAAATTTGAATATTTTGATGTGATTCGAAAATTGCTATCGGCGATGTTGCTATCAAAATAATATCGAATAATCGGGTAGGCTACTACCTACTTCTAGAATTAGAAGGCTCCGAGTTAGGAAAAAAGAAAAGCTAAAGTGTGACCCTGCCGTGATTTTTTTTCTCCCCAACGACATCGGCATATGGGTGTACGCTATGGCATTTTTGGACTTTACTTTTGTAAAAACATGAGAAGAAAATTTTTAAAAATTAGAAATAAAATGAATTCGAACGTAATGAAATTTGGACTTTATTTCCCTTTAAAAAAAAATCCTCCGAAGCCTCAGGTTGGAAAAGACAAAAAACTCGGGAACAAAATGGTGAAACGAACCCGCACCCTCGCGGTGCAAATTCACAACCCTGTATCGACTGAGCTATCGCACAGCTCACCAAATACCTGTGTACGTGTCATAAAGTATCGTAGAGGGCGCTAAACAACTGTGTATGCAAATGAACGTAGTTTGGGAAAAGAAAATTTGCGACATCTGCATATGGGTGTACGCTATGGCGTTTTGGACTTTACTTTTCTGAAATTAGTGAAAACATAAAAAGAACTTGTACCTCAAGTGGTGTATCTAGTTATTTGGAGGCCGTTTTGAGGGTAAAATTTGAAGTTTTTGTTCGGCAATGTTGGGTTTTTGGTTCGAGAACAGAATTGTGTCGAGCGATAGCAGCGGTTAAGCTTGGACCCTACTACCAGATCGCCAGCCGATGTCTGAATGTTAAAAAGGCGATAAGTTGGGTCCAAGTTATGCTCGGACTAACTCGAACCCAAAACCTCGCTGGGCAAAATCACGACCCTATCGACTGAGCTATCGCACTGATCGCCAAAACGTACGTGGGAAAAATAATTATAGACTTGCATACGTATCATAAAAGTATGGCAGTGTATATTTTGCCGGAGACGACAAACCTTTAGTAAACGTTAGTTTGCCAGATATGCACTGAACATGCGCAGTTACTGTTTTTTTGTACTTAAACATTTTCCGGTGACAAATTTTAGTCTGGCTCCATGCCAAAATTATCGTTGTAACCTCGTATTCACAAGATGGGATTCAGATCATTTTATAATTTCGGACTTTATTTCCCTTTTAAAAAAAATCCTCCAGAGCCACAAATCTGAAAAAGAAAATGTAATACTCTGCAAAAAAATGTTTGAGACATGTTAAAATAATAAAAGAAGAATATTCTTATTTATTTGGGGATGAGAAAAAAAAACTTAAAAATGTGCCGCGGTCGGAATCGAACCCGAGTCATCCCGCTTACTACTAGAGCCTTTGCTTAACCACTACACCAAACGTGCTACACAACTTTTGGTGGGAATTTAATACATCTTATAATTCAGCCCTATCTTAAAGAGTACAGCGCCCTCTGTTGATATGGATTGCCGCCGGCAAACCTTTAGTAAACGTTAGTTTGCCGTCATTACCTCTGGCAAAATATCCACTATCTAAAAGTATCATAGAGGGCGCTAAACAACCATGTACACACCCATGTGGATCAAACGTTTAGGAAAAGAAAATTCGCGACCTGGCCAGAGAATTCGGGCAATTCACAATGCAATGAGCTACCAAGACAAGTCACAGAGAGTTCATTTTTCGCAGTGCATTGTGGGAAATAGTGGACAAATTCACAGTGCGGGACATTTGAAATTGTTAGTTTTTCCGGTCAGTAGTTTCGTAAGCGTACTAATTATGGTTCGAGGATCTGTTTGTCCTTTTTCTTTTTTTTTTTGTCAATATGGTGTTTTTTGTTAGGCGGCAGAACGCTATGCCCGAAACTATAACAATAACATATTAGCTCACGTTGTCTACTAATAATATTACACTCATTCAAATGGGCCGTATTTTGTCGACTGTAAACTTGAAAAATGGACTCTCCGTGGCAAACTCTTGGTGGCGCACTGCATTGAGAATCGCCCTAAAATGACTGCAATCTTTTTTGGACAAACTTACTGCAAATTTTGCCTGCAAACAGGTCAACTAAACATCAACAGAAAACCTTTTTCCTGGTTATTTTCTTTCAACAAATATCAAATAAACACTGACCACATTCAAAGCCACCCTGAAGCTTAAGCGACCCAGCAAAATCGAAAAAACTCAGGTTTTTCCTGGAAGCATTCCACAAGTCGTTGCAGTAAAGTCCCTTGAATTTCCAGCCAAACGTTTTGAATAGCGCCCTCCATAGTTTAAGCGCCGCAAGCTTGAATTCGGCTCCGCCCCTAAATAAGTGTCATTTCGCTAAGGTAGTACTCGGTCAAAAAAAGTAATTTATTAAAAAAAAAAAAAAGCAATGATAATAAAAAAGAAATGCAAAGTTAAATTCTCCATGAAGGGTGTATGTATTTTATTAATCTCATAAATGATGCCCACCTATCGTGGTTTCCTTTGGCCCGCCCTCTGTTGTCTCCCCACCTCCAGTGGACACGATCTCCGGCGGCGAAGCACCATTTCCGTTATCAGTGGTCTCTGTTTAAAACAATAACAAGTAAAAACTCAGAGAATGCTTTTCCCATAGCCCACTTGACCCATCCATTGGGATATCTTATTGAAATATTCAAGATCCTAAATGGGGACATGGACTTCGCCATGTCAAACCAACCACAGGAGGCCTCAGTTCAAAGCTGTTTCAGAAAAGAATGCAGAAAGGTCTGCAGTTTAGAAAGCTCTTCTTCTCACAACGGGCGATTGACAACTGGAACGACTTGCCAGCCTACGTCGAGAAGGCCATGAATGTCAATCGATTCAAGAATGCCTTTGACAGATTGAATGAATGGATAATGGGGACCTTCAAAGGCTCCGAGCCCATAAATATTAATCCCATCAAATTTTAAGCGTAAGTGTAAGTGTATCCAAATAGACTGATTCCATTGACAACCAAGATGTCTACATACATGCGTGTCCCTGTTGAACGAATGCATGTACCGCAAACATGGCGCAATCGATCTAAGAAAGGCTCCTGAAACCAACTCTTGATCAATCCCCTCTAAAATAGCGCCATTCGAAACCTACTATTAATATTATCGTCACCACTTACCCTGACCTTCACAGGTGTAGGTGTATTCGCCGTCCACACACGTCTGGCCCATTCCGCATGGGTTGCTGAGGCATTCATCGCCATCTGCGTAAAATTAAGTAACAATTGCACAAACTGATGTTTATCATCAAGGTCTGAGTCTGTTCATGCATGGGAGGTGGCTCATGTGTCTATGAACGCCACCACCCTTAGTCTTAGCATTTCAATTGCATGTATTTTGCTCAGCTGGTAAGATTTTCAAAGTACTTTCCATTGCTTTACTAGAGTCGAAACAAAATCTTCTAGCAATTCAAAACGCTACTCAAAAGTTTTTAAAAAGACATTAAACGAAGAAATCCGTCCCATTGAATCAATTTGTGCATTAGAGGTGCAAAAGCAATCGAGAGTACAAGCTTTTTTTTAGGAGGTTGTAGGCGCCAACAAGGGGATTTTCTTATAATAATAAAAAAAAAATACAAGCCCGGTAGATTATTTCGGCGTTCTACTGTCCCCTCCCCCTTTCCATTATCTTCTTTACGTCATCTTCTTGTAACTTTTAACAATAATTCTAAATCAATTTGGCCTTTTGTGATTTTTAAAAATATAATTATTAAATTCTCTTCACTATATATAATTCTTGTCTGAATTCGGCAGATCGGCTCACTCAATGACTGCTATTCGATCATTCAATTCGAATCAATTTCATTCGATATCGATTTTGTTCAATTCGATTCGATTCGATTCTAATCGATCCCACACGACCAATTAACTTATAAACCATTCAACCTACCAACTCTATAGCTGATATTAAAGCCTTTGAACGGATTGTTGAAATCCGAGTAGAAGTTGAACCAGGTTCTGTCGCCCTCTAGCGTCAATGGGCCGGGCATTGTATCGTACTTCTCCTGATCGAACAGGTACTCGTAGCCGTTAGCATCATACAGCGATCCCGTGCCGATCGTCAGCTCGTCTTTGCCCTTCTCGAACGACAGGTCGTGGACGGTCAGCTCGAACTTCTTGGCGTCGGGGCTGCCGATGAAGTACGGGCAAGCCTGGGAGATCGGGTAGTTGGCCGGGTAGTTGGGCGAGGTCAGAGATCCCGACTTCTGGCCGTAGAAGTTGCGCTCGGCGGGGGAGCTGCATGAGTACCGTTGCCCTGAAACATTGAAAGGAGCTAGTTTTAAATAACTTCCTGCACGGGAGTTCCCTTACTGGATCAGGAACGAGGCTGGCCTTGCTAAACAAACTCTTTCATGTCGTTACTAGTACATGATAGTTTTTTCTTCTTCAGAACGGTGGCCGATGTTTAGCACAGTCTAGCCTCCCTCTGAACTTAATCACGCAAACGGCCAAAGGCCGGCACCTTAACAGCCAGCTAAAAATGCTAACTTAAGCAAGAATAATTGTTAATGCACACTTATCACGGAACCAACCTGCGACATTCTGGCAGACATTCTGCAAGTTTCAAATTTTGGTGCGGTGCTTCAGCTTTACAAATTTGATTTCTTCGTCGCCTGTGATGAGCAAGATGATGTGCGAAATTGGTCCCGTTAACTTGGAATATATACCAACCCGTCAAACAAGTACATCCAGAACGCCATAGCGGCGGCAAGTGTAGTAAACGTCGACAAGCTCAACATTTGGTTCATTTGTGTTGTAAATTGTTTTTCGTTGTCATCTTCAAGCAACGAGACAACTTCGAAATAATGGATGCAATTTTATGCCGCCATAGCAAAGTAAGTTTCCATTTCATTATAAATGCCGATTCCGTGAAATTTGGAAGTTTCTGTCAAGCGTTGAAAATGATGGGGGAAACTGCGTTTTCAAAATGCACAACTGTTTCCGGGACCCGTACTTGGGAATGTCAGAATTACTTCAACCATTCGAAAAGAATAGGCAAAACACTAACACTAAGGCCCCCCCCCCAAAAAAAAATTCGGTCTCTGGTCAAACCAAAGTTCCGGAATTGACGCGGCGACGCGGCTTTTTTTTTTTCTTCAAGAGGTGCGGCAATAGAGGGCGCTGTTGGAGCTACCCCGGAACATTTTGGAAAAAAAAATTGACGCGCATGATTAAAATCGACGCGCGCGCTGACCAGAGACCGACTTATTAATTTTTTTTGGCCTAACAGGAACTATTTATGTTCAATTCAACACATTGACTTTTTTTGCAAGTTCCATATTTTTCTGGCATGTGGATGGATGGAGTTACTTACGGTTAAATTTGGCACAGGTGTCTCCCTCGTAGTTCGGCGTGCAATAGCAGTACGGGGTGACCCCGTCAGGCTTCAGGTAGCAAGCCGTGCTGTGTTCACCGCAAGGGTTGTCTGTGCATTCTGATGAGGAGAAAAAAGTCCCAGCTATATCATCTTAGGAATGATGCCTTCTTGCATTTTTTTGTGCTGATTACAGAGAACCAGCCTCTTTTCTTTGTACATACCGCTGACTGACTCAGAGTGACTGTCACGTGTGGGAACCGGGCAGTGCTATCGTATATGATTACCCCGCACGCCCACGAACCGGGTAAATCCGGTCCACTGTATAGACCGGATGCATGTTTTAAAGGGTCCAGGCAAAGAATTTTGTGAAAGTTTCTATTCCTCTTAAATGTGTGAAAACTTTTTGATATCATCCCTTTTTGGTTAATTTTTATTGAAAAGTGAAAAGTTTTATTAAACCAAAGGTCACTTCTTTAGACATATGCAAAATTGTCCATGCTTTTCCGGACAACTAAGGGCGCTGTTGCTGTGATGTCATTTTAGGAAGACACTCTTCAGTTTATGTGTTTTCTGAATTGTGAATACAAAAATTTGCTCATTGAAAATATTTGTGAGAAATGTTTGCTCAACGGCTTACTCCGGGTTACTCCCATGTAGGCCAAACAACGAATCTACAACAATCCAAAAAAGGGCAAAAAATTCTGGCAACTTTTGGTGCAGAAATAACCGTTAACATACATTTCTGCCTGAAATGATAATACACTTTTGCTCATGAATATGGAAATTTGCGTTAGCATAAAAACCAAAAAGTCACCAAAATACCCTTGAAAATGGCAAACGAAAATTGAAAGTAGGGCTAAATGAGACACAAAGGTGCACTTTCAAGGATTGCATTAAAAATACATTACTACATGGCCCTTTAATCAATTGAATAGAATTTGTGCACGCTGGTATTAAGCTTGCTTGTCTTGTTTTTGTGACGGTCTTGACAAAAAATCATACAAAGAGTCAGACAATTTTTCGTATATCAGTTATATGATTTATAGTCTGGTAGTTTTACTTCGAGTCCGGTATAACTTGACAGTTTTTCTCCCCCTTGAAAAAAAAGGAAATGAAATATAGGCTGACTATTTTTACAGCCAGAAACATTCATGGCATCACGTGCGAAGCGCAGTAAATCACTAAGCCATGTTGTACAGATGGTTCATTCCTTTAGATGCTTTCTGAAATCTTGATACTTTGCACAATGCCAAGCGCGGACACCAGACTCACAAATCATTATCGTCTCCGCCTCCTCAACCCCACTCTTCCTCCAATTACTGACGCGCACAGATCGGAATCATATTTTGTAGGTCTCAATGTATTAGACGAGTGTCCTTAAAGTTAAGCGAACCGGATGATTTAGACGCGGCACTCCACACACCTCTAATCATCCAGGGTTACAACGCGTCCAATTTCAAAAGTCTCTGTCATTACTGATGCCAGTTTGCTTTCGTATTGAAGGAATATCTCTCCGAGTCTACAAGTACTTCTATCATTTTGTTGGTAGATTGAAAACATACTTTGGCATATACTCCTTGCTCATAAGCTTTTGTGGATAATACACTGTCGATGTCAAGGGCGACCCCGCCGATTTTTAATTAAAATTCCGGTTTTATTTTATTCTAAATACCGAATTACATACCACGACTAAGAGACAGAACAGAAACAACCATTAAACCATTACATAAACTCAAGCACTTTTGGAAGATGAAGGAATTTCTGTCCAACGTGAAATTGTTAGCTTGGGTATACTAACTTAGTCGATTATCCCAACATTAGCTTTGCCTTGACACCTTTTATCTATTCACTGGGAAAGTATTCTAAACTTCTAAAAAAAAGTTGAGAGCTTACCTTGTAATTGGCCGCTCGCAAGGGCTACGAGGCACAAAAGTGTTGCAATAACGAGCGACGTCATGATGGATGCGCTCTTTTGTTGCGGGCTGCGTTTAGCCCCTTTTGAAACAACGTTGAAATCCCTGAGAAACTGAGGTAAAATGAAGTCCCCCATAAAAAGTGGAGGGAAAACCTGAAAGCAAATTCACCCGAAGCGTCTGCTAAGGCTAGCCACGCTTAGGGTGCCTGGATGCCACTTGGGCCCTCCTTTTTAAACGGTCGTTAAGTCTCGACCGCCTGATACTTTTGGACCAATTAGAGTCGCGCGTGTCAGGGGCGTTGTTTCGTCCGGCGTCTCTGATTGGACGAAGTTAGCAGCAGACGACCTTTCTTGGGTGCTAGTGATTTCAGAAGTTTTTTTGGCGGACGTGTATGGTACACGTCCACGAACAAAAGAGAGGTATGGGTAAAACCGGGTACAAGTAATCGATACCAGTTATGTAAAACCTAATGATATAACAATTTTATGAAACAAATGATATAACAACTTTACGAAACATACTGATGTAACACTTTATGAAACAAAAAAATGTTCATATAATTTTTTTTCAAATGAAATTCAATTTTGGTACCTATACCGTTTCGCATCTTTGGCCCAATTTCTTGTCCTATACTATTGGTGATTTATTGTTATGTTGTTAACTGTTTTTTTTATGTGGCGTTTGTTTAAATTATGGAGTTTGGTCTTCAAAAAAGTACAATCAGGGTTTTTTGTTGTCTTGATTTTTTTTCTCAACCAATTCGTGTCTTGAAGGTTGTGGCTGACTTGGTAGCATCTGTTCATGCCATGTATATTAAATTTTGTTTTTTTAGTGCAGACCTAGGAAGTCGTGGCTGCTGATTTCTGGTTCGGTTTCGAGACAATTCAATTGTTGAGGGATGTGAAAGTTCGACGGGTGAAATTCTTCCTCGATCCTTAACCCCCAAATACCCTGGCTCGCCGACTAAAAGCCTCAAAAGCTTCGCTGAGTGAAATGCTCATTTATTTACACCCCGTTTGATCTACTGCAAATAAATCAGGATTAATTAGAAAGAGGGCAGCCAGGGTTCGCAAGAAGTGATAAAGGTAGAAGGGGGGAGTGGCGAAAAGATTTACGGGGGTGGTTTGAAATAACCAGAGCGAGCTATAGCAGACATGATGAAGAGAGAAAAAAGGCGGGAGCCGGACGGTGGACCGAACACTAAAATGCACACTCAGCGGTGATAGGTTCACGGTTATCAGGCCAGTCACCTCAGGTCAAAGGTTAAGGTTCAAAAAGTTCCCTGGGGAATGCTCTCAAGGCGTCGAGTCTAATTTCGCAATCAACCTTTTCAAGACGTAAAAGAGGTGTAATCTCTCTTTAGGCAGGCGATTGAAGGTCCTTAGTCAGTGCATGGATGGAATTTACATTACAAAATTAACCGTCAAGGTTGCATTCGGAGAAGGTAATTTTTGTTGTAATTGAGGCATAGGGACCCCTAAATCTTACAGTCACGTTTATATTATCTGCCCCACCGGACCCATAGCCTGCAAGGTGGTGTTAGGTCGCATCCAAAGGCCGGCAGTACCGGCATAGTACACGTGTATGAAAAAAACCTTGGCTTAAGCGGCTTCCATTGGTGCATGTGTATTATTGCAAGCCGTAGCAAAAAAAAATCGAACGTGGCTCATCTCGGGGTCTGACTATGATAACCATGCTCTATATATACCCACTTGGCCAAAACCCAAACTGGCGCCAGTTTCCTTCGAAGTGCCAATCTGAGATAGAAAAAAAAGAAATTATTTCCTCTTCCTAACCTCCACATTAGGCCTACCTCTAACTTTTCCCATTTTCAAGAGGCATCAAATTTGAACTCTTGTTTCTTCCCGGAAAGCTCGTCTTCCGATGATCGTGCCACTGCCAGTAGGCAGGCCTAGCTTGCCCGGCGCGAGCAGACCATGAAGGTCAATGGTTCGTCTTCCAGTGGTAAAATTTTATGACTCTTTATACGACCGGACAAGGCCACAGGCATTTAACTGTTCTTTGTTTCCCTATCACTGACTTCCCTCTTCGCTGCATCTGCGATTGTCGTTTCATTTTGTTTTACCGATAGAGCTTCGCAATAAAAAAAACAACTTGATGTTATCCCTCCCCCGCCCCCTCCCTCCAAAAATAAGTTATTACTAAAACAAAAGATCGTTTGTAACTTTGAGAGACGCCTTCCCCCCGAAAAACATTGCATGGCCCCACCTCTTACCTCTTCTGTGTTAGAGATCTAAATCTCCACTCCGAAGAAATGTTGTATGTGCATAGATTGAGAACTTCAAGGATTGATTTCGTTTAAAGCTGTACTCAGCTGCACTTTTAGGCGAAGGATTTACTGCATGCGAACGCTCCATACGTAAAATGGGTACTTGCTCCTCAAGCTTGACAATGATGAACGAATTTGGGCGAAAGAGTGGGATGGTTCATTGTGATTAAGCGGGTGGGGGGGGGAGGTATTTATTAATATGTACACCGACAGCTTTGCGTGATATGATAATTATTTCGTTGCGATAGATACTTGAGTATATCACACTGGACCACATGTACCAATTTTACTACATGTATACTACTGAGGACTCTTTAAATATTGTTTCCTTTCTTTTGTTCCAATGTAGCAATGGACAAAGTTTTCTTGCTATGTCCCAGAAGGTTTGTACACAAAAACTTTCCGAGGACTTGAACTCAGGTCATCGGGTTTATCGTTATCCCATCGTTCCAACTTCTCAGACATAAGGGCTACCAGGGCGGATCCAGCTTTCAGCCTGGAATGGAGGGGGGGGGGGGCTGAGACCGGTGAGTGAAGGTGTGCCTAATGCTCGTCTTGCTAGGGGCGGGGCTTGCGCCCTGGAGAATTTTGAAATCTACGATGTTTTCTTCTACATTCTAAGGCAATTTGAGAATAAATGTGGGAAATGTAGCACTCAATTTGTTATTTTTGGCCCAGTTTTACTGGTTTCATAACATTACTAATTCAACGGCTGGGGGGGGGGGGGGGGGTTGCGGCTCCCATATCCGCTACTGGGTACAGAAAAGCAAATTTATAGAGCAATCAAACGCCCATAAGTAAATGTTTCTTCAGACATTCAAATGGCGAAGTGACCTTCAAGCCAAGCACTCTGACCTAAATACTGACAAGGAACCAGACAAAGACTAAACATACTTCTTCTTTTTTTATTGTCTTGAGGGGAACAATTGGAAGGAATTATTGAAGGTCTAGTGGCAGCCAAACAGTCAAGGTGTCAGGAAAAGTAACATACTTCCTTGTTTAGAAAGGCTGACAAATAAAGAGTTAATGCACTTACCAGTGCCGAATTTCACGGCTTTACTTCCTGTAAGCGGAAAGTCGTCTTGAACAGAAAAATGCGCTAACGGTATACTGGTAAGCATATTTCATGGGTAAGCAAGGAAATGTGGCCCGTGCGCATATGCATGCATGTAGGCCTATGCATACATCCTGTGGTTCTATGCTTACAGGATAAGCACAGACTATTTATCCAACGTGATAAGCTTTATAGAATGATTGCCAAAAGCGCATAGATCATACTCCTCATAAAATTTGGTCTGGTACAGAACTTTCGGCTATACAGGATGGTGCAAAAAAGGAAACCCACTATTGACAGGAATTCTAACCTACTTATACTTAACTTATTTGAACTGTTTTTTTTAAATTATTATAAGGTAGTGAAGCATAGCTCTTCGACCATACATGGTGAAAAAATCTTTTAAAAAATCGAAAAAATAGTGTTATTATGCTAATTTGAAAACAGGTCACCAAAATCACTGTTGTCCACATGTAAGTCTATAGTGTAGTGTTTTTTCTTCTTCAAAATCAAGCTCCGGAGCTCAGTCAAGCAGATGGAATAAAGCCGTCCGTGGACAAACAGGTTTGGCACATAAAATATTTAGACTACAGTGCCATATTTCAGAGACAAAATATGCAGTTGCAATAACTTTTTCGCCACTTATGTTTAAAGATCAATATTTTAATACCATTAAATTGAAGTTTTGAAATATGCTCAACAAGTAGGGGAAAATTGCTGTCAAAAGTGGGTTTCCTTCTTTTGGCACCACACTGTATAACTAGGCCTATGGTTGTAATTGTGTGCATTGTCCAACCTTAGAAAGGGGCGTGGTCGTTAGGCGCTAAGGAGGCGGTTGGGAAGCCCCACCCTAATGCACGCTAAATCCCCCTATGTACTCCAGTGAAAGTAAATTCTTGGTTTTACACGCCTGCCATTTTCCCTATCAAACATGCTAAGTATAAATTATCAATCGCCCTCTCCGACAATGCTACAAAATTAATGTATTTAAACAAAGGTCTCAACACGCGATTGTTTGGGTGCATGTTCTTGCAAACAACTGCATTTCCTTTCAGCCAGCCCAAGTTGTCACGACACCAACCTTGCAAAGTAAACATCAATGTGCAAATAAATGTCTGGATTTCCCCGCGCCACTTTGAATATCATATCAATCACTATTGAAAGGAAACGTATGAGCTGGATTTTTAAGAGCTTTTCAGGCCGACAGAGTTATATCCTCTGTAACACCGTGCAGAGATTAAACTGTGAACTCTTTTTATACGACCATCAATCAAGACCCTTTACCCTTAACAATATTGAACATCTTTGGCGTCAACAGTTCAAGGTCGGGATCACGCGAGGTACAATAATGCACAACGTGTCTAGCACACCCGGGCCGACAACGGATGCTAATTGTTGGGGACCTTGAAAAATTCATTGAAAAGTTCTGAAATTATTTTATAGCTGTACGCGACGGCTTTTTGGTATAGATTCAATGATCCCGAATTCGTCACTTGCGCTCCAGCACCCAAAGCGTCATGAGCATAACAGCATACGTGAGTCGTTAATAAAAATCTGTTGTAAGCACCGCATACTTAAAAATCGTTCGATTTCATAATATTCTCCCCTCTTTGAATATGTTCATTTTCAGCAGATGTCAAAGACGTCAAAGCGTCAAAAGACTGACGTGGGCCCCCACCCCCTCCCCGCGCGCTTTTCGAATTCGCAGCACTTGCGGTGGCCTGGAAATTTTGGGGAAAATATTGTTGGGTCCGCTCTTGGTGCCCCCTCATAAAATGCTGTTGCCCCCTGTCCCCGCCCCCGCCCCCCGAACACTGACAAATTCTGGCTACGTCACTTATTATTCACAGTGCTACAACGGTTCAAGCCCGGTTCCGGACACTTGTGCCCTTGAGCAAGGCACTTAACCATTATTGCTTCGTCCTTCGGATTGGACGTGAAGCTGTAGGTCCCGTGTGTTGTATAAATGCACGTAAAAGAACCCAGCAAACACTTATCGGTAAGAGAAGGGGTTCGCCCCGGTGTTTCTGGCAGTTAAGTTATCCTCATACATACACCATGAGGCTGTACGCGATAGCCACACCAAGCGTTTGTACAGAAGCTAATAGATCCAGATACAGATACAACCCTCGTTTCCAGGGTCTACTTTCAACGTTGAGACAATATGAGAGAACAGCTAGTGGGAGCGTATTGCTCAACACCGTGTGGACAAGGTTGCAGTTCACCCTCCCAGGTACCTACGGTAGCCCTCAGGGGACATCAAGTTTCGACATAACGATTTTTCCTTATATCTTATGAAGACGCGTGAAAATTCGATTGAGAAAATCTCGATGTTACAAAATAAGCGAAAGTGAAAGAATTGTGAGGGCTAAATAAGATGCCTGGTCTGTGTCACCACAGGTTTTTCTTTTAGAAAGTTTTTTATAACCTAAGTTTACTTCGTAATCGCTCACTCCAAGCGATTAACAGCCAATCCAAGAAGGCCACCATCTTTTCCCATTCCACATGTACATATGGGTTATGTTGAATAAGAAATGTCCTTCACAATCACCGGTCCGTCAAAATATACCAGCACTATCATTGAAATGCCAGGCCCACCGAAACACATCATACCGCTGTCCAATATAATGCGTCCCCGCGGTCAAGAAAATAAGCAAAGGGTTTTAAATTTAATGTCACCTTGAATCGCCTCTAAAGCACAATGCTTTACTGTTTGTTTCCTTTAATTGGCAGGTAACAGTCGCATGCTGTCCGCTTTCCTCAAAACGAAATGATCAACTCATGCTCATAATATGCGATAAATTGAGGACTAAACATTCTGTTGATAGACAAATAAAACATGTTTTTTAATGGTTCGAACCGTTACTGTTGTTTCGCAACACGTTCTCACGCGTCGATCGTGAACACAATCCGGATTGGGGAAGGCGCTTTTGAGGGGCTGCAGCTTTCATAAAAATGTCTTCATAAAAATGTCTTCAGTGGCACCACAGGGCTATCATTTCCCGAGTTGTGCGTTATCGAAGAGCAACATTTTTTAAAGTATATTTTTATAACATGGAATTCACGTCGGGGCGATGTTAATCCAATATTGGGTTTTGCCCTTCACCGACGTATTTTCATAAACACTGTATACTCAGTGTTGTCCCGAGCGATTGTTGAGAAAAACTCAAAGTAATGTTTTGGCCTTTCATTTTGAACTTTCGGGAGATTTCAGAAATAATGGTTGAGTTTTTTTTTAAACTGGGCCTTTTGACTTTCTGCTTAAAAAAAGGTATAGGTCAAAGAAGTAATGTAAAAATCTCAAGGCCTTGGATATTTTACCGTCAACGTTGATATAAGAATTCTTCAAGCAACCAATGGTTTGGAGATATCGCTTACTCCCATATAGGAACGACCTTTTTCGAACTTTTAATCCGACCCTTGATCTTTAACCTTGGTGTTACGAAAGGTCGTCGTCGTGGCGCTTATTCCGTTGGCCATCCGTCGTTTGATGATGATGAAAAGTGGCCTTCAATAATTTCTAATGCAAACAGCCAAACTTTCGTTAATTCCTAGATTGCGAAACCAGGATATAGGACGCGCAATAACGCGAACACCACTCTGACACATTCGACAGATGCCCAGTGATATGCGGATTATAGTGGGTCAACAGGAAAGTGACCTGGATTAATGATTTTTTTTCTTCTTAAAAGCAATCACATTTGATGCACCAATGAAATACGTCTCAAAAGAGCATTTCTTCCACTCATGAAAAAAAGGATTACTGAAATTGATCCATGCCATTAGAAGTAAAACAACCTATATATATATTTTTTTTTATAGCTGTCCATGGAATTGAATGCCATTGGAAGCTATTGGTTAGATTACACGCAGGCATTCAAATACAAATGAGATTTTAATCACTTGAGTCGAGACAGAAACACTATTTTACTGTCAGATTTTGTGGTTTTTTATATGAAGAACAACTCCCCCACCCTGAAATATTGATGGCGATTTTTGTCTGTTTTCCTTTGCAAGTTTCCGTTCATACATGGAGGTGGAAAAACATCCCTGTTTCGTTGTATTTAATGGGTGTTCATCAGTTCGTAGAACGGTGATCAGTGGTGGTCAGCTGAATTTTGAGATCTGTTTTTTTTTTTTTTTAAATAAACATAACTTGGGAATAGAGTATGCAAATTACGTTAAATCTTCACAGTTACTAGTCAATAACATGTACTTAATCCCTATATTGTTTTTATGAAATGGAGCGAGCTACACATTTAAAAAAAATCTTTTTCTTTACAATTCGATCACTTTCTCTTTGACTAACCCTGTAGAATCAGCGCCCAATTTCAAACACAACAGAAAATACTGCTGAGCAAATGTTCTTGCTAGACTAAAATCTGCTGGGGGCCAGTCTAAAGCAATATACATCTATACAAAATATACATTTTGGCTGGTGACCTATTTTGGCTAAGCAATTATATATTGGCTTAGCATTATAGCGATCAGCTTCTGAAAATTAGGTACCATCGGGTGCCCGGCAGAAGGGCATATGAGCGTTCTGACGCAAAAATCATTTTCAAGAAAATTGCATTGAAAGGTTCCATTGTTCCCCCGCGCGTATCATGAATCCAATGTTCCCCCACACGTAATATAAATCGTACGAATTTGAAATTTGTCACACGTATGAATCATTAGTTTTGGAACAACTGGTAGTAATTTCTGACAAAAATGTTTAATTTTCATTAAAATAGAGGCAGTTTGCTGCATATGCCCTTTTGCTGGGAACATTTTGGTCATTACGCGCTATTGCATAAGGGCATATGCACATATGCCCTTCTGCCGGGCACACGACGCGTTGTCTGGGTATACGGAAGAGCATACGGAAGGTTTAGGTCCGGAACGGCAATACTTATAGATTTTTATTTTTATTTAAGAAATCTCAAAGTTTCTGTCTCTTGTCAAAGGGAAAGGGGAAAGGGAAAAGAACATAACTAGGTTTGTGTGCACAGAAAGATTTAAAAGTTCGGTTAACATTTTAGGTCTTAACATAAAAAGGGTTAACATCAAAAGTCCTCTCACACAATAAAAGCAAATTGCCTTGAAGTCCACGTACAGAAGCTTTACCGGGGCCCTCTTCATCACCGGGCGTGGGTGGCTCAGTTTTCCGGAAAGATTTGACTCCCAATGGAGATATAAGACAAGGACACCGTTCGAGGTCTTGATTTCATTGCCAGACGGTCCGGCCGACTTGCTACGGGTATAAGGGCTGCATGCTTGATCCGTCAAATGGCGTGATCTGTCCCACAACCTTGGTCCAGGCGCGGTTCTACGGGGGGGGGGGGGGGGGGGGGTGGGGGGGGGGGGGGGGCTAGGGGGGGGGGCTGTAAAGCCCCCCCCCCAAATAATTCCGTACAAAAAAAATTGCATTAGCAAAAAGAAGGATTGTGATGTACATGCGAACGGTATCCCCCTAAAGAAGAAATATAGCCGTGACAAGGGTGCATTAGTTAATATAGTGTGAATGATTTTATGATTTTATTGGCGCTCCCCATTGAAAATATGGCATGAGCCCCCCCCCCCCCCCCCCACACACTTATTGATTTTCGGAGGCCTAAGTGTCTGGAAAAATAACCGGTCAACATTTCAGCACGCCTCCCTGAAAATATTCTGGATCCACCGTGCTAGCCCCCCCCCCCCCCCCCAAAATATTGGTTCTAGAACCGCGCCTGCCTTGGTCGTTACACCAAAGCCGTCTTCTCGTACATCAAAAGAAAACTTGTGAAGTTGCATCTTTTTGGAAGTCCATGAGCACAAGTTGTTCAGTCTAGGTACCACATGGTCTGAAATTAACTCACCGCGATACTTGCAAGCAGAGTAATTTAAAAACCAAATAATAATCTTTTGGCGAAAGGAGACGCCACTCGTTAGCCGTTTAACTGGTTTTATAACGTTTTTCTTGAAAGAGGGGAGGGCCACTTCAGTGGCAGGAAAACAATACTGAACGCCTTCATCCTCAATGCTTTAATTTCAAAACGCTTTCCTCTTCACAAATTAATGAATTCATGACATACAATCTATGGCTAACAGTAACAACCACAACGTGCGAGTTTCAACCGGTTTTCATCCAATGTTCGGTTTATGTGCTTAGACTTTGGGAGTTCCGAAACCGTCTTCAGATTTAAATCTGTCTTCGTACTCATCAAATGAAACATTTCCCCCACAGTTGTCTGCTCAAGCTCTCAAAAGTCATCACAATGACTTCATTTTTAAAAAAATCTCCTAAAATACAACATGACCGGGTTGTAATCATATCAATCACAAGACGTCCGGTCTTCAGTCAAGACCCAATCAAGCTATCAAATGAACTGTTATTAGTGACAAAGGCATGTCTTTGTCGTTGTTCATTCCTTAATAGCAAGCGACCTTGCTTTTGATTGGAATTGTGGTTGAACCGACAACCCTATACACCATTATTTGACCTCAGCTGCTACAACCAATTTACTGAAGAACAAAGCAAGTGATGAAACATGTTCTACACGCATAAACAAAAACCTTCGAAGACCGCCAATTTGTCCAAATAATGGTGCTCTCTCGGGACTTGGTCTATAAAGTTGTTGGCTTTGAAGGAAAACACCTCCCATGTGACTTGTTCGTTTTATTGATTTATTGCTCCCCACAAAATTATTTTTCATGGGAAAAATGTATAGGCCAGAACACGAGCGCATGATAGCCTGTTGTAACCTCACCCAAAGAATATGTTCTAAAGAGATACTTGTTTGCAATTGTTTGCATTGTATCATGGAATTGAAGCAGTTGAACTTTATCTTCTAGTGAGAAGGTGGGGCACTCCCCCCCCCCCCCCTCCCCCGACGAGAGGGAGAGGGGCACACTTCTGAAAGAACAAATTTTAAGTAAGAATAATTATGGGGAAAGAATGTTGCAACCTGACGCCATTTTTTTTTTCATATGTCATCTCCATAATAAACGCCAGTCATTGCAAACATGTTGAAAATGAATCTGGGACTGAGAAACATTTCCAATTTTGTTAGGAAATACTTGGGAAAATTGTCTTGACTCTCCATAGACTTTGTACACAACCGCTTCAGTGGTGTCTGGATACTACATTCTTTCCGAATATGGAATCATAAACTTTAAAATGGTTTTTGTTTAAACAGTCAAAAAAATACCTTGCTTGCGCATAGTGCACTCGGGCTTATGGACAAAGACAAGGCCACATCAGTGAGGGCGCACTGTTCAAGCTGTCTATACCACTGGCTTCGCTTTCTAGGGAGAAGTATTTTTTTCAAGGGTATCTCAGCCCTTGAACCCCCCCCCCCCCCACTTTTATCGATCTGGGTTACAGGAAAATGTCCAGGGTTATACTGAAACTTCATCCTCGCGAGACAGGTATGGGAAATACATGCAATATAAAAGTTTCTTATCGAAAACCCACGTCTGTCTTTCAAAGGAATTAAGATATTTTTTTCAAGAAGCGATAATATCAGGTGGGCTTTTGATGGAGTTTCATTCTGTTGTGGCGTCAGATGGTGGCCCATCATTTGATTTCCAGATGCATATTTTCATAGGGTTGAGTAAATATTTATTTAGCAGTGGGGCAATGCTTATTTTTGCAAGTCGGATTTATAGGGCGGGGGAGCGCACTTTCATGTTTTGTGACAGTCATGTTCTAGCCGACCTATACATGGATGTTGTATAAACAGGCGTAGGGGCGCGATGAGGTCATGGGCCAGAAAGTGCGTGTAGACTGGTGGGATCATCGGGGGAAAAACTGCATACATTTTTGCAAAAAGATCACACCAGTTGAGATCTGTATATCAAACTGTTTTCCAAATGTTCAGAGAAATGAGTTCTCGACTTTTGAAAATAAATGCAAACAAACAAGACCAGACCACTAGTTTTTATCCTGGGGCCACTTGACCAGTTTTCCGCCCCAGCTTTACTAGATAAGCGCAATCTGATGTCTACCCAGGTACCCCATGTAATTGTTTTGTTATTTCTGATTTGATATAATTTTTGTTTGCGCCATGAGCGTCATTTATGGCGGATAATGGCGCGGTATAAATTTCCGTTATTATTATTATTATAATATAGAGAAAAGCTATGATCGTAGTAACGGATGTGAGACAAGGGATGGGTATATCCCCGCCTGACTAAACGGGGGGGGGGGGGGGGGCAAAAAAAGGAACCCGGCCCTTTTTTTCTTTTGAGTGACATCGCAATAAAGGCAGGCACTGCGTACACCACCATCAGTTCCTAAAACAAAATTGGTTAAAGTGGTCAGAAATTGCCTCAGATCGCACCACAGAGCGTATAAGCTATTGCGCCGATACGTAGCGTAACGGGATTTTTTTTTACAAAAAAATACAATGCGCATTTAGATATCGCACATTTTATGCTCAACAGCTCAAGGCGTTATATCTTTATGACCCCTGTTCATCGGGTCCATGAACCTTTGCCCACCTTTGCCCTCACACAGGTACCCATCCTGCGTGCATGGAGACGTGCAATCACTGCAAAGTGGAGAAAAATGTCTTGCCCAAGGACACACGTACACGCACCACGTAACCCCAGGCTGGACTCGGACCCACAACCTGCAGAATTACCGACAGAGGTTGCATGAGTTTGATGCTCCAGACCACGAGGCCAGGGCACTCCACGTTTTGAGTTGGCGCTTCTGTATACTGAACTGGAGAAAAATCTGGTGAGTTTAGAAAAGAAAAGAAGTTTGAGATGGAAAAACACAACTATAAAGGTGGCTGCTGACTCCAAGTCCCACAACTATTTTATAACTTAAATACGCGTTGTGTTTCGATATGGGTATTCAATTATCACTCCCCCTTTTCTTTTGACATATCTTCCAAGTTAAGCAATTACACGGAAAAAAGTTGGTACCCAACAGGAAAGTCCTATAATTACACATCGAGGGCATCCAGGGTCACATAAGGTCAGACAAGTCACCAGAAATGGACTAACCTTGCTGAGGGCCTTGGTATTTTCCCGGGGGTGTCAGACTTTATGAGCTAAATGACTTCCTTGGGCGGCTGAGAAAGCAAGGCCTTTTGTTTAACCCAAACGGGAGGACAAATATACAGGATGTCTAAAAAGACAACCTCAAAGCCCCCTCTTTTTCACCGCTTTAATACCTCGCAAAGTTAAAATTGAATATGTGGAGAGTATAGATAAATAGCTTTTTACCAACAGAAGAATCTTTCCAATCGGGTAAATATTTGTTGAGTTATGGCCCATTCAAAATTAGTGCCGATTTTTGTATCTGTCCATGGTCTAAATCAAGTTTAGTCTTTCGAACAATAAAACTGTAACAAAACCTTGTTTCTTTCTTCTAGCAAAAAAGGGATCATAACATGAAGCCTTTCCACCAATTTTAATATCAACAAACAAAATGCCAAGAGGGTCAACTTTCTTTTGCTCACATGTACTTTCAATCACGTATTGGCGACAACCCCCTCTCTTGACCTCCCACCTACATTTTTGTGTTCATCTTGGTTCCCGCCGCGCCCACATCACATCTTCTAAAAGCCACAAATCTGTTTTTAAGCCCAACATATCACGCAAGGTCGCACCAAAAAAAGTACAACCCTGAAATATGATGTTCAATTTGTAGTCACTTGGTGCTGAAAACGTTCCGTCGTCTCAGAGGTCAATTGGAAGGGCCTACATGTACACGCAACATTCTGTTTGTCCTCGCTCATTGTGTGGAAGTGCAACGTGGTCTTTTTTTATCAGGCATGCAACTTGGAAGAAACAAAAAAAAACGAAAATCCAAACTTTACAATACTTCGTTCAGTGTTTTTCAATTTTTAATGGCATGAAAAACGAGAAAATCAGCTGAACGTTGCATGCCTGTTTTGTGGATGGACCCTCTCGGTCTTTCCAAAAACTCGGCTTCGTTTCCAGCAGCTCTGGGCACGATTAGGCTTCAGAAACTTCTGGAAGCCTCTTGTGCATAAGCAAAATGAACATAATCTAACATGTGGCACATTTCTGTGTAACCGTCAAAATAACTTAATAAGGATCCAATATATACTAAGTCCAAACATGTGGTATTTACCTCAGGGTCCAGAAACTAGAACACAATGCATGGGTTTAGAAAACACCCAATAGGAAAAACGGGGCGATCAGGCAACATCAAGAGATTTTTCATGTTCTTAATTGAAAATCCATGTCAAACTGTTAGAATGCATATGGCAGACATTCCGGTAAGTTCCATGAAGGCAACCACATTCAATGACTCGAGGGGGATTATCAAGGGCGAGACTTAAAACTTCTCTAAGAGGCACGTGCATCGGGAATCGAAGTCATATATCGCGCTTTAAAGCTAAAACTGTTTCATTTTCTGTTGCATTTCCAAGTACGAAACTCCGTGTCATTTTGTGGCAAATATACAGTGAACAAGACAAAGGATGTATACAGTGGCGCACCCGGGGGGGGGGGGGGTGATCGGGGTGCTTGAAGCCCCTCCCCCCACCCCAAGCAGTTGTCAATTTTTTTTGTCCAACGATTTGACCTTGATGGCCGAGTAGTATAATAGGGTGTAAGTGGCGCCACCAACGTCAAAATAGTCCGCCCCCGAAAAAAAACCTTTTGAAAAAAATTGTGAGCCGCCCCCCCAAGTCAAAGCCTGGATGCGCTACTAGATGTATACAAGGAGCTTGACTTTAAAGTTTCCATTTTCGCAGATGGTGTGTAGACCCTATAGATAAAAGAACGCAGGGTTTCGCATATACACGCGTTATTAAACGTAGACTAAAAGCCTAGACAGAAATAGTCTTCATCAATATTTGAGCCAACTAGGTGCTCACCTTTGACATGAACCTGTAACCAGTGTCTGGTCTGAACAGCGGCGTAGCCAGGTTCTCATCACCATGAAGGGGGGGGGCTGAATGTTACGGGGCGGGATTTCTTAGACCCGTACTAAATGTAGTTACTTATTTTCCCGGGGCGACTGAGGAAGCCAAGATTTTTTTTTAAGGAGAGAGCGTGCGCCCATACGCCCCCCCCCCCCCGCCGCTCAGTGGTCTGAGTATTATAAAAGCGTCGGAAAATGCCAATTCATGCACGCTTTTACGAATCGTCCCACGTGTTAAAGCTATATAGCGCCCTCTTTAAGCCAACTTAGAGAAATCGCTGTAAATTGTGATCAGTTGCGGACGTGACGTACTGTATATGCTCTTATTGGATAAGAGTGGCAAGAGGGCGTAGCCGTATCTTGGTGCTTGCTTTCATTGGTTGATTGTGGTGCTCGTCGATTTGTCGTTGCCAAGTAGGCGTGGTCTCAAATTTGCCCGCTCTCGTTGGTTGGTTGGCAAGGCGGCGCGCAATTTATGTTGCCGAACTAGGCTATTCTTCGCTAAAAGTCCAATGGATAATTTACCATGAAAGGTACTTCGTATAATAGCATTAATTGTAGGTATAGTTTGGCGGATGTGTGGAGTATTTTGATGTCCTAATGAAACGCTTCATTCCACAGAATCAGAGTGAATCGACGTATTATTGTGTCAAGGGAACTACTTCAAAACGAACTTTTCCGAAAGCTGGTTCACAACGATAAACGGAAGTTTTCAGCTTGTAGGCCCCCATAGATTTTCTGGGAGTACACTATTTTGGACTGAAGCAACCTCTAAACCAGAGTTTTGAAAGAAGTACAGTGACCCAAAACTTGTTGGTGTAAATATTCAGCAGATTGAAAATGAGATATTCGCTTGATCCCGGGAACGAGGCTGGACTAAAAGTAGCCTATATGTTCCCCCAGACAAGGTGACAGTAAACTTTATAAACTGGAAATCATGAAGCCACATTAAAATGGACACTTCTTGCTGATTCTCTTTAATGGAAAATCAGCTTAAGGGTGCATAACCCCATTATTTCAATAATATTTTGAAAAACAAGATTTAAATATCAGGTCATATTTCATCATCGATGATTAAAATGGTTATTATAATTTGGAATAACTTTGATTACAATAAGTGGTTTCAAACTTCTTGTAAGTTCGACCTGTTTAAAAAAAAATGACAAAAATCTCTTACGCAACAATAGCCTGTCAAATAAAAAAAAATCATCAACAAATAACTTTGAATACAATAAAGTGTGTTCAAACTTCTTGTAAGTTGTACCCGTTTATAACAAAATGACAAAATCTCCTAGGTAAATAGACTGTCAAAAAAACCATAAACAAATAACTTTGAATACAATAAGTGTGTTCGACCTTCTTGTATGTTGGGCCCCATTACAAAAAAATTACAAATTCTCCTACGTAAATAGACGGTTACACAAGAAATTTCATAAAGAAATCAATAATCAAATTTTAGACGGGACATCATCTGGCATGCTTTGCATATTTTGTCTGAAATATACGGATAAGTAAAATCCATGAATTTAAAAATAACTATTACATGGAATATTACCTAGAACCGTATTTCATTTATAAATCTAATAAAAAGCAAATCTCTTAATGGTTCTTGACAAAGGGCACCGGATGAAAAATACAAAAGAATTTCAAGTTTTGAAGAAACAAAAAAAATGAAGAGGTTAAACTAAAAATGTTAACCGTTAGGTATCATACCGTCATACGGACATCCCCCCCCCCACCTCCCAGCGGATGGACTGTGCTAACCTTGGACCACTTGTGGAATACTCAGAACAAAGGGAACAGAACCCACTAGGAAAATCTTTAGAAGAAAAGGGGCACCCCACAACGAAATCTTTAGAAATAGGGACATACAGACAACAATTATGTTCCTGGAAGAATTTGAACAGACAGCACTCCTTAACAGCTGACCAGAAACCGAGTGTGTGGCTCCGGTATGTGGATGATATCTTCATCGTGTGGCTGCACGGCACTGAGAACCTCCATCTGTTTCCCAGCAGATGGGAGTTCTGGGGTAGGAGCATTGTTGTCCTTTTATCCCTTTTCTTAAAGATTTCACTTGTGGGGTACCGTTTTTCTAAAAATTTCACTTGTGGGGTGCCGTTCCCTTTGTACGAGTAACCCACAAGTACCTCTGGTGTGTTACGGTCATACAGTATTAAGGACTGGTTAGTGTCTCCAAAGGCTTCGTTTAGGCGACACAAAAATTACAAATTCTCCGACTTAAATATACTGTTAAACAAGACATTTCATAAACAAATAAATTTGAATACAATAAGTGTGTTCATGGGCCTACCTTTTGTAAGTTGGATGATCCGTTTACAAAAAAAAATAATACAAATTCTCCTACGTAAACAGACTGTTACACAAGAAATTTCATAAAGAAATCCCTAATCAAATTTCAGATTGCTTCGCATAATTCTAAAATAAGTAAAATCCATGAATTCAAAAATAAACACGATATCAATGTTTTTGTTATTACCTGGAACAGTATTTCACTTATCAATATAATAAAAAGAAAATATCTTAATGGTTCTACGCAAAGTGCACCGGAAGAAAATGTAACAAAATTAATTTTTTGAAGAAAAAAAAACCCTGATAAAATGATGTTGAAATATATCTTTTCCTTCCACCATTGAAAATATAAAATCCGATTTAAAAATATTGTGGAGATATGCGTTTCTCCTTTCCTGCAGAAGAATAAACTTAAGCTGCAGATTATTTCAAGAAAAAATACAGGGCTGAAAATTTTTTTTTTACACTTTTTCAGAGGCATATTTTTTCAAAATCGAAGAGACATGTTGAAATTGATTTAAAATATTCCTAAACTACAAGCTCTTGGTCATATGTGGTGAAAACGGCGTTGAAAATAAAGCTCAAGTTAAGAAAAAGCGGCTATATACAGAAGAATGGTCAAACATTTATTTGTCCATTTTTACGGCAGTCATGTAGACCTTATTACAATTGTTGCAGTTTGTGCGTGCTGTGCTATTGTGTTGACCACATCTCATAGGCATGGTTCAAAGAGATGACGAATGTAGCTTGTGCAATTTGTCCGTTTTGTTTTCTTCCATCAATCCAGACGTCATCTCTAGGGCCTAGACCTTGGCCAAAGCTTGCTCAAGATCCCGGATCAGGTCGTCGACATTCTCTATGCCAACACTGAAACAGAGAACAACATACGTTAATTGTAACTGAGAAGTGGGAAGCAACTCTCGATTTCAAAGATGGCACAATGTAAATCTAATGAAATTGGAGGTTTAAACGCCCCCCCCCCCTCCTTTTTATCACTCGGAATTGATTGTTGTTATGACATCTGGATGCTGTGTAGATGCATTCATGCTTAGAACAGATGCAAAGATCAGTGCAGTTGTTTATCCTTGTTCCACTGAAAACAAAGGATTTCTTCGGGACCCGATGAATAGATTTAACATCGCGCATGCTAAACCTAATCCTTAGATGGAATTTGCGTCGGGTGATGCAAATTTACGTTCACCGATGTATACTTTATACTCAGTGTGTTACCCCCTGAGTGAAAGTGGGAAAACATCACTCGGGTGGGACTCGAACCCACGACCTCCTGCTTTCTAGTGCAGACGTCTTACCACTTGATCACTGTGCTTGCCAGGGTCGGCTGGCTGCTTCGAATCTGATGTATTCAATCTTACAATCGGTGAAGGGCAAAACATAATACACTAAACCTGTTCTTTTATGAAATAGGTGTCAGTTTATCTGACTCCGCGTTGGTATTGGGAAAAAAGTACAGGTGACCCATTTGGGTTTAAACAATTGAAAGTCACAGGCATAACATTGACACCCTTACCTGAATCTGATGAGGCCGTCCGATATGCTCCCTTTCTGCCTGTCCTCGGATGTCATGAGGTAAGGACCGTGGGTCATAGTAGCCGGATGCTCGATGAGGGACTCGGTGGAGCCAAGGGACACAGCAAGGGTGATCAGCTTCACCGACTGAAAAGTCAAGTGATTAGGGCCTATAGTCTATTGACTTGTGGCGTTATAGTAATAATAATGATAATGTGGTGCTTATACAGCGCTTTATACGAAGGGTCTCAAAACACATTTAACCCCTTTTTACCGCAATTGTTACCCCTGTTCATCTGTTCATGAGGCCAGTTTTTTCCTCAACCAACTCGAGATGAGTGCAATTTGATCTGTACTTCCTTAGCGGAGAGAGGCGAGTGTAGTAAACTGTCTTGCCCAAGAACAACCGCACCATGTTCCTCCTCAAGGTTCGAGAGCAAGTGGCATTTTGCAGTCTCTTGTTGCACAGGAACTTACCTCGACCAGTGTCTTGGCGGCTTGCAGACCGTCTGCAACCTCGAAGACGACCATTCCACCGAAGGCCGACATCTGTTTCTTGGCTACCTCGTGTTGGGGATGGGACGGCAGGCCAGGGTAGTACACCTTGCTGATCTGAAGAAATGTCATGAAAAAGATATAGGTGGTAAAGCTTCCCAAAACACAGATAATACAACAGGCAAATAAGGGAAACGTGAAAAGGGAATGATCTTTAATTACCTTGGAATGCTGTTCAAGATACTGTGCAATCTTCAGTCCGTTTTGGCTGTGCTTCTCCATCCGTAGGGGCAGTGTGCGCACACCGCGCAGCAGCAGGAAAGCATCGAATGGCGACTGCGAGTGGAAGTTAAATAAGGCATAAGGCGGGGATTTTTATCTTAAATTAAAGACTACTCCCAGAACAAAATACGGAAATCACCAGAGTTGTAATAAAGTCACTTTAAAAGTCATCACAAGTCATCCAGTCTCAAGTCAAGCTATTCAAATGGACTGTGACAAAGGAATTTCTTTGCCATTGTTCATCTCTTGCGACTTGTGAATTGACTTGTCATTCAATTTGTGATTGACTTGTGATAGACATGATTACATCTCTAGAAATCATAGTACAGATGTCTCAAGTCTGGACATCATTTTGTAAAATCATCGCGTCAGTGCAACAAGGTCGTAACTCCATTCTGTAACAAAATCGTATCTCGCGCGAATACGCTCCGTGCAACAAGGTCGTATCTCGACATCTATTGACTTTGCGTATACATCCCGGTTATTTTAAGCGAGATACGACCTTTTGACCTTCTGAAACTTGCATTTTGCGATCATGCCATTTTAGGAGATACGACCTTGTTGCACTGACGCGACGAAATTTGAAAACAAACCAACCAAAAAATCTTAAAAAGTGGGTAATTTCATGCTATTGGTGTCACATTCTATTTGTTGAGGCCGCTTTTGTGGTTTGCCGAAAATTCAAGGAAAATTATTGAAGGGAGGAATTTGTAATACAGGACTGGAGCCCTCTACTAAAGCACCTTCGATCTGAGTGACTTACCAGACAGTTCCCTGTCTGCCTCAGGAACTCACCGACCCCAAACAGAATCTCCTCATCCCTGGTGCTCATGGAACCAGCCACGATGTCACTGTGACCTCCTATGTACTTGGTACTGAGGACATGGCAAGAAAACAAGGACTATAGGCAATAGACCATTATCATGTTGCGGCCATCTTGATTTTTGCCATTCAAATCACCGTTAACCAAAATGAGGCCAGAAGGTCAAGTAGTCTGGTTCCTTTTTGAACAAAAAACAAAATCATTCAGTACTGTTATTGGATACAGGGAACATGGCTGAAATGGTGGCAGCATGATAAAGGCCTACAGACCAAACCTTCAGCCCCCCCCCCCTCGTGGTGCTTTGGCCAACCACAACCGTGACTAATATCCGACATGTGTGCACAAAAATGCCGACATGGGTGCATGCGTGTATGATGCCCACTGCTGGAACATGCAGTGTGGCATTGGAAAGGCGCACCTGTTTGGGTGCACCTGTTCAGTTTGGTGGGCAGGGCTTCGGTCTATTGACCCCATACAGGATAGGTGATGACCACCCACAAGAGCTCCAGTGAAATTTAAAACAAATACATAAATATGAAAAATATACAAGCCAACAAGTCTGTCCCTTACCAACTGTTTATTGAAATGTCCACTCCAAACTCCAGAGGGCGCTGCACACACGGCGAGCCGAAGGTGGAGTCCACTACGCTGATCGCCAAGGGAACGGTCTTGGCGACATCAGCAAATGCCTTCAAGTCGAGGACGGCCAGGCAGGGATTGCATGGGGTCTCCCCGTAAAATATCTGAGGAAACAAAAGTTCAACAATTGCAAGAAAATGTTGGCTGAGCATTTGAGTTCACTATACAAACTTTGTTTTCCTGCCAACAACCTGTTAATGAAGTCTGAGGAAAAATATTTGAAAATTCCATGGAATATGGAATATTTTTGATAATATTGATTTTTTTGATTTGGATTATAAAAATGGGGGATTGATTTTCAATAACAGAGTAGCACTTTCTCATTGTAAGTAGCTGAAACTTTTAATTCATCAAATACTACATACAGGAGATATTTTTTTTATATATGTATGTTCTGTGCACTATAATTTACAAATATGTTTCTAAAAAGCAGATCAACATTTTCTTCCGGTATAAAACATGGACTTTTGCTTTTGCTCAAATAAAAATTGAATTCTAAAATTGAATTACTCAAACTCAGCATTGCTGAGATGGAAACATTCATCTCAATATAATACATGTAAATTTCTAATTTCTTTACATACCTAAGACATGAAATCCCTTTTTGTGGTTAATTTAATTGAACATTGCACTTCTTTAAACATTACAAAAATCTTCCATGCTATTCGGAATAACTGAGGGCGCTATCACTATGATGTAATTCCAGGAAGACACTGTTCAGTTTAGGAGTGTTTTGTTCAAATTATGAATCCAAAATTTGCTCATTGAAAACATTTGTGAGAAAGGGTTGCTCATTGGCTTACTGCCATGTCCTTGCACAACAACGAATCACCAACGAAAAGAAAATTTATTAACAGCAAAATATCCAAAATTGTAGCAACTTTTTGTGCTGAAATAGATGCAACATTGAGGTTTCTGCCCAGAACGACATTACAGTTTAGCTCAAGAATAATTGCCATTCGCATAAAAACCAAGAAGGCACCAAAATACCCTTTAAAATGGCAACACAAAAATTGAAAATAAGGTGAAATGGGACACAAGGGTGCATTTACAATGATTGCATTAACAAAAAATGACATTGCATGGGCCCTTTTAACCCTTGAAATAGAATGAGAATGACAAGATAAGTTTGCGGTGACACCATGTGAATAAATCTCTTTTGTGAGTACGTGTGGTTCTGAAAAGAACCAGAGGGACTCAACGTTTCGAACAGTGTGCTCTGCCCGTCGTCAGGAAAATGAGGACGAATGAGAATTAAAGAAATAGTGGGACACATGATTGATAATCACCTTGGTGTTGGGTTTGATGGCTTTTTTGTACTCCTCAATGTCGCATGCTTTGACGAACGTCACCTCGATGCCGTAGTTTGGCAGCACGCTTTTCATCATGGCATACGTACCAGAATAGGCTGAATCTGGTGCAATCTGAGATAGTTGTTCAAATAACAAACACTCAAAAATGAAATGATAAGCCATTGGGGAAAAAAGTTGCCATGGGTTGGTGATTAGATAAAATTTGATATCAAACCCTGAAGTACATGTGTGAGCAAAGCCAACAAGATGAAATCAACAGCTGCAAGCGCTTGGGTTACAGGCCGTTTTTAAAAAAATATAAATACTACAGCGTACTGTACATTCTTTCTATGGCATTGGAAAACTCATATGACATGTATGAGAAAAATATCATTGAGACTCAAGTTTGGGAGATCCAGACTCATTTCTCAAAACTTGTTTGGATCACACTATCAATCGAAAATAGAACCAAAAAATCTTCAAATGTACTTAAAATTGTTTGTCACTAATGCAAGAATTTTTAGATTTATTGTGAGCACTAGGTTTCTTACAATACACCATATATTTAGTTCCATCTCAACTTGAACATTTGAGGTAAATTGTGCTGGGAAAGGAAAACATTTCAAACTTTCTTCTCAGCACAAATGAAAAAGCCACACACAGATGTCTAAGCTTTAGGAGAAACAGGAGTGTGAAGGAATGTATAACATTAGTTATATAATTTCCCCTTAAAAATTGCTAGGCCCCAAAATGGCGCTTAAAACCACTTCGCGCCGGGATTATTTTTGCCCCAAATTTCAATTTTTCGCACAAGGCAAAATTTTCCAGCCAACTTCTGATGTAGGCTACAGCCAAACGCCACAAACATTAATTCGCAAGACTCATTTCAACAGGATTTGTACAATATTTCTTGCCGAAACCTCATGTTTCAAAACTCCGGGGTGTGCAATGGAGCGTAAATTATACAACAATAGGCCGTGTACAACGGCCAAATCAAGATCAACACACAGTCCGCCTCCACAGACTTCACAAACTTTGTGTGTGTGTACAAAAGACACGAGGGATTAGCATGTTTATGTGTCACAACCGGAGGCGAGTCGAGGCAATCTTGACGTCTTAACCGGTCAGTCGCACCTTAAGCCAGTGCGTGTTATCACGTCCTCTGCCGACACGAACTGGTTAAGGACTATGTGAGTGTATATTACTTCTGGATGGAAGGGCAATGTATTCGATTTCTGTACTTTCGAATGTTAAGCACACACAGGTCTTCATCAAATTATTAAAAGCCATAGGTCATTTAACTTTATATATACATTACCACATGGTCGCCGGTTTTAAGCAGAGCCAGTAGAGTAGTCGCGATGGCTCCCATGCCGCTTGAGAACACCAACGTGCCAACACCGCCCTCTAGTGAATTGATGGCATGAGCGGCTGAATCGCAGGAGTGGTTCGCTAGCCTGCTGTAGATATAGCCATCCTAATAATGAACATACCAGACATGCACTTATTTTTTATTGGCCTATGTGACCCAATTTTAAATTTTTTTGAGGAGGGTGGGGGAGATTGCTATTCAGGTCTGCTATGCTCTTTTCTTTTGCCCACCAGAATTTTGAACTTAAAAATCAATTATGGTCATGTAATTCACAACTTCTATTATTCCATAAATTCAACTCAGCAAAGCGAAGAACAACTTTGACGATCAAACTTAAATTGTGCTACCTACATTTTGCTGTAAAGCTTTTCAAGTTAAATTTTGCAAAATGTTATGCAAAACATGAATTGGGTTGATTTGCATGATATATTTGTACAATTTTGCCTTCCTGCTGAGCAGTCGAGCACAAAATAATATGTGCACTTGTAAGCCAGAACAGTTGGGTGACATTTTACAATGTATAAAACTACACCTTCAATATACAACGGACACTAAAATGAAAAGAAAGGTCCTGCTTATATTAAGAAAAAAAAATCAGTCTTTGTGTTATGTTGATTTTTTCCTTGCTTTTTTTTTTTGGAGTGGGGGGGGGGGGGAATGAGGTCCCAGATATGTTTGAAAACTGGGTCAGTACGTGTCTGAAAATGGGACTGTCTGAAAAAAAGAAAAAAAAACAGGTAGTTTTTTTTTCAGCCAAATCGTAATTAAATAATTGTCCATGCCATTGGCCAATGAATTTGTCTGTGTGCCTTGACTGATGCACCGACTTCACGAAGAATTTCCTGAAAACGCCAGATGTGCTGGAAACTACTTATGTCGAAAGTTCACTAACCACGATCAAAGTAATCAAAAATGATTATATATCAAACGAAATGATAACTAGTGGAAAGTAAATGCATTAAACAGCCAGCTGTACTGAATGCGTAAACAAGCTCCAGATCGGATCTTGGAGGCTGCGGGCTGTGACGAATGTGTGTTCACACTGATTGTTGGTTGGATGACTGTTAACATTTCTCTCACGAATTACCACATAATATATAATATACTTTGGCACTTGACCTTATTGTGACCTTTAACCCCATAGCTGTAGGTCAGATGAATAGGACACCATGGACATTTTTTAATGTATGACCAAGGCCAACATGTTGACACTTAAGGCCAAAAAAAAATAAGTCGGCCTCTGGTCAGCGTGCACGTCGATTTTAATCATGCGCGTCAATCTTTTTTTTTTCCAAAATGTTCCGCGGTAGCTCCAACAGCGCCCTTTATTTCCGCACCTCCTCAATTTTTTTACCGAAGAGCACCAAGGAATGGGAAATTGCACCAAGGCAAATGATCGAAAGCACCAAGGCAAATTATGGAGGACACCAATGTACATGAGGACACCAAAAAAGCAAAATAGTACCCCACCTTGTCTGTACAATCCAAGCTTGAAGAAAAAGCAAAAAAACCCCAAAAAAACGCGTAGCCGCGTCAATTCTGGAACTTTGGTCTGACCAGAGACCGAATATTTTTTTTTTGTGGTCTAACAGCACTTCTTTTGTCATTTGATTTTGTCTTGCATGTTTTTTTTGCACTCGAGGTCCTAGCCTGGGGTCTAACTTACAATTTACAACACAATTTGATGGCACTGCGCAGTTTTGCTGCAAGATACTGTGAGAGTTGAGCAGTGACAAGATGTTAGACCCAAGTCCCTGAATGAAAAAGACAGCTTACTCTCAAACATTCCATGTACTCGTCCACTTTGTTGATGCTAAACGTCGAGGCCACACTGATGGAAGGCACCAGGGGCGTAGTCAACTCCAGGCCCTTCAGCTTGGACTGGGAGCACACGGCCTTCGTCTCAAGACTCGTCTCCGAGTCAAACCTGTGCATCTCCTCATCCCGACGCAGCTCTGTCTTCGGGTCCTTGATTCCGCCCGAGTCTTGGAAGCTGGAGGGAACCCTCCGAGGTTTTGGAGCATCTTCCATCTTTGGGGTTTTCTGAATGAGTTTTATGCTGAGAGGTGCTCAAGACGATCTGCATTTTTTCATAAATATCAAAAGCCTCACTAGCATTGTCCATAAAATAGCTTTGAATACCTAGCTTTAATAGGCTCATTGGAGACAGTAGACTGACAAATATCCCATGTCATGAACCTAGAGCTAGTATTCCAATCTAGGGCCAAATACTTTCTGTGCGAAAAAAAATTTGGACTGAATTTGTTCCAAAAAAGGATGTTTACATGTATTCACACAATTTAACGTTGTAAAAAAGCCAATATTTAAACTAAAATAATCCCTAAAGAGTAAAGGTAAACTTGTAAGACAAAAGTCATCTGAAACTTGCAGAAAGAATGAAAAAAAAAACACCCTGAATAAGGCCAAAAAAAAAAATCGGTCTCTGGTCAGACCGAAGTTCCGGAATTGATGCGGCGACGCCCTTTTTTTTGTGGTTTTTTTTTTTTTTTTTTCAAGCTTGAATTGTACAGACAAGGTGGGTACTTTGCTTTTTTGTGCCCTCATTATACATTGGTGTTCTCCATAATTTGCCTTGGTGCTCTTTATCATTTGCCTTGGTGTAATTTCCCCATTCCTTGGTGCTCCTTGGTACAAAAATTTGAGGAGGTGCGACGATAGAGGCCGCTGTTGTAGCTTCCGTATTAATTTGAAGAAAAAAAAAAATCGCACGCGCGCTGACCAGAGACTGGAGTATTTTTTTTGGGGCCTAACTAAAGAAAAACACCTAGGCCTAATGCCTTTCCAAAAATTTTCGGAGGCAAATCTTAAAGTGTCATTCTCAGACATCCCTGCTATACTATAAAGAAAAAAGGGTTTACGTATTATAATGTGTGTGTACGTTCACGAGTTGTTCAGGCTGCCCATGGGCATGCCAACACCGCACTGCACGCTGCAATACACCCCCATGCACACACAACCAAGTGCACCCGCACCTGCTATCATGGACCCCTATTGTCCCTCTTTTGTTTGTACTCCAACTTTTTTTAGGAAGATCTCCCATATGTTTTGTACACGATCGTCAATTGTGGGACTTCGAGAATTGTGGACCCTATTGTCCTCTATTGTTCAACATCCCCTATTGAATTCAAAAACAAACTCACAGGACAGCCAACAGGCAATAAAATACACAGGCAATAGATGGCAATACAATATGTAGGGCACTGCCCAGTGCTGACCCGCAGCAAATGGCCATGAAATGCAGTCTGCAGTGGACGCCCACTTTGTTTTGGGGATATTTTTTACCAAAATATCCCCAACCCACACCCACGCACAGAAAGTTGACAGGACAATGAAAATGAACTCCAACCCGTCCCGCCCAACCCTCCCCCATGTCCCATATGTTTGTGCATCTAATTTCTCCGTCAAGGACAACCATAGCCCCATAAATGTGGCCTATTTACTGGACTGCCTATGTTTACGGAGGCAGTCCAGTAAATAGGCCACATTTATGGGGCTAGGACAACCATAGTACGTATTGCTGTCATGTCCCCAGTTTCCAGTACAAGTCATCATAATGGCTACAAATCATGCACGGATACGGGTACAACAAACTACAAAGTTATTCAAAATGCACTGTGGTAGGAATACTCCAAACTTGTTGCACTTCACACAGAAAAATAACTTTGATCAGGTACTCCTAGACCCGTGAACGTGGCTTGTAAACTACGCCACGTTCACGGGTCTAATCAGGTCCATACTCATGACGATACTGTTTACTTTTTGTTATCAACCTCCTCATTCGCTTCTAAAATAGTTTGCAACAAGACAGAACACACAGTGCCAATTGTATAAATTCGATCGAAAGGGAACTAAGCAACCTCAAACTCAAAGTATGGTACCATGGAGGAATGTGTTCTTATTCCTCCATGATGCATGATGGTACTTACCAAAAGTGCTAGTTGTGCAAGTGTAATGTGCTGTTGACCTAGTTGGGAACAAGCAGCTGGACGGCCGTGGCCGGCCGTGGGGCCGGGATCTTGCAAGGTCAGTAAATAATAGACTGGATTCCAGTCTCTCCATATACTTGTGAGCGTGGAGGAATAAGACATTCACGTAGACTAGCCTTGCTCAAGGCGTTCGGCCTTAGTGTCCCATGATCGATGATCGGCCGCTAAATACGTAGACCCCTAACACAGCATGTATAGGGTGAGTAAAAAAAAAAAAGGCGGATTCCCGGCGAACCACAAGAAAAATATTTCGTATTTTGAAAAAAATGTAGCACCAAAAATAATTACGACTGGTAAGCCAATTCAATACTACTTTTAGATGAAAAAAAAAAAACTTCAATTGCTCAATCCGTTCAAATTATATCACCATTTAAATTAACGAAATGACAAAAATCAGTTTCGTTAAAAAAAACCCAAAAAACAATTTATTGTGTGTTCTGAATGTTTGGAACAACAAAGAAAATGACAGAGATTTTTTGTTTCAACAACTGTTGTACATCATATCTTTACTAAAAACCCTGCCTTGGCTAACAATAGGATTTATAAAGTCCACTTTTTTTTTTAAAGACGGGCCTTCAAAAGGACTTTGTTGAATTTTTTTAACTTTTAAACTGAGGTCTCATCGCTGGTGATGCTCGAAGACAATTGTAGCGACAATTCTTGAAATCGCATTTTTGGACGAAACAAATTGATTGGTCAATTCGACTGACATGTTCAAGTTTTTGTAAAACAACAACGCCTTAGCTTAAAGGGCTCCATGACATGAATCTTACTTGGGAACATAATTATTTTGTGCAACTTTCTACTCCTCTTAAATATATGAAATCTATTTGACACCCCTTTTTAGTTAATTTTTATCTAAGAGTGCACTTTTTTTTAACATTAAAAAATGTCCATGCTTTTCACCAAGGCTAGTCTCACCACTGTAGTTATCAGGGGTAGTGCCCTCGAACTTTGCTTGGACCATTATCTCTTTTTTTGTAGATACACTTTGATTCTTTTTAGAGTAGGCTTATATATATAATAATAGTTTCTACTGTGTTGAAATGAATTTGTAACATCAGCGATTACGTCATTATGTTCAGCAGGACTTATGGGAGTTTGTAGTTTTATAGGCTTACAACCGCTCCTGCATGCCCAACTCTTGGGCCGACGGTCACTTGTCCAAAAGGAACTAAAGCAAACACACTGCATTCTTTATAGTAAGTTAATTTGATAGAATGTTTATTTTATTTTCTCCCTAAAATTCCCCGATTAACTAAAAAACAAATGTTTAGCTATAAACCAAGCCAAAGGTGAATGACAGACCGGTTGCGGAAAATGACCGGTATGTTTGTTTGGCCAAAACTTAGTATGCAACCCTGTACCAATATTGGCAAATACATCGATTGATCAACAAATAAGAATAATAAAGGAGTTTCGGAAAAGTTCGAAAAAGAACGACATAAGGGTTAAAGTAATCGGCCTGTGAACTTTTTTATTAGGCAGCCGTAAAGATTCGGATTTGAGCATAAACAAGATTTGTCGGTCGGTTGTATGTTAATAAATTACCGGTGTGGCAGGTAATTCTGTCCCCCGGTAAAAGTGTCCGGGGGGACAGAATTACCTAGGTAAAATTGTCCTCCCTGGCCCGTTAATTCTGTCCCCCTCCAGATAATTCTGTCCCCCCCCCCCCCAGGTAATTCTGTCCCCCTCTTTTAAAACCCGGAAGGTTATTGTTTTGATGAATTCACTCTACAAGGTATACATTTTGGACTTTTAGTCTGCCCTTCATGAATATAAAAATATTTAATTAAGTCTATTAGATGATACGTGAACACAATGTTTCGATTCGGAATACAGTGATTAAGAGTCTATCGCGATTCTACCGCGATAGTCCACACAGCGGCATTCGTATAGGTCAAAGTATAATATGCCCAAGTTTCAAATCGTGATTTGATATTTTTAAAAAACTCTTCGAACTCTAAATAGAAAAAGGGCTCATTTAAACGAGGTACGATCAGTGTTGTAAAGGGTTCCGTTTTGAAGGGGGGGGGGACTATAGGAGGCCTCATTTTCCTGAAGGGGAGGGGAGTATTTTATTGACGATAACAAAAACCCTCGCCTCGTTTATTGCCTCCCCTAAATGCTGAACTGAAGACCCAAGGAGAGGGGGCTCATGCTTCGAGTGGGGATTGGGGGGTGGGTCTCCCCATGGTCCTCCCAATACGCCACTGGATTCGGCATTGAATGATTTACAATTGCGCCCTCTGTTGATAAGATGTTCATCTTTTGCATTATTAGCGATGATGACATCTGTGGCCTTTTGCAATCGAAGGCCGCCCTCTGTTCTGGTCAGAGGCCTTGAAATTTGGCTCAGTGCTTCCTGCCTATCCAAGGGACCTCTAATTCCATTGATTGAAGCCAGGGATGAAAGTGAACCAGCGCGACTGTTTATTTCCTAAAACTTTATATTTTTCTTTACGTCGCCGTCGTGCATAAATTAATGATGCTTTAATCACACGGGAATGTCCAATTCTTGCAGCCACTTTGCTGTATGACTTCATCGAACTCGATCAGACCATCTATTGTTCTATTGTCTGTGGTGACTCCATTACATTAGCTGCCGAACGATTCAAATCTGTTTAAGATCTTTTACTTCCCCTGCGTTTCTTCATTGCCGAATATCGACTGCTGATTAAAATTATTAATCATACAATAAGCCACTTCGCTATTCCAACTGCGCATGTGCACATCAAGATTTGACGAGTTTTCTTTCGCGGTAAACATTTCATCGTATGCTAGCAAAAGCCTAGCGGGATACCAGCAAAATTGAAGAGAACGTCGTGTTCTGAAGTAACATTTAGCAAAGAAAAAGTTTGGACAGCGAAGTGTTTTTAGGTGTCTTGTGTGTCCAAACTTTTGTGCGAGAAAGTTTCCATCTCTTTTCGATTGCACGAACAATTACACAGAATGCAGATTCGGTTATCACGTCCCCCATAGCCTTGTGTGTATTTATCTGCCGCGTTTATCCCGAACAAAAATATCGTTGAATCTTGTTGTGCACCAGACTGTTTTGGAATACCGAACTGGCTTATTCTTTAATTGTTATATATAGCAGTAACGTATCAAGGTTTGGGGTCAATGTGGCAAAATGAGTAATTTTCCGAGAAAGTGACCCAAATTTGTTATCTTTTATTTTATAAAAATTGTAAAAGGGGGCGGTATTATGCTATCAGCAGCGGTTTTGCTTGCGCTTTCATTTCCTAAAATTGGCAAAACGTCGCCGGGGATTATTCTCCCCCACTCCTCGCTGGATGCGCTACTGTTTTCCCCCATATGTTTAATGTTTAAATGGTTTCTGTATTTCATACAATTGTGTATGCATGCAAACTTTGTAATCGCACATGCACTTTAAAGGGTAACAACATTTGAGATCCGCTATCGTTCTTCGTTTATTTCTTTGTTGATTTTGACTCCTTCAATCAATCAATGCCCCTCTGTTGTGGAAAACATTCCCTCGTTGGCAAAAGGCTAAGGACTGCAAGTAGCAGTACAGCAGTGAGCGGGGAGGTTTGCGGCGATTAACAAACACGAGCCCATCAATACAGCGATGACAGTGAGGCAAGCTCAATTAGCGAGGAGCTGGCGTCCACAGGATTTAATTCCATATAGTTGGACCGAGGAGAAGAGGCATGACAACGACCGGAAGACCACTAATTGCTCGTGGGGGAGATGCCCCGTGCATACGGTGGAGATGAGACGACTCGGGCCCGGTCAAAAAACAAGGCCAATCCTGAGTTAGCCATCAGAGCAATATCCATTTGACCGGTGAAAAATGATTTGTTTTATCTGCACTTAAGGATTTTTTTCCAGCATACACTCAAACCTCATCTTGCTTGCTGACAGCGTGCAAACTCAGAACGATCGCCGTTAAGTAACTGTCGAAGAAATGCTGGCTTCCACAATTATTACTGCGGTCGGTTTACCTTCTATAACTTCTTAAACTAAATAGCTCAAAAACTACCGAAGTACAGCCTGTACAGGATTGTTCTCATGTTAATCTTTCTATGTTATCCGAAGGAATCGAGGAAACACATACATTCTTAATTCTTGTGAAGGAGCGTCATCTAGACTAGTTTGCAACTACAAGTAAATCCAATGTGAACAGCGATGACAAAGCACAGCCGCAAAAATAGCAGAGCAACACCTTGCAGCAGCAACAGCAGCAGCGAGATTCACTTGACAAGTATTCAACTGCGATGAAAACAACTCTTTTATTCCAAACATCGGAGATGATAAACAAAATGGACCCGAACTTATTGAGACCTAAAGGCTTACGTGTCTCACTACACGCACAAAAACTAATGAGCAACAAAAACGTTCAATCACAGCAAACGCATGCAAAAAAGTCGTCCTAAAATTCTCCATCACACAGCTAACAGGAACTTCACACAGCTAACAGGAACTTCACCTCGTCAAAAGTGCGTAAATGACGCATTTCAACAGGGTCTTATGTGAGCGAGGGGTAGTCACTTAATGAGACAGACATCCATAAAGTGGTCATGCGCTTCGTATCTTGTGCTGATGGAGTTATAAGGAGGAAGCACCTCCTAATGACGTCACGTGCATCGTCTGCATCACGTGTGCATCCATCACTGGATGTTGGAGGAGGATGCACTGAGTCTGTGTTGACGTATGCGCGTGTGTGAACGAAGCCACTAATGCAACAACGTGCACAACAGCCACATGTGTACAATCAGCGCAGCAGAGAACGGACGTATATCTTGGCCGATCACTGTGTGCACGGCTCTATTATGGTCTCTTCACCTCCGGTATATGGTCTAGGCACCAGGCACCGCATACTTCGTGAGAATACTAACGGTGATGAAGGTCATCACGCACAGATGATGCGGCTTACCCCACCTGGGGCCTAATTACCAATCAATTCAACTGTCATCTGCGCAGGGGGAGGAGTGTGGACTTTTCATTTTTTTTCCCACAAGAAGACTGGATGTAACTAATGGACGCAGTGTATTTCAGCGCACGGTAAGCTGCGGCGAGATTAGCGGATGGTGCATTGCACCCGTGGTCTCACTTGAAGTCGATTTGAAGTGAATGATTTCCGATGTTCATTTCCTATCATGTACCAGCTCAACGACAGTGATATCCACGCTACAGCTGATGATCTGTCCTATTATCGTCTCTCCCCCACCGACGCCAGCAGCATGACCGGGCCGCAAGGGGACACCGGCGGGCTGGCCGAGGCGGCCAACGCCGCTGTCATCACCGCCTTGGTGGTCTTCTGTTTCGTGGTCTGCAAGAGCTCCTTCGACTGTTTCCGGCAGTGGCGGGTCCGGCTGAACGTGGTGGTCGTGGGTTCGGGTCCAATCGGCCTCTCGGCCGCCCTTATCGCCGCGAACAGCAAGAGAGTTCATCGAATCGTGGTCTACGAGGAGCTGAACCGGGCCCAGCTCATCTCTCGCCCCCAGCAGATCGCCCTGGACTCCCGCTCCGTGGCCTTCCTCCGGAAGTACCAAGTAGACTTTGATAACATGGAGGGGTGCTGGCACAAGGAACGGTTCTACACGAGGATAGGGATATTCCAGGAGTACATGATGAGTTACCTACAGAGGTCTGAAGCCAATGTAACCATTAAATTAGGAACCAAGGTAGGTATTCGAATTGAATTTTAACAATTATCTCCCTCTCCTGAAAAAATGAAGGTGTCTGAATTTACCGCACGAAATGCTCACCTTGTGAGTGACTTTATTATTTGCCACAGATGATACACTTGTATTGACGTTTTCGAATCAATGTCAACACAGCTTAATCGGTGTTCATGTTGACATTGTCCCCGCTATGATACAATCAACACTGTGTGTATATCCATCGGTTTCATTCAACAGTACTTCTGTTTATGTAGATTAGGTACTACGCTGGCACGCGCACGCTCAATTTCCACATACTTGTCTTGTACCCAGACACCCAAAATATGTAAAGAATTATTTTATGACAATGCATAATATACTTGTGCCAGTCCCGGGGCCAGCCAACATTCGTCTTTGTACCTATCTCACTGACTGACTGACTTGCTCCCCACTTAGGCTGGCTGTATAGGCGGGTGAAGATCACACTGCCGGGCAGTGCCATCATGTAGGATTACCAATGAATTGGCCGAATACAGCCACCTATTGTGGTCCACCAGATGCATAAAAAGACTTCCAGTCAATAGCTATTCTGAATCGAATAGAAATGTGTGCTCTGACTTCATAGACAGATCTCAGCTTTATAGTCTTGCCTATTCAGTCTTGTTACAGCTAGACACGCGCCATTCCAACTATTATTATTATTGCAAGCTCAAAATCTACAGTAAGGGGGCATACCAACGAATCAGAGACATTCTGACTCCCCGCTGTACACGTGGCAGTACTGTGCAGGTATGGTTACCTATAGGTACTGAGAAGATGCTTTGCATAAGTATCTTGGATGCTGCGACCTCATGCACTGCATCGTTAGACCAAATCTTCTCTTCAATGGCGTCTCCCGTCAATCTATACAGGAAGACATATTCGCTGTATAATTCTGGGAAGTTTTATCTGCTAAAAACCACTCGGGTTATTATAATTACATTTTTGAGTTTTGATAGCCATATCTATACCAATATGTACAAAATATTTCCCATGCCACTTTAGCAACAGCGTTAACTCGAGGGCGACCACGGTTCAAGTAAACCCTTCAACCACTTACTAAAAGCAAACAAATTGTGTGTAATATTTTAGCAGCGTTTCCGTAATGATATCAGAACAGATAACTGCGGATACTATTTTTTTTCTCTCTCTCTGGCCCTTTGACGTTGTTGTGAAAATGCTTCCGTAGATGGTGTTGATCTTTATCTTGTCTCTCTTGCAGCATATAGTGAAGGAATTAACCTTTTTTATTTCCGGGAATCGAGAAATGTATGTTTAATCGTCGGGCTGAACTTGGTATAGCAGAGGGAACGTTTATCTGTTATTGGTCCATAAATAGCTATTATTATTATTATTATTATTTATTCGGCCAAGATTTGCAACAGACATATACAGAGAATATGACAATGTAACTCCAGAGGAGACAAGATTACAAGTATAAGAAGTCATGAAACAATACAAATAAGTGTAAACAAATTAAAGCAAGGAGCTATGAATAAAGGCAGCAATGATAAAAGGCAAGGTTGTTACAGAATAAGACAAAACAAGAACATAACAAAACCCAAATTAAGATGGCCAGGATTAATAAAAGTGAACTTAAACACTATGACTCGAAAGTCTATCAATCCAATCCTAAAAGGGAACACGGAATAAATATTATGAAATCTGTGAACAGAGCAATAGTTAATAAAAACAACACACATTCATAACAGTATCATTACTTTTGGCAAGGAGCCTGTCATGTGGGCTGCACTACTCAGTTCTGGACAGACTGCTACGCTGATTTTGAATAGTGACAAATAACCGTCTCACAGTGGCGTAGCCTAGGGGGGGGGGCGTGGGGGGGGGGGGCGACAGCCCCCTATTAAACCTTGTCGCCCCCCAGTCGCCCCCCCCCACTGAGATTTTGAGTTTTTAAAAAAATTATCATTGATCTACATGACGCCCCCCATGAAATGTTCCAGCCCCCCCCAGCGCCCCCCCCCCCCACCCACTGAAAAATTCCTGGCTACGCCACTGCCGTCTCACAATACGCTATATACACGGCCATGCTTGAGGAACGACAGAGTACGAGCATATCGGCCAAACAAACGACTACCATTAAAGAAGAAGCTAAAAAAAACCAAGAATATCTGAAATCAATAGTCACTGCTCATATCGTTTGTCACTTGAATACGACGAAAGACACGCACCGACAAGATATTTTGCCAAACCCGTCTCAGTTTGCGACTAAAAACTTGTGTGAGTTTCGATAGCCAGGTCTAACCATTATTTACAAAGTATTTCCTATGCCACTTTAGCAACAGCGTTAACTCGAGGGCGTCCACGGTTCAAGTATACCCTTTAACCACTTATTAAAGCAAACAAATTGTGTGTAATAATAAGCAGCGTTTCCGTATTCAGAAGAGATAATTTTTTTATTTTGCGAATAAATATTTTCAGTTTCATTACTAATGTTCATAAATATTTTATGCCATCCCTGCGGATTGCTATATTATATTTTCTGTTCAAAAATATTAAAATTTATAAGCAGTCCTGAATTACTATACTCTAATATATCAGTGACAATACGCTGTTGCTATGAGCCGAAAGACTCTTACTGAAGACGCATCGATATCAGGACAAACAAAACTTGATATTTTCCCCAGAATGTATCTTTGTTGTAAGAGGTCGAGCCGGTCATGAACTACATACTGTCTCGTGCAGTGGTTGTTTTTTACATGTCAGTTGAGTTGGGCCCACGCAGTCTACGCTTATAAGGAGGCTTTAGTCCTAGTGATCCTCTCGGATTCTGCGTTGTCACGGCAACCAGTCTGTTACGATATCGCTTTCTGTAGCCTCGGCCAGACCGGGTTTAGAGTTTTTGTGAAGCTGAATGGCGTCTAGTGTGACTTCCGCGTGGATGTGTGAATCCGTGTGATTTGGAAGGGCAGATGCGTGAAATTGAGCCAGCTGTTTACGGGCGAACGAAGAAAAAGCTGGAAAGAAAATTGGAAATTATTTGGAACATTGGCGATGCACAGCCGGGAAAGACTCGGCATTGGTAATACATGTAATTCCATATTGCAAGGTTACTGTTGTTGCTTCAGTTGTGTTGCTATGCAGTACATGAAGTGATATTGTGTTATGTATGCCATACGTTGCCCATGTCAACATGAAGTCCAGTGAAGACGAAATGTAGAAAGCTATTAGCCTTCTTGAGATAAGGTCAGACTTGTATTCGAGTCACCAAACATTGAGTCCGAGTCCGAGTCACCTCTCCCGAGTCTGAGTCTGAGTCCCGAGTCGTGCAGGTCGAGACTGAGTCCGAGTCACGAGTCACAAAGGTCGAGTCCGAGTCCGCGTCACGAGTCACCTTCACTATTATTGGAAGTAAATTGTGAGCTACATGTACTGCTAAAACCACACATAAATGTTTCCATTTTGCACAGCTTTTCTCTTAGTTATTGAACTGGAAATAAAATACATGTATAACCAGGTTCTGGTAAGGATAATCTGGCACCGAACACTGTCAAGTTTGTTTACGATATATCAAGCATGGACGCTACATATATCGATAGCTGATTTCTCAAATCAATATATCGGAAACAAGCCAGCCATACGCGCTTTGTATGTACAGTACTTAATGCATTTCCTTTGCACCGCACTGACTGTATCGCTTGCTCATGAGAGGATCGTCTTCAAAATAATGTGTAATTAAATTGTTGAAAAAAAAGAAGTGATTTGTGGTAATTTTGTCAAGTCCCGAGTCACGCAGGTCGATGTCCAAGACCTAGTCGGAGTCATTCGTCATCCTGACTCGAGTCCGAGTCCGGGGCACGGAAAATGGGACTCGAGTCGGACTCGAGCCCGAGTCCGAGTCACGAGTCATACAAGTCTGGAAAAGGTGGACACAATATGGAGCACAATTAACAGTGAGTAAATTTGGCTCAATATAAAAGAGCTCACCCCCCCCCCCCCGGGAATAGCGCCCTCCTGTTGAGTCACTATCTCCAAAAAAGGTTTAAGGTCTCCCCCGGGAGATGAGCTTAGCTGAGCTCTTTCTTCACCAATCTTAGGGGACAATAATTGTAATAAGTACTCCATCGTGTACCTTTCTTTGTCAGGCAATACCTCATTTCCCAAAAGACTTTTTTGGGGGGATGTGCAGGCAAATAGCAGATACCCATTGCTTCACGCTATCCTCAAATATTTGCTCTTGAGACGAAAATGTCTTACAAGTGCCGCCGAGCTTGCAAAAAAAGGCAATATTTGCAGAATAATTCTCGTGCGATTTCGACATTTGCACGTACGGCCTTAGTGACAAAGAAACCGGCGCCTCTAGCAGGTGGAAAGGTATCAATAATGATTTTTTTTCCTCACAAAATTGACATTTGCTGAAGGATTTTATTACGTACCCCGGGGGTCATTGAAATCCTAAGGAAAGATGAGTCGCCTGTAAAAGATGAAATCGATTGATGGTCCAATGAGTGCGGACTTCCAGTGTGGTATTTATAGATTCCGCGGAACAAATCTGGGATTTATTTAGGAATGAGCTGCTCAAAATGTCGCACTGAATCTGTCCTGAAGGGAAGACTGAGCTTATAAAAACATAGTCGCTTACACAATGAGAAAGTGAGATTGTGAAGGTATATGGCCCCTATTTTGCAAAAAGTAGCTTATCTGATAATAGTAGAGGATGCCTATGAATAATTACGGTTTGAAAGCCAGTAATCTCCAACGCTGGTCTGCCGACTAGCATTGGAGAAATACAATTTCCTTGAAAATGACAGCACACCAGGAGCCGCGATTTTACAGGATGATTTAGACTGTCATTCCCTAACAATCTAGTAAGGTATTTCGTGATAATTTGATCATTTCGTTTTGTGATGTTTGCAAATGTTGTATCTTCCCTTTAACACAATGCCGTGCTTTGCCCAATTATGTGCTTACTAATTATGAACTATCTGCTTAACAGCCTAATTTCCGATTTCATTTTTGCTTTCCGTATTAACAATTTCTAAGTTTGTTGCGTCATTCCCCCCACTCCGGTACATCATGTGCCTGGGGCCATGATCACTGCGAGAGATTCCTTCATCCTTTTATGCCCCTTTCCGTACTCTGTGTCTTGTGTATCCGAGATCACCCTCTCGGTCTCATTGAACTGATCGTTAATATTTTAGACACATATTGTAGCTCGGATGTATGAGCTGAAGAAACCTGAAAAAAGTGGCTTGAATGCTGTGAAATGGACGAAAGGATTTGCACAGGTGTGCATAGGTACACTTCGATGTGCCGTCTGCGCCAAAACGCATGTAACCGAAGAACACTGTATGAGTTGAGTGGCAAATACGCGCCACTACGACAACATTCGAAGTACTTGTATGCGACCGCACGACGGGACGAAAATGGACCCCATCGTAATTTTCTGGCTTTCAGAGAGAACACATTTGTCACGTCAGCTTCTTGGGGAAAAAAAAGGAAAAGAGCTTCGTACAAAACAAGGATTCATTACGCTCTTCTGTAAGAGCGGATTTTGTTTTTTTGTTGGGAGTGAGAAAGCTTTCGGTTGTTTGCCTGGTTGCGCCGTTTTCCGTTGGGAAATCAGTTTCTGTCCTACTGCTGTTGAATTATAAAAGAGAAAAAGAAGAACAAATAGGGATAGTTTTCACATTTCCATCTTGGCTATAATTTAAAAAAAAAAGAGACGAATTGGTTCCCTTGAGTCGACTATGAGATAATCGTGAGTGAGCAATTTTTGTTTTGGTTTGAGTAGAGACTTGTTTTCACTGCAGATGTGCATTATGGAATGACATGATCGTAAAAGCATTTTGTTTTCAAACGCGTTTCCCTAATAATAATAACACACATCTACATGGCTTTTATTCATCACTAACCACAAATCAATAAAGTCTTTCAACGAAGCACGTCCGAAAATTAACTGAAATTCACCCGTTGCTACTGGTTACAATTTCAGTGGCCACAGATGTGTTTTGTTCAATTGTCGACATTTTGTTGACGAAAAAGTGTGGATTACAAAATCACAGACGTAGACGTTTTAGGATTCGTGCAGGTTCTATAACGTCATTTAAAGGGTCCATGCGATGAATGTTTCTGTGGTACGCACATGAGTACGAGTATTTTGCCATGAGTACGAGCATGAGTTTGGGTACTTTGTCATGAGTACGAGTATGAGTACTTTGCCAAGAGTACGAGCATGAGTACGGATACTTTGTCATGACGGTACGAGTACGAGTACTTTGCCATGAGTACGAGCATGAGTTTGGGTACTTTGTCATGAGTACGAGTATGAGTACTTTGCCAAGAGTACGGGCATGAGTACGGATACTTTGTCATGACGGTACGAGTACGAGTACTTTGCCATGAGTACGAGCATGAGTTTGGGTACTTTGTCATGAGTACGAGTATGAGTACTTTGCCAAGAGTACGGGCATGAGTACGGATAATTTGTCATGACGGTACGAGTACGAGTACTTTGCTATACGAGCATGAGAACAGGTACTTTGCCATGAGTACGATTATATGAGTATGAGCATGAGTACGGGTACTTTGTCATGAGTACGAGTAGGAGTACGGGTTCTTTGTCATGAGTACGAGTAGGAGTACGAGTACGAGTACAAGGCAATTTCTTCCGAGTACCAGTACGAGTACCAAATTATGTACTCGAATACGAGTACCAGTACGAGTACCAAATTATGTACTCGAGTACGAGTACCAGTACGAGTACCAAATTATGTACTCGAATACGAGTACCAGTACGAGTACCAAATTATGTCCTCGAGTACGAGTACCAGTACGAGTACCAAATTATGTACTCGAATACGAGTACCAGTACGAGTACCACATTATGTCCTCGAGTACGAGTACCAGTACGAGTACCAAATTATGTACTCGAATACCAGTACCAGTACGAGTACCAAATTATGTACTCGAATACGAGTACCAGTACGAGTACCAAATTATGTACTCGAGTACGAGTACCAGTGCGAGTACCAAATTATGTACTCGAATACGAGTACCAGTACGAGTACCAAATTATGTCCTCGAGTACGAGTACCAGTACGAGTACCAAATTATGTACTCGAATACGAGTACCAGTACGAGTACCAAATTATGTACTCGAGTACGAGTACCAGTACGAGTACCAAATTATGTACTCGAATACGAGTATCAGTACGAGTACCACATTATGTACTCGAGTACGAGTACCAAATTATGTACTCGAATACGAGTACCAGTACGAGTACCAAATTATGTACTCGCATATGAGTACCAGTACGAGTACAAAATTATGTACTCGAGTACGAGTACCAGTACGAGTACCAAATTATGTACTTAAGTGCGAGTACGAGTACTTTCCACGAGTAGGAGCAATTTCCAATGGGTACACGTGTTCTCAGAGGCTTTGTGCTGTCAAACTATAGCATTAAAAAAAATGCATGCAGAATCCTACCAAACAGTAGAAAACTGGTTCTTTTCCTGCATGTACCTCGTAAACATCTTTACGAGTATACGAGAACGAGTACGAGTATTTGTCACGAGTACGAGTACGAGTCATTTTTCTCTTTTTGGCACGAGTACACGTACGAGACTATACGAGTATTCTCATGAGTACGAGTACCAAATATGCACTCGAGATCGAGTACGAGTAAGAGTACGAGTTCTACAACACTGGGCCGAATACATCATCACAAAATCCAACAAAACCACACGAGAGATTTTGATGAAGTGTATAGCTCAAGTAGTGGTATTTTCCAATGTCTATACATTGGAAAATACGACTACTTGAGCTATACACTTGACTTCTCGTCGGTTCCCAATCCGCTCAGGGCACTCTCAAGCAAGCGTGCAAAGACTTCTTTCTTCTCGTGGATGAAATCTCTGGTTTCCGTTTATTCTTAATAAGAAGAATGCAATTTCTCCTTTTGCTCCATGGTTACCAGTGTGTGCGTTGCTGGTGTCTTATATAAAAGAGACGCAAGAACTCGGGGAAAATAAAAACCCCAAACAAACACGACCAAATAGCCGTGAAATTGAGACGTTTTAGCCTTTCACAAAGCGTCAGTTTACGGGAGATTCTCTTCAGTAATAAATAAACAAACGCTCAAGTTAAAAGAGAAGAAACTCTACCACTAGAACCCATTACTGTCTGGCAATTCAGACAAAAATGCCCCATGCCGTGATGCACGGAGGTGAATGTTCTCCGTTTCTCTTCTATAATCACAAGAAAGGAATAGAGCGGAGGCGCGATATTCAATTTCAGTCTCAATTCGTTGATTTCATCAAATGCGATTTGGAGGTGTGCCGGGGTCGCGTCGAGGCGAGATAAATTCCTCCTTGGAGGGAGGGCAAAAAGGAATGAAGGAGTTTCGACAGGGCTTCAGGTGAACTTATATCTCGCCATGGGTGGAATTACAGAACACGAGAAGCCGCGAATGCTATCGAGATGAAAATCATATTTCGTTGTTGAAGAAGGAAGAAAAAAAATGGCTGTTCCCGCCGAGGTTTTGGAAGACGAGACAGAAACCGGTCGCGTTGGTTTTCCCGCGCTTGACAACGGATATACGTGTCCATAAGATTATCGGATCGGTAACCGGAGAGTTGTGTTTTGTTGGTTGCATTGTTTAGGTTTCTTAAAGTTATTTTCTCCAAGACGAAGCAGGAGTCTCTGCTCAAGTTGACAGCTATACAGTAATTGGCCGGCTGTATCGCAATACGATATATTACAGTGATGAATGAGAATTCACACACAGCATATTTCGACAGTCTTGAATGCTGCATGAGAAATTAAATTATATTTTTCTTTCGAACGTTTATATTATGTAGTGTAATATCAAGGTTAAAGACCATTTTCAAAACTTTGAGGGCAACAGATGCGCCAGATCGGGAGCAAAATATGGTAACTGTTCACCAGTTTGTCGTAAAATATGATTTGAAGAGAAAACCTAAAAAATGAAACCGCTTAATTGAAGTTCACTCTGGTAAACATACATTTTGATGGAAGTCTAACTTAGAACTTATAATATTCGGTTACTGAAGTATGCAATCTCGGCAAAAGGAAATTCCACGACTTCGTTCTATCCTCGGTTCTGCAAACTAAAATAGTTTGCTAGAAAAAAAAAAACTTACAGGAAATTGAAGCTAAATCGCCCGCGAGGCATCAGCCCAAGTTTTAGGCTTATCGAAATTCCATCGTTATGATCCACCGTACGATCACGCATTTATGGGGATGATACAGCCACAAACTAGCTGTGAAGTCACAACTACACTTATCTCGTGAGGTCCTATAGCCCGAGAAAATGGAATAAAAATTGGGTCAGAGCTTTTAAACAATTTGGCACGGGACATTGTGGCTAATTCTGTCCAGAGGGAAGTGACCGGAGATATGCTGGAAAACGCGCCAACAATCAAACTGCTCACCAAGTGGAGAAAACAAGAAGAGAGACGACGTCTTGTTGTAGACGGGCTAATAGCGAGCGCTCAAATCTCGCGAGATTTGGCCGGCTTGAGTGGTTGATCTCGTGATGTCTCGGGAGGAAGCTCGTCAGAGAAGGGCCCAGTGGAGATTATTCACTGCTTGTTGTGTTGAAGTAGTGCTTTCCAACGGAATCAAGCCGTATCATCCCAGCTCATCCAATGCTGTGCTTTTTTTTTCTACTTTTTTTCTCCAAAAACACTCCTACAGGAAATTGAAGCATACCATGGTGTGCAGAGTATAAAGGTAATTACGGGGATAATTCCGCATTCCTGAAATCATGACGTCAGCAGCTAATGAAGGCCTTGTTCGCTGAACGTAATTAGGAAATTAAAATCACGCACAGCGGAAATGAATGTAATCACGGTACACATTCTTGATGACGCGCGTGAGAAAAACAACCTTCCAATCTCGCTGTTACGTAGAGTAAAATTTCCCGCGCAGTAAAATCGCAGTCATATGAATTCTGAAGATGCACGCCCAGCAGTAGCATCATACAATATGCAGTGCCGATGGCTCTATTCTGTCTGATCCATTGAGGTTTTGAAATAAAGGTAATGAAATATGCCCAAAAGGTAAAACATGAGAGCGTCATCGTAATGACAGAGTTCATCTCTTATCCAGGGCCTCAGTATTTTATGTCTTATATCACATTTCGCATTTTGCCGCGTGGGCATTGTCAGCCACTCCTCGCGCCCGAGCTGATTTCGTTTCGCCGGGGGCCGGTTCATATTAAACCGTCAATTTACCGGCCGGTCCGTGCGGCGCACTCCCGCGAAACCGCTCGTCGTATACGTCGCATCTGATTTGGAGCATTGTAAATCGCACGTCTCCATTTCAGAGGTGTTGTTTTTTTCCGTCGTTGTTTGAGGCACATAAACCTAAAGTCGTGACTGCTTGCATGTACGGCATATTACAGCTTGACTTGACTGGGTTGTTGGACAGCTTAATTAGCCGCTCCAGGCCCTGGGATGTCAGAAGCGAGACTGCATATGTCTGTTTGTACTTTCCTTGCAAAAACATGCATTGACATCGAAAATTGCTTTTCAGATTTTTGAGTTTACTTCGTGATTGGCGCCAAAATGTCAAAAATCGATCGACGGGAAAAATGCGTAACATTTTAATGTATACACTACATCACTTATAAAATGCTCGGTGTGTTGCAGCATTTTCTCTTGCGAGAATGATTTACCAATTAATTTGTGTTTACCTTTTGAAGCCAGAAAAAAAGAGTTATTCATTTACCGAACAGAGAAATACGTGTACGAAGTCTATGACTTAGCATGTTATGTTTGCTAGATATAAATTAAAGTTTAAAAATTCAAAAATCTTTTGAAATCACATCACGTCATCGTGACAGCACTTCAGTTTCTGCAAATAACATCCTAGTATGTATGCATCGGATTTATACAGCAACAAGATACAACCAAATTCCTAGCTTATCTGCATTATTTCCTTGATCTCTGTCTACACGTAAACACTATGATGTTGCACAAGTGAAGGACCTTTCCGCTCACGTGTGTGTTTGACGCAGCGAGAGTTGACGGCTGCAATTTTCCAGTTGTCCTACCTGCCATTGCACATCAGGCTGAATATTGATGCAAAGTTTTTCCGCAATGTATACGTGCGGTCGAAAAGGTCAGGTGGCCAAGAAAAGGTGCAACAGAACAGAAATGTCAGCCGGATTTACGGAGTTGCGGAAATTAATGTAGCGAAGATAATCCACCTACTGAAGCATAGCGATGCTAGTTACCTCAAAGGCATGCGTTTTACATCGCCTTCTGTTGTACGTGCTGTATCTCTATTTTATTTATTTAATTTTTTTTTTTTGGGGGGGGATGTTTTTGTATTTAAAACCTGATGTATAATGGGTGCACGAAATGGACCGTAAAAATTATGAAATTTGTGAAATTATGAAATTTGTGCAGAATGAAGAATGATTTCTCCCGGTTGTTCCGCCTCCTAAAAAGGGCAAACTCGTTTAGCAACCTGTCCACCTTTGGTCCAAATATCAACTGCCTACACCTTTGAGAGTATTACCAGCGTTGGTAAAACTTACTTGAATAAGCCAACATGCTTATCTTCGGCTAGAAAGGTCGCCCAAATGTTTTCATCAACTTTTTTAAACAGCTTAAGTTCATTTCGGCAAAATTATTGTCACTAGATAATAAATACCTTCAGAATTAACTCCCAATATATATACTTGTATATTCCAAAAGCATGATTTCAATTTTAAGAGTAAAGTTAACTCCCTTTTACGTAAACTGCGTAGAGTTGTCCATTTTAGTGTTCGATAATTCGAAAGTTCACACGTGCATAGTTTTTCTCTTTTCGAATATTGAGGCCGGCCAAAAACTACTCGAATATTCGATTGACGATTTAATATTCGAATATTCGGTATATTCAGGACAGCCCTAACACTGCGACTCGCGTAGGCAACTTACACCTGTTGTCGTGGGACACTTTTCAAAGTCCCCCCCCCCAAAGATTGAACAGCCAGACAACTCATCCGGTATGCGCAGTCATGCCGGCGAGAGGCTAGCTTCCCATCTTCGGATCTCTCTGCTTATTTGAACTAGACGGGAACACTTCATCTCCCCGGTCAATATTGGACTTGCTCTGGAAAAACACGGGAAGCCGGCCACTGAATCCTGTACAAACTGACAGACTTCACAGCTTAAAAAAAGCTCGTGCGGGCCTAGAACGGATACGGGGCTGGGAGGCCGGCCCGGGGTTCGATAATCACGCACGGGCGTTGTTTTGACAGGGATTTCGCGGCTGTAACATTACCGGTAACTCTCCATGGAAAAAAAAATGTGGAAGGAAATTGGAATTGTCTCATGTGAATTCCCGATATGCCAGAATTCCGCATGGATTGTGGTTGCATACCAAACTATTCATGAAATTCGGTTCCATCCAGAACATTTTGTTCATTTGCTGATTTTTTCTTCTCTTTTTAAATTTATGTTCTGTGTTGTCTCTGTCTTTTGTTGCAATTGTAGCGCTTGAAAAAAGAAAGAAAGCTTTAAGGTCAAATTTATACGACATTGGTTACATGACTGGTTGACATTTAGAATGCTTTTGGAGAAGATACATGACTCACTGGCAAAGATTCTTCCCAAGTCAATGCTGCTGGCTATGATATTATGAATGTGAATGACATGAAATGTGTTATGTTACAGTGCCGCTGTTGCCCCCTTGTCTGGACCAATTTCCATGACACTGGTTCTTAATACATGTATCCTCAAATAGCCTGAAGAACGCCAACATTATTCTGCTAATCTGAAGACCCATCTGTTACATGTTGTGTCGAGACATATTCCTGAAATAGTCGGTGTCGGACATAGTGTATTTTCGTCGATGCTTCTGGCCCTTTGTAATAATGTTATCGTACCACATTTTCCACATGTCTAGACAAATTTCTAAGTACAATTTATTCTATCTTGCCTACAACATCTTGTATAAAGTCGGTATACGCCCACCACATGATCATTACTCTGCCGCTGATGTACTGTAGGTTTATCATACGCTGGCCATGTTTTTGAACGGGTGAGAACACTGTACTCGCACGCCATTTTGAGGGTACACATGGGTAATAGACCTTTCTGCGCTTGGTTGGCAAACTGCATTTTTGCCAACCACGGCCTGCAAAACTATGGAAGGTCCGACACTGCAAAAATGAAGAAGAGTTATTACAGATCACCAAAATATTATTTGATACTTGAAAATACAACATTTTCAACAAAGCTACAAAATAATTCCTACACATGCCTTTTTACTATGTGTTGATGGCGTTATTAGGACTTTTTTTGGAAAAATATGTTGCCAACCACGGCTTCAATTTATGCGCTTACGGCAGCCCATACAAAATGGCGCCAATGTTTACAAACAAAAGAAAGGCCTATTGGCGTAAATTTATGTGATGCTTTTATTCAAAAAGTGCGTTTTTACAATCGTTAATAAACAGGATTGCTCTGTGGGCCTTATTCACAAATCGGCCATATTGGATTAAGAATGAGGTAAAATCTTCATTTTTGGAACTTGTGTAGAGAAATGAAAGCAACTTATAATTAATTCCAGGGTCTGCTTAAATGAATACTTTAAAATTTGTAATTAAACGTTCCCTAATGTTTAAAGCCAGATTAAAAAATGACAGTAAAAAACGGCTGCATTATGCTTGCAAAAAATAGTCTGGCGCCATCCCACTCAACAGTTAAGAATTAATGATATATGTTCAGGGAACTCAATAAAAATGGCCAACTCGTGAATGAGGCCCATTGTCTGTATAAGTAACATCAGCGGCGAAGTGAGGGTTCTCACCATCGGCTAGGTGTGTGGGTGAGTTTGTTTTTGCATTCAATGTAGGCTACGTTGAACAATAGAGGGAAATAGGGTCTCCAATGGCGGGAGGGGGAGGGGGTCTACGCCGCTGAATAAATACGTCTCAATAGCGTCCCCCATCTTCGCTCAAAAACAAGGCCTATTACACCACTACGAAATGCCGTCCATACTTTGTTTTGTATATTGTGCAGGTGCGCATAAGCAAGGAAAAAGGGAAAAATCACCTCAGGCTATTTTCAAGTCGTCATTCAGTCTTTCTGGTCACGTTCAATTCTCATCGAGTCTGGGGTAACTCTAGAACTAAAGGAAAGCGCCGTGGCATTTCGGGCCGGCGCGGGCCTCTTCCCAAAAGCTAAATTTAGACCACGAGTCAACACAAATTATGAAATCCCTCCATCCACCCCCAAGAAAAAATGCCTCGCAAGCACCATGCTCGTCGGGATGGCCTCCGATTTGATTTTGTTTTTATTGGTGGTATGACATTCCGATTGCCATTCAGGTCAGATCGATAAGAACAACACGCAATGTGTTTGTACTCTGAGGGAGGCAATAATGAGCACTGCCGGTAAATTGCCATGAAATTGGCACGAATTGGCAGTTACAGGTCGACGACGCATTCGTGACGACACGGAACGAGTAATTAAAATTATTCTTCCCGCTGCCGTAACTTGATTTCTGAAAAGCTTACCTAACATTGTAAACACATTTCCAGCATGCTGACAACATTTCTAAAAGCAAATATTTTGTTTCAAATCGAAACGTCATCTTTTATTCCCTAATGTAACCCCCCCCCAAAAAAAAACCCTCTCATATGATGCCTCTCATAGTTTCACAGTAACCCACTCACAGCAGGTTTTAGGGGAGAGTGACAAAGTGACTGGCGTTTGTGACTCATGATCAGAGGGTTATGGGTTCATATCCAGGTGCTGGTCATATGTTGTGTCCTTGGGCAAGCTATTTACCCTCATATGCCCCTCCCCACCCATGAGTACAAAACGGGTACCGGCACTAGATGGGGATCAATCTGCCATGGACTGGTATCCCATCCATGGAGAATAAAGTTATATTCTAAGTATTTTCCTTTTTGAAGAAACCCGAGCTGAACTTCGATAAGCCATAGTTAAGAGACAGCTTTTGCTTTCGCAATGTCAATATTTGATTATAATGATATCCGTTCATAACCTGGTATACGAGAGCGCCGCCTGCAGTATTAATTTCACGCTGATGCCAATGCGTTGATTTGCTATCTATACCATCGAAACATCTGCCGATGTGAACAGGTACATTCTCCTATAATGCAACTTGTTTCATTATTTTTTTTTAAAATCTAATGTTGGAGGGTTTTTGCAGAGGAATCACTGCAGGTCTGGGCTTAACACTCAGCCGAGCGCTTCGCGATGGAAGTTGACGCACTAAGACAAATCACCATGGTGATGATGAGAAAGTGACGTAAGCAGCTGCAGTCGCAGATTATATAATACATCTACCAAGGATTTCATATTAAAAAAAAGATGAGTCTTGGAGTACAGTACACCTGGCTATAACTTCTGCTTTCTGTGCACGTAGACAGGAGGGCAAATTTGTTTGGACTCAGATTGGTAAACTGTATCGATTGGGATTGACTCTGAAAAAAGTCCACGTACATTATTGTCTCTCTTAATTTGCAAAGCAATGGCTGCCATGTGGTCGTCAAACTTTAAAAAAAAAATGTCAATTTGGAAAAACAAAAATCTCCGCAGGATAATTTTCCCCTCGACTGTGCAGTGAACAGGTTGTCACACGTTTATTTTACAAGAAATCTCATAATCTGTTGATGACACTTACAAGGCAGAAATTCATCCCCCATCCACGAACGCGTCGATTTAATTACCGTTGACTTATTGTCTGCGGGTCACTGGGAAATTCCAGTCGGCAACTATACAGTCAACACCTTAATTGTATAGGAGCTACGGTTTCAGCTTCAAAATACCGACCCGTGAAACGCATGAGTTGCTGAGCGTGTTTGTGATATCCTGTGCTTTTGCTGGGCCTGTCGCGTATGGCTAAACATGTTAGACACGGAACTCTGGGTAATCTAGGATCCCGGTAGAAGTGCACTTCCTCTTGCCCTTGCCTAGGGCAATCTCCACACTAGTCTAACTGCGCATGTGCACATCATTATTTGACGGTTTCCAGTGTGGGGTAAGCACAACATAATGTACACGGCGACAATGGGCACCAAAATATGCAAGCAATTTTTGTGTTAAGCAATCTCAGAAAAATATCGTTCATGCATTAACTTCAAGAATAAACAAATAGTTAAATAAGGTGCAGTCTATTTAAAGTTTTCCGAAATTATGTATTTTACTTCGGAACCAGACCTATTCTTAAGCTTCGCCGGTACCTTGTATACTTTTGCACTCATGTGGCGGGTGGTTGTTTTTTTCCGAAATGAATAATTATCACCACAGCTGGCTTTCTGTAAACACTGACAATTTCAAATTCTAATTGAAAGGTCAATATGTTGACTTTAAAAAACATATTTTCCCCTTTCACTTTTATTTAAGTTCTCCCAAACTATATTATTGCACCTTCCCTACCCTAAAACACCTCTCTGCATCACCTTACACTCCTCCTCCTCGTCTTCTTCTACTACTTCTTCCCCCTTCCTCTCTCCTTGATAATTCCGTCGATTTTCTCGATTGACATCTGATAATCTCCGCCTCCGCTGTCTGCACACGGACGCTCGTTTGCATCGAACTCAAGCATCAGGAAGCGTTCACACGATTGCCATCTTGTGAGATTTTTCAAGCATGAAGAAAAAAAACTCATGGAATGCGATTTTTGTGGGTATAGTGTGCAAAGGGCCTTTCTTAGCGAGGACTGAGATAAATTCTTATCCAGGGATACTTATCATGATGGCATTTTCGTAAGATTTCTCAAGCACGAGAACAGTTCTCAAGCCTTGCAAATTTTTCTTTGGTGTCGTGAGAAGGGGGTCTTGGCCGTGTGTATCTCGGAGACCATTCCCAATCTTGTGCTGGAGGAAGAGTGTGAAGAGTCTACGGAAGATCATTACGGAAGCCGAGAATCGAACGCGAGAGCAGAGGCAGGATTTCATTTCTCGATTTCCGTCAGCGGTGTTCACCTTTTTTTCCTCCTACTTCGGAATTTGAAGTGCTCTCTAGCTTTCGCTCAAAGTTCACCCTGGCACAGTGGGTAAATACAAATCAGAATGAATATCTCTTGAATAAACACGGAGGGTCTTCAGACTATCTTTGGCAGACAACACTTCAAATGACTGAAAGTAGTGAATGTTTCAACCCATATCACCTATTCTGCGTAATCTGCACTGGCTCCCAGTCAAGAGGAGGATAATCTACAAAACCCTTCTCCTAACATACAAAATGTCTCCATCGTCTCGCCCCTACTTACCTCCAGCAATTAATCCATAAATATGAACCTCGTAGAAATCTTCGATCAAGCTCACAATCCCTGCTCGCCTCCTCCTCAACATCGACAAGGTCATACGGTCAGCGAGCGTTTTCATCTGCAGCCCCAACCCTCTGGAACAAACTACCCAATCACATCAAGGAAGCCCCAACCCTGGACATTTTCAAAGCTAATCTTAAAACCCATCTGTTCACTGCAAATGATATATAATATTAGTGTTTTCCTCTGTTAATTGTTCAGCGCATTGGGACCCCGTGTAAAATGCGCTTTATAAGAATGGTTTATTATTATTATTATTATTTTGTAAAATGCATAAGTTGCCAGTAAAAGCAATCCATATGGATTGCTTTTACTGGCAACTTATGCGTTTACTGGCAACTCAGTACGTTTTCGAAGTCCCGGTGTCATATGAAAATCGGACTCTTATGAAAACCGGACTCCTTTACCCTATTATTGGGTAAACCCTCTAAAAAACGTGACCGGTCACTTTCCTAATTATCATACTTAGGCATGCGCAATACTACCGATTTCATAAAGTCCTAACTTCACGCTACACCGGCTTCGTCTCATTCCAGAATAGTTTAGATGCTTCGTGTCAAACCTCAATGAAGTAATGCTTCCAAAATGGCGTTATAATTATGAGATAAAATGTTCCTGAACCATATTGATATATAAGCATATGGACGACCTATACTGAGCCGGGTGCCACCAAGTCCGGGACCTTAAATCTTTCAAAGCTAAAGATAATTTGTTTTTGATGAACCATTCAATAATACAAAATATATTATGAACTGTAAGTTATATGCTAAATGCATGCACTTACAGCCTTAACCTAAAGATATCCTTATCGATCGCCAATTGACAAGACGATCGCATATTTCACTCAGCATGGACGATTCGAAAGTCCAGTAATCCACGACTACAAGTCCCCGATCCTACATTAATTAATAGCAAGACTAATCACGCTGGACAGCGATCTTATAAAACAGTGCCGCCCGGTTAAGTGTTGTCATCGACCATCTACTGCAATATCACATCTGTGTGTGCAGTAGCTCAGCTTTTAAGCGGCTGTGTACACAGCACGCTTAATGGCTCGCTTAACTATACGGGTGAGCCAACAGACAGGGCCCATTAATGGATGCTGGCTTTCGCTGTGTCTTCGGGGTTAATTGGTTTCTACGACTTCTTGCTATAAAATGCTAGCGTTAACCTCACACAACCTCTCCCCCCTTCAGAAAAAAAACACACCATAATAAGCTATAGTGTGGTTGCATCAATAAGTATTATTTGAATCTCTGCAGTCCCAGATAACTGAGCACCATAATTTTCAAATGCGCTAAAATTCCTCTTTTACAAAACTGCATGACTTGATACAATTTGAAGTGAGCTGCATGCCCCTGAAATGAGAAGATTACCACTTATTATGGTGCAGATAGGGGGCATATTTGAGGGAATTGTGCTTTTGATGATACAAGCATGGCATTTGGCACAAGTCATGAGAAAGATATTTGGCTATAATGCCATTGCACATTTGTCTTTTGAAAAAAAAAGTAGATAGAATAATAAGCAATTTTCAAAATTTTCAAAATGGCTGCCACTGCTTGTTATTCTACCCATTCAACCAAGGGGTAATCTGGCATAAGTTGCAGAAAAGATGATCTTCAAAGGGCCCATAATATTAGTTTAAGTTGCAGGATTTTATAGTCACCTTTCCCGGAATCTTCTGGCTACAAAGTAATAACTTCATCGAGGGAAAATTCAGCAACCTATCGTAGATATCTAAAAGCATATGATATCATTTGCATTTATCCCAAAAGTAACCTACCGAATTATTATCGAAAAGCTGACTTGGATTAAAGACCGTATTAAACACCCCATGAAATTATTCCGTCTGGCTTGCTGTCATTTAGGAGAAATCAAGAAACGTGGGAGATTTCCAAAGATCAGTCAATTGACTGTATTTTGTTAAAAATATAATTAAACACACTGAATACTACTATGGGGCGACTTTCCTAAAGACTTGTGCACAAACCTAGCATATTACCTAACCCAAGTTCACCTTATCCTGCCTCTACGAATTTCGGTACACTTATGTTTTGGACCACGAGGAATCGAACAAGATGGTTTGCGACGATAAAATTCCTTGTCCTAAGGGTGGTTTTAACAAAAGGGCGACACCAATTTGTCGCCCCTAAAAAGAGTAACGCGCCCTCTTATAGCAATAATAAGCAAAATCTGTCGTCCGTACACAGTATTCAGAAGTTTAGACGAAATCATATTTCGTGATCAAACGGTTTGCATGGTTTTTCACTATTTTTTTCTCGAAAAGTGTAATATACTGAGCTGAAACGTCAACAGGTCAGGTTTTGAACATTCTTCTATTGGATCTTGAGTGGTGATATTATTGGAAACGGACGAAATGCATGAAAAGCAAATGATCCTATAATAATGGCTTTAAATATGACATCTCAAACCCTTCTTTGACCAAATTGACCTAATCCATGGATCAAACTAAGAAAGCAGTGCCATTACAACAATGTCAAAACAGTAAACCATACACTAAACTACAATATGCCCGCTGTAACCTTTTCATAATCCACCACTTTTATCACGGAACTCACGCCTACATCAGCCTTCGCATTAAAAACTAGGACGGGTTCGGTCCGGGATTGCATCCGGAAATTAGAGATTCCATGCAGTTGAAATCTGGCCGTTGCTTGAATTTTCATTAGTGGTATCATGATACGGGCCGTCAATATTATTCGTCTTCGGAGATGATTGCATTGTCACTGAAACCGTCTTCTTCAATTTTGGCGATAGTGCCTGAAAACGATATGATGCTCCTTAAGTGTTTTGAAGAGCTTGTGATGAGAAACTGCTGTTCTGTTAGCAGATTATATCATTTTTGAACAGTCGTCGGCTGCATAAATAGAAGCCTCATGCCCAATCTGCCGCATTATGACAGTAATAAGTTCGAATTGACTGTCGTCATTAGGTGTATTAAAGTATTATGTTATGCGCCTGCCATTAACTCAACGAAGCAGTACTGCGTGCCAGCCACTTTGTGGTTTTCACGGTGTTATAAGATAACATTCTTAATACAATGTATAGTATTGCTCATAATTTTATTCTTGGTTATCCAATACAATTGTGAAACAAAAATTTGATGGTAGCCAATATATCAATATGAATCTGAGATAAGTACAAGAGGAACTATACAAGCTGATATCGGCAAAAAACAAGGCTATTTTTGGTAAAGGAGCCCTTGATGCACATAGGCTTAAAAAAGTAGGCTAACGGTTTAGAAAATATGGAATCTGGCTTTAGGCGAAATAAATGTGCATCTTTGTTAAGGAGAATACACGAGAAAGTGTGGATTCGTAATTTAAGAATTCACGAGGCGCAAAGCGCCGAGTGAATTCGTCAATTAAGAATCCACACTTGCGAGTGTATTCTTCGACTTGAACCATTGCGTCAACAGAAGTATTGGAAAGAATGTTGCAACCTGACGCCACTTTTTTCTTCATATATCATCTCAATGAAGGTCATTCGTTGCAAATATGATGATAAGACATAAATTTGGGACTGAGAAATGTTTCCAATTTTGTTAAGAAATACTTGAAATGCCTCTTTATAGACTTTGTACACAAGCGCGGAAGTGGCGTCAGGTTGCAACATTTTTTTCCTGGCTTGTTTAGCATGATCGCCACAACCGTACAACCAAGTCATTTTGTGTTCCTTACGTCAAAATGGATATTTCAGACGACGATTTCTTTTCTGACTAAAAGTAGATTTTGCAGTGACAGCGGAGAATCTGACAGTGAAGATGCATTAGTAATTTTCGCCGAAGCAAATTTTCACGCAGACGGTCCTATTCATGCTCATTATGGAGAACAATATTATTGTCCGACGTGTTCGAAGTGTGGATTCGTAATTCCGAATCCACACTTTACTGAAGATTCGTCGTTCCGAATCCACACTTTGTGACCAGTGTAAGAGATTCGTAGATCCGAATCCACATTTTTAAGAATAGTGTGTCGTCATAGCAATGGTTTAATAAAGGCTAAGCAGTGTTTCAGGCTGTAACATGTGGTTGTCTTAATTAACTATTAATATTCGGTGGCAAGAACCTTCTAAGAATCTAGGGTCTTGCAACGGAGGGAAACAGGTGACACCAGAAGGATCCCGAAGAAGCAGGCACTGGCAACTACTCTCTCCAAGGTTCCACAACGGATAAAAGGGTTTTAATTAGATTGCTCATGTCTCTCCAGATCTGCTGACGACCATTTTCAAGAGGATAATGGAGGGAAGGCTGGCTAGAAACACCTGCCGAAAGACGCGGAGTGCTTCACGGTGTCCCTCCAATCAATGGTACATGAAACTCGAGGGCATATCTGGCTAATGGGGCCGCCCCTAGGGTCCTTCATACGCTACGCCCCTATAGTGCGCCCCCCCCCCCCCACGTAGAAAACCTCAGTGCAGGTGCATTGAAGATCTTCTGAGTTTTATTTCCCTTTTGGAATGTTCAATTTTTGCCTTTCAATGTGCATTGATTTTTAATACCACTTGAGGCGATATGTCTCCAGAGGTATATTGGCAAGGCATAGAGATGAAACCATGCACTGTTCTCCATTCAGCTCCTAAATGCAAGTTGTTGACAACTAAAGGAACCCGTCCTAGTATTTGCAAGAGAGCCTATATAGGCCAACACGTCGATTACAATATACTTTCAAATGCATTTACGGCTTCATTCGCCCGGTTTACCGGGCTAACTGTCGTGTCCCCAGCCCCCCTCGGGACTCGTTATGTTTTTTGTATCGGATCAGCAACGCACCTTGTAATTATGGGAGCTTTAGTCTGGCGCCGGCTCGTCTGGAAGAATCGCCGTCTGAACATTTGCCACCGCACTGAACATGTGTAATTGTTCCCCGTCCACAACTTGAAAAAGATCATGAAATGAATTCCGTATAAAGTAATGCTAAATGTTCAAAAGTTTCAATTCCCTGTTGGAAAATCTTGCTATTAGAGCTGAACATACTCATTCAATCATTTCATCAAAGTAATATGTCACATTTTTACTGGGCAAAAGTGCAAGATGAGTGAATCGTACAAATCGAAGTTTGAAAATGCGCATTTACATTCATTGCCGTAACTATAAACGATGTCTCAGTTCCGTACAATTTGTATTAATTTCTTATTTCCTCAACCCCCCGCGAACTTGCGTTCTTGGTACTCCCTTTCAGTCTTTTGTCAATCACTTCTTTTGGTAACATTAATTTAATGTTTATAATTATCATTTTAAAGAGATGTTAGTCAAGTCAATTTTAAGTCAAATCACAAATCATTTGCAAGTAAGATCGCAACAGGGGTTGAAATCATGACCAAAGAATGCCTTTCTAACAGTTCATCTGACAATGTTTGACTTTTGGGTGACTTTTGATGACCTGTGATTGGGTTCAGAGTCTAGATGACTTACGATGACCAGTGACTTGTGATTGGTTTGTGATGATGACTTGTAATTTGTTTGTGAATGAATCGTAATTACTTGATTACCTGAGGATTACAATTTTTTGTGTGATGTTATAATTATTAATGAATGCAACTCTTTTCACTTCTATTTAACTCATTTTCTGATGCTTTGAGAAGTTGTTTCAAGTTTTCCTAAACCTGGGGGGGGGGGGGGGGGAACAGACATTCTCCGACTTTAACATAAGTCAATGACGTCTGTTTATACTGTTCATAATTCGTAAACTGCTAAAAGCCTCGACCTAACATCGGGTGTCGATAGTCATTTGCCCTGCTTCCTGACGAAGCTTTTACGAGGTGAAAAAAAAATCGATTCCTCGCGTTTCGAAATAAATATTTCATGAATTCCGATCTCGGGATTGCGATAACAGCTTGATGCGCTAGCGACGGAATCGAAATGACCGAAAAAGCAAAAAAGAAAAAGAAAAAAAAAGATGACCTTTTCTACTCAAAGGCGACTCGTATTGGAAGTCGTAAGCCTATATATCATGAATGAGATTCGCAAGCTTCATTTCGTACGTAATGGTGATTTCCATTATCGGTCTTCAGTTGGTCCCGCAAGACACGCGCATGGGCCTAGCACGTGCATGAAAAGCGCGGGACCACGCAATCCGACCAATTCCACTGAAACGCGGAAATCAAAAACCTGCAATGCGAACAAGAACATAAAAGATTGAAACGCGAAACTGGGGAAATGCCCAGAGCAAGTGGAGTAATCTTGCCCTGCCTCTCCAATGGAAAAATAGCTATAATCTAAACAGGATGGGCGGCCGGAACACGCACCTTTCTGACGCTTTTTATTTCAATGAAAATATATATAAAAAAGGATCATATATCTCGGCAACTAGCAGATGAATCCAAGGTGATTGACATGTTATGCAGGCATGTTTGGCGCATTTTTTCCCCAGAAGTACGCTGACTGAGCCAGTCTTATAAGCCGTGTCTGACTTAATTGGCTACGGCTTGAAATTACACACTAGTCTATGGTAAGTGGCTCCAGCCGCTGCCGTATAGACGCGTGTGTAATGTCAAGCCGTGTATAGCGAGGTAACTCGCACACGGTGTAACATTAGTACTCTCAGTTGCCACAGACCCAACTCAACGTTTATACTATACGGCTAGCAGTAAACAATATATGGGAAGTGGATTCAGCCGAGTCCATAGGTGCATGCGTATAATCGTAATTAAGCCACAGCCAAGTATAATTTGGACGCGGCCAAATCAGGCCCGGATTAAGTATTTCGTAGGCCCTCAGGCACCAGTATTCCGTAGGCCCTACTCCGCCCTAGGCACCGGCACCAAATTCAGAGTACAAAGCACTGTACAAATCAAGCCCGGCCAAACTGGAATAGGTCTTAGCTCTAAAAGCCGGTTGGCACCAAGGGCGTCAATCGCTTCTCAACTGAACTGGGGGGGGGGGGGGGGGGGGGGTACATACATAATATGTATACTGATCAGAACTAATGCGAGTGCGATGCCTTAACGGCGTGGGGTTCGGGGTCCGCTTTAAGACCCCCAGAAAATTGATTTTGAACGCTCTGTGTTGCGATCTGAGGCAATTTCTGACTACTGGCAAGGTTTTAGCAAAAGATCATCATTTAAACATCATTTTCGAGTTCGGAGTCATTGAATCAGCTATTCTGAGCTACAGAATCAAAATATGTAGGCTACATTTCTTCAGGGACGCATAGTTGGGGGGGGGGACGACATGTCCCCCGTCCCCCACCGATCGACGCCCATGGTTGGCACCGTGCTTCAGAGCGACAGACTTTACACGTACGTAAGGCCTACATGACTTACTGTATATGCCTACATGCTGTACAGCGTCAGTTGGCGAAATCGAGAATTCTGTGAGAGAGACCCTAAAACGTTTTTAAAACTATTCTCTGCGCGTGGGCCCGGGTGCGTGTGTGGGTAGGCCTATATGGCGCACTGCGGTGTTTTCGTAGGCCCCCGAATTTTTCGTAGGCCCACGAATTTTTCGTAGGCCCTAGGCACAGTGCCTACTGTGCCTATTGGGTAAACCGGGCCTGCAAATAGGTACCTTGCCGAATTAGTGTCGGCTACATTGGAACAACAGACTGAATGAGCGTGCATATGCATTATAACATCTCTATCTATAATCTTGGGATTTCTTGGCCAATATTTTCGGACTGTCATGCTGTCCGATGCATTGATTCCTCATTTCCGTATTATGCACCCGAGGGCAGAGGGGTTGATTAAAACATCTAAGCGCCAACCGACCGAGTATAATTAATGTTTATTTTCGGATATAGGCATACATGCACTTCAAATATATCACAGACGAGTGACTGAGCTTCGATATTGCACATGCATGTAGAAAGCACAGGGACATGTCTCGTATTTAGAATATCTTGCCAATTCAAAGAGAAATACCCTATGTTATAATTCAACTACATGTATACCAACTATTCGAGAAAAAAAACACCGTTTTAACCCCAAGAGCAATAAACATAATACGAAAAAGTGAACTTCAGTATATATTAGTTCTTTGAAGGTCATTAACCATCAGCTATATCTATTGTTTAAACATATAATTCCATGCCGTACATTCATTAGGCCTGAACGATTAGTGTGATTAATCGATTATAATCGATTATTGAATGTTGGTATTCACACACCACTATAGTGTTCATGCCGTACACCATGTACTATGGGGCGATGTTATCGGACGCCATCGAGGGGGTTACAAATAGGAAGTAACTGTTTCATAACCTCACCGAGATTCCAAAAAATAACTCGAAAACGTGTAACACTTTCAATTGCCTACATTTCAAGAAATGCGCATACAAAATGTTTTAGTGAACGACGCCCTCATGGTTCCGACCAGCAATAACACCTCGGCTATACAATGTGCACAATGCATGACATAATCCATGTTTTTCTGAGAGGTGTCCCACATTTTGTTCCAGATTCGCCACACCAGTAGAAACGAAGTCAGTCAGTGGCCCTAAAAAAATGGTCCAGGTTCAGGTTTGGTTATTGGCTATTCCATCCAGGGGACCAGCGTTCATCCTGAATGTAAATGTATCCTAAAAAAGTTAAATCATTTAAAGTAGCGGACGGCGACAGATTGATGCATCCTTGTCATCAAACGGCCACAGAAAGTGGTTGTTGACAACTTATCCGATTCAGCATTTAATGGGTTTTCATTAACCGCCCATTATTGCTGTATTACGGAATCCGATACAGACTCGTAAAGTCATGTGGAAATCCTTTTAACTTATTATGGTGATTCCACCAATCAAGTTATTGCTTCTGGCCCTCAGTCTGCAGGCCGGAAAGGTTCTATACTGGATGTCTGAGAACGTACATCGTTATGTGACCGAATAGTGCACAACCGAAGTAATATTAAGTTTTTGACATATTTTGAGCTAATGATGACTGGTCAACGATGGTTGAACTAGTTTAGTCTCAATTTTGGAGTAGGCTAGGTGGTCGCATCGCTGGTAACCAATATTAGCATGAGACATGCACGCATGCGCAACAAACGTCACGAATCGACTTGCGTCTATAGAACTACGGCTATGTCCATTTTCAGTATGGTCCCACAAAGTTGTAATAAGGGAATAAATGGGTGCTTCGGAGGTTTTTATCACTCTGTTTAAGACCACTTAGAGTCTGGGTGCTGATAATTACCCGATAATTAAATACCTTTTCGGTAAGAAAAAATCATATAATTCGTTCAAAACATCCCGATTTTGTTCAACAAATTCACTTTATGCTTTTTGAAACATCCCTCTTGCAAAATAATGGAGTGTTCAGCTGGCGAGTAAGATGTAAACAACCCTTTTATGGAGATTGACGCGCGCGTATCATGTTCTGCGCGATGTCGCGCAGAACGCACCTGGCGCGTTGCGTTTTGAATTTAGAACTTTAAAATTCTGACTCCCTGGTAGTGTTGCGCATGCCTACGTGAGGATTGTGAACGTTCAACCAATGAAACGATAAGAGGCACTGGATTTTTAGGAGTCCACATTTTATTGTGACACTGGAAAAGTGTTAAAGACCAGCTAGCCATGTCTTTATCATTTGTTTAAGACCGGCCACGTGACGGGCTCTCGACCATAGGAATGCGTAAACTGTCTTAGGTATTTATGAATTGCTGTTAATACATAGATAAGAGATTGGGACGCAGCCTTAGTAGCCAGACCAGTGATTGAACTTGATCCTTGATTTGTCGAGCAGTACCCACAGCAGCGCTTAAGGGAGCGGATGCTGTCTGATTGCACTGTACTGACACCAGGCACTGTTTACTGCGATAATACAAAATTGAATACATCTCGTACAAGCGATATAATAAGGTTAGAAACGTATGCTGTTTGATAGCTTCCCAGGTCACAAAATTGAAAGTTAGTCAGAAATCGAAAGCTCATTTTCTAACCGCAGCTGCGTTTGCATGCGCTGCAGTGCTTGTGGGTTTTGTCCATGTGATGTCCTCGTTCAAAGATGCTGAAACACCCTCCCGTCTTAAAATTCATCTCGCTTGAGCGATACTTGTAAAGAACCGCATTGATCCGATGGTCCTACCATTCCTTCTTTGTGAGTTCAGCCAGGCAGAAGTTCCTACTCGTATACAAGAGCCGAAACTGAAGCTGCTCCAGGGTTTACCACGGCCATCAGGCGAGACCATACCGTCGGAAGCTCACAGAACACGGCATCGATTTTTGTTCGTGCGACACCTGCTGCGATCGGCGTTCCTGTGGTAACAAAATCCACTGCGCTCCATTTAATACTTCGCCGCGGTTATTTCTGTAGCTTTTTTTCGATCAAAGGGAAGAAGAAGAACCCCCCCCCTCCCAGATTAACTGGAGTTTGTTTCTGAGGAGTACCAGGTTAATTAAATCACCGAGAAGACGTTTTTAAATATACACAAGGAATGTTTGAGGGTTGTTGAATATGCCATAATGATTGCATGAGAGCGCTGTGGAACAACGCCATACAGGGGGTACAGACAGACCTGAATCCTGGGCTACTTACAGCAGTTTATCAATGCTATAGTTCGAAAATTACACAACTTATAAGTTTTTTAATTTAGATTGAAGCAAATTTGATACATTGCTTATGGCTTTAAAAATGTGGCGTATTAGAAGGGTCTTGGTGCGCAGCATTATATTTGAAAACAACGTTCACAGCTTTGTGCATGGATGACATTTGAACGCATGGCTTTAAAAACGGACTCTTACCATAAACCAGTAGGCAACATCGCCAGTGTCTCCACGAAGGCAACTTTCAAGCATTTCAACTGCATCGGTTACTGAAAAGTAGTGCCCCTCTCTGTATGGACAATTGCCAGAGACACTTTCGATTCAGCGAAAATCGAAGCTCATCACCACAAAAACTGCACATTAATTTTGTAGCCTTGTTGCCGATTTGCAATAGGCTGGTTCCGCGCTAACATCACTTTGTGATATTGTATTCATGGGGGGGGGGGGGGGGGGGGAATCAGACCAAGGCTAGTCCTGCATATAGTTTGCATACATTAGGAGGAAAACCGTGTAATGTATTCAGGATGAATGCTAGCCACCTCGGGGTCTACCCGATGTTCCCCAATACCGAGGTTCCCCGAAATCCTTAGGACTCTCAGGATAAGGGTCAAGGTTAGGGTTAGGGTAAGGATTTCGGGGAACATCGGTATTGGGGAGCATAGGCATTGGGGAATATAGGTATGCACCCGCTACCTTCCTATATTCGAGGTACGGAGGACACTCTCTAAATCCCAAAGAGTGAAATTAGGGACTAGACGTTTTAGAGTGAAAATCACTCTCATTTTCGATTGAAATAGTCTGAAAAAAGAACCACTTCAGTTGAAAGGTCGAGTGAAAACTCGATCTTTACGATTGAACAAATTTCACTCTAAAACGTCTAGTCCCCAGTTTCCGACTGTGGGAGTGAATCTTCACTCGAATGGAGTGCATTGTCACTCTTTGTAATTTAGAGAGCAATATGGAGGGACCGGGAACCAGTCTACAAGGAATGTTTAGACAATTACAGAGTGCTTTGATTAGAGTTCCGTTTAATGTCTTGCGATTCATCAGATCGCCTGACAACGGTGCCTCTGGAACAACATTGAAGTGCAGACGAGCCAAAACATACCGTATACAATCTTTGACATTTACGGCCGAGATCCGCCTGGCGTCACTCGTTATGTTTGGACGGCTCGAAATGTATCACTGAAAATTGCCTGAGAAATCCCGTTTGGCCATTTGGCTTGGTTTGAGTATAATTTGAAATGACTTGGCGCTCACTGTTGCGCCATAAACAAACACACAATGCTTCAAGTCCGCAAACAAGGATGGAGCTTTAAAAAAAGAAAGTGGCTATAACGTCAAAATCCGCGCATCCTCTCGGCTGGCGTTTGTTTGTTAACACTGAGCAATTTTGCCGCCTCACGACAATCCAGAGAATTAGAAACAAGTGCCATGTCTGTATACAGAGTGTGATGCGCGTTTTCAGTCCTTTGAAGTCCATAGAAAACCTGTACAGCATGCATTAATCCTCACCGCATTTTAATTGATGCACTTGACCGTAGCTGACCCATTATGGAAGTATAATAATATTGTTGACCCAAATCAAAACAACGCATTGCCTCAGCAAGCGATTACGATCAAACCAAACCTTCCCCCTAGTCGCAGCATTCCTACCCCAAGCTTCATATTGCCAAAGCCTGCTTAATGTCCTATTTCTTTTCAACCGGAGAATCACACCTATCTCAATTATCCTCAGTGTGCTGACGATCATTCAAGAGATACCGCGCGCGCCCAAGGAAGCTTCGCGCGGTCGCATCTTTCGTGGTACTTCGTATCAACCGAGATAATTATACTGCAGGGGGGCGAAAAACTCCGGGTGCATTTTATGAGCGACATACACAACTTGGAATTCCGTAGAGAATTACAGCCGTCCACCCAATATCTTGCCGGCATCTTTGCTGATTAGGAATAACAGGGTTATCGGCGCGGAATATCGGGGGGCTAGATGGGAAAACTCGACCGGGGAGTGCGAAGGATCGAGTTCCTATTACTCCGATAGTCCGTAGTGCGATCTGACAAGCCTCGCGTGCAAGGGTGGGTGGCAAAATTATAAATTTACGTGTCTCCTTGCATGCCGCGAGCTAGCTATTGCTAAAAGTTATTAACACAGTTCAGTGCCAAAAAAACCCACGGCTGAATACATAGCGCTAAACTGCACCAGAAGCATTTTACAAAGTTCTCTTTTAAAAAATCTTTTTACATCTTTTTAATGTACGGTCTGTTTAACAGGTAAATTTTCCACTCGCCGCCCGTACATTATTAACAAAAGGTTGAATCTTTCGGTGACACACCTTGACATAAATGCCTATTGTGGGTTATTTTCGGTTCTGAGAACCAGTGTGTAAAATCTTCGTAAAATCAACTTTACGAAAAGCATGTTCTATCCGTCGTTATCTGCGCATATACTGATGAGATGGTAGGATATACACTCTCCAAAAGCCAATGCACATAGGTTTGTGTGTGTGAGCTTGTCTTACATTCCCTATGTGGACTTGTGAACAAAAGATGTCCACATAATGCAGGTTGTGTTGACGTTAGGTGGACTAAGCCGTGTCCACATAACGTTTCGCCCTCTCTGGAAAACATGTTTAGAGGCATTTTTGGGTTAGGTTTATCTGTGGCAGAATGAAGAGAAACACTAAAGGGAATCATAGGGAAAAAATGGGTTGAAAGAGTTTTCACAGTTAAAGTAAAGTTATTTTCTGTACCGAGTTTTCTTAACTACACGAAAACAAAGGAATGTCCACATAGCGTATGTAAAACAAACATGCGTGTGTGTGTGTTTTTTAATATTCCTTGCTGCATACTGTTGTGTAATGCTAGAACTCCTTGTGGTTCTGAAGGATGTGCAGAAGTACCCTTATACGGATACTTGTATCGGTGCTCGGGTGCCGACTCGTGATGTGTGGCTTTTGTCATCCGATCCTAGCGAAGGGATCGTGGTGCACTCCATCCAGTGTCCATCGGCAAGATACTTGACTGCAATTGTTCTTCCTGTGCGAGGATAAGAAGCAGTCTTAAAGGGCATTACGACCTGGAAAGCGCCCAATTGGGCTACAAAACGCGTTGGAAACGAAATTATATTAATTAGAAAGGGCATATAAAAGTAGGATATAAACGTCCACACAACCATCCTTTAAAAACTGGGCGTTTTTGTGATTATTCTTGCGAAACCGAATCCATCAATTCCTCCATGCAATCGGATCCAGTCTAGTACCTGGAAAACGTTTATTGGATGGAGTATAAAGTTTATGCTAATATTTTTGTTGTTGTCTTATTCTCTTTACAGTTTAAAGAAGAAGTGGCTGCCTTGTGTGGTTCGCCGACCAGTCGGACTCTAGTCATCATAGCGGACGGCATCCACGGACAGAGCTGTAACCTACTCGGCGTCAGTGACGAGTTCGTCGTAGAGTCCTGCAAATCCTTCGGCGCTGCCTGCTCATTGGAAAGGCAAGACTTACCGCAGGTAACTCTTAGAAAAAAAATCCATTGAACAAGTGGAGGTTGCTTCGCTCAGGGATGGCCGGGGTACATGAAGGGGTGACGTCATGCGAAGGGAGTGATCCAAGTGGATGGGATGTAGGAGATGTCTTGTGATGCTTCATCTTCAACCGCCTCTTTCGAAAGTTCAGGGCTCAACAATCATAAACCTATGTCTCAGAAAACCACAAACTGAGCATAAAGTAAAAGTCAGCAGGGTGTGCTGTGCGGTAAATATTGCTTCACGAAATTGTGTGCTGAACAAACATTAGCTAAAACCAGTCACCATCAGATCACACTACACGAGATTCGGCTATAATGATTAGCATGTTTCTTATCCTGGACCCCAGATTGAAAAACGAGTATCTCTATAGCCAATCAAACAAGCTCCATTCAAATCCACAATTACCATATCTGGAATTGGAAAATCAGTCAAAAACACAAGTGCAGTACCGGTGTAATGAATGTTTGATTCACCAACAGGTGCCGTCGCCAGAGTTGCAGGTGAACAAGCTCAAGTTGGATCTGTCAGGCTTCGGCAACGAGTACCGTTTCCCGGACCTGAGCCGGGCTGCCTTCTATCTGAAGATCTTTGGCACATTTAGACATCGATACATCAGTCTCGTCTGCCACAAGTGCGATACCCACTTAGTCAGGCAGCTCAGAATAACGCCGGATACCATGGTAGGTGCAACTGAAGCTTGGGGTTATCATGACGGGTGGAGTCAAAATGCGAATGAAACCAAGTGTACAACAAGTGTATCTTGCAAGTGTTTTCATCCATATTTACCTTTCTGATGGGCATTAAAACAACACACGCATTGATACACACAATCACTCAAGCGTCTTCGCGGATAGTATACGAGCATTATACGGTGCAAACGCGTCCATTTTGGTTAGTCAGTTTGGCGCAGCGTACTTTCCTCGCCTTCCACCACTCTTTTTTTATTGGATTTTAATTTCCTAACACTCCGTGGGTTTTCCCTGGAATACCCTAAAGGAGTTTTTCCCCACCTCTAAAACCGAAAATTATTTTCTTCAGCGTTCTTCCCTCAGGGTTTCTTCAGACTTCCATGCAAACTGCAGTGTCTTGGCACTTTTGAATATAATAAACATCAAATCGCAATACATGAGGTGACATTAGATAGAATTATGTTGATTTTGGTACGACACTTAAGACTTTTACATTGTTTTGAGTCGGAGACGAAAAAATGGAGCCGAAGTTTGAAATACGCAAACGGGCTCTCGCGTGAGAAGGCCAGTCAACATCAATCACAGTTCTGGACACTGTTGAGGTGTCGCCTGCGAGTGGTTGGAGGAAGCTCCAAATGGTCCCGGATATGCAGAATTTACTGAATTTTAATGCTTTGTCTTTGTAGCTTTTAAACTACCGGATAGTATCGAGTGTGGACTGGAAATGTTTCCATGCAGAATCTCGAGTGTCGACAAGAGACATCGTCGTCAATCATTCTTGCAATATTTGAAAGGGAATCTAAAAAACAATGCCTCGTGAACCGGACGAAGTTTACACTACGAGAGCCCTTTTGCTTTTAGCTGGAAGCATTCACGTTGAAAGGATCCGGCACTTAGCGTTGCAGCACTCAGAAGTTGATGGAGTATTATTCAAAAACCCTTCCTGTCAAGTCCGGTATTCATTAATCACGCTACATTAGGAAGCAGACTCGCCAGGATGCGAATTAATCACAACTTGGCATCGAGGGGAAAGTGTTGAACATGACAGTTGACTTGAGCAGGGCAATATCGATTTTCTGTCGCGAAAAAAATAGTTTTTGGCTCTGTGTATCCCGAGCTTTGTCATTGTATCAATGAGATGTGCAGCCAGTTTAATTAATGTTTAGCTCATAATCGATCCATGTTGTCGGTACACCTGCCTTACCAGACAGATAAGGTATAATTAATGTCCACAACAATGAACGACAAATATCAAAACATCAGACAAATTCAGTGTTTATTTCCATTCGGTTCGTGAAAGAACCTCATTTGGTTAACTGATAAAGATCACTATACTGATGGAACGCTCTGTGTCATTTCCTAAATATAGGCTTTTACAACATTCGAAATGATGCCCAAACCCGCTAACTTCATGCCCTCCAATGTTCGTGAAATATTTCATTTACACAGAGGGCTCTATCTTATCTATAGGTCTATTTACAAGAAGATGGAAAAATGTACTTTGCCAACTGGTGCATTTGTATGCTTCATAATTGCACAGTATACAATGGAGGTTTGGGTCTTGGTCCCTGACGACCTCTTGAAAAGCCCAGTCTGCTGATGGATCTTATCGCATTCAACATTGGCATCGACTCCTTAAATTGAAACTACTTAAATCTACGGGTGTGTCGTGCTCTCAATTTGTGATTCCTGACGGGAAGGTATGTCTTTCACAGCTCGGATCGCATCTAAGGAAAGAGGGCCAAAAATGACCGATAACTATCAGCTCATGGCAGGAATTGATTTGATGAGGAGTCAACCGGGAACCGTCTAGGACTTGACCAGGAGCTGGGGTCTCCTCCCCGGGAGCTCCCCCTTAAACATGCCCGGTATATCGCTGGGGATTCATAATTCCCGGGCCAAGGAGTTCCCTTGCGCCCCTCAAAACTTGAGGCGTCAGCTCCGGTAAAGTGAAAGATGATCGCCCGGATAAGAAGTCATCATAGGGCGAGCTGAATTCTTGACTTCAAGCGCCTGGGGGCTTTTTTTTTTTTTTTATAAACAAACAGAAAACATTTGAAGGAGAGACGTTTGATGTTTGTGATGATGCCGATCTGAGGTCTTTCACACGGACCTTTTTTTGGGGGGCAACGACCTGAACCTAGCTGCAAGATGTTTTTGAGTCGAGCTTTGCATTTAAATCATGATATCTGTCATTTCTAAATTTAAAGTATGATTTTATCGGTCAAGGATTTAGGCTTCACCATGTTTTGTATACATTTTGAATAAATTAGAACGTTGGGCTTACTGAATTTATCGTCTATAATGATTTCAGAATGATGTTATAAACTACAACGCTGTATTTATCCGGTGTTAGAGTCAAATGACCCCCCCCCCCCCCAATATTGTGTTCATGGTCCCGTGTGGACATAAATGAGTTCAGTTATTGTATTTTTTTGACGAGACATTATTCCAGGACAAATATCGCCCTCCTTAACTGCGAAAATAAGTCCAACGAACTTAGTGGCAATTTTTCAAACCAAGACTAAAATGAACGTTGAGGAGAAGAGTTACCTACGTTCCTTTGGTAGCGATGTTGAGAGATTTTTTCCTCCAAGATTAAGAAAATATTGTTGAAAGCTCTGCACATCCGTAGGTAATCTGACATGCACATCGAGATAGAGTGAGATGTTTGGATTGGCGATACAGAGAGGGTTGGTTGGAGCGATTGACGGGCAGACTTGGACCGTAGGCGCGCTGACAAAAGGTCATTCTGGCAAGATGATTCTGAAGGAAACGCGCGTGAAAGCAATGAAGATGGTTGACAACAACTGCTGTGATGGCCTCAGCCTTCGGGTACACGAGAAGAGATCTCCTCAAAATTAAAAATTGTTTCGGGGAGGGGGAAAGGGAGATGTTCAAGTTGTCTTCGCGTAGTTTCATCCGTGGATGGATGGTACATGTAATAATTAAAGGCACGTCCTATGCTCTTTGGTTGCGATCATCCTGTGGCTGTATACACTGCCCGTGGGTGGGTGGAATGGACAGGGTCATCGAACGATTTAGCTGCGGAAATTGAGGCTTTCTTCTATCCATCTGAACTATAAAAGCACCTTACTGTCCATGGACAGTGGTATTCTTGGTGATGGCTTTTTATCTGAGGATCAGGGAGCATATTTTCGTCTGTGATAGCTGTGCCCTGGAGACTGGTGACAAGGGACCGTGGCTTGTTTACGACAAAACTAGCATCTAGCTGTTGCACATCTATAAAGCTTGTTTACGAAGACATGAACCTTGGTGAAAGCCTACTTTCCAGCAACACTAAATGCAGATCGCTCACGAAGGCATAAAGCAATTGCAGGTGCAATCCCGGCTTCAAGCATCGACAATTTTCCATTGCAAGTGTAGAGCTATAACGGGACATCGGAAGATGTAGGGCAAGTCGAAGGCTCTCATCAGGTTGTAGACCGAATAGCCTCCTCGGATTACCCGACCGTCACTTTCTTCGAACGAAATCCTTCCCTTAAATTCAATTCCCCGGCCCGGCGAGCGATTTCCCTTCATCCTTTTTCAACCGAGAAACGTGCCCGAACATCGCCAGCCGGGCACAGTCATTTTGATCGTTGATTGATTAACCAGTATCTGAGGCTTAACACTCCGATCAATCCGTTCTGTAGCTCAAAACTACCCTGCTCCATCAGCATGCACCCATGCGCGCTGAGCATATTTACTAGACTCCATGGGTTTTAGGCAGACGGGGAGCAGGCACGTTTCTCCGTTGAGTTCGTGCTCCCGTCAATGCGGGTGCTGATCCCTGATTGGGCCGATGCATCATCACCTTGTACCGGATTGATTGTAGCGCGTACAGAAAGATGATACGGGGTATTAAAGAACGCGGCGAGGATGTTGGAAGTGAAGAAGTTCGCAGGTAATAATTGCAGAATTGCTCGGGGACAGAGCAAAGGAATGTGCAACATAAACGGAAGAAGAACGGCTCTGTATTCTCCGCTTCATCTACAGAACCATTTCGATGTAAACTACGATGTAAACCAAACCGCAGCAGTTTGCAAGAGCTGTGAGGTTTTTGTATAATTCTCGGCAATACAGAGCAGTTAAAAGTCCTTTCTGTAAGTCAGAAAAAATAGCCTAGCACGTGGAAGAACATATTTGCGCAAATCTTTTAAAAGGTTGTCCACGTGTGTTTCTCGAGGCAGCTGTATTTGAGTCCATTTCGCACTTGAAAATATACTGCTTCGATCAGTCTTGTAAAATGTTGAAGGCCCATTTTAGCTTCACCATTTGCGGTGCTTTCACGCAGTAAACACGCTGCCCTGAAAAGGCAAATATACGTGGCTGTTATAACGAGGCCCTTGTTTGTGCATTGTGCTGTTATTAATGGAGCGAATAGTTGGAAGCTGTTCTGGAAACGAAACGGTTGTTAACACACGGTAATGGATGGGGACTATATCAACCGTACTTCGCCAAGTTGCTGCCACCCAACGTCAGAAAAAGTGTTCAGTACGTGAGGCGTTCCACTAAACTGCGCGCGAGAACTTTAAGAATGGGCTCTTTTTTACGCATTCTGCGGATTGTTTATCCCGAATAAGAAAATCGTTATTATAAGATGTGCCGGTATGTGCAGTTGGAATACCGAACTGGCTCATTCAGATGTCTGTAGTTCACATTAAAATTTTAAGAAAATAGGAGTAGTCTTGACTCCAGTTCAAAGTTCACATTTCACTGAGTTAGCCCCCTTGTAGGGCTCGAAAGTTATTGTTCAATGGCCCTTTGATAGTGGGGCGTAGGCGCGGCCTATACCGTGAGTGCGTCATCGGGTAAACCTGTCATGGACACCTCTGCAATACAGAATGTTTTGCGTCCTTCAACGCCTTGTAGCCGGATTTGAGAATCTGTTATTCAGGGCAAGGCGACAAATTCCAGCATAATTATGAGCTACTGTAGTATAGAAAAAAATATCGTACTCTTCGGTGCGTCTTTCGTTTTCTAGTCCTAATTCGAGCGATTTACCCCTACAGGGCGCCACCAAGCGTTTGTCTCGAGGATGCTTTTTCGACATTCAAAGTGCACACCCCGGATGGGCGCGGCCTATACTATTTTAAACCGGCAGTCTGGTTATTCACTTGCTCTTCGTTTGCTTACACTGCAGTACTACAAAATAAACAAGCCTTGTTCAAAGGAATTCATTGTGAGTCACACAAAACACTCCCCCAACTATAAAGGCTTCAATCGTGCGCGACAAAAACTTCCTCAAAATTGTCTGAGGGTAACGCAGGCTTTGCAGAGCATTTTTGAGTAGGTCATCGGACATAAACAGTACGTACACGTACATAAACGTGTACGCATATTTCGTGCGCATACGGAAGTGGTGATCGACCCCGGGTCACTGGCTATACAAAATTGTATCCGATGAGAACTCAAAGAAATTAGCGCCCTTTGTTAGGGCGGTGGGGACCAGGGAACATGGCTCGATCTGCAATTATTTAGCCTCTCGGTTGTATAATTTCTTGGTGGTGCGCCGTATAAATCACTCCCATTCCGCCGATTACTAATTGGTATACCTATTCCGGCCATCAGTTGTCTTGCATTGTTTGCATGTAGATGATAAGTCAACAAGGACAGTAGACCAAACATTTTCAGCTCCGTGGACGGTTTTGGTCCGACTGGTTTGTGTGCAAAGAGGAACCATTAAGGACATCGACACGCAGAACCATCCGGTAATGGTTTGCCTCAACAGTTGTTATATTCTGGGTTGTGTTAGCTCATCCATACTGGCGTGTCGCACAGTTATTGACACAAGCAAAATGGATTGGCGAGACATGGTTGCCCGGTAACGCTACTGGCACTTCAAACCAAACGCCATATTGGATGACGGTTGCTAGGCTTTTTTATGAGCAAAAGTGATCGGCGTACACGTAACAGCAATGTTTTGAAACTTTACTGCAACTATAGGCCTACGTGCATTTACGTCATCGGTTTGAAGCTTGATGCAATCAGCTACTTAGAATGACGAAGGGGCCAGCTTAGGCCGTTTCTTTGACCGTCAAGCCTTCTTGTTTTCGCTCACGATTTTTGAACGACTTTTGAACGGTCGTGTCTGTATTAAGGTAGCCATTAATGCAGTGATGTGCCCAGGCAACAAGCCCACAAGACATGTTTAGCATTCATAGAAGGAATGAAACCCGTGTCTTACTCGCCTCATCTTTGGTTCAGTGCCAACATAACGGTCAAGAACATTAGATTCTAATCAAGACACACTTGTACTTTGAGTAAACCGCAGAAGACGGCCTTCCGTACGGCCTTCCGTATCATGCAAGAACTGCATACTCAGCCGTCTCGATGCTTATCAACAACAAAATGCATCAGTAGTTGCGTTCATTTCTCCTCAGGATCGTGCATTAACGGTGCAAAAATGACGAACATAGCCCTGGCATTTACCGGGGTGTTTTTCCCGCTATAACAGGAAGATCGAACTACACACTGTCATCACTAGATGCTGATTTTCAATTGCATTATTCTTCAAGGTCCCTTCATAATAAATTCAGGAGGAAATTACATGTAATTTAATAATTATTGTAAGCATTTACGATGCACCGTTATACTGTTATGATGGTACAGCACTCAAAGTGCTGTATTGTCTGGTTAATAAATAGGGAGATTCTTCCCCCAGCTATAGAGGAAACATAATTCGAAGTTTTCACTGAACAGAATAATGTGAACTTGTTTATTACGACCTTGAGGTCTTTTATTTGTTATTAGAATTCAGTAACAGTGAATGCACACAATGTGTTCCCTTTTATCATTGTGGAAGAAATGCACTCACGCAAACATGGCTAATCTGCAAAAAAAAAAGAAACCTTTAGTAAGCTGATTCCTTGCTCTATGGTTAAATATTGTAATCGTGTTATGTTTATCGTCTTTTGTTTATGCATAGAAACACACCAAGAACGCTCACGCCTTCTTTACGCCATACAGCATGTGACATGAACCTTACACCAAGGAAACATACGCTTAGCACAAATACAGGTTACCAGCCAAGCTGCAATGCAATGTATATTGCTTAAGACTGGTTTCAGCCGACCCTTGCTCGGCGCATAAAACTAGCTGTAAGCAATATTTTTTTCTTCATAGCATGTACATGAAATTGCACCCGGGTGTTAAATCACAAAATGATAAATAAATTGATTAAAAAAGTCAGCCTCCTTCTGTTCGTGAAACTGAGATTGAACAAAAAAAAGAGGGTTGGTCATGCCAGTGCCGCGCGGTATATCAACTGTGATTTGCAAAAACAACTTCTTAAAAATCATCGCTTGGAGGACATTTTAAACCACCGACGACTCCCTCGGAGCTCATGGCGTTTATTACTGCAGAAATTGAGTTGTGGAGAAAGAGGCCCTGAAGAGGTTCCTCATTAAATGACGAGGTTAAATTTGAAGAAATAAAAAGTACCTTGAAATTGCCTGCGGAGGTGTGCGCGGTAATATGTTGGGGGATTTCTGCGATATGCCAAGGACCGTTGCAGCGCCACGCGCCGGGTTAGTTATTTCCAATCAAAACAACGGCTTGTCCAACGGCCCGTACGTAATTCGCCCACCCTTAGGGGGATGCACGGCTGCCAAATCCGTAGTTGTCGTTTTGAATTTCCCACTTGAATACCAAAAATGCTATATTTTGTAATGTAATTTTCAAAACGAACTTGAAAAATAAGCAGTTTGTCTTTTTGATTGAGAGATGTATTTATGTTATATTACCGTGCACTCTTCGGGTCACCGAAAACACACCACTTTCCTGCAATCTCATGTTTAAATAATTATAGTCGGCGGTAGACCATTTGCAATATAGAAGCCATCTTGGGGGTGTTTTTGTTGTTTTAACTTATAGATGAAAGCACAAAAGGCGTACTCATGCGCATCGCCATGGAACAAAAGCCCTGCCCTCAAAGATGGCTGTCAAAAGACATGCAGAGGGTCAATACATCATCTAATAAATTGTGCAGTGAATTACCAATGTTATGTCGCTATGCACCATTAGGTCTGGGAAAATTGATATTACCAAATGAAACATAATAAATTAGTGTTAAATTGGTTGATTTTGTTTCATTGACTTCAATAAACACCAGTCAATTAGAATCCATATTAAACTCTGCAAATATGAACGCACTCCAAAGCCTTTACTGTTTACGGTAATTTAACGCGCCAACAAAACCCTGTCGAGAAGTCGAAATTCGACGCCAAACTGTCTAGTCTACAGCGATCTCATCACCAATCGAATGTTATTATAAAAAAAAGTCCAAGTCTCACAGGCCCAGGATAGATTCTGTCAAAGCATTGAGAAAGGCATGTGTGTTTTTGTGTGTGTTTCACTAGGATTGGTCCCAATCAGAATGAACTGAAATGACCAGCATCTCATATTACCAATTTCAAGCTTTGCAGCTTGTCTTTCCCTGCACAGTCTAGTCATGCGTACGTCTCCTTGATCTAAAATTACATCATTATATTCTGCATTATTCTTTAAAAAAAAATCCTGTGCCTCCCGGTGTTGCAGGCTAGTCAATCACAAGTCCTGACAAGTCCATCACAAGTCATCCAGTTTCAAGTCAAGTCACGAGCTGTTCAAACGAACTACCAAAAAAAACCCCAAAGCATTCCTTTGTTACTCTTCGTTCACTGTTTGTGACCAGGGGATTTTTGATTTACTGTGACCGGACTGTATTGTTGATGTCCCCCGACGTGCCGGCGGGGTCCCTAAACGTTGCGCACTTTGATTTTTCGCCTCTAGTGCCTTGCAAAAGCAATACTTTTACCTCAAATTTCAGAGTAAAGAACATTTCATCAAGTTCTAAACATTCCCGTTCGTAAATCTTGAGTTTACGTACCAGCTATACGAAGTTCCAGATAAATTCTATTTAGGCGTGATTTTCCGATTTTATTTCGAAGTGCGCGCAATGAGCCCCTTTAAAATGCGCCCAAAATAAGAAATAATTTTCTGACTAACTTGTAGTTGGGTATGTGAGTGGAGACAATAATGATTTGTGAGAATTTATCAACTCTAAAAAATTCTGAAATGTTAACGTGGGATTTTCCGAGATTTGTTCAAGTGCACCACGTTAGGGAACACTCAGCCGAATTTGTGCCCAATTTCCGGACGCCACAGTTTTTAAATTTCGGACTTAATCTCATGAAACTGAAATTGTTCACAAAGGTTCAACAACAAACCTTATTAAAGTAATAATACCGGTATTTAACTGAATAAATTTAAGTTTTTCAACAAAGGGGTTTGGCAACACTGCATGAGGAAAGTCGGGGAAGCCGTCGAAGTGCGCCATGTTATAATTAGGGAACAACACTATACAACACTGATCCCTCTTTATTTCTCCCCTTCATATCACCCCTTTTGCAGATTATGCGGAACATATTCCAGGAGTCTTTCAACTCGTACCGGACGAAACGAGAACCCAAGATTTCGGATTCTGAGGCCTTCAACATCCAGTGCAACCAGCGCCTGGGCGAGGTAAAGCTGTCGTATCGACGGGAGAACGTGCTCTACATCCAGGAGGAGAATCTGGTGGTTACGGTGGAAGGCGACGCCGTACGGAGTCTGAATTTCAACTTAGGTAAATTAAACTGAGATGCGAGGGGTTTTAAAGGTGTCTTGTCCTCTGATATCCTTTTGATATTGCCAGGTAGCTCATTGGCTGATTGAATTGACGCCACCGTCCGCCATATTACCACTCCCATAACAATACAATTTATTGTGTTAAGGAAACCTATCGTAATTTCATTGTCATGTTCACCTTTTTTTGCAGAATGTATGGGTGTAAAACGATTGAATTTACCAATAAAATGCTTTCACGCTTCCGTACAGGCATATTTATTGCTCATTTGTTGTATTAAAAGCCTTAAGGCGTTGTGTCTCAAGTATAGCTATATCACTGGGACAAGCATGCAGGATCTGATACACCGTGCCCTCTGGAGACGTGCACACAATTATAGGGACTAAAGATTGTATACGTCTCCACAGGGCAATTTCTATAGATGAATACGTCTCCACAAGGTTTTCACGAAATAGATATATAGATTTTACTCAAAAACTAGGAATTTCCAAGGTGGGTTGATGCGTCGCAAATGGAAGAGTTTTAAAAAAGGGATATTAAGTCCGAATTTCAGCCAAGGAAATTAATTCTGGTTAAAATAAGAGCATTTTGAAACTTCACTTTCAAACTCGAAAACTTTACTACACGAGAACAAAGAAATGTCTCCACAGTGATACAAATTTCAGTATGTGTGCTTTGCCGCGTCGTATCGTATTTTTAGCTGCGGCATAGCAGCTCAACAAATCACCATGTCTCTCCGTTTGTTACTAACTAACGTACTAACGCGTTAGTCCGTTAGTTAGTAACAAACGTTGACATTGTCTATTGCTCCTACATATTTTGACCGATTTCAACCAAACTTTGTCAAAAGTATCGGTAGCCCAGCCCTAACATGTCACATGAACCAACATGTCATTTTGACCCCAACTGGGGTCAAAGGTCATCATGGGGTCACTGGGGTAAAAAGAAAAACCTGATTTTTTTTAAAACTCAAAACACTACTCCTTCCAGAAATTACATGGCACAGTCACGTGACTCATACTCGAATTCGTTGGCCCGCATGCAGCTTCCGAGATCCGATCGAGCGTGTTTGAATGAATGACGGCTTCCCGACCGTACCTATTATACAAGAGACGTCGGGGGATCGTCAGTTCAGGGAACCAGACTATTGCTTGATAGAGAGGCACTACACGTTATGCTTAATGAAACAGGTGCCTGTACGGGGTCCGGTTATATTCAGGCCTTGGAATCGCCCGAGGCATTTTGAGATACTCAGTCTCGCGCGTCACGGGGAAACTCGCACGTAATGCCGGACGTGATTTTTTTGTCTGTCTCGAAATAAAACCTGTTATTTTTATCTTGGCAAAATGTCTCCTTATGTTGAGTTTGATTTGACAAAAAAGAAGAAGTAATATTCACTCACATTTGATATAGTATAGATATATTTTGTTGTATTGTACACAAACTGTATATTGGAAACGTACCGGTATTCGCATTCAAAGCCGTTTTGATTCGCACATCACTTGCTTCGAATTTAACTGCGTTAAAAATTAAAAAGAAAAAAGAAAAAAGAAACCAAACAAAATGTAAAAACAAAAACAAAGTTAATTAAAAAAATTAGGAAAATATGTGGCAGGATATGGTTAACGTTCTTTGTGAATACTCGAACTCAACTAGCCCCCAAAATTCATTAAACAAAACAAATAAAATGTTTGTGATAAAAAAAACAGCAACGAGTCAAGGAAGAGGTCGATATTCAGAGCGGTGGGAAATCAACATTTCCCGCCGCGCGCTGATGCAAGAAAATTGTGGTTAATTTGGGGCAGGGGAGTCAATAGAACGCTGCGCTTTGAGGTTAACTGTCAAATTACATTGACGTCTCGGTCTCGGGGTTGCCTTTAACCGACGGCAAGCAGCCAGAAAAAAATCACTCGGTCGATCCTGCACTTATGTTTTACTTGTCTGTCTGTTTCTGGTGATACTAAAGGCTGTTTTCTTTGGAATACTGGCCGGTTTATGCTCCAAACAAATGCGAATGTACGGGATTTTTTTTGTTTTAACGTCACGAAAATATTTTCGGTAAAACATTGCGCTGGTGAGTTGAAATGGGTTGACTTTTTTTTTTTTTTTAAATCGCAGCTTGATTGCTTGCCATGACGTCACAAATTCGCATTAGCGTTTGTGCCGAGAAGAGATCAACATTATGGGCACAGCTTCTCCACAACTATTCATTAAGGCATTTTCTTCTAAGATGGGGATAACCAACCCAAAATCCGAAAGAGTTACATTTTTTTTGGATAAAATGTATTGGTCAACTGAGGATTACATTTTTTGTTGTTTTTGGTTACAAACCCTGGCTAAAGTTTTCCTAAATGGTATTTAAGAAAAGTACTTTAAAGTATAGTACCAGCTGATATTTACACATGAACACTTGCTTTTGGCTGTTTCTCTGCGATATTCTACTTAGTATGGACGCAGTTCGTGTAAATTGTAAATGCCATGCGAGAACAAGGATCAATACAAATTCCATTCCTAGACATCGGTAGCTCAGCCTATAGGCGGTAAATTTTTACATCTGTTTTGTAATCGACTCTAATTAAGTGCCCAAAGGCAACAATCTGAGAGAAAATAACGTGTCATTTACCTCAGTTTGTGGACGAAAGGGTATGAAAATAAATAAACATTGCGCTGGTGAGTTGAAATGGGTTGACTTTTTTTTTTAAATCGCAGCTTGATTGCTTGCCATGACGTCACAAATTCGCATTCGCGTTTGTGCCGAGAAGAGATCAACATTATGGGCACAGCTTCTCCACAACTATTCATCAAGGCATTTTCTTCGTAGATGGGGATAACCAACCCAAAATTCGAAAGAGTTCCGTTTTTTTGATAAAATTTATTGGTCGGCTGAGGATTACATTTTTTGGGTTTTTTTGGGTTACAAGCCCTGGCTAAAGTTTTCCTAAATGGTATTTAAGAAAAGTACTTTAAAGTATAGTACCAGCTGATATTTACACATGAATACTTGCTTGTTGCTGGTTCTCCGCGATATTCTACTTAGTATGGAAGCAGTTCGTGTAAATTGTCAATGCGAGAACTTTATACAAGGATCAATACAAATCCATTTCCGGACACAGGTAGCTCAGCCTATAGGCGGTAAATTTTACATCTGTTTTGTAATCGACTCTAATTAACTGCCCAAAGGCAACAATCTGAGAGAAAACAACGTGTCATTAAACCTCAGTTTGTGGACGAAAGGGTATAAAACATACATTGTAGAAAACCAAGCTTTAGTTCAAGGCTGATTTATTTTTAATAGCTCCTCCGTTGGGTGTACGAGCTTACATAACACTGAATATTGATAGGGTTTCAGAGACGCATATTAAATATGAAAAAGGCGAATGTCAGATGGAACACAGGCATTGTGGCTAAATGAATTAACAATGAATTTCTGCTCAACCGAAGCGATTAGGCAAGTCTAGTAGAGCTGGTCCCAGAGTGTATACATTCCAGGGTGACCGTTTAAGCCGATTTTCGGCTAAATTTGACAGAATTTTTGTTAAAAAACGAGTTTGACAGAATGGATTTTTTGGGCAGATTTCTGGCAGAATTCTGCAAAAATGGTTATTTGACAGAGAAAACAGCAAATTTGAGTGCATTTGTTTAAGAAAGCTTCAATCCTTTCAAACAAACCCTTGCATAATGGGACAGGCTGGCTGGGTGCTGAGGTTCACTGGGAAACGGACTTCGTCGTGGCCAGATCCACGTTTTGCCCGAAATGTACCAATAATTTCACATCTTTATGTGACTAGATTGTTTATTATGTAATTTGAATCTTAATTAAGGCAATACTACCCATCTGCATGTGATTTCAAGTGTTTATAGTGTATTTCGAGTAATTCTGGGGAATTTGGCAGATTTTTGATAAATCTGACAGATTTTTGATGTGCATTTAGCAGAATTTGGCTATGACCTTACGGTCAACCTGATACATTCTATTTGATTGACTCAGAGTGGCTATTCACTGAATGCCTTTTCGTGCACCTTGTCTACACAACGGGCCGGAGTTTATAGTAAATTCATTGGCGTTATACACGCGGTAACAATCCTATACGATAGAACTGCCCGGTTTGCAAGCGACAGTTAAGCCAGCCAGTCAGTTCGTCTGCAGTGAAACATGAGAAGGCCACTTGTACTATATACATCATCATGTATACAGGCGATATCGTGTACAGGATAGATGGGACGAAAATGGAGAAATCGAAGAAAAAAAAACAAGCTCAATCGGAAATATCTCGGCAGCTGCGGGTCAACAAATTCGTGTTCATGCATGAGTCACGTGATTGTGCCATGTAATTTCTGGAAGGAGTAGTGTTTTGAGTTTAAACCCCCCCCAGGTTTTTGACCCAAGTGACCCCATGATGACCTTTGACCCCAGTTTGGTCAAGTGACATGTTGAGGCTGGGCTACTGATACCTTTGAGAAAGTTTGGTTGAAGTCGGTCAAAATATGCAGGAGCAATAGACACTGTGAACGTTTGTTACTAACGAACTAACGGACTATAACGGAGAGACATGATGATTTGTTGAGCTGCTATCCCACAGCTAATAAAACATTGTGGGGAGTCTACTCGCAGACTAAATGCCATAGTAACAGTGACCGTTGCTCCGTCTGTTGCAACTGATATTTCCACCTCGTAAAATCATCTATTGACATTTGGAAATGTCTCTTAAGTCACATCCATACGCAATATAAACAAACCCAGCTGGGCCCCTGATACCCCTTCTGGGGGAAAAACCCCCAGAATGTCTCCCAACGGCGGGAAGAAACGCTGAGGAGTTGTGAGCTCATCATCTGCAAATCATTTAACACGGTGTATAATTGGGTGCGATAGATGTAAGAATGGCTCCGCGCTAAATACAGACTGTCCGTTTATATAATCAAGTGAAAAGGGCTGGGAAGGGACGGTTCGCCCAAGGCAGTTCACTGTTCCCCCTGGCACCAAAGCTCCTGCTGGCTCGGAACTACCCCGGAGGAAGTGGGTTACACTGAACCGGCTGCGAACTGGGGTTGGGAGATTCAATGCCAACATGCACCGCTGGAAACTCCGGGATTCACCGGCATGCACCTGTGGTGCAGATGAGCAGACGGCAGATCATATATTATACCACTGCCCCGACCTCCAACCTCCTGACGGGATGACTGATCTGTCGTGCCCAAAAGACGCACAAATCAACTGGCTTACGCAGCTCCAAGAAATAGCCTGATGTACAGTACTACTAACTCACACGAAAGAAGAAGAAGTATATAATCAAGTCAGAGAAGGTTAGAATAATAATAATAAACAGTGATGGCTAATTAACTGTTCGGATCGGTGGCATGCAGTAACAAAAAAAACAGCAAACGGTCTGTCGAAGAACTTGACACTTGCATGTTTTGTTTGATTTTGTATGCGTATTCTGCTCACACACAGCACGTGTTCTTCGCTATTCTGCCCGTGAGCAGCCACGCGTATTGCTTACGGTGGACCGTCATGTATCACGGAACTAATTTGTCAATTAAGGGAGAGGCGGGGAAAATCATCAAAAGATGGACCTCAAAAAATGTTCTTGTCAAAAAAGACGCGCCTGTCCTTAGTAATTCTTCACGGAGTAGGAGAAAATGAGGCAGATTTTTAAGTTTGAGTTCACAGTGTGGAATTTAATCTATCAAATCAACGTCCCCTTATATTGTCAGTTTAATTAAATAAAAATGTGAAGCAATGTCCTTATTCGGTTTCCAAGATTCGGGTACAGTGACAATCACAACAATATGGTTCGAAGAGAATACTCGTGAGAAATAATGTTAAAATTAGTAAACTAAGAAAAAATAATGGTAAAACTCTAGTTGCAAATGAATATGTACCCAATTCATCCAAAACAAACCCATTTATTAGGCCTATATGTTAATACATTGTAACAATAATGTGTATTTATAAAGCGCACGTACCAACCAATATTGGTGCTCAAGGCGCTTTATCATTATTATTACCCAATATCATCGTAGATTACTAAATTACATTATTCGATATGGAGCACATTTCTTATAAGGTAAACACACACGCAATGTATTCATTTTAAGGTAACAATATTTGGTTTTAGATTTTATTAATTTTGGAGTTACTCTGAATCTAATTTACTTCTTAACCACCCCCCCCCCAAAAAAAAAAGATTAATAATATTACTAATTCATGGTTGAAGGGACGAGCAAAAGCAGGGGGCGTTGTGTTTTTTAAATAATGTCTCGGATATTACATTTCAATTTCGCTTCGTCCCTCGATTGCAGATGGATCTAATCATGTTACACCAATAGCAACAGTCGGAACAACTTATTAAACGTTGTTGATGGTTATAGCATATGGCGAATTTACTCAAGCATAGCAAACTAGGTCATAGATTTATGCGATAACTGCTTGATAAGACAATGAAAGGGACACGTCGAGTCCGAGGAATACCAATGAAGTTAAGGTTATTTTTTTATTATTATATTACTGTCAATCCCTCAATCCCTGTTGCATATATCTGATTCATCTTCCTCATAATCCCATTTAAATGAGCATTCACACCGAGGTCCTCAATTTTCCCTTTGTGGAGAGGATTACAAAAGCAAACGGTCTCCAGTGTCTCATTATGGCTTAGCAATGATAGCCTCGGTTTGAATTTGTAATTCGTCCATTACCCTGACTTCGTCACTGGTCAAGTTCGCGCATCACAACTGGGGAAAAAAGGCAAATCGCAATACCAAAGCTGAAAGTTATGCACGAAGGGCAACCAACTTTTGAAGATTTGCGTTTGTGATCTGCGTTTCCTTCTCTCCAATTGTAATCTACAGTATGTCCCCCCAAGTGTCCGACGGCCTATTTTTGAAATAACTACAAAACCATGAAGTCAATTTAGAAATTTTTTGCTTGTGCAGATACTCATTATCCTAGGCCTATAAACCCCGACGAGTTTTCATTGAATATCAGCTACGCATCACTACACCGCAATTGATCACAACAACATTTTGGGCACCGTGACCTTAATCAGTTTCAGTGCTGTGTTATAATGTAAGTTGCATGTGTGAAATCCTTCATGTTGTGAAAAGGGCTGCGGTTGGGATTGGAATCATTTGCCTGGCTAGGCAGTCCTCATGGCAAGACCTCAGTTTAATGCTCAAGGGCAAATGATTCCAATCTCAAAACACATCAGCCTATTTTTCGCAACATGCAGGATTTTACATTGTGATCAGTATTGTGCAGTGAGGCGTGATGAAAATGAAATGAAACTCATAGGGGTTTAGGCCAAGGATAAGAAGTATCTGCATGATCAAAAAATGTTCAAACTTGACTTCATGGTTTGTAGTTATTTCAAAAATAGTCAGACGAACACTTTTTGGGGACATACTGTATAGGCCCGAACTTATATTCCCAGACGCGTCAAGTTTGCTGTTATAGCAGAAAATACTGCTCAGCAAAATGTATGTGCCATCAGGAATATTACTGAAAACAGCCACAGTCTATGTATGGCTATACATATTCACCCATTTTCAATAAGCATATTGTGTCTGTTCTTGGTAGACAGACAGGATAAGCAGCTTAGTGATGAAATTCGTCTCGGGTGACATTGACAAATTGCACGAACTTAATCCAATCAATTTTCCTTTCATACATGAACGTGATACGTGCTGCAATACATAGGCCCACTATACGGAATCAGCGCATGATGCATGACGACTGACAGTGATATATGTGGTGTGCATATTTAATTTCCGAAAACAAATTAAGGATTGCTATTAAATTTTCTGATGTAGAAAAAAACCCATTTCCTCCGGTCACGACTCACTCGCAGACCGCTCCTGATTACCTTAAAGCATTTCTTTCGGGTTTTTTTTTTTTTGGGGGGGGGGGGGGGGATAGCTCTGAAAGCGCGTTTACCACGACTTGAAATGATAATGAGTTGGATAGATAATTTAAACGTAGGATAGACGTGCACACAACTTGAAAATGTGTGGTTTTCGTGTAATTTTCGCAAGAAGGAATTCCGGATTCACAATAGTTCTCGAATATCAAGCCGTTGGAGTGCCGGTCTTGATTCAAATCAACAAATGTTTGTTTCGCAAATGTTGATTCAAACATGTATACCGCTTTTACCGCTACTAGTGTCATGCATTAGACGTGACACCAGTCTGACGTTGACAACTTTGGCACATAATACCGGTAGCTGTTTTCGCCTCTGGAAATACTTATAACAAACAGGGGTTTTCAATTTAGTATTGAGTTTTGCCCTTCACCGATGTAGGTTTTTAAACACCGTATGCTATTGTTTTCCCGAGGGCTTGTGAGAAAAAACCACCAACTTACTCGATGGGACTCGAACCCACGACCTCCTGCTAACTACAAGTGCATACGTCTCCATCACCTAGCTTGCCCGGGTCGGTTTGTCTGTTCGAATCTGATATAGCCTAGCAGCTGGTAACGCTGCATACTCGGTGTTGTCCTAATATCATTGGAAGAACTACTTTAATTCCTGTTAATGTATCCTGAAGGAGACATTTTTCGTCATTAGTTATACCTTATGGAGATACTTGACATTAGGCAGACATTTCAATGTCTCCCTAATGTCACAACTTCTATTAAGAGGCAAAACTTTTTTGTCGCAAATAGGCTAGATCGATTGCTCGATGGGTAGGATAAGGGAACAAAATTGTGCACAACCGCACAACCCTACGGTAATGTCTCCCTAAGGTATCATTTCCGGTAATAGCAATGTCTTTTCTTATCCTTCTCGTCCGTATACAGGCTTTGAAGTCAACATGGGCTTACGGGGCTTGGAATGCATGGGGACTTTCATCAACGACATCGTGACTGCAGACAGCCAGAGTGCCTTGGTCCGAGCCATGTCCGACAAGACTCGCTTCTCGCACCAAGTCAACCGGGAGGTCATTCACAGCAGGCTGTACAATACCCTTGGCTCACCAAAATAAATATGTATTATTTGTAAATTTTGCAGGGATGGATCCAAAGAAAAAGGAGTGTCAAAGGGTCCTGATACCCCCTTCTTCTTTTTTTAAATAAATGTTTTTAGAAAAGGTGGAACGTGCAATTAAGCCAGCGCCCTCAAGTGTTAAAAAACACCGTCATACCTAAGACTGCTATTGAGGTGTGCTGGGTATAGACCATTCTGCGCTTGGTTGGCACTATGCATTTTTGCCAACCACGGCCTGCAAAACTATGGAAGGTCCAACACTGTAAAAATGAAGAAGAGTTATTACAGATCCCCAAAATATTATTTTATACTTGAAAATACAACATTTTCAACAAAGCTACAAAATAATTCCTACATATGCCTTTTTACTATGTGTTGATGGGGTTATGGGGACTTTTTTGGAAAAATATGTTGCCAACCACGGCTTCAATTTATGCGCTTACGGCAGCCCATACAAAATGGCGCCAATGTTTACAAACAAAAGAAAGGCCTATAGCCTTTATTCCCGAGAAAGCCATTTTCGATCGTGTTCCCTGCATCTATTTTATCAATTGTAAACTGTTGAATGAGATGGTGCCAGACTATTTTATGATTGTAGTGCGTTCTAAGCCTCACTTTCATTTTTGTTTTAAATGTGGCTTTAAACATTAGGCTATGTTTAATCACAAATTTTTAATTATTCATCAGAGCAGACTGGTATTAACTTGCAATGAACTATTATTTCATTTCATTTGTACTCGCAAGTTCCAAAAACGAAGAGTTTACCTCACCTTCAATTTTTAATATGGCCGACTCGTGAAAAAAAGGTCTATACTATCGAAGTCCTGAACCCCATTCGTTTACATGTTTTTTTTTTTTTTAATTTTCCCCCGAATAATGGAAGCTTTTACGAACACGCATCGTGTAGTCTAATCAGCACCGTCCGCCTTCAAAACTAAACTGCGTAAAAATTACTCCTAAGGAGGGAAAGCAGCTGAACATAAAATCCTCCCTTCCAAGAATCCCGGATCCGCCCCTGCAAAGACACTACAGATTGATTATTTAGGCACTAAGAGCTGAATTCTTATTTATTATTAACGTAAGACGTCTTATTTTGCGTTATTTATCTTTTTTTGACCGATACTGTTTTGTAGTGTGGCACGCAAAAAAAACCGGAAAAAAAACCACACTGGTGGACCCGGCACAGATGTACACGTATTTATATATAATATTGTTATTGGAGTTGAGACCTGTTTTTGCATATTGTGGAAGTTGTTCCAGAGAAATATGGCATTTTCAGAAACTTCACACAAAAAATTATTTAAAAAAAAATGTGTTGCATATTTGTGTTACCTAACACTAGGTATATTTGAAGCCTTGCCTGTGCGTCTTTATATATTTTTTTTAAATCACTAAGAAACCGTTTCCGAGGAAATCATCCACTTAAATAAGAAAGCCACAAAAGTCACAAGATGTTATTATGAAAGTCGCATCGACAGACCCCGCCACAAACACCACCTCAAACCTCAAAGGCCTGCATTTTGTATTCACCGTGTACATTTGCTATGTAAGAAAAATGCTTGTAATTTTTGGCACTAAAGTTGTATATTTGTAAACAATTATTTGTTACACTCGGCAGCACGACTTTGTCTAAATTTATTGAATATTTGTCTTTCTTTGTGGTATTGCCGTATATGTTTATTGTGCTTGCTGGATCATATTAAATTCGACAGCCACTAAACCGATCGATCTGGTGGATAAGAGATACGTACGTCTTTCCAATTGTTTCAGTTAACTGAGAAACGTCAAAGTTCCGTTTCAAAGGGTTAGGCCTGAAAGCCTGTTTTAGTTGCGATTTGAAACTCGTCAAACCATTGAATTTGGCAAGAAACAGCCCATAAGTAGGTTTCTGAAGGCGTCACAATGTCCTATACGTTTGTCTATTCACATAAATTTATGAACATTATGTGCTGGTGTGCAGAATAAAAAACCTTGAATTTTGACACAGTATGAAGTTCCTGATCTGTGGCTTTTTTACGTCCCATGTTGTGTGGCACAAAAGGGGAATTTCTCCACGACACTAGTCTTTTAAACAACCCTCCCTGCCTCCTGACCAACTTAGTGGAGACAACGAAAAATATGTGGGAAAGGCAAAAACGAAATCGACAGGGCTTCAGGCAGGGAAATGATTCAAGCCTTAGTATTCAAGGTCAACAACTGCCATAGTAACCCATTTAAAAAGATGAAAATAATTATAATTTGCAAAGATCTACAATTACATCAGTCCGAGTATCAAACATTCACGTGTGCAGAGCACACAAACGAACGTCTCATATATTTTTACATGCAAATTTTATGTGACCCCGCTCGCCAGTCAATCAGTGAATTGGGGTCGACTTTAGAAACTGTTATATCATTTCGATTAGAAATGTAGAAGCTGTTGATTGGTCCGTTTTGCTCCCATGTTTTTTGTAAAACAAGAACGGGTTACGGAAGACTTGACAGAAGGCTCCTGCTGAATGGTCAGAATCTCGAGGTCAAGACGCAGTTTTGTTTTGCATAATTAAACGTTGAATCTGTGCAAATATCATAGACGCTTGTATGCAAACGACTATTTCATTGACTACAAATACATCTGACATCAAGTAAGACACCAAATGAAGTAAGACAGACACATCACAGAGCTGTTTTGAGGCTTAGATCTTTTTTTATTCCCTTAACAAAAGTTACAGGTTAGCGTGTTCCAACAGGTACAGGTTTCCAAACCTACAATCGCAGGTCCGGGAGAGTTTTGATTCAGAGGCCAATTTTCTGGAGATGCTAAGCACAAAAATTTTGCTGAGCAAACACGGGTTACCAGCCAAAAGGTCATGTGATCTTTATGCAACAAAGCTGGTTCCCAGCAAATTTAGGCTTAGCTGAAAAATTTTGGTGAGCAGTAATTTCTGCTTAGCAGCTCAACAAAAATGGACCCAAGCCAGGTCAAGGGTGATTACGGTGTGTCTTTGAGGAGAGCAAGCATGAACGTTTATCATCTCTACTTCTTGCGAGTGGCCTTTTCGCGTTCTTCTTCCTCCTTCTCCTTTCGTCTCTTGGTTCGGATGCCGTCCAGCTTGGCCCCCGTGCGCGCCATACGCAGGGCCTGGAACACGCTGTGTTTCTTCTCTTCCTCCGTGATGGCGCGGGCTTTCTCCGGCTTGAAGACCGGCTTGATGGGCATGACGGGACCCTCCAGCTGCTTGGCCAACTTCAGTTCAGCTTCCTGAAAATTGGGGGGGGGGGGGAGTAGATAACAATTTGGTTTTAATGTGACACCTGCATTAAACTTGGTCAAAATTTGGGACCAGGTTCAGAACTATTAACCCTAACAGTCCAGATCCTCCAATTTAATGGGAGTTTTCACACTTCCTAGTTGGTTAGGGTTACCCAGCACATTATGCACTGTTTTTTTAGGAATTGTCCTGAATCCTAGAAGTCACTCAATTGAGAAGGAATCCTTTGGGATATATTTTTTTGAATGAAAGTTTCTAGGGACATCAAGTTCTATAAAAGGCAACATTGGCTGGCCTAATCTTCCTCAATCCTCCAAAAGTCTCCCCAAATCACCTAGTGCTTTTTGAAGGATCTAAGAGAGAAAAAAAAACCAGTTCTGCTTCCTGTTACCCTACCTACCCTATTTTGACAGCCCCTACCCTAATTTTTTTGGGTAAAATGAGGGAACCCCCCCCCCCCCGAAAACCATCAATTACTACCTTTTACCCTTTACTACACGCAGACACCTCCATATGATCGTTCACCAAAAAAAATTTCCAAAAAAAAAACCCCACAAAAATTCCCTACCTTCCTACCCTACTTTCAAATGCCATGTAATCGGAAGCAGAACTATTTTGTTTTTTTGGTCCTACATGAAATATGAAAATTCAAAAGAATTCAGATTGGGAGGTCTAAGTTGGGGAATTCTGCAGACCTCTGATTCTGATGATGATTTTTGGACAAATAGGGTGTCCCTTCGATAACCCTTTTGCTTAATGTTTTCATGGGTGAGTGCCTCCAACAACAAAAAACATGAAACGACAACATGCTACAAATAATTGTAGTACTATGGCTTAACTGTGAATAATTCCTTATCAGTTTCCTCGCTTGATTCTGTACGAAGACCAAAATTTAGAGGGGGAATGCCAAGAAGAAAATTGCTCACCTCAGCATCACCCTTCATGGGCTTGCCGGCCTTCCTTGGGAACAGGATCAGCTTGGATTTGTACTCCTTGAGACGTTGGACGTTGGCTTGCAGACCCTCCACAGATGAGTTCCTTCTCCGATGGTCCACGGCGATACCAATGGTAGGGGCGTACCGCTTAAAAATCCCAGCAGCCTGAGAGAAGACAATGCAGTAAAAATTCCAATAGTGAGACCAACCAGCACGCAAGTCCTAAGTACTTCATTTAAGACAAGTACTCATCTATGACACAACTTTCTTTTCAGGTGTTGCCACACCAATTTTAATTGGGGAGGGGGGGGGGGTGATGACAAATAAGCCATTTGCCAGTGACCTATACCCTTTGGGATTTAAATTTGAAAAACATCTGGTACACTGACTTGCTCAGAATGCTTGGAACATTTCAACTGTAAATTCTCCAGACCAAAGACACGGTTGCTAATAACATGATTCGGGGCAAGCTCTTGCAAAGTTACGTAAGAGACGCTCATCGTTCACAATGGGTGAAAATGGCACAAAGATACCAGACAATGCCGGAGCTTGGGGTTGCTAGCATAAGGCTTGCCCCGAATCACGTGATATAGTAACAGTCTCCTATATAGTATTAAGTCACCGTTCCAGATTTTATTCAACTTTAACTCGCAAATGGCTTATTGGCAGCAAACTACTCCGGTTTCGGAAGGTAGCCAGATTTTGTTTACTCGGTCACCCAGCCCCCACAAAACGGACAAGTGGGAGGGCTGGAGACCATCTGACTACTGAGGGTAATGTGAAAAGCACATACTGCCCATTGAATGCTTCTCGAGTCTAGAGTGCTGAATGGTTACACACAGCAACTTATGAACACCTGAGTGCAATACAGCCAACACATATTTTTGAGACACAATAGAAATAGTTTGTTGTTGGATTTTGATAGATTCAACTTCAAAGCTTGATGTAACAAAAAACTAGGATGGGAAATTCAAGTCATTAGTCACCTTCAGTTCTTCCAGAGAGAAGCCTCGTCCTCCCCTGACCTTAGTGTGGTACCTGAAGGTCGGGCAGTGTACGATGGGACGCAGGGGTCCGGATGCGGGGCGAGGAGCAATCTTAAGAGCCTTCTTGACGCGGTTCTTGCGTCGGCGGGCTTTGCGCATGGGCTGGTCGAACCATGTCTTCACACGCTCCTGCCAGTTTTTGCGGAAGTGGGTGTTGGGGATGACGCTATTCCGTCGTTTCGTCATCTTGATACCTGTGGCATTCAGATGGAAAGATAAGTATTCATATGCAACTGATTTAAATCATGTCAAGTGATGTGTCAAGGAAAGGATGAAAATCTCACGCACAGGTGAGGATTGAACACCAAATTAGTCCCCCCTTTTCAGACGTCTATTTTGTGTGAAATTTTGTTTTGGAATTTAGATACGCTAACGTGTGCAAAATGAACCTGGAAATTACACAAAATGTATATGTCTGAAAAAGGGGGACTAATTTTCTATCGCTTTAAAGCGGGCGAGTGTGCTTCTTAAGCATAAATAAACTACAAACAAAGTCTAAATTTGAAAATAAAAACTTGACAATGTTCTACATTTTCAGGTAGTTGTTCCAAGTGTGGTCTTTATTTATACGGAGGTAGTCTAGTAAATTGGCCACATTTAGGGGGCTACCTTGACAATGACACTAATTTTATCGAAACTAAACAGGGGCCCGGAGCAACTATAGAATGCAGGGCCATGTTTTTTTGGTAGTTGGATGCGATGTGATGCATAGTACTAGAATGGCACTCTTTAGAGAACGCGTGATGTTGTTAGAATTGAATGATCATGGTACAAGTATCGAGTTGCCCTGAGTGGATGTATAGAGGGCGGTATAGAGAGTGAATGGGCATGAAGTAAATTGTAATAAATAGAGGGCGCTATAGAGAGTGAATTATTGACAAGTACGTGAATACTGATGAGTGAGACGGTTTGGGATGTCTTGGATGCGCAGATGCGGGGTGGGTGGGCGGGCATAAAGTAAATTGTCATCATTAGAGGATGTTTTATTTACCCTAGGAATCACTACTTTATTTTCCTATCTAAAACCAACCCTGACTTATCCACTCCGTCTTGGATGCGTGGATGCGGAGTCGGCATGAAGTAAATTGTAATCAATAGAGGGCGATTTATTGGATGCGTGGATGCGCAGATGTGGAGTGGGCGTGAAGTAAATTGTAATCAATAGAGGGAACTATAATACGAGAGCCAACTGCGCATCCACACAGCCATGGATGCGCGGGTATAGAATGGAGTGGCCCTGTCTGCCTGTGTTCAGAAAGAATTCCATACCACTGCACTGGGCCACCAACACGGCAACAGAATTTTTTCCCTATTTATTTGCAATAAGGCTTATGCTCATGGCCCAAGAATGTTTGTCTCGGTAAAAATCACAAAACACAGTCACTGCGCATGTTCAGTGACTATCCGGCAAAATATCGTTTACTTTTAGAAAGCCCGGCTTAATAATACACTGCCATCTAAAAACCCGAAACACATAACGTTACATACATTTTGATGTATGTGTATCGTGACCCAATGACCGACAGATAATGACTTATTACTGCCAATCCAGATCACGCTTTCACAAAATAAATACTGTAAAGAATTACTCAATATGTGCCCAACTAAAAAATATATTTATTTTATTTTACAATATTTGATGGTTGAAATATTTCTCAGATGCTGAAGGCTTCATTTCCCCTCAACTCACCGGGTCACAATTCACCCCACGAAGAGGATGATTGAAACCTGCAATACCAACACGAGAATCGTATTGTAGATTACACATGTGCCAAAATCATTAATCGGGGACCAGACTATACGGGATGTTGGCGCAATGATTTATGGGAAAATTTTGTCTCGAACGTAAAATAAATTACTTTTTTAATATTGTTTGTACACAAATGTGCATTATTTAGCTAAAATAATTTTTTCACATATATTTTTGAAGTTAATATTTTCATGGTACTTTCTTTAGTACTACAGTTTTTTGATGCAGAGCTGTAAAGTTCTCATTGTATTAAACATGTTGAACGAGTACAATATGGCAGCGCCCATGATGTACATCATGAGGTAACACTGCACTGGGTAAGTCGCTGTAATTAAAGGTCTCAAAAATTTAACTTTTTTGCACACTGAAAGTAACTTTTTATTTTTATTTATAGAAACGGGGTCCGCAACTACACAAACGCCCGCATAACACCTTCATTCACATCCGTGCAAGTAGTCCTAAATCAAATATACACTGCCGTTTTGATTAGCCCAAATCGTGTGGCCAATTTACTACGCTACCAGAAAGGCCACACTTGGAACATGTACCCGAATATGTAGAACTTTGACAAGTTTTTATTTTCACATTTATACTTTGTAGTTTATTTATGCTTTAGAAGCACACTCATCCTCTTTAAAACGTTCATTTTGCACATGTTTGCATATCTAAATTCCAACACGAAAGTACACAAAAAATAGACATCTGAAAAAGGGGGGACTAATTTTCTATCGCTTCATAGGGGGTGAGTGTGCTTCTGAAGCATAAATAAACTACAAACAAAGTCTAAATGTGAAAATAAAAACTTGACAAACATGACAAAGTTCTACTTCTACATTTTCGGGTACATGTTCCAAGTGTGGCCTTTATTTACGGAGGTAGTCCAGTAAATTGGCCACATTAATGGGGCTACCGACACCGTTTAATTAATTGGTGTGACTCTGCCAGATGGCGGGCAATGCTGTGCACGTTGCCAAAATTCAGCTAAAGTTAAAACCTAATTATCCTAATGTTTTGGATAACAGCCTAAATGAACATGTTAAGTGTCCCTGCCCACTTCCTTTTTGGAGGCCGCCTCCTTTATTTATTAATTTTTTTAACCAAAAAAACCCACATCATTTTTGCCTCTTTGTTTGTTACATCTAGCCCATATAAAGCTGGTATGTCATTTCTTGAGTCCAAGTGGCGGCCATTTAAAAAGAAAAGCTGGCGGCCATATCGGAAAAATAGCCTGGCCGGTTGTTTCGAAAAAAAAAGGACGCTAAACATGTTTTTTTTATTTGGCCTTAAAGGACAGTAACGATGGCTCTTTACCACCGACCTCTCTCAAGTCCACTAGTAAGAGTGAAGTTTTGCCATTTGAAGCTTTGGAGGAAACTGACTAGAAGTTTGTACAGCAAAACTGGAAAATGGGTAAGGAAGTGATAATCTAAAAAAAAATGTCATTATGAAAACACTAAAACAGAAACAGAAAAGATATTCTTCACTACATGGTTTATCATCAAACTCATCAGTAACTTGAATGCCCTGTGTGCCTTTTATATCATTTATGAACTTGAAGCCAGAACTCAACAAAAGATCTAACTACATTTCAAAAACTGTAACCATTCCTTAAATTTCAGGTGGACGAGTTTTCTTTGGAAACCCGTGAAGAGTTAGAGGCATTTTGGAAGGATAAACTACAGACGTACAGTAAAGAATTGACTCTCAACAAACAGGTAACAACATATAATTTCAGACAAGAGAAAGCATTTAGAGTCGAGTGTGGAGGGGGAAGCTGGTTGATAAAAAAGTTATACCTAACGCCGGCATTTCTGTCAACAAATCATATATATATGTTTCAATTCAGATTCAATTTAATTGAATGGACCCACATTACAAAATTGTTGAGAAATTCAGAAAAAGGTTTTTAGTTGCCTTAATGGGAGACTTTTGAGACGGTGGTGGCAGCAAACACACTGTCCTTTTTCCTTGGTACTTTGCGTCGTTTTGAGCATACACAGTTTAGCTTAAACATGACGTAAACAATTTAATAAAAAGGGATTCGTAGGGAGTTTGAGCCTCTGTAAAGAAAGGCGCAGCACCAAGTTTCTTCACCCCTCCTATAAGGGAAACCTCTGAAAACTAACCCATTCCAATTTAACAGCCACTGTTTTGAGATGACCATCAGGTGTCATATAATGCCCCAGCCTCTGAAAAAAACCTGAAACAAAAATGGACTAGTGCTCTAGAAACATGCAGCTGAAGTAATTTATACAAGGATCTTTGCAGAGCATTTCCTGACTTTAATATTCAACTATTTTTTGAACTTTCACTTTTCCTCCGTTGTAGGACGAGAGACCAAAGTATTATGTCCTGTCCATGTTCCCCTACCCCTCGGGGCGGCTGCACATGGGACACGTCCGAGTCTATACCATCAGCGACACCTTTGCCCACTTCCATCGTTTGAATGGCAAACAGGTCAGTGGTTTGAAAAGACTTTGGTAGAACTACCCCATAATGACCACGGTGGGGTCCACAAAAGATGGTTTGGCATTGTGGTCATTCGTTATTGTGAGTTTGGACTGCCAGCACTCTTACATTGGAGCCAAAGGGGAATGTCCGGTGTAGTTGCGTTTGTTATGGTGGCCTTTTTGCTGTAATTAAGGACACTTTACGTTCCAAGTCAGACTGAAAACTTGAGTGCTGAAAAACATGCAAAACTAAATCAGGCCAACTTTACTCACTCATTAGCCAGCAAAATTCTCCAAAATTGTCATTGGGCAAAGAAAAGATCCTCTGTATTTCACCAACCAAGTTTGCAGACTCAATTCAATTTGTAAAAGAGACTTTTCTTCAATATTTTGCACATGAGAGAGAAGTCAGGTGATTTCAAAATGAGGCTAAAGACTAGACTAGTACATGTCCAAACACCGGTGCAACTGTTTGAAAAGACTGACCTCTTCATTCATTGTCATGAGTCTGGTGGCTGACTATATACCTGACATCCTGGATATTTCTTTGGGCACAGTTGATTGATACAGTACTGAGGGGTTGTTGGACTGGTTGTTTCAGGTGCCAATTTTCTTGTATTGCATGTTTTCAATACCTTACGTTTTAGGACTCTCATACACAGTATAGTCACAACTGCACATAGTGTTTTTCTTTTGATTTCTTGTGGGTGGAACAAAGAAAGGTAGTCAGTTCAACATATGACTTGAAGCTTTGCACGACGAAATGAATACAAGAACGAGGCTTGCAGATGACATCAATTTAATATCAATATTTTCTATAAAAAAGTCTTATCTTGACTGTCAAACACAGAATACTCTGTCCATCCACAGGAGATGTGGACTCTGTAGAACATGGGCAAGGCTGATAGTAATTACTGTCTTATTCAGGTGCTGCATCCGATGGGATGGGATGCGTTTGGTCTTCCAGCTGAAAATGCCGCCATCGAAAGAAAACTCAAACCAGATGACTGGACTTACAGGTAACCTTCAGATGACGCAGGCTTGGGAAGTAGACTTTCATGATTCCCAAGTCTTGGTGAAGTCAAATTGCACATTTGTGTAATGATTTTGAACAAAAACTGCTCTGACTCTAACCCCCTAGGGAGTTTTTCTTGGAACTTTCTTCAATCCTTCAAATCCTGTACTTTGCAAAAATCTTAACGGCACATTTTTTGTTCTGTAACTTTTGTAGAGCATCAAGCTTGTTAAGTCCCATCAAGCCCCACAAAGTTATAGTACCTGGGCTAAACCTTTCTCGATCCCATTAACCCTCAAAACATCCGGGTTCATTTGAATGATCACGTAGGGTTAGGTTTCATCTTCGAATTTTTAATCACCCATGGGTCAAGAATGTTTTTCTCTTCTTTTGAGAATCTTCTGTGTAAAAGTAAATGCTTCTTGATGTTGATTGTTGTTTGTAGCTATGGTTATAAAACATAAGATCTTTTCACTTTGTTCTTCTCAACAGCAATATAGAATACATGAAAAAGCAGTTGACAGATCTGAGTATGTGTTTCAATTGGGATAGGGTAAGTTGACCCCTACAAAATATTATAATGGTTGTCATTTCATTAGTGTCTCATAAACCTGAACTCGGTCTCAAAATCTTTCTCTTTTTTTTCTTCTGGACATAGGAGGTAACTACTTGCAATCCAGATTACTATCGCTGGACGCAGAGCATCTTTGTCAAGTTGTACAGGGCGGGATTGGCCTATCAGAAAGAAGCGCTGGTCAACTGGGACCCGGTCGATCAAACCGTGCTCGCCAAGGAACAGGTCAAGAAGACAAACATTCATCTGATAGTTTTACCGATAGAGTCAAAGTCCTCTTTATATGTTGTGTGCATCAGTGCTCTATAACACTCAGTGCATATTTTATAAGGACCCATCCTGAGTCGTCTATAGTCCAGTCTGTCCAGGAAACTGCCGATTCTTTGTACTTGAGATTTCAAGGGGGATAAAATAAAAACTCCAGTGTAACCCATTAGACCGGCATTTATCTTTGGTTGCAGTAGCATGAAACAACCTGAGAATATTTCTATTCCCCCTGGATGGGATGCTAGTCCAGCTAAAGCCGGTACCCATTTATACTCCTGGGTGGAGAGAGGCAAGTGGGGGTGAAGTGGCTTGCCCAAGGACACAACATATGGCCAGCAGCTGGATTCGAACCCCTGACCCTCTGATCATGAGTCACCGACCGTAACCACTAGGCCACACTCCAAGGGGAATAAGCCCCATACAACTGCAACAGTTACTGGGCTCTACCTTCAGTCTAACAAAATCCTTTCAAACCTCCAGATGGATTGGGAGGACTAGGGTTAGGGAGAATTGAACAGTTGAAATATTCAGACTTTACTTTAGTTTCATTCAAATGTACAAATCACAATCTAGTGTTTCAATTTATTCACAATCATATTTCCGTATTGTGACCCTATTCAGATTTTTGTATTTAGAGCAGAATTCTACTGAATCAGAGATGAATGAACTTTGGTTTTACTGAAAAACACAACCTCTAACTGAAATTTTCCTTTTTCAGTTCTGTATTTTATACTTCTTTAAATTCAGGTTGACGAGAATGGATGCTCGTGGAGATCGGGAGCCATAGTCGAACAAAAGCTCCTGAAACAATGGTTCCTGAAAATGACACACTACTCCAAGGTTAGACAAAAAGGCAAAAATATTCACTTAGTAAAAGATTTTCAAGGGTGGATTCAGGAGAGTAAATGGCATAATTGTTCACACTTATGTTTAAAAAACAACTTAAATGTTTTTGTTGCTGATTGTGTTTTGTATCTGAAACACAAGATTTGTTATTGCTTCCTGTTTGTACTGTTTGATGCTGGAAGTTAGTTGTAGTTTCTAAATTTTTCTTTCAATTCTTTCTCCAAATCCTTCAGTCTTTGCTGGACGGGCTGGAGGACTTGCCCCACTGGCCAGCCGGTGTCAAGAGCATGCAGGCCAATTGGATAGGAGATTGCAGTGGCTGTGCCTTCAACTTCACACTGCAGGTACAATTCAGAAGATTGCTCTGTTATGTGAAAAAAAGAGTGACTTAAAGCTATAGTCCATCATTTGCAGCCATCTGAAAAGTAACTGGCGTAATTATTGTTGAATAACATACTTGGTTGAAAGATAGTAAGTGGACTAAACTCCCTGTGAAATTATTCTTTCTGGCAAGCTGTCATTTTGAAGTAATCAACGAAAGAAGGCCTTTCCAACGGTGCATCTTAAGACGCACCGTAGGAAAATTTAAATTAGTAGTTTGTTTTGTTATTCGGCGAAGCGCGCGCAAGCATTGGCACGACGCACACGCGCGCGCGGTTGCTATTATTCGTCGGATCTGTGCGCGACATCGCGTAGCTGCAATCGGCTCAGTGAGAACGTGTCTCGGACGCTGAATTCAGGCCCAATTCAAAACATGATTCAGCAACTTTTGATTTGAAATTGAGATCCTAGAATGCTGTTTTTCTCGGAATATACAGCTGAAGCTGAGCTGAAACTTCATCAGGTTAGTTGCTCAGTATCCTTCATTAGATTTTGAACACTTTTGTTGCTTCAACCGAACAAAATGCACAAATTACAAATGATGGACTATATCTTTAAAAACAGTTCATGAATTTCACTTGTAACTTCAAATGTGGACATTTTTCAACATGATCCACTGATGTTAAGATTTTAATGTTAATGTCAACTCATGTTTCTGTACGTATCACTACAATCCACTAATAGCCATGTCTACTGAGTCCACTAGAAATGTTTCCACATATTTCTTCGTAATCCACAGGACTCAACGCAGCATGTCAACACGGACCTCCCAATCCACACCGCACATCCTGAGCTCATCTACGGCGCATCGCACATCGTCTTAGCACCCACCCACATCCTGCTGAAGAAGAAGGAATTTCTCAACCGTCTGTCCCCTGCTGTGCGAGTGCAGTTGAAGCAGATCGAGTCTACAGAATTAGGTATGGATTCAGACTCTGAGCAGAAACATAAGATAGAACTGTGTGATTATGCACAAGAGCTCCGGTGGACAAGCATTACATCCACTGTGTGGACTTCCAAACAAAAGATGTCCACATAAACCAGGTAGCAGCGACGTTGTGTGGACTTGCCCACGTCCACACAAGGTTTTTTCCTCTCTGGAAAACAGGTTTAGAGGCATTTTTGGGTGAGGTTTATATGTGGCAAAATGAAGAGAAACACTAAAGGGAATCATAGAAAAAAAAATTGGGCTGAAAGAGTTTTCACAGTTTGAGAAAAATGAGTTTTTTTCACTGGTTTTTCTTAACTACACGAAAACAAAGGAATGTCCACACTAGGTATGTAAAACAAACACGGGTGTGTGTGTGTGATCTGATGCATCTACCTACTGCTTCAAATGCGTACAGATGAACTCTGCTATAATGAACACAGCTATAACACAATTATGCCAAGCATTCGCAGTTTAAATTTGCTATAGATGAATCCGGGCACGCGATCACTGTAGACTCTCGAGGCCCCCTTCAATGGAGAAACTATTGTGCATGCTCCGGTGCAAAGCTACTGCTCTGTCATGGATTATCTGAACAATTGCTAGCACAATGCTTCCGCCATTCAAGGGGGCCCTCGTGATACAAATGCTAACGTGCCCAGAATGGTCTACAATGAATGACCACTACACTGAAAAATCGTTCGTATAAAATTTTTTTTTTTTTTTTTTTGACGAGCTTAATTCTTTGTGCATATGCACGCTCCGGATTACAACACCTACCTTATAATACACACAGGGCCTATTCTAGCTGTATTGTACAAAGCAGTGGAGACGAAAAGATTCAAAGGTCTTTGAGAATGATCAAAGCTTTGTACCCAAGGTACATGAGGTGATGAACTCTGCGGAGTCCATCAGGTCGTTATACAGGGTGACCCAAAACAAATGCAACCCTAAAACATTTGCCTTTTAAAAAAAAAAGGATTGGTGGATTTTTATGTTTGGGTATCAGATTAAAGCTGAGAGCCTTTTCTTTCAAATACTGAAAAAAATCATGAAAATAGCACTTTGGGTTGCTGAGAAAATGCCAATTATGTAAAAGTAGTCATTTTTCATCCTGTACACAAGTACTTCAAACAGTGAAACATTTGACTGTAAGCCTACTGTGCAATTATCCTTCATTTGTGCAATTTCTTTGACATGTTTATGATGCTGAAAGGGTTTAAATAGGGCTAAACAGGATGAGATACCTGTTCAGGTGGAAAGTAAAAGGTATTTCCATCAAATTCATTTGTACTTTTATTATATTATGTGCTATGTTGTTTGTAAGTATTAGGATATGCACAAATAGGTACAGTGAAAATCCCTTTAATACTGTGGTATTTTTGTGTGTACATGATGAACAATGACTACAAATTTTACATAATTGGCATTATCTCAGCAACCCAAAGTGCTATTTTCATGATTTTTTTCAGTATTTGAAAGAAAAAGCTCTCAGCTTTAATCTAATACCAAAAACATAAAAATCCACCGCTCCCTTGTTTTTTTTTAAAAGGCAAATGTTTTAGGGTTGCATTTTTTGGGGGTCACCCTGTACATCAGCCGCTGAAATGAAATTTCACAATCTAATACCATAGTATAACAATTGTGCTTGCGTTTGTCTGTTCCAGACATCAATCTTGGCATCAGTGCCTTTCATCCTCTGACCCAGAAGTCGATCCCCGTCTTCGCCTCAAGCCGCCTCCCCTTCCAGGAGAACGTGGAGTCCTCGCTGGGAATCCCTTGCTTCTGCTGGGAGGATCGAGAGTTTGCTGAGCTGCACGGTGTCTCGTTTGAGACGGTCATCGATAGAGGAAGCGGGGAGGCCAGACTGATGAACTCAGATAAGGTGAAAGGTCGCCGGGTAACAAGTCGATAGCTTGCGGATAACAGTGAGCTTTCTTATTAATACTAGGCAAGACATATTTTGGGGGATAGTTGTTTTGGGGTAGCTGTGTTGAGTTCAGGTTTCAAGTCTGGTTGTTTCCAGTCTAGTACTCATCAGCTGTTCTAGTACTTGTGTCCATGAGCTGGATACGTTGTCATACTTGTTGTTCATTCGCCAGGGGTTGTTTATGAAAATGGTATCGATGTGCGGATTAAATCTTTCATTTTCTCTCCAGTTCACAGGATTGACAGTGGATGAAGCCAAGGCGGCCGTCATGCAGCATGCAAGGGATCTGAATGTAGGAGGTCACATGACAAGCCCCAGGCAGTTTGATTGGTTGATTTCCAGACAGCGTTACTGGGGCACTCCGATACCAATCATCAACTGTGACCAGTGTGGGGTAAGAGTTCACAAAGTACAATTAGTGGTATAGTTCTCCTTCATGCCAAGCTCCAAATCTTACTGAAATATATTAGTAAACCGACGTTTAAAAATAAGCTTCATTTTTTTTCTCTATAAATCATGAAGGCTGTTCCTGTTCCGGAAGGGGATCTTCCTGTAGTGCTGCCCAAACTAAACACCCTCACTGGAAAGGGAATGTCGCCCCTGGCAGAGGCGACAGACTGGGTCAACGTGAGGTGCCCTGAATGCAGTGGTGATGCGAAGCGGGAGACAGACACCATGGACACATTTGTGGACTCATCCTGGTATTTCTTGAGGTACACTGACGCAGCCAATGAGAAGGCAGCATTTGGGCAAGAGGCAGCTGATTGGCTGATGCCGGTTGATTTGTACATCGGAGGCAAAGAGCATGGTATGACAATAGTGTAATAAGGGAGCTTCTTAAAAACTATGTATTCATATCGAATCAAATCACAAGTTCATTATTTTCAATCAAGTCAATCACGAGTCAAGCATAAGTCCACCACAATTCAAATCACATGTCCATCACAAGTCAATCACAAACCAGGTCCCAAGTAGCAGGGGATGAACAGTGACAAAGGAATGCCTCGTTTTAGTTCATTGAAACAGGGCCCAATTTCACGGCGCTGCTAAGCACATGATTTGCTGCTAACAGAGCCTCCGTCTATTTCATGGAGACCGTAAGCAGTGAGCACAGCAAAAGGCACGCTTACCTCAGAGGAAAAATTTGCTTAAACCACTGACGTAACAATAGAAATCCCCATGCGCACACGACCGTTAGCACATCCACATCATGAAATAGTGCTCAAAGTTACCACATTTTTCTGCTAAAGTAAGCACAACTTTTCTGCTAACTGTTAAGCTGGGCCTTGACCTTACTTGAGAATAGATGACTTCTGACATCTTGACTACCTATCTGATGCTTTCTAAACAAACTTTTAAATGTTATTACACACAAGACACATTTCAAATTTGTCTCATAACCAAGAGCCGCAATGTTCTCTTTTGTTGAAGGGATTAAGGAACGCTGGCCTGGCTGCGAATTTTTTTCTCCTAAAGGACATCCGCATATGGGTGTACGCTATGGCGTTTTGGACTCAACTTTTACAAAGATGAGAAGAAAATATAAAACTAGAAGGAAAAAAATGAATTCGAATGTTTGAAATTCGGACTTTATTTCCCTTTTTAAAAAAAGTCCTCCAAAGCCTCAGGTTAGAAAAGAAAAAAAAATTCGGGTGCAAAACCGTGTTTCGAACCCGCAACCTCGCGGTGCAAAATCGCGACCCTGTATCGACCGAGCTATCGCACTGCTCGATAAAACGTGGGCAAAAAAATAATTATATACCTGCGTACGTATCATAAAAGTATCGTAGAGGGCACTAAATAACCATGTGTGCGGATGTCGTTTGGGAAAAGAAAATTCGCGGCCTGGCTACTATTTTGAAATTTGTCTCTAAGAAACCAATTTTCTCAGTTTTGGTTCACTTGCGATGTTTTCCTCTTGATGACTCTTCAGCCATCATGCATCTACTCTACGCCCGTTTCATCAACCACTTCCTCCACGACCAGGGCTTAGTGGCTCACAAGGAACCCTTCGCCTGTCTCCTGACCCAGGGACTAGTGATGGGACAGAGCTACAGGGTGGCATCCACAGGGCAGTACATCAGGCCACAGGAGGTGGAGTTCAAAGGTTAGTGGGTCAAATGTCAACCTTGGGATGCACAATTATCATATAGTCATATACATGAATGTATTTTTGTAGTGTAACACCTTTTCCAGTGTCTTCAAAATTAAAGGGTTCATGTGATCAATTTTTTTTGGAACACATTTTGTGCAACTTGCTACTCCTCTTAAATGTATGAAAACTATTTGACATCCCTTTTTGGTTCGTTTTCTTGAAAAGTGCACTTCTTTAAACATTTAACATTTTCCATGCTTTGCCAGACAATGGAGGGTGCTGTTGCTATGATGTCATCTCAGGAGGACACTGTTCAGTTTAGGGGTTTTTTGTTCCACTTGTGAACCAAAAATTGGTTCATTGTTATACTTATACAACAATGAATCGCCAAAGGAAAGAAAATTTATGACAGCAAAGTATCCTAAATTCTAGCAACTTTTTGTGCTGAAAAAGCTGTTTCTGTCCGTAATGACATCACCGTTTTGCTCATGAATATGGAAATGAACATCAGCATAAAAACCAAAAAGACACCAAAATACAATTCAAAATGGTAAAACAAAAATTGAAAATATGGTTAAATGGGACACAAAGGTGCATTTTCAAGGATAGCATTCAAAACATTACATTGCATGGACCCTTTAAGTTCAATTTTACTTAAATAATTAGTTAATGTTTTTCCCCAGAAGGTGAGGAACCAGTGCAGAAGGATACCGATGAGAAACTGATCGCCAAATGGGAGAAGATGAGCAAATCCAAGCACAACGGCGTTGACCCGGAGGAAACAGCGAAGCAATATGGGATTGATACAGTCCGGTTGTTCATCTTGAGTGGAATACCACCTGAGCATGACATGCCGTGGAACATTTCAAGTAAGACTTATTTTTGTTTGAACACTCTTCAATTTGTTATACCGTTGAACCAAAACTGTTGATGACGAAAGAGCGAATGTGGAGTAATAGGTGTTATTACAAATCACTGTACAATAAAACATTGAGAAAAGCTGTTCAGTAAAAGTAAAGTATTTCATAATAATTTGGTAGTTTTGTTTTTGATGTTTGCAAATGTTGTACATTCAAAGCAATGAAACAAAAAACTTTTCTTTTCTTTTTTGGAAAATTATTCAAAGCGACGATTTAAAACTGTTATCGTTTACAAATTTAGTTTGGCAAATATTCTAACATTTGCTTCAGCCATTTCCGGAGTGATGCGTTGGAAGAACAGATTGTGGTCTCTCGTCACAAGATTCATCAGACTAAGAAACCAACGGGAGTGGTCCCAAGAAGTCCCTGAAGTGAAGAGAAAGAAACATGAAACAAAGCTGGGAAAGCTGCGGAATACAGCCATTCAAGAGGTACAGTTGTCCATATAAGATTTAGTATAGTATTCAAGAAACTTGTGCTTTGCATGACTCTAGTTTTTTTGTTGCCATTGTCAGGAGAAGATTCTGCTCAATTATTCCCAAGAAGGATAGTGGAAAAGAAGAAAGAAACTTTGGAAGAGTTTTCTTTGAATTGAAATGAACAGAGGGGGCGGGATGAACAATACCTTTGTCTCAGTTCATTTTAAGGGCTTGAGACTTTCTTGAGAATGAATGACTTTTGTCTGACATGTGATTGACATGACAACTCAGAAACTTAATCAGAATATACTATAGTAATTTCGTTTTTTTCAATGGGATGAATTTTGTATGACTCCCAACAGGTAACAGAGCAGTTCACTACCGACTACATGCCCAGTGTTGCCATCACACGTCTCATGGAACTCACCAACACTCTACGGGGTTTTCCCGACGACGTCGTACGCAATAGCCGTGCTTTTGAAGACACTGTCTGTGCGCTGTGCATCATGACAGCACCCATGGCTCCAATGATCACATCGGAGCTATGGAGGGGCATTGCTGGGGCACCTTACCACTTGACTGGCTACCACTGGGTAGGTTGAAAACCCACCTCAATCCTCCAAAATCCTCATTTCAGTTTTGGAGGATTTTAGAGGATTGAGGATGAATGGTGTTTGAGAAACACAAGGATTTTGGAGGATTGAGGATGCATGGTGTTTGAAGAAGAGGAGGATTTTGGAGGATTGAGGATGAATGGTGTTTGAAGAAGAGGAGGATTTTGGAGGATTGAGGATGAATGCATTTTTTGAGGCAGGACTGTCTGATAATTTTGAAGGATTGAGGCGCTGGGTATCCTTCATTTGAACATAAGTGCACAATTTTGGGATGAGGATTTTGAAGGAATGGATTTTGAGGCAGGACTGTCTAACGATTTTGGAGGATTTTGGAGGATTGAGGATGGTTCCTGGCAAAAAAAGGCCTAGGGGGTTAGGGACTCATATTAAGCCCCTCCCCTTTGATGGTCTGACCAATCACAGCGGTGATCTGTAACAAAAGTTCAACATGCTTGTGCTTACACACTCCTTGTAAAAAAAAAACATGTCATACTTTTGATCCTAAATAACTACATTTTTTACAAATGGAATTAAGCCAAAATTTCAGATCATGTAAACAAGGCATGACAAAATTTTGTAGAGCAAATTCCATCAGCTTTGTGCAAGAGGGTGAGATTTAAATGCCATACGAAAAAACTACTCATATTCAGAATGTCGATGCAGCGCTGGAGACGGTGGCGGAAGGTGCGTGCTGCGGCCAAAAACTTCTGAAGGAATGCAGGGTCACCCCTGATGTCATTACACACCTTCTCGATCGTTTGGTGCAACACACGATCGGGGAGGTGTGCAATGACATCAGGGGTGATCCTGCATTCCTTGACTGTTGACTGTTCTTATGTGGGACATGACAATTTTTTTCCAGGGGGGGGGGGGTTGAGCTGGGTACCCAAGCTGGAGTTGAAACCTACGAGGTGGTGGTACCAATGGTGCCAATATTTTTAAAAAGATGAAAGTTCTGGCACAATTAGCTATGAACATATTTTGATTTGATTTCCAGGATAGAAATGTTTTACAGCAGTCGTGGCCGACACTGGAGCCAGAATCCCAGGAAAAGGCAGCATTTGTGAATGTCACTGTCAAGGTATGTTTCAAGTATATTATTATTTTTTTCTCAAATTGAAACGCAGAGAATATCCACTTTCAATTTAAAAAGACTTTTTAGAAAACTCTGTCACATTTTATTCCTGGATATTTCACCTAAAAAACTTGCATACGTCAATCACTGCACAACTCTCACTTAAAAATCATTGGTCCATCTTTTGTACTTTTGATAGTAATAATAAATCAAGGAAAGTTGCTTTTGTTGTTTGAATTCTAATAATCTATGATGTTCTGTTTGTATGACCTTAAAAAATAAGCTGACAACACAATCTCGACGTCTTTTTTTGGGGGGGGTACGTTATTTTTTTTTTTTTAATTTATTTTGTCTATTTTAGGTAAACAACCAGACCAAAGGAGAAGTCAGGGTCCGGAGTGAACTACTTCAAAACGAACATGAACTGAAGAGGCTGATACTAGACAGTGACCTGGGTCAGGAGGTCGTAGGTCAAAGTAGCATCAAAAGAATTATAGTTGCCGCAAAGGTTCCCTTAGTGAATTTTGTCCTGGAGGCCCCAAGGTGATAAGTGGAACAAAGAGACAAACTAGCAAAATCAACTGAAGTCGTGTATTTTATTACGCAGAAAAACTTGCCCTTGAGTAGCTTCATGTGATATTTCCAGGTCCTGGGTTTGAATCTTGCTCTGTATTTATCAGGTCGTAAAGACTGGAACAAAATATTGCAACAATTTATGCAGATCTTGTGCTACTTTATTTATCTTTTTTATCAAAATTTGTGTTACGAAACAAAGGAATCCTCAAAAGAGCACAAACACAATGCTCAGAAGCTTGAGATTGTATTGTTTGGGAAGCATTGCTTCTTGCGACACATTGGTTCTATTCCAAGTAATCGATGAAAGTTGTCATTGATAACATTGAAGATAAATCTCCATCATTAATTTCTGGCGATCAGTCCTTGGTCATCAGTCTCTTGCTGATGATCTCTGTATGTGTTCCTCTGCCCACTTTGGTAACGGAGTGCTGAACTCGAAGTCTGGTCCCTGAAAGAGTAATAAAAGATTTTTATACAGAACTGATCAGTGTATGTTGTTTTTATTTATTGTTTAAATATTGTTTCCTTAAATTAAAATGGGAAACATTTTTGTTTGGGGAGGGGGGGGGGGTTTGATATTTTTAAGCAACCTACACTTAAAACAGCAAATAATCAACTAAAAAAAACTCTTTCATGATAAAATGGAACATATTTTTCAATTTTCCACTGATCCAGACATCCAACATTTTCTGAAACTTTCTCACAAAAATGGACAAAGTTTGTACAGTGAACGTATCCAAAAATTCATGAAAGACGGTACTCGGCATGTAAATGTTTAAAACTGACTATTTCATTTTTTAAAACAATTTTAGAATCTAATATTACCCTTTGCTAATCTCCCTAAATAATGTTTTTATTAAATACATTTCAAGAAAATTCCAAACCTTGTAACTGAGTGCATGCAGATACATGATCATCTCATCTGGGGTAGGGTCTCGCAGCTTCAGCTTACACTCCCGGCACAGCCTCTGCACAAGTCTGTGCAACTCTGCCTCCGTTAGCTCACGCTCTGACTCAAGAGGGCTCTCTAATCCCTGTCCACTCCCCAACGAGGGCGGCTCGGACGACGCTTCAGAAGTCTCAAGTGACGATTCTGTTTGGTCATGGGATCCGGTTTTGCTAGTTTCAACCACTGTTAAATCAACTGTGTTGGTGGTCCCACGCTCACTTGTTGGATTGTTCGTGTTTTCGTTCCTCGCAGAATGCTCATCAGACACCAAACAAGCCGTGCTCCGCTTGTCGGAGGAATCACTTGTTAATTCCATTGCTGCATCAGTTTCGCCTTGCCTCTGACCCAAGTCCACGATGGCATCGCTCGTCGACTTGTCCAAATCGGTCGTACCAACCCCGTTACTACGCACAGCAGAAATCGCACTCGAAGTAGCGCCCTCGCTTGAGCTTCTGTCTTCATTTTCTGCGTCGTGGCCTGGGACGAGCTGATGTCTTGTGGTCTTGATGAACATGTCTGGGTCCTCGATAACCTGTGATTTCAGCTCTGCCGTGTGTTGCTTGATTAACTCAGTCAGTAGCTGCAACGACCAAAAAATGGATGAGAAATATGGAGCACTTCATTGTGTAAAACACGAACCATTAGCCTTAGCAGAACTCAACCCATCAAACCCCAATAGCATGTTTTGTTGGAATCTGTCAGGATGGGTACAGAACCCTAAAAGTGACAGTTTTTGCAATGGGTTGGCACACCTCCAGAAACAAAGTCAGAAATAGGTGTGTGCAGTTTCCTATATGGTGTTGGAATTTGCCAGGTTGGGTATGGTTCCTAGTAAAAAATGCTAGGGAGTTAATGAATTTTAAATCCTCGTCAATGCAAACCATTGACATTAACAAAATTGGTTGACATAAGCTGAGCGGATAAAACCTAAAACAGATCTAAGTCTGTTTTAGTAAGGTTTAAACACAAATGTGGGTAAGGGATTTGCTCTGCCTCTGCTTGCCAGGCCTGTAAATAGATCTAAGGCATGTGGACAAGAAAATAGACATCAAAGGTTTAGTGAATGGTAAACTTCTAGTTTAATTTTTAGATTCATGAGGAAAATGCTCCAATTAAAAAAAACACTAGCTCATCTGCTTTACGAATGAACCCATTTGGGTATGCATTTTGTACAACCAGAATGACTGATCAGAGAATACTCCGATGAGGGGAGTTTATCTTACATCTTCGTCTGTGTGCGGAATGTCCCCTCCTTTGCCAAGCTGCGTCCCCCAAACGGGGTTGTTGTACAGTGGGTCGTTCACAATGGGGTATCCTAGGTACTGTAGATGGACACGGATCTGGTGCATACGTCCTGTGTGTGGAGTACCTGTCGAATCAAGAATTTCACATCAAGAATTTCACACAAGCAATATTAATCCTTCGAACAATTTTATAGATTATCAAAGACTGAATATCTGCACATACAATTCTTGTTTTGGGAAAGAAAGGATTACATCTGGGGGAAAAAAAGATTGAGGGTTGAGTGCTATTCAATTTTTTGGTTGGCAAGTAAGAGTTACGATTTTGTGATTTTGTGGTAGAGTCTTTAAAGATGGCCTGCCAATCCCATATCAAGGGACGATTGTTTGTGTCCTTGGGCAAGGCACTTTACAAACATATTTCTCTCTCCATCCATTGGTAGCGTCTGGGCACCGGCAAAGATTATATAAGTGTAATACAACTGCTACTGGGTTTATACCATATCCTGAGACCCAAAAACTTACACTGCACGATGCTCGTGTGGCCGTCGTAGCTCAGACGCTTGAAGGATGTCTTGCACTGTTTGCCGTCTGGACCAACTTTGCAGACGCCAATCTTATGCGATACAGTACAGATCGGCTCCAAACATTCTACGGGCTCGCTACAACACAAAGAGAGAAAGGAGTTTTTAGGTCTGGAAGGCACAAAATATTTATGTGACAAGCCAAAATTACCCGAGTACCAGTCACAAGCAACATAAATTGAATGAACATTTGTTGGGTTACCTGTCTGTGTGTGTTTGAGTGTTTGGTAGCTCCGTGAAATTACCCCCTGGTGCAAGGATGGTTTACAAACCTGGGAAATTCTCCAGTGACTTTACAGACATACACTTTGGTGAGCCTTCTGTCCCGTACATAGGCATCCACCCTCTGGGAAACTTCACGAGTTCTGCAACAACAAAAAGACTTTAGGGTAAGGCTGTACTGAACTTTGGCAACATTTGCCAGAAATATTTACATACAATCACTTGTTATTTACACGTTGGTATTACACAAACAACCCTGAAAAATTACAGTTTAGACCAAATACTCCTTCATTTTTTTTGCTGTATTGGTCGGCTGTGGTTTGAAGTCTCAACTTGTTTAAAAGTTGCGTACCTTGCAAACATGAGTAGTCCTGATGTCAAGCGATCCAGGCGGTGTATTGCTGAAACAGGGTAGAAATATAAGAACAAAGCCAAGAAATCATGAACAAAAACCAAACATGACAACGACAAAAATAGCATGTACAACCAGACAGTTGAAATCAGATACAAAAACTGCTTCGAAAAATAGAATTACACAGTTCATTTTATCAGTTATTGCTGCAGTACAATTAAAGTAAAAAAAAACACTACACAAAACTGAATCATAACCAATTCAAACTGGCCTTTCCAGAGTTGCGATGAGCAAATAATTCTTAAAATAAGCCCATGTACTGACGCCACACTTCGTTTATGTGTGTGCTTTTCTATGGGGCTAAAAAACCATCGTCCCCACCATGCTCCCATAAGAAAGCACATGTGTAAACAAAGAGTGACGCCATCAGTACAGAGGCTTATTGGAATTAAGTACATGGAAAGTTGGACATTTGAAATACTTCTGAGCAATTAAGTCAAAAGATCGACTGTTGCAGCCATTTAGAGTGTTTCCTGATTAAAGTTCTCCTGTTTGGAAACAAAGTTATATTTGGCTCGACATAAGTTCCAGCATGATCCTGGAACAACGGGTAATTCGGTTAACCCCATGCGTACGGGAAGCGGTCATGGCCGCGGCCGCTAATCCTCATTGGAATGCAGTTGCCAGCTGTGGTATGCCGTGGCACACGGCTAGTGGGTAGTTCCACAGCTGCTGCTTTTGTGCAGTCCCGCTACCACACAAAGGCTGTGCAGTCATGCGGGCCACTTGCTCTATGTGTGGAGGAATGTTCCCATTACACCCCGTCCTTAAGGGGTTAACTGTACTTACTGTGTAGTCCAGTAAGGCCATGTTCCTTGCCCAACATGAAGATGATGGTGTTGTGACGGTATTTACCACAAGGATGAACCTGGAGAACAAGAAACAAAATTCAACTCATAATCAGCAGGCCGTACCGGAGAAATTCTCTCCCTCTCAACAAAATATTGTGATTGTGAATTCAGGTAAAGTTGTGATGTGTTTCCGACATTATTCAACTTGCACAAGTCATCTTTTGTTTTGCTGTGCGATACCAAATTACCACTTTGGAAAGTGCACCGTCTAAATCAAGAAGACACTTGTTCAAGTTTACTACTGGACAATGACGTCACAGTGTTTCCAGAAACCAGAATTACAACGTGAACAGGAGAGCCTGGTGTGATCGTCACATTAAACTGTTGTTTGAAAGCAGGATTTTGACATCAAACTTGAAGTGTGTATTATTTGATATCAAAGTTATGATGAGTAGAAATTAGGTTCAGAAAAAAAAAAAAAATTGCTTTGGAATTTGAGAATGAAGATGAAATCCTTATTGTCTTGGCTTTCTGAGAGAAAGGACTCCTGATGTTTAGGCCAAAAAAAAAAAAGTCTCCGGTTTCTGGTATGCTAGCGCGTCGCCGTAGCCATGCGCGTCGGCAAAATGAAAAAGCTTTTTTTTCTCAATGAAAGACTGGAATCCTGCTGCTGCACAATTTTAACGTGTTTTTAGATGGGGTTAGGATCGAGAATAAGCTTTACGTGGCCTCTCTGGTCTCCCATAATATTTGCACTAAGTTTAGTCGGGCACCATTTGCAGTCTTCAGCCGACATTTGAAGCAAAAAAAACCAGGTAAAAAAAAAAGCCGCGTCGCCGCACCACTTTTTGGGCAAGCTCCATACCAGAAACCAGAGACTTTTTTTTGTGGCCTTATTCACAGCAACACGAATCCTATAATACACTCGTGGGTATTAACATCACAAAACCTGACTAGTATTTACTGGGACAGAAGCCGGTTTGTTGATGACGACAAACTCCTCGTTGATGGTGAGGATGTCTAGAGGTTCACCGGTAACCGGTGGCTCGTGGCGGTGCACCATGGAGCGCAGGTACTCGTTGTTGCGTAGTATCTTGTCGGCTGAGACTCTCTGTCCGTTGATGGTGATCAGGCCATAACTTATCGCCTTTTTCTGCATCGGGAAAATAAATGACACTAATGACTTTGGAATTTTCTCCCTGATCACACTTAAAGGATTGAAATTGAGGTAAACAGTGACCAAATATTTTTTTGAATGTTCAGGGCAAGCTGTGGAATATACATAATAACATAATAACAATGTTTAAAAACTAAAAAAAAAAAACACACACACATTCCGATAATAATTATGACCCGACAATCATAGAACTTTTTTTCCCATTGTTTGACTAAAATCAGCATTAGTTTTCTCATTTGCTGTGGGAGTGGGAGGGGCGGATCGATGGGGGGGGGGGGGGGGGGGTTAGTTTCAAGGGGTTGCACCCCATGCCATGGTTCTTAAAATGAAAGTGTTAAAGTACATAACAGCCATACACACACCCCAGTGTGTATTTGCCTGCAATCGGGGAACCCCTATTGTCCCTCTTTTGTTTGTACCCTAACTTTTTAGGGAGACCTCCCATATGTTTTGTACACGATCGTCAATTCGGCGATTCACAATGCAGTGCGCCACCAAGAGTTTGCCACGGAAAGTTCATATTTCCCAGTGCGTTGTGGGAGATGGTCGACAAATTCGCAGCGCGGGACATTTGAAGCTGATTCGAGTATCTGTTTGCCCTTTTCTTTTCGTTTTATCAATATGGAGTTTTTTTGTAAGGCGGCAGAACGCTTTGCCCCAATCTATAACAAATAAGCTCAAGTTTTCTACTGACACTCGTTCAAATGGGCCATGTTTTGTCGACCGTGACCTTGAAAAACAAGCTCTCCGTGGCAAACTCTTAGTGGCGCACTGCATTGTGAATCGCCCGAATTAAAGGGCCTTCAGGCATTGGGGACCCTATTGTCCTCTATTGTTCAACGTCCCCTATTGTATGCAGAAACAACTCATACATAACATGCACTGTAGACAACACCCTTGTGCCACAAAATAGACCAATTTAAAAATTCTTCATTATAAATATATTTATAACCTGTTTCTAACCAGCTGCCAAGAAAAGTGTTTTGGATAGATCACATAACTGTTAGTTCCTAGGGGTCAAAAGGCAGACCCCCTTTCTCAAACTATTGGATCCCTGTCAGCCCCTGTGGGGCGGGGCTGACAGGTGTAAGAGGGGAACACGCTTTGACTGCTCACGTAGTATTCTGGCGTCTCCATCCTGAACTCTCCTTTGAAGACGTCAAGCACCGAGCGTCCCATCCATCGTCCTTTGATGTGTGTCTCGAAGACGTACACATATGGTGTCACCTTCCTCAAGCCTAAAAGATATTTAAATCAAACCTCATGTGTTAAAGGGAAAATACAACATTTGCAAACATCAAAAAAGAAAACTGCCAAATCATTTTGAAATACCTTGCTGGACTGTTAGTGAATGACAGTGTAAAGCATCCTGTAAAATCATGGCACCTGGTATACTGTCATTTTCAAGAAAAGTGGTATTTTTGTATAAATTTCCAACGCTGGTCAGCCGACCAGCGTTGGGAAAAACTGGCTTTTTTTCAAATACTGGCCCCAATTGACCATCGCACTTGTTTGCAATCGATTACACACCTATGAACGGGTACAAGCCAGCTAGACTGGTTCCCTGACCTTACAATTCCCCAATGTATGTAAAATGCTATGTTTCTTCTTATATGGAGCCAGGGAACCAGACTACAGGAAAATGATTGTTTTTCTTGGTTTTTATAGCATTTTCGAACCCAAAACCTCAAAAAAGTCAGTGTTACTATATTTGCTAAATATTTCCAACCCCCAATTCCATCCATTTCTGAAAATTACAGCAAAAGCAAATGATGTATATTCCCTTCAGGTCAAACTTCCTCTGAGAGGCGCTTCAGCCAAAATCTCTCAATGTGTAAGAAACAAAAGGTAATACCAATTAATTTCATTGTAATTGTATAATTTGGTTCATAAACCTGTTGAATGCAGCCATTTTGGATTATAAAAAATGCACCCCCAAGATGGCTGCCATGTCAAGGGTCAATACTGAGTTAAGAAAGGGACAGAGCAACTTATCCCACGACAGACTAAATTATTTTTTTTTTACTAACCATTATCAAAGTAGTATGTGGTTTCTTCGAACTTCTGATCATTTGAAAACTTCTGAACTTTCTTTGGGTGCTTGTCGAGCTTTTTCCCCTGTGAATCAAAGGAGAATGATACAGTTAGTTTTATTCCTAAACAATAATGTATTCTACCAAAAAAATATGGTCATATAAAAATCAAACTCAAACTTTAATCACTTAGCCCTAACGATCCCCATCCAGCCAAACTCCAACACAAGGATTTGGTGGAGTCCAACTGTTTATGTGTACAGTTTAATATGGTGTTGGAATTTGCAAGGGTGAGGAAGGTTCCTAGTAAATCACTGTAGGGGGTTAGGCTTAATGTATCATTGAACACTTGACATTAGATGTCCTTAGACACAACATTTAGATTGTTCCACCATGTTATGTAAAATTGTTGCAATAAAACGAGGTAACTTAACTTACAACAGAAAATTCTAAGTCTACAAACGAAAAATCCATTTACTGATAAAGATTGTTTGCACTGCAGCCAATAATATTTATGCCATAAATTATGGTGTGTGCTTTTTAAGTTTTGTTAAACAGGGATATATTACTACACATCTGCACATGATAATACCTCTGGAGCATTACTCAATAAGGAGTTTCGTGGTAATATGCGTCATCTTGCCGACACCGGGGCAATTTTACACGCGTTGCTGTGTAGGCATCATCAATGGAAAACTTTGGCGCTTCCAAGTCATCATGCGGTCATTCCAAAATGTACCCGCGTCTAGCAGCGCATGTTCTCTTTCAGTCTTTGCCCCATGAACAAGATGGCGCATATTACCCTGAAACACCTTGCGAGGAAACTTGGAAAAAATGTTGCAACCTGACTCCACTTCTCAGCGGTTGTGTACAAAGTCTATGGACATGATGGAGCGATGAAGAAAAAAATTGGAAATGTTTCTCAGTCCCAGATTCATGTCTTATCATCATTTTTGCAATGACTGACCTTCATTGAAAAAAAGTGGCGTCAGGTTGCAACATTTTTTCCGGAAGCTTAATATTATTACCTTTTTGGTTTTACCCGAAAATTCTTTTCTCTTCAAGTTCAACTGCATTCTGTCCGTTTTGGCCTCGCAATCAGTGTGAGCCTGGTGAGCTGTTTCCGATACGGATTCCAACCTCGACATCATCGGATTTGATTCCACAGTACCAGACTTGGCTTCTGCCATTTTCGGATCTCTTTCATAAACACCGGCACTCGGTCTGGTACAGATTGGATTCAAAACTTGCTTCCAATTTCCAGCGTTAAAAAGGGTATCAATGGAACGTATATTCTTAAATGCGATAGTCCTTGGGGTAAAACGCATATGCACTACTAGATTTATAACCATTTTATGACCATAATACCTTCAGGGACGGTTAAAGTAGGACTTTTTAATTGATCAAATTATTGCAAAAGTTTACCAATGGACGTCGCCATGTTGAATGTTACAAATTGGGCGCATGGTGGCGCTATACTCCTACTTCCCCGGGGGCGTGACGAGATTTTTGCCTGAATGAGGGTAGCATAAAATGGCACGACAGTAGAGCGCGTGATGAATATGCATGACTATGACGTCACTAGAAGCTCATGAGTAATATATCACGCACGGTACTGATAGATATACATGTAGATGCACACTGTATGTGCTGCATCCCACCGATGATATCACATTTAACAAGTCCTCTTTCTACTGTCGCGCCGCCACCCTCTAATGTCGTCCCACTTACCGATGATATCACATTTAACAAGTCCTCTTTCTACTGTCGCGCCGCCACCCTCTAGTGTCGTTCCACTTACCGATGATATCACATTTAACAAGTCCTCTTTCTACTGTCGCGCCGCCACCCTCTAGTGTCGTCCCACTTACCGATGATATCACATTTAACAAGTCCTCTTTCTACTGTCGCGCCGCCACCCTCTAGTGTCGTTCCACTTACCGATGATATTACATTTAACAAGTCCTCTTTCTACTGTCGCGCCGCCTCCTCTAGTGTCGTCCCACTTGATGATCATCGGTTTGTGGGGCAACAGTAGAGGGTGGCGGCGCGACAGTAGAAAGAGGACTTGTTAAATGTGATATCATCGGTTTGTGGGACGACACTAGAGGGTGGCGGCGCGACAGTAGAAAGAGTGACGTCATAGTCATGCACATTCATCACGCGCTCTACTGTCGTGCCATTTTATGCTACCCTGAATGAGTCCCGTTTGTCTCTGCCTGAATCCCCCCCCCCCCCCCCCCCCCACACACACACACTTGGAAAAATATTTTTATTGTCAAAATTTCTATTACAGTCTTGGGGTTGGAGTCTTGGAGACTTGTTCTCACGGGCGTCGCTAGACCATTTTGAATGGGGGGGGGGGGGGGGGTTGCAATGATCACAACATTAGTGCCCGGCCGACGGACGGACCGTCACGCAAAATGAGTGTATAATTGATAATTTACACCCAAAATATGATTCCTTTAACTCCATTTCTAATTACCGCCACAAATATATGAATGGTTAATTATGTTGATTTGAATAGATTTAATTTTTCAGTGCCACAAGTTCAACTTAATTCGAAAGGAAATCGTCAAAATTTGGCCCTATCATATTGAACTTGAAAAGTTTTGGACATTATTTTGCTCATTACAAAACTGCGTGTGCGTAAACGCTCAGTACGTGTGCACATACCTTGTTCAGGCCCGCCCCCTGATCACAGACTGGGAGGGGGGGGGGACCGGAGGGGGGGGGGGTCTTTTTGAAATCTAAAGCGGAACTTTATGCGAGTGCGGAGCGCGCAGCCCTGCGTGGGGTCCGGCCGCGGGCGGGCCCGCTTATATACAGGGCTCTGGGAAATGTTTGGATTCTAGATGCTCTGTGGTGCAATCTGAGGCATTTTCTGGTCACCCCCACCGTGACCGTGCTAGTGTTTATGGCGGTTGGGGTGGGTCATCAAAGATTATTACATCACAAACATCACATCAAAACTGTAGCTTAACTCTCTTTCGAGATTTGCCCTCTTTAGCTTGAGCCATGATTTTATGAGTCGTCACTAACAAGCCCGCGGGACTGCGGGGGGGGGGGGGGGGGGGGGGGTGCTGTGGGTGCTGCAGCCGGATTGGGGTGCTGGAAAATGCTTCAGCACCCCCTACTCCCGGGGAAAAAAATGTGTTCCAGCCAGCAGTGTTCTACGCCGATGAAATTGCGCCGCTACGCTATGAATTTCAACACCATGAAACTGATATAGTTTACAATGAAGTCGCCGTGAAACTTTTTTACACTGCCAAGTAAGCTCATTTTCACGATGCCAAACTGGGCCCCTCAGCAGGGGATAAGCTCACTGCAGTTTCACGGTGTTTTTACATGGGCCTTCTTGAGGTCCAAGGGTCTATTGTTATTCATAACTGTACAGCAGGACGAGCAGGTCCAGCTTTCCTCCACTGAAGGTCATTACAGACACACTCTCGGAAAAAATGGTCCGGATAACATTGTTAACTTATTTCTTATGATGGGACTGCGGTTTGGCCGAAGTCAATTGAGCGTGATCGGCTGACTGATAAGGTTTACGTACAAAACCCCGAGCCAACGAGGTTTTTGTATAGAAAGCTGCTGGACCACATTTTGCGAGAGTGTGTCCGTAATGCTTGAAGCCTACCGGTAATGCTGAGCCTGCATACTGCCAAAGTTACCAGTGGCATGCCTACATTTTCTCCTGCAAATAGGACCCATTTTTGGACCCTAATTTTATCAAATCTGCTCTTAGATAATAGCCCAAAAGCTAGGGAGATGATCCTCGGCTATATTCGCACGATTCCACCGATTTTTAAACTAGACGGTCTCGTTTTTTACAAAAAATTGTGGGGGGCACTTTTTATGCAAATTAACGCCTCGGACGCGTAGAAATTTTTGAAACCCTAATCAAAATTATTGCGCCCGCTGTCGGTCTTATTGCGCCATTCTGATATATCTTCTGTCTGGCACCCCCCCCCCCAGCTAGCCACTCCCCCCCCACCACCACACCCAAAAAATAATAGTAATTAAATACTGTTAAAAATGTGCTCGTTTATTCAGAAATCCATGAAGCATATTCAAACTGATTGGATTTTTCCAAAGTGTCTTTCCCATTTGCAAAAGTTCTTTTTAAAAGCCCATCAACCATTACAGACACACTCTCGGAAAAAATGGTCCAGATAACATTGTTAACTTATTTCTTATGATGGGACTGCGGTTTGCCCGAAGTCAATTGAGCGTGATCGGCTGACTGATAAGGTTTACGTACAAAACCCTGAGCCAACGAGGTTTTTGTATAGAAAGCTGCTGGACCACATTTTGCGAGAGTGTGTCCGTAATGGTGTGAGAACCACAGATTAACGGTCTAAGTGATTACAGGATTAGTGTGATTGACAGCTACACTTACTGCCCAACGCCCACTGCCCAAGTACACAAAAGCTACAAAGTGTCCTCCTACAAGTATCCAACAGCCTGTTTATCATGATCACCTAATTAAGATTGACAGGCAATGTGCCTTTTTATGAGGGGATTAGGCCCCAAAGTTGATAAACTGCTCAACGGATTAACGGAACCACGACGGTTAATGAGCTGGGCTCCACAGGAGGCGTCACTGCATTTTCACGATGTTTTTACTTGACCTAACATATGTTCTGTTTACGTGATGATTTTCAGGGCGATTTCACCAGATACTTGCAACAATAATATTTACATACGATGACATACATAATGATACAATTCCTTTTCCAGAATGAAATGGAGATAAAAATACAGGGTTCTCCACTTTTCAGTACAGTTAAACGTTTTAAGAGCAACAGTATATTCTAAACAAAATAATGAAATAAATTGTCTTTATAACCTCAAAAAACTTTTGCTAAAAAAGTCAAATGAAAGTGGCCAGGAATCGCCTCAGATTGCACCACAGACAAAGTGGTTTTAAATGGCGCGCTCCAGTTCAGTAATTAATTGCTCACACTATTCAGAACGAATTAGCGTCCGGTTCTTAATGCAAAAGTTGAAATAAATTAATTGATTACTTGTCGTGAGCCGATTTTATTTCGCGCGATGCCTCATTGGAAAGTTCATAACTAATGTAACGCTAGAAAACTAACAATTCAAGTTGAAAATCTATTTTTCAAGGTGCCACACCCAAAAAGCACGTACATGTATATACTAAATTGAAATGTATATAGTGCTGCAAAAATAATCGCAGTGTAAAAAGTGCATGATATACATTCAAGCACACAAGTTTGACTCACGAGTTTACTGACAAACTTTTATTGCAGTCCTTTATCATCAGAATTGGAGTACCACAGAATTTTTTTAATATAAAAATATAGATAAAATCCATCCGTGTAAAAACGAAATTAAGCCTAGAAAAATACATTCAAAATTTCATAGTTAAGTATTTATGGCTTTCATCAAATCATGGCACACAATGGATACAGAATAACTGACGATCATGATGCCATGACTGAAACTTGTGGTTAAAAACTTTGCAAACACTACTGGTTGTCCCACACAAAAAACCTTACATCGGCCGTGAGACAGGGTCCCAAAAAGTGCCTAAAATAGCATTTCGTGACCATCTGGGTAACTAATAAGTTCTTCCGTAGTTTCATTGGGAATACCCTAGGAAAATAGAATACACTTGTTACCAAGTGCAAATCTTGTCAGTTTGGTCAAAAGTGTCACTTTTCAGTTCTACTTCAAAATTCATAGTTTTGCAGGAAATAACACAGTTTACTTACAATACACTTGTCACCAAGTTAATTTTCCCAGTTTAGATTAAAATTAAAGATCTCAGAATCACTCTTGCTTGCCTGAGTACATTCAATTGCAACTGAAGCATGGATGTCAAAAGGAAGGGGGGGGGGCGAGTGCTAGCTCCGCCCCCAACATAAAAAGAGGTTCTACAATACATTTTTCGTTAATTAATTAGGAGGGGTGGGCAAAATGTCCCCCTGCCCACCCTAAAAAACACACCAAATCGAGAATGTACTGGAAAAGTAAAGGGAGCGGAAGGCGGGGTGGTACAAAATGTGCTTTGCCTGCTCTATCGAAAACTAAAAGTGGGGGTAGTATTCAAAATCGTGTCTTAGGCCTATGTATTGCTGAGAATAATTAGTCTTCCAAATGCTTATTAGTTGATTTCATTGGGAAGTTTTGTTCAAAAGATACAGCTTTTTTATTAATCAAGTTTACAGATCGAAGCCAGTAGAATAAGTCACACTTTACTCTTGAACAAAGGAAATAAATCCTTTGTGTGTTTCTCTAACTGCGCTTTCTCACTTTCAAGGAAAGTGGCTTAAGACGATTTTCAACCCTTAAGTTCGATGAAGCATAGCGTTTGTTCCAATGCATCGATTTGAATGAAATAAAGTTTGTATGATAGATTGGTTATCTGACTTCAAGAGGTAATTTGAAAATTTTCCAAAACTCACATGCAATATATCTTTATTAGTTGATTTTCGACTGTTCGTTCTTGTGGGACAAGCTGTATAAGCAGCACCCGTACCATGAAATTGGCACCGGCTTATTTGAGCATCTATTGCTCAAATCTATAACATTTAGTGAATGTATTAAATGTAGTGCTGCAGAAGTAATCGCAGTTTCAAAAGTGCATGGTATATACCTTCAAGCACACAAGTCATGATTTGATTGACAAAACTTTTATTTCCCAGTTCTTTATCATTGAAATTGGAGTACCACAGAAAAGTTTTATTTGAAAAATATAGATAATTCCAGATGGAATTCACCTGTGGGGGGGGGGAGTGATGGTATTTAACTTAATCATGTCTGTGTCTTCGGTTTGTATGAGTTTTGTGAATGAGTATTTCTTTACTCTTTTATTTATATTTTTTGTTACAGTTTTTTAATGTACATGTACTCTCAATTTATATTTTAAAGTTTTAATTGTTATGATCACATGCAATTTGACCTTTGGGTCACGATTTGTGGTTTTTAATAAAATAATAATTATAATAATAATAAAAAATTTAAAAAAATCCATCTGTGTAAAAAAACGAAATTAAACTTAGAAAAATACATTCAAACTTTCATATTTCAATATTTATGGCTTTTATCAAAATTATGGCACATAATGGATACAGTATTGCAATTTACTTACAATCACGATGCATGGACTTACAGCTGCGGTTCAAATAATTGCAAACAGTCTGTTACTAACTAACCGACAAATCAAAGGAATTCAAACATCTTAATTACTTGTATATGGAAAGCTGCTCAAAATTTTGTCACACTTGTTTTTATTTCAGCAGGCTATAGAAACAAGTGGTATATGATTTCAAAAATTAATACAATCTTAGATATTACCATGACATTCAGAACAACAAATATTAACTCTCAACCAAGAAAAATGACCTTTACTATGCCTACACATTTCTTTTAAAACAAACATAAAAAAGAAACCCAATTACCCAAGAAAATTTAGGAACGAGCTCATGACTGTTGGGCACAGGACTGCCAATGGAGGGAGACAAGTCTACTTCAGGGGTGAGACTGGCCATGGCAGCATCACCTTGTTGGACATGCTAGTCACAACGTCTTTAAGAATCTTGGAGTTATCTGCAACAAGAGCATGCAAACCATTATTAAAAGACATTACATGACATCTAATGGCGTTCTAAAATGTGCTACAATTAATGTGAGAATTTGTTATATTCGCCATAGGAGAATCGCTTTGGTTTGCTGTAGTTACCGTGGTAACTGTCAAAGGAAAGTGGGTTAGAAAGTTCATAGATATTCGTCACCACCCAATCCTGTTTGAAAATATGCAAGGTTTACTTGAATAACCCTAGCTGCAAAAGTCTTTAAAAAAAAAACAGACTGCTGTGTGCCTGGAATTTGATAATTACGTTGCAGTGTCAGTTACAATAGCCTCAATCATTAAAGCGACCAAACATTTTTTTTTTGGTCAACCAAATTTCTGCTCAAATGAACTTGAATAACCCTAGCTGCAAAAGTGTTAAAAAAACAGATTGCTGTGTGCCTGGAATGTGATAATTACGTTGTAGTGTCAGTTATACAATAGCCTCAATCATTAAAGAGAACCAAACCATTTTTTTTTTGGTCAACCGAAATTCTGCTCAAATGAGCTTATGCTCTCATGATCATCACAAGTTTTAGATGATCTAATGCAAGAACATCTTTAAAAATGTATCCTCACACAATGAAATCGTGCAGTGAGGGTGAATATCAAATCATTTTTGATGCACCTCTCTCCATGATGATGCAAACCATATTGCATTCAATTCAACTTGCCCAAGATTCAATATTTTGTCAACATTACCTTTTGCCGAATCAGGGAGCGCATCATTTATCTCTCGTCTTTTGTCCAAGCTCTCATAGTTCCACAGATGGTACACTGTAAAAAATTACAGTGAAATCCATCAAATTACAAGTCAAAACGTGTTCAAGGGAATATACATCATTTGCTTTTGCTGTAATTTTCAGAAATGGATGGAATTGGGGGGTTGGAAATATATAGCAAATATAGTTACACTGACTTTTTTGAGGTTTTGGGTTCGAAAATGCTATAAAAACCAAGAAAAACAATCATTTTCCTGTAGTCTGGTTCCCTGACTCCATATAAGAAGAAACAGAGCAGTTTACATACATTGGGGAATTGTAAGGTCAGGGAGCCAGTCTAGCTGGCTTGTACCCATTCATAGGTGTGTAATCGATTGCAAACAAGTGCGATGGTCAATTGGGGCCAGTATTTGAAAAAAGCCAGTTTTTTCCAACGCTGGTCAGCCGACCGGCGTTGGAAATTGATACAAAAAATAACACTTTTCTTGAAAATGACAGTATACCAGGTGCCATGATTTTACAGGATGCTTTACACTGTCATTCACTAACAGTCCAGCAAGGTATTTCAAAATGATTTGGTAGTTTTATTTTTTGATGTTTGCAAATGTTGTATTTTCCCTTTAACTCAAAAACCCTTCAAACTCAAAGTAAAAACTTATTCCCGTCAATTGTTGTTGAATAGAAAATCCATTGGATAATTTGAGCCACTTTTTGAGGTATAACTTATCCAGATTCCAATTATGTACATTAAGAGTATATTAAGAAATTTGACAGTTACTGTTTCATGGAGCTTCTTTTCAAGCATAGGAATTTGCCAGGCAAAAATGGTTACCAGCCAAAACGTCATGGAATGTATATTGCGTCCGACTGGTTCTCTGCTGATGTTTGCAAATTTACATAAATTTGCTAAACACTAATTTTCTATCAAAGTTCAATATAAAGGTAATATCCAACATTTGCGTTTGCTGTAAGTTTCAGTAATGGATGGATTTTGGTGTTTAGTATTTTTATAGCAAATATCGTTCCACTGACCTGTTTAAAGTTTTATGTTCATGGATGCCGGGAAAAAACAAGACAAAATGCTATTCTTGTAGTCTGGTTCCATGACCCGACACTTCAGATGAAATGGAGCAATTTATAAACGTCAGGGAATTGTCAGGTCAGAAAGCCAGACTAGCTGGCTTGTGCCCGTTCACAATGTAATCGTTGCAAAAAAAAATGTGCACCAACTAAATTTGGTCAATTGGGGGAAGTATTTGAAAATAACTGTTTTTTTTTCCAAAGATGGTTTGGCGAAACTATCGTTGGAAAATGATACAAAAATCAATTTTTCTTGAAAATGACAGCACACCAGGTGCTACGATTTCACAGATGTATGAGACTATTATTAATTTACAGTTATGTAAGGTTTTTCATAATAAATTGTTAGTTTCGTTCTTTAATGTTTACAAATGCTGTACACTGCCTTTAAGCTCCATAAAATAAGCCCTGAATCTTGATTTGACAATTTCTTTTTTTTCTCACCACTGTTGTTGTGGCCGATGTCTGTGGAGAACAGCCCCATCAGTTTCCCTCCGCCAGCCTGTTGGATCAGCTCGGCCTTCTTGGAGATTTCTTGCATGACGACGCCCTCACTGCCTGGTTTTGCCTCATACTGGCACAACTCATACACACCTGATCACAGGGAACATAAAAAAAAAGTTATTCAAGACTATTTATCTAACTGCAGGAATGATAGTGAGGTACATTAGTAACAAAAATGCTAAGGATCGTTACACAGTGGACAAAAGCACCATTTTTTCACCAAAGCATCTCCATGGTATACCTTTTCGAAAAAAAGACGGACGCAAAAAAATGGATGATGGAAAGGGCATGTATGACGTCATTATGACGTCATCAGCTAATTATTACATGAAAAAAATATAAATTAATAATAATCTTCAGAACTGCAAGCATCTCAACAACAAATTTGGTATCAAATTAAAGGGGACAACAAGATCTTTCATTTGAGTGGTATGTCATTGCGATGGAATATAGTTGAGGGTGATTTTGTGGGTCAAAAAACCTTTTTGGTCAAAAGACATGTTTTTTCGGCTAAAATCATGGATTTTGGGTAGTCACTTTGACACCTTGTTTTAACATGCAAACAGTATGTGGTATTGTGAGATGTTGTTTTTAAGTCAGAGAGAAAGGCTCAAATTCTATGCCAAAATAGTTTTTGTAATTGATTATTAGTATCTTAAATGTTTAAACTTGTTCCAAAGATAAGCGGAAAAGTGAGGTACCTTAGTGATAAAATCGTGACACGGGTGGACAAAAGCACCATTTTTACACCAAAGTATCTCCATAGTTTACCTTTTCGAAAACAAGATAGGATACAAAATTTGATGATGGGAAGGGCCATTTATTACATCATTATGACGTCATCGGCTAATTATTACACACTTATACATTACAATTGAGATATTAGTTAGGAATAAGCCATGGATCGTTTTTTTTTACATTTAATATACGTTTCTGAGATCAAGGAAATCAGTGCAGTTGGCAATTTTGTTCTTAGTTCTTTAAAAGATTTAAATACAAATAGTTTGATAAAATGAGGGATGTTTTCTAATTTAATGTATTAAATTAAACATGTATGTACATGTACATTTGACCCTCGCTCCTATCCCCTGTTGTGATCAATGATTCGTTAAAATGCAATGTCTTACGTCATGATTATCTCATAAATGATTACCTCAGGAATGATGCCACGAGGCATTATTTTCCACAAAAGTTTCTACTGTCCCTTCGGCTCCGTATTCTACATCAACTGGCAATGCATTTATTGTCCTAAACCCTTCAACATTAGCCAGGAATTGAGCATATACTTCGCCGGCGTTACAATTTAAACCTTTTTGTGGACAACGTAGTTTTTCTGGTGTAGTTTGCATGCAGATAATGCAAGCAGTCCAATCCATGATGACTGTCCTGAAATACGATAGTAACAGTTCACATAAGCAATAAAAAGGTAGAATGTTAATTAATCCGAAGGTTCGATAGTCCAAATAGACTATAGGGTTCGATAGTCCAAATTGAGAAAAAGGTTCGATAGTCCGAATTGAGAATAAGGTTCGATTGTCCGAATGGGCAATACGGTTCGTCAGTATGACTCTTTGGACTATCGGACCTTACTGTTGATTCGGACTATCGGACCTTATTGTCGATTCGGACTATCAGACCTTACTGTCGATTCGGACCATCGGACCATCATAGAGTCTTTTCGGACTATCGAACCTTATTGTCAATTCGGACTATCAAACCTTATTGTCAATTCGGACTATCGAACCTTTGGACTATTGAACCTTATTTTCAAGCCCGCTGGAACAAACTTTTGCCAGGGGGTGCTGGAATTTCTAAAGGACGGATAAAATTAATGCGAACGCGGAGCGCAAAGCCCTTACGGCGTGGCTTAAAGGGCCCCTAAAAGTTTTGGAATATGGATGCTCTGTGGTGCAATATGAGGCAATTCCTAGCCACTTTCATATGACTTTTTTAGCAAACGTTTTTTGAGATTATAAAGACAATTTATTTCACTTTTTTGTTTAGAATATACTGTTGCTCTTATAACGTTTCTACTGTACTGAAAAGTCAAAAACCCTGTATTTTTATCTCTATTCTTTGTTCCATTTAATTCTGGACAAAGAATTGTATCATTATGCATGACATCGCATGTAAATATTATTGTTGCTAGGCTGCTTTCTTACATTTAGTAAATTCCGTCGTGTATGTTTTGTTTGATTTTCTGAGCCCTTACGGCGTGGGGCCACAGGGCCAGGGGCCTGCTTTAAGGCCCCTGAAGATGTTGGATTCTGGATGCACTGTGATGAAATATACTGAAGTATATACTTAAACTTATAAAACCCGAAAGGTTTTTTTTTTGGTTCAAGTTAAAACAAAATGGTTCCACTGGAAGCGGGTGAATTTCTGTTCATAAAAATATTCACATAGGCCTAAACGATGTAGCTCTTGATATATTTGCAGTGTTATTTGTTTGTTACAGGGAATGGCAAATATAAAAGACTAACAGACCAAATGCATCTTTATGTTTATGATCGGTAGGTGGCAAGTTTGGGGCTAGGTAAGGATTTATCGGTCTACTGAGTTTTTATGAGAAAAAACTTGCAAAGGGTAACACATGAATAGCTTTTTTATTAAAACGAAACTACACTGGAACTAGTTTCAATGGAAGCCCGTCCCACTCCTATTAGGTTGGGATGTGTGTGAACCTTGATATTTGTTAATGTTGAGTACAGAATGCTAGCAACGTCAATGAAACTTTTAAATGAAAAGAAAAACCTTCAGGGGAAAGGTATGAACTTTGCCCCTATTGAAAGATCGAATGAAAAAAATCGTGGCAAGCATAATAAACTTTGCCACCATTGTCATGGCCGAGGTTATTAATATCATAGACATGTCATGATTTTAGATACACTGAGAGAAATATCGATTTTGCACTGCCTGAAAATTTAGAAAATACCTCCTCCTGATATTTTACAGTGTTACTTTGTGCTAGACGTTCGAAGCGCCGCGCTTAGCCGCGGCAAAACTAGAAACGAACAAAACGAAGGAGATATTTTTAGAGCAAGCATAATGTGTAGCGCAGCGGCGCAATTTCAATGTCGTAGAACACTGCTGGCTGGAACACATTTTTGCCCGGGAGTAGGGGGTGCTGAAGCATATTTCAGCACCCCAATCCAAAACGTTGGGGGTGCTGCAGCACCCACAGCACCCCCCGTTCCCGCGGGCTTGTTATTTTCGTTTCGGACTATTGAACCTTCGGACTGATTATACCTTATTCTAAATTCGGACTATCGAACCTTTGGATAAATAAACCTTCAGACTGATGAACCTTTGGATAAATGAACCTTCGGACTATTGCATCAAATGTTCGGATTAACGAACCTTATTTCATTTTCGGACTAACGAACCCCCCTTATGAAAATTGTGTGCATTTGAACTATCGAACCTTCGGACTAAAGAACCTTTGGACTATTGGACCTTCGGACTATCGGGCGGCCCCCGTTTGTAATACATTGTTAAAAGACGTACCATCACCATTTCCGGCCACTCTGTTAATCTATTTCAGGTTACCACGTTCCTTTCTGTCTGGGTCCTAACCCATACCTCATTACCCGTAATATACAACACATATAAGAATGTTACGTCTTCCAGCTATAGTAAATGGTCAAAACAAATGGATGTGGTAAAGACCAAATTCAAGGAGCCGCACAATTTCACACAATTTATTTTCTGCATGACAAATACCGTCATTGTAGCACTTTTATCCATAATCAAAAATGCTTAGATTTTTCAAGAAAATTTGAAAATAGTGACGTCACTGCAACAGCAAATCAGCTTATTGTTACTTAAATGTCACTGATTATATCACTCTTCAATTCCCTGACCCCCAAAATGTCAAATTAATTACTTGGAATCTCATCACAACGCTTCACGACCTTATTTTCTACAATTAATTACTGTACGAGCTCGGTAGTATATTGTGACGTCATTATTACGTCATAAAGTACCCTTCCTGTCATCTGATTTTTTGCATCCTACCCTATTTTTGATCGTAACACATTGGCAAAGCTTTGGTGAAAAAATGGTGCTTTTAAATACAATGTAACGATCCTTAGCATTTTTGTTACTAACATAGCTCGCTATAAGATGCCTCACTTTTCCGCTTATCTTTGGAACAAGTTTAAACATATTTATGATACTAATATTATAATCAATTACAAAAACTCTTTTGGCATAGAATTTGAACTTTTCTCTCGAACTTAAAAACAACATCTCACAATACCACATACTGTTTGCATGTTTAAACAAAGTGTCGATGAGACTACCCCAAATCCATGATTTTAGCCTAAAAAACATGTCTTTTGACCAAAAAAGGTTTTTTGACCCACAAAATCACCCTTAACTATATTCTATCCCCATGACATACCACTCAAATGAAAGAGCTTGCTGTCCCCTTTAATTTGATACCACATTTGTTGCTGTAATGCTTGTAGTTCTGAAGATTATTATCAATTTATATTTTTTTCATGTAATAATTAGCTGATGACGTCATAATGACGTCATACATGCCCTTCCCATTATCCAATTTTTTGCGTCCGTCTTTTTTTCAAAAAGGTATACCATGGAGATGCTTTGGTGAAAAAATTGTGCTTTTGTCCACTGTGTCACGATTTTTTTCACTAAGGTACCTCACTATGATGATAAATTTGATATTCTTCCTGAAGATTTGCTTTAATAGAGCCTCCAGATACATGGACTTCAGTGACTTAAAATTACATGATTTGCTCCCTGTGTCCTCCTTTTGTGTTTAGCTTGAATCAACAAAATTGCTCAAAATCTTAAGCAGGGTGCATAACAACTAACTTGTTGAAGTTTCAGCTCATAGTGAGGCATTGTGTGAGAATCAACTGCATAAACATGATGCAACCCACATGATGCCGGTGTGACAGGTAATTCTGTCCCCCCTGGTAAATGTGTCCCCCCGGACACATTTACCGGCTCGTGACCCGGTAAATGTGTCCGGGGAGACACTTTTACCTAGGTAAATTTGTCCCCCTCCAGGTAAAAATGTCCCCCTGCCCAACGGTGAAAGTGTCCCCCTGGTAAATGTGTCCCCATGCAGTATGTACTGAGAGCAGCAGCGTGTCGCGCGCGCCAGTACATGCTGCAAGATTTGAGGCAGTGATTATAACATGTGTATATATGCGTCTCCCTCTACAATGGAAATTCGTCCAATAGGAAATTTCGTTACGCGCTATGATGGGAACACAGACCAATCCAAGGAGACACGTTGTATCATACTATCAATGAGACTAGGGCCATCGCCATGCATCGCCATGCATCGCCGCTGTGTTGACCTATCGCAGTAGAATCGCGATAGACTTCACCGTACTCCGAATCGAAACATTGTGTTCACGTATCATCTAATAGACTAAATTAAATATTTTTTATATTCATGAAGGGCAGACTAAAAGTCCAAAATGTATACCTTGTAGAGTGAATTCATCAAAACAATAACCTTCCGGGTTTCAAAAGAGGGGGACAAAAAAACCTGGGGGACAGAATTACCTGGAGGGGACAGAATTACCTGGAGGGGGACAGAATTAACGGGTCAGGGAGGACACTTTTACCTAGGTAATTCTGTCCCCCCGGACACTTTTACCAGGGGACAGAATTACCTTCCACACCAGAAATTTCCATATTTGTGATGAGGTGTTCTGGCAAATGAGACAGAACTGGGCAGAGGTCGAAACGAGGGTTTGCGGGCATTAGGAAAGAGAATTAGAGCCATATTTAGATGCACTTGACAAAGCTAACTCAACTTTTTTCCGACAACTTTCAAAGTAGGGAGGCATCTGCTGATGCTGGTGATCAGCGACTGTCTCTAAAGCGAGAACTGGTTTTGAGAAAGTCAGGAATCGTTTCAGATGATGTGTGTCTGCTAAACCTCTGGCTAACTTTCCTCTCAACCAAGCCAAGCCCCACATCTTATTTAACCCATCAGACACTGTACTTTCTGGCATGCTGTCATTTTGAAGAAAACAATAAAAAGAAGGCAATTTCCACAGATGCTTCAAATGACGTATTTTTGGACATTTCCGTTAGTAGTTGGTTTGTAATTCGGCGAATCCGTGAATGGGTGCAAGCATTGACACGACGCACACGCAGTTGCTATTATTTGTCAGTTTTGTGCATAACATCGTGTAGCTCCTATCGCCTGAATGAGAGCGTGTCCTGGATGCTGATTTTGGGCGCAATTCAAAACATGACTCTGCAACTTTTGAATTGAAATCGAGATCCTAGAATATGTTTTCTCGGAATGTACAGCATTCACTGAGCTAAAACTTTATCAGATTAGTTGTTAAGCACCCATCTTTAGATTTTGAGCACTTTTGTTGCTTCAAACGGAAAAAAAAATGCACAAATGACAAATGATCGACCCTACCTTTAAAAGATTGCAGTTACTGTATAAATGGGTGAAAAAAAGGTTGTTTGCGGCATGATTGAAAACGGACTGATTTTGAGTCACTGTTTCACTGTAACGTCAAGGCCCACACTCACCTCCCTCCGCGACTGGGGATTCTTCCACTTGTTTCAGAGGAGACGGCACCAAGACTGCATTCTCCTGGTGGACCAGGTGGGGTGCGATCCGACTAAAGTAGGACTCCATCCACGATTGGTCTGCGGCAAGTTTCTGCCTGACTCCGGTCCGGTGGGCAAAGTTATCTGATTGGTGGACAAAATAGGTACATTCGTAAAATGACATGAAGTTGGGTTTGTGCTCAAATAAGAATAGGCCAAGTTACAAAAAAGAAAGTTTCTCGTCCAGGCTTGTTGGAAAAAGGGAAGGAGGCGGCCCTCTTCTTTCCTTTCCCAAGATGGATTTTCCAAGATGGCGGATGGATTTTTCTATTTTCTCGACTCTTTGCTGATACTTTTGCATCCAAAGGTGCCATCACCCTTTCTACCAGATTTTGAACTTCCATACATAGCTATACATTTTATTGGAAACAAACAAAAAGACAAATTATAAATTGCAAATGTAAAGCAGTAAAGTCGGTCACGAGCCAATATAGCCCATCAGGCCGGCATTTATCCAAGCTTTCTTCTCATGAAACGACTGAGAATATTTCTATTCCCCCTGGATGGGATGGTGGTCCATCACAGGTTACTCCCCAGCTAATGCCGGTACCCATTTATACTCCTGGGTGGAGAGAGGCAAGTGGGGGTGAAGCGGCTTGCCCAAGAGTCACGAACCCTAACCACTAGGCCACACCCCCCCCCCCCCCTCTATATATTGCAAATGTAGGAGTAAAAAAAAAAAAACAGGAAAAAAAAGAAAGAAAGTGCGCTGGGATGAAATTCTTTTTTATTTTTACTTGGACCAATTTGTACAACCCCTTCTGTTTTGAATAGCCCAAGTGTACTGTTGATTAGGCCCCCCAAAAATAGTTCTGCTTCCGATTACATGGCATTTGAAACTAGGGTACATGTAGGTAGGTAGGGAATTTCTTTTTTTGGCCCATTTTTTGTTGTTGTACAATCATATGGAGGCGTCTGCGTGTAGTCAAGGGTAAAAGGTAGAAATTGATGGTTTTGGGTGTTTTTTCCTCATTTTTCCCATAAAAAAAATAGGGTAGGGGCTGTCAGAATAGGATAGGTAGGGAAACCGGACGCAGAACAATTTTTTTTTATTGGCCTTAACCATGCAAAATCTCCCCTCGTACCATACTCCCAGATGTGCTTGACTTCGTTGAGGCCTCCCAGCTCAGTCACCCAATACCCATACAGCTTGGAGACAGACGTACGCAGATGGAATTTCTCCTTGGTCAGTTCTAGATAATCCCGGAAGTGTGCTGCCTGGAGTGTGTAGGTCCGCAGCTCATAGATCTTTGCAGAGCTTCTCGGCGACGTCGATGACAGATTTCTGCCCAGGCTGACAAGTGCTTGGAACTGATCAAAGAAAAGTCAGTTGGATCAAATTGCGGAAATTGTGTGATAAAGCATATTTTCCAATATTCCCTTCTCTGCCATTGGGCCATAGTAAAAAGTGTTCCTTCCTGGATTTTTTAGCAAAATATAGTGCATGCAAAAGGAGAAATCTAAATTGTTGACTTAAACCTCCCTCCCCCAAACAAAAAGAGGTAGGATGTATAATAATAATCATGGAACAAACAACTGTTTATCAACTACCAGTATGACCGGGGAGTCCACTTGAACCATGGACGGAGAAAAAAAATTGGGTATTTTAATTTTTATAAATTTCTTTAACTATCCCAATTATGTTATATATCTGAACATCATATCTGTTACGGAAAGAATGTTGTATCCAGACGCCACTTCAGCGGTTGTGTACAAAGTCTTTGGAGAGTCAAGACATTTTTTGCAAGTATTTTTGGAAAAGTTTCTCTGTCCCAGATTCATGTCTTTTCAACATTTATTTGGCAATGACTGACCTTTGTTGAGATGATATATGAAGATAAATGTGGCGTCAGGTTGCAACATTCTTTCCTGATTTACATTTGTTATGAAATCTTGTTAAACATTTTATTGTCTACAAAAAAAGTAAAAACCGGGCAAAACAAAAATGTGGTGTTTTTTTTTAGATCTGAATAGTGAATTTCATTCATTTTCATTTCACTAATTATTTCGCAGGTCAAATTTACAATGGGTAAAACAAAAACAATAATAATATTACAGACAGTATAGACATAAAAAAAAGACGTAAGTTTAAAAAATACACATTAAACCATAAAAAAGACTAAAACCCTTACACAAAGATAATTGTACACCCCTGCGGGATTGCTAAAAAGTGATCTATACTACTGTCAGTGTCAGTGTCAAGTAGCTCTCCCATAGCATGACTCAAAAACCCTATTTTGCAAAAACACAAACATTATAACAGACTTACACTATAACACATAATCCCATGGGCAAAACCCTTTTAAATAAGTAACTTGTTAAACACAAACATTAACATGAACGTGAAACATTAACATTAAATGTGAGGAATAAGTTGTTTAATATTTTCCCCACTTCACATCGTCTATTCTTCATGTTCTTCGTCTTACAAAATGTGGAAACTTCAGACCTGTTTAAGTTTTCTGCACACACCCAGTCCACTCTTGCCGATCATCGCCATTGTGACAAATACAGTCTAGATCATTAGCGCACCGTGACAACATGGAGAAATAAAACACACCGTATCCGCCAGCCAGCCCTCGCCCCCGGCCCAGCCCCCAGCGCGACCGTACCGTGCCGCGCCCCACGGCCCGCCCCCTGCTGACGACGTCCACGTTCGTTCCGCGCGCGGCCCGTGGAGTGCGAAGGGCGCCCTCGGTGGGTTATTTGGCAAGATTAGCCTGCAGAGGGCGCGCTACACGACGCATGATATGCAGAAAATTAAAAAAAACACACACACAAAAAGTCATCATGGCGCTCGAGAGTGTGTGCGGTTTCAACTTCCAGAGAGCGGGACTTGGAGCGAAAACACGGCATTGTATGGACGTGAACTTTCTGCATGATGATCCTCTTGAAAATCCAAAGTTTACGGTCCCAGCAGTTGAGGAGGTTCGCAATCATATCGCTGTAGTTTAGCCTAAATGCATTACCATGTTTAACCATGGAGGAATTCTTCCATGGTTTAACCGGGGGGTCAGACAAGTCGACCGTAATTGAGACAACTCGACTCGGGACAAGTCGACCGTTGAGACAACTCGACCGTTGAGACGACTCGACCGTTGAGACGACTCGACCGTATGTGCGATAAATGGAAAGACAAGTCGACTCGTATGTTTTTGGGCCTAGTTTTTGGGATAGTAGGCCTACCGGGGATTTTGACGGCGGCTGATCGCCGTTTTGGTTTTTTTTTCCAAAAGAGTACGACGAGGGCTTTCCTATGTTTTTAATTAATTGAAAAATGAATTGTCATAAAAATATGCTCCACAGTGCTACGCAGCATCTCCACTTGGAAGAAGTCGGAAGCCCTCCCCGTCGGTAGACTGTATGCCGCGTCGCCGCGCTGATGGGTCCGGGCGGCCCGACGCGACGGCCACCGGAGCGCTCACTGTGCATCAACGTGTGCCCGCGTGCCGCGCAGGCCGGGCCCGGTCCTCGCGACGCGATGCCCACCGGATCGGAGCGCCCTCTGTACATCGAGTGTGCCCGCGCCGCGCCCGCGCCGGTCCTGCCACAGATTTATGCAAATTTTTCCGCTCCACGTGTATACATGTACATTTCCATTATTAAGTCGAGTTGTCTCAACGGTCGACTTGTCCCGAGTCGAGTTGTCTCAACGGTCGAGTTGTCTCAACGGTCGAGTTGTCTCAACGGTCGAGTTGTCTCAACGGTCGAGTTGTCTCAACGGTCGACTTGTCCCGAGTCGAGTTGTCTCAACGGTCAACTTGTCTGACATTCGTTTAACCATGGAGAAATGTGTTTTTATTCCTCCATGGTTTAACAAGTTAGGCCGAGGGATCAATGAAATTAGTCATACTAGAATACCGTCCTGCTGATTTTGAAAAACAAAGAGGCTTTTTTTCATTATTCATTATTCTGAATCACTAACCAGAATCAGGTCAAATCATACTGATAGGCCTAGTCGTTTTCATGCTGCGCGCTGTATGGTTCGGATGACAAATTGCATGATGTCACTATATACGTAGACATTAATTAAGAAAGTGTTTGGGAAAACAGCCACAGGCAGTCGTTGGTATCATCATGCAGCAGTAGTGCTGGTAACCGCGCGCTATACATTGTATGCACGTATTTTTTATGTACCGCCATGACCGCGTGTTCATCGTACTCTGTACGCGTGGGCAGATCAGTATTTGAGTCACATTTATGGAACTAGGGCAGATTGGGTTTCGCGCCAATGTGGTACATAGACTATTCTGTGTTATAGAAAAATTATGTACAGCAGATTCTGATGAAATTAGAAGTAAACTGTTGTGGCAGATTAATATTCTGGGTAAATAATGATTTTTTTTTGTAAATAATGAAAAATTTCGGCGGCACCTTTCGGCACATGCGGGCGGTGGACGGTATTCTATGACTTTCATTCCCTTGGCCTTACAGTCTCTTCCAGTTCCACTGATTTCGCCCCATTTCCACATCGCCCCATTGCCACTTTGCCCCATCTCCACATCACCCCGCCGCCACTTCGCCCCATCCCCACTCTTTGTGTAAAATACGTCAAAAATCAAACAAAACAAGAAGCCTCTTCCGACTCCCTCCCATTATGCCAGCCATTAATCATCCACATGATCCAATGAAAACTTGGAACTCTGTAAAATGGAAAGATGAGGAACTTTTGCCGGGCCCGTGCACCGTGCACGCACTGGCCGGTCAATGTGGCCATGCGTGTTTTGCCGGGCGTGCATGTGCACGTGCGCCAATTCGCCGGTCACATGGCTGTCCGACATCCGTGCCCGCACGGTGACATCGTTTTTGCCACCGCGGCGCAGTAAAGTTAAAAACCTTTGCCGTTTTTCACACGGCATTAGGCTTCAGTTGTATACGGGACTTAGTTTTTATAACTTTAAATATTATTTTTAACCCAAACTATGCATGCTTCTATCACTTTATTACATTTTTGTATGTCCTGTGGTTTTCCGACGAACATCGTTTTCGACGAGCATGCTTCGAACAATGGCCTGCAGGCCAGTGTTTTCAAGTCTACATGGTCTATGACGAAATTGCTCTCGCCAAAAACATAATGATTAACTTTCTTTAGTATATTGTAATTTATTTTTTTACAGATTGCTCTAAACGTGATATGAACCTAAAACTGTTTCTTGTCACATAAAAATCACAAAGAGAAAAGAAATAATCTTCATAATATTCAAAACTAGTAATTTTTTATAAAAAAAAACAGGTGCCCATTCTTAGCATCGAGCAGACGTTTTTGAAAATCCACTTGTCACATGTCAGATCTCGCTTGGAACGGTCTGAATAATCAGTCGATCTCTTTTTTTTTCAAATCCGAAACCTCTAAAAAAATTAATTTTTTTTTAATGATGCCAAAAAAAAGAGAGTTCTGCTTCCGGTTTCTCTACCTACCCTATTCTGACAGACCCTATGTACCCCTATCTTTTTATGGGAAAAATGAAGGGAAAAAACCACCCAGACTACACACAGATGCCTCCATAATGATCGTAGACCCCCCCCCCCCCCAAAAAAAAATTTCAAAAAAAATATTCCCGACATACCTACCCTATTTTGGAATGCTATCCAGAAGCAGAACTAATTTTTTTGGCCTTTAGTAAATTAATGCGGTCTGCACATTCCAATTTTTGGGAGCCATAAATCAGTTGAAATCTTTGAAAAAGAAAGCTAAACAAATTAAAATTCTTTAAACAAGTTTCAAAAAAGAATTTCTCAATACATCTCCATTACTATTTCCACTACTATCATTCGCAGCCTGCAGAATTCCTGAAAAACTTCTCCGGAGGCGATGGCTCATCTCCAAATATTGAGTTTCTCCACGGAACCACCACCTTAGGTTTTAAGTTCCAGCACGGGGTCATTATAGCGGTCGACTCAAGGGCCACTGCGGGCAACTATATCGGTAAGCTCACTGACCCACTAAGCTGCAGAGAACAAAATCACTTAGCAGGACATTGGTTATCAGATCTTGATAAAATTTCATTGAACTGCTTACAAGTGCGAAGAAAATGTGTGTATACATGTAGGAGGTTTTAGATGATTTTGTAGGGTTGGGAAAGGTAGAACCCAGCCACTATTACTTGACTTGAATCTTAATCCTAACGGCCCTTAGGCTCTTTTGGCTAGAAACCATCCTCAATCCAGCAAAATCCTCCAACTGCCACAATGTAAACATTGACTCAGCCTCAATCCTCCAAAATCATCCGTTATTCCTTGAATTTGTTCAGTGGAGGGGTGACCATTGCCTCAATCCTTCAACTTTTCCTTCAGGGCTCAATTTTGCAGGGCTGAACATAAACAGTGCTGGGTAGAGCCTACGAACTCGACTCAATGCATCCTCCAAAATCAACCAACACTTTTTTGTGATTCAGCCTTAGTCCTCCAAAACTGCCTGGAGGATTTTGGAGGATTGAGGAGGTTGAGGGTTAATGCCTATTGAAAGAATGTGAAGATGTCATTTGTTTCCTGGAGTGTGTAGAATTTGGAAGATGCAGGAGAAGTTTCAACAAAATGGATCACAATTTCATCCGTTCTTTATTTTACAGCCTCGCAGACTGTCAAGAAAGTCATCGAGATCAACCCCTATTTATTGGGCACCATGGCCGGGGGTGCCGCAGACTGCATGTTCTGGGAGCGTGTCCTGGCGGAACGCTGCAGGTGAGTCAATTTCTCAAATCAATTAGTTATAAGTTTGTTTTGTATTAAAATTTGTGAAGCAAGATATGGAAACGTATCTAGTTCAAAAGCGTTCAAAAGTCAAGTTTTAGCATAAATTTGGTTACGCCTCGGAATCTTGACTTCGCCCCCTTCAGAGACAATTTCTGAATGAAGTTTGTGATCATATTTGCATTTGTTTTGGTCAGAATTTATGAACTGCGGAATAAGGAGAGGATATCGGTAGCAGCAGCCTCCAAGCTACTGGCCAACATCCTGTACAACTACAAGGGAATGGGACTGTCTGTGGTAAGACACAACACTTAACATTCTATTACTTATTTGTCTGCAGCAACAACGGCAACTGTAAGACAAGTGTTGATTGCCTATAGGATCATTTATTACGACCCGCCGAAAAAAAGTGAATACTAAGTACATGTGGATGGCACTGTATAGTACTATACTCACTGTACCACACAAAAGCACACAAAAGCGCCCAAAAGCGCCCGAGCACTCAAACGATTTTATGGATTCTTCAATAGATACAAAGTTTATACCATGTGGTACAAATGCTTTTGGTTTAAAGGCAATATACAACCTTTGCAAACATCAAAAAACAAAACTGCCAAATTATTATGAAATGCCTTACTGGACTGTTAGGGAACGACAGTCTAAAAAGCACCCTGTAAAATCATGGCACCTGGTGTGCTGACATTTTCGAGAAAAAGTGGAATCTTTGTATCAATTTCCAACGTTGGTCGGCTGACCATCATTTTTTTTTTTTTTAAATACTGCCCCCAATGTATCAAATTTAGTTAGTCCACATTTTGTTTGCAATCGGTTACACATCTGTGAAGGGGTACAAGCGAGCTAGACTGGTTCCCTGACCTTACAATTCCCCGACGTCTATAAATTAGACTACAAGAACACAAAACTTTAAACAGGTTAGTGTAACTATTTGCTATAAAATACTTACCCCCTAAATCCATCCATTGCTGAAAGTTACAGCAAAAACAAATGTTGTATATTCCCTTTAAAGAGTGTTTATGTGCAACATATTGGTTTTGATTAAGTCCTGTTTTGATTCATAAAACATTTTTGTTTTTTCGTTTTGGTTCCTTTCTCCAGGGAACAATGATATGTGGCTGGGACAAAACGGTAAGAGTCTCATTAATTTATAAGTATTATGCATCATGTTGAAATTACAGCCAGTCAATATTTCTATGTTACATTTATCTCTTATTTACTACACTTTTTTTGGCTTGGAACCCTCGTGAACCTTTTAAAATCCTCCTTGTTCAAAACCTAAGGCCAAAAAAAAAAGTCTCCGGTTTCTGGTATGCGCGCGCGTCGCCGTAGCCATGCGCGTCGACAAAATGAAAAAGTTTTTTTTTCAATGTAAGATGATGTCTCAAAACCGCCAAACTCACTGGTTTGACTGGATTCCTGCTGCTGCACAATTTTAACGTGTTTTTAGATTGGGTTATGGTCGAGAATAAGCTTTATGTGGCCTCTCTGGACTCCCATATATTTGCACTAAGTTTAGTCGGGCACCATTTGCAGTCATCAGCCGACATTTGAAGCAAAAAAGTCAGGTAACAAAACAAAAAAAGCCGCATCGCCGCACCACTTTTTGGGCAAGCGCCATACCAGAAACCGGAGCCTTTTTTTTTTGGCCTAAGTCGACACTTTTTTTTACTTAAACTTTCAAGGGCATCACGCCTGAAGTAATGTTATAACGGCTAGACTCCACATACCTTCCTCAATTCTGCAAAATACTCCAAAAGGCCCTGAGAAAACTTCAGTGGATCTGGGACGGTTGGGATTAATTTGTCGGTCACACAACAAACTGACATATCATGGACACATTACCAAAGTCTAATTTGCATAACGGCCACGCCCTGTCCCTGAAGGATTCCAAAAGACGTTAGTGAGAGTAAATTGAATAATCAAACCAGCCGTGCGAGGCAGCACTACTTTCACAATCAGCTACGCAGTGGCAGTCACTTATTGAGCCATGCATTCTGAGCCATGCTGTTACTTGGGTCAATATTGGTCAAGCGACCCATTGGTGTGTTAAATATACACCAGAGGAAGTGGAAGGAAACTTTGACTGTTTGTGACCTTTTAAACAGCTGAGGGTTAATCACTAATGTCAGCAATGCACTGGTTCCACTCCTTGCACGCAGGGTCCCGGTTTGTACTACGTGGACAGCGATGGCAGCAGGCTCACCCATAACATCTTCTCCGTGGGATCCGGTTCACCCTACGCCTACGGTGTGCTGGACAGCGGACATCGCGATGACCTGACGGTGAAGGAAGCCTACGACCTGGGTCAGAGGGCCATCTACCACGCCACGCACCGGGATGCCTACAGTGGAGGCGTGGTTAACCGTGAGTCCCTGTCAACATTACGAACCTAGAGACCAATCCGGTCAAGCTTTCAATTCTATCTTAAAGGCCACCCTCATCAGTGGCAAAAGCATTTTGCTAGCTAATGTTCAGATAATCCGTCACGGGGCAGTCGCTTTGTACAATAGCATGCACAATGGTTTCTCCATTGAAGGGGGCCTCGTAAGCGTACAGTGATCGCGTCCCTGGGGCTGATTTCACAAAACTTTAAGACGCGTCTTAGGAAGGGTGACTCATCTTAACTTGCGGCTCGTCCTAGTATCGATTTCACCAAACTTAAGAGGCGTTCAACACGTCCTAACTTCCTTAGCAACGTGGCTGAACTCGTCTTTACTTAATATCGGTCTGAGGGTTGTCTGATCTCAATAATGCGTGTGTTAATTTGGATAATCGTGTGAAATTATTGAGTAGAGTAATTTTTTTCTGGATAAAGTTCGTTTTCTATGCGCGTGCGCGTGGAAATTGGTTTTGTGGGTTTCTTTTAACGACTGTGTCGTCAAGTGGTAAAACAAACATAAAACAGCCATCGAATCAGTGGTTTTGATGCGACTTGCTCAAGATGGGTTTTGTGAAATAGATCTTAGAATGCATCTTATAAAGATTTATCGATCTTGGAGCGGGGACTCGTCTTAAGTCTTGAGTTTCGTGAAATCTGCCCCAGGATACATCTAGCGCTTACCGCTGCACTTGCTCATACCTATAAGATGTGAACACAAAACTGATAACACAGTGAATATTGTTTGTGTGGTTTTTTGTTTTGTTCAACAGTTTACCACATGAAGGAGACTGGCTGGGAGTTCATATCACAGACGGACACAAAGCTCCTACATTACCAGTATCAAGATGAGAAGAAAGCCAAATAGATGCAGTAGTATATCTCATCAGCAACATCCCAAGAAACGTTCTCATTTTTTTTAGTGGACTTTATATGAAACATCAAGCCTTTGTATTACAGCCGTCGTTGAGTTGTGCGCTTTTGTCCCACAGCGATACCCATGAGTAGCCCTCTTGAATATTGATTGTTACTGTTTCAAATGACACAAAAACACCTCAAAGATGTCCTCTGAATTGAGAAAGCCTTTTCCTATTGGGAAAGCCTTTTCCCTTTGGGAAACTCTTTTCCTTTTGGGAAACCCTTTTCCTTTTGGGAAACCCTTTTCCCTTTGGGAAACCCTTTTCCTTTTGGGAAACACCTCAAAGGGGGCTGCTGAATGGAAAGTGTCTATACTCTGGTAGTGTTGTGTCATGTTCGCTTAATTAGGTCCATTTTTTAAGGAAATTCTTTGCATTTTTTTGGGAAACCCTTTTTCTTTCAGGAAACCCTTTGTATGAAAAAAAGGAGGAAGATTTGTTGATACCACGGAGTAACTTGAACGGCTAAATGTAAAATGTATACATATACATGTATTGAGGTCGCAGGTTCAAACCCCGCTCCAGTCAATTTCTTTGTTCAACTTTTCACAAATTGTTATAATTCACGTATTAGTCTGTTTCCCTTTGTGGTTCATTTGAGAATTTGTAATAAAAAGCCGTATCCTCTCTGAGTGATCGCCATTTGCTATTTGCCAGGTCTGCATCGTGACTTTGGGCGCGTGATCCCTGGCTACATGGCATATACGGGTTTATGGCTTCTGACTAGCAACCCTTGAACAAAGACGGTGACAAAATGGGGAGCCACCAACATAGGGCTGGATAGCTCAGTTGGTAGAGCACCGGAACGGCAATCTGGAGGTCACAGGCTCAAACCCGACTCCAGTCAATTTCTTTGTTCAACTTTTTCAAAAAAAATGTATACAAAAAGGACTCTTTATGGGAAAGCATTTGATAGCTAAGTTTTTGTAGTGCCTCCTTCAGTCACAGTTCAGAGGTTTGGATGGTAAAATAAATATGCAGGATGGTATTTTGTATTTGATCTTTGAAAACCCAATTTCCAGTAGAGAGAATTTTTAGAAATTCACAGGAAGGTGGAAACAAAATGAAAAGGTAGCTAGATCTTGTGGAGAGCTATAGGGAGATGGAGAAACCACAAAATCCTGTGAAACATCCCATAAACAGGACAATGCAGTTAAAAGGCAATGCATTGCCAAATGTCAAGCTTTCTGCATTTGTGAATCTGGGGACTTTAGTTTATGTGTTTGTATCAACTGGCTGATAATAAATCAATAAATTTGTCTTTGTTCTTTCAAATCACACATGTTTTCTTGTTTTTGATTGGTGTTTTAATGTGTATTCCTGATCTCTGACCATATGTAGTTAAATCTGTCGGCTTCTCAATGTGACCTTTAAATTGAAAGAACCCTAACTCCCTAGGCCCTTTTTGCTAGGAACCATCCTCAATCCTCCAAAATTGTGCATTTGTGTTCAAATGAAGGATACCCAGCGCCTCAATCCTTCAAAATCGTCAGACAGTCCTGCCTCAACAAAATGCATTCATCCTCAATCCTCCAAAATCCTCCTTTTCAAACGCCATTCATCCTCAGTCCTACAAAATCCTCGCATGCTTCAACACCATTCATCTAGATCCTCCGCTTAATCCTCTAAAATCCTCATTTTTCTCAAACACCATTCATCCTCAATACTCCACTGAAAATCCTCCAAAACCGCCATGAGGGTTTTGGAGGTTTGAGCCTTGAGGTGGGTTAGAGCTAAAACCAAGTTAATCATTTACTTCATTAAAAAAAACACCAAAATTCCTTCAAGTTCGTCGAAGTGAATGTGATTATTTATTATTACAAATCTTGATTGACTGCTTCAAACCTTTGGTGTTTTTATGTGTTGAAATCATCCACCCTCTCCCTGTAAAAGTTTTACCACCCCCTTTGAAAATTCTGGATCGGCCAGTAAGCTGAGGTAGATGTAAGCAGCACCGTATTTGCGCAAAATATTCAGCCCAATAAAATGGACCTTAACAAACTCAACAATCCACTAAACATTGTTGGTAAAGAACCAGTCATTCCGACGCAGATTCCATCTTATGAATAGTTTCATTGCGGTACCCGCTGCTACATGTACATTAGATTCGAACCAGCCAATCGAGCCCACAAGCTCGGTGATCCAGTGGTAAGACGTCTGCACCGTAAGCAGGAGGTCGTGGGTTCGAGTCCCACCCGAGTGATTTTTTTCCCCGACTTTCCTCGGGAGGTAACACTTTCGGTGAAGGGCAAAACTAATATTGATTTACATCGCCCCGATGCAACTTTCATTCTGATGAAAAGTCATTATCTTTTAATATTTCTGGATTTTCTTTTGGACGAAATGGCACTGCAGCGATAAATTGGATGGATTAAAAACCCGATAAAACAATAAAATCTGAAGAATATTTGATGCCATTGCTACAAAATTATCTTGCGAATAGGGAGGGACCAAATATTGTTTGGGTGGGACCATGCGGCCAGAAATAGGCATGACCACTAAAGACGAATAGCGCCACCTATGACGGTACAGGTGCGGCGACGTCACCGGTTGGCTCGGTGATCACGTGACATCACGGGGTTGGCCACCATGTAAAAATACAGTTTGTACACTCTCATTAGTAAAGTACGTGCTGCCATCGAACAGGGGAATTTACATATTTTTAACTTAAAAAACCTTTGACGTGTGTTGACACTGGAAAGAAGCAGAAACGGTAAGTGAAATCTACATTATAAAACTCAATCAGAGTGTGGATTTTACGGGATATTGTGGTCAAGATCAGAGTACAGTTCAAATAGCTAGCTTGTAAACCCAGCAGGCAGCACAGTGACATACATAGGCCTAGCCGCCTAGGCAAAACTGGTGTTACTCACCATGAAAAGGCATGATGACATACAAATCATGGTAACAATACATGACGTGATATGGCGAAATTCCCATGTCATGAGCCTTACTCCCTTGGAGCTGGGTTTTCTAAGCTATTATTAGCAACTGTCATGACTGTTTTTGAGTGTTCTATATTTTATATGATTATGTGACACAAATATGTGATTTGCTGTTTGTAAACTCCATATGATTTTTGTTTTCCCACATAATAAATAAATGAAATGGAAATGAAATGAAAATTAGACTTAGGCCCCTACATCGCCGTGGCATGATTGTTGGTTGGGGGGAATTCCATACATGGACATCACAAATGTTTCCCTGCAGTGACCTATCAGCTATCTTTATCAGGTTGATCAGAAAGCGATAACATGTCCTAAAAAGTTTAACAGGGAAAATATTAAAGTATTTACTAAGTTAGAAAACACTTAAAAATGTTCAGACCAGTCTCATATAGGGTTTGTGCACAGGGTGTCAAGTGATGTCCAGATATGGAAATCTTTCCGTTGGTTGTATACTTATAACAGTCAAGTCATTCACTCAACATTGACAATAATATTGTCCTAAAAATTGAATGACAAATTTGTCACAAGAATTCTTGATGACAACAGACGACTGAAATTCACTGAAAGCAAAGATCGCGTACAGTCGTTATTCTAGTTCCAGATTGCAAACATTATTCAGTCTGCATTCTGCTCGCCTAATCCACAAATTCAACTTAAAAATTTACCTTGAACATGTTGAGTGATGGAGATACTTCACAATTATTTTCCAAATTTTAGCTCTTCTAATTTTGAATATATTTGACATCAAAAGTGCTGATGCCACTTTTCCTACTTCCGGATCTGTACTTTAATTAAACAGTTCAGGATTGGGTTAAAAAACTGCTTCGCCCATAAAAAAAATGCCATGGCTATCGTTACAGCAGCTGTAACGCAACTTCCAACTGTTGTCGTTACGTCTGATTCCCTGACGTAATAGTATTCAATGTCACTGTCTTCGGCTGTTGGAACCAGACTATCAACCAAATGGTTCTCGGACTTTATTTCCCTTTTAAAGATAATCCTCCAAAGCCACTGATTTCAAAGAAGAAAATGAAATCTACTTAAATAAACAGGACAATTTGGTTAACAGCCTGAAACTTCAGAAATCTGTGAAAAAAAAATAAGAAAAAAATTGAGTAGTGCGGCAGGGGTTTGGACCAAGGGCCCCAGCTCAATGAGTCTGTACCAATCGAGCTACCGAAGCGCCCTGGTTTGATGGGCAGTTGTAAATCTGATACGTTCGCATTGTGTTTTTACAATGCCGTAACGATAACATTTGAAAATTGCATTACGGCTGTCGTAACTATAGCCACTACGTAAAAATTAACACGCAAGAAAATCAGTTTCAGCCAGAACACCCGAATCAACATGTAGCTTGGAAAACCCAGCTCTAAAGCTTATGACACGAACTTCCCATGGCAAATTTCCTATGTCAAATTTCCCATGTCATGAGCCTTGGAGCTGGGTTTCCCCCTAGCTACCCAAATCAAGCAGATTTTCTGATAAAGTAGTATTTAGCTTTTAGAAATTCAGTTTATTTTAAAAGAGAATTTCAGTAAATTTCAAAACAGAGAACTTGCCTAAATGTATTTGAAACTTTCCTCTGCCGTGTGACAGCTTATAAAACATGCACGGACCGGTAAAACCTTTGACCCATCACAGAACATGTCACGTAAAATTGATTATGTGCGTGTAGTTGGGTCCGTACGTACACGCGCAGACCAGGACTAGGCAGTATACATTCAGTTGTTGGCAAATTTTCAAACATTGGAGATTCTTCAAGTTATATTAATTCAACAAACATTCAATGCAAGAGTTAATGCGACTGTAGAATGCAAACAAATATTCGAAATCACACGTACCAAGGAGAAAATTTGTCAAAGTGCGAGTCAGATATTTTTGTATCAAGAAGCTTACATTTTACTTTTCAAAACGCACTTCTTCAGAAAATGTAGTATTGGAGACCAATCCAAAAGAGGTGGGTTTTCATTTGAACCGATCCGGAACTAGGAAAAATCCGGAACTAGGAAAAATCCGGAACTAGGAAACATATATTAGTCAGGGTTGGCTGATTTTACTCACATTGATTTACATCTGTAAATCACTGTTTGAAATCAATCTATGATGGTCCTTCATTTACATGTATCAGTGTTAATTGGGAATTTTTGTCTGGAAATTTCCGAATTCTGAATTGAGTTTTGTGGAAGAAGAGTATTATAGGAACCTGAAAATTCCTTGTTGATGGGTGTAAGGGTGCATGAGAAGATTGAGACAAATTATTTGACATATCAATATTTTGAAAGTAAAAAAAAAAATCTGATTTAAATAACAATGTCTCATTTACTTTTAAAAAAAATCTGATATAATTTTTTTTTAAATCGCCAATCCTGGTATTAGGTGACTGTAACAAAATAATTGTGTCAACTGTCAAGAGACAAAATCAACTGCTCCGTGTTATGTGTAGTGTATGCTGTTGTTGATTTCATCTGAATTAAATCAAAATCAATTTCAGATGAATAGAAAAAACCCTGCATAATTGATAATAAAAATAATAATGATCAATAAATATTGTGCATCTCTAACTCCAAATTCACAGTTTAGTACTTTAGTTCCTGAATTCCTGAAATTTGAGCCGTGTGGTAGATTCAAAGAGTGCAACATCAAATTGCCTACATTTGCATGGGTGTACTTTAACATCCATGGTTCATTGGGAGTCGGAATGTGCACTTAAAGATTGTCCCCGAGTATGAAGAGAGTCTCAGAGTTATAGAAAAATCCTTGAAACACCTACAATATGTAACTGACCCACAAACCTAGCATTTTTGTGCAAGAAAATAAATTGGGCAGTGACCTTGAGAAAACAAATCACCAATTCTTGCTTCTAAGAATAGTGTCTTAGCTTCATATTGATTGTTATACGTGTTACCCGGAGATGCGCGTGCATAGTCTGCAGTTATTTGAATGAAAGGGTACCGACCTGACTGTGTACAATATAGTGGACAGTGGGTGACAATAGTGGCATTGCACAATGTACATGTACATGCACCCAACAACATGCAAACAGTACAACAGGGCATGATTCGAACACATGGGATTATCCCGCAGGTACAGGCAGGCTGGCTGCATTGGATTCATTTATCATGATTTGCATGTGAAGCTAAGAAGGGGGGGGGGGGGGGAGGAGGGGTGCATGACCTTGACAGAGTGGATTTTTGTCTCATGGGTAAAACTGTACAACTCAAATAGGAATACCAGAAATCAAGAATTTGTTTTTATAAATCTTGAGTGGAAGAAATGTTTACCAATAGTTGTTTACTTTTTTTTTCTTTTTTTAACTTTTTTTTCCCTTCTAATTTTAAAAAAATATTTTCAGGCGTATAGAAGTCTTTCAAGGCGTACGAAAAGCTATCAAGACAAAAAATGTAACACAAATAATACATAGTAGAGCTATTAAATCAATAAATGTAAAGAAATTAAAATATTACATTAAATTACAATAAATTAAGTTTTTATTCATTCACATGATTTTATTTGTAAGTTAGTAAAATGTAAGAGGGAGGGAATCGCCTACTGTAACTTCTAAGTTTTTGCCCTTAGTTCCGAAATAATGCATTCTGATCTTTGTCCATGTACATGTACACGTCAGTGTACTGTATGCAGCAGTTGGTTTACAATGCAGGTTCAGTGTGGCCCGCCATTGACATTGAGACCCGAAGGGAAACTTGTATAATAATGGCATATTAGTCATCATCATGGGTGTACATGTACATGTATACGTCACTGGACTGTTTGTTTACCTGTTGAAGTTGTGGTGGACAGTTATGTGAAGATTCAGGGGTTTGTGTGGGCTGAACCAAAGGCTTCCGGTCATGTACATGTACATGGTCACGTAAATGTGCATGGTCATGTACATGTACATGTACATGGTCATGCACATGTATGCATGTACTGTGGCCATGTACGCAGTCATGAAGGGGCGTGTATTGGACACCACACACATTTGTACTTTGTGGCTTTTTTTGTGGCGTGAGGTCATTTGTCAAGGATTTGGAAAGTGGGCTTCCGACTCTTCTGTGAATTGAAAAACAGGATGTAGATATGGTTCATGCTAACACCCTAGGCCGATTTTGCTAGGAACCATCCTCAATCCTCCAAAGTCCTCCAAAATTTTGCACTTATGTTCAAATGAAGGATACCCAGCGCCTCAATCCTTCAGTCCTGCCTCTCAAATTGCATTCATCCTCAATCCTCCAAAATCCTCATGTGCTTCAACACCATTCATCCTCAATCCTCCAAAATCCTTGTGTTTCTCGAACACCATTCATCCTAAATCCTCCAAAACCGCCAGGAAGATTTTGTAGGATTGAGGAGGGTTAGGGTTGACTATTGTTTTTCATATCAGTATTTATCTGATTTGCGTTTTTAATCAGAACATGTATTGATTTCAATATGAATCCCAATCTTTCATCAGTAATAGTGATTTTTTTTTCTTGTAATGTTGGAATGATGCCGTCTGAATAGGAATTTTAGTGAGTAACTGTAGTTTGCTGTGACAGTCTCGGAACATGCTGCCAAAGAACAGAACAGTGGAACACCATGTTCTGAAAATCCCAACTCACTCCCTCAGCAGTTTTTTGTGGAACCCATGCTTAATCCTACAAAATGCTTCGCTTTGCAAGAAACCTAGCACATCTATTGTACAAAGGAATAAAGCACCATTGAGCTGTACAAATACTGCCTTTAGTCCTGCAAAAGTCGCAACTTCCATGTGGAATTTGAATGGATCAGAAATATTTGGCACAACCCTATTTGTGTTACATGTACATAATACCGGAGTCTTATATAGCGCACGTATCTACCAACAATTAGGTACTCAAGGCCCTGGTAATTATGTCTATTATTAAAGACAGGTAAATGAAGTTTATGAGAAATATATGAGATCCATTATGTACATGTAGCACCTTATATAAGGGTTTACAAGGTGCTGTGGCGCATATTGCAGCCACTGCCAGAAACACCAGGGCAAACCCCTTCTCTTACACAACATTGCATGTACATAAGCAACAAATTTTGTGTCTCATAGTCATAGCAGTGCTGTGACTTGATAGAATAAATCTCATATAAATACACACTATTTTTCTGCGTGCTCTTCCGGGACGTCTTTTGTGAAACTTCAACCAATCGTAAAGATTATGAAAAGGCCATCCAAAGTCAGGGTATTGTGCAATTTACGTGTAATATGTACACCTGTTTTGCTGATGTGTAGTAAGCTTGTGGTGCACATACATGTATGATCTTATTATTCAGGCATGCAACTTTTCCTCGGATCAGCTGATTTCCTCTTTTTTCACTTCCAATGTGTGCCATTGAAAATAGAAAAACACTGTACAAAGTCTTGGAAAGATTTGAAGTTCCTCTTTTTTTGTGACTTCCCAGTTGCATACCTGATTATTGCTCATAGTTTGTTTAATTTTCATAAAGACTCGTCCAGCGTGATTATGCCTCCACATTTAGTATCATTTATAATATACTTATTGATAATACCTGTACGGAGATTTAAAATACTGAATTGCTTCAGCCAGGGCCAAGTTCGGGCAAGGACCATTAGTCGACTAGTGGTTGATATGTGACGTACCTTACGCCTGCGCACTGATAGCAACGTGCGAACGTCTGTAGATCAAACGCTGGTCAAAATGTCATCGCAAAACTTCTGGACCCTGGCTCCCTGCTGTACGTTATGAATGCGCGCGGCTATTGCTTACCAGCGATGCAACCAGCCCCAGTAGGTTGGTTCCAAATAGTTGACTAGCGTAGTCAACCACCGTCGACTAGACAGAGTTTGGGCTAACTTTAGTCGAACTATGGTTAACCAATGGTCAACAATAGTTCTTGCGCGAACTTGCCCAAGGTATATTTTTGCCAGTTGTCACAGAAAAAAATAAAACAATAAATCAATATGTCATTTCTGTCTGGTGGATATAAAGGATGGGACAGTAATTAATTTTGATGAATTTGAGTCTTTTATAGAAATGATATTGATTAGGCCCAAAAAAATAATAATTCTGCTTCCGATTACACGGCATTTCAAATAGGGTAGGTAGGTAGGGAAATTTTTTTGGGGGCAATTTTTTTGTGTACGATCATATTGAGGTGTCTGCATGTAGTCAAGGGTAAAAGGTAGTAATTGATGGTTTTCGTTTTTTTCTCTTCATTTTTCCCCCCATAAATTAGTGTAGGGGTTGTCAAAATAGGGTAGACCGGGTATTAAACTGGAAGCAGAACTATATATTTTTTTTGGCCTTAACACTCATAACAGTCAAGTGAATCATGGGCGCGCACACATCCGTGTGACCACAATTCAAGCTGTGTGATCATGATTTCATAAAGACAATGATGACGTAAGCCCATCACTTGATCCCTTATCGCTACCCTGTGCAAACATCAAAGCCCTAACCTTTGAACGACTCCGCCATGTAACCTAGTGATACATACAGGTACAGGAGTGTTGACTAGTGGTAGGAACATGTGACACGTTGATATAAATAAATTGTATCTTTGACAATACGGACGGTATCTAGGGGTGTACATTGGACCGGTACCCGAGTACCCAACCGCACGACCGCTGATGTAGGGAACCGGTTCCAGATTATGAGATCGGGTAACCGTAACCAACTTAACAAAATCCTTAGTACCGGGGTAACTTCTCAAGACAATGAACAAGAAATGTTTTAAAGGCCATTTTTTTGATGTGGGGAATTTTCAAAATGAAAAAGAGGCTACATTGAAAACCAAAACAGATTTTACATTTACATGTACTTGTGCATTTAACGCGCGACAGATGACGTTCGCGAAAGATGACGTTTACACCGTAAAGCTATAAAGCCCTTCAGACAACTTCCGGGATTTGAATTTTGGGGATGGATTTCTACATTACGGGTACCTGGTTACCCGTGTTTTACTTCAATAGGGTAAGGTTCCTGTACTGTCTTGACTGTTCACCACTTGATACTGTTTTTTTTTTTTTTTTAATTCTTGGCAACAGCTCTGTCTTCGGCTTCATCTCTCTCAAGAATCAGGTAGAACCATGGAGCTATTTCTATGGTAGAACCTTTAAATTTCCAACATTCAAAGGACAAACGTTAAACTTAGGCCCTTTTCAGGTCATTGAGTAATGCACAATTGCATGATGCACCCCATGACCCGGGAATGACTTGTCATTGTCCAACAGTTGGTCTTGGTGGTACCTCTACACCCCATGGGGAAGAGTACTCAGTGACAAATGTATACTTTTTGAACGCTATTTAGCAACAATTTTGACCCACCTTTAATAGATCATAATGCACCTATAGATTGAGGAAATACGATGCACCCCATAAATTGTTCGACACACACAACTATGACTTCACGCACTCCTGTGTCACAGCCATGAACATGTTAAAGAACAGGACATACTCTAAACGCACCAAGCCAGGGGTTTTACATATAAATGGGGTCCGTTTTACAATTGACTGTGCTTAACCACCAGCACATGTACACATGTGCATGTGGTACATGTCCAACATGAGCCCAAGTCCCTCGCCAAGGGATGAAAATCTTTTTTCGAAAAATCAAAGCTGAAAAAGAAGCCACTGTTTTGAAACTCCTGTGTAATTACACCTTGAAGGTTGTTAATCATGTATTGCATACACTGTACTGTATACACATGTGTACAGTATTTGACTTTTACAGTAAAATTGAAAGCCTTGTTACCTTGACTACCTGCATAAAAGACAAGCATATTTATGGTACACGTTAACATGAATGCACTTCATGTACAACGTACTTTATTAGCTAAGTTGATACAATTGGCCATGCTTTGACTGATATGCCAGCAGCCAGCTGCACCTACATGTACCAGTGACCTCTTTTGTCTGTTGATGGCATTCGACTAGTCACAGTATTTACATGAATGTTATCTGACTGTTTTCACTGGTCTGTATACAAATGCATGGCAGGGGAAGTGGAAGAAATGTTTGACTGTCTGTGACCGATCAAACAATAGGAGAGTTAAGAAGAAAATTGTGTTAAAAAATAGTCACTTGATTGATTTTGACTGTTGTGATGGCATAGCGAAATTTGTCAGCCAGAGAGGGATGGCTTTGTCATTGTAATTATTGCGATAGCTTTTTGTTGAGCCCACAGTGTATGGCCTATGGGATGCTGTGCCCCAAATTCTGGCCACTTTGTATACATTTAAACACTTTGTATACATTTAAACAAAACATGTACACATTGTATGTGAGTGTAAAGTTCGCTTCAAAACAGGGAAGTACATGTTATATTTAAGTTCACCCAATGTACAGAACATAATAAATAACCCTGCCCCACCTCCATTGAAACCCACTCGTGAATACATAATGCTCTTCAACACCACACTATCAGGCCACGAAGGTCTGTAGTTTTAACAGTTAACAGTTACAGTGCTGGACCAGGGATTAGCGGCAGATTATGAGATTGTGATAAGATTACATGAACAGGATTGATAAAAAATAACAAAATGGGATTGCCACTATACAGGTACATGTACATGTACATTGTATACTGGTACATGTTTACAGCAAATGCATTCATGTACATGTACATGTATGTGCATGCAAAGAGCTGTTTCCTCGCTCAGTGGTTCATGTATGTGCACTGAGTCATTAAAATATCTTGAATAGACCTTTCATTGCCAATCTGTGGTTGGCCCTTTTTGCCACGTCACAAAATGTTACCAAACATATTATTAGATTGCTGAAAATACAAACAAATGCTGCACCGTACACTTAATTAAAAAAAAAGTGCGAGTGCACAATAAGCTCTGGCCATCTTGCATGAAAGTCTTGCATGAAATCCACATTGTTTTACACAGACCCATAATTATATGAACAGCGACCTCTATAGTCACATTGGCGTGTAGTTTGGGAGTTCCCCTTTCATGTGCAACACCATGCATGTACTTACAATTTATAGCGATTTGTGATAAATAACACGTGATTGACTGCAGGTGATTGATAAGCCAGCTGTTACAACAACTTGCCTGCTTTGTCTGTTCATGGTCTGTTGACTGAGTTTGACTAGCCACAGTGCTTGCTTGACATATGATCTGACTGCTGGTGACTAGCCTAGGTGTTAAAAGTATAGCAGGAGAAGTGGATGGAAAGTTTGGCGATCATGTAGAGTAGGGCCCCTGTTTTGTTTTGATCAAATTAGAGTCAAATATGTTTGTATTGCTCAAAATTCACCTTTACAATTAAAAGCAGATTTTTTTTCAATTCTAAAGACACCCGTTTTGCAATTTTGTTTCTTGGGGTAGAAATCAGGATTACCTGCGGGATTTGTGCCTTGCGATTCAGCGCGCCGTGCGTGCTCACGGTACATCGCGCGGTGATCGCCATCTTTATTTTTGGGTTGCGTGTTGTCGCCGCGCTGTCATCGTCATTTTTACCCCCAAATTTCCCTCAAAAATAAAAACCCTGCCCTCTATCTATGACCTACCTGTTTATTGAGAATGTCGCGAACTAGTTTGGTCGGTCTAATAATTTGAAAGTGGATTTTGTTCCGTTATAGGAACCGGGCCCTACACTACAGAATCGCCGAAAGTTTGATTGTCTGTGACTGTTTAAATAGCAGGAGGGCTAAGTACTGTAATTTACCAGTTTTTCTGTATCATGTCTCATGACAGATTGACTGACCAGTGTAAGGTGTGCTCGCCAGGATGTGAGCGGCTGCAATATCTCGTCTTTCAGTACCCATCGGTCATTTCTTGTTTAGTTGAGGACGGTAACAGCATTCAGAGGTCAACCAATCCCCTCTGCCACCAAGTAAACACTGTGTTACACCTTTGTAGGTGAAAACAGGTGAGTAGAAATTTTGGAAGATTCAGTGAAGGGGATTGTGAAGGGTGCTTTTTGTTCTGTGTAACAATGTAAATGTCGGTTTGTACTCCGTATAAAAGGAAAAATGCATAGTTTGTGACATGGGCTTTGCAAGGGGGGAAGGGGCAAGGGGGGAGGCACTTGCCCCCCCCCTCCCTGGAAAACAAAAAAAATGAGGAAAAAGAGGTGCGAAGCCATATTGCTGTTGATTTGATTGGGGGAGGGGGGTAGGGCAAATGCTCCCCTGCTCACACTCAGAAAAATGATAAATTGAGAATATAATGAAAAAGTTTAGGAATTTTGTTGAAAATTTGCTTTGCCCCCCCCCCCCCCCCCCCCCCCCCCCGGAAAAAATCCTGGCGACACCCATGGTTTGTGATGCACTTCAGGTGTTTATGATGCAACGTTGCATTTCAATTCCGGCATATTTTACAGCAAATTTGCATCGCTTTCCCATTCATGGGCAGTACATGTATGAGTACAGTGTTTCCCAAAAAAATTGAACCCTCAAAGCGCCCTCTTTTTCACAGCTTTTAAAAATATACATCACAAATATCGATACATATTTAATAGCTGTGAAAAAGTGGGCCCTTTGAGGGTATTTTTTTTGGGGGGGGGGGGAGGGGAGACCCAGTGTATGCCTAAAGCTCACATTTCTCAAGTTTCTGGGTTGAACAATATTTTCAGACTGAAAAAAAAAAACCACCAGCAATTAACCTAATTTGTCAAAGTGAATGAAGTGCGTGGTTATTGATGCGGTTCAATAGAAACACAGACGTGGATTTTTTCTTCTTCAGAAAATTGGGTCGTTGCTTGTTAACAAGCACAGTTAAGATACAGTTTATATGCTGCATAATGAACACGTACATTCTGTCCAGTTGCAAAATGCACTGTTGGTAGGGTGCACATTGAGTGCATGCGTCTTCAGTGTGTGTGTGTACAAGTTGCACATTGGCATGTTGCCACTTCAGTTATAGCTTCTTATTGTGGTTACCAGGATAAACTACCCTTCAATGATGTCCTAGACAAAGCAGTATTTTACTTGTACCATTTTGTCTGTTACAGATAGACCAGACATCACATTTGCTGAAGGGGAAAGCCAGCAGCACACTCAACATGGCTGACTCAGTGCCCACGCTGTCTCAGCTCGTCGTCACAAGTAAGATTTGGTTTTCTTGAGAGTAAAGGGTGCATGTCGTGAATTTTTCTTAGGAACATATTTTGTGCGACTGCGACTTTCTACTCCTCTTGAATGTATGAAAACTATTTGACATCCCTTTTGGGTTAATTTTATTCAAAAGTGCTCTTCTTTAAACATTGACAAAATGTTCCATGTTTTCCGGACAACAGAGGGCGCTGTTACTGTGATGTCGTTTCAGGAGGACACTGCTCAGTTCAGGAGCTTTGTGCTCAAATTGTGAACCCAAAATTTGCTCATTGAAAACTTTTGTGAGAAAAGTTTGCTCATTGGCTTACTGTCATCATGTACTGACACAACGAATCACCGTTGAAAAGAAAATTTATGACAGCAAAATGTCCACAATTCTGGCAACTTTTGGGTGCTGAAATAGCTGTACCATGTAGGTTTCTGCCTGAAAATGGCATCACACTTTTGCTCATGAATATGTAAATTGGCATCAGCATAAAAATAAAAAATGCGCCCAATTGCCTTTGACGATGGCAATTTGGCAAAATTGAAAAAGGGGTTAAATGGGACACAAAGGTGTAGTTTAAAAGGTTACATTAAAAAAAATTAGATTGCATGGGACCTTTAATTTTTGTGACGCCTTACTTTGATCTCTAAATTGAAATGGAAAGGTGTCGTAATGATTTTCACCTGCAAAATCAGCAAAGGATAAGGGGGGGGGGGGAGTCAGCATGATTCAAGCGATTTAAATTTAGTTGGGGAATTTATGTCAACATCTAAGTGAACAAAGATATATTTCTAAAGACAATCCAACATTGACTGACAGAAATTACAAAGTTATGTATTTTTTTTTATTCAAATGTTTACTTTTTTATGCTGAAACAAAACCAAATTATCAACCAATACCAAAAACATTACCAGTTTTTTAATCCTTGCTGACTTCCTTGTATTTTTCATAATGATCATTTACTTTTTCATGAATATGTTTTCATTGTAAAAAGCTGTAACCGCTTTTCTCTTCTAAATCAAGAAATTGCCATTCAAACCAGCGTACCACAAAATTTGTCTTACTTTGCGCAGCAACCCTAGAAACTGAATGTTAGGCCAAAAATATTCAGTCTCTGGTCAGACCAAAGTTCCGGAATTCGCGGCTTTTTTTTTTTTTTTTTGCTTTTTTTTTTTTCTTCAAGCTTGGATTGTACAGACAAGGTAGGTACTATTTTGCTTTTTTGGTGTCCTCATGTACATTGGTGTCCTCCATAATTTGCCTTGGTGCTTTCGATCATTTGCCTTGGTGCAATTTCCCATTCCTTGGTGCTCTTTGGTAAAAAAAAATTGAGGAGGTGCGGAAATAGAGGGCGCTGTTGGAGCTATTGCGGAACATTTTGGGGAAAAAAAGATCGACGCGCATGATTAAAATCGACGCGCGCGCTGCCCAGAGACCGACTTATTTTTTTTTGGCCTTAAAACCAGGACCCCTTTCCCTACTAGTCCTTATGAAAAACAGGATTTTACATTCACGTGGCCTGAAGTGTTTTGCATTTGGTCTGTTAAATTGAGGAGCTATAGAGAGAATTCAAGTAGTGGTTTAACATGTTCAGTAAGTGTTTATGCAAACAGGATACCCACAGGGATAAAATGGCATTCACGATTCAGCCTTCTGCATGATTCTCCAGGAAATTCCAGCTTTGGTTACCAAATTATGCAGATTGTTTCAAGTACAAGCACAAAAACATGTTACGAAACCTCCAAATTCATTCCAATAAACCTACGAATAAAATATTGCTTGTTTGAAATTGATAAGGCTTCCAAATTTTCAAAAGTTGCCGTTTCATTTTTTTTTTAACAGCAGCCTCTTGTGAAATTTTTTAAAAAGAGTGTCTGCAGGCATACTTTTTTAACCAACTTTGTTGTAAGTGATACCATTTCAGAAATTTAGGTGGAATATTTTCAGGCGGTGCCATCCCTGTCTTCACATTGAGCTAGGTTTTTTTTCAATAAATAGATAGTTATCACCGTCCTTATGTGTCCTTTAACACATGATCATTGTATTTTAACTTTTAGTTCGCTCGGCTGAGCTTCGTGACACCACCAACAGTTTCTTCAGCAAAGGGGACCCCTACGTGGAGATGACGGTGGATGGTCAACCGCCGCGTAAGACAGAGGTGGTCAAGAAGACGTGGAACCCATCCTGGGAAGAACATTTCACCGTGTAAGCCCTGAAATTCTCTTTGGTATTTTATTTGTGACTGTTTAGTCCTGCAAAATTCTCCACAATCTCTTGCTAGGTTTAAAAATCTAAACTCTACCATCCAACAGCTTTTGTAAATCCAACAAACTCTAAATAGATGTCTCATTTCTATTCAATGGTCAAATTTAGATCAAGCAGTGGATTAAAAGATTTGTGGCTTTTCCTGATGGATCAATGATATTCAATTTCAAGTAATGGGTGGCTTGGCATGGGTGGCTTGTGCGTAAAGCGCTCGCCCCTCACCAAGGTGACCCCGGTTCGAATCCCGGCCGTGGGACGTATGTGAGTAGAGTTGTGCATTGGTTCTCTCCTGTGCCACGAGGGTTTTTCTCCGGGCTCTCCGGTTTTCCCCCCTCCGGAAAAATCAAACCCTTTCGATCTCAGGCTGTGCTCCGTGGTCATATATGGGTCGATGTGGCCGGCAGCCATAGGCGCCTTTACGTGCCAGCGGCCTGACCACGTTGTAGCCGCGTCCTTCCCAATTCAGCATCCCAGCTGCCAGTAAGGATGATTAGCCTCCCAAATTATTATTATTATTATTAATATCGAGGAGTATCTATATGTACCCATGTGAACATTGAGTAAAGTTGATTATGTGTCAAAGGACAAGGACACTTGTCTTCTCTGACTTTTAATCTGTGGTGAGATGTTGAAGCAGTGTTGAAAAAATTAGCCCTTATCCTTCCAGTGTTTGTTGTATGTTAAGTTTGGCTTATGAAATAGTACGATGGGTCTGATGTTGTATGTCGAGTTTGGCTTACGAAATAGTGCGATGGTCTGATGTTGCAACTTGTCTCACGAATGTTTTCACCCGTGTCGACATAACCACAACGCTGGTTCAAAATACGTATTTTTTTTTTTTGTCCAACAGACTGGTGAAGCCCAATACAAAGCTGGAATTCAAAGTATTCAACCATTTTTCAATCAAGAGCGACGTTGCCCTGGGCTCGTCCAAGCTGGAGCTTCTGCCTCTCCTTTCCAAAAATAATGGACAGTGTAAGTAACTCCGATGACTTGTCCCGTTCTCAGTGTTCAGTGTTCAATTTTCTCATTCTAAGCTCCCTTTCCTCAGTCTGAGTATCACCCGTTGTCCACGAAGCCCTGTCTCAGGTCCAATGTGTCTCCGTGTCCCGGCGCGCCAACCAATCGGAGTTGACTTTACTAAATCGTGACGTCATTTCATACCAAAATCTGGACTGAGTGGTTAATCGGTCAGTTCGGTTTTTGTAATACAATAACGGCCAGGCACTGAGATCGGTTGATCGGTCAGTTCGGTTTTTGTAATACAATAACGGCCAGGCACTGGTGTATGCCGCAGCTTTTGTTGGCTCAGTTTACAACGTAAAAGAATAATAGATGTGGTGTATATAACAGGTATATAACCGAAGACCCGATATAGAAAGCGCCCGCTGAATGGTTAGAATCTCGAGGTCAAGACCAGCTTGAATTTTTAACTGTTTCTGGCTGTTCAAACCGAAAGTGGGTTTCCCAAGTAAACTCCATTTGTTTATATCTCCTTGTCAAAAAACATCCATGAAATTATTATTAAAATTATTTTTTAAAGCTATAGTCCATCATTTGTTATTAGTGCATTTTGTTAGTTTGAAGCAACAAAAGTGTTCAAAATCTAATGAAGGATACTGAGCAACTAACCTGATGAAGTTTCAGCTAAGCTTCAGCTGTACATTCCAAGACAAGCAGCATTCTAAGATCTCAACTTCAAATCAAAAGTTACTGAATCATGTTTTGAATTGTTTTGAATAGCAGCTATACGCGGCGTCGCGCACTGATCCGATGAATTATAACAACCGCGCGCGCGTGTGCGTCATTCCAATACTTGTGCGCGCTGCGCTGAATAACAAAACGAACTACTAATTTAAATTTTCCTACTGTGCTTCTTAAGAATCACCGTTGGAAAGGCCTTTTTTCGTTAATTACTTCAAAATGACAGCTTCCCAGAAAGAATAATTTCACAGGGAGTTTAGTTCCCTTACTATCTTTCAACCAAGTTTGTTTTTCAACAGTAATTACGCCAGTTACTTTTCGGATGGCTGCAAATGATGGACTATAGCTTTAAATCTTTATTTTTGACCGTCTCTTGCAGTTGACAGCTTGAAGCACACCGTTGACCTGCAACCCACGGCCAAGAGCAACTCCCAGAGGAAAGGCAAACTGCACCTGGTCCTGGACGGCCTGAAATTCAGCGCCGACACGATGGCCCGACTAGGAAGCCCCATACAGAACGGTAAGGCCCAGCACTTCAGGTGTGCATGGACCGTTCAGGTCGCTCTCCCGAGTCACGATCATTGAAGTTGTAATCGAAAGTCAATCATAAGATAATCCCACTTTGAAACACAGATTGGGTCACAAGTAGTGTCTTGGGGTTGACAAAAGAATGCCTTTTGTATGAGTAGCTGGTGCTTTGACGTGAGACTTGTAAAGACTTGTGATGACTTTGGATTGACTTATGATTGACTTGTCATTGATATAGGATGACTTGTGGTGACTTGGAATGACTTGTGATTGACTAGAGATTGACTTGTGATTGACTTGTGATTGACTTGTGATTGACTTGTGATTGACTTGTGATTGACTTGTGATTGACTTGTAATTGACTTGTGATAACTTGTGGTGACTTGCGATTGGCTTGTTTTTGATTGACTTGTGATGACATTTGGTATTGGTGACTTGTGATGACTTGTGACGACTTTTGATTGATATGTGGTGACTTGTGATTGACTTGTCGTGACTTGTGGTGACTTGTGATCGACTTTATGGTGACTTGTGTTTTGACTTGTAGCGACTCATGAACTAACTCAATAACAACTCTGGTAATCATGTCATCACGAAGTCGCTCTTTTCTTTGCTGTGTTCTCAGGACTGCCACCCAGCCAGCCCAATGGAGACATCCCACCTGCTCAAAACGGCCCCTCAAACAGCAGCAGCAGCACCCGGAGGCTGAGTGCCGGTCGCCCCTCGGCAGGCCACATCGCATCCCAGGCTGCTGCAGTGGCCGTGGCTTCCTCTGCCAGCTCAGGTAACATCTCAGGGACTTCAGCAAACAGCGCCGCCCCTCAGCCTGCTGCAGCAGCTACGTCAGCTGCAGCCACAGAAACTGGCTCGTCAGCAGCTTCACCAGCAACAGCAGCAGCAGCAGCAACACAGGCGGTTAGGCGGAGGCCACCTCCTCCACCGCCGGCAGCAAGAGCCCCTGGCAGGCCGGCCCAGCCACCTCCTGGTAGGTACTGGATCATAAACCCTGGCTCCATCTTTTGGTTTGGCGTCATCTACAGCTGTAGATGCGTAAGAGTCCTGCCCCATTTAAACTCAGTGGATATACACCAACCGTTGGACTTGTGTGACGGGATTTTGTGTCTCTATAGCGGAAAATGGATCAGTATTGCACTAGAGTCTGTCAGGTCAGGGACTAAAATGATTAAAATGGAGCCTGAAGCTATAGGCGGAGACAAAGAGGAAACCACTGAGAGGTGCGAGTGCATTGCCGCTGTTAAGACTGGTTTCCCCTCCCATAATATGGGGACCGATAGCTAATTCCAATTTAAAGCCATCGATTGGATCACTTTGGCGCATGCGCTGCAGGATGTTCTATTTTAAAAAAAATGGTGTTTACAGCTTTGCGCGGGGATGACAGTTGAACACATGGCTATCAGAAAACTGACAAGCATTTCAACTGCGTAGGTTCAAATGCTGAAAAGTAGTGCCCCCTCTCTTGATTGACAGTTGCCAGAGACACTTTCAAATTCAGCGAAAATCAAAGCTCATCACCACCCAAACTGCACACTGGTAGTTGCCTTGTTAACATTTTGCAATAGGCCGGTTCCGCACTAACATTATCGTTGTGATTTTGTATTCAGGGGGGTGGGAATCAGACCTAGGCTAGTCTTACATATAATTTGCATACATTAGGAGGAAGTAATGCATTCCTAATCTATTACTTGCTACCGGTCCCTACATTTGAAGTCCGAAGGACAATGGAGGGACTGGGAACCAGTCTATGCCGCCCACATGCCCGTCACATGCGGTGGGCCCCTCCCACAAAGTAGTCACACAGCACCATCTAATGTTTATGCACAGAGCCATTATTTATAATTAAAAAAAAGTATAGACTCGTCAGTCCTTCTTTCAAATGTACATTCAACCTTTATCAAGGAACGTCAGCCTACTTTGAACATAAAACAAATCACTGTCCACTCTTCTGGGCTCTTCCCATTCCAGGGCGGGGATCGCCAGCCACCGCTACCAACAGCACAGCACCACCACCACCAGCAGCAGGAGTCCGTGGCCCACCCCCTGGTAATCCACCACCCCCGATTGCTCCTCCCCCTGGACTCCCACCAGCCGGGGCAGCGCACAGTGACATCAACAGCCAGCCACTCCCTGCAGGGTACAAATAGTTTATTTTCACTTTTTCATATATTCATGAACTAAAACGCTTAATTTCAATAGTCAGTGCTTCAGAATATTGGGAGCTCCTCATGCTCACTTCTTGTTCAGCTTTGTTGCAGTAGACATTTGTATTTAGGTAAATTCAGTGTTGTAAAGTTTTGTGCAAATTCCCACAATTATACTGTAATATTATGACAGGGCGGGATTTTGTCATGATTCTTACCGATTTCAGGATTTTTAAAGAATCCCTTTTGAAATCTGGAATTCGTGACGTTTTTCCTGTGTAGGTATTTTTACCTGTAAAAGTCAGGGGTGAGGTTTCTCTGGATTTTTCCGATTTCCGTATTCTGTTTCCCTATTGTCGTTTCCCTATTAACGAAAGGTCTTTTGCAACTTTTCAAATATAGCTCTTGCCAAAAAAAGTCAACATTTTCAATTTACGACGGTTTCAGATGGTTTCAAAAATTCTGTATTAGAGAAACCTAACAGTTTGTGAAGAGAAATCGTAAGAAAGTACCCAGTTTTTGTCCCGCCAAATTCCTTATCAACATCTACGCATTGAATTTGGTACTACGTGAAAGCTGGAACTTTTTTTATAGCAATGACCAAATAGTACAGGTCATTAGTTTAAAAGGCAGGAATGCCAAGCCGAAATGTTCAGTATCAAAAGACGTCATTGATGTCATTCTCCAAGATGGCGATGCCCATCAGCAAATGCGCTCCGAAGTTATGCCAACTTATGCAACGCTACAGTTGACATATTCGTCAATCTTTCTGGTTACAAAAGTTAATTGAAAAGTACATCGTTTATCGCGTGAACAATGATTTTACTTTTGGGTTTGAGTGATTGCATCTGTAACAAGAGGACACCCATTTTTACACAGTTGCAGAAACAGTTGCAGAAATTGTTTGGATTTTCTATTTTCCCCAATCTCACCCCTATGAACAGTACGAATTAAGCCTCAAAACCTAAGCAGCGTAAATCTGAGCACTTAACTTTTTGATGACAAGAAGTTGTTCACAATATATGACTTAGTCAATTCTTTTATTTGCCCACTAGTTGGGAGGTGAGGTTGGACCAGCACAGCCGGCCATATTACGTGGACCACAACACACAGACGACGACCTGGGAGAGACCACAGCCTCTCCCACAGGGGTAAGCCCAAGGACGAGATGGTTTTGTGCTTTTACTCGTAGTGAGCCCTGTGAAACAAAAGTGGGCGTTGTCTGGATTATCGTGTCCTAGGCAAGATTTTAGAAACAAAGGAGGAGTATACAAAATACGCAATGACTTTATTTTGATATCATGAAACGCTAGTGGCAAAATTCCCTGAAGTGGAAATGTGTTTAATCTTGCACCTGCATGGTGGAAATGCATGTATTTCCATCGTTCGTATTCTATTGTTCATATTTCCACGTTCATATTCATCACAATGTCAATCTGTGTGGTGCATCAAAATGAGTGGAACATAATTCTCTTTTTATAATGCATATAGAAAATGAAGTGTGACAAGGCCCCATTGTATTTCGTCGGGTCATATATTTCGTCGGTCGCACCACGAACCGGCGTATGTAGATTTTTTGCCAAATTGAGTTTTTGTCATTAACGTTTTTATTTCATCAAAGGGCTCATTCTCAGAAAGTTTTATTCCAATCTGAGTTCTAATTAACTGAGAACGCTAATTAGACTGTGCGGCGTATCTTTAAAAAATCAAAAATCTGCACCACGAAGTGGCGTATCACCATAGTGCTATGACGTCACAAAGGAGCGTCGACATGAAAAGTGTGAATTTAGCGTTTCACGATCTGACGTATCTCCGTATCTGGCACACGGCCAGTATTACATGCGTTGCATGACATACGATAAACATGATAAAAATCTGTTTCACGAAGTGACATACAACTTGGGAACTGAATTTCTCAAAAACTAAGCAACTCAGATGCACACAGATTGCATACAATAGTTTAAAATATAATTCACTACCAAAAACGAAACAGCTTGAATTCTTACACATGGAGTACATGGAATGACACTACAAAATAATGACTAACTTTAAATCGTTTTTTCTCGAAACAAAAACAAATGCGATACGTCAGTTCATGGTGCAACCAACGATTTTGTTGTTCTTTCTGTGCTGCAGATGGGAGAGGAGGAGGGATCCTCAGGGTAGGATCTACTACGTGGATCACAACACCCGCACCACCACCTGGCAACGCCCCACGGTGGACTCCCTACGTACATTCCAACAGTGGCAACGACAGCACAACCACCTGCAGAACACCACTATGCAACAACTGCAACAGAGGCTATACCTACCGGTCAGTTCAAGTTGATTATAACCCTAACCTTCCCAAATCCTCCAAATTCTTCTTTGCAAAATGGAAGCTTTTGCAGGATGGAGGCTACATGGCAAAAACGTGTGGCTGATTTTGGAGGATGTACTGAGTCAAGGTCTTAAGCTGGACCATGTGTTGTTTATGCTCAGCCGTGCATAAATTTAGACCTAGATTAGACTTGAAATCCTCCACACTGCTCCAGGATGTCACTGGCTCTGCCTCGAAATATGGACAGTGACTGCTGGAGGATTTTGCAGGATTGAGGCAGTGGTCACCACTCCAAGGACCACATTCAAGAAATAACATGATTTTGGAGGATTGAGGCTGCATGCAATGTTTTACATGAAGGCAGTTGGAGGATTTTGCAGGATTGAGGTTGCATCCTCTCAAAAATGCCTAGGGAGTTAGGGTTAAAGGGAATATACATCATTTGCTTTTGCTGTAATTTCCAGAAATGGATGGAATTGGGGGGTTGGAAATATATAGCAAATATAGTTACACTGACTTTTTTGAGGTTTTGGGTTCGAAAATGCTATAAAAACCAAGAAAAACAATCATTTTCCTGTAGTCTAATTCCCTGACTCCATATAAGAAGAAACACAGCAGTTTACATACATTGGGGAGTTGTAAGGTCAGGGAACCAGTCTAGCTGGCTTGTACCCGCTCATAGGTGTGTAATCGATTGCAAACAAGTGCGATGGTCAATTGGGACCAGCGTTGGAAATTGATACAAAAATACCACTTTTCTTGAAAATGACAGTATACCAGGTGCCATGATTTTACAGGATGCTTTACACTGTCATTCACTAACAGTCCAGCAAGGTATTTCAAAATGATTTGGTAGTTTTATTTTTTGATGTTTGCAAATGTTGTATTTTCCCTTTAAAGCTTCCAACTTGATTTCAGACTTAGTTTCTTGTCTATGATGTTTGAAGACTGATTACAGCTCTGACACAGATTTTGTAGAAATTGGGCATTTTTTTTTCCTTTTCCTTTTTTTGATTGTTATGGAGTAACCATGACGTGAGCTGCATGTTACACGTGAATTCCATTCTTTCTTTTTCCCTCCTATAGTCTGGAAGTGGTGTGGAGGCCAACGACCCTCTAGGCCCTCTACCTACTGGATGGGGTGAGCACCAGACTAATTTCATACATTCATTCTTACTCTTCTTTTTTTCCGTCTGTATTTCTCGTAGTATCAGACCACATCCGTATGACTTTGCTAACAAACATACAGTAGTTAAATCAGCAAATAAAAAAAAATTTCAGGAAAAGAGTAATGTCTGTGACGGAGTTTTTAAGAGCTCAGTGAATAAACCTGAAAATGTATTTTTCAAATCTTATTCATCCATCCTCTAGTTATGGTCAAGGAGATTACAGACTAGGAGTTTTGGATTATTTGTCTGAATAATTTATTATATATCATGGTTAGGCCCAAAAAAAAAAGTCTCCGGTTTCTGGTATGCGCGCGCGTCGCCGTAGGCATGCGCGTCGGCAAAATGAAAAAGTTTTTTTTTTCAATAAAATATGATGTCTCAAAACCGCCAAACTCACTGGTTTGACTGGAATCCTGCTGCTGCACAGTTTTAACATGTTTTTAGATGGGGTTGTGATCGAGAATGAGCTTTATGTGGCCTCTCTGGACTCCCGTATATTTGCACTAAGTTTAGTCGGGCACCATTTGCAGTCATCAGCCGACATTTGAAGCAAAAAAGACAGGTAAAAAAAAGTAAAAAGCCGCGTCGCCGCACCACTTTTTGGGCAAGCTCCATACCAGAAACCGGAGAGGTTTTTTTTGTTTGGCCTTTACAAACTGAGTTTAATTTCTTACCTTATACACTCCTTTTTGAGGGAATCGGCATGAATTTGAATTGTCTCTTTTTCTCTCCACAGAGAAACGAACCGACCAGCACAACCGAACCTATTTTGTGAATCACGAAAACAAAACCACGCAGTGGGAAGATCCACGGACGCAAGGGTGAGTTTTCTTCCCCTGTTTCCCCAATAACGCAGCAAGAATTTGTCTTTCACGTTACGGCTGATAAACAGACAACTGATAAAAATGTTTACTGGGGTGTTTGAATCCATTTCTGTCTTCCACCAAAATGGCAATCTGTAATGGTTAAAGGGCCCATGTGATGTTACCTTTTTTTTAATGCAGTCCTCGAAAGTGTTTCCCATTTAGCCTTATTTTCAAGTTTCATTTTGTCATTTTTAAGGGTATTTTAGTGTCTTTTTGGTTGTTATACTAATGGGAATTTCCATATTCATGAGCAGAAGTGTGAAGTCATTTCAGGCAGAAATCTCAATATTACAGCTATTTCAGCACCAAATATTGCGAGAATTTTTGATATTTTGCTGTCGTAAATTTTTTTCTCTTTGGTGATTTATAGTTTCAGTACATGACAGTCAGCCAATGAGCAAAAATTTCTGACATGTTTTCAATGAGCATATTTTGGGGTCACCATTGGCACAGAAAACTTAAAACTGAACAGTGTCTTCCTGAAATGACATCAGACCAACAGTGCCCTCATTTGTCAGGAAAAGCATAACAATTTTCAGTGTTTTTAAAAAGTGCACTTTTCAATAAAATTAATAACCAATAAGGGTTGTCAAATAGTTTTTATAAATTTAAGTGGAGTAGAAAGTTGCACAAACTATGGAAAGAAAGCTGCATCCTGGCCCCACTTTTTGCATCGTATATTATCTCAGTGAAGGTCAGTCAAAAATGTTGAAAAGACGTGAATCTGGGACGGAGAAACATTTCCAATTTTGTTAGAAAAATACTTTGAAAATGCTCTTGACTCTCCATAGACTTTGTACACAACTGAAGAAGTGGCGTCTGGATACTACATTCCTTCCCAAAATATGTCCTCAGGAAAAATTCATGTCATGGGCCCTTTAATGAGACTTGCCATATGTGATGAATGCAGAAGGCCAAAGTCAGTCAAACATTTTCAAACCTCCTGCGGTATCTGTCCAAACAAAAAATGGATTTACTCAATCAATATTTGTACTGAAATGCATTTTGAGGTTATGAATGAATTTCACGTCCTGCATATTGAAACTAATTGTTGTTGTGCTAGTTTCATTTTGTCTCATCAGTTTTCATTTATTACACTCTGGAGGTAACGGTATTTTTCACTTGCGTCTGGAATTATCAGAATCAATCACATCTTGATTAAATAATCTTGATACGTCTTCTCGCAGTGCCAGCATGCAGGAGGACCCCTTACCCGACAACTGGGAGATCCGCTACACAAAAGAAGGCGTCAGGTACTTCGTAGATCACAATACCAAGACCACGACGTTCAACGACCCACGACCCAACGCTGCCAAAGGGTGAGTCATATTTCTAATGTTTGTCGTTCACCGTAACACCCCTGGAAAACGCCACTCGAGATGAGGGCTGCATGAAGACGGAAAAGGAAAATAATCTCAAAAAGAAAACAAATACAAAATTCAATATGCCATTGAAACATTTTCCTACTCGTAATTTTGTACAAGCATTACATTCACTGTGTGGACTTCCGAAACAATAGAGGTCCACATAAACCAGGTAGCAGTGAAGTTGTGTGGACTAGCCCACGTCCGCACAGTGTTTCCCCCTCTCTGGAAAACAGGTTTAGAGGCATTTTTGAGTTGGGTTTATCCGTGGCAAAATGAAGAGAAACACTAAAGGGCATCATAGAAAAAAAATGGGTTGAAAGAGTTTTCACAGTGTGAGTAAAATGAGGTTTATCACCGGTTACACTACACGAAAACAAAGGAATGTCCACACTACGTATGTAACGATAACATGTCTGTGTTTGTGATGGGTAACCTCAAATTCCAGTAATAAGCCCTCAAACCTGTCAATGGCAAACTTTTTAAGACCTTGCCTTATCAAAAAAGTGTGATTATCATGTTTTGACCAGTGCTGTTGTTTTGTCGTTTCCTTTTTCACAGACCCAAGGGTGCCTACGGTGTGCCGGTGGCCTATGAGCGCAGCTTCCGATGGAAACTGGGCCAGTTCCGCTATCTGTGTCAAATCAACGCCTTGCCAAGCCACGTCAAGATCAACGTCTCCAGGACCACGCTCTTTGAAGACTCGTTCCATCAAGTGAGTGTCTCAGGAAAAAATAAACTTCTTTGAATTTGATCAATTACAATTGCGATCCGGCATTCTGTGGAGACCATGTAGAAACTGAATGGGGCTCTGTGGACTACTAACGAAAGCTGGTCAAAGACACATGTATGAGTGTCAATGGGAGGGGTGTGTGTTACACCCCTCATTAGTAATTTTTATCAGCAAATTTGTCATCTTTTTGGCAAAATTATTTGCCTGTTGGTAAATATGACACAACGAATAGCGCCACCTATTGACTTAAAGCATGGTTTGCATGTATGGGCCTTATTCAAGAGTCAGCCATATTGGATTGAAAGTGAGGTAAAAATCTTGATTTTTGGAACTTGTGCAGAGAAATGAAACCAAGTTAATTTCTAATTAATTCCAGTCTGCTTCAACGAATGATTTAAAATTTGTAATTAAACATTCCCTAATGTTTAAAGCCAGATTAAAAAAAAAAATTACAGTAAATAAGGCTGCATTGTGCCTACATAAATAGTCAGGCACCAGCCTATTCAACAGTTAACAATTAATGAAATACATTCAGGGAACTCAACAAAAATGGCCAACTCGTGAATAAGGCCCATACCTAGCATTGAGATACTCGTGACAAGGGTCATAGGTCACATTGACCAACTAATAGTTCACAAACCCATAGCCTCTGGCCATTGGACAAAAATACCGGGGCTTTGGTGTGCAGAAGCTAAAGCTTGTAAAGTGTCTCCTATGGGCTCCGTGCGCCAACAAAAGAGGGCGCCCTTTTACCTAGCAACAATGTCCCATGGGTGGGACATATAGCTGGTTGACGCGCATCCTTCCTTGTGTGTGATGCACGTACACCAGGGGATTTGTACTATGTACACGCAGTAGTACGGCCGCGCATCGCGGCAAACTTGCAGTCGGGCAAGATGGCGTCGGTCGGTCACTCCCAACTGTACCTTCTTTGCTGGTGAGGGGGTACTTGTGAACGGAGCGGATAGACTGTATACTTGAATGCACTCAATGAAAATTTACGTTAAAATTTATTTTACAAAAAAAATTTCCCCGTCCCCCAGATAATGAGGCATCAAGCTTTTGATCTGCGGAGGCGGCTGTTCATCATATTCAGAGGAGAGGAGGGTCTAGACTATGGTGGTGTTGCAAGGTAAGAAGGACTTCAGTAAACTTGGCTGTAGAAATGCGTTTATCAAGTGAATAGTACGGTGCTGCCACATTGTATCTCTTGCAGAAAGTTTGCATGTTTTTCTTGAAAGTCAGTACATAAATTTTTGGAAGTCGGTATGCATTAAAAATGACAATGCTTGCTGGCTTTGCAGATCTGTAGCATATTCATTCTGAAAGCCAATGGTACCTTTGAATAGTTTTGAATTTTGTAATGAAAGCCGACTGATATTTCTAGAAGCCGCTGAAACATTTCTGAAGGCTTGGGGAAAACTTTTGTGTAAATTAGTAAATACTTCTGAAAGTCAGTGGCTGCTTGGAAAGGCAGTGAAAAATATCAAAAACTACTGATTAACTGATTTTTGTTTTAACCTGAAAGTCATCAGGTTACAAGTAGCTGTAGCAACTTCGGACCTAATTTCATTGGTTTGTTTGCATTTCTTAAAACTAGTGCCAGTGATCATTTCTCATATTAATTTCTGAATGAACACGTACAAGTTAGCTACCAAACTCATCACACATGCCTTCCCCGTGGCGTTCAACACAATGCGACAGTTGTTAAGGGAAGAGTACAAAGCTAAGAAGCGGTAAGTCGAGGTTGTACCCTGAGGTACCCCGTAAAACATCAAGGTAAACTTACAGTTACCGCCTGTATAATTTCATATTCTTCCCTTAATTTTCCCTTTTCCTACCCACCAGGGAATGGTTCTTCATGTTATCTCACGAGGTTCTCAACCCCATGTACTGCCTCTTTGAGTATGCCAACAAGAGCAACTACTCGCTGCAGATCAACCCCGCCTCCTCGGTCAACCCTGACCATCTCTCCTACTTCCGATTCGTCGGAAGGTTCATTGCAATGGTAAGCTTCGAAAGGAAGGATATATTGTTGCATTTCTGGTAAAAAAATATTTAAATGAAATAAATTGTAATGCTTATGTAGCGCTTTCCATGGTATCAATAATCTCAAAGCGCTTTACAATTATCACCCCGTTCATCAGGCCATGGGACCACGCGGCAGCCGATATCAGCGCACATTCGGTCCTCTACCCTCACAGGTACCCATTCATACTCCTGGGTGGAGAGAGGCAATTGTAGTTAAGTGTCTTGCCCAAGGGCACAAACACCATGTCCCTGGTACGGTTTGAACCCACGCACCATCGTGCGTGAGTCAGAAACCTATGGCATTCTACAAACTTTGGTACCAAAGATTTAATTTGTTTTCCACTATGTTTGGCATTTGTCTAGTTAAAATGCCTCTGGTGCAGTAGTTATTGGTCCAGTAGATAATTAACTGAAATTTTACTCGTTTGAATTTTTTTCAGGCGCTTTACCACGGCAAATTCATCTACAGCGGTTTCACAATGCCGTTCTACAAGCGCATGCTCAACAAACAACTGACACTGAAGGACCTTGAAAGTATCGACCCTGAGTTCTATAAATCTCTATGCTGGCTCAAGTAAGTCTGTTTAACTCTCTATGCTCCACAAAATTATATCCCCTAATAGCAACAGTAATTTTGATAGGAAGAATAAATGAATCTGTCTGAAGTAGTGTTGTTTCAACTCGATAGATTGTCCTAGCTTGAAATTTGAGCTAAGAATGTTTGTAAGCATACATGGCCTCTCATGCGTGTCCCTGCCTTTGACAGACTGGCTTGCTTAGAGTAATTATAAATGTGCCTGGAAATGGGAAATAACAGACAATGTTTACATGATTAAAAAGCTGGATAGTAGGACAATAACATGCAACAATCCTGAAGTCCTAGACCCTGTAGTTTTGGAGATACTTCAAGATTAATTTTTTTGGGACCCGATTTGGTTGGTGTAGGAAATCTCCATATGCACAATGCATAGACTTGTCATAAAGTACGGTAAAAAAAAAATCTGTTTCACATGGAGCTGATGGTTACTTAACAACTCGTTACTTTTCTCTTTGCGTTTTTGTTTCTTAGGGATAATGAGATCGATGAGTGTGATCTAGGCATCACCTTCAATGCCGACTTTGAGATTCTCGGCAAGCTGGAGACGGTGGAACTCAAGGAGGGTGGGGGCGACATCGTGGTGTGCGACGAGAACAAAGAAGAATACATCAAGTAAGCCGGCAGTAGGGCAAGCTAGAGCAGAGAACCCTGGGCTCAAAGTCATCACACTGCCAACCAGAGAATTATGTTGCTTATGATCACTGTTCGGTACTTGTGGTCTTGTGAACAGTAGATTGAGTTTCTCGACTACATATGAGAGCGTTGTAGGAGGGAAATAGGCCCAAAATTTCCTACACCAGTCAAATCAAGATTTGCATGCCCTCAACTTCTCCAGTATTATAGCACTTTGAGGGCCATGCACTTGAGGGTTTTTAAAAATAGATGGGTGGAAACTGTGTAGGGGACTGCGAGCTCGTATTTCTGTGAAATTCGGATGAATGAATCCTAAAATTGCTGTATTTTGCAACGGAGCGTAGGAATCCTTTTTTCAAATTGGTGATGGGTTTCGGGACTACTTTTAGGGGTGATCGTCTTTGGACGGAATTTCCCCCCAAAAGTCATTGGTTAACCAGCCAAAAATTTAACAGAAAATGAAAGGTGATGGAATAAGCTTTAGTTTGATGTGTGTCTTAAACACCTTGGAGAGTTGCGAGTATTTGAAGAAAGTTTGGTAGTGCGTGTAATTATCACTGAGGTCTATGTAAGTCATGGACTGCGACCTCAGCCAACTAACGTGGGTTTGAGTGAAGTAAGTCGAACCGTGGTTCAACTACGGTTCTTACTCCAACTTGCTCCCGGGTATATCTGTATCAGAAGATCTTAGTATTAATGATGCTCATCCAAGGTAACTGTATCGAGAAATGTAAACCAATTTTTGTTTCGCATCTTGTTTGTTCATTGTTTACCTCAGTTTGATGACAGAGTGGCGTTTCACCCGCGGCATCGCGGAGCAGACCAAATCGTTCCTGGATGGCTTCAACGAGGTGGTACCCCTGCAGTGGCTGCAGTACTTTGACGAGAGGGAGCTGGAGGTATGTGAGGCTAATCAGTGACGGTGTTGATTGCTTTGGGGTGATGGTGTAGTCAGTTTTTTTTCCCCAGGGCCGACAAGTGAACTGAAATATAACATGGTACAACATGAAAAAAGCCCGAGAAACTAGACAGTGTGGGGGTTTGAGTATGGATCAGAATCTTGGACTGTGGTTGGTTGAGTTTTGAAACAATGAAATGTTACATCATTTCAACAGTATTTTTTTTATTCTTTCTTTGGATTGTTAGCCCTTACTCTCGCAGATGCTTTCAAATCCGCTTGGAGTTTGGGATTATGTTAAAGGGTTGACAAAGCAGAGCCCAGATACTGTTAATGTAAATGTGGCTGGCTTTCTCTTAGAAGATAAAGAGCAAAACAATGTGCCATTGGCTCCTCCATTGTTGTTTTATTCTTTGGAATATTAAAGGTAGAGTAGATCAATTGCAGCTATCCAAAAATTAACTGACACCATTATTGATGAAAATTTTACTTGGTTTGAAGACAGTAATGGCACTAAACTCCTTGTGAAATTATTCTTTCTGGCATGTCGTCCTTTTGAAGAAAATAATAAAAGAAGGCCGTTTCTGTTAGCAGTTGGTTTGTAATTCGGCAAATCCGTGAGTTGGTGCGCGAAAGTGTTGATACAACGCACACGCCCGCGTGGTTGCTATTATTCGTCGGTTCAGTTTGTGACATCGCGTAGCTGCAATCGGCTGAATGAGAACGTGTCCCGGATCCTGAATTCAGGCACAATTAAAAATATGGCTCGGCAACTTTTGAATTAAAATCGAGATCCTAGAATATTATTTTCTTGAAATATACAGCATTCACTGAACTAGTAATAACACCCGTCTTTAGATTTTGAGCAGTTTTGTTGCACAAATGAAAAATGGTCGACCCTACCTTTAAGGAAAGCTACCAAAAAGCCTTAGCAATGAAGTTAATTATTTTTTCGTCCGATTTCAGCTGATGCTGTGTGGCATGCAGGAGTTTGACGTGGAAGACTGGTACCGGAGCACCATCTATCGCCACTACACGCGGGAGAGCAAACAGGTCCAGTGGTTCTGGCGCGCCGTGCGGGAGATGGACAACGAAAAGCGGGCCCGCCTGCTGCAGTTTGTCACAGGAACGTGTCGCTTGCCAGTCGGCGGCTTCGCCGAACTCATGGGTGAGTTTTGAACAGTATAAGATATATGTGATGCGATCAAGCTAAATGAGTCGTTTGTCGGGAATTTTCATTTGGAGATTCAGGCCAAAATAGGGCCACTTCATCACATCACTTCATCACATCTCTTGGTGTTCCGACTTCCATTATTTTTGACCTAAAAATGGCATCAGCATGCGGTTTTCACAGCAGAAATGCCGAGATTGTGCTCGTTTCAAATCTGTAATAAACTTTTTTTTGACCAGGGTCGACAAACGACTCATTTAGCTTGATAGCATCACATATATTTTGAAACCGTATAAGTGGTATGAGATGGTACATGCACTGGGACGGATTGATTAAACTTTTGGCAATATTTCTCGAGCAGTTTAAAGGCACAACGTAGTGCCTGTTGCAGAAGACTTTTTAAAAGTCTGTTGAGCAGTCAAGGCTGGTTAAGTTGCTTGGTGATGTTCAATAAGCATAATTGCATGGATGTTTGGTTTTTAATCGGCAGGGAGTAACGGTCCACAGAAGTTCTGTCTGGAGAAGGTTGGCAAGGAGACCTGGCTTCCCCGCAGCCACACATGGTAAGGCATTGATCATTCCATGTAGACTCGGTATAGAGGGCGCTATTCGACCACTCACAAAAGTTACAGTGCGTGGACACACCACTGATCTCTATATACAAACTGGATAGCAGATGCCCATACAACAGTTGGGTAGTTGAATTTGCACTTTGACCAGTTCGCCCCCTGATTTTCAAAAAATGGTCGCCAATATACGAACATTTTACGCGTACATAGAACGCACTGTATCAAGAGTCGATGCCCATTGTGATCACGTACACATTTTATGATGTTCTATAAAGGACAAGTTTCCGTCGTGATTATATATTTCGAAATGTCGCAAAAAGTGAACTGCAGCATTTCAAAAAGTGAACCACAACGTTTGAAAAACTGTAACCCGTGTTCAGTGGTGGTGGACAAAAGGTAAAACAGGTGAACCACGATGTTACATGAATCACAACAGCCTAAGACTGCAACTTGTCCTTTATAGAACACCAGCCGGTCTCCCCAATATGGCTGCTAATGGATTTCTTCTGCGGTCTCTGTACGCTATCCAGTGTATATATAGAGATCAGTTGGACACATATTGCACAAAATACGACCAAATTGTCAACTGCATGGACAGAAATGCACAGCAATAATGAACCCAACAACTGAGAAACTCTACAATAAAAATTCACGTTGTTTCATGAATTTGCACTTTTCCATTCCTTTGCTGTTTGTATGTGTTTGAATAATTGACAACATTTCACTTTTCCCAATTCTTATTCCTGTTTCTCTGTTTTGATCTTCTTCTCAATGTTTATTGTACAGCTTCAACCGGTTGGATCTACCACCGTATAAGAGTTACGAACAACTCCTGGAGAAGCTGCAATTCGCCATCGAAGAAACAGAAGGATTTGGCCAAGAATAAGTAACCTCCCACTCCACACCCCCTCTCACCCCGCCCCCATCGAGGCACTGTTGTGATTGGTCCAAAGGGCCATTAATATTCATCATTATTGTAATAATCGCATTGGCATTGGCTACCCACTGACAGTCATGTGATCGTTTTTCTTTCCGTTAAGATTTTATATTTCTCGTCATCTTCATTTTTCCTTCAGATTTTTTTGTTTCCAAGTTAGAAAAAGTCGCAAAATTTTCTGCATTAATTCTGTCCGGTGGTACCTTTATTGTAGGTAATTTGTGAGCAGCTTACCTGTAGGTTAGGTTACTGTCACATCAAGGTATAGGCCAATCAGTTTTGTTTTTACAAATAGATCTCTGAACCTCCTGCTTTGAGCACGGTCCAAATTCATGTCGCTGCTAAGCACTCCGTTTTCTGCTTACTGAAGCTTTCAGTGAGACTGCAGGCAGTAAGCTTGGGAGAGACCGTGCGTAACTTCAGAGGGTCAATATATGCTTACATTGATACCCTTTTTTTTAGAAATGTTTAAAATTTTACTGCACGGTTCGCAAGTGCACAGTTCAAGAACTTCACTTGACTTGTTTGCAACTGAACATGTTGGAACTCGTAGTGTCTGTAAATGAGAGGGAACGCACACGAGCGTAGGCACTCTGTGAACAATTTTGCTTTAGAGTGTCCTTAACGGCCCGTCTCAATTCATATCCGGGATGAGTTTTGGACAAGTTGCGGGTAGAATCATTCACTTTGTCCAACAGATTCTCTTGTCTCGGATATGTTCCGGGGAAATTTTCATTAGCAACTGGTCCACTTGCCAATACAGTGGAACGCCGCTATACCGAACACCGCTATACCGAACATTCGGCTATACCGAACATCATCCTTGGCTCCTGGTTTTAATGTACAAAACGTACCGAACATTGTTGTTGAAAAAAGTCAACAGATTAAACAAAAAATCTACAGGTTGTACATGTATAAAACACTATTTGGGCCACTTATAATTCCCGAACATCAAACGACCCATAGTTACACCGTGTTTGAATGTTGAAGAGCGATAGATGGCTATTATTTCCCCAGAGGAATAGAAGGGAAAACCACTCGTGAGAAATGCCAGTTCACTATTGGTCAAAAGAGGGTATCGGCAGTTCAAAATCGCTATACCGAACGATCGTTATTACGAACACTTTCTGTGGATCCAACGATGTTCGTTATAGCGGCGTTCCACTGTACTTCATTGCAGGAAGATTGCGGGGAAGTTGTTCAGAATCCTGCAACTTATGCCCGATACAGTGTCGGCAACTGGAACTTCTCTGGAGCTCATCCCGGATATGAATTGAGAAGGGCCCTATTAGTAAGGCTTCATTTTTTTTTACCCTGCAGAGCACAAGTGCACACCAAGTCAACGAATTAAAGTTTATGCCAACTGTACAATTTTAATGAATTTATTGTTTATCGTTGCAGTTACACTAGTAATGTTTAAGACACTCTTTGTTTTTAAATCCCTTGTAATGCTATAATATTTGTTTGACGTGTCGGAGCAGATTTGGGTTTTGGGATTCCTGCTGACAGTGCATCGTGTATGCTTCGTCTGGCACGTGGATTGAAGACATGTCACACATGCATGACACTGTTATAGATCTGAAAGGTTTTTTTTTTAAAAGTAGGTTAACATAAAAACGGGGAAAATGAGGACAAGTGATGTGCCTCTATAAACAGGCATGAGATTTTTCAGACTTTTGTCCGAAATCAGATTTTTTTTGAATCTGCGAGAAAGACATTAATATAGAAAGATATTCATCTTTCAGACATTTCATCAATTTTCAGATATTTTTTTGGGAATTGACAATCTCATCCATGTGTAAAACAATAGTCAAGTCTCAACATTTGGAGATTTCAAAGTCAGAAATTATTACTTTAGTGGCATGCAGTGTTGGTTGAGTCAATTCATTTGAGGTCTTTGAGAATGTTGGAAAAAAAATCTTAATTCACTCAAGTGGGTCATGTTTAACTGTAACATAAGGCCGCAGTATTTCCAGGAAAAAGAAAAAGATGAAAGGGTTCCTACTTTTACTCTTTGGGCATTTTCTGTAGAATTTGAATCCTGGGCACGTGTGGTCTAGCAGTAGAGCATAGGATTTATGATCGTGAGGTTGTGGGTTCGAGCCCCGCCGTGGCCATACGTGTTGTGCCCTTGAGTAAGGCGCTTTACCTGAATTACTCCTCTCAACCCAGGTGTTAAATAGGTACCAGCATTATTCAATGCTGGGAAGGTAACAGACTCGCTGTGGAGGAGGTGTGGCGATTCCCCCACAGCAGCATAATAAGTCTGGCCCAATCGCTAAAGAAAGAGAGATGGGCACTCCGTTCCTGTGAACACAGGTTCGTCCCCCTTTACCTTTACCAGAAATCTGCCACTGTCTAGCAAACCAACGTTAAATCTCTCGTAAGAACTCTGAATGCCAAGTAGAGTGGCAGTGCTTGGGTTTTATCTTACTTAGTCCTTTGGAAATCCTCCAGAAACCACCTTGCAGATCTCGAAGGATCTGGGAGATGAGAGGATCTGAAAGATGAAAGGATCTGAAAGATGAGAGGATCTGGAAGGATTGTGTTACACCTCCCCCCTTCACTGGATGAAAGCCGCTCCCACCCACTCTCAGTAATGTCTATAGTTTATAAGTCTACGTGTTAAAAAAAATTGTTTTAACCCCACGTTTTGATCTGTTTCTCCCTGCACAGCCCAGTATTCATTGTATTTACTACGCGATTGTAAACCCTAGAATCATGGCATGCAATGTTAATCTAATCGGCTCAAATACACAGCAAATTAGCTTGTAATATATATACTATACAGGTGTTATTGTAATCTTTTTTTCATGTGTATATAGCTAGAGGATATGAACTATTTTATTGAGTTGTTCACTTGTCCACATATTTAGAATTTGCCTTAAAAATAACTAGGATGGAGAAAAACCCAAATGGGAAACAGTTGTTAAATATGCGTTATTACTTATCCAAGATTTTATTCGTTAATTTATGAGATGGCACCATTATGTAAATGCGTAGTTAGTCCTACAAACTTATGACAATAACTCCCCACTCCCCCCCCCCCTTTCTATTTTATTTTATGAAATGGATAAACTACAAGCAACCAATGCATGGCAAGTCTGAATGCATTTCCTTGCAAAAACACACAGCAGCAGAAATCCAAATGTTTGCCATCAGTCGAGTCCTGGGGCCAATTTCACAGCGCTGCCAAGTACAAAATTTGCTTAGCACAGAAAAGTCTGGCTTGTAAAAGCAGGTAACCTGCCAAAACTCTACGTGATGTATATTGCTTGTGGTTGGTATTCAGCTGTTGTTTGCTTAGCATGAAAATCACATGGAGGTTTGGCTGATAACCTGCTTTTATAAGCCAGAGCATTTTTGTGCTAAGCACATTTTTGTGCTTAGCAACGCCGTGAAATTGGGCCCTGATTGTCACTACATTAATTGCCAGTAAAATTATGGCTATCGCTTCTTAAAGCTGTAGTCCATCATTTGTAATTAGTGCATTTTGTTTGTTTGAAGCAACAAAAGTGTTCAAAATCTAATGAAGGATACTGAGCAACTAACCTGATGAAGTTTCAGCTAAGCTTCAGCTGTACATTCCGAGAAAAGCAGCATTCTAAGATCTCAATTTCAAATCAAAAGTTACTGAATCATGTTTTGAATTGTTTTGAATTGCAGCCATACGCGGCGTCGCGCACTGATCCGACGAATTATAACAACCGCGCGCGCGTGTGCGTCGTTCCAATACATGTGCGCGCTGCGCTGAATAACAAAACGAACTACTAATTTAAATTTTCCTACGGTGCTTCTTAAGAATCACCGTTGGAAATGCCTTCTTTCGTTGATTACTTCAAAATGACAGCTTCCCAGAAAGAACAATTTCACAGGGAGTTTAGTTCCCTTACTATCTTTCAACCCAGTTTGTTTTTCAACAATAATTACGCCAGTTACTTTTCGGATGGCTGCAAATGATGGACTATAGCTTTAAGTGGAAAACCATTTTCACTGGTCATCATATCTACTCCCAGATGGCAATGTTTATTGTGCTGTCTTCTTACCATATGTTCCCCCCCCCCCCCAAAAAAGTGTGACCATCAGTTAGGATGGCTATTTAACAAAGGCGTATTTTCCTATAAGGGGATTTAAAAACAGTGTAGCTTTTATTTTAATCTGTGGAAGTTTTTGTAACGCCAGTGTTCTGCAATGAAGTGCTGGTTGTTTTGGGTTTTTTTTGCTTTGTTCTCTGCCCAATTCCTGTGATTTAATACAAACTCCCTCACTCACTGCTGAGTTTGGATGATTATTAGCATAAATCATGACTATTCATGAACTTTGTGTGAAAATAAGAGGTGTGATTTAGAAAGAAAAAAAACTGACGAAAGAGTTTTGAGGTTTTTGAAACCACGAATCTGTCCCTGGCTTTGGCTTCAGGAAACGTAACGGTATCTCATTATGGATACAGGTTCTTCTTCAGAAGCCTAAAAAAATGTTGTAATTACGAGGCCATGGTTAGGAGTAATCCATTTGGTTTATACATTAGTGGCTACTGCAGCCACAGCTGGAAACAAGCCCAAAGTTTCAAAACTTTTTGTCAAACCATTTTTTCGCAAACTGCTGTATTTAAACTGCAGCCAGTGCCATGTGTACATAGGCCGGAGTCACTCGACTCGAATTTCTTGTATAAAATGAACATAAAAAATAAAATTGGAAGCCTATTTTAGCATGCAGTTGAAATGTGAAAACAAAATAGGAGTGAACCTCCTGGAATGCACTCTAAATTTTTTAATGTAAATATTTTTTTCTGATTTAAAAACAAAAAACAAAAAATGAAATAATAGGAAATCTCCGAGTATGACCATTAACATTTGATAGTGTGGTAGAAAGACATATTTAAGCACCACCCGTTTTGAGTGTTGCATATTAATGAGCATTGAATATTCATAACTTCACTTGTTACCATTATCGGATTGGTGGTGGGCTCAGAGCTCATTATGTAAATTTTATATGCATATGTATTATTAATAAGATGTAACTATTTAATTTTTGTTCTTTGCTGTCTACAGACTTTCTAGTGTCATGCAACACGCTTGATATTAGATTGCGTTTGTTCTTTTCTCGTGTAAATTTCATGAAAAAAAAAAAGCTTCACACAAAATTGAATAATGGGGTTATATTTACACAGAAAATGACAATTTTAATGATTTTGTTTGAAAGTCTGGGTTGTGTAATATAGTTGAAATAAATGATTTTTTTATGTCAGTAATCACAGGAATGTCCCAGCCAAGTTTTATGCTGTTAAATGTTTGTGTCCGTGTCGAATAATGTGAATTATCTGCAACAGCCCCCCCCCCCCCAATGCCTTGGCTATTCCCTTAGCAAGGATGTTCAATACAGGCATGCAACTTTTCCTCGGATCAGCTGATTTCCTTTTTTTATTCCCATTTCTGTCATTCAAAATAGAAAAACACTGTACAAAGTCTTGTGAATGTACAGTTGCATGCATAGACCTTTTGCACTGCAGGTGCCTTAGAGGCTGTTGTACAAATAATGTTTATGAGTGCAATAGTGAGAATATTTTCATGAGTTGGAAGATGGAATGTTCCATTCAAATCCTGTAGTTTGGCCCCTCCCCCCCCCCCCGGAAAAAAAAAGAAAAAGAAAAACGAAAAGAAAAAAAAAAGGTAAGAGGTGCAAAGCCATATTGATGTTAATTTGATGGGGGGGGGGGGAGGGCAAATGCTCCCCTGCTCGCGCTCGGAAAAATTATAAATTGGGGAAAAAATTTGCTTTGCCCCCCCCCCCCCCCTTGGAAAAAATCCTGGCGATGCCCATGTCTGAAACTCCAGAAAACACATTTTTGAAAGGGGGTAAGGACAGTTTCAGGGTTTTCTAGTAGTGTTTCAGGCTTTTTATTGATATAATGATGGCATCTCTGATCACTGTAACCGGAAAAATTGGGAAAACAAACATCACATCCTGTAGTTTCTAAACGCAATTCAGCAGTACGCTATTTTTTTTTTTATTTCCATTCACCCTGTAAAACCCGTTGGCAGCTCTCTTCGTTATGATTAATTACAACCTCTTTATACCAATACAAAATATGAGTCTTATTTCGGCAAAAACTACATTTATGTCTGAGTAAATATCAGATTTGAGTAGCGGGAATGTAAATATAATAATAGTTCTAATTATTATACTGGATAACAATAATAGCGCCAAAATCCGCTTACAAGCCAATGTGAACGTTATAATAAACAAAATGTAACAAATATAACATTTCAGGAAACAAGGTGTAAAAATAAAATGGTGTAAAAATATCAATGCACAGCGTTAAAATGTCAAAGATTAAAATATTAAAAACAAGAAAGACTGAGAAATATCAAAAACAAGAAAGACTGAAAGGGGTCCCATTGCGATGGCAATACACAAAAATATACACAAAACCCGAGTAAACCAACAACAAATGAAAGACGCACTAGAACGAATAAAAATGGATAATCAACTGAGCCTAGAAAAAATCTACCATCCCCTTAAAAACAGAGTGACCAAAAGGTCATGGCCCAATTCCGCAAAATGCATTTCAAAAATTAGTCAGATTCATCAAAAATCTTCCAAATTTCCATTAATTACTCGAAATTCACTATAAACATTAAAATCACATGCAGATGTTGTACTACTGCCTTAATTAAGGTGCAAATTGCATTATAAACAATCTATAGTCGCATAAAGATGTTATGAAATTGCGTAAATTTCAGGCAAAATGCGGTTGTGTTATGAAAAAATCCGGTTCCCAGTGAACCTCAGCACCTACAACCTGTCCCATTATGCAAGGGTTGGTTTCAAAAGATTTAATTTTTTTCAAACAAATGTACAATTTAAAAAAAAAATTTGCTATGTTTTTCTGTCAAATATCCATTTTTGCAGAATTCTGCCAGAATCTGCCAAAAAAAATCCATTCTATCAAACTCTTTTTTTAACAATAAAAATCCGTCAAAGTTAGCCAAAAATCGGCTTAACGGTCACCCTGCAGAAAAACTGTAATTTATACTAAGGAAACCCACAGGAAAACATATAACATGAACAAACCGCAACATATACACACAAATATATTTTTCCCACGGCAGCGTGAAAACATGCCGTGGGCCTGAGATCACTATGCTGGTGGTATGGTGGGTGGGTGGGTAGGTGGGTGGGTGGGTGGACAGTTTACTTGGCCCATTCTATCCGGGTGTATTATACTGTTTCCATACCGCATGTATCACAGCTTTGAGAGAGAGTTTCCTTGGAATAGCTGTTTGATAACACTGATGCGTATGCGTCTAATTTGCATATGAGATCCCACCCCATTGCATTATAAAATTTGCGGTTGTATGATTCATGGACCGAGTGAAGGCTACATGTGATTGCATGTAGTATGTGGGTCATATCAGTGCCAACACCGTGTGACAAGTTTCAAAACAAGGTAAAGAAGTACATGTATACAATAGTAATGCGTTAACGTAACCTACTAATATGTACAAAATCTGACGCAATCACTATCCAAAAATCCCACATTTTGTTCATTTTGGTGTTCATGATAAAGACTGTTCGTTGTGGCACGTGGGGTTTTCGGTTCCTTTACTCCTGAGGTGCCGTTACCCGTGTTAATGTGTTACCCACAGTGGGTTGTACCAATTGGTTCTTGTTCAAATATGTTTGGGGATTTTTTTCAAAAATGTTTGGTGGACATGACCAATGAATGGGAGGTTTGCGGTAACACCATCTCTTTGTGAGTTGTGTGGTTCTGAGAAGAAGAACCAGAACCAACTGGTTCTTTTAGAACCACACAACTCACAAAGAGATATCATTCACCATTCCTCCCATTCCTTATATCCTTTTTGTATTTCAGAAAGCTTTTTACTTTTAAATATGCATTCAATATCAGGTAAACTGTAAAATAAGCAAGATTTTTTTCTTAACTAAACTTAGGTGAGGCATACCCCCCGGGGTACATAGACTTTTAGTATCAAAATATATTTATTTTATTTATTTATTTATTTATTTCATACATTAATAAATTTAAATAAAACAAGCTTTCTCTACCATCGAAAAAGTTGAAGTCACTTTTTAATAAATTTCAAATTATTTATAACAAGCTGCTTACACATTCTAAACTGAGCTGCTTTTGGAAAATATTCTTTTAAATGAGACTTGAGGGTTTTCACGGTGGACATGACCAATGCATGGGAGGTTTGCGGTAACAGCATGTGAATGATATCTCTTTGCGAGTTGTGTGGTTCTGATGAGAAGAATTCTTCTAAACCAACTGGTTCTTCTCAGAACCACACAACTCACCATGAGATATCATTCACATGGTGTTACCACAAGCCTCCCATTCGTTAATATTCTTTTAGTGTTTCAGAAGTTTTTACTGTTAAATGTAAGCATTTAAGTGAGGTAATCAGTAAAATAAACAATATTTTTTTTAAAACCAAACATAGGTATGGCATACATGGACTTTTAGTATCAAAATATATATATAACAAGCTTTCTCTACCGTCCAAAAGTGGAAATGAGCTTTTACCAAATTTAAAATTATCTTTAATAAGCTGCTTATTACATTCTACACCGAGGTATGTTTGAAAAATATAGCTTTTTTATTTTTTATTTTGAGCCCATTCAATTTAAAAACACATGCTTTTTAAACGTCTTTTCATTGTATAAAGATAGATTATTCTTTTGCATTTAAAAAAAATATTTCATAATCAATTTCAGTGAAGGAAGCATTAATATAGGATCATAATTATGACTGCTGTCGCCCGATTATATTTTTACCCTAACTACTTTATTAAGGTGACACATTATGTGTCGGCCTATTGAAACATTGTTAATATTATTGTGATTATCACCCAATTGGGCGACAGTCTTAATGACATGGTGTAGTGTACGTAGCCCCAGTACAAGGCTGTAAGTGGCTCTCTGGTTCTTGCAACATATTGGTCTTATTACATTCATCATTAACAAGAAGCGATTTATCCAGAGTTATTTTTTTTTCAATCATCAACATTTAAATGGCATGATCGCCTACCATCAACTTACGGTATTTAAAAAACAACAAAAAAACCAGTGAATTTATGTTTTGACAATATGTTTCCTTGTTGAAAAACTTGTTTTGGTAAGAAACAAAAATCCCGTCCGCAGGAGATTTCATGCAAAATGTAACTGTCCACCCATTGGGCAAATTTCCCGAATGACAAACAGAATCGCAAGAACAAGAACTTGTCGAACTTGCAAATTCGTTACAATGGTGCAAAGCAAATATACAAGCAGCGTGAATAAAAACTACACCCTGATTTCCTTACAAAGCTGAAAAAAATCACAGATTTACGCACTGTGATAAGCATACAAAGAAAACAAAATGAGCCCAATATTCTAACCCATGGGCTGGGCATACAGCCTGGCTGCTTACTCTTAGGTAGGCCATAAAAAGGCTACTGTACCATGGGTTGGGTGTAGCCTGGCTGCCAACTAACCAGTAGGCCATAGCCAAGGTACGATACCATGGGTTGGGCGTAGCCTGGCTGCTATGCCGTAAGCTGGACACAACCTGTCAGTCAACCCATGGGTAGCCTTTTAGTCAGATTACTGTACCACTGGTCGAGCGTAACCTGGCTGTTGTCCCACCACAGGTTGGGGGTAACCGGGCTGCTGTGCCACAGTCTGGGCGTGTCCGGGATACTGAACCATGGGTACAGCGTAGCCAGGCTGCTGTACCCCAGGCTGGCCATAGCCGACTTGTTGACCCACGGGTTGTGGATATCCTGGCTGGCGGTTCACAACCTGAGAGCCTCCATAGGCCAGATTAGATCCAGTTGCAGCATCTGCAAATGGACAGGCAATCATTCACATGTCAGCATACAAAAAGGAAGGACTGATTTGTCGAAAAGCTTTTGAAAGTAGAAACATAAAGCACCACACCTGATCTTGGTTTAGACGGTCCATCCCCCAATCAATCTTGGACCACAACCCCTTGGCAACCCCCTTGATCAAGCCCACATCAGCTGTAGTCACACCTACCATAAGTAGGAGGCGCATTAACTTGGGCCGCATTATTCTGGGCCAACATCTGCAGGACACCGGCGAGAACCTGCTGCATTCCCTGCAGCTCTGCCTCGGGACTATAGTAGCTGGCCACCAGTCCCCTGACCTCACCACCAGAGTCATCAACGGTCACGGCACGGTGGATCTAGCACAAAGGAAACAGTCTTTGTAATAACGGAAGTAATGGACCGATCTAGTAAGCACCGCCCCATGGTGTTCTGACCAATCAAAGCCGTGATTTATGTCCGACGTGCGTGCACTAAAGTCCGACATGCGTGCACGCGCGTATGATGCGCGTGGAAGGAAAATGCAGCGTGGCATTGGAGAGGAGCACGTGTTAACTTGCCCAAGCGCGCACTGGGCGGAGCTTACTGGATCGGTCCATTGTAGCAGGGCGAAGTTTTTTAGTTGTAAATGTTCATCATTTTAGTGTTTTCAATAGGAGTAGCTGCTCTTAGGCCTTTAGTTTAGATGCCCCATTCTCGGTAGTGTGTCCCCCCGTTTGTTCATTTTAGCCGACAATTTTCCCCTCCCCGCTACATGTATATAAGCCAGCAGACCAGCAGTGTATATGGTTCACAGTGTCGTCGCTACACTACAAAGAAGAAAGGATGTATGTGTGGGCGGGCTGTCACCGCGTTATCGGGAAGTCTTTTATTGGTTAGGCAAATTAGGACAGAGTTGTGGGGACTTTCTGCTGTCCCCACAGCATCTTCGGTCCCCGTAGTAACATGGGACAACTCGTGTACAGTCCCCACAACTACAGAACAAGAATGTGTGTGGGTTTAAGTTTGCATTCAATAGGGGACGTTAAACAATAGGGGACGTTAAACAATAGAGGACGATAGGGTCCACAATTCACAAAGGCCCACAATTAACGATTGTGTACATATGGGAGGTCTTCCTAAAAAGTTAGAGTACATGTACAAACAAAAGAGGGACAATAGGGGGTCCATGATGGAAGGTGTTTACACCCTTGTGAGAGTAGGTTTATGGTGTAAACACGTGCAGCATCATCGATGAATCTAGGACAGGAACCAAATCAAGGACGACTTTGCTTATAAAACGTGTACAAAACCAATGAGAGCTGTTGCAAAGTGCAAAAAGAGTATAAACAAAGGAAAAGGGAAGAGGAACAATAGAAAATCCTCGATTTACACCATAAACAAACATGCGTTTGTTTATGGTGTAAATCGAGAAAAACACACAAGTGTAACATCATCGATGAATTGAGGAAAGGAACCTAATTGACGCCTCATCGGTTAGAAAACGTGTACAAAACCAATGAGAGCTGTTGCAAAAAAGTTTCAGTATAAACAAAGGAAAAGGGAAGAGGAACAATAGAAAATCCTCAAATTACACCATAAAGAAACATGCTGGGGTGTAGGTGAGAGTATGTAAACACCGGCAATCGTTGCACTAGGACAAAAGGGTTAGGGCACAAACAATATGACTGAAAGTCCGCGTCGCGACGCGTCGTATCTTCCATTTCACTAAAGTTGCGATGTGTTGAACGCATCGTTAAGTTCCTTGACAACGGCTTAAAACACGTCGCAAGTTACGACGTGTCTAGTGATCATTGCAAAATAAGAAGAGTCATTTCTAAGCAAGTTTTATGCCACAAACATTACATTAACGAGATTATAATACCGAGGCAAAGTGTGTAAAGTTGTAAATAGAAAATTCATTGAATAATTATGAATTAGACCGAATATTAGAGTTGAAATTTCAAAGTAGCTATACAGTCCAATGAGAGTTTGTTTTCCTTCAAAATTGCATCACACGGCCGCCATTTTGTTTTACGTTTCAACAAATTTCAAGCTAAATCCGACGACACTTTGTTGAACATCAGACGACTATTTACTGTACGCTGACTAAATACATAAAACAGTCACTGAGTTGTGCTATAAATACACCTACGACGCGTCGCACTTACGACGTGTTTAGTGAAATGGATCGCAGGACGCGTCGCAGCTGCGACGCACCGTAGAGATATGACGCGTCGCATCGCTGCGATGCATCGTAAGTTACGAAGAGTTTGATGAAATCGGGTGCTGGTCTCCCGATATAGATGAGTCTGGCCACGCCCACAGGAACTGCCCCCTCTAAGTAAGTACGAAGGCACACTTACCCTATAGCAGGGACAGGTCAGCAGACAGCAGGGCAGGCAGAACATACACATGAGTACCAGGGAACATGGGTCGGTGAAGCACTCATTGGGCTCGCTGTAGGAGGTCACGGTCACTTTGCCCGAGCCGGCGGTATAGTGGATGGAGGCAAGTGATGACTGCAGGTCTGCTGACACATACATACCCCGCATCCAGGACGCAAAGATATTGTTGAAGTCAAACTAATGTACAAACAAACCAAAAAGGGACAGCAACATTTAAAAAGAATTATGGAAAGTTGTATACGGGCCATTCTTCGTTAAAGGTATAGTCCATCATTTGTAATTTGTGCATTTTGTTCGTTTGAAGCAACAAACGTGCTCAAAATCTAAAGAAGGGTGTTGAACAACTAACCTGATGAAATTTCAGCTCGGCTTCAGCTGTATATTTCGAGAAAAACAACATTCTAGGACCTCGATTTCAAATCAAAAGTTTCTGAATCATGTTTTGAATTGGGCCTGAATTCAGCGTCCGAAACATGTTCTCACTGTCGCGCACCGATCCAACGAAGTTATAGAAACCACGCGCGCGTGTGCGTCGTGCCAACGCTTGCGCGCGCTTTGCAGAATAAAAAAACGAACTACTAACGGAAATTTCCAACGGTGATTCTTAAGACGCACCGTTGGAAAGGCCTTCTTTCGTTGATTTCTTCAAAATGACAGCTTGCCAGAAAGAATAATTTCACAGGGAGTTTAGTCCCCTCAATACTATCTTTCAACCAAGTATGTTTTTCAGCAATAATTACGCCAGTCACTTTTTGGATGGCTGCAAATGATGGACTCTGGCTTTAACCCTAACCCTCCTCAATACTCCAAAATCCTCATTGCAGTTTTGGAGGATTTTTGAGGATTGAGGATGCATGGCAAAAAGTGCCAGTTGACTTTGGAGGATGCAATGGGTCGAGGTCCTAGACTCTAACCAGCATTCCTTATGTTCAGCCATGCATAATGGAGCCATGCATAATGGCACCATGCATTTATGCTCGATATCATCCGCACTGCTTCTAAATGTCATTGGTACTGACTCAAACCATAGCTGTGAACAGAGGAAGACTTTGGAGGATTGAGGCAATGGTCACCCCTCCACTGAACAAATTCAAGAAATAACAGATGATTTTGGAGGATGAATCCAATGTTTACATGGTGGCAATATTTTGCAGGATTGAGGATGGTTCCTGGCCAAAAGGGCCTAGTGGGTTAGGGTTAAGTGTCTACTTACGTGTCCCGATACTTTTAGACGGAAAATGAGTAATTTTATCATTGGTATTTTTGTAGATTTATGTTAATAAACATAATGCTGATAATAAATGATCATAAAGCTAGAGGGTAAAGTTTATATTGTTCTTTAGTTTCTGATGTTTGATGTCGACCCCTGGAAAACCCATGTTCCGATCGTATTATGTAAAAATTCCATCGTTATATTTATTTGGTGGAGAGACTTTTCTTCATGAAAATACTCTTAAACGATAGGTATTTATTACTCAAATCTTTTCAGTCCTAAATTTTTTCGTTTTCGAAGGAAAATGTTTGTACCCAGGATTTATTCAGATACCATCACAAACCTATGCAGCGCCCTCAACAGTTGATCAAAACAGTTGATCAAAACCAAATAACAGCCCTGCTTTGGTCTTTGTACACATGAGAGAAACGACAGTGCATTGTGTTCTGTGACGGAGATGATTTCTTCACGTTTTCTTTAGTAGATAATGGTAATAAAATAAGGATGAAAATTAATAGGGTTTATCATGTTAAAAGCTCCTCTATTCACTGGTTAGCATGGTTAGTACATGTATTCGATGTTCATACCTTGAAAGCTCTCATTTGAATTTTACTCTTCACATTCATTCAAATATTGTGTTATTCATTCAAATAAAAGGTGTGACTGGTATGACATTTGCATTTTTGTCTATGCTACAACACCGAAAATGGAATGTTGATACAATGGTCAAATATCCCCTTAAGACTGCACCCTGCGCTAATTATATTTGCAGTGAAACATAATGATCACATCCCATGAAAAAAAGTCAACATTTGATAAATGTTTTTTTCCCAATTTTCAAAAGGCCAAAGTAGACACTTAGGCCTTCTGAAGAATGACCCGCACATGTATAAGGACACATAATTATTTGTTGATCCCCCCCCCCACATTTTCGTTCTTTAAATTGAATAAACTGAGTAATATCTCAAGGCAAGAAATAAAACTGTTACCTCGACTGCAAAGTGTTTCCCCCGTTTCAGGGAGTCCATGCCTTGGGCAAGACGGGACTGGATCAGATGATGAACATGAGGATGCTGAGTGTTAACAAACACAGCCAACCGACCTAACAAATAAGAGACAAAAATCATCATTGCTGTTAATTGACATTGACAACTGAAATATTCAATAATTTACATACTGAATTATAAAAGGTAGGGTAGATCATTTGTCATTTGTGCATTTTTTTTGCGTTTGAAGCAATAAAAGTGCTCAAAATCTAAAGAAGGGTGCTTGACAACTAACCTGACGAATTTTAGCTCAGTGAACGCTGTATACTCCGAGAAAACAGTATTCTTCGTTATCTCCATTTCAAATCAAAAGTTGCCATGTCATGCTTTGATTTTTGAATTGCGCTTGAAATCAGTGTCCGGGACACGTTATCATGCAGCCCATTGCAGCTAAGAAATGTCACGCACTGAACTGACAAATAAAAAGCAACCGCGTGCACATGTGCGTCAACACTTGCCCGCACCCATTCACAAATTTGCAGAATTACAAACAAACTAGTAACGGAAAATTCCAAAAATGCGTCACTTGATGACACATCTTTGGAAATCTTGTACTGTTTTCTTCAAAATGACAGCACATGTGCCAGAAAGAATAATTTCACAGGGAGTTTAGTGTCATTTACTATTTTTAAACCAAGTAAGCTTTTCGACAACAATTTTATCAGTTTTGGATAGCTGCAAATGATATACTCTACCTTTAAGTCTACCCCCCCCCCTCCTCTCCCAAGTGAATTTTTTGCACCTAACCCTCTTTGCATTTAGCTAGAAGCACAAACATTACCAAGCACACTGTATTTAAATGCAAATCTGGGTCCGACAAATATGGTAAATGATCAATAAATGTCTGATGACCATAATTTCAGTGTTTTTACCCTATTGAGTTTTTACATTAGCTTTAACATACCTGAATCCATCCAAATCCGCAGCCCTGTTTTGGAGGATTTCGGCGGATTCAGGATACCTCCATATTGCAAAAGTTGGGGGATTTTTATGGCTTCAGGACAGTAAGCCTAGCAGTATTGCAGGATCTAGATGGATTCAGGATACCTCCTTATTGAGCATTTGGGGGACTTTGATGGATTCAGGATCTCAACAGTTTAACTCCTTGGCTACACGAGTATATATGTTTGGTGTGTAGCAGGTATATGTACTACACTGGTGGATTCTGATGGACTCACTGGTGGATTCTGATGGACTCAATGGTGGATTCTGATGGACTCAGGGCACCAACTTTTTTTTTTTGCATAACAAAATTGGTGGATTTGGCGGATTCAGGATAAACTTTCTTGTAAAAGCGCTCAAGGGGTTAGGGTTCAACACAAAAATGTAGTTACCCTTTGTGATGTGGGTGACTTTGGAAAACATCTGCTTCGAATGGCGTTCCACAGAGACTGTGAAGAAGATGGGCCTCTCCAACAAACGAGCTGTAAGCTGTTGGAACTCAGTCTCGGTATGTACGACAAGAACGCTGCAAGAATCCACATGCAAACAAGTTGGAAATGTCATGGGTAAATACAGCCAGGGGTGAAAAACGAATACTGGTGTAAGCAACGTACAGTGTGTTAGCGGTGAACACGTTGTTGGGAAGTTTGTTATTGATAGACTGAGAAATTAGAAGAGAGTTGTGAGATGATGTCCCATGCCCCACGTGTGGTTCACACAACTACAGCGCGTCCCAAAATACCTGAAAGTTTTTGTTTTGCAGGGCTCTAGCATCAGCGCAGAAATAGGTACCTTATTTTTATATCATTGTGAAGCTTGGAATCTTAACTTTATCCCTAGTATTGGTTTGATATTTAAAAGAGTTTTAAAATAATTCGTGTACAAATAAAGGCATGTCGAAAAACAACTCACAAAGTGGCACTCCAATATTACCCTGGCTTTAGCACGGCTTCCATTACGGTGCTAAAACATTGAAGGAATTTCTTCCTACCAGGTACCAAGTCTGATTAACTAGGACTCTACAAATTGCCTTTTTTAACATTTGGACATGGTCGGGCGGTAGTAGAGTCCTAGGTACATAGCCGTATTGCGTTACTAATAACGTTTTTTTACCATTTTCACTCATACCCCCAAACAAAATCTTCAGATTTCACCCAAAAAAAACAGTCATCAAACCGCCTTATATATGCCCTTGTAGCCTTCAGTGGGAATTGGAAATACAAATGGTGGTGGTTAGGTTTACATGTACACACCTTTGGGAAGAAAAGAGAAATTTCACCTTCAATTCGGGAAACATCCTTGTCACAAACGCCTTGTTTGAGGCTGCCATTTTGAATTCAGGAAAAGTAGACTTGTGCATGGCTCTGGCTAGACTGTTTCCTGGCAAGCATCAGACAGACCAATCACAGGGCACTTTGACTGGTCACCAATCCAGCTATGTACCTAGGACTCTACTATCACCCGACCATGTCCAAATGTTAAAAAAGGTAATTCGTAGAGTCCTAATTACTTGGACTACCAGATACCCAGTTACTACACCGTGTACCTGGGTGGCGAGAGGCAATCGTAGTAAAGTGCCTTGCCAATCGCACAAGCACCATGTTCCCCGTCAGGATCAAACCCATGTACCACGGCACACAAGTCAAACACCCTAAGGCCCCCAAAAAAGTCTCCTGTTTCTGGTATGGAACTTGCCCAAAAAGTGGTGCGGCGACGTGGCTTTTTTTTTTTTTTACCTGATTTTTTGGCTTCAAATGTCGGCTGATGACTGCAAATGGTGCCGACTAAACTTGGTGCAAATATATTGGAGTCCAGAGAGACCACATAAAGCTTATTCTCGACCATAACCCCATCTAAAAACACGTTAAAATTGTGCAGCAGCAGGATTCCAGTCAAACCAGTGAGTTTGGCGGTTTTGAGACATCATCTTTCATTGAAAAAAAAACTTTTTCATTTTGCCGATGCGCATGGCTACGGCGACGCACGCGCATACCAGAAACTGGAGACTTTTTTTTTGGCCTAACCACTGGACCACAGCTGCACCACACAATCACATTTATAAGAAACTTTTCCAATTCAAATCTTACCCTCCCATTGTGTCCGGAAACAAGGACTTCCCCTCTTTGGTTCGATCGCACACGTTGATCTGTGCTGGATCATGTGGCATGATGAAGTTACCACGATCGGTAACAGTGGCATTGAAGAACCGAGGAGGGCAACGTTTGAACTCCTGAAGCAGGGTAACGTAGACGGGTCTGCCTGACCGTGTAAAATTCATCTCTGTTCCTTTTGTATTTGCTGGAAAGAATCATAAAAAAATACAGTACTATTAAGCTTAGTATTACGAATTGACAATTTCAACAAAAGCTAAGGACTCCATGCGTGAACAGTTTAACAGTTCGGTAGCTGCGATAGTTATGGATCATCAACAGTTCCGGATCACTTGATTCAATAAATTCAAGTACAACCAAACTTATTTTTTGAGATTTTTTGTCACCAATTTGAAGGTCTATCATTTTGCAATCATCGGGAAAAAGAAATTTTGGAAATCGCATAAACAATAAACATTACCCATGATCCAGGTCAGCGAAATACACGAGGGAAAGATTCCCATATCTGGCCATCACTTGTCATCCTGCGGTAAGCATGGTAAGGGGGGTATTTAACCCCCAATTTTTTTTGTAAAGACTGCCTTTGTCCATTCAAATGCCCTTTTTTCAACATGCTTACCCCCCTCCCCCGCCCCCCCCCCCCATAATTTGTAAAGAGTGCCCTTTTTGTGCGAAGTGCCCTTTTTTTCTGAACAAGTGCCCTTTTCAAAAAAAGAAGTGGTGCCCTTTTTTGTGGCATCTGCCGTGTTTGGTGCCATTTTCAGAATTTCGCACATGTATCGCCCTGAAAAGCCCATATATTGGCACTTTGTGTGCAAAATTGTCGGTTTTGAACAGCACCCCCATCGGCAGATGGTACAAGCCCCCCCCCCCCTTTTGATTTTAAAGAGGCCAAGTGTCCAGAGAAAAAACCTCTCTTACATTTCACAACGGATGTGCAAGTGCCCTTTTCAAATAATTTTACCCCCCAAATAAAAATGACCGTGCTATGCCCCTGCTAGGCCTACTTACTTAGAAGTTAGAAGATTTTCTTGACTCTCACTCTCAGTCTCAATAATACTAGACTTTGTAAATTGTACACAATCGCGGAATTAAGTTAAGTGGCGTCAGGTTGCAACAATGTTTCCCCTATATCCTGCCTATTAGTATTATTTGTTCAATTCCCATCGACATCAAAATGCTAAATAACTACGCAGTGGCTATTGTTACGGCAGCCGTAACGCATTTCCCATTTTCTATCGTTACGGTAGACTGCAACTTTTATAAAAACATGACAAGAAAAGAAAAAATTAGAAGGAAAAAAGTGAATTTGAACGTTATGAAATTCGGACTTTATTTCCCTTTTAAAAAAAATCCTCCAAAGCCTCAGGTTAGAAAAGGAAAAAAATTCGAGTGCAAAACTGAGATTCGAACCCGCAACCTCGCGGTGCAAAATCCTACCCTCTATCGACTGAGCTGTCGCACTGCTCGCTAAAAGGTGTGGAAACAAATAATTATATACCTGCGTGCGTATCAAAAAAGTATCGTAGAGGGCGCTAAACAACGACTGCCGTAACAATAGCCACTTCGAAATAACTAAGCCGAATCACAATAAGTTCAGTAAACCGCCTACTTAACTTAAGTTGTACGCCTACTTCAACAGTGTTCACATGGTTCAAGAAAGTTCTAATTCAACAAAAATTAGCAGATTAGGCCTATCTTAGCAGGATGATGACCGTACGTTCAAGCGTTATTGGATTTTCCACAGCAGTCGAGTGGCAAACACGAAATCACCAATGAATCGATGGAATAAAGTAAAACAAAATCACAGAAAGCTTCACAATAGCTTGGTTTGTTACATTTACACACATGACAGTGAGCACAAACCGGAAGTCTAAAGCAAAACAAAAACTGAAAAATAAAGACAAATAGCCTGGTACCAATGATGTCACACCAAATAGTCATTGGTATAGCTGAAGGGTGCAGACCAGTAAATCGGTCCGAAATTGCCTGCGCCGACCAAATCACGATTTGCATGCCCTCAAAATCTTCGGTATTTGGGCATGCTGTGGGCCATGAACTTGAGAGTTTGTAAAAAATATGGGTGGAAGCCGTGCACAGGACTGGGAGCTTGCAGTTCTGTGTAATTTGGATGTAATTTGGACCCTAAAAGCGCTCTATTTTGCAATGGAGTGTAGGCATCGTTTTTCAAAATGGCGATGGGCTTCAGGACTATTTTCAGGGGTGATCATCTTCATATGGAAATTTCTCCTAAAAGTCATCAGTTGACCCCCCAAAAATTGAAAAGAAAATGAAAGATGATGAAATAAGCTTTAATTTGATGTGCGTCTCGAACACCTTGGAGAGTTGTGAGTATTTTTCCCGAATTTTTGAAGTGGGAGCATTTACCATTGGGGTGTATGGAAGTTTATTTACTGGTCTGCTACATGTAGGAAGTCAGGGTATGTGTTAGTCTGGTTCCCAGACCTGACAATTATTCCCGACGCTCACATCTTAAATTGTAGGTCAGGCGGCAGCCTCCGTAGCTAAAAAACGACATTAATGGCCCTTTTTCAAAGCGCGGCTTCGTTTCCGATTTCGCTTTATCAATTTATCACTTTATCACTTTATCACTTTATCACTTTATCACTTTATCACTTTATCACTCTATCACTTTATCACTGTAATATCATACAGTTATGATAATACAGTTTGATGTTTTTGTAAGATAACATTGAGTAATGTTGATCTAAAATCTTCAAAATTAGGGAACCAAATAGCACTGTTAGCAGGCGGAGCCGAATGAAGACCGAGTTTTGGAAAATCTCGGTAACGGTCGTCAAATTCAAAATTGTACATGACGCAGCAAAAAGTTCGCCCGTACGATCCGAGTATATTTGATGCACAAAATCGTCGCTGAATTTCAAGTTTTCTAAATGAAAACAATGAATATTAATTATCAACTCATTTAAAATAAAATTAAAAAGCAATTAGCAGTTAATTAAACCTATATTATATACTCGGAAATACTCGGGCGCTATCCGATTGTCGACGAAACAACTTCGGCAAACTTCGGAAATTTTCGGAAAAAGGAGGAATTCCTCCCGTCTTAGTCACGTGACGTAAATTGTAATACATTGTATTACTGTACCGGAGGCTACCGGACCTCAACCTCGTCCCCAGTGCTTACTTTATTTCCAACACGGTTTCCAATAGTAAACCCTGGATAGGAAACTTTCTTCCTGTATCCTGATTGGATACCGCAATTGGCTAGTAATGGATTTTTATCGTGTACTTGGTGCTATTATTCACAACGTGCAGTATGTGTTTTCGCGATCATTCGTCTACGCCTTCTTTCCTTTCCAATTTGCTCATATTAATATGAAATATGATAGTACTGCGTGTTGTCTCGATAAGATCGTAACAGTTTGATTTCAAAAATCGTGTTTTCGTAACTCACGCCGTGCTCGCGCTGCTACGAATTGACTCTTACCCCAGACACCGCAAAAACAAACGCTAATGTGTAACGCATATCCAGGCACCAGACTGTTCCTCATTTGCATACGTGTTCAAAAATCTTGCACATGCAAATGATCCAATAAAAGGGGGTGAGAGAGCAGGTAGTGATGGGCGCGTACTGCTCGACACCCTGGTGACGAGGTTGACAGGACCTAAGATTCATCAGGAATAGTCGGAATCTTTTGGTCTGGGAATCTGACTACCGTATGTGTACGCACAAGCATGACGTGCCAATTTATCATGCATTTCATGGAAAGAACAACTCAACAAAAATAAACGAACTTACAAAAATAATGTAGGCCTAGTATTATCGCTCCCGGTCCCGTAAGTTGCTATGGGAAAAGTCCAGGCGCAGATCGAGGGGTAGGCCGCGGGGGGCACTAGTCTGAGTATCACCCGTTATCCACGGAGCCAAATCTTTCTCCGTCAAATTGAGACCACAAAAAAAGGGGGGGGGCAGGGGAAAAAGAGCAAAAAGAGGAAGGCAACGTCCTTCAAAAATACAAGCGCCGATATAGCCTGCAAACAGGCCTACTGGCCGTGACACAGTGAGCTCAACGCTGTCGTTGATGACGATTACCTGGGGCTCGAACCTCCAAACCCAAAATTGATGATCTGAAACGGCACTACCTACTCGCACTTATCATGAAATTTAAAATACATATAAACCTCCGGTTGCAAAGGGTGGAGTGACGTCAATCACGTGTCGTAGTCAGTAACCCATCCAACCCCCATCCGCTCCGACGAAAAAAACAAAATAAAAGGTAGTTGGTGAACCTGGGGCTCGAACCTCCAACCCCAAGATTGATAATCTGAGAAGTGCACTATAGACTGCCGGTTCGCAAACCAAGTCGGGAATTCAAAAAAAATAAACTTCCGGTTGCAACTTGGCGGTGACGTCAAAAGTCACGTGTCGTTGACTGCCCCCCCCCCTCCACCCGACGAAAGAAAAATAAATGTCGCCAACCAGGATTGATGATCTGAGAACTGCACTCTACACCGACTGGGATATACCTACCGGCTCGCACTTATACCAAGCCGGGACTTTATAATTAATACATTATAAACCTCCAGTCATGCAAAGGTGCTGACGTCAAAAGTCACGTGTCGTCGTAAGTCCCCCACCCACCCCTTCGCTCTGGTGAAAAAAATTAATTTCGTGACATCGATGTGGTGACGTCAAAAGTACACGGATCATAATTCGTTTTTATTATAGTAGTAGTAACATTTTTTTCAATGATGTCATTCATTACAATTATGTACAAACATGTATACATTAGAAAAAAGTCACTAGTATAATATTTGATAGTTATGTACACAGTGATTAGTTATGAAGTTTGAAATTAAATGACAACATTTAGGTATAAGGTTAAGCAGAACGCTTTTGTGCCCTTACCTATGGACAAACATACGACCAAAGGACAAACAAAACAATACGTGAGACAGACAGGACAAGCGTGAGACAAGGCCTAAATATTAATACACAAAATAATGGAATTTAAATTTATGAATATGATTCGAGAAAATGAGTTTTTAAATTTTTGACAAAGACAGATAGTGAAGGTAACGATTTAAGAGAATCGTCTAAACTATTCCAGTAAAAAGTACCTCGGTGAATAACACTATTTTTTGACATTGACGTTCTGTTAAATTGGACAAACAAATTTCCCCTAGCACTACTTCGAGTATTATATACACGAACGTTAGATGCTAAGGTAAAACAAGAATTAAAACATGACGGAAGTAAATTATGCATAAATTTATACATTAGTTTTCCTAAATTAAGGTAATGTAAGTCATTACATTGTAATACATTTAATTTAGCAAATAATGGAGCAGAATGATCACGATAGCCAGCATTCGAAATTACACGAACTGCTCGTTTCTGTAAAGTAATTTGTTACACTTAGATGGCAAACTACCCCAGGTCAAAATTGAGTAATTTAAGTATGGTAAAACAAATGAATTATACAATGTTAGTAAAATCTTACTCGGAAGGTAATATTTCAAACGGTTCATTATTCCAATGTTCTTTGAAATTTTTGTTGCTACTTCATCAATATGATGAAGTCACGTCTCGTCGTCAGTCCCCCACGGCCAACCCCCCCTCCCACCCCCCCCCCCTCAGCTCTGACGAAAAAAAAAATGTCGCTGGTGACAACCTGGGGCTCGAACCGCCAACACCATTGATGATCTGAGAAAATTTACCGACTGGGCTACCGGCTCGCACTTACCAAACCGGGAATTTATAATATAATATGCAAATGTATAAACCTCCGATTGCATAGGGTGGTGACGTCAAGTCACGTTCGTCGTCAGTCCCCCGCCACAACCCCCCTCCCCCCGCCTCAGCTTTGACGACAAACAATATTTATAATTTTTTTTTTTTTTTTTTTAGATATTTACCCCCAAATATTTTGCAAAGACTGCCCTTTTCTTTTCAAATGCCCTTTTTTTCACCAGCGCTTACCCCTCCCCCCAATTTTTTTTAAAGAGTGCCCTTTTTTTTAACAAGTGCCCTTTTTTTCTGAACAAGTGTCCTTTATAAAAGTATGTGGTGGGCTTTTTGGTGCCATCGGCCGTTGCGGGTGCCTTTTTTTGTTAATTTCGCACATGTATCACCGTTAGAAGCACCATATATAGTCCGTTAGTGTGCATAATCGTCGGTTTTGAACAGCGCCCCCATCGACAGATGGTACCCCCCCCCCCCCCCATTTGATTTTACAGAGGCCAAATGTATATTAAAAATTCCGTACCGTACTTGGTAAGTGCGAGCAGGTAGCCCAGTCGGTACAGTGACGTTCTTGAATCATCAGTCTTGCGGTTGGAGGTTCGAGCCCCATCATGTCACCAACGACATTTTTTTTTCGTCAGAGCGAAGGGGTTGGGGTGGAGGACTGACGACGACATGTGACTCTTGACTTCACCACCCTTTGCAATCATAGGTTTATGTATATTATAAATTCCGTACTTGGTAAGTGCGAGCAGGTGGCCCAGTCGGTACAGTGACGTTCTTGAATCATCAGTCTTGGGGTTGGAATCATAGGTTTATATATATTATAAATTCCGTACTTGGTAAGTGCCAGCCGGTTGCCCAGTTGGTAGAGTGATGTTCTTCATTCATCAGTCTTGGGGTTGGAGGTTCGATCCCCAGCATGTCACCAACGACAATTTTTTTTTCGTAAGAGCGAAGGGGGTGGGAAGGAAGACTGACGACGACACGCGACTTTTGACGTCACCACCCTTAGCAATCATAGGATATATATATTTTATGATTTCCGTGCTTGGTGAATACGAGCCGGTAGCTCAGTCAGTAGAGTGACGTTCTTCGATCGTCAGTCTTGGGGTTGGAGGTTCGAGCCCCAGCATGTCACCAATGTCATATATATATATATATTTATCAGAGCGAAGGGGATGGGAAGGAGGACTGACGACGACACTTGACTTTTGACGTCACCAACCTTTCCTATAATAGGTTTATATATATTATAAATTCCGTACTACGGTAAGAGCGAGCCGGTAGCCCAATCGGTAGATTGATGTTCTTCGATCTGCAGTTTTGGGGTTGGAGGTTCGATCCCCAGCATGTCACCAACGACATTAATTTTTTTCGTCAGAGCAAAGTGGGTGGGGTGGAGGACTGCCGACAACATGTGACTTTTGACATCACCACCCTTTGCAATCATAGGTTTATATATATTATAAATTCCCTACTTGGTAAGTTCGAGCTGGGAGCCCAGTCGGTAGAGTGACGTTCTTCGATCGTCAGTCTTGGGGTTGGAGGTTCGAGCCCCAGTATGTCACCAACTACATTTATTTTTATTTTCATCAGAGCGAAGGGGGTGGGAAGGAAGACTGACGACGACACGTGACTTTGGACGTCACCAACCTTAGCAATCATAGGTTAGATAGATAGATACATAAACTTTATTAAAATCCAAAACTGGAAATTACACGTATCATCAGTCTTGGGGTTGGAATCATAGGTTTATATATATTATAAATTCCGTACTCGGTAAGTGCCAGCCGGTTGCCCAGTTGGTAGAGTGACGTTCTTCATTCATCAGTCTTGGGGAGGGAGGTTCGATCCCCAGCATGTCACCAACGACATTTTTTTTTTCGTAAGAGCGAAGGGGGTGGGAAAGAAGACTGACGACGACAAGTGACTTTTGACGTCCCACCCTTAGCAATCATAGGATATATATATATTTTATGATTTCCGTGCTTGGTGAATGCGAGCCGGTAGCTCAGTCAGTAGAGTGACGTTCTTTCGATCGTCAGTCTTGGGGTTGGAGGTTCGAGGCCCAGCATTTCACCAATGTTATATATATATATATTTTATCAGAGCGAAGGGGGTGGGAAGGAGGACTGACGACGACACGTGACTTTTAACGTCACCACCCTTTGCAATCATAGGTTTATATATATTACAAATTCCGCTCTTGTTAAGTGTGAGCCGGTAGCCCAGTCGGTAGAGTGACGTTCTTGAATCATCAGTCTTGGGGTTGGAGGTTCGATCCCCATCATGTCACCAACGTCATGCATTTTTTTTCCCGTCAGAGCGAAGGGGGTGGGTCGGAGGACTGACGACGACACGTCACTTTTGACGTCAACACCCTTTGCAATCATAGGTTTATATATATTATAAATTCCGTACTTGGTAAGTGCCAGCCGGCTGCCCAGTTGGTAGAGTGACGTTCTTCATTCATCAGTCTTGGGGTTGGAGGTTCGATCCCCATCATGTCACCAACGTCATGCATTTTTTTCCGTCAGAGCGAAGGGGGTGGGTCGGAGGACTGACGACGACACGTCACTTTTGACGTCAACACCCTTTGCAATCATAGGTTTACTATATTATAAATTCCGTACTTGGTAAGTGCCAGCCGGCTGCCCAGTTGGTAGAGTGACGTTCTTCATTCATCAGTCTTGGGGTTGGAGGTTCGATCCCCATCATGTCACCAACGTCATGCATTTTTTTTCCGTCAGAGCGAAGGGGGTGGGTCGGAGGACTGACGACGACACGTCACTTTTGACGTCAACACCCTTTGCAATCATAGGTTTATATATATTATAAATTCCGTACTTGGTAAGTGCCAGCCGGCTGCCCAGTTGGTAGAGTGACGTTCTTCATTCATCAGTCTTGGGGTTGGAGGTTCGAGCCCCAGCATGTCACCAACACATCTATTTTTTTTTCGTCAGAGCGAAGGTGGTGGGGTGGAGGACTGCCGCGTATCAATCCTTGTGTGTAGAATCCTTGTGTGTAGAATTTATTTTTTTTGTCTGAGCGAAGGGAGTGGGGTGGAGGACTGACGACGAAATGCGACTTTTGACGTCACCACCCTTTGCAATCATAGATTTATTTATATGATAAATTCCGTATTTGGAAAGTGCAAGCCGGTAGCCCAGTCGGTAGAGTGACGTTCTTCGACCGTCAGTCTTGCAGTTGGAGGTTCGAGCCCCAGCATGTCACCAATGACATTTTTTTTTCTTCATCTGAGCGAAGGGAGTGGGGTGGAGGACTGACGACGAAATGTGACTTTTGACGTCACCACCCTTTGCAATCATAGGTTTATATATATGATAAATACGTCACTCTACCGTTAGCCCAGTCGGTAGAGTGACGTTCTTCGATCGTCGGTCTTGGGGTTGGAGGTTCGAGCCTCAGCATGTCACCGACAATTTTTTTTTTTTTTTAAATTTTCGTCAGAGCAAAGGGGTTTGGAAGGAGGACTGACGAGGCAAATGACTTTTGACGTCACCACCCTTCATTCATTTTTTAATTTTTGTCAGAGAAAAGGGGGTGGGAAGGAGCACACGTGACCTTTGACGTCACCACCCTTAGCAATCATAGGTTGATATATATTATAATTTCCCTTCTTGGTAAGTGCAAGCCGGTAGCCCAGGAGTAGAGTGACGTTCTTCGATCGTCAGTCTTGGGGTTTGAGGTTCGAGCCCCATCATGTCACCGACAATTTTTTTTTTTCGTCAGAGCAAAGGGGTTTGGAAGGAGGACTGACAAGGCAAATGACTTTTGACGTCACCACCCTTTGCAATCATAGGTTGATATATATTATAATTTCCCTTCTTGTAAGTGCAAGCCGGTAGCCCAGTCGGTAGAGGGGGTTGGGTGGAGGACTGCCGACGACACGTGACTTTTGACGTCACCATCCTTTGCATTCATAGGTTTATATATATTATAATTTCCATTATTGGTAAGTGCAAGCCGGTAGCACAGAGTAGAGTGACATTGTTCGATCGTCAGTCTTGGGGTTGGAGGTTCGAGCCCAGCATGTCACCAATGATATTTTTTTTTTCGTCAGAGCTTATTTCCCAGCGGCCACCCCCAAACAAAGTACAATCATTGCAGCTAGAAGCTTTGAAAAGAAACATGACACCCTGTCATTTTTAAACGTATTTCAGAATTGTTTATCTTTTATTCTATTCACCCATTAAAACCTGTTGACAGTTCTCTTCGTTATGATTAATTACAACCTCTTTATTACCAACACACAATATGAGTCTTATTGCTGGGTACACTATATTTGTCCGAGTACTTGTCAGATTTGAGTTGTGGGAATTTTTCAAGCACGTTGAAGTTTCGGTTTTTTACAACTGATTGTTTCTTCCTTTCCTAAAAAATTAAAATTAAAGCAAAATCTTAATTTTGAAAAGTAAATAGATGCTAATCACACTGATGTGTCACTGCACATGACTTTCTAAAGAAGACGGATTATTTCAGAGTAACGTGCACACTCAGATATGCCACACTCAACACACTACAAAAAAAAAGTGACGAAATATTTTGAAATACATTGAGATAAAGTGTGATATAAACGTGTGTTAAAAAAATACTTGACTTTCGATGTTACTGGTCAATGTTACTGGTCAATATTTCACTATTTTATTGTGTATGTTTTGTCTAAAATGTTCATGTGTATTTCTGAGTTTCTAATGTTATTGTTTGTTGTAACAAATGCATCCCAAAAAATGAAATAAATGAAATGAAATGAAACGAAGCAGGCATACGTGGCAGGAAATAATATACATTGTACATTGAGAAATCAGGATATTATGAAGAAAAAAAAATTACATTTTTGCGATTTCATGATAGCATGACTATTATAGAAACGTTATTTATATACATTGTATAGAGTCAAAGTGACATTTACAAGAACAAATTCAAACATTTTGAATCCCGCAAAAGTGTCCTAGTTGGAACTTGATTTCCTAGTTGAACTTGATTTCCTAGTTGAACTTGATTTCCTAGTTGAACTTGATTTCCTAGTTGAACTTGATTTCCTAGTTGAACTTGATTTCCTAGTTGAACTTGATTTCCTAGTTGAACTTGATTTCCTAGTTGAACTTGATTTCCTAGTTGAACTTGATTTCCTAGTTGAACTTGATTTCCTAGTTGAACTTGATTTCCTAGTTGAACTTGATTTCCTAGTTGAACTTGATTTCCTAGTTGAACTTGATTTCCTAGTTGAACTTGATTTCCTAGTTGAACTTGATTTCCTAGTTGAACTTGATTTCCTAGTTGAACTTGATTTCCTAGTTGAACTTGATTTCCTAGTTGAACTTGATTTCCTAGTTGAAACTTGATTTCCTAGTTGAAACTGTAAGAACGAAATTTCAACCAATCAAAAAATGACTAATGCCAATATCTGAAAATAAAAATAAACAAAAATTAAGTATTTCAGTACTGTATAGGCATACATATGATTTTGGAGAAGTAACATCACTGTTTGCTAATGGATAACCTAAATTGGTTTCAATAGAGGGAAATATTTACAGTGGCATCAAGCTAAATATTCTTCTTCTTTTACAGAAAACTTTTGGCTATTATGTATGCATTCAATATTAGGTAATTAGTAAAATAAACACAATTTTTTTTAAACTAAACTTAGGTATGGCATAGTATCAAAACATATACATATGTACATATATAACAAGATTTCTCTACCATCCAAACAGAGGAAGTCAGTTTTTACCAAATTTCAAATTGGCTATGACGAGTTGCTTATACATTACACAGATAACCACAAGGATGCAAAGCAAATTTACAAAGCAACATGAATGAACTACACCCAGAATTCTTTACAAAACTACAAAATCCCAAGAGTTTTGTCAAATGTTTGTTTTTTAATTTTCCATCCAAGACCATACTGGCAGTGACTTTGAACAGATTTATATAAAAAAGTTCTGTGGCAGGCACACAAAGAAAGAAAAATGGGCCCTAGCTGCTTCCCCATGGGTAGGCCATAACCAGGTTACTGTGCCATGGGTATGACATAGCCAGGCTGGTGTATCATAAGCTGGGTGTAGCCTGGCTGCCGACTAACCAGTAGGCCATAGCCAAGGTACGATACCATGGGTTGGGCGTAGCCTGGCTGTTATGCCATAAGCTTGGCACAACCTGTCAGTCAACCCATGGGTTGCCTTTTTAGTCGGACTACTGTACCACTGGTCGGGCGTAACCTGGCTGTTGTCCCACCATAGGTTGGGGGTATCCGGGCTGCTGTGCCATAGTCTGGGCATATCCGGGCTGCTGTGCCATAGTCTGGGCATATCCGGGCTGCTGTGCCATAGTCTGGGCGTATCCGGGATGCTGACCCATGGGAACAGCGTACCCAGGCTGCTGTACCACGGGCTGGCCATAGCCGACTTGTTGACCCACGGGTTGTGGATATCCTGGCTGGCGGTTCACAACCTGAGAGCCCCCATAGGCCAGATTAGATCCAGTTGCAGCATCTGCAAATGGACAGGCAATAATTCACAGATCAGCATACAAAAATTAACGGTAGGGTAGATCAGTTTTCATTTGTGTATTTTTTTTTTCGTTTAAAGCACAAAAGTGTTCAAAATCTAAAGACGGGTGCTTAACAACCTGATGAACTTTAAGCTCTGTGAATGCTGTATATTCCGAAAAAGGTATATTCTAGGATCTCGATTTCAATTCAAAAGTTACCGAGTCATGTTATAAGTACTGATATGTTGAATAGCTCCTCTAAACCAGAAACATAAAGCACCACACCTGATTTTGTTTTAGAGGGTCCCCCAATCCCAAGAAATTTTTTTGCCGAGGCTAGAAATCTCTCAAAATCTTCAAAAATCTTTCGCTGTGCAGGAAAACCAATGACACATTCTTTAAAGTGTTTGTGCTTTAATTTTTGGAAGGTATCAAAATAATAATTAGCTGGGCTAAACCTTCCGTAGTCCTGCAAAGTACATACATGTTGACAGTTGACTTCCTATAATTCGGTCACCCACTCACTGAACAATATTTGACCACAGCCCCTTGGCCACCCTCCTTGATTAAGTCCACATCAGCCGTATTCACACATACCATAACTAGGAGGCATATCCGGGGTCCTAACTTCAGCCGCATTATCCTGCGCAATTAACTGCAAGACGCGGGAGAGAATTTCCTCCATTCCCTGCATCTCTGCCTCGGCACTCCAGTAGCTGGGCTGCAGTCCCGTGACCTTACCGCCAAAGTCCTCAACGTTCACGGCACGGTGGATCTGTCGCAAAGGAAACAGTTTTTGTAAAGGGTAGCAGTGTTAAGTCAAGTCTGTCACAAGTCCATCACAAGTCCGGCACAAGTCCTCCAGGCCCAAGTCAAGCACGGGCTATTCAAATTAACTTTGACTTACGTAGTCCTGCGTCATTTATCTCTGCTACTTGGGACTGGACTTGTGATTAGCTGTGGACCAAACTCATGCTGGACTTATGATGGACTCCACTACAACATCGACTTGAACATTTGACTTTAATTGTGTACACGGTTAACCTTACGGAGCATAACGGCTGCTCTAAAGGCTGGCCCAGACCTCACACAAATGCAGTCATTTCGTATTTTTCAGATTTTAATGAAATAAAATTGCGTAGTAATTTAGAACGTCATGGTCCAGTGGTTACGGTGTTTGACTCGTTCACAATGGTGCGTGGGTTCGAATCCTGCCAGGAACATGGCGTTTGTACCCTTGGGTAAGACACTTAACTACAATTGCCTTTCTCCAACCAGGAGAATAAATGGGTACCTGTGAGTCGAAGACCGATTGAGCGCTGATATCGGCTGCCGCGTGGTCTCATGGCCTGATGAACGGGGTAATAATTGTAAAGCGCTTTGAGATTGTTAATTCGATGGAAAGCGCTATATAAGCACTACGATTATTATTATTATCACAAATTCTGGGTTATGTTACTCCCTGTCCTGGTCTCCCAATATAAATGAGTCTGGCCACGCCCACAGGAATTGCCACCTCTATGCAAGTAGTACGAAGGCACGAATACAAATGAAGAATAAATAATGAAAATGAATGAATGAAGAAGACGACGACGAAGGCACACTTACCCTATAAAAAGGAAAGGTGAGCAGACAGCAGGGCAGGCACACAACAAACATGACTAGCAGCGAAGGTGTGCAGGCGAAGATCTCCTCAAACTCGCTGTAGTTGGTGACGGTGACTTTGCCCGAGGAGCAGCTGTATTTGATGTTGCAGCCACAGTCCATTGTCTGCAGGTCTGCTTCCTGATAGACGGCTTTCATCCAGGTAACAAAGACATCGTTGAAGTCAAACTGATGTATCAAAAATCAACATCGGGAAAAAAACAGAAGAAGTTAGGAAAATTGCAAAAAAGGAAAATCATGAAACCGAGAATGCAGTGAGCTGTTAAGTACACGTTTTTGTTGATTCCCCCCCCCCCCATTTTCGTTCTTTTAATTTAAACTGAATAATATCTCAAGGCAAGAAATGAAACTGTTACCTCAACTGCAAAGTTTTTCCCTTGTTTGAGGGTGTCCATGCATTGGGCAAGTTGTGACTGGATCAGATGATGAACATGAGGATGCTGAGTGTTAACAAACACAGCCAACCGACCTTGACGAATAACAGACAGAAAATCATGATTGTTTTCCATTGATATTGACCAATGACTTTTTTTCTACAAGCATCTTACCCTTTTTTGCATTTTGCTAGAAGCACAAATATTACCAAGCATCAGTATTGTAGTACTCGAACTCGTGAAAAATTACTTGTCTACATGACTGCCAAGCATAGGCCTACTGTATTACAGTGCAAAGCTGGCTCAGACAAATATGGCAAATGATCAATAAATGTCTGATGTCTGACCATAATTTCAGTGGTTTTAACCTTTTCAGTGAATGCACATTGTTTTAAATAACAAAAAAAAATGTAGTCACCACGTGTGGTGTGGGTAACTTTGGAGCAGACTTCTGACGCTGAGCGCTCTATGCTGACTGTGAAAAAGATGGGCCTCTCCAATAAACGAGCTGTAAGCTGTTGCAACTCAGTCTCGGTCGTTATGACAAGAACGCTGAAAAAAGAAAAAGACATGCAAAAAACTTGGAAGTGTCATAGATAAACAGTAGCCTGAGTAACTTGGACCCTACTTATCGCCTCTTTTTAAAATTGGGACATGGTCTGGCTATATAGTAGGGTCCAAGAAAAATGGTAGCCATGGTCTGACACTTAACTTATGACCCAACAAAAACATCAGATTTCACCCTAAAAATGGCCTCAGAGTTACTAGATACTCCACCTGAGGGTGAGATACAAGTAGAGATCGATGATTAAGATCGAGGTACTAAGGTTTTACGATCTGGAAGGGAAATTTCACTTTTCATTCTGATGATAAGTGAACCTTAGTACCTCGATCTTAATCATCGATCTCTACTTGCATCTCTGGTGGTGTATCTAGTAATTCGGTGACCGTTTTGAGGGTGAAATCTGATAAATTTGTTGGGTGGTTAGTTCTTTGTCGGACCATGGCTGCCATTTTGTTTGGACTATCGCCAGACTGGGACTTTGAGTGCTGAAAAAAAAACCATGCAAAATGAAATCAGGCCAACTTTACTCACGCTTTAGCCAGCAAAATACTCCAAAATTTCCATTGGGCAAAGAAAAGATCCTCAATATTTCACCATTTTTGAAGACTGAAGTCAATTTTTAAAGGGAATGTACATCATTGGCTTTAGCTGTAATTTTCAGAAATGAACTATTTGAGGGGTTAGTATAATAGATCAAATATTGTTACACTGACATGTTTGAAGTTTTGTGATCGAAAATGCTGGAAAAACCAAGAAAAACCAAAAATGTTCAAGTAGTCTGGTTCCCTGACTCCACTAAAGATGAAATGGATCAATTTATGGATGCCGGAAAATTGTAAGGTAAGGGAACCAGTCTAGCTGGCCTGCACCCGTTCATGAACATGTAACCAATAGCAAACAAAATTTGGACTGAAAAAAATGGTAAATTTGGAGCAGTAGTTGAAAAATAGTTCGGTTTTTCCAACGGTGGTCGGCTGACCACCGTTGGAAATTTATACAAAAATACCACTTTTCTTGACAATGACTTCACACCAGGCGCCATAATTTTACAGGATGCTTCAGACTGTCGTTTACCAACATCCTGGTAAGGTATTTTGTAAAAAATTGGTAGTTTTGTTTTTTGATGTTTGCAAATGTTGTATATTCCCTTTAACCCTAACCGCCCTGAATCCTCCAAAATCCTTTTTGCAAATTGGAGGAATTTGCAGGATTGAGGTTACATGGCAAAAGTGCGTTGCTGATTTCGGAGTATGCACTGTGACAAGGTCTTGGGCCGGACCTTGTGTTGTTTATGCTCAGCCGTGCATAAATTTAGTCCTTGATTATACTTGACATCCTCCACACTGCTCCAAGATGTCACTGCCAGAGCCTCAACCTATTGCAGTCATAGCCGGAGGATTTTGCAGGATTCAGGCAGTGGTCACCCCTCCATGGACCATATTCAAGAAATAGTGGAGGAATTTGCAGGATTGAGGCTATATGCTATTTTTCCATGAGGCCAATTGGAGGATTTTGCAGGATTGAGGCTACATCCTAGCAAAAAGGCCTAGGGAGTTAGGGTTAAAGGAGACTTTTCTTCAATATTTTGCACATAAAAGGGAAGTCAAGTCATTTTAAAATGAGGCTAAAGACTAGACTAATACTTGTCCAATCAGGGCCCAATTGTTTGAAAAGACTGACCCCTTCTTTCATTGTCATTAGTCTGGTGGCTGCAATAGAGACTAGTATCAGACATGCAAGATGTTTCTTTTGGCACTGGTTGTTTGATGTGCCAGTCTATTTTCTTGTATTGCATGTTTTACACAGCATTGAGAGTCAAAACTTTTCGGACTACACTATCGCCAGACCATGGGCCAATTTCATAGAGCTGCTTAAGCACAAAATTTGCTTAAGCACAAAAACGTCTTGCTTCATAAAATCAGGTTACCGGCCAAAACTCCATGCGATTGTTATGCTAAGTAAACAACAGCTAAAAACCAGTCACAAGCAATGTACATCACATGGAGTTTTGGCCGGTAACCTAATTTTACTAAGCAATGTTTTTTCGTGCTTAAGCAAATTTTCTGCTTAAGCAGCTCTATGAAATTGGGCCCATATGCATGTCCCAATGTTAAAAAAGGTGATAAGTAGGGTCCAAGTTACTTGGACTAGACAAACAGAGGATGAAATTTAAATTGGTGTAAAGAAAAACAGTTAGTTGGGAATGTTTTTTTTCCCATTTGTATCTTACCCTCCCATTGTGTCTGGAAACATGGACTTGCCCTGCTGGGATCGATCGCATACGTTGATCCGTGCTGGATCATGTCGTAAGACAGGGTTACCATGAGAGGTACTAGTGGCAGTGAAGAACCGAGGAGGGCAACGTTTGAACTCTTCAAGCAGTGTAATGTAGATGGGTTTGCCTGATGGCGTAAAATCCATCTCTATTCCTTTTGTATTGGCTTTACTGCAGGAAAAGAAACATCAAATATAGTTACAGAATTAAACTCAGCATTACAAATTAACTATTTCAGCTTAAAGGGAATGTACATCATTGGCTTTTGCTGTAATTTTCAGAAATGAACTATTTGAGGGGTTAATATAATATTCATAAATACCTCAGACAGTTTAGCTATTCCTATTGGTCGAGAGCCCGTCACGTGGCCGGTCTTAAACGGATGATAAAGACATGGCTAGCTGGTCTTAAACACTTTTCCAGTGTCACAATAAAATGTGGACTCCTAAAAATCCAGTGCCTCTTATCGTTTCATTGGTTGAACGTTCACAATCCTCACGTAGGCATGCGCAACACTACCAGGGAGTCAGAATTTTATAGTTCTAAATTCAAAACGCAACGCGCCAGGTGCGTTCTGCGCGACATCGCGCAGAACATGATACGCGCGCGTCAATCTCCATAATAGGGTTGTTTACATCTTACTCGCCAGCTGAACACTCCATTATTTTGCAAGAGGGATGTTTCAAAAAGCATAAAGTGAATTTGTTGAACAAAATCAGGATGTTTTGAACGCATTATATGATTTTTTCTTACCGAAAAGGTATTTATGAATGGGAATAAATATGTGCTCCGTCGGTATTTATCACTCTGTTTAAGACCACTTAGAGTCTGGGTGCTGATAATTACCCTCGCCTCCGGCTCGGGTAATTATCAGCACCCAGACTCTAAGTGGTCTTAAACAGAGTGATAAAAACCTCCAGAGCACACATTTATTCCCTTATTAATAGATCAAATACTGTTTAACTGACATGTTTGAAATTTTGTGTTTCGAAAATGCTTGAAAAACCAAGAAAAACAAAAAACGTTTAAGTAGTCTGGTTCCCTGACTTCACTAAAGATAAAATGGATCAATTTATAGTTGTCGGAAAATTGTAAGGTAAGGGAACCAGTCTAGCTGGCCTGCACCCGTTCATGAACATGTAACAATAGCAAACAAAATTTGGACTGAAAAAATGGTAAATTTGGAGTAGTTGAAAAATAGTTAGGTTTTTCCAACGGTGGTCGGCCGACCACTGTTGGAAATGTATACAAAAATACAATTTTCTTGAAAATGACTTGACACCAGGTGCCATAATTTTACAGGATGCTTTAGACTGTCATTTACCAACATCCTAATAAGGTATTTTGTAAAAACTTGGTAGTTTTATTTTTCGATGTTTGCAAATGTTGTATATTCCCTTTAAGCTAAGGACTCAGTGTGGGATGAACTAGGTTCAGGTATTGGTTCACTAACGCTCAACAAATGATATTCTGAATGTGCAGAAAAGCATAGCGTCTTTGTTGTGAGCACCAGGCATACAAAGTAAATCATTATCAACTACATTATCACTTGAGGGTAAACTTTGGGCACAGAGTACACAGTACTACAATTTACAAAAAAAAAGGTTTTTTTTTAATGTGTAGGCTTTTACTCTCCAAAATCATTCAAACTCCACTACAGCTCAAGTTAAGTGTACACAATTTTGAGTTTTCCATAGGTTTGTGTACAAACATAGATGCTCCCAGCAGGTATCACTTTGTGCACGAGTCAGCACTCTAGTAATTTAGCTCTGTGAGTAGGCCTAGTAGCACCTGCCAACAAATTTAAGGTGCAAGACCCTGTGAACCTGCGAAAGTATTCACAACTAATCATGCTAATCATGGAGGTAAATTGAATAGAACACAACAAAAACCACTAAAAAGTAGTGTAAAGGATACAACATAACGTGAACGAAAAAGGTGCAAAAACAGATTTTATATGCCAACCCATGGAGGAATATGGCCAACCCAATCGAGACAACATACTTCTGGTTCTATGTACTCAGCAGTCAGCACCGTACGTGAATACGCGTTGTTGGAATTTTTGATTTTTCGACGCAGTCAGTGGCAAACGACGGCGCACCCACCCACACACACGATCGACCAACGACGATATGCGATGAGTGCATCGAATCAAAGTGAGACAAAGTTTTGTAGTTTTGCTGTTTATATAGTGCTACTTTATAATTTACAACCCAATAATTGCTGGGTCAACATTCACATTATCTTAAGCACGTGATAATGCTTTTATCGCAGCTCAACTTCAGATTGGTCAGTTACGTACACACAAACCGCGAACCGGAAGCAAACACTCGTCTCGTCAAAACATGCCCAGACAAAATTAATAGTCAGGTACCAATGAGCGGCGCACCAAATAGCCTTTAGTATTAGATTAAGATAGTCTAGGGGTTGGTTTAGCCTTTATCAACATGCAAGCTGAACTTGAGCTAGTTCCATGGTGACCGTTTTAGACGATTTTCGGCTAACTTGGACAGATTTTTTTTGTTAAAAAAGCGAGTTTGACAGAAAGTTTGACAGAATGGATTTTTTGTGGCAGATTTTTGGCAGAACTCTGCGAAAATGGTTTTTTTTTTGACAGAAAAACACAGCAAATTTGAAAAAAATGGTACAGTTGTTTAGAAAAGCTTCAATCCAGGCGCGGTTCTACGGAGGGGGGGGGGGGGGGGGGGGGGGGGGGGGCTGGGGGGGGCTGTAGCCCCCCCCCAAATTTTGTCAAGCCCCCCCCAAAATAAATTCTGTAAAAAAACAAATTGCATTAGCAAAAAGAAGGATTGTGATGTACATGCGAACGGTCTCCCCCTAAAGAAGAAATAGCCGTGACAAGGGTGCATTAGTTAATATAGTGTGAATGATTTTAGGATTTCATTGGCGCTCCCCATTAAAAATATGGCATGAGACCCCCCCCCCCCCCTCCCCCCCCCCCCCCCCCCCCCCCCCCCCCCCCCCCCCCCCCCACCTATTGATTTTCGGAGGCCTATAATTGTCTGGAAAAAATAACCGGTCAACATTTCAGCACACCTCCCTGAAAAAATTCTGGATCCACCGCGCTAGCCCCCCTAAAATTATTGGTTCTAGAACCGCGCCTGCTTCAATCTCTTCAAACAAACCCCTGAATAATGGGACCGGTTGGCTGGTACCTCGAGTTCACTGGGAGACGTAACCGCATTTTGCCTGAAATTTACGCAAATTCATAACATCTTAATGTGACTATAGATTGTTTGTAATGTTATTTGAACCTTAATTCAAATTAAAGGCAATACTACAAAATCTGCATTTGATTTAAGTAGGAATTTGGCAGATTTTTGATAAATCTGACAGATTTTTGAAGTGCATTTAGCAGAATTTGGCCATGACCTTACGGTCACCCTGGCTAAGCTATACAGTGCCAAGCCATGCCAAGTACAAAAGTGCAGTGATTGTGGTGCTTCATAAATGATTTATGTTGCACAAGTCGGGAGCAATGAATTAACACGTTTGAACACTGAAAATAAACCTACCAGCATTGCTTTTGATGGTGATGTGAGTTATGGAATTGCTAGCTCTTTTTTGCCTGTAATCAGTGGTAATTATTTTTTAACTGACTGACAATTTGGGACTCTCAATACAGTGACTGACATGTGCCTGACTCTTGACTTGTCTTAATTCCATCATCATGATCATCTGTCATGTCTGTGTAGGGCCTATCTGTATCTTTATTAGCCCCATAAATGTGGCCAATTTACTGGACTACCTCCGTAAATAAAAGCCACACTTCCACCATTTACAAAAACTACTCCTAGTCTAGTCTAGCTCTACTGAGTGGAGCGTTGAATTACGGGTACCCCTCCATACATGGAGGGGTACCCGTAATTCAACGCTCCACAAAGTAGAGCTAAAAAAATAAGTCTAGTCATGCTAGTAATAAGGCTCCACGTCCACTACGTGGAGCCTCATAGTTCTAGGAGTATACAAAAACATGTCGAACTTTGTCAAATTTTGATTTTCACATTAAAGCCCGCTTCATACTTCACGGAATCACGCGAAAGAATGTGCACAGTGAAATTCATGTCGTCAACAATGGTAGACACGCTTTGAATGTATTGTTGACGTCACAAATTTCACTTCGCTTTCGCTTTCGCGTGAAGTATGAACCGGGCTTTAGGCTTAGTTTGTAGTTTATTTTTGCTTTAGAAGCATACTCACCCTCTTTATAAAAAAATTATCTGCTAACCAGAAAGTGCTGCCTTTTTCAGATGTTTAATTTCGTGAAATTTCATGTTGAAATTTTGATACGCAAACGTGTGCAAACGAATCTGGAAATTTCACGAAAATAGACATCTGAAAAAGGCAGCACTTTCTGAAGGCCATTTTGAATTTAAATACTTAGCGGGCATCTTGGAAAAAAAATAAACAATTAGAAAGGCCCTCATCCTCCTCTTTTTGAAAAAAACCCGGACGATCAACTGGTTTTTTTTTTACTTGCCTTAGACCCGTAAACATGGCGTTAATTACGGGTCTACCCTTACGACTTTAGTCGGGTGTTAGTGAACCATACTGAAATTCTTCAATTGTTTTAACTGAACTTAGCATTAGTGTTTCTTCAGATAAAGCTGCATTTGTCTTTACACAGTTTGTCAGTAACCACTGTATTATTTGCTGAGATAGGTCCACCATTATCGCCAAATATCAGACACTTTGACATAGTAACCTTGTGCATTTTGAATGATGAATCTGTTTATATCTCTCCAGTCCCTTCAGCATTGAAGTTCTCAAAACGCTGTGACCAAGATGAGTTTACTCCGTCAGCTGGATTTGACGCCAAACGGTCCGGCCGTGAACGTCATATTCTTCAAGGAATTTCTGCGAGTCCGGCCGGATTTCTTCGAGGTGGTGAACGGCCAGACGCATCAGTTCTTCAGACATGACCCCGCCCGCGTGCTCGTCTGCGATCAGTCTGACAGCAGAGCTGCTTTGTTCCCGGAATCAATGGGACAGTAAGAAGCTGAAGTTGAACTAAATTCAGTCTTATTTAAGTCGTTTGAGTTGTCCAGATTAAGTTAAAGGAATTACTTAATTCAACACTTTGACACCTGAAGTAGTACTCATAAGTGAGCCCTTTTCCTGAGTTCCCAAGGAAACCAACAGTTGGAAAATAATCTTGAAATCAGAGATTGGGACTCGTTAATGTCAACTAAGATTTTTTTTAAAAAAGTTCATAATCCCGCAATGTATTTGGACTAGGGCTGTGCATTCTGAACCGGGTAACCCAGCCTACCGACCATTGATGTCAGGAATCGGTTCCAGATTATGGGATCGGTACCTGTAACCAACTTTACAAATAACTTAGTAACTTCTCATTGTTCTCCAGACGGGGTCTACCCGATGTTTCCCACTACCGATGTTTCCCACTACCGATGTCCCCCGAAATCCTTAGGATTAGGATTAGGGTTAGCGTTAGGGTTAGGGTTATAGGGTAGGGATTTCGGGGAACATCGGTATTGGGGAACATAGGTATGCACCCTTCTCAGACAATGAAAAAGAAAGGTGGTGAATGTCAGTTGTGAGTAATTTTCAAAATAATCACCAGACTACATGGAAAACCAAACATAATTCAGGATTATGGCGCTCGTGAAAGTTGCACTTTTCACCATAAAGCTATATAGAGCATACTTGTATCTTGGATCTTGATGAAAACTGAACAGCAACTAGCGAGTTTTCAATTTTGGGGTTGGGTTTCTGTAACGGGTATCCGGGTACCTGTTTATTTTTTTCAGTTGGCTACCTGGTTCCTATACTACACGTTATGCAAACCCCTACTTTGGGCACAACACAAGTCAGTTGAATGATGGTTGAAATATGTATAGGCATTCAAAGATTTCATAACTTTTGAAGCAAAACCTAAAGAAAGCCGGCAGGGCAATTAAATAGGCCTATATTTTTACAAATACAAATGTCCCTCTACATATACACCCAACACCTTCCCCTCTTTTTTCATCTTCCATTTGCAAATGCATCTTTGAATCTTAAGAAAATAGAATTTACAAGCCAACCCATTTCTTTTCAAATTGAAAAAAAAAGTAACTGTCCTGTTCAGACAGTTACTTAGTGTTTTATTGCCTAGATAGTGTTTTACTTTACTCTCGAGGACAATGCTTTGTGTTTTCCTTTGTCCCTGTAATATGACACTCTCCCATAGAATAAGCGCAAACCGTACGATAAAAGACCCTTTTCAACATAGGACCCAACGCCCGATGGCTGAAAGGATCTGTTGTTCTCCCTTTGTGTGTCGGTCCTCGGGGGGTTATGTAGAACACGTACAATTCTTACTTGCTTTGATTCAATATTTGTTTTCCTCATGTGAATGACAGCATCTTGAAGGTAACCAATGAGAATGAATTAGAGCGACTGACCGAGAAGATGCTGCGACTGCCGCTCTTCTTCACAATAGATCTGAAACGAATGCACAAGTCCGGAAATACCAGATACATAAATACGGGTACGTAATAGAAATATCTCAACTGCTAAAGCCATGAAGCCTGCAGGCAAAATTTCATGAAAATGCCGAGTACCAAGATTTTGCGAAGCCACAAAACATTTGGACCTCATTTGGTTCAGGACATGATGTGAAGTTGCAAAATTACAAACTCACCGACCATTCATAGCAATATTTCCTAAATTTGATGAACTTGGACAGTTTTTTTTGTAGATTTATTTTCTCTGGATATCTTTTAGATAAGTTTACTAGTCTTTCAAAATATGAACTGGATATAAGTGGGGCTGTTCATTGTTGAATAATTTAGTATTCAAATATTTGAAAGTGCGTAATTTTTCTGCTTTTATGGGAATTTGGTAAACTAATCGCGAGTACTCGACTACTCGCGAGTAATTTCTTTGCGAGTACTGAAGTAGAAAAAAACACTACTCGCCCAGGCCTAAAGATTTATTCAGGTTTGTTATCGCTCATTTCAAACCTTGCCTCGTGCATGCAGATGAAGCAGCTGTCATTGTGAACTCACAGCATCCATACATTCAGGATCACTACCGCGGATTGCTGACGGAAGCCATGGATCTCATGAGGGACGGCAAGAAGTTTGCAGTAGAGGTAAACAGAGTTTCTTTGACATTCTGAAAGTTTGTAAGCTCAGCGAAGGGAACGTAGATGACACTGTATGACCTAGACACAAAGCCTAGGATGAAGCCTTGTACCAGTCGCTGTAAACGTCTGGAACAGGCTCCCCCTGACATCGTCGGGCAGCCTTCAGAGGAGGGGCTCAGTGTTTTAAGGAGGCTGTGCACTGTTTTGTGATTGGCCATACATGGTCCCCGGCTTCATGTATTATAGTTCAGATTAGCCCAAGCACGTTTCTAGGCTTTTTTCTTTATCCCTAACCCTCCAGAGTATTTTGGCTAGAGACCCTGCCAAACGCAGCAACATGCCACAATTGTCTAAGTGACAAGCCTAACCAGTACCTAGCAAGATGCATCAGGCCGAAACTCTCCAGGCCAAACTGCCTCAGAGTCTGTGGTCACCGAATACAGCAGGATACACTTGTGGCATTGTTCAATGAGACTTGGCTCTCATTGTCTTAGAAGCAGCTGTTTTAAATGCACCGGTGTTGATAGCTGAATGCATCTAAGTGCACCAGACTTTTCCACCCGATGCACTGCGTTGCGTCTGGCAGGGTTAGGGTTAAAGTCCTGTTAATGCTGCTGTGCATGCTTCTTGCCTGTTGTTCTTTTCATGTGATTTTGGATTACCCACCAACGACGTTTGTCATGATCGACCGTAGCTGGCGGGATTGGGCTGTGTATAAAAAATAAAACAGAAAAATTTGTAAAAAAAAATTGGGTGTGAGGTGAATACATCCCAGATATAAGTTTGATCTTTTGTCTCGCGTAGCTGGACTTTAATGGGGTGCTTGAGGACTGGCTGCTTGCCCATTACCGCGCCATGGGGCAAGGGGGTTCTTTCAACACCGTCTACCGCTCCAGGCTGGGCAGGGTGGCGGTCACCAATCATGGTGAATACTCCCAGGTCTTCTCCTGCGACAACTGCCCGACCGTGGGCTACTGGTGGACAGCTTGCTTCCCCTGCTGCTTGGTGGCGTGTCCCATCTACGTGGTCAGTATTGAGTCTAGGTTACAGACCTTTATCATGCCGCCACCATTTCAGTCATGTTCCCTGTATCCAATAACAGTACTGAATGATGAAGTTTTTTGGTGCAAAAAGGAACCAGACTATTTTTCCTTCTAGCCTCGATTTGGGTACGTTGATTTGAATGGGAAAAAAATCAAGATGGCCGCAACATGAAAAGGGTCTATTGGGAGAGTGAGAGAGGGCAGGCTATGGCCTTATTTCCCAGAAATTTTGCAGAGTACAAAAAATATCTTTGCTGAGTAAAAGTATGTTACCAGCCAAAGTTCTCATCATGGGGTGCTTGCCACAAGCCATGAATCCATACAGTAAACAAAACAGGGAATAGTAAAGATAGTCACAGAGTGCACTAACTTCTATTTAAAGCTACATTCCATCATTTGCAACTATCCAAAAAGCAACTGACGTAATTAGTGTTGAAAAACGTACTTGGTTGAAAGATAGTAAGGGGACTGAACTCCCTGTAAAATTATTCTTTCTGGCATGCTGTCATTTTAAAGGAATCAATGAAAGACGCATTGTTGGAAATTTGTCGGTTCAGTGCGGGCGTGTCGCATAGCTGCAATCGGCTCAGTGAGAACATGTCTCGGACGCTGAATTCAGGCTAGATTCAGCAACTTTTGATTTGAAATCGAGATCCTAGAATGTTGTTTTTCTCGAAATATACAGCTGAAGCTGAGCTAAAACTTCATCAGTTTAAGTTGTTCAGCACCCTTCTTTAGATTTTCAGCACGTTTGTTGCTTCAAACGAACAAAATGCACAAATTACAAATGATGGACTGTACTTTTAATTGCTTCAGAACAGTGTTTTTCTTGGCTAATGAACTGAGCAAGGTGGTAACAATTCAAGTTGATGATTGAAACAAAATTTATGCAGTCTGCCAACTAAAAAGAATGTAGCGCTCACAAATACGCGCGATGATCATTCCAAAAACACATCGAAATTGTGAGTTCTTGATACATGGAGGTCAAGGAAAACGCTCATAAATTACGCAAAATGAATTTTTTTTTTCAATTCGTATTTCCGTTATTGTAAATCTTCACAGCGAGGTTGTGATACTGGCAAAAATTGAACGAGGTGGTCACACAAGCAGGGGAAACACTGCTTCAGAATGGCCATTCTCTAAAAGTCCGTCTTTTAAAGTCTTGCATCTGCAAGTTGGTTGAATAAGAAGAAAATCCACTTTTTACAGCAATTGTCACCTACTTGTTGAGCTCATTTCACAAATTCAATTTTAATGGTATTAAAATATTGAACTTTAAACATAAGTGACGAAAAAGTGATTGCAAATGCATATTTTGTCTCTGAGGTATAGTAGTGTAAAATGTTCATGCGCCAAACCTGTTTTTCCGTGGACGGCTTTATTCCATCGGTCCATCCGCTTGACTGAGCTCCGGAGCTTGATTTGAAGACAACAAACACTACACTAGACTTACACGTGACCAACAGTGATTTTGGCGACTTGTATTCAAATTAGAATAATGACACTATTCTTGCGATTTTTTTAAAGATTTTCTTCAACCATGAAAAGCTATACTTCACTACATTAAAAAAAAAAAAACCAGTTCAAATAACTTCAGTTCAGTTCAGTTCAGTTTAGTTTTTTTCCGCAGTACCAAAACATCAGTGACAATGACAATGTGAAACTTATAGAGAATAGCAAAAAACCATTTTGAATAAAGTCGAAGATACTGTGGAGGGGCCCATAAAGAAGCAAAGCTTGTAAGAAATGGGCACCTGAGCATGCATGTGCATTGAGCCGGATAAGGAGATTTTTTTGGTTTTTAATTTGTTTTGTTTAGTTTTGGAAGAAAACAATTATAGGGCCAGTACTCGTAATCGGGCCCGTACATCGGAATATGAATGACCAGGCTCAATGCTCATGCATCATGAAAATTCAACACGAAATACTCTTAAACTTACAACGGATGGGAACAAACAAATATGACTGATACAACTACGACAACTTAAGTAAGTGGGTTTCCTTCTGTTTGCACCATGCACCGTGTAGTTTGCACAGTGGGAAACTAGTCCATTCCTTGGCGTTACAGGGTAATCCTGCATCCTGCGCAGCCCGACTCACAATCCACAGTCAGCTAGATTGGTGCAGAGAGGAGATTAGGCTGGCCCTCTGAAACCGGCAAAAAAATGATTAATAATGGTCACAGTGTCCATAGATATGCCGTCTCAATGAAAATTTGACCTAAGCAGCTTTAACTTACATGAGTCGGTAGCTCGTTAATAAAATGTTGTGTGTTGTCTCATCGACAGCTTCAACGCAAGCTTCGTGTGGTGGACCTCGGTGGGCGTGTCAAGGGCGTGCAGGCGACCACCTTCACCTCCAACCTGACCAGGCGTGAGGTGGAGGGACAGTTCATTGCCGCTGCCGCTAATCTGCTGCTGCAGCAGCGCCACAATGCACAGAGACAAGGTATTTTCTCTTCGTCTCTTTAACCTTTGCCCTCCCAAATACTTCACTAGAAAAGTTGAACAAAGAAATTGACTGGAGTGGGGTTTGAACCTGCGACCTCCGGATAACTGTTCCGGTGCTCTACCAACTGAGCTATCCAGCCCTATGTTGGCGGTTCCCCAATTTGTCCATGTCTTTGTTCAAGGGGCGCTAGCCTGAAGCCATAAACCTGTATATGCCATGCAGCCTGGGATCACGCCCAAAGTCACGATGCAGACCTGGGAAATAGCAAACGGGGATCACTCAGAGAGGATATGGCTTTTTATTACAAATTATCAAATGAAACACAAAGGAAAACTGACTAGGTGAATTATAACAATTTTTTGAAAATATTTCGGAATTTCGATTTCTAATATTGATAAAATCTGTACAAATCCCAGATTAACTGTGACACACCTCTGAACAAATCCCAAAGATGATCCCAGATGATCTCTATCCAACTTGGAAGTAAATCTGAGATAACCTCCCGTCAACTGTAAAACAAATCCTGGGTAACCCACTACTTGGGATTATCCCCAGCCAACAGTAAAACAGATCCTGGATAATATCTATCCACCTCAGCAAGAAAATCACAGATGCGAGTTATTTCTGATCCACAGCTGGACAACAAATCCCAGAATAACCCACAAGTCAATATTTAACAATTCCCAGACGACACCTAAAACAACCCTAGAACTAATCCCAATCTCTGTCTAACTTGGACCAGACTCCCAGATTATACCTTCTCTGTGATTGTTTTTGTGATTTGTTCCTTACAGCCGCGGTTACACAGCCACCACAGCCGGGCCCCCCACCCTCCTACACACCAGCACCCCCCTACACACCAACACCCCAGGGTCTGCCCCCACCCCAGGGTCTGCCCCAGCCCCAGGGTCTGCCCCAGCCCCAAGGCCAGCTCCAACCCCAAGGAGGACCTCAAGAAGTGCCGGCGCAGATCATGTATGGCAACCCAACACCGCGGGTGGTGTAAGCATTAGCTAGTGCCAGAGTTGCAGTCAGTCACAAGTCATTCACAACTCTTCCAGTCTCAAGTCAGGTCACAAGAAATGGAGTACCGAAGTGAATGCGTCACGCGCACAAAATATGTGTGAAAGACATAAGCGCGTGATTCAGCCCGTGAACCAACAAGCGCGCGTACTCCATACGTTTGCACTATACTTTCTGGTTCTAAATGACGTCACACTTCGGTACTCCATTGTGATGAACTTGACTACTTCTCACAGGTCTTGCCAAGTACATGTACTCTTCTCTGTTGCAACTCATAGATCTCCTTGACGTCCAACAAGCAGGACCTGTTGTTGCGACTTGTAACTTTACCAAACGTCGGTCATTCTACAGGGTGACCCCCCCCCCCCCCCAAAAAACCCGAACCCTCAAATCGCCTTCTTTTTCACAACTTTTAAAAAAATATCTCAAATATCGATGCACATTTGGAGAGTATAGTTCATTAGCTTTTCAACAACAAAAAAAATCTTTCCAATCGGGTACTTATTTATTGAGTTATGGCCAATTAAAAAAGTGCCGATTTTTTTTTTTTCACGGTATTAATTGTCATTTATTAGGAATGTAATGGATTTGGGGTGAGGGCAGTTTTGCTTGCTTAAATTTTTTAATCTTTCTTTATTTGTTTTTTTTTTCTTTTTAATTTTTTTTTTGCAACAATGGTCATTTCTCCTTTTGGAAGAAATGGTAGTCCTGCAAAGAACTGTTTGGTTAACTTCTCAGATGTTTACTGTGCTGCTCTGCCCTCTACTTGGTAGCCTTTTTCACGGATACTTTCGGCCCGTGTTCTTATTGCAGCAGTCAAATATCAGTCGCCGTGGACAAAATGAAAAAGCGGCACTTGTTTTCAATTGGCCATAACTCAATAAATATTTACCCGATTGGAAAGATTTTGTGCTGTTGAAAGGCTAATGAACTGTACTCTCCAAATATGTATTGGGGGGACACCCTGCGCTTATATTTGAGTACATGTGCCTTGAGTTTTTGTCATCATCATGGAGGTTTGTGATGCCTCTTACAAGAAACATAAATGAAAAGTAACCTACAGGGTGAGTAAAAAAACACGAAACCCAAATGTTGGGACCATTTTCTTAGTGAAGTTCTGCATTTAGCACTTTCAAAATCTAGGATATGAACCCCAATTCATTAGCTTTCTTTTAGTATAAGAATAATTCAAATCACCCATGTACTTTTCAAGTTACGGAATTTTAAACACAACCACCGTTTTAAAGTTCTGTCCACAAATCACCAAAAAGGTGTGCGTTCTTTCAGCAAAACAAAAACGAATCACATAGGGATGTGTGTCAATTGTTTTCGTTTTGCTGAAATTACACGTTCCTTTTTTTGTGATCCGTGGACAGAACTTTAAAACGGTGATTGTGTTTAACATTTTGTAACTTGAAAAGTACTTGAGTGATTTGAATGATTCTTGTACTAAAAGAAAGTTTATGAATTGGGCTTTCATATCCTAGATTTTGAAAGTGCTAAATGCAGAACTTCACTAAGAAAATGGTCCCGACATGTGGGTGTCGTTTTTTTACTCGCCCTGTACAATGTTTGTTTGTGGGGTGCTTTATTTTGGTCATTAACACATTTACTTGCACAGGAAGTAACCAAGCCTATTTTTAGTTACAGTTTGATCAAGTGACCTGGGCAAATTGGTGAAAGTTGTACAGCTTTGTCTCATTTACAAGTATTAAGGTGTCTTGCATAATGTGTCGGGCATCATGTACACATGTAATTAGCATGCATGTTTAAAGTACACCTGAGTTATATCCTGAATGGTGAACTTTGATCAGTTAACAAGTAGTCAGGGCAAATGCTTATGAAAACACTATGTTGTATTATGCTTTAAAAGCTAAATTCTTTAGGTTACTCTAACGCGATGATTATGTTCATGATAATACATGAGCAATAAAAATAATTTAGAGTAGTTACATGATTTATAGCAGTTTACAGGTCGAACATTATTGCAAAGGGTGTACATTTGTATTTCTGATCCACTTGGCTTCATATTTTGTTACTACATTTTAATTAAATGATTTAATTTGTAGTTGTAATGGAGAGCAATAGCACGTGAAACCAGTGGTCTATCCCAGTTTTGGAGCCAGAAGGGTAGATTTTTTCCTTCTCTTTTTGTTCTCAATAAGAGCTACCGGTAATAGTACTTGTGTACACATAGCTCCTATGCGGGGTCATCTACTGTTCATTGAGAAGTCTGTAAGCACTTGATGTTGTTCACGTCTGTTCTCAAATTTTTTTGAGATTCAAATTGTGGACACCTCTATCATGGGTATTAGGGCAAGGGCAGATTCACGAGGCCTTGGCCTCATTTGACGCAGAGGTGAAGAAGATAAATTGCTTTTCAATTGGGTTTTTCCCCTCGCAGACGTATGATTTTTTTTTAGAAACACTGCATACTCAGTGTTGTCCAAGGGCTTGTGAGAAAAATTTCACAAGCTTACTTGGGTGGGACTCGAACCCACGACCTCCTGCTTACTAGTGCAGATGTCTTACCACTCGACCACCGAGCTTGCCGGGGTCGGCTGGCTGGTTTGAGTAAGCTTATGAATTTGTACTCGCAAGCCCTTGGACGACACCGAGTATACAGAGTTTATAAAACAAGATGTCGGTGTAGGGCAAAACACAATATAAAATTTACATCACCCCTGATGCAAATTCCATCTTATAAGATGAGAAGCATGGACTTACAAAAAAAATGGCATCTTCACTCCTCTTGTGATTTCAATACGCAAAAAGGACTTTTGGGTGTGCACATGGCCCCCTCAGCTCCTTACTGGATACGTCACTCCTGAATTTGTAAATATATCTCCCATTGAAATATTTTTTTAAGCAAATAGAATATATTTAAATATTAGATTGTTTTTTTATTTTCTAATCTGTTGTACATACATGTTTGTATTAAAATGAGTAGATTTGGCACCATTTACTCGAAATTAATAAATACCTAAGACATTTTACCCATTCCTATTGGTCAAGTCTTAAATGAATGATAAAAACTGGCTGGCTGGTCTTAAACACTTTTCCAGTGTTACATGAAATTTTGAATCCTATGAAATCCAGTGCCTTTTACCGTTTTATTGGTTGAACATTCACAAGTGAGTCAGTATTTCATAGTCCTACATTCACAACGCACCACCACAGCTGCATTCTGCGCGACGCGACATCGGGCAGTACGTGCGACGTGTGTGCCAATCTCCATAAAAGGAGTTATTTACGACTTACTCGCGAGCTGGACACTCCATTAAATAGCTAGAGGGGTGTTTTGTAAAACATTAAGTGAAATTGTTGAACAAAATTGTTGGAAATTTATAATTTTTGACTTGTTTTGACTTTCGGACCGAAAAGTTTTGATATTTTTATATTTTTTAATTTTTTATTTTAAATGTGTTCCGCTCGGGTAATTATCAGCATTCATACTCCAACCGGTCTTAAACAGAATGTTTAAAACCTCCTAAGCACACATTTATTCCTTTATAACTTACCATATCGTTGTTGCTTAAATTATTTTGAATATTGATTTATCACTGAAGTTACGGAATCATGTCATTTTACAGTAATGTAAACAGCTTTTGATTTTCTTAAAGTTTGAAATTTCTTTATTGGCATTAAACTAAAAAAAAAAACATTTCGTGGCCTATTGTTGCACAGCCGTGGCTATTTCCATACTAACAGCACTATTTAAGTGCTGCCTTTCGAATTTGCATAATCATTATTGTGCTGTCAACTTTGACCCGTTAATTGTAATAAATATTAAAAAGAAAGAACTATTGAATTTTTTTTTAAACTCTGTTGAAGATAAAGTCATCAAGTGAATTCAGTTTTGATACCAGCAAATTTAATGGGGTAAAAGAGGTTTCACGGAATACTCATAAAAGCCTGAAAAGGTTAGAACTTTAAATTTCTCCATGTGAAATGTTTGCGGTTTGAATCCAGTGATACTAATGTGGAGCTTTAAAAGGAAATAAAAGTTTGGTGTATTTTTTGGGAAGAAATTTGTATATTTTGAAAAGAAGAACACAAATTGCAAAATTTTCTTCACTGAGAAATCCTTGAGACACTGCATTGTTCTGTGAGAAAAGTGGCTTATAAAGAGTAAATGACTTATTAAAAGGCTTTTTCTCTTCATTCAGGTATGCTCCAAAACTATCGAATATACAAAACTAGAATCTTACATTTAGGTGTTACATATATGTATTATATTGCTATCGGTTCAGCGCTACCACATTTAGAGTTGTGTAATACTAGTATTGTACACAGAATAATATTCCAAATACATGTAATACATTTCTTGTGTTTTGTAAATTTGCTAGGATGAGATTCAAGGTAACGTTTTTGCTTGTATTAAATGGACACTCATTGGCTTTGTAATCAAGATATTGGATTTCAAAGTGATTTTTGTTCTCAAAAAGTTCGATCCTGAAAGTGTCGGAAATGAATTGCTTAATTGTTTGGGGGGTGGGGGTGGGGTGGGGTGGGGGGGGGTGGTTATTAGCGATAGGCATGTTGTTCTGTCTTCAAAATTTTCTTGTGGGTTGATAGGTGTCTGTAGAACTGACATAATAAAGAACAGTACTATATCTAGCATGGTTTGCAACGAATTCTGTTAGGTTCGTCAAATACACAATCGAAACTAGCAGAAATGTGCAGATACTTGGATTTTTCAGTTATTCCCCAACCAAACTGTCTCAATATCTCGTTCTTTCCGAGGATGGTTGGAGGTACAACTGTTGATATGAAATTCATTTTCTTTAAGGGCCCATGCAATGTAATTTTTTTCATTGCAATCCTTGAAAATGCACCTCTGTGTCCCATTGAACTTATTTCAAATCTCATTTTGCCAGTTTCAAGGGTATTTTGGTGCCTTTTTGGTTTTTATGCTTATGTAAATATCCATATTCACGAGCAAAAGTATGATGTAATTTCAAGCAGAAACCTCAATGTTACAACTAGTTTCAGCACAAAAATTGCCAGATTTTTGGATTTTTTTTGCTGTCTTAAACTCTACTTAATATATCGATTCGTTGTGTCAGTTCATGGCATTAAGCCAATGAGCAAACTCTTCTCACAATTGTTTTCAACTAATTTTTGGGTTCACAATTTGATCAGAAAAAAAACTAAAAATGAGCAGCGTCTTTTTGAAATGACATCATAGCAACACCACCGGAATTGTCCGAAAAAGCATGGAAACTTTTGAATTTTAAAGAAGAGCTCTTTTCAATAAAATTAACCCAAAAGGGAAAAAATACACCCAAAATACACTTAAGAGGATTAGGAAGTTGCACAAAATATGTTTCTAAGAAAGATACACTTCATGGGCCTTGAAACAGACTACTGAAACTATTAATGAATACTTCGGGGCAAGGACAACTCAAATGTTCAAAGTACATATCACTTTTGTTTCTTTTTCCTTTTGTTTTATTTCTTACACAATGCACAGACAATGCCAGTTCTACAAGTGAAATAATCCTGATGTAATATGCAAACTGTATGCACAAGATATAACAGATCATCTGACTCGCCAACGAAAACTGTAGTTTTCTTAGTTTACTGAATGCAAACAAAGTTCAGTTTACAAAACAAAACTAGTACAGATGCTGGATTCCAGAATCAGAGGAAGAAAAAAATCATCGGGCCAATCAAATGCAGTGATGTATGTCAAACTGAAGCATTACATGTATGTGATTTAATAACAAGGAATGTGATTGGGCAATTTTTTTTCTTACCACTGTGCATTCACAATGTGTGGATTGAACTACTACATGACAAAATGAACTGCTGATAAAAAAAAAAGTCAAAAATATAGACATTTATCCTGATGGAAATTTAATAATGTACAATGCAAATAAATATTTAAGAAACAAAAAGGCAAGCAAAAAAAGAAAAAAGAAAAGACAATCGAAACTGGTTTTGTCAGATGCTTACCGGACTCACAAAACATGAACTTCAAAAACACATTGTCATCAAAAACAGAAAGAAACGACATCAGTGAAATACTGTTGATAACAATGCTTGAAACAATGGCACATTAATATAGAATTTTTACAGGATGAAATTTGTTTTAGTGCCTTGCCTATTCAAATTATTCAACCTCCCTATTAGCAGTAAAGAAATCAATACCCCCACCTTAAAAAAGTTGAACCTAAATTTGAAGAAAAAAAAAATTGACATAACTTTCAATTTACCATTTTAAAATAATGATGAGTTCCGACTACATGTACTTTTCTTTTTACCTTTTTTTTTTTAAAACTTTTGTGCACTTAAATTACACAAACGGGTAAATAAATGTAAATTTAATGTGTGCAGACATTTTTTTTCTCTTTTGCTTTCTTATTCGCTAAATTATAGGTAACATTACATTTTCTACAAACATATAGCATTTACTTTAATCGTTGCAAAAATAGTCAAGTATTTATATTAATGTTTAGTAGATCACTATTTTTCAATTTGAAAATTTTAATATCTGGGTTTTTTTTTTAATTCCATCATGTCATTTTGGGGGAAAACATAAAAAAAGTTCAGAGTTTTAAATTCGTTTGATTTGAATTCTTGTTTCCAGCACAAAAAACCACAAATGATTCGCTATCCTCTGAACATTTTGAGTTGCAATTATGTCCCCTTCTACAAATGAAAAGACTTTGCATTATAAAGGGAATATACAACATTTGCAAACATCAAAAAACAAAACAACCAAATTATTATGAAATAACTTACTGGACTGTTAGTGAATGACAGTCTTAAGCATCCTGTAAAATCATGGCACCTGGTGTGCTGTAATTTTCAAGAAAAGTGGTATTTTTCTATCAATTTCCAACGATGGTCGGCCGACCAGCATTGGAAAAAACTGGCTTTTTTCAAATACTGCTCCCAATTTATTATATTTAGTTCGCATTTTCTTCGCAATCATTACACACCTGTGAACGGGTACAAGCCAGCTAGACTGGTTTCCTGACCTTACAATTCCCTGACATCTATAAATTGCTCCGTTTCATCTTAAGTGGGGTCAGGGAACCAGACTACAAGAACACGATTGTTTTTCTTGGTTGTTCAGCATCTACGAACCCAAAACTTTAAGTAAGTCAGGGTAACAATATCTACGATAAAATACTAAGCCCCAAATCCATCCATTTCTGAAAATTACAGCAAAAGCAAATGTTGTATACTCCCTTTAAGTCAGACATGACTGGTTTAAAAAGAAAAAAAATTAAGAGATTCCCCAAAACAATCAATTTCTGTTTCCTTTACTCTAAAGAAAACAGGAACAAACTTTTATCCATGCAAATTGCAAAATTGCAAACCATTCCAACATTTCACTGAACAGAACTTGTGAAACTTTAACTGCCCATCAAAAAACACCACTATTTAGCACCATTTCATTTTTGAGTCATTTTCCACCGAAAAACCTATTCTCATACTTAAGTTTGTGATATACACACACATATAATAACACTAATGATTCCTACAATACTTTGCAGCTATCAAGAATGCACATAGCATTTGTTTCACAGCGACACTGTAGATTAAACAAAAAAAAAAGTGGTTAGGCTTGGAAATGATAAGTTTTTCCAAATCCAAATTTGCTGTGTATGTTACACAACTCCCAAAAAATCTTTTTTTTTTTTTTTTTACAAATACTTGTTCTCAAGCCTTTTTTCCTTGCAAGAATTGAATTCCACAAATGATGCAAATACAGCCAAGCCGATAACAGAACCCCTCCCCTTAAAACCTATTGCTAAAAAAAAAAGGTACATCTCGCAATATTAACCTCAAAACAGATAAAATACTGAAATACCACAAAATAGGTCACATTATTAAATATTACACATTTTAATTGTGAAACTGATTTTGTGTCACATAATTATTTGGTGCATGTTTATTTCAAGGCACCATCATTGTTACTTTTTTCCCATTACGCTGCAATTTCTCCCAAAACCTTCGTATTTTTTTTTTTTTTTTTTTTTAAATATTTTTTTTCAATTTTTATTTTTTTTGGTTTCAATTTGATCGTCACTTTTAAATCATAATTTTTAATTTGTTTCCAAACAGTAAATACATTACTTGTTTTTTTTTTTTACAATTACTTCTCAATTCTTCTATTTTTTCACGTACGATATGGAACTCTACACAACGACAAATTGCAAAAAATGTTTGCACTTTATTCAAGCAAGCACAGACGTCACAATCACCACTTGACATTTCTTGCGACTACAACATACAGTATTGGAAATTTCTTCTCCTTTCAAGAATTGTTTTTGTTACGTATGTATGTATATATATTTTGTATTAAATATAGTTACTAATTTATAACTGTCTGTCAATATGAGATCAAAATATCAAATAACATCGAAAACTGCTCTTACAAAAATTTAGATTTTTCTTTTTATAATCGGATTTAATTCAAGCATGCCCATTTTTCTTTGCCACAATACTTTTTAAAATTAAAATATCACAAACTCGGCAGAGTGGGTCATTAAAGGACATCTAAAGGTCCTCACTTTCCCCTCCCAGCCCCCCCCCCCCAACACACAGATCTCGAGTAAGGTACCCGATTAACCCAGTCAATATCAGATCATTAAAGTAATCTACAGAAAAAAATGCAAAAACCTCAATATCTCTGATGCCCAAGCAAGTCTTTTCCTCCAGATGAAAACACGATTATATTTTTTTTGTAGGAGTGCCTGTTTTTTTTTTTTAAGGTATGGTTGTATTAAGTAACAACTGATGTTCGGCACCATTACAGTCTCTTTAGGGGGTTTCATCTTTAAAGGCTTTATACAGGTACACCCCCTCCGAAAATAAAAAATTACCGACTTTATAATATTTCCAATAACAAATCTCAATAATACCAACATACATACATGAACAAAGACCACTAACACGTTCACATCCCTGACAATGCCAAGGAATTGAAGGGTGCTGAAATGTTTCTCAGCCGCGGCACAACAAATCCGACAAGATCATACATTTAAAACACCACCAACTGACCTCCCTTGCCATTTACAACCTTATCAATGCTGGTCCCCCTCCTCCATAAATGGACTCAGCGCACGCTCAATAGAGGGCGCTATGGCCACTGGCAATAGCTCCATATACGCTTGCGGCACCAAGTACACACAATGCATCTCAGTCTGATTGTCATACTGTCTTAGCCCAACTACCAGGCATACAACAGCAATGCATGTGACTCCTCATTAACCCTAACAGAACTCAACCCATCAAACCCCAACGGCATGTTTTGTTGGAATCTGTCAGGATGGGTACAGTACCCCTAAACTGACAGTCTTTTACATTGGGTTGGCACACCTCCAGAATCAAAGTCGGAAATATGTGTGTGCAGTTTCCCATATGGTGTTGGAATTTGCCAGGATGGGTATGGTTCCTAGTAAATCAAGCTAGGGAGTTAGGGTTAAACTGTGTGTAAATGTGGAGGTGGTGCTTATGCACGGAGTCCTCTTGATACAGGAAACCACTGTCACATTGTCCTTTAAACTCGGAGAGGGCATCGATCAAGCTCCAGGTTATTCAAGTAAAAGTGGCTGAGCCATTGCTTCCTCAAATCCTGTCGGTTCCTAAACATTCCTGGATCCTTGAAAATCCTCCGCATCGCAGAATACCAGTGACACAGTCTTTGTAATTAAAACTTTTCAGGGGTCACCACCCCAATGCGAAGCCAAAGTGGCTCGGTTCTGCCTTCCTCAATCCTACGAAATCCATACAAAAACCTCTGGCAAGATTTTGAAAGAGTTGTAAGGTTATGCTTCCTGATGTGAACAGGACTCTACCTAACGCATCCGACGTCAGCATCTCACAAATCCCTAAACTTGGCAAAGCTCCACTGTTTTTCTCACTATCGGCTTCGCTGATTCCCTTGAAACCAAGGCAGATGACTCACGTTATTTATTCACACGAGGTTTGGTCAGAATTACCATTTGACATTTGGCATTCTCCCTAAAAACAAGCTCTCATCATGTATAACAACCAGGTGCACTTATTTTACACAGTTTGAAATGCTGTCTGCTTAAAAATACATGTTTGAAGTATTACTTGTGGTGAACATTACACTTGTCTTCCATTGACAGCAAAAGAAACGATATTCTTTCTGTCACGATGCCATAAGGATACAAATTAAACGTTTCAGAGCTTTATAATTCTTTATAATTACATGTACAAATAACTATTGTTTTACTTATATTCATGAAAAACTTTAAGAGTTTAAAGCATATCACAATTTAGCAGCGTTGTTTTTTTCCTTCTGCGCAAGCATTTTGAAAGCAACACACACTATCGAGAGGTATGCCATAAGCATGATCTCATCCAAACCGATATGTGAGGTGGCCGTCCCCATCAAAATTCCTGTTGTAGTAAGCAGAACATCTCCGCTTAAATATTGCCATGAAATCGGATCCCAGATTTCGTAATGGCTAAAGCAAGTAACTAAGGTTAGCATTTAAAAAATATTGTATTGCAGAGCAGTTTCATGAGAGTTGCCAAACTGCAATCTTGTATTTTACTACAAGCAGGTGCAAATCAACAAGCGGGGCATAATTTCATGCACTAACTTTAATAGCATCTGTCCAGCAGATTGCTAACAGCTGCTGTGAAATGTCACTCTCGTGTCAAAGGTCAACACTGTGACCTCTGACCTCAGTTCTCTAGGACGCTTTTTACTTTTCAATTGTCCAGATCCACGTACTGTTATACATTTTTCCAGCAGCTCCAACTGAAAACTTCATCAGCATTTTTACAAGACGAACAAAGTGATTTGTGAAAAATAAAGGTGTCTGTACTAAACCCTTTGTCAGCACGGTGCAAAAAGCAGCCAAAAATAAATTTGCTAATTTCACATGGCCGAAATATAACGGTGTGCGTGTCCCAATGCTTTTTTGTTTTAAAATAAACTTTGTACCAGTTGTCGAATTTTAACGTCAAATTGTAGGGCGCATGATGCAATGAACACATGTTAATGTAATTCCAGGCGGAATGTGATATCAGAACAGCGCGTATCTCTGTCCCGTCGGCAGGTACATGAATTACAGACAAATGCTAGACGGTCGTTCTGGTTGATACGTTTATGCTCTGATGAATCATGCGATATGGCATCTGGAAACCGGCTCAGGCGTCTGTGTATCTCGTGTCAATTGTCTTCAGGTGTGGTAGGTTGCTCTGGGAAAAACAGAACAGAAAAATCACATCATCTGATTTCCTTGGGGGAGGGGGGGGGGGGGAACTAAGGGGGGGGGGGTCACAAGCATGTTAAAACCATTGTTTTATTCTGTTACCTTTTACACAATCAAATTCTTAGGCAAGGGAGTACAAGCGATTTAGGTCACTTTATCATGGAGAAATATGACTCCACACAAAATGCACAAACAAAAGTATGATTTCACATAAGTCATTAAAAACCCCAAACATCTGAATATAAACGATCCTTAAATCTACCATCCACATGCACTTCTAGGGTCCCACTGTAGACATTGTTGATTCACTTCCTGCCCTACTAACAAGCACATGGTCTTCTCATGCCACTTATTTCCTGTGACATGCTAACGACAACATTACAGGTGCAAGAGCTTTTACACAGGGCTGCTGGGGACAACATTAGTGATAGATTCCACGTGAGTCATGCTAGGGGTCTTCACCAATGCATGCTTTGCGGGAAAATCAGTTCTGATTTTGTCAACTTCAGACTTCTTAAAGGGGTTAGTATTTTTAAAGTCAGCAGATACATGTAGCTCCTAAAAATGTCCATCAACGAGTGAAAGACAGTAAAATCAAACTTTGGGTGATTATATATCCTGATTTTTAGAAGGTTTGTTTTGTTATTATTAGTTATGTCTATTTACATCCACTGATGTAGGCAAAGTAAATCACAAGTCCAGTCACAAGTCCAGTCACAAGTCCATCACAAGTCCAGTCACAAGTCCAGTCACAAGTCCAGTCAAAAGTAAACCACAAGTTCATCACTAGTCCAGTCACAAGTAAATCACAAGTCCATCACAATTCCACTCACAAGTAAATCATAATTGCATCACCTGTCCAGTCACAAGTAAATCACAAGTCCAGTCACAAGTAAATCATAAGTCCATCACCAGTCCAGTCACAAGTAAATCACATGTCCATCACAATTCCAGTCACAAGTAAATCACAAGTCCATTGACAAGTAAATAACAAGTCCATCACAAGTCCAGTCACAAGTCCAGTCACAAGTCAATCACAAGTCCATCACTAGTAAATCACAAGTCCAGTCCCAAGTCTGGCCACAAGAGACGGGGGGTTGAACAATGAGAAAGGAATGCCTTTGTCAGATTTCCCCTGAATATTTTGTGACTTGACTTAGGATTGGATAACTGTGATGGACATGTGATAGATTTGCGATGGATCTGCGATGGACTTGTGATGGACTTGCGATGCCACTGCAACCGTGTGAGTAGAGCAGTGCTACCTACCAGCAGCAATTTGCAGGTGCGGGCGGTCAGCGGGGTGCTGTTGAGATTCAGATGATTGAGTTTCTTCAGATCAATCAGGCAGCGTAGCCCCTCGTCGGTCACTTGGGTCTCACACAGGTTCAGGCTTTCCAGGCAGTGCATGTGCTCTGTGATCAGTTCCAGACCGCTGTCCCCAAACTGTCCAGAAAAAAAATTTAAAAAAAATTATTAGTAATTTTTTTTTGCTAGTATTGAAACTAAGGATTACTTGAAAGCACCAAAGGCACTGTAGTTCACAAGCCTGAGGAAATGTTTCAAGAGAAATGTTATCCGAGAAGAACTGAAGTGTTGGCCTGTGAGGGTCCACGTGTTGGCCTGAGGGGTCTACGTGCTGGCCTGAGGGGGTCCACGTGTTGGCCTGAGGGGGTCCATGTGTTGACCTGAGGGGGTCCACATGTTGGTCTGAGGGGGTCCACGTGTTGGCTTGAGGGGTGCACGTGTTGGCCCGAGGGGTTCCACGTGTTGGCTTGAGGGGGTCCATGTATTGGCCTGAGGGGGTCCACGTGTTGGCCCGAGGGGTTCCACGTGTTGGCTTGAGGGGGTCCACGTGTTGGCCTGAGAGGGTCCATGTTTTGGCCTGAGAGGGTCCATGTTTTGGCCTGAGAGGGTCCATGTTTTGGCCTGAGGGGGGTCCACAGGGCCTTCCACCTGTTCACGATCATGGTGCTACCTCATTAACGGCTTCAAATTTTAGTCAATGTTTACAATTTATAGAAATTCGATATCTCAACCTACCTGGGTGGACCAGAGATTTAACGTCTTGAGATTGGGCAGCTTGATGAGTGTCTCAGCACAGCCGCTGGTGACGTGAGTGAAGGCCAGGTTCAGGCATTCCAGGTTGCCCAGGGGTCCTGAGCTGAAGAGTTGAGCCACGTCTACATCGGTGGACTTGGAGGGTAGGGACAAGGCATGGGGACCTCCTTTCTCTTGCTGGTGGATGCCAAAGGAGGAAAAACATTATTGTCATAAATCCATCACAATCTAAACGGCCTATGAGAATGGCATTCCTTTTAACAATAACAACCTCCAACTGCATGTTTTGTTGGAATCTGTCGGAGTGAGTACTGCTCTAGTAAACTGATTACGCTTTCCATTGGGTCAGGCATACCACCATAATCAGAGTCCAACAGTGTGGGTGTGGAGTTTACCATATGGTGTTGGAATTTGCAAGAGTGAGGAAGGTTCCTAGTAAATCACTCAAGGGGGTCAGGGTCAAGCATGCCTTTTCATGATCACACGTTAACCCTAACCGAACACAACCCATCAAAGTTCAACAGCAGGTTTGTGTTTAAATCTGTTGGGATAGGTACAGTACCCCTAAACAGATGGTCTTTTACACTGGGGTTGGCATACCTCCAGAAACTAAGTCCAACAGTGTGTGTGTACAATTTCCCATGTGGTTGTTGGAATTTGCCTGAATGGGTGTGGTTCCTAGTAAATTAGGCTGGGGAGTTAGGGTTAAGGAAGTGAAATATCACGACTTCCCACATAAATATCAAAAGGTCCGGCAATGTTAAAAGGCCTCTTCATAAGTGTGTTTGGTCCAGTTTGAATCCACGGCACACTCCAGGCATATATAACCTATAGATTTAACGATGCAAGAAACACAACAAAGCATTTACAGAAATGCGGCTTTACTCAAGATCAAACTCAAGAGAACAAATCCAAACATTGTTGTGTGAAGCCACCACACTTGAATGCGAAGCAAATGTGAGGAAACAGGAAACATTGGCTGCATATGAAATGTGTTCAACCGCTACCAATTCGCAGTACGATAACTAGACATGAGGTCATATATACATGTGCATGTTCGCTTTCGCACAGAGCATGAACCGCCCCTAATGCTACAGCAACCACAGGCCGAGCATGCTCACCAGCTGTTTGAGGGCCGTCTGTTTCTCACACAGATTCTTGTACGTCTCCAGGCCTTCGTCGGTGCTCTTGAGCGTCTGCGTCACCTGCATGCAAGTCTCCTCATCCGGCAAGACGTCCAACTCCAGCATCAGGCACAGCATCTTGAGAGGAACAAAAAGGTCAAAGGGAAAGCAGAGGTCATGACCCTTCACAAAAACAGGCCTGAATCACGTTATTGAACTTTCCACTGGATCTTATTCTTTTGGGTTATACTTCTGGTCTCAGAAGAGACGTCCTACAGTCCTCTTTATACCAAACATAGATTTTTTGTAAGGGAATAAATATGTGCTTGGCCAGTTTTCATAAGTACGTTTTAAAACAGGCTAGGAGCCTGGTCACTAATCATGTTCGGCTCGGGCCAATATCGGCGACCAAGCCCCAAGCCAGTTTTAAATGTGCATGTTTAATAATTCATAAACACACATTCATAAATACCTTTTGGTCAGAAAATCAAAACAAGTCAAAAAGTATAAATCTCCAATGAGGTTGTTCAAAAAGTTTACTTCATGATTTTTTTACACACCCCTCTAGCTATCAGGCATGCAACTGGGAAGTCACAGAAAAAGAGGAAATTCAAATCTTTCCAAGACTTAGTACAGTGTTTTTCTATTTTCAATGGCACACATTGGAAGTGAAAAAAGAGGAAATCAGCTGATCCGAGGAAAAGTTGCATGCCTGGGCTATGTTTATGGTATGTGCCTTTCGCTAAAAATCTCCTTACACGGAAATCGGCACGCACGTGGCGCATACTGCGCGATGTGGCGCATACTGGCGCAGTATGCAGATGTAGTGTGAATTTAGGACTCTATAAAATACAGACCCATTGGTAGTATTGCGCATGCCTAACCGAGGATTGTGGACGTTCAACCAATTAAAGGGTTAAAGGGACCGGATTTCATAGGAGTCCAAATTTCATGTTACATCAGAAAAACGGGCCAGTCTGTGTTTTATCAACCATTGAAAACCACCCACGTGATGGGCTCTCCACTAATAGGAATGGGTAAACTGTCGCAGGTATTTTGAATAATTATTAAAATAGGATCTCCCTTTTTGACAGTGACGATTTAATTTTGAAAAAGGAACTTTTCTTGGCAAAGTCATACATGCACCTATCTGACATTATATTTATAGCATGAAATTTGATACATCGCAAAGGTGAAAGTAGAGACCTTGCCCCTTCAATTGTTTTTCCCTCTTACACTTTTTTCCTAACTGAGACCCCTCCACAATTTTCCCCAAGCAAACCACTTATCAAGTAAATGTCATGGTCTGAACATTTTCAAGTACATTTTAGACATATTGAGGATCACGAATTAACAAAAAAAAACCACACTAAAAGTTTAAAAATCAGTTGATCTCCTTTTCAAGCTCTGCCCTAAGCGTCTGCTTTTTCCAGAACATCAATAAAGACTTGATACAGAATTTGGTTGCCATAGCAACAACTGCCTATGTGGCAGCCTTCGCTCGTATCCTGTCCTGCCGAACTATCTGGCTGATGATTTGAATATCAAAATAGCCTCAAGGCAGATACGTCCATTACTCCTGTCTCCTTAGAGGATTAAATCTTAAATACAACTTTCCGGAAGTCACAAAAATGTTATTATTATTTTATTTCTCTCTCTATTTTGGCCCAAGTATGATCTCACACACAAAAAGTATTAGCACTTTCAATCTTTCACGAACTCGTACCTCGTTAGAATTTAAATTAATTGTGCGAATGGGCCACCCATAAAGTCATCAATAGTCGAAGGAGAAACGTGACACAGAGGATGTGACCTTAAACACAACGACCGACACCGACAGATTATGCTTTAATAATTGGCTTTTTCTCCAATTAATCTGGTTGATGTGAACAGAAAACAAACAGCAATTACTGAGGCTTTGTTTGGAGGCCGGGACATACGCACATATACACGTACAAGTTAGTAGTAAGTCTACATGTAAATGATGAATAATGGTATCACAAACTGACCATGATATATATTCTATCCATGAACTGGTTTTTTTTTTTTGGGGGGGGGGGGGTTGTACACTGCTACTTTATGACATATCATCACTTTTTTACACAAAGAAATAATGAAGTCTTTCCCCCAAAGTTTTTGTCACTGTTTTGGCTAGGACTCATGTTCAACATTTCTTGCCCAAATTGAAATTTTTTTCCCCAACAACATGCTTGACATGGGTGAATCAGCTTAATAGAAACAAACGACTGCAAGATGATTTCTCCTGAGAAAATAACACACCACTGGAATGACACGGGAGTAAAATTGTACCAGCCCGTCGTCGGATAATGAAAATACTTTTCCTACTAAGTAATGAATACATGTAGTTTCATTGCAGTACCCGTACCCGCAACTACATATCTGATTCGAACCAGCCAGTTGACCCCGGCAAGCTCGCTGGTCGAGTGGTAAGACATCTGCACTTGTAAGCAGGAGGTCGTGGGTTCGAGTTACTCGGAGGCAACACCGAGTATACAGAGTTTATAAATACGTCGGTGAAGGGCCAAACCCAATATTGAATTTATATCACCCTGACGCAAATTTCATCTAATGAACAGTTATTTTTAACTCAACAATTTCCAGCAGACTGACAGTTGACTACAAACAGACCATGATATTCCATCCACAAACTGGTTTTTTTTGGTTGATACACCGCCATTTCATCACAAATCATCACTTTTATACACAAAAAAATAATGAAGTCTCCCCCCCCCCCCAAGTTTCTTCGACGTTATAGCTGGGACTCATGTTCAACACTTCCTGCCCAAACTGAATTTTTTCCCAACAATATGCTGACAGGGGTGAATCAGCTTAAATTGAAATAAATGACTGCACGATGATTACCCCTCGTTTCCTGAGAAAATAACACACTACTAGAAAAGACACGGGAGTGAAATTGTACCGGCGCGCCGTCCGCTAATGGAATATTTTCCCACTGACTGTGCAAATGGCGCCATCTATCAATTAATCACAGAGATGTGGAACAGGACTCCACAAAAACAAGTGAAAAATGAGACAACAGAAAACGCAGATGATGGGAAGCTTATTAGTCTGATTATGGCAGCATGAACATGTACACACTGCTCCACCAGTGCTCTTTCACATATTCGTTTTTATTTTTTTCTCCAAACAATTTCTTAATTTGTACGTTTGTTTCAATAGAGAAAAAAGTATCGTTATATAATTTTGGACATTTTCAACCAGCTGAAAATTTGATTTCGGGTTACTTTTGCATCCATAATGCACAAAAAGATAAGTCGTTGTCGGTCCGGAATTATTTCAAAATTATTATATTCATTATTCACTTTAAAAATTGTCGGCGGATTATTTTTTAAAAACATAGCAATCTAAAAAAATATATATATTGTTCGGAGTAAGACTCAAAAATAGCAAAAGAAGAGCAGCTTTAACAGCAAAATTGTTATGGCTGAGCTGAAAACCTGGGGCCAATTTCACAGCGCTGCTAAGCACAAAAATTTGCTTAGCACAAAAAAAGTCTGGCTTACAAAAGCAGGTTACCAGCCAAAACTCCATGTGATGTATTTTGCTCGTGATTAGTATTCAGCCATTGTTTGCTTAGCATGAAAATCACATGGAGTTTTGGCTGGTAACCTGCTTTTATAAGCCAGACTTTTTTTGTGCTAAGCAAATTTTTGTGCTGAGCAGCGCCGTGAAATTGGGCTCTGGGCCCAACTTCATACTATAGCAGACTACTATAGCAGAAAATCATGCTGCTGCTTAAGCACTATTTCATGGCGTGGATGTGCTAACGGTTGCGCGCACATGGAGATTTCTATTGTTACGTCACTGATTTAAGCAACTTTTTCCTCTGGGGTTAAGCATGCTTTTGTTGTGCTTTCTGCTTACAGTCTGTATGAAAATAAATGGAGGCTCGGTAAGCACAAATCAGTTGTTTTAAGCGGTGCTATGAAATCAGGCCCTGGTATCATCAAGGTGGCTTATTCAACCGTTGGTGTACTGACTTTGAAATGATGTATATAAAAACACATTTGTTGCAGCCATAATTATTTCTGATGGAAAGTAAGTGATATCTTTCCGGCATTGATTTGTGGAGTAAAAATCCAGGGCAACCCATACCCAGGGCAGTGTTGGCACTGTGCCAACTGGAAGGCTCGTCAAAGCCCTGCAAATGCAACAGGCACTTTACTCTAATTAATTCCACTTGTGTTTCATCATCAAATTAGGATTCCCCCCCCCCCACCTCCCGTCCAAAGGTCAAGCTTATACACATACTTCATGTCAATGCAACTGTAGAGTAAATTTGATGTCACGATGCATTTGCCGCAAAATGCGCCACGGTTGATATATTTTTCAAACGGTTTTGGCAAATTTGTGGCGGACTGCTTGCTGTGATGTCAACCATTTTCATAATCTTTTTGCTATTGTGCCAAATGTGAACCAGTCTTCCCATACCCACGCATATGTTTGTGCCTTCCACTTAGTTTGTCTATTGTGCCCAGGTATCCCACTGGAGCCATCAGCCTTTGTCCCTTAATAAGGCTTAAATGCGGCATGACATAATCAGTCTTTTCTTACTCTAATGTTTGTTTCAATAGGTCTATTGATGCTCCGTATTCCAATGATGTAGTAGTCTTTTCGCAAGCAGTGATTTTCGTTGATTAAGATGTTTATTTTGTTTTCCTTAAAAATCTGAGTTTTTAGGAATAAGGGAGACCTATGGAAGTGCAGCCAGCAATGTCAATGTTCCCGTCCAGGTGATAAATAGGGAGCTACATTTCTTTCTTATTCACAATTATTGATTTGCTCTTTATCAGTATGATTCACGGTCAATTTGCATGGCAAAAGAAAGCAACAAATATATTCCTTTTAAAGAAATGTAGCCCAGTTGATTATATGGTGAGTTTTATTGGAAACTTATTTTGAGTATATCTTTTCGGGGTATAACTTTGGGAAAACTCACATAATGGAAATTTTGGACATTTTATGCCACCATAGCGCCAGAATATGTTGGTAAAAATGTCGCCAACATGCGAAGACTAGTGGATGTCTCACACTGCGCATGTGCAGCAAGTAACCTCCAAGTGACTACACAGGCAACAGGCTATGAACATACGTGCCCAATGGGTGATCTCAAAAGTTGCAATGCTCTCTCAACCTCCAGGCCCCATTTTCTGACAAAATCTGATCTATCTATGATGTAAAGGGTCCGTTCATCATGCCTTGCGTGATTGCAGAGCAAATACATGTAGGTCTTATTCAGGATTGAATAAGAGAGTTGCTTCGACGCAATTCGCGAGGCTCTAATAAAAACCAACTTGAACCTAAGATTATTGACACAAGTTTACAAATTTGCTACAGCTAAAATGTTGCATTTTTGCCATCTGTATTTTTTGGAGTTAACTAAACTGCTTTAACAAACCAGATTTCTCTGGTGGTGGTACCCAAAACATAAACATTTGTGTACTTGTTTGCTTTCGAGGCGAGTGTCATCAGCATTGAAGTGTCCATGAAATGAATTTTTCTTAGGAACATATTTTGTACACCTGTTTACCCTCTTGAATGTATGAAAACTATTTGACATCCCTTTTTGGTTAATTTTATGCAACAGTGTGTTTCTCTAAACATTTCAAATCGTCTATGCTTTTCCGGACAACTGAGGGCACTGTTGCTGTGATGTCATTTCAGGAAGACACAGTTCAGCTGAGGGGTTTTCTGTTCACATTGTGAAACCACAAAATTTGCTCACTGAAAACATCTGTCAGAAAAGTTTACTCACTGGCTTACTGCCATGTACTGACACAACAACGAATCACCAAAGAACAGAAAATTTGTAACGGCAAAAATATCCAAATTCCTGGCAACTTTTGGTGCTGAACTAGCTGTAACATTAAGGTTTCTGCCTAAAATCATCGCATTTTTGCTCATGAACATTGAAATTCACATTAGCATAAAAGCAAAAAAGTCACCAAAATACCCTTGAAAATGGCAAAACAAAACTTCAAAATAAGGTTAAATCAGGCATGTAACTGTACATTCACAAAAAAAGAGGAAATTCCAAAAGTCAGAAGACTTTGTACAGTGTTTTTCTATTTTTGAATGACAGAAATGGGAATAAAAAAAAAGAGGAAATCAGCTGATCCGAGGAAAAGTAACATGCCTGTTAAATGAGACATAAAAGTGCATTTTCAACGACTGCATTAAAACCCTACTGCGGTTTGAAAGGTCAAAGATGGTCAAAATTTTCTTCCACTTCCCCTGGTGTACTTGTAACAAACCAATGGGTCACTTGGCCAATATTGACCCAAGTAACAACATGGCTCAGAGTGCATGTTTCCAGAGGAGGGATAATTATTAATTAAAAAAATCACATTGCATGGGCCCTTTCAGCGAGAAACCCTATATAGAACCAGGCCAAGCAGTGGCACCTACCTCGATGCAGGTAGCGTTTCTTCTCAGGGCCAAGAGCTGGATCGGCTCAAACAGCCGAGGAGTGACAGACAGAAGGAAACGGCGCCGTCGACAGCAACAGCTTATCAACTTGTGTAACTGACAAAAGAAATTTAAAAAAAAAACCATTAACAATAAAAAATACATGATCATTAGGAATCAAAATAACTCTCTCCAGGGAACTAAATATTTAAAAATAACGCAGCAGCAGAACCTGTTTTCATGGTTAACTGGACAATTATGGCATCCCCAACGGATTTCTTCTCTAGCTCTTCACATTAAAAGCAAAAATCGTCATAGATAACGATTCCGTATATAGGGCACAAGTTGCACAACAGGATATGTCGTCGATTGCGAGGACAACTAATCACAGTGGGGACAAAATATTGACGTAAATGAAGTCCGCGGTGTAATTAGTAGCAGTCAATGAACATTATCTTCTCATACGTGACCAACTGTCACAAGAAAACATGATCAACGTTTAGAACGAGTCTGTGTTTGTGAAGAAAATTTCACGGTTTGCACGGCACAGTCGGCGATAACATGCGCAGAGCATAAAAGTACAGTCTTTTGATGAAAATTACATGTACCAAGACATTTGACAAACTTGTACACGTAGTTCTGTGAATTGATTGTCGCTGAATAACGCAGGGCAAACATGATCAAAGTTCAGAACAAGTCTGAGATTCTGAAGAAGATTTCACGGATTGCACGGCGCAGTCGGCGATAACATGCGCAGAGCATAAAAGTACAGTCTTTTGATGAAAATTACATGTGCCAAGACATTTGACAAACTTGTACACGTAATTCTGTGACTTGGTCGTCGTTGAATAAAGCAGGGGGAGAGAGCTTTCCAGCGATAGTGACATGAACCGTGCTGTTCATGGCTGATAGACCAATCCATTCAGCTCTGCCGCACGGCGTTTTGACCAAGCACAGCCGTGAATAATGTCCAACATCCATGCATGAGGGAAAGATGTGCGGGCATGCGATCATGACGCGCACATCTAGATAACACAGTGTGGCATTAGAGGCCGAGCTGAATGGCTCGGTTTTTATTTTGCAGCCGGCCATATGTGTCAACAGAACATTATCTGACCTTACTGAAGCCCTGTTTCGCAAAACAAAATTTGTGACGTCAACAATACGTTTGAAGTGCGTCCAACATTATTGACGACATGAATGTCCCTCCGCATTTGCTTTCGCGTGAAGTACGAACCGGGATTTACTCTCTTAAACGAGAGCAAACTTGAAAATGTTCTGAGATTTCATTTTTACTTCTAGATTGTTTTTTTCAATCGCTATTTTCCAACATAATATAAAAGTTATTCACTTATTAGATGTCAAATGAAAAATCCACCAACACTTATTTCTTGAATTATTTTTTTACAGAGTTTGCATAATTTGTGGCCCGACAATAAATCGGCTCTCGCTGGGCGAATTCATTTACACGCAAATTGAAAGCTCTTTTTCAGAGAGTTGCATACGGCAAATTAAAAAGAATACAGAAAAAAGAGAACTTTTTTGCAAGAGAATGAGCTCACCATCTGGGAGAAGATCTGTCCGTCATCGTTGCACGCTGCACCCCCGGGACAGAAGAGGTCCAACCACCCAGCCTTGCCGTCCCGGACCCCGCAGACCGCAGTGTGCACCTCGCAACGATCATCGGCCGCAAACTTGCTGATGATGGTACTCAGGGCGCTGTCGGTGATCAAAGAGAGAGAGAGAGAGCGAGGTTCGTTAAAGTGAGAACAAAGTGAACTTCATGACATCAATTTTGAGTAGATTCACAATACAGTAAAACCAACCAGCATCAAAGTTGCTTAACCTAACCACTCCAATCCTTCAAAATCCACTGCAAGTTTTGTTGGAATCCGTTGTAGTGAACACTGCACTAGTAAATGGATTATGTTTTATATGGGGTTAGGCATACCACCATAATCAGAGTCCAACAGTTTGGTGTTGAGTTCACCATGTGATGTTTGATTTTGCAAGAGTGAGGAAGGTTCCTAGTCAATCACTCAAGGGGGTAAGGCCAAAAAAAAAAGTCTTCGGTTTCTGGTATGGAGCTTGCCAAAAAGTGGTGCGGCGACGCTGCTTTTTTTTTTTTTTTACCTGATTTTTTTGCTTCAAATGTCGGCTGATGACTGCAAATGGTGCCCGACTAAACTTAGTGTAAATATATGGGAGTCCAGAGAGGCCACATAAAGCTTATTCTCGACCATAACCTAATCTAAAAACATGTTAAAATTGTGCAGCAGCAGGATCCAGTCAAACCAGTGTGCTTGGCGGTTTTCAGACATCATCTTTCATTGAAATTTTTTTTTTCATTTTGCCGACGGCGATGCGCGCGCATACCAGAAACCGGAGCCTTTTTTTTTTGGCCTTAGGGATAATATACTCAACTTTCTGCACACACTGTCCTGCAGTTTCTCGCTCATCCTGACATGTGTACATTGTACATTTTCATGTTGTTTACGTTTCATAACAAACCATCATTAGCCAGTGTGCAATTCCAATAAGCCAGTTTGGTATTTCAACTGCGCATGTGCACAATGATATGGGTCACGGGTCATTCAGGACAATCAAAAATTTCGAGGGCGCATGAACGCGGGCGCACGACGCTTGCGTGTAAATTACCAGTAGAATGGGCGTGCGCGTAACATCACGTAATATCACGTCAGCGATGTTATCCTGAATGGCCTCGGGTCATTGAAATACCGTACTGGATTATTTACATGCAATGTGCCAGCATGCCCCCCCCCCCCCCAAAAAGCAAAACACTCCCACGTCTCCAAGTGAAACAAAGTCCCTTGAGCAGTTAAAATACCACACATATACCAACACAGACACAAAATACAGTCTGAAAAACAGCCACAACCTATAATTAAAGTCTTTGGTTCGAAAATGACTTTTTGTTTTACTTTGAAATATTTTAGTACAATGTGATCAGCAGTCTGAAAATTTGCTGGGAACCGTTGCAGATATCTTGTTCTGACCATAGAGCTAGCTCTATGTACTGACATGTCTGATAACCTTGGCTTGATAAGAATGTAATTCAAAACACCACATGTGTCAAATGAATTTTTGTGTATACACATGCTCCACATGCACCAAAACAATCCAGGGAAAAATGCTCCTTTGACGTCACTGACGACCCCCCCCCCCCATAAGACTGTAACACAAAACACCTCACTCATGTAATAACTTTCATTTTTGCTCCTCATGCACCAAAACAATAACGGTGTAGTTCGATTGTACAACATTACGAACTGTTCCCACTTAGAATTATCTAACAGGCATTATGATCAACTGGCACAAAATCACTGCAAATGCTGTCTTGCAATAAGATCATTGGCAACAAGGGAATGTCCAGTACTGGGTACCGGGAGAACAGCAAAACATATTATTGGCCCACCTGAGCTTTAACCCTCCAATGGATTTCATCCAAAATCGATCAGGTTGTTTTGGAAATTGTGCATGTACAAACTCTACCCCTTGTTTATTTTAAAGGTTTGTAAACCAACCCCCCCCCCCAAAAAAAATATATATAACAAATTAACAAAAAACTATTAAAAAAACAACAAATTTTTTTGTTGTTTGTTGTAAATTATCAAGACGAGACTAAACAGGAAAACAGAAAGATTTCCATATACGAAGTTCACTCAACACCCTGTGTACAAATCCTATGAGATTGGACTGAACATTTTTAAGTGTTTTCTAAGAAAATGATTGTATTTTCTCACTGCTCAAATTGACTTTGATGACATAAAATTGCTATCTGGGGGCTTGTTAGTCAATACAGAGGAAAATTAGTGAACTTCGTATATGGAAATCTTTCCAGGAAAACTTACGCAGTCACTCGCTTGTTATCGAAGGCTCTATGTATGAGACAAAACAAAAAGAGAGAAGACATTTTGAAATATCGATGGGGGAAAACAAATGAGAATAACAACATCATCCCAAGGGCGGGTTGGGGGGGGGGGAAATATCAACGTCTCCTGCCTTGCTCTCTAAGTCCTCAGTATGAGATGTAGGATTTTGGAGCACTGGGGATGACACTTAATGGGATGATGGGTGCACACACGAACCCATTAACAGTCTCTGTGGGGCAGGGCTCCTGTAGGCAAATTGGATGTTCTTTAAAAAAAACCACAGCTTGCGCTTTGAAGAAATGCTGGTAACTGGAGATAGGTATGACTGTAAACATTACTTACTACATGTATGTAAACATTATGCATAAAGTGTTTTGGCTTTACATATTTGTCATATGTCACAGTTGTTTTGATTTCTGTGAAAACAAAAACCTACTTTTGGGATGGGACAAATGTTAAAATTGCTATGTACATGCGCATATGAACTCCCATAGCTTTCCCACCCTCAAAAGCAAAGCTTTGTGATTTATCATTCATGTCCCCTTTGTAAAAACTGTTTGTCAGCGCAAACTATTTTTGAGACATTTGCTTTATTTGTAGACCAACTTGATGTAGTTTTAGCCAATTGTTGGACGTGAGATCAGCCGTGTAGCCAGGTTTCTCACCAGGGGGAGGAGCTGGATGTTAAGAGGGGGGGGGGGGGAGCAATTTCTGTTAAACCCTTTAACCATGGTCCCTTATAGGACTAACAAATTTCCAGTGGGGGGGGGGGGGGGGGGGGGGGGGGGGGGGAGGTGGGACAGCTATGCTGCTGCCAACGACCAGTAGCGTTCTATTAATACATCACACTGATCCTTTTTACAATATAGGAGATTGGCAATTCAGTTTGCACAAGGACATAACGGGACTCAAGGAGCCCTTTTTAAACTCTCATCCTTGTTATTATTCTCCATATAGTACAGGGAATTGCATCTTCATGAAAACTAAAGCTTTCAATTTGGAAAACACATTCCGATCAGACTATAAATAGCGATTGCAATCACGTCCGCTGTCCCCCCCCCCCCCTCCTACCTCATCATTTAGCAGAAATCAATTTACATGAAATTGAAGTTTTTATAATTTTCTCATTACTATTTTCAAGGCTTCTCCAATTTTATCCACGTGGCCAAGAATTTAGTGTGCACGTTGGATTTTTTTCCCATTTTAAAGGCTGAACACAATTATTATAATGCAAGCTGAAAAGATGATGGATGTTGAATTTTACTGTCTTTTTTTTTGCAAGAATGTTGCAACCTGACACCACTTCAGCGATTGTGTACAAAGTCTATGGAGAGTCTAGCCCAGGTTGGACTCCGTTGTACGCAACAGAGTCCAGGGTATGAACTTCTGCTGCAATAGCGAAAACAAATTCTCAAATATTTTTTTCATATTTTTACCTGATGGAGGAAGCTGAAATTTTGTTTACATATTCCTCGTGTTCAGAATTATGCATTCGCTGGTTTCAGAAAAGGCAAATATGTCCGCGGGCGACGTGTTTACCGAAAATAAACTGCAGATCCACGCTTTCGTTGAAAACATTTTCAGTACGAACTCCCCACGTGAAGACTTACACGCGCGCGTGCACACACCCCGCACGCGGCCGCATACGGCATGCATGTGAAGTCTTCACGCCGACAATTCGTACTGAAAATGTTTTCAACAAAAGCTTGGATCTTTTGCGGATAATTTTCGGTGAACACTTCACCCGCGGACATATTTGCCTTTTCTAAACCCAGCGTATGCATTATTCTGGACACAAGGAATATGTAAACAAAATTTCAGCTTCCACCATCAGGTGAAAATATGAACAAAATGTTTTAGAATTTTTTTCGCTATGGTAGTAGATTTAATACCCTGAACGGCAGTCGTAATGCAATGAAGACGTCGTCCAACCTGGGCTATGGAGAGTCAAGATTTTAAGTATTTCCTTACAAAATTGGAAATGATTCAGTCCCAGATTCATGTCTTATCACCATTTTTGCAATGACTGACCTTCATAGAGATGATATGTGACAAAAAAAGCAGCGTCAGGTTGCAACATTCTTTCCTTTATTTTTTATATTTTTAAAAAATTTTCTTCAGAATTTTCCTACAGTTTTGATGCAACTGAATAGGATGAGTGTATATAATCTGCAAAACTGCAAAAACTACAAGAAAGTCTGCAAAACTACCAGAAACAAAAAGGCTGAGAAGGTGACAGATGCTTATTCACAGTGTCGTCTCTTTTTTAGTATTTTTTTGTTTATTTACAATTTTCTCCTGAAGGTGTTCTTATTCAATCCAACTGAGTAGGACTATTTGAAAGGCTTGTCAACTTACGTCCTGGGAAAGGGGATTGGCAGAAGCATTCCTGACAGTTGGGGCAGCCAGTCCACAAATCCAGCCCTGAATAAAGATACAAACGAGACGTGTGTAGAAAACATTAACAATCACTCAATTTAGACCAAAAAAGACATGAAGTACTTTCACACCAAGGTCATCATCGGAGAGTCAGGTTGGCATAGCAGTACCTTCCTGGCCTTCCTTTGCCGTGACCCAGGTTCGATTCCCACCTGGGGCAATATGGGGATTGGGTTTTCAGTCCCTGTCTGATTCCGTGGGTTTTCCTGAGGATATCATTTCTGGGGTTTTCCTCAACACCTCTAAAACTGCAATTTCTTCCATGTCTTCTCATTGTCTTCTCTCTATAGGTTTCTTCAGGCTTGCGAGCTACAGTGCCTAGGGCGCGCATTTGAGGAATCCTTGGTTTCATTACCAGAAAAGATGATGAAACCATGGAGGTAGAAAGCCTGAAGAAACCCACAGAGAGAAGACAATGAGAAGAATTTGTGGTTTAAGGGGTGGGAGGGAAAACCCCAGAAATGATATTCTAGGGAAAACCCACGGAATCAGACATACTTTAGAAGGATCTAATTGGTTGCATGTTTTGTCTGCTTTGTTTGCCCTGTATCCTGTGACTGGTTGAAGTATACAAACTTGGAAATCTCTCAAGAGATTCAGCTCAATTTAGAAAAAAAAATGAAAACCGCGCCTGATCAAAATTTAAAAAGGGGAATACAAAAGAAAAGAGGTGGATGACAGAGGTGGATGTTTGATAAAAAAAATAAAAGGGAAATGAAGGAAATCTGAGTTGATTCCAGGCTATATGCATCTGTTCTTGAGAAGATAACTAGACGTATATTTCTGCGATCTCGTACGGATCACAACTCCCCCCCCCCCAACTTCTTCCCTCAAGCAGCAAACACAGTCAAGATTCTGCAGGCACTCCGCAAACACCCGGCAAGTATCTCCGATAGCGGGCATCCAATTGATCGGTTTGGACATGAATTAAACATGAATTACCGACAGCGCCCGCAAAATCCCGGTTGACATTGATACAGGGGGCCCCGCTCAAGTGTCTGCGGAATTAATGCATGTACATTACCGCCTGCTGGGCCCATTTGCTGCCAAATCCGGTCAGACGGGGTAGCTTAGACTGGATAAAGGTTAGCTTAAGACTTGAACCGAATCATTTCAATATACAGCCCAATTAAATGTGATGCATTTTGGCAAAACGAGACCGAACTGGGCACAGGCTGCATTGGAGAAATATGCAAAAACAAACGAATGAGTGCTATTTTTTGGTTTTCAGATTGACTGATATTTGTAACCTTTGATATATATATTTTAAGGAAATAGTATAAAAATTATGGAATAAAATTGTTTTTAAGGAAAACAATTGGCACTTTCATTTTCACGACTACGAAAACTTTAAAGGGTTTTTTATCAGTACTTTACTTTTTGACATGTTGATAAATGCGAACTTTAAAACAGCCATAACTTGTCAATGAATTGTCCGATAAGCCTCTGTACTAATGACGTCACACTTTGCTTAAGTGTGTGCTTTCCTATGGTGCTCAGTGGACCGTTGATCCCCACTGGCTCCATAAGGAAAGTGCACATGTAAACAAAGTGTGACGTCATTAGTACAGAGGCTTATTGAAATGCAACAAACAGTTTTGCAAGAAGAATTGTCTTCTCTTTCCTAATACCCGCAAACCCTCATCTCGGCTCTACCCAGTTCTCATTTTACCAGAATGCCTAACAAATGGACCAGAGAATCCTGCTTAAACTGGGAATATTTTGCTTAGCCAGTTTTCATATAACGTTGAATGAAGTTTTGGCTGGTACCTTGTTTCTGCTAAGCAGGTCTTTATCTGTGGCTAAGCAAATCTGAGGGTTCAAGTAGCTCAATGAAATTGGCCTCAGGATAATGGCTTAAAATCAATTATCCCACGACCTTTAAATTGTGGTAATCCCCAGTCATGCAACAAAGACCCCCCCCCCCCCAAAAGGACATGGTTCATAGAAAACGTACAGTCCGGACTGAAACTATTCCAAACATCCTGTGAAACTATTCAGAGAGGCATCCTGTCCCTGGAGAAACACAGGAAATCAGACCAAATAATTCAATTTCCAATGAACCTCTGGCCAAGAAATTGTTGGAAATTTCAGAGAAAATCTGCTATTAATAACACCCCCCCCCCAAAAAAAAACCCCCACAATTTCAAGGACCTATTATATGAAATTTGCACTGGCACATACTTTGGGCAAATATTTAGACTCCAAACTGAATGAATATAAGGAGGGCAAAGGATATTATCCAATACTTTTTACTCCTTGAAGCAAATTCGGGCAGTATCTCTTCGATAGTACTTCTACACTGAATTTGACAACCTACATCCAAAAGGCATTAGCACCGGTCAATCTGTACACGTCTCTCCTGTATCTGGTTTCAACTGGAATGGCCACTGATCCTGCAACCACGTCAATTGGGATTTAAGGACTGTCGGTGCCATTATTCTGTACATCCTTCACGGCCGCTGGTACCCACTATATCATCCCACACAACAAATCTGCTCTGTGATTCCTCATCATCATGCGAGACAAAGACCCTACCGCTACAAGCTTGCATTACGAACCGGCTACACGTGTGACGGGTACCAGCCAAATCTACCGATCTTGCCCTTCACGGACATTGCAAGTCGGGAGGTTGGACCAAACACGGCTACTGCCGCTTCCCTTAAAGTACTTCATTTTTGTTATCGATGGTCGTCTGCTGTTTTTAAGTGACACCTCAGGGCCCAGGCCCAAGATGTCCTCTCTGGGCATATATGGCCCCCTACACTCCATAGTTCCACTTACAAGTCAATTTTCTAAAAAGATCAACTCGAATCAAATCACGGCCACTGCTTCTTTTTTATGTCCCCCGCAGGGCCCCCTGATTGCCGATAATAAATTACGCACCGTAAAAATAAACAAAAGACATGTTATTTTATGCTGAATTTCCAGTGGGACAATAAGAGAAAATCACCGGCAGTCATCAACTACAGAAAGAAAAAAAATAAGATCGGAAAAAAATCCAACGCAAGGCAGACTGATCTTTCAATTATTAAAAAAAGGGAATGCAGATCACCACAAACAGTCTGCAGAATAGAGAAACTGTTCATCATTCTCTCCGGTATTTTTTTGTAAACATTGACACATGCTGTTCCGAACAATTACTGTATAACTCTCAGTGAGTGTTCATGTACACATGCATGTATGCATATACATGTAGTCACCAGTATGTTATAGGAAGTATGCTCTTCAGTTTAATAATTGTCAACAAGATCGATATTTCAGGCATTTGGTTTTTTTTCCGGACGGACAAACATCAAGTCCCACAAGAGTGCAGCAAAGAAGAAAAAAAAAGTGGCTGACATTTCGCATACATAATTTGTTTTCCTGTCAGCATGTACATGTAAACCCATATTGAGCAATCCGACATTAGCATTAAATCCCAGCGTTGTTCGGCATATACACACACCCCGGGTCCTGCTGCGCGCCGTGCATACTCACAACGACCGACACACACACACACGCAACTCAAAGTCCACATTGGAGAAAAAAAAAAAAAAAAAAAAGGAAACACGATACAAAGCAGAGTAGGAATAATTTGACATCCGATCCTTTCGGTCCAATATTCGCAACGGTGCGGGAAATAACGGCACAAGGTAGAGTGGGCGCATATTTGGCGCCCGGTTAATTGCGACCCGTGCTGCGCGCATCCAATACGAGTAATACGACTAGCAAAATTATCACTTTGCGCATGTCATCTGGGAAACAATGACATCACAACTAATGGACTTTTCAATCTCTAATGTCTGGCATGCACTGGCAAAATATGATGTCTGGGGTTTTTTTGCAATTGGCACTTTTTTTTTTTTTTCAAGCGGGGTATTATTGAAAAATCCCCCATGAATCCTCACGGAGATTTTTGTCTCCATCAGGCAGTTAAAAATAGAATGTTGTATATTATTTGTAAGTGCAGCATAATGAATGTCAGTTTTTGAGTCCCGCTGCTCAAAATAGAAGCCAAACTTGTTGACTGATTCAAATAAAGGAATATTGTTTCTTATATTTTCAAAACCATTATCGTTCATGTTTTACCTCGTTACTCAAGTCTGATACTGCCCATTTTTTTTTCTCTGTGCCATCATATAACATAAAGATATCAGGACAGCAATAACACTCCGGTATTATTTCATGAAACAAACAAGATCAATTTTAGCAGTGAGGACAAAGGAATTAAAAAAAAAATCATAATCATCAAGCTTTATACATTCACCGTGTTTTATAAGTGCACTTTTATTTTTTAAGACTCACTACGATAAAATTGCAAAAATTATGCACATCTGTCACATAATACATGTCCCGGTAATTGGCACTGCAGTTTCCTATTTATTTTGTTAGTATCTGTCAGGCAACACATGAGAACATGTACATGAAACCCATATGGGCCAAGCCCAATGTTCACCCTCCTATGAAAACATGCATTCTGGGCCACGCTATTACTTTGGTCCTTAATGTAGGTGAAGTAGTCTTACATTTCACTTGTAAATCATGTCCAGTGACGCACCACTCCAAACTCATTAGCCAGATCTAGAACAATTATCTAAAAAGCTTGTCAAGTCCACAGAGACTCCCCTCCCCCTCTCCAACAACAAAGACAAAGAAGAAAAAAACGATGTAAACAGAGCAAGAACCGAAGATAATTGAAGTGATTTCATCACCGGCCTGTGACAGCGCCCGTCATTGGTTGCTTTGTTCTCCTCTCCAGTCAGGGAGCAACGGTTGCCATGGTAATTATTTTCATTTCATCATCTCCCTGGAGGTTTGGCGGGATGCGGGGAGTAGGCTGGGAGGCCTGTGATTGTTGTGCTCTTATCAAAATGCACTCACAAGATGGCGAGATACATGTACGCCCACAATTACTTGTTGGGATGCGAAATTGCGAAAGTGTTTTCTCCGATTCGTTGCTGTTGGTGGTGTTTGTACATGTACATTACGACTAAAAATTTACACAATAAAATATTTTCAAGGAAAATATTCCACACACCATTTTGAAATTTTCCATTCAACTTGTCTCTCTCTCTTGAAAGAACAACTCTCCAGCCTTTGTGATGTGGATAAACATCATTGTAGGGACACTGTTTATTTCAAATGGTCGAAATGATTGTTTAATCAATTTCAATTCTTTCCACTGAAATAAACTCAAGCTCAAGGCCCATAAACGTCAAATTGTCACAAAACAAAGCATTGATTCCAGGTTGTAATTTTCCTAAAAAGTGAGATGAGGAAAACACAATGCCTTTTTGTGAGAAAAAAAAATTACCTTGAAGCCAAAAAATCATTAAAATTCAATTATGTGCCCACAGAACATGCACGAGCGGACATCAGTCAAATGCCATGGTAAACTCAACGCAGAATCCATCATCTTCTTACTAGTTGCTGTTTTGTGCCAAGGGATACATGTTTTTGTGTGGGAATATCTTTCAAAAGGCCTGGGCCCAATTTCAATCCAATTCTTTACATGCATCTATTTCTTGCAGTCTTAAAGAGGTTGTGGAATGCTCGAAGACATTTCCGTCATTTTTCGGGTATATGTAGCCTAAGGTGTGATGAAATAAAAATGACTATTGTGTCTGTCATGAAATTAGTACAAAAGGAACTTTTGAGAGCTGTTTTTCAGGTCCTGTTTCGACCCCAACGTGCAATTTGTGTAAAAGTCGTCGTTGGCGGCAGCAAACAAAGCATAGTAAATCGTGACGTAATAAACAGGACTCCCGATGCAGCGTAGTATAAACGAGTCCTGTTTATTACGTCACGATTTTTCTCATTTTACGAAGAACCCAACGACTGTTGATTTCAATTATGCGCTCACCGACCAACAAATTACTCGATGAATTTCAGTTTTATAAACATATAAATGCACATTACAAAAGAATGGGACTTTGTCATTATGATATACGGGTTTACTCTACAATAAAAATATATAAAACACAAAACGACTTTCAGCATTCCACAACCTCTTTAATCCTCCTATTTTTAATAAGGAGATTGGCTAGGGCTATTATTATCAGCGACCAGTCCCCTAATCGGTTTTAAAGCCAGACGTCTAATCAGACGGAATTATAGTCTGGTAGAGCAGTTTTACTAACCACACTTTAATTCCCATTTATGTTTTGGTCAAAATCTTAAAAAACAAAAAAAAAAAAAAAACCGATAAAATTGACAACATTCTGACGATGTTTTGTTCAACAAATTTACTTCTGACGATGTTTTGTTCAGCATTTTTACTCCATGTTCAGGCCGCTACTATTGTGCGCGGCAAGCGCGCACAGTTTGTCAACATCTTATTCTCCTTAAATGGATACATACCGGCATCAGTGGTTCTCAACCACCCGGTTGTATAGTAGGACGCGAGGCGCGTGCTGTGCGCATGTGGTGCATATTTTCAATTTGTCTACATTTGACAAAGTTAGGCTTACAGTTTTTACATGTATGGGGAAAAAGTATGTTATCAGCAGAAAAAAAACAGAGGCCAATTTGACCATGCTACTTAGCACACAAACCTAGCGCAGGAAGAAATTATGCTTTAAAAGAAAAGAAGAAAAAAGGTCCCCATGCAAAAAGCACTGTCAGTGACTGAACAATCATAACACAATTGCCATGTAGGCTTCAAAACAAAACAAATTCAACTTCTACTGTGAAGCAAAACCTCAGCTTGTCAACAATGATAAGCATTCCTTGTATGTAGGACATGTATGTCAGTATTTACATTTCTACACTGGGATAACTTGCACATTTGAAAAACAAAACAAAACACATTTTTGGGTCCAATTTTGCACTAAACAATTGTCAATGTGACTTATGTGATTTTCAAACAGGGAAGTGATACGATATTTCAAACTGGCTGTTGTGTGGCTTGTTTCTTTTTTCTGCCGATCCAGTTGTTTTTACTGGGAAGCCTTTTGTTTCAAAGGAAATGTTGTGTTATTAACAGGAAATCAAAACGATACAAACAGGGATCAAGACCTGGGGAACAAAGGACGGTTCTCATTGTCAATGCAACTGCGTCAGGAAAACTCAGAGGTATTGGTACACGTATGTGTCATGATCGGCACAAAGGACAAAGAGAAAGAGAGCCTGCTGGTTTTATCATCTCTAAATTTAAGATAGTCTTGTTAAAGGGAATATACAACATAATTTGCTTTTGCTGTAATTTTCAGAAACGGATGGATTATGGGGGTTAGTACCGGTATTTTATAGCAAATATTGTTTTTGTATAGCAAGTTTCGTGTTCGTAGATGCTGGAAAAACCAACACAAATAATCATGTTCTTGTAGTCATTGGATCACATCAACTGAAAGTCTTCAAATCCTTGGCCAGTGCAAATAATTGCCAATCAGTTGTTGTCAAACTCGCTGATTGCAAGGCCTACCTTTGACAGTCAAACATAATCACCTTACATGTACAGCACAGGCATACAAACCCCAAATAATGACGCCACAAATATAAAAAAAACCACCAAAATTCTGACATCAGTCAACCTAATTATGGAATGCGATGTGAGACAATCCACTTTTGTTGGATACTACGTGCGAGACCTTCTTATCTCGGACACCTAGGCACAAGGACTTTTTCCGCATTAAAGAGAAAGACCTTAGTCGAATTAGAAAACGCTGTATCCAGGAGGGATCTGAGGGCCAGATCTACGACAGGAAATAGCATTGAGGAGGCGTTTTTGTTTGATTGTAAACGGGCCGGCAATTGTTTCTGTGTTGTCACATTATATCTTAAGTCGTTTATCCCTGTGCTTTCACCCTCCAAGAAATCGTATGATGTCATGTACATATATAACTCATCTCCTGCAATGCATGCTGGTCTTACACGTACTTGACAGGAGAAGAAATACGGACAGACCAAGTGGAGCAGAACAGAGAGTCGTAACAATTTAATGAATTCTTTTCATCGGGGACTTGAAAACATTTTAGATGCCACTGTGCGGTTCAAGCTTGTCATCTACGGTCTGTACTACAGATAATTGAATGGCTTCTGTGATACTGAAAAGGTTTATGATGCGGTGATGAAATGTTGCAGACGAAGTAATTTCACTTATGATACAAGTACTTTTTGTTATAGTTAAATCGGACATGCTCTATACTCTATGCGTATGTGTAACATTAGCATGACAAGTTAGAAATAATGAGATTTAAGTGAACAAAATGAGGCATTTGAAGTAAATGATGTTATAACAGGTCTGCAAGGCTCTGCTGATTTGTGCTACATGCAGTGTCTGGAACCATTCCAAAATCTTGTGACAGGGCCGCTATATTTTATCTTAAAATTCTCCTGCTTTTAATGTTCTTTTTTTTTTACAGTGCAGCATTTGGCTACATGTGAATCAACCAGCCTACATTCTGAGAAAAGTAGTGACATTATGATAGTCAACACAACACTTCCTGACACCCTGGAGCAGAGTTACTCGCTCTGTCGTTATATGAATTTGGCAAGGGTTCAGTCATTTAAACAAGGAAGTTTGGTTGAGCTGTTGGCCTGTCTTTCCCAACAAACTGAGGAACAGGTGTGGGGGGAGGGGCATTTGTGGGGGTGGGGCATCTTTGGGGATGAGACCTCTAGATCTAAGAGGACTTACGTCATGGTTAGGATCGTGACAAAGCACATCATGGTGTCTTCATCTTGAAGGATTGCATCGTCGCCGGAGCCGTCGCTGTCCTCTATGGTGATATCAGGCTGTACCCTGCAACTATACGCAACGGGGAATAAACACCGTATTCAAAACTGATTTCTGTGAATGTGAACTAGAAGTAAAACAAGGCAATCATGACACTGTACAAGTACAATTGAGAAGAATACTCTGTATTTATGCAAAAACAACAACAACAAACATTAGAATTCTATCTGCAACTTTATGCATGAAGGAAGAACACAACATTACAAGACCGCATTTCAAAACACAAACAAAAAACTAAAATCAAAGAGTAAAATAGACATGTAAAATCAACACTGTCTTTGCAACTAAATAACAAATAAACAACTACACATGAACCACAAAAATGCACTCTGCAACAACTCATAAACTGTACAACAAAACCAAAACTAAATATACAAGACAGCACTTTAACAATGCCACACAAAAAAGTGAAACACTATCTTCAAAATGCAAACTATCTTGCAACACTACATGGCATATATGCGGTGCATGGCTTCTGACTAGTGCCTCTTGAACAAAGACATTGACTAAAATTGAAATCCACCAACAAAGGGCTGGATAGCTCAGTCGGTAGAGCACCGGAACAGTAATCCAGGGGTCGCAGGTTCAAACCCCGCTCCAGTCAATTTCTTTGTTCAACCTTAAAATAATTCTAATACACCTAGTCAGTTTTCCTATGTGGTTTCTTTGACAAACATTCAAAAAATGATTTATATTTTTGCCATTCAGGTTGAATTGTTACAATTAAAAAAAATACATGTGACATTCAACAATAAAGAAAATTAAGCCTGGGTCCCACTTAGGCACCAGACTACAGACCAGGTTTTATCCACATACCCATTACACTCCTGGAAATAGATGGCGATGGATGCCAGACAAATGGCGACCATGTTGGGGAGCACACGGGGATGGGGACATTCACTGGTTGGTCCGTGCATGCTGAAAAGAGAAAAGTCAACAAGAAAAATGATATGCCGAGTAAATATTTTTGTAAGTTGTCATATCTAAGGCAGCAGCCGATTTCATGAAACTTTACACAATGGCGCAATTCCGCTCGCGCCACAATTGACTGCATACATTGCGCAAAAATTCACGTTGCGCAACGTTTCAGTTATGACAATTTCACAAAAGTATCATAGTGCATAAGTCCGCGACAATCATTTTAGGTGGCGTAATTATTTTAGACGGCGTAGGATGTGGCGTAGCGACTGAAAATTACCTATTTTACTAGGAAATCGTGATCATCATGGAGCCTGTTATTGCACAACTTATCAAGGTTGATACAAGACACTCACAGCTTTGTGTTTGAAATAAATAATTTGCTATTTCACTGGTGACAGAATTTCTAGAGTTGCCGCACGATGCTGAAAAAAAAGTCGGATGAAACTATTATCAAAATGGCGGGCAGAGATGATTCAACGACCGTTTCACGAATGGACAAAACACAAACAGCCATCGTAAATGTTGGTATTATCCTCATCCAGGATGTTCAGATTATTTATAACGTTGTGCAGCTACGCCAAGTTTTGTGAAATGGATCGTAAGTTTATTGCGCAGCTGCGCAATAAATTTGTTGCGCTAGTCCTACGCACGGCGTAAGCTATGCACTGTTTGGTGAAATCAGCTGCAGGGAAGTAAGTTGACACCAAAAGGTTTTTTTTCCTGAAATTTGAGGCATAAAGGGAAAGTATACACACAGGGCGAGTCCAAAAAAAGGAAACCCAAATGGCAGGACCATTGTTTTAGTGAAGTTCTGCATGTAGCACTTTCAAAATCTAGGATATGAAAGCCCAATTAATAAGCCTTCTTTTAGTAGAAGAACCATTAAAATCACTCATGTACTTTTCAAGGTATGGAATTGTAAACACAACCATTGTTTTAAAGTTCTGTTCACGGATCACAAATAAGTGTTCTTTCAGCAAAACAAGAAAACAATTCACATAGGGATGCACGTGAATTGTTATCGTCTTGCTGAACACTGACCTTTTTTTTGATCTGTGGAAAGAACTTTAAAACTGTGTTTGTGTTTAAAATCCTGTAACTTGAAAAGTACATGAGTGATTTGAATGATTCCTGCACTAAAAGAAAGCTTATTAATTGGGCTTTTATATCCTAGATTTTGGAAGTGCTACATGCAGAACTTCATTACAAAAATGGTCCTGCCATTTGGGTTTCCTTTTACTCACTCTGTATATCATTTACAAATTGAAAAAGCCTGTAATCAGGCAATTGCACAGAAGGACTCAAATCTCAGTAAGACAAATCCATTTCAAGCAAATTGCTTACTAATTTCTTCTGATCAATACTTCATGACAATACTGTGTTACTTTGTTTTGGGGAATGTTGTTTTTGTAGACACAACACTGCTGAATGTAAGCTCGTAATTTAGGATTAAGGTAACATTTGTTATTATCAGAGTGGATACTAACGTGTTGACAAACGACTGCAATGCCTGTTCCTTGTCATTCTTACTCTGGAGGGCCAGTATGAAATCCCGCACAAAGCCCTGGAGTCTTGGGTTCTTGCCAAAATCCTGCCGAGAGACACATAAATCATCCACATTCAATTAACTCTGTAAATGTTAGAGATACATTTATGCATTCATTTACATCCTATATAAAAAGATCCTATGTCTGTCTGTCTGTCTGTCACTGTGTCGGGCCGTCTGTCTGTCTCTCTGTCTGTCTGTCTGACGTCTATGGGTCACATTTTTTTGGAAAAAGGCCTAAAGAGTGTACGCAAGCACAAACTGCAATGGTCAACGGATAGACTTGGTTATTGTATGCAGGTCCTTTAATGGTATATGCTCCAATTTCACTGTCCTCTGAATCAACGGTTGGCACATGAAAGAAAACTGATTAAATTGTTTTGTTTTGCTTTTTGGGGGGCAATTTCGACTCTCTATCTCCCCGTTGAAAAATGTCCATCAAGCATCTTTGATTTTGTCCTCTCCTTGAGACTGTAGGTATTGTTTGATTGATGGTTTCATTGATTTTGGCAAAGGGTAGACAATGTTTGCTTCTTCAGACCGCGTGCTACATGCTCCCCTTGAAAAGCAATCATGGTTTCAGGAGAGCTAGCTTGGTGTACGTGACATACTTACTATTTAAAATGACATTTGATACATTAGTTTAATAATAAAAGGAAAAAATGCATTCGAGGAGTGTATAAATGTAGGTCATGTGTGAAGGGGATTATTTTTTTTGTACCATATTGTGCTTGAGGATCCGATGAATGACGGGCATGAACATCTCCAGAACCACGATAGAGCGGGGCGAGTTGCGGCAGTGTTTGCTGAAGAACGCGCATATCTCGGGCGAAGGTTGGTTGTTCTCCAGCAAGGGGGCCACGGCCGCAATGATGCTATCTTGGGCAACGCTGTTGAGGACATCTCGATTCTGTCGATTGATGGGAGATAACAGTTAACAAATTGTTTCTTGTAATTAAATTCAAGCAAACTTCATCATCAATCATATGGGTAATCTTGCAAGTTTCCTGAATTCTTTAAATCTTTAGGCCTACTTGGCGTGGAAACCACTTGGACGTTTTTTGTACTTAAACTTTCAAGAGAAATCAAGCCTTTTTGTAAAGTACAGTAATAATAGTGCCTCTGCCGTATGGGCTCTGTGCGCCAACAAAAGAGGGCGCTTTTTACCACTTTTGAGAGTCCGTGGGCGGGACACACAGCGTGTGCGTACTGTACTGTACTGTACTGGTTCGCGCACGAAGTTCACACGACGACTTCCTGAATGTGCCAAATTATTAGCCACAGCGTCTTCGCGTGACCATCAGGCGTCGTAGGCACGCGAATACATTCGAATTTAACTTGCGATGGTCTCCCAGACTAATCCCCACCCCAACAACTTTAGATCATTCGAAATACGCAGCGGATGGACCGGGAACCAGTCTACATGTAGGTCTCCCCCAACTCTCCTTTTTTGGCCGTTGAAGGGGTACTTGTGCACGGAGCCCTGCAAATCCGGCAAAATCTCCAGGTTAAGTTTGAGGGATCTGGAATGTTTGTTTTTTTAGGGTTTTATTTCATTTTTCTTATCTCGTTTACGTGCACTAGGGTCACGGTGACCTACTTCTGCTTTGCCAGAAGTGTCTTGTGAAACCACCCGTTGAGACCAGTAGTACCAGTAGTGCAAATCGCATTGCTCTAGCATCTGTCGCACGGTGGGCGGCAGTACAAACCCACTCACAAAGACTAGACTCTATCATGTGTGAAAATATGAAACTGATGCCTTTAGCAGATCTGTACTGTTTACAACCGGTCCCCCGCAATCCAGCATGTTGGCATGTTAATTTCGTACACGCAATATTAGCATACTGGCAACTGATATTCACCACACATCCACTTCCATGTGTAAGCAAAGTGTGACCTCTTCCTCTGCACGTGACCTCTCATTGACGTCATTTCTGCCTTTGGCCACAAGATGCTTGGGTTATTATTGCGTACCAACATGTACCATTTATATGTATGTCAACAACTTGGGTTCAACATGAATAGTGGACAGTTTGTATCTCTCTATTGCTTGTACACTAATTGAGGCAGTATACATGGTATACATGTGTAATAGCATGTACTGTGTTGTGTGATGTTAAAAATATGCATACTGTACGTCATCCAAAAAGTGTACATATTGTTTAAGATTAATTTTAACGTAAATGTTTAATCATGTATACGTGCTATAACAAAATGTGAGCATAATGCGAAGTTAGTGAGAAAATTCTGAATATTATAGTCATACGGTGCGTAATGCAGAAAAAATGTGTTATTTTATAGTTACTGCAAACCAAGCCATATGCTTTTTAGGATTTCTATATAGGCATGTTGATAAAGTCTATAAATTATTAGTCATTTTTAAAAGTTTTTGTTTTGTTACACATGTATTTTGACAGGAAGAAGAGACATGTACACGTACTTAGTTATACAATGTATGTGATAGGGTTGTATCTTTGATGCTACAAGCATGGCATTTGGCACACAGTCAGAGTATGTCATGACCAAGATATTTGGCTATAAGGCCATCGCAGATTTGTCCTTTGATAAAAATATAGGTAGAATAACAAGCAATCGCAGCCATTTTGAAAATTGCTTGTTATTAAACCTATATTTTTTTCAAAGGACAAATATGCGATGGCCCTATAGCCAAATATCTTTCCCATGACATACACTGTATTCTGACTGTGTGCCAAGTTTCATGCTTCCATCATCAAAGGTACAATTCCCCCAAATATTCCCCGTATCTAGCCCAGTAATGTACATGTACGTGACAAACAAGATGTACCGAGTACATGTTTTTTATTTAACTCATTCTGGGGCGGATGTAGACAGGATCAAGTTTTATTTCTACAGAAAACTTAGCCCAACATGAAACATCTCCAGGGGTAAACATATCCTTTCTCACTTATTTTCATGGTTTTATTAAGTTCAGAGCTAAATGCTTAAAAGTAGAGAATATTTTGTATAAAAAAATTTCAACATCCCCTATCTCAATTTTGAAAAAAAAAAATCGACCACAGAGGTTCTATGAGAAAATAACAGTTGAACACTGCCGAACAGTATAAGAAATATGACAATAAAATAAATATGGATATAAGTAAGAAAGGATATCAGTTTACCCATACATGTATGTTACCTTTTGGGTAAGATTACTGTACAAGCACCCACATTCTCATCAACATTTTTTTCTCTTGTTTTCTGGCATATCTATGAGAAAATCTCCTTTGAGAAACTTTCCCCCGGCGATTCTAAAGCAACGTCTCTCAGCTAATCTCCTCTTTTCACCAATTAACTTAATTACTTCCGGTTAGTTGCTCTCTAGTCAATAGAACCAGGTTTTGATTGGAGTCCATCAGTTTCGCTCTCTCTGATAAAGGTACACGTATGTACGTGTGCATGTATGTAGCAATATTTTTTTCTTGATGTTACAAGATAGATCCAAACGTTTCGTGTTCACTGAATCCACCTTATAGTAAAGCCTTCAGACTGTACAAGTAGTTATAATAGTTTTAAAATATATTGTATTTATGATATTTGCTTAACAACTATGCATTAATCAAATAATGTTTTATCCCATTGTATTGAATTTTATTGTATTTGTAATATTGTACATGTTTGTAGTCATTATTTATTGTATGCAGGGCCCCAATGGAAACCAGTTTTTAAACTGTTTGGGCATACCCTGGGTAAATAAATGTAGTGTCATTAATTAATTAATGTGCCGATCTACAGGTAAGCATGCAAACTCTGTATACATACGGAATTCAAGTTTTTTTTTATTTCAAGTCCTGTGTGAACAAAAGGCACAGTTTTCTATTATACATGTACATGTAATTCCCTCAATTTATTGGGACTCATTCCGTTTGAGGAGAAAATGCAACCAGCATTGAGAAAAGCTGACCCAAAAATGCATCATTTCACAAATAACTCCCAATCAATATGCTCACATGTTCATGTACAATTGTATACAATTAAATACATACATGTACGTGTACATCAGTATGAAAATCCATGAATACTGGCATGTTCATGTATAGATCTACATGCACATGAGCTAAGTTCAAGCGCATGCAGATGGTCCATTTTTTTTAACTTTACTCTTTTTTAGGATCAAAATACATACATGTACATGCACATGTGCACGTATATTATTACATGTGTGACTTGTCACATATATATATCCTATTTCTTCAAATGAAAATACATATTACATGTGTATATGCAAGAGTGTTCCTTTTTAATTCCATAGCTACTAAATAAATGTAACATCAAGTTGCAATACCAAAATTAAACCATATGTTGGTGTTGCCAAATTAAAAACTAGCATGTGCACGAACATCAATGCATCTCTGACAACATATGGCAAAGCTACAGGTACCTGCCGAAACTATAGTACATGTATGTAAATGTACTTGTGTGCAAAATATGCCTGGCCATGTCATGTCCGCTTGTACTCTCTCGTTTGTCTAAATTGAAATCGCAATTGGAAAATTGAAGAAGGGATTAAATATTAACAGGAAGCACGACACAAACAATGCTCAGCGATCAAGTCCTGTACCGGCTAGATCCAGGGTTGCCATGGGGCTAGGGCTTGGCTTGGCTAATGAGCCATGCACTTGTACAAATTGATTTTGGGAAAACCGAGGATTTCTTGACTCCCTGTTGTTAACGGTACAAATTATCATTTGCTTTTTATTTATTTTTTATTTTTTCATTGGAAGCAACAAATTGCCAAAAATGTTAAAGGGAATACAACATTTGCTTTTGCTGTACTTTTCAGAAATGGATGGATTGGGGGGGGGGGGGAGAGGGTGGAGTTTATAGCAAATATTGTTACACTAATTCGTTTGAAGGTTTGTGTTCATAGATGATGGAAGCCCAAAACAATTTTTAAGAACCACCTTCAAATATAAGGTTTAGCTCATTAAACTAGTACATGTAGGTCCGTTTTCAGGTAATTACTTATGTCCCTACGTGCCTTTAATAGTCACTGTTGTTAAGGGTAGAAACGGTAATTGGCTTCTCCCCCCCCCCCCTTTTTTTTGTTAGAAGCAACAAATTGCCCGAAATGTTAATTAGGGCGCATGACTATTTTGAGAAATACTTGCTGGTAATACAAAACTAACGTCATTTAATGAATACATTAAATTCTTGTGCTTTTGTCAACTGAATAACATGTAGATATCTTCTGCGTATAATTTCACCAAGTTGCATGCTACATTTTGTACGTAATGACTACCATTACATATTCACATAGCTGCCAACTTTTCAAAATTCCAATTAGTAATCAACCCGCGCGGTCATTTTCAACTTCTCGTTTTATCAAAAGCTTTACCAACATCGAGTACAGGTACATGGTTTACATGTACACATACATGTGCATACCCTTCTTGTTGTGAATAATAATGTACTGTAGGCCAAAAGATAATTTAAATTTTTTTTTTTTTTTTTTTTTTTTTTTTAAATTAATTTTGTTTTAATGTCTGTATTTGTTTGTTGAAGTCAAATAAATAATAACAACAATAACATGTGCGCATATTTTTTTATATTTTTTTTATCGCGAAATTTCACCAGAAGTTTTCGGTCAAAAACGATACTTTACAAGTATTTTTTTTTTTCGTTAGGTAGAAAATGGGAAATTCGTAATGTTTTAGTGGCAAATCGTATTTTCGTAATTTAACAAACAATTCGTAACAATTACGAAAAAATCGTACTAGTTGGCAGCTATGTATTCATGTAGTGCACACAAAGATTGTGCTGGCCTAAAGGTTGAAGACTTATGAATGCTTGAACACAAATATAGATTTCTATTTTCGCACGACTCTTTTAAGAAATATTTGCTGATTCATTTAATCTAACAAAGCAGGTTTTTTTTTTTAGGGTGGTCGAAGGATGTTCTAAAAAAAGGGTTCATCTATTTTTCCTTAAAACCCTACAATTTCAATGTACCATTTTGGAAAGAGAGATGTTAATGATTTAGTGTGAGACTGTCAGAGATATAGATATCTTCTGCGAATAATTTCACCAAGTTGCATCTACATAATGCTACATTTTGTAAATAATGACTACCATTACATATACATGTACATATGTAGTGCACACAAAGATCGTGCTGGACTAAAGGCATACATGTACATGTACATATGTACATTGTATTTCAAGGTTGAAGACTTGTGAATCCTTGAACACAAATATAGATTTGTATTTTCGCACGACTCTTTTAAGAAATATTTGCTGATTCATTTAACCTAACAATGCGGGTGTTTTTTTTTAGGGTGGACGAAGGATGTTCTAAAAAAAAAAGGGTTCATCTATTTTTCCTTAAAACCCAACAATTTCAATGTACCATCTAAATGCAATTGGAAAGAGAGATTTTAATGATTTATTAGTGTGAGACTGTCCGAGATACATGTATGTAGATATCTTCTGCGAATAATTTCACTAAGTTGCATCTACATAATGCTACATTTTGTACATAATGACTACCATTACATATACTGTACATATACATGTAGCGCACACAAAGATTGTGCTGGCCTAAAGGCATACATGTACATTGTACATCAAGGTTGAAGACGTGTGAATGCTTGAACACAAATATAGATTTCTATTTTCGCACGACTCTTTTAAGAAATATTTGCTGATTCATTTAACCTAACAATGCGGGGTTTTTTTTTTGGGTGGATGAAGGATGTTCTAAAAAAAGGGTTCATCTATTTTTTCCCCAAAACCCTACAATTTCAATGTACCATCTACATGTAATTGGAAAGAGAGATTTTAATGATTTATCAGTGTGAGACTCTCAGAGATTGTGTATGAATACATGGACAGCTATAGGGACCGATCTTTTGCGGACATATTATATTTTTCAAACAAAATGCATAGAAGGATGATAATGGTCTTAAGGGGAATACACAACATTTGCTTTTGCTGTAATTTTTTGATGTTTGCAATTGTTGTATAGGCCCTATATTCTCTTTACATTACACGCCTATTTTACTGAATGTGCAAGTCACATTCCATCATTTGCGACGCTATTTCCTTCACGTGGGCAGGGATCTCATTTCAATGTAACTTCATAGCAATTTAATCAACCTTGAAGCTTGTGACCAAATATAAATACAAGTGAATTATTGCTATGACTCCTGTCTACGCATTCGGCGCCATAAACAACAAGGACAAATGACCAGAAATAGCTCCTTGTTTATCTCAAAAGTTCTTATTTTAGTTTCAACTTCAATCAAAACACCCTTGATTTCATCTGTCGTCATTACATGTACCCCGGCTTTACGACCACCCCCGTAATATCATCCGAATGACGACACTTGTCTTCCAATCCAAATGATAATCACTCTGCCTGCGAACACACAAAATTGAAAAGCCAACGCAGTGCGATGCATCTTATCATAAGTACATGCACATTTGACATTGTTTGAACCAGGCTGAAATGTTCTTCATCGCTGGGCTTGTTAGATAGAAGTAAAAACAGGGATGGCACCAAATACCCCGTGAAATGCTATCGTTCCGACTCACTGTAGGTGCTTTTAAATTTTAATCAGGCACACTTTTTTTGCATGCGTTACCATGCTTTTTTTTGTTGCATGTTTCACAAAATGTCTATACAGTAGTGGCTGAGCAAAACCTTCCAGGCAGGTTAGTTGATTAGGCCACAAAAAAAAATAGTTCTGCTTCCGATTACATGGCATTCGAAAATAGGGTAGGTAGGTAGGGAATTTTTTTTCTTTTCGCCAATTTTTTTTGTGTACGATCATATGGAGGCGTCTGCGTGTAGTCAAGGGTAAAAGGTAGAAATCTATGGTTTTGGGTGTCTTTTTTTTCCTCATTTTTCCCATAAAAAAAAATAGGGTAGGGGCTATCAGAATAGGGTGCAAATGTAGGTAGGGAAACCGGAAGCAGAACTATTTTTTGGCCTTATAAATGCACCCTACAATACTTAAGATTTTGAGCAAGTTTGTTGCTTCAAATGCAAAACATACAAAAAAGAGCACATGATCCTATGTTCCTTCAAAGCAACTGATGTTTACCCGTAAGATACTACCGATACACTGTGCAACATGTGCAAAGACCTCATTAAATATCAACACTGTCTTTACATTGCAATTACAAAAAAAAACACAACACGATTCCTATCCAACCGAAATTATGATGAGAAAAAAATGAATGGTAATGTACATGTTAATGCCCATCACGCACGCTGTGTGAGCTCAGCTTTTCATTAAATATTGCTTCCTCCGTCAGATGACAGGAGACGTGTTGAATATATGGGCTACCTACTTCACATCGGACATGACTGTGGTGATTTGACTAATGATGATGCATGAAGGAGCAGTGTGGATGCAGGGAGATGGGGATCGCAAGAATAGGAAGGCCCTGGATGATATTTTATGCTAATCACTCTGACATTAAAACCATCAGGAATCGGTTCAAGCCAAAAAAAGCATTCACATGGGGTTCGTTGTGTAACTTATTTTTTTTTAATGAAATAGATTCTGACATGCATTGTAATGGCATTAAACATTGTGAACAGTACAAGCTACATGTGATGTGGTCTAATGGCAAAAATGATCAGAAATATTCAACAGGTAATTTCTACGCAAACACATATAATTTGAGTTCAAATGTCGGCATCAGAAATTGCAGTGAGCTAGAGACAAAACGTTTTCCGGTTACCAAATTTGTCTGAATAAAAATTGATGAGCTGAGGTGAATTTTGTTCTATTGTGTTTGTTCTTTAAATTCCAATGAGATACAATGTACGGTACTTTTCAATTTTTTTATGTGGCTTAGAACATTAGTATGTTCAATCACAAATTTAAAATTATTCATCAGAGAAGACTGGCATTAATTTGTAAATAACATTATTTTCACAGCTTTCATTTCTATTCCCAAGTTCCAAAAATGAAAATGTTTACCTCGCTTTCAATTCAACATGGCCGACTCGTGAATAAAGCCTATGGCAGGCCTACGCTGTGCCATACTAGAGCTATTCTTTGCAGGTTTTGAAGTGTACAGCATTAACACAAAGATCCCTGGCAGTATTTTTTTGAGACTCACAAAAAGAAAAAGCATGACAATTTTCTCTCATAATCTCTGAGCAAACAGATCATTGAAAAAGATTTTGTTAATTTTTTTTTTTTTGGGAGGGGGGGGGGGGGGGGGGGGAGAGACTGTCGACACCCTTGGGTCTTTCTTACCTGTGACAGAATGTCTGAGACGATCTCCAGTGGCACTTGATAAACGGCCTGGTCTTGCACACAGGTTGTCAATGTCATGTCTACCATTGCCTGCCAAAAAAAAAAAAAGAGAGAAAATTTTACTTTCATGAAATTAATATAAACAACTACAGGTTTGTCTTTGTCACAACGCAGAGTGATGGGGGCCCAGAACTATTTTATTTGACATTGTCTAACTCAGTTGTATCTTACATATACGTTTATATGCAAAAGAAACAGGATGGCCAGAATGGAATGAATAAGATTCATACCATCACAATGGGTGAATGGTATGTTTTGGTCAAGGAAAATTTGCTCATTAACCCTTACCCTACTAGACCCTCCAATGCATGCCAATATGTGCCTCAAGAAAATCTCCTATGTTTTTTGCATGGCCCTCCAATATCTGCCATGTCATTTCAAGGGTAACTGGACAGGCATTCCAATACATGCCACAGAGAACAATGAGAGTCCTCTGATAACAAAGTGAGTGCCCCCAGCTGGTCAGTATCAGGCACCCTCCAGGGCCTCCAACTCCTGCCAATTGGAGCCTTCACTGTTTAATAAAACTATCTGCCAATATACTGCAGCTGGAGGGCATTGGCATAACCAACTGACATGCAGTAAACTACCCTCAGAGAGTAAGGGTTAATTAATGAGAGTTCCCCTTTTCAACATTTCCATCAATGAAGACAATGTGTCTCTTTTTTTGTAACTGAAAGTGCCAACACTTCACAACTGATGCAAAATGTACCTTTGTTTCAGCATTTGTCTTTTAGAGCACCGGAACGGTAATCCGGAGGTCGCAGGTTCAAACCCCGCTCCTGTCAATTTCTTTGTTCAACTTTTCAACAACATTCAAATTTCTGAATTTTTTTTTTTTTAAATTTCCCATTTCTCTTGCCTCCTCCCCGACTCAAATCCGGATACAATTGCAAAACATGGATGATGACTGAATTGAGAGGGAACAAGTTAAAGCCGGCAAAGTCGATTTTCCCATTTGCTGGAGGCCCCAAGGAAAGCATTAAATGTGAACAGCTGTCAGAAGAGAGAAGCACCCTCGGATATTTGTTTCAAAAGACTACGGGGAAAAAAAACGGAAGGATGATCAGATGATTCGTTTACCGCGTGTGAGATCTACCCAAAGGGTTTACAGTGACTATGATTACACTTTAGGCTTGGTGTCTGGTTTCCTGACCCTCAGATCTAACAGACAGTCAGCCATGGACAGACAGGAACAGGATACCAGACTTTTACTAGAGCTATAATATGGTCAGATGTTGGGCATTTTTCTACCGTCTAACATATTTGTACTGTGAGAAAAACACAGGGTGAGTTAAAAAAAAAAAAAAAAAAAACCATAAATGGCAGGACTAATTTTTGAATGAAGTTTTGCCTGTAGCACTTTCAAAATCTAGGATATGAAAGCCCAATCAATCAACTTTCTTTTAGTACAAGAATCATTTAAAGTGCTCACTCATGTACTTTTCAAGTTACAGAATTTTGAACACAAACACCGTTTTAAAAGTTCTGTCCACGGATCACAAAAAAGGTAAGTGTTCTTTCAGCAAAACGAAAACAATTCACATGCATCCCTATGTGAATTGTTTTCGTTTTGCTGAAAGAACACTTACTTTTTTATGATCCGTGGACAGAACTTTAAAACGGTATTTGTGTTCAAATTCCTGTAACTTGAAAAGTACATGACTGATTTGAATGATTCTTGTACTCAAAGAAAGCTTTATGACTAGACTTTCATATATCTTAGATTTTAAAAGTGCTACAGGCAAAACTTCATTCAAAATTGGTCCTGCAATTTGAGTTTCGATTTATTGTGCTGTCTACAGTTTTAAGTACGTTCTGAGAACAAGTAAAAGAATTTTGACATGTTTATGTACACTTGACATGAACATCCTTTGCATTTTTTCGCGGAAACACCTTCCTATCCGCTGCTAGGAGCTCGCATTGATGCATTCCATGGCAGGCATGGATCTCTCAATATCGTCATCAGCGCCATGTTTATTCTGCCGATGCTCATGTGTGAGCCACACGTCTTCATCGACACCACACGCTGACACCCTCTGCATAAAACCTCCAAGCATCACAACGCACAGGGTGTCAATGACAATGTACTTCACAGTGCATGTACATGGACTCTCGTATGCAATGTCAAGTTTTGCAGCCCTTATTTTAGTGTTTCAACTTGCATTTTAAAGGTGTCAATACCGAGTCCAGATCGGAAATGAAGGGGGGGGGAACAGTCTTCTGTATTTCATAAGATATTAACACCTTTTCATTCCAGATCAAAACATAAATTACGCAGTTTGAAATTTAACTCTGAGCTGAATTGTACACGTGATTTTGTAAATTCTCCATTTTGAAACTTGCTCATCCAAAAAAAACAGTCAGGCGGGTCACCAACTAAAACGCTGCGTATTTTCTGATGATCTCATGTCTGATATTTTAAATCATTTCTATTCTACTCGTAGAATAGTGTTTAACCACTTCATCTAACATGAACGAGGCCAACCACATAGCTGGGCTAACAAACGAATTGAAGATGGTCCTTTCTTTACAAAGTTTGAGGTACAGTACCTTGACTTCTTTCATGAAGACGTCTGGTCTTGTGGTATTGCACAGCAGTTTCTTGTATCTGTGGATTGCGCGTTTCCATTGCATGGAGTGAAGCCACTGATCACGAACGTACAAGTTGGCCGCCTGCAGGTCGTGCATAAAAAAAGAAAGGTGGAACATGAATGTACACATCCCTATGGCAGTTGTATGGTAAAACATACGCACATGAAAATGAGCTTGAAAAGGCTGGTTCGTTCTTCACGAAACTGATCCGACGTCAACAAACATTCGCTGCATATTTTGCCAAAATTGAATTGTGTTCAACTTTCGTGAATTCACAGCACTACATGTCACCAATTCCCGTTTGCATACACGTAATTTGCATGTGGTGCCATGGATACTTTAATTTCATTGCCCTAGGTAGAATCTTTGTGTCATGCTTGTAAAAGTGAAGGACATCATCTGCTCATCAAATACTATCTCCCACATCATTTGCATCACAAAGGGGCAGTGCATGGTTCGAGTGTGTGGTGCAAAGAATATATGAATGTTGATGTAACATGTTAGAAGTGTAGGGTACGCCCAGTGAGCCTGCCACAAAACATATCATGTCCAACACGAGACTCAAGAAAAATCAGTGGTTAGGCCCCCAAAAAAATAAGTCGGTCTCTGGTCAGCGCGCGTCGATTTTAATCATGCGCGTCGAATTTTTTTTTTTTCCAAAATGTTCTGCGGTAGCTCCAACAGCGCCCTCTATTTCCGCACCTCCTCAATTTTTTTTTACCAAAGAGCACCAAGGAATGGGAAATTGCACCAATGCAAATGATCGAAAGCACCAAGGCAAATTATGGAGGACACCAATGTACATGAGGACACCAAAAAAGCAAAATAGTACCCACCTTGTCAGTACAATCCAAGCTTGAAGGAAAAAAAAAAAAAGCCCCCCAAAAAAAAAAAGCCGCGTGGCCACGTCAATTCCGGAACTTTGGTCTGACCAGAGACCGAATATTTTTTTTTTTGGCCTTACTCTAAGAAGATTTCAAACATTTGCAAACCACATTTAAGTACCTCACTACATTTTTGACCTGCCCACTGTGATGTGGCCAGAACACATTTTTTTTCACGCCTTGGGACATGCAATATCTTCATTACGATAGATTCTGTGGTAAATTTGCATGTTCATGGCAAATTTATTGCAGCATGCATGCAATATTTTAATATCACATTTTTTATCACTTCATGGCCCAAGCCTTAGAAGGGTTGCCTTTTTCAGATCACGAACAAAGTTCAGATTTCGACACAGTAATATTAAATGATTATACCTCATCATATGACCACCATTATGTTTACGACACATACCTCATTTGTGACTCTTTGGAAAATATAAAAATGACTCACGTGCCAGACTGAAAATATAAAAAAAATCTGTTGCAACCATCTGGAGACTGAATAATATTTTTTGGTTATTAATATACAGAGTGGCTACATGCAGCAGGACAATTTCAATTGAAAATTTGCCATCAACACGCAGATGGAAGCAATGAAGCTTGCCTTTCAAACGAATCAAATTATCAAACTGCCTGCCATGAGGATATGACTTCAACATGGCCGGAGGAAATATGCATGTTTATCAACTGTATGTATAAATGTTGTCTAGATTTAAAAAACGCCAGAGAAAAACATGCTCAAATTTGGGCATGGCACCCTGAAAGTATTTATTTTGAAATTGCAAAGTTGCATATTTTCTAGCATTGCACAATGTAAACCGTATGAGTTTTGTGGTAGGGCAATCTTAGGCCTGTTCTAGACACTGTGCTACTTCCACGCTAAACTTAAAGGGAATGTACAACATTTGCTTTTGCTGCAATTTACAGAAATAAATGGATTTGGAGGATTAGTACGTTATATAAAATATTGTTAAACTGACTTGTTTCATGTTTTGGGCTTGTAGATGCTGGAAAAACCAAGAAAACCTATCATGTTCTTGTAGTCTGGTTCCCTGACCCAACTTAAGATGAAACAAAGCAATTAATACACTTTGGGGAATTGTAAGGTCAGGGAATCAGTCTAGCAGGCTTGTACCCCTTCACAGGTGTGTGATCAATTGCAAAGAAAAGTCAGAATAACTAAATATGAAAAATTAAGAACAATTTTTGAAAAAACAGCCAGTTTTCTCCAACGCTGGTCGGCCGACCAGCGTTGGAAAAATACACTTTTTCTTGAAAATGTCAGCCCACCAGGAGCCACGATTTTACAGGATGCTTTAGACTGTCAGTCCCTTACAATTCAGTAAGGTATTTAGTGGTAATTTGATCATTTCGTTTTTTGATGTTTGCAAATGTTGTATTTTCCCTTTAATTGAAATGAGTGCGACAATAGCTCGTCTACAGCACGGCAGTTACTCTAAACGCCGAGCGTACATGTACATGTGTTGTAGTCGAACCTCAATGCATCTGGAGTAATGGGCCAGGGGCCAATTTAAGCACAAACTTTGCCTAAGCACACACAAAAAAAGTGCTTAATGTAATCAGGATACCGGCCCAAATGGCATGCAATGTACATTTTTTTGTGACTGGTATTTAGCTGTTGTTTACTTAGCATAACAATCACATGGAGTTTTGGCGGATAGCCTGATTATATTAAGCAAATTTTTTTTTTGTGCTTAGTTAAGCAAATTTTGTGCTTAAGCAGCTCTATGAAATTGGCCCCAGGTTAAAGCAGTTCAATGAACTTTCAGCGCAATCAAACTATTCGGTATCATTTTAATCGAAGGACTTTTAAAACAATTTCTATTTGTTGGGTAGGTGGTTTATCACTCTTGGAGAATGACTGCAATAGACAAGGAAAATAGGGCAGGAAAAAAAGTGGACCAAACATTTACAGGATGACCCATGAATACGAGGTCTGGTATCCAGTCTCCCTGCATCTTACCTGCAACAGTATAGAGCCTGTGTGAAGGACAATACGCAGGCAGGCGCTCTGTCCGGCCTCCCAGCGCGTCAACGGGTGGATGTCTGTTATGCTGCAGTATGGCAGAGGATACTCCATGAAACCAGAGGGCTGAAGGACAAGGAAAAGGGGAAGAGGAAGGGGCGGGAAAGAATACAAAAACACAGAGGTTAGTCATATCATAACAAACTGAAAGGTGATTTACTGAAACACTGAATTTACTCCTTCCTGCAAGTTTCAAAGACTTCAAGTGAGAACTCATGTACATGTACTATCAACCCACACCAGTTGACTATTGGACTAGTCTTGTCAACCAGGCACAGCCAGAATCCAGGTTTTCTCATGACACAATGATATGATAAGAGACATTTGCACGTTACTACTAGTCCTCAAGTGCAAGTTACACAAAGTAACAAATCAACCACACCACTAGTGAACCATTTGACAGGCAAGAGTGTTTTTGTTTGTTGACATGTTACCTCTTACTTTCAAGTGGGTTTTGACATTATTTTTCAACACCAAGACATATCTTCCAGATACATTGTAGGTTTGCACATTTTGCTGTTTCTGTGGTAAAACATTGGCAGTTTGACTGTATAGGCTACGTGTAGCCTTACCAAATTTAAAAAACAAAAATTCAAATTGCGTTTTCCCCTGTAGGCTGTACTGACCCAAAGTTCAAAAGGTTAGATTTTCTGAAAATTGGTTGTTGTTTTTTATTTAAATAAGTGATAGTATAATTAGCATGTCATTATTTCACTGTGAGCGGTTCTGATGAACCCTAAAAATCCCAGCTTGCCAGCATTTTCTAGCTACCATAATTAGTTCTCGTGTATAAATTACATGTATATATTACCGGCTTAATTATTCATGCTAGACAGAAGAGCATGCAAACTGTATCGGTGCATATTTGCCTTAAATTACATAATCCCGTGAAAGTGCTACACTGTACAAATGTACATGTATGTATTTATAAGAAATTATGCTGATCAAACATTTTTTCCCCTGAATATTTAAACAGTTTGATCATTTATTGTCTAGCAATAGCAGAAGCAAAGAAGTTGTGGTGAATACATGTATACATAGTTGTGGTGTATATGTTTTCGGGTCCAAACCATAGAAAGTGTTGCCTAAAAAAACTACTTGTTAAACAAGATAAGGAAAGAACTGCGAGAAAAATAATCTAAACCACAGTCCACCACGTAACAAAACTAAATTACAAAAATCTCTAGTACATCGTACCGACTCAAATTATACGTTTTCAGAGAAAAAGGGACAAACCCTCTGGTTGGCGTGTACTATATGTACCTGTACTTGCACGTAAGCCAAATAAAAATTAACAAGCGGTTTTATAATATTTTGGACAAACAATGAAGTTGAACGGAGGTAAAACAACAACGATTAACCCAAACAAACATGTTGTTCTTGTGTTTATTATCCACAAATCGTCCTGACAGCACCTTCTTACGTATCTACGTACATTTATGTACGTACATACACGTGTACGTGTATGTAATTTTCCTACGTACATGTACATGAATGAACAGAGTATAACTTTAGGCAAACTATGTATTTTGACCATTTCTGTTTTCACGCGATATGGCAAATTTGTTTACTGATGCAGTAAAAGATAAAACAGTTACTCCTCCGGGATTTTTCAAAAAGAGGGGGATGACGGCCTTTATATTTTCTTTTTAATTATTTTTCCAAGATGGCCGCCAAGTATTTAAATTCAAGATGGCCGCCAATTTTGGTTCAAAATGACCGCCAACTATTATGTATTAAAGCAAAATACCAGTACAAGAAAAAGTTAGCTTTTTTTGGTGAGAAAAAAAACAAAGGATGTAGCTTCAAAAAAGAATGCGGGCGGGGACGATCAACTGGTTTTTATTTTTACTCGGCCTAAAGACTAGGTACAATGTGCACATACATGTATTTTGTTGAAGTGAATATATGTACAACCATTGGTACTACGTACATGTAGTGTTTTAATTCTGAATGTATGTAACATTAAGACGTACAACTGTACATGTATTATTTTAAATAAAATGGGCGTAGGGCCAAAAAAAAAATATTAGTCTGTCTCTGGTCAGCGCACGCGTCGATTTTAATCATGCGCGTCAACCTTTTTTTTCAGCAGCGCCCTCTATTGCCGTACCTCCTCAAATTTGTGTACCAAGGAATGGGGAAATTGCACCAAGGCAAATGATGAAGGGCACCGCAAGGCAAATTATGAAGTACCCCAATGTATATGAGGACACAACAAAAGCAAAATAGTACCCACCTTGTCTGTACAATCCAAGCTTGAAAAAAAAAAAGGCAAAACACCCCCCAAAACCACGTTGCCGCATCAATTCCGGAACTTTGGTCTGACCAGAGACCGAATATTTTTTTTGGGGGGGGCCTAATACGGTAGATGCCTTTTTATTCTATCCATCCACAGGATCATAATTACATGTAATAGCACCGTACATGTTTGTAATTACTCATCAATTGTAAAGGTAGTATGTATAAATGTACCAGTACCTTCACCTTCACATGTACATTTATGTACATGTATGTACATACACTGTACCATTCATCACAAAGGTGACTAACAGTGTTTATTCAAATTTGTAGCATTTACAATGAGTGACAATATTGAAACTGGCACATCAACATTTGATACAAATTGATACTCAATAAAATCAATATTATGTGCCCATCTGTGCACAAACTCAAATACAAATTCAATACCTAAAATGTCTGTTCACATTTTGTGTACATGTAATATCATGCATTGAAAATTTTTTGGTTAATACCCACATACCCATGTGAGACAGACACTGCAATGTACGTAGGTATCGGTACCTGTACTACATTTGTACTTGTTCTACATAACCCCCAAGGACAGACACACAAAGGGAGAACAACAGATCCTTTCAGTCCTTGGGCGTTGGTCTTTTGTTCAAAACGGTCCTCTGTAGTAGGTTTGTGTGCTTAGTCTATGGGAGAGTGTTATATTACAGGGACAAAGGGAAACACAAAGCATTGTCCTCAGGAGTATAGTAAAACAAGAGTGTGTGTACACACTGTCATCACATTGCAAATAAGAGTCTCTTTACATTTAAAATGACTGAAAAGATCTACATGTTTACATGAGGTATTGTCACATATTTTCTCCTCACATCTGTTCTTAAAAATAAAGCCACATTTTTTTTGTATTCTGGCATTCAATTCTGGCTGTTGGTAAAGACACAATATGTGCATGAATGATATGTAAAGTACATACATGTGTTTTTCTTTTAACCACATATATGACATTTACACAATTCCTGTTACCATGACAACTTGTTTATTTATTACATGCAATGACATTTTAATTATTGATGACTACAGTGCATTGACTTTTTGTACGTGTATTGTAAAAGCTCTAGTGTGATACAGTAGTTTTATCAGGGGACCTTCGTCTCTGTAATATTTTGCACTCGCAGCAGATTATTGTCTGGAGCATGGATCATGTGGATTATAAATTTCCATAGTTTGGCAGGATTATGGATATTTCTGTCCATCATCTCGATTCTATTTTTTAGCAAATTTGTTACAACAGCGTGGTTATTCATACTTTTATAGGGCAACGGTAGATGAATGTGTGGAATTCATTTAAAAAAATGCAAAGCTGCAATTTAAACAAGTGTTTACCGCTTCCACTAAAATTTACAATGAAAAGTCCCCTTTGGTTTTTAAACATAAGTCATCGCTGCATATCAAAAGCACATACAGATGTAAATTGCATTTGAACTATAATGTGCACACAGTAAGTGCAAGTGTGAGGCATACATGTACCGCAGCAGGGAACCCCGAAAATAAAGTGCATGAAAATGTGCCTCTTACAAGTGTACAACACTAACACTGTACACGTACACGTTTGGATGGGGGTGTTCATCTATTCAAACCGTGGACGAAAAATACCAGAGAACAAAAGAGAACAATATCGTCCACGATTCCCAGCAAACGTCCGAGATTGAGGTCGTGCACAAAACCTATGGGAGTCTTCCTAAAAAGTTAAAGTACACTGTACAAATAACAGAGGAACAATAGGACGGTGTGAACACGACTGGGTGTCTGTGTATACATTGTGTACATGTACTTGTACCTTGCCTAAAATAAACACAGTGGGCCTACGGTCGGTACCTGTGCGGCGCTGATACAGCAACATACATGTACTGTACATACATGTGCACATAAACTTCACCCATCAGGCGGCATAATTTACTGTGAAACGTGTGTGCTTTACTTCAAACCACAAATACCCCCCCTGTACATACATGTACACGTACAATTACTAACATTATCACATTCACATTGACAAAGTGTCAATGTTACGTCTGAATGACTTTTTTGCTCATATTTTTGGCAAACTACATGTACATTCAAATAATTAAACACTTTCTGCAGTAGAGAAACACCCAACAACAAGTATTATGTAGAGCAACTACAAGCAAGGCATTCATCCTTTTCATAATGTGGTCATACATGTACATGTATGTCGCACATTGTGTCCCAACCAGGCGGAATGACCCGTATTTATAACAATTTGGCAACAATCTTTTCAATGTACACTGTACATATGTACCTGTACACGATGTATACCGGTACATACCGGTACTTCTGTACATGTCCACTTGGCTATCCACATAAATATTGTAACCATAAGCAATATAAAAATAACACATGATACAATTTAATACTACCGGGGTACCAGGAAGTTTCAGGTTGAACCGGGGTACCAGGAAGTTTCAGGTTGAAGAAAGTAGGCTGCATACATGTACAAATGTACATTTGCCAATACTGTCTGAAATTTGAACGGCCCATTAAAAACCCCTTGTTGAAATTGTCCGTTGCAATAAGACAGTGCACAGCTCACATAATTACTGCTGGCTGACAATGGTTTGACAGGGGATGATAGCCCATATTATGCACTGTACATGTACCCTGCCACATCAATCCCGATGGTTATGCTGTGTTGAGCATCTAGTAATAAGACAGCTATCAATTAGAGTCACACTCCAGATGACAGCAACCGAGGGGTTTGGCTCTTGATGATCGTGGAAATGAGGACAAACTGTCTTCATTACTTAAAGTTAAAGGGCCCATGAAATGCAACTGTTTTAATGCAATCCTTGAAAATACACCTTTGTGCCCATTGTCCAATGGTTTTTATGCTAATTTTACTTTCCATAAATTTATGACCAACACTGTGATGTCATTCAAGGCAGATACTTCAGTGTTGCTGCCGTTTTAGCTTATAAAAAAAAAGCCAGAATTTTGGATTTTTTGTTGATGTGGTTAAGTTTCTGTTGTTGGGAACTCAGTGTAGTCCAGTGTAAAATTCATGTCATGATAGTCTCAAAGTTTAAGATCAAACGTTGTTCACATGTATCTTAATCTGAATCTGAATACATTGAAACGCCGCTATAACAAACATTTGGCTAAAACGAACATCCTCTTTGGCTCCCGAAATAGTAACTTCTACATATGTACATTATAATGCACAATCATATGAAGCCCGGGAAGGGATAGGGTGGAATTTTTTTTTTACGTTGCTAATATTAATTCGTTCCCACGAATTAATATTTTGTTCCCATGAATTAATTCGTTCTAACGAATTACTAATTCGTCCACGAACTAGTAGGCCTAATTCGTGGGAACGAAATAGTAATTCGTGGGAACGAAATAGTAATTCGTGGGAACGAAATAGTAATTCATGGGAACGAAATAGTAATTCGTGGGAACGAAATAGTAATTTGTGGGAACGAATTAGCCAAATCGTGGGAACGAATTAGCAACGTATATTTGTTTTCCCCACCCTGTCCCTTCCTGGGCTTCATACAATCACTATAACAAAGACCACTATAAAAGAACATTTTTTATGGATCCCATCGTGTTCGTTATAGTGGCGTTCTACTGGAGTATAGTTGGCAAGGCATCCATCACAAAACATCACACCAACTTGTTCGGTTAGTTTTTGGACGTGGAGCTGGACATGTTTTCGACAACATAAACAAGTAACTATTTGGAACCACTGAGCAATTTGACAAGTTCCACTCTTAATTTTGAGTGAGATGTTTTCCCAGATTCTATGACGCAGGGTGGGAGACTGTTCCAATTCTTGATAGTCCTGGGGAAAAAAAAATGTTGTTGAATGTTCTAGTTCTGACATACATTTGATTCAGTTTGCGATTATCACCCCGGGATGATCTGAGCGATCATTAATGTGACTGATGTTTAAGTGCAACAGTGAACGAAGCCTACATTGATCCTGATTATGGTTTGCAGTTCAACTTAGCCAGCTCTGTTCTCCATAACGCCAATCAACCAAACGGTACTGATGAACGAATAAAATATGATATGCCCCCAATTGATATGCGTGATGTTTGCCCCTAGCGTCGACAGCCATTCAGGACATCTCATTCATTACTTTTCAACAAGGGAGCTTATAAGACGTCGATGTATTCCATTACTGATTTGTAGCCGAGGCATGGAAAACGGCAAATTGGTAACACAATCTGGGCTTTATTTTCTTGGCGAGGAGCAGGACTAGCAGCTGCTAAATTCATCCCTGATATCACACGCAAGATCGTGCATGTTTACTACAATGGCAAAATTTGATTCTTCGTGTACATGCATCACATGTGAAAGTACCAACCTATATATGTGTACACGTACAGTGTATACAACTTTTCTGTTTTCTCCAATACCTCTCTTCTTTATTGATTAAAGCACTGTGTACATCTATGGAATTGTCACTATAATTTAATAAAACAGACCCATTTATCTCTTTTAACCATTGTTTTTTAAGTACCTAGGTACATCCACATGTTAAAAACTAACTTAATGACTGGGATGTGACAAAGAAAGAACTGACCACTTAGAGTAAATACACGTATGTATAACATTTGTTTTGCGAAGACTTCTTTTTTTTTCTAATCCAGGGCACTGAGTCATTTCAATATTAATCAGGAAGTATACATTTTGAACATTGTACTGGTACAAACATGAACACGTAAATGTACATGTATACATTTTGTATACACGTACATGTACATTGTACATGCACACAATTTCTCATGCCATCTCAATGATATTATAGTATCTGAATACTAGGTTCTCTGGTGTTGTCTTACAGGTACATGTACATGTGCATAGATTTTGTACACCGCATTTCTCGACAAGACACTAACAATTATACAGTATCTTCAAATCTTTAGTTCTTGCCCAACATTATTCATTTTTGTGGCAAAAATGCAATGACATTAGTGACAGTCTTCTTTGTGCAGTATCCCTTTATTAATTAAAAAATACGGGAAACATGTTGCAACCTGATGTCACTTCCGCGATTGTGTACAAAGTCTATGGAGAGTCAAGAACATTTTCTTAACAAGATTGGAAATGGTTCTCAGTCCGAGATTCATGTCTTTCCATCATTTTTGCAATGAATGACCTTCATTGTAGTACCGGTACTACTTCATTGAGATGATATATGAAGAAAAATGTGGCGTCAGGTTGCAACATTTTTCCAAAAATACACTTAGAACTGAGGAAATCAACAGCCGTTTAAATCTTTGTTATTTACTTATCTTTTCCTTTTGGATAAACAGTGTTGATGCGCACATACAATTGTGACCTGCCTGTAACCACTTCCTGAAGTATCACGGGAAAGCAGGATGCATGAAAGTGCAAAGCCTCAGACATACACGTAAATATACACGCAACAAAACTGGAATTTACATACTTGCCAGATGATTAGATAGTTTCAAAGGGCAATCAGATGCATTTTTATGAGCAAGTACGAAGAAAGGGTCGGGCACACTGCCAAATGTTCCTGAGACAACATGTCCCCGACAATGATCTTGAATAAAATCATTTCACATTGGGGTTACTCGAATGAATATAGTTGTTTTTATAGGTTTCTCAATGGGCTGTGTAAGCCGAGGAGGCGAGGACACACACGTGCAACATCATAGATGAATTGAGGACAGGAACCAAATCGAGGACGACCTCGATTCGAAAACGTGTACAAAACCAATGAGAGCTGTTGCAAAAAAGTTAGAGTATAAATAAACCTGCGCACGTGAGCTTGTCTTACATACGCAGTGTGGACTTCCGAACAAAAGACGTCCACATAATGTAGGTAGCAGTGACGAAGTGTGGACTTGCCCACGTCCACACAGTGTTTCCCCATTTCTGGAAAACAGGTTTAGAGGCATTTTTGGGTTAGGTTTATCTGTAGCAGAATGAAGAGAAACACTAAAGGGAATCATTGAAAAAAAATTGGGTTGTAAGAGTTTTCACAGTTTGAGAAAAATGAGTTTTTCCACTGGTGTTCCTTAACTACACGAAAAGAAAGGAAAGTCCACACTAGATATGTGAAACAAGTCTGGGTGTGTGTGTGTGTGTGTGTTTTTGGTTATTTTTGTTTTTAGTACTGAATGATTTCAATTATTTTTGTCTCTCATCCCTCCCTACAAGAAGTAAATGTAGCAGAAAAAAATATTCACAACTGGTTTCAGCTGATGAACATCTAGTTCAGATATATGAAAACTCACTGCAATTGATTCCAGTTGCACTAGTACTCAGCACACAACGCATAAAAAAATACGCATCTACATGTAGATGGCTGCACTGACATACTGAACTGTCTCCATACTGTCAGCGTTTCTTATCACGCATCTCTGTCAAACCCATGTATCAGTGTTTATCTTGTGTTCAGTAAAGGGACCATGCTGGATCGGCCGATAAGACCAAGTACTCTCACTCCCGCTGGAATTCCCTGATAGAAAGATTTCTTCCGCAGCAAAATGACTAATATGCCCGTTTTTTTATATTGACTGCCATCAATTCCATTAAAAAAAATTTAAAAATTGCAACTGTGCATAACATCCTAGAGATTTGACATTTAAAGATTTTCTTCATCGCTGCACAGATTTATTGCAAGTTGGCACCACAATATAACATACAGGTCAACAAATGTACATAAAATACAACCATATTTTTTTCTGTGATATATTGCCACTTCCATCCAAATTTAATGACACTGTCTCTTTTTTTTTTAATATATAAACATCCGTGCTCTATGATAACAAAGTAGGAATCCTTAGTTGGGTCCTTCACTACATGAAGAAAAGCTCAGAAGTAAACCTTAGGGACTCACTTAGTCACACACTGATGATGGACTGAAAGGTCTCGATTTTCCATTGAAAGAAAATAGCAGCAGAAGATGTATGTCATCGAAATGAGACAGCGAAATGTCATCAAAATATTCAGCTGCTCCAGGGGCCACAAAAAGAGTTTCACACACCCCCTCAAAAAAAGGAAATAAGGATGTACAGTACATCCATGCCTCTGAATCACAAGAAAATACAAATGTAGCCTACTCTATTTTTCCTTTCAATTTACTTCAAATCATACCTCACACTGTTTCAGATGTCAATTTACGGCAGTATGATATAATTCTAAGCAGCACTGAGTATGATAAATTATAAGTACTTTTTGTTTCCCACTTTTCACAATCAAACAAATCATGCTAAATGAGCCATTTCAAAACAGACGTGCTATAGTATTGTGCAATACCCCAGCTTTACAAAGTAGTTTCACGCTTACGACTACTCATCATAAGTCAGTAACTACAATTTAAATTCTATGGTTTCGTTTCCTCCTACGTCCCAGGCAACCAATTTTTACAGCACCTCATTTTCATAATTACCGATCTGCTGAGAGATTCTGTCAAATATTCACAGAAAGTCATCAAACCATGCATTTCCTGGCTCTCTCTTTGCCAGGGACGCACAGCACACACACTTTTTTTTTTCAACAAATTAATTCAGATAATAACCCGTGCACGCTGTCCCATGTTTAATTTTAATAAAAGGCAAGGCACGTAACCCAGCTTTGTGGCAGGTTGGGGTTCAGCATTGCTGATAAAAATCTCAATTGCTTGGGTCATTAAATTTTAAGAGAGTGACGTCAATCACATGGCATACTCTGCTAAAATTTCCACTCTTTTTGGTCATACACGAGTCCAATACATGTGCCTCTGTCCTGTATCAACTATCATTATGTTGAATATGTTGCTGCAGGCAATAAGCAGTGAATGTGTACATGTACATGTACACAAAGATTTAATTCAATTGGGCATCTGGTCCTATATTCAACAAAAACAGTCTGATGAATTTTGTTGAAAGGGTAACAGTTTTTGTGAAAACAATTTTCTTACATAAGGTTACTGTAAGAAAATTGTGTTTGTCTATCATTGTATCAATACAAATTATAATTACTAGAGTTGTACACTTTTTTCTGCGCTATGTGGTCTACCATATTTTATTATAATGTCATAACATCGGTAGGATGCAACAATTCAAGTTCTTTTCAACCATAATCAAACCCTGACTTTTACAACTTATCATGAATATCAGAGAACATAACATGTCTTTGACCTTACCAAAAAAAAACTTTAACTTTCTCACTGTACACTTACTGCAGATCCTCCACTTGTACGAAATTAAACATGATTTTTTTAAACATCCCTTCCATCGATTATACGCTTATCGATCTTTCAATTAAGTCCAATATTCTGAATAAAGTGTTTCACAGTAATATGTGTCATCTTGTTCAAGGGGCAAAAAGAACAGGCGTTGCTAGACACATACTAGATGAGGGCGCATGTTGGAATGACCGCATGATGACTTGGAAGTGCCAAAGTTTTCCATCGACGGTGCGCACACAGCAATGCGTTTAACTAAAATTGCCCCGTCGGCAAGATGACACATATTGCCATGAAACACCTTATTAAGTTGGCAACTGAAGGGTTATGATCAAATTCAAGGAAATTTCTGCAAAGAAATAGAAAGTTACTTTCACCAAGTGTAAACAAAGAAAGAAAAAAAATGGAAACATGGCAAATAATTGAATTAGGCCTAGGTTAAAATGGTAAAAACAAGTGTCATTTCTGAAAGCTAAATCAATCAAATCAAATTGAGTCAATTAACTGTTTCCAAATTCCAGACTTGTAGTATAGGCCCTACAATTAATTATGTTCATGTTAATTTCGCAGTATTTTTGTGTGAATTGTAGTGCTTCGTGTACTTACTGTTAATGAATATAGAGTACTCTCTCCCAGGACAATCTGGTGCGTTTCCCACCTCCGGAGGAATTTCATGTTCATTATCTTGTTCACCACATTGCTGGCGTGGTTAATCCTGCACACTTGTATGGCACCTTCGTGCAGCATTTTGTACTTAAGTTCACCACAGTACAGCGTCCCATTCGTCTGTGCCATACCAGCCTTCAGAAACCCCGCCGTGGTGGATGTTGTTGTTGGCGATGAATTGGGCGAAGGCAAAAAATGACGGCCAAAACCAATGCCCAACTTTTCAGCCGTGATTCACACCGATAAATTCACTGTCTCGGTGAAATCTCCAAATTGCCGTGAAGGAAAACAATCGAGTATCAATAAAAGAGGAACTTTAGATCTGACCACAGTGACAGTGAAACCAAAACAAGCTTGGCGATCACGAACCAGCACGTAGCATGCAGCAAACAACCGACTTCGCGATACACCCCAGACGTGTGACAAAATGTCGGGAACCACAAAATATGGGACGTAGGTTACGACTACGAGTACGATCAAAATGAAACCCGCAAAAACCGAACAGTTACGTCTCACCGTGAAATGTACGCATCTTTCTCCGACATGTAAATCCTATGGATAGATTTTGCTTGTTCTGGAGTGTTGGTCGGAAGAATTTATTCCAAAAGGCTCCTGTTTTCGATGAAAACGTTCACTCGGATGTGATGTAAACATTCGACGAATTTTGATAGCTGGCAGTGCACTGCGTGTACATTGTATGTGTAGTGTGTAGAATCCATGCATAAATACGTGTACATGTCACGTACGTCAGTGAAAATGTATGCTATACGTTTTGCAGCTACGTTTTCATCGCTACGTAGGTACGTACGTACGACCGGTCGACCGTATTGCAATGCATAAATATACAGTACAGCCACAAAGCTGATTTTTTTCCCCTGTGTGATGCGTGCATTAAAAAAGAAGAAGATGCGTGCGCATGATCGCCTGTCAACTTGCGTGAATAAACCACGCAAATGAAAATAGCGTATGCAACGTAATATTATTGGTGGCTTTGATCGGACGCCGATGTCTCTGGATTGAACACTGTACGGTGCGCATGGACGTTGCCAGGCCATGCAGGATGGGGTAAGGGGGAGGGAGAAAAAATAAAATGAAAAGAGGTGTCAAGTCATATTTGCTATAACTTTAATAAACATTTAACAAAATGGCCGTCTGCGCTGCAGGGGTATCAGGGGGGGGGGTAAATGTCTCCCGCCCATCCTCGAAAAAAATATATGATAATTTGGGAATATTACGCTAAAGACAGTACAAGGATATGGATTTTGAGGGGGCCGGAAATGTGCTTTGCACCCCCTAGAACAAATCGTGGCGACGGCATGACGGTGCGCCCTCGCTGAGGACAGTTTTTGTTCTTAATGAAATTGAAACGTCGATTGCACTACGAACCGACGTATCGCATTTTTTGTGTGTTTCGAGAAAAACCGATTTAAAGTTGGTCATTATTTTGTAGGCTCATTCCATATACGCCATGTGTAAGAATTCAAGCTGTTTCGTTTTTGCTATTAAATTATAGATTAAACTTTATTGTATGTAATCCGTGTACATCTGAGTTACTTAGTTTTTGAGAAATTCAGCTCCAAAGTTATTCGTCACACTTCGTGAAACAGATTTTTATCATGTTTATCGTATGTCATGCAACGCGCGTAATAGTGGCCGTGTGCCAGATACGGAGATACGCCGGTTCGTGAAACGCTAAATTCCATTTTTTTTATGTCACGCTCGTTTGTGACGTACGTCATAGCAGGGAATTAGCGTGTAAAGTGGCGTATTGGGATACGCCACTTCGTGGTACAGCATTTTTTTTTCATTTTTTAGAAAGTACAATGAGTCTATATAATGTACTCGGTCTTTATCAAATATCCTATAGTGCCACAGAGGAACAAAATAATTAGACGTGATGCCCTCAATGTTGCATGTGATGTCAGAATTAAGCAAGGGTCTACTTCCAAAATTAAAGTTCCAGTTCTTGAATTCCTTGATCCGTAAAATTGTTTCAACAATTTCTGCCAGAAATGTCTATAATGTGGAAGAAACCTGGCTTTTTAAAAGGATTTTTTTTTCTGGTGGTAAGAGAAAATATTTTTTAAAAATCATAGATATTTGTTTTCTTTTATGGATTAGTACAGGTGGCAGCCCAGACAGTACGTGTTTATATTATTTGATTCCAGACAAAATGAATTTGGTTTCGGAAAGTTCGCGGGAGTTCATCACGTGGAAATGCTATCTTGGGTGAGTTCCACTCAATGACAACGTTTGGCAACGTTTGTGTGAACGGTCTTCCGAATATAGTCCGTTGCTATAATTATGCTTTCCAATACGCGAGCAATGAACGTTTATTTAATATTGGCAACATTTCACTTTCAGTCACAATTAACTTTTATAGGATTTTAAAAGCTACATAGGGCGCCGCCATCAGTTTTGATCACAGTTTTCCGATGATCGTTTTAAGTTTGGGTTGCTGGCACGTTCCGTCCGCGCAGGGCCTTGCATACCAAAGTAACGCAAACACGTTCGCATGATATGACTCGAACGTACCCCTGATGCACGGACGACGCAACAACTTGAGACTGACGCCGAATCAACGCACGGTGCACGTGCAGTGCGCCACCGTATTCATCGTGCTGCCACTTTTCGGCAGAAAGTCATCCATATGGGGCTACGCAATTATGACCATCCAAGTTCCCCGCGTTATGAGATATTTTATTTTCGAGGAAACACAGAAACGTTTGCCTGATAACATAAAATTCAACGATTACGTTTCTTTGAAAAGTAGAATTCAAATGGGCAAGTTCGCGCAAGGACTATAGTTAACCATTGGTCGACTAACGCTTGCCCGAACTCTGTCTAGTCGACGATGGTTGACTACGCTAGTCGACTATTTGGAACCAACCTACTGGGGTTGGTTGCTTCGCTGGTAACCATAGCCCCGCGTGTTCATAACGTACAGCAGGGAGCCAGGATCCAGACGTTTTGCAATGACATTTTGACCAGCGTTTGACTAGAGACGTTCGCACTTTGCTATTAGTGCGCAGGCGTAAGGTACGTCACAAATCAACCACTAGTCGACTAATGGTCCTTGCCCGAACTTGGCCTTTGCTAGTCGACTATTTGGAACCAACCTACTGGGGCTGGTTGCATCGCTGGTAACCATAGCCGCGTGCGTTCATAACGTACAGCAGGGAGCCAGGATCCAGACGTTTTGCAATGACATTTTGACCAGCGTTCGACTAGAGACGTTCGCAATTTGCTATTAGTGCGCAGGCGTAAGGTACGTCACAAATCAACCACTAGTCGACTAATGGTCCTTGCCCGAACTTGGCAACAGATGCAACCTTGCCCTATCTCTGAAATACGGCGTCAAAATCAGACCCCTGGCCGCGCCTATACCCTTTTCTTGGTCAAATCATGGAGCTATCTTTTTATAGCTCCATGGTCAAACCATGGAGGAAGGAAGGTCAAACACTCTCGCGTGACCGGTCACTTCCTGATTATCTTTGCTTGCACGTGTGCAATACTACTAATGAGTCCGTATTTCATACCTAAATCAGGCTACACCGGCATTTCGATATTTAGGTTTCTCTGAAAAAATTGTATTCAATGATCCGTAGGGGGCGCCTGACGCACGGACAGTATACCAGCACCAGAAATATACCGTATGCATACATAATGCGTATACACCGTTGTACCGCTTGGATAGGCTTTCACTCCCCCAGCGATCCCCGGTTGCTGTATGTACCCAGGTCTGTATCGTGATTGTGGGGGTGATCCCTGGCTGTATTCGCCATTGGGCGTGCAGAGCCTCGATCTGGCAACTTTACACAATAAGAATAGCCGGTTCAGTGATCTGAACCCCCACACGGGAATCACTGGACCGGCTATAGTCATTGTGTAAGGTTGCCAGATCGAGGCTGTGCATGCCCATGGCGGAAGTGTGCAAAGAGCGAATGGCACACTGGTTTATGGCTTCAAGCGCCCCTTGCAGACCAGTGAACAAAGATATTGACTTATTGGGGAACTCAGATAGGATAGCTCAGTAACGGTGGAGCACCGGAACGGTTATCCGGAAGTCGCAGGTTCAAGCCCCGCTCCAGTCAATTTCATTGTTCAACTTCGTCAATATTATTGTTATAATTCACCTAGTCAGTTTCCCTATGTGGTTCATTTGAATATATATATTTTTTTAGATGGGAAAGGTGAAAAAATTAGGATAGCCCATCATAAGATATGTCGAAATCGGCGATTTTCGAATACAAATCGTATAGTCCAGGGATACATCTTCCCATACCAACATTGAATTATTATTGTGATATTCCTTGGGCACTGTGTGCCATATTCGTGAGTTTCAGTTACAAAAGTAACTGACGTAAGTTGGTGGCAATTACTCTTTTGTATTCTTTCGAAAACAAAAATCAGCGGCTATTCCTTGTTCATAACAAGCCGGCTACATAATTAAAATCTATTTTGGGCATAAGGCGAGCACGGTACGGCCGATTTCCACTATAATTTTGTGCCGGACTGGTGGGTCCTTGCTCTATGGTGAGATGTACCGTATATAGTGCGAGCCGCGCCGGTGACCAAGTCGGTAGGGTATACGTGCCGTCCTCAGAAGATCAACCTTGGCGTTGGAGGTTTGAACCCCGGGCACGGTCACAACCGACTTTTTTGTTTTCCTGAGAGCGGGGGGGGGGGGGGGGGGGGGTTGACGACAAAGACACCTGACTTTTGACGTCAGCACTCTTTTGTGACCGGCAGGTTTATTATAATATCAGGTTTATATATCATGAAATGCCCACAGTATAGTGCGAGCCGATAGTTAGCCAAGTAGGTTTAGGGGCCGTTCTCAGAACATCAACCTTAGGGTTGGAGGTTTTGAACACTAGGTTGTCAACATGACGTGATAAATTATCTGAGTAAATAAAGAAGTGGATGGCACTCATGGAGCGCCGTAGAAAACAAACTATCTCCTTGAAACCCACAATATCACCGCCAGCCCAGCGGCTAGTCGACTTCCAGCAGAGGGCGCTATACTAGCTGGATGGAAGCGCGCACGTGCAAAAACATGTTGCCGCGCGCCGAAAATAAGTGATGCCGTACCAGCAGAACTTTCCCGTCCGGTAGGTATTAATGCCGATCTTTCCGGACTAGTAAAAGTGCATAATATTCCTATCTCAATGGGAAAATCGAGCACGTAACCGTCCCATTACTCCCAAGCAAAAAAGTCAGTGGTAGCTAGCCCAGGTTGGACTCCGTTGTGGTTGCAACACGCAGTCGTAAATGCAATGAAGACGTCGTCCAACCTGGGCTAATTAAAGTACATGTTGTACATCAGACTAGAGCATGGAGGTCTATAAACGTTCATAGTTGTGGTGATGGTATGGTTGTGAAAACTTTTTTAAAAAAATGAACATTTCCCGATTCCATTTTAAAAAAAATCATAATGCAGTGAGTGGAAAGAATGTTGCACCCTGACGCCACTTTTTTCATCATCAAATGATCACTGAAGGTCAGTCATTGCAAAAATTTTGATAAGACATGAATCTGGGACTAAGAAACAATTTCAAATGTTATAAATATTTCAACTCGAGTAATGCTGCTTGATTTCGATGTTTTTTAAATTTTTGAACTTAAGAACGTAATGCACTAAATATTGACAAATTGTGTTGTCTGTTTCTCTCATACTTCAGGTGTAGTACAGAACAATGATGTCAGCCCAACTAGCCCATTGCCCAATCTGCAACCGGGAGTTCCCGATGCAGTCAATCAACAAACACATTGACAGTTGTCTCCTTGAAGAACACGGCACAGAAAATGACCTGAAGTCAGACAGCGAAGCAGAAACTTTCTTGTCACCATCCAGGAAAAGAGCTCGTCTGTCCTCTGAGGACCGAGAGAAGGGTGAACAAGGAGAGAATAGGGACTCCAAGAAATCAGAGGAGGTTGAGAATGACAAGGAATCCAAAAAGAGAAAGAAAATAAACCAGTGGGGCTCTTTACTGCGACCCGGCGGAAAATCGTCAAAGGCAGACACAGATGGATTGACACCGAACAAAAAGAAAACTAAAGTGGCAACGGAGATACCCAGACATGATGACTCTCGGAGATTGCCCTCAGATGCCACGACCCCTTCCTTGTCCAGCAGGTCACATTCCTCTCCGCCACTGATGAACCCCTCTACGCAAGGGAGCAAACCCTCTCCCCTGGGGCCATTTGCCAAGAAATCTGTCTCAACAAAGACGGAATTCAGGCCTCTAGCGGAGCGTGTTCGCCCCCTGAGCTTCGCTGAGTTTGTCGGGCAGGAGACAGCGGTTGGTCACCAGTCCCTACTCAGACAGCTCCTGGAGAGTGATGTGGTGCCATCGTTGATATTCTGGGGTCCGCCCGGGTGTGGAAAGGTCAGGACTCGGGAATCCTGGAGAATTAGGTTTTTTTTGCCAAGTCAACTCTTTTACCTGTGGCTGTCTCAATAGTCCAATTGCTGCCTCAATTTCTTTGAAATAGAATCTGAGATTGGCAATATTGTCGTTCTTATGACTTTTGATTGGCGGGTTAGCAATATGCAAATTAGAGGAGCTGGTCGCTGTTGTTGGCCATACAGCATCATTAAATTTCATGGGCTTAATTCCTTGGAAAATGATCATTGTTTATGTGGCTGTAAAATACTAAGAATGGATACTAACCCTTACCTTCCCAACTCAATCAAAAGTTTGTGGATTTTGGCAGACAAGCCGTGAGTACCAAGTCCATCAAAATCCACCTATAGTAGTGGTGGATTTTGGCGGACTTGGTTCTGTTCTTAGTAAAACTCAGTAGGGAGTTGGGTTAAAGATTAGAGCATTTCTGCACAGATGGTTAGCCATACTTCAATCAGTCACTTCCTAGACTTACGGAATTTATCTTTCTAGAAGTGTTGATCATCATACATGAATTTGCGATGTCTTTTAAACTGTGGCCAGAGTTTCCTTTCAATTTCAAAATGCTTGATTTTCAAAATGCTTGTCTTGTTTCAGACCACTCTGGCCAACATTATAGCGCAGAGAGCCAAAGCGAGCGGTAAGACGCGCTTCGTCTCGATGTCTGCCACGTTAGCGACAGTTGCTACTGTTAAGGAGGCGGTTGCTGCCGCAGCCAATGAGCAGAGGATGACTAAACGCAAGACCATCCTCTTCATTGATGAGATCCATCGCTTCAATAAACTGCAGCAGGTAAAACTAAGATGTGTGCCAAATCCTTGTACGGTTAGATCACTATATAAGCAAGCAGTGGATACACTTAATTCATATTTTTTTAATTCTTATTTTTTAACTGGGTAGCTTATCAGTAGAATCCACTGGTCTCCCATTGGGCCCAGTTAGTAGAAGACATTGAAGAAATTACAGTTTTAGATGTGGGAGGAAAATCCCAGAGGAACATTCTGAGGAAAACCCACGGAATAAAGTAGGCACTGAAAACCCAATCCACATATTGGCCCAGGCAGGAATCGAACCCGGGTCACAGCGGTGGAAGGCGAGGAAAGTACTGCTACGCCAACCTGACTCCCCTTTTAATTTGCTAATTTCCTTAAGTACTTGGGGTTTTAGGTGGATAAGCATATAGCCCTCACTTCTAAAACTTTGAAAAATATTGGGCAAGAAATCTTAGCTGGGAGAGCAGGGCATTGGTGTACATGTATGTGCTAGGTCCAAATCCACATAATAATTGTTTTAGCCTTTTATTATTGTCTAAAAAAGTTATTGTCGTTGATGACCTTAACGCACAGGACACGTTCCTGCCGCACGTCGAGAAGGGCACAATCACGCTCATCGGCGCCACCACCGAGAACCCCTCCTTCAAGGTCAACAGCGCCCTCTTGAGTCGATGCCGTGTGATCGTCCTGAACAAGCTGAACACCGACGAGCTGGTGCTGATTCTGCGCAGGGCGGCTGCCGACCTGGGCGTGGCTGTGCTGGAGGAAGGGGCGGGGTCTGAGATGAATGGGGTCGGGTGTAGCAGTGATGGCGATCAACCTGAAGATGGGATAAGCGATGGCAGGTATTTCTTGTTAATTGTATTGAACCACTGAACTTAATCTGAAGGCACTGGTGACTGCTTATAGATAACGCTCTTTGAGCTGTACTTGGTACTAGCTTGGTTCTTCTCCTAAGGACTCAGCAGGGGAGTTTTAACAGGAGGCCAGAAACACCGGGGCAAACCGCTTCTCTTAGCGATAAGTGTTACTGGGTTCTTTTACGTGCATTGCATTACACAACACACAAGACCTACAGCTTTACATCCCATTTGAAGGACGTAACAATAATGGTTAAGTGCCTTGCTTAAGGGCACAAGTGTCCAGACCTGGGCTCGAACCCCCACTCTGCTGTCTCGAAAACACCAGAGCATGAGTCCAGTGCGGTGCGGTGCTCTTAATCGCCAGGCCATGATATTTCGTATATTTTGTTTAACCATCGAAATGGTCTATGATTCCATGCACTCAGGACTTGTATGCTCAAAAGTCTGTGAATGCTTTATGAGATGTGATTAGCCACCAGGTACACAAAAAAAAGAAGGTAGTTGCTTCCCACAATGCTTAGTGTTTCCTTCGCAGTATTCGTAAAAAGAGAGTAGCGGTCACCAGCGCTCTTGGATAAGGCAGTGCAGACTTTTCTGAGATGGGTCCCACACCAGAAATGGAAGATACACAGTAGATGTACAGCTATATTGATTTTTTTATTAACTAAACAACCTGCCCCCCCCCCCCTCACAGATTCTGACACAAATGGCATTACCACTTCTCAAAGAGAACAGGAGTTCTTGTTTTTAGTTCTTTGTTTTTCAGACTATTTCTGATAATCAGTTTAAAAAAAAGTAAAAGTACCCCCAGAGCAATTTAAAGTCATTGTTTTTATGCAGACCATCCATTTACATGGAGAAGACAGCGTTGACGTATATAGCCAATCTCTGCGATGGCGACGCACGGAGCGCCCTCAACACGTTACAGATGGTTGTGGAATCGCAGCTGACCGTGGCCCAACATTCAACAAGCCAATCGCAAGGGACGTCGCATCAGGGGACGAACGGGACGTCGTGTCCACCCGTGAATGGGCCAGGAGTTGCCAAGGGTGCCGAAACGAAGCGAGTCATTACGACAAGCCATGTTAAGGATGTATTGCAGAGGACCCACGTAATGTATGATCGGGAAGGTAATTTTAAAAATATCATCTATTTAACCAAAAATTTGATTTTGAACAGGTTGAGAGTAAACTAACTAGAGTAAAAGTTGGCAAACATACAGAAACACACATACTGCAATTTGTATCCCTGTACAGTCATTTCTTTGTTCTCATCTAGTAAAGTTTTCGAGTTTGAAAGTGTCCTTTCAAAATGCTCCTATTTTAACCAGAATTAATTTCCTGGACTGAAATTTCGGACTTAATATCCCTTGCATAAAATACTTCAATTTGCGACCGATCAACACACCTTGGAAATTCCTAGTTTTTGAGTAAAATCCATGTATCTATTTCGTGATAACCTTGTGGAGACATATTCACCTATAGAAATTGCCTTGTGGAGACGTATACAATCTTTTGTTCCCTATTGTGCACATGTCTCCAGAGGGAACCATGTACCAGATCATGACATGCAGAAGGAGTGGTTTGGAAAATTGGGAAATATTTTTGAGAAATTGGAGTGCATATCACGATTGCAATGTTGCAAATGTTTTTAAAGTTTTTGGTGCATTTTGATTTTGGAAATCATTGCAGGCATGGGCATCACAAGATAGATGCTGCCCTTGTTTTTGGGAACTTGCTTCGGGAGTTACTTATATACATGTAGTCTTTAGTGATATACACTAATCAAATTGCGTTTTCATCTTTTTCACACCCAAAAAAAAGGGGAGGAGCACTACAACTGCATCTCAGCGCTCCACAAGTCAATGCGTGGCAGCGACGCAAATGCTGCCCTCTACTGGCTGGCACGTATGCTCATCGGAGGTGAAGACCCACTGTATATTGCACGTCGACTCGTTGCATTCGCCAGTGAAGATGTGGGTGAGTATCATGATTTGAAGGTATTTGAATATTTACAAGTATTGATCCTGACCTTTCTCACAAAGCAATGCATCTAAAGCAGGATTTTTAATCAGATGAAACTAGAAGTTCCAATAAGAAGCCTTTTAATTGTGTTTTTATTTCCTGAGGGTGCTCTTACACATTTAAATGTAGTTGTCTTCTTTTTGACACTGGTTGTTTTTTCTTCCATAGGTCTGGCTGATCCACTGGCATTGAGTCAAGCTGTGTCAACGCACCAGGCATGTCATTTCCTTGGTGTTCCGGCTTGTGAGGTGAGTATAAAATTTGTTACCCCCATTAGATTGTAGCGTAAATTGGCTCTCAATCAAAGAAACAAATTCCCATTGTGGCCATCGATGAATGCAGAGGGATCTTTCTACAATAAGCCAGTTCAGTATTTCGGGATAATCGAACATGCATCGAGGGCGCATGAATACGCAGGGAGACAGGTGCGAGACGCTTGCGTGTAAATTATGAGCAGAACGGGCGTTTGCATGACATCGCGTAACATCAGATTGTTATAGAGCCGATCTAGTACACCTGGTACCCTGCTGCCTCTGCACGGCCTAACCGCTACAAACGCCCGATGTCCAAGTCTACTGAAAAACCACCTTCTTCTCATGCCACAGTGGGTCTATATACACGTACATGACGTACATGTACAGTACATACAGGGGACGAAGTTGGAAAAGAAACACGCATCGCGATATCGGAACGCTTGCGCGTAGTTCAGGCAAGTCAAAAGATCTATCTTTCTTTTCTTTTTTTATCTTTTTCCATGGAAAGTGAATTTCGATTTTCAATTATTTAGCTTGACCCACCCACCCCAATTTGGAAAAAAGATCGAAATTTTAAAACATTGAAAATTCTGAATGGCCCCTTACGCATTCTGCATCCATTTGGATCATTGCAATTGGGCAATATTCCACAAGCTGCGTTGACGCGATTCTACCGCGGTAGGTTAATTGGCTGTATGTGTTTTGTAGTAACGCCAACTTGAAATTATTCAAAGTTGTGCTTGAATTCGTATCCCAGGAATGTAAGGAATTAACCCCTGACATTCCTCTTGGCTCCTACAGTGGGATAAGTTTTAGTATACTACTCACAGAAGAATAACTACTAGAAGAATCATCATGATTTATGTTCTTGCAAATAATTTTCAGGTGATTCTGGCTCAGTGCGTCATCTACCTATCCAAGGCCCCCAAGTCCAGCATGGTGGAGTGCGCCCTCATGAGTGTCAAGAAGCACATCCAGGAGTACGAGGGCTCGCTGCCGGGCGTGCCCCTTCACCTCCGACCTGGGTCGACCAAGCTGATGAGGGACCTGGGCTACGGGAAGGGGTACGTGCACAGCGCTGCGGCCGGTGATCAAGGCTTCCTGCCAGAGTGCATCAAGCACGTGGACTTCTTTGACAACGCTGATCTGTTTCTGTAAAGTTCCTCCTTTTTTAACTGCAACTTCAATTTCGTAAGCTTTCGAAAAAACCTCCAAAATCCGACACTAGGCAGGAAACCAGAGGCACATTTCTCCGTCTTTAGACGTTCAAGGCGCATCATGTTCAGAGTAAAAAGTACCAAGTGGTACAACCCACGGCGGCTGGGTAACGTGTGGAGACTGCTTACGGCACCATCCGTGCACCTGGGCCGTACCGGTACCTCAGAGTACAGAAAACAAAAACAAATGGGGCGTGATCTGATATGCATAAATATGCAAATTAGACACATGCGCAACAGTGTTTGCAAAACAGGTCTTTGAATGCAAAGCTGTAATACTCGAGTTGCATGAATACAATATGTGGCCGACTAAAGTGTCCACCAACCAACCAACCAACCAACCAACATAAGCAGCTCAAGCCCACGGCGTGTTTCACACCCGGCGAGGGAAAAAGTAATAGTGGCTGGGCCCTACCTTCCTAAAATGTTTTTAAAGTCCTCTGAAACCGTCTGGTGGATTTTGAGGGATCTTGGAAGATTTGGGTTAAAAATAACTGAGCAATGGTTTGTAATAGTGTTTTTGTGAAGCACATCCAAGCAGTTTAACAGTACGTATATCTAATCAGTGGACAGGAAAATCTTTGAAGGGGTTGGGTAGGTGTGTTCAAAGTCTCCCCTTATGACTGAAACAAGGGGGGGCGGGGGGGGGGGGGGGGGGGAACGTAATGTAATATCAGTCAAATATTCCAGGGCTTGAGCTTACGACACTTAGCTTTCAACCGTCCTTCCAAAGCTTCGTTTTACTCATTTTATAAGTAAATGAAAGTTTGTATTGCTATGTAAGATAACACTGCATAAAAGTTCCAAGATTCGTAGTAGCATTAAATGGCATATTTTATTAAGAACAAAAAATCACACTTGATATACATGTATATACGATATATACTCGGAAAATTAAGTTTGTGATATGGGATCTTTGTACAACAGTGACTGTTAAATTACATTATGAAACAATAGCATTTGGTTTTAACACATCTGAAATCAGCAAGGCATAAATACAATGTATTTCATTCATGAACATATTAATTAAAAACACAAGTATGGAGTGCCGAAGTGCGACTGACAGTAACCTCTGAAACGTATTCTGCCAAGAGAAAAACATTGCAAACAGTCTTCATTACAAAGGTTGTTTAGTACACAAACAAAAGTATACAAATTACGAATGTTTATGAGTGCAATGGCAAGAATAATTTAAATAAGTGACAATTGGAACGTTCCATTCCACAAAGCGAAGTTGACTAGAATGGAACATTCCATCTGTCGCCGAATGAAATTATTCTTTCCATTGCACGTTGATTATTTGTTTTATACAACACCTGAATAAATCCTTGTCATCTGATTGGCCAGAGCCACTAATAGTGTGACCATGAATGGAACTTCTATTTACCGTGAAATAGAACAACTATTTTGGCGGTGCGGTCAGGCCGTGGGTTGGGACGAATAATTCAATGACATGTGATCAATGACCTACCGATCAGTTGACAGGGATTTATTCAGGTGTTGTATAAAAATTAAAATGTCATGATGAGAATTTTTATTTTAACTTTAAATATGATGTATAATACAACCATTAGTAACTTAAATGAAAATTTTATATTGAACATGATCCATATGATTTTTCTTTATTTTTGTAATTGAAGAAATGCAACTGAAATACAACTTTTATAAAAAAAAAATCACAAAAAAAAATATCAATATTAGAATTGTAACTTTGCATTAAAGGGAAGATACAACATTTGCAAACATTTGTTTTTCCAACGCTGGTCGGCCGACCAGCGTTGGAGAAAACTGGCTTTTTTGAAAAACTGCTCCTAGTTTTCTCATATTTAGTTATTCTGCATTTTTTTTGCAATTGATTACAAACCTGTGAAGGAGTAAAAGCCTGCCAGACTGATTTTCTGACCTTACAATTCCCAAAGTCTATAAATTGCTCCGTTTCATCTTAAGTAGGGTTAGGGAACCAGACTACAAGAACATGATTGGTTTTCTTGGTTTCCAGCATCTACAAGCCCAAAAAGTGAAACTAGTCAGTCTAACAATATTTGCTATAACATACTAATCCTCCAAATCCATTTATTTCTGGAAATTGCAGCAAAAGCAAATGTTGTACATTCCCTTTAAAACTGGCTTGAAGTAAGAGAAAATTCTGTACTTTTGACAGTACGAAATAAAATACTTGCAGCATCTGATCAGAAAAACGTTACTAGCAAGGCTTTGTTCCATTCTGTAGTCGTTTCCAATTAAGTATGATCTTTAAAATTAAGGCCATGTATATAGCCTCAAATTCAAGTACATACAGCCGACAGTAAACATGGTAAAATGACATTTCTCCGAAGTTGAATACATTATTTTCATAAGCATTTATCACATAAACATGTACATTCATTAAGCATACGTCAAGGCAATACTGCGTCAGTGGACGGAAGATCAAGTTAGGAAAAAAAAAAATTCTTAAATCAATGGTAGCCATTTTGTACTTGTTAATTTTTCCATATCAAGCATCAGGCTTACTGAATATATCTCAAAGCTCAAATCATAAAAAGAGAATAATCCAAAAACTGAATACTGTACATAAGAATAACAGGTGGAATTACTTCCCTTTTAGTAAAGAAATAATCGGTGATCATCAGTATAAGCAAAATTTGAATTATGAACAAAATAACGAATAGCAAAAATACACTATTTACAACTCCTGTTCTATTTAAAAAAAAAAAAATTGCATTTAACGGAATGCATATTGCTTTATTCATACCAAAAATAAACAAATTTAGTATCAAATCACTGAATTTTTAAATTCTGCTTAGAATCAATGATGATAAATTTTGGGTAGGGGGTAATTTCAAAATGGCAGCTTTAAATAAAGTGAAGGAAGGAGCTACTTTTCTGTCAGGGAAGGCTGAGGAAGGTAACATGTAAAATGTATTTCAGCACAGTCTATTGTGAATGACATACACAAATACTGACTGCTTCGAGTGGTGTAGTAAAACTAGCCTCCCGAGGTGATCCATGAAGCATTCTATTTGCCGAGGCGAAGCCGAGGGAAAATAGAATGCTCCATGGATCACCGAGGGAGGCTAGTTTTACTACACCACGAGATAATAATAAAAGCAGTCAATAATTGTTTTATAACACCTCTCCCACAGATTCTGCTTGATTTTAAGCGATAAGTGTTTAATTTAATCTAAATACAATTAAAATGTACTTCTATTTGAATACAAAATTAATTGAAAATTTACTAGCACTTTTTCAAACTATCCCTTCACGAAATGTTTGAACGTATGCATTTGCACACAATACTGGTTGCTATGCGTATTTGTACTTTGGTTGCTATGGGTAAAGTACTTTGGTTGCTACGGGTATAGTACTTTGGTTGCTATGGGTATAGTACTTTGGTTACTACGGGTATAGTACTTTTGGCCGTGCACAGCAAGATAGCAAAAGTAGCGAATGTCATGTGACTAGCTCTCGGCCAATCAAGATATTGAATCTGTGGGTGAGGTGTTATAATGTGAACTATGCATCATCAAAGCAAATACCGGTACAAGAGTTTCCTTTTACTAGGCGATATTTATGGCGAAGAAAACAATGCTAAGCAAAATCAGCTGAGCACCAGTCACAAGAAATACAAATCCCATGGCATTTTAGCTGGTAACCTGGAAAAAGCTTAGCAAATATTTCCTGTGCTTAGTAACATGTTGTGCCTAGCAGATCCCTAAGATTGGTTTCAAATTTAAAGGCGATAAATACAAGGCAAAGGAGATCAGCATTTGTACAGCATTTCAAGTGTGGCATTGCTCATTTGTCAGTGTGGAGCGTAGTTTTCTAGAATGGCACATTGTTTTTCAGAGAAAAGGAATTCATTACTTTTTTTACAACAGTGTTGTGTGATTGGCATGCCAAGATGTGCGTGATGAGCCCAATGGTCATTATTGGAAAAGCTAATAAGACTCTGGCTTAAAAGTAAAATTGCGATAATCACAGACATTATGTATTCAGCACCCGATTTCACGAAGCGCTGCGACGCGTCGCAACTCGAGTTACAACGTGTAACGCGTCGCAACTCGTGACGCGTCGTATAATCCATTTCACGAAAGTTGCGATGTGTTGAACGCTTCGTAAGTTCCTTGACAACGGCTCAAAACACATCGCAAGTTACGACGTGTCTAGTGGTCGTCGCAAAATACGAAGAGTCCGTTTTTAGCCAGTTTTGTGCCATAAACATCACATAAACGAGATTATAATACCGAGGCAATGTGTGTAAAGTTGTAAATAGAAAATTCATTGAATAATTATGAATTAGCCTGGAATGTTGCAGTTGAAATTTCAAAGTAGCTACACAGTCCACTGAGACCTCGTTTTCCTTTAAAATTGCATCGCACAGCCGCCATTTTGTCCTACGTTTTAACAAATTTTGAGCGGAGATCCGACGACTCTTTGTTGAATACCAGACGACTATTTACTGTACGCCGACTTAATACATAAAACAGTCACCGAGTTGTGCTCGCACTTACGACGTGTTTTGTGAAATGGATCGCAGGACGCGTCGCAGCTGCGACGCATCGTAGGGATTCGATGCGTCGCAGCGCTGCGATGCATCGTAAGTTACGATGAGTTTCGTGAAATCGGGTGCTGGATAAATAAAGTACCTAAAAAGTACCTAACTATTGTGTATTTGCTGTATATGGATAGAAATGTCTATTTGAATTGAAACTGAATCAAATTATAAAAATATTATTTACAAGAGTGCAATGGAATAGCAGGATAATACCTTCAAGCTAAATTGTTATCCATTGCTCATGAAACAGCAGTTCTGAAAGAGTCTCGCCATTCTAAATCCAGAGGGGAATATCATCAAGAATACATGTTCCGGTAAGCACCTTTCTATTATCTGTCAAATGACGCCTGCTCTTCAAGGAACAGCAGCTGGTCAATCAGGAAACAGTCACTGGGGTTCTTCACAAACTTCTTCATCCCCTTTATGATCTCCCCCTCGTCCATAGTGGTATCGCCCGCCGACGTCCTGTCCCCGAATCGTGCCGCCTTGAGGAAGGCATAGGCACTCTTGAAGGACTCCTTGCCAATTTTGCGCTCACACTCACTGGGCAAAGAAGAACACAGTCAAGGAATCGAACCCTCCAAACAGACAATAACTCTAGGTATAACTTTAGGTACACCTCAAAGTTTTACAATGTTTTACAGGGTATAGTCTGACGCTATATTATTGCAGCTTCGGAAATTTCTCTTTTTTGGTTCCTACCACTCACTCGAGTGGCAATTTTCATCCACTGCATCGGTAACTAAGGACTTACTGCTGAGTTGTATAAATTAGAAGTTTAAAAAAGGTTGTTTCTTTTGGTGATTTGTAACAAAAATTCACATTTTCCTTAAGTTGCAGCTTTCCCTCACTGTGTCTGACAAAAGGTATCATCTATATTTTAACATAAATCCTTAATGGAAGTTCCATTGTCTGGTTCCCATTCCACTGCTGCAAAGGTTAAGAGGTAGAAGAAAGATATTTCCACCGCAAAATCATAAAAAATTGTACAGAATCCAAATAAGGACTAGCGCATACGTAAACAGGCGCACTGTATAAAGTGCACGTGCGCCCCCAATAATCAATCAATAGACTTGTCTCAGTGAAATGTTTTCCCTTTGGGGGCTGGGGTGTTCAGAAATCATGGTTTAGTCCTAATCGTCTTAAATCAACTTGAACTTTATTAGGTAATTCACATACTTTTTTTCAGGGGATGTGTAGGTCCAACATTAACTATGAATAAAAAAGTTCAGGTTATCGAAGAAACCACTTCCCACCTACCACAATAATAGGGAGTCCACCTCCGCTCCCATACTGCGCGCGCATGTCTATTTTCACAAGCATTGTACAGGAGATAAATCGTACAACTGCCGGATTTTTTATATCAACGTGAAAAGTAAGAGTTCAACAACACAAAAGACGGGACAATTCGGGAAGGTTAGTGAGCAATCTCTATTCCAATCGGGAAATGTTATAAGTACCACGATAATTATACAGCGTCCCGTCCAACCTTGGGATTGAACATCGAGTTACCTACTTGTTTAATTTTGAATCCTTCCCTTACTACATTGCATGGGACCTTAGAAAGTTTAAGAATCTGCCATTATTTCCTACAAAGAGGATCTTTGAAGACTCAAAAATTTGTGTGTCAAAGTGCCTGGGGTGTTTACTGTGAAATTTATAACACTGTCAAGCTCACCTGTCTTTTATTTTTTACATATTTAACGGCATTCCAGATGCTAAGTACACTAGATAACAAGTCATGTGTGTTTACAAATACAAATGCCCCGCAACCGTGACTGTTCCCATGACATAACACCACTCTTTTAACATCAACTTACACGTACCGTACCTTGGTCACATGGAACGTTCATTGACAGCATTTGTGTCTTCTGTAGGTTTTATATGAATTAATCCCTAATCCCTATGATCTCAGAATAAATACAAGATTTTTATTGTTTTAGCCACTGTGACCTTGACCCTTGACCTTTCGACCCCCAATGCGATAGGCCTATTTGGATTACCAAAAACAATCCACAAACCAAATTTGAAGTTCACATGTGAAGAATTTTTTCAAGTTATTGCGCTGACAAAATTTCTTTTGTTTTAGCCACTGTGACCTTGACCCTTGACCTTTTGGCCCCAAATGCAATAGGCTTCTTAGGATTGCCTAGCCTTGGTCAATGCTCTCGTCTTTATTCGTCCCGTACGGTCAATCGTCGGCATATATCCTCACGCGCTATGCACATGCATGTAAAAATACAGCGCGAACAGCGACCTCACGCGGCCACTATTTTTATGCAAATCAGTTGGAGACGATGTCAAGCCTTGGTTCAATCGTCGGCCAAAGCTTATGTTTTTCTTTACTTTGCGCTAGATTTCCAGCGCACGACCTCGTATGCGAATACAGATAATGTAGGCGGGGCTAATATGTGGAGTGTCCAATCACACCTTGGTAAATCCAGACGTCATCAAATTATTTGCAGCTATTCCGCCTTTTGCGGACGTGACAGGAACCACAGTTTTTGTGCATTGGTGCCGTGTGCAGAGACACACAATGTGTTCGTGTATGGATTATGTACGGTGCCACGTTTCACTATGCAAGTTTCCACGCAACGATCGACCAATAAGAAAACGACATTTAAGGTCAGCTAAGGCTATTAACATAATGAACACCACCCCCAAAACCTCACATGGACGATTGAACCAAGGCTCGACATCGTCTCCAACTGATTTGCATAAAAATAGTGGCCGCGTGAGGTCGCTGTTCGCGCTGTATTTTTACATGCATGTGCATAGCGCGTGAGGCCTGGATATATGCCGACGATTGACCGCGCACGGGACGAATAACGACGAGAGCATTGACCAAGGCTAAGGATTGCCAAGGACAATCCACAGACCAAATTTGAAGTTCATATGTAAAGTATTTCTCAAGTTATCGCGCTGACAAAATTTCTATTGTTTCAGCCACTGTGACCTTGACCCTTGACCTTTCAGCCCCAAATGCAATAGGCTTCTTAGGATTACCAAGAACAATACACAAACCAAATTTGAAGTTCATATGTAAAGTATTTCTCAAGTTATCGCGCTGACAAAATTTCTTTTGTTTTAGTCACTGTGACCTTGACCCTTCGGCTTCAAATGCAAAAGGGTTGTTAGGATTACCAAGAACAATACACAAACCAAATTTGAAGTTCATATGTAGAGTATTTCTCAAGTTATCGCGCTGACCAAATTTCTTTTGTTTTAGTCACTGTGACCTTGACCCTTGACCTTTCGGCCCCAAATGCAAAAGGGTTGTTAGGATTACCAAGAACAATACACAAACCAAATTTGAAGTTCATATGTAAAGTATTTCTCAAGTTATCGCGCTGACAAGATTTGTCCGGACACACACACCCACACAGTCGTTTTTATGCCCCGCGGCGAAGCCGAAGGGGCATACTGTTTCCGCCTTGTCCTTCCGTGGGTGGGTGGGTGGGTGGGTGGGTGGGTGGGTGTGTGTGTCCGGACAAATCTTGTCAGCGCGATAACTTGAGAAATACTTAACATATGAAGTTCAAATTTGGTTTGTGGATTGTCCTTGGTAATCCTAAGAAGCCTTTTGCATTTGGGGCCTAAAGGTCAAGGGTCAAGGTCACAGTGGCTGAAACAATAGAAATTTTGTCAGCACGATAACTTGAGAAATACTTAACATATGAACTTCAAATTTGGTTTGTGGATTGTCGTTGGTAATCCTAAGAAGCCTTTTGCATTTGGGGCCGAAAGGTCAAGGGTCAAGGTCACAGTGGCTGAAACAATAGAAATTTTGTCAGCGCGATAACTTGAGAAATACTTTACATATGAACTTCAAATTTGGTTTGTGGATTGTCCTTGGCAATTTTAAGAAGCCTTTTGCATTTGGGGCCAAAAGGTCAAGGGTCAAGGTCACAGTGGCTGAAACAATATAATTTTTTTCAGCGCGATAACTTGAGATATACTTTACATATGAACTTCAAATTTGGTTTGTGGATTGTCCTTGGCAATCCTAAGAAGCCTTTTGCATTTGGGGCCAAAAGGTCAAGGGTCAAGGTCACAGTGGCAAAAACAAAAGAAATTTTGTCAGCGTGATAACTTGAGATATACTTTACATATGAACTTCAAATTTGGTTTGTGGATTGTCCTTGGCAATCCTAAGGAGCCTATCGCATTGGGGGTCGAAAGGTCAAGGGTCAAGGTCACAGTGGCTAAAACAATAGAAATCTTGTATCTATTCTGAGATCATAGGGATTAGGGATTAATTCATATAAAACCTACAGAAGACACTAATGCTGTCAATGAACGTTCCATTTGACCAAGGTACATGTAAGTTGATGTTAGAGTGGTGTTATGTCATGGAAACAGTCACGGTTGCGGGGCATTTGTGTTTGTAAACACACCTGACTTGTTTGCTATGCTTCCGAGGATTGGCTTTGTGTTTTCCTTTGTCCCTGTAATATAACACTCTCCCATAGACTAAGCACACAAACCTGCGTTCGAGGACAATAGGCACCTTCCTTCGAGGATCAATGGCCCCTTTGTGCTCCTTTTGTTGTCTGTCCTCAGGCGTAATGCCATGCAGGAACACCCGCACAGTCTTTTTTTACTATACGCCTGAGGAAAACTATTGTGTTTTCCTTTGTCCCTCTAATATAACACTTTCCCATAGACTAAGCACATAACCGTACGATCGAGGACTGGTTTTAACAATAGGCACTGTCGTCCGAGGGTCAAAGGCTCCTTTGTGCTCCTTTTGTTGTCTGTCCTCGAGCGTAATACAATACAAGAGCACCCACACACACACACACCCACACACCCACCCACCCACCCACGGAAGGACAAGGCGGAAACAGTATGCCCCTTCGGCTTCGCTGCGGGGCATAATTATGAAAGTTTTTTTTTTAAAGGATACGCTCTGAGATTTTTTATCTTTGTCTCTCTCATGGCTGGGGAGAAAGGACTGAGTGTGTTGTCTTTCAACGTCGCACCTTGATCTGTCAACAAAGAGAAAGAAAAATCACAAATATTCTCAGTTAAATAGAAACTGATCCGGATAATCCAGTCAAATATGAAATAAATGGCTACATTGAGAACAAGCAAATGAACTATGAAGTTTGAGTAGGACCAAGTGCATCTAATAAATCAATAACCAAACATTTGAAATTCCCTTCGATCTGGGAGAGAGTTAGGGTGGCGTAGCAGTACTTTCACAGCTGTGACCCGGGTTCGAATCCTGCCTGAACATGCGGATTGGGTTTTCAGTCCCTACCTGATTCCGTGGGTCTCCCCCAGAATATTCTTCTGGGGTTTTCCTCCCACTTCTAAAACTGCAATTTCTTCTCACATTGTCTTCTCTCTATTTGTTTCTACAGGCTTGCCAGCTACAGTGTCTAGAGTGCTTTGGAGGAATCCTTGGTTTCAATACCAGAAATAAATAATAATACCTTAATGGTACCTTAGGGCATAGGGGAACATTCCTGTAGGGTTGTGCACATTTTTTTTCCAACTTTAATGACCCCAACCCCAATTTTCCCTTCCAGTGTTCTCCAACTGTCCAACATGTAAAACAAACCTGGCGCCCCGCCATGTTCAGTGATGTTTTCTGCGGCGCCCGCCATGTTTTAGAAGTCACCGCCAAGCTAAAAGAAATTAGAAATAAGAATGACCACTTCTTTTTCGAATAAAATTGAATGAATGACTTGCCGCTGAACCCTGGTCTCGGCCAAATTTGCGATGCGCGCGGATCGATGCAGTTAAGTCTGGTTCTGACTATTCCGTTCTCTTCTATCATCATATTATTCGGGGGATCGTCTGGTAACCAGATGCACCATTTTTCCATGTGCATGGAAAAATGTACGTACACAATGTACATGTATACGTAAACACGTGTACATGCTGCTGGGCGGATTGCAATAAGCAGACTGCACGTTGATCAGTAAGACCGTTGCAATTACACGGTCTAAGTGTTAAGACAGTCTTATAATAGTTAGCCTGGGATGGGCTGGCTTAAAACGGTCTATAGTTGGAATAAAATTATTGTTTTATCATCGTTTCATGTCCGATTTTTTTGTACTCTTGACTTTTTGCTTCCTAGAATGGCTTTTCAGTTGATAGTTATTAATGATTTACACAGAGGTGTTATCCACAATGTGTCTGGTGGTCATTGTCAGGTATGATTCCAAATACGATTATAAAATGTAAGACGTAATTTTTATATTTAAACACAAATTGCTATAGACTCTACATAATGGCTTAAAAACTTAACCATCATTAAAAGTAATTAGGCCTATGTAGGTTACTGCTGAGTCTTTTAAGCGAGTCAGTTAAAACATGGAGGAATAAATGGAATGTGTTTTTATTCCTCCATGGTTAAAAGGGAATCACTCCAGATATGGGAATAATTATGTGGATAAGTGATTGCTTAAAGTTAAGAGTCAGGGCACATTACGAAGAAACAAAAAAATACAAGCGTATTTTATTGTTGGTAATATGCTTATATAAGTCCGCGAAGTCCATTATACAGGTAGGCTAGGGGGGGGGGGGGGGCTTTAGCCCCCCCCCAAATTTTGTCTAGCCCCCCCAAAATAAATTACGTAAAAAAAAAATTTGTATTAGCAAAAAGAAGGATTGTGATGTACATGTGTACAGTATGCGAACGGTCTCCCCCTAAAGAAATAGTCGTGACAAGGGTGCATTTGTAGTTAATATAGTGTGAATGATTTCAGGTTTTTATTGGCGCTCCCCACCTATTGATTTTCGGAGGCCTAAGTGTCTGGAGAAAATAACCGGTCTACATTTCAGCACGCCTCCCTGAAAAATTCTGGATCCACCCTGCTAGCCCCCCCAAAATATTGGTTCTAGAACCGCGCCTGCCCAAGAGTACGAGGGCTCGCTGCCTGGCGTGCCCCTTCACCTCCGACCTGGGTCGACCAAGCTGGTGCGGGACCTGGGCTACGGGAAGGGGTACGTGCACAGCGCTGCGGCCGGCGATCAAGGCTTCCTGCCAGAGTGCATCAAGCACGTGGACTTCTTTGACAACGCTGATCTGTTTGTGTAAAGTTCCTCCTTTTTTAACTGTAACTCCATTTTCGTAAGCTTTCGTAAATCCTCCAAAACCCGACACTAGGCAGGAAACCAGTGGCACATTTCTCCGTCTTTAAACGTGCAAGGCGCATCATGTCCAGGGTAAAAAGTACCAAGTGGTACAACCCACCGCGGCCGGGTGACGTGTGAAGACTGCTTACGGCACTGTCCGTGCACCTGGGCTGTACAGGTACCTTGAGTACAGAAAAAGAAAATGTATGGGGCATGAACTAATATGCAAAAATATGCAAATTAGACGGATGTGCATCATTGTTTGCAAAGCTGGTCCTGGAATGCAAAGCTGTAATACTCGAGTTGTATGAATACAATATGTCGCCGACTAAAGTGTCCACCAACCAACCAACCAACATAAGCAGCTCAAGCCCACGGCGTGTTCGACACCCGCCGAGGGAAAAGTAAAAGTGGCTGGGTTTATTTTCCTATAATCTTTGCAAAGTCCTCTGAAAACGTCTGGTGGATTTTAAGGGATCTTGGAAGATTTGGGTTAAAAATAACTGAGCATTGATTTGTGATAAATGGTTTTTGTGAGGCACATCCAAGCAGTTTAACAGTACGTATGTCTAATCAGTGGACAGGAAAATCTTGGAAGGGGTTGGGTAGGTGTGTTCAAAGTCTCCCCTTATGACTGAAACAAGGGGCGGGGAACGGAATGTAATATCAGTTGAATATTCCAGGGCTTGAGCTTACGACACTTAGCTTTCAACCGTCCTTTCAAAGCTTTGTTTTACTCATTTTAAAAGAAAATGAAAGTTTGTATTGCTATGTAAGATAACACTGCATAAAAGTTCCAAGATTCGTAGTAGCATTAAATGGCATATTTTATTAAGAAAAAAATCACACTTGATATACATGTATATACGATATTCACTCGGAACATTAAGTTTGCGATATGTGATCTTTGTACAACAGTGACTGTTAAATTACAATATGAAACAATAGCATTTGGTTTCAACACATCTGAAATCAGCAAGGCATAAATACAATGTATTTCATTCATGAACATACTAATTAAAAACGCAAGTATGGAGTACCGAAGTGCGACGTCATTTAGAACCAGAAAGTGTAGTGCAAACGAATGGAGTACGCGCGCGTGTTGGTTCACGGGCTGAATCCACTGATCTCTATATAAAGACTGGATAGCTAATAAAGAGCCGCACAATGTACGAATTTGACGCCATATTGGTGAGACCGGCTGGTGATCTACAAAGGACAAGTTGTCGTTTTTATAGACAGCATGATTTCTTTTGTAACGTCGCGGTTCACTTGACTTATATTTTGACCACCATCACTGACCAAGGTTAACTACAATTTTTCTAACGTCGTGGTTACTAAAATGCCGCAAATATAACTTTTTCGGCGTTTTGAAATAATAATCACTACGGAAATGTGTTCCTTTTAGAACATCATAATATGTGTACGTGACCAAAATGCGCGTCAACTGTTGATACAACGCGCGCGTACTACGCGTAGAACGTTCGTATTATGCGCGGCCATCTTCGTGAGACCGGGGGCGAATTGGTCAATATGCAAAGTCTACTGTGTGAATGTTGTATGCATATCCGCTATCCAGTCTTTATATAGAGATCAGTGGCTGAATCACGCGCTAATGTCTTTCACACACATTTTGTGCGCGTTACGTATTCACTTCGGTACTCCATATGAGTATGCGTTAATTGTCTAGTTTTCTTTCCACATGATGAAACTGACATGCCTTTGGATTCATTACAGTAACCTCTGAAACTTATTCCGTCCAGAGAAAAACATTGCAAACAGTCTTCATTACAAAGGTTGTTTAGTACACAAACAAAAGTATACAAATTACGAATGTTTGATGAGTGCAATGGCAAGAATAATTTAAATAAGTGACAATTGGAACGTTCCATTCCACAAAGCGAAGTTGAGTAGAATGGAACATTCCATCTGTCGCCGAATGAAATTATTCTTTCCATTGCACGAATGTGAAACATTCATTGTTTGATACAACACCTGAATAAATCCTCGTCATCTGATTGGCCAGAGCCACTAATAGTGTGACCGTGCAATGGAACTTCTATTTACCGTGAAATAGAACAACTATTTTGGCGGTGCGGCCGGGCTGTGACGAATAATTAGATGACTTGATCAATGACCTACTAATCAGATGGCAGGGATTTATTCAGGCGTTGTATAAAAATGAATATGTCATAAGATGTTTTATTTAAAATTTAAATATGATGTACAATACAACCGTTAGTAACTTAAATGAAAATTTTATATTCAACATGATCCATATGATATGATTTTGTTTATTTTTGTAATTGAAGAAATGCAACTGAAATACAACTTTTATAATAAAAGAAAAATCAATGTTAGAATTGTAACTTTGCATTTAAATACGCACTGGCTTGAAGTTAGACAAAAATGCTGTACTTTTGACAGTACGAAATAAAATACTTGCAGCATCTGATCAGGAAAACGTTACCAACAAGGCTTTGTTCCATTCTGTAGTCTGTTTCCAATTAAGTATGATCTATAAAACTAAGGCCATGTTTATTATGGAATTCAAGTACATACAGCCGACAGTAAACATGGTCAAATGACATTTTTCCAAAGTTGAATACATTATTTTTATAAGCATTAGCACATTCACTAAGCATACGTCAAGGCAATACTGCGTGGACGGAAGATCAAGTTAAAAAAAAAAAAAAAAAAAAATTAAATCAATGGTAGCCATTTCGTGCTTTTACATATCAAGCAAAAAGCTTAAAGCTATAGTCCATCATTTGCAGCCATCCGAAAAAGTAACTGGCGTATTATTGTTGAAAAAAATACTTGGTTGAAAGATAGTAAGTGGACTAAACTCCCTGTGAAATTAATCTTTCTGGCAAGCTATCATTTTGAAGTAATCAACGAAAGAAGGTCTTTCCAACGGTGCGTCTTAAGACGCACCGTAGGAAAATTTAAATTAGGAGTTTGTTTTGTTATTCGGCGCAGCACGCGCAAGCATTGGCACGACGCACAGGCACGCGTGGTTGCTATAATTCGTCGGATCATTGCGCGACATCGCGTAAAGCTGCAATTCAAAACAATTCAAAACATGATTGAGCATCTTTTGATTTGTAATTGAGATCTTAGAATGTTTTCTCGGAATATACAGCTGAAGCTGAGCTGAAACTTCATCAGGTTAGTTGTTCAGTATCCTTCATTAGATTTTGAACACTTTTGTTGCTACAAACGAACACAATGCACAAATTACAAATGATGGACTATATCTTTAATATATCTCAAAGCTCAAATCAAAAAGAGAATAATCCAAAAACCAAATACTGTACATAGGAATAACAGGTGGAAATAAATCCCTGTTGGTAAAGAAATAATCAGTGATCATCAGTATCAGCAAAATTTGAATTATGAACAAAATAACGAATAGCAAAAATACACTATTTACAACTCCTGTTCTACTTAAAAAAAAAATTGCATTTAACGGAATGCATATTGCTTTATTCATACCAAAAATAAACAAATTTAGTATCAAATCACTGAATTTTTAAATTCTGCTTAGAATCAATGATGATAAATTTTGGGTAGGGGGTAATTTCAAAATGGCAGCTTTAAATAAAGTGAAGGAAGGAGCTACTTTTAAGTCAGGGAAGGCTGGGGAAGGTAACATGTCAAATCTCTTGCAGCACAGTTCATTGTGAATGACATATACAAATACTGACTGCTTCGAGTGGTGTAGTAAAAGTAGCCTCCCGAGGTGATCCATGGACATTCTATTTTCCCGAGGCGAAGCCGAGGGAAAATAGAATGCTCCATGGATCACCTCGGGAGGCTACTTTTACTTCACCATGAGATAAAGCAATCAATATTTGTTTTATAACACCTCTGCCACAGATTCTGCTTGAACTTAAGTGATAACTGATTAATTTAATCTGAATACAATTAAAATGTACTTCTATTTGAATACAAAATTTAATGAAATTGAATACAAAGTAGTTGAAAATTTACTAGCACTTTTTCAAACTACTCTTCGTAAAATGTTTGAACGTATGCATTTGCACACAATACTGGTTGCTATGCGTATTTGTACTTTGGTTGCTACGGGTATATTACTTTGGTTGCTACGGGTATACTACTTTGGTTGCTACGGGTATAGTACTTTGGTTGCTACGGGTAAAATACTTTGGTTGCTATGGGTATACTAAGATGTGCCTGATGATGGTCTCATCAGGCACATCTTGGCATGCCAATCACACAACACTGTTGTAAAAATAAGCAATGAATTCCTTTTCTCTGAAAAACAATGTGCCATTCTAGAGAACTATGCTCCACACTGAAAATGAGCAACGCCACGCTTGAAATGCTGTACAAATGCTGAGCTTCTTTGCCTTGTATTTATCGCCTTTAAATTTGTAACCAATCTTAGGGATCTGCTAGGCACAACATGTTACTAAGCACAGAAAATATTTGCTAAGCTTTTTCCAGGTTACCAGCTAAAATGCCACGGGATGTATATTTCTTGTGACTGGTGCTCGGCTAATTTTGCTCAGCATTATTTTCTGCGCCATAATTTTGCCCAGTAAAACGAAAGCAACCAAAGTTATCACTTAAGTTCAAGCAGAATCTGTGGCAGAGGTGTTATAAAACAAATATTGATTGCTTTATCTCGTGGTGAAGTAAAAGTAGCCTCCCGAGGTGATCCATGGAGCATTCTATAAAGACCTAAGCTAATAAGACTCTATGGCTAAAAGTAAAATTGCGGTAATCACAGAGATTATGTACTCTGGATAAATAAAGTACCTCAAAAGTTTAAACAGTTTTTCCCTACAGGAATATATCTCTGTATATAATTACCATTGTTATTCATTTACTAATGTGTATTTGCTGTACATGTATATGGAAATAAATGTCTATTTAAAATGAATTGAACTGAATGGAATTATAAAAATATGATTTACAGTGTGCAATGGAATAGCAGGATCATACCTTTAAGCTAACATGTTATCCATTGCTCATGAAACAGCAGTTCTGAAAGAGTCTTGCCGTTCTAAATCCAGAGGGGAATATCATCAAGAATACATGTTCCGGTAAGCACCTTTCTATTATCTGTCAAATGACGCCTGTTCTTCAAGGAACAGCAGCTGATCAATCAGGAAACAGTCACTGGGGTTCTTGACAAACCTTTTCAGCCCCTTCATGATCTCCCCCTCGTCCATAGTGGTATCGCCCGCCGACGTCTTGTCGCCGAATCGTGCCGCCTTGAGGAAGGCGTAGGCACTCTTGAAGGACTCCTTGCCAATTTTGCGCTCGCACTCACTGGGCAAAGAAGACACACAGTCAAGGAATGTAACCCGCTAAAAAATGATAACTCGAGGTATAACGCCAGGTTTACCTGGAGGTTTTACAAGGTATACAGGGTACCTCGGGGTTCAACCTCGACTTACCCAGTTGTTAAATTTGCATTCTTCCCTCACTACACTGCATTGGACCTGATGTCCTCTAAACAGACGATAACTTGAGGTATAACACAAGATTTACCTGGAGGTTTTATTTGGTTTTACAGGGTACCTCAGGGTTTAACCTCCAGTTAGCCGGTTGTAAATTTTGCATTCTTCCCTCACTACATTGTATGGGACCTGATGTCCTCTAAACAGACGATAACTTGAGGTAGAACACGAGGTTTACCTGGAGGTTTTACATGGTTTTACAGGGTACCTTGGGGTACAACCTCAACTTAGCTGGTTGTTAATTTTGCATTCTTCCCTCACTACACTGTATAGGACCTGATGTCCTCCAAACAGACGATAACTTGAGGTATAACGCCAGGTTTACCTGGAGGTTTTACAAGGTAAACAGGGTACCTCGGGGTTCAACCTTGACTTACCCGGTTGTTGAATTTGCATTCTTCCCTCACTACACTGTATGGGACCTGATGTCCTCTAAACAGACAATAACTTGAGGTACAACACGAGGTTTACCTGGAGGTTTTACAGGGTACCTCGGGGTTCAACCTCGACTTACCATGTTGTTAATTTTGCTTTCTTCCCTCACTACACTGTATGGGAAATGTCCTCTAAACAGACAATAACTTGAGGTACAACACGAGGTTTACCAGGAGGTTTTACATGGTTTTACAGGGTACCTCAGGTCAACCTCGACTTTTTGCCAGTTGTTAATTTTGCATTCTTTCCTCACTACACTGTATGAGACCTGATGTCCTCTAAACAGACGATAACTTGAGGTAGAACACGAGGTTTACCAGGAGGTTTTACATGGTTTTACAGGGTACCTCGGGGTACAACCTCGACTTACCCGATTGTTAATTTTGCATTCTTCCCTCACTGCACTGTATGGGACCTGATGTCCTTTGAAAGTTTAAAGCGCACAGAATCTGCCACTATTTCCTACAAAGTACAGGATTTTTGAGGACTTGGGAAAATTTGTGTCAAAATGCCTGGGCTGTTTATGGTGAAATTAATAATGACACTGTCAAGCTTTCCGATCTTTTATTAATTACATATTTAATGGCATTCCGGATGCTGAGAAGAGTGTAGAATTATTTAGGCTTTTATTCAAATTTTTTTTAAAGGATACGCTCTGAGATTTTTGATCTTTGTCTCTCTCATGGCTGGGGAGAAAGGACTGAGTGTGTTGTCTTTCAACGTCGCACCTTGATCTGTCAAAAAAGAGAAAGACAAATTACAAATATTCTCAGTAAATAAAACAAAAAATCTGATCCGGACAAACCAGTAGAAATATGAAATAAATTTTTAATTTATGACCAACTGCTGCAGGTAGCTAGAAATGATTTAAAAATAAATGTTTCAACCAATAAAACACTGCAAAGTCACAAGTGTGGTATCAAAAGGTTAAATATTCAACTATTCAATAATAAAATGAATATTCAAGTTCTAAGGTGGCACCTTAAAAATCTTACCTCCAGAGTCTGTGTCCAATGCACTCTGCATGCACTCCATCAATGCGTCGTATTCATCCTGTCAATAATTTAAACCAAACATGTGAGAGTTAGCGGTTGTGGGATTTGCCCAGATTTTTTCCAGATTCATTGATTTAACCAGTTCACGTCGGACAATTTGCATACACGCAAAGGTTTTGCGGTATTCGAAACGGAAGACAGATAAACACACAACGAGCGAGGCCGGAAACATCTGTCTGCGACCCACTCGCAACAAGCGAGGCCAGAAATATCAGGGTGTGCTACCCACAGATGACGGCCTGAACCCGTCTGGCATCGAGGTTCGTGAAAAACAATCCCGCGCCTGGGTCCGGTCAATCTTAAAACAATCCCGGCGCAAACTGGTTAAAAAAAAATCTTTTTCATCGTCATATTTTTTCCTTACATGAAATAACTGCAATGGACAGTTTTTAGGAGTGCCTTTTATTTAGGAAAGTCCATGTACATACACAGGCGCGACTTTTATTAATTGAAAGCCCCATTGGTTGCAGGAGCACTGAATGCGCACATGAGGGTGTCGCTACCTCCTACTTTTGATCGTTGGATCAGTGGGAAAGGTCCAGGGGTATGAACTCAACTTACGTCCATATCAGAGCCCACATCATCACCCGACTCGGAGCCCGACTCGAAGTCTTCATGCTGTGAGTAGAATGTCTCTGCTGCGTCAGCATCAGCTGGGATGGTCTCAGCGACCCTGGTCAGGACTTTGGTGGGCGATTCGGGAGATTCCTTCTTGGGCTTGGCATTGGTCCGGGAGGTTGGGGGAGCAGCCTTCTTGGTGGGCGACGTCGGTGACTTGACAGGCTTGCTGACTTGCTGGGAGGTCTTGAGCAGGGCTGGCTTGGTGCCCTTGGCCGACTTGCTCGGGGCAGTCTTGGCCTGCTGGTTGGTTGTTACAAGAAGGGGACAAATTACGCTTAGCTGATTTGGGGAGATTGACCCTTACACTAAATTCTGCTTTCAGAATTCCAAATCAGGCTTACATTTTAATCAATTCTTCAAGGCTTTTGAAAACAAGAAATATACGCAGAACATGGGCGTCGCGAGGGGGGGGGGGCAAGGGGGGCACTTGCTCCCCCCTGGAAAAGCAAAAAAAATAACAAAAAAAAAAAAAAAGGAAGAAAAAAAAAGAAAAAAAGAAAAAAAAAAGAGGCGCGAAGACAAAGTGGTGTAAATTTAATGAGTGTGGGGGGGGGGGGGGGGGGGAAATGTCCCTGCCCACATCTAAAACTGATAAATTGAGAATGTGTTGAGAAATACAAGCATTTTTTGGCAAAAAAAATGTTTGCCCCCCTCTAGAAAAAATCGTGGCGACGCCTATGACGCAGAAATGTGATGCACATTACAGAAAAGCTTCCCTTTAGCACGTAAAAATAATAATACTCCACTCAAAGTGTATCACATAATTTTTTGTTCTTACATTTTTTCACTGGGCCGTGTATATATATTTTTTTGCGCCCCATTCTTCAATGGTTTTTGGTGATAGGAAAAGTCAGTGTTGCTATTGTAGTATGCAAAGATCGTATAGTGCCGCTCGCAGTAGCAAGCCTTCAAAGTTGTGATGGACGGCAAAACTGTGAGAAAAACGCAGAGCTAACACCCAGTTCTGGGTCGGCACAATTATAACAACTGTACACGGAACATTTGATGCCATTTGATGAAGAATTCGCTGCTAATTTACATGAAAATAAGCCCTACTGTCTAGTTTCAATGCACGACATGCTTGCTAAGGGCAGAAGGCAAATAGGGCAGAAGGCCGCGGCGCAGTGCGGCGCTTATTTTCGAGCTAGGTATTTTCTCTTTACCCCCGGCGCTGCGCGGTGCTCAGACATGTCAGACCAGACCTCAGCTCATTAACTTTCGCTATTGCGCTTGTCCAATTGTTATGTTAATGAGCGAGGTCCGTGGAGAAGTTTTGGTCCACACACGAGGCGGGCCGCGGCGCGCCGTTGAGCCATAAAATGCCCCCATTACGTGGATGCGATGGACAAAGACCGAGTTCGGTTTATAAAGCTATGTAGTTTTGGGCCGTAAATGTAACCACGCAAAATTAGTTAATTTCAATCCGTGCTAATGAGTATCAACATGACTCTTAAATATATAAAAGGTATCCTGATACAAGAAAAATACACCCCCATTATTAAAAAGAATTCAGAACTTTGCGTTCATTTGGATGGGGAAAAAAACGAATTCTCAACTCGCGCTTTTCATATCGACCGATTGCGCCAAACATTTTCAGCAAAATTATAAATAAAAAGGACACAGACTAGTATTCTCGTACCCAGAAAGCTCAGACTTTTATTAAAACAGTGGTACAAAAAGAAAGGATTAAAATCCCTCCGCACCTTTCCGCAAAGCATTTTTAAAGGTTGGGGTACAGAGGCGATACGAGAGAATTTGTACAACGGCGATGCTCACTGCACTATGTTACACTGCAACCAGACTAATATACTACTACATGTTGTTGTACGCGGATGGCATCGGTGCCAGACTTACGTGTAGTCTGGCAGGCGGTAACAGTAATAACGCGTGTGCGCATGTCCCGAGTTGATGCGTTGTGTGGAGCGGAATCGGCCGTTGCCAGACGTTGTCTCGCACGTACGTGGCAGTGAGTGGAAACAGTGCTCCGTGTTACTATACTTTTCCCGTGCTTAACGGCGGGCCATCTGATATTGGGCCCAATTTCACGGCGCTGCTTAACAGTTAGCAGAAAAAGCGTGTTTAGCATAGCAGAAAAATTTGCTATTATATAACCGACATACAGATCCTTGTCATTTGATTGGTGGAACTCACGTCACGTGACATTCGTTATTGCTCCCATTCACGCCGCGGCTCAAAAAGTACTATCCGCCCGTGGGGAATGGGAAATACTATAGACCGCTTGCAGATGCGTTCGATAATTGACGCGCGAAGGTGCGCGACGCCATGTTGTGGGACAAAATGTACATGGATAGATATGCGCTTGACCCACAACATGGCGTCGCGCGCCTTCGCGCGTCGATTATCGAACGCGTCTGCAAGCGGTCTATTCAACAGTTAGGATTTGGTTAGGATCATGACGCGGTATGTGTGCAAATGCATGCTGATGTGCGCGTTCAGCGTTGCGCGTAGCGCGTATTGTTCCGAAGAGCCTGCGCTACAGCGTTGGGTTCAAACATTATCGTGAAGGGGCGGTTTGGAAGAGAGAAATACATTTTCCTCCAGTTTTGTATTGAAAAAAAGTTCAGATAGATCAAATGACAAGGATCTATATGTCAGTTATATAAAACAAATATTGAGTGGCTTTAAATTGTGAAATGGGAGGAATATTATCGCTCGGTAAAATCTGGACTTTTCCAGTGCACTCGGCTTCGCCTCGTGAAATGGAAAAGTCCAGATTTTACCTTGCGATAATATTCCTCCCATTCCACGCTGAGCCACTCAATATTTGTATATTATATAACTGACATACAGATCCTAGTCATTTGATTGGTGGAACTCACATCACGTGGCATTCGTTATTGCTCCCATTGCCACGGCTCAAAAAGTACTATCCGCCCATGGGGAATGGGAAATACTATTTCACGGCGTGTGTGTGCTAACGGTCGCGCGCGCATGGAGATTTATATTGATACGTCACTAAGTTAAGCAAATTTTTTCTCTGAAGTAAGCGTGCCTTTTGCTGTGCTTATCCTTACGGTCTAGCAGAAAATCGTGTGCTTAGCAGCGCCGTGAAATTGGGCCCTGTCTCATCGCGGTGTTTGCTCGATCGGCGCGCGCCTGGACAGTGCGAAGCCTCCGGGGGAAAAAAACGTAACTTTTTTGTTATGAGTGGTCAAAACCTGCTTCAAAAATCAACTTATTATTTATTTGATGGGGATTCCTATGATATCAAACACTTCGATAGGTTTCGAAAATATGATTTATAAAACATGCTAAAAGTAAATGTAGGCCTACATCATACAAAATTGAAACTCCGAATTTGGCCATAAAGGTTGTTGTTTCTCCAAAATGCAAACACCTATGATGCTGATTCAAACGTCATTGATTTTGTTGTGTTATTCTCTTTTTAGTGATACAAAACATGAGATTTTTTACTTTAAAAAAATTCAATCCGCTGTACATGTACATTATTCATAGTGAATTGAACAAACGCCAGGATGTGAGTGAGGATACAAGGAAGGGAGGATGGGGTGCCGTCACGATCACGCTTGATTCCACTCCTTGAACGCGTTGCTGTCACATAGTTCGTGGAAAGTTGTCGTTCAATTTTTGGGGACACTGATGATAGGTGCATCATAACGGCTAGAAAATTGAGTAGATTCATCCCTCAGTCCTGAAGAACTCATAGGCTTATAGCTGTTACTGGACATACTAAGAAATATTGTTATTCTCTCTATGCCACATTATTTCATGAATTTAATGCATGTTTAAAATGACAGACCAAATCGCCAAAATACGGTTCATACAATGTACATGTATTGACATCAGCGTCTTACTGTTAATATCATATTTAACAATATAAAAGCTGTGCTACCCTTTGTAATTGACATAATTCCTCTTATTCAACCTTTTGTGCAGATTTCTGTTTAGTATTTACTCCTGGTTTGTGATTGTAACCAATAGGCTAGAATTGTTAAACTTTTGAAATTACGATAATGAAAATGTACACTTGTAATGACCGCCACTTATCCTGTAACATTTGTTTCATGTAAAAGGTTGTTTGGATAAAGAACTTTGTATTTAAAGCATTTTGGAGCCGTTTAAGAATTCAATTCTGCAAAACTACTGATAATAGTTATTGATCACTTAAATTTAATTCTTTTAAAAATGTACACTGTCCTCAGCAGCAGATTAAAATAAGTATTTCCTCTTAAGACCAAACACTGGCTAGAAGCTTCAACGTTGATGGTCAAATTTTAATGCTGGCATCAAGGGAGATCCCGTAGAAAGGTTTGCAATCCTAAAATAGAAAAGAAAAAAGGTAAGTCTTAACAAAGGATATATATTACATTTTATAAAGCCAAGAGAAAAAAATGAAGAATCTTATTCAACCCGGACACCTAATTAATCGGTATTAATTTTTCATGAACCTACTCTACTTCATTTATTTCATTTAAACTCACAATTGCCAAAAGTGAAGAGTTCACCTCGGCCTCGCTTTCTGTTTAATATGACCGACTCATGAATAAGGCCTTTGATCATTCACCTGGACATTTCTTGAATTAAAAAACAAAATATAAGGCCAAAAAAACCAAGCCATGCGCATGGATTGAGTCCAGAGAATTGGACATGCAAAATTCTCAATCTAAATGAATTCCAGATATTCTGTTATAACTCAAGTCAACTACATGTACGTACTTACCAAACATCCATATCAAAACACAAGCATCAGCAAAGCATTATCTGCAACTCTAAGCATATAAAAAAAACCGATTAAACTTTGATTAAACAATAATAAAAAAATACCCTCAGAAAAGGAACACTGCATGACAGGAAAACAACACAAAAACATTCCCTAAGTTGTTCTCCTGATTGAGCCTGTATGAAAATCATGTAATTAGTCGGGCAGCCAGACTCAAAAGGTTTGTCCCCCGATTGGGGTACAGTCTCCCATTTGGGAGACGGCGCTAGTGCGCCCGCACTGTTGGCTGCACAATCTCGCTGAGTGTAGGCTATGTAGTATGGGAACGTAGCAGCGGTAGTGCTTTACAGCCGCATGTACATCTGATCCCGTGCACCAGGCCCAGTGATGGGCAACCTCGTCCCCAGGGTGTCGAGCAGTACGCGCCCACAACTACCTGCTCTCTCACCCTGGTATTGGATCATTTGCATGTGCAAGATTTTTGCACACGTATGCAAATGAGGAACAGTCTGGTGCCTGGATATGCGTTACACATTAGCGTTTGTTTTTGTATGCGGTGTCTGGGGTAAAAACAGAGTCAATTCGTAGCAGCGCGAGCACGGCGTGAGTTACGAAACACGATTTTTGAAATCAAACTGTTACGATCTTATCGAGACACATGCAGTATCATATTTCATATTAATATGAGCAAATTGTAAAGGAAATTAGTATTTTCGAGAAGGCGAATGATCGCGAAAACACGTACTGCACGTTGTGAATAATAGCACCAAGTACACGATAAAAATCCATTACTAGCCAATTGCGGTATCCAATCAGGATACAGGAAGAAAGTTTCCTATCCAGGGTTTACTATTGGAAACGCGGTTGGAAATAAAGTAAGCACTGGGGACGAGGTTGAGTGATGGGCGAATGTCTGTCACGTTGCGAGACTGCCGGACATTGGTAGTTGTCCAATCATTGTAATTAGGTATCACACAGTCTCCATTCATAATGGCTTTGTACTGTACTGGTTTCTCGATCTGATGGCAGGGAGAAAATATAAAGCACTTTTCCATTAAAGATTTACCCGCTGGAACAGTAATTTTCTGGCCGCGAATCTCCTCTTCCGGTCTTTCGACTCGGAGGTGTCCCACAAAAATGCATTTTTTTATGAGCGGCATGGAACATGATCTCCGTTGTTTACAGCGACAAATCGATAACCCCACATATTCAATGGACACTTCACTTCCCAGAGTTGGAACTATTACACGTGTATCGTGTCAATTTCGTCAATGGGGAAAAGTATACAAGCCGGACTGAAATTTCTGGACAAAATTAGACACACCCACAAGAAAATATGCTGGTATACTGCGGTTTGTATAAAAAAATATTACAAATAAATTGGTGACCAGTGTTGGAACTAACACCTGCGTCTTATTAGTTTCGGTGATGGCAACAAAACAATCAAGGGCGGGACTAAAAGACGCAATCACAGCCTTTGGCAAGATATTGGCTGGTATTCTGCACTCCGTAAAATCACACATAATAAAATGGAGACCAGTGTTGGAATTTTTTTTTAATGAATCGACCATCATATCAGTTTCGTTGGCGGGAACAGGGTAGGGGTGGGACTAAAAGACGCAATCATAGGATTAGACACACCCACAAAGAAATTTGCTGGTATACTGCACTTCGTAATGATATATTTATAACAAGGAGACCAGTGTTGGAACTAACGCCTACGTCTTATCATGGAGCCATGGTCTTATTCATAGTTTCGGTGATGGCAAGAAACCCATGCAGGGGCGGGACTAAAAGACGCAATCACAGTACCGAGATATTGGCTGGTATTCTGCACTCCGCAAAATCACACATAATAAAATGGAGACCAGTGTTGGATTTTGTTTTAATGAATGGACCATCAAATCAGTTTCGTTGACGGGAATAGGGTAGGGGCGGGACTAAAACACGCAATCCCCAATAGGATTAGACACACCCACAAAGAAATTTGTTGGTATACCGCACTTCGTAACGGTCACATATTTATAAATTGGAGACCAGTGTTGGAACATACGCCTACGTATTATTAGTTTCGGTGATTGCAAAAAAACACATGCAATCACAGTATCGAGATATTGGCTGGTATTCTGCACTCCGTGACATCACACATATACATTGAAATGGAGACCAGTGTTGGAACGAACACGTGAATCATTTTTTCCCGATAGCGGGCTGCAGGGGAAAAATATAATTGTCTAGAACAACAGACCTTGGAAGTTATCAGTATTGTGGCGGGATGGGGTGGGCCGACACCAGTCTAATCCCCTTATTTGGTAGTGTTTACTTGTAATTTCTTGGTAAGGAAGTCAGGTCGTGTCAGCGGACAATGTCTCGTGGTGTTGGCGGGAGTGGCCGCCAATCGGAGCGCGCTCGCTGTTGCTGGGCGGGGCGAGGCAGGCCGTGACCGCACTTGCGATCTGTGTTTCCCGTACCCGCTTATGCGTGATTGGTGTTACCGGGCAGAGGTGAAGGGTTGGCGGCCAATCACGGCGTGATTGGGCGTGGCCCCGCTACCCTTGCTGTGGTACTTGAGCGCATGGTCGGCCGGGCGTGAGTCAGTTGCGTAAGTTGTTCCTCAGTTCTGTGTATGGAGCGGGTTCAGTAGTAGTGTACGAGTGAAGTTCCAATTGTCCGTGACGAAGCTAGCGTTTTGCTTTGGCGAGGCCGTGTGTGGTGCAGTGTACCGGTGTTGACGCTGTTTCGGCCTGACTTCTCGTACCGTGGTTGAACGATTGTACGGAGCGCAGAGCCCCGTGGTGTGACCCAGTTAGCTTGGTAGGACCGAATTGCTTTATCGTGTAATTTAGTGCATTTTTGTGCGATTGTTGCAGTTGAGTGTTTGACTTACAGAGTAGGGTGACTAAGTACAGGCATAAGGATTGTTGTCGTGGGTTCACAGAGACGTGCGATAACATAGAGGGTCGACCCAGAGGTTGACATAGAGGCCTGGGAGGAATAGTCACAGGTAGTCAATAACTGTACTCGGTCAAGTTTATTGTCACACGGGTTTTGTCGTATACTGATCAGCTAAGGCGCTCAAACTTATATAATCATAACAATCCAACGATAATAACCTTATAAATCAAAGAGTTCCCAATTAAGTCAGAATTGTCCGTGCTTAAATAAACCAATCATTTCCTTTCCACAAAGAGAATTGTGTATTCCTCCGTCCAATATTTCTGCAGTTTCTTCGTCTGTTTGTTCTGTTCTGTACTAGAGTATACAGGGCCTGGTAATCAGTATCCAACTGGGCGGTAGATTTCCACCAAAACGAGCTTGCATCCCTGGGCCTAGAGGCTGCTCGAAAACTTCCCTAGGTTCGAGGCAGAAAACATAGTTTGGGGTTAGAGGAACTTTCACCTCAGTCGGTGATTGCCTTCCCTGACCTCTGGTTTAAATTGACCTCGGGAGATTCCGCCACAAATGGTGTCAGAAGTGGGATAGTTGGTGCTGATTAAAGAGTTGGCCGGTAGAAACAAATTGTGTCTTGTTCTAGAAATCAAGCAGGATTTTGAGTACAGTGATTTCTGTGGTTGAAGAGTAATCATAGAAAGAGACAAACATGAGTCAAGAGAATACTTCGAGTATTGAGAGTGAACTGCAGAAGCTGAGATTAGATGCTCAATTTTTGCAATGGGAGAAAGAGTTGATGGCTAAGAAATTAGAAGCCATGAGAGCCAATTATGAGGAACCTTCCCCGGTGGGAAGTGTAGACAAAAAGAGCCAAGAACAGGGGCCAGTGCGAATCGATTCGGAAATCGAGTTCCAGATGCCAAGAGAGAGTTCTGGTTATTTTTCCCAGGGAGGGGCGAGTCCCTCGGTGACCGCACGGTCGCCGGAAGTTGAACTTGGACCAAGAATGGGAAAAAGAGTGAAGTTTGGGGAAAGTACACCCCTTAAGAGTAGTGGTGTAGGAAGTACCCGACCAGAGATTTTAACGGGGAGCAGTGCAATAGAGGAGCTCCAGTCCTTTCTGTTGAGCACGGATAGCACTGTAGAGAACCCGAGTAGGGGAGAAACAGTTTCTCCTGAGAAAGTAAATAGAGATTTGCTGAGTTTCGCCCCGAGTTCAGTGGGCACAGATGCCAACAGTTTGGCAGGTAGTTTAAAGACCTCAGCAGGGCCCTTAACGCCGACAAGTGAGCCCAAAGTAGTGGCAGAGAAAGAGAGGAGTGTCGAGCGGCCAATTAGTAGACGGCCAAATATCACTCCTGATAGATACAATGGCAAGGTGCTATGGAAAGAGTATTTCAGGCACTTCGAGTCTTGCCGGTTTGTGAATCAGTGGAACGAAGAGCAAGCGGCTAAATATTTGGTGGCTAGTTTGCAAGGCAATGCCCTAAGATTGTTGGGTGACGTTCCTACTGAAAAGACACAGTCCTAGAGTGGGCTGTTGAAGTTGTTAGAACAGAGATTTGGCTCAGGCCGCCAGAGTGAAAATTACCTTGTCGAGTTGAGGCATCGCGGACAAGGCCCAAAAGAGTCATTGCAAGAGTTAGGCCAAGCCATACAAGAGTTGACGGTTAAAGCGTACCCTGACATACAGGAAGAGTCACGTGACCGGTTGGCTAAGAACCATTTTCTAGATGCGGTCGAAAGTAGGTCAATTCGGGAGGGCATAAACAGGGCTCGTCCTGAAAATTTAGATGAGGCCATTCGAGCTGCAATAGAAACACAGAATTTCGAAAAAGTCGAGCAACAGAGAATGCTCGATGGAAAGCCTCCGAGGTTGGCTAGAGTGTTAGATACCGGGGTGGAACAGAGGATCCACGAATTGGAGAATGGAATGAAAAGTTTGGCTGGACTGTTAACAGAGTTAACGAAACAAATCCAGGAAAAGAGTGACCTAGTGGGGAAACCTGCTGACCAGAAGTCACAAAAGAGTGAGCAAAGTGTTAGGAAATGCTTCAATTGTGGGGAGCGAGGTCACTTTGCGCGAGAGTGCAAGAAACCAAAGAAGAGTAGTCCAAAGCGTGACGGCTGGAAGTGTTTCAATTGCGGAGAGCACGGCCACATTGCCAGAGACTGTAACAGACCCTCAGGGGAGAGCCTGGGGCAGGAAAAGTCGAGCCAGCTGCTCGAGGGGCCCGTAGGTACCTCGGAAGTGCTAGAGGGGCAAAGAGACGATGGAGAGATCGCAAGGGGGCCATAGGAGAGAAGCGGCGAAAGTATGAGGGGGAAAGGTAATAACGTTACCGAACCCAAATAGTGATGCCCGCTTTGGTTTGTTTGTAGAGGGTGTAGTGAGAAAAACCAAGTGCCAATTTTTGGTTGACACTGGTGCCACAGATACATTTATTAGTAGTACAGTGTATTATGAGATACCCAAGGAACAGAGACCAGTCTTAGAGTCAGACAATGTGAAAGTGAGACAGGTGGATGGAAGTTCCCTGTCGGTGTTAGGAGTCGCCTGGGTCGAAGTTCAAGTTGGACGAACAACGCACCCAGTCAGGGCGATTTTTACAGAGATGAAGTATCCCGGAATTCTGGGGATGGATTTCTTGTTGCCCACAGGGGGTAACTTGGATTTCCACACCAAAGAGTGGAGAATAAATGGCGAGAGAATTAAATGCACTAGTAGTGCTGGAGAGCCATTTGTTGGGAGAGCAGTAATTGCTGAAGCAACCGTGATTCCATCTGGTTGTGAGGCAGTAGCGCCTGGCACTATTGCTCACAGAGGAAAAGAGTGGGCTGGCCCAGCCATAGTGGAACCGCTAGAGGGGGGCGGAGATTTAGCCCAGAAAGGCTTGGTGTTGGCCAGGTCACTAGTGGAGTCAGGGAACCAAATTGTTCCGTTGCGGCTGTTCAACCCAGGAAAAGAGAAAAGAGTGGCGCGAAAAGGGACCACTGTGGGATTAATTTCCACCGTGGACCCTGAGACAATAAGAGGTGAGGCACATGAGTCTGAAGAGGCAAAGGAGGGCTTGCCCCCATATTTGCAAGACTTGTATGCAAGGAGTAGAAACCATGTAGAGATCAACTATCATGGTCAAGTTAAGGAGTGCTTGATAGAGTTTCAGGATGTTTTCTCCAGCAGTGAGCAGGATATTGGTGCAACTGATGCCGTGAGGCATCACTTTGATAATGGAGAAGCGAGACCAATAAAAGAGAGACTGAGACGACACCCCGACTGTGTCCAGAGAGAGATACAGAGACAGGTCATTGACCTGGAGAAAAGAGGTGTGATAGAACCCTCGGATAGTCCGTGGGCAGCAAATGTAGTGTTGGTAAACAAGAAAGATGGTACCAAGCGTTTCTGTATTGATTACAGAAAGTTAAACGCGGTCACCATCAAAGACGCATATCCGGTACCTGGCATTGACGAGACTCTCGATGCGTTAGGAGGTGCCAAGTGGTTTTCAACACTTGATTTGGCCTCTGGATATTGGCAGGTCGCCTTGGATGACGACGCCAGCCAGAAGTCATCATTTGTTGTTAGAAATGGTTTGTACAGATGGAAATGTATGCCATTTGGGCTCTGTAATGCCCCGGCTACATTTGAAAGACTAATGGAGAAGGTGATGGCAGGACTCCAATGGGAAATCCTGTTGATCTACCTGGATGACATTATTGTCTATGGTAGAACAGTCACAGAGATGATAGATAGGCTCAGGCTTGTGTTCAACAGATTGAGGAATGCAGGACTGAAGTTAAAGCCAAGCAAATGCCATTTGTTTGAAGAGTCAGTGGCCTATTTAGGGCACATAGTGTCATCCGAAGGCGTGGCCACGGATCCAAAGAAAGTTGAGGCGGTAGCCAAGTGGCCTGTTCCCAAGAGCGTGAAGGATGTAAGGAGCTTTCTTGGCCTTGCATCCTATTACAGAAAGTTCATTCAAGGTTTTGCAGAGATAGCCAGTCCTTTGCATGCCTTGACAGAGAAGTCAAGGGAGTTTGAGTGGAGCGAATCATGCCAAAGTGCGTTTGATGACCTCAAGAGTAGACTTCAAAGAGCCCCCATTTTGTCCTACCCCATTCCAGAGGGAGACTTCATCCTCGATACTGACGCAAGTGGCGACGGTATCGGAGCGGTGTTGTCCCAAATACAAGAGGGAGAAGAGAAAGTGTTGGCGTATGCCAGCCGTAAGTTAACCAGACCAGAGCGAAACTACTGCGTCACACGCAGGGAGTTATTGGCAGTAGTGGTGTACTTAAAGAACTTCAAACAGTTCTTGTACGGTAGGAAAGTCACGGTCAGAACCGACCATAGTGCATTGAGATGGATCCTTAATTTTAAGAATCCGGAAGGACAGATGGCTTGAGGTGATTTCAGAGTATGACATAGAAGTACAGCATAGAGCTGGAAAGAAACACGGCAACGCGGACGGGTTGTCTAGGCAACCCTGTAGACAATGTGGCCGAGAGGAAGTGACGTCACAAGAGGACAAGGCATTGGTTAGAGGCGTAGAGGCCGAACCAAGTGTCCCACTAGAGGCTGTAAGGAAAGCCCAGTTAGAAGATGAGACGATACGTTGGGCCTTAGAGGCCAAGGAAGAGAGCAAAGATCGTCCGAGTGGGTAGAGATTTCCCACTTGACAGCGGCCCATAAGACGTATTGGTCCTACTGGGACCAGTTGAGTGTGAGAGAGAAGGTGTTGCATAAAAGGTGGGAGTCTGATGACGGTACAGTCGTGATATGGTTACTAGTGTTGCCACAGAGTTTGAGGAAAGAAACCCTGAGGGAGGTGCACGGTGGACTGCTTAGTGGTCATTTGGGCATAAAGAAAACCCTTGCCAAAGTAAAGAGAAGATATTTTTGGCCAGGTATGTCCACAGATGTTCGCTCCTTCATAAGGGGTTGTGACCTCTGTGCAAGAAGAAAGTCCCCTGCGAAGAAAGGGATTGCACCCTTGCAACAATATAGAGTGGGAGTGCCTGTAGAGAGAGTGGCCATAGATTTGCTCGGGTCACTGCCCAAAACAGAGAGTGGGAACCAGTGGGTTCTCGTAGTGGGTGATTACTGTACAAAATGGATGGAGGCCTATCCATTGCCTGACGCAACGGCGGGTACAGTAGCACTCAAACTGGTGCAAGAGTTCGTGTGTAGATTTGGAGTACCACAAGAACTCCATTCTGATCAGGGCACCAATTTTGAGTCAGAAGTCTTCACAGAAATGTGCAAGGTCTTAGGAATCACAAAGACAAGAACGACAGCATACAATCCTAAATCAGACACTAGTAAACATGGTGGCTGTGCTGATTGACCCACAGAAGAGGCATAGAGACTGGGATAAATTCCTCCCTTATGCAACCTTTGCGTATAGATGCACCCCACAAGACTCCACAGGGGAGTCCCCCAATATAATGATGTTGGGGCGAGAAGTCAGTATACCAGTTGACCTGGTCACCGGTAGTCCAGAGACAGGGTTTGACACTCGGACAGACTTTGCAGAAGAGTTGCAAAGAAATTTGCAGAGTGCACATCAGAGGGCTAGAGACTGTCTCGGGAAAAACTCCCAAAGACAGAAGAGAAACTATGACAGAAGGAGAGTTTGCCTGGCTACACAACCCGGCTAAGAAGAAACAGTTGTCCCCCAAATTGCAGTTGAGATGGGAGGGACTGTGGCTGATAGTTAGGAGATTGTCAGATGTGACCTTCCGAATACAGATACGGAAAGGGGGAAAAATGAAAGTGGTGCATTCTGACAGACTTAAGCCATACCAGGGTGAGAAACTGGTACCCTGGAGTCACTCTCCAAAAGCATGTGAAGAAGCTCCTCAGATTGATAGAGCAGGAGAAAACCCTCAAGGCGAAGTGACAGAAGAGACTCCTCATGTTGAGGAAACAGAGAAAACAGAGCAAATAGAGCAAGAAGAACCGGAAATAGAAGCTCCGGTAGAAAATGGGGATGTTCAGATAGAGGTTAACCCCATCAGAGTGCCAGAGAGGACCAGTATGTCTCGGAGGAACCCGAGGAGAGAGCACCGCCTGCCTGTAAGATACTGATAGAGTGGCAGACTTTGATAAAGATGTGGATGTGGTAGTAACAGTTTTGTTTTCGGTTTTGTTATTGCTTACAGAGCCATGATGTCAAGCAGAAAGAGGAAGGCCAAGGAATTTAAGTGCCGAGAGTGTAGGGAGGTATTCTCACAGGGAGACTCCCTATGGGACCACATCAGAGGGGCACATGGGCCGATTGAGTACCTCCATTGCCTACGGTGTAGATACAGAGCTACAGCCAAGCACACGCTCCAGAGGCACTACGAGAAATTCCACGGTGAGCACCGGGACGAGGCGGCAGCCATAACGCCTCAGCTGGAAAGGCCAGCTGAAGATCTCCAACTTCTCAGAGTTGAAGCCAGAGGCGGAGAAGGGTCCGAAGAGGACCGAGCACAGATAACAGACGAGGAAGTGGCGGTGCTGTCACTGTCCCCCTGCCCCATTTCTGCCTTGTTGGCAATACCAGAGCCACAGGAAACTTCAGCATCAGTCAGAATAGCCCCACCTCTCGGAGGGAAACCTCGAGGCATTTTGGCCATGCAACCGCCAGCACACCCCTCTCCGACCTCCACACACTCATCTATGCCACCCCTAGAAGAGATGACCCCCTCCCCCTCCCGAAGTGGTCGTGACTCACCTCCGTTGAAGATGAGGAGACTCATCACAATCCGAGTAAGGACAACCACCGAAGTGATCTACCGCAACAGGGTCGTTAAGAGAAACGACGAGGTCGCCGAGCATCTGCAAGAGACAGAGCTGGACGCTGCACTGGATGATCCTCAGGAGGACGAGACCCAACTAGCAAGTCCTTAGGGCCAGTTTAAGTTTATTTAGTGTTAGTAGTTGTTTTTAGTTTTAACAGTTGAAAGAAGTTTTGTTAGTGTTATTTAGTGTGTAAAAGAGAAGTTATTTTATCTTTAAAAGTTTTAAATTCAGTGATTATTGCCTTCCTCTTGTTCAAAAAGAAATCCGTCCATTGGTTAAAATGATTCCCAGTTAATTTTGGATACTATTCGAGTTTAAGTGTGATTTTCCATCTGTCTTATCCCTAAAATTATCTGCATAAATTGTAATCTGTTGATACAAAACATTTCCTTGTATAAAAAGAAAAACAATCAGGAAAAATGCTTTTATCTTTGCCGAGGATTCATGATTTCTAAATAAATTGTGTGGTTCAAATTCATTATAAGGAAAACTTTACCATGTATAAGCTAAGTTTTGTATAAAGAAAAACAAAGACTTAGTTTTGTGTAAAGAAAAACATAAGATTAATGCTGTATAAAGGAAAACCTAAGCTTCATTCTGTGCCAAAGAAACACATAGTTTGGCTTTTGTGTAACTGAAAAACATCAATTTACTTTTGTATAAAGGAACACATAAGTTTAGTTTTGTATAAAGAAAAATCATAAGTTTAGGGTTGGCGGCCAATCACGGCGTGATTGGGCGTGGCCCCGCTACCCTTGCTGTGGTACTTGAGCGCATGGTCGGCCGGGCGTGACAGAGTTGCGTAAGTTGTTCCTCAGTTCTGTGTATTGAGCGGGTTCAGTAGTAGTGTACGAGTGAAGTTCCAATTGTCCGTGACGAAGCTAGCGTTTTGCTTTGGCGAGGCCGTGTGTGGTGCAGTGTACCGGTGTTGACGCTGTTTCGGCCTGACTTCTCGTACCGTGGTTGAACGATTGTACGGAGCGCAGAGCCCCGTGGTGTGACCCAGTTAGCTTGGTAGGACCAAATTGCTTTATCGTGTAATTTAGTGCATTTTTGTGCGATTGTTGCAGTTGAGTGTTTGACTTACAGAGTAGGGTGACTAAGTACAGGCATAAGGATTGTTGTCGTGGGTTCACAGAGGGGTCATTCTATAAATTTGGGGTCCACTTTTTTCCTGTCCCTGTTACATCTGACATCCATGATTGTATAATTCTGATGCACTCCTTAATGCAGTCATCCTCCAAGAGTGATTATGAATAGCAAACTACCTACCCAACAAATAAACAATCATTTGAAGTCATTCTTAATGATGCTTGAATGGCAAATTACAAAGTACAAAGGTAACAGGGACGGTAAAAATGTCACACTTTGGACCCCAAATTTATAGAATGACCCAGAGACGTGCGATAACATAGAGGGTTGACCCAGAGGTTGACATAGAGGCCTGGGAGGAATAGTCACAGGTAGTCAATAACTGTACTCGGTCAAGTTTATTGTCACACGGGTTTTGTCGTATACTGATCAGCTAAGGCGCTCAAACTTATATAATCATAACAATCCAACGATAATAACCTTATAAATCAAAGAGTTCCCAATTAAGTCAGAATTGTCCGTGCTTAAATAAACCAATCATTTCCTTTCCACAAAGAGAATTGTGTATTCCTGTGTCCAATATTTCTGCAGTTTCTTCGTCTGTTTGTTCTGTTCTGTACTAGAGTAACAGGGCCTGGTAATCAGTATCCAACTGGGCGGTAGATTTCCACCAAAACAAGCTTGCATCCCTGGGCCTAGAGGCTGCTCGAAAACTTCCCTAGGTTCGAGGCAGAAAACATAGTTTGGGGTTAGAGGAACTTTCACCTCAGTCGGTGATTGCCTTCCCTGACCTCTGGTTTAAATTGACCTCGGGAGATTCCGCCACAGTATGAACGCGAATACAAAGTAAATGGATTGATGTTTTTGTCATCTTGGCATCAGGTAGTGTTTATTTCTTCAGATCAACAAGTGAAAAAAGTTTCAAGACATGTTAACTGGTGGCAAATAGTGTTCCATGTTACGTTTATTTTGGAAGCGAAAACGTTGCCAAAAATACCCACGATTATTTTTGTGATCAAAAATTGTTCCAACATATTAAAAACCAAGCTCGAGTTTGTTACCGTCGGCGCGCTGCGGCTGGCCGCATGACCTGAGTGCAATCAGCCATGAAAGCAATATGCAAATCTTCACCTATTGTTATGCAGGAAGCTTAATCTGGTCGGCGGGACGCAGCGCGCCGACCCTCGGCGCTGTGCGGCGCTGTACGGCTCGCGTCGCGCCGAGTAAATTTTATTTGCCTTCTGCCCTAACCAAACCCTTGCCTACTGCAATGGTGGACGATCACAGGGAAACTGAATGGTCACATGGTACTTTGATGTCATACGATCAGAACCTACTAAACATTATGTTGAAAAAAGAGGCCTTTCTGAGGTTATTGCTTGGTGGAGCACACCATTGTGAATTCCTCCTATTTCGGTCGTTGTGTCTCACCTCTGTTTTTTTAGCTGGTGTTTTCTTGGTCTGGAGTGGTTTGAGGCCCGGTGGGGTGGCAAGAGAGATGTTGGGATCATCCAGATTCAGCCCTTTCTTGAGGGGCGTGATGGGGCGATCATCACCTGCTGAGGGTGCCTTCAAGGTGCCCATACCTAGCGAAATGAAGCATAATAAAGTCAACGTGAAACTCTGTTTGCAATGAATATTTCTACTAACCCTCCCTCTCTCAGTGACAATCTGTAGAGAGTTACCCTATAAGCCACAATCTATCAGATGACAGGTTTTAACAGGTCTGTTAACTGGCTTCATATTGGTACAATTGACAGGCTGTGGTAGGTATGTTAACTGAGGGTACCATGCCTTGACTGACATTGATAGATATGGTGGGTCAGGGCTGGTGAGTGCCTGTCAATGATGGATTTAGCTCAGTCACAATGAAGGCACAAAAGGTTCACTCATGCATTCCAGCCAAACAAAGTCATCGCCCATTAAGATAGCTGCTACACAAGCAGCTGCAGTATTAATGGTCACAGTATCTATCAAACCCCTTTAACAGGCTTTGACAGTTATACGGTTTAATCCATAAGGGATCTGGTAGTTGGTGACCAGCCTGTACAAAAGCTATGGAAGAGGAAGTGGATAGATTTGTTAACGGTTTGTGACAGTTATGCAGGAGTATTAAAGCTAATAGCGGAAATAACAGTTATTTTATGACCTGGTTCAATACCCGAATGATCCTTCGAACAAATGTTGTCCGGGTAACATTCCTGAACAAAATCTGTGCTAGGAATATTTTTTTTTTTTCCGACAAAAATTTTCAACCATTATTTCTTTTCTCCTATCACTATACCATCTGTGCTTCTTGACTTCTTTAACTGACTCATTATCTTCAACTGAAGTAATAATTGGGGAATTTCTGTAAAATTTTCCAGCTTTTACTTTTCCTCCTTGACAGCCACTATACATTACTTCTAATGCCTCTCGCTTAACCTCCTTGTGGAGCATGGATTATAGACACTTACCATCCTCACTGTAGGGATTGGGTGACACGGCTGGCTTAATTGGTCTGTCGTCGTAAGATTGGTATGGTCCTGATGAAGTAAACGTGCCAACGGAACATGATCAGAATTGATCATGTCAAAGCACATTTCAATAACATCAAAATGTTTAGAGTAATCAACATTAACAGATAGAACAAAATCAAGTCCTATTTCAAAGAGCTTCCAATTTTTTTTTAAAAATTGATGAGAACAGGAAGTTTTGCATTTCTCATTTGCAATTTCATTTGATGTGCATTGCTTTTAGGCTCAGGTCATTTGATGATCTCCACCTTGAGTTGGATGGATTCTAGGGTACTCATGTTGTTCTATTTTTGACATGCCCCCCTTTGCAAGGCAGAGCTTCATTAAATATAAGGTTCAAGTATTACTAGTACTGCGCTATTAATGATTCTCTGGTTGCTGCTAAACTCAAACCAACACAGGATCTTCTGCTTTAAATGTGCCAAACTGATACTTCAATCCCTCTGATGCATAGATTCTAGGAGTTACTTTAAATAGATGGATTATAGATACGTACCTTCCTTTGTATATGCACTGGGGGACACTGCTGACTTGATAGGCCTGTCCTCATAGGAATGGTAGGAAACTGTACGTGGCAATATAAGCAATCAAAATAAGTTATTCGTCTTTATTTATTTATTTAAATGGATAAGCACTAAAAAAAAAAGCAGCGCCCACTTGTACCAAAAGGAACCAAAAAGGATGACAAAGTGCAGTAATGATAACAATATACATTGCGTGATGGAAAATTGCAAATGATTAAGAAAGATATTGTCGTGTCTGTGCAACATATCGTATCTCCTAAGATGGCGTATGACGTCATGTACATGAAGCGTGAGTTTTTAATGTCAAAAAGTTGTGTCTCGCTTAAAAGACCTTGATGCAGAAAAGTTAGTATTCTCTGAAAATTGCCGAGACGTTACCTTCTCTGACTGTTCCCATGTCCTCTCTCTCCCAGTTACTGCCCGAGTCGCCCATTCCACCATCGTCTTCGTAGTAGATGTCTGGCGATGTCCCTGGTAGCCGGCTCCTGAACGATCCCTCACCGACGTACCCTTGTTGGGGCTCGTCGTAATACATGGGTTGATGTTGCTGCATAACGCAAAATGATCAGGTCACACCGTTAGTACACACACGTTTCCATATGGGTAGTTATTTCGTCATCGAAGAGTGACTGCCAACATTATTTTTACAATCCAATCAAAAAATATTATTCCATGGATGACCAACTATTCAAATATTTAGCCACAGCTTTACTAGGAAAAGGACTCAACACCAACTCAGGTGTAAGTCATCAAAATTGGGCCAGGAAAGAATGATGCATCCTGACGCCACTGTTTTTCATCATATATTATCTCAATGAAGGTCAATCATTGCAAAACTGTGGAAAAGATATGAATCTGGGACTGAGAAACATTTTTAATTTTGTTACACTCGGCTAATTTATAGACTTTGTACACAAACCAAAGAAGTGGCGTCTGGATAATACATTCTTTCCTTGGGTCATTTCAGTACCTACCTCTCCCCGTCCGCCCTGCCAGGCCGGCCGATTGAAGGTCCCTATCGTTCCCTTCAGCTCCTCTTTCCTCTGAATATTCTTGACCAGGTTGTTTCTTGCATGTGCGCTGCCAGAGAAGTAAAGTACAGCTGTTATTTGCTATATGAACGACTTGGCCTTCTAGAGGTGAGGGCAGAGGAGCATTATTTCTCTGATTCATGTACACTTGGGATTCACTTCTTGAGCAAATATTTAAACAAAAAGCCACATACATGTAGATATTACAGAAGTGTTTGCATGTTTGCTGATATGGTTTCTACATGTACACAGCGAAGGACAGATCATTAAAGGGAAAAGACAACATTTGCAAACATCAAAAGACAAAACTACCAAATGACTATGAAATACCTTACTGTACTGTTAGTGAATGACAGTCTAAAGCATCCTGTAAAATCGTGGCACCTGGTGTGCAGTCTTTTTCAAGAAAAGTGGTATTTTTGTATCAATTTCCAATGCTGGTCAGCCGACTAGCGTTGGAAAAAACTGGCTTTTTTTCAAATACTGCCCCAAATTTACCATGTGTATTCAGTCTGAAGTATGTTTGCAATCGATTACACACCTATGAACGGTTACAAGCCAGCTAGACTGGCTCCCTGACCTTACAATTCCCTGACGTCTATAAATTGCTCCGTTTCAGAGGGGTCAGGAAACCAGACAACAAGAATATGATTTTTTTGTCTGTTTTTTCCAGCATCTACGAACTTTTGCCATAAAATACTCATTCCCCAGATCCATCCATTTCTGAAAACTACAGCAAGGGCAAAATGTTGTATATTCCCTTGAACTGCCTGGACCTTGTGTTTAAGAAAATGGCTGTGAATCAGAAAGGTAAGTATTTTAAGGCAAATGCTTGGTGGTGCATTAAATTGTGAGTCTGCTCTATTGTTGCATCTCTATCATGATATGGCTCTCGCTTCTATTCCTATTTATAATAGAAATTGGAATACAGTATTTCTTCTCACCTAAAGATCTGTGCCTTCTCATCAGCCATTTGCATCTTACGGATCCTCATGCGTTCCTTGGGCGTCAGGTTCTGGTAGGGGTCTTGGACGGAGGGGCTCTGTGTCCGGTGCTGCTGGGGGTGGGGTTGTGTCTGCTGGGGGATGGGCTCTTTTAGCGAGACGTCCTTCAGGTCTTCCATGTGTGTCTTCTCTCGCAGTAAAGTAGCCAGCTCCTGCGTGTCTCGCTCGATGTACTCCCGCGTCTCCTCCCGATGTTCTTTAATCTCCGCGATCCTCTTCTTCATCTTCTGCTCAAACAAAGTTTATTCAAAGGCTAACCAGATACTTGTATTTCTCGAGAAACTTTAAATCTCTCACTATAGATAAGACCATTCTTCAATTGTTTTATTATTAATTATTCTGTCTGTTATTGCTTTTTGCCTTGTTTCTTGGTTTCAGGAAGTTACATTGCAAAATAGAAGAAAGTTGGTAGAAGAATTTGGCACAAAATAATGTGTAGGCAGTGCCACAAATATTGGGAATTGGACTCGAAAGGACAGAAAAAGCCAGAGATAAGTACATCTCTCTGATGCCTACCTCCATGTGTCTCAATACAAATGGCAGCTTGGTGACTTCAGTAGCTGAGGGCCTTTTGGCAGGATCTCTGTTCAGCATTCTGGAGAAATTACAGAGGGACAAAAAACACTGAAAAATGCAAAAAACTGAATGGGGGTGATTTTGCTTTCGATTTCCATATCAATTGATATTTATAACCTATGATATGTTTACCAAACATAGTTTAATAACATAGTATAAAAAAAAATGCGAAATAGAGGTGTTTTTATGAAGAAAACCAATCGGCATCTCTTTCATTTACACAACTACAAAACTAGAAACTTTAAAGGCCTCTTCTCAGTATTTTACTTTTTGACATGTAGATAAGTGCAAACTTAAAACAGCCCTAACTTATCAACTGAATGTCCAACTGAAGTATAACAAACAATATTGTAAGGAGAATTTTGTTCTCTTTCCTAATACCTACAAACCCTCTTTCGGCCTCTGCCCAGATGTGACTTATTTTGCCAGAAAACTCTCACATGTTTGAAAAGAAATTAAATACAAACTTAAGCAGAAATTCAATAGCGCCAGAGATAAATATTTTACAACTTGACAAAATTTGGAAACAAATCTCTACACTTTTATTTGGTGTAGGTCTACTCATTTACTCACACATTTAATAGCTCCTGGATGTTACTGTCATATTTCTTTGGTATCTCCGGTGTCTTGCCTTCTACTATCTTGTACATGACGCCCATCAGTGACTGGCCCTCAAAGGCATGTTGGAGGGAACACAGCTCGTAGAGAATGCAGGCGATTGACCTGAAATGATGACAAAACATACAAGCGATAGTCTTGGAGAATCAAGCTAATGTTATTGGGTAAACATGAGGTGATGTTCTCCACGGAATCTATATATGAACTTCAGCAACCGATTTTAAGAAACTTTACACAATAGCGTAACTCCACTTGTGCAACATTTGATTATGTAAGTTGAGCAATATTTCACGCAGTGCAACAGTTCAGTTATGACAATTTCATAAAAAAGTTTCATAGTGCGTTTAAGTCCATGACTTGCACAACAAATTATGGCGTAACATGGCGTAACTTGCGCAATTGCATTAGGTAACGTAGGTTATGGCGTAGCGACTGAAAATGACCAGCAAATTGTGACTGTCGTGGAGCCTGTCATTGCACAACTTTAATACCAAAGTTGATACAAGACACTCACAGCTTTGTGCTTGAAGTAAATGAATTTCTCTTGACAGAATTTTTATAGAGTTGCTGCATGATTCTGAAGAAAATCGGGAAAAACTATTTTCAAAATGGCCGGCGGAGGTGATTCAACGACTGTTTCAAGGCCGAACAAAATCACACACAAACAGCCATCAAAAATGCTCTTATTGTCCTCGTCTAAGATGTTTCGATTTTTTAAAACGTTGGGCCGCTACTCAAAGTTTCGTGAAATTGCACAACAAATTTGTTGCGTAAGTCCTACGTATGGCGTTAGTTATGTTCTGTTTTGTGAAATCGGCTGCTGAACTTCGTCAATCTCATACCATGGTATAACACATTAAAATGGTCCACCTCATATTATTTACCAGATGTCAGATTTGGAATTGTAGCCCTCGTGTTTCAGCACCTCGGGGCTCATGTAGTACGGGGTACCGGTGAACGTGCTGGCCATGTCAGTGGTTCCCATCAGGACACGGGAGATGCCAAAGTCACCGATCTTGATCATGTTGTTCTTCAGGAAGATATTACGGGTCTTCAAGTCACGGTGAAGCACTCTCCTTTTATTGAGAAAACAAATAACAGAAAGTGACGTGAAAAACTTAGAATTATTCCTTTAGTTTAAAAACTACATCACCCTAACCTTCCCAACTCCATCAAAATCCATCCCCCCATTTTGGTGGATTTTGGGGGACTTGGTCCTGCAGGCCTCGTTTGACTAAATATTGATGGAGTATGATGGACTTGGGCCTGGAAGCATGCATTGGAAGCAGTGTGATTGATGGATTTTGGCGGATTTGGTCCAGTACTTAGTAAAAGACAGTAGGGAGTTAGGGTTAATCCTACTCATAATATTTGAGAAGTATCATCCAATTTTGGTGCAATTTTCTGTTTTAAGTTTTGACATTTAATTTTGACTCTTTACCAAGGTATTTCATAAACAGAATAAAGTCAAACATTGATTTGAGGATTAAAAAACAATATTTCTAGGATTTTTTTTCTGTGAAAGATGTTGATATAATAGCATCAGAGAAATCTAGTAAATAGGAAGTAAAACACAGAGTTATGTGTTTTGAGAACATAAAAATTGTGGGTTACAATTATGCTTTTTTTTTTTTAGTAAAAATACAAATTCACTATAATTGGTTACTGGTAAGGGCTGTTTTTCTGTTTTTGCCTCAGATTTCACACACCAAAAAACCCCTAACTATGATAAGTACATGTATGAAAATTATGAAAACCTATGATAACTAAACCAGAGCAATGTATAGGAACTATGTATTTCAAATCCTTTAAATGAAAACCCATCTACTTGTGGTATGAACTTGTACATGTACACAAATATTGAAACATTCACAAATTAATGTAGAAGCTAGTCACGCTAGTCACCTACAAATATACATGGAGCATTTGTTTGGTTAAACCCAGTGCAAGCATTTTTCTCTCACACAAATATATACTGTTGCCATGGTAACAGTAACTTATATTTACCCTCTGCCCATAGAGGTCACGTGTAGGAGTACAAGGTCAAGCATTAGGGAGTGTGACCGCAGTGACATTTGACCTATTGCTACTCATTTAAACACTAGAGAACCCATTAATCACAATAGAACCGTCAGGCGTGTCAGAGATATGACAGCTTGCTGGGTATAAAGTTCACTGAATGAGGCTGCAAGTGGCATTTCTCTGTGTGTGTGAACCGTGTGTGTGAACCGTGCATGAAAGAAGTACGCAGTACACAAAGAGGTTTTTTGATAGTACAATACTCTACTTGTAATACAATGGTGCTATAATGTGCATCAAGAGAGGCATACAGATATTTGTGACAAGTTGTTATTTCAAAATGTCTTATATGTTCCATTTGGGTTGTAGGCCTAGGCAATTTATCTTACTAGGTCACAGCAAAATTGCCAAACAAACTTTTCTAAATGAAAAAAAATACGAAGAGTTGTCACAAAACTTTAGCAACGGGTGGTTTTCCATTTTATTCCTTGGGGAAATAGTAGCCATGTATCGCTCTTCAACATTCAAACACGATGTAACCATGGGTGGTTTGATGTTCGGGAATTAAAAGTGGCCCAAATAGTGTTTCATACATGTACAACCGGTAGTTTTTTTTGTTAATCTGTTGACTTTTTTCAACAACGATGTTCGGTACGTTTTGTACATTAAAACCAGGAGCCAAGGATGATGTTCGGTATAGCCGAATGTTCGGTATAGCGGCGTTCCACTACCAAATATGTTCACACAGACTCAACTTACAGGGAAATAAATCATGGCTTTTGTACAAGACTGAACCCAACAGTTGCGGATCACTTTCGACAGTTGCTGATCATGTATGCCGCGCCACCTCGTACATCATTCAACGGTACATGTACAATTCATCATTCACGGCGCGCTCAGCGCGCGCGTCGTGTGTCACGCCTGTTATCATGCAGACTGCACACAAAGCTGCATCGTGTGCATGGGTGATCCGCAACGGTCTTACCAGCAAGCTAACAAAATTATCAGCAAATACGGCAATTCAATTATTTCAAATGCCCAAATCATTACAACTCAATGATACCTGAGATTATTTCTTGACAAGAAAACCTAATATAGTCAAGAAAAACAATATATGTTGACTACGTACTGGAGTAAACCAGAATTTTGCCATGACGCGTTTCTCTTCACAGGCTAAGTACAAAGCAGATATTTTGCCGAACTGGATGATGGGTAGTGTTTAAGCGATTTCCCAAATTTCTTTTTTCCCAACAATTGCAAACTGATAGACACTGAAATTGGTGACAAAATTCTTAAACTTTCTTGGGGGTTACAGTTGAATTAATTTTGATTGAATCAAGTGATCCGGAACTTTCAATGATCTGGAACTGTCACGCTGACTGTACTTATTCCCATAATTCACTATACAGTTTATACACAGACTCACAGTGACTGTTTGTTTATATAGAGTTTAAAGGTCAGTTACAAAGAATAAATTATGGCTTTCTTCAAAAACTGAATTCCATTGAATGGGGAATGCCATTATTTCCATCGTGTACAGATACAATGCACAAACAAGCAACCTCTGAGAATCACATCGATCAAAAATTACATCAAACTGAAATCAAAATCATATTGACTCTCCATAAAATGTAAAAAAGACTTATACTATTAGAAATCCCAGGTATTATCAAGTATTTCTTTGCATGTTTTTGTTTATTTTGTAAATTCTAATTAGCTGTTTCGGTGTACACACCGAAACAGCTCTTGTTTTCGTTAAGATTTTTGGCTTTTCCGCATTGTTGCGGAAAAGCCTTTCTTTTTGTTCTGATTTTTTGGCTTTTCCGCAAACTTGCGGAAAAGCCTTTGTTTTTGTTCTCATTTTTTTTTTTTTTTTTTTTGGCTTCTTCTTTTTGTCGCCTTAATCCCATAGACTTTGTGCACGTTTTTTCTCAACGCCACTTTTGGCATTAATCTTTGTCATACATCATTCAAAGTTAGCATAAGCATAGTCCCTATAGCAAAGATGTGTCCCGAAGATTGACGTCATGGTGACGTCATCGACTAATTTATTATAGATTTTTGAATATTTAATTTTTCCCATAGACTTTGTACACAGAAATTTTAAAAAAATTGTCGATTTGCAAAGGGCATTTTTGACTCTTTGCCAGTAATTCATTTACACCAATCTTTGTCTAAGCAAAGACCCTAATTTAAACAACATTGTGTAATGATGACGTCATGATGACGTCATCAGGTGTGTATTTATAGGCAATTAAATTGTGACACTTTTAATATTCAAAAATGCATAAGAAATCAACCGTAGGCGTCCGCAGCATTTTGTTGCCGGCAAGTGGTAGAATAGGTTGAGGTCTTTATTTCATTCAGTGTGCGTGAAATCACGTGACCCTTGCTTCCGGTCGAAAAAGGCCCAAACCGGAAGTGGCTTATCATTTGAAAGTGGTAATAGATATAAACTTGCTTTTAACGGTGTTAGTCTCTTGGCCAATAGTATTCTTCAAATCATCTACCGATGACGTCATGCAATCTTCGAGCGCCCTCTAGCGAGAGGTTGAAAATTAGCAAAAATGTATTTTGAATAGATGTCTGTGGCGAAGTTTGTCGTAATCGCCTAAATATTGGTGTATATGATGACCTTGACCCACTTAAGACGTGTGCGAAGTTTTAGGCAAATGACGTCATCAGACTGGAAGTTACAATAAAAAGACCCTTTTTCATTCGAAAATTCCTGAAAAATCAACCATGGCAGTTTTTATATTTGTTTTTACTTTAATTGTCAATTGAAGGGTAGGTCTAAAACATTTCTAAAGTTTCGAGGCGATAAGCAAACTCGAACATACCCTACGCACGCTTAAAACTTCACGTTGACAATACCTCTGCTTCAAAACATGCACAGGACAGGACGTCCACAATGTACATGTACATGTACATGCACGTACGTTGTACATAGGCACGTACATCGTATGTCAGTCAGCCTGCAGCGTACGTGTTGCTGAGGTTAAATCCTGTCCACAGTGACCGTTTTAGCCGATTTTCGGCTAACTTTGACAGATTTTATGTTCATGCATGCGCATAGACAGGGACGTATTATAGCACTCTTGGCATTAATCTTTTTCAGATATCATTGAAAGTTGCCATAAGCATAGTCCCCATAGCCAAGACGTGTCCCGAAGAGTGACATCATGGTGACGTCATCAAGTGATTTATTATGGATTTATGAATAATTATGTTTTCTCATAGACTTTGTACACAGCTTTCTCCACAAGTCTTTCCCTATACAACACTGATATATCTTACTGAGTAGTTCTGAACTTCGGCCGAGAATTATTATGAGAAGGAAAAAGAAATCGTATTTTTTTACGCCTTTCATTTGATTGAAAATATTCCCAAGAGTTAGAATAGCAAGTAATATTTTATAAAAATGTTTCAGTTTTAAGGAAAATCACGCATTTAAAGGTGCAGTTTTTCTGCTGTGGGATTTTTAACCTATTGACTTTGTACACGTTTTCAAGCCACCATTTTCGTATTTTGGCGATCTGGAATCGTCATCAAAGTTACAGCCAAGGAAGACCCTCACACAAAAATTATGCCAAGACTATGACATCATGATGACGTCATCATCAAGTGATTTATTATGGATTCATGAATAATTAATTTTTCTCATAGACTTTGTACACAGCTTTTTCCACAAGTCTTTTCCTATACAACACTGATATATCTTACTGAGTAGTTCTGAACTTCGGCCGAAAATTACTATGAGAAGGAAAAAGAAATCGTATTTTTTACGTTTGCCATTGGATTGAAAATATTCCCAAGAGTCAGAATATCAAGTAATATTTATAAAAATGTTTCAGTTTAAAGGCAAATCATGTATTTAAAGGTACAGTTTTTCTGCTGTGGGATTTTTAACCCATTGACTTTGTATACGTTTTCAAGCCACCATTTTTATAACTTGGTGATCTGGAATCGTCATCAAAGTTACAGCCAAGGAAGACCCTCATACAAAAATTATGCCAAGACTATGACGTCACGATGACGTCATTACCTAATTTGTTTATTGATTTTCGAAAATTTACGTACATATTGTGAAGTCTTATATCTACAGAAATGTAAGTCCGATTGGGTTGAAACTTGGTATGTGGCTATACCAGGATGTGTTATAGATTAAAAATGAGGTAACGTCATGATGACGTCATCCTGAGATTTTATATGAACATTTATTTTTTTGTATCTTTTAGCCATATCTCCCGAATGCAACATGCAACATGCAAAATTCTTTTTTGCATTTGGTCTGTTATGTAATAGCTATTCGCACAAAACTTGAAAAGTATGTGACGTCATCATGACGTCATCAAAATGCGATTTTTCAAAACTCATATAAGGAAAGGTCCAATTGTCATAAAACTTGGTGGGTAGGTAGTTAATCATACTAGTATGCAAAGTTCGAAGTGACGTCATGATGACGTCATCAAAAATTTAAAAATAATTGTCGATTTTCAAAGTGCGTTTTGACTCTTTGCCAGTAATTTATTTAGATCACTCTTTGTCCAAGCAAAGACCTTGTACACACGCACATACATCGTATTGCCGAGGTCAAATCCTGTCCACATTGACTGTTTTAGCCGATTTTTCGGCTAACGTTGACAGATTTTATGTTCATGCATATTCAGGGCATATTATTGATTAAACAAAATCATAATGCGGAAAAGCCCTATGTTCTGTTGCAAACAGACATAGACCTCTAGTTGGCTTTTCCGCAAAGTTGCGGAAAAGCCTTTGTTTTTGTTCTAATTTTTTTTTTTTTTTTTTTTTTTTTTTTGGCTTCTTCTTTTTGTCGCCTAAATCCCATAGACTTTGTGCACGTTTTTTCTCAGTGCCACTTTTGGCATTAATCTTTGTCATACATCATTCAAAGTTAGCATAAGCATAGTCCCTATAGCAAAGATGTGTCCCGAAGATTGACGTCTTGGTGACGTCATCGACTAATTTATTATAGATTTTTGAATATTTAATTTTTCCCATAGACTTTGTACACAGAAATTTAAAAAAAATTGTCAATTTGCAAAAGGCCTTTTCGACTCTTTGCCAGTAATTCATTTACACCAATCTTTGTCTAAGCAAAGACCCTAATTTAAACAACATTGTGTAATGATGACGTGTCATGATGACGTCATCAGGTGTGTATTTATAGGCAATTAAATTGTGACACTTTTAATATTCAAAAATGCATAAGAAATCAACCGTACGCGTCCGCAGCATTTTGTTGCCGGCAAGTGGTAGAATAGGTTGATGTCTTTATTTCATTCAGTGTGCGTGAAATCACGTGACCCTTGCTTCCGGTCGAAAAAGGCCAAAACCGGAAGTGGCTTATCATTTAAAAGTGGTAATAGATATAAACTAGCTTTTAACGATGTTAGTCTCTTGGCCAATAGTATTCTTCAAATCATCTACCGATGACGTCATGCAATCTTTGAGCGCCCTCTAGCGACAGGATGAAAATTAGCAAAAGTGTATTTTGAATAGATGTCTGTGGCGAAGTTTGTCGTAATCGCCAAAATATTGGTGTTTATGATGACCTTGACCCACTTAAGACATGTGCGAAGTTTTAGGCAAATGACGTCATCAGACCGGAAGTTACAATAAAAAGACCCTTTTTCATTTGAAAATTCCTGAAAAAATCAACCATGGCAGTTTTTATATTTGTTTTTACTTTAATTGTCGATTGAAGGGTAGGTCTAAAACATTTGAAAGTTTCGAGGCGATAAGCAAACTCGAACATACCCTACGCACGCTTAAAACTTCACGTTGACAATACCTCTGCTTCAAAACATGCACAGGACAGGACGTCCACAATGCACATGTACATGTACATGCACGTACGTTGTACATAGGAACATACATCGTATGTCAGTCAGCCTGCAGCGCACGTGTTGCTGAGGTCAAATCCTGTCCACAGTGACCGTTTTAGCCGATTTTCGGCTAACTTTGACAGATTTTATGTTCATGCATATTCAGGGCATATTATTGATTAAAAAAAATCATAATGCGGAAAAGCCCTATGTTCTGTTGCAAACAGACATAGACCTCTAGTTTTCTTTCTTCTTCTTCTTCTTTTTTTCCCAAAACCCCATAGACTTTGTAGACGTTTATTCTACACGCCACTTTTGGCATTAATCTTTGTCATACATCATTCAAAGTTAGCATAAGCATAGCCCTTATAGCAAAGATGTGTCCCGAAGATTGACGTCATGGTGACGTCATCGACTAATTTATTATAGATTTTTGAATATTTAATTTTTCCCATAGACTTTGTACACAGAAATTAAAAAATAATTGTCGATTTTCAAAGGGCATTTTTGATTCTTTGCCACTAATTCATTTACACCAATCTTTGTCCAAGCAAAGACCCTAATTCAAACAACATTGTGGAATGATGACGTTATGATGACGTCATCCTGTGTTTATTTATAGGCAATTAAATTGTGACACTTTTAATATTTAAAAATGCATAAGAAATCAACCGTACGCGTCCGCAGCATTCTGTTGCCGGCAAGTGGTAGAGCAGGTTAAGGTCTTCATTTCATTCCATGTGCGTGCAATCATGTGACCCTTGCTTCCGGTCGAAAAAGGCCCAAACCGGAAGTGGCTCATTATTTGAAAATGGTAATAGATATGAACTTGCTTTTAACGGTGTTAGTCTCTTGGCCGATAGAATTCTTCAAATCATCTACCGATGACGTCATGCAATCTTCGAGCGCCCTCTAGCGACAGGTTGAAAATTAGCAAAAATGTATTTTGAATAGATGTCTGTGGCGAAGTTTGTCGGAATCGCCTAAATATTGGTGTATATAATGACCTTGACCCACTTAAGACGTGTGCGAAGTTTTAGGCAAATGACGTCATCAGACCGGAAGTTATAATAAAAAGACCCTTTTTCATGTGAAAATTCCTGAAAAATCAACCATGGCAGTTTTTATATTTGTTTTTACTTTAATTGTCGATTGAAGGGTAGGTTTAAAACATTTCAAAGTTTCGAGGCGATAAGCGAACTCGAACATACCCTGCGCACGCTTAAAACTTCACGTTGACAATACCTCTGCTTCAAAACATGCACAGGACAGGACGTCCACAATGTACATGTACATGTACATGCACGTACGTTGTACATAGGCACATACATCGTATGTCAGTCAGCCTGCAGCGCACGTGTTGCTGAGGTCAAATCCTGTCCACAGTGACCGTTTTAGCCGATTTTCGGCTAACTTTGACAGATTTTATGTTCATGCATGCGCATAGACAGGGACGTATTATATCACTTTTGGCATTAATCTTTGTCAGACATCATTGAAAGTTGGCATAAGCATAGTCCCTATAGCCAAGATGTGTCCCGAAGAGTGACGTCATGATGACGTCATCAAGTGATTTATTATGGATTTATGAATAATTAATTTTTCTCATAGACTTTGTACCCAGCTTTCTCCACAAGTCTGATATATCTTACTGAGTAGTTCTGAACTTCGGCTGAGAATTACTATGAGAAGGAAAAAGAAATCGTATTTTTTTACGCCTGTCATTTGATTGAAAATAATCCCAAGAGTTAGAATAGCAAGTAATATTTTATAAAAATGTTTCAGTTTAAAGGAAAATCACTAATTTAAAGGTGCAGTTTTTCTGCTGTGGGATTTTTAACCTATTGACTTTGTACACGTTTTCAAGCCACCATTTTCATAACTTGGCGATCTGGAATCGTCATCAAAGTTACAGCCAAGAAAGACCCTCATACAAAAATTATGCCAAGACTATGACATCATGATGACGTCATCATCAAATGATTTATTATGGATTCATGAATAATTAATTTTTCTCATAGACTTTGTACACAGCTTTCTCCACAAGTCTTTCCCTATACAACACTGATATATCTTGCTGAGTAGTTCTGAACTTCGGCTGAGAATTACTATGAGAAGGAAAAAGAAATCGTATTTTTTTACGACTGTCATTTGATTGAAAATATTCCCAAGAGTCAGAATATCAAGTAATATTTGATAAAAATGTTTCAGTTTAAAGGCAAATCACGTATTTAAAGGTGCAGTTTTTCTGCTGTTGGATTTTTAACCCATTGACTTTGTACACGTTTTCAAGGCACCATTTTTATAACTTGGCGATCTGGAATCGTCATCAAAGTTACAGCCAAGGAAGACCCTCATACAAAAAATCTGCCTAGACTATGACGTCACGATGACGTCATCACCTAATTTTTTATTGATTTTTGAAAATTTACGTACATATTGTGAAGTCTTATATCTACAGAAATGTAAGTCCGATTGGGTTGAAACTTGGTATGTGGCTATACCAGGATGTGTTATAGATTAAAAATGAGGTGACGTCATGATGACGTCATCCTGAGATTTTATATGAATATTTATTTGTTCGGACCTTTTAGCCATATGTCCCGAACGCAACATGCAAAATGCAAAATTCTTTTGACAGATGTTATGTTCATAAATGTTCAGGGCATATTATTGATTAAAAAAAATCATAATGCAGAAAAGCCCTATGTTCTGTTGCAAACAGACATAGACCTCTAGTTAGCTGTTTCGGTGTACACACCGAAACAGCTCTTGTTTTCGTTAAGATTTTTTTTTTTCTTTAGCTGTTTCGGTGTACACACCGAAACAGCTCTTGTTTTCGTTAAGATTTTTTTTTTCTTTTTAGCTGTTTCGGTGACACACCGAAACAGCTCTTGTTTTCGTTAAGATTTTTGGCTTTTTCGCAATTTTGCGAAAAAGGCATTCTTTTTGTCTTGATTTTTTTTTTTTTTTCTTCCTCTTCTTCTTCCTCTTCTTCTCCAAAAAGCCCATTCAATTTGTACACGTTTTTTCTCTACACGACTTTAGTGCTTTTGCAACTTCGGATTTTCATCAAACTTATACCAATGAAGGACCCTTATGCAAGGATGATCCTAGAACAATGACGTCATGATGACGTCATCGACTAATTTATTGTATATTTTTGAATATTTAATTTTTCCCATAGACTTTGTACACAGAATTTTTTTAAAATGTCGATATACAAAGGGCATTTTAGACTCTTTGCGAGTAATTCATTTGCACCATTCTTTGTCCAAGCAAAGACCCTAATTCAAACAACATTGTGTAATGATGACGTCATGATGACGTCATCCTGTGTTTATTTATAGGCAATTAAATTATGACACTTTTTAATATTGAAAAATGCATAAGAAATCAACCTTACGCGTCCGCAGGATTCTGTTGCCAGCAAGTGGTAGAATAGGTTGAGGTCTTTATTTCATTCAGTGTGCGTGAAATCACGTGAACCTTGCTTCCGGTCGAAAAAGACCAAAACCGGAAGTGGCTTATTATTTAAAAGTGGTAATAGATATGAATTTGCTTTTAACGGTGTTAGTCTCTTGGCTGATAGTATTCTTCAAATCATCTACCGATGACGTCATGCAATCTTCGAGCGCCCTCTAGCGACGGGTTGAATATTTTCAAAAATGTATTTTGAATAGAGGTCTGTGGCGAATTTTGTCGGAATCGCCTAAATATTGGTGTATATGATGACCTTGACCCACTTAAGACGTGTGCGAAGTTTTAGGCGTATGACGTCATCAGACCGGAAGTTCCGTTGAAAAGACCTTTCCTTTTTCAAAAATTGCTAACAAATCAATCCATACAGATATAATCTTGATTTGCCCATTAAATGATAGCGTAAACATTTGCCTCAACAGTACCAAGTTCCGAGCTTGTGAAATTGTTCACACAGTTGACGCGGCTTCGGCAAATTATACCCTTGCGCAAGTTGCTGCAGAGAGAGTCTCATCCGCATGTAAAGCAAGCATATACCGCAAGTGTGTGCGTGTATACATTGACCAGATTCGGCATCGCATGCTTCCCATACACCACACACGCACGTGGTCGTGAGGGCGCGGACCAAGCGCCACATTGTCAACTCATGAATATTAATGTCCCTTGTTAAACAACTCTAGCCCCTACAGCAAAGGTGTGTCCTGAAGATTGACGTCATGGTGAGGTCATCAAGTGATTTACTATGGATTTATGAATAATTACTTTTTCCCATAGACTTTGTACACAGCTTTCTCCACAAGTCTTTTCTTGTACAACACTGATTACTGAGTGGTTCTGAACTTCGGACGAAAATTACTTTGAGAAGTAAAGAGAAATCGTATTTTTTAAGCTTTGTCATTTGATTGAAAATATTCCCAAGAGTCGGAATATCAAGTAATATTTTATAAAAATGTTTCAGTTTAAAGGCAAATCACGTATTTAAAGATGGGTCATTCCATGCCAACTCAACAAATGTTGCACACCATCACCTCTTGGATTTTTTTCTTTTTTGGTGTACTGAAAGATACTTAGGAGAAATGCAAATTCTGAAAATTTGGGGTCTCTACGACTTTTCGTTCTTGCACAACAGCATTTTGAAATTTGAGGTGGGCGGGGCCAAAAGCGCGTCGCGTCACGAAATTCAATGTTTAAAGGGCCATATATTTAAAACTATACCCCCCAGACATTTCAAACTTGGTAATCTGGGCTATTTTTTGCTGTAGATTTCAAATATTTAAACAGAAAGAAAGTAGCTTGTTTCATTTTTAAGTTAGAGGGGCCCCAAAATGGCCCAAAAACTCATCTGGACCAATGTTCGGGGGGGTGTAAGTCAAAAATTGAAAATATTTTTTTCACCACATTTTTTGCCTGTAATAGCCCCCAAGTGAAACTACTTTCATGTAAAATCTTACACTTATATTAACTTCATTGAATGAGATATAGCCCTTGCAAAAAGCAAATTGTTTATTTTTACGATAACTTGACCCCCCCAAAAACCAACGTCAGACATTCCGCACCAAATTTTGCTTCACATATGTTTAAGGTTGGTCCTTAGTGAAGTCCTCTGAAAAGTTTCATGTTGGTGTCTAAATGTCTTCAGTGGATAGCTGGGCTTTATAATGAGTCTATATCTTACGATGCTGGTTCCGTAACATACAAGTTCACGTACCGGTACCTAGAATAACAGCAGTCGGTACATAAAGAACAAGTTGGGTATGAAACTTAGCTGACATTTGTACATGTAGACTTTTGATCAGTTGATATAATTTTTCACAGTTTCACAGGTGAAATTATGCATTCCTTGTGATGTAGTTTTGATGAAGTTGAATGAGTTGCATGATGGTTGGCTCACTAAGTTTGTATTGCCTTCCACCGCTATGTAGAAGTGCTGGTGTTGGTACGCAACACAACACATCAACAAATGGAATGTTACATTTATCCTCTCTTTGTGGCCAATAGAGAGTATTTGTTGATTCCGTCCTGCAGAAGCGGACATACACATCCTCATTGAAGTTGTGATACCGGGTATATCTTCTACAATAGCAATGTACCAAACATCATCATAGACCACACAAACATATTTTCCTGGGTTGAGGTTAGCTGCTACAATTGGTGCATGATGAGTTTGAGCATACATGCAACTCCTTGGATGAACTAGGTTTCCACTTATCCATAATAAAAACTAAGATCAATCAGGTTTAACCATAGACCCTCTACTCAAACTGAATCATTTCTCTTTGGTTCAGGTTAGTGCTATACTATGCTATGCAAGTGAGAACTGGTTAATTACTACAATGTACATAAATGTACATGACATGCATGCTGTGTGATGAGCACATGGAAAGAATAAGACTCTCAAGTAATTTAACCTAATTTGCATATAATGCACACGTAGGTCTACAAGCAACTGTTTATTGAGCAGGAAATGGGTAGTCTTGACCCAAGTCTTTCAAAAGTCGGGAGATTTTGTTGTGCTGGTTCCGTAAAATACAAGTACATGTACATGTACATGTACATGTATGTTACGGAACCTGCAGCATCATAAGATATAGACTCTTTATAAAGCCCAGCTATCCACTGAAGACATTTAGACACCAACATGAAACTTTTCAGAGGACTTCACTAAGGACCAACCTCACACATATGTGAAGCAAAATTTGGTGCGGAATGTCTGACGTTGGTTTTTTGGGGGGGGGTCAAGTTATCGTAAAAATAAACAATTTGCTTTTTGCAAGGGCTATATCTCATTCAATGAAGTTAATATAAGTGTAAGATTTTACATGAAAGTAGTTTCAATTGGGGGCTATTACAGGCAAAAAATGTGGTGAAAAAAAAAAAAAATCCAAGAGGTGATGGTGTGCACCATTTGTTGAGTTGGCATGGAATGACCCCGGTGCAGTTTTTCTGCAGTGGGATTTTTAGCCCATTGACTTTATACACGTTTTCAAACCACCATTTTGGTAACTTGGCAATCTTCAATCGTCATCAAAGTTAAAGCCAAGGAAGACCTTTATACAAAAATAATGCCAAGAGTATGACGTCATGAAATCACGTATTTAAAGTTGCAGTTTTTCTGCAGTGGGATTTTAAGCCCATTGACTTTGTACACGTTTAACTTCGTACAATTTTTGAAGATGATTTCTATTTTTAAAATTTAGGTAGCTACGGTATACTATATTTCCTACGCCTAATAAAACCACCTACAGCGAAAAAGCCATTTGCTCCGTGCATAAGACGGACAAAACTCTAGTTTTTTTGGCTTTTCCGCAAAAAAGCGGAAAAGCCTTTCTTTTTGTTCTCATTTTTTTTCTTTCTTCTTCTTCTTCTTCTTCTTCTTCTTCTTCTTATTCTTTTTGTCGCCTAAATCCCATAGACTTTGTACACGTTTTTTCTCAGTGCCACTTTTGGTATTAATCTTCGTCATACATCATTCAAATTAAGCATAGTCATAGTCATTATAGCAGAGATGTGCCCCGAAGAATGACGTCATGGTGACGTCATTGGCTAATTTATTATAGATTTTTGAATATTTAATTTTTCCCATAGACTTTGTACACAAAAATTAAGAAAAAATTGTCGATTTTCAAAGGGCATTTTTGACTGTTTGCCAGTAATTCATTTAGATCACTCTTTGTCCAAGCAAAGACCCTAATTCAAACAACATTGTGTAATGATGACGTCATGATGACGTCATCAGGTGTTTATTTATAGGCAATTAAATTGTGACACTTTTAATATTTAAAAATGCATAAGAAATCAACCGTACGCGTCCGCAGCATTCTTTTGCCGGCAAGTGGTAGAGTAGGTTAAGGTCTTCATTTCATTCAGTGTGCGTGCAATCACGTGACCCTTGCTTCCGGTCGAAAAAAGCCCAAACCGGAAGTGGCTTATTATTTGAAAGTGGTAATAGATATGAACTTGCTTTCAACGGTGTTAGTCTTTTGGCCGATAGTATTCTTCAAATCATCTACCGATGACGTCATGCAATCTTCGAGCGCCCTCTAGCGACAGGTTGAAAATTAGCAAAAATGTATTTTGAATAGATGTCTGTGGCGAAGTTTGTCGGAATAGCCTAAATATTGGTGTATATGATGACCTTGACCCACTTAAGACGTGTGCGAAGTTTTAGGCGAATGACGTCATTAGACCGGAAGTTATAATGAAAAGACCCTTTTTCAATTGAAAATTCCTGAAAACTCAACCATGGCAGTTTTTATATTTGTTTTTACTTTGTCGATTAAAGGGTAGGTCTAAAACATTTCAAATATTCGAGGAGATAAGCGAACTCGAACATACCCTGCGCACGCTTAAAACTTCACGTTGACAATACCTCTGCTTCAAAACATGCACAGGACAGGACATCCACAATGTACATGTACATGCACATACATGTACATCGTTTGTCAGTCAGCATGCAGCGCACGTGTTGCTGAGGTCGAATCCTGTCCACGGTGACCGTTTTAGCCGATTTTCGGCTAACTTTGACAAATTTTATGTTCATGCATGCGCATAGACAGGGACGTATTATAGCCCTTTTGGCATTAATCTTTGTCAGATATCATTGAAAGTTGGCATAAGCATAGTCCCTATAGCCGAGATGTGTCCCGAAGAGTGACGTCATAGTGACGTCATCAAGTGATTTATTATGGATTTATGAATAATTAATTTTTCTCATAGACTTTGTACACAGCTTTCTCCGCAAGTCTTTTCCTATACAACACTGATATATCTTACTGAGTAGTTCTGAACTTTGGCCGAGAATTACTATGAGAAGGAAAAAGAAATCGTATTTTTTTACGTATGCCATTTTATTGAAAATATTCCCAAGAGTCAGAATATCAAGTAATATTTTATAAAAATGTTTCAGTTTAAAGGCAAATCACGTTTTTATAGGTGCAGTTTTTCTGCTGTGGGATTTTTAACCCATTGACTTTGTACACGTTTTCAAGCCACCATTTTAATAATTTGGCGATCTGGAATCGTCATCGAAGTTACTGCCAAGGAAGACCCTCATACAAAAATTATGCCAAGACTATGACGTCACGATGACGTCATCACCTAATTTTTTATTGATTTTTGAAAATTTGCGTGCATATTGTGAAGTCTTATATCTACAGAAATGTAAGTCCGATTGGGTTGAAACTTGGTATGTGGCTATACCAGGATGTGTTATAGATTAAAAATGAGGTGACGTCATGATGACGTCATCCTGAGATTTTATATGAATATTTGATTTTTTGGACCTTTTAACCATATCTCCCGAACGCAACATGCAAAATGCAAAATTCTTTTTTGCATTAGGTCTGTTAGGTAATAGGTATTCACACAAAACTTGAAAAATGTGTGACGTCATCATGACGTCATCAAAATGCGATTTTTCAAAACTCATATAAGGAAAGGTCCAATTGTCATGAAACTTGGAGGGTAGGTTGTTAATCATACTAGTATGCAAAGTTTGAAATGACGTCACGATGACGTCATCAAAAATTTAAAAATAATTGTCGATTTTCAAATTGCATTTTCGACTCTTTGCCAGTAATTTATTTAGATCACTCTTTGTCCAAGCAAAGACCTTGTACACACGCACATACATCGTATTGCCGAGGTCAAATCCTGTCCAAAGTGACCGTTTTAGCCGATTTTTCGGCTAACTTTGACAGATATTATGTTCATGCATATTCAGGGCATATTATTGATTAAAAAAAATCATAATGTGGAAAAGCCCTATGTTCTGTTGCAAACAGACATAGACCTCTAGTTTCTTTTTCTTTTTTTTTTTCTCCTTTTTCAGACTTTTTCTCCATAGGTTTAACACACGTTTCTTCTACCACTCCACTTTGCCACTTTTTAAAATCCGATTGATTTCAGACTTGGTACATACTTAGACCACCACCCACAGATGGTCCTAGAAGAAATTTGTGATCATGACGTCATCAGGTGTCAGGTTACATCAAATTAAAGATGCATTTTTCCCCATAGGGTTTGTACACGTTTTAAAACACACCAGTTTGGCATCTTCATAAATCCGATCGACTTTAAACTTAATTCATACTTAGACCACCACCCACAGATGGTTCTAGACGAAATTCGTGATCGTGACGTCATCAAGTGTCAGGTTACGTCACATTAAAGATGCATTTTTCCCCATAGGGTTTGTACATGTATTAAAACGCTCCATTTCGGCACTTTCGTAAATCCGATCGACGTTACACTTGGTACACACTTAGACCACCACCCACAGATGGTCCAAGAAGAAAATTTGTGATCGTGGCGTCATCAGGTGCTCGGTTACGTCACATTAAAGATGCGTTTTTCCCATATGTTTTGTACACGTTTTAAAACATTCCACTTTGGCACCTTCGTAAATCCGATCGACCTCAGTCTTGATACATTTTTAGACCACCACCCAAAGATGGTCCTAGAAGAAATGCGCGATCGTGACGTCATCAGGTGTTGGGTTACATCACATTAAAGATGCATTTTTCCCCATAGGGTTTGTACACGTTTTAAAACACTCTACTTTGGCACTTTTGTAAATTATGCGATCGACGTTAGACCTGGTACACACTTAGACTACCACCCACAGATGGTCCTAGAAGAAATTCGTGATCGTACCAATGCCGAGATGGGTTATAGATGAAAATTCATGTGATGTCATCATCAAATGTCATGTGACGTCCCTTAAAGGGGCATTTTGTTCTTCATAGGCCTATATTTACAGACCTATATGTTCGATTTGGTTATAACTTGACATGTACGTATAATGTGCTGTTATAGATGACATTTTTAGTGACGTCACTGATTGTTCATCACGTGCACAGAGTATTTTGAATATCCGAAACAGCTTGTGTTTGTCCACAAACACATCTCTAGTTCTTTTTTTTTTTCTCCTTTTTCAGACTTTTTCTCCATAGGTTTAACACACGTTTCTTCTACCAGTCCACTTTGCCACTTTTTAAAATCCAATCGATTTCAGACTTGGTACATATTTAGACCACCACCCACAGATGGTCCTAGAAGAAATTCGTGACCGTGACGTCATCAGGTGTCGGGTTACGTCACATTAAAGATGCATTTTTCCCCATATGTTTTGTACATGTTTTAAAACACTCCACTTTGGCCTCCTCGTAAATCCGATCGACCTCAGACTTGATTCATACTTAGACCACCACCCACAGATGGTCCTAGAAGAAATTCGTGACCTTGACGTCATCAGGTGTCGGGTTACGTTACATTAAAGATGCATTTTTCCCCATATGTTTTGAACACGTTTTAAAACACTCCACTTTGGCATCTTCGTAAATCTGATCGACTTTAGACTTAATTAATATTTAGACCACTACCCACCGATGGTCCTAGGCGAAATTCGTGATCGTGACATCATCAGGTGTCAGGTTACGTCACATTAAATGCATTTTTCCCCATAGGGTTTGTACACGTTTTAAAACGCTCCATTTCGGCACTTTCGTTAATCTGATCGACGTTACACTTGGTACACACTTAGATCACCAATCACAGATGGTCCATGAAGAAATTCGTGATTGTGACGTCATCAGGTGTCATATTACTTCACATTAAAGATGCACATTTTCCCTATTGGTTTTGTACACGTTTTTCTTCGTACTTAGATCACCACCCACAGATGGTCCTAGAAGAAATTCGTGACCGTGACGTCATCAGGTGTCGGGTTACGTCACATTAAAGATGCATTTTTCCCCATATGTTTTGTACACGATTTAAAACACTCCACTTTGTCCTCTTCGTAAATCTGATCGACCTCAGACTTGATACATACTTAGATCACCACCCACAAATGGTCCTAGAAGAAATTCGTGACTGTGACATCATCAGGTGTCGGGTTACGTCACATTAAAGATGTATTTTTCCCCATATGTTTTGTACACGTTTTAAAACACTCCACTTTGGCCTCTTCGTAAATCCGATCGACCTCAGACTTGATACGTACTTTGACCACCACCCACAAATGGTTCTAGAATAAATTCATGACCGTGACGTCATCAGGTGTCGGGTTACGTCACCTTAAAGATGCATTTTTCCCCGTAGGGTTTGTACACGTTTTTAAACACTCCACTTTGGCACTTTCGTAAATTCGATGTACTTTAGACTTGGCACACACTTAGACCATTACCCACAGATGGTCCTAGAATAAGTTTGTGATCAAGACGTCATCAGGTGTTGGGTTAAGTAACATTAAAGATGCATTTTTCCCCATAGGGTTTGTACACGATTTAAAAAATTCTACTTTGGCACTTTCGTAAATCCAATCGACGTGAGACTTCGTACACACTTAGACTACCACCCACAGATGGTCCTAGAAGAAATTCGTGATCGTGAGATTATCAGGTGTAAAGTTACTTCACATTAAAGATGCATTTTTCCCCATAGGTTTTATACACGTTTTTCTTCAATTCATACTTTGGCACGATATGTCTGATTGACTTTTCTCTTGGCAGATGACATTCGAAGTGACTTCATCGAGTGTTCATCACGTGCAGAGAGTATTTTAAATATCCGAAACAGCTTGTGTTTGTCCACAAACACATTTCTAGTTTTATCTAATTGTTATCCTATGCTATGCTAGATTACATATAGGTTCCATTATTTTAACTTTTCATGTACATTTGGAAATAGCTGAATAAATGTCATTATTGAAAGTAAAGAAAATACACACAGCAATTTTAAAAATCTTCGCAAATGCTAAATAGTGGTTAACTTAAAAATAGAGTACATCATTTGTCATTTGTGCATTTGTTTCGTTTGAAGCAACAAAAGTGCTCAAAATCCAAAGGTTTAGATTTTGAAAAGCTAAAACCCATGCATTTTTAGCTCTAGAATGCTGAATATTTCGAGAAAATAATATTCTAGGTTCTCAATTTCATTTCAAAAGTTGCCAAGTCATATTAAGAAATTTTCCTAAAATCAGCAACCAAAACACGTCCTCAATCACCCGATGTCACGCACTGAACTGACGAAAAATACCAACTGCGTGCTTGTGCGTCGTGTCGACGCTTGCGTGCACCCATTCACGGATTCGCTCAATTACAAACCAACTACTGACAGAAATTTAAAAAAAAATTGTCACTCGACGCATCTTTGGAAATGACCTTCTTGTACTTTTTTCTTCAAAATGACAGCATGCCAGAAGGAATAATGTTCACATGGGGTTAAGTGCCACTATCTTTAAACCAAGTAAGCTTTCCAACAATAATTTGGTCATTTACTTTTTTGGATATCTGCAAATGATCTACTCCACCTTCAACCAGTTCGCACCGGAGGCCGTGTATACACACAAAAGTTTTGCGGTATTCGAAACGGATGACAGATAAACACGTAGAGAGCGAGGCTGGAAATATCTGTCAGCGACCCGCTTGCAGCAAGCAAGGCCGGAAATATGAGTGTGCTGCCCGAGGGTGATGGCTTCAACCCGCCTGGCTTGAGGTCGAGTGAAATGTAATCCCGCGCCTCATTCCGTTCTTGTCAAAATAATCCCAGCGTGAACTGGTTAAATAAGGCTGATACTGACCTGCTGTGCATGTGCTGAACTGCCAGAACCAGCTGAACGAACCAATCCATGATCAGGGTTTGGTCAACCTGTCGTCCTGACTTCTTGTAAGCTGTGATCTTATCGTCCAGATCCCCACCCTACAAAAATAAAAGTTTCCAAAATGTGCACTTATCCACAAAATAAATTCAAGGCTAGCGTATCCTGCTTTTAAATGAAGAACATGCTGTTGTTGGAAACTTTTTATGTTTATGTTCAATCTAAACAAACTGGATAGTCCATTGAGAAGAACCTTGCTTCTTTCGGATAATTCTTATTTTTTTGTTTTCGCTTTTGACCTTAAACCTTATTTTCCCTGCGAAATAAAGCAACCATTAACAGTATAATATTAACTCTAGCAAATGAACAACAACTGTTACAGGTACCGGTATGAATGTATTAACCCTTACTCTCTGAGGGTAGTTTACTGCATGTCAGTTGGTTATGCCAATGCCCTCCAGCTGCAGTATATTGGAGGATAAACTATCTTGACTGTGAAGGCTCCAATTGGCAGGAGTTGGAGGCCCTGGAGGGTGCCTGATACTGACCAGCTGGGGGCACTCACTTTGTTATCAGAGGACTCTCATTGTTCTCTGTGGCATGTATTGGAGTGCCTGTCCAGTTACCCTTGAAATGACATGGCAGATATTGGAGGGCCATGCAAAAAACATAGGAGATTTTCTTGAGGCACATATTGGCATGCGTTGGAGGGTCTAGTAGGGTAAGGGTTAAAAGCATGGCTTGAGTGAGAGATAACTTAATGGACAATATAACAGTGTTTAGGTTTATCCTTTCTTTGTGCATTTTTTTATGCCACTAAAATCAGAGCTGTATAACAGATATCAAGTTACCCCTTCTTCCAAAACTAATCACTTTACAATAAAGTAACACACGCAGAAGTTGCAGAACTAAGCAACGGTCACAGCCTCATTATTAAATGCATTTGTCTACCCGAACAGAACTCAACCCATCAAACCCAAGTGGCATGTTTTGTTGGAATCTGTCAGGATGGGTACAGTACCCCTAAACTGAAGGTCTTTCACATTGGGTTGGCACACCTCCAGAATCAAAGTCAAAAATATGTGTGTGCAGTTTCCCATATGGTGTTGGAATTTGCCAGGATGGGTATGGTCCCTAGTACATCATGCTAGGGAGTTAGGGCTAAGATCAGAAAGCTTTGCTCTCACCTCGCAGTACTCTGTGATGATGCAGAAGAATTCCCCATCCAAGAAGCTGTCGTTAAACCTGACGATGTTTGGATGGTGGAGCTTGGAGAGCAGCTTAGCCTCATGCATGGCGTCTACTGTCTCATCAGGAGCTAAATCGCTGCATGATATCTCCTTCAGGACCTTCCTGTCATTGACCATGTCAAATTGCAAAAACAAAACAAAAACATTCTTTCATCTTGTTAAATTTGTAAGCTACTCCTGAGGGTTTACTTGTTTTTTGAAGTTATAGAGGGTGAGTAAAAAAAAAAGAAAACCCAAATGTTGGGACTATTGTTTTAGTGAAGTTCTGCATGTAGCACTTTCAATATCTAGCATATGAAAGCTCAATTCATGAGTATTCTTTTAGTACAAGAATCATTCAAATCACTTGTGTACTTTTCAAGTTACAGACTTTTAAACACAACCACCGTTTTAAAGTTCTGTCCACGGATAACAAAAAAAGGTGTGTGTTCTTTCAGCAAAACGAAAACAAATCACATAGGGATGTGTGTAAATTGTTTTCGGTTTGCTGAAAGAACGCACGCCTTTTGAGTGATCCGTGGACAGAACTTTAAAACGGTGGTTGTGTTTAAAATTCCGTAACTTGAAAAGTATGTAAGTGATTTGCATGATTCTTGTACTGAAAGATAGCTTATGAATTGGGCTTTTATATCCTAGATTTTGAAAGTGCTACATGCAGAACTTCAATAAAACAAAAGTCCCGACATTTGGGTTTTGTGTTTTTTGACTCACCCTGTACAACCTTGAATATGTATACTAGGACCTTTTGGCTGGGATCCATTCTCAATCCTTCAAAATCCTCTAATTACCGCCAGGTAATAATCGGATACAGCCTCATTCCTCCAAAAGCATCTGTTATTTCTTGCATTTGTGCAGTGGAGGGGTGACCACCGCCTCAATCCTTCCAACTCCTCCAACAATCATTGTAATACAATGAGGAATTGTTGATGATATCCAGAAGTGGTGCGGATAACATCTGGTATAATCTAGGCATAATTTATGCATTGCTATTGCATAAACAACAAGGTGCAGCTTAAGACCTTGACCCAATGCATCCTTCAAAATCAATTGGCGCTAAAATGGCATACAGCCTCAATTCTCTCCAAAATCCCCCCAAACTGCCTAGTTGATTTTGGAGGATTGAGGAGGGTTAGGGTTACAATTCGCACAATTTTTCTGCTACGTTAACCCTAACCCTCCAGGGTATGTTTGCTAGAACCCTGCCAAACGTAGCAACATGCAACACACAAGCCTGCCAAATGCAGCAAGATCCATCAGGGGAAAAGTCTCGAGGCCAACACTGCCTGAGATTCCCTGGTCACCGCATGCAGCAGGATAGAACTGTGGCATTGTTCAATGGGATCGCCTTAGCTCTCATTGTTGGTAGCTGAATGCATCAAAGTGCACCAGTTCTTTTCACCTGATACACTACGTTGCATCTGGCAAGATTAGGATTAATCTTAAGGTTTCTGCTGAGCGATTTTGTGAAACTGGTTCCCGTACTTACCATTCCTCCTCCCCTTTGCTGGTGTTTGCCTTGGTGTCGTGCACCAGGTAAGCCGTGCCATAATTGCCACTGCCTAGCTTCTTCTCCACCACGTACCGGTTGGCCAAGACCCGATGGTCACTCTTGTCGTCCTTGGGCTTCTTGACACCTCGCGCTGGAGGCATGGCGGCATGTAGACCTTTGAGTTGCAGGGGCTGAGGAGGAAATGTAAGGATCACGTCAGGTTTTCAGTGCAGCAAAAATAGCAGAATGAATTTGAAGCTTGTGTTCAAGGATCTGTGACAACACTGCATTAACCTACCGCCTTTTAACATGGTCTTGCGATAGTAGGGTTGGAAAGAATTCCATACCTGGACATCACTTGACACCCTGTGCACAAACCTAATGAGAGTGGTCTGAAGAAAAAAAAACACCTCACGTTCCACCACCCCTGCCTCACTGAGGCCGGGGCCTGGGCCAGAGTTGTATTTATTTGGAATTGGGCGAGTTCGACACCTTAGCCCCATAAATGTGGCCAATTTACTGGACTACCACCATAAATAAAGGCCACACTTCCACCATGTACAAAAACATGTCGAACTTTGTCAAATTTTGATTTCACATTTAGGCTTAGTTTGTACTGTAGTTTCTTTTTGCTTTAGAAGCATACTCGCCCTCTTTATAGGCTAATCAGAAAGTGCTGCCTTTGGAAAGATTTCCATATACGAAGTTCACTAATTTTCCTCTGTATTGACCAACCCCCCAGATAGCAATTTCATGTCATCAAAGTTAATTTGAGCAGTGAGAAAATACAAGCATTTTCTTAGAAAACAGTCCAATCTCATAGGGTTTGTACACAGGGTGTTGAGTGAACTTCGTATATGGAAATCTTTCCCTGCCTTTTTCAAATGCCTAATTTTCATGAAATTTCATGTTGAAATTTTGATACGCAAACGTGTGCAAACGAATCTGGAAATGTCACGAAAATAGGCATCTGAAAAAGGCAGCACTTTCTGATTTAGAGGGTGAGTATGCTTCTAAAGCAAAAATAAACTACAAACTAAGCCCAAATGTGAAAATCAAAATTTGACAAAGTTTGACATGTTTTTGTACATGGTGGAAGTGTGGCCAAGCTTTATTCAATACGGAGGTAGTCCAGTAAATTGGCCACATATGGAGTTAACTATCGACACCTGTGCTAGTGAGTGCTACGTATGCGTACTGTGTACATCATGGAGGAACTATTCCTTCCTCCATGCGTATTAGCCCCATAAATGTGGCCTATTTACTGGACTGCCTCCGTAAACATAGGCCACACATCCACATGTTCAAAAACGTGTCGACTTTGCCAAATTTTGATTTTCACATTTAGGCTTACTTTGTAGGTTTTTTTTGCTTTAGAAACATTCCACCCTCTATATAGGCCAATCAGAAAGTGCTGCCTTTTTCAGATGTCTAATTTTTGTAAAATTTCATGTTGAAATTTTGATACGCAAACGTGTGCAAATGTATCTGGAAATTTCACGAAAAATGGACATTTGAAAAAGGCAGCACTTTCTGATTAGCCTATATAGAGGGTGAGAATGCTTCTTAAGCAAAAAAAACTACAAAGTAAGCCTAAATGTGAAAATCAAAATTTGGCAAAGTCGACACGTTTTTTGTACGTGGATGTGTGGCCTATGTTTACGGAGGCAGTCCAGTAAATAGGCCACATTTATGGGGCTACATGCGTACATGACGTAGCTAAACGGATGTTCTTTCTTTTGCAACTTTATTTAAATGATTGCCTTTACAATTAAAATGAAAAAAACCTGAGTAAACATTTCACTGAAGTTACCTTTCTGATAAAAGTCCATTTAAAAGCTCAATTTTAATCAAACTTCAACCCTCAAAAGATATTTTATTCTTACCTGGAAAAAAGTGGAAGCGGGACGTCGCAGTGTTGCCAGGACATGAACGCTACTGTATCATCTCTGGGACCCGACTCGTACTCATACATGAGACAGCCACACAAAAGTACCGAAACCAAACTAGCCATTAATTGTGAAAGGCGCCCTCTGCATACTTGTAAATGCGTGAGTGATTGATGATCACGTACGTGCGCGCGTGCGCGCGTGACATGGCGACAAGGGGCGCGAATGCATGTATGATGAGTGTACCCTAACGTGGCGCACTTCGAAGCATACCCAAATTTCCTCGTGTAGTGTTGCCAAACCTCTTTGTTGACAAACCTCAAATTCATGCAGTGAAATACTGGTACTTTTACCTTATTAATGCTTGCTGTTTAACCTCTGTGAACAATTTCGGTTTCATAAAATTTAAGCCGAAATTAAAAAACGGTGGCGTCCGGAAATTGGGCACAATTTGGCGGAGTGTTCCCTAACGTGGCGCACTTAAATAAATCTCGGGAAATTCCAAATTAACATTTAAGAATTTCTGAAAACTTTATAAATTCTGATAAATCATTATTATCTCTACTTACATACCCAGCCAGATGTTTGTCACAAAATTATTTTCTTATTTTTCGGGGCATTTTCAAAGGGTTCACTTTGCACTTGAAAATAAAATCGGAAAATCACGCCAAAATAAGTTTTTCTTTTAACTTTGTAGCGGGTAAATAAATTCGCGATTTATGAACGGGAGTGTTTATAACTTGATGAAATTTCACTTTCTGTGAAATTTCAGTTAAAACTTTTGCTCTAGCTAGGCGCTACAGGCGAAAAATCAAAGTGCGCCACGTTAGGGGGCGCGCCACATTAGGGTACATCAACAATAGTGCGGAAGTCGGAAGTCAGTCACACAGCTGTTAGTGTTACTCACTGAGTCATGGTGTAGTATGTAGTCAACCCGTAAGCAAGGTAGGTATGCCCCAAAGAAAGAACATTTTTACTGCCATAACGGTCGTTAGAAATTCAACAAAGATTTCTTCGAAAGAATGTATGAAGAGAATTAGCTCTACTGAGTGGAGCGTTGAATTACGGGTACCCCTCCATATATGGAGGGGTACCCGTAATTCAACGCTCCACTCAGCTAGAGCTAGAAGAGAATATTGTATGATGACGTACATGTGTATGGCCACTTCATCTCAAAGGTCTGTCATGGAAAAAATGTTGCAACCTGACGCCACTTCCGCGATTGTGTTAAAAGTCTATGGAGAGTCGAGGCAATTTTCTAAGTATTTCCTAACAAAATTGGAAATGTTTCTCAGTCCCAGATTCATGTCTTAAGTCTTATCATCGTTTTTGCCATGACTGAAAAAGTGACGTCAGGTTGCAACATTTTTTCTGGAAACACTTTGAAAATGTTCTTGAAAGTTTGAATGCAACATTGGTGTTTTTGCAATGCCGGAACGATGGCAGCTGCAGTTGAATATTGCGTTACGGCTGCCGTAACATATAGCCACTGCCTATATATTATTTGACGTTTGATGCGTCCGCCATCCATTCCATATCATGCACGCTCAAAACTAACCCAACAAGTTGGAGTGATGTTTCTTAATGCCTTGCCAACTGTATCCAGTTGGTATCCAGATTCAGATTCAGAATTTTTTTTTAAATAGCTGGAATTTGCATCAGGGGAGTTGTATATCATTCCAGAGTTTGGTTGATTATCATTACTGACATATTTTATAACTCCTAGTACATGTATAAACTGCATATGATGTAAATATTCCTACTTATAACCTGATTAACCTGAAGAGCGAAAAATGTTAGTGAAGTTATTTGAATCTCATTCTTTTTTTGTTTCGCACAATTTAAGATCAGTCGTTAAGCGTTGCAAGTTGAATCAGGATACTGCATATATATACTGACATGTATGTGGGGGATTTAGGCTGTGTAGATTCATTAACGACCACTGTCTGTTACTGGTGCTTGTTTAACAGTTTACTGCAAACACACATATGTCTTATGTTCATCATTTATTCAACAAACTGTCAGGATTGTGAGTAATCTTTATCTCCAGAGCATTGGCACAGTTACATGTAATTCTCACATCTGTTAAAAGATAATGCTCACACAGTGATGATCTCCAATATCGCACAGTACATGAAATGCCTCCAAAGTCGTACACTGCAAATGTTATACACTCTGTAGTTTGCTGTACTAGTCAACAAGACACTTAGGTGGCCATGCATACAGTCACGCGACAATGTAGTACGATGAACTTTCGAAATACTTAACAGTCAAACAACACAAGAATGATCCAACGATAATTATAACGATAAGCGAATATCCCCCCGAATATGTGATTTGCAGATTATAGGCCTATGTAAGCGACGAAGAAGGGACCAGTTCAAAACCAAATGGCAGTTCTTACACAGCTTAATCAAAGTGATCCTTACTCAGCAGGCCGTGAAGGCAATTATCAGCTAAGTTTGTGGCCTCAAATAACTACATTTCTCCAGAAACGAAGTGATTTCTCAACAATAATTCTTCACAAACTAACAAGCGACATGTCTCCTTTCACTTCCGTACGTTGCTCGGTTACTGGAAACAGCGCCCTCCATCGGCACTTACAAGATTGTAAACAAACGTTCATTCATAAATTTTCGTCCGGAACAATGTACTTCCTATAAGTTCAAGAGTTACAAGTTGGGTTTGACTGGTTGATGGACAATCACGTGTTAATCCCATGTCCATGTGTTTTACTGTACAGCCATTCCATGGTGACTCGCGTGACATTTGAACAAAATGTAAAGTTTTAATGCATTACTGTTGTTAACCTGGCATTTATTCAACTCAAATTAGCATGTATTCGAGTCAGGGCATTGTGAATTTATGGTTTAGTCTTTATATGATTACTTTAAAATCGTTATTTTTTCATGTATCACAGTTTCTTTGACGTGACTCGCATGACAGGATAGAAAAAGGGATTTTTGACATCCCTTGATTCAAATAGCTTTTCCTATGGATCTACCAGTGTTCTAAAAATTATTCTTACTGAACTTAGAACTTAATACCCTCACCCAATACATGCATAAGTTGTATTGTGCCAAATATCCCTTGTTGTAAGAAATGGCCTGAAGAAAATGTGACTCGCGTGACACAAATGCGTGACTCGCGTGACACAGTAGCTTTTCACTTTCACATTATAACTGTAATTTTAGTATAACAAATCAAATCATAATATTATATTAATAAAAATGATTTACCTGTGAATACCTTATGAAAGAGCGTGAAAACTGCTATTTATCCCTTTACTTTGGCAAATGTTGGGGGTGGAAATCTGGTTTAAACACAATATCCTTAACAATGACATAGAGAGAAAAAAATGTTTTGGAATTTAAGTTACAAAGTGATGTCATCAATCCACGGGTGATTATTTCAGGAAAACAGTTGTAATTCTTGGTCATGTAGAGTCACAGTTTCCTTAAAAGGTTAGAGCTGCAATTAATGATGCGGTTGTATAGGAATGTATACAGTACAGTCGAATCTCGTTTGTACAAACTCTGTTAATACAAAATTCTGGTTATAACAAACATAAAGCCTTAGTCCCGACTGTGCATTTATGTGCACAATGAATGGGACTGATGTTCCTCTTAGTACAAAATTCTGATATAACAAACAATTTGGCTAGGTTCGAACAAGTTTGTATTAACGAGACTCGACTGTATATACATTTGTAAAAAACTGATTCAATTTCTTGTTACATAACTAATGCTTTTAAAGACTTAATTCGAATTCAATAATTTAATAGGGCCTATTGCACTGTTTCTTTGTACATGTATTACATGTAAATGAAACATTCCTGGCTTGTTACCAGGCGCGGATCCAGAGGGGGGGTTTTGGGTGTCAACCCCCCCCCCCCCCAGCTCTGTCCAAAAAAAAATTCTCATACAAATTCCCGAAGAATAAATCGAACCCCCCCCCCCCCCCCGTGACACCCCCAAAAACATTATACTGGTCTAAGGTCCGCCTGTTCAAAATACGGTACACCATTCTGTAATATGTTCATCGAATTTGAACAGCGCTCCCGATTGAAATTGGTACCAGCCCCCCCCCCCCCCACCCCCCGTCCCCCGTCCCCCACCCTCCCCATTTTTTTATTTTACGGAGGCCAAGTGTCCGGAGAAAAAAATGTGTGTACATTTTCAGATTTTTTGGCTGATGAAACACCCCCCCCCCCCTGCAAAAATTCCTGGATCCGCCCCTGGTGACTCGCGTGACATACATCATGTGTGACTCGCGTGACATTCTTGAGATAGTTTTTTCTACAAGGGATGTAGAGCAAATACGAATATTCATACTTTTATTGATAGACCACCACTATTTCATTTACAAATATCAAACACTAGCTGAATCCCTCTCTAGTTATTAAGTAATCTGAAAAAAAGTCCTTTTTTTGTGACTCGCGTGACATATTTTTGAGGGTGTTTTCACGATGAAATAGTGGGAAAATACTGAAGACATTTGGAAAAATTCTCAATGTTTTATCAAATAGACTGGAATAGCTACCAAATGTATGCAGATAAAGCACAATCTTATGAATGAGCTTCAATTACTTCCTCAGTTTGTGATTTATACCCCTGACCCTCTGTTTCGCCCACAAAATTCATCCATGTTCAGGAGGCTGAAATTTTAATTCAAATGATTTATTTTAAAAAATCTTTTGAGATTTAGATGGTTTCAATATTCCTCTTATCAAATACAACTGACAAAAATTTATTCCTTTCACTTCAATTTTTGAGTTTGGTGATGACCCTTACATGGAATGGCCGACTAGTATATATTCTTTTTGTGAACTCGGTGGCAAAGATCTAAAACTACCAATTTTGCTGATCTTCAGAGGTTACTCACTTGCATCTCATTTGTGCACAAAACTTCACTTGATCCAGTAAATTTAATTATTTAGGCCCTATGATGTTAAAGGTTAGACTGCAATGCTATATGAGTACTGAATGTTTCGACATTGTCACCATATAACAATTTTACACTATTTCGGATCTATGGATGAGGAACATGGTGTTCAGCAAGAGACCTTGGTAATTTACACCTCAATTTATTCATGTACACATTTTATCCCCTTACAGGTGAATGTATAGCTGCAACTTGTTTCTCAGGGAGAAGATGGTACACACCTTTTCCATCAATCTTGGCTATTCAAGTGACTTCAATACAAGCTGCACTGCATGTTGACATTGCTAATCTTGCTGGTGCATCATGGGAGTCAAGGGACTTACTTCTATGATTGAGCAGCATCCGTCATTGTTCACAAGGCATTGCCTACATGATGCACGTCTCGTTATTGATGGCTATGCGCTCCTGTTCTACCTGTACCTAGATCGCCCTCCCTGTGATAATGGACACCATGGTGGCCGTTACCAGACCTTTTCGGCCAAGTGTCACCTCTTCTTTCTCAATCTTGCTAAGTGCAATATTTCTCCGTATCTTGTGTTTGATGGAGCCTTAGAGATGGACAACAAGAAGTTTGCAGAAACCAAATCTAGGAGCCAGGAACGTATCCGAACGGCTGTTGCTATTCCTAGTGGTAGCGGTGGGATAGCCGTTTCTCCTTGCAGTGTATTGGTGTTCATGAAGGTGCTGGATGATCTTGGCATTCAGTATGTATTTTGTGACTTTGAGGCAGATGCTGAAACTGCAGCTCTGGCTAATGCTTTGGACTGTGCAGCAGCTTCCCGTGACAGTGACTTCTACATCATGGACCTGAGAGATGGATACTTGCCACTGGACCACTTTGACTGGAAGAATCCTAGAAGGATTAAGGTGTCAGAAGCAGCAGCACAGCCAAGTGGGTGGAAGCATAAGAGGACAGCCAACCCATCATCGGGTCAGCTGTACATTGAGTGTATGAAGTACAAGAGTAGTGCCTTCTGCAAGATGTTCCATGTCAAGCAGGCATTACTGCCCATACTTGCAACTGCTGTTGGAAATGATTACAAAGACACCTTTGGAGCCTCTCTTGACCCATTCCAAAGCTTTGTTCGTTCCAAGTTTTTTCGATCAAAGGCGGGCAGGAGGAGCTACAACCAGATTGTTAGTTATCTTTCCTGGCTGAGTGAAAAGGAGACAAAGGAGGAAGCCATCAATGACATGGTCAGGCATGTGAGAGGAGCTGATCGAGAGAAACTGAGACGCTTGATTGATGCATCCCTTGAGATGTACCACTTTTCAGATAGCCTGACCGTGGCGCACTTTTCTGGTGGTCTGTTGAATCCTGAACGAAGTAAGTTGGCAGCGTGTGCTTCTGTACCACCCTGGTTTGTTGCTCTGCTGCATCAGGGAAAGGTTGCAGCAATGTGCGCCAATGTCCTTTGTAACAAAAGGGTCTTCCTTACAATTCAGGTGGAAGACTCTCGCCAGCCCAGTGCTGGGGGAGCATCACTTAACATCAGAGCCATCTTGTACGGCATCTTGCTTCAGGAGCAAAAGTCAGCCTCTAGAAGGCCACCAGTTGTTGAGGAGTATGCACAGTCATCTGGGAGTCTGAAGCACAGTATTGTCGAGCCAGCCCATGACATCGCTGGAGGTGATGGGCGGAAGCTAGCTTTGCCCAGTCTACAGGATATCCCAGGTATGTGTGAAACTGATCGCAGAGCAATTCTCCTTGCTACAGCAGGGATTGATGGCTCAGTCATTCGCAGCATTCCAGCGTTGTTCCAACTTGCTACTTGTGTGACTTTAAACTTGCTCAGTCATGCAGACCCACCTGTCTACTCTGACCAGATAGTAGCCCTTCTTGTCAGCTGGTTACATGGAGTTGCGGCAAGCAGGCAGAGATACATCAACAAAGGCCAAGGCACTCCAAAGCTCCTTCAAGTGGGCCTGGAAAACTCTGATGTGCATGCCATCCTCACAAACTGTAAGCCACATGAGAATAAGTACAAGGAGTCTCGACAGTTAGATGTGGATGTCATCCAGGCAATGGCACAGTGGCAGCAATGCATGCTTGACTTAGTCCATCTGAATAAAGTACTGCTTGGTCCATATGCATATCCTGACATGTCAGTCCTGTACAATGGTCCTCTGATTCACAGTCTCTGCATCATTCTGAAATCGATTTCTTCCACAGAGCAGCAATTACAGTGGGTGGTGAGAGAGCTCCTGCGTGGCACAAGGCCAAGAGTTCGCGCGTTGCTTGATCAGCTCCTTGAGCCCTCCTGGCCCTTTCTCATGCCAAGGAAGAGGACCAAGAAGAGAAAGAAGGGTAAGAAGGCATCATCCAGGCCAAGAACCTCAAAGCCATCCATGGACACCCCTCCTGCGAGAGGTGCTGAAGGTGCTGCAGAGGGAGACACTGTTGAAGTGACTTATGGTGTCCAGGTTTTCAGCAGGTTTGCTGCACTGGGACAGAATTAGTGAGATCCGCTAGTTCGATTACTTTGACCTGTATGTCTTTGATGCTGTGCATTCTGCTTATATACTTCAGTAGGCTATGGTGCACATCCTTTTTTGTTCTAATAGTGTTCAATTATTTTGATCAATAGAAGCACAATGACATACATTTGTACAATGTGACTGATATATCCCATTCTGTTTATTTTATAATATTTTATAGTAGTTTCTTGATGTTCAGAAGAAATTGATGTATCTTTTGTGTCAAATGTTCAAAGTATTACATATTTTTAATTTGGATATAATTGTTAAAGTATTTTACACTTCCTTCAAAAAGGTATTTGCCCTTTTGTATTTACCCTTTTATCAATTTAGTTGTGAGTTTCTGTTAAGCTTTTGATTGTTTGTTTTTCCCAGTACCATTTTGCTGGTTGTTTTTCATAGATACCGTTAAAGGGCATCCAATCTCAATTGAGAATCAAATGATATGAAATAGCTTCTTTCACCTCATTTTGGGAAACAAATGCATGTTAACAGTTCAAAACCACACGTAAATCTAATTGCACTGCCTGGCTTGAGGGGATAAATATTTTATCCAAGATTGAAACTTAACTTTAAACTTAACCTTAAACTTATAAAATGTGCACTGCATGTCAACTATCTATATTTGTAAAAGTTCCTATATTGTTCATTTTGAAATATCGGTGCAAAATCTATATTTTTGGTGCAATGGAGACATTAAAATACTTGACTCGTTAGATTCTAGTACAGATTTAAGAAGAAATTGTTCATGCTGTATGCTGTTGTCTTTGAAATTGACATTTGTTTGGTGAACAACTTAACCCTAATCCCGCTAAATGCAACAGAATGCAACAGAATGCAACAGTGGTAAAAAGTTGTTGCAAGTTCTTGCATTTAGCAGCCAACTCAAGTCACCATGCTTTGTTGCATCTTGTTGCATTTAGCAGGGCAACTGCTCACAAGGCGATACAAGAGTATCCACTGTTGCAGTTTGTTGTATTTAGCAGGGTAACTGCTTGGTGCCAGGGCTGGTATGCACTGGGTTCACTGCACAATGCTACAGACATTTAGCAGAGTAACTGCTTGGTGCCAGGGCTGGTATGCACTGGGTTCACCGCACAATGCTACAGAATCCACTGTTGCAATTTGTTGCATTTAGCATGGTTCTCATTTGTGTTGAGTGGAGTGGATATTGTTGCATTTAGCAGGGTACCTGAAGAATACCCATGGGGGGGGGGGGGGTCAGAGTTAGGTGTTTCCATACAAGATAAGAGGCAGATTGCAAATATAACCCACTATGCCTCATAATCATTTGATTGTCAAACCAAGTGTCTGTTTCAAGTTTTGAAGTTTGATTTGGTTTATTCTTCAGAGATTATCTTTTTTTTTTACTTTTGACTTAGGATTTTGAATGTGAGTTCAAAGATTATGATGTTGGCAGGTTTAATTGAATCTGTTAAGTATGCAACTTCATGTATAATTTTGCAAAAATTTTTAACTTTTATAACTAAATGAAAAATACTTCATGTGTAAAGTTATTATATATATTATATATCTTATAAAACTGCAAATTTTAGCTCAGTGCAGCTTTTAAGTTTACATTTATGCATCATGATTCTTTGTACATTTCCAGGATAACTGAATTTGAGAAATGTTTTAAAACTTCAATATATATGTGTATCTAATAAAAAAAGTGATTGAAAGAAACAAATGCGTATCATTGTTTTGAGGCTGATTAGAAACAGAAAAGGGCTGCAAAAAATAAATTAGGTCACTTTTAAAAGAAGATTTACCCACTTTGATCCCCAACCCAAAACCTTTTATGTTTATGCTAAAGTATGTAGTACAATGTACTGGTTTGGACTGGGTTGCATACAAGGGATGGATAGGGGAGGATATCATAGATAGATGATTGGAAAGGTCAACGTCGGCAGTACGTACGTTCTGTACTTTAAAAAGCGTCTTTGAAAAGCGGCAGGCTAAGTACATGAAAAAATATTTCAAGAAGTGGGCTAGGGGAAATATTTTACTCCTCTTGCTCAGTCTGGATCGATCCCCCGTCTTCCGCTTGCAGTGCACTTGCCTATCGAGAAGGATGTTATATTATACTGGTTTGGGTTGAAAATCAAATGGACGTCCGGACTTCAAAGGGGTGCATACCTATGTTCCCCAATACCGATGTCCCCCGAAATCCTTACCGTACAACCCTAACCCTAGCCCTAATCCCAAAGATTTCGGGGATCATCGGTATTGTGGGGAACATCGGTATTGGGGAACATCGGGTAGACCCCCTTCAAAGGCACTGGCAACAGACCTCTGTAAATTTACATGAAGGTAGGAAATACTTTGCACTATTTATTTAATTCGTGGTACCTTTTTGTATTTTTTTGTGTGGAGTGTATTCCGGCGCACCGGTGTCACGGTCTCACTTCTCCAGCGTGCTAGATTCTCCGGGTGAATGCGGCGGATAATTGAGCACGTTACAGTGCACGTTACATGAGCACGATACATGCTCATGTGTCCGCTGTGCTTACTTTTCCTCGGGCTGTTCTGAAGTCTACCAAGTCCATATGTAACACAGTGAGGGACACCCAAGAATGTGTTATGTAACACTTCCTGTGGGTCGATCTAGCTATTGAGCTTATTATAGAGAGGAGTATGGTCATTCCATTCCATGGTCTTGCAAGCACTCTGATTTGTGTTCCCAGCGTCGTGTGGGTGTGCGAATGGGTGGGTGTGACTACAAATTTGTATCCTTGTGGAGACACACACATAATAGGGAACAAAACATTGTAAAGGTCTCCACAGGGCAATTTCTATAAATGAATAGGTCTCCACAACCCTTACAGAAATGTCCCATGAGCATCCCATGGGATTCCCATGGGGTCCCATGGGATTCCCATGGGACCCCATGGGAAACCCATGGGGTCATCAAGAACACCATGTAAGTTAAAATGATCATCATGGGAAACCCATGGGAACACCATGGAGATTGCATGGACAACATGGGAACACCATGGGGATTTTACGAGCTCCATGGGAACACCATGGGGATTTTATGAGCTCCATGGGAACACCATGGGGATTTTACGGACACCATGGGAACACCATGGGGATTTTATTGACATCATGGGAACACCATGTGGAATTAATGAACACCATGGGAACATCATGGGAATTTATGGACACCATGGGAACACCATGGGAACCCCATGGCGATTTTATGGACACCATGGGAACACCATGGGGATTTTATGGACACCATGGGAACACCATTGGGATTGTATGTCACCATGGGAACACCATGGGGATATACTGGACACCATGGGAACATCATGGGGATTTTAGACACATGGGTACACCATGAGGATATGGGGATTTTAGACACATGGGTGTCTATGAGGATTCGGACGCCATGGGAACACCATAATGTGGGTGATATAAATTATGGATACTGTTGCGTTCCCTAATAGCAGTTCATGAAACATTTATTAGAGTCAACAATAATTCAATAAGTTGGAGTGAAACAGAGCTTTGGGGTGACAGTCACACATGTCAATACACTGATTTATTCATCTCATCACTTTACATAACTTTGTTAGATTTCATCAACCTATAAGGTTTCTCCTTTTGATAGTCTTTGGTAGCGTTATAGAGATAACAGGTTGGTGTCTACAAAGTCTATACATGTACTATGTACAATGGCAAAACCATGTCAACCAATACGAACTGAGTGGGCACCGGCACGATACGGGTTATCGACGGCCAGACCGAAGCGGGAGCGGTCCGCTACGGTAACCGGGAGGCAACGGTAACTGGACGGGGCCAGCAAGTGTACCAGGCCGCACTACAGTTCGAACCAAAGTGTGCATGTGGCGTATCGGGTATCCAAGGTCAATCGAGGCACTCTGCACCAAGGATAGTGTTTATGACAAGACCGGGCTAGCATAGCTGTGTATTACTATTTCACCAGCTTCTACACACTCCTCAAGGGATCTAGGAGAAGGATGCTTCATAATAACACTAGTACTAGTGATTGCACTATTACTTCACCGCGCCTCAACCACCGAGGGAGGCCGATGCTTCGTAGTGACAAGAGTCGCACAACAATCGGTCTGTCAGAGTCGAGTTCGTCGCACATCATACGATTTACCGCACAACATATAAGTTCGCCGCACAACTTTGGGTTTAGGGTTCGTTCGCACTACATTGGTTTCGTGGTTCGCCGCACTGCCGAAAGTGAGTAAAACCTCCGGTATTTATAGGCAGTAGAAGTCTCGGGATTAAATAATGCATGAGCACTGATTTAGGAATTAACCAATAGTAATCTTCCATGTCTTAGGGTCACATGACTAGTCACATGATTTACTAAGAGTGCCTAGTGCAAGAGACTAGAAACGTGTGCATTTACATAAGGGAAAACATGGAGAGAGGAGTGTGCAAATACAGAGAGAGATGTGTGCAAATAGTTAGATCAGAGTGCAAAAGTGTTTACACAACATCTCGAGCAACCTTGATGGAGTGAGTGACAAGCTAAAAGGTTACTGTGTCACAGGTTATTGACACCGCAGGATGTCTTACCACGCCCAGCTACGCGACCACGCAAGGGTAACATTCCATTCCCTCGAGCTAAGTACGGGACTAGAAAACTGGACCGTGAACTCCGGTTAGTGTTCATGGGTAACGCACGGGGGAGAGAAATGCTGCGTGCCGCTGAGCAGTCTCTCGGAGATCGCCAAAGCACGCATGCTATGGGGAAAGGAACTTAGCTCGCTGGGGCGAAGGGAGGTGTGGTCAGTCGCGCACATGTACATCGCTACATGAATAATGCATACAGTAGCGCGCGTGGTATTGCATCATGCGCTGTGCTTGGTAAGAGACCCTGGGAATAAAAGTGCAAGTTGGCAATTTACGATAAATGGGTAAACTACAGGAACTATAAAAGACAACAATAAGATTGTGTACTTCATGGACAGAGTGAATCCAGAGGGCGCTAGATTTCCATAATCAAGCATTCTGGGTTCGTAACAATACAATGGGAACACCATGGAGATTTAAAAGGCAGCACGCGTGGACACTGCCGGGTTATACTGGAGAACATGCATGTGCCATGAAAAACCATCATAGACCCAATTGCACTCCCAAGTTATAGGCAAACCTTTCTTTGATTTAATTACTTATTCGCCTAGCTGTAAATTTGAATTCAATTAAAAATATTTCCCTTGTGGCCATAGAGGTTATCAAGAATTCTATTTGTTAAGCTGACCATGGGAAACTCCTGTGGATGTTCACCAATTGAACACAATGGGATAAACACCATGGGACACCATGGGAACACCATGGGAACACCATGGGACCACCATGGGACATTTTTGTGAGAATCTCTTACAATAACGAGTGTTGTAATTGCACATTTTTGAATTTTTCTGTTGATAAGTGAAGTTAAATGATGCATACAGTATTTTTTTATGTGGACAATGTGTCATTCAAACTTTGGATATATTGATTCATTTATTATTATGGTTGGAAACATTTATGAGAAAATAAATTGAAAACACTGTGATAATATGGTACAACTTAACAAGTGGTATGGGAGCAATAATGTGGACTTTAGTCGTAGAGTGCACAAGCCACTCCTGTTACGTGGAACAACCCCCCATCGGAGTTCCGTGATGTGCTTTACCTATTTGGTGAATAGCACTTAACACACAGGGTTAAAATGTATAGGAAGTTGTTATTGAAAAATACCATGGAGCAATAATTTTTTTGAGAAATGAAAGGAAACCATACATGGGAAAAAGCCATGCTACATGGTGTCCAATTCACCATGCAATTCCCATGGGGTCCCATGGGAAAATTTCCCATGGGAATTACATGGGACATTTCTGTAAGGGAAGGTTTTCACGAAATAGATATATGGGTTTTACTCAAAAACTCGGAATTTCCAAGGTGGGTTGATTTGTCGCAAATGGAAGAGTTTTAGAAAAGGGATATTTAGTCCAAATTTCAGCCAAGGAAACTAATTCTGGTTAAAATAAGAGCATTTTGAAACTTCACTTTCAAAATTGAACACTTTACTACACGAGAACAAAGGAATGTCTCCACAAGGATACACATTTGAGAATGTGTGTGTGTGTGTGTGTTCATGGAGGAATAATTAAGAACGAGCTCCTTGGTCTGTGCAACGTTCCTTGCTCAGGCTCGTTCGTGGTTGTCTTTATTTTTGCAACCATCCTTCAAGTTTTTTGATTACATGTATCGGTATGAGTTGCGCGCGCCACGAACATTCTGGATTCGACTGGTACCTTGTAACGTATACACACAAATATCCTAAAGTCTCACGTGCACCAGAGCAGTACAACCCCAAAGAACTCAGCACACAAATAAAGTTGGCGGGAATGTACACTACTGCGCAATTTGCGCATGCGTGTTGAGGCGGAATTTCCCTCTGCGGAGAAGCTAGCACGCCGGAGCAGTGAGACCGTACGTGACACCGGTGTCACGGTCTCACTTCTCCGGCGTGCTAGCTGGCCGCAGAGGGGGGTACGAGCGAAATAATCAGCAAACATGGATGCCTGCGGTCGCAGTTTGACCCGCTGAAGTATCGGTCAACATCACGCTCGAAGTACTTTGATACATTTTTCTTTCCACGTGGACAGGAATTTAAGGCAATCAAAGTCACTTTTGCAAACCTTAGCGCAAAAAAACAGAGAGTATTTGATGCATTTTTTTTGTTTTTCCGTATCGTGTTGTACGAAAGTATTGGGTCACAAATTCAAAACAGGCGACAGTTTAGGGGATAATTTTTCAGTTTTGCTGAGTAATTGTAGACTTGTCTTCACTGAAAAATGGTAAAGGATGCCACGGAAAGTGCAATGTATAAATATCATTTAAGTCGGAAACCGTTTCAATTGGAAAAGTAAGGCCTTCTCACGTAGTCCTCTTTCTACTGTCGCGCCACCACCCTCTAGTGTCGCCCCACTTACCGATGATCATATTTTTTGCGCGAGTGTGACGACACGAATAAGGCTGTGATGACGTCATTGTATGCATATTCATTAGTTACCCGCTCTATCCTTAGTCTGGTTCCCAGACCAAAAGATTCCGACTATTCCTGATGAATCTTAGGTCAGGTCAACCTCGTCCCCATATAGTGCTTACTTTATTTCCAATCGCGTTTCCAATCCCCCAGTGCTTACTTTATTTCCAATCACGTTTCCATGAGAGAGCAGGTAGTGGTGCGCGCGTACTGCTCGACACCCTGGGGACGAGGTTGAGGTCAGGTAGCCGCCGGTAGCGTAATTTTTATTCCTAGGAGGGTTAGGGGCAATGTCATGAATAATTCATGTTATCCATGAGAACGGACAATGACATCAACAGCACTGTTGTTAGTTACTCAACTAGTTACAATACATTAAAGGGAATATACATCATTTGCTTTTGTTGTAATTTTCAGAAATGGATGGAATTGGGGGGTTGGAAATATATAGCAAATATAGTTACACTGACTTTTTTGAGGTTTTGGGTTCGAAAATGCTATAAAAACCAAGAAAAACAATCATTTTCCTGTAGTCTGGTTCCCTGACTCCATTTAAGAAGAAACAGAGCAGTTTAAATACATTGGGGAATTGTAAGGTCAGGGAACCAGTCTAGCTGGCTTGTACCCGTTCATAGGTGTGTAATCGATTGCAAACAAGTGCGATGGTCAACTGGGGCCAGTATTTGAAAAAAAGCCAGTTTTTTCCAACGCTGGTCGGCCGATCATCGTTGGAAATTGATACAAAAATACCACTTTTCTTGAAAATGACAGTATACCAGGTGCCATGATTTTACAGGATGCTTTACACTGTCATTCACTAACAGTCCAGCAAGGTATTTCAAAATGATCTGGTAGTTTTATTTTTTGATAATTGCAAATGTTGTATTTTCCCTTTAAAGCATTTTAAAGAACGGTTGTCGTCGAGCTACCACACAGTAGCTTAGTGGATAGCGAGATGAGCTATGGATACAGAGATCCCTGGTTCGAATCCACGTCGTCGCGGCTGATTTTCATCAGCTATATTTCTTCTCCAAATTTATCGCTGAGATAATTTTAATTTAAGGGGAAAATAGAACGAGAACCTAAGTCTTGCAATGATTCAAAGGAAAAACTGAATTATTCATGACATTGCCACTAACCCTCCTAGGAAAAAAAAATTACGCCCTCCGGTAATACAATGTATTACAATTTACATCACGACGACTAAAACGGGAGGAATTCCTCCTTTTTCCGAAACTGTCCGAAGTTTGCCGAATTCATTTCGTCGACAATCGGATAGTGTCCGAGTATTTCCGAGTATAATATAGGTTTTATTAACTGCTAATAGCTTATTAAAAACTTAAAAAAAATAGTTGATAATTAATATCCATTGCTTTTATTAAGAAAACTTGAAATTCAACGACGATTTTGCACTCGGATCGTATACGAGGGACGAACTTTTTACTGCGTCATGCACTAGTTTGAATTTGACGACCGTTACCGGCATTTTCCAAAACGTGGCGTGGTCTCAATTCGGCTCCGCCTGCTAACAGTGCTGTTTGGGTGTCCAACTTTGAAGATTCCAGGTTAAAATTAGTCATTGTTTTTTTACAGAAGTATTAAACTGTATATCATAACTGTATGATATATGAAGCAAGTGATTTATTTTTAAAAAAATTATCGGAACATTAAAAGCTTTATGTGATAAAGCGAATTCGGAAACGGAGTCGTGCTTTGAAAAAGGGCCGTCCATGTCGTCATGTTTATTTTTAGCCACGGAGGCTGCCTGACCTCAACCTCGTCCCCAGGGTATCGAGCAGTACGCGCCCACAACTACCTGCTCTCTCATTGGAAACGCGGTTGGAAATAAAGTAAGCACTGGGGGACGAGGTTGGCCTGACCTACAATTTAGACGTGTAGACGTCGAGGGAAATTGTCAGGTCGGGGAACCAGACTACTCTATCCTCGAACCTTTTTATGCTATGCGCGCGCTAGCGGAAGTCAGTCACACAGCTGTGACCTGGTTACTGTTAAATTACGTTAGTCATGGTGTAGTCAACTCGTAAGTGAGGTAGGTATGCCCTCCAAGAAAGAACATTAATTTTACTGCCACAACGGTCGTAAGAAATTCAACAAAGATTTCTTCGAAAGACTGTATGAAGAGAATATTGTATGACGTATGAAATGAATCAATGAAGAGAATATTGTTGTATGACATATGGCCACTTCATCTCAATGAAGGTCTGCCATGGAAAAAATGTTGCAACCTGACGCCACTTCCGCGATTGTGTTCAAAGTCTATGGAGATGTCGAAACAATTTCTTAACAAAATTGGAAATGTTTCTCAGTCCCAGATTCATGTCTAAATGTGTCGTATCATCATTTTTGCAATGACTGACCTTCATTGAGATGATATATAGTCGGACTCTTTTTACAGTTTCAAAACTCCTTCAAGTGGCGATTTTTATCCAGTTCACCAGTCATCAAGGATTTTCGACCGAGTTGTGTAAAAAGGACGATTAAAAAATGTTGTGTCTTTCGGGACTTTTAACGATTTTAATAAATATTAACGTTTTCCAAAACTTGCAAAATTTTCCCTCACCGTGTCTGCTAAAAGGTACCGTTTATATTTTAACATAAATCTTTAATTGCGCTCTGTCCATGAAAGTTCCATTGTCTGGTTCCCATTCTTCAGCTGCAAATGTAAAATGAAGTCGAACGACGATATTTGCAGCGCGAAATCGTAACAACTTTTACGGAATCAAAATAAGCACCGCGCGTTAGCGAAAATAAAACGGCACACCGTGTAAAGTGAATGGCGCCCTCAATCGCCGATCAGTAGACTTGCCTCAGGGATTTGTGTTCTCCTTTCGGGGGAAGGGCAGGGTCTTAAGAAATCATCCTGCAGACATTTTGTCTTTAATCAACTTGAACGTTACAGGGAAAATATCAGACTTTATTCAGGGGGTGTTTTGGTCAAACATAAACTATGAACAAAAAAGTTGGGATCATTATAAAAACCACTTCCCGCATACCGTAGCCTTGACCAAGGCTATCAGCTTGTTCCCATACGAACTTGTTCCCGCTACCGCACACCGCGCACGCCGCGACGATAATAGGGAGTCCACCTCCGTTCGCACACGCCGCGCATGTCTATTTTCACAGGCATCGTACACGGAATAAACCACACCACCCGTCAGATTTTTTTATATTAATTTAAAAAGGAAGAGTTATACTACACATAAGACAGGACAATTCTGGAAGGTTAGCGGGCAATCTCTATTCCGAACGAGGAACGTGATAAGTACCGCGATAATACGGCGTTCCATCCTACAGAGAAAAAAAGTGGCGTCAGGTTGCAACATTTTTTTCTGGAAACACTTTGAAAATGTTCTGGAGAGGTTGAATGCAACATTGGTGATTTTGCAATGCCGGAACGATGGCAGCTGCAGTTGAATACTGCGTTACGGCTGCCATAACATATAGCCACTGCCTATATATTATTTGACGTTTGACGTGTCCACCATCCATTCCATATCATGCACGCTCAATTAAAACTAACCCAACTAGTTGGAGTGATGTTTCTATAATGCCTTGCCAACTGTAGTATCCAGATTCAGATTCAGAATATTTTTTTAACAGCTGGAATTTGCATCGGGGAGTTATATATCAGTTCAGTGTTCGGTTGATTATCATTAGGCCCCCCCCCCAAAAAAAGTCGGTCTCTGGTCAGCGCGCGCGTTGATTTTAATCATGCGCGTCAATCTTTTTTTTTCCAAAATGTTCCGCGGTAGCTCCAACAGCGCCCTCTACTGCCGCACCTCTTCAACTTTTTTTTACCAAAGATCACCAAGGAATGGGAAATTGCACCAAGGCAAATGATCGAAAGCACCAAGGCAAATTATGGAGGACACCAATGTACATGAGGACACCAAAAAAGCAAAATAGTACCCCACCTTGTAAGTACAATCCAAGCTTGAAAAAAAAAAAAAGCCGCTTCGCCGCGTCAATTCCGGAACTTTGGTCTGACCAGAGACCGAATATTTTTTTTTTGGCCTTACTGACATATTTTATAACTCCTAGTACATTGTACATGTATAAACTGCATATGATGTAAATATTCCTACTTTAATATATAACCTGATTAACCTGAAGAGCGAAGAATGTTATTGAAGTTATATGAATCTCATTTTTTTTCTTTCTAATGATTATGTTTTTGTTTCGCACATTGTGACAATTAAAGATCAGTCGCTGTAAGTTGAATCAGGATAGGCCTACTGCATTACTGACATAGGCCCTACATGAACTTCCTATTTGTTCAATGTTTTGGAATATCTATAAGTTCAAGAGTTACAAGTTGGGTTTGACTGGTTGATTGACAATCCCGAATTAATCCCATGTCCATGTGTTTTGTATAGTACATGTATATTCTTTTTGTGAACTCAGTGACAGATCTAAAACTGCCAATTTTGCTGATCTTCAGAGGTTGTAATTCACTTGCATCTCATTTGTGCACAAAACTTGTCACCAGATAACAAATTTACACTATTCCGGATCTATGGATGAGGAACATGGTGTTCAGCAAGAGACCTTGGTAATTTACCTCTCAATTTATTCCTGTACACATTTTATCCTCTTACAGGTGAATGTATAGCTGCAACTTGTTTCTCAGGGAGAAGATTGAACACACCTTTTCCATCTATCTTGACTATTCAAGTGACTTCAATACAAGCTGCACTGCATGTTGACATTGTTAATCTTGCTGGTGCAGCATGGGAGTCAGGGGACTTACTTATATGATTGAGCAGCATCCGTCATTGTTCACAAGGCATTACCTACATGATACACGTCTTGTTATTGATGGCAATGCACTCAAGTACTTCTTGTACCAAGATCGCCCTCCCTGTGATAATGGACATCATGGTGGCCGTTACCAGATCTTTTCGGCCAAGTGTCAGCGTTTCTTTCTCAATCTTGCCGAGTGCAATATTTCTCCATACCTTGTGTTTGACGGAGCCTTAGAGATGGATGACAAGAAGCTTGCAGAAACCAAGTCTAGGAGCAAGGAACGTATCCGAACGGCTGTTGCTATTCCTAGTGGTAGTGGTGGGATAGCCGTTTCTCCTTGCAGTGCATTGGTGTTCATGAAGGTGCTGGATGATCTTGGCATTCCGTATGTATTTTGTGACTTTGAGGCAGATGCTGAAACTGCAGCTCTGGCTAATGCTTTGGACTGTGCAGCAGCTTCCGGTGACAGTGACTTCTACATCATGGACCTGAAAGATGGATACTTGCCACTGAACCACTTTGACTGGATGAATCCTAAAATGATTAAGGTGTCAGAAGCAGCAGCATCATCGGGTCAGCTGTACATTGAGTGTAAGAAGTACAAGAGTAATGCCTTCTGCAAGTTGTTCCATGTCAAGCAGACATTACTGCCCATACTTGCAACTGCTGTTGGAAATGATTACAAAGACACCTTTGGAGCCTCTCTTGACCCATTCAAAGGTTATGTTCATTCCAAGTTTTTTCAACCAGAGACGGGCAGGAGGAGCTACGACCAGATTGCTAGTTATCTTTCCTGGCTGAGTGAAAAGGAGACAAAGGAGAAAGCCATCAATGACATGGTCAGCCATTTGAGAGAAGCTGATCAAGAGCAGCTGAGACGCCTGATTGATGCATCCCTTGAGATGTACCACATTTCAGATAACCTGACCGTGGCACACTTTACTGGTGGTCGGTTGAATCCTAAACGAATTGAGTTGGCAGCGTGTGCTTCTGTACCACCCTGGTTTGTTGATCTGCTGAATCAGGGCAAGGTTGCAGCAATGTGCGCCAATGTCCTATACCACAAAAGGGTCTTCCTTACAATTCAGGTGGAAGACTCTCGCCAGCCCAGCGCTGGGGGAGCATCACTCAACATCAGAGCCATCTTGTACGGCATCCTGCTTCAGGGGCAAAAGTCAGCCTCTAGAAGGCTACCAGATGTTGAGGAGTATGCACAGTCATCTGGGAGTCTAAATCAAAGAACTGTCAAGCCAGCCTCTGACATCGCTGGAGGTGATGGGCGGAAGCTAGCTTTGCCCAGTCTACAGGATATCCCAGCTATGTGTGAAACTGATCGCAGAGAAATTCTCCTTGCTGCAGCAGGGATTGTTGGCTCAGTCATTCGCAGCATTCCAGCGTTGTTCCAACTTGCTACTTGTGTGACTTTAAACTTGCTCAGTCATGCAAACCCACCTGTCTACTCTGACCAGATAGTAGCCCTTCTTGTCAGCTGGTTACATGGAGTTGCGGCAAGCAGGCAGAAATACATCAACAACAAAGGCCAAGGCACTCCAAAGCTCCTTCAAGTGGGCCTGGAAAACTCTGATGTGCATGCCATCCTCACAAAGTGTAAGCCACATGAGAATAAGTACAAGGAGTCCCGACAGTTAGATGTAGAGGTCATCCAGGCGATGGCACAGTGGCAGCAATGCATGCTTGACTTAGTCCATCTGAATAAAGTACTGCTTAGTCCATATGCGTATCCTGACATGTCAGTCCTGTACAATGGTCCTCTGATTCACAGTCTCTGCATCATTCTGAAATCGATGTCTTCCACAGAGCAGCAATTACAGTGGGTGGTGAGAGAGCTCCCGCGTGGCACCAGGCTAAGAGTTCGCGCGTTGCTTGATCAGCTCCTTGAGCCCTTGCAGCTCTTTCTCATCCCAAGGAAGAGTACCAAGAAGAGCAAGAAGGGTAAGGAGGCACCATCCAGCCAGGCGAGAGTAACTTACGGTGTCCAGGTTTCCAACAGGTTTGCTGCACTGGGATTGAATGAGTGAGATCCACTAGTTTGATTCCTTTGACCTGTATGTCTTTGATACTGTGCATTCAGCTTATATAGTTCATTACACCAAGGTTCACATCCATTTTTGTTGTGATCATGTTCAGTTATTTTTATCAGTAGCTGCACAATGACATACAATGTAACTGATATTTCCCATCTTAAAGAAGAAATCTGTTCTGTTTATTGTATACTATTTTATAGTAGTTTCTTGATGTTCAAAAGAAATTGGTGTATCTTTTGTGTCAAAATATTATATATTTTTAATTTGGATATATGATTGTTAAAGTATTTTACACTTCCTTCAAAAAGGTATTTGCCCTTCTGTATTTACCCTTTTATCAATTTAATTGTGAGTTTCTGTTAAAGTTTTTAATTGTTTGTTTTTCCCAGTACCATTTTGCTGGTTGTTTTTTCATTGATAACTTTAAAGGGCATCCAATCTCAATTGAGAATCAAATTATATAATATTATCTTCTTTCACCTCAGTGTGGAAAACAAATGCAGGTTAACAGTTCAAAACCACACGTAAATCTAATTGTACTGCCTGGCTTGCGGGGATAAATATTTTATCCCAAATTGAAACTTAACCTCAAAGTTTAAAAAATGTGCACTGCATTTCAACTATCCATATTTGTATAAGTTCCTATATCGTTCATTTTGAAATATCAGTTGGCGTGTGCAAAATCTATATTTTTTGTGCTATAAAGACATTAAAATACTTGACACATTTAAGAAGAAATTGTTCATACTGTATGCAGATGTCTTTGAAATTGACATTTGTTTGGTGAACAACTATAACTCTAACCCCGCTGAATGCAACAGAATGCAACATTATGCAACAGTGGTAAAAAGTTGTTGCAAGTTGTTGCATTTAGCAGCCAACTCAAGTCCCCATGCTTTGTTGCATCTTGTTGCATTTAGCAGGGCAACTGCTCACAAGGCGATACATATCCACTGTTGCAGTTTGTTGCATTTAGCAGGGTAACTGCTTGGTACCATGGCTGGTATGCAATGGGTTCACTGCACAATGCTACAGAATCCACTGTTGCAATTTGTTGCATTTAGCAGGGTAACTGCTTGGTGCCAGGGCTGGTATGCATTGGGTTCACTGCACAATGCTACAGGATCCACTGTTGCAATTTGTTGCGTTTAGCAGGGTTACTGCTTGGTACCATGGCTGGTATGCAATGGGTTCACTGCACAATGCTACATAATCCACTGTTGCAATTTGTTGCATTGAGCAGGGTAACTGCTTGGTGCCAGGGCTGGTATGCACTGGGTTCACTGCACAATGCTACGGAATCCACTGTTGCAATTTGTTGCGTTTAGCAGGGTAACTGCTTGGTGCCAGGGCTGGTATGAACTGGGTTCACTGCACAGTGCTACAGAATCCACTGTTGCAATTTGTTGCATTATTAGCATGGTTCTCATTTGAGTCGAGTTGAGTGGATATTGTTGCATTTAGCAGGGTACCTGAAGAACACCCGATGGGGGGTCAGGATTAAGTGTTTCCATACAAGATAAGACGTAGATTGCAGATATAACACACTATGCCTCATAATCATTTGATTGTCAAACCAAGTGTCTGTTTCAAGTTTTGAAGTTTGATTTGGTTAATTCTTCAGAGATTACCTTTTTTTTTTTTTTTACTTTTGACTTAGTATTTTGAATGTGAGTTCAAAGGTTATGGTGTTGGCAGGTTTCATTGAGTGTTAAATATGCAACTTCATGTATAATAATGCACAATTTTTAAATCATAATGGTTTATAAAAACTAAATGAAAAATACTTCATGTGTAAAGTTATTAAATGTATATTATGTATCTTAAAAATTATATGATACTGCAAATTTTAGCTCAGTGCAGCTTTAAGTTTACATTGATGCATCATGATTCTTTGTACATTTCCAGGATAACTGAAATTGAGAAATGTTTTAAAACTTCAATATCTAATAAAAAAGTGATTAAAAGAAACAAATGCGTATGTTTTGAGGCTGATTATAGACAGAAAAGGGCTGCGAAAAATTAGGTCACTTCTAAAAAAAGTTTTAACCAGACTGGCAGTTTGACCCCCAACCCAAAACCTTTGTGTTTATGCTAAAAGTACTGGTTTTGACTGGGTTGCATACAAGGGATGGATCGGGGAGGATAGGATAGATGATTGGAAAAGTCAATATCGGCAGTTCGTTCTGTACTTAAGTGGGAATCCTTAAAAACCGGCAGGCTAAGTACATGAATTTTTTTTTTAAAGAATTGGGCTAATAGGGGCAATATTTTACTCTTGTTGCTCTGGATCCCCCGTCTTCCACATGCACTTGCCTGAACGCTACTGTATCTCTGGGACCCGACTCATACATGAGACAGCCACATAAAAGTACCGAAACCAAACTAGCCATTAATTATGAAAGGCGCCCTCTGCATGTAAATGTGTTCTGTATAATAAACGTGATGATTGATGATCACGTGCACGGGTGACAAGGGGCGGGCGGCGTATATAGTGCGGGAGTCGGAAGTCAGTCGCACAGCTGTTAGTGTTACTGAGCCATGGTGTAGTATGTAGTCAACTCGTAAGCGAGGTAGGTATGCCCCAAAGAAAGATCATTCATTTTTACTGCCACAACGGTCGTTAGAAATTCAACAAAGATTTCTTCGAAAGAATGTATGAAGAGAATAGTGTATGACGTATGGCCACTTCATCTCAATGAAGGTCTGTCATGTAAAAAATGTTGCAACCCAACCTGACGCCACTTCCGCGATTGTGTTCAAAGTCTATGGAGAGTCGAGACAATTTTCTAAGTATTTCCCAACAAAATTGGAAATGTTTCTCAGTCCCAGATTCATGTCTTAATATGTCTTATCATCATTTTTGCAATGACTGAAAAAGTGGCGTCTAGGTTGCAACATTTTTTCCGGAAAGACTTTGAAAATGTTCTTGAGAGTTTGAATGCAACATTGGTGTTTTTGCAATGCCGGAACGATGAAAGCTGCAGTTGAATATTGCGTTACGGCTGCCATAACATATAGCCACTGCCTATATATTATTTGACATCCTAGGCGCCATTCCATATCATGCACGCTCAAAACTAACCCAACAAGTTGGAGTGATGATTCTTAATGCCTTGCCAACTGTAGTGGTATCCAGATTCGGATTCAGATTTTTTTTTTAAATAGCTGGAATTTGCATCGGGGAGTTGTCAATTCAGAGTTTGGTTGATCATCATTACTGACAATTTGTGACATATTTTATAACTCCTTGTACATTGTATAAACTGCATATGATGTAAATATTCCTACTTTAATATATAACCTGATTAACCTGAAGAGCGAAGAATGTTATTGAAGTTATATGAATCTCATTTTTTTCTTTCTAATGATTATGTTTTTGTTTAGGACATTGTGACAATTTAAGATCAGTGGCTGCAAGTTGAATCAGGATACTGCATATACTGACATAGGCCCTACATGTACTTCCTATATGTTCAATGTTTTGGAATATCTATAAGTTCAAGAGTTACAAGTTGGGTTTGACTGGTTGATTGACAATCCCAAATTAATCCCATGTCCATGTGTTTTACAATAGTATATTCTTTTTGTTAACTCAGTGACAAAGATCTAAAACCAGTGTTGGAGCAAAGGCTTTGAACCTCAAGGCCAAGGCCAAGGCCAAGGCTTTGACCCTCAAGGCCAAGGCTTTGACCCTCAAGCCTTAAGGCTAAGGCCAAGGCTTAACCCTCAAGGCCAAGGCCAAGGCCCTGTTTTATGAAATGATCACTAATTAAGAACTAATTATAGTCACATAACACATCATCACGAATTGCTCATTAGGCCAAACAAAATAAATCTCCGGTTTCTGGTATGGAGCTTGTCCAAAAAGTGGTGCGGCGACGCGGCTTTTTTTTTTTTTTTTACCTGACTTTTTTTGCTTCAAATGTCGGCTGATGACTGCAAATGGTGCCCGACTAAACTTAGTGCAAATATATAAGAGTCCAGAGAGGCCACATAAAGCTTATTCTCGATCATAACCCCATCTAAAAACACGTTAAAATTGTGCAGTAGCAGGATTCCAGTCAAACCAGTGAGTTTGGCGGTTTTGAGACATCATCTTTAATTGAAAAAAAAAAACTTTTTCATTTTGCCGACGCGCATGGCTACGGCGACGCGCGCGCATACCAGAAACCGGAGACTTTTTTTTTGGCCTTAAGAAGAACAACTTTAAAATGCTCACATACAATGTTTTATGACTGCATTGTATCTATTAAAGTATAAGTTCAGGTCTTCATGAATATGGTTTAACTAAAACAAAATAATGATTTAATTCTATATTGACGCACAATTCTCCCGAGTATAACAAAAGGGGATCCAAGAAACTAATTTGGGGAATTTTAATTGCTGGGCCAACATGGTCAGAAGTATTAGCATTACCTAAAACATACATGGAAAGTGACCCAAAATCTGACCTCAATTAGCATAGTATCAGTTATTGAGGGCAGTATACTCCGAGCATGATCAGCAGTCATTCACTCGTACCCCCTGCCCTGCAAACAGGACGCTGGGAAGGGCAGACGAATTAACGCTCTGATTGGCTAGATTTTGCGTGACCTGTGACCTACACGTCATCACGACCAGTCGTGACGACCAGGACCCTGCAAGGTTTGAAATGGCTGTTAAGACTGCCCATCGCTCTTTTATTCCCATTTATAAATGCGACGCCCTTTTTTTGGTTGAAAAGCTTAATTAGGAAAATCTGTAAAACTTATCTGACTTGTAAATTTTCACTCCTGTCAGTTGCTCAGGCTCCGTTTCGAATTCACGAAGGGTCGAAATGCATATCATTCGACGCTCAAAATGTGTCCAAATGGTCCGCAATGAAAAAGAAATCACATCCGGTGTGGTGTGTATGTATTTCGATGGCAAACTTTTCGGATAGTATTTGCGCGCATTGGCTAACCGCGGTCTACATTGATCTCCATTAGTAAGATGGCGCTGCAGCCAGATGCTTTTTACATAGGTCACGATAAATTACCCAGAATGCCTTCCCAACTTCCTTCACAAGATTCTGTGATGCTCAGCTGCCCTTCCCAGCGCCCTGTTTGCAGGGCGGGGGTACGAGCGAACAGCAGTCACAGATCTATTCCATAATTGTATGCAATTTAAGTGATTATCTCCTTAGCCCCAAAAGTGTACAGAAAGTTATTGCAGCAAATGTACTATAATGGTAACAAAATGTGATGCTATAAACGTGAAAGTGTGCCCAGCACACAAATCTATAGGGTGTTTCCCTCCGCCATGGTAACACGAATAAAATGGTAACAGCAAAATTTCCAACAGATTTATCTGGAAAATGCAAAAATCTATGGGCCTTGAAGAGCCTTGACTCAAAATTGCAAGGCACTGATCCCTCAAGGCCAAGGCCAAAGCCAAGGCATTTGACCTCAAGCCTCAAGGCCAAGGCCCTAAAGTCCAGCCTTAAGGAAGCCTTAAGGCCAAGGCCCAGCATCAAGGCACTACATCACTGTCAAAAACTGCCAATTTTGCTGAACTTCAGAGGTTGTAATTCACTTGCATCTCATTTGTGCACAAAACTTCACTTGATCCAGTAAAATTAATTATTTAGGCCCTACTGTATAATGTTAAAGGTTAGACTGCAATGCTATATGAGTACTGAATGTTTCGATATTGTCACCAGATAACAAATTTACACTCTTCCGGATCTATGGATGAGGAACATGGTGTTCAGCAAGAGACCTTGGTAATTTACATCTCAATTTATTCATGTACACATTTTATCCTCTTACAGGTGAATGTATAACTGCAACTTGTTTCTCAGGGAGAAGATTGAACACACCTTTTCCATCTATCTTGACTATTCAAGTGACTTCAATACAAGCTGCACTGCATGTTGACATTGTTAATCTTGCTGGTGCATCATGAGAGTCAGGGGACTTACTTCTATGATTGAGCAGCATCCGTCATTGTTGACAAGGCATTGTCTACATGATGCACGTCTTGTCCTTGATGGCAATGCACTCAGGTACTTCTTGTACCAAGATCGCCCTCCCTGTGATAATGGACATCATGGTGGCCGTTACCAGATCTTTTCAGACAAGTGTCAGCTTTTCTTTCTCAATCTTGCCGAGTGCAATATTTCTCCTTACCTTGTGTTTGACGGAGCCTTAGAGATGGATGACAAGAAGCTTGCAGAAACCAAGTCTAGGAGCCAGGAACGTATCCAAACGGCTGTTGCTATTCCTAGTGGTAGTGGTGGGATAGCCGTTTCTCCTTGCAGTACATTGGTGTTCATGAAGGTGCTGGATGATCTTGGCATTCCGTATGTATTTTGTGACTTTGAGGCAGATGCTGAAACTGCAGCTCTGGCTAATGCTTTGGACTGTGCAGCAGCTTCCGGTGACAGTGACTTCTACATCATGGACCTGAAAGATGGATACTTGCCACTGAACCACTTTGACTGGAAGAATCCTAAAATGATTAAGGTGTCAGAAGCAGCAGCACCATCGGGTCAGCTGTACATTGAGTGTAAGAAGTACAAGAGTAGTGCCTTCTGCAAGATGTTCCATGTCAAGCAGGCATTACTGCCCATACTTGCAACTGCTGTTGGAAATGATTACAAAGACACCTTTGGAGCCTCTCTTGACCCATTCCAAAGCTTTGTTCATTCCAAGTTTTTTGTAAGGGTCTTCCTTACAATTCAGGTGGAAGACTCTCGCCAGCCCAGCGCTGGGGGAGCATCACTCAACATCAGAGCCATCTTGTACGGCATCCTGCTACAGGAGCAAAAGTCAGCCTCTAGAAGGCCACCAGTTGTTGAGGAGTATGCACAGTCATCTGGGAGTCTGAAGCACAGTATTGTCGAGCCATCCTATGACATCGCTGGAGGTGATGGGTGGAAGCTAGCTTTGCCCAGTCTACAGGATATCCCAGCTATGTGTGAAACTGATCGCAGAGCAATTATCCTTGCTGCAGCAGGGATTGATGGCTCAGTCATTCGCAGCATTCCAGCGTTGTTCCAACTTGCTACTTGTGTGACTTTAAACTTGCTCAGTCATGCAGACCCAACTGTCTACTCTTACCAGATAGTATCCCTTCTTGTCAGCTGGTTACATGGAGTTGCGGCAAGCAGGCAGAGATACATCAGCAAAGGCCAAGGCACTCCAGAGCTCCTTCAAGTGGGCCTGGAAAACTCAGATGTGCATGCCATCCTCGCAAACTGTAAGCCACATGAGAACATATACAAGGAGTCCCGACAGTTAGATGTAGAGGTCATCCAGGCGATGGCACAGTGGCAAGATGGCGTGCTTGGCTTAGTCAATCTGAATAAAGTTCTGCTCAGTCCATTTGTGTATCCTGATATGGCAGTCCTGTACAATGGTCCTCTGATACACAGTCTCTGCATCAATCTGAAGCCAATGTCTTCAACAGTGCAACGACAGTGGGTGGTGAAAGAACTCTTGCGTGGCACCAAGCCAAGAATTCGGGCATTGCTTGATCAGCTCCTTGAGCCCTCCTGGCCCTTTCTCATGCCAAGGAAGAGGACCAAAAAGAGCAAGAAGTGTAAGAAGGCACCATCCAGGCCAGGAACCTCAAGGCCATCCATGGACACCCCTACTGCGAGAGGTGCTGAAGGTGGTGCAGAGAGAGACACTGAGGAAGTAACTTATGGTGTCCAGGTTTCCAGCAGGTTTGCTGCACTGGGACAGTATTAGTGAGATCCACTAGTTTGATTACTTTGACCTGTATGTCTTTGATACTGTGCATTCAGCTTATATACTTCAGTACACTACGGTGCACATCCTTTTTTGTTCTAATAGTGTTCAATTATTTTGATCAATAGAAGCACAATGACATACATTTGTACAATGTGACTGATATATCCCATCTTAATGAAGAAATCTGTTTTGTTTATTTTATAATATTTTATAGTAGTTTCTTGATGTTCATAAGAAATTGGTGTATCTTTTGTGTCAAAATAATATTTTTAATTTGGATATATGATTGTTAAAGTATTTTACACTTCCTTCAAAAAGGTATTTGCCCTTCTGTATTTACCCCTTTATCAATTTAATTGCGAGTTTCTGTTAAGCTTTTGATTGTTTGTTTTTCCCAGTACCATTTTACTGGTTGTTTTTCATAGATACTGTTAAAGGGCATCCAATCTCAATTGAGAATCAAATTATATAAAATAGCTTCTTTCACCTCATTTTGGAAAACAAATGCATGTTAACAGTTCAAAACCACACGTAAATCTAATTGCACTGCCTGGCTTGTGGGGATAAATATTTTATCCAAAATTGAAACTTAACTTTAAACTTCACCTTAAACTTATAAAATGTGCACTGCATGTCTTTGTAAAAGTTCCTATATTGTTCATTTGAAATATCAGTTGGTGCAAAATCTATATTTTTGGTGCTATAGAGACATTAAAATACTTGACTCGTTAGATTCTAGTACAGATTTAAGAAAAAATTGTTCATGCTGTATGCAGATGTCTTTGAAATTGACATTTGTTTGGTGAACAACTTAACCCTAACCCCGCTAAATCCAACAGAATGCAACATATTGCAACAGTGGTAAAAAGTTGTTGCAAGTTGTTGCATTTAGCAGCCAACTCAAGTCCCCATGCTTTGTTGCATCTTGTTGCATTTAGCAGGGCAACTGCTCACAAGGCGATACAAGAGTATCCACTGTTGCAGTTTGTTGCATTTAGCATGGTTCTCATTTGAGTTGAGTTGAGTGGATATTGTTGCATTTAGCAGGGTACCTGAAGAATACCCAATGGGGGAGGGGGGTGTCAGAGTTAGGTGTTTCCATACAAGATAAGAGGTAGATGGCAAATATAACACACTATGTTTCATAATCATTTGATTATCAAACCAAGTGTCTGTTTCAAGTTTTGAAGTTTGATTTGGTTAATTCTTCAGACATTACTTCTTTTTTTTTCATACTTTTGACTTAGTATTTTGAATGTGAGTTCAAAGGTTATGGCGTTGGCAGGTTTAATTGAGTGTTAAATATGCAACTTCATATATAATTATGCACAATTTTTAAATCAACATGGTTTATTAAACTAAATGAAAATTACTTCATGTGTAAAGTTATTAAATGTATATTATATATCTTAAAAACTATATGATACTGCACATTTTAGCTCAGTGCAGCTTTAAAGTTTACATTTATGCATCATGATTCTTTGTACATTTCCAGGATAACTGAAATTGAGAAATGTTTTAAAACTTCAATATCTAATAAAAAAAAGTGATTAAAAGAAACAAATGCGTATGTTTTGAGGCTGATTATAGACAGAAAAGGGCTGCGAATAATAAATTAGGTCACTTTTAAAAAAAGTTTTACCCAGACTGGCAGTTTGACCCCCAACCCAACCCTTGGTGTTTATGCTAAAAGTACTGGTTTTGACTGGGTAAAAAGTGGGTTGCATACAAGGGATGGATCGGGGAGGATAGGATAGATGATTGGAAAAGTCAATATCGGCAGTTCGTTCTGTACTTACGTGGGAATCCTTAAAAACCGGCAGGCTGAGTACATGAAAAAATATTTAAAGAATTGGGCTAATAGGGGCAATATTTTACTCTTGTTGCTCTGGATTCCCCGTCTTCCACTTGCACTTGCCTGAACGCTACTGTATCTCTGGGACCCGACTCATACATGAGACAGCCACATAAAAGTACCGAAATCAACTAGCCATTAATTGTGAAAGGCGCCCTCTGCATGTAAATGTGTTCTGTATAATAAACGTGATTAATTGATGATCACGTGCACGCGTGACACAAGGGGCGCGGCGCGATTGAAGTGCGAAGGTCAGTCACACAGCTGTTATTGGTAGTCAACTCGTAAGCGAGGTAGGTATGCCCACAAAGAAAGAACATTCATTTTGACTGCCATAACGGTGTTAGAAATTCAACAAAGATTTCTTCGAAAGAATGTATGAAGAGAATATTGTATGACGTGCCGGTATGGCCACTTCATCTCAATGAAGGTTTGTCATGGAAAAATGTTGCAACCTGACGCCACTTCCGCGATTGTGTTCAAAATCAAAGTCTATGGAGAGTCTATGGAGAGTCGAGACAAGTACTTCCCAACAAAATTGGACATGTTTCTCAGTCCCAGATCATGTCTTAATATGTTATCATCATTTTTGCAATGACTGAAAAAGTGGCGTCAGGTTGCACCCTTTTTTTCCGGAAACACATTGAAAATGTTCTTGAGAGTTTGAATGCAACATTGGTGTTTTTGCAATGCCGGAATGATGACAGCTGCAGTTGAATACTGCGTTACGGCTGCCATAACATAGCCACTGCCTATATATAATTTGACATCCTACGCGCCATTCCATATCATGCACGCTCAAAACTAACCCAACAAGTTGGAGTGATGATTCTTAATGCCTTGCCAACTGTAGTATCCAGATTCGGATTCAGATTTTTTTTTTTTAAATAGCTGGAATTTGCATCGGGGAGTTGTCAATTCAGAGTTTGGTTGCATGATCATCATTACTGACAATTTGTGACATATTTTATAACTCCTTGTACATTGTATAAATTGCATATGATGTAAATATTCCTACTTTAATAAAACCTAATTAACCTGAAGAGCCAAACATTTTAGTACAGTTATTTGAATCTTTTTTTTTTTTTGTTTCTAAATGTTTATGTTTTTGTTTCGGACATTGTGACAATTTAAGATCAGTGGCTGCAAGTTGAATCAGGATACTGCATATACTGACATAGGCGCTACATGTACTTCCTATATGTTCAATGTTTTGGAATATCTATAAGTTCAAGAGTTACAAATTGGGTTTGACTGGTTGATTGACAATCCCAAATTAATCCCATGTCCATGTGTTTTACAATATTATATTCTTTTTGTTAACTCAGTGACAACGATCTAAAACCAGTGTTGGAGCAAAGGCTTTGAACCTCAAGGCCAAGGCCAAGGCTTTGACCCTTAAGGCCAAGGCTTTGACCCTCAAGCCTTAAGGCTAAGGCCAAGGCTTAACCCTCAAGGCCAAGGCCAAGGCCCTGTTTTATTAAATGATCACTAATTAAGAACTAATTATAGTCACATAACACATCATCACGAAGTGCTCAAAACTTGAATTCTCAAACTACGAAACGCATCGGGGTACGCCTGGCTAGCCGACGGACAGCATGGTTCTCCCCACGTACAAACGTGCGTACTGCGTATCGGCCCCATACGCTGGAATTGCGGCCCCGGCCCGATGCGCCGACAAAAAATGGCGATCACATTTTTTAGCCCCTGATACGCACAATTTAATTATCATACACGCCATTAAAATGCACAATTTGATCGTTACATACGCCATTATTTCATCTTGACATGCAAAATCTTGACCAAAATCCTGTTTTTCCGATGCATGTGTGATCAAAATGCACACGATGACGTGTTCTGTCGACCACCAGCAGCACCCAGCTAACACACAGCATGGTACACTGGTTCCCTTCGCCAGCTAACGGAATCAATGCTGTGATGAAGGACCGGAACCAGTGACTACTGCCTCTCTCCGGTCCATACTTCGTATCATACCGCATGATGATGTAGTGGGCCGAAGTTGGATCGTAAAAATATTACCAAACAAACATCGCTGGAGAAAGAGAATTTCTGCGAATTAATTCACAGAACGTGATCTTTACTTTCTGTGAATGTGTTTTCCATTAAAATGACGAGATTGCAAAGCTCGAACTTGTGGCGAAACATCGTAGCGTGTTTCTGCAGTAGCGCAAGATTTTCGGCCACGTGGGCCGTGAGTTCGGCGCGATGTTCGGCTAGCCAGGCGGAATGTTGGCGGTGCCAGCGGCCGTGATGTATGTTAAGCATGAAGTGGAATCACCGACCTTAGGTGAGGCAAGTTTTAATCACTTTTGATAGCCACTCTTGATAACTTTCGTCGCGCAAATTAAAATAATCCAGGCACAAAATAAACATGATTCCTTGCTCTTCAGTACGAATGATGCTCCATTAATCAGCACCCCAAGAAAATTGGCGAAATAATTTTCCGACCTACTGACGCTATTTTGAAAGGCATGTAATCGGAAGAAAAGTGTTTTTTTTTCTCCACCTTTTTTCTTAATTTGAAACTTACATGTAAAATAATGTAATTCATACTTTTCTAGTTAGGAAGCAATGAAACACAGGTTGTGAAATGTTAATTCTTTTTAAGTTAACAATTTTGATTTTTTTTCTTAAATTACAAAAATATTAGTGACCTACAAGATCTCCTCTGAATTTCAAGGACAAATCTTAAGATAAAGACCCCCAGATTTGCTCTAAAATGCACCAGAGCGCTTCTAAAGTTCAAACATTTTCGGGTTGTTGAATCACAGCAAATCTTCCCAACATGTTTGAAAAAATCCTGGGGAGAACCCTGGCCGACGATACAAATTAATTTGGATTGAAATGTATCGATTGAATATCTTCAATGCTTGAATAGTGGTTTTATACAATTTTTTTTGCAAAAGAACACGCATGGGCTTGCAGAACTGAAATGAAAAAAAAAAAAATTACACAATAAAATTATTTCCCTACCTACCTACCTGGATTTTTTTCAGGCCGTTACCGTAAACACACCATTTTTTTTGTTTGGCCTTACCTAAAACATACATGGAAAGTGACCCAAAATCTGACCTCAATTAGCATAGTATCAGTTATTGAGGGCAGTATACTCAGAGCATGATCAGCAGTCATTCACTCGTACCCCCTGCCCTGCAAACAGGACGCTGGGAAGGGCAGACGAATTAACGCTCTGATTGGCTAGATTTTGCGTGACCTGTGACCTACACGTCATCACGTCCAGTCGTGACGACCAGGACCCTGCAAGGTTTGAAATGGCCGCTAAGACTGCCCATCGCTCTTTTATTCCCATTCATAAATGCGACGCCCTTTGTTTGGTTGAAAAGCTTAATTAGGAAAATCTGTAAAACTTATCTGACTTGTAAATTTTCACTCCTGTCAGTTGCTCAGGCTCCGTTTCGAATTCACGAAGGGTCGAAATGCATATCATTCGACGCTCAAAATGTGTCCATATGGTCCGCAATAAAAAAGAAATCACATCCGGTGTGGTGTGTATGTATTTCGATGGCAAACTTTTCGGATAGTATTTGCGCGCATTGGCTAACCGAGGTCTACATTGATCTCCATTAGTAAGATGGCGGTCTACCGCTGCAGCCAGATGCTTTTTACATATGTCACGATAAATTACCTAGAATGCCTTCCCAACTTCCTTCACAAGATTTTGTGAAGCTCATCTGCCCTTCCCAGCGCCCTGTTTGCAGGGCGGGGGTACGAGCGAACAGCAGTCACAGATCTATTCCATAATTGTATGCAATTTAAGTGATTATCTCCTTAGCCCCCAAAGTGTACAGAAAGTTATTGCAGCAAATGTACTATAATGGTAACAAAATGTGATGCTATTAAAGTGAAAATGTGCCCAGCACACAAATCTATAGGGTGTTTCCCTCTGCCATGGTAACACAAATAAAATGGTAACAGCAAAATTTCAAACAGATTTATCTGGAAAATGCAAAAATCTATGGGCCTTGAAGAGCCTTGACTCAAAATTGCAAGGCACTGATCCCTCAAGGCCAAGGCTTTTGCCCTCAAGCCTCAAGGCCAAGGCCCTAAAGTCCAGCCTTAAGGCAGCCTTAACGCCAAGGCCCAGCATCAAGGCACTACATCACTGTCAAAAACTGTCAATTTTGCTGATCTTCAGAGGTTGTAATTCACTTGCATCTCATTTGTGCACAAAACTTCACTTGATCCAGTAAAATTAATTGTTTAGGCCCTACTGTATAATGTTAAAGGTTAGACTGCAATGCTATATGAGTACTGAATGTTTCGATATTGTCACCAGATAACAAATTTACACTATTCCGGATCTATGGATGAGGAACATGGTGTTCAGCAAGAGACCTTGGTAATTTACATCTCAATTTATTCCTGTACACATTTTATCCTCTTACAGGTGAATGTATAGCTGCAACTTGTTTCTCAGGGAGAAGATTGAACACACCTTTTCCATCTGTCTTGACTATTCAAGTGACTTCAATACAAGCTGCACTGCATGTTGACATTGTTAATCTTGCTGTTGCATCATGGGAGTCAAGGGACTTACTTCTATGATTGAGCAGCATCCGTCATTGTTCACAAGGCATTGCCTACATGATGCACGTCTTGTCATTGATGGCAATGCACTCAAGTACTTCTTGTACCAAGATCGCCCTCCCTGTGATAATGGACATCATGGTGGCCGTTACCAGATCTTTTCGGCCAAGTGTCAGCGTTTCTTTCTCAATCTTGCCGAGTGCAATATTTCTCCATACCTTGTATTTGACGGAGCCTTAGAGATGGATGACAAGAAGCTTGCAGAAACCAAGTCTAGGAGCCAGGAACGTATCCGAACGGCTGTTGCTATTCCTAGTGGTAGTGGTGGGATAGCCGTTTCTCCTTGCAGTGCATTGGTGTTCATGAAGGTGCTGGATGATCTTGGCATTCCGTATGTATTTTGTGACTTTGAGGCAGATGCTGAAACTGCAGCTCTGGCTAATGCTTTGGACTGTGCAGCAGCTTCCGGTGACAGTGACTTCTACATCATGGACCTGAGAGATGGATACTTGCCACTGAACCACTTTGACTGGATGAATCCTAAAATGATTAAGGTGTCAGAAGCAGCAGCACCATCGGGTCAGCTGTACATTGAGTGTAAGAAGTACAAGAGTAGTGCCTTCTGCAAGATGTTCCATGTCAAGCAGACATTACTGCCCATACTTGCAACTGCTGTTGGAAATGATTACAAAGACACCTTTGGAGCCTCTCTTGACCCATTCCAAAGCTTTGTTCATTCCAAGTTTTTTTCATCAAAGACGGGCAGGAGAAGCTACGACCAGATTGTTAGTTATCTTTCCTGGCTGAAAGAAAAGGAGACAAAGGAGGAAGCCATCTATGACATGGTCAGGCATGTGAGAGGAGCTGATCGAGAGAAGCTGAGACGCTTGATTGATGCATCCCTTGAGATGTACCACTTTTCAGATAGCCTGACCGTGGCACACTTTACTGGTGGTCAGTTGAATCCTAAACGAAGTAAGTTGGCAGCGTGTGCTTCTGTACCACCCTGGTTTGTTGATCTGCTGAATCGGGGCAAGGTTGCAGCAATGTGCGCCAATGTCCTTTGCAACAAAAGGGTCTTCCTTAAAATTCAGGTGGAAGACTCTCGCCAGGTCAGCGCTGGGGGAGCATCACTCAACATCAGAGCCATCTTGTATGGCATCCTGCTTAAGGGGCAAAAGTCAGCCTCTAGAAGGCCACCAGTTGTTGAGGAGTATGCACAGTCATCTGGGAGTCTGAAGCACAGTATTGTCGAGCCAGCCTATGACATCGCTGGATGTGATGGGCGGAAGTTAGCTTTGCCCAGTCTACAGGATATCCCAGATATGTATGAAACTGATCGCAGAGAAATTCTCCTTGCTGCAGCAGGGATTGGTGGCTCAGTCATTCTCAGCATTCCAGCGTTGTTCCAACTTGCTACTTGTGTGACTTTAAACTTGCTCAGTCATGCAAACCCACCTGTCTACTCTGACCAGATAGTAGCCCTTCTTGTCAGCTGGTTACATGGAGTTGCGGCAAGCAGGCAGAAATACATCAACAAAGACCAAGACACTCCAAAGCTCCTTCAAGTAGACCTGGAAAACTCTGATATGCATGCCATCCTCACAAACTGTAAGCCACATGAGAACAAGTACGAGGAGTCCCGACAGTTAGATGTAGAGGTCATCCAGGCGATGGCACAGTGGCAGCAGTGCTTGCTTGACTTAGTCCATCTGAATAAAGTTCTGCTCAGTCCATTTGTGTATCCTGATATGGCAGTCCTGTACAATGGTCCTCTGATACACAGTCTCTGCATCATTCTGAAGCCAATGTCTTCAACAGAGCAGCAATTACAGTGGGTGGTGAGAGAGCTCTTGGGTGACACCATGCCAGGAATTCATGCATTGCTTGATCAGCTCCTTAAGCCCTTGTCGCCCTTTCTCATGCCAAGGAAGAGGACCAACAAAAGCAAGAAGGGTAAGAAGGCACCATCCAGGCCAGGAACCTCAAGGCCATCCATGGACACCCCTCCTGCGAGAGGTGCTGAAGGTGGTGCAGAGAGAGACACTGAGGAAGTATTTTATAGTGTCCGGGTTTCCAACAGGTTTGCTGCACTGGGATGGAATGAGTGAGATCCACTAGTTTGATTCCTTTGACATGGTTTATAAAAACTAAATGAAAAATACTTCATGTGTAAAGTTATTAAATGTATATTATATATCTTAAACAATTACATGATACTGCAAATTTTAGCTCAGTGCAGCTTTGAAGTTCTTTGTATTGTTGTGATTCTTTGTACATTTCCAGGATAACTGAAATTGAGAAATGTTTTAAAACTTCAATATCTAATAAAAAAGTGATTAAAAGAAACAAATGGGTATGTTTTGAGGCTGAATATAGACAGAAAAGGGCTGCGAAAAAAAATAAGGTCACTTTAAAAAAAAGTTTTACCCAGACTGGCAGTTTGACCCCCAACCCAAAACCTTTGTGTTTATGCAAAAAGTACTGGTTTTGACTGGGTTGCATACAAGGGATGGATCGGGGAGGATAGGATAGATGAATATTGGAAAGGTCAATATCGGCAGTTCGTTCTGTACTTACGTGGGAATCCTTAAAAACCGGCAGGCTAAGAATATGAAAAAATATTTAAAGAATTGGGCTAATAGGGGCAATATTTTACTCCTGTTGCTCTGGATCCCCCGTCTTCCACTTGCACTTGCCTGAACGCTACTGTATCTCTGGGACCCGACTCATACATTAGACAGCCACATAAAATTACCGAAACCAAACTAGCCATTAATTATGAAAGGCGCCCTCTGCATGTAAATGTGTTTTGTATAATAAACGTGATGATTGATGATCACGTGCACGCGTGACAAGGGCGCGAATGTAGTGCGGAAGTCGGAAGTCAGTCACACAGCTGTTAGTGTTACTGAGTCATGGTGTAGTATGTAGTCAACTCGTAAGCGAGGTAGGTTTGCCCCAAAGAAAGATCATTCATTTTTACTGCCACAACGGTCGTTAGAAATTCAACAAAGATTTCTTCGAAAGAATGTATGAAGAGAATAGTGTATGACGTATGGCCACTTCATCTCAATGAAGGTCTGTCATGGAAAAAATGTTGCAACCCAACCTGACGCCACTTCCGCGATTGTGTTCAAAGTCTATGGAGAGTCGAGAAAATTTTCTAAGTATTTCACAACAAAATTGGAAATGTTTCTCAGTCACAGATTCATGTCTTAATATGTCTTATCATCATTTTTGCAATGACGGAAAAAGTGGCGTCTAGGTTTCCACATTTTTTTTCCGGAAAGACTTTGAAAATGTTCTTGAGAGTTTGAATGCAACATTGGTGTTTTTGCAATGCGGAACGATGGCAGCTGCAGTTGAATATTGCGTTACGGCTGCCGTAACATATAGCCACTGCCTATATATTATTTGATGTTTGATGCGTCTGCCATCCATTCAATATCATGCACGCTCAAAACTAAGCCAACAAGTTGAAGTAATGTTTCTTAATGCCTTGCCAACTGTAGTATTCAGATTCAGATTCAGTCTTCAGAATTTTGTTTTAATATGGAATTTACATCGGGGAGTATATATCAATTCAGTGTTCGGTTGATCATTATTACTGACATGTTTTATAACTCCTAGTACATTGTATAAACTGCATATGATGTAAATATTCCTACTTTATTAAAACCTGATTAACCCGAAGAGCCAAAAATTTCAGTGAAGTTATTTGAATCTCATTCTTTTTCTTTCTAAATGATTATTGTGACAAAGTTAAGATCAGTCGTTAAGCGTTGCAAGTTGAATCAGGATACTGCATAAAGTGACATGAGGCTATATGAGTTCAAGAGTAACAATTGGGTTTGACTGGTGTACACTGGTTGAATGACAATCCTGTGTTACTCCCATGTCCATGTGTTTTACTATAGTGTATTTTTTTTGTGAACTCGGTGGCAAACTAGATCTAAAACTGGCAATTTTGCTGATCTTCAGAGATTGTAATTTCACTTACATCTCATTTGTGCACAAAACTTCACTTGATCCAAGAAACTTAATTATTTAGGCCTTACTGTATAATGTTAAAGGTTAGACTGCAATGCTATATGAGTACTGAATGTTTCGACATTGTCACCAGATAACAAATTTACACTATTCCGGATCTATGGATGAGGAACATGGTGTGCAGCAACTTGAAGAGACCTTGGTAAATTACATCTCAATTTATTCATATACACATTTTATCCGCTTACAGGTGAATGTACAACTGCAACTTGTTTCGCAGGGAGAAGATTGAACACACCTTTTCCATCTGTCTTGACTATTCAAGTGACTTCAATACAAGCTGCACTGCATGTTGACATTGCTAATCTTGCTGGTGCAGCATGGGAGTCAGGGGACTTACTTCTATGATTGAGCAGCATCCGTCATTGTTCACAAGGCATTGCCTACATGATGCACGTCTCGCCATTGATGGCTATGCACTCAGGTACTTCTTGTACCAAGATCGCCCTCCCTGTGATGATGGACATCATGGTGGCCGTTACCAGATCTTTTCGGCCAAGTGTCAGCTTTTCTTTCTCAATCTTGCCAAGTGCAATATTTCTCCATACCTTGTGTTTGACGGAGCCTTAGAGATGGATGACAAGAAGCTTGCAGAAACCAAGTCTAGGAACCAGGAACGTATCCGAACAGCTGTTGCTATTTCTAGTGGTAGAGGTGGGAAAGCAGTTTCTCCTTGCAGTGCATTGGTGTTCATGAAGGTGCTGGATGATCTTGGCATTCCGTATGTATTTTGTGACTTTGAAGCAGATGCTGAAACTGCAGCTCTGGCTAATGCTTTGGACTGTGCAGCAGCTTCCCGTGACAGTGACTTCTACATCATGGACCTGAGAGATGGATACTTGCCACTGGACCACTTTGACTGGAAGAATCCTAGAAGGATTAAGGTGTCAGAAGCAGCAGCACAGCCAAGTGGGTGGAAGCATAAGACGACAGCCAACCCATCATCGGGTCAGCTGTACATTGAGTGTATGATGTACAAGAGTAGTGCCTTCTGCAAGATGTTCCATGTCAAGCAGGCATTACTGCCCATACTTGCAACTGCTGTTGGAAATGATTACAAAGACACCTTTGGAGCCTCTCTTGACCCATTCCAAAGCTTTGTTCATTCCAAGTTTTTTCGATCAAAGACGGGCAGGAGGAGCTACGACCAGATTGTTAGTTATCTATCCTGGCTGAGTGAAAAGGAGACAAAGGAGGAAGCCATCCATGACATGGTCAGGCATTTGAGAGGAGCTGATCGAGAGAAGCTGATATGCTTGATTGATGCATCCCTTGAGATGTACCACTTTTCAGATAGCCTGACCAAGGCGTACTTTTCTGGTGGTCTGTTGAAACCTGAACGAAGTAAGTTGGCAACGTGTGCTTCTGTACCACCCTGGTTTGTTGCTCTGCTGAATCGGGGCAAGGTTTCAGCAATGTGCGCCAATGTCCTTTGCAACAAAAGGGTCTTCCTTACAATTCAGTTGGAAGACTCTCGCCAGCCCAGCGCTGGGGGAGCATCACTCAACATCAGAGCCATCTTGTATGGCATCCTGCTACAGGAGCAAAAGTCAACCTCTAGAAGGCCACCAGTTGTTGAGGAGTATGCACAGTCATCTGGGAGTCTGAAGCACAGGATTGTCGAGCCAGCCTATGACATCGCTGGAGGTGATGGGCGGAAGTTAGCTTTGCCCAGTCTACAGGATATCCCAGATATGTATGAAACTGATCGCAGAGCAATTCTCCTTGCTGCAGCAGGGATTGATGGCTCAGTCATTCGCAGCATTCCAGCGTTGTTCCAACTTGCTACTTGTGTGACTTTAAACTTGCTCAGTCATGCAGACCCAACTGTCTACTCTTACCAGATAGTAGCCCTTCTTGTCAGCTGGTTACATGGAGTTGCGGCAAGCAGGCAGAGATACATCAGCAAAGGCCAAGGCACTCCAAAGCTCCTTCAAGTGGGCCTGGAAAATTCAGATGTGCATGCCATCCTCGCAAACTGTAAGCCACATGAGAACATATACAAGTCCCGACAGTTAGATGTAGAGGTCATCCAGGCGATGGCACAGTGGCAGCAGTGCATGCTTGGCTTAGTCAATCTGAATAAAGTTCTGCTCAGTCCATTTGTGTATCCTGATATGGCAGTCCTGTACAATGGTCCTCTGATACACAGTCTCTGCATCAATCTGAAGCCAATGTCTTCAACAGTGCAGCGACAGTGGGTGGTGAAAGAACTCTTGCGTGGCACCAGGCCAAGAATTCGGGCATTGTTTGATCAGCTCCTTGAGCCCTCCTGGCCCTTTCTCATGCCAAGGAAGAGGACCAAAAAGAGCAAGAAGGGCAAGAAGGCACCATCCAGGCCAGGAACCTCAAGGCCATCCATGGACACCCCTCCTGCGAGAGGTGCTGAAGGTGGTGCAGAGAGAGACACTGAAGAAGTAACTTATGGTGTCGAGGTTTCCAGCAGGTTTGCTGCACTGGGATGGAATGAGTGAGATCCACTAGTTTGATTCCTTTGACCTGTATGTCTTTGATACTGTGCATTCAGCTTATATAGTTCATTACACCAAGGATCACATTTTTTGTTGTAATCATGTTCAGTTATTTTGATCAGTAGCTGCACAACGACATAAAATGTAACTGATATTTCCCATCTTAAAGAAGAAATCTGTTGTTTATTGTGTACTATTTTATAGTAGTTTCTTGATGTTCAGAAGAAATTGGTGTATCTTTTGTGTCAAAATATTATATATTTTTAATTTGGATATATGATTGTTAAAGTATTTTACACTTCCTTCAAAAGGGTATTTGCCCTTTTCTATTTACCTCTTCATCAATTTAATTGTGAGTTTCTGTTAAGCTTTTGATTGGTTGTTTTTTCATTGATAACTTTAAAGGGCATCCAATCTCAATTGAGAATCAAATGATATAAAATAGCTTCTTTCATCTCATTTTTGGAAACAAATGCATGTTTACAGTTCAAAACCAGACGTAAATCTAATTGCACTGCCTGGCTTGCGGGGATAAATATTTTATCCAAAATTGAAACTTAACCTCAAGAGTTTATAAAATGTGCACTGCATGGCAACTATCCATATTTGTGTAAATTCCTATATTGTTCATTTTGAAATATCAGTTGGTGCAAAATCTATATTTTTGGTGCTATAATTAAAAGACATTAAAATACTTGACACATTTTTTTCTAGTACAGATTTAAGAAGAAATTGTTCATGCTGTATGCAGATGTCTTTGAAATTGACATTTGTTTGGTGAACAACTTAACCCTAACCCCGCTAAATGCAACAGAATGCAACATATTGCAACTGTGGTAAAAAGTTGTTGCAAGTTGTTGCATTTAGCAGCCAACTCAAGTCCCCATGCTTTGTTGAATCTTGTTGCATTTGGCAGGGTAACTGGTTGGTACCATGGCTGGTATGCAATGGGTTCACTGCACAATGCTACAGAATCCACTGTTGCAATTTGTTGCATTTAGCAGGGTAACTGGTTGGTACCATGGCTGGTATGCAATGGGTTCACTGCACAATGCTACAGAATCCACTGTTGCAATTTGTTGCATTTAGCAGGGTAACTGCTTGGTGCCAGGGCTGGTATGCACTGGGTTCACTGCACAATGCTACAGAATCCACTGTTGCAATTTGTTGCATTTAGCAGAGTAACTGCTTGGTACCATGGCTGGTATGCAATGGGTTCACTACACAATGCTACAGAATCCACTGTTGAAATTTGTTGCATCATGGTTGTCATTTGAGTTGAGTGGATATTGTTGCATTTAGCAGGGTACCTGAAGAATACCCAATGGGGTGGTCAGAGTTAGGTGTTTCCATACAAGGAGGTAGATTGCAAATATAATCCACTATGCCTCATAATCATTTGATTGTCAAACCCAGTGTCTGTTTCAAGTTTTGAAGTTTGATTTGGTTTATTCTTCAGAGATTACCTTTTTTTTTTTTTTTTACTTTTGACTTAGGATTTTCAATGTGAGTTCAAAGGTTATGATGTTGGCAGGTTAATTGAATCTGTTAAGTATGCAACTTCATGTATAATTATGCAAAATTTTTAAATTTTTAAAACTAAATGAAAAATACTTCATGTGTAAAGTTAAAAATGTATATTATATATCTTATAAAACTGTAAATATTAGCTCAGTGCAGCTTTTAAGTTTACATTTATGCATCATGATTCTAGTACATTTCCAGGATAACTGAAATTGAGAAATGTTTTAAAACTTCAATATATGTGTATCTAATAAAAAAGGGATTAAAAGAAACAAATTCGTATGTTTGAGGCTGATTAGAGACAGAAAAGGGCTGCGAAAAATAAATTAGGTCACTTTTAAAAGAAGTTTTACCCAGACTGGCAGTTTGACCCCCAACCCAAAACCTTGTGTTTATGCTAAAAGTACTGTAAAATTGATTCTAGATGTTCTGTGGTGTGATCTGAAGCAATTTCTTACCACTTTCCTCCCTGCTTTAACTAATATTTTCTTAGCAAAAAATTCTTATTTGAACATCGTTTTCGAGGTTGGAGTCATTGAATCAGCTATCGGGATTCTGAGCTATAGGCGTGGGGTTCGGGGCCCGAATAAAATTGGATTCTCGATGCTCTGTGGTGTGATCTGAGGCAATTTCTTACCACTTTAACCAATAATAACCTTAGCACAAAAGATAATAATTTAAACATAATTTTCGAGGTATTCTCAGCTAAAGGCATAAGAAATTTTTTTGAACATTGTTTTCGAGGTTGGAGTCATTGAATCAGCCACCAGAATTCTGAGCTTTAGGCGTGGGGTTCGGGGCCCGCTTAACTGAGGGCCCCGAAAAAAATGTGGATTGTAAATGCTCTGTGGTGCTATCTGAGGCAATTTCTGACCACTTTAAGCAATATTTTCTAAGCAAAAGATACATTGTAGTACATAATAGGGCACTGTAAATGAGACTCGAGTTCAAAAATCTGGGGGGGGGGGGACATTTAATATTGTGTCCCCCACCCTTCAAAAAGTGGGGGGGGGGGGGGGGGGGGGGGGACATGTCCCCTGTCCACCAAGGATTGACGCCCCTGGCGTCATGTAGATCAATGATAATTTTTTTAGAAACTCAAAATCTCAGTGGGGAGGGCGACTGGGGGGGGGGGGGCGACAAGGTTTCATGGGGGGCGGTCGCCCCCCCCCCCCCACGCCCCCCCCCCCCCCCCCCCCCCCCCCGGTGGCTACGCCACTGCAAGGGACGGATCGGGGGAGGATAGGATAGATGATTGGAAAAGTCAATATCGGCAGTTCGTTCTGTACTTACGTGGGAATCCTTAAAAATCGGCAGACTAAGTACATGAAAAAATATTTCAAGAAGTGGGCTATTATGGGGGCAATAGCTTGCTCTGGATCCCCAGTCTTCCACTTGCACCTGCCTATTGAGAAGGATGTTATTTGATACTGGTTTGGGATGAAATCAAATGGACGTCCGAACTTCAAAGGCAGTGGAACCAGACCTCTGTTAATTAACATGAAGGTAGAAAATACTCTGCACTAATTATTAAATTCGGGGCACCTTTTGTACTAAGTTTTGTGTGGACTTAATACACTGGCGCACCCGCACCGGCCGCCACTAGTCACTGGCGATACATCGTATACACGTACAAAAACAGCAAGTGCCAATCGTTGCCGCGCATGCGCAGCTTCATTAACATTCTAATCGCCTTCGCGAGCTTCGAAAATGGCAGGAAAGAAGAAACCGACGAAATCTCGTAAAAAGGGGAAAAGTAAGGGGCCAATGGTAAGAAAATAGTCTTTTCAGAAAATGAGTTAGCATTATCTCTGTCACTGGGATCTCGTACAGGTGGAATGGATCGAAAATAAAGATAATTTCGATGTCTTTGTTGGGTCATTGAGCGTTGTCAAAAACTGTCGCTCCGTTCCGCGTTGTTACGCTTGATGATAGTGTAAACGTTGCCATGCCAATTTGGCCATTTTGACCCGGCGTAAAATATCGGGTTGTTTTTCTCACACCGATTAGATCATGAATTGAAACATTTCTCAATTAATCCTGTGGATTGTTCCATGCTTTCTTTCTGTAGGGGCCTAGGCCTTTTCAGGCCCTAGGCCTATTTCTTTTTGTAAGAAAATTATTAAATAATAACGGAAAGCTAAAGACTAAAGTGGACAGATATTGAATTTTTTATTAAAAATAGGCCTTCATGTATTCCATAGTGGCTATTGTTACGGCAGCCGTAATGCAATTTTCGACTGCTATCGTTACGGCAAGTACCATTGCAAATCTAGGCCCTGGCCTATATCATTTTATAACGTCCCTTCCAGAATGTTTTGATAGTTCGATTGGTAAAATTGGTTATAAATGTTCAGCTACTGACTGCAGAACAGCAGAAGATTCTGGGATATGACATGTACGTGATTGACCCCCGCGTTGCAGTTTATTTTGTCTTTTCTTTTTTTTTTCTTTAAAGTTTTCTTTACTTTTCTGTTTTTAATCAAATAATTCTTTTTATTTCAGTAGCCTACTCACTACTCAGTACATGTAGTATATTTAATTTTCCTCTTTGAAATTATTGGCTGTGGAGGATTTTTTTTAAAGGGAACTAATGCCTGAGAATCATTTGGTTGATAGTCTGGTTCCAGCAGTCGAAAATCCTGACGTTGATTATTGATAGCAGTTGAAAATCACATTACGGCTGCCGTAACTATAGCCATTGCATAAATAAACATTTAGGCCTATTCATTAATCAGGATCTTAGGGGGAAAAAAATTGATTTTCATTTTTTCCTTAAGTCCCACATAGGGTCAGCTCTCTTACCGAGGGCGATGTTCGCCGCAGTTCCCCGGTCGCCAGAGCCTCCGGCCGAGCCTCCAGAAGAGCGCCCTCCGTCGGCCCTGTCCTCCGCCCTCCTAAATGCCTCCTTGGTGGGCCGCATCATAGCCACCCGTACCCCTCCCCCTCCAGACAGCGGTACCTTAAGGAGCACTGGGGAGGGTGTGTCTACGTGGCCTAGGATGGCTCATCATCATCAGGATGCAGGCAATGCCAGTATGGAGAACAGTATGGCCCGGAGTAGCATGTATGACTATGATGAGAGTGATGAGGAGGATGGGGAGGAACAAGACTACGATGAAGCAGGGTGAGAGCTAGACCCGTGAACGTGGCTTGTAAACTACGCCACGCTGTTGTGTATTTTCAAACCTGGCGAACGTGTCCCTCTGACTCCCTCCGTTACACACACTGGACTTTATTTTGCCCATGAAATAAGTACTCACATATATGAAGCTGTATTGAATTCTATTTGTACGTCAAAACTTGCATTTGACAAAAATTGAGGAAAATTCTGGCCCCGTCCGCTACTGCTATCTGCCATTTTCTCCCAACTGATGGCTGTTTACTGTCGCAGCTAAAACAGACATCGTTTTAGACAGGTTTCAAGTCCTTTCCTCTCTCACCGCACCGCACGCGGTCGCACGTGCGCCCGCGTGTGTGTGCGCATACGTACTGTACACGAGATGAGCCGAGCAGCCAATCGTCTGGGTTTTTTTTTTCGGGGTTGCGACATGAAACAGCCGTCAATCTGTCCAAGCGACTCGGACGCGTCCGGGGTTATTTGTCAGGGTCAGGTTAAAATCTAATTTCTACACGTTCGTATGGGTCTTTACTGATGGGCAAATTTCGTCGAAATTACACAGCCTAAACAATCGGACGGGCAAATTTAGATTTTTAGGTGAGTACTCAACACCCATACGGAATTATGTATGTCGAATCGATTTCGCCAGGTTCGAAATGACACAAGAACGTGGCGTTGTATACAACGCCACGTTCACGGGTCTAGGTGAGAGCCAGTCAGGATTTTTTGGCGTTCATTGAGCCTGAAAGTAAAAGATCATTTGGTTGAGCTTCCAGAGCCCTTGTGCGGCCCGCCTATGGGTATTTTGACACTAGGTTGCCCTCTTTCTTGCTATAATTTTTGACAGAGTGATTTCTAACCGTTATCACCTCAAGAAACATTGGAATTTTATTAATCATAAGAGAGAAATTTATAAAGCGAGGACAATCACAGAAAATGTCCACCTTGAGGCACTATATAACAAAGAATAAACATACAAGTTTGAAACAAATTACAGCACAACCAATATCAGGAGTTTAATTTAAATGAAACTAGAAAGTCAGTTTAAATTATTCAAAAATGCATTTAACAAATTGTATATTGGAATTGGGACTCGAGACCTAATCCAAACACATTTTGTTCTTTAAAGTTTCATATCGAATGAACTCCTAACATAAGTTAACCGAGCTGTACTCTCAGCTACAACGAACCATGATGTGTCAAGAAATTTAGACTATTTGTGTGCCATTGATTAAATCTGAGCTCGGCATAGTCTGAAAATATTGTTTTGCTATGAGGATGAGGGGCGTCTTCACAGGTATGTACGTATAGGCGGCTTTTGCTGCTTGTCAACAGCCTTGCAGGCGATCAACTGATTCACAAACGTACACACACACACAAAAGCGTCAGCAGCCTGATTTGCATGAGCAACTCGTGAACATATACACACTCACCCTTTTTCCGCTTCATAGTATATTGGTGATACAGCGTAGCAGTAATAGGGTCACTTGACTAACTGTCGATAAAAAAAAACCCAAAGAAGTGATCTAAAGTGGCTGATATGTATTTGGAACAGGTATTCAACGATACCCCTTGCCCAAGCTGTACGTCAGAAACGCAACACCATCAGTAACCGCGCTAAGCTAGTCACGCCCGTCCACAGCCAGTCAGATTCCATGCTGAGTAGCGACGATGATGAGGACAATGATGCTGGAAACGAAGGCATCCGCCCCCAAGACCATGCCCCTCTCACAAAGAGTGGCCAAGAACAGGAGAGGTTTTACCACATATTGGAGAAGGACGAGGGGGTGGGGCATGAGGGTGTTGATGGTAGGCGGCCCTCATCAACAGATGAGAATGTGAAGAGATCCAAGGAAAGACGTCGAAAAGACGGGAGGACAGCTCCGGACAGCCGTGTCGAAGACTTGTATGCTAAGAGCAGGAAGCACAAAAAACAAGTGAGGCACACGTCTTTCATTGGGACATCAGTGTAGTGAAGTCCCCACAATTAAGTCAGTCCCAAGTCCTTCAGTCTGAAGCTATTGGACAGAGGCATATTCCTTTGTTAGGCCAAAAAAAAAATAAGTCGGTCTCTGGTCAGCGCACGTGTCGATTTTAATCATGCGCGTCGATCTTTTTTTTTTCCAAAATGTTCCGCGGTAGCTCCAACAGCGCCCTCTATTTCCACACCTCAATTTTTTTTACCAAAGAGCACCAAGGAATGGGAAATTGCACCAAGGCAAATGATCGAAAGCACCAAGGCAAATTATGGAGGACACCAATGTACATGAGGACACCAAAAAAGCAAAATAGTACCCCACCTTGTCTGAAGAAAAAAAAAAGCAATCAATTCCGGAACTTTGGTCTGACCAGAGACCGATTATTATTTTTTTTGGCCTTAGTATGCGCCCCCTGTTACTTGTTACCTGCGCTGTGATTTGACTTGTGACCGATTTGTAATTTGACTTGTGATGGACTGGACATACCTGGGCTAGTGCTGCTTTTGAAAGGGCGTAATCAATGCAAAGTACTCAAAGTTCTCACGTTTGGCTTAAATATTTTGTTTTATCTTGTGTTTTTCTATGTCACTCTACTGTGCCATTTTCGTATCGACATTGTGCCACATTTGAGGTAAATCATGTACATTGTTATAATCACTGCACCCAAAGTAGTAAGAAAAAAAGAAAGAAATAATTTTGTTGGAATTTGATGGTTTAAAAATCTATTCTTTTCCTTTAATGCTGATTCATAAATACCTAAGACAGTTTACGCATTCCTATTGGTCGAGAGCCCATCACGTGGCCAGTCTTAAACGGATGATAAAGACATGGCTAGCTGGTCTTAAACACTTTTCCAGTGTCACAATAAAATGTGGACTCCTAAAAATCCAGTGCCTCTTATCGTTTCATTGGTTGAACGTTCACAATCCTCACGTAGGCATGTGCAACACTACCAGGGAGTTAGAATTTTATAGTTCTAAATTCAAAACGCAACGCGCCAGGTGCGTTCTGCGCGACATCGCGTAGAACATGATACGCGCGCGTCAATCTCCATAAAAGGGTTGTTTACATCTTACTCGCCAGCTGAACACTCCATTATTTTGCAGGAGGGATGTTTCAAAAAGCATAAAGTGAATTTGTTGAACAAAATCGGGATGTTTTGAACGAATTATATGATTTTTTTTAACCAAAAGGTATTTATGAATGGGAATAAATATGTGCTCCATCGGTATTTATCACTCTGTTTAAGACCACTTAGAGTCTGGGTGCTGATAATTACCCTCGCCTCCGGCTCGGGTAATTATCAGCACCCAGACTCTAAGTGGTATTAAACAGAGTGATAAAAACCTCCGGAGCACACATTTATTCCCTTATGAACACTTAATGCTGATTAACAATTAACATATTTCAGGATTATGGTACACGTTTTATGTACAACACCCATTGGCCTTCATGCATAAACCTTTTAATATATGTATTTTCACTTTTTGATCAGCAGCCAGTGCAGCGGCAGTCAGCTGACCTATCAGAGAGCAGCAGCCTCACCATGGTAACCAGCCCCCAGGAAGACGACTTTTCGGATCTGATCACCCCGCCTCCACCCTGGAAACGGAAGGGCAAGAAAAAGAACAAAAAGAAAGGTGGATTGTACATTCTAATGTTTGTTGTACATTCTAATTGTATTGGCCACTGGTTTACCATAGGTCATAATCAATTCAACCATCGTGTGATTATAAGTTCCACTCACAGGAATGTTAGTGCAACCTTCTTTAGCCGAACATGCCAACCCAAAGACTGTGAATAACAATAATGTTGTAAAAACTATCATCAAAATGACGGTGCCCAATGTCATATAAGTGTCACATTGTAGATCGCAGCTGTTAAAATCCTTGAAAAAAATGACTTGGACAGGAAGCAACATTGTTAATTGATTGATATCTTGTCAACAGGTGCTGGAGTCAGCCCTGACAGGTTGACGGAGGAGGATGCCAGAAGTGAGAGGAGTCAGCGACTGGGCCCGGAAGATGACGTGGATAGTGAACACGTTCATGAACCGGTAAGCTGGTTTGCAGGGGCAAGTGGTTTGCGGGGGGCCTGGTCTTTATGGATCCCACTTACAAATAATTATTAACTGTGAAAATGACAAAGATTGCTGTAATTGAGGCACACTTGCCAGCCATCTTGGCACTGTGCACAAACGCTCAGGTGCACTCGTCTCGTGCATAGACACTGACCCAGCAACGAATCTTGCATTCAAATCTACATGAGTAGACACTTGCTTATTCGTGTTTTGTTTTTGTCTGTGGCAGATTGTTGAGAGGATTGAGGCAAGTAGTGTCAGTGCCATGCAGCAGTCACAACCTCCTGTCCCAGCTCCAAGAAGTGCCTCACGCCAAAGCCAAGATGAATCTGGTAAAAACAAAAACAAACACGGCCCTTTTATGAATGCATTTAAAAAACGAATAAACGTTTTTGCAAGGTGTAAATTCTCTGATCAAACTGACCTAAAAATGTGTGTTCCCCCTTTATTCACACAGAGACCTACTCGCATATCCAGCGCCAGCCGAGCGTGGCCACGCTCCAGAGCCATGCAGCCCAGGAGGAGGAGTACTTGAGGAGGACCAACTCCCGTCTGGAGCGGGAGCTGGAGATGGTCCAGAGGGAGCGGGAACAGCTCCTGGAAGGGCTCAAGAGCATGTCCCCACCCCCGCACCAGCCTCGGAGGCAGTTGGAGGATGAGGGGGACTCTGAACGGTTAAGGATGGGAATACAGAGGCTGACATCCATCAATGGTGGGTATATTTCTTCAAAGCTATTTATTGTTATTATCTACATGTATTGTAATGAAACCAAGGATTATTTCAAAAGTGCACGAGCATTGTACGTTGCTCCAAAACCTGAAAAATGTAGACACAGATGATAAAGAAATACATTCAGAAAAAGCTTCATCACAATGTTAGCTGTCACAGGTTTTTTTTTTTTGGGGGGGGGGTGCAGTGGCGTCACCAGACGTTTCAGTCTGGGGGGGCACAGGGGGAGCACCAGCATTTGATGGGGGGCACTTAGGTGGATACGGATTGCCGTCCTGGGGGAGGGGTCTAATGGAAAATTTTCGCATACGGAGGATGGGCTAGATGCAAAATGGTGCCACATTTGATGCTAAATTCGATCTGAAGATATCTCCAGAAATTGCTATTTAACCAACTCAGATGATGGGAGTTGAATATAACAAAATATATATATATTTTTTTACCAACCCAAATCTCAGATGGGGGGGCACTCGGGGGGGGCACTAGGTTTTCCAGGGGGGGCACGTGCCCCCCCTGGCCCCCCCTTGGCGACGCCACTGGGGGGGTGTGGGGGATGCATGGCTGCATTGAGTTGCTGTGATGGTTATGAATTACATGCACGGTAATGTACAAGACATGCATTGTAAGTAGATAGAATTACACACAAACACTGCTCAGACAAAATGCACTTGCCCAATCAATTTTGCTCAGTTTTAATCAAACAGTGCACAGATTATCCAGTGCAGAATGTCAAATTCGGAAAGAATTTAGTATCCAGACGCCACCTCAGTAGTTGTGTACAAAGTCTATGGAGAGTCAAGAATATTCTCAAAGTATTTGCTAACAAAATTGGAAATGTTTCTCAGTCCAAGATGCATGTCTTTTCAACATTTGTGCAATGACTGACTTTCGTTGAGATGATGTATGCCGAAAAAAAAGTGGCGTCAGGTTGCAACATTCTTTCCTCAAATTCCTTCAACTCGATGAAGCACATGATACAGTGAAGAAATGCAAAGAAAAGTTCATACTATAGTTTCTTAAATAGCTAGAAAACGGTTGATAAGTCTAAAATTCACCCACTGAGACATGCAGCTTTTAGTTTTTTTGGATAAACGTTCCAATTCTGAATCCAGATGACACGCAGAGGCAACTGGATGAAATGCATCAGCACTGTGACAAGTTGCGGCTGGAGAACGAGGCTATCAAAGAGGTCAACGACCGGCTGCACACAGAGAACACCAAACTGAGGGACTTGTCGGAGTCCATTAAAAATGAGGGTTAGTCATGAATCCATCCAAGTCCACCTTCCTCTTCTTTCCAGAAAAATTATTGCCAACAGAATTCAATAAAAATAGTGGACTGTTTGATGCGGCCTTGAATTCTTCATCACGTCTTGATGGTGCATTGTACGTGTTATGAATTGCCTTATGATACTGGCCTTATCGCTAATAATGTAAATCACTTTAATCTTTGTTGAAAACCCTAAACAAAACTACTCGTAAAATTAAATTTACTTTTCTCACTGGAAAAATTTACGTTTTTGTCACCAGACCATTCACAGCAAGTGTTGATGAGACAACAAGCTGAGGAGGTATTAGGGGAAAATGAACAACTGAAGATGGTCATCCACAAACTCAACATTCAACTGAGCAGGTACCAGGCCAAGCACTCCCCTCCACAGGTAGGCTGATTAGCTGACAGGAATCAACAAACTCATAATCCACAAACTCAACATTCAACTGAGCAGGTACCAGGCCAAGCACTCCCCTCCACAGGTAGGCTGATTAGCTGACAGGAATCAACAAACTCATAATCCACAAACTCAACATTCAACTGAGCAGGTATCAGGCCAAGCACTCCCCTCCACAGGTAGGCTGATTAGCTGATAAGAATCAACAAACTCATAATCCACAAACTAAACATTCAACTGAGCAGGTATCAGGCCAAGTACTCCCATCCATTGGTGAGCTGATTAGCTGATAAGAATCAACAAACTCAAATCCACAAACTCAACATTCAACTGAGCAGATATCAGGCCAAGTACTCCCCTCCACAGGTAGGCTGATTAGCTGACAGGAATCAACAAACTCATAATCCACAAACTCAACATTCAACTCAGCAGGTACCAAGCCAAGCACTCCCCTCCACAGGTAGGCTGATAAGCTGACAGGAATCAACAAACTCATAATCCACAAACTCAACATTCAACTGAGCAGATATCAGGCCAAGTACTCCCCTCCACAGGTAGGCTGATTAGCTGACAGGAATCAACATACTCATAATCCACAAACTCAACATTCAACTGAGCAGGTACCAGGCCAAGCACTCCCCTCCACAGGTAGGCTGATTAGCTGACAGAAATCAACAAACTCATAATCCACAAACTCAACATTCAACTGAGCAGATATCAGGCCAAGTACTCCCCTCCACAGGTAGGCTGATTAGCTGACAGGAATCAACAAACTCATAATCCACAAACTCAACATTCAACTGAGCAGATATCAGGCCAAGTACTCCCCTCCACAGGTAGGCTGATTAGCTGACAGGAATCAACATACTCATAATCCACAAACTCAACATTCAACTGAGCAGATACCAGGCCAAGTACTCCCCTCCACAGGTAGGCTGATAAGCTGACAGGAATCAACAAACTCATAATCCACAAACTCAACATTCAACTGAGCAGATATCAGGCCTAGTACTCCCCTCCACAGGTAGGCTGATAAGCTGACAGGAATCAACAAACTCATAATCCACAAACTCAACAAGCAGTTAAGTTACAAAACAACATTCTTTTCAGAATGTACCAGGCTAATTAAGTGTCCCCTCCACAGGTAGGCTGGCTGGCTGAACGGAATCCATAAACTTATAATCCACTCACTCAATAATCAACTCAGTGTCCCCCATACACATTTTGCTGTCAACAGAAACTTGCTGATCAGCTTCTTTGAAGCTGTGCCATATATAATCAACAAGGCACAGTGGTACTTTTCCTCCCTCCTCATCGTTTCCTTTCTGCTGCTGGTTTTTCCCTTTTGTTAAGGCCAGTTCATACTTGGAGCGAAAGCAAAAGCGAACGCGAATATGTGAAATGGCAAGAATTCGCGCTGCGAAGTTAAACATTATTTCAACTCAGGCAAATTTCGCAGCGAATGTTTGCTGACGTCAAATTCGCTTTGCAGTCGCATTCACATGAAGTATGAACCAGTTTAGGCTTATATTCAACAAGCGCAGACTTTAGAGGTCGGTCCACTTCGATGAACCCTAGAATCAAGTACCAAAGAACGCATTTATTTCATCGACATTTTTTGTGTTCTTTCTACAGAAGAGTGACCCGCCTGGCTTGCCATCCCGAGGTAGAACTCCCCGCTGGCTGACAGACACCAAACACCTGTCTCCTCTCATCATGGCGTATGAGGATGCACTCAAAGACAAGGTGTGGATGAAGGGCATGCGCTAGCTTAGAGATATTACCCTCATTCGAGTGCTGTGGCCTCGTGGTTAAGGGCATTGGATTTGTGGTCTGCAGGTAAGGCTGCAGGTTGTGAGTTCAAATCCAGCCCGGGGTCATGTTGTGTCTGCCCTTGCGCAAGGCACTTTGTCGCATATTGCTTCTCTCCACCCAGGAGTAAATGGGTACCTGTGAAGGTACGGGCCATATGCGCTGATCTTGAGCTGCTGCAGAAGTGGTCTCATGGCCTGATGAACAGGGGTAATAATTGTAAAGCGCTTTGACACCTTTTGTACAAGGGGCTATAAGCACCACACTATTATTATTTCAAACTAATATTCCAGTCAACCCTGTTCCAAACAAAATACAGTCGAGTCTCGTTATAACAAACTCGTTCGGACCTAGCCAAATTGTTTGTTATATCAGAATTTTGTATTAAGAGGAACATCAGTCCCATTCATTGTGCACATAAATGCACAGTCGGGACCAAGGCTTTGTTTGTTATAACCAGAATTTTGTATTAACAGAGTTTGTACTAACGAGAGTCGACTGTACTCAGGTCAACCCAAATAGATTTCGGTTTCAGACACTGATGTGGTTCCATATGACTACAACAGTCAATCTTTCATTGCAATCAGTCCTACTTTAAACATCAAACTGTTCCAAAAACCAACACCTCAAGTTTCAACCCCCCCCCCCCCTGATTTTGTCTCCTCAGGACGAGATGATTAAGTTAGCCCAGGAGGACTTGAGCCGGCTGCGCAAGTCAGCAGAAGAGGTCATCCATGAGAACCAAAGATTGCACCTGAAGCTGGAGCAGGTGGGACAGCCTACCTCCGTCACTCCAACGGAATGGTAAGGACTCTGCTGTGACCCTGTCTTTGGTTTGTTACACCTATGTAGTTCAGTACATGTCTGAACATTGACAGAATGGTACATACCTTGCAACTGTGTGAAGTGCTCATTCAAAGACCAAAGAGTAAATTATTGATGATAATTACATGAATACCTTGCTTAAAGGGGCACTAGGTCCTGAAATCCCCAAAAATTTCATGTTTTGGATTGTTTACTTATCCTATTTCAAACATGTGGTTGAAAGGAAACCAACCTAATGTCTTACCGTTCCCGAGAAAAGACGAAAAAACCCGGTTGTTTACATCGGACACGACGGAGTACGAATACGTTTTTCGTGTCGTTCTCTAGTGTACGATATACACGTTGTGTGTCTCAGGATCAGCGGTGACCAATCACCAATGCAAAAAAATTGGTTTCTTCAACGTCCGCAAAAGGCGAACACTTTACGCGTACGAATGAAATCACAACTAGCATCCAAACGGCTCGAATTTATGGGGTCGCAAAAGTGGACCCCGAAATTCGTTCTCGCACACATAATACAGGAATAACACAAAAACGCCCAGTTTTTAAAGGGTAGTTGTGTGGATGTTTCTATCCTAGTTTTAAATGTTCTTTCCGATCAACATAATCTCGTTCGAAGCACGTTTTGTAGCTCAATTGGACTGTTCCAGGACCTAGTGTCCCTTTAATTCAAATAAGTTATGGACTTTATAGTTCAAGTTATGTATGCGTGCATGGTGTCCCTCCCCTTGGGACTTTTGAAAGGGGTCACAAAGCGCCACCTACCGTTGGTGCACAGAGCCCATAGGGATAGTAACAAGCAGGACGGTTTGGGGCAGGAAAGGACTAAGGCCAAAAAAAAAAAGTCTCCGGTTTCTGGTATGCGCGCGCGTCGCCGTAGCCATGCGCGTCGGCAAAATGAAAAAGTTTTTTTTTCAATGAAAGATGATGTCTCAAAACCGCCAAACTCACTGGTTTGACTGGAATCCTGCTGCTGCACAATTTTAACGTGTTTTTATATTGGGTTATGGTTGAGAATAAGCTTTATGTGGCCTCTCTGGACTCCCATATATTTGCACTAAGTTTAGTCGGGCACCATTTGCAGTCATCAGCCGACATTTGAAGCAAAAAAATCAGGTAAAAAAAAAAAAAAAGCTGCGTCGCCGCACCACTTTTTGGTCAAGCTCCATACCAGAAACAGGATCGACACTTTTTTTTTGGCCTAATGCATTAAATGCATTATTTGTTTGCAGGCATCGTATTCAGGAGCATGCTCGTCTGGTGCTTGAGGAGAACCAAGTAGTGCTGAGCCAGCTGGACATCCTACAGCGCAAGCAGAAGGACATGCAGAGGGCACACTCACTCGAAGGTAAGGCCAACAAATCTCTCTATATGGACTTCCTGCTTAAGTACCCACTCTACGTCCAAAAAGAAATAAGATTTGCAGGTTTGCATGGTGAAGATAGCAATAGGATAAAGTTTACAGTAGCACCATGTGACAGATCTCTTGTGTGAGTTTGTGAGGTTCTTAAAAGAATTGAGAGAAACTCAACAGTTTGGAATGTATACTCTGCTTGTTGTCACGTGATGAGGAAAGAAATAGTTAGGCAGAGTCTTTGCTGCAAATGAAGACGCTACAGGTTTATGCCTATTCAGATGAAAAGCTAGTCATGAGTACCTGATGTAATACGTGCATGCTCTCGGCTCTCGTAAGTGGTCGCAAAGTTTCATCTACTGTTTTTTTTTAAAGGGAATCCACTGCACCCTCCCTCCTCAGCTGTGAGAAAGTTGAAACAAGTTGTTTAGAGCAAGGATGGGTCTGAATTACTTGGCCACCAGTGGCGGCACTAAGGGGGGGGGGGGGGGATCCCCAAGTTGTTTCCTTGCCCCCCCCTCCCCCCCCCCCCCCCAGTTTTCCCCCAACACTTTATCTACAAATAGATTACTTATATTTATTTCCTTCGCTGTTAAAAATTCATAACAAGTTGAGGTTAGAGAGTGAATCATCAGTTCTGTGGACACATTTTAGACCAATGAAGACATTATAAACATTGGTACTTTGGTAGACAAAACACGCCACACATGCATTTATACAGCCGTAGATAGCCGTAGATTTTGGATATGATTATCAGATATTATTTTGAATGTCCCCAAACATATTTCCTTGCCCCAAAATTGCCCCTGCCCACCCCCCCAAGTTTTAGAATCTGGCGCTGCCACTGTTGGCCACAGCTGGCAATGACACAGGCATCTATGGGAAGTGGATTCAGTCACTCTCTTAGTGCATGTATTGCTGCCAGCCGCAGCCAGTAATTTGGTCACGGCTTCAATGCATGCACTTTGCATCCGGTGATATCTGATAAAGTGAAGTTTATCTGGTTCTCTTTTCCTTCCTACGCTAGTCTCCAAAATGAGCAAGCGACTTGCCATTGAGGAATCGGAAAAGGATGACCTGGAAGCCCAGCTGACGGACCTCAAGCACCGATATAGCGCCCTCAAGCAGCAGCACGACCGGTCCGTGGTGGACGCCGAGACCAAGATGCCCATCCAGGAGCATATGAGCACGCTGGCCGAGTACAAAAGGTAGACTTGACTTGCTCTGATTAAAGGGAATATACATCATTTGCTTTTGTTGTAATTTTCAGAAATGGATGGATTTGGGAGGTTAGTATTTTATAGCAAATATTGTTACACTGACGTTTTTGACGTTTTGGGTTCGTAGATGCAATAAAAACCAATAAAAACAATCATTTTCCTGTAGTCTGGTTCCCTGACTCCATTTAAGATGAAACTGAGCAATATATAGACGTTGGGGAATTGTAAGGTCAGGGAACCAGTCTGGCTGGCTTGTACCCATTCACAGGTGTGTAATCGATTGCAAACAAGTGCAGACTTAGAACTATTAAATATGGTCAATTGGGGCAAGTATTTGAAAAAAGTCAGGTTTTTCCAACGCTGGTCGGCCGACCAGCGTTGGAAATTGATACAAAATACCACTTTTCTTGAAAATGACAGTACACCAGGTGCCATGATTTTACAGCATGCTTTAGACTGTCATTCACTAACAGTCCAGCAAGATATTTCCTAATAATGTGGTAAATTATTTTTTGATGTTTGCAAATGTTGTAGTTTCCCTTTAAACGTAATATTATTTTAATAAAAGGACGATTTCAGTTGAAAATATATAAATCAGGTGATGGCAGAAACCCAAATCTAGTACTTGGATAGACCCTTGTGAATAAATTAATTAAGTTTTATTTTCACTCAAACTTATACAAGAAATCAGTTGATTCGTGAAGCAGTTTGAAGAAATATTTCACGTTTTCTTTTATTGCACTAATTAGAGGACTTGAAGAGGAACAGCGAAGTCACCAGGCCGAGATGGAGAATGTATTCTCCAAGCTGTCCTCAACCCAGGGGGAGAAAAAGACCCTGGCGCTGAGAGTGGCCGACAGTGAGGCAGAGCGGAGTCAAATGCAAGGAGAAATCAAGGCACTTGGCAGGGTTCAGAAGTGAGTTACAATCTGTAGACCTGTATGACTCCGGAAATGGCCTTTAAGATTTTTTTTTTAGTTCTGACCTTTCAAGACTAAATCAGATAACAAGCTTGTAGATTTTCATAGTTTGTAGGCATGCAACTTTTCCTCAGATCCGCAGATTTCTGCATTTTGTACTTCTCACGAATGCCATTACAAATTGAAAAACACTATACAAAGTCTTGTGTGGTTTGGAATTTCCACATTTTAAAAAAATTCCCTGTTTCATACCTGAGTTTGATAGACTCATTTTTGAGTCAACATTCATTGTGTGGTGTAAACTTGTTTGTTTCCGTGTCAAAATCTCATTGACACGGTTTTCAAGACCTTTCAACAGGGCTTTGTTCCTCTGCGAAACACACGAGAACACACCTTGTACTTTCATTGTCACTGACTTGAAATTACCAAAACCTGTCCTCAGTGAAGGCACTGTGTGCAAGGAGTGTGTAACCTTTTGTATCCTTTTGAATTTCAGAAAACTCCAGCACAAGATTGCCCTGCTCCAGAAGGAACTCGAACACAGTGAGAACAAGCTAGCTCTGTCCAACCAACACCTGAACAAGGTGCTGGAGATAGCAGAACAGACGGCCGCAGAGCGAGACGCCCTGACAAAAGTGGTAAGACAGACAGGCGTAGACACACATGAAAAGATGTTATGTGCATAGACCTGTTCAGAGTAAAATTAGTCTCACATACTCCTCACCACATGCAATGTGTTGTGCACATGGACACGAAACAGCCAGTGCAGGTTTGCACTGAGTTTATGGTCCATAAGATATTTTGTCGGTGAATTATTATTATTATTTCATTCCTTATCCCTGCCTAATATTTTCAACCGTAGACACATGTAAACTTCATGATAATATCCTTATAGAGCTGAAAGGTCTAATAATGATTTTGTTTTTTGCAATTCGCAGGCAAAAAGTCAAGAACAAGAGAAGAAGAAAGCTGTGAACAAAATGATAGAAGGGAACGTTACCATTGGCAGGCTGGAGGAAAAATTAAAGGTGAGCATTGTTTTTACAGTCTTTTTAACTTGGAATGAGATGTCATATGGCATGGCTCTTACTTTTTTTCAGTCGGGTGTGTTGCTAACTTTATGAATTTTAGAGCTTTTTGTATCAGAGCTTGGAAGTACACAGACAAGAAACATGGCCAGCATAAATCTGTAGTGGTATTGTCATGATATAATTGAGGCATTAATAATATTTGTATTTTCCTTTTTGTTGATAGTCCTACCGGCAGAAAGCCGACGTGAAGTTGGGAAACCTGTCAAGCCGCATAGAGGCCCAGGATAGCTCCCATATCAGCCAGCTTAGGGAGTACGAACGGGAAATGGCCCACCTGAAGACATTACTTCAACAGAAGCAAGACTCACTGGACATCCTAGCTTCTGAAAAAAGGTACACAACTCAAACACTTTATTTTTCCACTGTTTCTAGACTCTGCAGATGTAGTCAATTTTAATACTCAAGTATGCCCTTCGCCTATCCATCTTAAGCCCTCTGTAACTGGGTGTTATCTGAAATCTCACAAGATGAATTCACAAGTCTGCTCTGGTAGGAACCTAACCTAAAACACTCTGCTGACAAGTGCAGATGTCTGAACCAATCGTCTAAGCTTGCAGGGGTAAGCTGGCCGGTTCAAATGTGTCTTTGCAGTGGGTACTACGATCTACGACTTGTATGCAGTTCAATAATGTAACAAACATTCATGTGGGGCGATAATGGCATGGATTTTTCGAAATGGTGGGATTTTCAGCGTTTGGTTCTTTTGTTTCTAGGAAAGTTGAGGAACAACTGGAGACTGTCTGGCAGACGGCCAGCGCCGACAATCGCCGGATGAAAGCCAAGCTGAAGAAGTCACTGAGGGAGCCCCACTTGCAGAATGGTGCCCTCAACGGTGGTGCATTTGAGTACGAGTCGGACAACAGAGGCCTGATCTCATCTGAGAGCGACTAGGATACTATTGTTCAATAGAGGGAGACAAACACTATGGTCGATGGGCTGTCCCTGGCCAACCTATGCATGGATGGACAATATCAGGCCTTACAGGTTTAGAGTTGCAATCACATCCACAAAATCATCACCAAAGGTTTCAGTGGAATCTAATGCGATACTTCTTTGCAATAATGGCTGGCTATTCAGATTTCTGTTTTCCCATTTCTTTTCATTTTTCCTATTTACTTTTTCATCTGGTGAAGAATTAGTTGTTTTTTTTAAAGGATATTAAGAAAGAGCATTGATTTAACCTGGACCTTTACATCGGGGAAATGTAAGATTTCGTTATTTTTCCCTTTACCAGCGTAATTCATATTCGTCTTTTCTGATATAAACATTAGAAAAGATTGAAGTGCTTATATAAATGATGGATAAAAGAGCAAAAGAAAAAAAATCCAAACAAACACAAATTGCATTGTGCCTTATTTCATCAGAATTTTGTACACCAAAGGTTACATAAAGTGTGTGTGAAAAAAACTAACGTTATAATTAGCAGGCATGTGGGTGAATGAGTGTTCATACCGAATACTTGAAGTTTCTTGAGCCTCGCTTCGTTATAATTCTGAAGAGAACTTGAGCACTGCAAAAACTTTGAAAGCCAGTCTTTCATTTTGTGTTTTTGATTGGTCAGAATACCCACACGGAATATTTTTGTAGTGGATCCAACATTCTAGAGGCTTTTCTAACTGGAAAAATGAACTACATTTCAATTGCACATTGATGAATGCCAAAATGTTTTTTTTAACAAGAGAAATTTATTCTTACATAAGACTCTAAAAGTGCTGTAGACTTTGTATTCACAATAGTCACTTGTTTCAAACAGTACTACTACCTTTTGTAAATAACTAAATTATTTTAATGATTATTAGACTTTCCTTTTGCAGTACAGTGTACAAATGTTTTAAGAATATTGTGTGCAAATTAGAACCAATGAAATAAAATAAATGTATTTCACATTTGTAGAAATGATTGAGCACTTGTACTTATCATTGACCAAAAAAAAAATCACTTTTAATCCCTGTTGCAAGGAAGGAAACAAACAAAACCAAATAAGTTGATTCTTATAAAATTTATTAGTTTTATGCAAATAATATACAAGGACATTAAACAAAGAATTTGTACATCTTATCAAGAACATTTTCGGAGTTGTAAATATCAGAAATTTGCCACTTTACATTAAAATAATATTTTGGACTTGCAGTCAGCCAAAAAACAGTTACATTGTCACAGTCCAATAAAAAATTTTAAGAAAAAAAAATATTGACAGTAACTTACAATTTCGTGAACTAGATAAGCTTATGTTTTTGACGAGAATTGGAAGACATTCAAATTCAGCATCTTCACAATAAACGCTATTCGGCTTTTCCCCCACAAAATCCTTATAATCCTGTAGGGAATTCCTTGGGTGATGTTTTTTTTTCATATTTAAGCAAAAGATGAAGATTTTTTATTCAAAAACTTGGCCAATGCAATGTCATCAGCACTGTACTTTGGACATCTTGACAAAACATTTTGTGTGAAAAAAACGTTACAACTTTCAATGGTGAAACATCTGTCACTGGAAATTACAATAACATAAAGGTATTAAACACCCCCATTCACATCACATATTTGTTACAGAAAAGGAATAACATAGAAAGGATTTTATTCACCATATTATACATGGCTGGAAAACATTAAAATATTGGAATGTAAAGCTGTAATTAAAAAGAATTGCACTCTTTGTGAGTGAATACAGATTTCTTTTTGAGTAACTAATGCAGAAAAAAGAATGACTGTACAAAGTTTAAATGTTATAATATCAGTTACTGCATCCGCATCAATTGACTACAAATAATTGATTCTCGCAAGAAATGTTGACATTTGATAATGATAAAAACTGAAGAAAAAAAATCCAGAAAATAACTAGATTGTAATAATCTATTTCTACACATGATCATTTTATTTTTGTGCGGTAAACTGACTCAGTAGAAAGTGGTCTTGCAATCGCTGGATTACCATTGGTGTTGGTTCTGGTCAAAAAATGTATCAATTTATTATCCTTTTAAGAAGGAAAGTTATCTAAGTTTTCAATTCTGTTGAGATTCTGCAAATGCTCGAAAAATGGTTTTTAACATAAGACAAAAATACTTGAAGACCAACGGTAAGCTGTTTGGGATGGAGAGGCAAAATAGAGACATCTCCCAAACACCACACATAGCTGTAAGAATTGAGAAATGATATCATTGACTTCTGAACCTTCATTTTAGGTGAAGTTATTTTCAAATTGTTTTGTCTTTTTAATTGTTTTCTGTTCCTGATCCCTCCTCCGGTGTATCAAATTCATCCTCTTCTTCTTCCTCGTCTTCGTCCGTCTTCTTTGCTGTTTCCTCCCCCGTCGTCGTATCTTGGACGTCTGTTTCATCCCCTTGAAGCTCTTGGTCGTCCTCCTGATGTTGCTCTGGAGATGTCTCAGCCTCGACTCGGACAGGCTCATCTGCAAATGAGGAGAGATGATAGTCGTAAACTGAAAGAAGTGAGTTCTCAAACATTGTCAGAAAAGGAGCAATGCAATTGCAAAATATACGGCATGAGACAATTCCATAATAAGCAATGAAAATGCACATTACAGGCAGAGTAGACTATTTGCAGCTATCCAAAAAGTATCTGACAAGATATTGTTGGAAAGGTTACTTGGTTTAAAGATAGTAATGGCACTAAACTCCCTGTGAAATTATTCTTTCTGGCATGCTGTCATTTTGAAGAGAACAATAAAAGGTCATTTCCAGAGCGACACATTTTTGGAAGTTTCAGATAGTAGTTGGTTTGTAATGCAGCGAATTCAGGAAAGGGTGCATGCAAACTTTCCCACGACGCACACACGTGCCCATGGTTGCTATTATTCATTGGTTCAAAGCATGACATTGCGTAGTTGCAATCGGTGGAGTGAGAATGCGTCCTGGATGCTTACTTCAGGCGCAATTAAAAACATGACTCCGCAACTTTTGAATTGAAATCGAGATCCTACAATATTGTATTGAGTTTAAACTTCATCAGGTTAGTTGTTAAGCACCCTTCCTCAGATTTTGAGCTCTTTTGTTGCTTCAGACGAAAAAAACCCGCACAAATAACAAATGATCTACCCTACCTTTAAACATAATGGGCTTGAACAGAAACATTCAGAGCAGTGTTTTTATCAGGACTTTTTCCAGACCTTTTTTTGAGAAATCTATTTCTCAAACCTGAAATTGAATAAAAAGTCATAACTGTTTTCCTTGTTGCCTGCAAAATGCAACATGATTTCAGTTTGCCGACGTCTACAAATGGACGTTGACTTTTCCCGCGATGCACTGCAGGCAAAGCACGATTTGTGCCACCAGGGCAGCAGCATTTCTGTATCTGAATGACTCGTTTCAAAAACTCAGCTGGAATAAATAAACAGAATAATGAACCTGTTTTTGAGTTGTCTTGACTCGGTGTCTCGTCTCCCACTTTTTCATCTCTCTCGCTTTCTTCGTCAATCACGTCCATAATCTCAACCTCATCATCATCATCATCATCATCATCATCATCATCATCATCATCATCCCCGTCGTCAATGTCTGCCTCCTCCCCATCCTTGGTTGCCGTGTCGTCGCTAGGTGGGGCACCTAGGAAGTCGTCCAGTGCCTCCTGATCCTGGTCGTCGACGGCAATCTCAAAATTCTCAATGGAGCTGGCGTCGGTGGATGATTGGGGCCCGTCAGATGACACTACACCTGAAATGGGTTAGGAGGGGAAAAAATGGATCTTTAGACCAAAATAACCTTTATGTACTCCAAAATAAATTAATGATATTACAACTAATTAATGAAATGTGATTGGGAGGTTATTGAAATGCAACTTTTGGCAGTTCGTCACAATATCTAGAAAAACGGCAGAGTGCACCACTTGCTTGAAATATCTAGGAAACTTTAACTAGCAATCAGGCCATGGCTAAAAGAATTGACCTATCACGGTAGAATCATGTCAAGGCAGCTTGTGAAATATCGGCCAATAAACATGATATACAAACGGACGTGGAACGCGCAACATCTGAGACAAACACAACTCAGCGTACACAAAATACATAGGGTTGTCTAAGGGGCGTGGCTAACTCGCAAACTTTGATAGGTCAATTGTACCAAAAAGCATTATTTTTTTATTAGCAAACATTTTCCCGGAAAATTAAGACTGTTTGTACCGAAGATCAAACTGATCTGGCAAAAAAAAAGTAAAATCCAGTTGAAGTTGATACATGAAGAATGCCAAATTTGTTCACTTTATAACTCGGAATTCGCAAACATTTAAATTTTTTTTTAACTAAACACTTCCAGTTTCATGGTAAAATATCCAGCCGTAACCTTCCGCTGTCAACTAAACATTGTATGGTTGAAAACATAACCCTCCACTCAACACCATTTTCCACTATTTTCTTACTACTAGCACTTACGTTGCATTTCCCCATGCACCTTGTAGTGCTGCATGTCAGCCACAAACACATCTTGAAACGCTTTCTGTCTCTCAATCTTGTCGGCTTTCTGTGATTCTTCCTTGAGACGTACGCTCAGATCATACTCCTCCTTCATTCGCACTAAAATGTCGAGGGTAAGAAAAAATATTGGCCATGTCCAAATCAGAAAAAAGTCACTATAATAAGTGAGTCTTGGTCCCAGACTAGATTTGCATTTTATTCCTCTAATACAGATGGTCCCTGGCAGGCATTGTCAAGGCACAATGGCATTTCTTGGGAAGTTTGGCAACACTACCCAGGAAATTCAATGAGATATGCAAGGAATTTCTGGGTTTTGTTTATACGTACCTCTCATTTGCCCTTCTTCTTTGCTAGAAAAGAAAGCAGAAACAAAATGAAATTACATACCTGGAGTATCCCACACACAAAAAACACTCCAAATTCCCCATTTTGTGAGACTAAACAAAAATTTTTTCAAATATTAAATCTCAGAGTGCCCTTCTGACACAACGTCCCTTTTCTGTAAGACGATTGGATTCATTTGTGTACCATAATGGAAAAAAGGGATTTAGTTTTCATGCTTTGAACTAATCTAAAGAAAAAACTGCTACACAACTGAAGGCCCATAGAGTACCGAAGTGCTCTGCGTATTCTGTTCCATAATCCACGCGCACAGCTTACGTGTGTGAAGACATCAGCATGCGAACCAGAGTGAACCAGAACAATGACAGCTGACGTCACACAACAGTACTCTATTGTGTCCAGTCGCTGAAATGTTGGGATACCAACCGAATACAATGCAACACTTACTGTTTTTGCTGCGTGTACCTATTCAGCTCTGCAGTCTGTGTGTGCTTGTCGCGGAGAAACTCACAGTGATCTATCAAGTCTTCATACCCCAGCATCATGGATTCTACCTCCTCAAACTCTGCTTCCAGTTTACCTGAAGAGTTTTTAAGAAGACAGTACCAACTGGAATTTTAGTAGCACTGAGTAAATCTTTTGTTGTGAGGGACTGTGAAGAAGATAATCCACTGTGCGTCAGTCGTTTGCAGCGCTATGAGCAATATATTTGATATTGTATATTGGAACCAGGGTGGCATGGGTGGCTTGTGCGTAAAGCGCTCGCCTCTCACCAAGGTGACCACGGTTCGAATCCTGGCCGCGGATCGCATGTGAGTAGAGTTGTGCATTGGTTCTCTCCTGTGCCACGAGGGTTTTTCTCCGGGCCCTCCGGTTTTCCTCCCTTCGGAAAAATCAAACACTTTCGATCTCAGGCTGTGCTCCGTGGTCATATATGGGTCAATGTGGCCGGCAGCCATAGGCGCCTTTACGTGCCAGCGGCCCGACCACGTTGTAGCCGCGTCCTTCGCAATTCAGCATACCAGTTGCGAGTAAGGATGATTAGCCTCCCAAATTATTATTATTATTATTATTAGAAATCGGGCCAATGCAAAGTCAATGCAAAGTCAATCACAAGTCAATCACAAGTCAATCACAAGTCATCACAAGTCATCACAAGTCCATCACAAGTCATCACAAGTCCAGCAAAAGTCATCACCAGTCATCACAAGTCATCACAAGTCCATCACAAGTCAATCACAAGTCAATCTCAAGTCTATCACAAGTCATTGCAAGTCAATCACAAGTCATCACAAGTCAACCACAAGTCAATCACAAGTCATCTAGAATTTTAATCTGTAACACCTCCCGGTCTACGTACAAACCAACTTTCAACCCAATCGGACATGTAGTTCTGTAAATACAGGCCTTCAAAATATCATGCCTACGAAATGTGCATCTTTACTGTAACGTCACGTGACACATGACGACGTCATGATGACATCATTCTTCGGCACACATCTGCAGGTTCTGGGCCCAATTTCACGGCGCTGCTTAACAGTTAGCAGAAAAGTTGTGTTTAGCATAGCAGAAAAATTTGCTAACCTTAAACACTATTTCACGGCGTGTGCGTGCTAACGGTCGCGCGTGCATGGAGATTTCTATTGTTACGTCACTAAGTTAAGCAAATTTTTCCTCTGAAGTAAGTGTGCCTTTTGCTGTGCTTATGCTTACGGTCTCCATGAAATAGACGGAGGCACTGTTAGCAGAAAATTGTGTGCTTAGCAGTGCCGTGAAATTGGGCCCTGGTCTATGTGTATGCCAAGTATGAAGGCAATCAGATTGATGTCAGTGCCCGAAGTGCGGGGCACGATGAAAACGTGTACAAATGCTATGGACAAAGGGCTGGGGGGAAAAAAATATTCTTTAGAAAAACAAAGGCTGATAGTTGCCGAAACAGCCAATAAAAAGAAGTTCATTTGTGACTTGCTTACCAATGGCTGCTGTAAGAAACTGGATGTTTTCCACGAAGCGTGGGAGGTCGACCAACTGCTTCTGCAACTGAACTAAGGGTTCTGCCCGACGCTCATAATTCAGAAACACCTCCTGTACGTTTCTGTCCACAACCTGAAAAAAAAAGTAAAATGTAAAACATTCTCATTGGTAAGTTGCAAGCACTGCTTGTTTTTGCTCATATTGAATGCAAACGTTAACTGGAAAGCATAGTTTACTTGACTGAAACATAGATTGACATACCATGCCCTTTTCCGCTGCAGCTTCTATTTCTTTATGCAGCTCACTCCACATCTGCTGAAATCTGTTGACAAAAGAAAAACAAAGTGAACAGAAGTCAAAATATACTATACAAGTAAGGGCAAAATTTAAGTGACAATCCGTGACCATGCCCCGACATACATACGTGGGGCGCACTAGTGATTGCCTTTCCATGGAGTACACCAATGGTAACAATGTAATTTGAGTGACCAAAATTCCTACCCTGGGGCATGAAAAACGTGACTAAATCCCGACATCAGACCTGGGGCAGTGCAGGGGGGGGGGGATTTGATAGCCGCATATAAATTGCTCCGTTTCGTCTGAAGTAGGATCAGGGAACCAGACTTGGTTTTGCCAGCATCTATGAACACAAAACTTTTAACGGGTCAGTTCTACAGTATTGGCTGCAAAATACTCAACCCCCCCCCATCCATCCATTTCTGAAAAAAATTACAGCAAAAGTAAATGTTGTATATTACCTTTAAACATAACATGAAATTTTATAACTGAGCCAGTTACAAACTTTAATCTTACCGATCCAAAAGTTCTGCGCCAGCATCGTTGTTGCTCTGTGCAGGACTTTGGGGACTAGGAAGGATTGAAAAAAAAACCCTGATTGGAGCCAAACTTTCTTCTTTTTGTAGAATTCTCCAGTGAATATTTACAATGTCTTACAATGTTGTCCAGGTGCTAATAAGTTGACTTCCTCCACCGTTACGGACAAGATCCCCCTAGTCTTAACTTTGTATATAAAGCCACTGATTCCACGAAAAGAAAATACTGGTGGACGGAGAAACTACTAAAATGAAGAGACAACTGGAGGCAGTATAGCTTAATATCTTCCCTCATACTGCTGGAGGTCTTCACCAGAACAGTTCTTCCCTCCTTCGTACAATTTATCACAGTTCAGGCCCAAAACAAAACCAAACAGATTTCTTCTTTTTTTCCCGTTTCTTGTTCTTGTTGCTGTTCCTTGAGTCACATTTGGTCTTGTGGTTGGAGAATTTCAAAATAAAATGTAGGATTGGCAGACGACGGACAAACGGTGAGATACTCACATGTCTTGCCTCGATGCTGCTGTCTCTTCTCTGCTTGTTTGATGAAAACATTGAGAAAAAAAAGTGTCACTCAGAATGAAATGTTTTAAATAAATCATTCCCCTATTCTTGGACTTGCAGTTAACATTCAAGACCGATAAAAATGGATTATTAATTAAGCGCTGTTCAAAGAAATTTAAGGGTGAAAAAATACATGAATGTGCATTTAAAGCCTTTATTTACTCGGGTCATTATCAGTGTCCAGACTCCAAACTGGACTTAAACATAATGTTTAATACAGGCCAAGCACATGTTTATTCCAATTCATAAATGCGTTTTTGGTCAAACAGTCAAAACAAGTAAAATATTACAAGTTATCAACGATTTTGAACGTTCAACAAGTTTACTTCATGTTTTTTTAAACACCCCTCTAGCTGTGTTATGGTATGTGCCTCTCGCGAGTAGTCGTAAACAACTCCTTATATGGAGATTGGCGCGCGAGTTGCTGGTACTGCGCGATGTGTAGAATGCAGCTTTTTGTGCTGGTGTAGCGTGAATTTAGGACCTCGAAATACAGACTCATTGGTAGTATTGCGCATGCCTAAGTGAGGATTGTGAACGGTCAACCAATAAAAGGGTAAAAGGGACTGGATTTCACAGGAGTCCAAATTTCATGTGACACTGAAAAAGTGTTTAAGACCAGCCAGCCGGTGTTTTATCAACCGTTTAAGACCAGCCACGTGACCGGCTCTCGACCAATAGGAATGGGTAAACTGTCTAAGTTATTTATGATTTCATTTTTATAATCTGTAATCTTCAACTGATATTGGGTTACTCGGACAAAAGTGCAATTGTTAAAATACTGTATAGTACAATGGGTCTAATCCTCCAAAATCTCCCACTATGCAGGACGCCGACTGAATCTTTCCTTCTCGATCCTGGGCTCTACCTTCCTCAATCCAACAAAATCCTCAGAAAGCTCCTGGAGGATGTTAAGGTATCTGGGACACTAGGATTAACGAGATCTCTCCAGGACTCTCTTATTACACATAATCTCATCATCAAATGCTTCACACTGATCATTTACCTGCGAGATCGCTTGACTTCTTTTGCTTTTGTGCTAAGAGTCTTCAGTCTGAAAAAAAAATTAAAATAATAATTCACCAGCTGGCTGAAAAATATACAATCCAATTAATTAACACTATATAGATATACCCCCTTGATTTTACAAATTTGTCAGGAAATGGAAAAAATTCCGTACTGGCTCACCACTTTTTTCAATTAATTTTCAAGCGCCAAAAGTTGAATCCTTTATGGTTATTCCCTCCACTTTCCCTCCTCTACTCTCACCCTCTCCTTTCCTTTATTCCTATTTATTAATCAGTCACTTACTTCATCGAGATTCAAACCTAGGACTCTTGCTTGAAACACGAGACTTCTAACCGCTAGGTTGGCACGATCGCTGTTGCAATGATCAATCTTTGGACGTATTTAAGGTATCCATTGAAATAAACTAAATATCATGGGAAAATAAATATTCATAATGACGTACTGCACTATCATTGGCCAGCTCATGCGTTGTCATGGTTGTCGATGTCATGCCTATAACGTACCGCTGTCTTCCAGACACTTCAATCAGTTTTGACCGGCTGCTTCAACTTAGTTCTGCACGACGTGTGCGTCCAAAATGTGATCTAAAAACACATTTTGCCTAATTTTGTTTCGCGTTTCCAGAGCTTCCTGGATTCCTCTTGGGTGAAATCACAAGGTGGGGTGAAAATTGGCGGCAGGTAAAGTGGTGAGCCAGTATGGAATTTTTCCCCAGGAAATTAACCCTCCTGCTATCTAAACAGCCACAGACAGTCAAAATGTCCATCCACTTCCCCTGCTATACTTTTAACACAGGCTAGTCACCAGCAGTTAGATCATTATGTCAAGCAAGCACTGTGACTAGTCAAACTCAGTCAACAGACCATGAACAGACAAAGCAGGCAAGTTGTGGACACAGCTGGCTTATCAATTGCCCACAGCCAAAGCAAAGCTGTGTCGATTTACATAAGCAGTCACGGCCAGTCAATCCTCAGCTTTATGTAGGCTGTGAATTCTTAACTGTTGAAAGCAGTAACTTGATTGATTTTGACTGAAAGTACTACTTGGCAAAGAGCGTATGTTTGAATAGGAGGGTTGAAATAAAAATGACCCTTGAACATGATTTTTATTAGCAGAGTAAGGCAGTGTCGGGAAATAACTGATTCTGGCTGGGAAAAAATCAACTTATAATCCACTGGTCTTGAAGCTTAAGAAATCTACTAGATCAAAAATATTTTACTTTGTTCAAAATACTATTAAATTAACATAAAAATGGCCCCATGTTGCATTTTGGCATAAGTACGACCACAGAAAAACAAAGAAACCTCACCCTGTGGACAAGTCTTGCTGGACATGATGCAACCGTTCCCTGAACTGGTCAAACATGGCCGTGGGTCAGTGGGTCAGTTTCCCCAGGCTGGTGAATGGAGATCAGCCGCAACCAACAGACACCGAATACAACCTGTGCACATAGATTAACCATAGTAACATTATATAACCACAGTAACCTCAGCATTGTTTTAGAAAAATTCACAAGCTCAGTATTTTGTGTGAACTTGTATTACTTTTCATCAGGAAAGGGGCGGGGTTTCCCCCTCGCCAAATTTCTCCCTCAACTTTAATTTAAGTAAGACTAAGAGGAAGATTCCTTTAGGATTTAAAAGACAGTATAGGTACGAAGAGTAAAACTTATTCAAGTTTGCAATAAATAATGCTAATACATAATTACAAAGCAACACAGGTAAGTAAAATGAGGCTTTTCTTACGGAGATCTATTGATCTCGCAAACATCAAACCCGAGATAAGTGCTACCAGTGTATTATTGTTACCAGTCCATTGTTGAGGTACACGGCTTTTTGGTCCAAAGAACACAAGGAGCCAGACTTATCAGACACAAGAGGGCGCACTCGAGAGTTTTGCTCAGTGGCCAATTCATCATGCGTTTATAATTTGCTTCACCACAGAGCTGCTTAAGCACAACTTTCGTTTAAGCCCCCCAACAACTTTGCTTAGTATGATCAGGTTACCGGCAGGCACGGTTGGGGGGGGGGGGGGGGGGGGGGGGGGGGGGGGGGGGGGGGGGGGGGGTGGGGAATGCTGGGGAGGGGGCGAATTTAGCGAATGTTAGAAGGTGACGTCACATGCGAACGACGGTCAACCCCAACCCAACCCCCCCCCCCCCCCCCCCCCCAAAAAAAAACGCTATATGAGCCGCCGGTTCGGTACTAGTCTGTGTATGGTCTATTACATTTTGAGCAGATTCGCTGATTAATTATGCAAAACAACCGCATCTTGACCTCTACATTTTGACCAATCAGAGGGCGCTTTCTATGGGGTCTCGGTCATTCACCAGTTGTCGCGTCATTAGACATGGATTAAAAAAACCTGTGTCACGCGCTCTGTATCATGTTACGCGATATGCCCCCTGCTGTTGCATTCGAATTTACCAATCAAACCAGTAGTCCTGATTTGGGAAGAAATGACGCAACGATTTTAGTAAAGTTATGTGTACACACGTTATGTATGTGTACAGGCATGTTATATGTTATAAGCTACGGCTTTTGTTAGCATGCCTCCATCAGTATAATTTTTCATTATTTTGTGTCATAATCAAATGTTGTGAAAAGATGGAAATGAATGTTCTTGAAATTGAAATTGAAATTGAAAGTCGACTCCGATTAGCTGGCCGCGCAGCTTGCATATAATATCTGGATGTTTAGACGTATCAGACGCTATACAGAAGACTTGGCTCCGTGGATAACGGGTGATACTCAGACTAGTTCGTTATAATGTGTCACCACAATTTTCAAACCTACATGAAACCCCCAAAGCACGTTTTCTCCGAAATTTTCTATAAAAGAAAATGCCTAAAATATTGATGCTATTCGCATCTTACCATGATCGGTAAAAGATTCTGCATACGATTCAACTGCCATTATTCCAAAAGTGAGCTTTGCCTTTTGTCATTTTAAGAACAGTGCCAAGATTTAAGTATGTTTTACAATATTTTTTTTTATTATTAATTTGTAGTATTGTTTTCGGTTGATCCCACTGAAACTAGTTAATGGTGAGATATGACGTTGACTACGGACAATTATTGTTTTCACTCAATGGACTAGTCCGATATCGGTTTTGTCGAAAACAAATAATGGTATAGGCCTACACACGAAGGAAATTCATAGCATAGCAGCAATTTCGGGAATGTTCTTCACGAACAACCCAATTTGACATATCGTACTTGGGTATACCGCCAGGTACGGGTGACAATACGCCTTTGAAGTGTGACGTGACCCGGGGTTGTCTCCAATAGTGATCGTTCCACACATTGTCTCGTCCGTCATATTTACCATACATTTGTATGGTCGATTTTATTTTTCCATGCAGTGAGCACATTTTCTAGTTGAAATGACTAAACTGGGACAATGCTTCGACGGAAGCGAACAAGCTTTCGAGTCAACTCGTACCTTGGGCAACTCGTACATTGGACAACTCGTACCTCGGACAACTCGCACCTTGGACATCTCGTACCTTGGTCAACTCGTACCTTCAGTTTAGAAATTTGCTTCGACTATGTACACGAAGTACTTGAGCTGCAAGCGTAATTTTTATTCCTAGGAGGGTTAGGGGCAATGTCATGAATAATTAAGTTTTTCCTTTGAATCATTGCAAGACTAAGGTTCTCGTTCTATTTTCCCCTTAATTTAAAATTATCTCAGTGATAGATTTGGAGAAGAAAAATAGCTGATGAAAATGAGCAGCGACGACGTGGATTCGAACCAGGGATCTTTGTATCCATAGCTCATCTCGCTATCCACTAGGCTACTGTGTGGTAGCTCGACGACAACCGTTCTTTAAAATGCTTTAATGTATTGTAACTAGTTGAGTAACTAACAACAATGCTGTTGATGTCATTGTCCGTTCTCATGGATAAACATGAATTATTCATGACATTGCCCCTAACCCTCTTAGGAATAAAAATTACGCGAGCTGCAACGCTGTGTCATGCATGTTTGTCAGCAAATACTTGATTGTGGTGATCGAAGTTGACAAAGGTCTCGTGCTTATCTACCCCGCCGAGGACCGTACCGATGCAAGCTGGAATTGGCACCACGTAACTTATTTAGTGTTTTTCCAACATGGACCTGTTCTCACTCTTTGTTTCGTTGCTCCCCCTACTCGTATATATCCTCGCTAGGTATGCCTCCCCTCGCCCCTCCCCTGGGGAACCACCGAGGAGTCTTTGGTTCCCCGTCAAATATCTCTGGCTCCGCTGGGTTCTGTTTTGGTCCAGACGGAGGTACCTGCACCTGCACCGGCGAGTGACGAGTCACGATAGGATGGTGGCCAAGGCAAGAGAGATAAGCCGGCTGGAGTACGGCGGCACGACGGTAGGCCGTCAGCCACGGGTAAGTCAGGCTACGCGGTGATTAGGCCAAAAAAAAAAATATTCGGTCTCTGGTCAGACCAAAGTTCCGGAATTGACGCGGCCACGCGGCTTTTTTTTTTTTTTTCCTATTTTTTTTTTCTTCAGCTTGGTGGGTACAAGGTGGGTACAATTTTGCTTTTTTGGTGTCCTCATGTACATTGGTGGCCTCCATAATTTGCCTTGGTTCTTTCGATCATTTGCCTTGGTGCAATTTCCCATTCCTTGGTGCTCTTTGGTAAAAAAAATTGAGGAGGTGCGGAAATAGAGGGCGCTGGTGGAGCTACCGCGGAACATTTTGGAAAAAAAAAGATCGACGCGCATGCTTAAAATCGACGCGCGCGCTGACCAGAGACCGACTTATTTTTTTTTTGGCCTTAGATTGAAACACTTGACGACCAAAGCAGAGGCCTAACTAAGAGGTGGAGAGGGACACGCCCCCTGGCTAGGCATTTGTGACCTCTGTCCCCTTATCCGTAATTGAGAGAAAAGAGAGTTTTTAAAGTAACTGTTTGAAAGTGTGATCAAACTGAAACCTTGAGTGACAAGCAGGGCATAATACGTTCGTCCTATACAGGTAGGAGCAGAAATGGGTTTTATTCAGATAGTGGTTCAGATTTTATTCGAAGAGATAAATATCGTTTACTTCTGGCCCTAAAGAAATCTCCACCCATCTATGAAAAAAAATGGTAGGCATACCATACTGAACATTTTAAAATATAAAATACCGGCACGGGCGTCGCCAGGCTTTTTTTTCTAGGGGAGGGGGGCAAAGTATATAATTATTTCCCCAAATCCTTGTACTTTATTCTCAATTTATCTATTCTCATTTTTCGATTGTAGGCGGCGGACTTTTATCCAACCCACCCCCATTGACACCCCTGCAGACGCCCATTTTGTTAAATGTGTATTAAATTAATAGCAAATATGACTTCACACCTCTTTCTTTTTCCTTCCTGCTTTTTTGGGTTGCTTTCCGGGGGGAGGGGGGGGGGGGCCTTGCCCCATCCTGCCGACGCCCATGTTATACCGGGATACAGTTCGAAAACATGCATTGCACAATCTTGGTAGTGAAGTCTCGCTGTCGAAATCAACATTTTTAGGGTTGCGAAAAAATTCCTTTTCAGGATTACACATCGCTGTACATCAACGGTTCAGATGCGACCGGCAATCACTGCCTCGTAGTCCGTGTGACTCTCCGGTCCGATGACCGACGGGAGGTATGCTTCCTCCTCCGTGTCCCTGAGGTAGGGGACCTGGTCCTACCCAGACACCCGGCCTGTCTGATGGAGGGCCGTGTCAACGGGGATGAGTTTACCGGGGAGGGACTCAAGTGTACGGTGCTGGAACCACTGAGGACTTGGAGGATCAGTTATAATGGGCTGTGCCGGTAATTATTTTGAATTTTCTCTGGTTATCAGTGACGTATGCGTAATTGGGGTCAAACTTTCAGGAAGAAGGGGCCCCATTTTCATTTTTAAAAGGGTTGAGGGCGGAGTACAGACAGAGCACGGGGGGGGGGAGGTGTCAAGCTGCCCCGTTTTGCCCCCCCCCCCCGCTCAGAAATTGGGAAGAAAAAATAACCTGTTGTTAAAAACCCACTCCACTGTGGAGTGGAAAAGAAAATTGGAACCTAATATAAGTCCCCTGCAAATTGGACCTCGATCGGTTACACCACTGTTGAGCAAGTCCGTCGACATCTTTTTTTTCGGCTTCCTGAGATTTTCCGAGCAAGTTGACTTCTGCCCATGCACTATGTGATCATGCATGATGTGACAAAAGCATACTAATGCCAGACATTGTACACGTTGTGTGCCACGTGACTGTATGCGATAAAAGCTGTGTTGAATCTTGATTCATTCAGATTTCACATCGACTTTGCCGTGCCATGCTATAGGACGCTTGACACTTGATTGCACTCTCCGATAACTGTGAACTGACTGGAGGGCCAACGAACATTATAAAGTTTACTCGGTCGCCATCGGGTCCAAAAATCAAGGTCGTCTGCACTTTGTACAGCAGGGATATTATACAAATATTGAGTGACTCAGAGTACATGGAATGCAATGGCAAGAATATCATCGCAAGGTGAAATCTTGACTTTTATAGAGTGCAAATGGAAAAGTCTAGATTTTACCGGGCGATAATATTCTTCCCATTTCACATTTTAAAGCCACTCAATTTTGGTTTATATAACTGACATATAGATCCTTGGCATTTGATTCACAGTAAAAATGAACTTTATTTCAATACAAAATTGTTTTGACTAGCATTTTGCTAGCGGGCTGCCGCTAAAGTCGAACCCTTATTATGTCTTGGCAAGTTATGGTGCGCATTTACAGTATGCCAATCATAATTATCAACGCACACTATACTGCAGCTCAATATCCTTTGAAAATAATAACTTCCTCTAATGCATTGATGAATTGTAAATCAGTCAGGGTTTGTAGGACTATTTTTTTAAGCATTTGAGATGTTTTTTTTTAATTCTCAGTGTCGGAATTAGGAGATCAGATGGTGAACTTGACGACCGGCCACTGGTACATGTGCGGTGTACGCTTCTGTGAGTATTTCTTGGCAGATATGCTTCCCGTAATGTATACATATTCGTTAATATTCGAATTTGTTTCTTATCAGAAGTCATTTTTATCGATTGAGACGTATTCGTTTTCTGTAAAAATATTATTACATTTTGAAGGCCAAGGGGGGGGGGGGGTTGCTGTGGACGAGCGGGACGTATCATTCATCACAGTTGTGCCCTCTTTTGGGGGGAATAAACCTCTTATACTTTTGCCCGATTCATCATATTTCCTTGGCAGTTGGAGTGCCTTCACGTCCTACTTTGACTTCACGACCGACGTCAACCCCCGCTTGGCCGCTGAGAATCTTGCTAAAAGAATGAGGAACGGGGAGGTACTGGACAATCTCGATGAGTAAGTATCTGGATCAGAAACACCAGAGTGTGAAATTAGAACGAAAATATTTTCTACATGGCGCATTAGAGTCAACACTTGCATCTTAAAAGTCTTGCGGGTCATTCGACCCAAATCCGGGTCAGATGTTGACCTGACACTTTGGCGGGTCAAAACGACACCTTTCCGAGGCCTTTTTCCGGGCGATTGGCCCGGTGCAGTGTATATTTGACACAAAAAATAATATTAAGTCATTTTGACCAAGGAAAGTGTCCTTTTTAGACGAAAAGTTGTCAATTTGACCCCAAAGTGGGTGTCGGGTAAAATCTGACACGGATTCCGAGACCGTATCTGAGTCGGTGTCATATGAAAATCCGACTCCTTCTCCCTATTATATTGGTTAATCCCTCGCACGTGACCAGTCACTTTCCTAATTATGATACTTACGCATGCGCAATACTACCAACGAGTTCATTTCATGGAGTCGGATATTCACGCTACACCTGGACTTTTTAGGGTAAAGAATCACGTCAGGAGGATCATTCTTAGCACCGATCGAATCACTGATTCAAGTTAAGCATTTACATTTAGTATAAATTGTGTGTACCTGATGTCATCATCATTTTCAATTAACCAACTGAACTTTGGATTATTTTTTTTGCCGGATTATGTTTATTTTGTGAACAGGGCTAACAGGCAGAGTCATCATTATGAGCAGTTTGGTATGATCCATGGCGTGGTACAGGTCAAGGGTCAGGAGGAGAAGACAATAGTCATGCGTGGTGTGAAATCGCATTCATCCGGGATGCGGGGACAGTGGGAAAGGGCGGAAAGCCACATCATCAACTACATGGTGTTAGAGGTAAGTCCAAGCATCAACTACACGGCACAAAGTCATGGACAGAGCAAGATCTTTAATGCATGTGGACAGAATTTTCCGACGAAAAGGTATGGAAGCTAAAAAGTTTACAACCTTTTTCTGGCAAGTGTGTTTCTCATGCTAACCCGAACATATATTAAAGCATGCAGATGGTGACATTTTTTTTTATTTTAGAACGTGTACGGTTAATTTGTTCACTGTAGAAATGACTGCTTTGCACGTTGACGGTAAAGGCGTATAACCTGTTTTCAAAAAGCAAGAGTTTTCGTGTCCATCAAATGGCTTTGCATTACAGCACATGACACAGACTACACACCACGCCCTCTGGAACATTCGCAAGATATAGTTTGTACCCGATCGTTCAGTTTGCAACTAAATATAATTCCTTCTTTTTTAATGTTTGGCCATGGACAGGATGGGACTTGCTTGCATGTCGGTGCGTACTGCGAACAGGATTCGAGGTTAGCAGTTCCTTCATTTTATGTGGAAAATATACTTGCCTTAAATTTAGCAATATATACTTTATTTGGGGTTAGGGTCATCGTTATATAGGCCTATGCACGCCCTATCGATTTCTAGATGTAACCCACAACATATTATCTGAATTCTTTTGAAGACCTTTTTTTTTACAGTAAATAAACCTGACTTGAAACTGACTTTGTCGAAACGTCATAAACAGTTATCACTACTACAGGTATTAGGCCAAGAAAAAAAGTCTCCCTTTTCGGTTTTTTTCTTCTTCAAATGTCGGCTGATGACTGCAAATGGTGCCCGACTAAACTAAGTGCAAATATATGAGTGTCCAGAGAGGCCACATAAAGCTTATTCTCGATCGTAACCCCATTTAAAAACACGTTAAAATTGTGCAGCAGCAGGATTCCAGTCAAACCAGTGAGTTTGGCGGTGAGACATCATCTTTGAAAACAAAAACTTTTTTCATTTTGTCAACACGCATGGCTACTATACGGCGACGCGCGTGCATACCAGAAACCGGAGACTTTTTTGGCCTAAGTGGGCTGAGTTCGAATGGATATACAGGGCGAGTAACAAAAAAACCGGAACCCCAAAACAAAGAAATATATTTCATTTAGAAAAAAATATGTGGCACCAAAATTAATTATATCTCTTGACCATTTTCTCACAGTACTTTCTCGGGCTATATGACCAAGCCCAACGGGGCAATATTTCCTGCAGTGTCCGTGGATCTGCCCGTACGAAAACATTTGCAAAATAATAACCAACCACCTAAGATGTTCTCGTTTAGCGTGCAGTTCGAGAGTAAGTTGTATTTTTTTTAAAAATCTGTGCTCAACATTCTGTCACGTATAAATTATTTATTAGTGTATTTTATAAAATATTTTTAAAATGAAAATATTCGTCTCTTAAATAATAGCATTATGTTTCTTCATAAGGTTTTGGTAAAAATAAAACATGAAATTAAACATATAAACTCAAATGGAAAAATGGTAATTCTGTTTTTACTTTTGGCTTCAAACGTTTAGGCGCATTTAGTATATAGAATCGTGCCGTTGTGTGTCAAGTTCAATTAATGATCGATTTTGTTTTTAAATACCGTTAGGTCCTTCATATAATCAGTCTACAAACAAGAGACGTTATTGTTTGTAGCAGAGCATGCATGTAATGATACTATTTATGGATGGCGGGAAATGGGGTCAAAGGGTCATAATGCCAAAGAGAAAAGGAATCTCGTGAATAATATTTCACCAAAAGATACTAAATGATGTTGCAAAGACCAGTAATGATACTAGACCAAAACTGTCAGACCAAATACTAGACCAAAACTGTCAGAAAAAAATCATAATCATTCTTTTCTTTTCCTCATGTACTCAGCTATCCAAACTTCAGTGGACGTTTAAATTAAGTTTATGTTAATATTCTTATGTTTCCATAGTTATTTTGAAAGTGCAGAAGAGTGTAGGTCCCTATGGAGGGGACACTTATAGGGACCTCATTTACTGGAAGGGGAACTTTATGAGTTTTTAACAATAGGGGACTAATTTTTGCATTTCACCAAATTCTAAGGGAGGCAAGGGCGGATCCAGAACTCAATTTTGGGGGGGGGGGGCCAAAAAAAAATTTGGTCCCCCTCAAAAAAGTGGGTCTCAAAAATTACGGCGTGGGGTTCGGGGCCCGTGAGGGCCCCGAAAATTTTTTGGATTCTAGATGCTCTGTGGTGCGATCTGAGGCAATTTCTGACCACTTTAACCAATTTTTTTTGAGGAAAAGATGGTGGTGTACTCATTGCCTGCCTTTATTGCGATGTCACATAAAAAAAATAAATAATTGGTTTCGTTTTTTTGGGGGGGGGCCATGGCCCCCTTTGGCCCCCCCTGGATCCGCCCTTGAAGGGAGGGGAGGGATACCCCCTACCCAGTTTCGTCAATGGTAGAATTTGATGTGTTTCAAGTTTGATGTCTTCTCTCAATAAAAGACGCAGGTGACGTATTTAACCCAACCCTTTATTTCGTTTATGCATTCTTTTAAAGACAACTTTACTGTTGAGATACAAGCCGAGGTAGGGGAGAGAATTCACCTCGAAGTGGACAGAGAGAAGAGAGTCCGTGTATGTGAGGCTCTGACCAGCTACCGGGCTAACGGCGTACATGGGCGGGGAGTCTGCCAGACGATGATCAGGTACTCATAATAGGGGACCTAACGAGGTTATCGCGGGCTTGGTATGCAGCAGGAGAGGGTATGAAGAAGTGTTGGAAAGACACCCCCCCCCCCGGAAAATCATCTCTACAGAAAATGTAACACACAAGACTTACATAAACTCGACGATGATCAGTATTGTAACGAGAGTCCAATATCAAGTGCAGGGGACGGAGGGGGAGGGGGTCCTCATTTCTTTAAAAAGGTACTCAATTGGGTAAATTGTTTCAAACAATATACACGACGTCTCTTTTCTTTTTCACCTGGGAATTCTTTGCCGCGTTTTCAAACGAGGGCACCTGTCGCTCCGAATTACAGAGATGATTGTGTTTCGTTTTGATAAACCCAAAACGTTTATTTTGTTCCAAATTGAAAACTTGAGCGAAGATTAAACGATGTCAAGTCACCTATTTCATTGACAGGTCGGACGAACACTGCTACGCCGTGTCGGACCAAAACACGTTCAAAATCTACAAAGAACCAGGTTGGTATAAGCGAAATTTGAAGCTTTTCTTAGCATTTTGTCTCGGAAAAAAAGGACACCATCGATTATTTATCATGTGCAATTTGTTTTATTGTGTTTTATGATTTAGTTTCGTGATTTCTTTTTTGATCGCATCGTCTGATTTTATTTCATTTAGAGAACCTTTCTGAAGCTGATCTGGCTGCCTGGGTTCTGCCGTTGGTGGCGCCCTCTTGTCGTGTTTCCTCGTTAACTGGAGGCAAGGGATCACAACTGGCCATGTTGATTGAACTCAAGAAACACAGAGAGGTCGAGGTGGGAAAGCATTTTATTCTATTAAAAGGTCGAAACATATTTTTGAAGTTTGCGAATGAATCAATTTTGGCACATGTTAGGAAAGTTGAAAGCACTTGTATTTGTTTCTCCTAGTTGAAAAGTATTTTTCTACATGTATCGTGGTTTGACTCGAACATGAATAATGTATATATTTTTGTAGTCATGATATTGCAAATTTATTGTGAAGTTATGCCTGAATCAAATATCATTTTATTGGAGATACGTTTTTATGATTTATTTTTACGAACAGTTTGAGGTTCCCAACGGATTTTGTATAACAACGACTGCATTCGATCGACATCTCCAGGTAAGCTAATTGAATAATTTAGATTTAAATTTAGATTTAAAACAAATGCTATGTAGAAATTAAACCACAGCATTTATTGACAAATCTGTTAAGAAATTGTACATCTTAGTGCTTTCAGCGTGTGGTTTTAGATTGAAATACAATCGAAATATATGTTGGCATTTCGTTTTGTTCATTTTATTAAAGAAATGTTCTCCTCTTTTAGATGAATGAGGAATTGCAAGCTGCTGTCAAGACACTTAGCGAGGTGTCTTGTGGGATACAAGATGGCGATCTGAAGACGTCATGTGACAGGTAACCATCTGTGACGACAGTTATTAAACAAGACTTTGATATAGAAGTTTCCGAATCGGAGCATTCATAATAAGCGCATTTAATGTGAAAATTTGAATAATGAACATCATGTTTGTATTTGTTATATTCAACCTTTCACATTCTTTCAAACAAAATTCCCTGAATTTATTCCATTCGATCACATTTTAGTTTATCAGAAAACGATTCCTTTTGAAAAACTGAAACATTACAAGATCGTACTAGTGCTTAAACAAGTAATTTATTGTACTGAATTTGTCAGCACTGTGGCAGTGTTCAGCAAAGCTGAGCTTGCAGACGACATGAAGACGGCTATTTCCCGCCAATTTCAGGAGCTTTTTGGAAGTCCTCAAGAGGGCCAATCGTATGCCGTGCGCTCCTCTGCGGTCGGTACGTACACTGTATGGCATACATAAGCACTATACCACATGAGAACGAATACTGTAAAGTTCTCTCAAAACAACCTGCCTGGTTAAGTTGTTCTGCCGAATTGTCGAAGTAATATTGTTTGGTCTTCTCTTATATAGATTGTGTCTTCCCTCTACCATTTAATGGAACGAAAAACAAACGTGAATTTTGATAGAATATAAGAATGATCTAATTCTATAAGTTTGTGACGGTATTTCGTAGTCACAGGATCTTTTATTTTTAAAATATAAAAATGTTGTCATTTTATTAATGCCAAAAAATATGCTAATTGTATTCGGCTTATCAATATTAGGTTTTGCCCTACACCGATTCAGCCTTCAGAATATAAGGTATAAGGTGTATCCAGGTTAGGGTAAAGGGGAAAAAATCACGAATGAATTCCGTAGGGCTATCACAAAATGTTCTTCTCTGTTTTAGGTGAGGACACGCCACAGATGTCAGCAGCGGGACAGATGGAAACATACCTCGGCATGAACACAATGGAAAAGGTGAGAAAAAAAAGCTCAGGTTGACATATAAACAATGGAAAAAACACAAAGTTTAAAACTACTTAAAAACAATCGCAATCCAGGACTTACGACAATCATTTAAGAGAAAACGTTCGAATCCTGCAGAAAATTATCCAAATTCTTATACTTCTCAGTCGCATCATAAGATGACTGTCACATCGGTGCGGCCAAACTATGGTATTCGTCAAGTCGCGTCGTGCTGCACCCGACCGTGTTTTTTTGTCCCCGATTAATTCTTCTTCATGATCTTAAAAAAATGTCTTCGGGTCTTGGAATTCCAGATTTTCAAGGCTGTGCAAGAGTGTTGGGCGTCGCAGTTTTCCTTCCAAGCTGTCCAGTATCGAAGGTGAATACAAAACATTTAACGAATTCCTTAATCAAAAATCAACCAACTATAATTTGTTAGGCTAAAATAGGGGAAAATTGCAAGGATGAGGGGCCAGAAAGAACACAAACATGCACCGGGTATTATACAGAGAAGCACATTGATATACGTGTACGAACCCAGGGGCCTAGTATATTGGGGGAGGGGTGCAGAGTGGCAGAGCGCAACGGGCTAGAGACTTTTAAAAGCAAAATCGGGACACGGAAAGAAGCAAAATCAGGACGGCGAAATATTAACGGCATGAAAATTCTATTTAGCAACGGGATACAAAACCCTGGCCACGCGCCTGAGGACTGCCGTAGAAGAAGAGGAACATTGAAAGGTATTAAGTAGTAGCATCTTAATTTGCGAGTTGTAATCGCATCCTTTTTGAAGAGATGAAAACAGCAAAAATGATGAGGTAAGACCCTCCGAAGGGACCACTCCTCTTCCAGTAAACTAACCTCCCTCTCCGTTGGAAATCTGTGGTCTACATCGGGATCTTCTTTTACTTTAACCACCATCAATTGCAACATTTGTATTTTTCCCACGTTCCAGACAGTACGGCCAGCCTGTGGAATCCACCATGGCGGTGGTTGTTCAGGAAATAGTTCTCGCCAAAAGTGCAGGTTTGAAATTAAATTCTTAATTTTTTTTTAACGTAATTCATATATCGATAATAAAAAATGAATGAAATTTATTCCCACATAGAGTACGGCAGTCTATGATTTTTTTTAAATTTTTTTTAGGATTGTGTTGGAAAGCACGTCAATCCTTAAAATTGGGGGAACACGTGTTTTCTGTGTGGCACCTTGAACAATAGATTTTCAAATTGAATTGATAATTTTTTAGCATTAAATTAGGTATGAGCTTTCCAATAAGACATCGCACGAAAAAATCGGCCCACGACAAGTCAATTAATTCATTTCAACTTTTGAATTAAGAGCGGGACGCTCCTAATTCGTTTTGAAAAGTGTGCGCAATTTCTATGAACTACAGTGCGCAATTTAAAACCACTTTTTAAAACTGTATAAAGGCCAGCAAAACAAACAAGCAAATTTATTTGTTACAAGACATTATATTCCTTTAAATGTCGTTCGGAAAAGAAAATCGAAATTTTGGAAAGGCACGTATACCAACTTTAAAATCAAGTGGGCCTGTCATTACAATGGAACCATTATTTTTGACCCTCTTCTAGGTGTGATATTCAGCCGCGATCCAATCACTGGCAACCCAGCACAAATTGTGATCAACGCCAACTTTGGACTCGGTGAGGTACGTTGCATCATATATTGCTTTCAGCTATCCTATACCCTCTTGTAACCTCATTATTCAGTACCCCCTGATATGGACTTCGTTGAGCCCGAGAAACAGTAGAACAGTAGATGGCTGCTGTGTTGCCGGCCAGCCGTTGGAAATTCGGAAGGTCATTTGACGCTATAATGTACCCGCTTTCAACCTTTTCTTTCTTTTTATTAATATTTCATGAGAAGCACCGATATAAAAAACAGTCGTGTTCATTCCTCTTCTTGGAATCAAAATGACACTTGTATTGGGGCCATGGCTTCGGTCCCGCCTCCTCAGATGATCAGATCCGCCCGGATGCGGAGTGGGGCACGGTCTATACACCAAAGCATAATTTCCAGCGCCCTGAGTGCCTAATTGTCGGTAGATACGAGCGCTATAAGACTCCGGTATTATATCATTATTATTATATTATAAAGCAATAACGTCACCCTTCAGTCCCTCTTATTTTTATCGCTGAGGGGGTATTTGTGCACGAAATCCATGATTATATAGAATAGTTTCTGACGAGAATTTTACATGGTTGCAGTCCGTGGTGGCAGGTGTAAGCGAAGCCGATACCATCACACTGGAGGTAGACAGCAAGAAAGGCTTGACGATAAGTGAGAAGAAGATCGGTCGGAAAGAAGAAGCCATATTTATAGCAGGTAATTAAAAATAACGTTAACCGATAAAGACATGACAGGGGACCTTTTCAAATACACTCGTATCTTCTTGATTCCAGAATTTAAATGAATTCTAAGGCCATCTTAAATGGAAACAACACTTTTCCTGTAGATTCCAAACGCTTTGCACGTCTGTCTTTGTGTGTGTCGCACACCGCCATCTCCTAAAGTCGGTGCCTTACAGTATTTTATATGACACATGATTCGTATTTTTTCGATGCTTGTTTGTATGGGGACTAAACACAAACATGTCTATTTTCTCTCCGAATAAATGCAATATAGAGCAAGGAGGCACCAAAGTGACGTCACTACCCTCGTCCGAGTCTGCGAGTTGCGCAGTATCGGACGACACGTGTTTGAAGCTCGGTCGCATTGCTCTTATGGTAAGTAGGATTATTTCCCCAAAAAGCACACAAAGAGGGGAAAAGAATAAAGGCAATTTGCTGAGTCTCTGGTTTGTGAATTTTTTCCCGTTAAACATTAGTCCAACTATCTGTATTATGCGCTCGTGTCTAGGCCTTCAGTCTCTTTTGATATACTTGTTGTTGAAGAAACATTCAGTGATACAGTGTAGTCGATAGAGTGTGTTAGATTTAACTGCATGTGTCGAACGATGTCATTTGTTTTTATTATTATTATAAATTATTCACGGTTACTATTATTTCATTACTAATGGAACATGGCAGCCAGGAGGCTGAATTACGGTCATTTTACAATAGTTATAAAACAGACACATATGGGGTGAGTAAAAAAAACCCGAAAAGGCAGGACAAATTTTTGAATAAAGTTTGCCTGTAGCACTTTAAAATCAAAGGATATGAAAGCCCAGTCATTAAGCCTTCATTTAGTACAAGAATCATTAAAATCACTCATGTACTTTTCAAGTCACGGAATTTTGGAAAAAAAAAACCGGTTTAAACTGTCCACGGATCACAAAAAAGTAATTGTTCTTTCAGCAAAACGAAAACAATTTCCATAGGGATGCATGTGAATTGTTTTCTTTTGCTGAAAGAACACTTACCATTTTTTGTTACTAAAAGAAAGCTCATTAATTGGGCTTTCATATCCTAGATTTTGAAAGTGCTACAGGCAAAACTTCATTCAGAAATTGGTCCTGCCATTTGATGGATTTCGTTTTGTTTTACTCACCCTGTATAATCATCTTAAGCAAAGTTATGAAGACAAAGTCAACAAAGTAAAAACTTAAAAACATTAATCAGACTAGTATAGTAATATGTAAAAACACCAGATAGTGTAACTTAAAAATATGATAAGGGAAATGGGGGCTAGGTACGGGGTTAAGGGATGAGGTAGGAGGGGACAATGGGGGAGTAAGAGAGATGGAATCAGGATTAGGAATTGAATGAGAAATGGTGAGGTTAAATAATAATACACATTAAATACAATCTTAAATAACATCTAAAACATGAAATACGGTTTCGCTATGCCTGAGAGGGAATGCGTATGTGTACCCATGCATCAACTGATGGTTTTGAGAAATGTGCATTGTTTTGTTCCAGTTGGACGACAGCTTTGGCGATGCCAGGGATATCGAGTACGCAGTGGTCGGCGAGTCCGTGTACCTTCTTCAGGTAAATCAATGTCTGCCCACATACAATAATTTCTTCGCTCGGCCGTGAATCTAATAAAAAAAAAAGGATGTCGGTCATTTTTGGACGTCTGACCAAAACAAAAAAGTGCCGAGGTTGGCTGTCAATGTTTGGACTTATTGAAGCACCGGTCATATACCCACCAAGACCCAATCAACCCAGGGAAAATTTTCATATGCATTGGAAAGTGATTAAAGCTGGCAGCATTGTTGCATACATGTATTACCGTGCTGCAATATTATCCTTATAGCGAGGTGTAATTTGGATAGAAAATATTTGATTTTCATCGTTGCAACTCGATTTGTCCAAAATTCTTTCAGTTTTGACAGTACATGGTAAGTATTTGGTATATGAGTGTCATGTCGTTCCTTGCAGGCACGGGCAATAACGACACTGGACGTACCCTCCCGATACGAGCTGCTGCATGAGTTCGATACCGGCTTGCCCACCGACCGAAACCTCGTCTCAACCGGTAATATTCAGTAAGTATAGAATATTATTTGTTGGTATGATTCATATCACTCCTGACATACCCTAGCGGTGTAGTCATGTTTGGGTGGGGAGGGGATTCACCTGTTTTTCTCCAGTCATCCGGTTTCCCTTTAACGAGCAGTGTTGCCCTTAAAACTCGAGACGACGTATTTGGTCTGCTACACGACCAAAATGCCCCAAATGATGTCATATCTCCCCGGACACTTGACCGTACCTCCCCTGAAAAAAAATCAGTCTTGTCACTATTAAGCGTCACTCTTCATGTAACAGATGTGGAGATTGAATTCATAAGAGAGATTATTTTGTGGAAGATAGGTTCAGCACACAATGCCGTGTGCAAATGTTTGTCCATTTGGCATGTACTTTGTGCCTTGGAACGCTTCTCCGTTTTAATTGAATACGCTATTTGTCGCGACGTCACCTGTATAAGACCAACGGGTCAGAGCTACCTCTACCGTCTCAAACTCCATTTCAAACCTCCTGTATACCTTACAAAATGTATCAGTCCATCCGCAAATATTAAAAATACTACCACTCTCTTTTTACAAAACTTGTCAATAGAGTCTGAAGGTGTAGTAAATACTTTAAACAATACACCATTATCATGTTGCTGCCATTTTGTTCCCATTCAAATCAACGTAACCAAAGCGAGGCTTGAACGAAAAATAGGCTGGTTCCATTTTGCACAAAAACATTATCATTCAGTGCTGTTATTGGATACAGGAAACATGACTGAAGGTCTATGGTCTTTATCCCATCTCATTTGGACACCCCAGTCCAGAGATACAGCTAATTAAATGAAATGACTTGAATTCCAAATTGGGCCACTTGGTATCTAATGGAAGGCATTTGTACGTACCAAGCTGAAGAAGGTAGCCCAAACAGATTTTGAAAGTCTTTGCAAGCTTTGCCGTAACTTTTAAACAAAAGATCCAAATCACACAGAACAACAAATCTGTCAAGGGTAAAGAAACAGTCTATCATCCCATTTTTTTTTACTAAAAAAACCCCAACGGTTTAGTTTCCTCAGAAAAAAAAATGTTGTTTGACTTTGTTTTGAGATACCCTATGTATTCATCGAGTGTATTCTATTTACTGTGGGTCGGGGCGAGGGCTCCTAATATTATATGCAACACATATACGCGCGGTTGCATGATCAGTAGGCCTTCAATCTGAATTGTCATGAATCCTGGACGTATTGGGATTGGAATCACTGTGGCATTAACCTTGGTATCTTTGCTGCAATGTACCCACACAGGGAGATGTGTCCAGGCAGCGTGACTCCATTGACATTAAATCACTTCTTTTATGAGTGCGACCTCAGTTTTCAGGTAAGTGTAACTGAAAGTATGGATCAGGACCATTGAAGGTAGTTTTCACAGTAAGTTTTGCGTTAAAGCAGTAGGAGGATTTTTTTGGTAACCTGAGATCTCGGATAATTATAAGCTATGATTAGAGATCTCGAAATATAGCTTGAGACGATTGCTCATGCTATAGATGCTAAAGGAATAAAACACGGTGTGCCGATACGAAGTGGATAATTCAAGGAGATATGCTGAACTACGATTGGTTTAAATTTAGTATTGACAGACGACGAACCATTACTGTTATTATAATAATCCGAACGATATTTGTACAGACTTAAAAAAACTTCTACAATTTAAATAAAGCTGAGATTGGCTGAAGAAAACTAAAGGCTACTCAGTAAAATGTATCCGACTACTTTCTTCCTTTAACTTACGTATAGCTTGATCATATTCCACTCGGGAGGCCTCTGATACTACCAAACGTTAGAACCATCTACTCGTTCTACAACCAGGGATTCTTCAACTTAACGGTAGGTAAACAATAAATGAAAAAATAGAATGGTCCATTTAGTCAAAAATCTTCATACAAGATGAAGCACCTTCTTCTTAAGTCTCCAAACGACTACATTTCTTTAGATTATACTGTTAAGTATTATCAATGTAACACAAGGGCGGATCCAGAACACAATTTTTGGGGTCCTCCCAAAAAGTGGGTCAAAAAAATTACGGCGTGGGGTTCGGGGCCCGCTTAAGGGCCCCGAAATTTTTTTGGATTCTAGATGCTCTGTGGTGCGATCTGAGGCAATTTCTGACCACTTTAACCAATGTTTTTTTGAGGAAAAGATGGTGGTGTACTCATTGGCTGCCTTTATTGCGATGTCACATAAAAAAAAAAAAAATTGGTTTCGTTTTTTTTTTTTTGGGGGGGGGCATGGCCCCCTTTGGCCCCCCCGGATCCGCCCTTGATGTAACATCGTTGGTGGTTTTACTGATTTGTCGATTCCTTGCAGGACTTGGTTCGTTTTGCAACACGGGCGAGCATGTTTAGCACGCAGGAGATGGGACCTTCTATATGTGGCCAGGTAAGTACCTACAATCATTATACATGTATATATCACCAGTTAAAATGAATTGTGATGAGCAAACTGACTGAGAGGGAACCAAGACTGGTGACGAAAAAACTGACTATGCGGTCAAAGAACATTCAGCAGAGGTGACGAAAATTAAGGTGTGCATGGCATAAGTTAAATAAGGCCAACCCAACCCAACCCGACCCAACCCGACCCGACCCGACCCGACCCGACCCGACCCGACCCGACCCGACCCGACCCGACTCAACCCGACCCAACCCGACCCAACCCGACCCAATCAGCCCTAAATCCATGAACAATTTTCTTTGCCCTTTTTGTGATTTGGAAAGGATTTAGATGCCAAAGACCTTGCTGAGTCGGAGAGGATTGTATCAGACCACACTGCAGTGTCTCGATGGCAGAGACATCTCAACACGCTCAAATACATCCAGGTAAATCATCAATCGAAGTTAGGAAAATTACTGTTTTCAGTTTGGCATTTGCATAATGCATCATAACCACAAACTCTGCGGAAGATGCATATTTTATTGACGTTATATACCTTAAAGTATTAGGGCCTTCCCAATAAGGTCAATTGAAAATGTTTATTAAATTGTAATTACAGATGATTAATATTTTGTAACTGGGTCTAATAAACTGCTTGTCCACCTTTGTTCGTTGTTTTTACATTACATTACAGAAATTCTTTGTGAGTCGCAAATGTCAGGAAGAGTTGGCTGAAAGAGTTCTGCAGACGCTGACCAAACACTGGACGACTGCGCATGAGCAGTATGATGACATCATGGCTAATATGAACTCTGACATGGGTCTGGTAAGAGACGAACTTTGACATGGTATACGTGTTTTAAATGTTCAATTATACCTTAGGGTAGGGGAAATCTTTCTTTTCTTGAGGAGGAAATAAATCAATATTTATTCTAGAACCTACCTGGTTGGATTCAAACATCGAAGCAGGAAAAGAAAATAACATGCTCCAACTCAATGTCTTTTGAAAATGAAAATGGAACGGAAAGACCGCCCCCTTTTTAAGTTAAAAAATGAGTTGACCATGCGGAATCACCAAAACCTATCCAACATTTGATGAACGAGAACAAACAATTCAAGTGTTAAAAAAGTAGACAAAGGGAAGGAAAACAAAGACCTTACCGTCCACGTGGAAACAAATGTCTTTTTGCCGTTGCTTTAGTTGATGACTACCACTTCTCTTTGTTGACCTATTCGAAGAAATTTGGGGGATGCATTTTGAGACCATTGGTGCACGTTTTGGTCGCTGGTACCCGTCACCCTATCCAAAGGCGGCAGTAACCCCTAGTCAATGTTACATAATTTTGTGAGAGAAACGAATGCTTCGCACAACATTGTTGGTGGCTTACCATCATGATTGTCAATGCGCGAACTTTCTGTTCGGATGTGTCGTGCGCATGTGAAAGGTCTGACCTCGGGTCACGTGTTGATAAACAACCAATGAACGGCTTAAGAAGTTAGAGGTTAAGCCCGGTTCATACTCGGCGCGAAAGCGAAAGCGGACGCGAATTTGTGACGTTATGGAGAGTATTCGCGATGCGAATTCGTAAAAGTTGAACACATTTAAACTCGGGCGAATTTCGCAGCGAATGTTTCATGACGTCAAATTTGCTTCGCATTCGCTTTCGCATGAAGTATGAACCGGGCTTTACAGCGCCCTTTTCAGGCGGGGCGATACAGTATGAGCGAAGTTGAGTTGTAAAGGTTTAATACTGATTGTAGTTTTGTTGGTGATTCCAGGCGTGGATGCATCACGTTCATGAAAGCGGCAAATCTGCAGTCAGTCGACGAATAATCATGGAGATCCTCAAGGGAGCATCAAAGGGTAGGGCAGCTAAGTAAACAGTCACTTACCGTAATACGCGTGCGTGAACAATCAGGTGATTTGGATTGATTTTGGTTTAGATTCATGTTGAGTCGGTAAAATTCACTCAATTATCACACCAACCTTTGACCTTATGACTCACATGAGATTTCATGCGAAGTTCAAGCGAAAGCTTCTGCGACTTCACAAGTTACCATTTCCGTTCGATTTCGCGCCAATGCTAACGTTCACTGAGAGTGTGGAAGTTTGCTATAGGAACAGAACATCAGGCGTAGCCAAAGATTGGTTCTGAGTGTGGCGAACCATGGAGCTATGGGTGAACACACAAGGAAATGGGAAATCAAGTCTGGTAGAAAATGCCATCGTTTTGGTTGATCCTTTCTTTCTCCGCCCTTCATAGATGTGAATGCCGATGGTGAAACCGCCATGTTGCTCTCCTCGTGCCCAGGGGTCGTGAGTGCCGACGTGCCCCTGGCCATAGAGGTAAGTATGTTGCTCTAAAGAATTAATCTTTTGAAAATTTGCCCCCAAATTCCTTAACTTTTTCATATATTCTCAATTTATCTGATGATGATGATGATGATGAAGATGATGATGATGATGATGATGATGACCGAAGAGGTTTTATATTTGTTAGTATATCTTATTATTTTATTATACTCCCGTGAGCAGAGAGTGGCCCGGGCAATAGTTCAAGAGGGAATGGGCGAGTCCTTCCGAGACATGGCCCCTGAACAAGCATTAGCTTGGATCCAATCCTCGTCTAGTGGCTCAGCAGGCGCTGCCTTCGCTGAATTCTTGAAGGTCCACGGACATCGATGCATCAAGGAGGTCAGTTAGAAAGAAAAAAAGACTAAACTGTAAATGTTTCGAGACTGTTTCCAAAGAAGTTGTGTTGACCTTCACTTGTTTTATCATGTATAAACGCCTAGCTGCCAAAACTAATCCGACTTACCCATAAATAGGCTCATTGTAATCTTTAAAGTTTGATCCTGATTTCGTTTTTTGTCTTATCATTTCATGAATGTGTACAGATTGAGCTGCGTGAAAAGTCTTGGGGAATGGAGCCAATTCAGACGATACCAGTTGTGCAGGTTACTCCCTATACACCTAAATAATATCAATGTCATGTTCATACATTAATTTTGTAATTGAAACATTAATTATTTTGACATTCTACCGGGATAAATTAATTACTGTTTGTTTATCTTGCTGAGTAGAAGTATCGTTCTTATGTTAAAAAGCACATGATTAACAAATATATGTATTAGTGCCATTTCCTTTCAAACAAGTAAATTATTGTTATGTACTTGTCTTTGAGAGGTACTGAAATTTGAACAAATAGAAAAATTATTTAATTTGCTTGTTTCTATTTTAAAGGCAATTTTAAAGTCTGGTTCCCTGTCGACATCCACCGAAAAGAAGTATCTGAGTGTCGAAGAGGCTGTCGACCGGCTGACAGTTCCCCTTTCTAAAATTATGAGGTGAATGTATATCAGATTACATATTGTAAAATAACAATACAAGAATACATTGAAAAATTATTATCTTAGGAAACTAATGTCGTTAGTTATAATTTATTTTCACATTGGTATATAAAACAAATACACGTTGAGAACAAAATATGTTTTGTAGAGAAATGATTTTTGTTCTCCTGTCTTCATTCAACAGATTGCTGATGGTCAGGTTCTTCGTGCCTCGGGCTCGCGAGTCGGTCGCAAACAGAGAGCGCAGTAAGGTACGAACCATAATATTCGGTTCCTCGACTGAAGGTTCCAAAAGTGAACAGTTCACAAAGACATTTAGTCCGAAATGTCACGCTTTTTATCACATAGTTTACCTTTGACATTGTTTCGTTGCTTTTGTTTTCAGTCCTTATGCATTCGACTGAACCACCACAAGAAAGAAGCGTTCTGGAGACTAGCAGGACTCATGGTCAAAGAGGTAACACAGTTTGCTGTTTTCCCCTCGCAATCGACAAGATGAGGATATTTTGTGTTGATCTGAACTTGTGCACAGGAAAGATTACACTCAACAGAGTAGATACAGTAATGCTTGACTAACACTGGACCAATATTGCAGTGGCCAAGTTAAGCACTCATGGGTTTTTCTGGATGGCCTTTACTCGTAACATTCCAAATATTGTCGAAATGTTACTGTGAAGTTGAATGGAATAAAACAAAACTTGAAACTTGACACATGCAGAAATCTGCTCAGCATATAAAAAATGCTTAGCGAAATCATGTTGAAAGGCAGTGCCATGCAATATGTCTTACTTGTGATTGGTTATCAGCGTATTTTTTTCTGAGCACTTAATTTGCAAAGCGATATTAACTGATTTGCCTCACGAATTGTTATTTGCGAGTTTTTGGTATGCATAGTGTTAAAGGATAAGCTTAGGCCTATAGCTGTAAAGTAGGCTTCGTAAGACAGCTGTAATATGCCTCTTTGCTGATGACGTCACGCTTTGTTTACATGTGTGCTTTCTTATGGGAGCCAGCGGGACGACAGCTTCGTAGACCCATGGAAAAGCGCGCAAGAAACCAAAGTGTGACGTCATCAGTACGTCATAGGCTTAGTGAGTCAATCAGAAGTCAATCGTATTCAAATCACTTGTCAAATCACATGTCAAATCACATGTCAATTATCAAGTCAGCTCACAAATAACGGGATGAACAGTGAAGGATGTCTTTGTGATGCCCATCTTAATAGCTAGCCGACTTGACTTAAGATTGGAAGCCATATGATTGACATAGTGACTGACATGATTACAACTCAGTTTTAGAGAATCCAGAAATGCCGGCCCATTTTCTCAGAGGTATGGGTTGAATTTGTGTGTATTTTTGTACTTTTGTACCTTGCAGGGCCGCCTTCCTGATGATGATTTGCTGTTTTTCTTGACACCGTCCGAGATTGGTCATTTACTCAAGGATAGAACACCTGCTCTAGTTTCAAGGTAAAGACAAAAAAAAGTGTAAAATTGTTTTAAGAAAAGTGTTAATTTTTTTTCAATGCTAACATAGCCGTTGACGCCTTAGTTGACCTTTAGCCCCGAGGTGCATTTTTTGTGTTGTATTTTGTGCCATACGTCCGATGGGTCTTCACATCATGGAGTCCAAATCTAATGCTTAATTGGTTGATTTCGTTTGGAAAGAATAAAGTTTATGATATCGTCTGATTGTGAATTTTGTGGACATTCCAATGTGCTTTAACTTGACGTGAAACATCTGAAATAGAAGAATACAACATTGGAGCAACTGTATTATAGAAGTGTCACTTCAGGTAGCTATGCGGTTTATGAAAGAAAGTGACGATGTTTTTCAATGTTCTTCGTTGCTATTTTCATTCTTTGCATGTTCTTTTTATATATGAAGGGCCCTTCGCAGGCGCCGTATCCTCCCAGAACAAGCCTCATACAGGTTCCCGCTCATCTTCAATGGAATCCCCAAACCGGTTAGTGCAGGTTAAAAAGTGACTTGATTTAAAGCTTGGAGATTTGCGAATAATTTGCCTAACGTTTTCAAGAAAAATTGTATTCAAGTATAATCATCAGCAGTGTGTAAAAACCATCTGCAGTTTCGTAGAAGTATATTTTTTGTTAATCTTAAGATAGGTTACAATCACAAATTTAGTCTCAACTCTGCTTGTTCCACCTAAATCTTTCCCCCTTGAGTCTCCTGAGATGTTTGAGTAAGATTTTTGGAGAAAGATGTGAAACAAAACAACGTCTTTACAAAATCAGTTCAATATTTCATCAATTACGATCATATTTCTAAAAATAGAAAATCATTTTATATGTGGATACTTTTTCCCGTCGTAGATTTCCGAGGAGGAAGAGTCAGACGAAGCGGAGATACAGTTACAAGGTACCAAAGTAGTCAACAACTATAATAGACCTTTATCATGCTGCCACCATTTCAGTCATGTTCCCTGAATCCAATAACAATACTGAATGATAATGGTTTTTGTGCAAAAAGGAACCAGACTATTTTTCCTGCCCGCCTCGCTTTGGTTACGTTGATATGAATGGGAAAAAAATCAAGATGGCCGCAACATGATAATGGTCCATAGTATCACGGAATGATGTCATGGAAGGAACGGAGAGATTGAGTCGAGAGTTTTGTGTGACTTTGTTTTATTCTCGGAAGTTATACAGTATTTTGAATGATGTTTATGGAGGCTTCTTTCAAGTCTTATCTGCAGTCAGCGTTCTATGCTTCAAAAATAGTAGAAGTTATAACTGTGTTACAAATTTAACTTGTGATGCAACGTAAACTGTCTTCTATACACTTTGTTATTCAGGCTTGCCAATCAGCCCTGGGACTGTGAAAAGCACAGCTAGAGTCGTCACAAGCCTTCAAGATGCTCCCAGTATACAGGTGATACCACGTGACATTGTGACTGTGCCTGGAATCATTTCTTACATTCGTTGAACCTTTTTTCTTCCTCTTACTTTGTGAACCCATACAGTGCTATACAAATGCTGATTCGGAATCCGTAACATTGAGTGTAATTTGTTTTTATTTATTTAACCCTAGCAAGGAGACGTCTTAGTCACACGCATCACCGATATCGGCTGGAGCCCGTACTTTCCTCTCATCAAGGGTCTTGTGACCGAGATAGGTGGAATCATGTCCCATGGTGAGTGGAAACAAAAATCAAAGCTTAAATGGCAAAATTTGGTGTCCAGAGATCCCAAAAATTCGTAGCGTTTCGAGATCGGGACTTTGCTTTTCTGTGCTGGAGAGGGGGAGTTGAAGCCACTGATGGATTTTTTTTGGAAAAGTTTTTGCGAAGCGTCATGAAGTATAATACATAATGCTTTTGGGAATAACAGGGGTTTTAAAACGTAGAGTGTGTGCTCAAAGAGCTAGTAATAGAGTTGTATTTGTAAAGATATATATGGATGGTTAGAAATCGGCACGTGGGTGATGGGTGAGAAATGCCGGTATATCGATTGAGATGATTTCGTAGAATAATCTTGTTGCAGTCGAAGGGGGGCGCGCTTGTGTTTCCCGCCCATCGGTCATGCTTATCCGGCTTGTCCCCGTCCTTTGTGAAACAATAGTGAACATGCATTTTCTCTGTGTTTCAGCTGAATGTTGTCAGCCATGTTTTCCTTTGTACTGTAACCAATCATTAGGTGCTGTTGTCGCTCGTGAGTACGGCCTGCCGTGTGTTGTCAATGTACAACGGGCTACCGTCGTCTTCAAGTCGGGTTAGTGAAGGGAAATGCTATCGATCAACAACTTTATACTAAATATGAATCGATTGGTTCAGTCGACTACTTATAACTGTTACAATGATGACAGGATCCATGAATGTAACTAATTACATCTCTGACAGAAAATAATAATAGAATGACAATGTTTTGCTTTCCTTTTACCGATAGTTCACTATTTATCCGCACTTAAAAGCACAAAACCTTGACCTTGGATTATTGTTAGGCCGGGTAAGAGCTTACCATAAGCCCAACCCTAACCCGATGTGTTCAAATTGTATGGCTATAACAATACAGTTTTGATCTCTCTCTTGGTAAAACTGGTCTTGATAATTTAATCCAAATGCAGGAATTGTTTATTGATTCTCTGTGTGTTCGCACCACAGGTGACATCGTTCTTCTGGATGGAGGCAAAGGAACAATCAATAAAATACAAGCAACTGATTGAGACCCATGATGGGGGAGATTGGTTTTTGAGGAGCAAGTGAAGATTAAAGCCGGACATGCTGAACATTAAACTCCTACTTCCCGCTAAACTCCTGTGCTAACGAATTATGCAAGAAAACCGGTTTTGCGTGTGTATGAAGACAATTATAAAATAATACACTCTGCATTGTATTTTGTCTTGAAAACAAATTGTATTCGCGTGAAACTTGATGTACACCTTACATAATTTATGTCATATAATTCAAACTTCGAAACTTTTTGTTAAATAAATTTACCGCAATATTTTATCGTCCAGTTTCTCGCTGGGAAATGAAAAACTTAATCGATGTGATTCCAATCACTATATTTGTATGATATTTTTATTTCTTCAATTTTAATTTTTTTTATCAGATTTATTATTATCTTTAATTAAGATCATGTCATGGCCAATTGATTTTTTCCTTCTCTCTCTGAATTCTTTTTGTCTAAAATTAGAAATAAATTGCATCGCTATACCAAACTGCAATTGTTAATTAACTGCTATACCAAACTGCAATTTGTAGTTAATTGGAAACGGGAGTTTCTCTTCAAACCATTTTCTTTTCCGAGGATATTCTTTTTTATTCCCAAAAGATGACAAATTGCCACAATTGAACACTTTTTTGGCGTATACTCTTAATTAAACACTGTTCCTGGCGTCCCGCTCTGTATTTATAACTTATATACTGAACTTGTTACAAATTGCTTAATTGATTTTTCTATGACTCTTTATAAAGTTTTCAATATAGATGGTAATACATGTTTGAATGTCAATGGTGATACATGTACTTATAGTTCATATTGGATCTTATGATTAGTATGAAGCCATGTGGCACAAATCTGTGTCGGCGAGTTCGGGGGATGGGGTATGACCAAAAATTCCTAATACCCGGCCGTAGAAATATGAAGGGGGGGGGGCGGGCTGCTGGCAGTGGCGACAGCCCCCCCCCCCCCCATGAAACCTTGTCGCCCCCCAGTCGCCCCCCAGTCGCCCCCCCCCCCCCCCACTGAGATTTTGAGTTTCTACAAAAATTATCATTGATCTACATGACGCCCCCATGAAATGTTCCAGCCCCCCCCACCCCCAGCGCCGCCCCCCCCCCCCCCCCCCCCACTGAAAAATTCTGACTGGCTGCTGGGCTGGGCTTGACACCGCACAATACTAGGAGCATTGTTCATTTGTGTGTACATCTTATGTCCCATAACTTTGCATCAAAAGGTGCATTTTAAACTTTTCTTCTGTTTCTTCTCTATTTCTAATAATTTGTAATACTTTTGGAGGCATGTATAAGAAGCTGACATCCAAAACAACATTTTCCCCAAAATTATAATGGGTGGGTGGGGGAGGGGGGGGGGGTGTTATCCAATGGCCCGTCCCTCCGGTCAAAAGGGGGATATATCCCCCCACCCCGGAATTTACACCCCGTGCACAGATTAGTATTGTGTTCCTTCCTCCATGGTTGATCTAACTAGTACAGTGCCCGTTCAAAACGTGCCTGGACGGGCAAATTGCTTGGCCTCCGGTAGAGACCCGTAAACATGGCGGTATGGAGCGCATAGCCCGTATAATATCTACGCCGTACGCGTTACGCGATCGTGCCCGTAAAAAAAAATGGTTGAGGCTCACCTCACCGTACGCGTTGCGCAATCTTCCCCCTTCAAGAAACGGTCGAGCCCATACAACAAACCACCACAAATTGCTCGTGACGCGGTATCCGCTCCGTTCACAAGTACCCCCTCACCGGCTAAGAAAGCACAGTTGGGGGTGACCATTGATCTCCATATACACAGACTGGATAGGACATGTGCGTCCGAACAGCGTCCGCGTGCGTGTTTTTTGAAAAGGGTAAATAACACAATTTCGCATTTAATATAGCTCTATGGGTTTTCTTCGGTTTCTTTGTCAGTTTTGAAAGAATAAAAGAAACAGAGATCTAAATTGATCAAAATCGATGAGGTGTATAGTCAAGGTGTGCGCAGCATTAGATTGCTGGAGTGGGGAAGTAAGGAGCGTTGAAGAATAGGACAATTATTCGCAAAGTACGTTGTATGTTAACGAGGCCTATACAACATGGCATGGAGGAATATGAACATGGGAATGCGGACAAAGCAAATTATAATATCGTTAATGTTGTCGCTCTGAGTTTAAGGGGATGGAGGCCTGTGTGGTAGCTAGCGAGACATTCTGTTCAAATTCCATGCGATCTAGGCCTGTCATGCTGGTCGGCACCATTTTTTTTTTAATAAATAATAATAATAATAATAGTGGCATCTTATTAAGCGCAAACAGGTCCATCACTCGGTGACGCTCATGGCGCTATACAAAGAGTAAGTACAAGCTACAAAATTTATAAATGACAACATTAAATGACAAACTACAAATTATAAATGCTAGGTCCAAGACATATGAATTGCAAGGTGCAAGCCGAAGAGGACATAGGCCTAAACGTGCATGACTGACCCGGCAATGGCAATGAACAAAAGTTGACTTGTTTAAAAAAGTTTATTCGAATAACTTTTATAACATTTATATGCAAAATCTCATTGAATTATGTATTCTTTTTCTTTATAAAGAGAAACCGAGGAGATGGTTTATGCTAACTTACTGCACAGCCATATACACCGTCTAGTGTTTAGCTATACTATAGATAGACGGTGTATATACACCGTCTATCTATAGTATAGCTAAACATTTAATTATAAACAAGACCGTACGTAGCTTGAATTATTCTTTAACAAAATTAGTGTAGTACTATTTTGGTTTGTGATTCATCTCCTTTCATACAATATCACAAGAGGTGAACGATGTCATTCCCTGATCAATCTAGGGACGGGCAGAAGTTTTTACTGATTACTTTGAAAAATTAAGTTTTTTTTACCTTTTAGATTCAAATTGGTTTATGTTCGGGTTTTTAATAAATATATCAATCATTTAAATGAATCTCAATACAATTTCTCGTGTGAGTGTTCAGTTAAAAAAAAATATGATGTCATTTCAGCATATTATTAATACAATTATCCATTTCATTGATGGAGTAGGCCCTAATTCAGTGTGCTCTAATGACCAATGTGCCAAAAATGAAATGGCAATTTACTTACAATCATTTTTGGGAGGAGGAGGGATTAAAAAAATAAGGGAAAACGAAATAGGGGGTTCTTGAATTTCGAAAATGTATAATAAGAAAGTGTATATCAAGAAAGTGTGGAAAAGCTGTTTGGAGGGATTGAGGGTAACTCTTCATCGTTCAGTTATTTTTTTTAAAGATTTGTTTTGGAGGAACTCCCCCCTGTAAGAAAAATTTCACTTGATAATCCATTTTTCAAAGTAAACAAAGTGAAAGCACAATGCGCGTTTACCCGTCTGACAGTAAACGCGCCGCCATTGTTCGGCCGCACATTCGTGCACACATTCTCGAATTTGTATCCTTGTGGAGACATTTCTTTGTTCTCGTGTAGTAAAGTTTTCGAGTTTGAAAGTGAAGTTTCAAAATGCTCTTATTTTAACCAGAATTAATTTCCTTGGCTGAAATTCGGACTTAATATCCCTTTTCTAAAACTCTTCCATTTGCGACGGATCAACCCACCTTGGAAATTCCTATATCTATTTCGTGAAAACCTTGTGGAGACCTATTCATCTATAGAAATTGCCCTGTGGAGACCTATACAATCTTTTGTTCCCTATTGTGGAAATGTCTCCACAAGGATACATATTTGCGCTCACAAACACTGCGCGATGACCTATCCAGTCTGTGTATATGGAGATCAATGGGGGTGACCGACCGACGCCATCATGCATTTTGCCGCGACGCGCGGCCGTACCACTGCGTGTACATAGTACAAATCCGCACAGAGCCCATAGTGCAGTGCCCATTGAAAAAGTGCAGCCTAGCATGCATATGGGTGGTGCGGTCTGTATATATATGTGTATATATGTTTATGTGTATAGTTGTATGCTGTAGGCCTCAGAAAATACACCTGCCGATTGTCAACTTCTTACAGTGCGACTGTTCTGGAGACAATCACATAGATATTTCTGGAATTATAGTCAGATGAAACCCTAGTATACTGAAAGTGTGGGTGAGATTGTGAGTGTGTGAAGTTGACTACTATCTCTCATGGGCTAATCCGAAATGGATTTGTCGAAAATAAATATGATTATCTGACTTGACCTGAACAGCAAAACAACCGACAGCAATTTCGCGAATGTACTATGTACATGTACACTCACGAGCAACCTATTTATGACATAATAGTTGAGGGTACCTATCTCTTTTTATAAGCCTATTAGCATATCACTGATTTGGCTTTAAGGGTATAGTTGGCTCAACATTACCCGCTTCGTCTTGCATGTCATCAAAAACCTGATTGTGATAAAAGTTGACAATTTGCGTTCTCGCTCCCTTGTAGTATCAACCCTCAGACCCCCACTGCGGCCCGCATTCTGCACTGTGTCCCCGCCGATGGTGGCTCAGTGGAGTGTGCACAACGTTTGAAGAGAGCAACATTTTGGTTGGTATTTTCCTCAACATGGACCTGTTCTCATTCCTACCATGGCTGTCGTTGCTCCCCCTCCCCGTGTATATCCTCGCTAGTTATGTTTCCCCTCGCCCCTCCCCGGAGAACCACCGAGGAGTCTTTGGTTCCCCGTCAAATATCTCTGGCTCCGCTGGGTTCTGTTGTGGTCCAGACGGAGGTACCTGCACCTGCACCGGCGAGTGACGAGTCACGATAGGATGGAGGCCAAGGCGAGAGAGATGAGTCGGTTGGAGTACGGTGGCACATTCGGAGACCGTCAGCCACGAGTAAGTGAGGCTGTTGACGACCATAGCAGACAGAAAAGATTACACAAGTGATGTAAAATTTTACATGTTTTAAATGTGCCGTAACCTCCTAATACTATTAGTAAGGTAAAACTTGGGTGTTGGGTAACGTTTTTCACAAATGTTTGTCAAATTGTACTTTGAAAATCGGTCAAGTAATTTACCGAATATCTTGGTAAACATTTATTTTGTTTGTGATACGAGGGGGAGAGGGACACACATGTTTGGTCTCTAATAAGCACATTATATTCCCCAACTCCAAAGCATGGAGAACAAATGAGAGCTTTAAAAATAAAAAAAAAAGAGAAGCTTCGACGTTTTGTACCCCGCCAGAAAATGAGGATGCCCCTGCATTTTGGACTCCGGTTAAGCCAGATGAGCACAGCGTGTCTGGTTTAGATGTTTCTCTTTAAACTTATTGCAGGTTTACTGTGCCAGCCGACTCAATGAAAGGGGGAGGATCTAGCTACATGTATCTCTTCTGTTTCAGGAGGGGGAGGGGTGTTGACATGAAGGGGGCCGGGGGGGAGGGGTGAATGAAGTCGTGCCGAAGGAGGCACGGCATGCCCCCGTGCTAATTTTGAAAAATGCGATGCTTTCTCCTGTAGGCTATTGTTAGGCAATTTGAGAGTACATTTTGGAACTTTAGCATTCAATTTATAATTGTTTGGACCATGTTACTAGTTCCATTACATTATATTTTTCGGCTGAACGGGATGCATCCCCCATACGCCACTATAGACTGAGTGAGGCATTCTTGATTAATCCTTTATAGACACGTTTTACCCATGGATAGCTAAAATACTGAACATGCAAGAGGCAAACATTATCACGTCTATATATAGGCCTAAGTAAAGCTTAATCTTGATCCAGCTAATGATAGGGTTTGTATTTCAAAGTCAACATTAAAATGGATAGGCTTGGAACAGTTTGGAATGAAGGCCGAGGGTTATTCTGTTCCCTTTCCAGGATTACACATCGCTGTACATCAACGGTTCAGACGCGACCGGCGATCACTGCCTCGTAGTCCGTGTGACTCTCCGGTTCGATGACCGACGGGAGGTATGCTTCCTTCTCCGTGTCCCTGAGGTAGGGGACCTGGTCCTACCCAGACACCCGGCCTGTCTGATGGAGGGCCGTGTCAACGGGGATGAGTTTACCGGGGAGGGACTCAAGTGTACGGTGCTGGAACCACTGAGGACTTGGCGGATCAGTTATAATGGGCTGTGCCGGTAATTATTTTGAATTTCCCCTCGTCATCGTTAGTGCCAAATATCCAGGGAGAGTACAAGGAACCTCATTTCATTTTTTACCTTTCCCCATTTTTGTGAGGGGAGGGGTACAGGCCTCGCGAACGGGGTGTGTGTGGGGGGGGGGGGGGTCGCCTCTGCCAATGGGCAAAAGAGATTTCGCGATTAATTTGACTTTTTCCCACTGCGACAAAAACTCGAAATTGCCTTGACAACTATAGCACGTGTTTTTGCTGGGTGATGGCTGTTACCGCACGTGAACGTTTACTATTCGGTCAAAGCTGTTTGCTGAATAAATATTGATTTATTCCCGAACAACCATATGCCGCCCAAATCCACCCTTGGTACAATGAAAAGCTGAGGAAAACCAAAAAAACCTCAAGACGAAGGGAACGTCGTTGGCAATCCACAAAACTTGAGATTGATCGTCAGATATTTACAACCAAATGATTCTCAAGGCCAAAGAAAACTATCATTCCTGAGTTTTTAATTTGCCATGGCAAATTAAAAACTAGTAGATAGAACGTGCAAATTAACCTGAACAGCCAAAATACTTCCTATAGGCCTACCAGCACACTACAAGGGAAACGTTAACGGAACGACTCTCGTGCTTCTTCAGGGAGAAGATAGCGGGAAAACTGAACTTTACGCACATTCAACCCATTTCAGGGTGTATAAAAAAAGACATTGGAATCAAGACTTAAACATTATTTGTACTGTTAGATTTTGTGTTTTGAATATGAGGAACAAGTGAACTCTTTCCCCCCTGGTATATACTGCAGCTAGTGTGTGTTAATATCCTTTGAAAACAATAATTTACTGCAACCATAACTCGTTGTCAAATTGTAAATCAACTCATGTTTGAATGATTTTTTTTCTGATTTTCTTATTTTCGGGTGATTTCGAATTCTCAGTGTCGGAATTAGGAGATCCGAAGATGAACTTGACGACCGGCCACTGGTACATGTACGATGCACGCTTCTGTGAGTATTCTGTTAAGGAGAATACACGAGAAAGTGTGGATTCGTAATTTAAGGAGGTTCGTTGCAAAAATGATGATAAGACATGAATCTGGGACTGAGAAATGTTTCAAATTTTGTTAGGAAATACTTGAAATGACTCTCCATAGACTTCGTACACAAGCGCGGAAGTGGCGTCAGGTTGCAACATTTTCCCCTGGCTGTTTAGCATGTGTATCACCACACCCGTACAACCAAGCCATTTTATGTGTATAGGCTCCTTACGACAAAATGAATAGTTCAGACGACGATTTCTTTCTGACTAGAAGTAGTTTCTGCAGTGACGGCGGCGAATGTGACAGTGAAGATGCATTGGTAATTTTCGGAAACGCAGACGGTCTTTTTCAGGCTCATTATGGAGAACAATTGTCCGACGTGTTCAATGTGTGGATTCGTAATTCCGAATCCACACTTTACTAAAGATTCGTCGTTTCGAGTCCACACTTTGTGACCAGTGTAAGAGATTCGCAGATCCGAATCCACACTTTTAACAATAGTGTGACGTCATAGCAATGGTTTAATGACAGTCTAATGTTTATACTTCCATAATTATGTATACACATTCGTTTTAAATTTCATGAAAAAAAAACTATTTTAATGGCCTAGTGTACAGAAAACAAAACATGTTTAGGTTCCAGGAACAATCAGCACATTTGGTGTCATCCTTTTGGTGTTAAACCAAACTACTGTTGTATGATGATTGTAAGCCCATTTTAAAAGCTAGTATTAATTTGACAGGAATCACGGCAGACATCCGGGATTTTTTTCACATTGGCTTATCTAGCTCCCATTTTCTTGGACCTCAATAGTTCTTGAATCTGGAGTGCTGAATGGTAACACAAAGCAACCGATGAAAACTGGTGTGCAAATGAATAGATGTTTTCATCGGATGACGTCAGCCCGCCCCCACCTATACCATTTAAGTAACTTGCATTGATGATTTACTCAGGTCCCAAGTGCCTCAGTCAGTAGTATTGTTGATGATGCTACCATGAGCATAGGCCAACAAACTTACGAATCTTTTGCGTCCCGTTACCCCCCTCAGTGTTGTCGATAATCATGTATATACCGTGTACGGGCATTTCGTTTGTGGACGAGTTCGAAATACCAATCTTAACAAATCCATCGCTGTTGTGCCATTGTTGAAAAACCCTCTTCCTTATGCCTACTGTTTTTTGACAGTTGGAGTGCCTTCACCTCCTACTTTGACTTCATGACCGATGTCCATCCCCGCTTGGCCGCTGAGAATCTTGCTAAAGGCATGGGTATCGGGGAGGTATTGGGCACTGTCCCTGGGTAAGTATCTTGAACACAATGTACCACAATGTGAAATTCGAACGAAAGCATTTCTCATGGCGTACGTGATTCCACACGCTTTAGTCCCGGGTCATTCGACCCATATATGGGTCATATTTGACCTAACAAAATGTCTGGGTCAAGCTCTAGTAGTCGCCTTTTCCGGCCATTTGACAAGGAACAGTGTCATTTTGACATATAAAGATTGTCTTTTTGACCAAGAAAAGTGTCATTTTGGGATGAAAATGGTAATTTTGACCTAAGACTGTCTGGTTAAAATCTGACAGGCAGGATTCCCGGTCGAGTCTGTCCTGGATTCCCGGTCGAATCTGACCCGAATTCCTGGTAAAATCTGACCCGTTTCCCGGTCGAATCTGTCCCGATTCCGGGTCGAATCTGTCCCGGATTCCTGGTCGAATCTGTCCCAGATTCTGTGTCGAATCTGTCCAAGGTTCCGGGTCGAATCTGATCCAGATTCCCGGTCGGATCTGTTTTGAATTCCTGGTCGAATCTGACCCAGATTCCAGGTCGAATCCGACCCGGAACCCAGTCGAATCTGACCCAAATTCCGGGTCGAAGCTGTAAACAGGTTTAAACATACAGAAGTAGAAAAAAATATTCTATTTATAACATGGTATTTCAAATACCGCTCTTCCAACAGGACAGGACAGCACGGTCATCATTACGAGCAGTTTGGTATGATCCATGGCGTGGTACAGGTCAAGGATCAGGAGGAGAAGACAATAGTCATGCGCGGTGTAAAATCGCATTCATCCGGGATGCGGAGACATTGGGAGAGGGCGGAAAGCCACATCATCAACTACATGGTGTTAGAGGTAAGTCCTAACATCAACTATACGTACACGGCACAAAGTCGGGAGCAGAGGGACATTTTAAAAGATGCAAATTGAAAGAAATATGCTGGTTTTTTTTTTAATGTACTTACAGTCTCCCTTATGATGACGTAAGCGGTTTTCAAAAAGCTAGTCTTTGCCCGTTCCGTCAATGATATGTTTTTGTTTGCATTACAGTGTATATAACACAGACGCACACACACAGCATAGCGTTTTACTATACTCATGAGGACCTGCCCCTTTCCTTCTTTTGTTCCCTTTTGTTTGTACACTAACGTTTTCTCGACAGCTCCTTTAAGGTTTGTACACGAAATTCTACCGAGGACCTGAGCCCAGGTCCTCGGGCCCATTGTTATCGCACACCCCATTGTCCCAAGTCCTCAGTCATATAGGACAACCTGTACATGCGCTCTGGCCTCTGGAACAATCGCAGGATACAGTTTGTGTTCGATCGTTCAATTAGCAAAACAAATAAAGTTTATCCTTTAACATCTGACCTTTAACAGGATGGGACTTGCTTACATGTCGGTGCATACTGCGAACAGGATTACAGGTTAGTACAGTTTCTTCCTTTTATTTGGAAAATAAAGTTGTCATAAATTTTAGCAATATAATTTAACTTCAGATTTCTACATGTCCCTATATAGTAGTAGCCACAATTTGATAACAATCTGACTAATTCTTACGAAGTTCTTTAGTTTTTGACCTCAAATAAAGCAACTTAAAACGTACTTTTCCAAAATGTTAAAACAATTCTGGGCATGGCGCAATTTTGTTTAATAGAATGACAAAAAACCCCATAAACTGACAAAGACAAAGGAGGGATGTGAGGTGCGGACATTGGCTGCAACCATTAGAATTATTATCATCAAAAGTGTGCGTAAATCACCACTATTTACCACTTCTTCACAGTACTTTCTCGGGCTATATGACCAAGCCCAACGGGGCAATATTTCCTGCAGTGTCTGTGGATCAGCCTGTACGAAAATTGCTGAAGAATATTAACCAACCCCCTAAGACGTTCTCGTTTAGCGTGCAGTTCGAAAGTAAGTACATGTACTCAGTTTGTTTTCCTGCGCCGAAGTTCAGCATTCTCTTAATAATAATAAAAAAACCACAGCACCATCTTTCCTTTGTTAATAAGATAGTAAATAGTGAAGCAATACAAGTAAAAAAAAAGTACGGTCTGTCACGAGTGAATGTGGCCAATCATGCCGGCGATTATCTCCGGTTCCTGTGGCATGAAACGACTGAAAATATTTCAATTCCTCCTGGATGGGATGCTAGTCCATCGCAGGTTACTCCCGAGCTAATGCAAGTACCCAATGATACTCCTTTGTGGAGAGAAAATGAAACAAAAGCATTTAGTTTCTTCATGGTAATGCAAGTGTTTCAAAAGGACATTTTTGGTCGCTATAGCTGGAACATCGAGTATGGGTAGGGGGATTCCATGAATCCATGTGCACCCCCCTCCCAGTTAAGCCACTGGCACATTTTATGTCTGTGTGCCCGGACGTTGGATATTTTTCCAGAATAAACGGAAGAAAATCTTGAAACCAGACGAAGTATACAGACAATTGCTCAAGACTTGAAATTATATAATACATAATGTACGGTGAAAAAGACACAAATAAGTTTTCAACCCGACCATTGATATTTTCTTATACATCTTTCTAAAGACAACTTTACCGTTGAGATACAAGCCGAGGTGGGGGAGAGAATTCCCTTTGACGCGGACAGAGATCAGGGAATCCGTGTATGTGAGTCTCTGACCAGCTACCGGGCTAACGGCGTGCATGGACGGGGAGTCTGCCAGACGATGATCAGGTAGGCCTTCTCATCGGTGACGGACCGGGGTTATCACGGGCGTGGTGTGACCGGTAGGAGATTGTTGGAAAGCGGTGTTGAAAAGACCCACTCTCCCTGCTCCTTGGATCGGAAAATCATCTTGAAAAGAAAGTGCAACACTAAAAACTTCTAACACGATGGTCACCAATGTTACAATGTTACAAGAGTCCTCACCACAAAAAAGGGGACTCATTTGCTTAAGTTAATGTTTCAAAGAAAATAAAGTTAGTGGATTTTTCATCTTTTTTATTTTCATATTCCTGGCTGCGTTTTGTTCGAAAAACCCTCATTATTCGAACATTTTCGTTCAAAAATATATTTGAAATTATAATGATGCTCGACATTTTTTGTAACCAATTATCAGTATCGCGTGTATTTTTATTTGTCCTGAAAAGTAAGTTTTAAAGCAAAATTGAAGTCAAGATGAATGTCAAGTTAAGCTACATGTATTTCATCGACAGATATGAAGGACACTACCCCGCCGCATCGGACCAAGATAGGCCTACGCTTATACTCTACCAGGAACCAGGTTGGTATGGACGAATGTCAAGGTGTTTTTTAAATTTTTTTTTTTTTTTTTTTTTACATTTTTCATTAATAAGGCACACGCAATTTGTTTATGTGTTGGATGATTTAGTTTTGTGATTTCCTTTTTTTTTATCGCATCGTCTGATTTCATTTTTTTGGGTTGTGTTTAGAAAGCCTTTCTGAAGCAGACTTAGCTGCCTGGGTTTTGCCGCTGGCGGCGCCCTCTTGTCGTGTTTCCTCGTTAGCAGGAGGCAAGGGATCACAACTGGCCATGTTAGTCGAACTCAAGCGACACGAAGATGTCGAGGTGGGAAAGGATGAAGATATTTGCCAAATTGACAGGATACTTAAAAGCATTTATATTCGCTCACTTCTGTGGGAGACAAAAGTACCTTTTAACGTAGCTTTACATGGAATGAAAACTTGACATTTTATCGAGATTGGTCATATTTAAAAACATTATTGTCACGTTATGCTTGAATAAGGCCTAAATCATCATTAAATTTGCAATAAGCTATACGATATATTCTTTTCTTTCTGAACAGTTTGACGTTCCCACCGGGTTTTGTATTACGACGACTGCGTTCAACCGGCATCTTCAGGTGGGCCCTACTAAATTCTAATAACTTAAAAAAGAACCCCCAAAACACCCATCTTTTGAAGACGTGAAATTATTTGAGGATAAATTAACCAAGAACATAGCGCAAATTTTAAAATTTTAAAGAAAAAATGGTCTGTTTTACAGAAAAAAAAAAAAAAAATCACAGCAAATTCTTTAATAAATTGAAATGTAATGATTGCACTGTAAAAAGTCCCTGGTCCGAATTGAACCTGATTCTGGGGCATAATGACCTGACACTTTTTCCTGGTCAAAACGACAATTTGTTTTGGTTACAATTACACTTTTTACGGGTAAAAATTACCGGAAAATGAACCACAACAGTCTTATTGTGACCAGGAAAAGTGTCACCTATACCACGGATTCCGGGTGAATTCTGACCCAGTACTTTTTAGAGTGTTCGGTGTCATGGGTTTTGATTTGACTAAAAATCCAAACATATTCATATATTGGTATTGCGTTTAGATTATTTCATTTGAGAAATTTTCCTCCTTTTTTTTTTAGATTAATGAGGAATTGCAAGCTGCTGTCAAGACATTAAGCGAGGTGTCTTGTGGGATACAAGATGGAGACCTGAAGACGTCATGTGACAGGTAGCCAAGACGACATTATACGATACGTTGATAGTAAAAGTTTTTGTGTGTGAATCGAAGCATTCACCTTCAGGGCATGGAATTTGAATTGAAATTAATTATTTCAAGGTAATATTATTGTATTATCTTCATGTTTTCATGTATGATATTCAAATAGTCCAACTCCATTAGTTCACTATGATGTTAGTAGATATTTGAAACAGAATTATACCTTTATAAAAAAAATTGTACTGAATTTGTCAGCACTGTGACAGTATTCAGCAAAGCCGAGCTGGCAGACGACATGAAGACGGAGATTTCCCGCCAATTTCAGGAACTTTTTAGAAGTCCTCAAGATGGTCAATCGTATGCCGTGCGCTCCTCAGCGGTTGGTACGTATGCATACATACATTACTTATAATTTTAACACTTCAGGACAAATCCTAAAACTGCTCTCAAGTCAAAACAATCTTTAATTTTATTTTGGGGGCTGGTACCAATTTCAATAGGGGGCGCTGTTCAAATTCGACTCATTACTCATTACAGAATGGTGTACCGTATTTTGAACAGGCGGACATTACACCAGTATAATTTTTTTGGGGTGTCACAGCAGGGGGAGGGGGGGGGGAGGGGGGTTTCGACTTCTTTTTTAGAAATTTGTATGAGAATTTTTTTTTTTTTGACAGAGCTGGGGGGGGGGGGTGTTACCCCCAAAACCCCCCTCTGGATCCGCGTCTGATTGTAAAGATAACCATAATTTGAACTTTTTGTCAGAGCTTTTATTTTCCAATCCGTAAAACTAAGACATTCGGCCCCAGGAAATAGGAAAGGTAGGCCTAACGTTCGAGAAAAAATAAAATAAATAAATTGTTTCTTTTGAAATCAAACTGAAATTTGTACACGTATTCCTGCTCATGTTCAGGCGAGGACACGCCACAGATGTCAGCGGCAGGACAGATGGAAACATACCTCGGCTTGAACACAATGGAAAAGGTAAGGAAAAACCTGCTAAAATTTACATTTACATTATAATAAGAAAAAATAATCGAAAAGTATAACAGTGATTTACTGCCTAAATGACGATTATACTTAATCTTTCAGACTGACCCATGCAACTAAATATTTCAATCTAAGACTCACGAGACGTTTTGAAGTCATGCATTGTATCACTGAAGAGAAAATTCTCGAAGTCTTTGTTAGACTTTTTAAAATTTGGTACAATACGTCGTTTGTCGCTAGCGACATACCATGTACATACATTGTCACTTCGTGGTGAGAAAAAAATCTATTCATTTGTCATGACAACGAAAAAAAATCACATAGGGATGTGTGTGAATTGTTTTCGTTGCTGAAAGAACGCTCACTTTTTTCGTGATCCGTTGACAGAACTTTACAACGGTGGTTGTGTTTAAATTCCGTAACTTGAAAAGTACATAAGTGATTTGAATGATTCTTTTACTATAAGAAAGCTTATGAACTTGGGCTGTTATATCCTAGATTTTGAAAGTGCTACATGCAGAACTTCACTAAAACAATAGTCCCGACATTTGGGTTTCGTTTTTTTGACTCACCCTAGGCCTATAGTTTATTTTGGTGATGATTAAAAAAAAAACGGGTCTTGCAATTCCAGATTTTCAAGGCTGTGCAAGAGTGTTGGGCGTCGCAGTTTTCCTTCCAAGCTGTCCAGTACCGAAGGTGAACAGACGTTTTACGAATTTCTTTCTCACTCCAAAATCAGTCAACTAATTATAACTTAAGGTTGAAATAAAGGAAAGGGGAAAAACTTAAAAGATGAGGGGCCTTCAGGAAGAACACATGCAGCCTATGGGGTGTTATACAAAGAAGCACATTGATCATGTACCTACTAAACACCGTGTAGAAGAAGAGGAATCTTGAATAGCAGCAGTGTTTTGGGTTCTGAATGCATTCTATTCAAAGTAATGAAAACAGCAAAAAATAAAGGAGGTAAGACCCTCCTTAGGGGCCTCTCCTCTTCCTTTAATCCAACCTCTTCTGTTAGGAATCTCGTTTGTATCAGCCTCTTCGCGCACTGTTATCACAATCAATTTCAGTGTTTGCATTTCCTCCTTTGTTTCAGACAGTACGGTCAGCCAGTGGAATCTACCATGGCGGTGGTCGTACAGGAAATAGTTCCCGCCAAAAGTGCAGGTTTGGAAGTAAATTCTTCAATGTTTAAAACTAATTCTGAAAGAAACTGGAAAGACACCATTGATACAGAAATCGTTGAAATTTATTCCCACACAGAGTACGGCAGTCTACGACAACAATTTATTACCTTGTGTCTAAGGACTGTGTTAGAAGACATGTCACGAAGTGGACCTATAATTACAATGGAATCATTTTGACCCTCTTCTAGGTGTGATATTCAGTCGACATCCAGTCACTGGCAATCCAGCACAAATTGTGATCAACGCCAACTTTGGACTCGGTGAGGTACGTTCTCATCTTTGTCTTCAGCCAATCAGCTGATTAGTCCGTGTATGTAACCTTTGTTGAGGAATAGTATATCTAAGTTGCCTGTCAAAATCTCGGGTGCGATGTGTCCACCCCCGTTGCAAATTTGACGCTAGATGGCGCTCTTTCCCCAAGTTCTTTGTTTTTCATGACTCCGCAGAGGGAATGGGATGAGTAGCAGTGATATATAAGAACAGTCGTCATTATCCTGTTCTTTGCAAGAAATGACTTTTGTGTTTTGGGATGATTGATCCGCTGCCCCCTCCATATCTGCCAGTGTCGCGGAGTAGGCCTACGCACAATCGACCAGTTCTCGGGATAAGTCCCCGTATAGCGTTTTTGCAGCACAGCGCAGGCATACGTCGGCAATGAAGTTCTGGTGTCCTTCAGTCCTTCGCGTTTTCGCCCCTGAGGGCGTACTTGTGCACGGAATCCTTGATAGGGAGCAATTATTAAAACTTAGACCTGACCATCATTTTGCAGTCAGTGGTGGCAGGTGTAAGCGAAGCCGATACAATCACCCTGGAAGTAGACAGCAAGAAAGGCTTGACGATAAGTGAGAAGAAGATCGGACGGAAACAAGAAGCCATATTCATAGCAGGTAAGTGAATAATGAAGTTAGCCACTGAAAATCACAGCAGAGCTTTCCAAATACACTCTATAATATCGTCTTGATTACAACATTCAAGTGAATCATAAGGCAATCTTTAGAATCAACATGGTTTTCTGTTGACTTCCAAAGCTCTGTATTTTTTTGGTATGCCGCTCACTCCAAACCCCCTAAATTATGTGCCTTTACACATTATTTTATTAGATACATGACATACGGTTTTAAAAATTGTTTGTACATGTATAGATATAGGGGGACTAAACACATCAGCTATAGAAATCTCTCTTTTCTGTCCGAATGAATTAATCCAGAAATAGGAGGCACCGAAGTGACGTCACTACCCTCATCCGAGTCTGCGAGTTGCGCACTAACGGACGACACGTGCTTAAAGCTCGGTCGCATTGCGCTACTGGTAAGTGGAATCATCATTCCACGAAGTCACGAAAGCTTTGCCCAACTTAAGGTCTTTTATATATATGTCAGATACAACATTTGTTAAGTTGTGCTGCTCTCAAAAGAATTACCAGTCATCCACACATACAATTAAGTTTCACTTAATTGTTTCTTTAATTGCTGCCGGTGTGAGAATTCAAGGTGTAGCCTATTTAACAAGCAGTCATTGTGAATTTTTAATGTTTTGATTCCAGTTGGACGAGTATTTTTGCGATGCCAGGGACATCGAGTACGCAGTGGTGGACGAGACAGTATACCTTCTTCAGGTAAATCAATGTCTCAGCTCTGTGGACATAGACTTTATTCACGATAAATTGAAACCTAGGTAAACTCTTCATTTTTGAAACTTGCGAGTAGAAGTGAAAGCAATGAAATTAAAGTTCATTACACATTATTGGTACCAGTCTACTGTGATGAATAATTTAAAATTTGTGATTAAACATAGCCTAATGTCTTAATGGAGCCAGGTTTAAAAACAAATTTGAAAGTGAGGCTTGGCACGCACTCCAATCATCAAAGAGTCTGGCGCCATCCCATTCAACAGTTCACAATTGTAAAATAGATTCAGGGAACACGATCGAAAATGGCGTCCTCGCGAATAAGGTCTGTTACACTCTTTGAGAAAACGGAAAAATCACGCACAACCTTTCTATCACGAGTCGCGATTTCGTCTATAACTCTTTAATTCCAAAAATCAGTCAAATGACTGATCGTTTGAAATCACCGACATTTCTGGATTTCTTGTTAATTACCGGAAATCAGATCGAATAATTCCACGGCGTGTTTTAAAGCAGTACGATCCAAATAAGCTTTTTGATGATAAATCGGTAGGTTACTGTGGGATATAAAGGTTGACCCTCCAAAAAAATGCAAGCCTAAAACATTTGCCTTTAAAAAACAAAAGATCTGTGAATTTTTTTGTTTTGGGTATCAGATTAAAACTGAGAGCTTTTGCTTTCAAATACTGAAACAATCATGAAAATAGCACTTTATAATGCGAAGAAAATGCCAATTATGTCAAAGTAGTCATTTTTCATCCTGTACACAAAAAAATACCACAGTAAGGGATTTTCACCCTACCTACTTGTGCAAGTCCTAATCCTTACAAACAAAAAGGCACACAATATGACAACAGTACAAATGAATTTAATGGAAAAACCTTTTATGTTCTACCTGAACAGGTATCTCATCCTTTTTAGTCCTATTTTAAACCCTTTCAGCATCATATATATGTCAACATATTGAAGAAATTGCACAAATGAAATATATTTGCAGAGTATAGGTTTACAGTAAAATGTTCCACTGTTTAAAGTATTTGTGTACATGATAAAAAAAGAACTACATTGTACTTAGTTTTATACATAACTGACATTTTCTCAGCAACCCAAATTGCTTTTTTCATGATTTTTTTTCCAGTATTTGAAAGGAAAAGCTGTAGCTGATACCCAAAACATAAAAGTCCACATATCCTTCTTTTTTGGGGGGGGGGGGGGGCGGGGGGGGGGGGGGGGTTCACCCTGTATGTATGCAAATGATCCTGTATGCCTATGTCGTTCCTTGCAGGCACGGGCAATAACGACATTGGATGCACCTTGTCATTACGAGCTGCTGCATGAGTTCGATACCGGTGTGCCCACCGACCGAGCACTTGTCACCACCGGTAACATCCAGTAAGAACATTGCTTTTTTCTTTATATTTGAAATCCTAAATCATTCTCGTACTATTTCTCAGTCACCAGGTTTTCCAACACTAAGCACTGTTGCCCTTAAAATACTTGAGAGAACGAATAAATGAAATATTGTAAAATCCGGCCTTGTCATCGGCCTTTTATTTACATACCCGACGTAGAGATTTGTTCAAGAAACTTGTAAGAAATAGGCACAGCACGAAATGATGTATAAGCAGAACAGATGTCAATTTGTACGTTTGAAAGATGTCTTTCTTCTTGTCGCTAAACATCACCAGTATGACCCATGAAAAATAATATTCTATTTGTTTAATTGGTATATGACCTAGTTAGATATAAGATCAATATGGCCCTCTAGGGTCTCACGCCCCCTGTAAAATAAATGCATGAATCCTAGACAAACTGACATTAAATAAACTTTGCAAGTGATTATTAAATTTGAACTCTTTGTGCAGGGAGATGTGTCCAGGCAGTATGACGCCATTGACATTGCATCACTTCTGTTTTAATTGCGACTTCGGTTTTCAGGTAAGTTAAAACGGTAGTCTGGTTCAGGGCAGGTGAACATAATGTCAGTCTTCGAGATTATTATTTGAACATGATTTAAAAACAAAAATCAATTTTAAGCTGATGTAGGCTGGAGAAAACTAAAGCTTCAGTCAATGACATTGGCTATTTTTTTTTCATTGTTCAGCTTGATCATATTGCACTCGGGAGGCCTCTGATACTACCGAACGTTAGAACCATCTACTCGTTCCACAATCAAGGATTCTTCAACTTAACGGTAGGTAAACAATAAGTGAAAAGAAAGAACAATCTTTCAAGTGAATCATCGTCTTACTAAACGTCTACCATTGCCTCTTGAGGCGAATAAGCCTTAAATTACTGTTATTTTGCATAATTATATTCATTGAATCTCTGCTTCATTCCAGGACTTGTATTGTTTGTCAAGTAGGGCAAGCATGTTTAGCTCGAAGGAAATGGGACGTACTATATGTGGCGAGGTGAGTACCTGCAATCTTATTGCTATTTGTCAGGATTAGTTCAACTGAACCCAACCCAACCCAGCCCAGCTCAGCCCAGCCCAGCCAATGCAGCCCAGCCCATCCAAGCCCAGCCAAACCCAAACCCAACCCCAAACCCACCCAATACCCACCCCGAAACCCAACCCAACACCCAACCCAAAACTCAACCCAAAATCCAAAACCCAACCCAAAACCCAACCACAACACCAACCCAATACCCAACCCAAAACACAACCCAAAACCCAACCCAAAACCCAACCCAATACCCAACCCAAAACACAACCAAAAACCCAACCCAAAACACAACCCAATACCCAACCCAAAACTCAACCCGAAACCCAACCCAACACCCAACTCAAAACCTAACCCCACACCCACCCAATACCCAACCCGAAACCCAACCCAACACCCAACCCAAATCTCAACCCAAAATCCAAAACCCAACCCAAACCCAACCCCAACACCAACCCAATACCCAATACCCAAAACACAACCAAAAACCCAACCCAATACCCAACTCAAAATCTAACCCGAAACCCACACAATACGCAACCCGAAACCCAACCAAAAACTCAACCCACAACCTGAAACCCAACCCCCAAACCCAACCCGAATCCCAAACCAAAATCCAACCCAAAACTCAACTCAAAATCTAAAACCGAACGCAAAACCCAAAACCCAACCCAAAATCCAACCCAAAACTGAACCCCCAAACCATCCTCAAACCTCCCCCAATTAAAACCCAACACAAAACTCCATCCAAAACCCAACCAGCCCTGCCTAAAACCATGAACATTTTTTTTGCCTTTTTTGTGATTTGGAAAGGCATTAGATGCGAAAGACCTTGCTGAGTCGGAGAGGATTGTATCAGACCACACTGCATTGTCTAGATGGCAGAGACATCTCAACACGCTCAAATACATTAAGGTATATCATAGAGCAAAATTGTTTCTCAATATCTCCGTTTGTTTTGTAAAGTATAAAATTACGAACACAAAAGATGATAACCAATACAGTGAAACAAAGATGTTTCTTATGAAAGCCTTTCACATATTCAATTGAAATTATTAATGGAAGTTGCAACTTAGGATGAAAACTTTCATATAGTTCCTCGGCTTCGGCTGAAGAAATGTTGCCCGAAGCTAGTCTTTTTGGTTGGTTTCACTACTTTTTTTTGTAACAGAAATTCTTTGTGAGTCGCAAATGCCAGGAGGAGTTGATGGAAAGAGTCTTGCAGACGCTGACCAAACACTGGACGACTGCGCATGAGCAGTATCATGACATCATGGCTAATATGAACTCTGACATGGGTCTGGTAAGAGATGGGTCATGGGTCCGTTAAAGATTTCATTTTGGTCGTATAGAAGCAACTTTCATTTATTTTTTTGAGGGAAAAATCAAGATTAATTCTGGGGTTGAAAGCGGACCGAATCACTGAACTAAACCTAAAACTTCCTGATTAGATTCGAACATGAGAGTAAAAAGAACATACCACGCTCCAACTCGAGTATATTTTGAAAGCAAACAAAATGGGGATTGATATGCCACTTTCAGTAGGAAAAAGCACCCTTTCTAGTCCAAAACTTGAGTTTGGACTCTTTTATAAGGAGCACTTTGAAGATACTTAACAGTTCATTGTTTCAAGTTTTGCTACTTGCACAGAATTGTGTGAGAGAAACGAACACTTCAAAAAACAATATTGACTGACTGCTATCGGTACATGGGCGCAGACCAGTTAATCGGTCCGAAATTGCCTATACGCCGGCCAAATTACGATTTGCATGCCCTCAAATTCTCCGGTATGAGAACATTTTGAGGGCCGTGAACTTGATGATTTGTAAAAAAAAAACCGAAGGTTGGAAGCCGTGCAGAGGACTGCGAGCTCGTATATATATATGTGAAATTTGGATGAAATTTAGGCCATACAATGGCTCTATTTTGCGTAGACGTCCATTTTCAAAATGGCGATGGGCTTCAGGACTGCTTTTAAGGGTAATCATCTTTGGATGGAATTTTCTCCCAAAAGTAATCGCTTAACGCCACCAAACTTGAACAGAAAATGAAAGATGATGAAATATGCTTAAATTTGATGCGTGTCTTGAACACTTCAGAGAGTTGCTAGTATTTCTAATAATTTTGTGAAGTGCGCGTAATTAACACTTAGGTCTATGGCAGTTTATTTACCGGTCTGGACCCACAATATACCAGGATCGACTGTGCGGGAATATTCCGTGCGCTTGTGTCGTGACCTTGGGTCAAATGTTGACAAACAACATCCAGCCAATGACTGGCTAAAGCATGTTGAAGTCACCACCAGGGGCGGTGGATGTGAGTTATATTTTCGTTTGATGTTTTATAGGGGTTTTGGTTTTCTTTGTGGTTCTAGGCGAGTATGTATCACCTTCATGAAAGCGTTAAATCCACCGTCAGCCGACGACTAATCACTGAGATCATCAAAGGAGCGTCAAAGGGTGAGTGAGGGCGGGCTGTATTGTTCTGCATCAAGTAGAGTCCGCGTTGTACGCAGGCGTCCAACACATTACGTCCGCCAAGGAGGTTATGTTTCATCGGCGTTGGTTTGCTTCTTGGTTGATTGGTCGGTTGGTTCGTCCGTAGGAAGATAACTCCGAATATTGGTCCTTGGTACAAGTACAAATCGATTAGATTTTGGAGGTGATCCGGATCTGGGTCTGGATCCAGGATTTTTTTAAAGGATTCTTCACTATATGCCAGTGTTTTTTTTTTTTTTGGTGTACTGACAATATGGCGGGGAATTGTTTAGCCTTGGCGGGGGGTTGCAATCTCTGAGTGCTTTCTAGTTTGGAAAGATTTAATGTATAAGCATTTGGATATATATAGGTGCTGTAGACTCGAACCCCACGTATTTTTGTCTGAAACGGTGCTTTTTAATCAATTAACAGCACTTTTAGCTTTTCTGATTCATGGCTCTTGAAGCTGTTTTTGTAGGAAGATGAAATCCGAGAACAATTCCGTTTGTAAAGATAGTGAGAATGAACCAAAATTGATATCAAGTTCCCAACGCGAATATTTTTGGGACGTCACAAATTCTGTGTTTGCCTAGAGTATAAACGTTTAGGATAAACATGCAGCGCTTGGCGAAATAGGCTACCTGTCTAAAAAGTTTGGTTGCGAATGTGTCCACAAAGGGAGGGAAGACAGATCTGATACAACACCAGACTTGGACCTGGAGTGCTAAAAAAACATGCAAACTTTACTCACTCTTTGGCTGACATAAATCTCCAAAAATGTTCATGAGGCATAGACAAGGTCCTCAGTATTTCACCGACCAAGTTTGAAGACTCAATTCAGTTTTTAAAGGAGACTTTTATTCAATATTTTGCACATGACAGGGAATTCAAGTGCTTTCAAAATGAGGCTAAACACTAGACTGGTACATGTCCAACCATGGTCCAACTGTTTGAAAAAAACTGACCTCTTCATTCAATGTCATTAATCTGGTGGCTGACTATGGAAAAATGTGTAGAAATAGAGACTATTACCAGACATGCCAGATGTTTCTTTTGGCACAAGTTGATTGATGCAGTACTGAAGGGTTGCTGGACTGGTTGTATAAGGTGCCAGTCTATTTTCTTGTGTTACATGTTTTCATTTTATAACCTTAAGCTTTGGGTCTCTCATACACATGTTCCAAATTTTCAGACTAGTACAACACATAACGTTATCGGTTACCTTGATCCCTTCATCTATTATATAGATGTGAATGCCGATGGTGAAACCGCCATGTTGCTCTCCTCGTGCCCAGGGGTCGTGAGTGCCGATGTGCCCCTGGCCATAGAGGTTCGTATGTTGTTCTGAACATTATTATTAGTCTTTTAGAAAATTGGTCTCTATACGAACGTTAATAGGGACCAATAAAAAAAGGTTTGTGTGCAAGGTACGCTATTAAGACTCGGAAAACTGTTATTGTTCACAGTTTGTGTGTTCATTTTACAAGACCTTCATGTGAACATCTTGGTGTGAAGATTCGTCGTGATACTTTCGCCTGTTGGCCTCCACATTGTGACCGGGGTGTATCGATGCCTCTAAGAAGCCCAATCATGTGATTGTGGGGATAATAATGATCAAGAATCGCGCGAAACTCTACTTTGTTTTTGTTGATGATGTAATTGTGTTAATTTTCAAGTTGCTAGTTGATTCACAGTTTTCATAAAAAGTTACCCAATGTATTCCTCGGCAAGCTTTTTAAAGTTATATTCACATTGTATTTTACCATCGATAATAATTCTCCCTCGAGTAGAGAGTGGCCCGGGCAATAGTTCGAGAGGGAATGGGCGAGTCCTTCCGAGACATGGCCCCTGAAGAAGCATTAGCTTGGATCCAATCCTCGTCTAGTGGCTCAGCAGGCGCTGCCTTCGCTGAATTCTTGAAGGTCCACGGACATCGATGCATCAAGGAGGTCAGTTAGACAGAAAAAAAGGAAAAGGTTTCGAGATTGTTGTTACACTTGAGTTGATATTACTTGTTTGAATAAACTTGTAAAACTGTAAGCTCGTAAGCCTAATCTGAATTACCCATAAATAATATGATTGGAGTTTTTAAAGTTTGATCCTGATTGTGTTTTTCTTTTATCTCCTCATGAATGTTTATGCAGATTGAGCTACGTGAAAAGTCTTGGGGAATGGAGCCGATTCAGACGATACCAGTTGTGCAGGTTACTCTATAAACCTGAATAAATCAATGACATATTCACACACTCAATGTTGAGATATTTTATCATGGCATTTTATCTTGATTAATTAATATTTTTTTATTTATTTTACTCAGTACAGATATGTATGTCCCATTTCTGCTCAAACAAGTTGATATTTCATAATTGTTATGTACATGATTGTCTTTGAGAAAGTACTGAAAATAAACCAACAAAAAAACCTTGGTATCGTTCGTTTGAAGGCAATTTTAAAGTCTGGTTCCCTGTCGACTTCTACCGAAAAGAAATATCTGAGTGTCGAAGAGGCTGTCGACCGACTAACAGTTTCCCTGTCTAGCATTATGAGGTGAATGTATTTCAGGTTACCTATATTCTAAAATAACACTAAAAGAATTAATTTGGAAATGTTTTTCTTAAAAGAAATTTCGACAGTATATACAGTATGTCCTAAAAAGTGTGTCCCGAAAAAGTTAAAATAACTGAAAACCATGAAGTCAATTTTGAAAATACTTGGTTGTGCAGATACTCCTAAGCCTTGGCCTCAACCCCTATGAGTTTCATTTAATTTCAGTCACGCATCAATTGATGAAAACAACATTTTTTTGACACTGTGACCAAGTTCCTTGCATTATTTGATTTCTGTACTGTGTTAAGCTATGCAAGATCCTTCATGTTGTGTAAAGGGCTGCAGTTGGGATTAGAATCATTTGCCTGGCTATCAGTCATCATGGCAAGACCTCAGTTTAATGCTCAAGGGCATTGGAAAATGAAAAATACGTCCCTGTTTTCTGTCCTCATTTATAGATTGCTGATAGTCAAGTTCTTCGTGCCTTGGGCTCGTGTGTCAGTCGCAAGCAGAGAGCGCAGTAAGGTACGAACCATAATATTCAGTTTCTCGACGGATGACTGTTGCAAACCTGGACGAGTTCGTGAAGACGTTTACTATAGAATTAATTGTTGTCTTTTCTTGTTACTACACATACCGTCGTAAAGGCTTAGCTCATCATTTCGTTGTGTTGTTTTTAAGTCCTTAAGCATCCGACTGAACCACCACAGGAAAGAAGCGTTCTGGAGACTAGCAGGACTCATGGTCAAAGAGGTAACAAAGTTTGGTGTTTTCCCCTCGCAATCAACAAGATGATATTTCTGGTGTTGGTCTGGTCTGAACTTGCTTGAGCACGGAAATGATTGATTCACGAACGTTTGGACCAATTCTGTGACCAACTTTTACTAAGCATGGAGAAAAATTGCAAAGCAAAACCTGGTGACAAATTTGCATAGCAAAACCAGGTGACAAAGAAAACTGTCATACAGTGTGTCTTTCTTGAGACTGGTCATCGGCATATATTTTTTAGGTCATCAGAAGATTTTTACTTGGCATGTAAAGTGACTAAGCAGTATTTATTGCTTAAGTCAATGTAACTGGTGTTTTTTTATGCGTCGTTTTGCCCTAAAGTAACATTGCTGAAGATTTTTGGGACGTAATATACAAGGATCATAAGAAAATACATGTACATGTATGTATCAAATCTTGTAACTGAAGAAAAGTCAGGATTGGACCAACAGATCATAGGAATGTAAACCCATTTCACGATAGGATTGACGGATTGGTTATGCATAGGCCTATCCGTATATATTTTTTTGTGCACACTCTGTCTACCATGCAGGGCCGCCTTCCAGATGATGATTTGCTGTTTTTCTTGACACCGTCCGAAATTGGTCATTTACTCAAGGACAGATCACCTGCTCTAGTAGCGAGGTAATGAACAAAAATTAAAATTGAAAATTAAAGTCGTTTGGAACTGTTTTCTCCCCGAAAGCTAACATGGAATTGACGCCTCAAGTTGTGCCCAGAGCTCCTGAATTATGTACCCCCCCTTCTTATCCATATAGCCTACCAAGTGGTGCGTTTTTTTGTGTAGGCCTAGCATTTGCGCATGGGTCTTCATATCATAGATTCGTATGGAAAGATTCACTTAGTGACGGCGTTAGATTTTGTATTTTGTGGACATTCCAATTTGTTAAAATTGACAGTGGGTAAAAAATGGCCACGGGCGACGTAAGAGGAGGTGTGGGATATACACCCAATTAATCGGGGTTTTTTTTTGCCGTTGGCAAAATAGTTTTGTGAGCAAAACCCTGTGTCCGTCGGTACATGTATTGGGATGAAGAGCGGAACCTAGTGTGGGGTAGTGTCCTGTGTCCATGATTGAACTCCCACCCCCGCTTTTCGATTTTAAAGAGGCCAGGTGACCGGGGGAAATCCTGTCAACTTTTATTGTCGACCCTCCCCGCTCTTCAAACTTGTCCATTACCGTCCATGGACTCTCCTGCATGCATGGATGCGACTGAAGCAACCTATATGATCTGTCCTGTTATCAAGAAGAATGTTAATCTCTTCCTTCAGTTTTCCCGAGTAGACCTACCTACTCTTCTGTTTATTTCTCTTGTAGCCAAGACCTGTACCTGAATTGGCTTCTGTAGCCTTGTTCAGTTCGAATTATGCATTAAAAAGTGCGGTTAAAGACCGGAAAAATTATGATGGTTCACAATCTTGTTATCCATGAAGATTTTAATCCTTGAACCTTTTTTTTTTTTTTTTTTTTAAATAAAGGGCTTTGCGCAGGCGCCGTATCCTCCCAGAACAAGCCTTGTACAGGTTCCCGCTTATCTCCAATGGAATCCCAAAACCGGTAAGCGCATGTTTATGATTAAAAGTGACTTTATCTGAAACATGGAAGTTTCGAAGAATGTTCATATTCTGTGTCAAAAGCGAAACAAACTTGTTTAACGTTTCCAGAACAACAATGAGTTTCGATTAAAATCATCAGCATCGTATTTGATTAAGTTTCACAGGAGTGTCCTGTTTGTTATCGGAAGGTTGGTTATAGATTTGATAATTTATCAACAGTGCATGTTTAGTCTAAATTTATTTGTCAACCCCCGAGTCTCCTGAGATGTTTGAGTAAGATTTTTGGAAGAAAAACAGTCTTTACAAAATCAGTGTTTCGTCAAATAGAATCATATCGCTTCTTTTGAAGTTCGTACTTTTTCTGTTGCAGATTTCCGAGGAAGAAGAGACACACAGAGCGGGGATACAGTTAAAAGGTACCAAATTAGTCAACAATTTCATCACAGAATCATTACATAGATTACCCCTGATGTTTGTAGAGAGACAGAGAGCCGGAGAGATTAAGAGCCAAGCACCGCGCGTATTTTTTTTAATTTATGCTGAAAATAGAGTCAATGGTGTTTACGGAATTTACTTATAATCAAACTAATCTAATTAGCTGTAATCCGGTGTATGCTTCAACAATATAGTAAGTACTGTGTTGCAGAATTATGACATGTGACTCAACGTGATAATTGTCATACTATTTGTTGTCCAGGCTTGCCAATTAGCACAGGGATCGTGAAAAGCACCGCTAGAGTCGTCACAAGCCTTCAAGATGCTCCCAGTATACAGGTGATACCACGTGGCATTGTTCCAATCACTGTACCAGGACATATCTCTCACTGAACCCGTTTGTACACTTGTTCCCTCACTTCCCTGTTATCTAAAATAGCTCCTTCTCTTTAATATACATTGCTCCGTCCTTTCTTCCTCTCTATTAATGTGCATTCAGCATTATCATTATCTTCTGTACAGTGGCGTAGCCACCGGGGGGGGGGGGGGCCGTGGGGGGGGGGGGACCGCCCCCCCATTAAACCTTGTCGCCCCCCCCAGTCGCCCCCCCCCCCCACTGAGATTTTGAGTTTCTAAAAAAATTATCATTGATTTAAATCTAAACAGTCGTGAATGATCCATATGATGACCACTGAGAAACGACCCTTCGACCGGCGACCGCGGACTAGTAAGCTGACAACCGGCGTGACATAGCGCATAATGATAATCTAAAATGCGTATTAACACCCACTGCACTGCTCGCTCACACCACGGAACACGTCTTATAGACAGGTGGTCCGTGGGTCACACAGTTTCAGTCAGCGATATCACGCGAATCGGCCACGCACAAACTTTTTCCTCAATTCACATAAGCTAAATAATAATAATAGACCAATTAAAATTCCTTGAAATCAGTGGCGTAGCCACGGGGGGGGGGGGGGGAGGGCCGTGGGACTGTCCCCCCTTGAAACCTTGTCGCCCCCCAGTCGCCCCCCCCCACACTGAGATTTTGAGTTTCTAAAAAAATTATCATTGATCTACATGACGCCATGGGCGTCAATCCTGGGGGACCGGGGACTGGTCCCCCCCACTTTTTGAAGGGTGGGGGACACAATATCAAATGTCCCCCCCCCCCAGATTTTTGATCTCGTGTCTCATTTACAGGGCCCTATTATGTACTACAATGTATCTTTTGCTTAGAAAATATTGGTTAAAGTGGTCAGAAATTGCCTCAGCACCACAGAGCATTTAGAATCCAAAATGTTTCGGGGCCCTTAAGCGGGCCCCAAACCCCACGCCTATAGCTCAGAATTCTGGTAGCTGATTCAATGACTCCAACCTCGAAAACAATGTTCAAACAATTTTCTTATGCCTTTTGCTGACAAAACCTCGAAAATTATGTTTAAATTATTATCTTTTGTGCTAAGATAATTATTGGTTAAAGTGGTAAGAAATTACCTCAGATCACACCACAGAGCATCGAGAATCCAATTTTTTTCGGGGCCCTTAAGTGGGCCCCGAACCCCACGCCTATAGCTCAGAATACCGATAGCTGATTCAATGACTCCAACCTTGAAAACGATGTTCAAATAATTATCTTTTGCTAAGAAAAAATTAGTTAAAGCATGGAGGAAAGTGGTAAGAAATTGCTTCAGATCACACTACAGAACATCAATAATCCAATTTTTTTCGGGGCCCTTAAGCGGGCCCCGAACCCCCACGCCGTAAGGGCTTCGCGCTTCGCGCTCGCATCAATTCTGATCAAGGTATGTCCCCCCCCTCACTTTTGAGAAGCGATTGACGCCCCTACATGACGCCCCCCCATAAAATGTTCCAGCCCCCCAGCACCCCCCACTGAGAAACTGCTTATGTACCATCCGTTCTTGTGTTCTTGTTATCATGTCTTGTTGATGTTTGATTGCCTTTGTCTCGTTTTGTTTGTCTTTGTAAAAAGGCAAATCTTTAAGCATTTTGGTCTTTTGAATATACCTCAATATCAGCCTTCTTCTTTTTTGAAGGTCTGTCTTGTAAATTCTCCCTCTGAATGTATCACTGCCTAATTAACTTCATTAGTCATTCACTATTGCATATTCGCTATATATGGAAATATATGTAAATGTCTATTTGAATTGAAATTTTTGATTCAAAATCGCTTACATTGAGTACATTTTTTTTCATTGTTTTAACCCTAGCAAGGAGACATCTTAGTCACACGCATCACTGATATCGGCTGGAGCCCGTACTTTCCTCTCATCAAGGGTCTTGTGACCGAGATTGGTGGAATCGTTTCCCACGGTGAGCGAAAACAACCCAAAGTTTAAATGGCGATATTAATTACATGACTTCAGGAACCGCTCGATTCGCACGGAGTTGTTTTCTGGAATGGGGCAGTTGAACTCCTGATTGAAGTCAGTTAATTACGCCCCGTCCCAACTATGGACAAGGCGATCCCAACTATTATACGACTGTCCCAACTATAGTTGCCTTCTCTTGTAGATGGGTGAGCTAATGGAAGCACTCAGTCAGATTTGTCAAACAATTGAACATTTAGGCGCCCGTCTTTCCCGCCAGCGATTTTTTCCTACACCACTAATTCGCTATGGGCGTATACTGAAGCACTGTTGAGTTGCAAGTCAGGTTTTTGGACTTTTTTTCCCTTGAAAAAAAGATCCTCCAAACCACAAATTGGTGAAAGAAAAAAAATGTTCCAAATGACTAACAAAGCTTCTTAAAAGAAAAAAAAGAGTAAAGAAGAAGAAAAAGAAACCCATGGTATTCAAACTCACACCATCGGATTTGTAATCCGATGTAGTATCCACTACACTACAGCAGTGACTTCACCGAGGTGCTTGTTTTAAAGATTTAATAATTATGATTGCATGTAAAGCACCCTTCAGCATAATTCTATGTGTAGTAGCGAATTATGGTAATCCTTATATTTAGGACACCTTTTTTCCCGAGTTCTGTTCAAAAGTGACTGTTGCAGATAACTGTCCTAAAGCAGTCTTTTTTCTTCAGATAAAATCATGTAAGTTGTAATTTTGAAAGCACTTTCAAAGAAATGTGACTTTCCTACCTTTTCTTTGCAGTACGCCATCTTGATTTTTAAAAATATTTTCTGTTTGTCATCGTCGTCTTTAACGGTTTAACCCCTCATAAATCAAAGCCCTGCCCTCTAAGTTCTACAAAATTAAACCTGCTGATATTCAAGAAGGTGTCATTGCCAAACTGTTAAAATATGTCAAGAAATATCAGAACGTCACTTTGGAGTGTCATTTAGTCAGCTGTTTTGGTGAGTCTTTCAACCTTATATAAGAACGGGGTCCTGAAGGTAAGGATTACCCGAATTTATGTGGTATGGAAGAATAAACGGCTTCCCGCCAACTGCTCAAGCTTGCCTGTTTGTTTCCATATCGCGAAATATTTTGTGATATCATGAAACAAATTTGATGTAAAATATTTTGCGACGTCGTGATTTACATGTAAGGTGTCCTTTCATTGCCACCAAACAGTCATGTATTCTGTTGTATTCTTATGAACGTGTACATCATTAGGTGCTGTTGTTGCTCGTGAGTACGGCCTTCCGTGTGTTGTCAATGTACAACGGGCTACCGTCGTCTTCAAGTCAGGTTAGTACAGCGTACACTACCGTGACTGGTGTCTAATCCATCTCCAAAAATAAAAGTACAATAAAATATTTGCCTCATTAATTGTATTTGTTACCGATTGTGAGTTATTTCTCAGGGGTAAGAGCGTTACAGTGTAATACTGTAATGACTCAGGGTAAGAGTATCTATTACCATAACCCTACCGTAACCTTAACCTACCCTAACCCTATTACCCTAGCCCTAACCCTAACTTTAACCCATATTTGATGTCTTTAAATTGCTATTGCCGCAGTTTTACCCCCTCCCCCCTTGATCATTATTTTATCCTCATGCTGGAATTGTTTTGTGGATTCACTCTGTGTTCTCACCACAGGTGACATTGTTCTTCTGGATGGAGGCAAGGGGACTATCGATAAAATACAAGCAACTGATTGAGATTCAATGGTTATCGCGTTATGTTGGAGGCTGGTTTGTTTAAGAATAAAGTGAAAATAAAGCCTCTGTAAAGGTGATGAAAATCGCAATGCAGTGCGCCACCAAGAGTTTGCGAGTCAATTTTTCAAGTTTACGGTAAACAAAACATGGCCCATTTCAATGAGTGTCAGTAGACAACTTGAATTAATATGTTATAGATTAGGGCATAGCGTTCTGTCGCCTAATACAAATAAACCCATCATAATGATAACAAAAAAAAAGAAAAAAGAAAAAGGCAAAGGCAAACAGATCCTTGAATCATACGCTTTCGCAACTACTGACTGGAAAAACTACCAATTTCAAATGTCCCGCGCTGTGAATTTGTCGACCACTACCCACAATGCACTGGGAATAATGAACTCTCCTTGGCAAACTCTTGGTGGCGCACTGCATTGTGAATCGTCCGAATTGTCCAATTCCTTATAATTAGCTCCTGTTATAACGAATTATGACAGAAAACTGTAATTTGTTTAAGGCAAATATAAATTGCCACACTTGGTCTGTTTTCGGTCTTTCAATCAAAAATAATATCTTTTTGGCAAAGCTCTTTATCTTTTTGCGTTCCTACTTTTGATAGTTAACTCTTGATTATTAATTACCTGTTTAACTGCATTGTTATTGACTGAGTATTATGTGTTTACAATTGTTTTACTAATGAACGTTTTTGTGTTTCATTTATTACTTTATAGTGGTCTCAGTATGCTTTTAGCACCTGCCATTGACAAGCTTAGGCTTATTATGGCTTGAATTAATTGCTTTGTCATATACAATTTTACTTATTTGTTTCTCCTAGACAACATTTATACAGTGTTTATGCGTCGGTGAAGGGCAAAAACCTAATTGGTAAAACTTAAATGCAACGTTGTATCAAATTGCAACCACAGTATAGTTATTGGAAACGAGAGTTTCTCCTCAAATAATTTGCACTTCCTAGGATACTCCTTTTCATTTTCCAAAAGATGACGAATTGCCAAAATGTAACGCTTAAGTTCCTCCTATACTTGACCACTGTTCCTGGTGTCCTGCTCTGTATTGGTAACTTAAATACTAAATTAGTTATAAATTGATTGGTTCGATTTATTCATCTTACTCTTAAAAGTGTTCAGTGGAGATGGAAATACATTTTTGGCTGTCAGTGGTTCAACTGTTACCATGGGCGTCGCCAGGATTTTTTCTAGGGGGGGGGTGGGCAATGCACATTTCCCCCAACAAATCCTTGTACTTTCTCTAGCATATTCTAAATTCATCATTTTTTTTAGGGTGGGCAGGGGGGGGGGGACAGTTGCCCAACCCCCAACCCCCTCCCCATTGACACGCCTGCAGACGCCGACTTTTGTTGAATGTGTTTTACTTAATAGCAAATAATTTCACACCTCTTTCCCTTTTTTTCCTCCTTTTTTTGCTATTTTAGGGGGGGGGGGAAAGCTTTTTGAAAAACGAGTCCCCAACCGACTGACCCTCAATCCTGATTTTTTTCATGTGAGATTAACACGGCGATTTGTGTTGGCCTCATATGTACGATAGTAAAAGCCGTACCAAAGCTGATAGCTTTTAGCTGGTGTTTTCCTTGAAAATGACCCAGATATACATTAAGTCGTCTATTCATATACTTTGTTTCATTTATCTGAATTTGTAATTTGATGTCCAGTTTCATTTGTGAGATATCCGTAGAGATTGTCAAATAAAAACAAACCAATAATCACCCCAAAAAACCTTACAAAAAGCGAACAAACGGACAAACATCGGAATTATACAGTTCTACATGTTCATGAGTCGTCGGAGGCTAGGGGTTAATAATATAAAACAAAATCAGCTCCACTTACCCACCCCAGCGTTTTACGTGGTTACGATTGAATCTGATGCCTAATCTGCTTCAGCAAACGATGATGAAATGCTCAAATGGCAATGAGTGATTGATTAACTCAAATCGACTGACTGATAGTGCCGACTCATGCAAAGAGCACCGTCCAAGAGTGATTCAGGTGGGCGTTTACAGGGCGGGGTGGGGGGGGGGAGCTTGACATTTTTTGACGCTTGGGGCTTTTCTTAGAGATGTTCTTATAATTATTCACACATGTACAGAGCCAGGTTTTAGTGCCAGGTTCAGCTTTGTTTTGAAGAGATAAACTTCAGTCATCTTCTGTTCTTGTTTCTTTTGTTTTTCCTTTTATCCGGAGGGAATTTTGTGGAGTCATGCCATCGGAGGAGTTTCAAAATTACAACCTGTATACCTAATTGATCCAACTCTTTGAGTTCTACCATGCGTCTCCTGGCAACCTCTTGTATTCCACTCAGCCAGAAATACGGTGCTGCCAAAAAATCACGTTGAGCAAATACAAGTTCACGTTGAGCAAAGGTTCAATGATAAATTGGCCTGCACGCTGACCAGCCTTCATAATGACAAAGCACAATTTGCCAGCACACGTTCCTGCTCAAAAGCTGTGGGGATGATATCATTTACAAAATGGCTGTGATTTTCAGTGAGTGATAAACTCAAATCGACCGACTTATAGTGCTGACTCATGCAAAATGCACCATTACTGAGTGGGGCGGGCTGGGGGGGGGGGGGGGGGGGGAGCGAGCTTTACATTACTTGACGCTTGTTTTTATTTTAGATGTGTTAATTATACACACTTGTCCACAGCCAGGTTTTTATTGCCAGTTCCAGCATTGTTTTGAAGAGATAAACTGCAATCATCTTCTGTTCTTGTTTCTTTTCTTTTTCCTTTTATCCGGAGGGAGCTACTCCCCACCCACGTTTGAAATGGTACTTGCCAATCGAATAATGTGACTTTAACAAAACCCACCGTCTACTCGAGGCCCCATAAAGTGTTTATATTATACAACAGTGTTCGTGGGGAAATAGTGAAAACTAATAACCCCGAAATGTCGGATGATGGGGATTATCTCCCGAGGCAAAGCTTTAAATCTTGAAAACTCGTAATGCACTTTGGAATTATCAACTAAACACAATATAAATCCATTACTAGCAAATTGCAATATCGAATCAAGATACAGGAAGAAAGTTTCCTATCCAGGGCTTACTATTGGAAACGAGGTTGGAAATAAAGTAAGCACTGGGGACGAGGTTGAGTAGAGGGGTTTCATATTTACAACCTAAATATGCCTATTTGTGTAAACCTTGAGCTTATCCATGCATCTCCTAGCAACCTTTTATGTACCACTCAGCCAGCATTAATAGCCATGGCTGCCAAAAAGTAACAGAGTTCACGTTGAGCAAATGCAAGTTCACGTTGAACAAGGGTTCAAGGGCCAATTAAATAAGGAATGATAAATTGGCCTGCACGCTGACCAGCCTTCAAGAGCTGTGGATGATATTATTTACAATATGGCTCCACAAGTTGTGCTGATCACTGGATGCTCGGCGGGGATAGGTCTGGCCACCGCCGTGTGTCTAGCAGCGGAGAAACAACATGAATTCAAGGTGGGCTATTCTTCATTAATATTTCATGTCAACTCAAATGTTGTTTTCGGTTGATGCACTTTCAACGCGTAGGCCTAGTAGCATAGGCCAGCCAAATGGGGAAAAGTTCTCTAGAGAATAATTTCGCGGCATTTTTTGGTAATGGCCGGCGTCCATGCTGGATCAATTCTTTGAACCATAACAATAAGATGTGGGTGGATACCATGGTTACTTTTGACCCTAAAATACCTAATGTGCATACATCTTAAAAACCTGCCGTGTAATATATTTTTGCCTATATATGGTTTTTTAATTTTTTTTTTGATATCTTGAAAATTTTATTTTGGTGATTCTACTGACACATCCAATTTTTATTTTATCCATGTTTAGACGTATTCAAGTCTCCCACGTTAGGCGGCCCTTCGCCAAATTCTAGCCCAGTTTACGGACAGTCAGCTCGTTTTTTCCCCGTTTTGTTTGCTGAGCTAAATATCACAATGTTGTCATTGTTCACATGATTTTCCATAAGGTTTTAATAGGGCAACTGTGCCAGTAAGCAACAGTGAATTTGAAGCTTATCAATACTGAGGTTTGGCAAGACTACTTGATGGTATCTGGAGACAAGGTAAATCCGCGCAATTTTCGGGTATAATAGTAGCCAATTTTGGATCATTACTATGTCCTCATGATTATTCAGTCACATATGCTTAACAAAATGTTATTTAAGTAAGGGTGTGTAAGTAGAATCTCCAAAATAAACTTAAAAAAAAATAATAAAGAATATACCCAAATATGGGAATAAATATATTACACTGCAGGGATTAACAATTTATGCAAATTAGTGGGTCAAAATTAAGGGTGGCATCCACCTACATTTTCTTCTCCATCCTTTGACTGATTGATCTGACATGGTTGCCTGCTATTACCAAAAAATGCCGTCCAAAGTGTAACATTCCACTTTGGCTGGTCCACGATAGTCTTCGGATCTCATCGTTCGTCCTTATAGTTGACGTGGTCGCATGTTGTTTTGTCATAATTGTCTATTTGTGTGGTATTTTTCATAATTATAGGGCTAATATGATGTCCAGTTCACTCTCTGTTTATCCCATCCTGTATCGCACATTGTTGGTGCCCTGTTATGTTGGTTAATTCTGTGATTGGAGTCTTTTCATCTATTTTGTTGGTTTATTTCAATTTGTACAACTGCTATAGTCGGGTTTTTAATTAAATGTTTATCTGAATTCTGTCTGTCTTACACATGTCTTATGAACAATTGATTTTTGTATCATTAATTTATGAATATATTTACTTTGTTTAACATTTGAGGGTTTTTTGTAAGAGACGTGTTCACATACACACATGTAAAAAGCCATGTTTTAGACCAAGTTCCAGCATTGTTTTGAAGGGATAAAGTCCGATGATTTTCCAATTTTTTTCTTTTCTTTTCTCTCTTATCCGGAGGGAGTTACTCCCCCCGCGATACACATGTTTGAGACTGTACATACCAAGGGAATTTTCACGTTTGTGAAATAAACAAAACACATCGACTACTCGGGGCCTTATTATTATATCACCACTCCTGTTCAATATTTTGAAGGTGTACGCAACCATGAGAAATTTGGGGTCAAAGGGCAAGCTGGAAGCTGCAGCAGGTAGCTCCCTTAACAAGACGCTCTTCATCCGGGAACTCGACGTCACCAAGCAGGACACCATCTCGTCCGTCGTTGACGAGATCTTGCGGGAAAATGGGAGAATTGACGTTCTGGGTTAGCAGTATATATTTTGTTTCCTTTGTCTTCATTACATCATCATATCTGCCAAAATTGATCACAAGTGCCAAGTATAAAAAAAAACATTCTTCTTTTATTGACCATTCCCTGTCCTGTGTTTTACTAGTGATTGGCCCCCGGTTCAGACAGGCGTGCTAGAGTTGCGCTGATACAAATTAAAGGCAAAATTTAAATTAAGTACATGAAAGGTTCGACGTCTGAAACAAATAGGAGCGACTAGACGCGCCAGATGGCAAAAGATCGAAGGTTTGAGTCGTTCAGAACGACCCAGGAGCGACTTGGTTTCAGACGTCGCTCAAGTCATGAGCCGAACTCAATACAAAATGTATGTAAATGTATGTAAATAAGTAGTGACCTTCAAAAATAAGGACTGCAGGCGATGTGTTTCATGCGCGACGCAGTGCTTATGATTTAAAAGAAACTCGATGCTCCTTCCTGTCTTTACACGTCTTTCTCATCATGCTCCAGTCAACAATGCTGGCTTCAGTGGTGTTGACGCCATCGACAAGAGATCCATTGAGTGGTGTCAGAGCCTGATGGATACCAACTACTGGGGCGTGGTCAGATGCACCAGGGCCGTGTTACCACCGATGAAGAAGCAGAAATCTGGCCGAATATTGAATGTATCAAGCGTCTCCGGTATCCTAGGTAATATTGTGTTTCTGTTTATTTACGCCATCCAGTCGATCGTTTTTTTCCCCAAGTAACAGTGCGTCAAACACACAGAAAATAAATGCCGAGTCACAAGACTCAATTAGGTGAGCCGTGAATTTGTTCGCGTAGTGACACACTCTTCGACTGAAATGAAATGAGTCAAGTGACTCGGGCTGGAATAATATTTGGGTCTTTTGACTCACTTTGTGTCATAAAAATGAGTCACCATTTAGTCAGTGTAGTGGCACACTGCCATGTGACAGACGAGTCCAATAACTCAGCATGGAATACATGTGAGTTCTGTGACTAACCAAGTGTCTTTTAGCCATAGAGCTATATTAAGTTACTAAAGCGCTAACTCTTCATTCTTGCGCGCGGAGACGCTTTGAAGCCGCTCTGGGCGCAGACATTTTGAATTTATGTGCGTGGATGTAATTTTAAAAGTGTACTCTAAATGCAACGCGCAAGTAGAAGATACGCAAACAACTTCAGCGCGTCATGACGGTTCAATAAACGTCAGGGCGAAAAGCATCTCTGCAGCGGAGGGACGCGCACACGTTGCGTTCCTTGCGTAGAGCAAAATGAAACGCTCATTTGCTGATTGTACAAAATGAAGCGGAACTCCTGAAGAAAAGCAGTGCTCCCGGGAATTATTCTGTCTGAATTTTCGGCCCCGCTGGGCCTTGCGTTTCGGTTTTGGGCGTATCGGCTTCGATGACGCACCGGTATGGAATACAAACGAGTTTCGAGTTTTGCATAGGTTTGTGCACAAACATGGATGCACCCATCAGGCATTACTTTGTACACCGAGTTAGCGCTCTAGTAATTTAATATAGCTCTATATACTTTTAGCTGAGTCCAGTGCAGAACCACTGCGCCCCGGCCGGATTGCATGAATTATCTGTACTTCATTTCAATCTGCGATCAATTGTCTCCGAGGAAGACATTTTACACACATGAGCAGTAATAAAACAACACAACAAGATTTACAAGGAACACATTGTTGATCAGAAAATACGCATACTCGCCCACGCCCAACGGTTTAGGCAAGTTACATCGAGTAACGTTAGACCCAGGCCTGTCACGGCAAACCCTCTTACATATTAGGCTAGGCTATTACAGCAAACAGTGCTTTGCTTGGTAACAGTGAAGACAAAGCTACCGTGACATAGGTAGATTGCATTCAATAATTGACAACACGATTGTAACGTTTTAAGTATGAAAACACCTTAAATCATACTGAAACTGCTATACGGGAGATCAAAGATGGCGATTTGATGCAAACAACGGGTGCTTGCCCGAACGGGCCCGGGGATTTGACACAGTGCTGAGTCACAAATCAAACCAGACTCATTTTGAAGGGATAAGTGAGTCAACGATCAACATTCTGAGTGGCATCATTTGATCATTACAGGTTTTATGTTTTTTGGGGATAATATTGTTCAGCTAAATTTCAGGGTGAAATAACAAATTATGAATCGCATTGAAACGATATATTTCAACATTACCTCAAAATGATTAAACTTCAAATGCCTTCAAATGTCATTTAATACTGATCGAGAGCAATTCTACGTATATAATGATGTAACTTTCAGGCGAAGTTCAAGATCCTTCGAATATGCCTGATTCTTTACATTTTTCTCCGTGCACACCAGGTACCCCTTTCTACGCCACCTACGCGTCTAGTAAATTCGCCGTTGAGGGATTCTCTGAGTCCATCGCGGCAGTGTTGCGTGATGGTTACAATATCAGGTACACATAGTATCTCATGTAAGCCTAGATTATTGTATACAGCACGATACGTCACAAGTGCTATCTTTTGCGTCCTCCTTATAAGATCGAACCAAATGGATACTTACATACAGTTTATATCCACAAAACATTTGCAAAAATGTCGCGTTGCTATACAGGGTGGACCCCCAAAATACGGAACCGCGTACTTCCGCCTCTATGAGACTCAAACAACCTATAACAATGCATGGGGAATTCTGTTAAAAGAAAAAATGATACCAAGATCGCTCGATTCGGTCCAGTAGTTTTTGTTCTAGAGCCTATTTTGTGAAATAATGTTATTTTTTTGAAATCAGGTGTCATTTTGTCCCGATGAATTACTAAACCGCGCCCATCCTAATTTGATAGAGGAGTTTTTGCCCACTAAACCGCGCCCATCCTAATTTGATAGAGGGGATAATTGTCATGAATTAATACCCACATGAAAGATGTGTGCTTCACAAAATAGGCTCTGCAGCAAAAACTACTGGACCGAATCGGGAGATCTTGGTATCACATTTCGTCTAAAAGGATTCTCCATCAATTGGTACAGGTTGTTGAGTCTAAAGGTAGTGGAAGTATGCCGTTGGTTCCGAGTTTTTTTGGGCCACCCTGTATAGCTGATGAACAGACACTGCTGAAACAGAGCACTTGCCCCAAAGTGCTCTATACCCAAGAAATAAGATGATTTTGTCTTGCAGGACTGTCCATCTTGCAGAAAGAAAATATCAGAAAATAAAGTGTGGTTGAAATTCCGGTGAGATTGAAATGTATGTCTGACTTTGCTCGATATATTTCGGTTGATAAAGTCTAAATTACCTTTCCTAAAATAAAATATCAAAACAAATACCATGCAGGTTTGATTAAACTTCTTGTTTGTTCCAATCTGCGATGTTTCAGGGTAAGCATCGTCGAGCCGGGTCCGGTAGTCACCGACCTCATGACCAATCTCGTGACAAACCTGGAGGAGCATGCGGCGGGCTTCAACGACGACAAGCTGAAGGAGATGTACCTGGCCCAGGCTAAGAACATGCAACCCATCGTAGACATGGTGGCCCAGAGCACGAATGAGATAGCCAAGCTGCACCTAGAGATCATACTGAGCGAGAACCCGCACCTGCGGTACCAGACTAGTCCGGCTATGACTAAGATGGTGGCGGACAAGTTGAAGGATCCTACTACGGACGCACTGCTGGATGCGCTCAAACAGTATGGATCCTAGACGAAGGATGTCATCCATTAGCCGTATTGAGATGCGGTGGACACAGCAGGAGGGCGCTGTTTGGTTTGGGTAAAAGGCTCAGCGCCTTCTATTATTGTGTCCGCCATGTCTCAAAAGGCTAATGAATGTATACATTTTTGAAGTAAAGACCGAAGTGGTTGTGATATGATTTTCACCAGTGGGCATAAATTTTGAAGATTTTTTTTTATTTACCTTCTCTTAGATTCCAGCTAAGGCCAAAAAAAAAAGTCTCCGGTTTCTGGTATGGAGCTTGCCCTTAAAAGTGGTGCGGCGACGCGGCTTTTTTTTTTTTTTTACCTGTTTTTTTTTTTTTTTTGGCTTCAAATGTCGGCTGATGACTGCAAATGGTGCCCGACTAAACTTAGTGCAAATATATGGGAGTCCAGAGAGGCCACATAAATCTTATTCTCGATCATAACCCCTTCTAAAAACACGTTAAAATTGTGCAGCAGCAGAATTCCAGTCAAACCAGTGAGTTTGGCGGTTTTGAAACATCATCTTGTATTGAAAAAAAAAATTTTCATTTTGCCGACGCGCATGGATACGGCGACGCGCGCGTATACCAGAAACCGGAGACTTTTTTTTTTTGCCTAAACTGATCAAAAATTAAACCCAGTTTGTTTAGAAAAAGAAAAAGAAAAGAAGGCAAGGCGGTGGTAGTTATACACTGATACTTAAACATCGTGATTTCGCAATGTAGTATGAAAGCAATGTCGTAGTTTTCTTGTGCTCGCTGGGAAGTTTATATTTTCAGTGCACAAATCAAATTCAATATATCTGAATTCAAATCGGTTATATCTCATAATACAGCACCATAGGGACACTTCATAGCATGCACTCAAAGGATGCATGTTTTACAAAGGATAACAAGAAGTGTTTAACATGTGTTCGATTGCAAAACACTGTATTTGCAGCGTGAAAAATGAAACAGATGAAATCACAGCACATTGTACAAGTACAAGGAATTTATGTTGTATATAGCTTGATTTAGTTATAAGAAATTGTTATTAGGTAACACTTTTTAGAATTGTTTTTTTTTCTTACTTTCCTCTTGTTATTGATAACATTATTTTGTCAAAGATGAATATCATTTACACTTTACTTGCGTGTTATTCTCTTGCTTTGAATGGTTTATTCAAACTTTTTAATATGTATGTCTATATAGCTCGTTTCTATCTCTAGAATGTTTACAAAAATATGTTCCTGTCAACTTGTAAGGAAGGTATATTGAAGTATTGAAACGTATTATAGTTTTTAACTATGTAACTGTGTTTGTTTATTTAATTATTTAATACCATCTTTGAATTGTCGCTAGCTGACGTTTACAAACGATATTGAACATGTTATCGTTTTAAGACGTCCCAAACTGCCTTAAGTCTATACTTTAAGCTTACTATTTTAAGCTTAATACATGTACTTGAATCTAAGGTAACACAACCAACATTGCTTACGTCCCACTATAAATATACATAATCGCCTGATTTCCTTTGCAGGATATAGAAACATTATCAGTGAATAAACTAAGTAGGCCTAATGATGGGAAAATCTCAGGATTTTTTTCCGTATGCACCTTAATGGACCTTGCACTTTTCAGTTATCTTCGTACTATGCAGGTAATAAAACTGTAGTTGCCGTATGGAATTTGAATTCCTATGTAATCTGGTCTCGCTTTAATACATTAAATAATACAACCACACGTGCCTTGTCAATGGCCCAAATCTTTCCACTGAAAGTCCGTATCATGTGTAAACATTGAATTGAACCATCTCCTAGTAATCTCCTAGTAAGCACTTACCAGTAAATTCCCGGGGAAAAGCTTTTCCCCGGGAAATATTTACCCCTGCTCGGGAGTAGGGTTAAAGGAGAAATCCCCGGGGTTTAACGTTTTTCCCGGGGAAAAGCAACCAGTGTGAACGTCGGCGGGTTTGAACTTACCCCACCTTTTTCTCCCTGTATCGCATCGCATTTTGCAACACAATATTCAAGTGCTCCGAACTTTTGGAAATAAATCGCAGTGTGCGATGCTAAGGGTGTTCAGTTTGTCGATCTGGCCGTCGCGTGACTGAAATACTCACATTCAGTTCGCGGCGCCTGGAAATGCAACTTTTAGCCTCAAAAACATAACCATTTTCTAGCAACGTTTGAACGAACATGTAGGCATTATCCATGATAATTGTCCAACTGAAAGACTCCTAACTTCGCGTACGCTGCGCCTGGAAAATCTCACCTACTTTTATCCTCCAAAACAGACAACGGTCTATTTTGCTATCCAACAACGTACGTATAGGCATTTTCCATGAAATTTCTCCGATGCACGTGCTGAGCTAGCTGTAGTATAGTACTGCGTCACCAATGTGGATCACACCATTTACTGTAGGGGTGTACCATGTTCTTTTTTTTTTAAACATATACCAGCATTTCCACCGTTCCAAAATTATACAAAATTCTCTTTATGAAGTTCGAAACATTTCAATGATAGAAAATAAGTTCCTCATCATCACAATATAATTTTTGTAAAGAATTTGTTCGAGAAAAGATATAAAACTTTAAAAAGGGTATTAAAAGCACCCCTTTAGTTACGGTATCATTGGATGATCCGTCCATATCATGCATGGCGAATTGCCGTATGTTTTCCGAAGAAAGTTGAGATGGAAAAGTTGATTTTTGACGTTACAAAGTCGTTGCTAAAAATAAAAATTTGATAAGATTGGTAGTAAAAAGAGGCCCGTTTGTTCTTATGGCACGCTCCCGACAATGCATGCGGAACATTTCATCGTACTTCGCCGGTGCGGCCCGGCTCGGAAGAGCGGGTTAATTGGCCGGGCGCCGGGCCGGCTGGGTGTCCGCCGGGATAGGGTAGCAATTCTCGATGTGTATTTCTCAACGTCATATTGTACGAGAAACTGGAAAGTTTTCTCGAAATTAATGGCCGACTGTCCGCCCACAAACTTTTGCACAATTCCCGGGGTTTGATTGCGAGTGTGAAACGACTGTCCATATTCCCGGGAAATAGTGCTCCCGGGAGTTACCAAATGTGTCTAGTGTGAACGGTTGCTGGGGTGTTGGTGGGGTAAAAAAATCCCCAGGAATTCCCCGGGGATTTATTTCCTGGAATTGGCCTCTAAATATGCCTATTTGTGTAAACCTTGAGAGCTCATCCATGTATCTCCTAGCAACCTTTTGTGTACCACTCAGCCAGCATTAATAGCCGTGGCTGCCAAAAAGTAACAAAGTTCACGTTGAGCAAATGCAAGTTCTCTAAAGAATAATTTCACGGAATTTTTGGTAATAGCTGGCATCCATGCTTGATCAATTCTTTGAACCGTAAAAACAAGATATGGGTGGATGCCATCGTTAATATTGACCCTAAATATACCAAATTTGCATAAATCTTTAATACCTGCCGTGTAATATATTTTTGTCCATATATTTTTTTTAATCCATGTCTGGACTTATTCAAGTCTCCAACGTAAGGCGGCCCTTCGCCTAATTTAAGCCCACTTTACGGACAGTCAGCTTGTTTTTTCCCGTTTTGTTTGCTGAGCTAAATATCACAATGTTATCATTGTTCACATGATTTTCCATAAAGTTTTAATAGGGCAACTGTGCCAGTAAGCATCTGTAAATTTTAAGCTCATGGATACTGAGGTTTGGCAAGACTACTTGATGATACCTGGAGACAAGGTAAATGCGCGCAATTTTCGGGTATAATAGTAGCCAGTTTGGATCGTTACTATGTCCTCATGATTATTCAGTCATATATGCTTAAGAAAATGTTATTTAAGTAAGGGTGTGTAAGTAGAATCCCCAAAATAAACTTAAAAAAATAATAAAGAATATTCCCAAGTATGGGAATAAATTTATGAACCTGCAGGGCCATTAACAATTTATGCAAATTGATTATATTTGGGTCACAATATGGGTGGCATCCACTTACAATGTCTTCTCCATCCTTTGACTGATTGATCTGACATGGTTGCCTGCTATTACCAAAAAATGCCGTCCAAAGTGTAATATTCCCGGCTTTTGGCAGGTCCACGATGGTCTTCGGATCTCATTGTTCGTCCTTATAGTACGGTTGACGTGGTCGCATGTTGTTTTGTCATAATTGTCTATTTGTGTGGTATTTTTCATAATTATAGGGCTAATATGATGTCCAGTTCACTCTCTGTTTATCCCATCCTGTATCGCACATGTATTTATTGTTGGTGCCCTGTTATGTTGGTTAATTCTTTGATTGGAGTCTTTGCATCTATTTTGTTGGTTTATTTCAATTTGTACAACTGCTAGTCGGATTTTTAATTAAATGTTGATCTGAATTCTGTCTGTCTTAGACTTGTCTTATGAACAATTGATTTTTGTATCATTAATTTATGATATTTTTACTTTGTTTAACACTTGAGGGCTTTTGTAAGAGATGTATTCATATATTATACACATGTAAATAGCCATGTTTTAGACCAAGTTCCAGCATTGTTTTGAAGAGATAAAGTCCGATGATTTTCTTTTTTTCCCCTTTTCTTTATCCTTTTACCCGGAGGGAGTCCCCCCCCCCCCAGCGATACCCATGTTTGAGACCGACATACCAAGGCAGTTTTTCAAGTTTGTGACAAAACACATCGAATACTCGGGGCCCAATAAAGTGTTATTATTCTTATTATAGAACCACTCCTGTTCAAATTTTTAAAGGTGTATGCAACCATGAGGAATTTGGGGTCAAAGGGCAAGCTGGAAACCGCAGCGTGGGACACTCTCAACAAAACGCTCTTCATCCGGGAACTCGACGTCACAAAGCAGGGCACAATCTCGTCCGTCGTTGACGAGATCTTGCGGGAAAATGGGAGAATTGACGTTCTGGGTTAGCGTTATATACTGTGTTTCCAGTGCCTTCATCATCAGCATCATCATCACACTGGCCTAAGTCGATCACAAGTGCCAAGTATAAAAAAAACCCATTCTTCTTTAATTGACCATCCCCTGTCCTGTGTTTTACTAGTAATTGACTCAGGCGCGGTTCTAGAGCCAATATTTTTGGGGGGCTAGCAGGGTGGATCCAGAATTGTTTTCAAAAATCAATAGGTAGTGGCGGTGGTGGTGTTGGTTGTGGTGAGTTTGTCTTACATACGCAGTGTGGACTTCCGAACAAAAGACGTCCACATAATGTAGGTAGCACCGACGTTGTGTGGACTTACCCCACGTCCACACAGTGTTTCCCCATTTCTGGAAAACAGGTTTAGAGGCATTTTTGGGTTAGGTTTATCTGTAGCAGAATGAAGAGAAACACTAAAGGGAATCATAGAAAAAAAATTGGGTTGAAAGAGTTTTCACAGTTTGAGAAAAATGAGTTTTTTCACTGGTTTTTCTTAACTACACGAAAGCAATGGAAAGTCCACACTAGTCATGTGAAACAAGTATGGGTGTGTGTGTGTGTGTGTGTGTGGGGGGGGGGGGGGGGGGGGGGGGGGGGGGGGGGGGGGGGGGCTCGTGCCATATTTTCAATGGAGAGCGCTGAAAAAATCCTACAATCATGCACACTAAGTGTACAAAATGCACCCTTCTCATGACTATTTATTTAGGGGGAGACCCGTTCGCATGCACGTCACATGCTTACATTTTGCTAGTGCATTTTTTTTCTTTATGGATTTTTTTTTTTTTTTGGGGGGGGGGTTAAATCCCCCCAGCCCTCCCCCCCCCCGTAGAACCGTCACTGAATTGACTCGATTAACATAATGTTCCTTCCTCCCTTTACACGTCTTTCTCATCATGTTCCAGTCAACAATGCTGGCTTCAGTGGTGTTGACGGCATCGACATGAAATCCATTGAGTGGTGTCAGAGCATGATGGATACCAACTACTGGGGCGTGGTCAGAACTACCAGGGCCGTGTTACCAGCGATGAAGAAACAGAAATCCGGCCGAATACTGAATGTATCAAGCGTCACCGGTATCCTAGGTAATAACTATTTCTTTTTATTTACGCCATCCTTTAAGTCGATCGTTTCTCCCCCCCCCCCCAAGTAACAGTGCGTCAAATGCTGAGTCACAAAACTCAATTAGGTGAGTCATGAATTTGTTCGCGTAGTGACACACTCTTCGACTGAAATGAAATGAGTCAAGTGACTCGGGCTGGAATAATATTTGGGTCTTTTGACTCACTTTGTGACTCGTTCATTTAAATGAGTCACCATTTTGTCCGTGTAATGACACACTGCCGTGTGACAGACGAGTCCAATTACTTAGCATGGACTAACCAAGTGTCTTTTAGCTGAGTCCAGTGCTGAACCACTGCGCCCCGGCCGGATTGCATGAATTATCTGTACTTCATTTCAATCTGCGATCAATTGTCTCCGATGAAGACATTTTACACACATGAGCAGTAATAAAAGAACACAACAAGATTTACAGGGAACACATTGTTGATCAGAAAATACGCTTACTCGCCCACGCCCAACAGTTAGGCAAGTTACATCGAGTAACGTTAGACCCAGGCCTGTCACGGCATACCCTCTTACATATTAGGCTAGGCTATTACAGCAAACAGTGCTTTGCTTGGTAACAGTGAAGACAAAGCTACCGTGACATAGGTAGATTGCATTTAATAATTGACAACACGATTGTAACGTTTTGAGTATGAAAACACCTTAAATCATAAACTGCTATACGGGAGAACAAAGATAGCGATTTGATGCGAACAACGGGTGCTTGCCCGAACGGGCCCGGGGATTTGACACAGTGCTGAGTCACAAATCAAACCAGACTCATTTTGAAGGGATATTAGTGAGTCAACGATCAACATTCTGAGTGGTATCATTACAGGTTGTATGTTGTTTGGGGGATAATATTGTTCAGCTAAATTTCAGGGTGAAATAACAAATTATGAATCTAATTGAACGATATATTTCAACATTACCACAAAATGATTAAACTTCAAATGCCTTCAAATGTCATTTAATACTGACCGAGAACAATTCTCTGTATTTAACATATTTCTGTGACGTCACACTAATGTTAAAAGTGTAGATTATTTTCACGAATCTACACTTTACTGTAGATTATTTTGAGAATCTACACTTAACTGTAGATTATTTTAAGAATCCACGGTTTTTGTTGTGAACAATTCCATTTATATTCCCGGCACTGTATAATTCAATGTATAATTCCGGCAGTAAATTTTTCTTTTTTTAAGTTTCAGTCCATTATAATGAAAAGAAAAAGAAATGTTAACTGTACTCAAAAATGTACACATTTTGTTGTTTTTTTCCCGATAGAATTTGACGTGTACCTGATTAATAAATACCCTACTACTTTATTTTTTTTATTTTTCCACAAAATGTTCTTGTTTGATTTTTAATTTGCCGCGCTTATATTTTTAATATAATATACGGTGGCGATTATAAATTTTAACCTAAAGCGCAGTGTTAAATATTCCTCTTTATGTTATTTGCAGTTCCCTTTATTTTTATTTTAAGTCTTATTTTAAATTTTTATATTATTATCTATATGTTAAAAGGAATATACAACATTTGCAAACATCGAAAAATAAAACTACCAAGTTTGTACGAAATACCTTACTAGGAAGTTGGTAAATGACAGTCTAAAGCATCCTGTAACATTATGGCACCTGGTGTGAAGTTATTTTCAAGAAAATGGTATTTTTGTATACATTTCCAACGGTGGTCGGCCGACCACCGTTGGAAAAACCTACTGCTCCAACTTTACCTTTTTTGGTCCAAAATTTTGTTTGCTATTGGTTACATGTTCGTAAACGGGTGCAGGCCAGCTAGACTGGTTCCCTTACCTAACAAGTTTCAGGCATCTATAATTTGATCCATTTTATCTTTAGTGGAGTAAAGGAACCAGACTACTTGAACATTTTTGTTTTTCATGGCTTTTCCAGTATTTTCGAACACAAAACTTCAAACATGTCAGTGTAACAATATTTGATCTTTTATACTAACCCCTCAAATAGTTCATTTCTGAAAATTACAGCAAAAGCCAATGATGTACATTCCCTTTAATGCTGAAATTTCATTAATACTAAAAATTCAATTTTTATTTTTTTGTCTTTAAATTTGCATTATAAAAAAATTAGTGGATACCCCTGGGTTAAAGAATATGTACACATCTTTCATTATCAAAATGACAATCATAAATAGAATGGACGAATAACTAACGAAATTAAATGAAAATTACCCAATCATAAACGTCTCAGAATATATTCCAATGTAATGTATTTTCCTAGCAAAAACATTTCCTGTGGTGAGTGAGATGGGCATATTCCGATGTGTAGCCTACTCCATAAGTATCATGATATCAAGGTAAATAAATGTGGTTCTCGATTGAATGGCCAATGACATGTGGTTCCACAAATCAAAAAGCTCTATGCACAAATGAGTTGCTTGCCAACTTTTTCTTGTGCTTGGCGCTCACATCAATCCCGTAAAAACAGCATCAAAGCATTTTCCGGTATAATCTCCTAGCTGTAACACACAAGCGCGAACTCCATTTGGCTTTGGGAGTAAGGAAAAACAGTGTGCTCGCACTGAACACTTCTGAGCGTGAATGTGTGTGTGTGACTTAGCGTGTTGACAAATGTACTGTGCATTTGATGAATGGAACAAAAGATGTGCACCCGAAGGGTTAACAATAGGTTGACGAGATTGTACGAATCTACCTTATTGACAAATGTGGTAAACCAGGGATCTTATTTGCATAAACTATTGTTGTTTTAAGAAATAGGTTAAGTCAGAGAAAAGTGTCGGAACTGCAAATTCATGCAAGAATGGACTCAGCTTCGCCTCGTCCATTCTTAGCACGAATTTACAGTTCCTCGTACATTCTCTATATCATAATGATGTAACCTTCTGGCGAATTTGAAGATTCTTTGAATAGGCCTTATTCTTTACATTTTTCTCCGTGTACACCAGGTACCCCTTTCTACGCCACCTACGCGTCTAGCAAATTCGCCGTTGAGGGATTCTCTGAGTCCATCGCGGCAGTGTTGCGTGATGGTTTCAATATCAGGTATGCATTTATTGATTATTTGTATAAACACGATACGTCACTGGTGTTCTCATTGTCGTCCTCCTTATAAGATATAAGTATCGAACCAAAGAGATAGTTACATACAGCGTATATCCACAAAACATTTGCAAAAATGTCGCAGTGTTATACAGGGTGCCCCCCCCCCCAAAAAAAAAAACCCCGGAACGGCGTACTTCCGCTTCTATGAGACTCAAACAACCTATACCAATGCATGGGGAATGCTGTTAAAAAAATAATGATACCAAGACCGCCCGATTCGGTGCGGTCCAGTAGTTTTTGTTTTGGAGCCTATTTTGTGAATTAAGGTCATCCGGTGTCATTTTGTCCCGATGAATTACTAAACCGCGCCCATCCTAATTTGATAGAGGGGTTAATTGTCATGAATTAATACCCACATGAAAGATGTGTGCTTCACAAAATAGGCTCTGCAGCAAAAATTACTGGACCGAATCGGGAGATCTTGGTATCATAATTCTTTTAAAAATGAGTTCTCCATCCATTGGTATAGGTGGTTTGTGTCTCAAGGTAGTTGAAGTTTGCTGTTCCGTTCGTCTTGGGCCACCCTTTAAGGCTAATGAATTGACACTGCAGAAATACAGAAATACATGTACAATATACATATATCGCACCTGCCTCGATGTGTTCTCTATCTCATTAGTGAAAGAAATATGATGACTTTGCCTTTGAAAGACTGTCCATCTTGCATAAATAAATATCAGCAAATGCATATGTGGTTGAAATTCCTCTGAGATTGAATTGTGTGTTTGACTTTGCCAAATATATTTCGGTTGATAAAGTCCAAATCACCTATCCTAAAATAAAACTTTTAAAACAGCTCTACTTAGGCCTAAGCACAAAATGTTCTTAAGCACAGAATTTTTTTGCTTAATATAATCAGATTAATCACCAAAACACCATGCAATTGTTATGCTAAGTTAACAACAGCTAAATAACAGTCACAGGCAATGTACATCGCATGGCGTTTTGGACGGTATCCTGATTATATTAAGGTTTTTTGTGCTTAAGCAAATTGTGTGCTTATTATAAGCAGTTCTACGAAATTGGCCCCTGATTTGATTAAACTTCTGGATTGTTCCAATCTCCGATGTTTCAGGGTAAGCATCGTCGAGCCGGGTCCGGTAACCACCGACCTCATGACCAATCTTGTGACAAACCTGGAGGGGCATGCGGCGGGCTTCAACGACGACAAGCTGAAGGAGATGTACCTGGCCCAGGCCAAGAGCATGCAACCCATCGTGGACAGGGTGGCCCAGAACCCGGATGAGATAGCCAAGCTGCACCTAAAGATCATACTGAGCGATAACCCGCACCTGCGGTACCAGACTAGTCCGGCTATGACTACGATGGTGGCGGACAAGTTGAAGGATCCTACTACGGACGCACTGCTGGATGCGCTCAAGGTAGCAGACCAGTAAATAAACTTCCATAGACCCCAATGGTAAATGCTCCCACTTCAGAAATTCGGGAAAAATACTCGCAACTCTCCAAGGTGTTCGAGAAACAAATAAAATTAAAGCTTATTTCATCATCTTTCATTTTCTTTTCAATTTTTTGGGGGTCAACTGATGACTTTTAGGAGAAATTTTCATCTGAAGATGATCACCGGCCTAAAAATAGTCCTGAAGCCCATCGCCATTTTGAAAAACGATGCCTACACTCCATTGCAAAATAGAGCGCTTATAGGGTCCAAATTACATCCAAATTACACAGAACTGCAAGCTCCCAGTCCTGTGCACGGCTTCCACCCATATTTTTTACAAACCCTCAAGTTCATGGCCCACAGCATGCTCAAATACTGAAGATTTTGAGGGCATGCAAATCTTGATTTGGCCGGCGTAGGCAATTTCGGACCGATTTACTGGTCTGCACCCTCAAACAGTACGGATCCCAGACGAAGGATGTCATCCATTAGCCGTATTGAGATGCGGTGGACACAGCAGGAGGGCGCTGTTTGGTTTGGGTAAAAGGCTCAGCGCCTTCTATTTTTGTGTCCGCCATGTCTCAAAAGGCTAATGAATGTATACATTTTTGAAGTAAAGACCGAAGTGGTTGTGATATGATTTTTACCAGTGGGCCTAAATTTTGAAGATTTTTTTTATTTCCCTTCTCTTAGATTCCAGCTAAACTGGACGCACTGCTGGATGCGCTCAAGGTAGCAGACCAGTAAATAAACTTCCATAGACCCCAATGGTAAATGCTCCCACTTCAGAAATTCGGGAAAATACTCTCAACTCTCCAAGGCGTTCGAGACACACATCAAATTAAAGCTTATTTCATCATCTTTCATTTTCTTTTCAATTTTTTGGGAGTCAACTGATAACTTTTAGGAGAAATTTTCATCTGAAGATGATCACCCCTAAAAATAGTCCTGAAGCCCATCGTCATTTTGAAAAACGATGCTTACACTCCATTGCAAAAAAAAAAGCGCTTATAGGGTCCAAATCACATCCAAATTACACAGAACTGCAAGCTCCCAGTCCTGTGCACGGCTTCCACCCATATTTTTTTACAAACCCTCAAGTTCATGGCCCACAGCATGCTCAAATACTGAAGATTTTGAGGGCATGCAAATCTTGATTTGGCCGGCGTAGGCAATTTCGGACCGATTTACTGGTCTGCACCCTCAAACAGTATGGATCCTAGACGAAGGATGTCATCCATTAGCCGTATTGAGATGCGGTGGACACAGCAGGAGGGCGCTGTTTGGTTTGGGTAAAAGGCTCAGCGCCTTCTATTTTTGTGTCCGCCATGTCTCAAAAGGCTAATGAATGTATACATTTTTGAAGTAAAGACCGAAGTGGTTGTGATATGATTTTCACCAGTGGGCCTAAATTTTGAAGATTTTTTTTATTTCCCTTCTCTTAGATTGCAGCTAAACTAATAAAAAATTAAACCCAGTTTGTTTAGAAAAAGAAAAAGAAAAGAAGGCAAGGCGGTGGTAGTTATACAGATACTTAAACATCGTGATTTCGCAATGTAGTATAAAAGCAATGTCGTAGTTTTCTTGTACTTGCTGGTCAGTGCACAGCTTACTTCGTACTCAAATACAATAATATGTGAATTCAAATTGGTTATATTTTTATGATACAGCACCATAGGGACACTTCATAGCATGCACTCAAAAGATGCATGTTTTACAAAGGATAACAAGAAGTGTTTAAAATGTGTTCGATTGCAAAACACTGTTTTTGCAGCGTGAAAAAATGAAACAGATGAAATCACAGCACATTGTACAAGTACAAGGAATTTATGTTGTGTTTAGCTTGATTTAGTAATAAGAAATTGTTATTAGGTAACGCTTTTTAGAATTGCTTTTTTCTTACTTTTCTCTTGTTATTGCTATTTTATTTTGTCAAAGATGAATATCATTTACATTTTACTTACGTGTTATTCTCTTGCTTTGCATAGTTTATTCACACTAAATAATTATGATTATATGCCTCGTTTCTATCTCTAGAATGTTTACAAAAATATGTTCCTGTCAACTGGTAAAAAAAGGTACACTGTTATTTCGGTTGTGTACTAAATGAACCTATCAACCAGTTGTGTAAAATATTGAACAAGTTGTGTAATATTTTACACAAGTTGTGTAATATTTTACACAAGTTGCGTTAACAACAGTTTACACAACAGGTTGCTAGGTTCATATAGTACACAACCGTTTGTTTTTATACAACCGAAATAACAGTGTATATTGAAGTATAGAAACGTATTTTAGTTTTTTAACTATTTAACTGTGTTTGTTTATTCAATTATTTAATAACATCTTTGAATTGTCGCTAGCTGACAAACGATATTGAACATGTTATTGTTTTAAGACGTCCCAAACTGCCTTAAGTCTATACTCTAAGCTTACTATTTTAAGCTTAATACACGTACTTGAATCTAAGTTAACAAACCAACATTGCTTACGTCTCACCATGAATATTCATAATCGCCTGATTCCCTTTGCAGGATATAGAAACATTATCAGTGAATAAACTAAGTAGGCCTAATGAAAAGGGAAAATCTCAGGATTTTTTTCTGTATGCGCCTTAATGGACCTTGCACTTTTCAGTGTTTTTCGTACTATACAGGTTATAAAACTGTAGTTGCCGTATGGAATTTGAATTCCTATGTAATCTGGTCTCGCTTTAATACATTCTATATAATACAACCACACGTAACTTGTCAATGGCCCAAATCTGTCCACTTAAAGTCCGTAACAAATGTAAACATTGAATTGAACCATCTCCTAGTAATCTTTTGTTTCTCACTCAGGATATTACCTGTGCTGCCAAAAAAAGTAACAAAGTACAGGTTGAACAAATACAACTTGGGTTCAAAGTGCAAAACGGACTGATAAATATTATAGGCGTGCACACTGACCAGCCTTCATATAAGGACCGAGCACAATTTGCAAGCACACTTTTCTGCTCATAAGCTGTGCGTGGTATCAATTTAAAATGGCGCCACAAGTTGTGCTGATCACCGGATGCTCGACGGGGATAGGTCTGGCCACCGCCGTGTGTCTAGCAGCGGAGAAACAACATGAATTCAAGGTTAACCATTTCCTTTATTAATGTCATGTTAAGTCACATGTTGTTTTTGGTTGATAGCCTTTCAGTGCGTAGACTTCCATTGTTATCAGGATATATAATTCTATACAGGAGTTAAAGTGTAAATGAGCAATACCGTCAATGGGATTAATTAGAATGTATTTAAAAACCCCTCCTCTAACCCCCAGCTTTTTACGTTATTACGACTGAATTTGATGTCCAAATCTCCCTCAACAAACGATAATGAAATGCTCAAATGGAAATGAGCTAATGAATAACTCAAGTCGACTGATTTAGTGCTGACTCATGCAAAATGCACACTGGGTGATATACAAATACGTGGGTGTTCCGGTTGGGGGGGGGGGGGGGCGTGCAAGCACTTACCAGTATAGCCTGTCGAGAAACCAAGGGCCGTGTGATGAGGGGTGGGGGAGGAGCTAGACCATTTATGTACACATGTTTTAGGCCCCTTTCAAGCATTTTCTATTGTTGAGGAGATTAACCTCAACCATCTTCTGCTCTTTTTTTTTCTTCTTAAATTTTTTTTCCCCTTTTATCCGGAGGGGGTTACTCCCCCCACGATAGGATTCTTGTTTCTTTAACAAAACTCATAGGCCTATGTGAGACAAGGCAAGATCGTCCACCTCATTCTCATTTAGGGTTCATATTCTTATTATAGAGCCACTCATGTTCATATTTTTAAAGGTGTATGCAACCATGAGAAATGTGGGGTCAAAGGGCAAGCTGGAAGCCGCAGCGGGTGACACTCTCAACAAGACGCTCTTCATCCGGGAACTTGACGTCACCAAGCAGGACACCATCTCGTCCCTCGTTGACGAGATCTTGCGGGAAAATGGGAGAATTGACGTTCTGGGTGAGCGATGTACACGTTTTGTGTTTCCCTTGCTCCCCTCGACCAACCGCTCCCCACGGCTGGCTCGTTCGTCTGCTACTCGAGGGGCACTCTCTTCCGCGGCCGCCACCGCCAGGCCGTGGGCTACCCACTCTGCCAGCCGGCCTCCGCCCGCCTCCCCTCTGCCCGGCCAGCGCTCCGGAACTCCCCTTGCGGGCTGCCCACTCCGGCCGACCACGTCTCGGCCGTCTGCTAACCACCGTGTCCGGCGGCACACGCCCCCCCCCCCCCCTGCACTCTGTCCGGCCGAGGCTCTTTGACTCCCCGCGCGGGCAATTCAAACTCACATTTATTTCGATACCAAATGAGAAACATTACGCAGATAACACATAAATAAGTAAATGGAAATATCCAAAAGGTATAAGAGGCGAATGTTTTAGCATCCTAGCTCTAGAAGCCTAGAAGGCTTGTGGCGAGATGCCTTGGGCGGACTAACACAAAACAGAAACAAGAACAAGTACACACGGACAGTTGGACCAAGACAGAACCTTGGCATTAAAATTTACGAATAAACTAGAACAGTGCGTATTGAGAGAGCACAACAACGTTTACTTGGCTTATGAGTTGTAATCAAGACATCATCATAGGCTAGGCCTTAGTCGCTCAGAAGTGGCAAATATGAAATAAATAAAAACAATCTTCTTTCATTGACCATCCCCTGACCTTTCTTTTTACTTGTAACTGACCCGATAAACCTATGTTTCTGCTTGCATTTACATGTCTTTCTCATCATATTCCAGTCAATAATGCTGGCTTCAGTGGTGTTGACGGCATCGACAAGAGATCCATTGAGTGGTGTCAGAGCATGATGGATACCAACTACTGGGGCGTGGTCAGAACCACCAGGGCCGTGTTACCAGCAATGAAGAAACAGAAATCCGGCCGAATACTGAATGTGACAAGCGTCTCCGGTATAATAGGTAATCGTGCTGCTTTTTATTTACGCCATCTTTTAGGTATACATCGCTTCCTTTTCAAGTAACAGTGCCTCAATTAGTCTTCTCTTGGTATGAATGGATACGTGTATCCTCATAAACGTAGTGTGTATTATCGGGTTTGCAAACATATTTGAAACAAAATATTTGTAGATCAGGCTCATAGGCCTACTGTATTGAAATTTGGTCGGAAATGTTAATATTCGGTTTTCTTTCCAGTGACATTGCAAGACGGAATAACTTCGCATTCGGGTTTAATAACTCATTTTATACCTATTTTTGGAGATAATACTGTTCCATGTACGCCAGGCCTATTGCCTCAAACTTGGTAAACTTGGCTTGAAATGGCATTTAATACGTACTGACCGAGAGCATTTCTCTATAATATATTATAATTACTTGACTTTCAGGCGAATTTAAAGATACTTTGAATCGGACTGATGAGTCTTTAAAACATTTTTTTCTCCGTGTACACCAGGTACCCCTTTCTACGCCACCTACGCGTCTAGCAAATTTGCCGTTGAGGGATTCTCCGAGTCCATCGCGGCAGTGTTGCGTGATGGTTACAATATCAGGTATATAATTATCGATGATGTCACCTGTAGTTCTAGATTAATTGTATACAGCACATGATACATCACAGGTTCACAGTGGCGTCCTCCTTATAAGAGATAGGTATAGAAAAAAGAGACATTCAATGATTATAAACACAAAACATTCGCACTATGGGTATGTCGCGGTATACAGGGTGGCGCAAAAAGAAGGAAACCCACTTTTGACAGGAATTTTTACCTACTTACTTAACTTATTTAAACTTTTTATTTAAATAATGTAGTGAAGTATAGCTCTTTAACCATGCATCGTGATTTTTTTTTTTAAATCGCAAGAATAGTGTTATTTTGCTAATTTGAATACAAGTTGTCTGTTTCAATACAAATCACTGTTGTCCACATGTCAGTGTTGTAGTCGAGGACTTTTTTTCCGAGTACCGAGTACTGCCGAGTACTTAGGTTACCGAGTACGAGTACGAGTACTTGTACTACCGAGTACAAGTACAGGTCTCCGAGTACGAGTACTCGTACTTCCGAGTACGAGTACGAGTACGAGTACTTGTACTTCCGAGTACGAGTACTTGTACTGGTATTCCGAGTACGAGTACTTCTATAATTATTTCCTAATACGGCCTTACGGCAAATGATTCATTGTGCGTAATTGGCCTAGGACCAGTCAGACCGATATACAGACCCAACACTCACGGCTGTCTGTTAAATGTGTTTGTCTGGACGTACACAGAAGAAAATCAGGAAACTTCGATTTCTCCGCAAGCCAATCAACCATTTCAAACTGAAAGTATTGATAAAATAAGGCCGTGGTATAAGTCAAGCTATACCAATTTTTTTCGAGTACTGCTTTTCGAGTACGAGTACTCTGAAGATCGAGTACAATTTCGACATGTAGAGTACGAGTACTTTCCTGCCTTAGTACAAGTACCGTCATTTCGAGCACGAATATAACCGTCCGTGGACAAACAGTTTTTTTTATTGGACAAACAGTTTTAAACTACCGTATCTCAGAGACAAAAATGCATTTGCAATCATTTTTTTTCGTCACTTGTGTTTATAGATCATTTTTTTCTCAAAACCATTAATTAAAATTGAATTTTTGAAATATTCTCCACAAGAAGGTGAAAATTGCTGTCAAAAGTGGGTTTCCTTCTGTTTGCTCCACCCCGTATAGTACGCATTGTAGCTGACGAGTGACGCTGCAGAAACACAGACGACATAGTTAAAGATCGCCCGACCTTCCAGGACATAATCGAACCAGTGCCGATATTGCTCTCGCCCCGAAGTGCTCTATATCTCTTAAGTGGAAGAAATAAGATAACTTTGCCTTGAAAGACTGTCCATCTTGCAGAAAGAAAATATCAGAAAATAAAGTGCGATTGAAATTCTTTAATATATGTGTGACTTTACTCGATGTATTTCGGTTGATAATCCAAGTCCAAATTACCTTCCCTAAAATAAAAAAGCTAAAAACAATTTCCAGTTTTGATTACACTTTTCGTAGACAGGTCATAAACATAATGTTCAATATAAGTCGTGATCAAGTCGTCAATTTCTCAAATGATCACAAATCACCACACACAGGACATCACAAGTCAATCTCAAGTCAAGTGACTTTGGCGAAAGTGTTCTCTTGACACTGCACACACGGCCTCTTACCTCATTGACCTGTGATCTGACTTTTGACCAGGCTGACCTGTACCATTGACACTGGTTAGGGTTAGGTGTTATGGTTAAGGTTAACGTTACGGCTAAGTTTAGAGTTATTAGATAACAGTACTTTGTTCCAATCTCTGATGTTCCAGAGTAAGCATCGTCGAGCCGGGTCCGGTAGCTACCGAACTCATGGCCAAACTCGTGGCAAACCAGGAAGGGCACACCGAGGGCTTCGACGACAAGCTGAAGGAGATGTACCTGGCTCGCGCCAAGAACATCCGCCCCCTCCTGAAGGCGGTGACCCAGAGCGCGGATGAGATAGCCAAGCTGCACCTAGAGATCATACTGAGCGAGAACCCTCACCTGCGGTACCAGACTAGTCCGGCTATGAATAAGATGGTGGCTGATAAGTTGAAGGATACTACTACGGACGCACTACTGGATGCGCTCAAACGCTGAGATCCTAGACGAAACATGTCATCTATTTGCCTTTTCGCGATGTGGTGGACACAGTAAATTAGTAAGGGTGCAGGCCAGTAGATAGCCCGAAATTGCCTACGCCGGCCAAATCACGATTTACATGCCCTAAATTCACCGGTATTAGAGCATTTTGAGCACCATGCACTTGAGGGTTTGTAAAAAAAAAAAAAAATAAGGGTGGAAGCCGTTCAGAGGACCTGCTTGATCATGTTTCTATTAAATTCGGATGAAATGTTGCCCTAAATTGCTATATTTTGCAATGGAGCGTAGGCATCCTTTTTCAAAATGGCGATTGGCCTCAGTACTACTTTTAAGAGTGATCATCTTTGGATGAAATTTCTCCCAAAAGTCATTGGTCAACCAATATAACATTGAATAGAAAATGAAAGATGATGAAATAAGCTTTAATTCGATGTGTATCTCAAACACCTTGAAGAGTTGTGAGCATTTTATTAGTAAATTTTGGAAGTGCGCGTAATTGTCACTGAGGACTATGAAAGTCTATTTACTGGTCTGCAACTGTAATAGCGCATGCCTTCATATTGTGTCCGCCATGTTTCGAAAGGCTAATGCGTGTGTTTGAGAAGTGATGGGCAGAGTGTTGCTGTGTGATTCTGAGGATTAGGCCTACATTTGGAAGTCTTTTTATTTACCTTATCCTAGATTCTAGCTAAACTGATCAAAAATTAAACCTATTTTGGGTGAAAAAAAGAGGAAGGCAAGGCAGTGGTAGTTATTACAGATACAACTTTATTTTCCCAAACATCGTGATTTCGCAATGCTTTATAAAAGCATCGTCCTAGTTTTCTTGTACTCGCTTGGATTTTATTTTCCGTACACGGCATACCTCATACTCAGCTACAATAAACCTTTAAACATGCATATTTTACCTGATTATATTTCATATTATATAGCACCATAGGGACATTGTATAGCACCATGAAAAATGAAACAGATGAAATCGCAACATAGATGTTTGTACACCTATTTGCCTTCCACCGCTCATAAATTGTACAAGTACAAGGAATTGCTGTTCTGTTTAACTTGATTAAGTTATAAGAAATAGTTATCGGGTAACTCTTATTAGGTTTTAAAAAAAGGGAGAAGTTTTCCTCTTGTTTTAATAACATTATGCTGTCGAAGATTATGACCACTTACACCATACTTGCGTACCGAGTCCTTGTTAATTTTTTATAGTTTATTCACACTTTCAAATCTTTCTATACCTCGTCCTACCTCGTGGTAGTTTACAAAAGAATGTTCCTGTTAATTTGTAAGGAAGGTTTGAGGTATAGAAACGTATTAAATTTTAGTAAAAAAACCACTTTTTTAAAACTATTTAATTCACACATCTTTAAATTGTTCCTATCTAACGTTTACAAACGATATTCAACATTTATTGTTTTAAGACGTTCAGAACAGCCCCGATGTCTATACATTAAGCTTACTTTAATGCTTCAATCCACGTTAACAACACCAACATTACTGACGTCACACTATGAACATACCTCATTCCCTTTGCAGGGATAGAAAAATGTAAATTACATTAGTGGATAAACTATGGGAAAATCTCAGTAATATTTTCCCGTATGCGCCTTAATAGACAAAGTCCCTTTTCAGTTGTTCGTACTATGCAGGCAATAAAGCTGCCGTTGTCATATGAAATTTGAACTCGTATGAAATCCGGTTTCATTTACCTTACATGGAATACAACCATCACACGTGACTAGTCTCCAAATCTGTTCACTTAGACATGCGCAATACAACAAAAGGGCCCGAATTTCAAAGAGTCCAAATTTCACATTACACCATCAAATAACCTCCAACCAACAGACTTCGCAATTATGTTCGCAAACAGTTTAAAGTACGCGCATCAATAACACACACAAAAAAATCTGAAGAGAAAAGTTCTTGCTATACCAGTATTCTTAAAATAATTACATATTCAACTTTGTAAAAAGTGGAATCGGGAGCGCAGCTGTTTGTGATAAAAGAAAAAGAAAAAAGAAATCATCTTAAAACCATCCCACGACAGACCTTAAACACAGATGGACAAACACGGACTCCAACCAAACAAGACAACTTGCATAGTAGCAAATATAAAACGAAGGTTATAATTACTTGAGTTTAAAAAAAAAAAGAATATACCAAAAACTAATAAAAGCCCTACTTAGCAAAACATGATAAAGATTCTATGGTTTTGAATTTTATTTTTACAAGTTAGGCACGTCTGCAACTCTTCCCTGAGCGTTGGTCTTCCGTTGTTTCTTGTTCTTTTTGCGATGTCGTGTGGCGATTTTCCTCGGTCGATTCGTGGCGCTCGTTGTCGGTCGTCTTTTGTTCTTGGTGCTGGCTTTCTTCTTGGGTTTCTTTTGGGGCCGACCAACCCCCTCGACCTCCTCAGTGGCTGGTTCTTGGCTGGCGGTCTTGAGACAGGGGAAAAAAAGAAATGCTTTAATAAAATATTTCCGTGTAGGAAACAGTGGCGTGAAAGCGGTCAAGTTCGTAAGTGAGGGGTGGGGAGCACTTGGGGACTTATTTTCTGGAGAGGGTTAAAAAGAGGGGCGTTCTTTCCCTAGATTTGCTCATGGGATGGGGAGAATTTAACAAAAATGATATTTTTTTCGACAGCTTTTGAGCTTCCGACAGCTCGAAAATAGTCAGGTTCTGATTTTACGGAGCATGACGGTCAGCAAATGTTCTGACCATATGGTAGCACGCAGGAAAATTCCTGACGTCCTTACTTGACACGTTTGAGATCTCAATTGTCGCATTTCTGGCTCTACTTGGAGCGAAGTCTTCCTCTGGGGTTTTAAACTGTGAACAGTGTTAACCTACTTCTATACTGTCTCCATGAAAGTCGCGAATGTTTCTTCAGCGAAGAGAAAGTTTTGGACTAGACTTTGATTGTTTAAATTTGACATTCACTCTTATCAAAATGACTATGAGAAATTATGCAATTTTGTCACTATGTCATAAAGGGAACTTTTGAATGCAAAGGGTAGTCTAGCTTTAATTGCTCATTGTCGAGATACTATCTACGAATCTGTGAATAGTTGGCCAAACGTTCTCGGGTGTTCCAGAAAAGAAACGGCTTGAACACAGGCTAGATTGCCTCACCTGATCGTTGGGGTCACATGTATTACAGCTGACCTTGCAGAATTTGTGCATGAAGGTCGGGTTTTCTTCACAGTAGCCCCGCTTTGCCCACTTGGCACACTGCTTGTGGATATCTGAACACTCTGAAAAAAGATCGAACAAAATACAGATCGGGATACGTACTTTCCACTCAACATATATTGTGCAAATACACAGTGGCGCACCCTGGGGACCAGGCTACTGTTCTCTTCATATACCAATCTCAGTGAATGACTGACTGTAAAGCCGGGCGGTGCCATCGTGTTGGACAGGGGCGGCGGAACCGGGGGAGCGGAAGGGGGGGGGTGCACCTCCCCCCCCCCCCCCGATTTTCCCAGGCTAACAAAGTGCCCCTCTCGCGGTCATCGATGTGCCCCTCCAGATAAAAAACAAAACCGCCCCTCAAACGCACATACGAAAGCATTAAATGATCACGCTTTCAATTTGTCCCCTCTCTTGTCATAGGCCTATAACTAGTCAAATTCAAGGGCGGACCCAGAGAGGTTACTACCTGTGGTGTGCCAGAGGCCAAAGGGCTCTCTCAAGTGAAAAATTACATAACATTTTGGCTATATTGAGACTATTTCAAAAATAGGCCCACACTGTAATTTTGTGAGTAAGGAATTAAGATTTTTGAAAATTTTAACGCAAACTTTTTAAAAAGTGTTTATCAATGTTGTTAGTAAATTTTGTTCTGGGTAGCATGTATTCCTTGTAATTCCTTCAACATTTTCTCCTGTTTTCACACCGACGGAAAGTGCCTTTTTTTCTGAGCAAGTGCCCCTTTTTGGTGCCCCCCGGCCCCCCCTCTGAAAAGCGTTCCCCCGCCGCTGGTGTTGGGTTAACCTGTAACGCAAATGAAAATGGGCTAAACACATCTATATGTAGACCAGATGCAAGAAAAGACTTCAAGTAAACAGTCAATCTGAATAAACTCAACAGACCTCTTCATAACATGAATGTTGGCACTAGAAAGCAGGAGGTCGTTGGTTCGAGTCCCACCCGAGTGATTTTTTTTCTCGCAATCACTCGGGGGCAACACTGAGTATACAATGTTTATGAAAAGACGTCGGTAAGGGCAAAAACCTATATTGAAACAACTGAACGGACTTGTGTACGCTCTGGTACAAGCTCTACTAGGCTTGCCTAGCCTTGTTATCCAGGCTGAGTTGGTATTACCTGCAGGACCATCTCCACAATTACCGCAGCTCATGGCACACGCCTTGGCCAGGCCCTTGGGGTTGAATAAGCAATCGCCTCTCTTGGCCCATGTCCGGCAACTCGCGTCTTTATCAAAGCAAGCTGGGAGGGGAAAAAGGTAATGAAAATGTGGAATGAGAAGTGTGGAACGGGGAAAGTTTTTTGATGGCATTTTCGTCCTACAAGATTATTGCCAGTTCGGAATTCTGTTACACGTGCATCTACAAATCTAGAGTTGAGATGTTCACATACGGGGAAAACAAAAGAGTCCTTCCCAAAACTTTGTCTTTATTTCCGGGCAACAACTTCTCTTCAATTTCTTTCGCTTCCTTTTTAATTTGTTTATTTTGAAAATCGTTAAATCTAAAAGTGCGCACGCGCAGTAGAAATACCGAACTGCCGTACTAAAACGACTTTCAAAATCTCGACATTAAAAAAATTATGACGAAAGAACCATCCTGAAATGCAAACAAGTATTTTTTGTTGGTTGTTTATTTGTTCATAGTTGTTAGCTTCTTGTTGTTTACATTTACGTTTACATCAATATTGTTCTTTCTTTCATAACAGTTGTCAGTAGGCAAGTAACTTACTGGGACAATATCCGCAGCTTTTCCTGCAATGGTTTTTCATGTAGCGTACATTGACGTGGCAGTTGCCATTTTCAAACCACCTTTGGCAGTGGGGGTGGAAGTCCCGGCATTCACCTGTTTAAGAGGAGTTGATTGAAAGTGTAGATGAGTTGGGCCAAATGTTATGAGGAAACTGCAACAATAGTAGTCGGTGAAGAAAACTTCATTCCGATCTAACCTTGTGTGTTAAAGTTGCATTTAAAGAAATCGCCTTGACCCCACGGGCTATAGTTGCTTCTGCGCTGCAAAGGTATTTTGATTGCAAAATCATGAGTACAACAAAAACCAGTCTGCGTCTGGTACGCTAAATCTGATTGGACGAATCGCTCCGCGCCAACGAGGCGCATGTAAGCCGCGCAGCCATTGGTGCATCGCCGCAAGCTGGCATGCATGACAGTCAAAGTTCACGGCGCAATTCAGCTTTGACAAACTTGTAGAAAAAGAAGACAAAAAATATAAGGTGTAGAAAATCATCGAGATGTTGAAATATGAATCATTGAATGCTGCACGGGTGGCGAAGCATGGAATAGCGGGATCGAGTAGGACAAGAAATGGAGATATATTGAAACATGAAAATGTACAGGAAGCGGGAATGACAAATGATGCATGACGATAGAGTCAAATTAATTGGCGAAAAGTGCAGAAAGATGTAATGCTGGTGGGAGGACTTAGCCAACCTTGATGAACTGATAATTCTGAAACACAAAGACGGAGAAAAAAACTGGGCAAAAGGCCGGATGGTATTTTTTCCCTCACCCAAGTACTTTTTTATTACCCGCTTCGCGTTGGCACTTACATAATCTGACAACTATATCAAAGTAAATATCCTGCCCAACCTTACTCATTCAATCACACAATCTTTCACACAGACGCTCTCCCTCTCCAAAAGAAAACTATTCACGTCAGGTTAATTCATTATTTGAATGTTGAAAATAAATAAATAGACGTAATCCAGTATAAGAAGCCAATACAAAGACTCCAGTAAAACAGCAAAAGTTGCCTTCGAGTCTGTGCAAACCCTCTGCAATCGAATTTTCTACGAATGGCGGTTTAAAAAAAGCTTCAATCTTTTCAACAAACCCTTGCATAATGGGACAGGTTGGCTGCAGGGTCTAGGTGTTGAGGTTCAGATGGGAAACGGACTTTGTCGTGACGCAACCGCGTTTAGCCTGAAATTTACCTAATTTCATAAAATCTTTATGTTACTACAGATTGTTTATAAAGTAATTTGGACCTTATTTAAGGCAAAACTACAACATCTACATGTGATTTTAAGTGGTTATGGTGCACTTCGCGTAATTCTGGGGAATTTGGCAGATTTTTGATGAATCTGACAGATTTTTCAATTGCATTTAGCAGAATTGGGCCATGACAAATACCTAAAACAACTCACTACGTATCTTACGCCTGTACGGTATACTGTACCTCCCGTGGTATTATAATGTGCTGGCGACGCTGATGCGTTCACGGTGGGTGGAGGCGGTAGAGGGGCCCGATCGTAAACTCCGCAAAAGCCGCAGCTGAGCGGACAGTTGGACCTCATCCATCGAGAGTTCTCCCCTTGGCATCCTCCGCCGTCAGCTAGCCTCTTGCAGTGTCTCTGTTGATCCATGCACCCTGCTTCATCAAGAAGGAAATTAATGGTTTTGGACAAAGCCCGAATTGGAGAAAAAGTTTTGTGAAACATGCAACTAATAACAAACATTACCAATTAGACTAAAGCACGCTAAAGTTAATGTTACGGCAAGATCTTGGTTCTGTGCCCTTTGAGAACCCTACAATGCATGTACTTCGCTTGTGCATAACTGAAAATAAAGAAAAAAATCTTTCTCACGTTTGATCATGCAGATGAACGTAAACAAGAGCACAGTAGAAAGTACAGCTTGGCATTTAAGACAAAAGAAATATCAATTACAAATAACGATTAATACAGGCTACTTCGAAAGCATTCACCCACCGTATGGCCCCCAAATGTAAACTGCATGCAAAAATCATCAGCTACTTTCTACAAGAAAAGGATAGAAAATATAAGACTTTTAAACTAAAGGCTGATCGAGTGGGAGGGTAAACAAGACGAATTCGATTGTCAAGCAGAAATGAAAGACAGAAAGAGGTATTTTATTTGATTAATTCACCTTAACATTCAAAAGGCCCTTTACATAATTGCGCAGGGAAGTTTAAAACACGGTGTTTAATACGCAAATTAAAACAAAATCAAAATCTGTGGCTATGACGAAAAGAAACGTTAACAAATTGCGGTGAAGCAAAATACCACGAGATACATCATGGGAAAGTCTGCACAAAGAGATTTACGATTTCGAAAATCATAGCACTGCAAGCGACAATGGGCCTTATTCACGAGTCGGCCATGTTGAATTGAAAGTGAGGTAAAATGTTCACGTTTGGAACTTGCGAAGAGAAATAAAAGCAAGTACATTACTAAGTACTTCAAGTCTGCTTAAATGAATAATTAAAACTTTGAAATTAAACATTACCTAATGTTTTAAGCCAGATTTAAAACAAGAAAGGAAAGTAAAATAAGGCTGCATAAAAAGTCTGGCGCAATCCCATTCAACAGTTCACAATTTATGAAATACATTCAGGGAACACGACAAAAATGGCTACCTCGTGAATAGGGTCTATTGCGTAACAAAAGGATGCGAGTCGGTAATTATAAGAGTGACTTTCACTAAAACAGAAGCTGTTGACAAACCAGCCGACGGCTATTCCGTGTATATACCTGGCACGACTTTCGGTTCATGACATCGCTGGCAGCTTTTACGACAGTAAACGTTCATCCATCCAGGATTGTTTTGACAATCTCCCTTGGCGGCCCAGGCGGAACACCTTAGGTACGAGTCACTGCAGTCTATAAAAGCAACAAAACTAGCACATTTGCAAAAGCCACACATCCGCCAATTTCATTTACTTAATAAGAAATAATCTCAGAATGTATCAAGGTCGGATCGGGGGGGGGGGGGAACAATAGGGACCCCCCCCCAAAAAAAACCCGAACCCAATATTTTTTTAGCGACGTCGCAAAAAAAGCAACTATTGCTACACCACCATGCACCAATGCCATGAAGAGTCCTACTGCCCCCCCCCTTGCTTTTCATATTAAATTTGGGGCGGAAAACTTTTGGACCCACTTTTACGGGGAACCCAAATTTGTTTTGCCCCCACCCCGAATAAAATTGTCTTCTGGATCCGCCCTTGGAATGGATACACATAATGAACAAGCTGTCGGTGGAGTAATAAAACAAAAATAATGACAGTGTTGTTGCAAGATGCGTCGACCAAGACCCTGTATGGCCGAACGTTAAAAGGAAGAAATCTACGAACGGAAACAAGAAGTTTGGAGTGACAGCCCGAATTTTGTTATAATATCACCGGCTGAAATTTGTTTAATTGTTTTGATTTTCATAACAACCAACAACACAGGCCATCTTTTAAAAGAAAGATGTACTCCCCGAGGAAGGGGAAAGAACGAGGTAACATCTTTAATTCATATCCTCCCTCGTTAATGAATACGGTGATTGAAACCTGTTCACCGCGACCGGCCCCATGACACCTCCTTGATTTGCAAATGAACTTGTTTCCTAAAACTGTCTTAAAAATGGCACTTCTCCCGAATCAGCTACAAAGTTACCACAGGGTGACCACAGGTTCGTACCTGGCAGCAGTGTATCCTGGTTCTCACCATAGGGGGTGAGTGGGGGTGGGGGTGGGGGCTTGATGTTACAGTGGGGCCGGGGGTGCATTTAAAACTCGCTAACCATAGTCAGTTATAGGACTAACAAAGTTCAAGTGGGGGCGACTGGGAGGGGGGCGACGATTTTTATTATGGAGGCGTACGTGCGTGCCCCCTCCCCCTCCCCACCCACTGAACTATGTCGCTGGTACCTGGGTGAAGCTCAGCTTCCTCCGGGCAGGCGTCGCAACTCTTCTGGCAATTCTTCTGCATCCACTCGTTGGCGATCCCGCACTCCCCGTTCCCTGCCCAGAGTTTACAGGTGGTGAATCGGTCCGTGCACTGGCGCCGTTTGGTCGTAGGGGCTGCCGGAACAGGGTGAATTAAGAGCAACCAAAAACATAAAGGTCAACAACGACATCAAGACAGAAGTAAAACTAAAATCCCAGAGTTTAAATACTGTTCTTTAAAATGGCACAGTTCTCCAAAGAGTGTAATTTGCAACTAACTGTCGCAACTCACGGGTCTAGTTAGGAAGATTATTTCGTGGCACTATTCCATCATTGGACATCTTGACTTTAACCAATCTGTTTCAGCCTTTAATAAAAGCATTAAAATTTTCCGAGTAATGTTTTAAACGTCACAATTTATACCAAAGTGGTATTTCGTCCTTTTTGTTTTGGGTAATTATTAAAGGATACCTGTGGGACATATTACGTGGTTGCAGACCTCATACTTCATTGGTAGACTAGACAAGTTTATGATCGCTTTTGCAATGGAAAACTAATAAGCATGTTCTGTGCAACTTGTAGTTTGAACCAGGTTGGGAAAAAATGCGCTATGCTTGTTGTTTGTCATTCCTGATTCACCATAATCAGTTGCAACTCCAGCTAGGCCCTATGCAAATCTGTGTCAATTGTCCAACCGTTTCTCAGCCAATTACCTGTCGTCAGCACGGTTGCCATGGGGCAGTAACCGCAACTGATTGGACATTTCACCCTCATCCACTCCTGGTCGTGTTGGCAGTCGCCCTCTTGTGACCAAATGTTGCACAGGCTGTGCCGATCTTCGCAAGCAGGGGTTCCTGTGTTGTGCGTTGTCACGTGTATGTAGTTGCATGTGTATTTGTACCAGCAAGTTTTATAGTTAGGTGTTTTCCTTGTTTTAGTATCTACCAGCCATGCTTGTTAAGTTTGCGGTTTGTTTTTTATGTCTTTTGCGAAACGTACGAAGTACTTGTATAAGGTAGCCTTATTTTTTCTATGTTAACGTAGGCCCACCGATTTCTTGGAACACGTTTTTTTCGATGGGTCTGCTTTCTAAAACAAGCCTTCTTTTTGTACTGGTATGTCCAACACAGCAAACAAAACAGTTCAAACAGTTGAAAATACTTGACGAAACTTTAGGGAGTAGCAAAAAGCGAAAATCAGGAAACGGAAACGGAAAAAAACATGTCGAGCAGCTAGACATTTCTCTTCATTAGGGGAGTGATGTCACTAAAACCACACACATTTAATCCAATCTCTAGTCAGAAACTAAACCAGAAAAGGGTAGGGTAAGAAACGGTCCGTTGACGCGACGCGTCTAACACAGTTTATCTACGGAGCTCCATAGCTGCCATGTGAAATGTCGAGATTGTGAAACTTCGCTCTCTCCTGACTGAGTTATCCTTGAAGTCCATCTCAGTATCCGTAGCCTACATTAAAGGGCTTCTAAAAGGTTCCACATCAATCTGAGTGTTTGTATGTGTTTGCGAATCGTTATTCGTTGTCATTGTGATTTGTAGGCACATAATGAGTGCTTTATCACTCACTATACATAGCAACACAATATTTACTAGGGGCGTTTTGAAATCCTGGTTTCGTTTCCAGCTTTGGCTTCCTCTCTGGCTTCGGAATAATTTTGAAGCAAACCAAACAAAACTGCTATCTAATCGGTCTGGCATTATATTATAGAAAGTAATATTCGTAGAGCAAAACATGGAGCTAGATTGAGCCAAATTCAACCGAGAAGGGGCCCTAAATCCCCCGAAGCCAAACCCGGAGACGAGGCCGACTTTTCAATGACACATGAAGCACGCCACCACTCATTAACCCATGCAAGTTATTCAATAAAATCCATAGATTATTCAAAAAAGGAAACAAAAATAGTCAAACAGTCCTGCGTGAAATAAAAAGAACCAGTCTGCATAGTCACGACATCAAACATCTCTAGGGACTGAAAACAATAACATGAAAACTTACTTTTATTAATTTCTCATGTTTCTGTTCAATCATGGAGATGTGTTCCTTCCTCCATGGTACAATTATGTACTGTCTAACAACTTTCATTCCGACAATTTTTTCCTAATACATGTACATGGATTGACGTGGATTAGGATACGTAGTGTCAATAGCATGGGACTCACCTTTGACCCCTGTGACGCGTTCATCGATACACATGCCGCAGCTCTTCAGGCATCGCTTGTACATAAAGTCGGGCTCCCTGGTACAGCGACCGTTTTCGGCCCATTGGTCACAGCGCTTGTGCTTGTTCTGGCATATCTGGCGGCGGCGGGGAGGCGGCTTCGGGGTACCAGAACCATCTGGACGACATCAAAAGTAGGAACCATTAAATGGATTGCACTGAATTGAAGATTGGCACAAAACTCTCAAGTAAAACGAAATACGGTCCTGAACCCATTGGGTTGTTTCAGGCATGTAACGAAACAATGAGGAGACTCCAAACCATACAAGACTTTGTGCAGTGTTTTTTTAATTTTTAATGGCATTCATGAGAAGTAAAAATCGAGGAAATCAGCAGATCCGAGGAAAAGTTGCATGCCTGCTTTTTGTATCCCTGTGATCGAGGCTTTGGTTATTCAGGGGCGTGACTTCAGGGGATTACTGGGGAAATCACCCGAGGCCTGTCCCCACTGTTTGCCCCCCCCCCCCCCGCCCGGCTACGAACTTTTCTCGTTAAAAATCCACTGAGTGCCTCCTCCAGAAAATGAGGTCCCAAGTGCCACCTTCAAATTTGACACTGGAACCACTGTTGCTTTGCCGTCATTTCTAACCAGTGAAGTAGTGCACCATTGTGAACTTTTTTTGTCGTGAGTTGTGAGTTTCTGTCGGACAAAATGAACCCACATGGTGAGTTGTTTTTCCTCAAATCTGGCAGGTTCGTTATTGAGATGACCCCTCATAGAAAAATATCACATGATCGCGTTTACTTCATCTTTAATTGGAACAAATTCAAGGCTGGGATACTGGGGAGAGTGGATGAAACTGAAGAAAAAGCCTAAGAACACTCAACCTTCAATTTCAACACATTTTGAAAATAATTGTACTGTAATCACCTGCCGTTGTGTCGCCCCATATTTCAACTGTGACCCCAGTCTTGTTTGCGCATCTCCAACAGCTGAGGGCGCAATTCACCAGCATCCACTCCTCGTAGCTTTGGCAGACTCCATGCCTCGCCCAGATGTGACAGAGAGGGTGCAGGTCTCGGCAATCTGGAAGATGCTGTTTATTACATTTTGCTTGCTCGAAATGGCATGCGAGGCAGCGCAAAACTATTCCAAACCAACACGTACAGTGACACTGAACAATACAGACCGATTTGCGCATGTGTCGCCCTCTAGAGGCAAAAAGCTATGAGTTCCTCTAAACAATAATGCTATGCCGTCATCGTCTTGACATTTCACCTCTGCAACCTGATGAACACAAACACACTGAAATGTCCTCCGAAAATCGTAGCTTTGCAAAGGCATTAACATCCGTACCAATCCTGATAGAAAAGGCATTGTAAGGTAACATAGAAAATATACAACATTGGTAAACAGGAGTCAGGAGTCTGTGGAGAACTAAATAAAAAACTTCGTTCTTCCAACTTTTGAGACTCTACAAACGCATGATTAGAACGAATCCCCCAAATTAAATCTGTTACTTTAATCCGTCCCCTCTTGTCTCTCTCTCTGTTTCTCTCTCTCCCTTTCTCTCATCCACTTTGTCTCTCCGAATTCATCTCGTTTATCTTTAGGTGGTGGTCTCTCTCGTGTCTGACATTGTAAGGAACGTTTCATCTTAATGATCTTTGTGCTTTAAGGGAGGAATCACCTGAGTCCTAGCTTTAATGAATGGGTGGTATGGCTTTGCAACGGCAGAGGGGACAAGTGAGAAGCAGCTATAGAAACAGAAGCGATGATAAGGGAAGAATTGGCAGCGTGAGAATATGAAAATAGAATTACTGCCACATTGGCAGAACAGGCAAGATGTACCATTGGAATGTCTAGTATGGTGATGAATATATGAACGTGAAGTAGGAAATGGGTCAGAGCTTTGCTTTGAAGTTTACAACATCCGAATCAGGTCTGATAAATATCTCGAGTGGCAAAAGCAAAGCTGTAGGTCCGATATTACCAACCATGTCCTAGATTTTACAAATCATCAATAACAATTCATTTCAAACAGCACTTTCCGAGTCCAAAGTAGGAATCGAAGCGAAGAACCAAGGCTCTGGAATGAAAAACCTCAGTCGTAGAAGAAAACGTGTTCACCCATGGCGTGGGGTGACCTAGATTGGGGTCGGGGGGGGGGAGGGCTGAGATTGGTGGTGGCTCTGTTAGGGGTGGGTGGGGTGAGGGCTCGGCTACATACCTCCGTCGCCGACGTTATGATCCCTATCTGTTTCGATGCAAACCGCGCAACTCTTCCTACATGTCTTTTTCATGTACTCTGGATTATTGTAACATTCACCCATCTGGGCCCACTCGGTGCATAGCGTACTGTCGTCGTAACATTCTGTCATAAAAATCAAAAGGTAAAGGATACCATTGCTTCATTTTGATAAAGAATTTAAAAGCAAGATCGGCAATACGCGCATGTACGTGTCATTCACTGTGATCTGAATTTAACTGCCGAGTCATGGAAGCGCTGAGAAGTAATATAAACTAAAACCAGAAGCCGCAGTGGCAACTAAATGCTGGTCTTAATGTTGATGGGTTTTACTTGGTAACCATTGCCATTTAATGACTTGAAAGTTCCCCTCGTTTACCTTTTCTTTTTAAAAATAAACTTGCCTAAAGCAAAAACGGTATGTGCACATACAAAAGTGCGTTTAAACCTTTTGGTCCAATTCACGTGACCCTCCCGTTAAAGAGATCACACGTGAATGACTGCACTATATCAAAGTTGCAAAGAGCTCCAACTAATGAGAAATATCCGAACCAGCTTTTGGTTGCGACCACCGCCCCAACACGCCCTTGCCCTCACTGTTGGACACGAAGCGCCATATTGTTCTTGCACGTCAAATCTGTACCCACCTCTTCTGGAATGGATATCGTTGGGCGCCTTGCAGTATCCGCAGCTCAGCTTGCAGTTGTAGCCCATGAAATCCGGATTGCGGTCGCATTCGTCCTGTGAGGACCACTTCTCGCAGCTATTGGAATAGTCTCTGCAATCTGAGGATCGGAGAGTCATGTCGAAATTTGACAAATAACGACGTTTTGTATCTTTCTGCATAAAGGTTGCAAACCTTTCTATAAATACTTAACATTAGGTTTTGGCCTTCATCAAAGTAATTCTGTTAGTAGTTTTGATTCCCAGATCGTGTGAGAAAAAAAACCCAGCTGGTTACGATCACGTAAGGTTACGAATTTTGTCGTCACTATAATAGACGTCCGGCCTTTGTTTTTCGAGAGCATTCTACGATCCGAGAGCGCAGGATCTGGATTTCGTTCCTCATTCATATCCCAGAATTTTCTCTGAAGTTAGATTTTTTTTTTAATTTACGATGTCAGCGGCTTAAATGCTGACTTAAAGTAGGCCTACTATGGCTCAAGGTTTATGATTTTGGATATCTGGCATGGGGGACTTGGGCTCAGTATCGGGTCTATTTTGATGCTCGTGGGTATCAAATCATTGAATGTTTAGAATATCTCAAATAGGTACCAGCATTGAAAAACTTCTAAATAATTCTAGGTCAGAACATGAACCAAACCGCAGACAAACCCGATGTTTCATGAATGGCTATCCCAGAAGGCTGACTGGCCAGCCGATTTGTTTTTGGATCATGCGCACTCACCTCCTCCTGCGTAGTCGGCCTTGTTGCAACTCTCACAGCTGAAGGGACAGTACTTTTGCATCCATACACTGCTACGTCGACACTCGTCCATGATGGCCCACGTAGGACAGTTATCCTTGTCTGTATCATAGCACGCTGGTATATGGGAGACAAATCCATAACCTTTATTGCAATTCACGAATTACAAATGGAAAATGCAAACAGTTGGTGTAGCACAACAGACATATGCAGGGATTTAGCCTTTTATGATACAAGCATGGCATTTGGCAGTTTATTGGCACACGTTCAGAGTGTGTCATGAGACAGATATTTGGCTATATGGCCATCGCAGATTTGTCCTTTGAAAAAAATATATGGCAGCCATTTTTGAAAATTGTTAAAATTGCTTGTTATTCTACCTATTTTTTTTTCAAAGGACAAAATATTAATCTGCGATGGCCCTACAGCCAAATATTTTTTATTGACATTCTCTGACTCTGACTGTGCACCAAATGTTATGCAAGCTTGTATATCAAAGGCACAATTCCCCCACATATTTCCCTATCTGCCCAATTAGTGGCGTAATAAGATAACATAGTGAGAATAAAACAATTCAAAGGTAAATTGCGACTTGACACAGCTTAAGTTGAAATTTCGCAACCGGAACAGACATGTCAGAAAAGTATGGACGGCTTGTATGGAGCTTAGCTCTAATAAGGCGTTTAAGTTGGATTCTATATACTATTATAAGCCTATTCCATCCTCATATTAAGAGTGTTGTTTTGTCAACTTATTACAGGAATGGTTATAACAAAATATTTAATATGACTCTACCGCAAGAAAATGGGCAGTAAGTTTTCAGTTGTTTTTCTGAGCTTATCCTATCAACTTGGCTAAACCTTCAACAGATTTATTTATAAACATCCCTCGTAATATAATGTGTGCTCTTGTGATTAAAGTGAAATTGCAGTGTTCATAATGATCTCTAGAAAAGGGTTAGAACAAAAGAAAAGAAAGGAGAATGTTTTCTTTACCCCCGCATCTGTACAAGGCTGTAATGCGGTAGACATCGACGTAGCTGAAATCGTTCCTTGTTCCCGGCTCCTCGTAGGTAGGGTATATAGTGCCGATAGTCTGGCCTCCGTTCTTGCTGAAGGCGTAAGTCGGGTAGTGCATAAGGGACAGGTAGTCGTAGCCCGTATCTAGCAGCGTGACGTCACGGCGCGAATACTTGGCGAAATTGTCCCACATCTCTGACGAGAAAATGGACATGAAGATAGAAAACGGTCAAAGTTAGCATGGGCTGGGGGACACTCTGGTGTAAAATCGTTCAAGAACTATTGCTAACGATCATTCTAATTTCACCGTTTGACCAGTCTAGTCGACTGTTCAGGACCAGCCTACCCAGGTTGAATGCGTCACTGATTAGCCGACTAATAATCGGTGCACAAGTATATAATAATTATAATGATGTCGTGCTCATATAGCGCTTTAAAATTAAGGTCTCAAAACGCTTCACAATTAACCCGTGTTCATCAGGCCATGAGACCAGTTTTTGCAGCAGCTCGAGATGAGCGCAACTGCTGGTGTCTCACCTTCACAGGCATACTCTTGGGTGCTGAGAGGCAATTGTAGTAAAGTGTCTCGTCCAAGAACACAAGCACCATGTTCCCCGTCAGGGTTCAAACTCACGTACCACGGCACGTTAGTCGAACACCGTAACCACTGGACCACGGCGCCCCATGGGATGTGACAAGTACCCCCTCAACGGTGAAACTGAGCCTGAAGGACCATCGGGTACAATTTGCCACGCACGTGCTGACAATACACGATTCAGGCCTATAAATCGGCGAACAAATAAAAACTATTTATGCCAAAGCCCCATATCCTCAAGTCTGAATTTCGTAAATCGAATTCGATTTTTAAGGTTGAACCTAAAGCCCCAGTAATGCTACCTATAGGGCTTACTTTTGTCGATGTTCTGCCAGTACATGACCACGTAGTTGTCCCTGTCAGGCCGATTGTGCTCATGTCTGAAACCCAAGGCGTGCATCAACTCATGGATGATCGTCCCTCGGCTGTTCTTGCAGGTACCGCCAATCGAAACCGTCTGGCGTCCACCTCGCCGGCCAATCATCGACCAGCACCTGATGAATATTCACGAACAAAGCCTGATAAAAATACCCGACACACAGCCGTAATTTTAATTAAACAATGCTGAATATCAACTTCATTACAGTGGTTTTCAAAAGCTTTTTTATGCAGAGTGTACAGTCTAAATGCTAGGTATAGGCCTAAGTCTATCAGCTGCTGCTTTAATGACTGAAACCTTTTCATTTAAAAGTCAGTTTACGAAAAAGCGCCCAAAATGAACAGGTCCACAGAGTATTAAATTAGGTATTCAGAATAGACCAAATTTATATTTAGCGAAATTTTGCGAGACATCTGTATCTTTACCCTCAGATTGTGACCAATCGTGTATTATGTTATCTCCGATAGGACAGCTTTCTCGTCGATTCTCAGAAATGGCTCCGATTGGTGAACATGCGGGTTGCATATAAAATGTGCATATATAATTTGCATAAATACATAATTTGCATACATACATACTCAGACGTCCGTTCGAAGCGGAAACCAAGTTGCGAACGGAGAACTTTGGAAAAAGTTTAGAACTTTAGAGCTGCCAAAGTTTAGAACTTTGGAAAAATTTGATACAAGGAGAACAAAACAAAAGAGGTAAATTTACCCTTCACCCTCTGTGATCACAATGTAATCTCGTTCAATTGTCCTGGGACGGAATTGAATACAGGTTTTCTCGTGAAATCGTTGCATGGCTGAGAGGATGTACAATCTTTGATCATTTGCTGAAAAGGAACAAACAATTTTTTTAGTAGAAATCAAAACATGTGTTTGTCCCGTTTATTGCTTGTGTTTGTTGCAACGATATAAAAAACTAAAAACATGTAAGGAATTATATTAATCAAGCAAATTGGTCTTTGTAAAAAAAACGAGCTAACCCCTTTGGACAATCCTGTTTTCGCTGGGTGTAGTGTCTCGGGGAGGGGGGGGGGGGGACAGAAGCAGGTATATTTCTGCATGGCTCTGGTCAACAGTATACATTTTCCGGCGTGGAATAGAACAAAATTCCAATACTGGAACGAAAACGAGTCTCATGTGCAAAACAAATTCGTCTTTGCAGTTGTCATCGAGAAGGCTGCTAACGACTATTAGAGCAGATTAAATTTGTCTAATCGGGATTTTATAGGATGGTCTTAGCTTGCCAAGGAAGCTGTCTCACAGCAAACCAAGCAAAGGGCCCCGGGCAAGGGTGTCCCATAATGTAGTTCAGGTTCAACCCATCGAGGACAAGGCTGTTCAATGACTTCACCAAAAAAATGTCACTTTCATCTCCCCGGGTCTCCCAAAATACGCTGTTTCAGATCACCACCTGTCCCTGTGACAGCCTTTTCACTTTAAACTAATTGAACACGGAAACATTGAACCGTCTACCTTTAACAGAGAAGGGATATCAGTGATGAGTGGGTTACCGGTGCAGGGGGGACTGCCACGCCTGCTGAACATGTGGCACAGGGCGGACGTGCAAGGACTTGTCAAACTTTGTCGTTGACAAAGCTTACCTTCACCAGTACGATTTTTCTGTCCCCAAACCTTAACTTGCTCCAGGGCCTTTTTTTCTTTTCCAAAATCAGGGATTGTTCTAAACCCCTAGCCTATATGTTCAGGAACAGGGAATCGGTTGAAGGGCCTAATAATAATATTGCTTGTTGGAATTGGTTGCCGTTATGAGATGCTGCGTTTCAAGTTTCCAGAACATTTTAAATATTCTAGGTCCTACTAAGGGTACTTGGAATAACTTATTGTAAGCTTTAAAAAGTTGAATCAGTTGATGTTAAACAACCATAACAAAGCATGCAGTGTACGCATCATTTTTGTTATTGTGAAAATAAGAGCCAGATGACTATGGCGCCCTCAATCGTCTGCTTTCATAAACGTCTGTCAAGTCACTTACTGAAGTAGCCGTCAATCATGTATGGTACGATGCCTCCTGGCCATAGTCTCCTCCTGTCCGTTATGGCGTTCCGACGTTTCTGTTGGCGAAGATCATTAAAGGGAATATACAACATTTGCAAACATCGAAAAACAAAACTACCGATTTTTTTTACGAAAAACCTTACTAGGATGTTGGTAAATGACAGTCTCAAGCATCCTGTAAAATTATGGCACCAGGTGTGAAGTCATTTTCAAGAAAAGTGGTATTTTGTATAAATTTCCAACGGCGGTCGGCCGACCACCGTTGGAAAAACCTGTTTTCCAACTACTGCTCCAAATTTATCATCTTTTTTTTCAGTCCAACTGTCCAAATTTTGTTTGCTATTGGTTACATGTTCATGAACGGGTACAGGCCAGTTAGACTGGTTCCATTACCTTGCAATTTTCCGGCATCTATAAATTGATCCATTTCATCTTTAGTGAAGTCAGGGAACCAGACTACTTGAACACTTTTGTTTTTCTTGGTTTTTCCAGCATTTTCGAACACAAAACTTCAAACATGACAGTTTAACAATATTTGATCTGTTATACTAACCCCGCAAAATAGTTCATTTCTGAAAATTACAGCAAAAGCCAATGATGTACATTCCCTTTAATACGGGATTTTTTTTTTTACTATGATAGGGTCCAAATATACGTATGTAAATGGGGGCATGTTAGCCGGCGTTCGTTCGTTATTCCAATCGCCCCATCCAAGTTCTGAAGATCTGTTTTGGATAGCCAGTTACCTGAGGACAGCACTGGAGTTTGCACGATCCGTGCGCATGAAATGCAAGCACATGGCATTACCACCTATCCACAGTGCTTTGCTACGCCATCGTTTCCTGTAGGGTGCAGGTCAGTAAATAGGCCCGAAATTGCCTAATCGCTAAATCGCGATTTGTGTGCCCTCAAATTCTCCGCTATTAGAGCATTTTGATTTTTGAGGGCCATGAACTTGAGAGTTTGTAAAAAAAAAAAGGGGGGGGGGAGCCATGAAATTAGGCCCTCATTGCTATATTTTACCATGAAGCTTAGGCATCCTTTTTTAAAAAATGGCGATGGGCTTTAGGACTACTTTTAGGGGTGATCATCTTTGGATGAAATTTTCTCCCAAAAGTCATCGGTTAACCCCCAAAAAATTGAACAGAAAGTGAAAAATTATGAAATAAGCTTCAATTTGATGTGTGTCTCAAACACCTTGGAGAGTCGTGAGTAAAATGCACGTCTTTAAAAAAAAATAGGTCTCAGACAATAAAGAAACTAACGAATCCTTCAATATTTGGGACATAGCGATGAAGACAATTTGCGTTCCCAACAGACCTTAAAATCAAATGAGCAAAACAAAACTTGTATACTTCAACAAATGACATCTGACTCTTTTCCCCGCTCTCGATTGCTTCACCTAACCTTGACAATACGGAAATCGCCCACTCAAAAAAACCCCCAAAACCCGGCCTAATTTTAGAGCTTGTGTTTTGGCACCCAGCCTATCGGCTTGGTTTGTTAATCTGACTTTTAAGCACAAGTATCATCTTTACCGCACCGCAGCTAAAAATAGTACCGGGGAAACCTCGCTCCACACCGCCGGCCCATCGGGCGTTGCTTGCACTACCCACGGAATGGTGGGGGGAGCTAAAGTTGCTGTCATTTATGATTGCTGCCAGGATAAGCTGGCCCAGAAACTAATTTTAGTCGCATTTCTTTTGGCGCTCTGGGCCAATTTTATATTAGGTTTGTCTCGTCTTATTATTTACACTGACCCTTGTTTGATTGGCTGTAGGGTCGTAGATATCACTGTCTACGATAAAATGACTCTTCGTTCCCTCGGCCATATCTGTGAGGGAAAAATTAACAACAATTTATATATGACTGCAACTTTGATGGGATGAAACAATCGCATTTTATACAGTTTTTTTTTGTCACAATAATTTAGCTCTGTGTAAGCGGTGGATCAATAGGGTATTCTGGAGGGAGGTCGCACCGAGTTCAAACCCCGCTCCAATCAATTTCTTCGTTCAACTGTCTAATAATGGATTCTTTATAAGTAAACTTGAATTGTACATTTCAGTGGAACATCTTTTACCTGATGGGGTGACAGATCGAAAATAGCATCACACAATATGGAGAACATCGGCTGATTATTTTTACTTCAGCAATCAAAACATCACCAATATTTATGCAATTATAGAAAAGTTGTACTGTCACACGTTAAAGTAAACATATGTTCACAAATTGACTTAGGAAATTCAATGAGCGAAGAAGAAAAGAAGATATATATGAAAGTAGTTCTGTTTACATCTGAGGTATTACTGAATAAATACACAGGCTGACAAAGTGTCACAGTTACCTTCAAAGAGTGGCTCGTTCTGTTCTATGATGGTTTCCATGGCATCTGGGCCAGCATCCATTGCTTAAAAATAACATGAAACATGACATATTACTTTCACGTTGGAATTTGGCCTGGAGGATGTAGTCTGATCATCTTAAGTTCGATAATAAGGGTCGTCAGGCGAAAATTCATCCATCAGCCATAGCCGTATAGCTATGATAAACTCAGAAAAAAACTATATTGTCAATTTCAGTCAAGATAAGGAAGAAGCATGTGTTTAAATATGGAAATGATATTGATTGATGGAATCCGGTAACGAATCTCTCTCGATATTTTACGATTTTTTGCCGATAAATACTATACCATTTTTCTTTGAGGTAATTTTTGAGGTACGGTATCACGGCACATAAACACACACGCGTGAGGCCCCGTTCAACGAGACCGTACTCATGAAAAGAATCATATAAAACTGCGGTCATAAAATAACACCTTATATGGTTCTGCAAGGATACCACATAGTCCGTTCCGCTGCTCTGCGGTTATTGTAACGCTGCATTTTTTTTTCGTCGGTGCGTGTCCCTACGTGACTGTTCAAATCATTGACTTGACCACTCCGTCCTTCCTAAAACACCTGTCTTCTATCTGGATTAAGCGGTGGATAATCCCCGAGGTCCAATCAATTTGATCTGAGTAAACATCGTCCCAGGAATGGTCAGCATTTTAATTGATATTCCAATCCAGGGACGATGATATCACCATTCCATCGGACCAAGGACGAAGACGATGACAGACGGCTCCGGCCAGACAGCTTGAGGACAAGGGCAATGGGATTTGACAGCTCGGGAAATTTCCGAAATTCAGTGCTTGGTCAATGTACACAGTTCGATATCTAGCAGGTTTGTGGCGGGAGTAGCTCTTGGTAATCATTTTTTTGGGGGGCTAACCTTTTGGGGGACTTTTTCCCACAAGTATTAATACTTGAACGTTTTTGCTGAATTTATGAAACTCGCCGCAAACAGTCGCGTACTGCTGCCCACCCCGCACAATCTTGCAAGGGCGGATCCAGAGCACAATCTTTTGGGGGTCAAAACATTTTTGTGGTCGCCCAAAAAGTGGGTCCAAAAAATTACGGCGTGGGGTTCGGGGCCCGCTTAAGGGCACCGATGTTTTTGTGGATTGTAGATGCTCTGTGTTGCGATCTGAGGCAATTTCTGACCACTTTAACCAAACCAAATTTTTTTTGAGGAAAAGGTGGTGGCGTACGCAGTGCCTGCCTTTATTGCGACGTCACTTTAAAAAAAGAAAAAAGAAATTGGGTTCTTTTTTGGGGGGTGGGTATGACCCCCGTTGCCCCCCCCCCCTCACCTGGATCCGCCCTTGCAATCTTGGGAATCTCATGTTGCAAAAGGAGGACTATAATTATGGCTATAATCCTTTTAAAGCCCGGTCAGTGTCTCTTATTGAACGGATAACCTCTTAATTACGATAAAACTTAAATTTATATTGCGAGTATTGCTGAATCATTCACTTACTCTGTGGTGCTGGGGGGCCAACAATGACTCCACTCTGCAAAAAAAAAAAAAAATTACATAAAAACGTTTTTAATTAGAATCTCAAAATTGAGAAGTAAAGTTTACATAATGAACGAGAAAGGAGCGACCCTGCAAAAACTGCAGTGTATAATAAACACCATGCTGTCTTTAGTGGATTTGCGATTCTGTGTTATATAGGCCCCATAGTTCATTTAATTCAGAACCGGAGTTTTGGCAGTATTATCTCGACAAATTTCATTAGGTGACAACTCACACTCACAAGTCATATATCCTCTTAAATAATAAAGCCAGAAATAATGTGTGTAAAATGTGTCACTGGTACCGAGCTAAGTTCTCCAGGGCAGGTGCGGCTTGGACGTGTGGGAGGGGGGGGGGGGCGTGAGCAAGGTGAGGAATTTCCATAATTAGTCCTAATGAATTTCATCCAGCCCTCTTAAATCTTTATAAAGCACAAATACAAAGCATATCTCCTCAAAATGCTGTAGACAATCAAATATCACGCTTCTTTTTTAAATATTTGAAATACAGATGTTTTAGTCACTGTTGTGTGCGCTTTCTAATTTGATCAATGACAGAAGCTACAAGACTTCGATTCGAACAAAATGGGATTTGCAGAACAATTTCGCTCGGCGATTTATGTCTGTTCTCGCAATCAATGGTAAACATATCCCTCCGCCTTCGTCATAGTCTCCTGTGATAATTGGCTTCGTCGTGATGGACTTATTTCAATCGTTGGAAAAGAAGGCCAACCCATGGAGAAATGGTTAACCGTATTCCACAACAATCCTACTTATTCCTCCCCATGTGGTGAGCATTTGCGTCCTGGCATTCCGGAAAACCATCAGAGGTGGCTTTTTATGGAAACTGATGCGAAAACGTTTTGCCGTGGAATCCAACCGCTTCATTTGCTGGGCGGAGGCAGAGTCACGGCGCGGTGTGACGGCACAATAACTCAGTTTCTCCTGACTTCACTTGATCGGACTTTACTTTAATTCAATTTAATTTGGCGTCTTTCGACATACCAACTCAATTTACATTACGATGACATACAAAATAGGTTCAGGGTATTTGCTAACACTATGAAAGTGCTAGAGGATATACCTCAATCAAAGCAAGATTGCCAAATACCCACTTTCTATCGAGTAGAACAGTTCAAGTTGTACGATGGTCAAAATAATGTCATGCCATCGAAATGTTAATATCATGCCATGAAAAGCATTCGACTTTCCTCCCAGAGACACACACCAGACATTGAAATTCTGGAGTGTTTGTATACACTGTATTTTTGAAACTGTGAATATTTGAGCAAAATGTATCCACATGGTTTGCATTTATGGGCGTCTTAAAAAAAACAAAGGGATATAGTACTAGGCCGCAACTCGTACTGTTGACTTTGGACTGGATTGGGATCAGTGGTGGATCTAGATAGGGCTCTTTTGTTGGGGGAGGGGCGGGGTTGTACCCCCTCCCATGCAGCTGACGTGTATGATACAATATTAAAATGGGGCCACAACTAATAAGTGGAATGCTCAAGATCCTAAATTTACTCTCGAATTGCATTAGAATTCAGGAGAAAGCATCGCATCTTACGGGGTGGGGTGGGGTGGGGGAGGGGGATGGCACAGGACGTTCCGGTATCATGCCCCGACCCCCAGGAGGGGTTGCCTTTGGCCACTTTCACTCAACACCCCCCACACTTTTTTTCATTTCAATCCCCCGTTTCCTGAAAGCTGGATCCGCCCATGTCGATGAGCAATATCTTAATTAGAGCTGTCACCCGCGTGAGAAAAATATTATGAAGAAAAAGTTAACTTTGGTTAAAATGTATACGCAGTGCGGTGAATTGTCAAAGGGAATGTACATCATTGGCTTTCGCTGTAATTTTCAGAAATGAACTATTTGGTGGGTTAGTATAAATAGACCAAATATTGTTACACTGACATATTTGAAGTTTTGTGTTCAAAAATGCTGGAAAAACCAAGAAAAACAAAAATGTTTAAGTAGTCTGGTTCCCTGACTCCACTAAAGATGAAATGGATCAATTTATAGATGCCAGAAGATTGTAAGGTAAGGGAACCAGTCTAGCTGGCCTGCACCCGTTCATGAACATGTAACCAATAGCAAACACAATTTGGACTAAAACAAATGGTAAATTTGGAGCAGTAGTTGAAAAATAGTTAGGTTTTTCCTACGGTGGTCGGCCGACCACCGTTGGAAATGTATACAAAAATACAATTTTCTTGAAAATGACTTCACAACAGGTGCCATAACTTTACAGGATGCTTTAGACTGTCATTTACCAACATCCTAGTAAGTTGTTTCGTAAAAACTTGGTAGTTTTATTTTTCGATGTTTGCAAATGTTGTATTTTCCCTTTAAGGGCATCGCCACTAGTGTTTCCCGCCCGAAAAAAAGGAACAAGACTGTCCTTCCCTTCGGATGTTTATTTGGACAAGTTCGTCAACTGAAGCATTAATTTATTCCTCCGTGACTGTAGGGACACTCTTCCCCTTCCGCCAATTTTCAGATCATTGACACTGAATTCCGGAGGTACTTTTGGATATTCCATGACGCCTATCAAAGCTAATGTGCACTAGGTATTTACACAGGTGGATTTGTCCATTCACTAAACACTTCAGGCGTAAGATTTGGCAGACATCTCGGTAATGTTTATCTGATAATGTTCTGCACTGAACCTTAATGTCCATTTCATACGTGACTAGACTGTGACTGAGCACCAGGTTCCACTGCTCATTGCCCCAAACAACCTTTCGATGACGAGCACTATCTCGGATTATCCAAGGAACAATCTGCCACGTTTGCAATTTCTTTGTTTTCCCTCTACAACGGTTGACACATTTTGGGTCTTACCCAAAAAAAAGTGCAATGCACTTGATATGATGACATGGACTCTATTTTTCAGCATGTTCATTTAACAGTTATTATCCCGCTGTCTAGTTCTGTACGTGACGGTTTAACAACTTGAGTCGACGACGAGCAATCCAGAAAGCCATATCACTGACAGATGTGAATGGAGTGATATACTCTAATCCATGGTGGTGGTGGTGGGGGTGTCAGTCGATGCCTCGAAAAGTTCCAGGTGTTTTCATGCATTAACAGTTGGTAACGTTTTGATTTAAAGGTACGATGTACGTATATACATTGTAAAGAAAAAACAGGGACCAATTTCAAACTAAAAGGACAGGATTTTTTATTTACCTAAATCTAATTTCCTCCTGAGCATTTTATCAACTCCACAAGCTATAAACTGCATCAACATTTATCAAGCAACCATGACCTAATGAGCAAAGAAGGTGCTTTGTTGGAACTGGCTGAACAGCCAACGTTGCGTGGTGTTTTTGCCACGTAACAAACTATTTGTATTTTCAGAAGAGTAATAACAAGGGATTGCTGTGAGCATAAATCAAAGCTTGACCCACCTGTGGCCGTTTACAAGGGTCAAAGGTTGTCTTCTACCCTTGATTCATGCAGACTGCACGCTTATGATTTATGGGAACAAACGGGAAAAACCTATGAAAGAGGTTTGCTAAAACATTGCATGATCTTTACAAACCTGCATGAATTGGGAAATCTCAAAAGCAGTGCGTGCGTGCATGCTATATACGGGGCTCGTTTTATTTAGTGCGTTATAAAAAAGCTCATTTTGCCTTCCCTAAAATTCTGGGCGCAAGGAGAACACAAGGTCCCTTTACTTATATAGATGATGGAGCATTAAAAACAAGGAGCTCATTCTTCGGACGGTAGTACGTGTACACTTATATAACTGCGAATGGACGTCGCGTCGCCAATTAATCGTTCTCGTGGGCAATTAAAACAAAATTAATGGACGAAAATAATAATTAGGGGAAAAGAGAAATTTCCGGAAAGGGACACTACATTGTGTATTCGTACCACAAATAGCGCCAACTATACTGTCCGTTGGCGCTAGAATCCCTTCGCTCCAATTTTCGAATTTCCTGGGAGCGAATAAAATCTTCCGATGGTAATACATGGTCCGTCCGTGATTACGAAAATTGAAGAAAGTTTGAATGGCAGTTACGAATGTGTGAACATTAATATAGCAAGTCAAACGCCTTGGTTTTTTTTTAACACCGCAGCCTCATCATGAAAATGATGATTGGGTAATTTGGGGTAATTTTTCTTATTGCCAACTAGTGTATCCATCAAGGCAGGACACGTGCGTGGATCACATACAGGACCAACTGCTGCACTTTAAGGTTTACCCAGACAACTCTCTGCCGAATAAAATCTTCCGATCGTAGTACATGGTCCGTCCGTGATTACGAGCATTGAAGAAAGTTTGAATGGCAGTTACGAATGTGTGAACATGAATATGTCGAGTGAAACGCCTTGGGTTTTTTTTAAACACCGCAGCCTCATTAAAATGATGATTGGGTAATTTGGGGTAATTTTTCGTATTGCCAACTGGTGCATCTATCAAGGCAGGCCACGTGCGTGGATCACATACAGGACCAACTGCTGCACTTTAATGTTTACCCAGACAACTCTCTGCCGGGAAAGGTCTCTCATTTCAAGGCTTCATCGATGCCGCGTCAAGGCGACCGCGACAGGGCACGACCGTCAATTTCCATTTCAATTTGGATTTTAACGAGGGCTGGGTTGTCTAGCGGTTACATCGCTGGTTCGCGCACGACAGAATCTCCCTTGTCATTACACGGGTGGAATTGCTTATCAATACTCGATATTACCAGCGATTTATTTTTCAAATTGAATCATAACCCGTGTCAACGTGGATAATTCGCGCACGTGTTTGAACGTTTCAGCTTGCGTTGGCGGTAACGACTGGCGACCCGCCGTCAATTTAGAACGATGAACTTCGATGTGGGGTCACTCTGGGGACATTTAACCGGTGTTATGTCGGGCCCAGCTTGCGCTGACGCAACTATCTAACGGGAAGCTAGCAAGTCAGGTTAAAGGTATGTGCGCAATAAATGTCATGTTCATGTACATAATTTGTACGAGAAATATTTGCGAAAGCGGAGCTGCATAAATTTTAAAGTGTCCATGAAATGAATATTTCTTAGGAACACATTTTGTGTTACAATACAATGTATAAAAACTACTTGACACCCCTTTTTGGTTAATTTTATTCAAAAGTGCACTTCTTTAAACATTTCAAATTTTCAGATGATGGTCGGCCGGCCATCGTTGGAAATTTATACCAAAAGGCCACCTTCTTGAAAATGACAGCACGCCAAGTGCCATGATTTCACAGAATGCTTTAGACTGTTATTCACTTTCAATCAAGTAGGGTATTTAATGAATTTGGAAGTTTTGTTTTTAGAAGTTTGCAAATGTTGTATATCACTTTTAAAAAAGGTATGCTGACGGTAACAGTTTTCGGCCTGGTAAGAAATAACACATCATTTAGCCGAAATTCCAGTGAGGACAGTCATTATTACATAATGACCTTGTAATGAAGAGAAATGAACCGTTCCACCTGCTTGAATTATAATTATGGCGGCAGTGGCCATAGACGTGACAATGACAAGGCCAATTCGTGTAGATCACATCAATGCCTCATTGCCCTAAGTTCAGAAATAATGACTCATGATTAGTAAAACAAAGGTCATTGTTCCGAATCAAGCTGGACATTATATCAAACCTTCGATATGTACTCCGCGAATTTACGGGTTTCTGTGACGTCTTTAAGTAGGCCTAATCAACCGTAGAACTGAGTTCAAAGACATTAAAAAGCAAGAATATAGTTTCAGAAACACATCTTAAATTTTCTCTTTCCGTGATTTTCTTGAAAAGACAACTAAACTCATCATTTAGCGTTTCTGTCATATTTGTGGATGTGGTTCAGTTACTGATTGAAGTAAAATAAAAAAATAATTACTTATTATGGACGAATCCATTAATTTCGTAAGGGGTGATTTAGCCCCTGCTTTGAGTTTTACATCGTTTCTTGAATACATTTCAAGAAAAATAATTATATTGTGACGTTGAACAACTGATTATCAAATAAAATGTTTCGAACTCCATAAAAAGTATTAGTTTTTTTTTTTTTTTTTTTTTTAAACAGCGGAAATATTGGTAATTATTGTTCCCAAGAAAGTACATCCCTTTATTACCACAAATGGTGTGGTCCATGGGGAATGCATGCAGCTAGCATGCAGCACTAGTATCACGTACGGCCGATTGTCGATGTCGAAGAGACAGCTTTCACTTGCCGTACTTTACCGCTCGATGGACGTGCTTTTGGTTTGTTACTGACTTTCTTAATTGATGATTCATTTCAGCAACAGATCTTTTGTTATACCAGTACATTAAATATACATTTGAATCTCATTTTTATCCTTCAAGGCTCGGCGTATAAGCCGCCCTGTTTATAAGCCGCAGTAAACATTATCATGGGCAAAATCAACGTATAAGCCGCGGCTTATATTCCGAAAATTACGGTATGTGACGGACTTGCGAGGACCTATATGAGTACATGTGATGAGCTGGACTATATAACACTGTTGGTGTTCAGGGATATAGCACCCAATCCTCTATCGATCTGTGACGATTACGTTTTAGTATATAGGGGCCTACTGACGGCACATCTGATGGTTTCAGTAACCGTTTACGAATGGGAGCCAAGTTCGAATTGGTAGTTACCACACAGTGTATTATAAATAGAAATGTCCCGCTTTAATAGCTTGGCCCAACTCATTCACCGGGACCTCCAGCATCAGCTGATCAATTGAAATCTTCCTCTCCCAGCCACAGCGTGTTTCCTGTCTCCGCCCACTCCCAAGATTCACCATCATGGATAGCCATCATGGAGAGACAGTTTGACTCATCACTGTCACGCAGCAATGATGAAATGGAAGCTTCAGTCAGGACAGACTATGTCACTTAGTTTTGTTGCAATTGCAGATTCAGAATTTTCTGCCTGAATGAAAGCCTGGCTTTATGATCTTGGTAAAAAGCACGTCCCGACTTGGTCGTCGGTCCCAACATAATTATGTTGGGCCTGCCTTCGTTCCCGAAGGAGGTTCATAACGGTTTCAAACAATTAGAAAAACATGGAGCCCTTTCAACAACATTTTTATAACCAAGGTTTGGGACAACATTACTGTGTGGATCGGGTGGGCAGCCAGTAGGATATTCAAGCAAAGTCCAAGACATCCAGCCCCTTCGCAATTTTGTGTGCAACCCCTGCAAGTTGGGGACGGAGGGGAGGGGGCAGAGGCTTCGATGCTCTGCCAAGTATATTTGGGCAACCAAACCAACATGGAAAATATTTTGGAAGATAATTATTTTGTTTCTTTTACGGATGATGTTTCAGTCTCCAAGAAAACATGACAACCTCCTGGAGTCCTTATACATGAAAGCTTAATATAGAAGCATCTGAGATATTTAACGTCCTATCGCACCCTGGGACCTTTTTTTCGGAACAAGGAGGACTTCAGGGGTCAGGACAACTTTAATGCGAAGTTTCCGGGGATCTCAATCGGCCCCGCCGATGGTAGAACCACCTGGAGTGTCTGCACGGCTCGATATCCCCCAGGGGCAGCGCTGCGCTGCAGATTTTGTCATCGGATACAAAAAAAGCTCACTGGTTATATATGTTTCAAACCGATCGAAAATAGCTAAATTGACGACTGGTGGGGAGAAAAATCAACTTCATCTCTTTTCTTTTGAGTCCCACGATCGGCATGAGAGAGCGGTTTTGCAAGCGGGACGTTAATTGTCTTCTTAATACACAGCCGGACTCGGAGGTCACCCGTGTTGAGAACTACAATATTTCTTTCACAACACTGAGGTTTAAAACATGGACCGAGGTAGAGGGTCTACGGAGAAAATCACAGGTCATTTTGGACGATTCGTTAAGGCATAAAGTTGTGCAAATTGGCAACCTTGAGGATGTAAATTGATTTGTGGTGGCATGTGAATTGTGACAAACTAGCTTGCAACGGACTACGTGAATTAAAAACAAAGCGTGTCCGGACTAAAGTACGCGACTTGGTGTCGTAGTTATAGCAAAACCGATCTTCTAGTATTAAGGTAGCGTCATGATACGTACACCCATCAAGAGTAGCCGTACACCTGCCCTAGATATTTTATCGTAGGCTAAATTCTTGCCATTGAAAAAAAGTACGACGAATGACATAATATTGGTCTTCAACATCGTTCAGTTTAACGCTGACGCGCGTGGCTCACACAATCAGGCGTGATTCGCTGGAAGTTGAAGTTGAAGGACTAGATGACATTAATCAGAGGATGTGATGACATTGAGGTCCGACATCCCGGCCGCAGAAACAATAGGTTCCATTCAACTTGGTTTTTTTTCTCGGTTTTAAAGGAAGTCACTATGACTGTTCCACATTTTTAGTGAAAACCGGAAATGTTGAACCATACACGAACTTGGCTATTAACCACTCACATTCGCTCGTAATCCAATGTGATGCAATGGAAGGCAATATAATAATGGAGCCGTTCTATCACATAGATGGGTTAAACTTGTTACCAAGTCATATGAATGAACGTTGATTGACGATCACTATACCAACCACTCTCATGGGCGTCGCCAGGATTTTTGGAAAAAATGTTGGCCAAAAAATGCTTGCATTTCTCAACACATTCTCGATTTATCAGTTTTAGAGGGGGGCAGGGAAATTTTGCCCCCCCCCCAACTCATTAAATTTACACCACTTTGTCTTCGCGCCTCTTTTTCTTTTCTTTTTTTTCTTTTCTTTTTCTTCCTTTTTTTTGTTTTTGTTTGCTTTTCCTTGCCCCCCCCCTCGCGACGCCCATGACCACTCTATCCATTGCCAGCGCTCCGCCCACAATAGGGAGTCTGAGGCTGGATATGGCCTCGATTGCTGCCCAATCAATGTAGACCAGCGTGATAGCAACAAATTGTATTATAACCTTCAACCCATTTAACAACGTCAAAACACCTTTCTGAAGATCCTACTAGCCTTGCTTCATACCAGAGCCCTCTGGCCTAAGTTCTTTTTATACCTGATTTCACACAAAACCGATCACATAAATTATTCCAGAAATGCCATGAATGCATTACTAGGGTGCTTCGAGTTGTAAATATTAAGATACATCAGTGTGGAACATTGGCGTTCAGTGTACGCACAAATCTGGAAGCAATGCAAGTGATCTATTATTAGAGAACTAAAAATTGCTGACGAATGACAGCAGTATACGTGGTGTGTATACTTACCTCAGACGCCGTGGAAGCTGCACAGAGAGCGGGTAGTAGTAACCACACAAAGTGATGAGCTTCCATCATTTTCATTGATCTCCGTCCTGATGATACTGAATAAGATGTCCGTCGATGCAAACACACTATGATATGAAATTGGACTGAGCTAGAAACTTTTGGCCGGCTGCTTGGTTGAAGGAATTTAAATTTGAAAAAAAAAACCTGCCCGCGCTTTTAGCAAGATTTACAGCTGATTGCCGGTCTTGATCCTTTGCTAAGCTTCCTGAGTTTGCCCTAAACTGTTCTTATGACATTCACCATCACCTGGTCAGTGAGAACCAATCTCTATAGTTTGTCCTAGACAAAAGCCACCGTCTGGTCACACCAAACAACAATACGTGCCGCTGCGATGAAGCCCCAGCTAGCTCCAACTTTGCCAAAGTTGGCCGAGCTGTGTCAGCAACTCTCCACTCGATCCGTCGCTCACCGCACGCCGGCCTTCCAGCGATCCCTTACCCACTCAGCTTGCCACGGCACAGAGAAGACCCGGCAGCACACTCACACAACCTCACCGCGCGAACTCTCGGCACCAAAAGGGGAGAGCGTACAGCAGGGACACACCATCTGGGCTTCTGCGCTGCGCGCGCATCGCACACACCGTGTAAAACGAGTTCCTCATCCCCGCTGTGACCTCCTGTACCGTCTAGGTCAGCCATCACTCATTCGCATATTATTATTATCCCCGGGACCAGCTTGAGTTTTAACATGATATTACTGGCATTTTTTTCACGGTGCAGACCGTGCAGACCAAGCAAAAAGTCTCCTGGGAATTTGGAGGGGTCAGGGGCGCTGTGAGCCCCCCCCCCGGGCCCCTACACATGAACTGGCTCCGGGAAACCCTTTGCTGAGAGTATTTTGGTCCTTGGGATTGTTTATCATTACCCTTCAGGAAACTAGAGTTTTACTGGCTTCATAAAGTGTGCCCCTGTGAATCTCAGTCCCAACATCTGTTTCAGCACGCCAGTTAAAGTTAAACGAAACATACGGGGTGAGTCACAAAAATAGGAAAACCCAAATGACATGACCATTTTTTAATGAAGTTCTGCACGTAGCACTTTCAAAATCGAGGATATGAAAATCCAATAAATAAGCTTTCTTTTAGTACAAGTATCAATCAAATCACTCGACATGTACTTCTCAATTTACGGGATTTTGAACACAACCACCGTTTTTAAGTTCTGTCCACGGATACAAACTTCAAGGATACAAACTTCTTGAGGTCCTGGCTGTAGGAACAAGGTGTTCCCTGGATAAACAAGAGAAGGAAACTACAAGCGAAGGGAAATTGGGGGTCAGCAATGGCCAGGGCCACTGCGCCGTGCGGCGGAAGTTTCCTCTCAGGAAGGTATATGAAAACCGCGTGAGGAAGAGACTTGGAATGCACTAAGAACTGTAGCGATAAAGTAGGACGCGTGATCGGGGGTTCGTATAATTTATGCCGGGGAGGGAGGAGGGGGAGGGGGGAGGGGGGGTCGAAGATTAGTTTTCAAGAATCGATTATTCCGTAAACTTAATTTCAAGAAACGGACGCTTAATGTTTTTGTATCGATTTTTATGACTGCAATCGGTATATCACACGAACTAAAATATTATTGTATTGTACTATGACTGTATGACACTTTGTTGGGTTTAACAATGGCGAAATATAATTATAAAGAATTCGAATTAAATGAGACTTGCAGGTTTGCATGGTGAACATGAAGAATTCAAATCGTCTCAATTTCAGATAGGGGACAAATCATATCTGATGTCTCCAAACATGACTGAAATGAAGACAAATAAACCGAGCGTGTGCTAGTTTTAAAAAAATGCTCAAAACAAAGGAAAAGCCAATAAACTTCAGTATCCAGTCGTTGATTGGTGAAATTTACTTCCAAGTTCTCTTCAACTGTAAGTTCCAACGCAAAATAAATGATTTGGGCATGCGTTATCGATCGATGGTCATTTTGGTCGTTTATATTTTCGTCAAGATTTTCCTGTGAATGAAAAAAAATGAACAACCTTCACTCAGAGATACCCTCTCCCAAGCGGAAAAAACTTGGATGATTCATAACTATTCAGTGGCCAGACTCAAAAACACATACACAATCGTTTAATTAAGATTCAATTTAACGCATGTATCAGTATTAAAAGGGCCTTTATTTTTGTAAGACATTATGGATAACTCAGATATCAATAAATATAAAGCAACAGTACTATTTGTTTGATTATCCTCTTAAAATGCAATAAATACTAAAGATTCTTAATGACATAGAAGAACATTGAGGCATTTTTTAAATGTAAACTTCGCGAGGTAATAACCTGCTATTTGAACTGTCTAATAACTGTCTAATAACTGTAATAAATCAAGCTTACTGAGATAAACCACTTATATATAATATCTAAAAATACTATATTACAAATATATTTAAAGATTTAAATAAATATGCAAACATCCATCACAACCATTGTGTCTCAAAGATGCTCAAAATTCACTGGTTTATATTATAATAGGACGGTCTTTGGGGCACTGATTTAAAACGACTTGCAATGAGACTAGTTTTCTAATCTCGGCTTTGTTATGGTCTGACTTCATTTCGGGCTGCGGCAACGAAATAAAAAGTTAGTCTCCAAACTTTTGGAATCATGATTTAGACGATTTAGTGTTTCTGTATAAACAGAAAAAAAGCTACACTAAATCGTAAGGTTTCGGCTCAGAGGACTCAGATCTTGAGTTGATGCTCGTAACCAAAGCCGGAGACAAGCCGAGGTTTGGATACCGCTTAGCAACCACTCACAGCTCATCCCTGCCAATAAATCGTCCACTGAGGGCGCTCAACAATCGAACCAGCACCTTGTATCGTCGATGCCTCACTCCTGTCGTCTTGAGGTACAAAAGCCGCAGGTACGCTTACATTCACGCCTCATGGATCTAGTCGTCTCGCAGTGACCTTGATCCTTCCACAGGCTGCAATAATCACTCTTATCCATGCACCTCCTACCTAAAGAATCAAAAGGAAAATATAATATTCAGTTGTATATCGTACATAAAAAAAAAATCCCTCTTCGGCCCTCTTGCCTTATAGTTGGAGTAGCGCCACCATGCGATACATTTTGCAAATGACGGACGTCAGAGATTGAAGAAGGAAAATAAGTTAATGCTTCCCTTCATTAATACTGCAAGAGTTGGTCGAATAATCAAATTTATTTCTAGTCGTATTTCTAAAATTCAAAGTTGCGCCTTGTTGTTTGCGCGCGTATAAAGGGCGCCCGCATCCGTGAACCGCTGCTAAGTCCAATAACCCGTGCGCACTGAAACATCGCATCGCGCTATTAAGGACGTCTTGGAACCAAGACTAATTTATTTCACGTCGTGGAGTCAAAGGTCATATAAAATTCGAAGGTCATACAAAGGTCATATCAACGAGGTCAGCGATGCGGAAAACTCACCTGAACCTGGTCCACAGATCCTGCAGCTCATCTGGCAGTATGTGAACATGTAGGATCTGTTGGTCTCACAGCTGCCTGAACGAGCCCACTGGCGACACCTGGAATCCATATCTTGGCAAGCTAAAAAAAAAAGTTGGGAAGAAAGACATTATGAAAATAAGAAGCTGAAACCAAATTGTGAGGGCAAACGCGGTACTGGCATAACCCCTGCCTCTTGCAGTTTGGAAATAGGTCCGACACTGGCTAGCCGGATCGCAGCCAGATAACATGATCCTGCAGGACACTGGTTTTAAAAAGCCCGAGTTTTACATTGCACCCTCTTTGTGTACAGGAGTCAACACCTTCATTTGAAGTCGAAAGTCGACGTTGCATGCGCATTCTCTCTTTTTCTCTCTTATATACCAATCATATTGCAAGTGACCTCTGATTTCTTTGAGTTGTCATTTGATAAACTTCATTTTATACCCGGTGACCAGGGGTGAACGCTTCCGCGTGCGCATGTGCGCTAGGCACGACTACCCACAATGCTTCGCGACGTAGCGGTCAACAGCTTGAATAGGTCTTTGGGTATGGGCCTTATGCACGAGTTGGCCATATTGAATTGAAAGTGAGGTAGAAGAAAAATGAAAGCAAGTTGATTACAAATTAATTCCAGTCTGCTTCAATTAATAATTTAAAACTTGGAATTAAACATTCCCTAATTTTATAGCCAGATTTACAAAAATGACATAATAAGGCTGCATTATGCCTGCATAAATGGACTGGCGCCATCCCATTCAACAGTCAACAATCATGTGAAATACATTTAGGGAACTCGACAAAAATGGCCAACTCGTGCATAAGGCCCATGAGGGAATCCCAGGTCCCTTCGGGTCATCCAAAATGATTTCTTAGAAACAGAGGCGAAGTCCGAACCATCAATTTGCAACTTGGTTGATGACAATTCCATGACGCTAAAGTCAATGCTTTATTGTTTTGTCATAGTACATGTTCAGTCACCAGTTTCTTTTGGCCTCGAATTCGAGCCCAACGAGCCGCTGTACTGGGACATACAGACGTATTTCTTTGGGTTTCCCCGTCCCCCTAATCCTCCCCTACAACGAATCGGCGTCGCGAGAGGGGGGGGGGGGGCAAGGGGGAAATCCCCCCCCCCCCGAAAAAAGGGGGGGGGGAGGAAGAAAAAAAAAGAGAGAAAAAAAAATGAGGCGCGAAGTCAGATTGGTGTAAATTTAATGGGCTGGGGAAGGGGACAAAATGTCCCTGCCCCCCCCCCCCCCTTTAAAACTGATAAATCGAGAATATGTTGAGAAATACAGATTATTTTTGAGGAAAAATATGTTTAGCTCCCCTCTAGAGAAAATCCTGACGACGCCCATGCAGATCGATCTGCCACTTGAAGCAATTAATGTTTAGATTTGTAAAAGTCAACTTACAACAATTGTAATACCGACTTAGCTCCAGCTTATCGGTGGCGCTGAGGCCCTCCCTGTTGCCGATGATTTCGTCCGTTGGATCGGGCACAATCGTCGGTTCATCGTTTTTGCTGAAGGCCTTCTTGTTGAAGTGCATGACTGAGCGAAAGTCGTAGGTTGTGTTCAGGTGGTCTAGGGTAGACTGGTCGTATTTTTGGAAGTTGTGCCTTTCTCCTGGGATAGCAAGATAGGTAAAAAAGGTGATTAAAAAAAATAAAAAAATTAATAAGTCGACGATAAGCATGAATTCGTAAACCTGTCAATGAAAGGTGTCAACGAAAGTTTATGCAAAAATACAAATGATTTCTTTCTGTTATTGCAGTTTGCTTATGTTCTTGGAATTTGCAATTTTGGAGAGGCGGGACGTTTGAAAATGTCTAGTCATGTGTACACGGAGGACCTGTCATCAGATGTAACGTTAGATGCGAGGAGTAAATAGTAAATAAATATGATTTGAAATCAGAATTATTTGATCAACCTGAGTCACTATATCTGGTTTGGCAAGTCTCTGGACCCCCAGTCTGAAAAAAAAGAGTGGAAGCTGACATGGAAATCTCACCCGACTTGATATTGTCCCAGTGGATGGTAACAAACTCGTCCCGATCAGGCCGATTGTGCTCGTGTCCGAAGCCTAGAGCATGCATGAGCTCGTGCGCGATGGTGCCTTGATTGGACAGACACGTCTCGTTAAGGGAGAGCTCCTGGGAGCCGCCACTACGACCAACGTAAGACCAGCACCTGAGCAGTGGGATAAAAAAAGGCATTCGATCAACAAGCATGAACAAGATTTGGCCATGGCGGTGATGACGAGTGAGGAAAAGGAACGTTTTAGCAATATGGCAAAGACAAGTGTACTCGAACTTGAACTCACCCGTCTTTTGGTAGGATGTGAATGTAGTCTGTTTCGTTTGTCCGGCTGACGAACCGGATGCAAGAATTCCTGTGGAAGATCTTGAAGGTGGCTACAATCTTCCCCCGTGAAGTAGCATCTTCAAGGGAGAGAAGACATAAAAAAAATACCTTTAAAAACACCCCATTGTCAGCTGCTAAATCGATGAGATTTAAACCTGACTACCATTCCTCTAACTGACTCATTGCATGGTAGCCATCTCGCAGGTGCAATGCTTTTGGCTCACGGTGATACGCTAGACCCTTACGTATCCCATTGAACAAAAGCACGCGCCGAACAAAAGCATTGAACAAAAGTAGCTGTAATGCAAATTATCTAGTACTATCACAAATTTTCATGCAATTTGTAAAGGCAACTTGAAACATTCTAAAAGAATCAAACACTTCGAATACTTGACACCACATCAATATTTATTCTTACCGTAAGAGTCGTCGATGGTGTACGGGACCACGCCTTGGGGCCAACGTTTTGAACGGTCTCGGAGAGCATTTCTCTTGTTAACGTCGTGCTGCAATAGATACAATTTTAATGTGTGTTATAAATTACTTTTCAGGCGATAGCTCAATGGACCAAAATTAAATGTTGTCGGGTACCGTCAGGCGCCATCCGACAATGAGGAAATTGGAAGTTCGGGGGGGGGGGGAAGATGAGACTTATCAGCTTTTTGGAGCGGAGGGTCAATTTTCGGTAAACATTATGAACATTTTGGTATATCGCAGAGGAAAGACAACTAACGGAAAAGTGTAATCAATGTATGCGTCAACCGTCATTTGCAGTATTTTTTGGGGGGCGGGGGGGGGGGGGGGGTGGGGGGATTAGGGCGGGGCTGGGAGGGGGCTCTGAGGAATTCACACCTGTTGATTATACCTACCGATGCTTGCGTGTTTCCATGGTGGGTATGAACAGTCATAATGTCTCCCTCTACGAGCCAATGCTTGATTTCTGTCAATTAACGGGAGGAAAGGGAAAAGGAACAAAACAAAAATTATGCTCTCTTTCAAAAATAACCCCCATTGTCGTGGTAATTCATGCACAATGAGGTAATATGGTTATGTATACTATGTGAGTTGCACAACCATAGGTTTAAAACAAAATCCCGAATGTTTCCCTCATTAGGAAATTAGTTTTCCTCCCCGGTAAATAACGATATAAGAGACTAAATATAAAACAAGCAAAACAAAGGCATGCTTGTTTATTCTGCGTTATTAAACAATATGTTAAATGCACTAGATGAGCTCAATATCCGGTAGTTGCGAAAGATGAAAGAGGAATATTCTATAAAAAGGTTTTCGTGGAAATCCGTTTTCTGTAGTAATACTGGTTACATCACTGAAATATCGCAAAGTCCTTTTGTGGTTAGATCCTTTATTTGTTTTCTTTTGAGGGAATGACATAAAACATTGGACTGCAGGTCAAACGTTTCCGTCTGCATTAAAAAAAAGTGCTCTAAATTTCGCAACCAGTCTGAATAATTCCCCACAATCGGAATTGCAGAAGTAATAACTTGATGACAATGATTTGCCTCTTAGTACGGCAGGTATGTGATGGGATTGTGCCTTTGATGATTCAAGCATGGCATTTGGCACACAGTCAGAGTATGTCATGAGAAAGATGGTTGGCTACATGACCATCGTAGATTTGTCCTTTGAAAGAAATATATAGGTACAATAACAAGCAATGGCAGCCATTTTGAACATTTTGCAAATTTCTTGTTATTCTACCTATATTTTTTTCAAAGGACAAATCTGCGATGGCCCTACAGCCAGATATCTTTCTTAAGACATGCTCTGACTGCTTGCCAAATGCCATGCTTGTATCATCAAAGGTACAATTCCCTCAAATATTTCCCCTATCTGCCCCACTATCTAATTATATTGGGCAAACTGTTTGTTTTTTGGCATTAGTGATTGCATCACTAATGAAAAAAAAAGGAGCGCGAACGCCGAGAATATAGTTTTTTGTTTTAATGATGACTGGCTTTCGAAAGAGTTTTTCTCACGCAAACATGCTGGGACCGCGCCACAAAGAACCTGAGCAAGACCTACCGTTGGGGGCGCTCTCGTTCTCCAACAGAATGAGCTCCATGGCAACCATCTCGGAGCTATTGCTAATGTTCCAAGGTTCTGTAGAGGAACGATGCAGCAACGTTAGATTGTTGTGGTCGTGGTGTAGTGGTGATGAGTTGGTGGTGGTGATATTGATAATTATGTTGATGAAGAGGTTGTGTTTTATTCAGTGGTGAACTCGAAAATTGTCAAAGGGCAGGGATAAAATCAAAAGCAATATTTTTTTTTTTTGGGGGGGGTTGAGCTTTTGAAGTCCAAAATGTATCGAGGGGGGGGGGGGGAGGAAATGAAGTTTTGAGGTCAACACTAAACAATTCCCAATATTGTTTGAGATTGCATAGATTAAGGATTGTTTTCTGTGTCAGTTATGGAACTCCGATGGAAATAAGCCTCTGTACTTGTTAATAGCCTTTTATCATAGTGCTGTCCCTGATCAAATCAATTGTCCTCCGTTTCCTTATCATTGTATTCTTGTGTGAAGTACATGTTGTTATTGATATTATCTGAATACAAATTTGGTTAAACGGGAGGGGGGGGGGAGGTTGGTTGGCCATCAGGAACATACCCTTATTAAAGACTTATTAAAAGACTTTTGACTTTTTCCCCCGATTTCATTCAACTTACCCTCAAACGCTGTGTCCTCGAATGCAATCTGGAGAAAAAGCAGAACAGGCTTATTTTAATTAAATAGGCCTATGTATTTTTTTTTCTAGATTTTGGGTAAAGAATTTTGGGGAAGTTTTGTTTTACCGCTGCCTTTTTTCAGTATAAAGCCCCGTCGCAAGTCTTCAAGACCTGTTCAGATCGTGGTCAATCTTTTGATGAAGGTTTTCCCAGTTATTTCAACACTTATAGCACACACACACTTCCCTATATCGATACTTTAACTTCGTCCCCGAACATCGTCGAGCTCAATTCTCAATTTCAATTTCAAAACGCCACTAATGTATTTCATTTCAGGTGCAGTATAATTCATATTTGTAGCATTCTGGTTCGTCTTAATTTCGATGAAATCGTCTCGTGTGGCGATGTTGGTATTGGAAAAGCAAATAGGCCCTACGTGATGTAAGTGTTAACATAACTGAGAACACCTTTAAGTTTAAAACAAATTAACTGGACATTTTTTTTTGGCTATTTTTCTAATGAAAATGACGCTACCTCAATTGTGTCTTGATTTGTCGATGATTGTAGAACATCGGATGACCCATGCGAGCTTGCTTCCGAGTAACCCGAATGCCAATCAGATGAATCCACCTTAAAAATAAAATACAAGCAGTCAGTATAATTGACGCCTGACTTTCATATTACGAATATACGAATATACATGTATATTCTACCAGTACCTGCCTGTTTACTTACTAAAATGGCTTTTGTTCTTTTTCTTCGATATCAACGCATCAGAATTCACACATCAGTGTAATTTGAAATGCAAGCAAGGTCATCGTTAAACCAGTCACATTGGAATTTAATAGGAAACGTAAGCCATCGATGAAGCATCAGTTGAAAAAGTAGTGAAAGTGGCAAGGTGAAATGAAATAAGCCTCGGTAGTTTGCCAAAAAGCCGCATTTATACCTGCAACTTAAACAAGAATGACATGTCACAGACCTACACTCAACCAAAAAAGAAAGTCCCCCCTCAATTCTTTTTTTGTTTAACTCAACAACTACTGGGCACATCTTGCTCAAATTACGACTGATCAGTACAGAAATTCCTTAGCAATCCAGCCATACTCTTTGTTTGGCCGAAAACAGTGATAATTGTACAAAATAGTGCAATTTATGACAAGTGGTACCGAAAAAAGTTACACCTTTGTACACTTGCAAGGTGAGTTTGAACCGCAACATGCAGGTTTACAAAAGTGCAACTGTTTTCGGTATCATTTGTCATCAATTGCATAAATTCGTACACATTATCACTGTTTTGGGGCCAAATAAAGAGTATTGCTGGATTGCTAAGGAATTTCTGTACTGATTAGTCGTTGTTTGAGCGAGAGGTGCTCAGTGGATTTTGAGTTAGACAAAAAAGTATTGGAAGGGGGACTTTCTTTTTTGGTTGAGTGTACATGTTTAACGATTAATCTTCATGGGTGTGCATGGTGTTGTCAACAAAACGAATGATCAACGCTTTCAATGTTTAATATCTAAAATTAACTTATACACTTCTTTACTTTTAAAAAGTGGAATTCGGTATAGAACATTTTTTGCGAATAGGGAAAATATTGATGAATCAATCCTAGCAATAACCAAAATAAAACCAAAGAAAAAACACCCCAGATAATATGCAGGAAGTGGGAAATGTAGGGAATTGAAACTAAAACCCCCAGAAAATAACACCCAAAATTTCGACAACATCAATCAGACAGGTAACGTTGATAACAGCGGAACCGTATCGGAGTTACACCCATTAAAGCAATAACCATTAATTTTGTGAACCTGAAAATCCTGTCGGATATCCAGCTTGGGGGCGTAATATTTCTTTCCGGATAATAAAGCCACAAGTGTTTTTTCCTTTTCATGCAGGGTGAAAAATGAAAGTGGCCGAATTTGAAAAATATTTTAAAAATATTTGGCTTGCTGTATTTCGTGAAAAAAAATAGGGATAAAGTACACCTTATTGACTTTGAACTGTGAACATTTCATGTAATTTGCATACTCTATTCCCAAGTTATGTCTATTGCAATAAAAAAAAATCACAAAACTCAGCTGTCCACCACTGATAATTTACCGTTCTACGAACTGATGAATACCCACTCAATACAACGAAACATGGACGTTTTCCCACCTCGATGAATGAACGAAAAGTTGCAACGGAATACATACAAAAATCGCCATCAATATTTCAGGAAAAAAAATGATTGTCAGTAAAAATAATGTTTCAGTCTTGATTTCAATGATTAAAATGTCATTTGTATTTGAATACTTGAGTGTAATCTGCAATTCTCACTCAGCTCAATAACTTCAAACGGACAGCTATAAAAATAGGTTCTTTTATTAAAACATAACTTCTGATTGCATGGATCTACTTCAGTAATTCATGTTTTTTTTTCAGATGGGTGGAAGAGCATGCTCTTATAAAGATATTATTTCATTCGTGTATCATATTAAATTGCTTTGTAAGAAATCTTTATTCCGGGTCACTTTCCTTTTGACCCACCCTGCATAAGGTTAGATTTTACCGGCCAGTAATTGTTTGTGTGTGTGCGCGATTCCCCAAACTTTGAAAGTAAAAGGTCACTGGAACCGAGGCTACAACATTAACACACAAACAGGCAATTCAGTTATTTCGTAAGAAGTATTAGAAAATGAAAGTTAAACGTCGCAGAGCCTGCATGCCCCACCCCGGCATCTACATGAACGTGTCACGACAGGTCTTGCACAACGATTGCGACATCTTTGTTTAGCGGAGATCAGGGGAAGGAATGCATGCTTGCATCCGATTCCCTAAGCCTCTGTACTAATGACGTCACTCTTTGTTTACCTGTGCACTTTTTTTTATTGAGCCAGTGGGGGCCCATGGACCACTGAGCACCATAGGAAAGCATAATGTAATTATAAGATGGAATTTTTTGAGCATAATGTAAACAAAGTGTGACGTCATTAGTACAGAGGCTATTGAGAATCAATTATCTTACTCCGCGTTTAAACGTCAACTTAAAGTCAATTTTTAAAAAGTGACTTTGCTGCATTGGTAGCATGTGGCTTTAAAAACATGAAAAAAATTGACATAGAAAATGATAAAGCACAGCAAAAAGAACGATTAAAAATCATTTTTGTTAAAAGATTGTCTGTGGTTCGAGTGTTATCCCGCTAAACTTGAACGATAATGAAATGCCGATTTAAAGTTCCGTTGTTGTGAAGGTTTTGAAGGTTTTGTTACATTAAGACCTGGAATGTGCAGGGCAGTCGCCAACTTCTCAACGAGGCCTACACTGATGTTATTTAAAAAAAAAATGGTTTTAATTTCGTTCTTCCAATTATAACAATCAAATAAGCCTGGAAGAAGTTTGTCCTGTAGTTATTGCTCCGGGTACAAACATTGTCCCCTCCAAAAAAACTAAAGTAAAACAAAAACTGGCAAAAAGACAAATATATCATGGATGATCCTTACAAGTGTCTCGAAAACAGGTGCATTTTAAAATATTGATTCAATCAATTTTAATTTGTAGTTGCATGACAAAATCAAATTGCAGATTTCCATCCAAAACCTCATCAACCCCCTCCCCTAAAATGCGTGAAAGTCATAAACACCGTGTTTAACTTGATTTAATAACACCCCAGTTCTCAAGATCAAGAACACGACAAAAGAATTAACAAATCGTAGCCCCCCCCCAAAAAAAAAAAATTGCCTTTGAAATTTCGAAAGCAGCCAAAGCTTACAGGACCTTTTGCTCTCAGGATTGAACTAAAAATAATACCGCATCACCCTTGCGCTCTAGTTATGCAATCGTAACTTTCACAATATTATGGAAATGACAACATATTCAAGTGGGGATTTTTTTTCTGAAGGTTGTAACAGATGGATAAGTTAGATAACAATAAAAAAGAACACTATTATAAAGAAGAAAACATACTTTAAGTTGCTCTTTCTAAGGAAAAAAAATGACATCCATTGAGCGTTGTACTGAGGATATCTTTATAAGATGCCTGATGCTTTGTTCACACGAGTACAGCGTGAGAATCTTGTGCTTTCAAGGTTACTGAATTAAATTTTAAAACTATTATCCGTAATGAATAAATTAAAACAAAAATACAGATGGCTACTGAATGTTGGTTCCTCGGAAAGTTCTTTTACTTACCGGGTAGGCCACAGCTGCAAACACATGCAAAAGAAGAACGCAGACCGCGGTCCTCATCGTACAAACATTCGGTTCCATCTTCAATTCTCCTGTTTCAGAATTCACGAAGTCCACTCGCAGCAAAGACACAAACTCGCAACCAGCCAACAATTAGAGAGCGCCAACCTGCTCATAGAAGAGTGAAAGTGCCGATGAGTGTGAAACAGGCTTTCACGGTGCTCTTTTATACTTTCGAATCACGGCTCTCTGGTCGTTCGAGGAAATGTGTAGTGCATGGTACACGGGATGTTCGAGTAATAAAACAGCCGTCTGGTTGTCGCATGATCATGAATGGACAAGCTGCAGTTAGTACTGCACAAAATGACGTCATGTCATAGAGCAAGTTTGGACGACGCGTTTCTGCCAGTAGATCCGCCCCCGTGTAATTGGCATCTATACTCTCGCACTTCCTTTATCTACTAGCAAGCACTTTTTCACAAGGTTCATGAATTAACTCCAATACGTCAACTTAATTCGACCTTAAAAGAAAAAGCTGATGTAATGTTAGTGTCGGGGAGGCAATATGGGCTCTATAGACTTTGTCAAGACGCCGACCTAAAGAGGGGGTGGTGGCCCTTTTTAGTTTACGGAAAAGTACTGGACGAAAAACAGCATTGCACACTTTTACCAAAATGAACCAAAAGAATGATAACAGAGTGCAGTAATGTTAACAATAATTAAAGTGTTATGATTCGAAGAAAAAAGTACATATTATCACAAAAGTTATGAATCTTTTATTGAGCAGTAGGCCTTGGTTTCTGTTGTCCTGGGATGACCCGCGATGACGTCTGGCATGCTGTTCCATACTGGAACCAGGAGGTAGTGCGTAAAATGCGTATTTTGTGAAAACTTTTGGTGCATTTCATATTTTGAGTTTATAATAAACAAAAAGAAACTTACATTCAAAAACGGGACTACATGAGACTGTGAATGATTCCTGCAAAAAAAGGAACCCATTATTTGCAAAATACAATTAAAAACGATAAGAACCCCTCCGTTTCATGTTAAGTTATCACCCTTTCAGAATCAATTTTTCATCAAGAACAAAATAACGAGGAAATTGCATTAGCCAAAAAGAAGGATTGTGATGTACATGCAAACGGTCTCCCCCTAGAGAAGAAATAGCTAGCCGTGACAAGGGTGCATTAGTTAATATAGTGTGAATGATTTTAGGATTTTATTGAAAATATGGCATGAGGCCCCCCCCCCCACCACCTATTGATTTTCGGAGGCCTAAGTGTCTGGAAAAAAATAACCGGTCAACATTTCAGCACACCTCCCTGAAAAAATTCTGGATCCACCGTGCTAGCCCCCCCCCCCCAAATATTGGTTCTAGAACCGCGCCTGCGAGGGACCTCTGCATGATGGTTGATTGTTGTTCCTAAGGCGGATAATAAAGCTTCCTAAAATTACACCAAAAACAGATTTTGTTATATTCTCAGAATATTTCACTTGGTCAAGTTATGGGTGGTGTCTCAGTTGTTGTTTTTGATAATATTACTGAAATAACAGTCAATTCGAATGTTTAAAAACGTATCCTTATTATAGCAAGGCCGCACTGAATGGGACTGGCATCTTGGCATTGACATTGTGTAATAACACGAAATAATGTCCAGGCCGATTGTAAATATGAATGTGTACAAGCCGATTGTGAATATGAATGTGTACAAGCCGATTGTGAATATGAATGTGTACAAGCCGATTGTGATCTGATACACCGTGCCCTCTGGAGACATGCACACAATAGGGAACAAAAGATTGTATACGTCTCCACAGGGCAATTTCTATAGATGAATAGTCTCCACAAGGTTTACACGAAAGAGATATATGGATTTTACTCAAAAACTAGGAATTTCCAAGGTATGTTGATCCGTCGCAAATGATGGAATTTAAAAAAAGGGTTATTAAGTCCAAATTTCAGCCAAGGAAATTAATTCTGGTTAAAATAAGAGCATTTTGAAACTGTACTTTCAAACTCGAAAACTTTAGTAAACGAGAACAAAGAAATGTCTCCACAGGGATACAAATTTCAGTATGGGTGAATGTGAATGTGTACAAGCCGATTGTGAATATGAAGGTCGGGGCAAGACAAGAGTTTGTTTGTCCTTTTGCTTCATATTTAACAAAATAAATCAATAGATGAAAAGACGATGAGTATAGCATCGATGTATCAACGGTCGTCTTCCTTTTTGGTTTAATTACCAAAATAGAATATAATTGCAATCAAACTGGCACGGTTTTATTTTTTTTTTTGGGGGGGGGGGAGCATGACCCCCTTTGCCCCATCTTGACCCTGCCTTGCTTTCAGAGCGGTTTCAACCGAGTCTTAAAGAATTATAAACAAAAATGGCTCTACTAGCCTCGACAAGTCTCGGATGGTGGCATTGTATACAATGACGTCATCCGCAGTCGACTTGACGGAAAGCGGTCCGATCATAATTATGTCAAGGCGTATTGTTTGCTACGGTGGCCTAAGGAGACCATAACGGAGGTATAGAAGTGTCTTTCACGACACGAATTATGTTATTTTACGATATCAACCCCCCCCCAAAAAAAAAAAAAATATTTGTAAATAACTATTAGACGTCAAATAATTTTCTTCATGCACCGAGGACGAATTCAAAATCTGTCATAGAATATTTTTTTTACAAGAAAGAACCGTTTAAACCGTTTAAGGAAAACTAAATTACGGAATAGGTTTAAATAGATTGCAAAGCTTCTCTTTACCATATTCAGCCATTTGCCTGATGTGACACAATTTTCAAAGGGAACCCAAATGAAATCTCTTTCAGGAACTCCTTCCGTTCTACGGCTTCCTAATGAGTTTCTAGGTCTGACAGTTGCCGGTATGAGCTCGATTTTTTGTCGGTATTATACCGACAACGAAGATGACTAAGCCCACTATCCGGTCAGAAAGATAAATTGGGGAACCATCGCCACGTTGTAAAAACATCATCCTACAAGCCATTGCTGAGTCTGTGTACAAAGTATAACACACATTAAATAAATAAATAAACCAACCATCATTTTGTTTGTCTGTCGTTTTACTAATGTCCTTTCAGATCCGTTTCAACGTATACGACACTGGCTTTTATACCACGGGACATTACATCAGTACCCAAAATTTTAATACAAAAAAAACCCAGCGCTGATTTAAACCATAATTTTGTCATAACTGAACGCACTGTATCTTACAATTTCTCTGAGAATATCATTGTTTATAAATTAAAGATCTATAAACCAAATCAAAGTTTTGTATTTTAACAAGCAGTGCTGACGACGCGTGATTTCAACAACTGAGGAACTTTTTGTTTTCATCTACACAATCGGATCATGTGTACGGTTTTCCACTTATTATTTTTCAAAAATGGTTTTGTGTGTTGAGTAGGGGGGCCGCCCGATAGTCCGAAGGTCCGATAGTCCGAAGGTTCTTAAGTCCGAAGGTTCTTAAGTCCGAATGCACAAACTTTCCACAAGAGGGGGGTTCGTTAGTCCGAAAATGAAATAAGGTTCGTTAATCTGAACATTTGATGCAATAGTCCGAAGGTTCATTAATCCGAAGGTTCATTAGTCCGAAGGTTCATTTATCCGAAGGTTCGATAGTTCGAATTTAGAATAAGGTTAATCAGTCCGAAGGTTCAATAGTCCGAAACGAAAATAAGGTTCGATAGTCCGAAACTATAACATAAGGTCCGATAGTCCGAATCGACAATAGGGTCCGATAGTCCGAATCAACAGTAAGGTCCGATAGTCCGAAGTGTCATACTGACGAACCGTATTGCCCATTCGGACTATCGAACCTTATTGTCAATTCGGAGTATCGAACCTTATTGTCAATTCGGAGTATCGAAACCCACCGTATTTTCGGACTATCGAACCTTATCATCTATTCGGACTATCGAACCTCATTGTCGATTCGGACTATCGAACCCTATCGTCTATTCGGAGTATCGAACCTTCGGATTAATTAACCTTATTCTTTTTCCGGACTAATGGACCTTTCGGACTATCAAACCTTCGGATTATCGAACCTTCGGACTGACGAACCTTCGGACCAATGACCCTTCGGACTAAAGAATCTTCGGACTATCGGGCTGTTACCGTTGAGTAGTACACCACATGTGAGTAAGAGTGACCGCTATAAAAAAAAATAGGGGTTGGTACGCATACAGCATGTCAGATTCCAAACCCCTAATTTCAACCAAGATTCTCAGATCTGTTGGGAGTTTCAGTCCCGCGGAAGAATGGAGGTCAAACTTAAAATCCTTAGCTTTCCAAGAATCCCCGCCGTTTAGTAGATGGACAATATTCAGAGAATATTGCCATCTACATAACGGCTTTCGGGAAAAAATTACTTATTACACGACTTCCAATTACTCTTAATCTGTGTTCTGGGTATTAGCAATTAGTATGCTTGTTATACATGTTATAGATCAGCATTTCCGTCGGTTAGTTCAGACTTCTATAGGACCGTTGGGAAATACAATAAGGGAGCTTTCTGACTAAACGGACATTAAAACTTTCCACAGTAGACTATCAAGGCCCTTTCTTTTAGGAGAAAAGCAGTATTAAGAGAAATGCTGCTTATTTGGGAAATGCATGCTCTGTGAAGATGCATGGAAATTGACTAGGAATTTAAACATGCAAAGTTTCAAACTATGCCAAGAAAAAGTAGTTAGAGTTGACTCCAATTTTAGTTATTTGCATAAATATTTTCCAAAGTACTGACTGGAAAAATCTAATAACATTGACTGAGTTTCAGTTGCACTCATCTGACTCTGAAATGGCTAGTCAAATTGAACTGGTTTCTATAGTCAAATCTGACTACTTTTTTTTAGAGTGTGGGCGTCGCGGGGGGGGGGGGGTAGGGGGACGCATGCTCCCCCCGGCAAAGTAGGGTTGCAGTGGGCTAAATATTGTGTGTCCCCCCTCCGCCTTCCGCCCTCGAAAAAAAATGATAAATTCAGAAAATGCCAGAGAAAGTACAAGGATTTTGTGAAATAATGTGCTTTGCCCCCTCCAGAAGAAAATCCTGGCGACGCCCCTGTCTGTGAAGTTCGTTATTTACCATTTTCTTAATTTTTACTTGGCACAAATTTGGGAAAACATATTAAACAGATCATCCCAAGAATATCGATCAATAAATTCCATTAAAAAAATCCATAATTGTTACCTGTTCTCCTACTGTTCCCCCCCCCCCCCCATTTTCAGAGATTATTCATTTTACCAGATCTCGGGTCATCCTGTACTAGGCCTATAGGCACTCGTTTGAACATTAATTTGAGGGGGCCGTCCATGAAGACAGTACGTACAAAGGTGTGGGGGGGGGGGGATTTGGGTACACCGTGAGTACACGGGGGGGGGGGGGGGGTGTCCAAGCCAGTGTGAAATAGTTCAATTGGTAATTTTCGTGGTGCATTTTGTTGTCTTCGTCATCGTTTTGCCCCAAAAGTTCCCACGAAAAATCAAAACCCTGGCTCCTATCCATGACACTAAATGTAAATAGTTCGATTGGTAAGTTCAATTAATACACAATCGCCAATAAAATATGCATGTACATGTACATGTGTACACATTGACAGTGCATGTACATAATTATGCCTAGGAATGTATATTGTGCACATGGAATGCATATGCGTACAGCTCAGGGGGAGGGGAAGGAGGGGGGAACAACCCCCCCCCCCCCATGCCATGCGTACTTGGGGAGGGGAGGGGCTCTTAAAAATCGGCATTTCATGCGTATACGTACTTTATGGATGGCCCCTCAATGGCCCGTTACACGAGGAATATCGGCGGATTGGCCCTGACCACAATTCAAGGAACTGTCATTGTCCGTACAATATTCTCGGGCCTAAATTTGGAGAAACGCTGTGTTGGGAGAACTGCTGCTTTTATTCCGATTAAATCAAAGCTCAGTGAAGTTCGGCTTTTTGAAACGCCTTATCGATAACTACGCCTTATCGATAACTTCAACTTATCGATCTACCCCGTCATACATCACTACGGTGGTGAAGCGTGCTTTGTGAATAGCCATGACAGAATCTCCAACCCACCCTCCCTCACTCTTAACCCTTAATGAAAGGGCCGGGGGCTGGTCAGAATCTGCCCCCCCCCTCAACTTTTTCTTCGATACCCTTGTAAAAAAAATTTCGCGACCCGAGCTGTCCTGACCTTTTACTTAGCCTCGAGTCTTGCGCATCTTTTGATACCAAAAACATAAACTTTGGACCACGGGTTGCCGCGCAGCGAAAACTGCATTTCCCCCATATACGTATAGTGTACACAAAGCAGAATTACCCCCATCGGTGCATATGACTAGTAAATAAGCAATAATTCCAAAAACCTTTGACCTATAGTCATGACATTTCTTGGGTATGTTGATATTAAGTTGTGCTATGCATGTGACTTTCATAATTTTTGTCACTTGATAGCCGAAATCTGGGGGTGGGTGGGGTGGGAGTGGGCGGAATCCCCCCCCCCGGCTGTGAGATGGTCAAAATAACCCAGCCCTTTTAGAGTCAAAGGTTAGATACAACTCATTTGCAAACATAAGAAAACGTACCGATGGTCGGCCGACAAACGCATGTACATGTTCATGTGTACACATTGACAGTCCATGTACATAATTATACCTATGAATGTATATTGTGCACATGGAATGCATATGCGTACAGCTCAGGGGGAGGGGGAGGAGGGGGACACCTCCCTCCCCCCCCCCCCGTATGACATGCGTATATACTTGGGGAGGGGAGGGGCTCTTAAAAGTCGGCATTTCATGCGTCAAAGGCCCGTTACACGAGGAATATCGGCGGATTGGCCCTGACCACAATACAAGGAACTGTCATACGAGGAAATTGTCCGTACAATATTCTCGGGCCTAAATTTGGAGAAACGCTGTATTGGGAGAACTGCTGCGTTTATTCCGATTAAATCAAAGCTCAGTAAAGTTCGGCTTTTTGCCATTTTCCAATTTCAGCGTTTTGTCATAATTCCTTTTTAACACGAACTGAAAACATGAAAACTAGGGCCTACCAGTATACAAAAATACATTTCAATAAAAATCGCATGATTTCTGAGAATTTCAAAAGCTTTTTAGTAAAAGGAACTTTCATCCCAAACAAATTTGGAAATCAATCTATTTTTCTTTTTACCAAATTTGGAATCATTCAGGACGGGTTGGTAGTTGTTCATGGAAAGCCATTGCCGGTATTTGATCACCATTTCAGTGGAGTTTTGAGGTTTTAGATCCGTTTGGAAATCGAAGCTGTCGAGGAACTGTTGCACAGCCCCGAGAACATCAGTTCCTTATACATCAGTCCATCCTAGTATAAAAAGACCTAATTTTTGGAGAAAAGAGTTCGGTTTTTGACATGTTTGTCTGAACGTTCCTTTTTGGAAGAAATCGTGCATTTTTTTCAAAGAAAAGGTTTATTAGGTCACGTTTCCTTAACCGTCGGATGAAGAACCAAACTTTAAGAAGGGAAGAGGGGGCGTTACAAAATGAACGCGGGGCTGGGTGAGTAGGGGTGGACCTCATAATAATGCTACATCGGGCGCTCTTCAATTCCCCTTTTTCTTTGATTCTATTTATATTTCACGAATCTGTAGATGAGAATCAGCAATTGTCTTTATTCCTCCTCTAGTTTAAAATGACACATGTAAGGGGGCATGGCCCGTGGGTGATAAAAAAACACCGCATTTTTATTATTTGGGAAGAAACGCCTTATCGATAACTACGCCTTATCGATAACTACAACTTATCGATTTACCCCTTCATACATCGCTTTCAGGGCTACGGTGGTAAAGCGTGCTTTGTGAATAGCCATGACAGAATCTCCACTCCCACCCTCCCTCACTCTTAAGCCTTCAAGGGCCGGGGGCTGGTCGGAATCTGCCCCCCCCCCCGCCTCAACTTTTTCTGCGATACCCTTGTAACAAAAAATTCGCGTCCCGAGTTGTCCTGACTTTTTACTTAGCCTCGAGTCTTGCGCATCTTTTGATACCAAAAAACATAAACTTTGGACCACGGGTTGCCGCGCAGCGAAAACATGTCCGGCCCTACGCGCCTTGAAAACTGCATTTCCCCCATATATGTAGTGTACACAAAGCAGAATTACCCCCATCGGTGCATATATGAATAGTTAATAAGCAATAATTCCAAAAACCTTTGACCTATAGTCATGACATTTCTTGGGTATGTTGATATTAAGTTGTGCTATGCATGTGACTTTCATAATTTTCGTCACTTGATAGCCGAAATCTGGGGGGGGGGGGATGGGTGGAATCCCCCCCCCGGCTGTGAGATGGTCAAAATAACCCGGCCCTTTTAGAGTCAAAGGTTAGATACAACTCATTTGCAAACATAAGAAAACGTACCGATGGTCGGCCGACCATCGTTGAAAAAAAACTGACCCTGTTTCAAATAGTGCCCCCAATTTACTTCATTTAGTAAGTCCAAACGGTTACACACCCTTGAACGGGTACAAACCAGCTAGTCTGGTTCCCCGATCTGAAAATTCCCCTACGTGTATAAATTGCTCCGTTTCGTTTAAAGTAGGGTCAGGGAACTATAGACTACAAGAACAGCATTCTTTTTCTTGATTTTCCAGCATCCATGAACACAAAACTTTAAACAGGTCAGTGTAACAATATTTGCTATTAAATACTAACCCACAAATCCATCCATTTCTGAAAATCACAGCAAAAGCAAATATTCTCAATTCCCTTTAAACAAATTGCGGTCGTAAAAATTGCGGTCGTTCCCTTGGCTTGAACGCACTATGTACGCTACCTAATTTCAGACAGTCCTTATATGTACAGATGCAGTAAAACACATTTCTTTAAAAACAGGACCTTTTTGATCGAATCGCGGTTTGCACAGTTTTTTTCGGGGAAAATTTGGATGCGACGTTGTAAATAATTTGTAACACATATATATTGAGAAATCTGGGCTTGTCGGTATTGTGGATACATTATACCGCAGTTCCTGAATAGCACTCATATTAAGCTGAAACTGAGTTTATCCAGAAACGATCTCTCCAATTACATTTCCTCAAAATGCATCCGAGGCAAAATATTAGCAGGATATATTGTGCCAGAATTGAGAAAAAATATAAAAGCGATAACGCATATTGATATTTAATTTGCAATTGGTTTGAGTCCTGATAAAAAAAACATAAAGAAATGTTGAAGTATCCCGTCAAGAGCAAAACAAACGGACTTTGTGTCCTTTAACATATAATTATAAAAATATTAGCATTATATTTAGTAAGAGGCGTAAATACATTTTTGGAGTTAAATACAAATGCTGCTACAAGGCACGAAGTGTGATCAGCCAAACAAACTATGGAAAGAAGTCGAACGTAACCTTGCATTAGATTTTGCGAGCAGTGTACGCGGTAGAAGTGTGACGTCACGCGGGATCGTCTCCAACAATAGTGATCGTTCTACTGGTGATCGTTTACCATAGGATTTGTACAAGCGATTTAGCTGAACATGTTGTAGTTGAAATTACACAGACAATAAGAATAAATAGGGCTCGAAAATGGGACAGTGTTTCGTAGCTGATTGTAGTTATCACCTAGAATATGACGGATTCCGTTATTTTTTCTTTTCCAATGGATAAAAAAGTGGACACTGTATACGTATCTAAGTCCAAGTTTGTGTGGCAACGTCACCCCGGACAACGCGTGACCGCGGCGTATGGCGGAACCACTTCTGCGGGGCATTGGATGAAGTAGGGGGCGGAGCGGACGGAGGGCTGATGCGGATAATGATCATGCGTTTTCATGTCACGTCGGTTTTGTTTAAAATGCTGTGACAAAGTGACATGCCACAAATCATGCTGTGTCATGATGCAGTGTCATAGGCGTAACTATGATGAACCGTTTGAGTTTCGGAAAAGCATCCTATTAGCGCGGCTTGGGGAATTTTCTGATGATTCTCGGTTTGTGTTATCTTAGTGTAGGCCCATGATTGGTCAAAAACTGTGCCTGGTATTCATACGACCGCCCCCATTTTTTTATTCTGAAGAAGCTGAGACCAATGGCCCAATGGCTTTGCTAAATTAACAGACACTACAGTAGAGGCTGGGAATCCAAACTAATTTCATATTAAGTGGGGCCGCATGGGTATTATTTCACTTTTTTTTTTACTTTAATTTTAATTTTATGCCACCATCAAAACGTGTAGCATGCAGCCAACCAGAAACATTGTTTAAATCGAAAAGTTTAACGCCTCCCCCGTTTTTTTTAGGGGGGTGGGGTGAAGGACGCCCTCTATGCATTGTTAGTACAACTGACATGTTCCCTGACTTCATATAAACTTCAGAAAAGCAAATTGCAGGGTACCAGGCTATAATTGTTAAAGACCACTTGTGCATAAGAAAAATCAATAGACACCTAGTGATTATATCCCCATGCTTCAACCTTCTTTTTAAAATACTCAGAACTCTCACAGGTGTTCAGCCAGCACAGAAACAAAGATGATCAACATGTCATCTTTCAGTTTCTTTTCAATTTTTAGTGGGTTGACGGTTGACTTTTGGGAGAAATGTTCACCTAAAAAAAGACCACCCCTAAAACGAGAGATGTTTCCCAAACTGGAAAGGAAGCCATTTTGAAAAAGGATCCCTTCACAACATGGCTAAATAGCGTCACTTTCGGACCCAATTGCATCCAAATTTCCAAAATGCTCAGAATTGGAAGCCCCAAATCCAAGCCAGAGGTACAGTGACATAATATGTCTTCAATTCCACAATTCCATGGCTCTCAGAACTAACACAGAATAATTTGAGGTTATAACGCTTATTTATGAGCTCGGCAGACGGATTTTTGGCCCATTTATTAGGGTGTAGGCTACCCCACAGGAGATCAGCTGTTCATATTTTGTTGACAAAGTTGACGGTTTGGTGTCAATTAAAAGCAATTAATTTTATAGTTCAATGAGTACTCAGACATGCTGCCTTATGTAAAGTTACTGTTTACTGCCCGTTTCTTGCATTGACTGTGAAAAAGTTATTATTTGGTTCATAGTTGGGTTAGTGTTTTTCCACATATTTCCATGATACTGTTCATCAAAATGTAGGCATACCTTCCTAATTTGAAACAGTTTACGTTAAAGTACATGTGTATGACTGATAGACCTTTTCTTTGGGATATACTGTATGTCTGGTGATCTTACCAAGCGATGATCCTCAGGTTCCTTTCGAGAACACTCAGGTGGAGCTAAATTTACAATACCAGAAGTAATGTGGAATTCTGCACAGGATGAACTCAAGAAGAAGGGACTGAAAGAACCTAGACCTTGATAAACTCATAGGTGCGGGACGACCATTCACATCGTCAGACCAGGTTGATGAGAATATGGAATCTACTTGATGTAGATGGGGGAGTCAAGTTGGCGAAGCGGTGCTTTCCCCGCCTTCCACCGCTGGAATCCCGCCTGGGCCAATAATGTGGATTGGGTTTTCAGTCTCTACCTGATTCCGTGGGTTTTCCCCAGAATATTCTTCTGGGGTTTTCCTCCCACCTCTAAAACTGTAATTTCTTCTCATTGTCTCCTCTCTACAGGTTTCGTCAGGCTTTCGGGCGACAGTGCCTAGGGCACTTTCGAGGAATCCTTGGTTTCATTACCAGAAATAAATACATAAACATTAATAAAAAATGAACAGACGGAGACGGTTCGGTTATACCTTGATGTTCGGTATTTTCGACTCACTGCCCTTTCCTTACCCCAAACTAGTGATATTCCGCTTGATGAGGAGCCACAGGAAGCATTAGCGTCGCTTGCCCCCCGAAAAGCCAAAACCAGAAAAGGAGGGGAAAAACAGACGAAGTCATATTGCTGTTAATTTAATGCACATGTAATGGGCGTCCGCAGGGGTGTCCATGGGGTGGGCTGGGCAGACGTCCCTCTGTCCATCCTCGAACTCGAAAAAAAAGAAGATAAATTGAGAATATGCTAGAGAAAGTACAAGAATTTGGGGAAATAGTGTGCTTTGCCCCCCTAGAAAAAAATCAGGAAACTTCCCAACGGTACATATGCAGCAAATTTGAAGCTGTATTGGAACAACTATACAAGACGTCACGACGGATGATTTCAACAGAGCCTCTTCAACAGTCCAATGCATTCAGCATGACTCATGACCTGTGCGATGACTTTTGAGTGAATGGCAATATAATATTCTGTGCTCATTCCTATCAATTCAGCATAATGTTATTCTCATTCAATTCCCTCTATCAGCCAAGTTATATGTAAGCTGGGTAAAAATGGCAAAAAAAAAATCAAGAAATCACCAACAATTAAAACTGGAATCCTCCTCTTTTGGCAATTTTAAAAGGCCAATTTTATTTGAGGACAATATCTCCTATTATGTTTTGGTATGATCTGAAACATCTTATTTGCAGGCGAAATAAAAATAAAGTAACTGCATTCGACATAGGCCTATACAAACCCACACGGACCCTGTGTTTTAAGCCTAAGATTTTAACTTTTTTAAGTCAGATTTTGTGAAGGCAATGGTTAAAGTTGTAATGAAGTACATGATATACATAATATTTAAGAGGTGAAACATAATGATGTACATGAACTAGAAGAAAAATAAGAGAAATTTCTTTATTTCTTCTATTTCATTATAAGTTCTTTCTAGGCTAAATCTGTGTGGGAGAAAATAGACTGAAACCGAAAAAAAAAATGACATAGATTTTGTGCACAAGAAGACTGGTTGGTATGCCATATTCGCAACTACACCCAAAATCACATTTTTCAGCGCCGTGTACTGAGTGGATTAATGGTCTCAAATAACTTTTAAGGTATTTTCCCCTTGGTTACTTCAGATTTTTTTTTTTGGGGGGGGGTTGCTGCTCAAAAAGTGTGGGCAAAAACCCACCCCTAATAATATGTCCGGTGAATAAGATAAGAGACTCGAATATACAACTATAAACGGCAGCCGGAGTGTTTAATGATAGTCTATTGGAATGAAAAGTGGAAGCGATCTCTTGGCCCAATAAAGGAAACGACCGCAAAACAATTATTCTTGTATTTCCGACCTTGACAGACGCGAGCGTCTTCCGTTCCAGTTGGTGACACTCATTCCCTGCATGTTCCAGGCCTCGGGGCTTGCGGAAGAAGAAATGTCAATTGGGAGGAAAATAAAGTGCCATCTCTCGATGTCCCCAGAGGATGCGTGGAGCTCGGTGATGGTACGTTCAATTGCCTGCAGAACAACTTGGAGTTGTTCGATCACGTCACGGACCATTGGTAATGTGGATTCGTGACGTTCCTTGCGCATGCGCGCCAGCAACATGTGCAAACTTGGGTGGCATGGCATTTTATGCCAAACATTATTGGGGGTGTAGACCTGTATTAAAATAATAATATAATACTAATAATAACTGTATTTATATAGCACCTTTTGCCAGAGGATACAAGGCGCTGGGGGAGAATGCAACCAAAGACAGGTAAAAAAATTAATGAAGTATATGAACATTATGAGACCCATTATGTAGCACCTTTTTGCTAGGTGCTGCGGCGCATAATTGCTGTCTATGCCATGCCAGAAACACCGGGGCAAACCCCTTCTCTTAGCGACAAGTGTGGCTCTTTAACGTGCGTGATACAACACACGGGACCTACGGCTTTACGTCCCATCCGAAGGACGAAGCAATAATGGTAAAGTGCCTTGCTGAAGAGCACAAGCACCATGTTCCCACGGTCAGGATTCGAACCAATGTACCACGGCACACGAGTCGGACACCGTGACCATTGGACCACAGCGCCCAGAATAGGCCCAGAATTGCATACACGGGCCAAATCAAAATGTATGCCCTCAAATTCTTTATCAGAGCATTCTGTGGGCCATGAACTTGAAGGTTTGTAAAACGCGAAAAAGGATGGCTGGAAGCCGTGCACAGGAGTTCGAGCCTCGTATTTCTGCGAAATTTGGATGAAATTGGGCAATAAATTGCTCTACAGCGCGTCCCAAAATACCCGCAACTTTTGTTCTTTGCGAGACTCTATACAGCGTCGGAGCGGAAACACGTAGGCCTACCGCCATTATTTTTATACCATTTTATAGCTTGGAATCTTAACTTCATCCCTGGCGAGTATTAGTTTGATATTTAAAGGAGTTTTAAAATTATTCGTGTTCAAATAAAGGCATGTCGACAACAAACTCGATCGATTTCAAGGAAAATCGCCTGATGATGCGGTACATCAGATGCAAACTCAGTCAACAAGCTGTTGAAATCACACCAAAAAACAGTTGATTTATGTTAAAAATACACTGAACCTGAAACGGAAGAACAACATTGTGAATTTATTTTAGGTGTATACGTGGATCTAACAGATGAGTAAACACAGAAAATAAAAGGCAATGAGATCGTCACAGCATGAAACAAGAGGAAGCATTTTTACATGTCATTAGCCCCCCCCTCCCCCCAGAACCGCGTCTGGCGTTATTAAGCCAAAAAAAATAGTCGGTCTCAGTGGTCAGACCAAAGTTCCGGAATAGATGCGGCGACGCGGTTTTTTTTTTTTTGGTTGTTTTTTTTTTTTCAAGCTTGGATTGTACAGACAAGGTGGGTACTATTTTGCTTATGTTGTGTCATATACATTGGTGTTCTCCATCATTTGCCTTGGTGCCCTCCATCACTTGCCTTGGTGCAATAGTACAAAAATGTGAGGTGGTGCGGCAATAGAGATCGCTGTTGTAGCTACCGCGGAAAATTTGGAGAAAAAAAGATTGACGCGCATGATTAAAATCGACGCGCGCGCTCGACCAGAGACCGACTATTTTTGTTTTGGCCTTATGGGTGTGTTACGTTTACGCGAGTTTTCAGGTATGAGATACGTGAGACGTATTTTGTTTATGGATTGTGCAAAATGGAGCTGGTTTCAATATTTGCTCGTACCCACCGCCCTACAAACAGGGCGCTGGGACTGAGAGCTAATCCGCTTCACAAAATCTTGTGAAGGAAGTACGGATGACGTTCCGGGTATTACTTCTTCGCATACAGCTAGCGCGTGCTACGTATGATAAACAGCTGTAGCAGTTTGTGTGCTGCATTCTACGTCAAAGGCAGTGGCGCGCCCATTTTTTTTTTTTTAGTCCCACGATGATTTGACCTTGGTGATAATATAAATGTGGCCTGTTTTCAAGTAGTATAATAGGGATGTAAGTGGCGCCACCAACGTCAAAATGGTCCGCCCCTCTAAAAAAAAAAAAAGAAGAAGAAATTCTGCGGCCAAAAATTTTGGGCAACATTGTTGGAAAAAAATGAACTTCAACAAAATTGTGAGCCCCTCCCCTCCAAGCCAAATCCTGGGTGCGCCACTGGTCACAGGTCACGCAAAATCTATCCAATGAGAGCTTTAAGAGATCAGCCCTTCCCAGCGCCCTGTTTGCAGGGCGGGGGTATGTCCGAAGTTTCAATACGTAATGCCCTCTGCAGCGATACAGGGTGACGATTTCTTGGTAACGGCGGGGGGGGGGGGGGGATGGACCATAGAGGGCGGTGTACAAAGACATATGTAGGCCTATGCACATAATGGATGTAACATGTACATATGCGCAATTAGGCAAATTTATTCCATAGTATTATGCAATTTTCGTGATAACAATGGTGAACAAGCAACATTTTACATTTTTGGAACACCATATACGTGCTGGGAATTTTTTTTGAGGGGGGTTGGCATTATTGGAGTCCTCCCCCTCCCCTCCACCGTTCCCTCCCCCGTCCCCTCCCCCCCCCCCGGGATCGCCGCCCGTGGCCGCGATAGAGGGCTGTGGACTTTTAACCCTAAAAGGGCCGGGGGCGAAATCCGCCCCCCCCCTCCCTCGAATTTTTCCGCGATAGCCTTTAAACAAAATTTTTTTTCGGAACCCGAGCTGCTTTGACTTTTTAGCCTCAAGCCTTGCGCAGCTTTTGACACCAAAAATATAAAAATCGGACCAGGGATTGTCGCGCAGCGAAAAAAATTCCGGTGCTACGCGCCGTGAAAACTGAATGTTCCCATATACGTCGTGTACACAGACCAGAACTACCATTCGTACATATGAATAATTAATTAGCAATAATTCCAAAACCCTTTGACCTATAGTCATGAAATTTCTTGGGTATGTTCATGAAGAGTTGCTCTATGCATGTACCGAGTTTCAAAACTTTTCGTCACTCGATGGCCGAGATCTTACGGGGGGGGGGGCCAAATTCGCCCCCCCCCCGGCTGAGAGATGGTCAAAATAACCCGGCCCCTATAGGGTTAAACACTACCTTGTAATTGGGTCAATTTCAGTTCTCAGTTACATACTACTACCATCCATTGTCACACCATGCCCTAAAAAAAAGATCATCTGGAAGACTTTATTCAGCTCGAGATATGCCTCTCAATCCCCTGGACATGCCGCTCATTCCCAAGGCGAGGGCGCTGTTTAAAAATAACTCCCATGAATCGCCCTCGCTGGAAAGTAATGTTTGCATTTCCAGCGCTGAGGGCGCGGTTGTGTTTCGAACTCATACGGTATGCCCCCACAGCTATTATGTTCCACGTATCAGTGGTTACTAAATATTTCGGGTATCAAAGGTAACTGAAAGAAATCTACTTTGTGAACAGATATTATTTGCCAATAAAAATAATATTCCAAGTGAATTACCTCTCGTGAAATCTCAAAACCAAGAATTTCCTTTGATATTTTGAGCAGTACAGACGATAAACGCTTGTGATATGCATAGTCAGGTTATTACTCGGTCACTCTCTGTAAATGTGACCTTGCATAAAATATTGAGGGCGCAATCTGACGATGAGGTGTCTGCGTCCGAAAGGGACGGATCCAGGAATCGTTGCGGGGGGGGGGGATGTCAGGCCCTTAAGATTTTTGTATCAGCTAATCAGTGCTGAAATATAGACAGGTGTTTTTCTCCGGGGCACTTGTCCTCCGTAAAATAAATGGTGGGGTAAGAGGGGTGTGCTGGTACCATCTTCCAATGGGGGCGCGCGCTGTTCAAATCGCACGATCATGCACACCATCAGACAACAGTGTGCAAATACCCCCCTTAATCCCGACTGGCCACGCCTCTGTGTCTGAGCGTTGCAGACACGCGGATATATCGGTATTTGTTATTATACTATGATTAATTTTGGGTCCTGTCTTGTCTGGATAGATACTTGCACTAACACCTCTTCTCGGGGGTCACACGGACAGGGTTGGTTGTGCGCATGGATTAGTTGTTTTGCTGTTTACACGGTTGACTTGGTTTCTTCTTTCTCACCGATGATATTGAAGTGTGTATGGCAGATTTGAAATTTCCCTTATCCTGAATTGATGTAATCTCTTTAGCCAGTGAGTTCCAGTCCACTAATGTGTGGTCAGAGTATGGGCCGGACTTTTGAACCCCCCCCCCGATCCGCGCCCGTATGCAGGTATTCACTGTAGTGGCTCGTGTGTACTGAGCCATACTTCAGCTGATACATACAATTTCACAACTATGTTATTAGCAGGATAATCAAGTTTCTCATCGTAGCAACTATATCTTATTTTCATAAAGGTCAACTTTCAGGGTTTTTTTTTTTTTTTTTTTTTTTAACCTTTTGAGTATCATTCGTGAAACTGATAGCTTTGGGATTATTTTGTTTTGGTGTATGGATATCTACATAAGGATCTCAGACGCAAAATTTAACTACTTATGATCCCTTTTACAAAGTCTTGGCATCCTGTCTGGCGTTTATTGTTGGTTGTCTTCAGCAGCGTTTCTAGCTTTCTATAATTATGCCAGGAGGACAAATTTAAGACAGTACTGTGTCGACGTCTTAACAGTCTTAAAATCGTCTTACAAATAGTGTTGTTTTTGTTATGTTTTATGACGCCATTAAAATGCCGCCAAGGGGGCAAGTTGCAATACCTCCCCCCCCCCTCTCCCCCAGGATACGCCACTGGTTGTCTACTTTGTGACAAACAAATATCAAAACTTCTCTCCACAAATTCAAAAGTGATTTTGTTCAATGATTCAGACTTTTCATCACACGAAGAGCAGTGTCTTTTTTTTTATAGCAATTCATTATTACCGACACACGCTTCAATTGTCATGCATTTGCACTTTACAGAGTGTCGATTACAATTATCGGTGAAGAATGAAAACACAAGTATCAACTGACACTAAACTGAAAGAAAAACAAGTCAACAACTGCATTTACCTTTTTTTTTTTTTTACAAGCATCATGATACAGATACGCCGCACCATCGTATACCTATCTGCAACCGGTGTCATATGAAATTTGGACTCTTATGCAATTTGGTGTCTTATCCCTCACGCGCGTGACTAATTTTCAATTGTCGGAATTCTGGCCATCAACGAATGCGCAAAGCAAATTATTCCGTATTTCATACAGTCCAATTTCACACTGTTATTGTAACAGCATTCCAACCAGTGCTCGTCCATCCACCCACGGCCATTCACACCTGATGGTATCGCATCATCGGGGCTCATCCGTTTCCTGCCTTGCATTGTCTCACGTAGTCTGAGAGGGTCCGATATACCGACATCCGCTAGGTTTCTGTATCCGGCCTGGTCAGCCTGAAACACGCCAAGGAGGTACAGCCCAATTTGTTTATTTAAATTCCAGGTTCAAAAAATAACAAATTGTAGGCGTACTGGGTGATTTTTTTTTAAAAGATAATGCGAACTGAACTTGTATTTATTTTGGCAGGACACACAGTTCCTTATACCCGTCTCAGAGGGCACGTCAACATGCAGTTGACAGACGTTAACAGATTATATTGTAGGAAGCAAAGACAACATCCGCCCTTTTCAAGGGTGTTGGAGACCTCTAATTTCTTTGACCTCTCATCTGCTGCGTTAATTGTTTAATATAGGTTTGCCCGGCCAATCTCCGAATCTTTCTGATCATTTTCATCAAATTTCGCATGATTTTTTACACATCTGATAAAATTGGGGTTTCTCTCTCATTATTGGGGCATTCAATTTCAATTTCTAGGCATCCAAGATTGTGTTCCTTATGTTCGTTTTCGTTTTCGTTTCGGGGTATTCTATTTAGTTTTGGTTCACTCAACACTTGATTTGTAGCATTCGTACATTAAGTTTTTGACATCTTTTGACTGTTGACGCATTCAAATTAGCGAACATCGCTGGGCATAATTATGACGTACGACCACGTTTTTCCTTTCTTATTCGTTTATGGGAAGTAATTTTCATCGTTTGGTCATTCAAATTAATCAGATTTATTCATTGATATTTTACGTATTTTCTTCTGAGGTTCTTTTTTTTCTTCAAAATCTTTGTGTCTGTAAAAAGTATAATATAACAAATTTAACTGATATGCGGGATGATGTAACGAAGTAATGAAATGACAAGGGCTAAGGAATGTTCACTATTGATCGTCGTATTTAAAAGTTTGAACAATTCTTTTAACTTTGTTTACTGTTCTTTTTCGTTCCGATTTGTTTATTTTTTATTTATCGCTGATTCACAATTGACGGGCAAGACACAGTGGCGTAATCAGGGGTTGGGGGTCAGAGTGGCAGATTGCAACGGGCTAGTTTTTAAAGCGTAATCGGGACGCTGATAGGAGCAAAATCGGGATAGTGAAATCGGCTTGTCGGAAAAATCGTACGTCCGTTGGGAAATTTGTAGGGATGAGAGCAAAAATGCCCATGATTGTTTGCGTTAAACAGTGCCCCTATCAGAATATGGTGCGAACAAGCCCCTGGACTTTTAATACGGACATGCAAATGAGAATGTCTTCAATTATCATGCTTCGACAAACGTGAAATTTGTTGCCCATTAAATGAAAATCAATGCCCGATCAACCCCTTTATGCTTGTCAGACAAATTTGAATGTATCTTTTACAGGGACGAGTGAAGCTAAAAGAAATAGTATGCTCGGATGATGATACGTTTTTGATTGTTGGATGACGATTTTCAAATTTCAATCTAAAGTGAATGAGTCAGGCGTTAAATTGAATGAAAACTTGGTCAGAAATTGGCCTGGAAAACCTGTAATTGACCCAGGGTCAACAATGGCTGAAGCGCACGGAATGTACGTGCATTTATCATGTTGGTGACTAATAGAAATAGTACCCACGATGGTTTTCGAATTATGACGTCATGAACAATGACGTCATTATTAATGATGTCTTTTTTGGTGTACTGAAACCCTTGCTAAAAAAAAGCTTTAGCCTTATTAGCGGGAAGCGTATTTATTGTTTATTTTTTGGAACATCATGTACATCGTATTTTAACCGATCACATCACGCACCCTAAATATTTATCACGCTGTGTGGATGGAAGACACTATTAGGTTCTCGTAGTGTTTTCCCTTCATTTAAACCTATCCCAACCAACAAAAACATTTGATGAAAATGGATGTAGGTTCGAACCACATATCTTACAATCCATAGTTCATTCCACCATGGAGGAATTATTCCTCCATGATTCCACTATCCACTATAGGCCACTGTGGCAGCTCAACGAAAGCCGTTCTTTGAAATGCTTTATGGCACATGCATGACTGAGTGATAGCAATGATGTGACGTCATTGTTATTTTCTTATGAATAAACATCGAGCAATTACAGCTGAATAATCAAGATCCATTGACGATGTGTGCTGCAGATAAAAACACCGCAAGCGGGAATTGCAAGTTTGTTTGAAGAACAAGACAAACCCAAAATTGGGGTACGGAAGTGTTTCCCCCTGCAAAACGCGGCAGCGTTCTCCGTGAGGTCCAAAAGCATAAAATCACCTCCACATCCGAGACTTATCCATTCAAACTTTCAAAAACTCTCTGACCCAATTGTTTTCCCAATTTCCATCGTAAGTTGTACACTCCTAGGTTTTGGGTCTCTTTTTATTTCCTTCTGCTTGATCTTGTTAAAAGAGCTTACAAGTACTCTCTAAATTCCAAAGAGTAAAATTAGGGACTAGACGTTTTAGAGTGAAAATCACTCTCATTTTCGATTGAAATAGTCTGAAAAATGAACCACTTCAGTCGAAGCTCGAGTGAAAACTCGATCTTTACGATTAAAGAAATTTCACTCTTAAACGTCCAGTCCCTAGTTTCCGACTGTGTGAGTGAATCTTCACTCGAATGGAGTGAATTTTCACTCTTTGGAATTTAGAGAGTACTCTTCTTCTTTCGTATGAACTCTGGACCAAGGTGAACATCAGAGTTAGATACTTTAATTTGGTTCCTTCAAGCCATTTGATGGTGTCCTCGTCGAGGTCCATGAGTCCCTACCCGCCTCAAGTTGTGGTGGTCTGTAGTCCGGGCAGTCATGAACGATGTGGTTGATGGCTTGTGGCTTGTGGTAGGCCCTACCCTATCAAATGAGAAATGGACGGCATACCTCGGTGTCCCCTCAAATTTGGCCAATTAATGTCTTTTCTTATTTAAAGAAATCTAAATAAATACGAAAACCAATGTCATTTGTGCAAACTTAATATTCCAAATTTGTTTTTGAGAAAATTCCCTATCTATATTTTAAAAAAAAATGTTATGAATATTCAACGATCAAACTGTCTCTTCATTACGGAGCGAGTTGAACCTCATTCAGCATTTGCTAAGGGTGTGCTTCGCTGGAATTTTTTCCCCCTTTTGAAACTTATCATAAATTGAAAGAATTTTTTCTATCTAAACCAAAAGACAGAAAAAAAAGGTGCGTGTATAATTTTACTCAATGCAAGCATGGCCAACAAAATAAAATAAGAAAGACTTTTTAATTACTCCCATGAACTTCAACTATATATTTTTTTTCATTCAGTTACAACTTGAAAAGTGTCAACTCATGCCCACCACCACGGAGGAACAAAATCATGGCGTCCGATACATGACCTCTATTGTCTTGGACGATGATACAAGACTTTTCAAATCCACGGAGTGATCTTTCGTGCGTCTGCGGTAACACACTTCCACACTTTCATTTTCTTTTTACCAAGTCATCATTAACGAATCCTTGGGCCGCCGTAACTCCCCCACAATGCCTTCACTGGGCATACAATTCATCACACTTCCTAGCTTTCTCAAACCGCAGCTTTTCGAAAGTATATTGGTGGGTCGATATTTTGCAGCGTCATGACGTGGGTGATTGTCCCAAATCACCGTCCATATATGGACAGGTACGGGTCGGTTATCACTGTCACAGTCACACTTCTTAAGTTAATGCATGTACCTGAACTCTGAAAGCGGATAATGAATACCAACGGAACAAAACAGCGTCAATTCATACCAGGCATGCACCCAAAGACCGGTAGCCGATTACGCAAGTCTATGTGGTTCCTTTGTGATAGAGAGATACCAATGTTCGTCACAAGACCTGTGACCGCGTACGTCATAGGAAACGCGCTGGGTTATATAAAGGGAGGCCCGGGAGCCCAGTCTACCAACTTGCTCGATCGACAATCTCATCAACCGTTCTTGGCACGAAACACCACTCGAGAGGAGAAAACAGACAGACTGCAAACATGATCGTGACGATGAAGATGATACTGCCGCTGCTGATGGGAGCGTGCTTGGCTGCAGCTTTGCCGGTAAGTTTGTATAATTCAAGGCGCGCCTTAACGGCTCATTATTATGGTTCTGAAGCCTTTTTCCTGAGAATTTACCTCCTGCTTGTCAATAAGGAGGACTCTGGCATATTGAACTAGTGGATTGAATTGAACGATTATGGCAAAATTTGATACATATTTTAATCAGATTTACTTTTTTTTTTAATTATGCAAAATATTGAACAAAAAACTTCCAAACAAATACCCAATTAAAATCTAAACAATTCTCCCAAAGTTTCCAATAAAGTAGGAGGCCATGAAAACATGGCCTAAATTACCCCGAATGTAACTTAAATATCATTTTCCCATCTGTTTAACTCAATACTTGGTGACGGGGTTCATGCAGATGTACATGTATGCTTGGACAAGAGTGGTCTATAAATATATTACACAAGTGCCCGAATTTCCAGCCACAGAGGGTGCACATTTGAGTATTAATGACTGCAAAATCCTGAAGACTTTCATGGAGAAAAGGGTAAAAATGCATGACGTTGGTAAAGAATTGTTATGGTACACTGCAAAAACTGTAGTGTTAATTTAACACCATTAACACCCGATGGTCCTCAGATACCAACGGTGTAAATTTAACACTGCAGTTTTTGCAGTGTATAAGCAGGGCATCACTGGTATACTTTAAAAGGGCAAAAGTAAAATTGCAAAGGACTCCAGTGAGTTCAATTTTAGTTTGAATACCATTTTTTCCCAAAGTTATTCGTTGAACATTACGAGTTATGACCCAGAACAAGGGCTTATATTAAAATTGCGAAGGATCAGCGAAAAACCATGAAAGCACATGCAGTCTGGCATGCACCCAGTGTGATTATACAATAAAGAGGTAATGGAAAGAGCTTATGCTTATAAAGTAACATCAAAAATATATGTTTGATATTAACTTGAATCCGGAACGTGGCATCTTTAAAACTTTCAAACTTTTTTTTAAGAATCGTGAGGTTGCTTTTATTACCTCTTTTGATTTTTTTTTTTAGTAACGGCCCTCAGTATGGGAATTGATTTTAGGTGGACCTATGTGAACTTCAGTTTGGCCGATTTGAATTTTTTTTGCCCTGGAGATTGGGTGAATCTAATATTATCTGTCTATTTTTACTCTCAATCATTTTCGTGCTTGACTTTAGGTTTATTGCATCATTTGAGTTCAAGATTTTAAGCACGTGTTAAGTCTGCAGCACAATAAGGCCAAAAAAAAGTCTCCGGTTTCTGGTATGCGCGCGCGTCGCCGTAGCCATGCGCGTCGGCAAAATGAAAAAGTTTTTTTTTCAATACAAGATGATGTCTCAAAACCGCCAAACTCACTGGTTTGACTGGAATCCTACTGCTGCACAATTTTAACGTGTTTTTAGATGACGGTTATGATCGAGAATAAGCTTTATGTGGCCTCTCTGGACTCCCATTTGCACTAAGTTTAGTCGGGCACCATGTGCAGTCACCAGAAACCGGAGACTTTTTTATTTTGGCCTAAGGTCCATTTTTTTTATAATGAGAAAAATGACCGGCAACCCTCACACATGGTTGGCTACGGTCTACTTACTGACTGACTGACCGACTCCCTGACGTCTCCATGTGCAAATAATGTCCGAAATGAGACTTCTAGGTCCAATTAGCTTGACTTTAGCAAAGCCCGGTCTTTTTTTTAAACAGAAGGTTTTTTTCTTCGTACAGCTTCCAGAAGAACCAGAGACCTTTGACAATGCTACGATGGATCTAAGCCCCGATGGAATGCCCGTTTTTGAAGTAAGTTCATATTTGTATTTTATTGTCATTTGTGCACCTTGCTTGAAATGGATAGACTTTAGAACCTAATCGCTGAGTGACTTAACGGTACATGTAAAATATAGCATAATACTCTACGCATGCGCGACATATCCGCCCAGGCACCGTCAATGTTATCTCACGATTGCTTCCTTTACCACCGGAAATGGCATGCTTGTTCTAATGTTTTGCTTTCGTTGTCCTTGATGTTTTGTTTTTTTAAGATTTCCTGAAAGTTTACAGTGTACATGTACTTCTCCATTTGGTTTTTCCGATTTCCCGAGAAGATAAAATAACCAGAGCCTGAAAATTGGTACTGCATATAAAATATATAATGATTGTTTGTGTTGTAGCTGAGGTCATCCCTTGTTGAAAATGTTGACAATGATACCAGTCAGAAACAGTGGGTTTGTGGATTTAATAAAAGGGAACATAAAGAAAAAGTCGTCCTTGCAAATATTCATCAACCTTGCTAAAATGCACATTGACACGGCTTACGTAACACATCTTCCGTATCCTTTTTCCTCCTTTTCATAAGGTTATCTTCATGGAGCCTACCTATGAAGGTAAGAACACATAAGACGGAAGTGTGATTGGCTCTTCGTGTACATGTAAATATCTAAGAAAAAAAAATTGAAAAAAAGAAGACTTTTTAAAATTTGGGGAGGAAACTGGAGTGTAGTTAAACGCTCTGAATCAACAGTGAAAAAAAAACACTCTGAGTTATTCCCCGTGGCTCTTTAAAAACAGTGGAAGTTAATTCACTCTTTTAGAGTGGTTTCCCACATTATAGGCCATAGTGAAAAACCACTCAAAAAGATGCAAACTTCACTCTGAAAGAGTGAGAAAAAAAAACCGCTCGAAAATAGTTGTCCCCCATATTGCTCTTAAACAGACTTTTGTTCAATCTTTCAAATTTAGAGAAAAACTTGTTGGTATGATGACTTGACTAATTAATCATTTTGATTAATTTTTTTGTGTGTGTGCAAAAAACGTCGAAACGATTGAACAATTTGACTCGCAGTACTTAAAATTATTTGTTTGGTTAATCATGGCTCCTTTATTTAAACGAGTATTTAAAGAAAAAAACCTAGTCCCCTTTTATGAAAAAAAACCCATTCACATACATAAGATCAAAGTAAAGTTGAGCAACTTCCGGAGTTTGGGTTTAACTAAGAAGAAGGGAAACCCACACCAAGACTTTGTTGAATTCAGTTTTGGAATATACTTGTGGTCCGAAGAGCAAATATTTAATAAAACAACCAGTATAGCGCAGCCAAGATGATCACTTGTCGTTTTCCCTTTCGTTGACCAGATATGGAAAAGTTTGGAAAGGAAGATGAGGTGGAAAGCATGGAGTCGATTTTGGATCTGAATGCACAGATTACGTCAGGTAAATATTTCCTTAACAATTACGATTGTCTTGACTTGGAATCGCTTAGCTCGTGAAATCATTGGCTCCTTTTAGTAGAACATAGTATTTAGATAAATCAGTGATAACTTTTTACAAAGAAAATATTGACAGGGTGGTGTGCAAGACTTATGTATTCCAAAAACAAGAGAACAATTTCCAGTGTACAGCTGGTGTAATTACTGTCATTATTTACAATGGAGACTTAACAGGCGAAACATAAATTTGTCTCATTATTTAATATCTGACACTCGCTTTTGAAAATGTCCAAAAATTAACGGAATCATTTTAGAAGTAGTGGCGCCCTCAGGATCCATACACTTTTAGTTTGGTAATTACATGTACTAACAAACCTGTTATCATGTTTGGCTTTACAGGTGTGCAGAACGTCATCATGGAAGGAGACGTTGTCGTGGGATTTAACGTCAATGAATATAACACGACGGTAAGCGGATCGCAGTTTTCGACAGAATAATATGCGCTTCAGTTGTTCAAAATTTGAGACCTTTTCAACAAAACGCGCTAATATGTTCTCAGAATAATAATGCTTTCTTGGCGCTCATAGACGCAGCATTAGTGTATCATTACATTCAATGCCCTTTTTCAGAGTGTTTCACACACAACAAGCACAGGAGGTTTTCAGGAGCGCATGAGAAATTGAAAACAAAAGAGAAAATAATTATCATCTTTGTAGATTTGAATGTCTAAGCTCAGACCGAATAGAAACCTTTTCATGGCAGGAGCAGCATTTAAATTCGTCTTGAATATTTAAATAACAATATTTATTACCGAATCATCTTCTAATAGTTAATTCATAATTCTAATAACTATTCATAATTTTATTTCGTTATTCTGTTCTTTCCATCAACAGCGCCCTCTCGAAAACGCCGCTCGAAACCGAAACAGACGCTGGCCAAACGGTGTGGTGCCTTATTTCATCGACAATTCCTTCGGTAAGGCTTAGCCTAAAAAAAAATACTTACCCTCCCTTTTCGAAGACAAACAGAGAAACTCGTTCCCAATGTGATGACTTTAGTTTGCTAAGCTCAAACGTAAGAATCTGTTCAAATGACAGAAGATATCTGAAGTAGTTTCGTTTTTAACACTGCAGAAACACATGACTATTTGGAAATGATGAGTATAGTGAAAAGAAGCCAAATTACAAACGCACACTTTCACTTTTAGATTAATTTTATTGAGATGTTTTTATAGTGGTTTCTTGTTAACTCTCTCAAACAGATAGCGGCGCTAGAGGGCGCATCTTGGGCGCCGTTCAGAGATACCACCAGACCACGTGCCTGCGATGGGTGCCACGGACCAATCAGCGAGACTACGTGCATATTGTGCCAAGACAGGGGTAAGCTAACATTATGGGATCTGAGTCAATTTGGTATACCTTGGTTATTATCAAGGCCACGTTAAAGCCCAGGAGTTTTAACTCCAGTTTGCATATAATACAGTAAAGAGTGTCGAACTTTGACACTGTGCCAGTGTATAGCTGTCATGGCACACATTCGAACTCTTCAGCACTTAGGGAGTTGGGGGTTGCACCCCCACCCCCCGTTTAGCCGCTGACTAGCTTGTCATGATATGGGGCCAAAATAATAACTTGAATGCTGAAGTTCCTATATGTATTCTCAAATTGCATTAGAATGCAGGAGAACTTCGTAGATGTAAACATCTTCGGGAGAGGGGGGGGGGGGCTTCCCCGGCTCCCTGGCAGGGCGTGCCTTCAAATCACCCGGCTCCTTTATACTAACCCCCAACGTTTCTTGAGAGCTATAATCCACTTCTTAACTGTCAAACTGTCAGGCCAACTTACAACTATTAATTACTAGGGAGCAGCAAAGTCAGCACCGATTTGACAATGAGGTAGATTTACAGTCGGGACTCCAGATATAAGTCTAGTTTCATGTGGCAAGCTATATTAAAACGAACTGTGGCGAAAGCTTTCTTTTGTTATAATCATTCCCTATTTGGCCGATGATTGACTTGTGAATGACTTTAATTGGTAGAAACTGTGGAATGTGATTAGATTCAATGACACTGATTCTGCTCGTGCTCTTACCCCCCCCCCTCAGGTGTTTCTCGGCCGTGGGTCGGACGGGCGGGCGCCAGGAGCTGTCAGTAGGAGGCACCTGCAATTTCGCCCGAGGGATTATCATGCACGAGATGATGCACGCTGTGGGCTTCCAACACGAGCAGACGCGAACGGACCGGGACCAGTTTGTCACCATCTTTTTCCAGAACATACAACGGGGTAAGAAGAGCATTAACCGTCCGATGGCCCGTGAAATTTAACGTCATCTTGAAGGCAACTAAAGATGGAGAGTCATGGCCTGGCGATTAAGAGCACCGCACCGGACTCATGCTCTGGTGTTTCAGAGGCAGCAGAGTGTGGGTTCGAGCCCGGGTCTGGACCCTTAAGCGAGGCACTTAGCACATTGCTGCGTCCTTCGGATGGGGCGTAAAGCGGCCGTAGGTCCTGTGTGTTGTGTAATGCAATGCACGTAAAAGAACCCAGTAACACTTATCGCTAAGAGCCTAAAGGGGTTTGCCCCAGTGTTTCTGGCCTCCTGTTAAAACTCCCTGCGGAGAACCAACCAAGTACAAAGTAAAGATGTACATTATCGAAGGCATGATTTTCCTCCAATTACCACTGCATTATTCTTCCTCCTTCTCAGGGCTGGAATATAACTTCCAGCGCTACAGCTCCGCTGTCATTGACAACCTCCAGACCAGGTACGACTACGCCTCCATCATGCATTACCCACGCAACGCTTTCAGCGCCAACGGCCGCGATACCATCGTACCGCGCCAGGCTGGCGTGTCCATCGGGAACAGGAACGACTTCAGCACCACGGATAGAGTCAAGCTCAACCGCTACTACGAATGCGGTAAGTCATATAAAAATGTGGACTCCTACGAAATATGTTGGTTGTATTTTTTACATTATAGGATCTGTCACTGGCCTATTACGTTCACTGAGACGTGCGAAACACAACCATGAGTCCATGTTTTCACAGAGTCAAAATTTTACAACATAGCGACAGCCAGTGTCTAAGTTTAATGTCAAAAAAATGTTAACTCGGGTTAATACCCAGCAACAACATTGTCCAATGAGAGCCTCAAAAAGTTGACCTCAAAAACAAGATTGGCCAATGAGAGCTCAAAGAAATCAGAGGTCACCACCGCCCTTGGATACGGATATGGCGGTGGGTACCAGTGAAGCACCGTGGATGCTGGAATATAATAATTGAAAAACTATCGGTATTGGCAAGGGATTTAGTTATCATTTTGTGCCCAAGCTTGAGTCCCGGTTTTGTTTTGTTTTTCTTGTGCAGATGGTACAACGACTGGAACTGGAACCGGAACCGGCGGTGGTAAATATTCAGATTTAGCTTCATTTTTTTATATCTTCAATTTAAACAGATTTCCATTTTTTTATTGGCCAAATGTCCGTCTGTCCTTAAGTTATCCAGGCAAGCTAAAGCCTATGTTTGACCCCGTGCCGTCTCGAATCAAATCTGTATTCTATAAACCTGGAAGAGGTTCATCTCGTGTTGTGGAATTCTTGCAGATTGCACTGATAACAACGTCAACTGCCAGTACTGGGCCAGCGTCGGCGAGTGCCAGAGAAACCCCAACTACATGACCGTCAACTGCCGCCGTAGCTGTCGACTCTGTGGCGCCGGTTCACCCATCACCACACCAGGTAAGCTTGCCGGTAGCACTCGGTAACAATCTGGTCTTGCTGGTGAAGTATGCTTCCTAACCGGCAACGGGATGGACGAAGAGGATATGATGAAACGGGGAATTGTTTGTCGAGCTACACCAAATGTCTCAATTGAGGGCGTTATCAGCGACTCAGTCAGTCGGTCGGTCGGTCATTCAGTCGGTGACTCAGTCAGTACTTCGGTTCCAGTGAAAACGACAACAGATACTGCTGCTTTTTAACCATGTTGCTACCAGTTCTGGGCCCTGAAAACACAAAGTGAGTAATTAGACTCATTATCGTAAACAATGAGTCATTTTGTCCGTATAGTGACACACTTTGGCTCAAAGTGTCTCACTACACAGACAAAATGACTCAATTATTACGATATTGAGTCAAATTACTCACTTTGTGTTTTCTGCATGCTTTTACATGTACTAACCCCAAATCCATACATTTCTGAAAATTACAGCAAGAGCAAAAATGTTGTGCAAGACTTGTATATTACCTTTAACTTTGATGTAATAACATGTCAAAGCATGACTTTCAAACTCAAAGTTGATTTTTATTGATGCAGGTATAGCCTATGCATTTGTCAATCAAGTACTAGAACTTTTATAAAATCAGTTTCCAATCTGAGGCGCTAATATTTCGTTCGACCCTTGAGTGAATGACCGAAAGCACCTTGCACAATGACCACTACTTGCAGTTGGTACACCATGAGATAGTGATAAGGCTATAGGTAAACGGAAATGCAAGACCTTGTAAGGATGCAAGAGGAAATTGCATGCAAGAGCTGGTTTTGCCTCGTGAAATTCTGGGTCAGGATTATCGCTGTGTTTGACCTTATCAAGGCAACGTTCCGCCATTGATTTAACTAATTTGAGTCAAATTTAAAACAAAGTTTTTTTGTGGGCAATCTCCTAATAAAACAACCTTCAATTATTGTATTCATCCGATTTATATCATTCAAGCGGAATTATTTTACAGGGTATTTACGACGAATCCTTTCTTAACATTGTGCAAGGTTTTTCTCATTGAAGAAGTGTTGGTTTCCTGGTAATTACCGTTGGCCCTAAGTGCCTTTAATTTGTCATCCGTACAGAAACTTACAACAAATGTATAAAATTGTCATTGAAATTTTAACAGAGACAATTTGTTTAATCCTGTCCTTATTTCCAGCCTCCGTTTGCATGGATATGAACGAGCGCTGCGGAGAGTGGGCCGACCGAGGCGAGTGTCGAAACAACCCAGATTGGATGTTGCCCAACTGCGAACGGAGCTGTAACGTATGCACACAAAGCTCTGACGGTGAGTCCAAACCATCTAGTGGTCTCAGTAATATTGTTGTCAGGGAAATCTCCAAGATCGTGAGCTTACCTTCGGATTCGGTGGTTTGAGTTGGGGACGGGGACGGGTTGGAGTTGGCCAGCATGCAACACTAGGTGACGTTGTTTACGACAGCAATTTGCATGGTGCATTATTTCCCATGACATCCAATCCCGATCGTTTTTAATTTGCACCCCGAAATTTACGCCCATGCATGCTTACAAATGTAATGCAGTGGTTCTAGTGAATTTCTTCGACAGCAAATTAGGAATTCCCCTTTTCTGTTTTTCTCTGAACAATTATTTAATAAAGATAAGGAAATATAAAAATAAGGAAAGTCGAGATAATTTTCCAGAAGATTATCGAAAACTTATTGAATATCAATTCGATGCCCTCAATTACGACCAGTGGCTCTGAGGAGTCTCATCGGGAAAAAAATTATGCAATCGTCGCAATTCAATTCAATTCAATTTGACATTTATTTCCACATTGAAGAAAATCAAACGAAAGTAAAAAATTACAGAACAAGTATTTTAATCAAAGATAATCAAGAACTAATTGCAAACAAAACAAATTAATGACATGAATTAGGAGTACACCAATATGGGAGCATTTTCAGAAGCAAAAGCCTCCTTTTCCGTATAATGAGTTGAGTGATTTCCCCTTCCATCCCCTTCAATGCAGAAAGCTGCGTGGATCTGAACGAGAACTGCGACATGATGGCCGTCAACGGCGAGTGCGACATCAACGGCGAGTACATGAACGAGTACTGCCGCATGAGCTGCGGCGTCTGCGACGTGACCGGGGAGGGATCCACGGACGACGGGGCTGGTGGCCGTGGCGGCGTGGACACGGTCAAACTGCAACTCACTTGCCTGGTGCTTGAGGCTGCCATGGTTTATGTGGCTTTCCTTAGGCATTGACGATCTCGTTTTATTTGATTTATATATTGCACTTATTTGTTGCTTGTATTATAATCGTCGAAGTAGATGTTGGGTCAGATTTTAATACCGTTTTTGGTCGAACAGAGCAGTACTTATTTTTAGGTTTTGGTCAAGCCTCGTGGCGCTGATCCAGAACATTGTTTTGTAAAGAAAAAAATATGTTAATTTTGCTAAGGCCTTAACCACCGCCAACTTGTATTTTAGGGACCCATTTAAATTAGAGTGAATCAACAAGAGAATTGGACTTCAAATCTAACTATTCGAAGTTATTCAGAGAAGTATGTTTGGATTAGCCTAATAAATTGTTTGATATGACAGACAATTAAGCAGTGCCAAGAAAATTTATATTGAACAAAACTAGTGAACTGTCAAAGACGAAAAGTAAAATTTGTTCAGTGTGTCATCTAAGTGTCCTTAACAGTGGTCAACTCCGCAGTTAATATTTAGATCTAAATATAATTGGATATAAAATGAACACATCATGACAACATGCAGTCATTGGAGGGACACGTGGACAAAGTGTCACACCCACATCTCCATGGCCGTTCTGCCATTGCATGATTAAAATACCGCCCTCTCGTGAAAACTGTCGCGGAATATGAATGCAAATTTAATACGAGTTGAACTGCTTCGCATCCAAGACCCTTTATAAAGGTACTTATTATTGTCATTAATAAACCCTTGCATACAAATTTTCTATGATTTGTACTTTTTGTAGATGCCAAATATTATTTTAAAACAATAAAGCATGGTGATTTGATCAACCAAAGTGGATGTTGTCATTCTCTATGATTCGTGGTGTCTTTCCCAAAGTTGGACTTTAATATCCGTACTTTAAGGCTGGCGAGGCCGTAAACTCTTCCTATTTACCAACATTGTTACTTAATTTCCACAGAAATGAAATGAAATGTTTTAAAGTAGAGGGAGCTGCCTGCACAGACTGCACTTGATGCATTCTTTTAGCAAGCCTATAGGTAATGAGTCTGAGCATAAGCCGAATTCTGCAAACAAGCGTCGAGTACGGTGAAACTTTATCAATAAATCCGTCTACGGACAGCAGGTGGCGCTATACTACTCAAGAGAGTGGCGCGAAGTAAGATACGACTGATGTGCACAACTGAAATACACTCATTAACTCATTGGTCGTATTTCGTAGTTCATAATACATGTACTTGGCTACTGCCGGAAATTACACTTGCGTAGCCTGTGGAAATGGTCGAATTGACTTACCAGTCAAGGGAAGCGAGTATGGCGCTAGAACTGCCGTCCGTGCCGTGTAACTGCCGTCCAGTTATAGCCAAGTACATGAACTCGGACGCAGTCATAGTTAATGTTGAACACTGAAAAGTTCACACCAAAACAAAACAGCGTCATCCTTTTATAATATGTAATACCCGAAACCAGGCTTGTGATATTATTATTGACCCATCGCCGTTTGCAAGTTAGCCCCGCCCCTTAGCCCAACCTATGGAATTGTGTACGTTCACTTTTGTTTGTCTCAGATTTTGCGCGTTTCGCGTTCGTTTTGTACATCATGTTATTGGACAATATTGCACAAGCTGCGTTGACGCGATAAGGTTAATTATGAGTAAATTGAGTACACTGTGCACATTTTGGAAACAGAGGGCGTTTTATTTCCCCTTTCGGTAGTTTCTTTGCTATCAAAGTTGCTGCTATTTGATTTCGATATTGACAATTTGATCGTCCTTTTCACCCATTGATTATCTTGTTTAACGCCAGTCTCATCACTTGACTCATCCCTCCTCCAACGCCGTGACGTCTTCATCGTACTCCCAAGTCTTGACTTGACATCATCATTGCCTTAAATCTCAGTCTGCGTGCGCGTAAAATGGTTGGGACCAGTGCAGAGCAAACATAATTGTACCGTTCCCTCCCCCACTGGCCCCCGTCACGCCACTTCCAAGTGATTGATGCCCCACGAGTCAACACCGGGCCAGAAAGGCACCTATTATAAGCCAACCAGAATAAAACACCCAATCGTCCCCTTGAGTCGATTCTATTATCGCGACGGTGTGTGGGCCCTTTTACTTGTGTCAACTTTGCGTCGGCCGGCATGCACTAGGCTTATAAATTTGACAGCCCGACCGAGGGTGGTGACTTTGCGTTGTTCAGACAGCCGGAGACGAACGAAGAGTGTCCCGCCCTCAGACCCGTCCGATTCTGAGCATTGTCATCACCCGCAAAGTCCTAACTGCGGTCGAGCCGTCGAATGCTGAAGACTTCAACTGAGTATTTTACTTTTCTATTTGACACTTTGCTCGCAAAATGATTTGATTTTTGAGCTCAGAAAAGTCTTCAAGTTGGGAGCAACTGCGGCAGCATGTACCGGCGTCTTTATCATCACCACAGAAGCTGCAATCCTTCATCACCTTAGGGAACATCATATCGAAATGGACGTCGAGGATCTTCACCGCCATCTGTCCTCACCCAGCAGCCCGGCTGAAACTTGGACCAGTTCGGTCTCAGACTTGCCCCTGTCCCCTACCGTCTTGGAGTATGAATCTTCTCGGCTTGAGGAGGAAACTGGCGGACTGCAGGAGGAGGAAGACGGACCGACCATCAAAGATTGTGAGACAAAGTCGGGCAAGGGAAAGCCCACCTACCACCGCCACCCCAAGCCGCCATATTCCTACATCGCCTTGATCGCTATGGCTATCCGAGACTCGCCCTCAGGCCGACTCACCTTAGCCGAGATCAACGAATACCTGATGAAGAGATTCGCCTTCTTCAGAGGTCCCTACACCGGCTGGAGAAACTCGGTCCGCCACAACCTGTCACTCAACGAGTGTTTCGTCAAGATTCTACGGGACCCAGCCCGTCCCTGGGGCAAGGACAATTACTGGACCATCAACGAGGACAGCGAGTACACCTTTGCAGACGGAGTGTTCCGTAGGCGCCGTAAGCGCCTCTCCCGAAGCAACGAGCGGGAGAACGAGGAGAGGCGGCAGAAGAGCCGTGGACAGTCCGGGGCCACTGCCGACAAACCACGGTCCAAATTCACCGGTCCGTTTAGCATCGACAGTATATTAGGTTTTACAAAATGCAGCAGAGGCCCAACTGATCAGAGGAACAATGATCAAGGCAACCAAGGTGTTGCTTCGTTCAATCTCTGCACTCCGTCAAACCAGCCATCCCCGAGCCGGCTCAGCTCGCCTAAATGTCCTCCGAGCAACGCACCGACGAACCCAAAGAGTGCCTACATGGTCTACCCGAGTCCCCGAGGTGTTCCCATTGCCTGGGTGCCCCAGACTCCCAAGTATTGCCCCTTCCCATTACTCGGTGATGTGCCGTTCCCGCACCCTACCCTGCCTATCAAGATGGCCGAAATCTTTCACCATCATCACCAGGCACGCGCTAAGAAGCGAGGACGCAGTAATCACCAGGCCATTGCCAACGACGAAGCCAGCGCATCGCATGATCCAACACATACCGATATGATCTGGCCGATGGGACGTCTGACTGCGGACCCATTCCCCTATCAAACAATACATCTCTCCGTTGCCAAGTGCAGGCAGAATCAACAGAGGGCGCCAGACTTTCATATTGACAACCTTCTGTCTTGAACTTGACCTTGTAACGTTGGCTCCATAGGCCCCGAGGTGCAATATTAAAATTGGATGCTCTGAAAGTATAGAAACCACTCTAAGTGGTTCAGAATAGTCAGTAAAATGTCAACACAATTTATAGAAAAGTGTGCCGATAAAGTGTTTCGTTTGCGTATTTCGTGACGTAGATATCAGGTCTAATAGTTTTTACAAAGACATGAGGCAAACCTTGAAATAAACTTTTGTGTTGTGAGCCTTGTTTTTTGAGAATGCAAAGGTACATGAAAATGATAGGAATTGTTATAGTAAACACGGATTGCTATAGTGCCGAATTGATTACAGTGTGCAATCAATCAAGTTGTAAAAAAACCACATAAATTAAACAGATAGAATAGAGATTTCCTTGGTAATTGTTACAATGAGCATGTTTTGTGTTGCATAGGCAATACTGCTCGTTTGTTTCAAAGTGTTGATAAGTAAGACGTGGTCAGAAAAAAAGGATTGATAAGAACAATCGGAAAGGGACTCTGTGTAACTCACTTGTTGAGAAGGAAATTTTGACCAAAGGGCAGGAAGCTCTGTTTTTTGTGTATTTTGTTTTGTTTTGCATAATTAAATCTGCAGAGAAGAGTATGAGCGACAACGACTGTTTATAAATCAATATTTTAGTCTACCAGGATGTCCAATTAATTAACCTCCACAGGCAATCAATCGTGGCCTATCGACAAAAAAATATTCCCTTCTTGCCGCTTCCATCCCCAATATCTTGTTCCGGATACGCCCGCGCTCTGAGGTCTAATGTTTGCCGCGAATTGTCAAGACCGTAATTGTCTCTATATATACATCCCTTTTGTAATCTGTAATATAGGCATCTTATCCTCTGATCAGATAGTCCTTAAAATCACATTCAATTCCTATACCAACCCCTTTCATCTTCATAAAAATTTGGCGGAATTCAAAACCCTGCTACAGTGAAATCTAATCTGTTCACCGCATAGAGTTTATTTTTGAGCTAGATAGAATTTACGAAGTGACAAATATTTCAGAATTAAAACAGGCTACAAAAGCACTCTTAAGGCCAAAAAAAAAAAGTCTCCGGTTTCTGGTATGCGCACGCGTCGCCGTAGCCATGCGCGTCGGCAAAATGAAAAAGTTTTTTTTTCAATACAAGATGATGTTTCAAAACCGCCAAACTCACTGGTTTGACTGGAATTCTGCTGCTGCACAATTTTAACGTGTTTTTAGATGGGGTTATGATCGAGAATAAGATTTATGTGGCCTCTCTGGACTCCCATATATTTGCACTAAGTTAAGTCGGGCACCATTTGCAGTCATCAGCCGACATTTGAAGCCAAAAAAAAAAAAAACAGGTAAAAAAAAAAAAAAGCCGCGTCGCCGCACCACTTTTGGGGCAAGCTCCATACCAGAAACCGGAGACTTTTTTTGGTCTAAGCGCTCTCTGTTTCTGTCTCGGCGTTTGAGAGTAGTTGCCTATTTCACGGCGGTAAAACTTTATTTGTCAACCCAGCGAAATTCGACCTAATGACATGGAACTAATCACATCGAACAAAAGTAAACATTAATGGAGCTTTTTAAAGAATTTGAAAAATGAGTAAATTACGTGTAACTTACGTGTAATCACATTTGAAAATATCACCAGCGTGCAAAATGTTCCATATTTGTTAGGTCAAGCCAACAAAGCAAAACCAGAACTTCGTTTTCCGAAAAGAAAACATTGGTGTTATTGACAAAATTACATCGAGCAAAGATGGGACTAGTCATTAATATTAAAAGTTTTCCGTCCGACTCAATGTTTTTGAGAACAAAACTTGAAATGGATATCACGAGGAAGCGACGGTACAACATGGCGGAGGGGGACTTCATTTGACGTAAAGGGATACTCTTTTACCCCCTTTTCGTATATATCTCTTTTTATATTTCACAAATGGTTTTATTTCTAAAAGAAAAAAAAAACACCTCAAAAAACCCCTCATGGCCCCCGTTGCTACCCCTCCCCAGATCCGTCTTTGCTCCCTGAGCTTACTAAACCAACTGTTGACAAGGCAGCATTATTTGCCTTGCTACCCCGTACCGGGGTGACGGTTTCTCCACTCCGGCATCTCGTGTGATTTACTTTACGTAACGGACTCAGACCACAGCCTTGCCTAGTACAGTAGCAACCGCCTACCGTTTGCTGCCTGATATCATCGGTAACCTAGCACGCGGAACCCGCTATACCAACGTGCCTGATGTCGACAGGGGCTAATGAGAACATTCAATTTGGTAACGGTTATAGACGACTGATCTTTCAAGTTAGAAATAAGGTCTGAAATAAAATCATCACCCTATCCATGATGATTGGCCTTGTTTGGCCCAAATGTGTACCGAGCCTACCCAATAAAACAAGTGCGAGTGCACAACATGTTTTGGACGTGTTGCAAGAAGTTTGGCATGAAAGTCTTGCATGAAATCGATCAAAATGATCCCTGCCAGAGCTTAAAAATGCGACGTTGAAAAATTCGACGCCGATGGCACATATGGAACACCATACTTTTGGTCAATTTTCGGGGACAGACAGACAGACAGACAGACCGTGAGACCGATCGACCACCAAGTGGCATGTAGAAGCTCCTGCCAGAGCTTAAAATTCAAAAGCTACTAGCAGCTATACATGTGCCTGCAGATCATCAAGATTTGAAAAGTTCGCGCAGAGAATGCGTCGTGGCGACAAATGCATTGTAAAGTAAAATTCAATCAACTTGACTAAAAACAGAGTGTCTACAAAGAAGATGAAACATATCCTCTACAATATGGTTTCATCATTACGACTCGTCGTGGCCGCAACGGCTGCAGAAGCAAAGCTCAAAACTTTTTCATTCACCGAATTCTTAAAAATAAAATGTCCAACCGTCGACCCATTTTTACCTGTTCAGCGATTTCGACTGGAATGAAATCCAATTAATAAAATTATTGATTTGATTTCCCCTACCCGTTTCAGACATTCCTTTGAGGTCCGCATCCCCACTAAAAAAAAATGGGCGGCAAAGTAAATTGTCCATATCTGAACTCGATTTTGCGTTACTGTCATGCTATGACTCCGCGCCAACTGTGTTATTGTACATTACACGTTATTATCCGGCTATGTTTACACAAGTCATTATAATGACTATTGCGTATTGTCACGAAGCGTCTGACATGCTGCTCTGTACAAGCATGCATGGGCATTGTCAACCTTGCACCCAGGTAACGCTGCTTTGCGGATCACCGACCCCTGCAACTGGGGAATCAATACTTGAAGTGTTTGCCAATTCAAAACTGATTTACGTTGATATACGGTGACTATGGTGAATGGGACGGAGGAACAAGAAACTTGGTGGGTACGGGTGGAGGGTAGTCTGAGTATCACCCGTTCTACGGAGCGAGCCGTCTATTACATAGACTAGGTGGAGGGCATCTCCCTCCAAAAATTCGACAGATAAAAAAAAAGAATAAGAATAATTATAAAACCAAAGAAGGAGTATTGTTGTGGTCTGTACTCATCCCCTTCCCTCCGCAGATTCGTGAAATACATGGTTCCACCACGCTGTTCAAATCTGCAGCGGCCGGGCGGTCGGTCGGTTGGTCAGCCTCTTCTTACCACAAATCCTAGGTGTGCCTCTGTCTTCTTGCGTTCCTCTCCCCGAAAAAAATGTTGGCTCAGGATCCGACAAATCTCATTTTTAAACTTAAGTACAGCGTTGATACGTCTCGTTTTTATTTCTTTGTGTAATGAAAATGATTAATACAATTCATAAGATGGAATTTGCGTCGGGGTGATGTAAATCAATATTGGTTTTGCCCTTCACCGACGTGTAAACTAGTATACTCAGTGTGTCACCTCCCGAGTGAAAGTTGGACAAAAAGTCACTCGGGTGGGACTCGAACCCACGACCTCCTGCTTTCTAATGCAGACGTCTTACGATTTACAAATTTATACATATAACGACAAGTAGTTTCCTCATGGTCATCTGCAGTGTGACATCAAATCAAATGGGCCTAAATGGCTCTAAACTTTATCGAATGAAATCTGTGCCAGGTGCAATCATAGAAATTAAACAGCTTTTCCTTTCATTTTTCGATTATAAAAAACTGGAAATTCAATCAACGACGCCTTACACATTGCGCCGCTATAACGGTCACCCGGACTACGCCACGTACATAGCTAGGAAATTATCAAGCTATCAAAGTACAATAGCGTTACACTTTTGACCAACAATCAAATTCTCAAGCAACACCATTTAGCCGGCTTATAAAATGGTCTCTTTTTTAATTAGGTTGGGCTAAAATGTGGGCAAGAGTCCGTGACGAGGTCTAGGGTGGATGGGATGCACACACCGCATCGCTGGCAAAGTGAGTGGGCGGTGAGTTAGACCTGCACGCCCCATCGCCTCGGGCGCGAAGCCACGGTCATTATGACTGTTGTCCGCGGAACGAGTGGCCCAGCTAACGCGGCCCGAGCATCGTGTTCTCAGGCCGGACACTGATGCGACCGGCCGTGGGCTGATGAGACGGTCTTCTCCCGGCCACGGCTGACTGCAAATCGGTTCTCTACGTCGATGGTCTCCCAGTCAGAAGTTCACGGCGATTGTCATTTTCAATCAATTATCTAATTCGGTTAACCTTGCCCATATTCAAAGTAACTTAAAAGTAGTTTTATGGGTAATTGTTAGTCAAGTAGGCCCTGAGGGATCTATATCAAACGTGACATATGGTTTCAGAAACTGAAAAGAATAAATTTTACACCGTAAAATGGCACACAGAACCAATTATCCTTCATGCGAATCACCTGCTATTGGCCATTAATTTCAAATAACAATGTACGAAAAATAGTCATTGATATAGTTGGAATAAAAGTACACAAATTACATCAAAGTCCAAGTAATGAGGGTTTTAATGGTCAACGTAAGAAGTGCAACCCTATATGCAAATTATTTGGGTGCTTGTCGCAGACTTTCGCCAATACATTTAACAAAATTTGTCAATTTGATCACGAAAAAACAAACGTGCCTTTTATCAACAATAATGTTGAAATGTACACTGCAATTAAAACAAATTGTAAGGAGTCAAAGACGCAACAATCCCCATATCACAGTGGTGTGAAATTTGTTGAATACATTGAACAAAGTTTGAGGCCCAACCACATAGACCATAGAGCTATAGGATTTAATGATGCTCAATGTGCGCAACCGATTGGAAATCATATAACGTGACTGTTTCATGTGCAGAAAGAAGATTGCATGCCTATGTTGTTTCAATGCGACAAGACGACGATGTGCTTGTTTGCTTAAATGGAACCGTCCTAACACGCAACAGCCGTTGATCCGAGATCGACAAAGTAGATAACCTGTTGTTATAAATACACTTGTAATATCAATCGCGTGTGTATGGCTTTTGACCGTGTTGACAGATATGATTTCCCCATAACGATCAAACTCCAGTTATTACCCGCCTTTATTAGTGAACTTGATTAATTGGATCAATACACACACATAAATGAGATAAATTACCCTTCTAATGATATCGGAACATGCTCCGAGCATAGAGATTGGGTGTTTGGACCTATTACTTGAATGCAAAAAATTGCAGTGCTTTACCTGCAGACATTGACCGACTTATTAGTAGGGAGTTAAACTTTGTTGATATGGAGCGTGAGGGGGGGGGGGGGGGGGGGGTGTATTTTCATTGTTTTAAAGGGAAAGTGGTTAAAATAAAGCTTGGACTTTCTCTATAAACACTGAAGTTGTACTGTCTCTATCGAACTAATTCCAAACTGGTAGTTTTTTGAAAACAAGCATTTTATTTGACACAGTACTAAATTAAGACTGCATGTGCTCTTCCCTTTCCTTTTTCCTTTAGTAATAAGATTTGCCCTTCAAGGATTTAAATTTATTGTTATTCAAAGAAATTCATTTTCATTCGATTCTTTTACTCAAAATGTACCCCTGTAAGTACCGAATAAAGATAAACTTGTCCTCCCGCCAATAGTATCGTCTCCACGGCAACAACTAATCCCTCATCCCTGGTTGCGCAAACGCCACCCTTTCACCAGCTCGGCCCTATCATGATTGTATCGCAGAGTGAGCAGTTATATTTAGCATGGTCTCCTTTGATGCATAGCTGTTTGATGTTTGTATTACAGTGAGTGCCGGACAATGCTGACCAGACGATGGCCGTGTTTGGGCTGTCCGGGTACCCGTCCGTCTGGTTTCCTGGGCCCGCTCGGCACTGTTTATTTACCGTAAACCGTTGGAGATGTGGGCACAACGGATAGAGACAATAAGCACACTATTTGCAGATGGATCTCATAAACAGCAAAAAGACTGCAAAGTTTGTTATTAGAGTAATCTCGATTTACTTAATAGGTTCGACAAGAAGTGACTCAGCACTTCGTGACACCGCCGCTCTTAAGAAATTCGCACTGTGTCATCTTATTTGTTCATCCGAGATTCAGGTACATTCGAATGAATATGGAGGCGGTATAACCTTCTCAGTCCGTACCCGGTGGGGGGGGGGGGGGGGGGGGGGCGGGGGGGGGGGGGGTGCGCTGGGTCCTGGCGCACCCCAACCTATATCAATTTCGCAACAGTGCACCCAACTTGTTTTTTTTGGTATGACGGTAGATGCTACTGCCGATACAATCCTCCATATACAATGTATCCCAAATTAATATTAACGATAATCGTTGCCTCAGCCAATAGCTCCAAGATATTGATCATCCACGGCTCATTTCACTTCAATTCGATAGTATAGGTTTTCCCGGCAATTTAAAAGAATTTTCATTCAAATTCACCAACTCTAACATTCAATTTCGTCCATGAAAATTTTCACACGCTTTTACCAAAACCAATTTAGTCATTTACCATTCAAAATTCATCATGACAGATCAAATTTGTCTAAGCTGTTGCCGAATGGCAGCATTCAGAGATCAATTTCGTCTTACATAAATCAGTAAGACGATTTTGATTTCTGAATAACAAGGTCTAGATAGACGAGACGAAATCGAACATTTCGGGACGAAAGCGTGTGCTTATTGTTTGAATTTGCTTGAACTGAATTTGAAATTGTCCGACAAAAGACGAAATTAAACATTGGAAGTGCACTTAGTCGATGTTGATGGACGAATTTGAATATTAGAAACGGTGAATTCGAATGATAAACGTTTTAAAATAGCCGGGAAAACCTATAGTATACGTACTTCAGGGAATTGGCGTTAAATGCGGCGTTCATGAATTTGTATGCACATGTTTAAACAGCGCCCCCTGGAGTAAGATGGATTCATCGCAAGTCAGTCATGAGTCATTCAAGTGACAAGCTCTATGCTTTCACAGCTCGGCCCTATCATGGTTATAAACTAACCGATTTCGATCGAAATGAACACTTGTTGCTCTCTAAAACGCGTTTCCCACGAAATGTTCACAGTTGGAGAGGTCATTTCACAGTATGAAATAAACCTGCAAAACTTTACCTTCAAAAGAAGTTTCAGAGTAAAGAGTTTGATCCCTGAAAATCGAGTGCTAAACTTGATTCGAGTCAAACATCTTTCTTTTCGAAAACATTGCTTTAAACACTTAATGTTCTCATTATTGTGAGGCTGTGAGACCTTCTTTCCCAGAGTGAATTTGCTTGACGTGCATAGAGTGCGGAGCTATCAACGGCACACATTTCGGTGGCTTTATTCACAGCTTTAGAAACATGTATATAGACAAGGCAAAAGAAATAAGATGCTGTGTCAGATAAAAACATCTTTCTACGTAAGTGTAAGACATCTTGTGGATTTCTGGTGACCTAAACAATTGAAATATGGTTAGTTCATTGTCCTTCCTCTATGATTAGTTACTTAACAAACAAAAACATTATTTTAGCGATCTCCGAACAACTGTATACCACTAATGAATGTTGCCGCTTTTCATCCGCCATTTAATACGTGTGGCCGAACTTGGAATTGACTTTAGATAGACTCCATTGCAGCAAGGGACTTTCGGTGTAGTTTCTATTCCTCAACCTCTCTTACCGTGACTAGAGTTAATATTTGTTGTCACTTTTACCTCGCATAGTGGATTTCCTTCAATGCCCTCAGGTTTGCCCAAAAAATGAATCAATAACGAGCCTTGGAAAATGGTTTCATTAAAATGCGATATGTTGCGCTCGGTGAAATCGTATTCATTTCTGCAGTATGTGCGCTGGAAGTGAAGCGCAGCACCCTGTGTTTTTCCCCCAGGGTGATTCTTTCAGGGTTTCCGCTCCACGATACCGTGTGCCGGTCCATCAGCCGATCCGTGAGGCCGGGGGAAGACGAGCACGGAGCCCCCTGCACGGGCCGGTGAGCGCATTGCGGAAGGATGTCGGCGCGGTAACATGACTTCTCCATTACGTCAGTTTGGTAGAAAAGACAAAAGATCCGGAGTCGATCAGATCTTCTCGTCAAATTTGTTCTTTCATTGAACTTGTTGATTGTATCGATTGGGAAAATAGTGAAAATAGGCGATGCACAATGATATATACATTTCTAAACAAGATTGGCGATGCAGATATCAGGGATAACAATATTAGGCCTATGATTCAAAGGAGAGCCCATCGACAGAGACTTCGTCTCTTTTGGGCGATCCTTTGGGAGCTGTTAGGTTCTTTTTGTTTTCTATCGTTGTCCTTTAAATTGTTTGTCTTGGTTTTTACTGTTTATTCCGAGAATTAAAGTAAATTTAAATGACACGCTCCATACTAAGAAGAAAACTTAAGTATTTCCTCGAGAAAATAGTCTCCGAGCAGGATCTAAAGAAAATGAGCGTTTTCTCGAAAGCTGAAACATCAAATGATTAATTTTTAAAACAAATAACAAATATTTGTGTTGCTTTTATTTGAATCCGAAAATGCTCCAATGAACTCTCTTAATTCCAAAGGGTGAAATTAGGCCGGACTAGACGTTTTAGAGTGAAAATCACTCTCATTTTCGATTGACATGAAGTCTGAAAAATGAACCACTTCAGTCGAAGCTTGAGTGAAACCTCGATCTTTACGATTGAACAAATTTTACTCTAAAACGTCTATTTTCCGACTGTGGGAGTGAATCTTCACTCGAGTGGAGTGAATTTTCACTCTTTAGAATTCAGAGAGAATGCAAATAGATCGACCGTACATTACTTCAGCTGTCACAAACGGGGTTGTGTAAGGCAAAGTCACAGACGCCGGCAACGCCGAAATTTGGCCGAAAGTGAGTTTCGGCATATACCTGCACCGACATGATACAACGGACTGACTGGGCTTGAATAGAAAGAAAACGACGCATTAATTGTTACAGCTGGTTGAACAAATCAATGTCTGATAGTCATAAAGATGGGTCTGGATGTCAGTCTCCGTGATTTGTGCCCTGCCTTGTCGTAATAGACATGCTTGCAGAACACGTGCAACCATGCTCATAACCGACTCCGTCTGACGGACCACCATGGGCCAAGGCTCGTATGAGGCGGTCCACCCAGCACCCCACCGCATTGTTACCAGACCCATACTCACCATGCTATCTACCCTGGCTCCAAAGCAAAGGAAGACTTCTATTGGACTTTTTTCTCTCCACCCTTTCTCTTTTCTCTACGGAGTAAAGTTAATTGATTTTGTGCTGAGCGCAATTTGAGGCGAGCTGGGGTTCCGAGGAGCCAGTGTCCCGGAGTACAAACTCAAGAGAATACCGCACGTGGCACGCTCCGTCTTCGCCATTCAGCCATGACTAGGATTAGCCCATTAGATGCCTATAATAGTAAAATTATACGCGGACCGGTGTTTTTCCCAATATTGGCACGGCGACCGCCGGCCCACAGTTTCATTGCATAGCCAGTATTTGTCTTGGACAAGCGGGAGGGATGAATGCGATCTGATGCGGGCAGGCCGTCACGCACGAGCCCGGATGGTCCGCGATTTAACGTTGGACTTGACGAATAAATACACGCGTTGTGTTGTGGGGCGGTGCGCGATGTTGCTGGGGGGAGGTCGAGGCGAGAAAAACCCCCACCGCCGGGCCCAATCTCGAGAACAAGTAAGACGACAGAGACGGAGAAAAAAAACACGACACACACACAACTTTTTTTTCAGCGAGGCAGAAATTGCAAACACTCTGTTTACTTTATACCGTCTGAGAGCTTCGGATTCTTATGAGGAGGCACTAGGAAATTAATATTTTTTTTGGGAAAATGCAATGAAAAATGCATAGGAGGTGTTGGCTCGTGTTTGGAGTTCTCGGGTAGCGTATTGGTCCAAGGCAAGCCACGTTTTATAAGTCGATTTGGACCAGAGGCCCCTCTTTTTTGACGGAATAATGGGCATTTTTTTTTCATGGGTCCCGAGTGAGCTGTTTGTTAGGGGGGGGGGTGGTACAATTCTCCTTCAGGGAGAACTCTTTGCGTCTCGCTTCGCCGCAGACGCCTTGAGGAGATCTCAGATATCGTGAACCGATGTGGCGAAGGACGAGCAAAGCAGTGCGGTAGGGGGCACGTACCCTATCGAGGCCTGTGCCCCCATACCCCCTGCTCAGAAGAGGAAAAAGAAGCTCCTTATCAAAATTGTGACCGTACACACAATTGAATACTTCCCAAGAAATTGAGGACCTTCCAAGTGCCTTTCACTTTGTACCAAAGTTGCGCCACTAGACAAAAGCCGCATCAGGTTATCTTTGGAGATGTTGGTCAAACTTGTATCCTAGATTCCTTACTTTTATTATTTCATTCGTGTGTTACTGTTTCTGCATGTACTGAGACCTTTGGAAAGAACTTTGCCACTGTAGGGTGTTTCGATATCTGAATCTAAAAAGAAGTAACAAATTCTACTTTGTAAGTGCGTGGTTGTTCATCCGATGCATCCTTTATATAAAGGACGGCGGGCAGGAAAACTCGTCTAACTCCCACTCCAAACATCGCAGTTGGTGATGGTATATGACACGTAGCGAGTTATGACTTAGAAGCAAACTTGTACATTGATGTAAGAAAACTGATTAAAGCCCAGATTCTGAGACAGCACCATCTGTGCTGCATATAATGGAATAACTGCGGACACCATTTTTCTGTCCAACAGTGTGTTAACTTGTTGATCTTCAAATTCCCTAAAATGATCTCCTCATTTCATGTCACCGTTATGAGAAAAAAAAATCCCAGGAACTGAACAGTTTTTACGCCCAATGCGCAGCTAAACTGCGCTATTTGCTCAGAAATTGTGAAAAGAAACCGCACTTAGGCTATATCATCAGTGGAACAACCAGCAATATTTGCCAGATTTTGAATAACATTAATAGTGACCAATGGAGCGAGGGGTGATATAAAAAGGTCAAGAAAAGAAAAGCAATGATTGGGATGAAAGAGTGGCACATGATTTTGTTTTGTTGGGGGACACCGCAGGATCCAGTTCCGAGTGATTTCACGCGATAATACGGCAGCGCGGTCATTGTGCCGGCCATGTCCGAGGCACGACTGTACGGCGGCACAGGGCCGGCCGTGCTTGCGCTTGGCGAGGCCGAGGCGGTTTATTATACCGTGTCCGCGGTCAGTTGCGGCCAGGCTAAACCCCGTCACACTTGGCCGCGGTGAGCACGGTCATTCACAAACCACCGGCTGCACCGTGTTCGTATCAAGAGTGCCTGTTGTGTATATTATCTCTACTTCAAGGGCTAGTCAGCAAGTCAGTCGGCCGAACGCACGGGGGGCACTGGCCACCACTAAAGGGTCATTCAAGTTTGTTTAATTTGGGTCCTTTTACGATTTCTCTTGTATATACATTACCTTTCTTTTAATTCTAAATTGACGTTTTTCATATTCATATGCTATATATAGGTTTCCTTGATGCTTAAAATTATACACTGCTCAACTGACTTTTTATCCTGGATATTATATAAATGTGTCCGTCCCGTTTCCGTCCTTCGAAATTTCGTCATTCTTCTTTATTCTATCCTGTTTCAATAAGGTATTAAATATTTCACTTTTTCTTAATTTGGAATCAATAAACCATATTAAGACGCGTGTAGAACTACTTCGTGTGCACTGTATGCGTGCTTTGAAACGATGATGCATTTACCCTTGCACTATAGTAATACTATTTTAAGGAGGGGGGGGGGGGGGGGGGCGGACATCTGCAAGCGGTATAGAAAGTCCCTAAATCTTAGAGTCTCTAGTCCGTGGAGCATTCAGTGACATCACAGGTCGGCAACAGCGCCCTCAGTTGTGGGAAAATAACGTGGGGAATAACAAAAGTGAAAATAGTGGTGGTGGTGTTGGTGGAGTGATGGTGGTGATGGTGAGAAAATGATGGTGACGGTGTTTGTCAAGATGACTGCGTCGATGCCTTGCATATTAACCTCATCTTCTTCTTTTATGACCACTGAGAAGCGAAGTGAACTAAAACCACGCTTGTCCCGCGCATCACTTCGTGTAATCTCAAGCTGTGCGCCTACTTGTAAACCGGATGATGCCAGCGAATGTTTCCTTTGGAAACTCTTTCTTCCTTTCTTCATTCGTCCATACTCTGACTGACTTGCCGATGCCCACTTTCTGAAGTACTGGAAGTGCCCACACAAACCACCACCAATATCTCGAGATTTGTAATAATGCATACCCGGGGTACCATAATACCGGCCCCCAATGTTTCGGCTGGCACGTGGAGCGGGGGACGCCCACGGAGAGCTCCTAAATGGGCCGCAATTCACTCCTTGCAGGTGTGCGGAGCTCGCCACTCCAGTCAAACTTGGGTTTCTAGTGTTCGTCGAACGCCAGGGAAACGGTTTCCCCCCTTTTGGCGTGTTCCCACTCTCTGTCTTGTTGTTTCGCGAGCGAAAGGCCGGACCGCGTACATCATCGAGATGCTGCACGGGGTGCTGCAAGCCTGTCCTGGGCCTTACGGTGATAGACGACACGGTGTATTGATGGCGAACTCGTAGAGAGACAGAGACGCAGAGCCTTGGAAAGTCAGGTGTCTCTAGACCGATGAATGTGAATTCATCAATCCTCCTATCATTCCTCTTGCCCCTCTCACTCACCCCCCCCCCCCTTCGCCAAACCTCACGCCCTGGGAATCATTGCTCGGCAATCGGGCGGCTGACGGACCGAGCCCCTTATTAGATCCCCATATACCCCCGCTGGTGTCTCGTTTCCACACGTGCGGCCAGTATGCGAAGGTGCAGCCATGAATAATCAAGGCTGATTGAAACTGTATATTCGGAACATGATGCATGGGTTTACAAGCGAAATGTCAACGGCTTTCTATTTATGACGGCGTATACATGGGAGGCGATTTTGTGGCAGCGCACTTTTTTTTAAAAGCAGGGTCGCGCCGAGAGAAACCCTACGGTACCGCGAACTGAAAGCCGGCTGGAAGCGATGTGATTTGCCGACAGAAGAAAAGAATAATTTTACTTCTGAACTCGCGTGTTAGGCTTAGCTGAGCTTTTTTTCTGGGGGCTACTTTCAAAGATACGGCTCGAAACCTTTTCGAAAATTAGTTCACTTATTTTTTTGAAGAAAAGCTAAACTTTCTGCACTTATAGAACCTTTTTTCCGGGGAGGGAATTTAGCCAACCATCCACCGTGGCAGCAATTGGGCAAAACTGCAGATTCGTGATGTTGTGCCTAAAGTGGGGAAGGTTCAGCTTTCAACCTAAGTCATAATTAAGCTGCGATTTGTAATTAGTATTAGCGTATTTTGGCCCCAAAATGGAGTTTTAAAATATTGATGAAATGCAAGACATGATTGTTCACTTTTATTCCTCTTCCGTGTGTGAATGCAAGGAACGGTCGAAGGTATAATTAGAAAGAAGTTGTCTTTACAAAAAAAGACACTGAGTGTGTAAAACGGAAAACAATTCCACAAATTTAATTTAGCGAAAAAGCGGGACTTTTTTGCAATATTAAGGATTTTGAAAAAAGGACTTCTTCATCCATAGTAGGCCTATTACATATTTATTTAAAATTTAAAAAGTAAGCTACAAACGTTACAAAATAATGGCGACAATTCTGGGGAAAAAAGTACGCATAGAAAGACGATAATTCAAGAATGGGAGTTAAACGAAAAGAAAAAGCAAATCTACAACATTGCTCTCGCAAAAATTCTGAATCGAGAAAAAGTGGCTGTGACATGAAAGTGTCAAATATCAGAAATATAATCGATGATGCATCATTTCATAAAGGTTATTACTTTTTCTTGTTCTTTTTATTTTTATCGTAGTCTGCCTTATAAAAAACAGCGGCAAGTTTACGAAGTTGGTCCAATGAAAGTTAGCCCGTGTCGATTTCACGTTTTACCTCATCAACAATAACAGTGTAAACACTTGCAACTTCACACATAAAAGCCTTCAAATTGACCCCTTTCACGGCGTAATTATGGATTTGTATTATCAAAAAAGTAAGTATTCTTAGGAAGTACAGGGCTGCGGTCAGGCCTGAGGCTGCAGATCAATCCAAGCAGCGGGAGTAGAGCCCACCGAGCCCAACGGGCCTCGGGCGGTAAACTCTTCCCCGCTGATTGCTCCATTTGACGGCGGAGCGAGTCACGCGGCCACGGTGAACGAGAGATGAGGACCGACAGAGAAAGGAAACAAGGGTAAAAACCTTAATGATGTAATCTTATTCATTCTTTTAGCCCATTAATGGGAGTGTCATGGGTATTCAGATGATCAGTATTTTGTCAATCATACATCTTTTACTTTTGCATCAGTGAGACGTGATTGCAGGACATTGTCTGAGCTGAGAAGACCATTTATTAAGGGGTGTGTTGTACTTTTCACTCCTGTCAAATCTGATAGACGACCGTGAATAAATTGATTTCTAACCATGGGAACAAGCTTCATTTCCCCCTTCAAACAAAGTCAAGTTGGCCCATCGACGCAACTCGTTATATTTCTCTGTCTGCATGGTGTTTGCTTGACCGTCCTTGGCCCGCTTTCTCTTGACCAAATTGTCTCCTTTGCCTGTTCTGCAGGTCTGGCCTCTATTTTTGTCTAGTCTCCCATCAGGTTTTGTGACGCACTTCGGGATGGAGAAAGTAACTTAACGTGCTATCATACCCCGTGTTTAGACGGTAGTGTTTTGTTCCGCTGTAGGATAGGCATGCATACGATCGACTGAAACGAGCGTGTCCGAAATGCTCGTTAGGCTCATTTTCCCCCCGAGGAAATAATAGCAGGATCAACGCAGAACGATCTGACTATCATAAAATCACGTGTGCAGAGCCACGGTCGAACGTCCGATATAGCCTAACATGCAAATTTTATGCGACGTCAGTTCGATCAGAAATGTGGACTTATCTGTTGATTGGTCATTTGGAGGCCATGTTTTCGTAATACAACAACGGGTTACCGAAAGACCCGATATTAGGAGGCGTCCGCTGAATGGTCAGAATCAAGACGCAGTCTTGTTTTGCATAATTAATCGACGAATCTGTTCACATAGACCCTTGCTGTGCAAGGGGATAATATGCGATGTTCGGTTCGGATGCGAAACCACGACAAAACTGGACAAACTTCAACTTGAAATTCTCACATCCCTGATAGAATCTAGCACGGAAACTTAGATGTTCAGTCAAAATAAAATGTCTACATTTACTGTCTTTTCCCTTAATTGACAAATAAAGACAATCTTTACCGAATGTATATAAGCTTTCTCCAAGACAACTTGATTGGTCCGTGATTTTGCACATGATGGGCCTATACTTGTACTATAAATAAAGGCAGACAAAGTAGACAAGCTTTTGTAGGTAGAGGTAACTGAATCTATTTGTCCAGTGCAAATCTGTACTTGTTGAGTAAACTGGTCGTGGCTACCAACCGAAATTCCACGAGTAAAGTTTACCCACGCGCATTCTTCAGTCCGTATTTCGAATCTCCTAGCAAAGTGTCCGACTTGTTGACAGACTACGATTGGAATTTCATCAGCGCATGAACGTCTGACAAAATATCTTATATTACGCGTATATACACAATAGCGTAACTACGGGGGGGGGGGGGGCCGCCCCCCCCCCCTTGGATGTCCGTGCCCCGGGTCCCCCAGCCATTTGAAATCTTGAATTGAAAAAAAATACATATCATTTGCCTTCAATGCCCCCTTGAAAAATTGGTGCACCCCCAGGTGCAGATCCAGCCCCCTGTCCCTGCCCCTCCCCCCCCCCCCCGCCAAAAACCCCCAAAATATGACAAATATACTGATAGGCTAATTATATGTCCGGTTGTTCGAAACAATCGGACTCCGAGGCGTAGCCAGCTTGGGGGTATAATATAGTGTGCATGATGCGCACTATTGTCCGATAGTGTGCATGATCGTCCGATTTGAACAGCGCCCCCATTGGTAGATGGTTCCAGCCCTTCCCCATTACTTTGTGATTTTACGAAAAAAAAACTTCTTACATTTCAGCACTCATGGAGTGCCCTTTGCACGAACCCCCCCCCCCCCGCAAAACTGAACCTCTTACGCCACTGGGACATAAACAGCATCTGACGGGCAATGACGCCCACCCCCGCAAAAATTCCTGGATCCGTCCCTAAATAGGCCTTTGTCTTAATTTACAACAATGATATACGATAATGATATTTTTTTCTTTCGATTTCACTGACGAGTACCGCTGACGAGTACCGCGTCATCTTGAAGGCGTTGTGCCAGCTATTGGTCAGATAGGCGCCATTGAAGGGGGCCTCCGTGTGTGTACAGAGTGGCGTGCTCTGATTGGTCAATAGGGGCCTGTTACTAGTGGTCAAGCGAACCACTCCCCCCCCCCCCCCCCCCCCTCTCTTTTCACTAAGCTATCATTATCGTGTTCACTATCAATGGGGGTACGGAAGCCTCAACCACACTATGCAAAATGTTCATCAAAAATGGCATTAACATCTAATAGATGTTAATGCCGCTGTGTAGGTTAAAGACAGAAACATTCACAAGAAAAGTCCGTTGCGATATTACTTCATTTTCACATCTCATGCGTATTTATTGAACATCGATATATAATTATATACACCCGCATTTGATCGCGTGGTTCGAGTCATAAAATGGAAACACCATATTAAATCTCTGTCACTGATAACTACGGAGCTCTAGAGGTGCCATCCAAGTTGTTGAGATCCTGCCATCCAAGATGCTGGGATGACAACATCTTACTCTTAAAATGTCGACATTCTGAGATAATAATTTATCAAGAGATGATCACATCTTAAAACTAGGATGTTTACATCCTGAGATAATTACTTCCAGGATGAAGACATCCTAAAAGTCAAATGTCGACATCCTTTAGTGGAGTGCAGTGGTGAGAAAGCAATGTAACTTTTAGGAAGTCGTCATCCCGTGATAAATCTTCCCAGGTTGTCGACACCCTACTCTAAAGATGTCGATATCCATTGATAAATTATTTCAGGATGTCGACATTCTTGTTTTACCATGTCGTAATTCTGTGATATATTAACTCGAGATGTTGACATCTAATACGTGCAAGATGTCGTCATCCCGTGATAAAATTTATCTCAGGATTTCAACATATTGGATGGCACCTCAAGAGCTCCGTAGATTAGGTCTATACGGTTGGGTGGCATTTCCATGCACAATTTGCAAATCCGTAAAATAAAGCCCCAAATTTTTCCAAATCTTAAATCGTGTGTACTTGTTCAACAATAATGGGAAATATAGGGAAATTAAGAAATACGTGGTGTTTATTTTCACTTAAGACACTTGTTTTCAAAGGGTTAGTTATCGTATCTGTAGCCACATAATGTTTTTTTGGGGGGGAGCAAGTCTCTTCAATATTGCCCTCCGCTACCCAGTCACACATTAATTGGATGAGAGCAGTTGGATGCTCATGCTTAATAAATAAGGATTAAATCAGAAAAGAAATAGATTTTGGCGCGTACAATTTAGTTTGTAAATGTAGGCCTATGAACATTCATCGATTAATTTAACTTTTGTAAGTGAAATGATGAGTTAATTCTCTACAAAAACACGCTCCTCCAATTTTTTTTTAAAATACCACGGACAGAAACTCCGTCATTGTTCTCTCTTTTCCCGTGCTTCAAACCCGTGTAATGTGCTTCAGACCCGGCAGCCATTTTGGAGGTGTATCCTGCCTTTGATCCACAGGGCTGAGTGTTATTCAAGGTCGTCAATCGCTTCTCAAAACTGAGGAGGGGGGGGGAGGGGAAACATACCTTGATCAGAACTAATGCGAGTGCGAAACGCGAAGCCCTAACGGCGTGGGGTTCGGGGCCCCGAAATTTGTTTCGATTGTATAGACGCTCTGTGGTGCGAACTGAGGCAATTTCTGATCACTTTAACCAATTTGTTTTTAGCACAAGATCATAATTTAAACATCAATTTCGAGTTTGGAGACTGTGAATCAGCTATTCTGAGCTACTGGAATCAAATGTAGGCTGCAAGTTTTATTCGTGGACGAAAGGGGGGGGGAAGGGGGGGGGGGGACAAACGATATGATACCCCCTCACTCTGCAAAGTGCATGGGGGGGGGGGGGGGAGAGACATGTCTCCCCACCCCCGTCACCCACCGATTGACGCCCATGGTTATTAGACATATTACGATTTCATTGTCAATTATTGAATTAACATGATAAACAAAAACACCTCCAAGATAGCTTTTGTATGCGAATACAAATCTAATATTCCCATCTCCTTTATAATCGAAAAAATACAATTTTTTTTTATGTCATCCCATCAAGTATGTTACAGATTTGTGTGACCTTGCATAATTATGAAACCGTGCAGGGTGACCATTTTGTTTCTATGTGTAATATAATACAACATATACCACAGAGAACACTTTTGCTTCGTTCGGATTGGTCGAAAATATATGAATATTAAGCAGACCGTATCACAGCATGACTGATTTACTATTAATCCGCGTGACCAATCAGAGACGAAGCAGACCACAGCACGCCTCATATAAATGTCACGGTTACCCCACTGCACATCAGTAAGTAAATTTTTACCGTTCCCATGCCCAGGCTTCATTCCAACTCGGGTTCCATTATTTTAAGGCCACTGATTAATGTCGGCGCTAGTCTGCTGTGTCCATGGTTCTGCAATAAGCATTCTTATTATGTAGCTTATAAGCATGCATTCCCCGTGCTATTTTGGAGTTTAATCTCGATAAATAGATGTTTTTGAATTGCTCCCCTAGCAATATAAAAGTTATTTACTTTTGAATAAGACATCGAACGCAAAAAAATCCACCGACGTTTAGTTATTGAATTATTTCTTCACAAAATTCCAATTATTGGCTGCAACATAATAATTCGGCTATTGCAGGGCGGGTTAATTAATTTTGTACGCAAAATTGAAGCACGGTTTTCAGAGGGTTGCAGCACGGATCCACATTGCAGCACCCAAAATCAGAATCTGAGTAGTTTTTTTCGTCAAAACAAAACCCACAAATTGAAAAGTTGTTAGGAGAAAAGAACATTAATGTTTTGGAGAGCTCGGGTGTGCAACCTTATTTGCCTCGAGTCTCTCCACGTGGTTGAAGCTTTAAAGACCTGAAAATCATTGCAGGGCCACAGACTAGACGAAGCTGAATCAGAACGAAGCCGATGTTTGGGAAACGGGCTTAAAAAGCTTATACGTACTCGATGACGTCAACACACTGCCAGCTAGTTAATCACCGACTTGCTTTTGTACATGCTTATACGTACGTCACTTTGGCCAAGGAACATACCATAGGCAGAAGGAGCAAGCGGAGGGGTAGGGCGTGGCCAGCAGGTGGGTAGGGCGTGGCCAGCAGGCAGATTATTGCTTTACAATTCCGAGTTTGAGAACTGTATGGGGGTTGAGGAGACAAAAGGGGGAGGGGAAAACAAAGCGGTAAATGAAATCGGTATAAGGTAACAATAAACACTTCTGTTCATGATTATGCATGACCAAGGAGGGCGGGGCTTGGAAAGAGAATGGGAAAATGGGATGGGGGAATTAATTTTTCTGTGCCTTTTTACATGCATTTTCATTAAATATTAAACTGATGATTGCCCTAAATTTAGTACAGCAGTTTTCACCTTATGTTGTTTGAACTTTGTTTACATATTGCATATAATCAAGTTTCGTTTCAATACAGTTGACTTAGGATAAGGCCTTATTGCTGTAGGCTTTACCCTAGAGGCCCTAATGTAGGGTTTGAGAAAGGAAGGGACCCGCTCCACCCAACCCCAGCCCTACTCAAATTGTGCCAAATCTGTATCAACTCAGAAAGTCTCCCTGTGTGTGTTTCTTCAAAGCTATATAGCCTAACTCATAAGGCATCTGTTAATCATAGTTTGAAAATGACTTCAGGAAAAGTTTTCTAGATTGATTTGGCCTTCGGCTATCCTAAAGAAACCACAACCATCTACAAATGTCAACAAATCCCTCCTTTAAATTTTTTTAGACAAACAATACAGTTAGGAAGTTAAGGCTTTTATACGTATACATATATACTTACATAATGGTTTTGTCACACACAGCACTGTACAAAATCACACGTCATAGCACCGTTTTCGTACCAAGACACATTCTTCTGGGACAAGGCATGCGCATGCAGACACTTATTGCAGTGTAACACGGAACACAAAACAACATGCAATAAAACGAAATCACGACAAGCAATGCCGAGAAACAAAATGTCAAAATAAACAAATCATATATATATTATTTTTCATAATTATCAAGAACAAACAAAAATCATATAATGGTCATCAGCTGGAATATCATGCATACTTTCCTAAATGACAACATATTTCCCATTTAAAGAAATACAATCCAGATGTCAGCAAGTTGTAATGCTGACTACAAAAAAAAAATGAATTTGCATGATCAGATACACAAGTGTTGCTAAGTACATGGACATAACAATGGGCATAACAATAACCAATGTAACAAGTGGTGGCGCTATTTAACATAGCTGGTCCCATTTTACATCGAACATAAACTTCCAATGGATGATCAACTGAGATTACCAGGTATCTTGTCGACTTTCGAAAAATTCAAATTACTCTCAATAAAAACTACGGGAATAATGTTGATTTTAATCTAGATTCCTATAAACTCTCAATACTAAATGCCCATGAATATTAAATTCCATCCTAGTTATAGTAATTACTAAAAAATTAAAGTTGATAAGTCTTGATGGTGAATACAAAACAGATACAAGTGAAATATTTTTGGTTATACCCCATTATTTTTCATTTTCGTCCATCTAAATGAATTTTCAATCATGGAAAAATCACAGATGCAATAGCAATCAATTTGAAAGGAAGACATTTTTGAAACACAGAGCAGAAACAACAAAAGTTCCATAAATTAGTATATAAAACTTGGTTTTCATCTGAAAAATTGTACAATAAGATAAATATTCTTGTTTGTGTATGTGTACCATAATTACACTTGTTATGCGATTGGTCAATCATAACAAAAGCACACAAAAAATACATTACTGTGACACCGTAATATATTTATGTACAAGGAACAATATCACTGGTGATCTATATAATTTTATCTCTACTCTTTAAATTTTATTTTGTTAAAGAAAGAGCTCAGCTTGATCATTTAATGGCAATTAGGCTATAAGGAAATTCATATTTGGTAAAATACACGGAAAAATAATGACTTGAATCATTTAGGAATACATGTACATTATTGAATCTACTATTGAATTACTATTTCTACGGTGACAAAAACTACTTTGCAACAAGTTGACTTTTATCAGCTGTCGCACCAAACTGAGAAAAAAAATTAACTTTTCAAGACTTAATAAAGACTGATCACAAAAAAAAAACACCATAAATTTGGATTTTTATGAGCCATTCAAATGCACACATCATATTTGTATTACATTCATCAGGATGGAACATTGTGGAAAACTTCACAATTTTTACTTTTCTATACATACACCCGCGTTGTCTAATTTGGTATATTTTCACAAGGATGTACAGATGATTAAATCACACACTGATGATAATTTCATATAATGAACTATGAACCTACTCTTTGATTCACCAGGCATACTATATTGTAAACATGTTTGAGCTGTAAATGTGCATATATGCTAAATGTTAACATGTCTGAATTCCATCTATGGGGGGGGGGGGGGGGGACTACTGTGGAAAATTGGCACTTACAGTGCTCCATGTAACAGGAATTACATAAATGTCAATATATTGTTCATCCTATTATTCATTCATCAAATATACACCTGTCTCAAATTTTTTGCTTAGAATTCCTTCTCTATCCAACATGATCCAAAAGCTACATGTAGGATTAAAACATCATTCATTCAGCTCACCCAAATCCAACTTCAACTGTCACCAAATGTGACAAAAAGTGACGGATATACATGTAGCATGAAACCAGAATATTGAAAAAAAAATTGAAATTTGCTGGGCCAAGTTTTGGATTTTAGCTTGCTACATGTGGTTGTACAAGCCTTATGTGTAACAGGGACTCCCGTCCAAAATGAAAAGATAACCCGAGGGTTTCCTAAACAAAGACAGGTGAGGGCGCCGCCTTTGGCTTGTTGGTCACTCGCAGGTCCGAGCTCTCAGCGCTGTGAGCTGGCCTCAAGCTCCGAAGCTTCAATACTGCAAACCAAGCAAGGGATTAGTACATGGGGGTAACAAACACAATGCAACTATGCTATCTCAACGCACGGAAGGTTATCTGTGCATGGCAATTACCGTTTGTAACAGGCATGCAACTGGGTAGTCACAAAAAAGGAGGAAATTCAAATTTCACACACGGGAAGTAAAAAAAGAGGAAATTAGCTGTTCCGAGTAAAAGTTGCATGCCTGTTGTAAAAGGAAACATAGTTCATTAGCATTTCATTAGCATCTTTATTTCTAAAATGGCCAATAGATCTCACTGGCCAAAAAAACCCTCTTAAAATCAAGTTACGCTGACAAAGATGACACTGAAAAAAAGAAGGGCTTGAACAATTCCTGTATACATATATACTGACATGTGCAAGGCTTTTTTGTACAGAAATGTTATTAAAATATTCATAATCTGACACAGTGCATTTGCAGGATTTTACTGGCCTCTTTCAAGGAGTTTTAGTGCTGGACACGTATTTATGAACAAAACACTTTTCAAAGCAACTTTATCCTTCAATGAAACTGCACAAAAACTATGACCCCTAACTAATTATCTGATGACGTATGAACTCTGTAACTATTCCGTCACTGGTGGTTAGGCCAAAAAAATAATAGTTCTGCTTCCGGTTTCCCTACTTACCCTATGGGAAAAATAGAAAAAAACACCCAAATTAAACCATCAATTTCTACCCTTGACTACACGCAGACGCCTCCATATGATTGTACACAAAAAAATTGGCCCCCCCCCAAAAAAAAAATCCCTACCAACCTACCCTATTTTCGAATGCCATGTAATCGGAAGCAGAAATATTTTTTTGGCCTTACTTATATTACTTCATACTACAGAAATCAACAACTCACAAATGGTGACTTTGCATATCTCCATGGTGACTTTGCATACATGTATATCTATTCATTTGAAATGACAATTATGAATGAGGAAAGAAATATGTGCTTGGCCAGTTTTAAACGAGTATGTTTAAAACCAGCTGGAGGCTTGGACGTGGATAATAGCCTGAGCTAAATCACATTCATGAATACATCTCGGTTAAAAAGTCAAAACATGTCAAAATTCATAAATTTTCAACAATTTTGTTCAACAATTTTACTTAATGTTTTGTGTAACACCCCTCTCTCCATGTCTATGGTATGTGCCTTGGGCACAGAGTGTTAAAAATCTCCTTATAGGAAATTTTTTGCACGCGCGACACATACTGCGTGATGTGGCACAGAACACAGCGGTGCTTTACCGGCGGTTTAAAACCACCCATGTGATGGGCTCTTGACCAATAGGAATTGGCAAACCGTCTAAAGTTTGAATGAATATGAAATGATTTACATTTGTACTCCTTGACCAAAAATGTTTGGCGGTTATCACAGCTACATGTATATTCGGGGACCAAATTGCTTTCAGTTCAAATGACGTAACTAAAAGTGAAATTTAGGCCCATATTTAAAAATAAAAAAAGACCAAAATAAAACAAAATAAAACAAGTAGTTTAGTCATTTTGATGGAGAGTATTAGTTTTCAAGCTAGCAAAGAAAAAATAAATTAAGCCAAACACTTTACAACTATTCCACTCATCTACATGTTATCACAGGTGAGACTTAGTTGTTTCATAATCAACGTCAACAAATTGCACTAAGATAGGGAAAAGGGACATTCAAAGTATTGATTCATGCCAGGCTCTTCTCCAAAGAAAACTACAGTAAGTGACTCACCACCAGCTATTCCATATTGAGGATGATTGAAAGAGCATAAACAGAAGTCAAAGGTGAACATGGATAGAAAAGTTTGATGCCTAAAGTCACTCAGACATGTCACGTACAATATGTTACAGGAAAGTTGTACATGCAAGGTGGAGTCACTGACAAATAGATTACATTCTACTTAATAACCCTAACCCTCAATCCTCCAAAATACTCCAGGCGGTTTTGGAGGATTTTGGAGGATTGAGGCTGAATGCAATGAAGTGTCGGTGGATTTTGGGGGATAAATTGTGTTGAGTTCGTAGGCTGTACCCAGCATGTTCAGCCATGCAAAATCAAGCCCTGCATTATGCTTGATATCATCCGCACTGCTTCTGAATGTCATCGGCACTGCCTCAACCTCGGCACTGCCTCAACCTATTAACAGTGATTGTTAGAGGATTTTGAAGGATTGAGGCAATGCTCATCCCTCCACTGAACAAATTCAAGAAGTACGGCGTGATTTTGGAGGATTGAGGATGGTTCCTACGGGGATAGGGTTAAGTGGCCTATGAACAAAGCAATGTAAGATTACATCACATGCACACCCTGGTTTTTCAAACCCCTCATTTCAAACTCAACGTGTCCTACATGTATGGACTTCATGCACAACTGAGCATCTGCTCAACAGTGACAAAAGAATTGGGCAGACTCTCGAACACTACCGCCCCCAGACGTCTGGCTGCTCAGGTCAAGATGCTATGGTCTTGATGAGCACATGCAGAATAAAGCAGTCATCGTGCATATTATTGAGTGGTTGTATAGCGCCCTCTATTGCTCATGGGCTGATCCACAGTTTGTTCCCCGGGGAGGAAGTCATTTCAAAGTGGGTGGACTATGAAAAAAAACACACTAAAGTCTTGCAATGTTTTGATTTTTTTGGAGGCACAGTACTGCACAGAGTCCATCCTTTTTTTGATGTTCCATCTAAAGCTATGTTTGCGGTGAATTACAAGTTTGAACTGATTAATATTTAGTATGAATGGGAGACTTCCATTGTGGCTGCTGTGTGTAATTTATTTCTTGTTAAGATAACCATAATGTGTTTTGTTACTTCAGATAAAAACCCTATTCTGGCTTTGTCACTTTGCATGAATTCTTATAAACTTGTATCTCCATCGGCATCTTACATAGAGAAATTACAATAATTAATAGGACATTGACGTAAAACACAAGAGCACTGGTTACAATAAGAATTGAGATTTTCCCATATTTTTTGGATCATCTCCTGCCCACATCTAAAATTTACCAAATTTTCATCACATTGTTTCATCACCTAATGCAACTCACAACACTTCTGACAAGCATAACAGTCAAACATGCACACAGACTAAACACAGCACACTGACATCCACGCATGCATCAGACTGACGCTGTGTGCCAGACACTCCAGAGGGCGCTGTCCTCAATAAGCCATTCAGAATTTCCTTCAGTCATGACAGAGATCTCATAAAACTATCTTTGCAATAAAGTTTATTCTTTTTTTCCCAAGGTGTTTGGTCAAATTTTGATAATAATACAATGTGTGGAAAAAGTACTGAAAATGAAGTTGGTTGACAACCACTCGAACAGCGCCCTCTATCAGTGTAAAGCGCACCAATGCGTCGGTTAGTCCGCTTACCGTATCCCAGGCCCTGCAGGAAGAGACGGAAGGACTCGCACAGCTTGGCCGGTTGCTCTTCAAGGATCATGCCTCCGCAGTCTGAAATCTTGATCCATGTAGAGTTCTCTGGGTTTAGTCTGCCGTTCATCTCAATCTAATAAAAGGAAGGCAGTTGAGTTTGATAGCAGGTTGAGTTTGATAGCAGGTTGAGTTTGATAGCAGGTTGAGTTTGATAGCAGGTTGAGTTTGATAGCAGGTTGAGTTTGATAGCAGGTTGAGTTTGATAGCAGGTTGAGTTTGAAGGGTGGGGAAAAAAACAGCCGTAATGTAACCCCACCATACTCGGCCTATAACGTGGAGCAACTACACACAGACTTTTTGCTAAGCCCAGACCAGAGATGAAACTGGCCTATTGAAAAAAAAAAAAATTGGAAAACAGATGGAATGTTCAATTCCACTCGGCTTTGCCTCATCAAATGGAACTTTCCATCTGTCACCTCATGAAATTATTCTTACCATTGCACCCATAAACATCCATTATTTGTATGTCGTTCCACTGCCAAAGATCTGGACAGAAATCTGCCCACGATTAATCGGTTATATTTCTCCCGTTGGATTTTAGAAAAAACTAAAAGGCCTTGTCTGCATCTTTCCTAAAAAGATGTGTCCAAATGTTCAATCGTTCCACCTACTGTGTCGTTAACATGAGGCGAGTTGCTTCCACCGATCAGCATGATGCTTCCCTTCAGCGTCCGTGCCTCCTTCTTCTTGGCTGGATCCATCTCTCGCTTTATTTTCAGGTCTGTCCGTCTGTAATCGCAAATCAGGTTCGCTCCATTTTTACATTAAAGGGAATATACATCATTTGCTTTTGCTGTAATTTTCAGAAATGGATGGAATTGGGGGGTTGGAAATATATAGCAAATATAGTTACACTGACTTTTTTGAGGTTTTGGGTTCGAAAATGCTATAAAAACCAAGAAAACCAATCATTTTCCTGTAGTCTGGTTCCCCGACTCCATAAAAGAAGAAACAGAGCAGTTAACATACATTGGGAAATTGTAAGGTGAGGGAACCAGTCTAGCTGGCTTGTACCCGTTCATAGGTGTGTAATCGATTGCAAACAAGTGCGATGGTCAATTGGGGCCAGTATTTGAAAAAAAACCCCAGTTTTTTCCAACGCTGGTCGGCCGACCAGCGTTGGAAATTGATACAAAAATGCCACTTTTCTTGAAAATGACAGTATACCAGGTGCCATGATTTTACAGGATGCTTTACACTGTCATTCAATAACAGTCGAGCAAGGTATTTCAAAATGATTTGGTAGTTTTATTTTTTGATGTTTGCAAATGTTGTATTTTCCCTTTAACATAACCACAAACATCAAATAAGCTTCTCATATGAAATTCACCAGTTCAGGCCGGGTTTATTTTGAAAGTGACCAGACCAAGGCGCGGGATTATTTTGCACAAGATCGATGTGAGATGGGTTCAGGCCAACATCTGCAGGTAGCACACCCTGATATTTTTGGCCTCACTCGCAGCGGGTCGCTGACAGATAGTTGCGGCCTTGCTCGATTCATGTTTATCAGTCATCTGTTCCGAATACCACAGAAACTTTGCATGTACAGTCGACTCTCGTTAGTACAAACACTGTTCATACAAATTCTGGCTATAGCAAACACAAGGCCTTGGTCCCGACTGTGCATTTATGTGCACAATGAATGGGACTGATGTTCCTCTTAATAATAAAATTCTGATATAACAAACAATTTGGCTCGGTCCGAACGAGTTTGTATTAACAAGAGTCGACTGTATACATGTCATCCGATGCGGGACATCTCAGCAAAATTTTAGCAGTAAAATGTGCATTAATTTAATTTCACACTAAGGGAATAACAGTGTGAGGAGCCGGTCTTCACTGCGTGATAATGACCGGGTGTGGGGGTGACCACTGTTAATGGACCGAGACGAAGTCGAGGATCCTCACACTGTTATTCCCATTAATAAATACCTTTATAACGAAATAAACAGTTCAAATGCTCCAATTTTGTGACTTTCTTTCGGCGATATTTCCAGACTTTTTTGTGTTCATGTTCATGGGCCATATTTTAGCTTAACAGCTATAACGACGTAAACTCAACAGAAACTGCTGCCGTAGCGAAACAAATTACAACAATGTTTTCATATCTTTACCTGATGGAGAAAGCTGAAATCTCGTTTACACATTCCTTGTGTCCGGAATTACAAAGATGCTTGGTTTAGGAAAGGTAAATATGTCGGTGGGTGAAGTGTTCAAAGACAATAAATCGTAGATCTACGCTTTCGTCGTAAACATCCTCAGTATACTGCACTGCTGTACGATGTTGTTTCAAAACTTCCTTATGCGCGCGCACGCACGCATCCCTAGCAACTGTGTTACGTACGCAAGCGTCAGTCTCACGTGATGGGGGTTGAGCGCATGTGCAGTGCTCAATTGTTAAAAGCTACCGCAGGACCGTTACTATATTTTGACCAATCATTGGCTTGCATGGGGCTGAACGGGGCTGGATCAATGCTGGTTCAGGGGCCATTTATTCGCTTGATCTTTGAAGCCGGTCCATTATCACCGTTAATGACCGGCCACGTGATCGAGTCTCGACCAATCAGAAACCATCAACTCTCCAAGGTATTTATTAATTTGCAATAAAAGGTCACCCCAATCTCAGCTTCTGAGGAATGTCGTGACAACTCCCTTTTTTTTTTATTGTACTTTCGCTCTTGCAAAAGATCCCATTTATTTTCTTCATTAAACAGCTTAGAGACACATCTAATGAACATTTTTGTTGGAAGTAATAATTTGAGATCATCCACAAACTGGTTGTAGAGTTGCACATTTTAAGTTTGAAATACAAATAAAAATATTGCAAAAAAATCAGTCAGTAGGATGTTTGTTTTCCAGAAATGAACACTGTTCACCCTTAGAGAATCAAAGTTAGAGATTGACAAAACAATTTTTTTTTTTTTGGGGGGGGGGACCTATCGGTTCGAAAATCTTTACACAACTTTTGAGGCTAAAGTAGGAATGCATTGAGTATGGTATCATTTCAAAGCTGGGGCTGTGCTTTCCTGAATACGTATAACCCTGAACCCTAAATGATAAATTCTTGACTTTCCAGCCAGTTGGTGGTGGATGGTCACATTTGTGACCTGTTCTGTCAAAAGCAGACGCTTCTGGGCAGAGGTTGAAATTGAGATAGGGCCAAAAAACGCTGTGGGGATGATTGGGGGTCGATTTTCACTGGGGATCGATTTTCAAATTTTTGCATATTTGTAATCCTGAACATGTCTAAAATATATTATAAAAGTTTGAAACCCTAATTTGAACTCTACATATACTATTTTTGATGATTTTGATAAGGTATATCAGTTAAAGAAATAACTGTTTTGTGACGTTCGTGGCCATTTTCTCCGTTTTCTACTTTTCGACACAATGAACTTCAAAATAGCATAACTCTGCCCAGGTATGACCGGTTTCAAAAAATAAACCACATATTAAAAGGAAAAAGAACATATGTTAACAATATGTAAAAATATCATTTTCGACCTTATGCCCAGAAAAGACTGATTTTGACAGAACAGGTCACATTTCTCTTACTTCCACAAGGCAAAGGGACTCATGTTTTTCGGAACATGATGCACAATAGTAAAGTACCTGATGTATGAGTCGATGAAGAGTGACAGATTGTACGGGTTGACGCTCTTGGCCAGGTTTTCCCTGAAGACAGTCACCAGATCATGGTTAGTCTCCATTGTTTTCTGTGAAAAAAATTAGAATAAATTAAAGCGGAAGAAATAATCTTCAATTTAGTTGCTTGAGTATGACCACTTCTGTCAAGAGACCAATTTGGGCGACAGCAGCGTTGTCGTCGATTCACTCACAAGTTCCCACAAGTCCATCACGAGTCATTCTGTCCCAAGTCAGTGACCGACTGGTCCAAAGTACCAAACTTGGCAGATAGATAGACCCTTCCCAAAAGAATTTCAGGCGTCACCCCTTCTAAATATCTTCTCCAGGGCTATAAGAATCCATCTGCCAAGATGAGTGCTTTGGACCAGTCGGTCACGATCTTGTTAAAAGTTTGATCTAAGCCACCCGAATAAGTCAATGGCATTTCACTGATCTGTGGCAAAGGCACCCCTATTAAACTGTGCATCCTCTGTTGCTTGTGACCAGAATTGCGACTCATTTGTGATTTACTTGGAACCAGACTTGCGATGGACTGGACTACAACACTAGGCAGGATGTCGAGATATTTCATGGTAAGCAACCGACAACAATAACAAATAGACCTTATTCATGAGAAAGCCATCTTTGATCATGTTCCCTGAATGTATTTTATAAATTGTAAGCTGTTGAATGGGATGGTGCCAGACTATTTATGCGTTCCAAGCCTCCTTCAATTTTTTTTTTTTTAATTTGGCTTAAAACATTAGGGTACTCTGCTGAATCACAAGTTTTAAATTATTCATCAGAGCAGACTTGTATTAATTTGTAGCAAAGTTTATTTCATTGCTTTCATTTCTATTTGCAAATTCCAAAAAAAACCGAAGATTTTTAACCTCGCTTTCAATTTACTATGGCAGACTCGCGAATAAAGCCTATGAATGTGTGTTAACCCCAGCAACACGTAGGAGTACGCCGGTTGGTTTACAATAAGTCAATATTGTAAATGTCATTTTCTCTGTAAACCAATTTCAAACTTCCTACAAATTATGCATTTTTGTTCACAGTTGACAATCTTGACATGGTATGGAGGTGCAACACACACATGTACCAAATTAAAATATAACATGGGCTGTCCAACCTTGTGTATAACTCACTGAGAATTTGGCGACTTGGGTCAACTTGGACGAGAGAAAATGGATGTGCGTACTGTGCCTTTTCCACAGCAAAGGGCAATATAACCAACTGATTAGGGTATGTGACTTATGATCGGAGGGCCAGGGCTTGACTTCTGCTGGTGGCCATATGATGTGTCCTTGGGCAAGCCACTTCGCCCCTACTTGCCTCTCTCTCCACCCAGGAGTATAAATTGGCACCAGCGTCAGCTATGGGTGCACTAGACTAGCATATCCTCCAGGAAGAATAGAAATATTTTCTGTATTTTGTACCAAAGAAAGCGGTGATCAATGCATGCCTGACAAGCCGTTTTATTTTGCGAGAGACTTTGCTTTACTTACCTTTCCGAAGTAATGCCAGAGAAGATATTCCTGACTGTACGATGTCATTCCCTTGCCTCGGAGATAGAAAGAGGAAAGCTGTCAAGGTGATCAAAGGGAAAGAAAGTGTCAAAACTTTAAAATTCCACCATTATGAGCCAACAGGAGAAACTGGGATTCCAGAGAGAATATTCTCAAAAACAAAGTCAGATGTTTAATTTGATGTGCTCCTCATAAATACACGCTCAACAGTAAATATGTTAACTGATTACTTTTTTTTTATTGAACTTGAAGGTCATTTGAGAGCCACTTTTAATCATGCCAAAATATGTGTAAATCTTGTGACAGGTGATATTTTACTCAGTACACAAATAACAAGTTAAAATGTTTCTGCTTGAAACATGACCTTAGTCTCAACAGTCTCTCAACGGCCAAAGTGATGGGACCTTTTATTTACAATGATTTTCGTGTGGTATTTATACATGTATAAAGCTTTACAGGTAGGTTTAAGGTCAGTGACCCTCCCTCTCTGGCTGGAAAGGTCAATCAGGCCAGCCCAGCAGTCAAAATAAATCAAGTGACTGTTTGTTTTTCAAACAGTTGAGTGCTCCCTGTCTTTATAAAGCAGGATTGACTGGCTGCGATTGTTATGAAACCAGTATGCTTTGGTTCTGGAATTGATAAGCCAGCTGAGCCAACCAGTTACCTGCTTTTGTCTGTTGATGGAATTTGACTGTCACAGTGCCTACAAGAAATATGATCTGACTGTTAGTGACTAGCCTGTGTAAAAGGCATGGCAGGGGAACAGGTTTGAATTTTTGACTGTCTGTGACTGATCAAACAAAAGGAGGGTTTTATACTGAGCCAGGTGTGCTATTAAATACTGAACCCAGTGTACATCTAGCACTGCCAATAGAGATGAACTGTGACTAATCCAAAAGTCGTCATATCTCAAGTCATCTGATTGGTTGATTCAGATTGGACATGCGTCTACCTTTTGTTGGCCCCATTCTCCCCATGAGGCTGTTTTAGATGTGCAGTTGACGAGGACCAGTCCCTCCACTAGCTGAGGGTGATTCAACTGAAATGGAGATACAACAGAGACAAGCTAGTTTAGGCCAAAAAAAAAAAGTCTCCGGTTTCTGGTATGCGCGCGCGTCGCCGTAGCCATGCGCGTCGGCAAAATGAAAAAGTTTTTTTTTCCAATGAAAGATGATGTCTCAAAACCGCCAAAATCACTGGTTTGACTGGAATCCTGCTGCTGCACAATTTTAACGTGTTTTTAGATGGGGTTATGATCGAGAATAAGCTTTATGTGGCCTCTCTGGACTCCCATATATTTGCACTAAGTTTAGTCGGGCACCATTTGCAGTCATCAGCCGACATTTGAAGCAAAACAATCAGGTAAAAAAAAAAAAAAGCCGCGTCGCCGCACCACTTTTTGGACAAGCTCCATACCAGAAACCGGAGACTTTTTTTTTTGGCCTTAACAGTATTCTTTTTCTCCGTCCTGACCAGCTGTTTTGCTCCCTATTTCCTCCTAGTGTTTTTTTTGTCTCTTTATTCTGTAAATCTTTGACCTCTGTTGTCTGTACGTTCATCGGTCCGTCCTTGGTTGTTGCTTGTGTTTCATTTGTACTTGTCTATTGGTTTGTCTGTTTTTCTTGATTGTTACAATTTTGCATTAAGTATAGGCATGCCCCTATAAGCTTCAGCTTTTTAAAATCATGCCTCCATTTTAAGGCCAAAAAAAACAAAAACAAAAACATGTTTAGCGTCCTGCCTTTTTGAAAAAAAGGAAGCGGGAGGCCCTTTTTTCCCCCTCCAAAATGGCCGCCCGACCAGGCTATTTTTCAAGATGGCCGCCATTTTTTTCCCCAAATGGCCACCATTAGACTCGGGAAATGACATACTAGCTTTATATGGGCTAGATGCAACACACAGCCCAAATGATGTCACTGTCAAAAATTTATCAAGAAAACAAAAAGGAGGCGGCCTCCAAAAAGGAAGCGGGTGGGGACGCTTAACATTTTAAAATTTTATTTTGCCTTATAACTACTTTTTGTTTTCATGATAAAAAACTTTGCTTTTGATGAAAATAAATGTTCTTTACACTGAAACTGAAATGAAATATTAAATAAAAATAAAAATATTCGTCAGACTCATTGGTGAAGTCACACTTTCTGAGAAAAAAAGCCCAGTCAAGTCACTGCCAGGTACAAGAAAATATACTTAAAAACAGCATTAACATATTGCAACTCGGTAAACAGTGGCAGGTCCTGTGCAGGAAAGATGCTTAAGTTAAAGCAATACCCCATGCAGCGTTGATTCACAATCAATGGGGCCCCCAAACCAATGCAGAAGACAGATTTCTGGAAGCGCCTCAGCAAATGTAGTCACATCAATATATTGATCACATACATGTAAGGTCAATAGCTAGAGCTGGCACAGTTGCTTCAGTACACTCTACACACATAAACTTGGCAGTTTTTTTGTCTGTCCCTGTAATATGTACGTAGTTTTTTCAAGGTATGTACACTGTTTGTCCTTTTTTTTAGTATGGCCTAATTAAATCTAACTGTTCGAATTGAATTGCTAATTTTCAAGCACTGCGTAATTATTAAGTTTGCAGTAAGACTTCATAATCATTAAACTTGGCAGTGTTTTGTCTGTCCCTGTAATATGTACGCATTTTTTTCAAGGTACACTGTTTGTCCTTTTTTTGAGTAGGGCCTAATTAAATCTTTAATTAATCTTCCAATTGAATTGCTAATTCTCAAGCACTGCGTAATTATTAAGTTTGCAGTAAGACTTCATAATCATTTGAAAAACAATGGCCAACAAAAAAGTGAGGAATAAATTGAGTTTCATAGTATGGATATGGAGCTTTTCTCAGGTGGACACGCATTTCAAATTTCCCACAAAAAAATAATGAATTGAGCAGAGTGTAGTACTATTTGTAAAGCCAAAAAAAAAAAGTCTCCGGTTTCTGGTATGCGCGCGCGTCGCCGTAGCCATGCGCGTCGGCAAAATGAAAAAGTTTTTTTTTCAATAAAAGATGATGTCTCAAAACCGCCAAACTCACTGGTTTGACTGGAATCCTGCTGCAGCACAATTTTAACGTGTTTTTAGATGGGGGTATGATCGAGAATAAGCTTTATGTGGACTCTCTGGACTCCCGTACATTTTGCACTAAGTTTAGTCGGGCACCATTTGCAGTCATCAGCCGACATTTGAAGCAAAAAAGTCAGGTAAAAAAAAAAAATAGCCGCGTCGCCGCACCACTTTTTGGGCAAGCTCCATGCCAGAAACCGGAGACTTTTTTTTTTGGCCTAAGTGACTGTTTTTTTTTTTTAACAATAGGGCCTAAACGTTTTACAACTTCAAAATATGCCGAGCAAAATGTACTTTTCTCAAGAGCACTGCTCATTTGCCTTTACAGCGCATGATTGGCACTCACACGCACCATCGTATTCTGCTTTGCCTACAATTTCTTTTTGTTAATTACATTCATGAGTTAAAAAATAAAGTAGAGACATTTTGTTTACATTGTATCCCAAATCTCACCTCAAATCTTGCCAGAATGTTTGCTCCTGCTCCGACCCCAAAACCAATGAACTTCTTCAACCTGTCAAACAAAATAATCAACCCTGATTATTTCCTGTATTTTTTATACGACAAATCTGCCATACAATCAAAATCAGCCCTTCAATGTAGACCTTTTACATGTACGTTAAAAATACAATACTTCCTGGAATGCGCACAATTGGGCTACAAAATGCATTTTAAACAAATTTTAAACAAAACAATGTCAATTGAAAAGAGCATTTAAAAGTAGGATATATATACAAACGTCCACACAACCATCCTTTAGAAACTGGGCACTTTTGTGTTATTCTTGCGAGAACCATGCGAGAATGAAGATCCGGGGTCTACATTTTGACTCCCAAAACTCGAGCTGTTGAGTGCTTGTTGTGAATCCTGCCCCACAGTGCATCGCATTCTGCGGACGTGTGAGAAACAACATTTGTGTATTGGTGCTGTGTGTATTATGTGTCACACACAAACATCGTGTGCTGTACATCGAATGGACACGACTTGAAATATGTATGCGTATGCCACCAAATGTTCGTCGCGTCCGATGTAAACAACTGATTTTTTTTTTGTCTTTTCTCTTTCAACGAGACCTTTGAAATAGGATAAGTAAACAATCCAAACATAACATTTTCGAGGTTTTCAGGCCGTAAAGCCCATTTAAGGAGAAGCCAGAAGAGAATGGGTTTTGTATCACTTGGACAGATGTGAGTAAACCATTTGGTGCAATAATTGTTACAACATTTAAATAACAAAGAACACTTCCTCCGAGATAACTGCATAAAGTCCATGCCATATCATGTCTGCTGTGTAGAGGGGTACATGTAGCTCCTGAATTTAATTCTGCACTTTGAAATACCATTTCTTCAATAAGCCCACATGGGTTTCAAGAGGATTTCGCACTCGAAGTGCATACTCATTACTCATTTTCGAAATTGGTTCTAAAAATATCAAAATAATGTTAAAAACCCTGACGCTCAAAATTTCAACCTCATAAAAAAAGTGACTCTTGAGTCAAAACTAAAACATTCTCAACATTGAGAATGGACATTCGTCTTGAAGTAAACTTGAATCCTCGGAGGCAGGGATACCACACTGTCAGACAGAGATGCACTGCTCATGTTTCAGTCATGTAGGAGTCCGGTTACCGGGCAAAGACAGCTGGTATGGATTCCGCATTAACCTCAAACGATATATTACGGAAGTACAGAGGTTCACAAGGGAATAATCGTTTCCTTCTTCCTGTTATTGTGTTAACTTGTCTCAGGTTAGCAGAACGACAAGTAGGAAAGGTATGCTTTAGTTGTGTTCTTGACAGTTTGACCAGTATATTTTAGAAGTGTGTGTACATGTATAGGCTACTCTCATCATTCTCTTGGTACTCCAGGAAGTGGTTCATGTGTTTTTCCAAACCCCCTCTTTCATTCCTTCTTAATACCCCAGGGTTAGCCTACTCCTAGTCTATGTTCTCGCCATGGTCTATAACATTTGAGCAGATTCGCTGATTAATTATGCAAGACAACCGCATCTTGAGCAGGCGCTTTCTGTATCGGGTCTTCGGTCATTCACTGTTGGATAAAAAAAATACCCTAGACACAGTAACAAAGGCTGTGGTCACGCGCTCTGTATAATGTTACCCGATACGCGCCCGGCTGTTGTTGTATTACAAAAAACTGAATTTGAATTGACCAATCACACGTTTAGTCCTGATTTAGTATTAAATCGACTTTGATTGGCTGAGGCGCAAGATCGCATAAATCTGCATGCTATGGCATATCAGACGTTAGACAGGAGACTTGGCTCCGTGGATAACGGGCGATACTCAGACTAGCCCACTCCTGGACCAATGGTGAAAACAAACTAAATGCTTAGTTAAAGGGATATTACGTCCTGGGATGCAACCAATTGGTCCACAAAACACGTTTTAAATGAAGTGATGTTAAATGGAAAGAGCATTTTAAAGTAAAAAAAAGTAGGATATAAACGGCCACACAACTGACAACCATCCTTTAAAAACTGGGCGTTTTTGTGTTATTCTTGTGAGAACGAATTTCGGGGGTCAAAATTTGGACTCTCAAAAATCGAGCTGCTAGTCGTGAATCCTGCCGCACACGTTCCATCAGTGCATCGCATTCTGCAGAGCGCTGTGTATTATGTACATTTGTATCACACACACAACGTGTAACGTACATTGAATGGACACTAGATCTAGACCTACACTCACCCGAAGTGCTTGACCACCGACATCACCATTTCACCAAGTGTGTCCATATCTGGATATTTTTTGCTGAAGAGAAAAACACAACACTTTTTTTTAAAAATGGGGATGCAGACCTATGTGAAGTTCTGACTGCTTGTAAACATTTTTAAAACATAAAAAGGTTGTTACAAATTGTTTATTATATCAGAATAGTTCGAGTCTCAAGACTTTATGTACAGAGTGTGTCAAAAAAAGTGCAACATTCAGGAAACAAATAATTAAAAATGTTTAATATTTTTTTCTTCAATGAAATTATATATTACTATTTTTCAATCCACTCCTTTTTACCCCATTCCATTTGGGTCCCTAGATCCAGAAATACAATCAATTATTTTACTTGGGCAACTCTCACCTGGACACGCTGAATCTAAGCATTGAATAGGCACTGGACATGCTGAATCTGGGTTAAGTATTGAATAGGCTTTGAATAGGCATTGAAGTTAGTGACATCACAGGTGAGAGTGGCCCAAGTAATTTACAATCTTTCACTTAATTGATTGTATTTCTAGATCTAGGGACCCAAATGGAATGGGGTAAAAAAGAAGTGGATTGAGAAATAGTCAGGCTTTCATGTAATAAATAATTTCATTGAAGAAAAAAAAATGTTAAAACAGTTTTAATTATTTGTTTTCTGAATATTGCACTTTTTTTTTTGGTAGTCTGTATGATGATACATGCAGGCATGAGTATATGAGTATAGTCATGCGTACATGTATATCTTTGGTTCATTTCGTTGGATGCAACACAAAGTGACTGATCTGCTATCGACTTTGTGTACATGATACATCACATCATGGTCCGAATGACGGTTTGTTTGTTACTTAATTTAAAAGTTAACTGCAACTGTCATGTACATAGTTTACTGAAACAAAAAGACAAAAGGGAAAACAGTCAATTACTAATACGAAAAATGACAAAAACAGAAAACAGACAAATATTTCTGAACAAATTCCTGATGGATTAAAGGCTAGGCTAATGATAAAAAAAATGCTAGCTTGCTACTATACCAGGCTGATAATAATTATAAATGATGCATTATTATTCATTTCAGTTTCAGCTGAAACTGATACAAGTCATATAGCATTTCTCCACAGTTCTTTAAGGCACACAGTGAATGACTGGGGTCTCTTATTCCCCATGCCCTTTGTGCATTATTCACCAGACGGCTGTCACCTGAGGCAGTGTCTGAAAGATTCGTGACCGAAGTACGTGTAGAACAAAAAGCTGAATGCAAGAATCGGAGATATCACCCTCTGTTTTTTCCCCTGCTATTCCTGTGGGGGCATTATGAGGATTCATTGAATGTTATCAACTACCTGAGCAGGGCCCTATTAGATAGTGGATAGTATACGCTGCACTTTGGCGGGTACCTACCGGTAGTTTTTTTTATTTATGGAAATGATTCAGTGAAATTTGTGACCTGCGGGGGTTTGCAAGAGACATCGACTTTAAAAGGCCACCATTTCATGAGGGAGAGGGAATTATGTGCCACTTGTTTTTCCATTGAACAGTGACCAGTGTATGAGACACCGCCATGCATGTCTTGTGTACATGTACAGGAACATACTACATACCACAATCGCCAACTCATGAACGCTTCATTCTTCTTTAATTAACTGAGTAATTTAATTTCCATTCATATGCAAAACGGAATGTCAAAGCCAGATTTAATCATGCCGCAAGAAAACATGTCAGTGAAATCTTTTATCTTTGTAAACAGCAATGTTCTGAAACCTAAATACTGCCTGATTCGCACATTGGTTGACTTTTTGAGTTTCGAATAAGCCTCTGTACTAACATGACTAATGACATCACACTTTGTTTACATGTGCACTTTCCTATGGAGCCAGTGGGGGCCCACGGTCCACTGAGCACCATAGGAAAGCACACACGTAAACAAAGTGTGACGTCATTAGTACAGAGGCTTATTGACTTTTTGAGGTTCCAGTTATTTTTTAAATTTTATCCCTAAATTTTTTTTTCTTTCTAATTTGCCATTTTTCTAGCAGTACATTTAGTTATTCACTTTTCAATGAGACATCATCCCAAAAAAATCGGCCGATGTTTAGTAATTGAATGATTAATTTCCAAGTTTGAATTAGTCTGGACCCAGATGATAACAACAGACAGAATCCAAGCCAGGTACATGTAGTTAGACAAAGAGACCAACAATGTGACCTACCCTTCCGGCAGCTGATGTGCTCCTTGTTCCTGGCCTGGCGCATTGATGTGATACACACAGCACTGCTTGAGGATGGGAGCCATGTCGGGAAAATTGAAGAATCCCTGGAAGCACGTAACATCTGAAACAAATCCACCACAAATGTGACCCGCAAAAAGGGTATAATGAAAATTGAGTTGTTGGAAAGCCCATAATGTAAGCTTTCATTTGGTATATAATAGAGCTCCATGGCCCGTCCCATTCTGGAGATACCGGTATGACATAATCACATAGTAATTACTTCCTTGGGGTTCGAATTACACAACTTGAGAAAACAGGCCTTGAAATACCTGGCTCTGTTGCAGATTTGGGCACTACATTTTGTACGAGTATGCGCTCTAAATTGTCTTTTTTCCCCTACATTATTCATCAAAATCAACATTTCTGTGAATGAACCCTGAAACTCTAGTTATTAAAGATGTCATTCGTGACAAAAAAATGAAAATCACATTATGATGAATTTTTCACCCTCTCAGCGTTGAGCGGGCCATTACATGATAATGCACAGCGCGACTTAATGCCCTTTTTTTGTGGAGTGGGTCACAAATTAGCAAGCACAGTGACTGCAGTGGGATTTGACCCTACTTGTATAACACAGAGTTCAGTTACAAAAATTAAGATAGAACTTGTTGAGTGCATGGAAGAACGTCGTTAGGGCGGAGAATGGGTAAAAAGCTCAAATTCGGGTTTTTCAGGTTATTTATAGAGCATTAAAATATCTTTCATTTGATACACATTTTGTCTCAAGGGGCTACATCCATCTGACGTACGGTAATCAACAGAAGATTTTCATTATTTTCCCCCAGTATAAGGAGGTTAGCATTTTTTTTAAATAGCTTACTAATGTAGCAAAACAGTGTTTCCAGCACTTTACGTCCCACTGAAGTGCGGAGGTAAAGCAAAGTTCATTCCCTGTAGAAGGTCATTATGTTTTAACATGCCACTTAAACGAACATTTAAGGCAGGAGGAGTTCCTGGCAAAAGGTTGTTAGCATAAAAATGTACATACCGGTAACTTAAAAATTAAGTAATATTTTGAAATAATAATTATATAATATTGGATGGCTTAGAGGTGGATACAAGAATATATTGCACGAGCTATGACAATATTGCACGAGTCGAAGACGAGTGCAATATTATCATAGCGAGTGCAATATATTCTTGTATCCACCGAAAACAAGCCATCCAATATTATTATTATTATTTATATCAGGCTGACTTGATCCGCAAGAAGCACAATTCAAGACACTGTCTTCGTTACATCTTTTTCGTTTACATTAAACATTTTGAAGCTGCCACTGTAATCGTTGACAACAGTGCGCGTATCCTGGCCTTCTGCGTGCTGCATGCGCGCGGCGTGTTCCGTGTTCGACGCTACGCACGCTACGCTCTGTTGAGTGGTTGACAACTGTGACTTTCTATGCTCTTGATCAAGCGGGAACCTGCGAAAATGCCCGGATTGACTGCAATTACAATGTTATTGCAGTCAACTTTTTATGAAAGCATACAATATGCTGATTTATTTTTACCGCTGAAAGCCTGATATAAATAATAATGCAGAATATTATTCGAATTACTACTAAATTTCATCAGTCAAAATTTCAGACTTATTTAATTTTCTACTAAGAAATGGAATCCCCAAAATGTTCAAACTCGATTATCTCAAAAAGCGATTTTTGCATCCCTCTGCTGCTAACGTCCTTCTCCTTGGCCGACGACAAACTGGGATGCATTTTGAATTGTTTTTACAGCTAAAAGCATTTTTTTTTTGGTGCCAACTTGCTTTTTTATGTTGAGCAAAGTGTTAAAATTGCTTCGCATTTCGCAATCCAATCAAGCAAAAATCGCTCACTGTGAAATTCAGTGCAATGTACCAACTGAGCTATCGCGCTCGGCAGTCAGAGAGGAGAATGGTTTAGAATTCCGAGACCAAAATCAACATTGTTTAAATATGCATCTGTCAGCACACTGCAAGAAACTGCTTCAAATTTGTCATGACTTTGAAATTCTCAAGTATTACTTTCTCGAGATGGCATCCTTCATTGTCCGTTGTGACTTGAGATGGAAATAGGGGTGGAAATGGCTCCTTGGGCAGGTTTGCACTTCTTACTCCAAGAGACATGCCCACTGACTACATTAATAAGTTGCTACATGTATTACATGTACCTTCCAGTTAACTGCCTGACCTTACTTAATTACATTTAATTCTCCTGACGACGGGCAGAGCAGGCTGTTCGAAACGTTGAGTACCTTCGGTTCTTTTCTGAACCACACACACTCACAAAAGAGATTTATCCACATGGTGTCACCGCAAACTTATCTTGTCTTAGTATCTTTCCACCATGCAAACCTTCAAATCCCAACTTACATTTAATTAACCCTTCTGCTGTTTGGTCACAGACAGTCAAAAAATCAATACCCTTTCCCTGCCATGTCTTTTACACAGGCTAGTCACCAATAGTCAGATCATATTTCAGCAAGCACTCTGACTAGTCAAATTCAGTCAACAGACAAAAGCAGGCAAGGCAGATCATATTTCAGCAAGCACTCTGACTAGTCAAATTCAGTCAACAGACAAAAGCAGGCACAACTGGCTTATCAGTCACCTACAGTCAAAGCATAGCTGTATCAAGTGACATAAACAGTCACGGCCAGTCAATCCTGCTTTACGTTGGCTGGAGCTCTTAACTGTTGAAAACAGTCACTTGATTGATTTGGACTCAAAGGACAACTTTGCACAGAGTGTATGTCTGCACAGGAGGGTTAATATGAGAATAGAATGTTGGTTGTACTCACGATTGAGCCCGATGTCGTGGTATGTGATAATGGCTGGCTTGGATTTATCGCCTTGTACTGCTACCAGCATGATACCATTGAAATCTGGAACGTAGACAAGCTGTTGAAATAAGAAAGACATTGGAATCGTTTCAGCAGAGCCAGTGGGTCTCTGAACTTGATACAATGTAATCAGGATGCTATTGGACAAAAAACAAGAGCGAACCTCAGAATGATTTAACTGCACACTTTCCGCTTAACGTGCTCAGTTTAATTTCAACCTCAATGAAACTCGAATCTCAGATGTTGATGGACCGAAGCATTTGCATTATTTCTCTTCATCACAAGTTAGTTGTGATTGACTTGTGGAAAAACTTGTTATTTAGTTTTGACTGGATAAGTGATGGACTTGCGGTGGACTCGCCTACAACACCGTGAACTAGCATAAGAATGACTACTACATACATGTATTAATCCTAACCCCCTAGGCCCTTGTTGTACGGAACATCCTCAATCCTCCCAAATCCTCCCAAATTGTGCACAAGTATGTTCAAATGAAGGATACCCAGCGCCTCAATCCTTCAAAACCGTCAGACAGTCCTGCCTCTGAAAAATGCACTCATCCTCAATCCTCCATAATCCTCATGTGCTTCAACACCATTCATCCTCAATCCTCCAAAATCCTCATGTGCTTCAACACCATTCATCCTCAGTCCTCCAAAATCCTCATGTGCTTCAACACCATTCATCCTCAATCCTCCATAATCCTCATGTGCTTCAACACCATTCATCCTCAATCCTCCATAATCCTCATGTGCTTCAACACCATTCATCCTCAGTCCTCCAAAATCTTCATGTGCTTCAACACCATTTTCCTCAATCCTCCATAATCCTCATGTGCTTCAACACCATTCATCCTCAATCCTCCAAAATCCTCATGTTTCTCATACACCATTCATCCTCAATCTTCCAAAATCCTCATGTGCTTCAACACCATTCATCCTCAATCCTCAAAAATCCTTATGTTTCTCATACACCATTCATCCTCAATCCTCCAAAATCCTCATGTGCTTCAACAAAATTCATCCTCAATCCTCCAAAATCCTCATGTGCTTCAACACCATTCTTCCTCAATCCTCCATAATCCTCATGTTTCTCATACACCATTCATCCTCAATCCTTCAAAATCCTCATGTGCTTCAACACCATTCAACCTCAATCCTCCAAAATCCTCATGTTTCTCAAACACCATTCATCCTCAATCCTCCAAAATCCTCATGTGCTTCAACAAAATTCATCCTCAATCCTCCAAAATCCTCATGTGCTTCAACACCATTCATCCTCAATCCTCCATAATCCTCATGTTTCTCATACACCATTCATCCTCAATCCTTCAAAATCCTCATGTGCTTCAACACCATTCAACCTCAATCCTCCAAAATCCTCATGTTTCTCAAACACCATTCATCCTCAATCCTCCAACATCCTCATGTGCTTCAACACCATTCATCCTCAATCCTCCAAAATCCTCATTTGCTAAAGCACCATTCATCCTCAACCCTCCATAATCCTCATGTGCTTCAACACCATTCATCCTCAACCCTCCATAATCCTCATGTGCTTCAACACCACTCATCCTCAATCCTCCATAATGTGCTTCAACACCATTCATCCTCAATCCTCCATAATCCTCATGTTTCTCATACACCATTCATCCAAAATCCTCCAAAACCGCCATGAGGATTTTGGAGGATTAAGGGTTAGGGTTAATGTATGGGTGATAAAATGCCCACCTCATAATTGACTTTATTATCTCCATCGTCTGTCAGTAGAGGACTCTTTGTGGTTCCCTCAAAACCATCAAAGCTGCGGGCCTTGGTGTCAGACACCTCCACTTTGAAGAACTCCGTGGTCCCGCTGTCGGGCTGATCGGAGTCCATTTTCTGGTAAGTGTCTTTTGGGGCTTCTGCCGAGACGTGGGTCAGACTGACCTCTCCCTCGTCTGGTTCTGAGCCGGAGAGCTTGTGGTAGGACATCTTGTACTGGATGGATGATGTCGCTGCCCTCACTTTGTGTCTTGAACTGGAGAATTAGCAAAGTATGTAAGATAAGGGAAAGACAAAAGGCAGGTTATTGACATGACACACATACATGTATACTGCACATTTTTGTATTTCCAGTACACACAGTGGGACAGTACAGACTCTGTACATAAGCACGTACACTGTACATTGTATATGTAACCCCTGCCCTCCCCCTAAATCAATGGTGACACAGAGAGACACTGTATGACACACAGTTGAACACTTTATGACAACGCCGACATGAAGATGTTACAAGTTTTCTGCACATTCAGCTGATAGGTTTTAGTAACGTATGTACTACAGGTGTACACTAACAGAAACATCTACATGTACATTTAAACTGTGTCGTTCCAACTTATTTTTACTTTTGTTGTAGTGGGTTTTTTTTCAATACAAAAAAATAATGCACCACAAGCTGCTGTACATTTTTAAGGTAAAACATTGCTTAAAAGTATGTACATGTACTGGTACAACTCATACATCTGGACAATTAATGTACATGTGTACCATTCAAAAATTATATGAACAGAAACAAAAGTTAAAACAGGAATTTTTTCGGGGGGGGGGGGGGGGATTTACCACGAAGCCAGCCTTCCCAGTCCTTTGGTTGCAATTGTACATTTAGCTCACACACCAACAGCCTTTTCTAAAATACATCTATAGATGTACATGTGAACAACAATCATATGCACATATGATACACAAGTACATGTACCGTACATTTAACGATTGTTGACTGCCGTGATATGAGAAATGCCATTTTTAACACCCAAGGGTGCACCAGAGGCAAAGCCGAGGCTGCTAGTGGTCAAAGGCTGCTACAGACTGGACATGTGGTCGTTCTCAACCAATGAAATTGCAGTAAAGTACGTTTTAACATGTTAAAAACCAAATCTACACATTCCTACATGTACATGTACATGCGTACATTTGTACATTGTATCTACAATGCTTTATTTCTCCAATTTGGAACCAATGTACACGTACATGTTATTGCATACAAAAGCATGTACTGCTTCACTTGAACATGAACAACAACCGCATAATGATGACATCCTTCATGTCCTTGTGGAATTTTCACGTGCATACAAAATACGTGTTCAACAAGATGACAGCAGACAGACTAACAAACAAACACAACACTATAAATATTCATAAACATTCATCATTCAATCCATGCCAAGAATCAAGCTAATACTCAACTGCATTGTACCCCTTACACGTAGATCCTTCAGGACACGAACAGAACTATGAGTACATGATGCTGGCGCTACAGGCCCACCTAACGAAAATTCACCCAAGAATCCACATGATCTAAGATGCGTTTCACATTCCGCAAGAAGAAAGAGAGAGTCCTATAGACACGATGAAACATCCAGTCTCCACAGACGAGAGGCACTGTGTGAGCCAAACCAGACAACACGTTCCATCCCTGGCTCCGTCCGGTAATTTCATTCACTTGGACTTCACGCTGGGTGCAAATGCCGGATATATACACTGACTGCGAGGCATATTCTAATCGGATGAAATGAGCACCCGGGACGTGTTAATCGAATCGCTGGAATAGGATGGTGGGGAAAGGGGGGGGGGGGTGTTGTTGTTGAAATGCAAGCAGGACTGCAATCAAGGCTTCTAGCAATGTTAAAGGGACACTGGGTCCTTGAAGTTGAACAGCCCAATTGGGCTACAAAACGAGCTTTGAACATTGAACGAAATGATGTTAATCAGAAAGAACATTTAAAAGTAGGATATATAAACATCCACACAACTATCGTTTCAAAACTGGGCGTTTTTGTGTTATTCCTGTATTATGCATGCGTGAACGAATTTCGGGGGTCCACTTTTGCGACCCCAAAAATTCGAGCTGTTTTGATTTCATCCGTAAAGTGATTTGCCTTTTGTGGACGTGTAAGAAACCGTATTTTGTGCGTTGGTGATTCACCGCGCGCTGTTCGCGAGCACGGTGCTGTGTATATATCGTACGTACACTGACTGAAAGTGAAACCGACAGGAAAAGCGTATTCGTACTCCGTCGTGTCCGATGTAAACAATCGAGGTTTTTTTGTCTTTTCTCGGGAATGGTAAGACATTAGGTTGGTTTCCTTTGAACCAGATGTTTGAAATAGGATAAGTAAACGACCCAAAACATGAAATTTTCCGGGATTTCAAGACCTACATGTAGTGCCCCTTTAATGTTCTCCTGGCAAACATGAACAAGGTGCTTACATATTTGCACACAAACAGGGTTAAGAATAAAGTTTCAAAGTGTCATTTTCACATTCAAAGTTCCAGCACAATAGAATTTTTTTTTTCAGTGGAACTTTGAAGTGTACTTTCTGTCCCATTTGACCGCAAATGCAATTATTAATAAAGAGATGCTGCTCAAGCCTTCGTGCGTTTGATTATGGGAATACACGTTTTTGTGTGCTTGGCTGGTATTAAACACTTTATTTAAGACCAGTTGAAATCTAAATGCTGATAATTAACCTCGCCAGTATTTACTCCCATTCATAAATACCTTTTCTGTCAAAAAATCAAAACTTGTCAGTCCAAAAGTCAAAACGAGTCAAAATCATAAATTTCCAACAATTTTTTCAACAATTTTACTTCATATTTTTCGAAACACCCCTCAAGTTATTTAAGTATGTCCATCTCGCGAAAAGTAGTAAACAACTCCTTACATGTATATGGAGATTGGCAAGCGTGTCACTGGCAGTATTGCACGATGTGGTGCAGAACGCAGCTGTGCCAGTGTATTTTGAATTAAGAAAGTCTTACTGGCAGTATTGCGCATGCCTACGTGAGGATTGTGAATGTTCAACCAATAAATAGTTGTTATTTTTTTTAAGGCACCGGATTTGAGTCCAAATTTCATGCAACACTAAAAAAGTGTGTAAGACCAACCAGCCGGTCCTTATCAACTGTTTAAAACCGGCCACGTGATGGGCTCTCAACCAATATGAATGAGTAAACTGTCTTTAGGTCTTCATAAATCTAAGATAAATATCACTTCCTGGTAAATACAAGTAAATACTGCAGTAACAGTCATGTCAGTTTGTCTGCAGAATTAGGGGATGACATTGCTCTCCTGTAAAAACACACAAACCAAACTCAACAACTGCTTGATCAAGTGGAAAGAGCTGAAAAATCGGTTGGGCTTCACATGAAAGTGTCGCAGACAAAAGCCATGATATTTAGCCAAGAAATGGCAATCAGATCGAGTTTGTGGATTTAACTTCATGAACGTTAGTGCATGGATCAAGACATCTGAGAGAGACGTCAACATCAGGATAGCAAAGACCTGTCAAGCATGCCACAGGATGAGGACTGTATGGCATGTATGGAGATCGAACAAGAAGAAAGTCTAACCGAAGATCGCCATGACAAGTGGAACCAGTACTTTTTTATCGCGCAGTCTTCTTGTGTATCAAAGTCCTTAGAAAAGGCTTTAATGGCTGCTACTGGTACATATATGCGAATGATTCGAAGGGCCCTGATTGAACGTCCTTCAGAAGAAGAGCCAGTCAACAAAGAAAAAGCTGGTAATCTATCGAAGGTATCTGAAAATCTTGGTAACGGACGACTTCAGCCAGTGGGACAAAATTACGGAAACACTGAGTTATTTTCGACCAAAGTTGTACTCTGGGACTTGCAATATGGGTGAGGGTCGAGGGGTAGGGGCAATAAAACTAACCTTCCATGACACCCTTAGATGAGGCACGGATTGACCCAGTAATGCTGGTGAGTAAGCAGTGTAAGCACTACATGTCCAACAGAGCGGGGCTTGGAGTCAACCCCTCACTCTAATGGCAAATAAGGCCCAAAAAACAACAATACCCCTCGAGCCTCTCGGCTGAGGGGTAAAAATAGTTCTGCTTCCGATTACACGGCATTCGAAAATAGGGTAGGTAGGTAGGGATTTTTTTTTTTGGCCAATTTTGTGTGTGTACGATCATATGGAGGCGTCTGCGTGTAGTCAAGGGTAAAAGGTATAAAGTGATGGTTTTGGGTGTTTTTTCTCATGTTTCCAATAAAAAAAATTAGGGTAGGGGCTGTCAGAATAGGGTACATGTAGGTAGGGAAACCGGACTATTTTTTTTTTGGCCTAAATCTCAGTATTCAAAGCAAAACAAATCTGTTTATCATTTTACTGTGCTTAGATATTTAAGTAAACATCATTCATCAACTTAATATTCAACAATAAAATTACCTGTCAATTGATGAGGTAAGCACTGTGCCTCTATAAACATAAAATCAAACAACAGAATTTTAATTTTTCATCCTATTTGTACATCATTCTCTCACTTTAATTTGTACACATCACACAGTATGTACAACTACATGTACGTGTACATGTGGGCGTGTTCAGGCATTTAAAATAAAACTAACCTTCAATGCCGGAGAACAAAAGAGAAAAATGCCAGAGAACAAAAGAGAACAATATCGTCCGCATTCCCAGCATACATGCACGTCCGCAACTGGGGTCGTGTACAAAACATATGGGAGTCTTCCTAAGAGGGACAATAGGACATCCACGATCGACAGTGTAAATACGACTGTGTACGTACATGTACTTTCAAAGAAGTCATAGGCCTAATGTCTTACATGATTTCCAAATATTCCGCTTAGGCTATCTCACAAATCTTGTTTGGCAGTTGTGCACCCATGCATGCAGACTTCTAATCAGTCTGGCTGAATAGAACCATCAGGGACATGATTAGATTGAGCCTTCAGGTGTAAATACCACAGCGGATTGTATATTAATTGGGTCAGAGTATGACCTGTGGGAGCTCAAGGCTAGAGGGCGAATCATTTAATTATTGTAGGTGCAGATCCATGGCTGTATAGTAGTCATAAATATGGAATGTTTGCTCAAGGTGTGAGTGGCTTAATGGCTAGCTGCAGGATGAACTATATGTAGTCTGTATGGAAATGCTAAAACTAATGTACAGCCTACAGGACAAGCATTATCATGCGTCGATCTGTAGATGTTTATTAGAGCAAGGCTGGATTTACTTTTCAAAATGTTTAGTTGTTTACTGCTAATTTTCTCAAATGTTCACTTTGTACACTACAACTAGGTTGTACCAGTATGTTTGTAATACATTAACCCATGGAGGAAGGAACACAACTCCCTAGCAAAATTTACCAGGAACCATACTCATCCAGGCAAATTCCAACACCCACATGGAAAATCGAAACACACACACTGTTGGACTTAGTTTCTGGAGGTATGCCAAACCCAAAGTAAAAGACCATCAGTTTAGGGGTACTAGTGTACCCCTTCTAACGGATTTCAACAACACCTGCTGTTAAACTTTGATGGGTTGTGTTCGATGTTCGATTAGGGTTAAAGCTAAGTACATGAACCAGAACATACATGTAGTGGAACAAGAAAAAGAAGAAAGCATTATGTGTACATGTACATGCGTAAAAGTGCATTATTATATTTAATTTAGTACAAAATTTCAAAATCAAAATTAACCCCTTCAGTCCTGTTCGGGGTGGTAATAGTCATGTCAGTCATACAATGTATGCATTTGACATACCAAAATGAAACAAATATGGTAATGACTACAGTCCAACTACAGTTGTACACAAATGTATCCCAAAGTGCAGATCGACATTTACAACCTACATTTGTCAGCATAGAATACCATACACTTGTACATGCTGTTGTGGCAGCAACAAGTTTTTTTTACACAGTTACATGTACGTACATGCATTGCATAATATTACACAAACAACTTAGGAAGTTAAAAAAACACACCAATTGTTTACATACATACATGTACATGTACATTTTAGGCCAGATAAGCTGCACCTTGTTAAATAAACATGATAGAGGAAAAAGGATAATTTTGCAAAGTTTTATTTGGGTCAAGTTGTTGCAAGCATGTACGTACATGTATTAACTTGATCATCACAACAAATTTACCTTTGCTAGTTCTGACTAGTCCAGTTGAGTGTCCTGAATATTAAACACAAATGACATCCTTTTGGAATGTTCTTTGACACAACTCTCCTGTAGTTAGACCATTCAAAACACCTCAAAATCTGGGTGCTGGCAAATTGAAGGACAGAAAATGCTGGACCTTTTAAAATCCTCCAGAATTTATTCTTACTGCACTACCACACCTTTCAATTCCTTTCGAAAGGTATTGAAAGGCAACTTACTGAATTTGCCCACCGAGTTGCTTCACCTTCCGAAACCTTTCGAAAAGTTTCAAAGTTCCAGCACTATTTCACCTTTCAAAACCCTTTTAGACAGGCAAATTTAAAATGTTTTGAAAGGTCTGATAATTCTCTTTGCCAACTGCACTGGGCATAGCAGGGTATGTGTATGTGTAACTTTATACATGTGTTGTACAGTACGTGCACTTAACAAGATGCATGAACAGAAATGCACATCATTATGATGTACACGATGAAAAAAGTGGTGTCAGGATGCAGCATTCTTGACTTTTTCTGCTTGTTTTTGTATCACAGTCTAATCAATGAAATCATATTATGTTTACATGTAGTTGTAGCCTTGTACCATGTAGGTATTACGTGACGTCCCAAAACAAACACGTAGAAATGTCTTTTGTTCTCGTATGGAACGGGGTCCTAAGGCCAAAAAAAGAAAGTCTCCGGTTTCTGGTATGAAGCTTGCCCAAAAAGTGGTGCGACGACGGGGCTTTTTTTTTTTTTACCTGATTTTTCGGCTTCAGATGTCGGCTGATGACTGCAAATGGTGCCCGACTAAACTTAGTGCAAATATATGGGAGTCCAGAGAGGCCACATAAAGCTTATTCTCGACCACAACCCAATCTAAAAACACGTTAAAATTGTGCAGCAGCAGGATTCTAGTCAAACCAGTGAATTTGGCAGTTTTGAGACATCATCTTTCATTGAAAAAAACCCACTTTTTCATTTTGCCGACGCGCATGGCTACGGCGACGCGCGCGCATACCAGAAACCGGAGACTTTTTTTTTGTGGCCTAAGCTACACAATTACCAATTTTAATACAACTTTCGGTCGAAATCTGCAAACCCCCCACAAATGGATTGTATTTGTATGAAAGCAGGGCTATTTTTTAACCCCATAAATGTGGCCAATTTACTAGACTACCTCCGTAAATAAAGGCCACACTTGGAACATGTACATGTACCTGAAAATGTAGAACTTTGTCAAGCTTTTAATTTTCACATTTAGACTTTGTGTGTAGTTTATTTACAAACAAAGTGATAGAAAATTAGTCACCCCTTTTCAGACATGTACATGTATCTATATTTCATGTAATTTCCAGGTTCGTTTGCAAACGTTCATGACGTTTGCGTATCTAAATTCCAACATGAAATTACACGAAAAGTAGATGTCTGAAAAAGCGTCAATAGCGTCATGATCGACCGAACGCCCAACATATACAAATCGGAGACGAAGTGCAGAAACATGATTAAAGGTAGCCCCATAAATGTGGCCAATTTACCGGACTACCTCTGTAAATAAAGGCCACACTTCCACCATGTACAAAAACATGTCAAACTTAGTCAAATTTTGATTTTCACATTTAGGCTTAGTTTGTTGTTTATTTTTGCTTTAGAAGCATACTCACCCTCTTTATATAGGCTAATCAGAAAGTACTGCCTTTTTCAGATTTTTCGTTTGCACAAAGTTGCGTTTCAAAATTTCGACATGAAATTTCACGAAAATTAGAAAAAGCAAAAATCTGAAAAAGCAGCACTTTCTGATTAGCCTATATACATGTAAAGAGGGTGAGTATTGTTGATGTACATGGGCGTCGCGAGGGGGGGGCAAGGGGGGGCACTTGCCCCCCCCTGGAAAAGCAAAAAAAAAAAAAAAAAAAAAAGGAAGAAAAAAAAAGGGAAAAAAAGAAAAGAAAAAGAGGCGCGAAGACAAAGTGGTGTAAATTTAATGAGTTGGGGGGGGGGGCAAAATGTCCCTGCCCCCCTCTAAAACTGATAAATCGAGAATGTGTTGAGAAATACAAGCATTTTTTGGCAAAATTTTTTTTTGCCCCCCTCTAGAAAAAATCCTGGCGACGCCCATGTTGATGTACCCTAACGTGGCGCGGCCCCTAACGTGGCGCACTTTGATTTTTCGCCTGTAGCACCTACATGTAGCTAGAGCAAAAGTTTTCACTGAAATTTCACAGGAAGTGAAATTTCATCAAGTTCTAAACACTCCCGTTCATAAATCGCGAGTTTATCCGCCCGTTACAAAGTTAGAAGAAAACATTATTTTGGTATGATTTTCCGATTTTATTTTGAAGTGCAAAGTGAACTGAACCCTTTGAAAATGCCCTCAAAAATAAGAAAACATTTTCTTGACAAACTTCTGGTTGGGTATGGTTTATCAGAATTTATCAACTTTACAGAAATTCTTACATGTTAATTTGGAATTTTCCGAGATTTATTTAAGTGCGCCACGTTAGGGAACACTCAGCCAGTTTTTGCCCAATTTCCGGACGCCATCCTTTTTGAATATCAGATTAAATTTCATGACACCGAAATTGTGCACAGACATGACAGAGGTTAAATAGCAAGCATTAATAAGGTAAAAGTACCAGTATTTCACTGCATGAATTTGAGGTTTGTCAACAAAGAGGTTTGGCAACAATACACGAGGAAAGTCGGGTAAACGTCGAAGTGCACCACGTTAGGGAACCACTATAATGCTTCTATTTCTAAAGCAAAAATAAACTACAAGTACAACTACAACTTACAAGCTAAGCCTAAATGTGAAAAACAAAATTTGACAAAGTTCGACATGTTTTTGTACATGGTGGAAGTGTGGCCTTTATTTACGGAGGTAGTCCAGTAAATTGGCCACATCGGCTAGATTGAACTTGTCTTAACTAATATAACTTGCTAAAAACTCACATTTCCCCCAAATCTTTGGCCTTTGGCTTTAATGCTTTATTTCAATCAATACATCATCCTACATTGGCATAGCCCCATAAATGTGGCCTATTTACTGGACTGCCTCCGTAAACATAGGTGATAGGCCACACGTCCACATGTACAAAAATTGTGTCGACTTTGCCAAATTTTGATTTTCACATTAAGGCTTAGTTTGTAGGTTTTTTTTGCTTTAAAAGCATACTCACCCTCTTTATAGGCTAATCAGAAAGTGCTGCCTTTTTCAGATGTATATTTTTCGTGAAATTTCCAGATTCATTTTTACACGTTTGCGTATCAAAAGTTCAAATAGAAATTTCACAAAAATCAGACATCTGAAAAGGCAGCACTTTTTGACTAGCCTATAAAGTGGGTGAGTATGCTTCTAAAGCAAAAAAATCCTACAAACTAAGCCTAAATGTGAAAATCAAAATTTGGCAAAGTCGACAGGATTTTTGTACATGTGGACGTGTGGCCTATGTTTACGGAGGCAGTCCAGTAAATAGGCCACATTTATGGGGCTAACATTGGCAGACAGCAATCATGATTTCAAAAATTTGATAACACTCAGTAATATTTGAATTTAATGTGCCAAAAAATCTAAACTTTAAAAACATGGGTCAACAAATGAACAGCGCCCTCACCATGGCATGCTCACACGCACGGAAGTACACATTTAAAATAAAGCAAATCATGACGATAACAATACGAAAAATACTTACTTGAGTAACTTTTTCCTGAATTCTTTGTTTCTGTCGTCTCTCTAAATATAAAACATGTCCTTCTGATACATGTAAACTGCCGAAACATTAAAACATGCTAAGCGAAAACTGCAAAAGAAAAAGAAAGTGTGACGACGCAATAAGTGCGATGGTTCTGCTGCAGGCCTTGTCATACACCGTCTCCTGAAACTCAACTTACCTCAATTGTGTGTGGTGTAGGAAATATAAAAAGCAAGGCACCTGACTCAAATCAAAGTTGACTTGCGCCCTCAAGCGTCCAAGTCAAGCAATTTACCATTTGGCGGTGGTGTGGTATCCAGATGCAGATCATTATGTAGCAGTATTAAAGCCAAACGGTGCCTGCATGTTGCGGGGCACGTGTGTTAGCCGTGTCCGAATCAACTGGCTGCGGACGGGAGTAGCACACACCTCTATGGGAATGGCTGCAGTCACAATTTAGTGGCTTCCGTAGGCGCACGTGTTATCCGGTAAGCCGCAGCCACAACTTTCGGACACGGCCTCGAGAACTCGTCTCGGAAGTCGCAAAAGATGAGGGATAAATTACCTAGATGTGGTAGTTTATTCCTGACTTTAATTTCCCTATTATGTGTGTGTTATGTTATGTCTTCGAAGTTCACGGATGATGAAATTTTGCAATATAGGTAGGTGTTTGAGCCGATTAATGTTTACTCTTTCTGGGCTTCTCTCCCCTTCCATCAGCATCACAATTGGTTCTGCTGCGGACGCTAGTACAATAATAGCGCCCTCATGTGTCTGCTAATGCAGTATTGTGCCATTATTACAAAAAAAGGCTATTATTATTTAATGAGGCCAGTTAAAGAAAAGGGTTCACTACACAACCATGACAACTTCACACAAAATAAACCAAAATGCATTGATCATGATGTTGATTTTAGGAAGAACTGTTGCAACCGGACGCCACTTTTTTTCTCTTCATATTATCATCTCAATGAATGAAGGTCAGTCATTGCAAAGACATGAATCTGGGACTGGGAAACATTTCCAATTTTGTTAGGAAATACTTCTAACAAGTACAAAGTCTATGCAGAGTTAGGACTCTCCATAGACTTTGTACACAATCGTTGAAGTGGCGTAAGGTTGCAACAGTTTTTTCCAACGGGTCCATATGTTAATTTCTTTTCTCGTAAATTTGTAACAGGTCAGTATCAACTCAGGATTCACAAACATTGATATGTAGCACCTGCTGGAATTAAATTTCTTGTGAAATTTGGGTATTTAAAGCTACAGTCCATCATTTGTAATTTGTGCATTTTGTTCGTTTGAAGCAACAAAAGAGTTCAAAATATAATGAAGGATACTGAGCAACTAACCTGATGAAGTTTCAGCTAAGCTTTAGCTGTACATTCCGAGAAAAACAGCATTTCTAATCAAAAGTTACTGAATCATGTTTTGAATCGTTTTGAATTGCAGCTATACGCGACGTCGCGCACTGATCCGACGAATTATAACAACCACGCGCACGTGTGCGTCGTTCCAATACTTGTGCGCGCTGCGCTGAATAACAAAACGAACTACTAATTTAAATTTTCCTACGGTGCTTCTTAAGAATCACCGTTGGAAATGCCTTCTTTCGTTGATTACTTCAAAATGACAGCTTCCCAGAAAGAATAATTTCACAGGGAGTTTAGTTCCCTTACTATCTTTCAACCAAGTTTGTTTTTCAACAATAATTACGCCAGTTACTTTTCGGATGGCTGCAAATGATGGACTCTAGCTTTAAACCTTTGCTTTAATTGGCAAGGTGATAGAGGGAAAATCAAAGTGTGCTTATCAATGAGTAAACTCTTTTCAAATATGATGTAACTAATTTATTGTCACTTTTTTTCACTGACATTTACAGAGAGAGGGTGCGAGCAATGTTCTACCATGGTTACGAGAATTACCTGAACAATGCTTTTCCATATGATGAGCTTCGACCTTTGACCTGTGATGGCGTGGACTCGTGGGGAAGGTGCTTTGAATCACATCGATGACTTAGCTTGTCCAGGGTGACCCCAAAAAATGCAACCCTAAAACATTTGCCTTAAAAAAAGGGATCAGCAGATTTTTATGTTTTGGGTATCAGATTAAAGCTGAGAGCTTTTTCTTTTAAATTCTGAACATGCTGAAACAGTCATGAAACTAGCACTTTGGGTTGCTGAGAAAATGCCAATTATGTAAAAGTAGTCATTTTTCATCTTTGTACACTCTAAAAAAATTTACCACAGTAGGGGATTTTCACTGTACCTATTTGGGCATGTCCTAATCCTTACAAACAACACCTGAACACGGCACATAAAATGACAAGAGTACAAATGAATTTGATGGAAAAACTTTTTATTTTCTTCATTGAGATGCTATACCGGTACATTGCATGAAGAAAAAAGCAGCGTCAGGTTGCAACATTCTTTCCAAACCTTTTACAGTATTAAGTATTTTCAAACATGGACTGGACGTCGGTTTTATTCGCAGTCTGCTTGAACTTTTTCCCCAGTTATTCCCTGACCCTAATTGACGCCTTGGACACGCTAGCCATCATGGGAAACTACAGTGAGTTCCGCAGAGTGTCCACTCTGCTGCAGAGTCACCTGGACTTCTCGGAAGACATCAACGTGTCTGTGTTTGAAACCAACATCAGAGGTTAATGTGGACATGATTGACAGAATTCGGGCAATTCACAATGCAGTGCGCCACCAAGAGTTTGCCATGGAGAGTCTATTTTTCAAGTTTACGGTCGATACAACACGAACAATTTGAATGAGTGTCAGTAGACAACTTGAGCTAATTTGTTACAGATTTGGGCATAGCGTTCTGCCGCCTTACAAAAAAACACCATATTGATAAAAAGAAAACAAAAGGGTAAACAGATATTGAATCATACGCTTACGAAACTACTGACCGGAAAAAACTAACAATTTCAAATGTCCCGCGCTGCGAATTTGTCGACCATTTCCCACAATGCACTGGGAAAAATGAACTCTCTGTGGCAAAATCTTGGTGGCGTACTGCATTGTGAATCGCCCGAATTGTCATCAAGTCTATCACAGGTCACTAGTCGCAAGTCAAGTTGCAAGTAACAGAGGACGGAAAATGACAAAAGGAAGTTGTCAAAGTAAAAAGAAGTTGTCAAAAGTACATTTTATTGAGAAGTTGAACAAAGAAATTGACTGAAGCGGGGCTTGAACCTGCGATCTCCAGATAACTGTTCCGGTGCTCTACCAACTGAGCTTTCCAGCAATATGTTGGCAGTTCCCCAATTAGTCAACATCTTTGTTCAAGGGGCGCTAGTCAGAAGCCATAAACCCATATAATGCCATGCAGCCAGAGATCACGCCCAAAGTCACGATGCAGACCTGGGAAATAGCAAACGGAGATCACTCAGAGAGGATACAGCTTTTTATTACAGAGTTTCAAATGAACTACAAGGGGAAACTGACTAGGTGAATTATAACAATCTTTTAAAAAGTTGAACAAACTTGAGCCCTGCCTTAGTCATTTGACTAATTGGGGAACCGCCAAAAGTTTCAAAATATTTTTTTAATTCACCTAGTAAGTTTTTCTTTGTGGTTCATTTGAAAAAAAAAGGACATTTTAATCGCATGTCACTTGACTTTTCAATAAGACTGGACTTGTGATGTGTCTTGTGATTGACAAGTGATGACTTTTGATATTGATGACTCGATTGAAAGTCAACTTCTAAGATCTTTCAAATCCACCAGAAAACACAATCCAGTTACTGTCAATTTATACTGGCTGCGTCTGTTGTGCCTTTGAGTTTTGGAGGAGCATCAGTCAGGCTTCTAGCAAAAATTCCTTGCGTGTAAGGGATTCGCTCATTTCACACTTCCGCCATGGGCATGCAGAGCCTCGATCTGGCAACTTTACACAATAAATATAGCCGGTTCAGTGGTCTGAACCCCGACACGGGAATCACTGGACCGGCTATTTTTATTGTGTAAAGTTGCCAGATCGAGGCTGTGCATGCCCCATGGCGGAGTGTGAAAAGAGCGAATACACATTCAGTTGAAGTTTAGAAAAAGACTAGATTTGAAGACTTTATTTCTCAAACGTGATAAACACCTTTTTAGAATCCTGCTCTCTATTGGCTGCCCTAAAGCAATATCAATAGCAGTTTTATACTTTAACAGGACTTAAGACTATAACAAACCAAAAAGTGAAGTGTAGAAATAGCTGTTATTATACTGTTTTATTCTTAAAAGTTTAATAACCGTGCACAATTTTTACCTTTTTCAAATGGATATATCGCGTTTTTTGAAAATAAACTCTTCATTTACAATAGCTATTTAGTGTGTCCATAGTGTAAGAAATACAAGTTTATCCACTTTCAAAATTCTTTTTCTTTTTCAACAGTGGCATGGACACAGTGATACCTCCATTATCATTGAATGGGAAAATGTGTTTCCGTTTTCTTTTCAGTTGTTGGAGGTCTTTTGTCAGCACACCTCTTGTCTCAGAAGGCTGGGGTTGAGCTGGAGTCTGGATGGCCTTGCAAGGGACCACTGCTCACTATGGCAGAAACGGTAGCTAGGAGAATCTTACCAGGTACTGAAAGATGTCAGCACAAGAAAGCCTGGTTAATGACATTTTGCACTCTTTAAGACATTAACAAACATTTTACTTGACCTTTTTGTGCATGGACACACTGAGCCTTTGATGGTGATGGTCCGTGTTTGGGCTCAGTCTAGCCCCATAAATGTGGCCTATTTACTGGACTGCCTCCGTAAACATAGGCCACACATCCACATGTACAAAAACGTGTCGCACTTTGCCAAATTTTGACTTTCACATTTAGGCTTAGTTTGTAGGGTGTTTTTGCTTTAGAAGCATACTCAGCCTCTTTATAGGCTAATCAGAAAGTGTTGCCTTTTTCAGATGTCCATTTTTCGTGAAATTTCCAGATACATTTGCACACGTTTGCGTATCAAAATTTCAACATGAAATTTCACAAAAATTAGACATCTGAAAAAGGCAGCACTTTCTGATTAGCCTATAAAGAGGGTGAGAATGCTTCTAACATGTCTAAAGCAAAAAAACCTACAAAGTAAGCCTAAATGTGAAAATCAAAATTTGGCAAAGTGCGACACGTTTTTGTACATGTGGATGTGTGGCCTATGTTTACGGAGGCAGTCCAGTAAATAGGCCACATTTATGGGGCTAGGTTAAGTCCAGCTTCATTTCAAACACATTGGGCAATGGCTTTGTCAAGTTTTAATCAAGCTCTTTCGGATTAATTTTTCAGGAAATGTACCGTCATAAAATGACCTGATTTTAGGAATGTTGTACTTGATGCTGAGCTCTGAGGCATTGAGGCTGACTGATGCACTTAACTTCTCAGCAAATTTTCTGCTGAAATGCTCCAGGCCGACACTCGTCTTTAACGGCAATGATTTCTAAACAATGAACAACTTAACAAACATATTAATGAGATAAGAAGACCCTCAGACCGAGCTTAAGTTAAGTTTGATGAAGGACGAGTTGCAAGTTGAAATGAGCTACCCTACCAAAGACGCATCTTAGCGTTTCGTGAAATCGGCCCCAGGAGTATGACATTTCATAGTCAGAATTCAAAACACACTGTACAATGTATCACTTCCTTTTTATTGGCTGCTGATTAATACATAAAAGCATACAGTGCTGTAGTGGTCATGGAGTGACAGACACGGTTGTTTTGGGCGATACCAAAACCATTGGGTTAAAAAGTTACCTTTAAAGGTATAGTCCATCATTTGTAATTTGTGCAGTTTTTTTCGTTTGAAGCAACAAAAGTGTTCAAAATCTAATGAAGGATACTGAGCAACTAACCTGATGAATTTTCAGCTCAGCTTCAGCTGTATATTCTGAGAAAAACATCATTCTAGGATCATGTTTTGAATTGGGCCTGAATTCAGCGTCCGATACACATACGCAACTACGCAATGTCGCGTACTGATCCGACGAATTATAGCAACCGCGCGTGTGTGCGTTGTGCCAATGCTTGCGCGCACTTCGCCAAATAAAACGAACTAATTTTCTACGGTGCTTCTTAAGAAGCACCGTTGGCAAGGCCTCCTTTTGTTGATTTCTTCGAAATGAGAGCTTGCCAGAAAGAACAATTTCACAGGGAGTTTAGTCCCCGTTCTATCTTTCAACCAAGTATGTTTTTCAACAATAACTACGCCAGTATCTTTTTGGATAGCTGCAAATAATGGACTGTAGCTTTAAAAACGGCCTTGCTTTGCATTTACACGCTACATGAACTGTTCGTTTTCTGCCGTATCCTTTTTCCAGCCTTCAATACCCCTACTGGTATGCCATACGGTACAGTCAACCTTGCGCATGGCGTGCCCGCCGGAGAGACGCCAGTCACCTGCACGGCTTGTGTGGGGACTTACATCTTGGAGTTTGGCACACTGAGCCGTCTGACCGGTGATCCCGTGTTTGAAGAGACGGCCCTTAAAGCTCTCAATGCTCTGTGGCAGTGCCGATCAGACATAGGACTGGTATGGATAGTTTGTTATTCTGTATCTGTATCATATAGTCGATAAAGCATCCCAGGGGAAACATCACACCAACTTACTGAGAGAAGACAATGAGAAGAAATTAAAGTTTAGAGGTGGGAGGAAAAGCCCAGAAGATATTCTGGGGGAAAAGCATGGAATCAGGTAGGGACTGAAAACCCAATCCACATATTGACCCAGGCGAGATTCAAACCCAGGTCACAGTGGTGGAAGGCAAGGAAAGTACCGCTACGCCAACCTGACTCCCCCTTATTGTTTGTTAACTGTGTCAGTCTTCCTTTTGGTATATGTGATGACATCAAAGCAGATCTCTTTTGTGTGGTCCCGAGAATAAACATTCAAGACTTAACTTTTTAGAAAGTTTGGTCTGTTTGAGATCACAAAGCCACAAAAGAGACCTGTTTTTCACTTGGTGACGTCAGCATAAAACAGATTTCAAATTGTATTCCTTTTTGTGCTGTCATTTTATCTGTGGTCATTGTCTAGGTTTGTGATAGCCTAAATACGAGTAAATGATTCGGCTACACATTGCCATTGGAAACATTTCCCAAGGAAGCTTACAATCGAAGTGACATTTGGACAGGGTGAAGGCGAGAGTGTTTCTCAGAAACGGTTCCTGAGAATTAAACCTTGAAAATGGAAAAAGAATGGAAAGTTTGATTGAACAAAAAAATGAGACGAACAAACTCAAAAAACGTTGTCCCTTGAAAGGTTGTGCCTAGTCCATTTCTGATCAGGTCCAAGGAGTTACGGGACCTAACAAGCTGACACCTTGAACATTTGGACACGATTTGACTAGTGTCTTGACTTGACTTTTGAAAAAATGACTTCGTTACAGTTTTGCACATGCGGCGCTACAATACAAAGGTCTTTGTATTGTAGCGCCGCATGTGCAAAACTGTAACGTAAAAAAAAATCTTTATTGTTTGCAACCGCAGTTTGGCAACCACATCGATGTCCTAACAAAGAAGTGGACTGCACTGGATTCGGGGATAGGTGCCGGCGTGGACTCACTGCTCGAGTACCTAGTAAAAGGAGGCTTGTTGCTAGGCAACACGGACTTGCTGGACAAATTTTGGGGTAACTTTTAGCAAATATTGGAATTTCCAGAAGCTTACTCAAGTTGGACTCAAGCCACACACCAAAAGATTAAATATTAATTTTTGTTTACACCAGCTGTTATAAAGCACTAGGCATTCAGTGTTTTAGTTACATCAGTGGAGGTCAAAACTCACAATTATTATTTGCATCTCTCGACAGTAATAATTTAATTGTAACTGTGCCAGGTTTTTGGCTTACTTAGTTGGATTTAGCTTGTTAGTGTGTCACCCAGAAACTGTATGCAACAGGTAAAGGCAGCAAAATATAAACACCACAACAAAAGAAAGGCCACACTCATTGGAGGGGTCATAATTTTGAATCTGGTCGTCTTATGATAATGTCATTTATATACCTTTGGGGAATGTTGTTGGCTACATTTTGATACCCCGTTTGCTACCAAAGACTGTAAATTGTCCAACATTGACAACGGTTTATGAAAAATGATGCGGTTTGAAAACTTGCAAATTTAAAGAGTATGCGAGTGGAAATTGCTGCGTGACAATGTCACGCTGCCCGAAACGAGGTGCAGGGAATACCGATCGCACAGTGCTTGCATGCATGGGAGCACGCAAATGTAATTACCCGCACTTTGTTCGGGCACTGTGTAGTCGATACGGGCATTTGTGTTTGCGCTTAGCAATTTCTCTTCGCATAATCTGCATCATTTTTCATAAACCGTTGTCAATCTTGGATGATTTACAGTCTTTGGTAGCAAACGGGGTATCAAAATGTAGCTAGCAAAATATTCCAAAGGTCTATATAAATGACGTCATCATAAGACAATAAGATTCAAAATTATGACCCATCCAATGAGTGTGGACTTTTTTTGTTGTTGCGGTGTTTAGTTCCATGAGGCTGTGAATAAGTTGCGAGTATTTTGTCTGTTTTTATTCTTTCAGAATATGAGCAGCTGATTAAGCAGCTGATGAAGCGGGACGACTGGTACATGTGGGTCAACATGAAGAAAGGTCAAATCACCATGCCTGTATTCCAGTCACTGGAGGCCTTCTGGCCTGGATTGCAGGTAAGATTTCAGTGATATCGTCAATCATTGAAGTATTGGAGACAGGCTACCTACTCATATGTTAACAAAGCGGAGGCAGATTTGTAGAAAAGTCTGCCCCGAGTTCAAACACAAGTCAGTACCAAGCCAGGTCCGGGGATAAGGAATAATAGTCTGGTTCCCTGACCTGACAACTCCCCGATGCCCTGACGTCTATATTGTAGGTGAGGCAGCTGCCACCTGGCTAAATATAAACACGATGGCCCTTTTTCAAAACTCGGCTTCGTTTCCGGTTTGGCTTTATCATTAAAAGCTTTTTATGTTCTGATCAAATAAAAAGAAATCACTTGCTTCATATCTTACATAGTTGGATATTTCTGTAAGAGAACATTGACTAATGTTGAGAGGGAATCTTCAAAGTTAGGGACCCAAATAGCAGGTGAAGCCCAAATGGAGACGCTGCTGAGTTTTTGAATCCTCCTAGGTAACCGTCGTCAGATTCAAATGGTGCATGACGCAGCCAAGTTTACCCCTCGTACGATCCGAGTGCATACTTGATGCACAAAGTCGTCATTGAATTTCAAGTTTGTTATATTCAATTTTATATCCCGAAATACCTGGGGGGCTATCCGAGAGTGTCGACGAAATGCATTCGGCAAACTTCGGACATTTTTGGAAACGGGAGGCATTCCTCCCATTTTGGTCACGTGCCGTAGCGGCTACCTGACCTAAGATTCATCAGAAATAGTCACAGTCTTTTGGTCTGGGAACCAGACTAAAACAATAACAAAGGAATGCCTTATTACAGGTTCATCTAAATAGCTTGTAACTTGATTTGATAGCGAGGAACTTGTGGTTCACTTGTTAGGACTTAATGACAATATTTCATTTTCACGTTCAGTGAAGTGCTACCGCTGCTTGTCAACAAAATCTTGTTTCTTAACCCCTTAGGCACGGGTTATAATGGGGACATTCCTCCACACATAGAGCAAGTGGCCCGCATGACTGCACAGCCTTTGTGTGGTAGCGGGACTGCACAAAAGCAGCAGCTGTGGAGCTACCCACTAGCTGAGTGCCACGGCATACCACAGCTGGCGACTGCATTCCAATGAGGATTAGCGGCCGCGGCCATGACCGCTTCCCGAGCGCATGGGGTTAAGTAACATAAAAAGGCAGCACTATTTTTCACTTTTTTTCAATATCTATTGTACTGAAACGTACGCTCTCAAACAGGCTAGCTCCAAAAAGAAATTCAGTTTAAATATTCAATTCAATTCAATTCAAAGGAAACATTTATTTCCATACTTTCCACAAATAAGTCAAACTAAGTTTTTAAATTAAAAAAAGGTAATTAGATACAGTAAATAAATAATAATACAACAATGTAGTATAACGACTAGATATGTTCAATTAGGGTGAAGAGTATGGGGCTGTTCATATAAACCGGAGCTTGTAGAGAACAGCCTTACACATAAGCGGACAATACAGGACAGTATGCACAGACAATAGGAATAAACACGAAAACAGTCAAAGGGAAACTAAAGACAAGACAAAACAAAACACGAGACGAGACACTAAAAACCGAGACAAATTGAATAGTTGCGATGAGGATAAGATAAAAGAGACGATGAATTGTATATAAAGAAGAGATGTGGCTATGGAGAGTGGCTGAGGAGGGAAAGCTATGTTACATATTGTGATAGGAGCTCCTTTTTGTACGAGGATTTAAAACAGCCCACGGACTTCATTGTTCTGATTTCGTTTTCAATGGTGTTCCACAAACGGGGACCATAGAAACGGAGAGTAGAACTAGAATAGAGGGTGCGGGTAAATGGGACGAATAAATTGTGGCGAGATCTAGTTGAATAATCGTGTGTGCTTTGGACTGATGAGAAGAAAGAAGAGCAACTGTTGGGGAGGAGATTGTGAGTGAATTTATACATAAAGATTCCTGTGTGAAATTTATTTAAGTCAAGAAGAGTGAGGGTATGTAGCCATACGAATAGAGGTGCAGAGTGCTCCCGATGGTGTGAGGAAGTGCAGATACGAATACTCTTTTTTGAGTGATGTATAAAGAGTGAAGCTCTTTATAGTAAAAAAAAAGTAAATCTCAAGAGATTTTTTTTATTGAACTTGTTGCCAGTAGTGCATGTATGTGGGCACAGAGCTTTCATCTCAAAATCTATTTTTGCTTGTCCACGAGGGCCACCTACGTGTAGTGTCCTCTGTGTACCTATTTAACAGAGTGGGCTAAATCCAGCCCATTGTGTAGGCCAGATGCATGACAAGACTTCCAGTAAATAGCCATTTTGAATTCCTGGACTAGAATTTTGTGTGCTGTGGGACAAGCTTTACTAATTGTCCTGTCTTGTTCTGTTTTCCTCTTGTAGAGTCTACTGGGTCAAACAGATGAAGCCATGAAGACGCTACACAACTACCACCAGGTCTGGAGACAACTGGGCTTCACACCAGAGTTCTACAACATCGTGACAAATAAAGTAGTTGACAAGCGAGAGGGCTATCCATTGAGACCAGGTACAGCTTTTCCTCTGCCCTCATGCTGTCTGAACAGTCACAGACAGTTTAAAGAGGTTGTGGAATGCTCGAAGACATTTCCGTCATTTTTCGGGTATATGTAGCCTAAGGTGTGATGAAATAAAAAACGACTATTGTTTCTGTCATGAAATGAGTACTAAAGGTACTTTTGAGAGCTGTTTTTCAGGTCCAGTTTCGACCCGAACGTGCAACTGTGTAAAAGTCGTCGTTGCAGGCAGCAAACAAAACACAGTAAATCGTGACGTAATAAACAGGACTCGTGTATGCTACTGTGCATCGGGAGTCCTGTTTATTACGTCACGATTTACTGTGTTTTGTTTGCTGCCCGCAACGACGACTTTTACACAGTTGCACGTTCGGGTCGAAACTGGACCTGAAAAACAGCTCTCAAAAGTACCTTTTGTACTCATTTCATGACAGAAACAATAGTCGTTTTTATTTCATCACACCTTAGGCTACATATACCCGAAAAATGACGGAAATGTCTTCGAGCATTCCACAACCTCTTTAAAAATTCAATCCTCTTCCCTGTCATGCCTTTTACAAAGGCTAGTCACCAACAGTCAGATCATATCTCAAGCAAGCACTCTGACTAGTCAAATTCAGTCAACAGGCAGGAGCAGGCAAGTGGTATGCACAGCTGGCTTATCAATCATCTACAGTCAAAAGATAGCTGTATCAAGTTACATAAACAGTCACAGCCAGTCAATCCTGCTTTATGTAGGCTGGGAGCTCGTAACTGTTAAAACCAGTCACTTGATTGATTTTAAGCTGAAAGGACAACTTTGCACAGAATGTATCTTTGCATATTAAGATGGTTCATTTTCCGTTACAGACCGATTCATTAAGCCCCCGCCCATTATTTATGCTTTGACCAATCACAACCAGGAATGCACAACTGAATGGCCCACTAGATCTAACATGCATCACTAGATCTAAAATGCATGTGCTTACTTATGACACACTAGGCTTATCAAGTGCAAGTTTTTGTGTCACCTAAACAAAGTTTCTGGGGGAATTTACCAGTCCTAAATTCTGTATCCCAGTATGACCGTATGAATGTTAAAGCTTAGGTCAATTTTTGAAAAAAAAATGTGTAACTTTTACATACTTTCATGGATTTTCATTAGACTTGGATACAGTGAACCTGGGGTGGGAAGACACAATTCCTCATCGGATTACTGAGGTCAAAGGTCATGTAGGGGTCATTAGAGGTCATTAGAGGTCATTGTTCAAATGTGCTTCAAATGTTAATTCTTTGTCTACAGAATTTGATGGATTTCAGTGTCACTTTGGTGGGGGTTCATGACAACTCTTCAGAAATTGAACGTCATTGTTAATGCACACAATTTAACAGCTTCTACAAGAATACGAACGCAAAGCATATAGGGATTTCGATCCACGGATCACTTGTTTTAATTAAGATGCAAAGTAGAGATTAATTGCAATAAACACCTCGATACCAAGCACTCAGCGATAATGAACATCCCCTTTGGCTATCTAATTTCCTGCACAATTATTACATGCATTAGTTACCTGAAAATTGTGATTACAAATCACCACTGTCATGACTGTAAGGAAAATGTTTTGTAGACCCATATTTTTGTTGGTACACAAAGTCCTAGTGAAATGGTTTCTGTTCACTTTCTTGCTTGGCAGAGTTGATAGAGAGTGTGATGGTCTTGTACCAAGCTACTAAGGACCCTTATCTCTTAGAGGTAGGACGAGATATCCTGACGTCGATAGAGACCAGTGCCTGGACACCATGTGGATATGCCAGCGTGAGTACAGAAACACTGTCACCGGTTTTAGTTGAAGGGTAATATTGTTGTACAATGATTAAAAGATACCTTTTTGAGACTTTGATTACAGAACTCGTATCAGGAGCTTGCGACACCATCACGGTGTCTTTGTCAACTGGTGTTGTTGAGGCCCTCACGTGACCCGTCACGTGACCAAGCTTGGTCACATGACAGGAGGCATCATTGTAGAATGATGTTGTTGTTCCCCAGTACACTCATGCATCATGGGGAATGTTGCACCCTATGCGTATACCTGTAGTTAAAACCCTACTGTGACGTCACACTATTGTTTTTCCTCGACGTTATTTTGCATGAATGGAGCACGGCACACCACTCGGCTTCTTACACATTTATTTAAGCCACATACGAATAATTCAGGAATTTCTTAGAATCACAGCAAGACACTTAGGTTTTCGTTTTCTCCCTTCAATAAAAACTATCGATAAAGTTGGAGCAGTCTTTGGAAAAATGGACATAGCAGGATTCGAACCAGGGACCTTTTAATCCATAGCTCATCTCGTAATACTAGGCTACTGTGGCAGCTTGATGACTGCTGTCGTTGTTTTAAATGTTACTAATTGACTAAATAATAACAATGATGTGACATCCTTGTTCTTTTCTCATGAATAAACATAATTTTCCCATTGTAACAAATTCAACAATGAAGATGTACAAAGGCCTTCGTTCAAGCCGTTTGTGGGTGAGAACGTTCCTGGTGTATTAGCCTGAACATATTAATTCCCTATGTCAAAGGTCAATGTGCCAATGACGCAGTGCTTGGTTTGGGACTCTAAATCCACCATCTGCCATGATTTTGAGGCTGTGTTGAGACTAGGATGGGATGTAGATCAGATCAGGTGGACAGCGATAGGGCCACTGCAAGGTCGAGTTCAAAGAGATTGCCAAGACAATCATGTGTAGTCACTGACTTGCCAACTCTCTGAAGCTTTTTACTTTCCCCAAATATTGCCGTCCCAGAGACGTGGAATTAACCTATCATGGTAGAATCGCGTCAACGCAGCTTGTGAAATATTGTCCAAGTACATGATATACAACTGCACGCGGAACGCGCAAAACTGAGACAAACAAAACTTAACACACATAGGATTGTCAAAGGGGCGTGGCTAACTCACAAACAGCAATAGGTCAATTACATTGTAGGACATTGACTACTTTTGATGAACATTATACTCAGCAGCACTTTCTATTGTAATATTTAACCGTTAATAGGTGAAAGATGTGCGGAATCACAAGCTGGACAATCGCATGGAGTCCTTCTTCCTCTCCGAAACCACAAAGTACCTGTATCTTCTGTTTGACCGGGACAATTTCATCCACAACACTGGTGGCAAGGGTGACGTCGTCCCCACCCTCCAGGGAGAGTGCATTCTGAACGCTGGGGGTTACATCTTCAACACGGAGGCGCACCCGATCAGCGTGGCAGCTCTAGACTGCTGCCAGCGTGGGAAGGACCTGGCCGTCTTTGAGAACATGATGAGAACGTTGCAGAACAGAAGAGAGAAATTGGACTTCATTTTGGATTATTTAAACCAGGAGGGCGAGGAGCAGGAAGCAGTGGGACTATCGCAGAGGTACAACTGCTCTGTCAAACCGTTCAGTGCCCGGTGGTCAATGATGGGGGAGATGCTAGAACCCTGATGGGTGGATTGATAGATTTAGGGGGAAAAGCTAGCTGTGGATGGCATCAGCGGTGAAGAATTTAGTCTGAAAGTAAAAGGTCACGCGGCGAGCTTCCGGACCCCTCGCGTAACTCATGCGTAGCCCACCTATGAGCATTTTACACTAACTAAATATGGTAAGTTGGGGGCAGTATTTGAAAACAAAAAGCCAGTTTTTTTTTCTCCAACGCTGGGTGGCCGACCAGCGTTGGAAATTGATACGAAAATTCCACTTTTCTTGAAAATGTTAGCACACCAGGCGCCATGATTTTACAGGATGCTTTAGACTGTCATTCACTAACAGTCCAGTAAGGTATTTCATAATAATTTGGTAGTTTTGTTTTTTGATGTTTACAAATGCTGTACACATGTATACTCCCTTTAAGTTTTTTTTGAATTTTCTGTAAGAAAATTGATAATCATGCACTTCTCACCCAATATTTAATGACAATGTTAGCAATACATTTCCTCCAATTCATCAGTACTAAAATAATCCATTTCCATTTAGGGTCACATACTCACAGTTGAGTTTTTAACATAATTTTTGTTTTTAATATTGTGAAATGAGATTGGGTCTTTAGCATCATGGGTGTAGTTTGGAGCATCGGCAAATAGAGATTATTGGACATATGTGATGCAATATTGTTTGTTTTATTCTTAAGCAAAATGGGAGGTAACCTTTTTGCAGTTAATTTGTATGAATGGCACACAACTCCACCGTCTAATATACAAGTATTTATTTCAAAGTCCTTTATTAAATAAAACTCCTATTTTATAAACATTAAAAAAAAATTGAGCAGACTGTGTGAGCATGTTTCTGTTATTTCAAGAAAACTTAGGGATGTTGTAAAATATGTGGTCAAAAATGGTATAAAACTGACAACTGGCACGATTGGTTAAATAAATTGAATCTACAGTGTATGGCAAACCCCAAAGTTAGGAACTATATACAATTATGGAATGGACTTTTTGAAAGGGTCTTAAGTGTGGAGTGCTGTGGCCTCGTTAAGGGCATTGGATTCATGGACTGTAGGTTGTGGGTTCGAGTCCAGCCTGGGGTTATGGTGCTTGTGCACTTGGGCAAGGCAGTTTGTCACTCATTGCTTCTCCCTACCCAGGAGTAAATGGGACAGTTTATGGGTACCTGTGAGGGCAGGGCCCAATGAGCAGGGGTAATAATGATGTAGCGCCTTGATGAGCACTAGTCCTGGTGGATACGTTCGCTTTATAACTAAATACCCAGTATTATCATTCCAGATTTTTTTCACAAATATTTTTGGTATCCCCCTTAAGAGAAACCAATCTATAGTACAGACTGTCATCTGGGCGTGGCTCTTCTCCGTGATGATGTCACTCTGACGTCATCATTGGTCATTGGGTATGGAACGCCAAACTGTTTGCAGGTTCGTCGGAGTGCTTTCTCGTATTCCTTATTTAGCTTTGCCGACTGTTGTAGGGCGTACTTCAGATCCTCAATCTCATCAAAGAAGCCCTGCAAAAAATGGGGGGAAAAAGGAACATATATTGCAATATGCCAAGGAAATGTAGCTTTGTTTGTGTAACTGCAAAGTCATAATTATAATTAGCCACCAATACTGGACTGTAGTGCCCAGCTTCTATCCAGTTAGTTCGTGACTTTGTCGTACACGCACGCGCACCGCTGATTACTAGCGCCCATCGGATAAAAAGTCAGTTGCGTTAACTTTCGTTTCCAATGCTCCAATGCTACTTAATGTGCAGTGGGCGTGGATTAAACTAAAGTGACGTCACAATAACAAACCGGATAAAGCTCCATGTTCTGACTCGGGAACATTGAAATTGAAATTATGAGAATCGCAGGTGAAGCCAAAAGCCAGAGAAAATTATTTTCAAATCCTTGCTTCATCCTCGGCTTCAGTAGATTTAGGCACTTGACTTAGGGTACTCCGGCTCTATCCAGTTCGTTAGTGACTTTATCATACACGCGGGCGCACCACTGTTTACTAGCGCCCATTGGACAAACACTCAAGTTGCATTAACTTCCGGTTCCAATGGTACTAAACGTGCAGTGGGCCTGGTTTAAACTGAGTGGCATCACTAAATAACTAACGAACCGGATTGCTTTACATGGCATGCATGGGAACAGCAATCCTCTAAAGGTCCCAAAAAGGAAAGGGAACCAGTCTACCCTTCCTTGACTGAACTATTAACAAAAAAGACTTTGAAGTAAGTTTCCCTAGCTAAATGTTGGCCAATTTCTTTCATTTGACGTCTCATTCTAAAATCAACAACTGTTGTATTTTACTTACATGCAGAAAAATAGCAACTGAAAAATAAAATCCATATTTTGGGCAAAACTTGAAAATACCGTGGAGAGTTCATCTTTTAACTTGTTTTCTGATGCAATTGTTTAATTTACCTCATCCAGTCCTTGTAGCTCCCTCTTGAGTCTCTTTTTGTCCTTGGCCAACTGGTCTCTCTCTTTCTTCAAATGCCGAAACTCTGACTGTTGAACTGCAACAAGAAAAAGAATCAGGGAGTCAGGTTGGCGCAGCGGTTCTTTCCTCGCCTTCCACTGCTGTGACCCGGGTTCGATTCCTGCCCTGGTCCACATGTGGACTGGGTTTTCAGTCTCTACCGGATTCCGTGGGTTTTCCCCAGAATATTCATCAGGGGTTTTCCTCCCACCTCTGAAGCTGTAATTTCTTCTCATTGTCTTCTCTCTACAGGTTTCTACAGGCTTGCGAGCTATGGTGCCGAGGGCACTTTTGTGGAATCCTTTGTTTTATTTCCAGATAGAGTTATAATAATAATTACAAAATTAAAAAGTGGCAAAAAAGGATAAGAGGGTAAATATTTTTTACAATATACATGTATACAAAACAAGCTCGATCGGAAATATCTCGGAAGCTGCGGGCCAACGAATTCATGATCATGCATGAGTCATGTGATTGTGCCATGTAATTTCTGGAAGGTGCAGTGTTTTTAGTAAAAACATCAGTTTTTTGACCCCAGTGACCATATGATGACATTTGACCCCAGTTTGGTCATGTGACATGTTGGGGCTGGGCTACTGATTCTTTTGACAAAGTTTGGTTGAAATCGGTCAAAATATGGGAGGAGCAATAGACATTGTCAATGTTTCGTTACTAACTAACTAATATACTAGCTAACTTAAAACAGGCATGCAACTTTTCCTCGGATCAGCTGATTTCCTCTTTTGTACTCCCCATGTGTGCCATTGAAAATAGGAAAACACTGTACAAAGTCTTGGAAAGATGTGAATTTCCTCTTTTTTGTGACTTCGCAGTTGCATGCCTGTTTAAAGGAGAGACATGATTTATGATGTTATGAGCTGCTATCCCGCAACTAGAAATGACAAAGAATTCAAACTCTTATCATAGATCAATGATTCTCCAAAAGCACAAACACACCTGGGGTATTTGTGAATGGCGAGGCACTTCTAGAGCGGCTTCCAGCACGCCTCCTGCGACCACCTGGGGTCAATGACCTTTCCAGACGACTGAATTGCTCCCTGGAACGATGCAGCTGGTTCTCCAAATCTTGAATTCTCAGCTGGAAAATAAATGAGATGGAAAAGTCTGGTCAAAATAGTAACATGGCAATTTTAGCCATATAACCACTACATGCCCTACACATGAGTATCTGGGTCTAATAATAATTTAATAATTGGGGAGGCTAATCATCCTAATACTTGTAGCTGAGAAGTTGAATTGCGAAGGACGCGGCTATGTGGTCGATTCCAAAGGCATTTAAAGGCGCCTTTGGCAGCCAGCCACATCGACCAATATATGACCACGGAGCACAGCCTGAGATCGAAAGTGTTTGATTTTTGCGGAGGGAGGAAAACCAGAGGGCCCAGAGAAAAACCCTCGTGGCACAGGAGAGAACCAACGCACAACTCCACTCACTATGGCATTTATGGTCCGCGGCCGGGATTTGAACCAGGGCCACAGTGGTGAGAAGCGAGCGCTTTACACACAAGCCACCCATGCCACCCACGCCATGGAGCTGCTTAAGCAGAAAATTAGCAGTCTATGATATGTGAGCAGATTTGCTGATTACTTAGGCAAGACAACCGCCTCTTGACCTCTAGATTTTGCCAATCAGCGGGCACTTTCTATATCGGTTTTTCGGTCATTCACCCGTTGCGCGTCATAGACAAAGGATAAAAAAAAAAACCTGTGTCACGCGCTCTGTATCATGTTATGCGATAGTGCACCCGGCTGTTGTTGCATTACAAAACACTGCATTCGAATTGACCAATCAAACCATTTAGTCCTGATTTGGGAATGAAATGACATCACGATTTAGTAAAGTCGACTTCGATTAGCTGGCGCGTGGCTTGCATATATCTGCATGTCTAGACATATCAGACATTATCCAGGAGACTCTTGGCTCCTTGGATAACGGGTGGGATCCAGGGAGAAAACACACATTTCAGTTTTGTACCCGAAATGGCCGAAATCTGAAAAGTTTTCCATATCCGCGGTCATCAAAAGTACTGATTTTTGGCCCAAAAATCCAACTTCACGAAATTAAGTAAACTGTTCACACAAGGTGGGTAGAGGCCAGCAATGAATCCCCAAGAGATTTCAGCTCACCAAAATCAGGATCCAGGGAGAAAACAAAGATTTCAGTTTTTTACCCAAAAGGGGCGAAATCTGAAAAGTTTTCCATATCAGCGGTCATCAAAAATACTGATTTTTGGCCCAAAAATCCAACTTCACAAAACTTGGTCAAATGTTCACACAAGGTGGGTAGAGGCCAGAAATGAATCCACAAGAGCTTTCAGCTCACCAAAGTCAGGATCGAGGGAGAAAACAAACATTTAAGTTTTTTACCCAAACTGGCCGAAATCTGAAAAGTTTTCCATATCCGCGGTCATCATTTTGGAAAATGATGCAAGCGCTCTTGCAAAATAGAGCAGCTTTAGGGCCTAATTTCATAAGCAGATCCTTCAAATAAACAAAGTAACAAAACTTGTTCCTATACAGTGTCCAAATTCAAGAAGTTGGCCGCGGTCATCGTTATTTTTGTTTTAATGAATTAATTAACCCTAACTCCCTAGGGGGTGTGCAAAATCGTATTGAAATTGGAGGATTCAGGACTGTTAGGGCTATGCTTCTACATTTGGCTTACATTTAATGCTGCAATAGTTTCTGTGTGTGCAGTATTGGTCTTCAGCTCCTTCTCATAGCGTTTCATCAGCTTGTTGTGCATTGACAGTAATCTGAATACGAACGAAAAATATTAACTTTTGTAGGCATATAATATACAAATAATGAATGTTTGTGAGTGCAATGGTAAGAATAATTTGGAATGTTCCATCCCGCCTGTCAGTGAATGAAAGTATTCTTGCACAAATGTGAAACATTCATTATTTGTTTGATACAACACCTGAATAAATCCTTGTCATCTGATTGGTCAGACCCACCAATAGTGTGACCGTGCAATGGAACTTTCATTTACCGTGGAATAGAACTTCTATTTTTGTGGTGCGGCCACGCCGTGAATTGGGACGAATAATTCATGACACGACCCACCAATCAGATAACAGGATTTTATTCAGGCGTTGTATAAACTTGTTTAACAAGAATGGGTTGCCACTTGCCAGCCAAAATGTCATGTATTCTATAATGCTTGTACATGTACATGTATATGGTTCTTAGTTATATCTTTTTTGCTCGGAAGTGGATAGAATTTTTTTTGACGATTTGTGACAGTTATATCAGTAGGAATGTTCTCACCTGTCTGCTTTCTTTTGCTCATCAGTATTGTCTTGCTTGTTGGTTCTTGTGGTGGGCTGTAGATGCCTCAGGTAGGGTCTGTAGCCCGGTGGATCAGTCTGCACGGTAACACTGGTTGTATTCATGAGACAGGGGACAGAGTTGAAACACAGCAGTTAAATAAGTCAGCAATATTCATGATATTACACCCAAACTATTACAATGCCCACCAACTACATGTATAGTTGCAATAGTCCCAATTATGGGGGGACAGAGTTGTAATGACTCAAGTCAATGACTCAACTTGAGTCAATTACTCGACTCGAGTCCGACTCGAGTCACAATTTTTGGCAACTCGACTCGACTTGAGTCCCAACAGGTAATTGACTGGACTCCACTCGACTCACTGCGAGCAAATACAACTCGACTCGAGTCCCTCATCAGACAGAAGACTCAACTCGCCTCGAGTCGAAGGCTAAAAACACTCGAGTCCCAAAACTGTGCCAAAATATATTTGCAGTGACTTACGGTTCAAAGTCATTTATGTTCGCGTACAGTACTTCGCGTTACCGTCAAGTTGTGGCCGCTTATCGCATACAAATATACCCGCATCACAGATTCCCACCTCGTTGTTTTATATGTAGCACACAAACTACTACATGTATACTGGAACCAGACTTTAAACATATTTCCCAGTTCTTGGTTTCATCATCGGCTTCAGGCGATTTCTTAAGCCCTTGACGGAACTTGGGCTAAATTTATGACCTAATCAGAAACCGTAGTTTTGTACAATGTATGTTGCAATTTGGTTTATGATGTTCTCTGCATAAAAATTATTCCAAACCCGAAGCCATGGTAAAAAAAAATCCAGCAGAAGTTGTCTATTGGGTACCACGCACTCACGCAGCACGTTAAGTCTTTGGATCTTCATAATAAACTAGTGCCTTTTGCGAACTCCTTCTTCCGTTCTGTAATTTATTACATGGTGTTCAAATATCAGTGACTCGAAATGACTCGAATATAGCTGAACTATCATGACTCGACTCGACTCAACTCAACCACACACTGTGACTCGACTCAACCTTCTTGACCTAATGACTCACTTCCCTGAAATGACTCGACTGGAGTCACAAAATGAAGTGACTCATTACAACTCGGGTGGAGGGGGGGGGGGGGATCAACAAAAACTGTCATTTAATTAATTACATTTACCCGTACCTTCTAGTTTGGATGTGATCTCGCAGCAGTTTTTCTCGGCTCAGACTCTCATTAATGTCTCTCAACTTCAGCTCTAGTTCACCGTTCCGTTTTTTCAGTTTCTTCAGTTTTCTTGTGATCTTTTCGTTTTCAGCAGACAACTTCAATTGGACAAGATAAAAAAAAAGAAGTGACAAATAGGCCTACGTGTCATGTACATGTACCACTACCACTGTATGAAGGTTTCAACTCTAAACTATTGCAATTGTAATTGTGAAAACATTTGCACGTAAACCTTATATCAAGATAGAAAAGTAGTCCCCCTCCTTTTTTAGATGTCTTTTTTTCTGGGTAATTTCACTAATGTGTGCAAACGAACCTGGAAATTACATGAAATATAGACGTCTGAAGGGGGGACTACTTTTAAAGAGGTTGAGAACTTAGTGTGCTTCTAACCATGCTAACAAAGTCTAAATGTGAAAATGAACACTTGACAAAGTTGGCCTTTTATTTACGGAGGTAGTCCAGTGAATTGGCCACATTTATGGGGCTAATGCCTAGTCTATGGCCACAGAATGGGGCTAATTATAAGGCTCATTATGACTGGCATGTCATGAGCTTACGGGGGGTTACGTACCGCAGAGCCCCACATACATGATATAGTTTCTCATCAGAGCTACATGTAGACCCGTGAACGTGGCTTGTAAACTACAACGCCACGTTCACGGGTCTATTTAAAGCTACATGTAGCTAGAGCTGGGTTTTCCAAGTTATAAAAAGAACTACATCATACATGTCACTGACATGTACTATATGTAGAATCATGATCCATGCGATATGTATCATGCATGGAGCTAGCCCCATAAATGTGGCCTATACACTTGACTAGTCCAGTAAATTGGCCACATTTTATGGGGCTAGCATTAGCAATAACATGGAGCTATTATTAAACTAAGACACCACACACATGACACACCACAAGTGAGTGTGAGAGCACTCAGCACATATTACCAAAAAGCAGTGATGCACGGGTGGAATATCCATACTGTGTAATGCTCATTAGGCTTATATACGGATCATTTGTTTATCAGTCTAGTCTGGATCTATATCTACTAATGGTAAAAACTATAAGTAGGCTACATGTACTATTAGTTAGATTTAGAAAAACTAGCCTCTAAAGATAGGGCCCAAGTTTGCAAAATTGAAAAGTTCCGCTTGATTCATCAATAGACTGGTCCCCCCATCATATTGCACTATATAATCACGTAAAAGAAGGACAGGAGCCGTACCTTGAATTTTTCACTTTGGACTATAGATGGCGCACTTCTGCAATAACAGCCATCGGTTATGTTCATAGACATAAAGAACTTGTCTATGGTTATGTTGTCCCATTCGATTTTCAGGCCAACGAGCCGATTTGTACTAATACATATAAACGTCCAGTGGCAAAGGATGAAGACGTCAAAAGTCACGTGTTGTCGTCAGTCCCTCTCCCACCCCCTGCGCTCTGAGGAAAAAAATAAGGTCGTTGGTGACAACCTGGGGCTCGAACCTCCAACCGCAAGATAGATGATCTGAGAACGACACTATGGGCTACCGGCGGCTCGCACTTACCATGTGGGAAATATATAATATATATGAACCTGCAGTTGCAAAGGGTGGTGACGTCAAAAGTCACGTGTCGTCGTCAGTCCCCCCAACCCACCCCCTCCCTCTGAGTAAACAAAAAGTGTCGTTGGTGTCAAGCTGGGGCTCGAACCGCCAACCCCAAGATTGATAATCTGAGATCGGCACTCTACCGACTGGGCGGCGGCTCGCACTTACCAAGCCGAGAATTTATATCATTCTCAATAACCTCCACATCACTCCAATTTGTTTACAACATTGGGTTTGTCACCGACAGGCTTTGCAGTGTTACCCGTTTATTACTGTTATTATTTTAAAGATAATTCAACATTTCTATTACATATCTTTGTAAAGCAAACTATTAATTAATTTAATGACCTTTATTTCTAAGCAGGGTTATGCAACTTCCAAGTCATTTCTCTCAACCCTTCATTTTAATAATATCTTCATTCCTATATTTAACTTGTTTCTTGGTCATGCTTACATAGCAGTTAATTATTGACCTTCATTTCCATAAGTTATCTTTGTATATCTCACCATTATTGTTTGTTTATTTATCAGTATTATTTATAATCAAAATACATTCTACCAAGATGTTTTAATATGAAGTTGACTCCTATGATTTATTTACTTGTGCATATCCTCCGAACAAAATCTGCACATTCACGGAGTGAAAAACCAGAGATAAAAAACTCATGGAGAAAATACTCTGGAAAACCCCACGAATAGTACTGATTTTGTTAGACCTATTAAGCTCTCCATTCCCAGCATCACATTTGTTTTAAAGTAACAATTAAAATAGTGTGTGAACTCGTTGCCTGTCGGCGCGCAGATGAAGCCAACCCTTTTATCCCTCTCTATTTATACCACCTACTAACTCCTTTTCACCTCCGCGTAGCGGAGTGATATTCCAATTGAGAACTTAATTTCGTTCTATTTCACCCGGTTCAGCCGAACGAAATATCATTTCTCAATAACCTCCACATCACTCCAATTTGTTTACAACATTGGGTTTGTCACCGACAGGCTTTGCAGCGGTAAAGAACGGGGCTGCTGTATTTTGTTTACATAACTTCTACGTATACATTGTTCTGTCAATTATCTTACGTTCTTGGAATTTTTTATTATTATTATTATTTTAATTTTTTTTTTTTTTTTATAGACCTAATGATTTCGACACTTTTATCTTTTCTGATATAGCTTCTTGGATGTAGGAATCTTTGGCAGTATCTGATACCCAACGACCGTGCTTTTTAAGTAGCCTATCCTGAATGCCTCTGTTAGCTGCTAATGTTGCTCCCCCGGAGCGTAAGCTATGCAGACCATACCTACTAGTATCAGGAACTACTTCTTTTAGCATTTCTAGAAACACTTCTCTAGCTCTGGTATACGAGATAGGTGAATTATGCTCTCTAAGTTTAAGACCGTCTTTACACTGAGTAAAACAACGAAATATATATTCATCTGAGTTTTCTCTCAAGTTACAAAGACAAATAATGTTCAAGAATAGCTACTGGGCAGGTATTTTCTCCAGATCGACTGATGAGAACCCATGAACCATCCCTATATTTGTCGGTTTTGCTTTTTTCGACAAAGATGTTGACATGTGTATTAGTAAATGCAAGGTCTGAACGTTTTATATGTGATAGTTCATTGAATCTGAAAAAGCCTGCGAATCCAATCACAATCATGGCGATGGTCCTCAATGAATACAGCTGTATTGTCCTCAGGGGATATTTGCGACATAGTTGTTGTATTATCTCAAGCGATAAAGGTTCTTTCCTGAGATTGGCCTTGGATAATGTTCTCTTGGCAGCCTCATGTACCGATCTTGGCAGCATGTGTTCTGTTGGAGACGGTACAGAGGCTAGCCTATGTGCCCATGCGATGCTATAGAATGCGGAGGTGACCGGTGCTGGTGTCTTGGATGTTTGCATGATGCTCAGAAGATACAAGGCTACGTCCAACGGAGTTGCAGGGAGAACTTGAACTGGTTGTGACCTTGCTTGTGCCCATTTCTTCCACCTCTGGAACCCGTTGGAGTACTGCGATACTGTTGAACTTGCCCTGTCTTGCATCACCGCCTGTGGTAGTTTGGCATATAGCTCCTTCATAACCGGATCGGTTATGTACGTTGCTTTCAGCCACGGCACCTGGGAAAAAATATGTAAACCGGCCAGTAATGTGTTCATCAAAAATGTGTTCCTAACCAAACCACATATTGCTTCCTCTCTAATTCCATCACTATCCCGTCCTCGTATTATCTGGGCTCGGCAGCCTGCTTTAATATGTAACATTATGTAATTTGTTTTGCCTCGTATTATCAAAGCTCGGCAGCCTTTTTAATTATAACTCAATTTTTCCTCGTATTATTACGGCTCGGCAGCCTACTTCCAATATATAACAATATATAACTCAATTTCTTCCTCGTATTATCACGACTCGGCAGCCTGTTTTAATATAATAACTCAATTTCTAACTCGTATTATCATGGCTCATTTTTTTTTTTTTTTTAACCATTTCAGTATAGATCTTATCATGCTGTCATCATTTTAGTCATGTTCCCTATGTCCATTAACATACTGAATGTTTTTGTGCAAGGAAACCAACCTTACTTTTTTTTTTTTTTTTTTTTTTTTTTTTTTTTTTATCTTTGGTTACATTGGTTTGAATGGGAACTTCACGATGGCCGTAACATGATAATGGTCTATTATTTCATATTTCCTCCTTACCAATCACTATCTGCTGACACTTATATACAAACTCAATTTATAATCCTCAGGTGTAACTTCACCTTATTTTGTCAAATAAAGGAAAGTCTCAGTGCAAGCATTTGGAACCGAGGTGATTCTTCCTTGAATAATGTGTGATTGCTTTTACCCACAACGAATGATCTGGATGAGGCTGAGAATTGTCTCAATGCGATTACTTGAGGAACATATTGACCTGAAGCTGAATCTGTGATCAGTGGCCAAAATGGCGAAGATGGCCAATGTGGTACTACTAGGGTACCTATAGCTTTGTTTGCTTTTAGATGTAGGATCACCTTTGCTATCAAGCTTATTGGAGGAACTAGCCAATTATTTTCCTTGGTCCAAGATTCTGTAAACGCATCAACCGCTTCGGCACCAGGGTTCCAAAACCTAGAATTGTATCTGGTTATTTTCCTGTTGTAATAATTTGCAAACCTGTCAACTGTGTGAGGTCCCCATAATGCATCGAACTTACGAAATAACGAATCATTAAGTGACCAGTCGTCATAGTCTACCAAGCGGCTTAAGCTATCAGCTTTATCATTAAGTGATCTTGGAATCCAATCTACTTTCAGATTGATACATCTTTCTACACATGTGGAATATATGGAATATGCTAATTGGTGTAATTCTTGTTTTCCACTACCTATTTCTATGATACTGACTACATTTTGACTGTCTGTGAACCATTTGACACTTGTGCCAGAGAGCAATGGGAGGAAGCTTTTCAGTACGATTTCAACTGCTTTCAATTCTCGCCATGTGGAACTTCGTGATTTTTCGCACTCATCCCAATTACCGTGTGCAACTGCACCGTTAACCTGTACTACGTATCCCCCTGCTCCTACACCACTTGCATCGGAATAAACCACTTTCTGGTATGTGAAATCAGGTTTCATAGGCACTGGTTTTAGCCCATTGATATTCTTAATCCAAAATTCTAGTTCTCTCTTTGCCTCTGTTGTAAGATGTATTGTATGATGCCAGGAGGGAGCTGACTGAACATTGGATAGCATAACTCTCGTCATTAGTCTTGTCACATTACCCATTGATGGGGTCATCGCTATAATTTGACCAACTATGCTTGCCAAGGATCTAACATGTACATTCCTATTATTCATAGCTTTGTTTGCATCATCTTTTATACGCAGTAATTTGGACTGCACCGGGGAGATCACTCCTTTCTCTGTATCTAAAACAAATCCTAGCCACTGACATGTTTGTTGAGGATCCCAATGAGATTTTTCGTCATTTGGTATGAACCCTGCCTGAATCAGATCTTTATGAACGGCCTGAGAATGTGCTTTGGTTTCTGACATTGAATTCCCGACTCCTAACCCGTCGTCCAAGTAAAGGACAATTTCTTTCCCTTCTGCACGCCATTTTTTGACGAACACTCTCATGATCTTTGTGAACAGGTACGGTGCGGAACTAAGGCCGAATGGTAGTACCAGAAACTTGAAATACCTTATGTGGGAGCCGAAGGTCCATGCAAACCCTAAATACTCTGTGTGTTCTCGAAAAATCTCAATATGATGGTATCCACTCTTCAAATCAAAAGAGAACATAAATTTTCCTTTGCTTAAATACAAACTTGCCGTTTTAAGATCTTCATATTTGACCTTTTCTTTCCATATGTGAAAATTAACTGTCCTTAAGTCTAAAATCAGCCTTTTCTTGCCTCTTGCTTGAATAGATACCGACAGTGGATTAACAACCTTTGGTTTTGAGGTACACTCTTGGATGCGCCCTTCTTCTATTAGTTTTAAAATAGATTCTGATACGAATGATGTATTTCTTATTGCAGATCTATTATTGCTCGTGTAAGATTTCTCTGGGAGAGAATGGAACGGAATTTTATACCCATGATCAATAGTATCCAGGATAAATTCGTTTGTACAATGTTCATGCCAAAATTTGCTATGTCGTCTTAAATTCCCTTTGATAGCCTGACCTTTATCTCCTTGTTCCCATTCATAATTATTATTGACTTCCTCCAAATACTTATCTTGAAATGTGTCGGCTGTTCTACTCTGACTCTTGTGGGAGGTCGCCTCCCCTCTAGGTGGCTCTGGCGTCTCTTGCCGAAGTGATGAAGGTTGCTGTGGAGGGGGCGGAGCTCCTTCCTGGTTGGACGAGTGGGCATTCTCTCCTCCAGTGGCCACTGCCCCCGCAAGCAAAGCAGGAGCCTGTTTTTGGCTCTTGTCTTGGTCGAAAGGAACGTTGGTTAGCTGTGTTGCTGTATCCGTATGGGGGACGAAAATTGAAGCTGTTGTATGGGCGGAAACGGTTGCTTCCACGTCCGATTCTTGGACGTTTGAGTTTCTTGATTGCCCTGGCCTCTGCTCGATTGATCCTTTTCTCGTCTTCGGAGTTAGAAGCCAATTCGTTGGTCTCGTACTCCATGACTGTCTGCCAGCCTCCTTCGCTGTTATCTGCTAAGCGAATCAGTTTCTGGCGTGTACTCATTTTCTTGATGGCCTCTTCCAAATGCGAGGCGCACGATAAGAGATTGCCCGATTTGGTCGCTTCTACTGCCTTGTTTAGGCTATCCAGAACCTCAGAATTAAACTGGAACTGTCTTCTGTTGCCTTCTTTCTTCCATTTTTTGTTCGTGTTTGCCTTTATTTCTTGGCTAAGTGCTTGTGCTGTTTCTGTCTGCTGTTGTGCTAGCTCGTTCTTCAGCGCAGCGCAAGACTCCTTGAACGTCTTTTGTAATTCTGCAGTAGTTGCTTGGAATGCATGCAAAAGCTGGTTGGGCGTTGCCATTTGCTCTCCGCTTGACTGCCCGTTCATAGTGTATAGTGATATCGGTATGTGGGCTTAGTAAAATAGTGTGTGAACTCGTTGCCTGTCGGCGCGCAGATGAAGCCAACCCTTTTATCCCTCTCTATTTATACCACCTACTAACTCCTTTTCACCTCCGCGTAGCGGAGTGATATTCCAATTGAGAACTTAATTTCGTTCTATTTCACCCGGTTCAGCCGAACGAAATATCATTTTATAACCTCCGGTTGCGAAGGGTGGTGACGTCAAAAGTCACGTGTCGTTGTCAGTTCCCCCAGCAAACAAACACAAAATAAATGTCGCTGTTGACATGCAAGCCGGGGCTCGAACCTCCAACTCCAAGATTGGCGATCGAAGGACGGCACTCTACCGACTTGGCTACCGGCTCGCACTTACCAAGTACGGAATTTATAATATATATAAACCTAACATTGCAAATGGTAGTGACGTCAAAAGTCACGTGTCGTCGTCAGTCCTCCACCCACCCCCTTCGCTCTGACGAAAAAAAAAGTCTTTGGTGACATGCTGGGTCTCGAACCTCCAACCCCAATACTGACGATCGAAGAACGTCACTCTACCGACTGGGCTAGCGGCTCGCACTTACCAAGTACGGAATTTATAATATATATAAACCTATATATATGATTGCAAATGGTGGTGACGTCAAAAGTCACGTGTCGTCAGTCCTCCACCCACCCCCTTCGCTCTGACGAAAAAAAATAAATGTCATTGGTGACATGCTGGGTCGCGAACCTCCAACCTCAAGATCGAAGAACGTCACTCTACCGACTGGGCTACCGGCTCGCACTTACCAAGTAGTGAATTTATAATATATATAAAGCTATGATTGCAAATGGTGGTGACGTCAAAAGTCACGTGTCGTCAGTCCTCCACCCACCCCCTTCGCTCTGACGAAAAAAAAATAAATGTCATTGGTGACATGCTGGGTCTCGATCCTCCAACCTCAAGACTGACGATCGAAGAACGTCACTCTACCGACTGGGCTACCGGCTCGCACTTACCAAGTATGAAATTTATAATATATATAAACATATGATTGCAAATGGTGGTGACGTCAAAAGTCACGTGTCGTCGTCAGTCCTCCACCCACCCCTTCGCTCTGACGAAAAAAACAATAAATGTCATTGGTGACATGCTGGGTCTCGAACCTCCAACCTCAAGACTGACGATCGAAGAACGTCACTATACCGACTGGGCTACCGGCTCGCACTTACCAAGTAGGGAATTTATAATATATATAAACCATGATTGCAAAGGGTGGTGACGTCAAAAGTCTCGTGTCATCGTCAGTCCTCCATCCCACCCCCTCTGACGAAAAAAAAATAAATGTCATTGGTGACATGCTGGGGCTCGAACCTCCAACCCCAAGACTGACGATCGAAGAACGTCACTCTACCGACTGGGCTACCGGCTCGCACTTACCAAGTTAGGAATTTATAATATATATAAACCTATGATTGCAAAAGGTGGTGACGTCAAAAGTCACGTGTCGTCGTCGGTCCTCCACCCACCCCCTTCGCTTTGACGAAAAAAACAATCAATGTCATTGGTGACATGCTGGGGCTCGAACCTCCAACCCCAAGACTGTCGATCGAAGAACGTCACTCTACCAACTGGGCTACCGGCTGGAACTGATCAAGTTCGGAATTTATAATATATATAAACCTATATATATGATTGCAAATTGTGGTGACGTCAAAAGTCTCGTGTCGTCGTCAGTCCTCCACCCCACCCCCTCTGACGAAAAAAAATAAATGTCATTGGTGACATGCTGGGGCTCGAACCTCCAACCCCAAGACTGACGATCGAAGAACGTCACTCTACCGACTGGGCTACCGGCTCGCACTTACCAAGTTAGGAATTTATAATATATATAAACCTATGATTGCAAAAGGTGGTGACGTCTAAAGTCACGTGTCGTCGTCAGTCCTCCACCCACCCCCTTCGCTTTGACGAAAAAAACAATAAATGTCATTGGTGACATGCTGGGGCTCGAACCTCCAACCCCAAGACTGTCGATCGAAGAACTTCACTCTACCGACTGGGCTACCGGCTGGCACTTACCAAGTACGGAATTTATAATATATATAAACCTATATATATGATTGCAAATGGTGGTGACGTCAAAAGTCACGTGTCGTCGTCAGTCCTTCACCCACCCCCTTCGCTCTAACGAAAACAAATAAATGTCATTGGTGACATGCTGGGTCTCGATCCTCCAACCTCAAGATCGAAGAACGTCACTCTACCGACTGGGCTACCGGCTGGCACTTACCAAGTACGGAATTTATAATATATATAAACCTATATATATGATTGCAAATGGTGGTGACGTCAAAAGTCACGTGTCGTCGTCAGTCCTCCACCCACCCCCTTCGCTTTGACGAAAAAAAAAATATATGTCATTGGTGACATGCTGGGTCTCGAACCTCCAACCCCAAGACTGACGATCGAAGAACGTTACTCTACCAACTGGGCTACCGGCTCGCACTGATCAAGTTCGGAATTTATAATATATATAAACCTATGATTGCAAATGGTGGTGATGTCAAAAGTCACGTGTCGTCGTCAGTCCTCCACCCGACCCCCTTCGCTCTGACGAAAAAAAATAAATGTCAGTGGTGACATGCTGGGGATCGAACCTCCAACCCCAAGACTGTCGATCGAAGAACGTCACTCTACCGACTGGGCTACCGGCTCGCACTTACCAAGTACGGAATTTATAATATATATAAACCTATATATATGATTGCAAATGGTGGTGACGTCAAAAGTCACGTGTCGTCGTCAGTCCTCCATCCACCCCCTTCGCTCTGACGAAAAAAACTAAATGTCATTGGTGACATGCTGGGTCTCGAACCTCCAACCTCAAGATCGAAGAACGTCACTCTACCGACTGGGCTACCGGCTCGCACTTACCAAGTAGGGAATTTATAATATATATAAAACTATGATTGCAAATGGTGGTGACATCAAAAGTCACGTGTCGTCGTCAGTCCTCCACCCACCCCCTTCGCTCTGACGAAAAAAAAAATGTCATTGGTGACAAGCTGGGTCTCGAACCTCCAACCTCAAGACTGACGATCGAAGAACGTCACTCTACCGACTGGGCTACCGGCTGGCACTTACCAAGTACGGAATTTAAAATATATATAAACCTATGATTGCAAAGGGTGGTGACGTCAAAAGTCACGTGTCGTCGTCAGTCTTCCATTTCACCCGACTTGGTTGTGACGAAGAAAAAAAAACGTAGTTGGTGACATGCTGGGCCTCGAACCTCCAACCTCAAGACTGTCGATCGAAGAACGTCACTCTATACCGACTGTTCTACCGGTTTGCACTTACCAAGTAGGGAATTTATAATATATATAAACCTATGATTGCAAAGGGTGGTGACGTCAAAAGTCACGTGTCGTCGTCAGTCCTCCACCCACCCCCTTCTCTTTGACGAAAAAAACAATCAATGTCATTTGGTGACATGCTGGGTCTCGAACCTCCAACCCCAAGACTGACGATCGAAGAACGTCACTCTACCGACTGGGCTACCGGCTCGCACTTACCAAGTACGGAATTTATAATATATATAAACCTATATATATGATTGCAAATGGTGGTGACGTCAAAAGTCTCGTGTCGTCGTCAGTCCTCCACCCCACCCCCTCTGACGAAAAAAAATAAATGTCATTGGTGACATGCTAGGGCTCGAACCTCCAACCCCAAGACTGACGATCGAAGAACGTCACTCTACCGACTGGTCTACCGGCTCGCACTTACCAAGTTCGGAATTTATAATATATATAAACCTATGATTGGAAAAGGTGGTGACGTCAAAAGTCACGTGTCGTCGTCAGTCTTCCTCCCACCCCCTTCGCTTTGACGAAAAAAACAATAAATGTCATTGGTGACATGCTGGGTCTCGAACCTCCAACCCCAAGACTGATAATCGAAGAACGTCACTCTACCAACTGGGCTACCGGCTCGCACTGATCAAGTTCGGAATTTATAATACATATAAACCTATGATTGCAAATGGTGGTGATGTCAAAAGTCACGTGTCGTCGTCAGTCCTCCACCCGACCCCCTTCGTTCTAACGAAAAAAAATAAATGTCATTGGTGACATGCTGGGGCTCGAACCTCCATCCCCAAGACTGACGATCGAAGAACGTCACTCTACCGACTGGGCTACCGGCTCGCACTTACCAAGTACGGAATTTATAATATATATAAACCTATGGTTGCAAAGGTTGGTGACGTCAAAAGTCTCGTGTCGTCGTCTGTCCTGCACCCACCCCCTTCGCTCTGACGAAAAAAAAATAAATGTCATTGGTGACATGCTGGGTCTCGAACCTCCAACCACAAGACTGACGATCGAAGAACGTCACTCTAGCGACTGGGCTACCGGCTCGCACTGATCAAGTTCGGAATTTATAATATATATAAACCTATGATTGCAAATGGTGGTGACGTCAAAAGTCACGTGTCGTCGTCAGTCCTCCACCCGACCCCCTTCGTTCTAACGAAAAAAAATAAATGTCATTGGTGACATGCTTGGTCTCGAACCTCCAACCCCAAGACTGACGATCGAAGAACGTCACTCTACCAACTGGGCTACCGGCTCGCACTGATCAAGTTCGGAATTTATAATATATATAAACCTATATATATGATTGCAAATGGTGGTGACGTCAAAAGTCTTGTGTCGTCGTCAGTCCTCCACCCCACCCCTCTGACGAAAAAAAAAAAAATGTCATTGGTGACATGCTGGGGCTCGAACCTCCAACCCCAAGACTGACGATCGAAGAACGTCACTCTACCGACTGGGCTACCGGCTCGCACTTACCAAGTTAGGAATTTAATATATATATAAACCTATGATTGCAAAAGGTGGTGACGTCAAAAGTCACGTGTCGTCGTCAGTACTCCACCCACCCCCTTCGCTTTGACGAAAAAAAAATAAATGTCATTGGTGACATGCTGGGTCTCGAACCTCCAACCTGAAGATCGAAGAACGTCACTCTACCGACTGGGCTACCGGCTCGCACTTACCAAGTTCGGAATTTATAATATATATAAACCTATGATTGCAAAAGGTGGTGACGTCAAAAGTCACGTGTCGTCGTCAAAAGTCACGTGTCGTCGTCAGTCCTCCACCCACCCCCTTCGCTTTGACGAAAAAAACAATAAATGTCATTGGTGACATGCTGGGTCTCGAACCTCCAACCCCAAGACTGACGATCGAAGAACGTCACTCTACCAACTGGGCTACCGGCTCGCACTGATCAAGTTCGGAATTTATAATATATATAAACCTATGATTGCAAATGGTGGTGGCGTCAAAAGTCACGTGTCGTCGTCAGTCCTCCACCCGACCCCCTTCGCTCTGACGAAAAAAAAAAATGTCATTGGTGACATGCTGGGGATCGAACCTCCAACCCCAAGACTGTCGATCGAAGAACGTCACTCTACCGACTGGGCTACCGGCTCGCACTTACCAAGTACGGAATTTATAATATATATAAACCTATATATATGATTGCAAATGGTGGTGACCTCAAAAGTCACGTGTCGTCGTCAGTCCTCCACCCACCCCCTTCGCTCTGACGAAAAAAAATAGATGTCATTGGTGACATGCTGGGTCTCGAACCTCCAACCTCAAGATCGAAGAACGTCACTCTACCGACTGGGCTACCGGCTCGCACTTACCAAGTATTGAATTTATAATATATATAAACCTATGATTGCAAATGGTGGTAACGTCAAAAGTCACGTGTCGTCGTCAGTCCTCCACCCACCCCCTTCGCTCTGACGAAAAAAAAAATGTCATTGGTGACATGCTGGGTCTCGAACCTCCAACCTCAAGACTGTCGATCGAAGAACGTCACTCTATACCGACTGTTCTACCGGTTTGCACTTACCAAGTAGGGAATTTATAATATATATAAACCTATGATTGCAAAGGGTGGTGACGTCAAAAGTCACGTGTCGTCGTCAGTCCTCCACCCACCCCCTTCTCTTTGACGAAAAAAACAATCAATGTCATTTGGTGACATGCTGGGTCTCGAACCTCCAACCCCAAGACTGACGATCGAAGAACGTCACTCTACCGACTGGGCTACCGGCTCGCACTTACCAAGTACGGAATTTATAATATATATAAACCTATATATATGATTGCAAATGGTGGTGACGTCAAAAGTCTCGTGTCGTCGTCAGTCCTCCACCCCACCCCCTCTGACGAAAAAAAATAAATGTCATTGGTGACATGCTAGGGCTCGAACCTCCAACCCCAAGACTGACGATCGAAGAACGTCACTCTACCGACTGGTCTACCGGCTCGCACTTACCAAGTTCGGAATTTATAATATATATAAACCTATGATTGGAAAAGGTGGTGACGTCAAAAGTCACGTGTCGTCGTCAGTCTTCCTCCCACCCCCTTCGCTTTGACGAAAAAAACAATAAATGTCATTGGTGACATGCTGGGTCTCGAACCTCCAACCCCAAGACTGATAATCGAAGAACGTCACTCTACCAACTGGGCTACCGGCTCGCACTGATCAAGTTCGGAATTTATAATACATATAAACCTATGATTGCAAATGGTGGTGATGTCAAAAGTCACGTGTCGTCGTCAGTCCTCCACCCGACCCCCTTCGTTCTAACGAAAAAAAATAAATGTCATTGGTGACATGCTGGGGCTCGAACCTCCATCCCCAAGACTGACGATCGAAGAACGTCACTCTACCGACTGGGCTACCGGCTCGCACTTACCAAGTACGGAATTTATAATATATATAAACCTATGGTTGCAAAGGTTGGTGACGTCAAAAGTCTCGTGTCGTCGTCTGTCCTGCACCCACCCCCTTCGCTCTGACGAAAAAAAAATAAATGTCATTGGTGACATGCTGGGTCTCGAACCTCCAACCACAAGACTGACGATCGAAGAACGTCACTCTAGCGACTGGGCTACCGGCTCGCACTGATCAAGTTCGGAATTTATAATATATATAAACCTATGATTGCAAATGGTGGTGACGTCAAAAGTCACGTGTCGTCGTCAGTCCTCCACCCGACCCCCTTCGTTCTAACGAAAAAAAATAAATGTCATTGGTGACATGCTTGGTCTCGAACCTCCAACCCCAAGACTGACGATCGAAGAACGTCACTCTACCAACTGGGCTACCGGCTCGCACTGATCAAGTTCGGAATTTATAATATATATAAACCTATATATATGATTGCAAATGGTGGTGACGTCAAAAGTCTTGTGTCGTCGTCAGTCCTCCACCCCACCCCTCTGACGAAAAAAAAAAAAATGTCATTGGTGACATGCTGGGGCTCGAACCTCCAACCCCAAGACTGACGATCGAAGAACGTCACTCTACCGACTGGGCTACCGGCTCGCACTTACCAAGTTAGGAATTTAATATATATATAAACCTATGATTGCAAAAGGTGGTGACGTCAAAAGTCACGTGTCGTCGTCAGTACTCCACCCACCCCCTTCGCTTTGACGAAAAAAAAATAAATGTCATTGGTGACATGCTGGGTCTCGAACCTCCAACCTGAAGATCGAAGAACGTCACTCTACCGACTGGGCTACCGGCTCGCACTTACCAAGTTCGGAATTTATAATATATATAAACCTATGATTGCAAAAGGTGGTGACGTCAAAAGTCACGTGTCGTCGTCAAAAGTCACGTGTCGTCGTCAGTCCTCCACCCACCCCCTTCGCTTTGACGAAAAAAACAATAAATGTCATTGGTGACATGCTGGGTCTCGAACCTCCAACCCCAAGACTGACGATCGAAGAACGTCACTCTACCAACTGGGCTACCGGCTCGCACTGATCAAGTTCGGAATTTATAATATATATAAACCTATGATTGCAAATGGTGGTGGCGTCAAAAGTCACGTGTCGTCGTCAGTCCTCCACCCGACCCCCTTCGCTCTGACGAAAAAAAAAAATGTCATTGGTGACATGCTGGGGATCGAACCTCCAACCCCAAGACTGTCGATCGAAGAACGTCACTCTACCGACTGGGCTACCGGCTCGCACTTACCAAGTACGGAATTTATAATATATATAAACCTATATATATGATTGCAAATGGTGGTGACCTCAAAAGTCACGTGTCGTCGTCAGTCCTCCACCCACCCCCTTCGCTCTGACGAAAAAAAATAGATGTCATTGGTGACATGCTGGGTCTCGAACCTCCAACCTCAAGATCGAAGAACGTCACTCTACCGACTGGGCTACCGGCTCGCACTTACCAAGTATTGAATTTATAATATATATAAACCTATGATTGCAAATGGTGGTAACGTCAAAAGTCACGTGTCGTCGTCAGTCCTCCACCCACCCCCTTCGCTCTGACGAAAAAAAAAATGTCATTGGTGACATGCTGGGTCTCGAACCTCCAACCTCAAGACTGACGATCGAAGAACGTCACTCTACCGACTGGGCTACCGGCTGGCACTTACCAAGTACGGAATTTAAAATATATATAAACCTATGATTGCAAAGGGTGGTGACGTCAAAAGTCACGTGTCGTCGTCAGTCTTCCATTTCACCCGACTTGGTTGTGACGAAGAAGAAAAAAACGTAGTTGGTGACATGCTGGGGCTCGAACCTCCAACCCAAGACTGTCGATCGAAGAACGTCACTCTATACCGACTGTTCTACCGGCTTGCACTTACCAAGTAGGGAATTTATAATATATATAAACCTATGATTGCAAAGGGTGGTGACGTCAAAAGTCACGTGTCGTCGTCAGTCCTCCACCCACCCCCTTTTCTTTGACGAAAAAAACAATAAATGTCATTTGGTGACATGCTGGGTCTCGAACCTCCAACCCCAAGACTGACGATCGAAGAACGTCACTCTACCGACTGGGCTACCAGCTCGCACTTACCAAGTACGGAATTTATAATATATATAAACCTATATATATGATTGCAAATGGTGGTGACGTCAAAAGTCTCGTGTCGTCGTCAGTCCTCCACCCCACCCCCTCTGACGAAAAAAAAATAAATGTCATTGGTGACATGCTAGGGCTCGAACCTCCAACCCCAAGACTGACGATCGAAGAACGTCACTCTACCGACTGGGCTACCGGCTCGCACTTACCAAGTTCGGAATTTATAATATATATAAACCTATGATTGCAAAAGGTGGTGACGTCAAAAGTCACGTGTCGTCGTAAGTCCTCCACCCACCCCCTTCGCTTTGACGAAAAAAACAATAAATGTCATTGGTGACATGCTGGGTCTCGAACCTCCAACCCCAAGACTGATAATCGAAGAACGTCACTCTACCAACTGGGCTACCGGCTCGCACTGATCAAGTTCGGAATTTATAATATATATAAACCTATGATTGCAAATGGTGGTGATGTCAAAAGTCACGTGTCGTCGTCAGTCCTCCACCCGACCCCCTTCGTTCTAACGAAAAAAAATAAATGTCATTGGTGACATGCTGGGGCTCGAACCTCCAACCCCAAGACTGTCGATCGAAGAACGTCACTCTACCGATTGGGCTACCGGCTCGCACTTACCAAGTACGGAATTTATAATATATATAAACCTATAAATATGTTTGCAAATGGTGGTTACGTCAAAAGTCACGTGTCGTCGTCAGTCCTCCACCCACCCCCTTCGCTCTGACGAGAAAAAAAAAATTGTCATTGGTGACATGCTGGGTCTCGAACCTCCAACCTCAAGATCGAAGAACGTCACTCTACTGATTGGGCTACCGGCTCGCACTTACCAAGTACGGAATTTATAATATATATAAACCTATATATATGATTGCAAATGGTGGTGACGTCAAAAGTCACGTGTCGTCGTCAGTCCTCCACCCGACCCCCTTCGCTCTGACGAAAAAAAAAATGTCATTGGTGACTTGCTGGGGCTCGAACCTCCATCCCCAAGACTGTCGATCGAAGAACGTCACTCTACCGACTGGGCTACCGGCTCGCACTTACCAAGTACGGAATTTATAATATATATAAACCTATATATATGATTGCAAATGGTGGTGACGTCAAAAGTCACGTGTCTTCGTCCGTCCTGCACCCACCCCCTTCGCTCTGACGAAAAAAAAACAATAAATGTCATTGGTGACATGCTGGGTCTCGAACCTCCAACCTCAAGACTGACGATCGAAGAACGTCACTCTACCGACTGGGCTACCGGCTCGCACTTACCAAGTACGGAATTTATAATATATATAAACCTATGGTTGCAAAGGTTGGTGACGTCAAAAGTCTCGTGTCGTCGTCAGTCCTGCACCCACCCCCTTCGCTCTGACGAAAAAAAAAATAAATGTCATTGGTGACATGCTGGGTCTCGAACCTCCAACCACAAGACTGACGATCGAAGAACGTCACTCTAGCGACTGGGCTACCGGCTCGCACTGATCAAGTTCGGAATTTATAATATATATAAACCTATGATTGCAAATGGTGGTGACGTCAAAAGTCACGTGTCGTCGTCAGTCCTCCACCCGACCCCCTTCGTTCTAACGAAAAAAAATAAATGTCATTGGTGACATGCTGGGTCTCGAACCTCCAACCCCAAGACTGACGATCGAAGAACGTCACTCTACCAACTGGGCTACCAGCTCGCACTGATCAAGTTCGGAATTTATAATATATATAAACCTATGATTGCAAATGGTGGTGACGTCAAAAGTCACGTGTCGTCGTCAGTCCTCCTCCCACCCCCTTCGCTCTGACGAAAAAAAAATAAATGTCATTGGTGACATGCTGGGTCTCGAACCTCCAACCTCAAGATCGAAGAACGTCACTCTACCGACTGGGCTACCGGCTCGCACTTACCAAGTACGGAATTTATATTATATATAAACCTATATATATGATTGCAAATGGTGGTGACGTCAAAAGTCACGTGTCGTCGTCAGTCCTCCACCCGACCCCCTTCGCTCTGACGAAAACAAAAAAATGTCATTGGTGACTTGCTGGGGCTCGAACCTCCAACCCCAAGACTGTCGATCGAAGAACGTCACTCTACCGACTGGGCTACCGGCTCGCACTTACCAAGTACGGAATTTATAATATATATAAACCTATAATTGCAAAGGATGGTGACGTCAAAAGTCACGTGTCGTCGTCAGTCTTCCATTTCACCCGACTTGGCTGTGACGAAGAAAAAAAAAATTTCGTTGGTGACATGCTGGGCCTCGAACCTCCAACCCCAAGACTGTCATCGAAGAACGTCACTCTATACCGACTGTTCTACCGGCTCGCACTTATCATGTTCGGAATTTATAATATATATAAACCTATGATTGCAAAAGGTGGTAACGTAAAAAGTCACGTGTCGTCGTCAGTCCTCCACCCACCCCCTTCGCTTTGACGAAAAAAACAATAAATGTCATTGGTGACATGCTGGGTCTCGAACCTCCAACCCCAAGACTGACGATCGCAGAACGTCACTCTACCAACTGGGCTACCGGCTCGCACTGATCAAGTAGGGAATTTATAAAATATATAAACCTATGATTGCAAATGGTGATGACGTCCAAAGTCACGTGTCGTCGTCAGTTCTCCACCCGACCCCCTTCGCTCTGACGAAAAAAAATAAATGTCATTGGTGACATGCTGGGGATCGAACCTCCAACCCCAAGACTGTCGATCGAAGAACGTCACTCTACCGACTGGGCTACCGGCTCGCACTTACCAAGTACGGAATTTATAATATATATAAACCTATATATATGATTGCAAATGGTGGTGACGTCAAAAGTCACGTGTCGTCGTCAGTCCTCCACCCACACCCTTCGCTCTGACGAAAAAAAATAAATGTCATTGGTGACATGCTGGGTCTCGAACCTCCAACCTCAAGATCGAAGAACGTCACTCTACCGACTGGGCTACCGGCTCGCACTTACCAAGTAGTGAATTTATAATATATATAAACCTATATATATGATTGCAAATGGTGGTGACGTCAAAAGTCACGTGTCGTCGTCAGTCCTCCACCCACCCCCCTTCGCTCTGACGAAAAAAACAATCAATGTCATTGGTGACATGCTGGGTCTCGAACCTCCAACCTCAAGACTGACGATCCAAGAACGTCACTCTACCGACTGGGCTACCGGCTCGCACTTACCAAGTACGGAATTTAAAATATATATAAACCTATGATTGCAAAGGGTGGTGACGTCAAAAGTCACGTGTCGTCGTCAGTCTTCCTTTTCACCGGAGCCGGTAGCTCAGTCGGTAGAGTGACGTTCTTCGGTCGTCAGTCTTGTTTTTTTTTTGCCCTTCTTCGTTGACATTTACTCTTCAAAGTGAGTACATATATTCTATTGTGACCATAGACACTTTGAGTGCAATCTTTGGAACTTCCCGAATTGCTAAAGAGGCATTTGGCCTTGCTTTTGCTCTGCCAACTGTCCTTCTTCATGATGGCGTCGGCGTTTCGATCCACGCTTAAGCGCCCAAACACAATCAGGTTCATTGTTCGACAGAACAAACCGACAGCATTCCAAGTCCATAGATCGGTTTGTCGTGAAATCCACGATGACAACGGCGTAAAGTGCATTGCCGAGTTAGACACCAGATGGTTTAATGTTACCTGTGCGAATGACAGATATGCAGAGATTCTCGCTCAAGATGGGATCCTGCTGAATGGAGTTTTGGTTCAGTGCGAAAGAGCTGATGTCTTGAGCTCGGTCGTCGTATACGTCAAGGCACCATACGAGATGAATGACGACGTTGTAGTCAACGCTCTTCTGCCATATGGGACTGTCGTTAATGTTAAACGACAACACCATGATTTCAACTCAGGGATTGAAAATGGGGTCAGAAGCTTGCTAATCAAACACGTTAAGAAGCCTATCCCCAGCTACATCAAGGTTGGCAGTTTCAATCTACCGGTTCGTCATCGCGGTCAGGAGAAAACTTGCAGGATTTGCAGAAAGCCCGGTCACATCGCCAGGGAATGTGAAATGAGGGGCCGGTGTTTCATCTGCGGCTCCCTTGATCACCGAGCTGAAATGCATGAAAAACTGCATGAACTGCAGAGAATGCCTCCAGTAAGTCAAGTGATCCATGATCACTCATACGTTGCACCGGACGTGAGTGACAGCGAACCTGAAACGAATGATGCTCAAGTAATTGACGGGGGTACTTTAGTAATACCTGCAGAAGGGCCCGAAGAGGAAAGCCAGGAGGCAACAGAGACGGATGTGATGGATGCGGAGGGTGACACAGAAGTACCTGAGGGAGAGTCAGAGGAGAAAAGTCAGGAGACAACAACGCCCGAGGTGATGGATGCGGATGGTGACACAGAAGTACCTGATGAAGAGCTTGAGGAGAAAAGCCAGGAGGGAACAACGCCGGAAGTGATGGATGCGGACGGAGACACCCAGTCCCAAGAAAGAGTTGCCCCCCAACAAAAGCCCCCGACCTTCTGGGATGAAGCCGTGCAGCAGGAGCGCCTAAAACGTAAGAGGAACGATGACGAGGCAAGTCCAGAAAAGAAGGTCCCTAGAGAGGAGGAAGAAAGCATGGACACAACATCGGTACCAGATGGAAAAGAACAGCCTGGAAAAAAAGAAAGAAGTGATGATGACGAACTCTCGGCATCGGGAACTGAAAGAGTCATATCCAAAGAACAATCGGGAGACCAACATTCAAAGGAGCAAGAAAAGAATGCAAAGGGCCGTACGCCTGACAAGCAGGAAACTGTTCGACGACGACAAAGAAGAAAGAACTCCAAGGAAAACTCACCCCAGCCGGTTGATGGTCTCACAGCAAAAGAACTTAGTCCTCCTAAAGGTCGTGGTAGAGGCAGAGGTCAGTCTCCAAATTAGAAACTGAACTGGTTTTTTTCCGCCTTCTCGAACTACGCTATTAACATTATTTTGCTGATGAGTTTCTTGAATGCTTTGTCCGTTGTGACCATGAACGTTAATGGCATCAGGGACCTTAGAAAAAGGGAGGCTCTTTTTGAGGGTTTTGTTCGAAGAAAGTTTAATATTGTTTGCATTCAGGAAACTCATAGCAATAGCGCCGATGAACATCTTTGGCGCAAAAGTTGGGAAGGCGAAATTGTCTTTAGCCACGGCTCGAATCATTCTCGAGGTGTGGCTATATTAATTTCCAAGAAATGTGATCTTAAAATTTCCAATGTTGAGAAAGATGACGATGGTCGTTGGGTTAAGGGAGATATTGTGTGGAACAAGAAAGTCATTTCCCTCATGTCTGTTTATGCACCCAATCTGATCCCCGAAAGAGCTAACTTCTTCACTGATCTTAATGCTTTAATCAAGTCAGACTTTGATTGGATAATAGGAGGCTATTTCAATTGTAATCTTGCTGTTTCTCCAATCGGGGATCCAAGTCGATCTGTTTTAAAACGTATGATGCATGATTCTGATCTTATTGACACTTGGATGACTATTCACCCCAATGACCCCGGCTATACATTTTATAGCAGGGCTCACAAGACTTCTTGCAGAATTGATTACATTTTTGTTTCCTCCTTTTTCAGTCATCAATTGGTGGATATTTGTGCATGTATGAACGGCCTGACTGATCATAAATTTGTCAAGCTGAAGCTTGAAAACTGTATGACCCCTCATGGAAATGGTCGCTGGATCTGCAATAATGAGCTCCTTAGGGATGTGGATTGTTCTAACAGAATTTGTAACTTTTGGAATTTTTGGAAGTTGAACAAGACTAATTTTAGCTCTCTCATGGAATGGTGGGAAACAGGAAAGTTTAGGCTCAGAGAAATTATTCAAGATTTCGGTCGTGAGAAAGCCTTTCTTGAAAAACGGCAGATCAATCTTCTTAACAATCGTTATGACGACTTGATCAATAGCCCCGGTGACAATAAAGATGAGATTAATAATATTTTGAGAGACCTCAAAGAGTACGAGATGAAAGAATGGGAGAGAGCTAAAGTTAGGGCTCGCAACATCCACAAAACAGAAGATGAAAAACCTTTTTCTTAACCTTGAGAAACATCACATCGAAAGTGGTTCCATGACTAAGATTCTTGATTGTGATGGCAATTATGTGGATGATCCTGAAAAAATGTTCAACTGTGTCAACACTTTTTATCATAATCTGTACAGTCATGAAGAGATTAATTTAGACAGTCTGAATGATATCCTTGATGACATTGACACTGAGTATTTTGATGACAATGCTATCGATTTGGGTAAAGATATCTCTAAGCTAGAAATCAAGAAAGCTCTGCACGATATGAACAAAAATAAATCTCCGGGTATTGATGGTTTAACAGTAGAGTTTTATCAAGAGTTTTGGGATATTCTAGGTCAAGACCTGCTCGATGTGTTTAAAGAGTGTAAGAAGAAAGGTATTTTGACTAAGACCATGAATACTGCTCTGGTGCGTCTAATATATAAAAATTCTGGTTGCAAACATGATTTGAAGAATTGGCGACCCATTAGTCTTTTAACTGTAGATTATAAAATAATGTCCAAGGTTATTATGAACAGACTTGGGACTATTATGCCCAGCCTTATAGGAAAAGATCAAACTTACGGAGTTCATAATCGTAGCATTCACGACAATCTCATGGTTTTACGCGACACTGTCGATTATGTTAATTGTTTTGATAGAGAGGCCGCTATTGTCAGCATTGACCAAGAAAAGGCGTTTGATAGAGTTAGCTGGAATTATATGTTCAGTGTCATGAATAAAATGGGTGTCCCACAGAGTCTTATTGGGTGGATTAAACTTCTCTATAGCGGTCCTTTGTGTAGAGTTATGATGAATAATTTTATAGGTGCGCCTATTGAAATTGGCAGAGGTATTAGGCAAGGCTGCCCCTTGTCGCCCTCATTGTATGCTATTTGTGCTGAAGGGCTGGCTAATCTTATCAGAAAGAACGATTCTTTTGGTGGGGTTAGCATTCCCAACAGCTATGAATGTATTAAGCTTATTCAACATGCGGATGATTCTTCTGTTTTTATTTCTTCTAATCTTGAATTTGATTGTCTTAGCTCCACTTTGCAGACCTTTTGTAGCGGCAGTGGATCGAAAGTTAACGTTCAGAAGACCAAAGGACTTTGGCTGGGGAGTTGGAAAAATCGTAATGACAAGCCCCTTGGCTTTGATTGGCACAACGATAAATTAAACATTTTGGGCATTTATTTCGGAAATGACGTTCCTGCAGAAGATAATTGGGGACCCAGGGTGAAAAAATTGAAAAATACTCTTAATCTTTGGCGCACTCGAAATCTCACTTTGAAAGGTAAAGCTGTTATAGTCAATAGTCTTTTTGGTTCGGGGTTGTCGTACTTTGGCAGCATCCTCCCATGTCCGGATCAATGGGTTAAAGAAATGGACGCCATTATCTTCAAATTCTATTGGCATTCTAAGCCAGAGAAAATAAAAAGAAACAACATTAGGGCTCCTAGAAACCTCGGAGGAACGGGTCTTTTGAACGTTCAAGCAAAAATCCACAGCTGCGAGCTTAAATGGTTAGCTAACTTCTCTAAAGCGTCTGGCACGTGGCGTTCTTGGTTTAACTTTTGGGTTTGTGAAGCCAGTGGGCCCAATCGATTAGGCTGGTATGTGTTCAACAATTGTAAAAGATTTAAAAGAATTCCTCCTTTTTATCAGGAAGTCATGAAGGCGTTCAATAAGTCCGGTGGGATAATTAAATGTAATATTTCTTGTGTTCGCGAAGCTCAACTAGTACCCTTGTTCAAAAATGATATCATTACTGGTAATCAGGATAAAGAAATAAACAGCATTTGTTTTAGAACTCATGGAATCACTTTGTTGCACCATGTTTGTTCCAATGGACGGTTCCTCACTCCACGGCAAATTACTGATCAGTACAATGTTCACCCTAGAGGTGCCAGTCAAGTTCTCAATAGGTTGCGCAAATTCATTTGCCCCAATTTGTTAAATGAGAAACGTATTGGACCTCAAAATCACGTTTCTAACTGGCTTGAAATAAGAGATTTTTCTGATCAGTCGGATAATATGTCTGTCCGTGACCTAACTGTCAAAATTTGTTATTACAATTTTCGAATGAAAGATTTTATTGAGCCATGGGCACAGCAGAAATGGCAGGAAATTCTTAACATTAGTACCGATTTAGACTGAACTACTATTTGGAAACGGGGAAATAATAAGAACCTTGACCACGACGAAATAGACATCTGGTATAAAATTAAACATCGCATTATCCCAACTAAAACATGGCTAAACAGAATAGGTATCAACGAAGACGACCACTGTGTTTTATGTAACTCGCAACCTGAAACTATTGAACACTTGTTTTTGTACTGTATTAAGACTCTTCCTTCTTGGCTTTTTGTAGAACATATTTTGAAAAAATTCACAGGGAACAAGTACTTCTTTCTCAACGATGAAAATAGAATTCTGGGTTCAGGGGGGAACGTAAGCAACATCACTAGCTTGATTCTCATAGCAAAACCTTTGAAAGTTATTTGGAACTCGAGATGTGCCATTTCGTTAAACTATATTGACTCCGATGTTGATATGCTGGAAAGATTCAAAACTAACCTGAAGCGTTTTGTTTACTTTGAAAAAAGCAGATTAGATGACAAGGATTTCCAGAAACTGTATCTTAAGAACAATGCCATTGGTAAAATAATTGATAACTAGCTCCGATTTGCCTTTTGAACTGCTTTGTTGGTGTTTTCCTGGCAAATACATTTTTATTCTAAATTTCCTTTTTTGAGATCCATGAGAATCTAAGTAATTTTTTGTACATACGTTGTAGATAATTTTTACAGTTACAGAATTTTACTTTTCTTCATTAATTTTTTCAGTATGGGCTATGATCATAATATTATTTAGAAACTTTAGGATACGTAAACGTACAATGTATTTCTATATTGGGTTTTCACATAATTTATTTTGTTAAATTTCCCTGTTCATCATTTACTCTGTTACACATTTATTATTATATGTTTCCTCTTTGGAACTGTTATTTGACATTGGTTTTGGAATAAATGAGTTTTCCTTAACTCTACAGAGATAAACAAAAAGGTTGTGACGAAGAAAAAAAAAATGTCGTTGGTGACATGCTGGGCCTCGAACCTCCAACCCCAAGACTGTCGATCGAAGAACGTCACTCTATTCTACCGGCTTGCACTTACCAAGTAGGGAATTTATAATATATATAAACCTATGATTGCAAAGGGTGGTGACGTCAAAAGTCACGTGTCGTCGTCAGTCCTCCACCCACCCCCTTCGCTTTGACGAAAAAAACAATAAATGTCATTTGGTGACATGCTGGGTCTCGAACCTCCAACCCCAAGACTGACGATCGAAGAACGTCACTCTACCGACTGGGCTACCGGCTCGCACTTACCAAGTAGTGAATTTATAATATATATAAACCAATGATTGCAAAAGGTGGTGACGTCAAAAGTCACGTGTCGTCGTCAGTCCTCCACCCACCCCCTTCGCTCTGACGAAAAAAAACAATAAATGTCATTGGTGACATGCTGGGTCTCGAACCTCCAACCTCAAGACTGACGATCAAAGAACGTCACTCTACCGACTGGGCTACCGGCTCGCACTTACCAAGTTCGGAATTTATAATATATATAAACCTATGATTGCAAATGGTGGTGACGTCAAAAGTCACGTGTCGTCGTCAGTCCTCCACCCGACCCCCTTCGCTCTGACGAAAAAAAATAAATGTCATTGGTGACATGCTGGGTCTCGAACCTCCAACCTCAAGATCGAAGAACGTCACTCTACCGACTGGGCTACCGGCTCGCACTTACCAAGTACGGAATTTATAATATATATAAACCTATATATCTGATTGCAAATGGTGGTGACGTCAAAAGTCACGTGTCGTCGTCAGTTCTCCACCCGACCCCCTTCGCTCTGACGAAAAAAAATAAATGTCATTGGTGACATGCTGGGTCTCGAACCTCCAACCTCAAGATCGAAGAACGTCACTCTACCGACTAGGCTACCGGCTCGCACTTACCAAGTAGTGAATTTAGAATATATATAAACCTATGATTGCAAATGGTGGTGACGTCAAAAGTCACGTGTCGTCGTCAGTCCTCCACCCACCCCCTTCGCTCTGACGAAAAAAGCAATCAATGTCATTGGTGACATGCTGGGTCTCGAACCTCCAACCTCAAGACTGACGATCGAAGAACGTCACTCTACCGACTGGGCTACCGGCTCGCACTTACCAAGTTAGGAATTTAATATATATATAAACCTATGATTGCAAAAGGTGGTGACGTCAAAAGTCACGTGTCGTCGTCAGTTCTCCACCCGACCCCCTTCGCTTTGACGAAAAAACAATAAATGTCATTGGTGACATGCTGGGACTCGAACCTCCAACCCCAAGACTGACGATCGAAGAACGTCACTCTACCGACTGGGCTACCGGCTCGCACTTATCAAGTTCGGAATTTATAATATATATAAACCTATGATTGCAAATGGTGGTGACGTCAAAGTCACGTGTCGTCGTCAGTCCTCCACCCGACCCCCTTCGCTCTGACGAAAAAAAATAAATGTCATTGGTGACATGCTGGGGCTCGAACCTCCAACCCGAAGACTGACGATCGAAGAACGTCACTCTACCGACTGGGCTACCGGCTCGCACTTACCAAGTAGTGAATTTATAATATATATAAACCTATGATTGCAAATGGTGGTGACGTCAAAAGTCACGTGTCGTCGTCAGTCTTCCATTTCACCCGACTTGGTTGTGACGAAGAAAAAAAAATGACGTTGGTGACATGCTGGGCCTCGAACCTCCAACCCCAAGACTGTCGATCGAAGAACGTCACTCTACCGACTGTTCTACCGGCTTGCACTTACCAAGTAGGGAATTTATAATATATATAAACCTAGGATTGCAAAGGGTGGTGACGTCAACAGTCACGTGTCGTCCTCAGTCCTCGACCCACCCCTTTCGCTTTGACGAAAAAAACAATAAATGTCATTTGGTGACATGCTGGGTCTCGAACCTCCAACCCCAAGACTGACGATCGAAGAACGTCACTCTAACGACTAGGCTACCGGCTCGCACTTATCAAGTTCGGAATTTATAATATATATAAACCTATGATTGCAAAAGGTGGTGACGTCAAAAGTCACGTGTCGTCGTCAGTCCTCCACCCACTCCCTTCGCTCTGACGAAAAAAACAATGAATGTCATTGGTGACATGCTGGGGCTCGAACCTCCAACCTCAAGACTGACGATCAAAGAACGTCACTCTACCGACTAGGCTACCGGCTCGCACTTACCAAGTTCGGAATTTATAATATATATAAACCAATGATTGCAAATGGTGGTGACGTCAAAAGTCACGTGTCGTCGTCAGTCCTCCACCCGACCCCCTTCGCTCTGACGAAAAAAAATAAATGTCATTGGTGACATACTGGGACTCGAACCTCCAACTCCAAGACTGACGATCGAAGAACGTCACTCTACCGACTGGGCTACCGGCTCGCACTTATCAAGTTCGGAATTTATAATATATATAAACCTATGATTGCAAATGGTGGTGACGTCAAAAGTCACGTGTCGTCGTCAGTCCTCCACCCACCCCCTTCGCTCTGACGAAAAAAAATAAATGTCATTGGTGACATGCTGGGTCTCGAACCTCCAACCTCAAGATCGAAGAACGTCACTCTATCGACTGGGCTACCGGCTCGCACTTACCAAGTACGGAATTTATAATATATATAAACCTATATATCTGATTGCAAATGGTGGTGACGTCAAAAGTCACGTGTCGTCGTCAGTTCTCCACCCGACCCCCTTCGCACTGACGAAAAAAAATAAATGTCATTGGTGACATGCTGGGGATCGAACCTCCAACCCCAGACTGTCGATCGAAGAACGTCACTCTACCGACTGGGCTACCGGCTCGCACTTACCAAGTACGGAATTTATAATATATATAAACCTATATATATGATTGCAAATGGTGGTGACGTCAAAAGTCACGTGGCGTCGTCAGTCCTCCACCCACCCCCTTCGCTCTGACGAAAAAAAATAAATGTCATTGGTGACATGCTGGGTCTCGAACCTCCAACCTCAAGATCGAAGAACGTCACTCTACCGACTGGGCTACCGGCTCGCACTTACCAAGTAGTGAATTTATAATATATATAAACCTATGATTGCAAATGGTGGTGACGTCAAAAGTTACGTGTCGTCGTCAGTCCTCCACCCACCCCCTTCGCTCTGACGAAAAAAGCAATCAATGTCATTGGTGACATGCTGGGTCTCGAACCTCCAACCTCAAGACTGACGATCGAAGATTGTCACTCTACCGACTGGGCTACCGGCTCGCACTTACCAAGAACGGAGTTTAAAATATATATAAACCTATGATTGCAAAGGGTGGTGACGTCAAAAGTCACGTTTTGTTGTAAGTCTTCCATTTCACCCGACATGGTTGTGACAAAGAAAAAAAATGTCGTTGGTGACATGCTGGGCCTCGAACCTCCAACCCCAAGACTGTCGATCGAAGAACGTCACTCTATACCGACTGTTCTACCGGCTTGCACTTACCAAGTAGGGAATTTATAATATATATAAACCTATGATTGCAAATGGTGGTGACGTCAAAGTCACGTGTCGTCGTCAGTCCTCCACCCGACCCCCTTCGCTCTGACGAAAAAAAATAAATGTCATTGGTGACATGCTGGGGCTCGAACCTCCAACCCCAAGACTGACGATCGAAGAACGTCACTCTACCGACTGGGCTACCGGCTCGCACTTACCAAGTAGTGAATTTATAATATATATAAACCTATATATCTGATTGCAAATGGTGGTGACGTCAAAAGTCACGTGTCGTCGTCAGTCTTCCATTTCACCCGACTTGGTTTTGACGAAGAAAAAAAAATGACGTTGGTGACATGCTGGGCCTCGAACCTCCAACCCCAAGACTGTCGATCGAAGAACGTCACTCTACCGACTGTTCTACCGGCTTGCACTTACCAAGTAGGGAATTTATAATATATATAAACCTAGGATTGCAAAGGGTGGTGACGTCAACAGTCACGTGTCGTCCTCAGTCCTCCACCCACCCCTTTCGCTTTGACGAAAAAAACAATAAATGTCATTTGGTGACATGCTGGGTCTCGAACCTCCAACCCCAAGACTGACGATCGAAGAACGTCACTCTACCGACTAGGCTACCGGCTCGCACTTATCAAGTTCGGAATTTATAATATATATAAACCTATGATTGCAAATGGTGGTGACGTCAAAAGTCACGTGTCGTCGCCAGTCCTCCACCCGAACCCTTCGCTCTGACGAAAAAAAAAAAATGTCATTGGTGACATGCTGGGGCTCGAACCTCCAACCCCAAGACTGACGATCGAAGAACGTCACTCTACCGACTGGGCTACCGGCTCGCACTTATCAAGTTCGGAATTTATAATATATATAAACCTATGATTGCAAATGGTGGTGACGTCAAAGTCACGTGTCGTCGTCAGTCCTCCACCCGACCCCCTTCGCTCTGACGAAAAAAAATAAATGTCATTGGTGACATGCTGGGGCTCGAACCTCCAACCCCAAGACTGACGATCGAAGAACGTCACTCTACCGACTGGGCTACCGGCTCGCACTTACCAAGTAGTGAATTTATAATATATATAAACCTATGATTGCAAATGGTGGTGACGTCAAAAGTCACGTGTCGTCGTCAGTCTTCCATTTCACCCGACTTGGTTGTGACGAAGAAAAAAAAATGACGTTGGTGACATGCTGGGCCTCGAACCTCCAACCCCAAGACTGTCGATCGAAGAACGTCACTCTACCGACTGTTCTACCGGCTTGCACTTACCAAGTAGGGAATTTATAATATATATAAACCTATGATTGCAAAGGTGGTGACGTCAACAGTCACGTGTCGTCCTCAGTCCTCCACCCGAACCCTTCGCTCTGACGAAAAAAAAAATGTCATTGGTGACATGCTGGGGCTCGAACCTTTAACCCCAAGACTGACGATCGAAGAACGTCACTCTACCGACTGGGCTACCGGCTCGCACTTACCAAGCAGTGAATTTATAATATATATAAACCTATGATTGCAAAAGGTGGTGACGTCAAAAGTCACGTGTCGTCGTCAGTCCTCCACCCACCCCCTTCGCTCTGACGAAAAAACAATGAATGTCATTGGTGACATGCTGGGTCTCGAACCTCCAACCTCAAGACTGACGATCAAAGAACGTCACTCTACCGACTGGGCTACCGGCTCGCACTTACCAAGTTCGGAATTTATAATATATATAAACCTATGATTGCAAAGGGTGGTGACGTCAAAAGTCACGTGTCGTCGTCAGTCCTCCACCCGACCCCCTTCGCTCTGACGAAAAAAAATAAATGTCATTGGTGACATACTGGGACTCGAACCTCCAACTCCAAGACTGACGATCGAAGAACGTCACTCTACCGACTGGGCTACCGGCTCGCACTTATCAAGTTCGGAATTTATAATATATATAAACCTATGATTGCAAATGGTGGTGACGTCAAAAGTCACGTGTCGTCGTCAGTCCTCCACCCACCCCCTTCGCTCTGACGAAAAAAAATAAATGTCATTGGTGACATGCTGGGTCTAGAACCTCCAACCTCAAGATCGAAGAACGTCACTCTATCGACTGGGCTACCGGCTCGCACTTATCAAGTACGGAATTTATAATATATATAAACCTATATATCTGATTGCAAATGGTGGTGACGTCAAAAGTCACGTGTCGTCGTCAGTTCTCCACCCGACCCCCTTCGCACTGACGAAAAAAAATAAATGTCATTGGTGACATGCTGGGGATCGAACCTCCAACCCCAAGACTGTCGATTGAAGAACGTCACTCTACCGACTGGGCTACCGGCTCGCACTTATCAAGTTCGGAATTTATAATATATATAAACCTATGATTGCAAATGGTGGTGACGTCAAAAGTCACGTGTCGTCGTCAGTCCTCCACCCACCCCCTTCGCTCTGACGAAAAAAAATAAATGTCATTGGTGACATGCTGGGTCTAGAACCTCCAACCTCAAGATCGAAGAACGTCACTCTATCGACTGGGCTACCGGCTCGCACTTATCAAGTACGGAATTTATAATATATATAAACCTATATATCTGATTGCAAATGGTGGTGACGTCAAAAGTCACGTGTCGTCGTCAGTTCTCCACCCGACCCCCTTCGCACTGACGAAAAAAAATAAATGTCATTGGTGACATGCTGGGGATCGAACCTCCAACCCCAAGACTGTCGATCGAAGAACGTCACTCTACCGACTGGGCTACCGGCTCGCACTTACCAAGTACGGAATGTATAATATATATAAACCTATATATGATTGCAAATGGTGGTGACGTCAAAAGTCACGTGGCGTCGTCAGTCCTCCACCCACCCCCTTCGCTCTGACGAAAAAAAATAATGTCATTGGTGACATGCTGGGTCTCGAACCTCCAACCTCAAGATCGAAGAACGTCACTCTACCGACTGGGCTACCGGCTCGCACTTACCAAGAACGGAGTTTAAAATATATATAAACCTATGATTGCAAAGGGTGGTGACGTCAAAAGTCACGTTTTGTCGTAAGTCTTCCATTTCACCCGACATGGTTGTGACAAAGAAAAAAAATGTCGTTGGTGACATGCTGGGCCTCGAACCTCCATCCCCAAGACTGTCGATCGAAGAACGTCACTCTATACCGACTGTTCTACCGGCTTGCACTTACCAAGTAGGGAATTTATAATATATATAAACCTATGATTGCAAATGGTGGTGACGTCAAAAGTCACGTGTCGTCGTCAGTCCTCCACCAGACCCCCTTCGCTCTGACGAAAAAAAAATGTCATTGGTGACTTGCTGGGGCTCGAACCTCCAACCCCAAGACTGTCGATCGAAGAACGTCACTCTACCGACTGGGCTACCAGCTTGCACTTACCATGTACGGAATTTATAATATATATGAACCTATATATATGATTGCAAATGGTGGTGACGTCAAAAGTCACGTGTCGTCGTCAGTCCGGCACCCACCCTCTTCGCTCTGACGAAAAAAAAAAAAATGTCATTGGTGACATGCTGGGTCTCGAACCTCCAACCTCAAGACTGACGATCGAAGAACGTCACTCTACCGACTGGGCTACCGGCTCGCACTTACCAAGTACGGAATTTATAATATATATAAACCTATGGTTGCAAAGGGTGGTGACGTCAAAAGTCTCGTGTCGTCGTCAGTCCTCCACCCCAACCCCTCTGACGAAAAAAAATAAATGTCATTGGTGACATGCTGGGGCTCGAACCTCCAACCCCAAGACTGACGATCGAAGAACGTCACTCTACCGACTGGGCTACCGGCTCGCACTTACCAAGTTAGGAATTTATAATATATATAAACCTATGATTGCAAAAGGTGGTGACGTCAAAAGTCACGTGTCGTCGTCAGTTCTCCACCCGACCCCCTTCGCTTTGACGAAAAAACAATAAATGTCATTGGTGACATGCTGGGACTCGAACCTCCAACCCCAAGACTGACGATCGAAGAACGTCACTCTACCGACTGGGCTACCTTCTCGCACTTATCAAGTTCGGAATTTATAATATATATAAACCTATGATTGCAAATGGTGGTGACGTCAAAGTCACGTGTCGTCGTCAGTCCTCCACCCGACCCCCTTCGCTCTGACGAAAAAAAATAAATGTCATTGGTGACATGCTGGGTCTCGAACCTCCAACCTCAAGATCGAAGAACGTCACTCTACCGACTGGGCTACCGGCTCGCACTTACCAAGTACGGAATTTATAATATAGATAAACCTATATATGATTGCAAATGGTGGTGACGTCAAAAGTCACGTGTCGTCGTCAGTTCTCCACCCGACCTCCTTCGCACTGACGAAAAAAAATAAATGTCATTGGTGACATGCTGGGGATCGAACCTCCAACCCCAAGACTGTCGATCGAAGAACGTCACTCTACCGACTGGGCTACCGGCTCGCACTTACCAAGTACGGAATTTATAATATATATAAACCTATGATTGCAAAGGTGGTGAAGTCAAAAGTCACGTGTCGTCGTCAGTTCTCCACCCGACCCCCTCGCTTTGACGAAAAAAATAAATGTCAATGGTGACATGCTGGGACTCGAACCTCCAACCCCAAGACTCGATCGAAGAACGTCTCTCTACCGACTGGGCAACCGTCTCGCACTTATCAAGTTCGGAATTTATAATATATATAAACCTATGATTGCAAATGGTGGTGACGTCAAAGTCACGTGTCGTCGTCAGTCCTCCACCCGACCCCCTTCGCTCTGACGAAAAAAAATAAATGTCATTGGTGACATGCTGGGTCTCGAACCTCCAACCTCAAGATCGAAGAACGTCACTCTACCGACTGGGCCACCGGCTCGCACTTACCAAGTACGGAATTTATAATATATATAAACCTATATATATGATTGCAAATGGTGGTGACGTCAAAAGTCACGTGGCGTCGTCAGTCCTCCACCCACCCCCTTCGCTCTGACGAAAAAAAATAAATGTCATTGGTGACATGCTGGGTCTCGAACCTCCAACCTCAAGATCGAAGAACGTCACTCTACCGACTGGGCTACCGGCTCGCACTTACCAAGTAGTGAATTTATAATATATATAAACCTATGATTGCAAATGGTGGTGACGTCAAAAGTTACGTGTCGTCGTCAGTCCTCCACCCACCCCCTTCGCTCTGACGAAAAAAGCAATCAATGTCATTGGTGACATGCTGGGTCTCGAACCTCCAACCTCAAGACTGACGATCGAAGATTGTCACTCTACCGACTGGGCTACCGGCTCGCACTTACCAAGAACGGAGTTTAAAATATATATAAACCTATGATTGCAAAGGGTGGTGACGTCAAAAGTCACGTTTCGTCGTAAGTCTTCCATTTCACCCGACATGGTTGTGACAAAGAAAAAAAAATGTCGTTGGTGACATGCTGGGCCTCGAACCTCCAACCCCAAGACTGTCGATCGAAGAACGTCACTCTACCGACTGGGCTACCAGCTTGCACTTACCATGTACGGAATTTATAATATATATAAACCTATGATTGCAAATGGTGGTGACGTCAAAAGTCACGTGTCGTCGTCAGTCCTCCACCAGACCCCCTTCGCTCTGACGAAAAAAAAAATAAATGTCATTGGTGACATGCTGGGGCTCGAACCTCCAACCCCAAGACTGACGATCGAAGAACGTCACTCTACCGACTGGGCTACCGGCTCGCACTTACCAAGTTAGGAATTTATAATATATATAACCTATGATTGCAAAAGGTGGTGACGTCAAAAGTCACGTGTCGTCGTCAGTTCTCCACCCGACCCCCTTCGCTTTGACGAAAAAACAATAAATGTCATTGGTGACATGCTGGGACTCGAACCTCCACCCCAAGACTGACGATCGAAGAACGTCACTCTAACGACTGGGCTACCGTCTCGCACTTATCAAGTTCGGAATTTATAATATATATAAACCTATGATTGCAAATGGTGGTGACGTCAAAGTCACGTGTCGTCGTCAGTCCTCCACCCGACCCCCTTCGCTCTGACGAAAAAAAATAAATGTCATTGGTGACATGCTGGGTCTCGAACCTCCAACCTCAAGATCGAAGAACGTCACTCTACCGACTGGGCTACCGGCTCGCACTTACCAAGTACGGAATTTATAATATATATAAACCTATATATCTGATTGCAAATGGTGGTGACGTCAAAAGTCACGTGTCGTCGTCAGTTCTCCACCCGACCCCCTTCGCACTGACGAAAAAAAATAAATGTCATTGGTGACATGCTGGGATCGAACCTCCAACCCCAAGACTGTCGATCGAAGAACGTCACTCTACCGACTGGGCTACCGGCTCGCACTTACCAAGTACGGAATTTATAATATATATAAACCTATATATATGATTGCAAATGGTGGTGACGTCAAAAGTCACGTGTCGTCGTCAGTCCTCCACCCACCCCTTCGCTCTGACGAAAAAAAAAATGTCATTGGTGACATGCTGGGTCTCGAACTTCCAACCTCAAGACTGACGATCGAAGAACGTCACTCTACCGACTGGGCTACCGGCTCGCACTTACCAAGTACGGAATTTATAATATATATAAACCTATGATTGCAAAGGTGGTGACGTCAAAAGTCACGTGTCGTCGTCAGTCCTCCACCCGACCCCCTCTGACGAAAAAAAATAAATGTCATTGGTGACATGCTGGGACTCGAACCTCCAACCCCAAGACTGACGATCGAAGAACGTCACTCTACCGACTGGGCTACCGGCTCGCACTTACCAAGTTAGGAATTTATAATATATATAAACCTATGATTGCAAAAGGTGGTGACGTCAAAAGTCACGTGTCGTCGTCAGTCCTCCACCCACCCCCTTCGCTTTGACGAAAAAAAATAAATGTCATTGGTGACATGCTGGGACTCGAACCTCCAACCCAAGACTCGATCGAAGAACGTCACTCTACCGACTGGGCTACCGGCTCGCACTTATCAAGTTCGGAATTTATAATATATATAAACCTATGATTGCAAATGGTGGTGACGTCAAAAGTCACGTGTCGTCGTCAGTCCTCCACCCGACCCCCTTCGCTCTGACGAAAAAAAAATAAATGTCATTGGTGACATGCTGGGTCTCGAACCTCCAACCTCAAGATCGAAGAACGTCACTCTACCGACTGGGCTACCGGCTCCCTTACCAAGTACGGAATTTATAATATATATAAACCTATATATGATTGCAAATGGTGGTGACGTCAAAAGTCACGTGTCGTCGTCAGTCCTCCACCCCCCCCTTCGCTCTGACGAAAAAAAATAAATGTCATTGGTGACATGCTGGGTCTCGAACCTCCAACCTCAAGATCGAAGAAACGTCACTCTACCGACTGGGCTACCGGCTCGCACTTACCAAGTAGTGAATTTATAATATATATAAACCTATGATTGCAAATGGTGGTGACGTCAAAAGTCACGTGTCGTCGTCAGTCCTCCACCCACCCCCTTCGCTCTGACGAAAAAAACACAATGTCATTGGTGACATGCTGGGTCTCGAACCTCCAACCTCAAGACTGACGATCGAAGAACGTCACTCTACCGACTGGGCTACCGGCTCGCACTTACCAAGTACGGAATTTAAAATATATATAAACCTATGATTGCAAAGGGTGGTGACGTCAAAAGTCACGTGTCGTCGTCAGTCTTCCTTTCACCCCGACTGGCTGTGACAAAGAAAAAAAAATGTCGTTGGTGACATGCTGGGCCTCGAACCTCCAACCCCAAGACTGTCGATCGAAGAACGTCACTCTATACGACTGTTCTACCGGCTCGCACTTACCAAGTAGGGAATTTATAATATATATAAACCTATGATTGCAAATGGTGGTGACGTCAAAAGTCACGTGTCGTCGTCAGTCCTCCACCAACCCCCTTCGCTCTGACGAAAAAAAAAAATGTCATTGGTGACATGCTGGGGCTCGAACCTCCAACCCCAAGACTGACGATCGAAGAACGTCACTCTACCGACTGGGCTACCGGCTCGCACTTACCAAGTACGGAATTTATAATATATATAAACCTATATATATGATTGCAAATGGTGGTGACGTCAAAAGTCACGTGTCGTCGTCAGTCCTCCACCCACCCCTTCGCTCTGACGAAAAAAAAAAAAAATGTCATTGGTGACATGCTGGGTCTCGAACCTCCAACCTCAAGACTGAATCGAAGAACGTCACTCTACCGACTGGGCTACCGGCTCGCACTTACCAAGTACGGAATTTATAATATATATAAACCTATGATTGCAAAGGGTGGTGACGTCAAAAGTCACGTGTCGTCGTCAGTCCTCCACCACCACCCCGCTCTGACGAAAAAAAATAAATGTCATTGGTGACATGCTGGGGCTCGAACCTCCAACCCCAAGACTGACGATCGAAGAACGTCACTCTACCGACTGGGCTACCGGCTCGCACTTACCAAGTACGGAATTTATAATATATATAAACCTATGATTGCAAAGGTGGTGACGTCAAAAGTCACGTGTCGTCGTCAGTCCTCCACCCGACCCCCTTCGCTTTGACGAAAAAACAATAAATGTCATTGGTGACATGCTGGGCTCGAACCTCCAACCCCAAGACTGACGATCGAAGAACGTCACTCTACCGACTGGGCTACCGGCTCGCACTTATCAAGTTCGGAATTTATAATATATATAAACCTATGATTGCAAATGGTGGTGACGTCAAAGTCACGTGTCGTCGTCAGTCCTCCACCCGACCCCCTTCGCTCTGACGAAAAAAATAAATGTCATTGGTGACATGCTGGGTATCGAACCTCCAACCCCAAGATCGAAGAACGTCACTCTACCGACTGGGCTACCGGCTCGCACTTACCAAGTACGGATTTATAATATATATAAACCTATATATGATTGCAAATGGTGGTGACGTCAAAAGTCACGTGTCGTCGTCAGTCCTCCACCCACCCCCTTCGCTCTGACGAAAAAAAATAATGTCATTGGTGACATGCTGGGGCTCGAACCTCCAACCCCAAGACTGACGATCGAAGAACGTCACTCTACCGACTGGGCTCCGGCTCGCACTTACCAAGTTCGGAATTTATAATATATATAAACCTATATATGATTGCAAATGTGGTGACGTCAAAAGTCACGTGTCGTCGTCAGTCCTCCACCCACCCCCTTCGCTCTGACGAAAAAAAATAAATGTCATTGGTGACATGCTGGGGCGAACCTCCAACCCCAAGACTGACGATCGAAGAACGTCACTCTACCGACTGGCTACCGGCTCGCACTTACCAAGTACGGAATTTATAATATATATAAACCTATGATATATGGCGTCGTCACGTGTCGTCGTCAGTCCTCCACCCACCCCCTTCGCTCTGACGAAAAAAAATAAATGTCATTGGTGACATGCTGGGTCTCGAACCTCCAACCCAAGACTGACGAAGAACGTCACTCTACCGACTGGGCTACCGGCTCGCACTTACCAAGTAGGAATTTATAATATATATAAACCTATGATTGCAAATGGTGGTGACGTCAAAAGTCACGTGTCGTCGTCAGTCCTCCACCCACCCCCTTCGTTTGTGACGAAAAAAAAAATGTCATTGGTGACATGCTGGGCCTCGAACCTCCAACCCCAAGACTGACGATCGAAGAACGTCACTCTACCGACTGTTCTACCGGCTCGCACTTACCAAGTAGGGAATTTATAATATATATAAACCTATGATTGCAAAGGTGGTGACGTCAAAAGTCACGTGTCGTCGTCAGTCCTCCACCCACCCCTTCGCTCTGACGAAAAAAAAATAAATGTCATTGGTGACATGCTGGGTCTCGAACCTCCACCCCAAGACTGACGATCGAAGAACGTCACTCTACCGACTGGGCTACCGGCTCGCACTTATCAAGTTCGGAATTTATAATATATATAAACCTATGATTGCAAATGGTGGTGACGTCAAAAGTCACGTGTCGTCGTCAGTCCTCCACCCGACCCCCTTCGCTCTGACGAAAAAAAATAAATGTCATTGGTGACATGCTGGGGCTCGAACCTCCAACCCCAAGACTGTCGATCGAAGAACGTCACTCTACCGACTGGGCTACCGGCTCGCACTTACCAAGTACGGAATTTATAATATATATAAACCTATATATATGATTGCAAATGGTGGTGACGTCAAAAGTCACGTGTCGTCGTCAGTCCTCCACCCACCCCCTTCGCTCTGACGAAAAAAAATAAATGTCATTGGTGACATGCTGGGTCTCGAACCTCCAACCTCAAGATCGAAGAACGTCACTCTACCGACTGGGCTACCGGCTCGCACTTACCAAGTAGTGAATTTATAATATATATAAACCTATGATTGCAAATGGTGGTGACGTCAAAAGTCACGTGTCGTCGTCAGTCCTCCACCCACCCCCTTCGCTCTGACGAAAAAAAAATAAATGTCATTGGTGACATGCTGGGGCTCGAACCTCCAACCCCAAGACTGACGATCGAAGAACGTCACTCTACCGACTGGGCTACCGGCTCGCACTTACCAAGTCGGAATTTATAATATATATAAACCTATGATTGCAAAGGTGGTGACGTCAAAAGTCACGTGTCGTCGTCAGTCCTCCATTTCACCCGACCTGGCTTTGACGAAGAAAAAAAATGTCGTTGGTGACATGCTGGGCCTCGAACCTCCAACCCCAAGACTGTCGATCGAAGAACGTCACTCTACCGACTGTTCTACCGGCTTGCACTTACCAAGTAGGGAATTTATAATATATATAAACCTATGATTGCAAGGGTGGTGACGTCAAAAGTCACGTGTCGTCGTCAGTCCTCCACCCACCCCTTCGCTTTGACGAAAAACAATAAATGTCATTTGGTGACATGCTGGGCTCGAACCTCCAACCCCAAGACTGACGATCGAAGAACGTCACTCTACCGACTGGGCTACCGGCTCGCACTTCAAGTTCGGAATTTATAATATATATAAACCTATGATTGCAAATGGTGGTGACGTCAAAAGTCACGTGTCGTCGTCAGTCCTCCACCCGACCCCCTTCGCTCTGACGAAAAAAAATGTCATTGGTGACATGCTGGGGCTCGAACCTCCAACCCCAAGACTGACGATCGAAGAACGTCACTCTACCGACTGGGCTACCGGCTCGCACTTACCAAGTAGGAATTTATAATATATATAAACCTATGATTGCAAATGGTGGTGACGTCAAAAGTCACGTGTCGTCGTCAGTCCTCCACCCACCCC